>NC_056678.1:58320975-60820975 GCF_018350195.1 Panthera tigris | reverse complement strand
CCCAGTCAGAAGAGACACTAGTTGATTGGTCTTTGCTCTGGCTTGAGGGACACCAAAAGTCCCCTCATCCACGCTGCCCTCACCCTCCCAGGCTGGGGTGCTCCCCTCGGGCCTGGCTTCACAATCCCAAACAACAGTCACTCACAGGTCAGGGAAAGATCAGGGCTCGTGGTTTCCACGGGGCCACAGGTAAAAGGCGCATACGTCAGCCCAGAAGCTCTGTCAGCCTTCCTCCTCGGCACATTCGCCAGTGTCCACAAGGCAAAGGGAATGAGCTTTAAAACGCGAGTCCATGAGAAAACGTGTCTTGCTGTGAAAGCCAACTTGGGACCACCCTGCTCGTGAGTAATGAGAAGACTAATTTTTTTCAAAGTCACTAACGTCTCAATGCCCCGCAAACGATCTGTCTGAATAGATCATTTCTCTGAAAAGAAAACTTTCAACGGCCAGAAGATCAAAGGAGTGATTCCAGCTCAGAAGTAGATTTCAACTTTCTTCCCTCGCTGGTGCGTTCCACGAAGCATCACTCGGCAGTCTCTTACCACCCGCTCCCCACCCCCTCGCTTCCCCCAAGTGTATAATTCCACCTAAGAGATGAACTGCCCTGGCCTGGGACTTTGAATGAAGGTGACTCGGGGGTTACGTGGCCGAAGCACCCTCCACAAGCCATTTTTCCCGTCATTCCGTTTCTGCCTATTGGCGAGGAGGACCCCCAACATGGCTGCTCCTGCGGTTCTGTGGTTGGATTCCAGGTCACCGCCGTGCCCTGTGTAATTTAGGAACCCCTTTGATTATGCAGGTGAATAGCCCCACTTGTTTCCCCAGCAGATGTTTGGTTGAAGTTCCTTCCCTGTGATTAGGATTTGCTCGGGTCAAAACCAGAGTAACTTGAGAAAGCTGGTGTGGGACTGAAGGGCAGGATGGAGGCCGCAAGATGAATTTTTGAACCCTCCAGACTGCATTTTTGACTATCCAATCCCTGAACCAACCTTATTATTAAGTGTAATTACCAGCCCCAGGCATGAGCTACAGGTCCCCTACTGCAGGTGCCACCAAGTTTAACGCTACTTTTTAATGCCAGTTGGGGGTTAGGAATCACTGGGTGGTCATTGCATCAGGGAGGCTCCAGATGCCAAAAGACCTACTACGATCCTGAAGAATGTAAAACATCCATTATTAGGACCGTGACAGTAGACCCCGCCCCCACTTCGGAATACTAAAGATGTGCTGAACGCAACACATTCTGTCCAATATTCATTACAGGAAAGTAACGAAGGCTCCCCCTCACCAAACATAAAACCCGTATCGGCTCCAGACTGGGGAATTCCGTGGTCCTCTCTGGAGGTAGAAGCGGGTGTTGGTTTAGGATGAGTAGGCCTCATTGCATATCAACCACACTCGTCGGATAAATTGTTGGCAATAGGCCACTCTTTCAATGGAAGTGTGAAAAGTCTACAAATTTCGGCAGTAGCACATTTTCCCTCAGTAATGCACCTCAGATTTTTCCTTGGAAGCATTCAAAGGGCAGGGGAGAGTGAGAATTTGTGCATGGCGGGGGTGGCGGGGGCGGTTGGGGGTTGGTGGTGAAAAGAATGCAAGGAGCCTGAGAGTGTAGGCTGAGCCAGCACTCCACAAGCAAGACATTTCCTTGAAGATTCATATTTTAGCTTGAACATTCATGGGGCTGTTAGAGCCTACTTCGTATCTGCGTTCCACCTCAAACAATGACTTGTGTCACCGGTAACCCTATAACTGATGCCCTGGAGGGTCTGCTGTGTTTGTCCTGGAGGCAAATGTGTGTCCCCCAGAGGACCGGCATGCCAGCTGAGAAGTATGGTCACAACGGACACAATGTCTTGCTCGGGAGACAGGCCGCCAGCTCCGTTCTTACTCAGTGAGAGAGACCAGCTCAGAAAAGTTTGACGTATGGAGACCACCGTCCCCTAACAGATATCTTAGGTGGTCTTAGGTGTTTTGAGTCTTGGTCACAGATCACCTAGCCCCATTTTGACTGCCCGGAGGTCCAGATGTAAGAAAGTGGTGTTATCCCTTTATCTCGTTATATCAACCAGAGATTCAAAGGTTCCAGAGGGTACTGAGAAGTTCTGAAGTGTGTGTGTGTGTGTGTGTGTGTGTGTGCACGCACCTGCACGTGTATGCACGCATCCTAAATATGAAATCTGTCACAGCCGTGAACTGGTGGACCACATGGTGAGAAATCAGCCCAGCACTTGGAGGAACTATGAACCCTGAGCCGAGCAGGGAAGCAATGAGGCCTGGGTAACCAAGGAGGAATGGAGAGCGCCATCTAGAGGCGGGAAATGGCAGTTGGAACATCAAGCTGGGGAGAATGAGGGGGACGAAAGGAGGGTCAACGATCATCTTCCAGGGGCGCCTGATTGGCTCAGTTGGTTGAGTGTCCCACTCTTGATATCAGCTCAGGTCATGATTTCACAGATCATGGGGTGGAGCCCCGCATGGGGCACTGCACTAGTGGCCCGGAGCCTGCCTGGGATTCTCTGTCTCCCTCTGCCCCTCCCCTGCTCACACTCACTCCCTGCCTCAAAATAAATAAATAAGCATTTGTAAAATATATATGTATTTTTTTTTCCAGACTGTTGCAGAGATTGTGCACAGAGTATAGGCAATGAGGGCGCAACCTCCCAAGGAGAAGTTATAACAAAAGAACGTGGGGAAATTTCGGAAAAATTGTATCTCCCGAGTACGTACGAAGTCCAGCGTTGGACTAAGCACCTGGAGAGCCATTATAGGGCCCAACAACCCTAGGAGGTAGATACGATTCTTAATCCCATTTTTTGAGATAAAGCAACCAAGATTTAAGACAAATTAGCTCATTAGCCAAGATTATCCTCCTTCCTTTTTTCTTCCTTCCTTCCTTTCTTCCTTCTCTCCTTCCTCCTTTTCTTTACCTTTCAGGCATCAGTCACTGTCAGAGGCACAAGACAGAACGAAAGAGACAAAGTCTCCAGCCCCTTTAAAAGCTCACATTCTGGCGGGGGGATACCATAGTTTTGTACAGAATATAATACAAAGAGGATAATGCCGGGTAAGGAGAGCTATGGATAATAAGTAAGCCTGGGACAGGACTCAGAAGCGATGGTGCTGTGCTGGTAAAGGGGTCTCTTTATTACAGGTGCTCAGAGGTGGCCTCTCCGGTGAGTGGAATTTGAGCAGAGACCTGAATGAAGGGCGGGAGGGAGCCATTCAGATGTCTTTGGAAAGAGGTTCCTGGACAAGGAGAACAAAGACAAAAATGTGCTTGTGAGTCTCAGGAAGACGGGGAAGGCTGTTGTCCCTGGAGCGGAGGACAAGAGGGACGCGGATAGGAAGTGAGGTTGGAGAGTAGCCAGGGCACGTATGCATGGGGGTCTCCTATGCCCTGGTAAGGACCTTGGCATTCAAGCGCGATGAGACTGCCTCGGGTTGCTGGGGCAGAGAAGACTGAAAATCATCAAGAGTGGAAGGCAGTGGGGGTGGCTGGTGCTGGTGGGTCAAGTGGAAAGCTGTGCAGTAGTCAAGGCGTGGGCCCCGAGGGGGTCATGATGGAGGTAGTGAGAACTGGCCAGAGGCGGGTTATATCTGAAGGTGAGGCCAATCGGATTGGGCTTTAGGATACGAGGCAATCCAGATTTAAACTGAGGCGGGGTAGCGCCTGCCACCCCCCCCCCCCCCAGCCGCTACCATAGACCGGGTCTGAGGGCATCACCCCCTCAGTTCTGCGTGTGTTCCAAGTACCCCGTGCTCTCTGCTGCCCCCCAGCGGTTACAGGCAGCCCCCGACTCTTTCTGGCCCTTGCCGTGAGCCATGTGCACACCAAGGGCTCATGAAGAAAATGTCACCCTATGGACCTCAGTTCCTTCATCTATTAAATGTCAGGGCTGGGATATTTATCCTCTAAGCTCGCTTTCACTTCTTATTTTCTATGATCTGTGTTATATTTCCCTATAATGTAGGGGGAAAAACCCGGTAAGATTATGGATATCCATGAATTGTTTTTCCTACAGGAGTAGATTTTTTAAGACGTTGCCTAGACAGTTCTTAAGCCCCCCCTTCTATTGCACAGAAAGAATCAAGATGTTCCAGAATTGTTGCATCTTGTGGCAATGTTGGGATTAAAATTACGCATTACTTATTTAATGAAATTGTTCATTACAACCATACAAACCCAGCCCTTTAGAAAACAGTTTGGTGGTTTCTCTGAGAGCTAGACCCAGAATGATCATATGACACAGAGTTCCTCCCTGAGGTATACATGGTGAAGAATTGAAAGCAGGAACCTGAGCAGAACTTTTACACAAATATTCACAGAAGCGCTATTCACAATCGCCAAAAGTTGGAAGAATCCAAATGTCCATCAGGGGATGAATGGATAAACCAAATGGGGCTGAAACATCCAATGGAATATTCCTCGGCCATAAAAAAGGTATCAAGTGCTGATAGGCGCTACAACACGGATAAGCCTCAACGACGTTATGCTAAGTGAAAGAAGGCAGTCACACAAGGTCACACATTGGATGATTCCACTTATGTGGAATATCCCAAATAGATCATCTGTAGACACAGAGAGGAGATTGGTGGTTGCCAAGGACCGAGGGAAGGTGGAAATGGGAAGCCATGCATAATAGATACTTGATTTTCGGAGTGCCTGGGCGGCCCAGTCGGTTCAGAGTCCCAACTCTTTATCTCACCCACCTGGTCGTGGGATTGAGTGCTGCCAGCACAGAGCCTGCTTGCGATTGCCTCTCTCCCTTCTCTCTGCCTCTCCCCTGCTCGTTCTCTCTCTCTCTCTCTCAATAAATGAATAAATAAATAAATAAACTTTAAAGAAAGGGTACTGGATTCTCTTTCCAGGTGATGAAAACGTTTCAGAACTGCACAGAGAGGCTGGTGTGGCCCAGCAGCGTGAACGCACCCGAGGCGGCTGAACTGTGCAATTTAAAAATCATTCATTCTATGTTGCGTGAATTTCACCTCCATAAAAATAAATAAATCAGTGCCTTAGTCTCGGGAGCCCCCTTTCAAGGGCCCGGTCGCGAGCGGCTACCGTGTTGGGCAACACGGCCAGAGAACGTTTCCCCCACGGCAGGAAGTTCTGCGAGACTAATTTAGACACAGCACTAATTTAGACACGGCAAGGTTTCCGAGGCTCTTGCGGGGAGATTCCTTCGCCCCCCGGCTCTTTACAGCAGCTCCAAGCGCATCACCGTGTGTCCAGACGCCCACCAGAGGGCAGTCATGTACCCAGAAAGCCGCGTGTAAGGATGGAAATCTACTTTGAGCCTCCGGAACTGAATCAGTGGTCACACAAGTACCTGAAAACCAAACACTGATAAGACGGGTGCCCTGCGAACTCTTCCACTGTCACTTGTCAAATTGTTCATAACGGGGGGGGGGGGGGATTTTCCTCCTTGATCGTGTGGCGTCTCGGCCCAACGTGAATTTGGTGAGCTTAAGCGGACGCTCTGATGCCCGTGAAAGAAACGAGATGGGCACTACACACTTAAGTGCAGAGGTAACAGGCACACGCGTAAAGCAGAGGGACGCGGACATGTCCAGATATCAGTGGAAAAGCTGAAGTCCTGTGGATAGAAGTTGGCCACCGGTAAATACTCAGGGTAACCAGAACGCTGTCCTTGGGGAGCATTTCAGAGTGATAACCCTCGAACTAAGGCAGCAAGCCATTGGTGAGCAAGTCGTCCGCTTCCAGGGTAGGAACCCGGCGAAGAATACAAGGAAAACATCTTCAAACCATCGTCCCTTCTGGGACCTCGGCCAGTGTGAGCATTTATATTCTGCTGTTTTGCGGGTTCATATGCATCATCCCACAAAGCAGTTGTAATCAGGGAGTCGAGCAGGGTCAGCGCAGGGCTCCGCTGGCTGTCATTTTGCAAATCTAAATGTGGAAAACCCGTTTGGCAACTTTACACGTTACATAGCATACACAGAATAGCAGAGGACGGGGCTCATCGAGTGCGTCTGCCGCGTGGCGCTTTCCTGAATTTGGAAATGTTTGGGGTTAAAAATACAAAGTCTCGGTTTATATTTGCGATCATTACCTGAGATGACATAGAGTTGGACGCTTACCCGACTGAGCCACCCATTCTCCGAGGGGAAGAGCTGTTTCCGTAAGCCCCTCAGGACCGGGGTGTAGATGTTTATAGTGTTGATTGTTGCTCATGTGGTCACAGAGGGCGGGATCTGCTCCTCCCCTTGCTACCCTCTCTCCCTGTATCTGAGATTGATTTATCAAAATCGGAACATTCCCTCCTAATTGTCCACTCTCCTGATAAGGTGGACAAGGCCAGGCTTTGGCCTTGGGTTAATGGCTGCCAGGGGTATTGCAAAGAGAGAAAAAATTACTAGACCTTGTTCAGTGGAATAGTTTTAAGTGAGGTATCTTGAATTTGTCCTTTTATCTAGTGCCTTATAATCTGTATATTTTTATATGTATACAATGTTATATTTACACACTTACGTTGCTGGTATACCTTTTCTTCAGGTCCCTGACACTCAAGGCTGAAACGTCATTTAAATTCCAAAGGGCCGGGGCACCTGGGTGGCTCAGTTGGTTCAGCATCTGCCGTCGGATCAGGTCATGATCTCACAGCTCGTAAGTTTGAGCCCCACTTCAGGCTCTCTGCTGTCATCATGGAGCCTGCTTCAGATGCTCTGCCTCCCTCTCCCTTTGCCCCTCCCCTGCTTGTGCTCTCTCTCTCCCTCCCTCAAAAATAAACATTTTAATTTTTTTTAACATTTATTTATTTTTGAGAGACAGAGCACGAGCAGGGGAGGGGCAAGGAGAGAGGGAGACACAGAATCCGAAGCAGGCTCCAGGCTCTGAGCTGTTAGCACCGAACCCAACGCAGGGCTCGAACCCACAAACCGTGAGATCATGACCTGAGCCAAAGTCGGACGCATAACTGACTGAGCTCCCCAGGTCCCCTCACAACTTTGTTCAAAGAACTGGTGGGTGCCCTGAGAGCCTGAGTTCACATTCTCCTGGAAGGCCACGGCCAGTAATGACTAGGGCAGGAATTTGGAAGCCTAGCCCCTTGCCTTGAGGTGGGACAAATTCTAACAAATAAGTTAATCCCTGGGGCTTCTTAGGGTGGGGGCAGGGGCCGAGGCCTCACCTGAGAGGACACCCTGGCTCAGCTTCTTCCTTCCCTGCCTTATTTCCCGCCCCCTCTCCATCACTCAACCCCCCACCTGCCATCCCGCCTTACTGACTTCTCCAGGGACCACTTCCTTCATAAATCCCCGGCCACAGACCCTCACCTCCGGGTCGGCTTCTGGGGAACCTGACCCGCCACGCTACCAAGAACCCCACTTAACTTTGCTTATGTCAGGATTTCACTTACTTATGCATTCATTCAACCATCCTTTACTGAGTTCCTATTAGGTACCAGCACGTCCTAAACGGACTTGACCATGGATGACTGACCGTTGGCTGGTTTGTCCCACCAAGCGTGAGCAGGAGGGTTTTCTCTCTCATGTCACATCTGTCAGATTTCTGGGAAACTAGAATGCCAAGGAGCCCGCTTCGAGAAGTGCTCACCCTCAGAACTGGATTTTGCACCCATGATTCTCCCCCTCAAACCGCACCGTGGGGCGCATTTCCCTGTGTCCACATTATAACTGCTCCCAGGACACCGCGCCCTAAGTAGGAGCTCACACCGTCGTAGTAGGAGATGCTCTGGACACGGGGTCAGAGGCTCTGAGTTCTCACTCATCCTTATGAAGTGAGGGAGAGCAGGACAGAGCAACCTGGTGCTGAAGATGGGACCTAGGTAAACATGGGTAGGACTAGCGTCAATTTTGTGGGATGACCACAATTTTGGCCATCTGGCCATTCTGGGAAAGATTTTCAAATGAGTGTTGGGCAGGGGCACCTGGGTGGCTCAGTCGGTTAAGCGTCCAACTTCAGCTCAGGTCATGATCTCACTGTTCCTGGGTTCGAGCCCTGCATCGAGATCTGTGCTAACAGCCCAGAGCCCGGAGCCTGCTTCAGATTCTGTGTCTCCCTCTCTCTCTCTCTGTTCCTCCCCAACTTACACACACACTCTCTCTCTCTCTCTCAAAAATACATAAATATTTAAAAAATAAAATAAAATAAAATTTATATTAAAACAAGAGGGTTGGGTACTAAGGTCTCCCAAGAAGCCCATAGTTCATTCCCAGATGCAGTGTAATCTGTCCCCAAACATCCCTGGGAAGCAGAAAGCATTTTAGAAGCTCACAGTGTTATTTGTAAAGGTACATCTGCCCGGTATCGACACATTGGATCGACTCCTATAACTCAGCCATCAGTCCTGACGGTTGGCACCACAGGGAAAAATGACCCAGATGTTTTCAGGTTGGACAGATGGGTTGAAAAGAGTCTGCAAGTGGGAGTTCAGGCAGGTGACGTGCTTTCTGCCCCCACCTTTTATCTGCCCACCGTCCTCAAGCATCCTTCGCAAACACCCAACGTGATGGGATTGTGCGAAGACAGGGTCTGTCGAAAACCAAGCTTGGGCAGCGAGGGGCAGAGGAGAGAGGCCTGCTGGCTGCTTCTAGGGTAGATGCAATGTCCACAGTGCCCCGTGCTGCTTCCAGACATTTGGACTCTGTGTGCTCCATTAAGTAAGATGCTAAACAAAACAAAACAAAAAACACAAAACACCTGTTTCTAATTCTCCTAATCGAGAGGACTAAGAAGAAGGAGGTGATTGGAGTCATAGGAATAGTGATGTATGTGTGCGTATCCACATTCTGGTCACATCCTCAAAGGTAAGAAGGTAAATGGAGGAGAATGAAGACGGGGAACAGGTCTTTGGATGTGGTCACGGGCCCCCGGTGGATAGCAGCTTCAGCAAAGTCGAAACCTAACTTCTGGGTCCAGGAGTGTAGGATGATTGTGTGTAAGGCCCCAAAGGATGCCAAATGGGGCAAAAAGTGATCAGCATCAAACGAAGTGTGCAGACGATCAGAGCCTCAGGGATCCAGGACAGGAAGAGGGCGGGAGCAGGAACAGGTATAGGAAGGGCAGGTCTGTGGCTGTCTATGCAGAAAAATCAAGGCTTGCGGTGGGCCCGCGATTAAGTTGGAGTTTGGTTGCAGGTTTAAAAAACCTTATCCCAGAATGTTGCCTGCCTCACTCATCCGTGAGATCAAACCCTCCAAAATTCTAGCCTTGACTCTTTTTAGCGACAGAGCCTGGAACTGTCCTGTAGACACTTTCGAGACCTGCACCGCAACCCATCAGAAGGGCCTGTTGCTAACTCTCCGATGGCCTCATCTCCTGTCCATCCCATAATGCCTTGCACTCGCCTATGACCCTTCCTCAAAGGTAGTTTTATTTCTTGGGATTAAACTTGAAAGAAAGGAGCTGTAGAATTGAAGATGCTGAATGTATCTTTCACTTCATCAACAGCCCAAAGGCGTGGGTACGTGTGAGGGGAAAGGGCCTGAATCTGTGTCATTAGTAACGTCGGGCCCTGACACTGGCATGACCATCTACCACAGGACAATTAGGAAATAGCACAACGCATACGACGCTTGGCTAGACGAACAATCCATCGTGGGAAGCCTAATCCACGGCAGGCAGAGATGCAGGACAGGCACCGAGTATCCAAATATCTTCACAAGCTAATCAACGTCCACCCCACTTGAGGGGTAGGGAGCCCACGTGCTGCAGAGGTCAAAGGTGTGACCTTAGTGCAGTGAGGAGGCTTCGTACCAAAAGTTGGAATGTCCGGGGCCAAGTCCTGACCTTAGCACGTTTTACTTCTGTGGCTTTGAGAAACACAGGGCGTCTGACTTTGGGTTTCCCGTAAGATCAGGGCAGTGAAATACCTGCCTTGCTTCTGACAAAAGGCCGTTTGAGAATTAAATGAGATAAAAATGTGAAAGCAGGTTGGCCTATACTAGTATACAGGCGGAATATTTTTAAAAATATAATTGGATTTTAATTTTCCGCCGAACAGCGCAAGAGGGGGCAAGAATAATCCTTATCAACAGTTTCCGTTTGTCTCTTCTACCTTGTAAACTTTGCATTTGGTACAATTTCAAACTGCAGACAAGTTCTGAGAAACCACAAAGAACACCCATATGTCATTAACCAAGGTACAGCAGAAGTAGCAACTGGTGGGGCGTCTGGGTGGCTCAGTAAGTTAAGCATCTGACTCTTGGTTGCAGCTCAGATCATGATCTCAGGGTTGTGAGATCAAGACCCCCATCAGGCTCCACGCTGGGCATGGGGTCCACTTAAGATTCTCTTTCTCCCTCTGCCCCTTTCTCCCCTGCTCTGTCTCTCTCTCTCTCTCTCTCTCTCTCTCAAATTAAAAAAAAAAAAAATAGAAGTAGCCACTGGTAATAATTTGCCCTATTTGCTTTATCATTCTCTGTGTCTCCCTCGTCACAACATATTTCTTTAATCCTAAATACTTTAGTGCACATTTCCCAAGAACCTTCTCTTACATCATCGTGGTACAATCACCAAAATCAGCAAATTTAACACTTATATAGTGCTATAATTGGACCCACAGTCCCTATTGAAATATTGTCAAATGTTTCGATGCCGTCCTTTTTAGCTCTTTTTCCTAATTCCACAATCCAGTCCCGGATGAAGCATTGCATTTATTGTCATGATACCTGACCCTCCTTTAATCTGAAAACGCTCATCGGCTCTCCTTTTTCCTTCATGATTTTGATATTTCTAAGGAGTACAGGCCAGTTATTTTGTAGAAGGTTCTTCATTTTGAATTTGTCTGATGCTTCCTCAGGCTTCGATTCAAGTTGTGCAATTTTGAAAGAAATACCACAGAAGAAATGTCGCATCCTTCTCAGCGCATCATACCGGGAGGCCCATGAGGTGGGTTTGTCTTGATATTGGACATGAAATATTATTCAGCCGTGAGAAACGAAGGGATTCCTGCATTTGCAACCATATGGATGGGGCTTGAGGGCATTATGCTAAGTGAAATAAGCCAGAGAAAGACCCTTACTGCATTGCATCACTTATATGTGCAATCTTAAAGAAGGAGGAGGAAGAGGGGAAGGTGGAGGAAGAGGAGGAAGGGGTCATCAAACTCACGGAAGCAGAGAGTAGAGAAGTCATTGCCACAGACTTATTTCCTTATTTCCTTTCTACTATAAGATGTATAAGGTCTGGGATCTAGGGCATAACATGCTGACTATAGCTCATAACACTGCAAGGTGTAATTGAAATTTGTTAAGAGAATAAAACTTAAATGTTCTCACCAAAAAATAAGCAAATCAGTCAATTGATCAGTCAATCAAACAATCAATCAATCAGTGAGGTGTTGGGTGTGTTCATTAACTAGACGGGGTGATCCTTTCACAATGGAAAAATAAAAGGTTCAGCAATAATGATTGATGGCTATAGAGATACGTTCATTGTCCTAATACAGTTCATATATATGCATATATGTACACATATACATATATGTGTATATATGTATATATGTACATATATACATTGTGTGTATATATACAAATATATATATACGTATATAATATATATATACATATATATATGTAATATATATATATGTATATATATATATATAAAACACGAAGTACATATAAAGAAAACTTGAGTTCCATTCAGACCAGTCGCATTCAGTCCCATCTGACCAGGGCTACCAGTCCATTCCAGCCCTCCCCCTTCCCATATTTGCATCTCCTTTTTCTGTCAGTGAGGTAGCTGGCTCCCACATACAAAATAGTCACGAATTTATGACTACAACACCCACACAGTAGTTTCACAATTGCTAATTCATGCCCCCGTGAACAACAAATCTACTAAGCAAACCTCAACATTTGTTTATAGTTGTTTGGCGTTAGATTGAAGGCGTATCGTGAAAATCCTGAGGTCCAAAATTCCTTGGGCTAGTTTTATTTCCTCCTTCGGTGTGAGTGTGTTTTTCATAAGAAATGTAAATAGACCCATTCGTTCCATGTTATGCTCTTTCCCCGTCCTTACCAATCTGGCTTTTCAGAGTAACAAAATACTAACAGGGTTCCAAAAGTTAAGGTTGTTCCAAAAAGGTATTTTCTAAAAAAGGGTCACTTCCTGCACCCCATTCCCACCAGCCTCGGTAAATAACCAGTCTTGCTAGTTTTTGGTCTCTCCTTCCTGTGTTTCTTTCGGCAAAAATGCAGATGCGTGTTTATTTCCTTATCAGGGTTAGTATTCGAATCATTGCTGGCTTACAGAAAAGACACAGTCTATACACAGCAGTCCATCCCACCAGGCTGCTTTTCCTACTGACTCCGAGGAGCCTGTAGGGGTCAGCAGGGGACACAGAGCCAGCTCTCCTGAGCTGAGTGGATATTACAAGTTCACTGCCGTCTGAACCCACATCCATCAACCGGCTGCTAATCCCTCTTGACAGACATCCCAGAAGAAACTTGATGTGCTAACTAGTTCCAGCGTTTAACGAGTATGAAAGCCAAGGTTTGAATTTTAGAGGCTGGAAGGAACGTGATTCATTTCTTCCTTTGACCGATCACGAGAATTCACCAAGAAGGTGGCCAGACTCAGTTGCCGGAATGTTCTTCCCCACCCCACTCCCAGAGGAAAAGCCCACATTTTTATGGTGTCTTCGTCTCTTCCCTGCTAAGGCTGTATTTCGGAGACTCAAGAGCCTCAAGCCCCAAGCCCTTCTTAAGATGCATTCGATATGCCACCCTGCGCAGGTGACAATGGCAGGTCTGTCTGCTCGCCCGTCAGTGGGGCCTCTCAGCCCTGCAGGTGAAGAAAAAGGACGCTGGCCCCACCTGAGTGCACCTGCGCTCACCTGAGCAGAGTCAAGAATGTGAACAATTCGAGTATTCTCCAGCCGAGAATCTCAGCTGCGCGGACCGAGAGAAGCTGGATGCACTTTGCTCCTTGGGTATTTCTCCTTTGTCTCGGCTGTTTTTCTTGGCAGAAGGGCAAGTCCGTGCTGGATGGCAGGCGGAGAGCCTCAGATGGCTGCTTTGGCTCAGGCCCGCAGGGCTACAGCAAAGGAGCCTGCTTCAGCTGTTCCGTAGAGCCAGGAGCAGTGGGAGCCCACCCGGGGAACAGGGAAACCCTCAGGCTCTGCCAAGTGGGCAGAAGTGAGCAAAGCTTTCTTCCCCATCCCCAAATCTCTGTGTTTTCTCATTAAGTCGGTCTTACCTTCCCCTTTGGGGACACTCGGTGGAGAAGTGTAGAGAGATATGTACCCTCAGGGCAAAGAAAAGATAAATTCCTCCCTTTCTTGATCCCAACTTAAACCCTCTTTGGTTTGACAGCAGCTTTCCTCCGCCCCGGGAGGCAGAGAATCGGACATAACGTGTTGAAAGACGGTAACATATACACTGGTACAATAATGTCCCTCTACTGTGGCTCTTTCACAAAATCTTGGGTTCGGAAGGACTTGAGAGGTCGCCCAGGCCAGTCTCCCACCTCCCCAACAATCCCTCTGCAACTCTTCTGACAGGTGGCCATTGAGTCTCCGTCCGAACACTTCTAGTGATAAGGAACTCCGCACTGCTGAATGGCAGACTCCTACTCATCCTTCAAGACCCCGATCAAATGTCATCTGCTCAGTAAGGCTCCCCCCAACCTACCCAGGCAGATTAGTTACTCCTTAATTTGTGATCCCTCAGCACCTTTCCCCTACACCACTATGGCATATGGCACTGGAGTGTATCTGTTTTCGTCCATATCTGTCTCTCCTAGGGGTCTCTCAGCTTTCCCAGGGAACAAGCTCTATATTGTTCACCTTTGTGTCCTGAACTCAGTCCAACACCTGACACTTAGACAATGTTCCGATCGTGATTGAACATTTAGATGAACGCGTTCTCCTACGACAGCTCAGACCATGTTTAAATAGCTGTAATTATTTAAAACTCCACCCCGACGTTGTTGACTTCAGGTCTCCTTTTCTGCGTGTTCCACACAATCATCTTTATTCTGCCTCCCAAGCAAAGTGACGAAAGGAGAGTAGAACTTATCAAAGGTCCGCTATTTGCTGGACGAGCTTACACAAAGTCCATTTATTCCTCCATTAACTGTCCCCAAGGGTTGTGGTCCTCAGGACCCCCATAATCTTCTTCTCCCCAGGCTAACTCTCCTGGTCCCTTCCATACTTCCTCAGTGGAGATGGCTGTAGGACCTCAGCTCTCCCTTCACCCTGTTCCAAGTGGGTCTACCTTGGAGAAGCCAAGGAAACCCAGGACCATGCATTTACTTCCATGTCTGCCCTTGGGAGATCCCCTTGGGATGCAATGTCGCACAAGACAGTATGTGACAGTTGTTCAGTCGGGAAAGAGCAGACATGAAGGCTTAGGATACAAAGGGAGCACTTCCCTGAGTGCCAGCCATAGCCCTTCAGTAGGACACTATCTCCTGATTTTCCTTCAAGTCAATCGCAAGGGAAGTCCCCGCTAATGAAACAGGAACCCGATCCCAAAAGTCATCTACGCTCAGGAGACTACTGTCGCGCCCTCAGGCCTAAGCTGTTTTGATTTGTGGGTCAATGAATAGCATTTATGTCTGGTCTTGCCTGGATCTATGATCTATTATGATTTTAGTTATTTTCAAGCAGGAAATTTCTCTGCAAAATGCTTCTAGAACATGAATACATCTGTGTACTTAGCGTAGTGGGTCTCATTTTTCTGGAGAACACCAAGAGTAGGTGGGGGGACGTGGGTGGGAAAAGGAAATGACACAGAAAACAAAGGCAAGGGTCCGCAAGTCAAACTTGATTGCCTGGACGCAGTCGTCTCTCTCCAACTCCACCGAAATGCACCCAGACAGTATAGACACCCTTTTGTTCCTATCTCCAAAGACTAATCTCTGAAGATGATATAATTTAGTCTCTGCCTCTTCACAGCTGAAACTATACTGCCCAACCACCCCTTAATCAGGTAACCTGCTTTTCACCAAACCCCAGGATTCCCTCCTCATCAAGTTCTTGTTACTGACATTGGCTTTCAACACATACCCTGCTCACCTCTGTGTTAATAGCCCCTATGCCTTTCTATACCCCCCAAGTGACCCCTTCTGCCCTGGGGCGTGTGCTGAATCCTGTAGAAGCCTCCATTCCAACACTTGATCAAAATGAACCATGTCTGCAAATGTCTCCCCCAATAGTCGTCTCCAAGGATCTTGAGAGCAGGAACTTTATTGGTCCATCTTTGTATTTTCAGGATCCAGCATAACCTTTGACATGTAGAAAACATTCAAAATCAACACTGATGAGCTTCCAGAAAACATTCAATCAGCACTGATGAACTTCTTTCGTAACAGACCCAAAACTGCTGAGGCAAGTTTGTGACGTTCCCCACTCTCACACCAGTTTCCATATATGTAAGACTCACTAGAGAGTTTGCTAGAAATACAAACCACAGATCTATTGGCTTTATTGGATTGGTACGACCTAGACACTTGCATTTTGAGACAAGCACCCCAGAGGGTTCTGATGCTGGGGTTCTTCACAGCGCACTCTGTTAAGCAGTGACCAACCTAGAGCCTTCTTTCCCACCATGCTCTGGGTTTGGAGTAACTTGCCATCGTGCACTCAGATAATTATTGGTTTGGTAGATCAGTGACAAATTGTAAAGATAGCTGGTATGTAGCAAGGCAAATGTCTTTTTATGAGATCAGCACAATTAAGTAAATTAATAGCTGGTTAGACGCTATCAGTCAGTATGAGACAGGGTAGGCTACAGTAACAACCACAAAATCCTTGTGACTTAGTGTTACAAAAGTGTACTTTTCACTCAATGGACTTGTCAGGGGACTTGGTTCATTTGTAGAACAAGAAGGAAGGGCCACATCAGGGGCGCCTGGGTGGCTCAGTCGGTTAAGCATCTGACTTTGGCTCAGGTCATGGTCTCGTAATTTGTGGGTTTGTGCCCCGCGTCGGGCTCTGTACTGACAGCTCAGAGCCTGGAGCCTGCTTTGGATTCTCTCTCTCTCTCTCTCTCTCTCTCTGCCCCTCTCCACTCACGCTCTGTGTCTCTCTCTCAAAAATAAATAAACATTAAAAAAATTACAAAAAAAAAAAAAAAAGAAACGCCATATCAACATGTACTTCCGGGGTGTCACAGCAGGAAAAAGAAGATGGAAAATCTTGCACCCAAGGCTTCTGCCTGAGACTGATACGTGATCACATTTAATCAGCCAAAACAAGTCCTGTGACCCCACCCAAACTCCATGGGGAGCTATGATCCTGCCACGTGTCTGGAAGGAAAGGCAGAACTGGAACATTAATGAATGGCAGTCATGACTACCCAGATATTCACATCCAATATAAAACTGGACGGAGGGTGTCAGAGAGGTGGGCACAAAGTAGACGCTTAATAAATAATTTATTTATCTGATAAAATAATAATAAATAATTTATTTATCCGATAAATAAAATGTGGCACCTGTGTGGGGAATCCAGCGTCATTATCCCTCTGCTTGCAAAGCCAGTTGTATTCTATTTTAACATATATTAAAATGCATGCTGTATGTTATTGAGTGGGGGAGAAATAGATTACAGAACATCTGCTCGGTATGATTATGATCTCATTTAGGCAAAGTTATGGATGTAATATACAAACAAGGCGTAGTTACATGTTACACAAAGAGAAATCAATGCCTGGGAGGGTATTCCGCCAAAATTACTCGTGGGTTATTTCAGTCTGGCGGGTTTTATGTGACTTTTCAGAAGTTATTTTCCTGTTTTGCGTGATAAATTTTCAGGGAGCGTGACAATCAGAAACAAACGATAAAGCAACTTTTATTTTGAGAAAAGAATACACGGGTTCTTGTCATAAGGAAACGAGGCAGACAATACTAATAAAAACATGCATGGGAGAAAGTTAAAAGAAAATAATCTATGTTCTGAAATACGAGCAAATTTCAAAAGTGACCTTAGATGATCTAAAGATGTCTGTCCAAGGATGTTCAGGGGAGCACTTATGAGAGTAAAAAATTTGAAACGCCCGTTGGAAAATAAGTACACGAAGCGTGTTGTAGAAAGGACGTGGGGACCGGTTGGAAGGGGCTTCCAATGGCCAAATCTGGGACACTAGGAACATTAAAATGAGTCATGATAGTAATGGGTTATCACCCAGTGAATAAAACAGAGAATCTTCTGAGTTGTATTCATGTCAATATTATCGCATATCACATACTAACACTGGTGGTCACTCCCTCCGCCTTTACTTACACTTGTCTTCTGACCTTCCGGAACACAACCCTCTCCTGGCATTTCTCCGCCTTCATTGGTTCCCCCTCAGGCTTCTTCGCTTTGTTTTCTGCCTCAAACTCTTCACATTGGAGTCTCCAGGTCTCGGTCCTTCATCCGCTTCCCTACTCACATGCTCTGGTCGGGGGAATCTCAAAAAGCCTCACGCTCTAAATCCCATCTGTGTTACTAGCTCCCAAATCTGTATCACCAGAGCCTCACTCTCACTCCCAGACTGGAGGCTGTATATTCAGCACCTTCAGCAGGACTTCAATGGACAGCTCAAGTCCAGGATGCCCAAAACTGATCATTGATCTTTGCCCCAAAACTCATTCCACCCTTGACCTTCGCCCGTTTCAGTTATGTCTTCTGAGTCCCCATGGGTGGCATACACCCAAACCCCGGAGTCCTCCGTGATTCCTCTGCCCCCATCCAGTCTGCCAGAAAATCCCTTTCGTGTTGCTTTCTGACACACCCAGAAACCAGTCGCTTTCTGTCTTTCTTCATGCTGCCACGGGCTGTTTCCTCTGCCTGGAATGCTCAGAGCACCGCAGGACTGAGCCGCTCAACTTCAAGTCCTTGCTCAAACGCCTTTTTCTCAGTGGATTCGTTGGTTACAAATGCAACCCAAACCTTATGCTTTATTCTTTGGTGGCACATAGCCCCTTCTTAGGTCCCGTATGATTTTCTTCTTGTGGACTGCCTGGCACAACACTGTGTGAGAAATGGGATGTTAGGGACACCCGGGTGGCTCAGTCGGTTGGGCGTCTGACTTCGGCTCAGGTCACGATCTCACAGCTCGTGAGTTCGAGCCCCACGTCGGGCTCTGTGCTGACGGCTCAGAGCCCGGAGCCTGCTTCTCATTCTGTGTCTCCCTCTCTCTCTGTGCCCCTGCCCCGCTCACACTCTGTCTCTCTCTGTCTCTCAAAAATGAATAAATGTTAGGGGCGCCTGGGTGGCGCAGTCGGTTAAGCGTCCGACTTCAGCCAGGTCACGATCTCGCGGTCCGTGAGTTCAAACCCCGCATCAGGCTCTGGGCTGATGGCTCGGAGCCTGGAGCCTGTTTCCGATTCTGTGTCTCCCTCTCTCTCTGCCCCTCCCTCGTTCATGCTCTGTCTCTCTCTGTCCCAAAAATAAATAAAAAACGTTGAAAAAAAAATGAATAAATGTTAAAAAAATATTTTTAAATGAAGGAAGAAATGGGATTTTAATTTGTTTAGTCCCTGATTTATTACAAGTGGCACAAAGTAGACATTCAAGAAAATTTGCTGCATGAAAAGCTGACATTAAAAGTTATCCATAATATATCATTCTGGAGCAAGGCCAGCTACAAAACTGTAAAAGCAAAGTGATATTATTTTAGGCAAAAAAACAAAAACAAAAAACAAAAACCAGCGTGTATGCATTAACAGAATATATGTAACTGTATAGAAAAACATATGGCCAAGTGTTTCCAATGGCTTTTCGATCTTATTCTTTTGACCTTTCAGGTTTGCCTTTTAAAAATGTATGCTTATGATAAACTCCTAATGGGAAGGAGATTAGTCGGGGTGAAGTGGTGCTGTTGGGGTTTGGATCCAAACAGACCCAGGCACACCTTCCCGGTCCTACCGGTCGGTCTACCTTAAATGGTTCCCTCACCCGTATTTATAACTCACAGGTTAAATGAGAAACTCATGAAGAGCTTTTCGCCCAGCCCCTTAGTACTAGCTGTTAGCAGACATCTTATTTAATCCTCCCTAGGAGCTCACTAAGCAGGCGGCAGCATCATTCCCATTTTCCAGAGGAAAAGGCAAGTCCAAGGGAGTCAGGCTCGTGTTCCCAATAACAGGTAAATCCTAGATTTTCACCGGACTCTGCCTGATACGAGAGCCCATGCTCACGACGTCACGCCACACTTGATCTCAAACTCTGTACAAACTCTGCGACTGTCATGATTTGTTTCTTGGGCACGGAAGGGCGAATAAAAATAAGGGCATCTCCTCCCGGCTTTTATCTGTAAGAGTAATGAAGGCGGTGTCTAGAATCATCAAGGACATCGAGGTCCAGGGATGGCGATGAACGTTGCTAACGTGGGTGGCTGGAGTTAGGGCGGACAGCCCCTCCCCGCCTCGCCCACCTGAGGCCAGACCTCACCAAGCGCGTCCCCGCTGCCTGTGCGGTGGGTAGGATCGCGTCCCTCGGCTCCTCTGTCCCCAGGTCAAAGAGCACCGCTTCTAACAGTGTCTTCTAGGACCCTTACCTAAGCCTTCCATCATTTCCGCAGGAGTCCCTCTATTTCTTATTTAATCTTTAGCCTCCGAAGCCCAAGTAAGGAGCAGTTTCATATAAAGAGTAACTCTCGAATCAGGAAAGAAAGACAAGCGCACCTGCTCATAGGCAGCTGTGGTGGGATAAGAGGGAGGTGCCTGCCAGCCGCCTCCCCGAAGGCCCTCTCTCCTGGGGAGGGTCGGTGGGCACCAGCCGGCCGGCCAGGGGGAGTGGGAGAAGAAACGAAATCTTAACTCCCAAAGAGCCTGGGGACTAAAGCTGCTGGGAAAAAATGTGATCCTTGCAAAGATAAGACAGGCAGAGAAGGTTCAGTAAAACTGCTAGCTTATCATGAAAACATTTGACTGTGTACTCTGCTTTCTATAACAGCTCGTCCCAACACACGTACACGTTCAAGTTCGTTCTCCCTCTCTCTCTCCTCTCTCTGTCTCTCTCTCCCGTCTCTGTCTCTGTATCCCTCTCTTTCTCACTCTCTGTCTCTCTCTCCCCCCCGTCTCTCTCCCCTCTCTGTCTCTCTTTCCTGTCTCTCTGTGTCTGTCTCCCTCTCTCTCTCCTCTCTCTGTCTCTTTGTCTGTCTCTCTCTTCTCTCTGTCTCTTTCCTCTCTCCCTCTCTTTCTCTGTCTCTCTGTATCTATCTCTCTCTGCCTCTGACTCTCTCTCCTCTCTTTCTCTGTCTCCTCTCTCTCTGTTTCCCCTCTCTCGATCTCTCTCCCCTCTCTGTCTCTGTCTCTCTCTCTCTGTCACACACGCACACACACACACACACACACACAAATACACACAAACATATACAATCAGCTGCTATTAATGTCATTGTAACAACACGTTCGACTCAAGGTATTGGAGAGCTGTCTTCCATGCTCTTGGTTCAGCTGAGTACCCATCATGCCTGAGGAACTCTTCATCCACATTTCCCACTACCAGCCCCCACTGCTCCTGCCCCCCGTGGAAAACCACTTGATAATGAAGGCAGAGAGCCAGGTTGAAACCAAATAGAAATCGAGGTGACAGGTCAATGGCTGGTACAAAGCTCCCTGAACTAGAAATCACAGACTCCGGCTCCTCATCTAGAGTGTTGTCCTCTCTCCGGGCCTCCCCGGTCTCTACCCTAAAATAAGGACGACCGTGAAGCTTTGCCAGCCTGAAGGCAGGTGGCTACATCAAGTGGGTGGTTTTGTGAATCCCTTCCGGTTTTACGGTTCATGTATCTGGTAAAAAATCTTTACCAAGGTCCTGTTCTTCAGACAGATGGTGAGTTCTGGAAGGAAAAAAAACGGGGTCAACAAATAAGATAAAGGGTATTAGGGGATGCTCTTCTTGATAGGGTGGTCCGGGAAACCTACCCTGATATAAGGTCCCTCTTGAGCCACGGAGATCCTGGATGGGAGACATTCCAGGAAGCAGAACAAATACCTCCCCTGAGTTTATGAACTCCCGTCGGCACACGTTTCCAGAGGGGCCAGAGGTCCTCCCAAAGTCAGGAGAGTTTCTCTTAGAAACTCTAGAAGCATGAAGCCCTGGCCAGCTCGGTCGTGGAGAGGCCAAGCGTTGAGAACCGGAGAAAGGGAACCCCTCCTGTTCCTCCTCGCTCCTTCCAGGACCAGCTGGAAGGTAGCCACCTGTCTGTGGGCAGGGATTTTCCCAGAGTCAGCTTGAGAGGGGCCCCCTGGTTGCCTCACGTCTCTCACGCACCGAGCCGTGGGACCCGGCCCACCGCCCCCTTCCAGCTCTTCAGGGAACCAGCGCTCCTTCCAACGCAACTCGGGAAGGAGACCTCTGCGCTGGTGACTCACCACCTGCTTCAGGGACCACATTCTCGTACCTGTGGGGGACCGTGAAGCTTGTCTCCCTCAGGGGCACTTAAAAGACCCCTTGGTGCGATCGGAAGGGAATAGACGAGCCAAAACTCGTGCTCCAAAATGCTGCACAGGACTTGCCTAAAGGCACGCCCCGAATTTCTACTAGGTTCTTTTGAATCAGGAAACGGGGAAGTTCCACGTTTAAAAATGCAAATATAGCACAGTGTTGATAACACATTCGAGTGTTCTCTGCTTTTAACACCCGCAGTGGGTGGGTGGAATCATGCCCCCCCTCCAAAAATATGTCTATAGCTGAACTCCAGAATTGGTAAATGAACCAAGTGCCTTTTTAAAATTTATTTTGAGAGCGATAGAAACGGCGCTAATGAGGAGGGGCAGAGAGAGAGGGATTCAGAGAGTCCCAAGCAAGCCCTGAGCTGCCAGGACAGAACCCACGAAACCATGAGATCATGACCTGAACCAACCAAGAGTCGGACGCTTCACTGACTGAGCCCCCCAGGCGCCCCAAAGCAAGTGTCTTTATCAGAAGAGAAGACGACACACAGGAGAGGGCCGTGGTTCACAAGGGCAGAGATACAGTAAAGTGACCACAAACCAATGACGGCTGGAGCCACCAGGAGCCACCAGGGGCACAGAGATGTCCTCCCCTAGCGCCCTCAGAATGTCAGCCCCCGCCAGCGCCTGGATTTGGGGCTTCTGCCCCCCCAGAGCTGAGAGAGGATCGATTTTGTTTTAAGCGGCCGAACTTGTGGTGATTTGTTTCGGCAATCCCAGGGAACTGGTATCAGGCCTTAGAATTCCTCGATTATATTAGCGTCTGCTGCTTTCCTGGACCTCAGGGTTGTGGGACCCGGGACACTTCAGGTTCCATCTGGAAGGGAAAGGATCAGCCGGAAGCTTTGGTGAAGGGGTGAGACAAGCATACCCAGGCAGGGCGCTTGACGTGGCGGAGAGGTCACAGCAGAATATATGGAGGACAGGCGGAGGTGGCTGCCCCGGGACTAGGTGGGGCCACCGAGAGGGCACTTGAGGTGATGGCACCCAAGCCCGTTGCCTACGCTTGATGTTTTAAGCCACCAGCTTCCAGCCCAAGGCTCAAAGGATCAGACTCATCCCCAGAAAGGCACCCGGCTCCCCGCCAGAGAGCACTCATCCCCCCCAGCCTCTTTGGAAAAGGCTCTGGGCCGCGCAGGGTGATTTATGAGACGCCTTCTCAGGCTGCACTTCTCCGAAGCGAAAACCTGAAGAACCATCTGACTTGCGCCCAAAGGCAAACCAGGGCTGTTGGCCTCAGATGAAGAAGTCGCCGGCGACCCTACCCCGGATCAGAAGACAGTTGGCCTGTGATTTGTCGTGGCGAAAAGGCTCCGGGGACTCCGGAGAAGTGTCTGTGCTAGTGAGCTGGCACGCGTCCCGCTCTGAGGGGGAAACAGCACACGCGAGAACCCGGGGCAACCGTCTCGCCCGAATCCCTTTTCTGCGCTGCCCTCGACGGCAGTGATCAAGCAGCCTCCTTGGGAAGCACCTTGAGGACGCAGCGGGCAAGAACGCTTCCTTTGGGGTTTCCGAAACACTCCCCTTTCGTGCTTGTTTTTACCCAGTCATTGCCTCCCTCTTGGCCTCCGGCACCGGAGCCCGCCTCCCGCCCGAGCCAGGTAACCAGAGCCCTGGGTGTGCACAAAGCGCCACTATGCCCGAGCGATGTTATCAGGCGGGCCTGGCCTGCTCCACGCGGGGAGACAGCGGCCGGGCCAGGGTGGCCGGGCCGGCGGCTGAAACAGGACTCCCGCGCTGCCGACCGAGGACAGAGCGGCCTTTGTGAGGGACAAATCACATTTAGGCTTGCTCCTGATTAACGTTGCGGTCATCGGAGCATTCTCTTTCCTGACTTCCAGCACCGAAAGCCTCTATCGGCTTCTGTAGGACGTGGATCGACCCTGGAGTTGACGCTGGCCAGAAAGGATGGGGTGGCTTTATTCGGCTTCGGTCGCAGGGCCGTCAGAACGCTGAGCACACCCGATGCGTGATGCAGAGCAAACCTGGTGGCCCAACCGTAAGACTTGATAGGAAGCTTGATAGAGCAGGGTCAGACCAGACGAGGCTTGGTCATCAGAGAGGGAAAGAGTGCCTTTTACAGGAGACGCTGCGGATTGGGAACGTGATAACCTCGGACATATATTTGCACCCTTCCAAAGTCAGCTGTGTGGCTTTGGACAAGTGTCTTGACCTGTCCGAACCTCAGTTTTTCTCATCTGTAAAATGGAGATCATCGTGCCGACTTGGTAGAGTTCCCGTGAAGATGACAGACAGAGAACCAGACAAGCTGGTACATACTCAAACCGTAGTAGCTTCGGTACTAAAAGGATTCCTGCCCCCCAGCTTCCAGAACTGTGAGAGTCAGTCTCGGTAGCCCTATCACATGGATGCACGCACATCTTAAGTTCCTAACAACGCACAGCATAGAATTTGGCACAAATTAGGAGAAGATTAGCAAACAGCCAACAAGGGTATTAAAAGCCAGGCGTTGGATTATCATCACCTTTTTAATTACACTAACCCACCCCCATGTCTCATGAGCAGGTCCAAGGTTAGGTCAACACTGCCACTTGCTTTTACATAGCAAGGGGACCGGTCTCTGAGCTTTCCAGTCTCCTGCCTCCAGCTCAGCCGATGAGCCACACTGGCTCCACACCTCCTCGGCCAGGCCCTCCTGGGGAGGATACGGGGACGCACATGTCACGCCCTCCTCGGGCCATCAGAGATCTCACTTTGTCTTGCAATGAAGACAGGGCAGGACAGCACCATGGGGAAGTGCTCAGCCTGGGGAGACAGTCCTGTTTCAACCCTGGTTCCCCTCCCTGGCTGTGTGACTTGGACCAAATTGGGCCACCTCTATCAACTGGAGTCCCCATCAGTTAAATGACGATAGCAAAGGTACCCACCTCATGAGCAGCTGTGACAACGCAAAGAGCCAGGTGCATAGAGCTCAACAAATGGTTGCTAGATACATGACTTCGGAGGCGGTACTTTAGGCTAGGAAGAAGAGAAAGGTCAAAGAAGGACATAAGTGGGGGGCAAGAAACGTTTTGGGGAAGAGTGCTCCCCTAAACCAAACTTCTGCACATTCGGGGAGGAAGACAAGGCTACCTAGAAGCTTGACGAAGTAGCGAAAGCTTCATTATGTTGGAGAAGAGGAAATAGGAATGACATTTACTCAGTGACTCCGTACACAGGCGAGTCCTAGGGGCTTTCCCTCCACTTTAGTGCCTCATGTTCACAGCAACCCTGTTAAATCCATTTGAAAGACAGGAAAACCAAGTTGCAAAGATCCTAAGTAACAATAACAAATAATCGTTGAGCATAAAATGGATGCCAAGTGGGGATGTCATCACAA
This sequence comes from Panthera tigris, assembly GCF_018350195.1. NCBI lineage: Eukaryota > Metazoa > Chordata > Mammalia > Carnivora > Felidae > Panthera > Panthera tigris. The sequence goes on along the minus strand of NC_056678.1, from coordinate 60,796,253 downwards.
AGCCGGGGTTTTTGACATGGCGCCTGGGAGAGCCTGTTATCAGAGAACATGAAGCTCAGCGGTGGTTTGGGGTTGGGGTTCATCGCAGGTGAGTCTAAGGCCACCTCTCCCACCTAAGTCAGAACGGACGCTCCCACAGCTTTAGCTTCAATTCTCCTGGTGAGGAAAGTGCCAACGTTCACCGCGCGTGTGGACAGGAAACCCACGATCTACTGATGGCTGGGTTGGATCCTTATGGCTATGAGGACCCCCTTCTTGCAGCAGGATCCATTTGTGACTCTAGGAAATGTTCTCCTGGCTAAAGCTCACTGGTAGATAACGGGTCAGGACTCTGAAGGGAAAATGTCATCCCTCATCAAAGCCCAGCTCAAACAGCACCTCCTCCTTCCAACCTTCAGCTCTCCCAGACCACGATAGCCCAGCGTGGCCAGAGCAGATCAGGGTATCTGAGAGGAAGTATACACCACCAAGGAGAGGTCGAGGAGAGGGAGGGCCTTTTTTAAAAGAAAGAACTGGGGCACCTGGGTGACTCAGTTAAGCGTCCGACTTCGGTCAAGGTCATGATCTGGCTGTCCGTGAGTTCGAGCCCCACATCGGGCTCTGTGCTGACGGCCCGGAGCCTGGAGCCTGCTTCCGATTCTGTGTCTCCCTCTCTCTCTGCCCCTCCCCTGCTCATGCTCTCTTTCTCTCTCTCTCTCTCCCTCAAAAATAAATAAATATTTTTAAAAAATTTTTAAAAAGAAGGAACAAAACTTATTCAAGTCTGATTGGAAAGTGAATATTGATTTAAAATGATTTGGAAGCAAATTATAAAATTTGAAAAGCCGGCAAGTATAACAACACAAAATCCAGGAATAAAACCACATTTTTAATGAATTAACTGCCAGATACATCTTTATATCTCCCCTACTTTTTAGCTGCATGCTATTTTGCGTGCATCCGTATTTCGCAGGTGTCCATCCACACATACTATTTTATATGCTTACGTCCATCCGCACTATTTTCTACCAGAAAGAATGAAAAGATGACTTAGTCTTCCTTCTAGCATGGTTAATTAAAATGTGTTTGTTGCTACTGATGGTTGGGACGCATAAAGCCTTACAAACACACACGGATGGACTTGTGTAGTACAGCCACAGATTTGTCCCCTACCAACACAGGAACTGGAATTCCGTAAGTCTTGCCTCGTGTAATTCCGTGACACAACATTCTGTGTATAGTGTTTGTGGGAGTCGGTTCGTAACTGCATACATTCCATCATTAAGTACATCTATGACCTGAGAAAAGTTCAGATCAGTCATTCTGATCAGCCATCTACAAATGCCAAATCCTCCACTTACGGTATAATATCGGAAGAATTTTCCAAAGACTAACTTCTGGCTCCATACATGTCAAACCTTCTTTCTCTCCCATGATCTACGTGCTTCTGGTGCCAAGCATCAGGTGACCCCTGGCCCTGCATCTTTGTTTAACCAATGGATTTGAAGGGGGGTGGTAGGCGTGCTCCTGGGAGCCATTTCTATACCAACTTGGCTAGTAACAGATTAACTCTGCACAGAAGTGACTATGAAAAGCATTAATCCCCCCAAATTTTAACCCCAGCTCAACAGCCCTTTAGCCAAATCTCAAAATTGCTCACAGCCTTTGTGGCCCTACCCCATCCCAGGGGAAGGAGGATGGAGATAAAGGCAGAATGGAAGAGAAGGTCTTAACCGATTGCTTCTGAAGTATCTTATGCAAGTCTCACAAAAGCCCACGACTGCACGCACACGTTGCTAGGACCTCTCCAAGGGTCTTTCAAGGCGGCCATGGAAGTGGGTGGTCCTGGGAGCTAAGATCAGTTTCTGCTTCTTTCTGTGACCTTTTCTGATGCACCTATCCTATAGTCACTTACCATTTTCCTGCACCTGTGTCCCATCTTTGCCTCTTACTCTCGATGTGATTTCAGTCAAGTCTATTAATCTAGCTGAGCTTCGATTTGAAAATCCGTGAAACGGGTCAAATAGAGAATGGCTTATCTATTCCTGGGGCTCTTGGGAGGATGGTGTGAGGCACTGCATAGGAAGGTTCTCGAAAGTCAGCCAACAGTTCCTGTGCCCATGGGAGATTTGGTGACAGAAGTGGTGATGGAGGGGTCCTTTATACTCGTTGGTTAGGACAAAGGGGACAAACAATCCAGTGAGTCCTTGAAATGACCTTGGATTGCCTTCAGAAGAATAATCCAGCTTCAACCAAGCTTACGTATTCTGGTTCTGCTTACATCTCCCACGTTGAACACTCCCTCCTGCCCCCCACACCCTTCCATTCTTGCTGCTGGACTGCTAGGGAGTTCTCCGTCATGCGATCTTTCTCTGGCCTCTGGGTCTCATGCTGTCCCTGTGTCTGGGAGATTCATCCTCACACCCCCACCCTTCACTTCCCCAACTTCTGATAGTCCTTCAGGGTGTCGCTTAGCTGACACTCCCTCCAGAACATGGTCTCTGAAGCCCTAGTCTGGACAAGGTCCAACCCTATCGTCATGTGTCCCCGCAGCATCCTGCCTCTGTCTCCATACTTACACTGGATTCTAATGTACCTGTCTCCTCCACCAGCCTTTGGGCTCCTGAAGACTCACAGCACTTAGCTCAGTGACTGGCAAACATAGGTGCTCAATAGCTATTTGTCAGTGAATACGTCCGTGAAAATGGGGGAAAGAGCAGACCCTTCAATCCCTTAGTGGCTTCTGGAAGAGGCAGTGCAAAATCGCAGGGAGGATGGGAGCTTTCTGGGGTTGGTCTCTGGGCAGTTGGCTGGCTCAAGAGCAAAGCAAACTTTCTCCTATCAGATGACAGAGGGTGAAAGAAAGCCTCGCCCCCTGAAGGCACGTCTTCCAGGAGCTTGGGCAGCATTTACTAGAGCCATTGACCCCAGACCCCAAAGGGTTTGCAGAGGTTGTTGGACTAAATGGAGGCATCTCATACAGGTCAGGGACAGCTGCTCTGATAACACAGGACTCTCGAGTGCTGGGTGGCCGCACATAAGGGAGTTGCAGGTGGCTGTAAAGGTGTGTTGTTCACTCAATGGCCTGTCCTGGGGCTACTCTGACCAGGAAGGACTCTTTCTGCTCTGTTAGCACAAGGATGGACATAGAGGGAAGAAATGGATCATTAATCAGAAGACCGTGGCCTGAGGCTAGTCTTCTTTCAGCCTCAAAATACATCTTTAAGATTCAGGATGTAGCCCACGAATCAACTTTTTTTCTGGAAGTCTAACCTGTGCTTGAATAATGTCCCGCTCTCCTCTGTAGCCAGAAACAGAGCAGGGGGTCTCTTCTATTATGGATTTGTTTTTTTTTTAATTTTTTGTTTTGTTTTGTTTTCTTAGATACCATGGGGAGGCCACTTTACTCCTAACCGTCAATTGTAGTCTGAAATTCCACATGCATTCCTTTAACTTAATTTTCCCTCCCTGTTAAAATACAAACATCCCTGGCAACCTGTGCTCTGAGTCGTATCAGTCACTTACACTTTATATCAGTTGATATAATCTGTTCCTGACCTTATGATTTGCCACCTGAATCAGAAGAGTTGGGAGTACTCTAAAGATGATTTCAAACCCTAAAGTCATCATCCACTCCATCTTGACTTTTCCAAGTGTTTTTACCCCTGCCCCAAACCCTACCTATATTAAATATTACTCATCCTGTGATACTTCTCAGCATGGATACTATTTTTTTTTCTCTACATTTTCTACCTCCTTATTTCTCTTCTTTCATTCAATGTCTTCTCTGTTTTTCTCTCTAGTCCATCTATTCCAAGCCTGATGAAACGTCCTTTAACACAGGAGCAGTGTGGTGTATGGTAAACAGCACAAATGCTTTGAAGCTAGAAGGTCTGGCTTAAAATCGAGCTCCTGTTGCCTAGTAGCTACGTGACTTTGGACAGGTCATTAGTCTTTTTTTGCCCTCCTTTGGAAAATAATGTTATATCAACCTAGAAGGGAGTTGTGAAAATTCAGTGTGGTCTCACCAATATGGTTGGATTGTACCAACACCTTTCTCCTTCCCCCCACCCCCCATCTCCTTCCGGACCCATGGGCATTGCTTAAATATTCAGACTGGAAACATTAACCTGTTTTATGAGCCAATCTTATTTTTTTTCATCTTCATTTTCCTTGGCTTTAATCTTCTTCTACTAATGTTGTTCTCAATTAAGTTGTAATAAGACTGCAACATGGCATCCTGGTCTTGAACATACAGATGCTTTTTCTGATCAATTTGCCAAAGTTGAATGGAAATCCCATAATTTCAGAGCAATGTTTCCAAGAACGGTGTGTTCGGTCTGGCTGTATGCATCAGAATCTCCAGGAATGTATGTTACAACTGCAGATTCTTGGGCCCTCTCCCAGACTCCTAAATAGGGATCTCTGGGAGTGTGGCCCGAAATTCAATGTCTGCCAAAGCACTCCAGGTGCTTCTCACGTCCTCCAAGGTTTGAGAGCAATTGTCCTATGGGGTAAGCTTAGCATATAGACTGACTATTGCAACAAAAAATAGGAAAGCACTCATCAGCCCTTATTAACTATTCACATCAGGAAGGCAACCTTTTTCCACCAACCATTGAGACCCAAGGAAATGACTTGCCTCTTTCCACTGCGCATGCTGTCTGACCCTCCAACAGTCTTCATTCCTTCCAAAAAGTTCTCACCACCTAATAATGGACCCACAAAAGTCCCAGAATCTACAGGCAAAAGGAGTAAAACAATTGTGTGTCTGGGTATGTTATGAGAGAAAAAGAGTCAGAAACAGACAGAGCCAGAGACACAAACAGAAAGAGAGAGGGTTCTCTCTCATTTCCTTCCGGCCCTCAGTATATTTTCTCCTATTTTCAAATTCATCTAGATGTTAGATGTCTGATATGTTCTTTTCAAATTCCTGAAAATATAACTTCAAGAGATGATCATCATAATTAAATTCCATTATGGGGAAGGAATTTAGATGACTAATGGCATTTTTTTTAGCACTGAGATTTGATCTATATGTCCATTTAAGTATCTTGTGTGCTTTCTTATAGTTGGGAACTGTTCTATCAAGTTTCAGGCTTCTACCTGATAAAAGATTGTTGGACCAAGGTAATCATTTAAAACTTTAGCTATTATGTGGCAGAGAAATGAATTTAATGATGCCTCAGGAAGTATTCAGTTGAAAGAGCAATGGTCTGAATGTCAGCAGATTTGAGGTTCCAGCCCAAAGAATGAGCTATGGAATCCTGGCTGAGTCAGTCACCCCCTTGGGTCTCAGGATCTTCACTGAAAAAATAAGATAGAAAATTTGAGTGCTTCATGCACTGTGCCCTGCAGAGCAGTGTTCTTTGATCTGTTGGTCATTATGCAGGAGAAATGCTGCAGGATAGCACGTCTCATCTTGGAGGATCTTGACATACACTCTTACAATAACGGCCACGAGAGATTCTAAAGGGAAGAATCCAACTGAACATCTCTCAACCCAGCTTTCCCCGAACCCATTTCATTCACCATTGAGAAGGTATTTATGCAGCACCAACTTTGTCCCAGGCACTGCTCCAGCAGCTGGGGATTTGACAGGGAACAACATGCAGAGAAACGTCTTCTCACGGGGAGCCTACATCCTAATGGGGGAGACACTGCAAGCAAAATGAAAAATTAAACTATATGGTATATTAGATGATGAAAAGAATTATGGAATATAATAAATCAGTGAAGACAGTTGGGGTAGAAGGAAAGTGTGCATGACCAATATTCTTTAAGAAACATTATTATCAAAATCTCCGGACCTGACATTGCACAAGAACATAACCCGGACAACCCTATTTGGGAAGGTGACTGAGGGGTTATCTGCTGTTAAACCCATCTGCTTCCTTATGAATGATCACAGTGGGCATCATGCTTGTAAGTAGGGAGGGGCAGAGATAACCTTCGGCACCATAGCTGTTTGTGTAGTCGATGGCCTGCATGATGTTGCATAGAGTATAATATAATCCCCCCACACTTTGTGTGCCCAGCACCACCACTCTGGCACCACCAAGAGAAACTCCCTAGAAACCATTGCCCTTGCCCTGAGACAGCTGGATAAAACAACTGAGAAGATAGTTCCAGGTCACTGTCTGCAGCACAGTGGAATACAGTGAGAGATTAGACAGAGACTCTGGGGGTCTGTAATCTGGTGGCCATTCTGTCTCTAGCTGGTGATCTTTGTCGTCATTCCCCCAATCTGGGTCTCCACTTTGTTAAAAATGTGGACGTGGGACTCGAGGACCTCCAAAGCTGCTTATTTGGGTGAAATGTTATTTTATATATCTGTATGGGATAGATTTATGCATTCACTTAACAAACATCTATTGAGTTCCCAGTGATTCTTGGCTCTGGAGCCAAGGTAAATAATCCAAGAACGCTTTTTTGGAAAAAAAAAAAAAAACCCTCTCATTTAGTAATGTTTTTGGCTAACGTTTGCTGAGCACTTACTATGTGCCAAGAACTGTTTTGAATGCTTTTCGTATAGAACTTACAAACTTTCGAGGTCAATGCTGTTATTAGCCCCTCTGTGGGAAACAGAACTCCAAGGCAATCCCCAGTGACTCTTGCCTTGTGTGTTACCTTTGGGTCAAATGTGGGTGGGAACCTGAATATGATGAGATGTCACTTCCGTGATTACATTATATGATGAAGGGATTTTTGCTGAGGGAGTCAAAGTCCCTAATCAGGAGGAGTGATGTCAGCAAGATGGAGATATAGGGATTTCCAGTACTTGTCTCTTCATAGAAACATCAATTTGAGCACCATCCATACAGGAAAATCCCTTCACAAGAGCTGAGGATTCCAGGTGAGAGATTACAGCACCTGAGTGGAGCACAGGAATGAGAAAAGACACATTCAAGAGATTAGGAAGACAGTATAGAATTACCTCCATCACTCCTCCCCCAAACCCTGAGAGACAGAGAGACACTCACAGAGAGAGACCCTCCTCGTGGGGGAAGGAGAGCGAAATGATCATGCAACTTCACTGTGGTCCATGGGGTCAACTAGGAAACAGTGACCACTGGGTGGGTCTTGTGACTGGGTCATGGAGGCTCTAGGTTGGTCCTGAAACCAGGCAGGCTCCCCGGCCCCAGGCTCCTGACCCACCCCAGCGCTAGACCTGTCTGTCCCTGCAGCCACCAGTTTCAGACCAGCCTTGGGCTCCAGAGGAATCGTGGTCCAGTACTGCCCACGTATACCTTGAGGCCAGGCTGGCTCCCACAGACTCTGGCTCCAGGACTGTTCCAGCCCCAGGCCAACCCTTCCAGACTCAGGCTCAAGTTTCCCTCAAGCCCAGGTTGGCTCCTGTGCTTTCAGACTCAGGCCAGCTCACATAAACTTAGGATCCAGGATCCAGGCCTTGCCTCTATGATCCAGTTGCCAGGCCCACCCCAGTGGTCACTGGTACCCAATTGGCCTCACGGACCCAGGAACCAGAATGGCCCATTCGAGAGCTCCATCAGGAAGCCTGCCTATATGTGCAAGTATAAAATTCACTCTAAAGGTAAGAATATAACAAAATTCAGAATACTCCAATACTTAAATCATGGTATATAAGGCACTTTTAATACTGGTATAAAAGTTAAAGACAAAAACATTAAAAATAACTCTAGATCCAAACATTTGTTAACAGATACAACATGTATAAAACATTTACATCGTACAGCATCTTTCACAGAACTAGAAAAAATAATCTGAAAATGTGTATGGAACCACAAAAGATCCTGAATAACCAAAGCAATCCTGAAAAAGAAAAACAAAACGGGTGGTATCACAATTCTAGTTTTTGAGTTATATTACAAAGTGGTAGTAATTAAAACTGTATGGTACTGGTACAAAGCTAGACACATAGATCAATAGAAAAGAACAGAAAAGCCAAAAATAAGCCCACAACTACACGATTAATTAATCTTCAACACAGCAGGAAAAAATATGCAATGGGAGATAGACAATCTCTTCGATAAATGGTGTTGGGAAAACTGGACAGCAGCAGCACGTAAAAGAATGAAACTGGACCAGTTTCTTACACCATACACACACACACGCGCGCGCACACACACACACACACACACACACACAAATTCAAAATGGATCAAAGATATAAATGTGACGCCTGAAACCATAAAAATGCTAGAAGAGACCACAGGCAGTAATTTCTCTGACATCGGCTATGGCGACATTTTTCTAGATATGTCTCCTGAGGCAAGGGAAACAAAAACAAAAATAAACCATTGGGACTATGTCAAAATAAAAAGCTTTGGCACAGCAAAGGCAACAATCAACAAAACAAAAAGACAACCTACTGAATGGGAGAAGATATTTGCCAATGACGCAGCCAATAAGGGGTTAGTATCCCAAATATATAAAGAACTTATACAACTCAACACACACACACACAAAAGCCAAATAATCCAATTAAAAAATGGGCAGAAGACATGAACAGGAATCTCTCAAAGAAGACATCCAGATGGCCAACAGACACATGAAAAGATGCTCAACATCACTCATCATCAGGGAAATGCAAATCAAAACTACAATGATATATTACTTCACACCTGTCCAAATGGCTAAAATCAAAAACACAAGAAACAACAAGTGTTGGCAAAGATGTGGGAAGGAGGAACTTTTGTGCATTGTTGGTGGGAAGTCAAACTGATGTGGCCACTGTGGAAAACAGTATAGGGATTCCTTAAAAACTTAAAAACAGAATTTCCATATGATCCAGCAATTCCCCTCCCAGGTATTTACCCAGGGAATACAAAAATATCTTAAATCAAAAGGATGTATGCACCCCTCTCTGTTACAGAATTAATTATAATAGCCAAATTGCGGAAGCAGTCCAAGTGTCCATCAATAGATGAATGAATAAAAAAAGAAGTGGGGTGTGTGTATATATATATATACACAATGGAATATCATTCAGCCACAAAAAAAAGAATGAAATCTTGTCATTTGCAACAACATGGATGGACCTATAGGGTATCATGTTAAGTGAAATAAGCCAATCAAAGAAAGACAAATGCCAGATGATTTCAGTCCCATGTGGAATTTAAGAAACAAAACAAATGAGCAAAGAAGGAAAGAAGAGAGAGAGAGAAACCAAGAAACAGAATCTTACCCATAGAGAACAAACTGAGGGTTACCAGAGGGGGGTGTGTGTGGAGGATGGGCGAAAGGGGGGGGGGGAATGAAGAATGCACTTGTGAGGAGCACTGGGTGACATACGGAAGTCCTGAAATACCCTGTTGTCCACCTGAAACTAACATTACACTGTACGTTAACCAACGGGAATTAAATTTTTTTTAAAGCACACCTATCATGAGGAACACTGAGCAATGCATAGACCTGTCGAATCACTATATTGTACACCTGAAAGTAACATAACATTGTACATTAATTATACTGGAATTTCAAAAAAAATTAAAAATAAACATCTAAACTGTGACATTAGTAACAAAATATACAGGGAGGAGAAGTTAAAGTGTAGAGTGTTTGTATGCAGTTGAAGTGAAGTTATCAACTTAAAATTGACTATTATAACTATAGCATGTTTTATGTAAAACTCATGGTAACTGCAAATCAAATACCTATAGAATATACACAAAAGATAGAGAAAGGAATCAAAGGAAGACAACAAAAGTTGAGGAAAGGAACAAAGGAACTACGAAACAGGCAGAAAAAAATTTTAACAAAATGGCAAGAGGGAATCCTTCCCCATTGATAATGACTTCAAATGTTAATGGATTAAATTCTCCAGCCAAAAGAACAGAGTGGCTGAATGGATTAAAAATAAATAAATAAAACCAAAGCCCAGCCATCACTGCCTACAAAAAGGCTCACTTCAGCAGTAAGGACGCTCACAGGCTGAAAGTGAAGGGATAGAAAAAGATTCCATGCAAATCGCAGTTAAAAGAGAACAGTGGTAAATATCCTTGTAACAGACAAAATGGACGTAAAGTCAAAGCTGGGACAAGAGACAAAAAAAGTCACAAATAACAATAAAGGGGTCAACTCATCAAGAGAGCATGTGTGGACCCAACATCAGAGTATCTAAATATATGAAGGAAATATTAACAGAACTGAAGGAAGAAATAGATACACTAGGGACCGAATGGACCTAACAGACATATACATAGGATCTTTAAATCAATCAATCAATCAATCAATCAAACTTACAGAAGCAGAGAGTAGAACAGGAGATACCAGGGACAGGGAGGAGGGGGAATTGAGCAGATGTTGGTCAAAGAATGCAGAGTTGGAATTATATAGGATGCATAAGTCTGAAGATCTAAGGTACAGCCATGACCATAGTTAATAATACTTAGGGAACACTGGAAACACACTGAGGGTAGATTTCAGGTGCTCTCATCACACACTTGTAAAATGGTAAGTATGTGAGGAGATGATCTATTAATTAGCTTGACAGAAGTAATCATTTATATTTACATTACGTACTTATATTACGCAATTATGTACATGTATATCAAATCACCATGCTGCATACCTCAAACACAGGCGTGTTTTATTTAAAGGTCATTACTTCAGAAAAAATGCTCTGAAAAGTGTGCAATAGACCATCTTCCAACATGCATGTTTGTTGTGTCAAGGGACAGGAAGGGTCCAGTGCCAGCAACTTCCCACCATGTGAAACTTAGCTATTGTTTAGCTTAGCTATTGTCATTTTTGCATGACTGAACAGGCATCTGAAACCACAGAATAAAACCATTTTATTCTGCCTCGCTCAACTACATTTAGTGAAATTTTGAACACAATTGTTCTCAGACTAAAATAAACTTATGTCAAATATCAAACAAAACAAAACAAGGTCCCTAATCAGTTGACCTTAAGAAAGAGAGATTATACTGGATGAGTTGACCCAGTCAGGTGGGACCTTAAAAGAGACAAGGTACCTCCTGAGGAGATACAAAGCATCGAAGATTTGACGACAGGGAGGTTCTCCATTTCTGCCTTTATGGGTGGACAAGACTCCTTGGTGAGGAATGGTGAGCAGCATCTAGAAACTGAGAATAATTTCTGATCAGCAGCCAGTAGGAAGGCAAAGATCTCAGCCCCACAGCCTCAAGAATTTGGATTCTTCCCACAACCTGAATGAGTCTGGAAGCAGATTTGCCCCTAGGCAAGCCTCCAGATGAGAACACAGCCCAGCCAACCCTTGATTTCAGCCTTATGCGACCATGAGCAGAGAAGACAGTCGTACTGTGTTTGGGCTTCTGACCTATAGGACTATGAGCTAATAGATTGGTGTTGTTTTAAGCTGCTGAGTTTGTGCTGACCTGTTGTGCAGCAATGGAAAATGAATATACCCACTTACAGATTGGAACACTGAGACAGAAATGTAAAGGTCAGGGATCATAGAGCCAGCAAGTACCAGGGCCAGGATTATGAACCACAGCTACCTGGCTCCAGACCCTGTGCTCTTCCTTTACACTCTGGCGTTCAGCAGGGAACTATGCCAGTAATCAAGTGCCGACAGCACAGTTTACTAAGTACAATAACTGGAATGGACGGTTAAAAAAATAGTAGCGTTCGGCTCTATCAGAGGCATACATCAGCGATGTCCTCTGTGGAGAGCCCGTGGTGAGATAGTCATGAATTTTGCTAGCTGGTGGCTAGACTGTTAGCGGCTTGAAATAGGCCATGATGGGAGTAATTTACCGCGTGGAAATTGGCAAACACTACAGATCAGGAATGGGTCAGCACGTTAACCAGCACACCACCGGATCGGTGACTCCTCAGATGAAGTATAAATGAAGACGGAACATATATCGGGTGCTGCTAGAATCCAGAGGCAAGGAAGAACCGTCGTGTGATGGGTCGGCGTAGGACTGCATCGTGACAAGCAAGAGTGTGTGGCTGGTTCATGAAATGCAGCCGAGAGTATGGGCAGAGCGTCTCAGACCAAGGGCAGCGCCGTTTGTAGAGTGGCGCAGAGGTGGGAAGGCACGTCCTGTGTGTAAGCTCCCGGAGCAGAGGCCGTGCTGGGCACATCATTCTCCATCATGAGAGGCTGGCATAGCACGGTGTCGTGAGAGCAGAGTGTGCTCTGCGTGGGGGGGGTCTGGATGGATCCCAGCAACCTACCAGATGGGGCGGGGGGTGGGGGGGGGTGGCGCACTCACAACTGTCCATCAAGCGTGACCCAGAGGCCCAGGGCACAGTCTACTGGAATGGGAAGGGGGAGATCAGGGCCCCTTCAAAAAAGAGAGTGCTAATATGAACCCAGCTGGGCGCAAAGCTGAAATCAGCTGGTGCTGGGCGAGATATAGCTACTTAATATAACAGGCGTATTTACTGGACAATGGAGGCAAGAACCGCCTTAAGGAGTTTGGTTGAATTTCAGCATTTAGGCCACTAGTAAAAAAAAAAAAAAAAATGCACAAATTTATCAACATTCACTTGCATACCTTTTCTCAGAGTCCTATATGGTGTCCAAACAACTGTTTGAAAAGAAAGTATCTCTGCCTTTTCACACAGGCATATCGTGTCCTGGGTACAATACAAACGTTTATTGGCATGTGTGTTCCGTGTCCTCTTTGGACCCCACTTTTGTGTCTCTTTGGGGATGTCACATGGCTATGAATGGACCATCCGTCACCTGGGACCTTCACCCTCACCTCCCACCTCTGGCCTTCTCTGTTGACACTGACCACAGAAATCCACCTGGAGTTCTAACCCACCCAGCCCAGAGACACGAGAGAGTTGATACACCGCGAGCCGGGCTTTGGCCAATGGAGAGAATACGGTGGGGCCACGTTTCCCTTTACTCCCCGCACCCCTCACGGACGGTCTTGAGGGGCACCTCATAAAGCTCCTCAGGGACTGCCCGGTGGGGTCAAGCAAGCTGTCACCTGCAGGGGCGACCCGCTCACACCTCCTGGGCTTTGCTCTGCCCGTGCTTCACCCCTGCACCCCGGGCCCTTCTCCTCTGTTAAATCTTTGACTCACCTCTGCTTTGAGATGTGTACTAACCGAATGGGCTGTTATCTTGTGCGTGTAAAGAAAGACACCAACCAGGAACAGACTGTTGAGAAGACTAGGAACCTTTCGTAGTGAAAAGTTTTCTTCTGACCCTCGGACGTCCCAGTTCCCCTAACCCACATAATTGCTAAAGTTTAGCTAGCACGTAATACACTCCCCATGGTCCGGAAGAGGTAAAATTTCAGAGTTTGTTCAATCTGGATTTGTCTTTTGTTTTAGTGGGTATAAGACATACTTCGTACGGGAGCTGAGGCACCAATACCAGTGGGAAAAGAGTTACATCACCAATAATAACGCCCGGAAATCTCTAATATAACCAATCTAAGTGAGTCTAAGAATTAGCTATTTTCTTTCGACTGTTGTGGATAACTCACTTTTCTCACTGCCTCAGAAGTATACGCGTTTAACGTTAACGAGCTTTCCTGGTGGGCATTTTTTCTTTCTTTACGTTCCCTGCACCGTTTGCAGCGCTCTATGTGGATTGTCACTTTTAACATTCACAAAAACTCTGAGGTGAGCACCGTAGTGTCGTCATTACCCGTTTTACACACAAGAAAACTGGGACCCAGAGACATAGAGTAACTCCCTCAAGGCCACACGGCCCATTAACACTACAGGATAGAGGTGGGATTTGGACCCAGCAGAGACTGTCTATAACACCTGTACCCTTAACCCAGTCAGTGCCTGTGCCCCTCTCTGCCCGGTCACGTTCGGATGGAAAGTGAAAGACTGTACAAATATCTGGTGAGTCGGGGATGTGGTAAAATACCCGTGAATAGAGCTCAGAGCCTTGCTACGGTTGTGCCACGTGACACCAAATTAGCGGATGAAAGTGGGAAATGAAACCAGAGCGGTGCTGCTTGGTACCCAGATGTTTGATGGTCTTCCTACTGAGTTCATGGAAATCAGTTTGACTTCGTTTTGTTTCTTATTGGCTGCAACAATCAACCCGTTGTCTGCGGCTGCATCAGTACCAATCAAGCCAATTTGAAAAGGCACTAACTGATACGATAAGCCCATTTAGGAATGCTCCTGACCAACCTTTTGGCATTTCAGCCAACTATTTGGCTCAAATAGGATGCAGACAGAGACCAATTACTGTGTATAATCTACTCCAGCTTCTGGTCTAACCTGCTCTCGGGCGATTACTGGAGGGCATAAGTTACACAGAACTGAGAAAGGAATCCATCATGTTATGTGGGAATTTGTAAGTCACACAAATCCGAGCATGCCTACTCTGGGAAATCGTGGTTTTCTTTCTTGAGAAACAATAGCCTTTAGAAAATTGATTTCCAGAGCAAATCATGTTCTACTTGTGCAACTAAACTCCCTCTACCCAGGACCATGTACATGTGGGAAGGTCAAAGATCAGATCTTGAGGACATTGGGGAAAATGGACTCTCTCCTATGTGCCAGAGGAAGAGAAGTAAGCCGTCTTACAATCACTTGTTCTTAATCTTTCCAAAGACCTGAGATCCAAGGACCCGGGACTTCTCTTAGTTCTGAGAATCCCCAATATTTGATCGCTGAGCCCATCACACCACGGATCTAGCGTGAGAGAGGGCCTCGGCTATAAACCTATTTGCTCACTAAAGTATAAAGGAAAGAGTCTAGACTCAGCTACAGGATTCCTGGCTTAGTCATGTGACAATGAGCAAGCCATGTATGAGCCAGCTTCTTCTCCGCACATATGAAGTGACAGGAGTGGCAATGAGATAATACATGTGGACTCTGTGCCCAGAAGATGACACACCAAGGTAGGTGGCACTTTGGAGGGTATGGTAGCCTGAAGAGTGACCCCCAAAGACACCCATATCCCAATACCCAGAACCTGTGAACATTACCGTATATGACAAAAGGGACCTTGATGAAGCTTAGGATATTGAGCCGGGGACGTTATCCTGTGTAACCAGGTGGGTCCTCAACGTAATTGCAAGTGTCCTTACAAGGGGGGAGCAAAGAGAAGTTTGATTATCAACGCCGATGTGATGACCAAAGCCAGGGACGGCAGTGATGTGATAAGCCAAGAAATGCCAAGGAATTCTGGCAGCTTTTAGAAGGTGGGTTGAGGCAAGGGTCAGATTGTCTCCTGGAGCCTCCAGAAGAAACCCTCCCTGCCGACCCCTTGATTTTAGCCCCATAAGACTCATTTCAGACTTCTGACATCCGGAACTGTCACAGAATAAGCTTTTCCTAAGCCACTACATTTGTGGGAATTTGTTACAGCAGCAACAGGAAACAAACACGGAGCGCTTGTGATCTGGTTGTCTGTTCAAATAAAGGAATTCACAACGAGAGTTAAGGGGAGAGAAAGTTAAGAAAAGCCCTAAGTGCTGCCTGTAATACAGGTGGCCAGACCAACCAACCAACCAGTTATTCATCCGTTGGCCAGTGTGTTTGAGTTGTACGTGTAGACAGTCACTGCATGAGCGGACAGAAGGACGCATGACTTCTAAAGAAGGAACCGGTGTGGGTGGGTGTGAGTGAACAGTAACAACAACATAGGAAACGAAATCTGGCTTCTGACCCATCCCATGGCTTTGGGCGAGTCATGACCTCTTAGGATCCTGGTTGCATCTTCTTTTAAAAGTAAGGGCTGCACTGTAGAGGATGTTTGTATTTTTAAATGTCTGGCTTGCTACGGGGACTTGGCTGAACACTCATGAGAACACTGTGTGTGTTATTTCCACTTCGGAAGCGAGGAGCCACGTCCTAAGTCCACCACACCTGCCGGCACAGGTGCTGGTCTGACGGCAGCTGCCCGGCCCGTGCCACTGCTCTGCAGGGCACCGCGTACTCAGTCCCCACACCCCCCTCACCTTGAACGTCCCATAGCTCTCCCGGCTTTTGCCCAAACTGTTGGTTCCTCTGCCCAAAATGCACTTCCCCAACCTCTGCTTGCTGAAGTCTATCATTTAAA
Source organism: Panthera tigris (assembly GCF_018350195.1). NCBI lineage: Eukaryota > Metazoa > Chordata > Mammalia > Carnivora > Felidae > Panthera > Panthera tigris. The sequence continues at coordinate 60,780,304 of NC_056678.1, read as the reverse complement.
ACCCAGTTGAGGGGCACCTGGGTGGCTCAGTTGGTTAAGCGGCCGACTCTTAATTCCCGCGCAGGTCATGATCTCACAGTCTGTGAGTTCACGCCCCGCACCAGGCTCTGCGCCCACAGCGCGAACCCTGCTTCGGACCCTCTGTCTCCTTTTCTCTGCCCCTCCCCGACTGGTGCTGTCACTCTCTTTCTCAAAAATAAATAAATGTTAAAAATAAATAAATAAATAAATAAAACCCAGTCGAGATGCCATGCTCTCGATCGGGATTAATTCTCCCCATCGCGTCTCATAACAACTTGCTTAAATCTCTTTTACAGAACTTACTTAAGTCTGTTTTGTGGAGAAACATTACGTAGGATGCTTGACCACACTACGAGGTCAGAGGGCGAGTCGCCTTGTACCCTCCCGGCACCAAGCGTGGTAGTCCCCGCAGCCCGTGTTCATCACCTCTTGAATTACACGAGCAGCCGTCAGGACCGGGAATCAGGGCGCCTAACGTCTAGACCACCAAATCGCACGACTTCTTCTTTGGATCTTATGCTGCTCAGTGTATTCATGGTCTTTGCCAATCCCTCCCCTGATCCCAAGGCCCATGTGTTATTGATTTCCTTTGGAGGGGTGTGTGTGTGTGTGTGTGTGTGTGTGTGTGATGACTAGGTCAGGGGAGAGTCAAGGGCAGCTTATGGTAAACGGGACTAGAATATATTTATGGGAATGTAAGGGGATAGCCAAAGACTTATTTTTATACCATTCCAGTTGTGAAACCAAGAACCAGTTCTGCTCCAATGCAGAAGGAATACGGACTCACTAGAAATGCATGAAATAAGAGCACGCGTTACAATTTCCCACCTCTCCCGTCAGAGTACTGTATACACAGACAGTGGAAAGGGGTGGAGAGGGAGGCGTGTGTCCTTCCAGTAGCCAGAGCATCCCAGGCAACTATCTCCTCCAGTCGGACGAGGAAGAAAATCCCACAGGGGATTCCAGGTGGTAAAATCCTAAGGATTGGGCACAGGTCCTGGGGGCGCCAGGGAGTTCCTTCTTTCATGGGGATCACTAAGACTTCTACTACAGAGGGTGCAGGACACCTCCATCTCTGATCGCACGTACTAAACACCTGGACCTCCCTTCTCATGGAAAATAACCAAAAACTGGCAGGTTATTTTTTAAACATCTTGAAATCCACTCAAGAACGTACAGTAGGGATGTCTCTGAGGTGGAAATCCACGGGGACAACGCAAAGAAAGACCGGCAGAGCCCCGAAGCTGATTTCTCTCTGGAAACATCTACCTCACGAGACAGGGAGAAGAGCAGATGACCTTACAGTCCACGGGTTGGTAAGACTAACAGAAGACCCTGAGTGAAGCTGGAAACCCAGACGGTCGTAGCCTCAACGAAGAGTAAATGAGAAATCCCCCCACCTGGGAAGAGGAAGGAAAATTAATGGTCTCAACCCAGGGATGTGGGTAAAGGGAAAATTCTCCCCTGAAAATGTGCAACCATTAGCCAACCCTCGTGAGTGTTTGAAGTCCAGAGCCATATTACCAGAATTGTCTGAAAAATCTTAAAGCAAAAATTGATTTAGAAAATAAGCCCAGGATGGGATTGTACCCTATCCCCCAGCAAAATATTTATATCCTCTCTGAAGTTACTCATCTCCAACCCAGGTCTCAAATAACCCCCACATACATTCTTTATGCTCTAAAAAATATAAGCTCAGAGTTTAAAAAAAAAATACGCAAAACAAAGTACTGTGAGTGAGAGCCCGTAAGAACAATAATAGGTCAATCAAACCTGTCAAGATTTCAGTGGCAGGAATTATCAGGCACGGATTATAAAATAAGTATGCTGAATGTGTTTAAAGACATAAAGTAGGAACTGTGAATGTGAACAAAGCATAAGAAACGCTTAAAATTACCAAGCAGACCGGAAAAGGAATAAAATTGAATTTCTGGACATAAAATATAATAACTGAGCATTTTAAATGGCTTTCATTTCCAACAGCATGCTGGGTTACATACCTGAACCAATGCTCCCATTAAATACAACCAATAATGCTAAAAAAAATATTTTTAATCCTCTTAAATTGATCCATGAAATGGTAAAAATGTAAGGCATAGTCCAGTCAATATCTCAGTGAAGGAATTAGCCCAGATCAGCGAGCGGAGGCCAAGCCAGTCTCGGGAATTTGAACATCAGTCTTCTCCGCTCTTTTAGGGACTGAGAAAAGTTGAATTTCAAGGCCTTCCCAAGTCAGGTAATCTAACAGAAGATGTCTGAATAAAGTGGGGACCCCAGAGAGCTACACATCAATAAAATATAAACTCAACGGCCTCAAACTCTGGATTTGAATAAAGGTGGGGGGAATTATTGCTATGAGCCATCAGAGCTCAAGCTGGCCCTCCTACAACCAAGATGGTTCAAAAAACCTCAGGCTCCAAACTCAAAATGGTTCCAGAGTGACATAGGCAAATGCAAATCCACTCCAAAGAGACCCACCTCTATCTCAGGCATCGAACTTTCAAACACACAGTACCGAAGAAGAGAAAGAGCTTTTACATAAAAATTATTAAACCGGGGAGCCTGGGTGGCTTAGTCGGTTAAGCGTCCGACTTCAGCTCAGGTCATGGTCTCAAGGTTCGTGAGTTCGAGCCCCGCGTCGGGCTCTGTGCTGACAGCTCGGAGCCCGGAGCCTGCTTTGGATTCTGTGTCTCCCCCTCTCTCTGCCCCTCACCTGCTCATGCTCTGTCTCTGTCTCAAAAAAAAAAAAAAAAAAAAAAAAAAAGCAGCAGCAAAAAACAGAATGGTGGTTATCAGGGAATCAGGGGAAGGAGAAGTGAATTCTTGTTCAATGGGCATAAAATCACAGTTACGTGAAATGAATAAGTTCTAGAGATCTGCGGTATACCATAGCGCCTCTAGTTAACAATACAGTGGCGTGCACATAAAAACGTGTTAAAAGGATAGATCTCACGTTAAATTGTTCTGACCACACACGTGTGCATGTGTACACGCGCACCCACAGAGACAAGGAAACTCCTGAAGGTGATAGATACACTTACCACTTTGATTGTGGTGACGATGCGATAGTGTTTATGTGTATCCAAAGTCATCAGACTCATATACACGAAATACGTGCCGCTTTTTGGATAGCGGTTATGGCTCAATAAAGCTGTAAAATAATTCAGAGTTTCTGTTCACTGATTGATTTGAAAAAGCGAAAGAAAATCACAAGCTGAGAGAAGATATTTGAAACTAACACAAACAAAAGATTATATCCAGATTAGTAACAGTGCTCTTTAAATCAATAGAAAACAATAACACAATGACTCAACACCCTGCCCAGACGCTTCGCAGAACGAGAAATGGCGGACGAACCCATGAAAATGATGTTTATTATATCAGTAATCAGAGAAATGCCAATTAAAATCACAAGAAGCTTTTTCACCGATCGCCAGTTGTAAAAGGATAAAATAAAATAGCACTCTGAATGAGATCAATGTAAATTATAAAATGTAAATGGCATGCGTAACCGCGTTGGAATGTAAGTTTGCATTAGGAAAACTGAAGCTACGTATTCCCCATATCTTAAAGCTTTCGAGATCTTTGAGTTTCAACCATCGTAAAAAAAATCCACAGTGCGTTGGGACTCAGCAGGTGTGCACATTCACACATATGCACTCATGCACACCCATTTGAATACAACCCACTGTCAAGCCATGCCATTAAAGGAGACGCCGCTCATATCACAGTAACAACCCTGAAACATAAGTAACATTCAGAGTGGGGTGTGTTCGCCCATGGGTGTGTCCAGACAGGTAAAGATAACTCAACAAGTTTGTGTAAACAAGTGTCTCAGAAAACAAAAACTTGCACTTAAAAAGAAACACCATACTCATCTTTCCTAGGCAGGGTATGTTCTAGGACCGTCAACTTTATTTTATCCCAGACGCCGATCAGGAAGTGAGCCACCATCGCCGTTGGCCAAACACTCTTGCACACGCGCACCAAGAAACACACAAAAATGTTCGTGGTAGCGTTGCTTTGTAAGAGCCCCAAACAGACACCAGCTAAACGTGCCTCAAGAGAACGGATGAAAATATCGTGCTGTGTTTTTCCAGCACAGTCTTCTTCGGTGGCAATGGGTAAGCTACGGCTACATGTGACAACAGGGACGACTCCCAGGAGGACGGATGTTGAGGGGCAAAGTCTTAGAAGAAAGCACGCGGACCGTGTCGTCTCTCACTGCCTACGCTGAAGTATCTCCGAGTAAGCTGTCAATGTCGTCATATCGCCTGTGTTCAATTTAAAGCTCATTGGCCTCAACTACCTTAGATAGTTGAGTTACCGGGAGGTCACTAACCGCAGACAGTGCTACTTACAAAGCAGTAGATGCAGGAGGAGCTAAGGTCCCCGGATGCAGTTCTCAAGGAGTTCCCTGCCAACACAGAGAGCCTCTGCGGCTCCAATCCTTGCGAGCAGTGGTCTTCCTCCCCACTATATCCTCAGCGCCCGTGGTGCCTGGCCCTTAGCATAGGCTCATCAAATATTCGGTGGAAGAGAGAAAGAAAGGACAGGAGGAAAGAAGGAAAGACAGACAGTACAGATCTGTCCCAGCCTTTTGTATATTTAGGGCCTTAAATCTCTATGCAAAGTCTACAGGGATGCAAATCCCGAGACTGAGTCCAGGCTCCAAGCTTCAGAATCAGGCAAATCAATCGACCCAGCGCTGGGAGTCGACTTTCTCCGCTGTAAAGGAGAACAGGCCAGGTCAGGGGGTGGTGGTGGGGACCAGGCGCCTCAATGCTTGGCAAGTGGCTGGTCACCAACTAAAGCTTCGTGTAAATGCTAGTTGGTCCCCCTCATGCCTTGGCCCCGAGGTCTCAGACCTCCCTGTAAACATGTTTCTGGATCATTTGCCCCCGGAGGCCTCTAGGGCCATAAACCTCACCCCCTTCTGCCGGCTGCTGGCTGGACCCCTTGAATGGCAGACAAGTCTTTCTCCTACGATCAGAGATAAGGATACAGAAAGGGTGTTGACAATAAGCTTCACCTGCCTCACGGGAGCAGGCAGGGCTAACTTGCTGAATGAGTGTGAATGAAGACGGTGATGAGGTGTAGACACTTCCTTACCCAGGGGGCAGAGCCAGGTCACTAGGGGGTCCAGGTCACGAAATTGAGAGGGCCCTGGGGGCTGGGGCTGGGCTGGAATCCAAAGCCATTCTTCTCTTTGGGAGAAAGGCCTTTCACCTGGGCTATTCACTACCGCTTTCCTCTCCCTCCACGCCCCCCAGTCTAAACATTTGGAGGTTCAGGAATGTCACCCAGGCCGAGCCTAGCTGCAGTCGGCAGGCAGCTGGGCCCCGGGGGACTCCCGTCTTTCCATCCACAGAGCAGAGTCCGTGTCAGAAGAATCGGGGTGCCTGCAGGAGACGCCCCCGTGCCCTCAGGCGGCCCACCTGAGACAAAGACCCTAGCCTTGCCTCTCTAGAGTGGTGACAGGGACAGTAGCCCTGCCACTAGTCCCCTCCGCCAGCCAGCTCTGGTCCCAGGTCAGCATAGATGCTTCAGACCTAAAGGGCCAGGAGTGGCAACATGGTTAAGAGGCTTCTAGACCCGAGGGGACGCAGGCTGCAGGGTGGGTGGCACCGGGGGCAACAGCTGTAGCCAGGAGACCCCAGGACTGGGGGATATAGAGCCGCTTGGCAGGTGCAGTGAGCATCGACCACACTGACGGGCCAAAGGGGGGGATAGCGGCGACGGGTGACAATAGGAAGAGAGATCAACCGCGAAAGGCCGCGTGTTCTTGGATGATCACGGTGTGCCCGCTGCTTCATGTGCAGGCCTCCTTTCATTCTTGCAACGCTGCAGGTGTGGGCACTAGGATTATCCGCCCGTTCTACTGAGGTACGGGAAGTTTCACGAAGCCACGTGGTCGCAGGGCACACAGAGCCGGTCTTAGGGGCCCAGCGTGTCCGACTCCAAAGTCCACTCCCCTCATCACACTGCTCTCCCGCCCACCGGTGACAGCAGTCCGTCTCTGTGGAGGGTGGTTCTCTGAGCCGAGACTGCAGGGTACCAGGCCCGGAGCTCGTATGGAGCCAAGGGCAGGGCCGCCCCAGAGTAGAGACAGGCTAAGCCCCCTCCTACCGACGGAGGGTAGCGCTTGGAAGCGCCTGGCGCGGGCTGGGAGCCGGCATGCCGATGCGAACGGGACAGGGCACGGTCTCTGAGAGCCCACGACCCGGCCCAACGGGGGCCCCGAGGGCCCATCAGGACAGCAGAGGCCTCGGACGCAGGAAGCAGGGTCGCAAACGTCCTGGAGGATGCGCTATCTCATCTGAAACTTGGAGGAAGAGTAAGAGAGCCCGGTGCGCAGGGCTGTGCGTGTGTGCGCACACGTGGAACGGGTGGTGTCGGAGAAATAACCTGTGCAAACACCTGCCGGTGGAGAGAGTGTGGCAGACTGGAGGAAGCGGGCGGTCTGGGGACAAGGGGAAGGGGGGAAGACGAGGCTGTAGATCTTTCGGAACGGCAGCAATGATGTCTACTTTGCCTGCAGAAAGATCACTCTGGCTTTAGGGTACACGTGGGAGAAGGACAGCCTTCCCTCCGCCCCCCGCCGCCAATGGGGAGAACAGCACTGTTATTAGGGGTGCAGGGGCGGGGCTCTGGAGAAGGGTTGGGGGAAGGCTAGGACAGCCTCCCTCCACTGCACTGACTCCCGAAGGCCCTAGAAGCATGCCATCTGGGGAAAGACGGACCAGGCCCTTTGGCTAGCGGCTCATGGGGCAAGAACCCACAACTCGCTTAACGCCGACCCATGTGCCCCTTGACAGAGGTATCCACAGTGGCACCCAGGCAGGGCCCACCCAGGGCCGGCAGGTGCAGAGAACAATCCCAGAGCAGGTAGGAGCAGAGCACGTGCCGGTCAGTGGGGACAACGCGTGGCTCTGTCTCGTGTGTCTTCTCCTCCAACCCATCCTTCCCACTGCTGCCAGAAGCATCGGGTAGAAAACGTTCATGTCTCTGCTCTGCTTAATACTCTTTAACGCAATGGTCGGTAGACTGCTGGGACCGTGGTACCGATCAAGACGGGACAGTCCCTCCAAACTGTGCCTATAAGCGGTTAGCACATTCTTCGCTCCTAACACTCCCATTTCAAAAAAAAAAAAAGCCACTTTCACTCAAGAATGTAATAGATGAACCAGTAAAAATGATGAACATTATTAAATTCCAACCCTTGAGTACCCATCTTTTTGAGTCTGGCGTGATGCTCGGGGAAGTGTGCACACGGCATTTCCGCTTCCCAGAGCGTGCTTACGTCACGGGCAGCACCTGTGTCAGTGCTCAAGCTGTGAACTGAGCAATCGCTCTTTTTGCAGAATATCAGCGTTACCTGACAAAAATGGCAAACCGTGGTTAGGCAGATTTCGAACTGGTTAGGCGGTTTCTCAAAAATGAGCAAATCCCACCTGTCACTCTACGGGGAAAATACCTGACAGTTTTGTTGCCAATGACCCAATACTGACATTCAAAAGAACGTTCGAATTTTGAAAACTCCCATGCGCTTGTGAGCTCGCCAGATCCCCACTGCTTCGAACCTTTTCCGGTGAGATCAGTGGTGATATTAGCAAATACGATTTATTTGATACGGTGCAATGAAATGTGTCGACATTGGGAGGGACTGCCCAGCTCAGAGAATTCATATTTCCCCAAAGGCCAACGAATGATGTCACGCAACTGAGTATGGATTAAAAAGATCTATTCAAAGTGCAAGACTGGCCACTGGTTTTTTTTTTATTTTTTAATCTTTTATATAATTCACTGTCAAGTTAGCTAACATACAGTGCACTCGGTGTGCTCTTGGCTTCAGGAGTAGATTCCCGGGATTCATCACCTACATCCAACACCCAGCGCGCATCCCAGCAAGTGCCCTCCTCAGTGCCCATCACCCATTTTCCTCACCACCCCTGACTCCTTCCACCCTCAGTTTGTTCTCTGTATTTACTTATTTGTTTGTTTTTTAATGTTCATTTATTTTTGAGACAGAGAGAGACGAGTTCAAGCAGGGGAGGGGCAGAGAGAGAGGGAGACACAGAATCCGAAGCAGGCTCCAGGCTCTGAGCTGTCAGCCGAGACCAACGAAGGGCTCAAACCCACAAACCGTGAGATCGTGACCTGAGCCAAAGTCAGACGCTTAACCAACAAGCTACCCAGGCGTCCCTGTTCTCTGTATTTAAAAGTCTCTTGTGGTTTGCTTCCCTTTCTGTTGGTAACTGTTTATATATATTTTTTTCTCTCCCTTCCCCTATCTGACCACTGGATTTTTTAAAATAAACTTTTTTTTTTTTGCAACAGTTTTAGATTTAGAGAAGCATTCTATAGTTCAGGGAATTCTATAACCCGTGCCTCGTTTTTCCCTATGATCAACTCTCGCCTTAGCTTGGTACCTTTTTGATGATGAATGAACCCATGTTGATACACTATTGTCAACCGAAGTCCCTACTTTATGGGGTTCCTTAGTTTTTACCTAGCGTCCTTTTTCCCACCCGGGATACCACATTGTGTTTAATGCTGGGTCTCCTTCCGCTTCTCTTGCTCCGAGAGTTTTCCAGACTCACTTTGTTTTTGGTGACCTTGGCGGTTTTGAAGAGTGTTCCTCAACTAGCATTTGTCTGATGTTTTTGTCCTGATGAGACGGGGGTTATGGTTTTGGGGACAAGAGCACAGAGGTGAAGTGCTGTTTTCATCACATCACATCAAAGGGACGTACTATGGATCTGACGCAGGACTGTTGATGTCGCTTCAGTCACCTGGCTGAGGGAGTGTTGGCCAAGTGCCTCCGCTATGAAGTCACTTTTTCCTCCCTCCTCGTGCTGTTTCCTGGGAGTCGACCACGATCGGCAGCCCACACTTCACGAGTGGGGAGTTGGGCTTCTCCTGCTTGAGGGCACGGTATAAATTAGTTGGAATTCTTCACACAGGGGATTTATCCTTTCTTCATTTATTTATTCAATCATTCCTCTTTATCATGGTATCTATTTTACACTTTGGGTTATAACCCAATACTTCTTTATGAATTTTTTTGCTTCGGTCTTTCTAGCCTTGGCCAAGTCTTTCAGTTCACTCCTGTGTCCCTTTGATATACCCCCGTGTGTGTGTGTGTGTGTGTGTGTGTGTTGAGGCCCGTTATGTATATTTCCTGCCCCAATCCTTCTAGAATCAGCCATTTCTCCCAGCAGCCTTTTGATGACCGAATGGTATTAGCAACCAAGATCTAGGTGCTACTTACCGATGGAATTTAACATAACAGAGGACATGATTTTAGAATCAAGCAGCCTTTAAGAAACTACAGCTTATGGGGGTGCTTGGGTGGCTCAGCTGGTTAAGCATCCGACCTCAGCACAGGTCATGATCTCTCAGTCTGTGGGTTCGAGCCTCGCGTCGGGCTCTGTGCTGACAGCTCGGAGCCTGGAGCCTGTTTCTGATTCTGTGTCTCCCTCTCTCTCTGCCCCTCCCCTGTTCATGCTCTGTCTCTCTCTCTGTCAAAAGTGAATAGATGTTTAAAATAATTTTTTTCAAAAAGAAACTACAGCTTGCAGAGTTTTGGTGTAATATGAAAGAAAAATAATCACGTAATAAAAAAAACTATTAAAATACTCCTCCCTGCATGTACTTATTGATGCATCTGCATGAAGCCAGATTTCACACACTGCCACAGACAAGTACCAAAGCAGGTGTGAGAACCCAGCTGTCCTCTGTGAAGTGAGACGTTAAAGAGATGTGCCAGCATGTAAAACAAATACAATGCTAAGTTGTTTTTCTTCTGGAAAATATAGTTATTTCTTTTAAAATGTGATGTTTATGTTAACATGCAATGAGTCTATTATTATTTTAAATGAGTAATAAGGAAATATTTTTAAATTTTCTTTAATTTCCATACAGGAAATCCTAACAGGGAGAACTCAGATAAACCAAAGTTCATGGGGATCCTCAATAACTGTTAAAAGCGGAATGGGTCTCGGGGCGCCCGGTGGCTCAGTAGGTTAAACGTCGACTCTTGATTTCGGTTCAGGTCATGATCTCATGGTTCGCGGGTTGGAGCCCCATATCGGGCTCTGCGCTGACGGCATGGAGCCTGCTTCGGATTCTCTCTCTCTCCCTCTCTGTCTCTTTCCCATTCATGCTTGCATGTCTGCTTTCTCTCTCTCTCTCTCTCTCTCTCAAAATAAATAAACGTCAAAAATTAAAAAAAAAAAAAAGCATAATGAGTCTTGAGAGGAAAGGTTCGAAAGCCGCTGGCTGAGCCACAGGGCACGGCTGCCCTCTCCCTGCAGCCCCTCGCCTCCCCGCACCCTTGTCCATCTCAGGTCCACCCGTCTCGTGCTCAAGTTCACAGCATCCACCTTTTCCTTCTCTCCAAGCCAACTCCTCTCACGTCCCAAGACCAAATGTCCTTCACGAGTCATTCCTTGATTCCCCGAGTGGATTTAAATTTGTCCTCTCCTAGGAGCGCCTGGGTGGCTCACTGAGTTGAGCATCCGACTTTGGCTCAGGTCACGATCTTGCAGTCCATGAGTTCAAGCCCCATGCTGGGCTGTACGCGGACAGCTCGGAGCCTGGGGCCTATTTCAGATTCTGAGTCTCCCTCTGTCTCGGTCTCTCTCTCTCTCTTCAAAAATAAGTAAACATTTAAAAATTAAAATAAATAAATCCCCCCCCCGCCGCCCCAATTCTCACTGGGCACAAATTTCTAGTTTGACATGTCTCATGTAGTGATCACGATTGTATCCGCTTCTCTCTAGAAGGAGGGCGGGGCTTATCTGATTCGTCATCCTAACCAGGTGCAGATATAATGCCAGGCACAGATTTGGTGCTCAGGGTGTGTTTGTTGAAAGAATACATGAACAGCTCATCGGTGACACCCACCTCTTCCAGTGACTGACCAGGCCACCCTGCTGGCTTCGTGTCTGAACGACATACATTTGCTTCTCCGTTTTCACAGGGGCTAGGTGTTCACCTCTTGGATAATTCACTTAACTCAGCATTTTTCCCTCAATGTCTGTTATACACCAGCCACAGTACTAGGAACTGGGGGTAAGATATGCACATGTGCAGATCACGTCTAGCAGGAAGTAAGAGTCACCTTTACGTCTCCCCTTAATCTGCTGCCATCGTTAAGGGCAATCCGGGGTCAGTTCACACAGAACAGTCAGCTCCATCCAAAATGTAGTCCTAATACCAGAGCATAAACAGGCCCAGGAGGAAGAAAGTACCCAGTGAGTTCAAAACTTGCAGACAGCTACTCGGCAAGGAAGTGTAGAAAATATGTTGCGCAGGCTGCTGGGCAGATTTGCCCAGAGTCAACTATTTGCCATCATTCCTCCTGAATAATGTTGTACAAACTTGGCTAAGTCCTGGTTTTCTCATTCTCCTGGTGTTTTGTTTCTACCAAGCATTGGGGTCAAAGGAGGTAGAGAGAGGAAGAGAAAGATGATGTAAGAAATTTTAGAGAACTTGGCGTATACAGGCCCCGGCAAGTAAAATGCAGGTAAATGCTAATAAACCTCGGTTGCCGTGGAACCTCTTGTTCAGACATTTCAAGCTACAACTACAAACGCCTTCTTGCCACTGATTCAGTGTTTGAGGTTCTGTTTTGACCCATATTGTGTAGATATGTGCAGTCCAATGCGATAGCTACACCCCACACGTGGCTGTCGAGCACTTGAAATGTGGCTAACGGGGAGGGGTGCCTGGGTGGCTCAGTCGGTTAAGGGTCCAACTCTTGATTTCGGCTCAGGTCATGATCTCACGGTTCGTGGGGTCGAGCCCCGTGTCGGGCTCTGTGCTGGCAGTGGGGAGCCTGCCTGGGATTCTCTCTCCCTCCCTCTCTCTGCCCTTCCCTTACTCGAGTGATGGCTCTCTCTCAAAATTAAATAAACTTATATAGCTAGTGGGCCATGTTGAAAAACAGTTGGGATATACTGGGTTTCATAAAATATATTTTTAAAATTAATATCGCTCATTATTTCTTGCCTGTTTAAACACGGCTAATGGGAAATTTAAAATGACACGCGTGGCTCCCATTGTATTCCTGGTGGGCAGCATGGATCTACGTGGCAGACTCAGTTTACCTTCTGACACTCAAGTTAGCAGGGGACCCGGTGGAGTCATCTCTCTGCCCCACACTGTTCTGTGGTGAGAAACCCCTCCATTGAACTCCAAGTCACTGCCTTTTGCAAAGCGAGGTAATTAGCATAAGATCATTCAGGGTAAGCTCTTGCCCCCTCCTGATAACAATCACGGGGACCTCCCCACCTGAAAGGTGATCTCCCAGCAAATCTCGGGCTGGCCATCAGGCAAGATCTGAGGACAAAGGAGGGGTTGTTGATGGAATGTCCCGATCCCTACAGGAAGGTCAATCCTGAATCCCTCCTTTCTCCTCTCTTCACCCTCCTGCACCTGAGGGGACCTCCATTGTCCCTGCCAAGTTTCCCCCAAAGACCCCTCATCGCCGAGCACGCCCCCACACCCAGCCTCCTGCTACGCCAGCATTCTCGTCTGCAGCCCTGGAGGAAGGACAGGCCCCCGAGGGGCCGCCCTGGAAAACCCCCCTTTGAGTGGCTCTGACACGGACCTGACATCTCACAACAGCTGCTTCAAACCCACTTCTGAGTCCCGTGTTTCTATTTGTCGTAGGTGATCTCCCTGGGCCGAGGAGGGCAGGACGAGGCAGGATTTTCTCCGCGTGGCTATTTTTAAAAGGCATCGCTCTGTTTCCAGTTTCCTTGGGTTCAAAATGTTTGTCACTCCTCCTCCTGCCTGTGGCCAAGTCCTGTTACTTTCACCACCAAGTGATTCCCCCCGGCTCGTCCTCTTTTCTCTCTCTTCCTGTTCCTACCCCCACCGCCCCAGGCCATTTACGTTGCCTCTAGAGCGACTATGATAATTGTCACCATGTCCCATGAAGCTACTGATCTTGCAATTCTACTCCCATACCCGTCTGGCAAGCAGGCATCTTTATCCCCATTTGTTGATGAGGAAACGGAGATGGGGGGAGGGAGTGCGTGGCAGTAAGTGGCAGAATGGTAACTGAGGCGCGTCTGAGTCCAAAGCTTGTGCTCCGTCCCTGCTGGTTTCCCCTTCTCTCTGTGTCCCGCGAGAAGAAAGAACTGAAGCCCTTTCTGTCTTGGCTGTATCTGTTTCTCCAACGGTCGACGTCTACGTGGAGAGGAAAATGTTCAATCCGTAAGATGTTTCAAACATCTAACAGTTGGCGGTGGTAGGACCCAGTTTGCTGATATGTCAGAGTCCTGATTTGTTGGGATCTGTGCTTAGGTCTCTGTTACACTCCCGTCCTTTGTAGACTTATTTGTCTTATGTAGATTTATCATTGTCATATATTTCGTTAAATATACTAAAAGTATCTAATGCTATGCCTTATCACCTTGCTAACCTTTAAACTTCATAAGGAGAGTGTCTCCAGCGTTACAGGATTCCCATAGCAATGCCCCTTTCTAGTAGCTGCTCAGGAAATGATTGCGGAGTAATAACTTCTGATGCCCAGTGGGTAAAGTCCAATCTGTTAAGGAGGCGTCTGAGGTCCTTCCCAGTCAAGAGGGCCCTAATTTAGTGCCCCAACCATTTCCCAGCCCCACCTCCCCATGCCTCTGCTGCTCTAACCACAATGGCTGTCTTGCCCTCAACAGGGTGTTCCGCTCATGCTCGAATTTTTCCCTTTCTGGATCGTTCTTCCCCAGCCTGTATTCCTGGAATTATCTCTCAAGGCCCAGATCACACATCACCTCCATCATGGCATCATTCCTAACCCTCCTTCTCCACTCTGCCTCTATGGAACTCTGCATGTGCACCTTCGTTAAAAGCCCAATTGTATCGTAACGATCTATTTACAAACCTTTTCTCACCAGCTAGAATTATACTCTGTGGGGAAATATTATTTCCAGAACCTAGTGTGGGAGAAAAACACACATCTCTAAAATATCATTTTATTTTGTCGTCAGAGAATTAAAGGCAAAAGAGTAAAGATCCGAGATGTAGACTAAGTGTCTCGACCAGAAACATAAGGAAGAAAAGCTTTCCCCGTATTAAAAAGGGGGTTCCCAGGGGCGCTTGGGCGGCTCAGTTGGTGAAGCATCCAACTCTTGATTTTGGCTCAGGTCATGATCTCAGGGTTCGTGGGATCGAGGCCGACGTCAGGCTCTGCACTGTCAGCATGGAGCCTGCTTGGGAGGCTCTCTCTCTCCCCATCTCTCTCCGTCCCTCCCCTACTCTATGAATTCTCTCTCTCTCTGTCTCTCTGTCTCTCTGTCTCAAAATAAACAAATAAGCATTTAAAAGGGGTGGGTCCTGACCTGATTAGGAGAAGGAGTAAGGGCAGGCTTCCTAGTGATGCGATCAGAAGGCCTGAGAGACAGTACTGCAAGGTGAGTCAGGACCATGACAGCTGTGAAGAGCGAGCCATGGTGTTGACCATGGCTACAAGCACCGTGGGGGAAGGGCAGAGGGCCAACATGTAATGGGCTCCTTCCTCCAATCCCTCTGCCACTTTGGCCCTGCCCAAGACCCTATGCTATAACATGGTCATGGGGTTGAGAGGGAAAGCCAGCCTGGCGGGAGAAGGACCAAAAGTCAACCTTTTTTAATGCTTATTTATTCAGGGGAGAGTGAGAGCAAGGAAGGGCAGAGAGAGAGAGAGGGAGAGAGAGAAGTCCCAGGCAGGCTCCACACTCAGCACAGAGCTCGATATGGGACTCAATCCCATGAGCCGTGAGATCGTGACCTGAGTCCAAATGGACACTTAACCAACTGAGCCACTCAGGCGCCCCCAAAATTAGACTTTAGGCTGTCATATAGAATACAAAGAGAGACACGTTTCTTACAAAGCTCTGCTTTCAAACTTAAATTCATACTCACTTCCTTCGTTCACCAATTGGCATAAAGATTGTTCTTAAAAAGTTTGTCTTAAGGGCCCCTGGGTGGCTCATTCAGTCAAGTGTCTGACTTCGGCTCAGGTCATGATATCATAGTTTGTGAGTCTGAGCTCCTCACTGGGCTCTGGGCTGACAGCACGGAGCCTGCTGTAGATCCTCTGTCTTCCTCTCTCTCTGCCCCTCCCCAGCTTGCGCTCTCTCTCTCTCTCAAAAATAAACATTAAAAAAAGTTTGTCTTAAATGTTGAGTAGATGAACAAATAAACAATGTATTTAAAGTTTTTTTTTAACATTTATTTATTATTGAGAGAGAGAGACAGAGCATGAGCATGGGAGGGACAGAGAGAGGAGGAGACACAGAATCCGAAGCAGGCTCCAGGCTCCGAGCTGTCAGCACAGTGCCTGACGCGGGGCTCGAACTCACAAACCGCGAGATCATGACCTGAGCCGAAGTCGGACGCTCAACCCACTGAGCCCGCCCAGGCGCCCCTAAACACTTTATTTAGATTCACCATACAATTGCTGGACTTCTTGTGATACGCCTAGTGGGTTTTTAATTTTGGATTTTTAGGGGAACAAAAAAGAACATCACTTCCTAAGTTTGCTTTCACTTCCGTTGCTTGCTAAGTTTTGTGCCTAACCAGCAAATATTATAAAGGAACCAGTCAAATGGAGATTTCTGTTTTTTTTTTAAAGAAACTCAGCTTTATTGGCAAATCTAATTAAAAATGGAAGCTTAGATCTGTAGCCACAGTCAGAGGATCCCCCTAAGCACAATTTCTTGAATGGAACCGTCTACCAAACTCCACTTCTGTCCCCGTTACCCTCCACGTAGATAGACCAAGAACACTGAAGGCTGCGTCCAGACCACTGAGAGACACTACAGACCCACAGACCCAGCAGAGCTGAGTCCGCATTCTGAGCTCCTTTCCCCGACCCACCAATCCGGCACTTTCTCATTTCCTTTAAGGAGAAGCAAGTCAAGGCTGAGAGAAGAAGCCAGGAGCATCTCTCTAGCGGGAATCTCTTCACAGAAACACGAGGCCAGGGGACGAAGGTTCTCTCTGAAATCCCTGAGTAGCTCGTTCTCGGCGCGGCACGGGATTCGTGATGAATCCGCTCCACTCGGCCTCCCAAATGCCTTAGTCTTCTCCCAGCCCCAGAGAACTGGTCCCCCACTCACACCTGTCTGTTCGAGATGGAAGAGGTGGGCCTGGATCTTCCGGTGTCTTGACGTCCTCTTTCCTCTTCAGGGTACGAGAGAGCTTCCTCGGAGTTCTGCTTCAACCTCCGGTCTTCTGCTGTCGTCCCGCAAAACAGCAGATGGCTGGAAGAAGCAGTCTTCAGATCACAGGACACGCAAAGAGCTGCTCGATGCCCTCCAGCCCCCGCCTCTGCGGCATCCCCAACGCACACATATGACCATTCTCAGGCTCCGTCCACACCGCAGCTTAGAGCTCGAATCAAGAGTAAGTACCTGGGGAGCTAGGGCGGTGACTTCTGGCCAAACCTCCTCGTAAAGGTGTGTGTGTGCATATGTGCGTGTGTGCACGTCCATACTATGCACATATATATGTGTGTGAATAATGTAAATATATATGCGTGTACATACTCCATACTCAGTATGTATATACTACAGTGTGCATATGCTATCTACGGGGTATGTCGGAGAGACTGTAGTGTACTTCTGGAGGCTGGGTAACTGATCAAATTCCACCGAAATAGGGGCTCCTGGGTGGCTCAGTCAGTTGAGTGTCTGACTCTTGATTTCAGCTCAGGTTATGATCCCAGGGTCATGGGATTGAGCCCTGTGTCAGGCTCATAGAGCCTGCTTGGGATTCTCTCTCTCCTTCTCTCCCTCTGCCTCTCCCCCCACCACCCCGCACCTCTCATACACATGCTCGCTCTCTCTCTCTCTCTAATAAAATTAAAATTAAAACTTAAGAAAATGGACACCCAAATATATAAAATATATAGAGGGATAGTCAAAGAAGTGTGTTGAGATCAAGCAGGCAAATCAACAAACCACCTTTATTCACTTCCTTTTTCTTTAAGGGATCAGAGGACACAGCTCTAAAGTGAGTGCTTTTCAGATCACCTATCCATGAATTCCAGAGTCACAGGACAATCATTCCACCTTCTTTCCACCGGGCCTCAGTTGACTCCCACCACCTGGGAGTATACGGCCTGGTCCTTTCCCTCTTTATTTTAGCAGCAGGAGGGGAACAAAATGGGCTTAGATTTCTTCCTAACTGGGATTGTATCAGTGAGGATCCGATTTGGCTGTGAGTCAAAGAAACGCAAAACAACAGTAACTTAAAAAAGAAAGAAGTTTATTTCTGTATTTGTATAGGTAGAGAGAAATTAGGATGTAGATCCTTCAGGGCTAGAATGGCAGCTGGGCTCCCAGAAGTCCTCAGGAATCCAGACTCCTTCCACCTGTCACACCATGTGTCGCCTCCACTCCCTGGTCTATCCTCATGACCTAAGATGGTTGCTCCAGCTCCAGCCATCGCATCCGCATTACAGCCACAGGGAAGAAAGTGACGGAGAAGAGGGAAAGGGCGCATGCCAGTTGTCTTTTAGGGAAGGTTACCTCAAAGATGCCATAGGACACTACTATTTACCTTGCTGGGCAGAACTTGGTCGAATGAACAAACTTAGTTGCACGGGAGTTGAGAGATACAAGCTTTATTCCAAGCAACCTTGTAGCAGCTACAAATGGAAGGTTCATTTTAGGAGAGAATAAATCATGGGAACAACGAGCAGCCACAATTGCACCTTGAGATAGGGAGCCTTTGATCTGTATTAGTGACTTACTGGCAACACGCTCCTGTCGCCGACACCTTTTACCATCAAGTTCATCCAATCTCTCTAATCCCACCATTAGTCACTTCGTGCACTGACACCTGAACATGCCTCGTGTCCTTTCATCGGCACTTTTATCCACCCTGATGCTTTTGTTTAGAATGCCCTCCCTTCTCCTCTCAGCACATATATCAAATCATCTATATAGAAAGTCATTGTCTATGGCCTCAAAGCCCATCTTCGAAGGTTCAACTCAAGCCCCATTTTCTTGGTAGAGCCTCTTCTTCCCCTCCTTTGTCCCAAGGGCCTCTTTTCTGAATGCCCTCCACACATCACCCATGCCAGCCATGTGATACTGGGCATCTACAGGCATCTGTGTTGAGTTCAAGGGCATGCTCTTTACTTTCAACGAGGTCGTAAGCTCCTGGCAGGCAGGAAAAGTGTTGTGACTTCTTTGTACCTCTCCCAGTCCCTGGCCGCGCATGTGCTCTGGACCTCCGTGTACCTTGCCACTTAGAAGTCAGGGTAGGGGAAACAAGCAAAAACTGAGAGCCAAGAGAAATGAATTGGAAAGTCAACTCTGAGCCTAACTAGCCCTGCAACCTTGAGCTTCCTTTCTCTGAGCTACAGGTTTCTAATCTATAAAATGAAGGAAGTAACAACTATCCAATTTAAACCAGAGGACCCACCCACCCCCCATACACACACACTCTTCCTACAGTGTAAAACACCACAACATTTGTAGTTATATAGCTCCTGCCAGGATTTTTTGACTTTAGTCAAAGACTAAAAGGATTTAGTAAGCAACTAAAACCAAAGCAGGCTAACTTGAGCAAACAAGGGCCTCTACTGGATGAGCAGAGAAGATGGCTCACAGAGCCAGAGAGCGTGTGGAGACCAGTCTGGGCAACAAGTGGGGAGTGGGCAGCTCGGGGGCCAGGCGGCGGGCAGTGCGGTCACCTTGGCAGGTGCCCCTGCAGAAGTGGACTAGCTCTAAACAAGTTTACAGCTTTGCGCCCCTCCCTCAGATTCAAGTCCTGGAAAGGGATATTGGCTTAGCTTTGGTTATGCACCCCTGCTCCGTGCATATAGCAGCCCAAGTCACCTGGTTTGCAGTCCCATAAAATCTGCACGTGATAAAGGAAGATCGAGTCCTCAAAGGGAATCAGGGTGACATGATCAGTGTCATGAACACGTGCTGGGTGGCCAGAAAACAGCAAGTGTCCACCACTGTGCTCAATAGACAAGTGTCAGTTCAATTCTGAAGGCGTTTTGCACGACAAGATACTTGAGGCAACTTCTCAAGACCTTATCAACGGACACCTTGGAGGCCATTGGTTGATCATGTTCTTTCCGGACACGGCAGTTAGAACAAAACCTTACAGAGACGAGAAACGAGTTACTCCTTGACCAGGGAGGGCGTTAGGAGAGATGAATAAAGTCAGCTGTGCCCTCACTTGCTCAGAGAAACCTCCTCTGACCTTCCGCACGACGTCACACGGGGCTACGCTCTGCTGTCCCAGCCCTAAGTCTTTGTGGCTCTTGACAAAATGCTAGCTCAGTTCGTTCCCGTTTTTGATTAATGGCTCTCCCCCCCCCACCCCCCACTAAACTGTAATCTCCATGAGAGCGGGGTCAACATCTCTTCCTGCCTCTACTTCTGTGACCCACAGCATGGCATATTCTAGGTGCTCAGCAAATGCTTGAATGAATTCAGGAACAAGGTGCCGAAAGAGGCAAGTTGGGATTGGTCAGCTGCACAGTTGTTGGGGGGGGCCCCTCCCCCCACCCCAGATCAGGGGCGGGCTCCACATTTCCCTTCCCGAACACATGGGGGGCCAGGGCTTGCAGCACAGGTAGAGACGGGTTAGCGAACACACAGGCCACTAGGGGCTGGGCCACCCTAGAGTGCTTTGTTCCCCACCCCCAGAATCGTCCTCTGGAGGAGACAAGGCCCATCAGGCCGTGGCGGCAGTAACCCGCCGCTGCTGGGGGAGCAAACCAGTGATCTCACTCCGACCTGGAGTATCCCGTCCCCGCTGTGGTCATCCGCCCAGGCGGGAGCACCGCACGTGAAGCCAGGCTCTGCGGGCCGCCCGTCTACGTGCACCTCCTGGGACAAGATGCTGAGACACTCAGCAGCTCACGGCCTACAGAGACCTTTCCTAATTGTTCCCTTTGATGCTCACGGCGACCAACCTATAAGACAGGCAGGTGTCGCTGGCCCCATTTTATAAGGAATGGAGAGCCAGCGCCTTGCCCCAGGTTGCACATCTAGGGAACTTCAAATACGACATTAAGGCCAGGGACCTCCCATCCGGCACGTGCCCCGCCCACAGGGCCTGTACTTCCAGGATAAATACCTCAAGGAGGCCTTCTTTTGAGCTCACCCCTCCATGTCATTGAACATTATGTCACAATGTGCTAAACAAAGGGACTCAAGGCAACAATGTATTGTTGGCTTTTATTCCAGTTGAGTTAGCATCCGGTTTGAACTGAATTTATTTGCGTGTGTGTGTTTGTATTGGGAAGGCAGGGAGGGAGAGAGGAATTCTTAGGATTTCATTAGCGCAGTTAAAAATGATGTCTTTGGGTTTGGAATTGACAAATTCATTCCGATTTCTTCTTATTTTTTGATTCATGTCAGGTCAGCTCAAAATTCCGCCATTCAGAAAAGGCTCAGATCCTGGGGCCTCCCTCTCATCTCAGTCCTGAGGTGACGACAGATGGCTGGACAAATCGCCTATGACCTGATGGCTTCTCCTTAGGGTACAGGGTTCATGCTGTGTCCTTGGAATCGGAATTTTATCTGAATGCCTTTCAAACAAACAGGGGCGCCTGGGTGGCTCAGTCGATTGAGCGTCCAACTCCAGCTCAGGTCATGATCTCACGATTTATGGGTTCGAGCCCCGCATGGGGCTCGCTCCTCTCAGCACAGAGCCCGCTTTGGATCCTCTGTCTCCCAATTTCTCTCTGCCCCTTCCCCACTCACTCTCTCTCTCTCTCTCCCTCTCTCTCAAAATAAATAAACTTTATGAAAGCAAGAAAATAAAAAAACAAAAAACAAAAAACCTGACCCTCCACAACTCTGAGTCAGGCCATATGGAGACCCACACCGAGGTTTAAAGAAGTTAGGGGAAGAAGTGATTATGCTGACCCCAGGGGTGAAAGGGGTAAACCAGGGTGCTTTCTCCTTTTTCCTCAAACATGGTGGGAGACTCCCTTAGCTTTCCATCAACACCCCGGCCTCTGGCGAGGTAGCCGCCACACATCGGGCGCTCGCTGTGAGCCCCACGCGAGGCTCTGTGCTTGACCTGTGCGACCTCACTTGTCCTCGTCACCTCTGCGAGGGACAAGAACCACGTCTGTGCTGCGGACGAGGAGTCGGGATCTTGGCAGAGTCAAGGAACCTGCCCCGGTCAGGCCGTGCAGCTAGTAGGTGGAGGCCCTGGGATTCAGACCTGGACGGGCCCACTTTTAGCCCGAAGTCGTAAAGAGAAAAGAAGAGAAAACCAATCGGCAGGGCCATCTTGGAAGCCACGAGCCCAGCCTTCATTACACGTGGAAGAGAGGGGCCCTCCGGACCCAGACTCCCTCCCGGGGAGCCAAGTAGAAACTCCTATTGTGTTGGAATGATTATAAAATGGGGGGGGGGGCATTTATTGCAGCAGGTGCCCTTGCCGGGCTCCCCGCACAGACACCCCACCCAGCTCTGCAGGCTTCCTGAGAAGGCCGAGCACAGACCGATGCTGGAGGATAAGCAGATGTCAAGAAGGCAAACCGTGCCGGGGACCGTCTCGGGCCTGGGCTCGCTCTCTCGGGAAGCTGGAGGTGGAAGCAGGGGCGGCTGGGGGAGGGCACAGTGAGACCGCCTTCCCTGGTGGGCTCCCCCTGCCCACCTTCCAGACCTTCGGCAAGAGGCAGAGCCAGCTTCTCACACGGGGTTGAGTGAGCCGGAGGTGGGGGGGAGAGGGTCTTGCCAGGCGAGCAAGAGAACATGGGGAGAATAATGCCGCACACGCATTCACAGGGTTGCCTCACCTCTTTTCTCTATGGTCGTAAACCCCACCCATAGATCACACCGAAAACCACCGAGAACTTTTGGGGGAAGCTCCTGTCTGCTTGCTCGGCTCCCCCATCCCGGCCAGGCATCTCCCTTCAGTCCCGTGGGAGATTCTCCCGCCCCATGACACCGCTCTGATTTCCCAGCGAACGTTCTCCCCACGCACAACGCAAACCATTCTGCCTCGGGTGAACTTGCCGATGCCGTCGGAACGCGCCCGGGACCTCCTTCCGCAGCTGTTTGTAAAGACCGAGGTCTCGGCGTCCGTCCCGGAGGGAGGGCGAAGGCTCCCTTCTCCTTAGCTTTGCCGGAGCCCCTTTCCCTGCGTGTTAAGCTGTGCGGTATCACCGTATGCTCTTCCCCAGGCCCCTGTGGACAAAACACCCGCGTCCCCCTGGTTCCCTGCCCTCCGCCCCTGCCCCTGAATCAACGACAGCTCATTGGTAAGAGGTTTTTAATTTCATCTCGGTATGCCATTACGAGCGGAGGAAGGATCTCTAATTGTCTCACTCACATAGGATCTGCTACGTTCTCCGACGGATCTCTACAGAAGCCTGCGGAGTGGTAGGCACCTGCAAGACTTCTACTCGCCAGACTGGTTTGGGGTTCTTGGTGGTTTGCATAAATTACAAACAAGAGCACACACAAAAAAATCACACAACACAGACTCTACCGTAAGGGAGCGTGTTCCCTCTGGCCTTGCAGACAATGAAGGGGACAAGTCTCTGTGGCCGAGGCTCTGAAGACCTAGAACGTCCTCTGGAGCGAGGCCAAGCCCGAACGGCCCCCTCAGAGGAGCCCAGGCTGATCCCCACCCCCCAGCCCCCCCGTCTTCCCCATCATCTTGTCTGCTTTCTCAGGAGGCATCCCTGCACAGAAGTAGCGGACCCCTAGCACCGCACCTGGAGAACAGGCTGTGAAGTGTCCCTGTGTACAATGGCAGCTGGGGCTTCTGTGCTCCGAGTCAGAAAAGCGAGACAGAGGGAGGAACCCTGCGTCCTCGCTGGATCCCCGCTGCCTCTAAGAGCTCCAGAAGGCTGATTAAGAAATAGACTCTCTAGAACAGAGGCCAGCAAAGATTTTATGAAAAGAGGTGGACAGAATAGGTAGTAAATATTTTCAGGCTTTCTGGGCCACATACAGTCTGCCACATATTTTCTTTCTTTTTTTAAAGAATCCTTTAAAGATGTAAAAGCCATTCTTAGCTGGCAGGCCATAAAACACAGGCCTGCAGGCCGTAGTCGGCCCAATCCCGACTAGAACACCCTAGAACACTCTAGAACACCCTAGAACACCCTAGAACACTCTAGAACACCACAATGCCCTCTTCCATCTGCTCAGCAGTAGCCTCCTCCCCATGGAAGGACCCTGGCATCCCCCTGAGCTGCCCTGACCTGGTATCTCCAGCCGAGGCTTTGCAGAAGGGACCACAGCAGGGAGAGTCACCCTTGGGGTTCGGGCTACGGGCGGCCCCACGGAGCCCCCTTTGCCCAGTGACCGGTCTGGTATTTTAAACAAATATGGGATATTGGTTTCAGCCCTGCTCATGTGTCCTGGGGGTGAATTAAGCCTCAGTGTCCCCCAGTGAGGTAGGTACATACTGTCAGTCTCATCCCACACCCACAGATGCTGAAGTTCAAGAGCAGAACTGACCTTCCTACTGCCTCCCACAGCTACGCGTCAGAATTTAAAAGAAAGCTGAAGAGTCTCGGCTTTACGTTTTCTAAGAACGTGATCAAGGAGTTTTCGGTCCCACCCGAGCCCTGTGATTCGGCCCCAAAGAGAGCAAGAATCCGTGAGAGAATACGGTCAGCCGCACAGAGCTGCTTTCCAGACCCCGTGACGCTCTCGAAAACAGAACTCTGTCGAGCACTCAAAGCTCAGCCGAGCACTCAAAGCTACGGGCCCAGGTGGAGCAGGCCTCTGGCCTCTCTGCCCTGCCGACAAGTCTCTTCGAACTAAAAATAAAGTTTATAAAAGTAAATTATCTCATTTTTATAACTTAAGTGCATCAAGCATTTCCTTAAATATAGTTCACACGGAAAATAAAGTTACTTTTTCTGTACAGTTGGTGCCTGTCATAATTAGGAATAAACTTTGATGATAAAGTATGGAAGGTTACACACTCACACACACATCTATCTGTCCGTCTGTCTGTCTATGGGTATATGGATGGGTAGACGTACGCACCTCTTGACAAGAGCTTCCCCAAAACGGCGGGAAGTTGTTAGGAGTCTCTAGGTACCTAGTTTGCATGAGAATGTCTATATTAAAGTCCCTGTCCTTAATGAGAAACACGTCTTCATACCTAAGCTAAGACTCTTATTGGAAACATGAAGCTACGCGATCATTGTATATTCAGTCTTTGGAAATGCCGAGCTACATCAGATCGTCATACAACAGCATCCCCGACAGAACTCCCTCCCCACCCCACCTCTTCCCTGGCCTCCCCCTCTCTACAGCCAGCCAACCCCTCACATAGTAGGGTTGGTCCGTGTGGGAGCCCAGCCACAGAACTCGAGGGGAAGACTCAAGAGGTAAAGTAAGAATTCTGCATCGAGTACAGGTGGTCAATGGGGTTTCCCACTCTGGACTGCAGGGGCCCAGCTTCTGAGGTTGCTAGGAAACAGTCACCCAGGTTACTGAGGGAGGTGTCGTCACTATCCAGGTCGTGGAAAAGGGGCTCCGCACCTGAAATGAAGATGAGACGGTCATGAGGGTCCAGAAGCAGGGACTCCCTTCGGCGCTGGGAAGTGTAGCGGAGTGCGGCGAGTATGAGCTGAGCACAGCCGCCCCCCCCCCCGCCCCCGTGAGGTTTTCTAGTGGATTCTGAGAACAGGGTGGAGGGAGAGCTATGTGGGAGAGTAGGAGGGAGGTAGTCCCCGTCCACAGAAGATCTCCCGTGTCCTTAGGGGGCTCGGGTGGAAAGCATGACGACCGAAAACAGTGTAAACGAGGATGTGACAAAGTGAAAACTGGGTGCAGCATGAGCAAACGCCAGAATGTCTACACAGCAAGGCTGGGGAGCGGGCAGGACATAGCATCGCCAGCCAGAGGGGCTGGGGCAGGGCTCCTAGAGGACTCGGCCCCCAAAATGGTTCTTGGAGGACGACTGGTAAGAAGATAAATGTCAGCGTTGTGGATAAGGCTCAAGAGAACTTGGTGGAAATACAAGTCCCCTCAGACATACCGAGGGCCTGCTGCTTCCCCGAATGTGTCCTGCAGAAGAGACAAGGTTAGGGGCCCGCCCTGGACTAATTGACACCCTGGACAGAAAAGACAGTAGGGCAAACTGTGGAACAGCTCGGAGATCTTTGTGACAAGGACCTAGAGGTACATCTGTCGGACCCTCCACACGTTTTACCTGCACAGATAGATCTATGTATGTGCAAATGAGCGGCGTTGGTCAGGGAGGTCCCTACAGAGGGCCAGGTCTTAATCAGCATCTGCTATATGCAGCACGTGGGAAGACAGAATTTTTCTTTGATGAAAGCAGTTGTTTGACAAAATCTGTGGGCTGAGGCACGCCGCTCTCACCCTGTTTTGAAGGCCTGCTGAATAAAACTTTAATTGTAGCTCTCAGTGTAACGGATCACAGATTACACAGGACAGACGCATTCCATAGGCCACTGACCACCTCTGTCTAAAAGTGTATTTGGCCCTGAGATTGAACTTCAGACCTCCGCTCCAGAGCTCGCCCACTCCATCAGAGTGCCCAGGCCCCAGCTGCTGTCCGCCCAGCAAGCTTGACAGTTGGGGAGGCTAAGCCATCTCAACACCTGGCATTTAAAGCAACCCCAGTTTTGGTGGAGTGGAAGTTGCGGGGGCGGGGGGGGAGGGCGGATACTTTTCACTTCCCAAGTCAGGTTATGTTTCAGGAGTTAATTGAGAGCACCTAAGTAGTACCAGTTGCATTAGAAAATTTGCTCTCTGCGCTTTTCTGTATTTTCTTTCTTTGTCTAAACATTTGCTTAATTAAGGCCTTCGCCCTACATCACGGCCGGCAGTGCTGGCAAACATGTGGTACCTGGTGTGAAAGGAAAGAAGGGAAATTCGATCACAGCGAACAGGTTTACAATCAAAGTACAACCTCCTACTTTAACAAGAATCTTTGAAAAGGAGAATAAGTGGGAACATCACTGATGACCGTGGGTACTGGTCTTTCTTCTGTAGCCACTGGTTAGACGATCCAGCGGCATCTTCCGGGCACGTATTCTGCTTGTAGCTTCGTTGGGCATCCGGGAACTGCACATGTGTGTTTGGGAGGGAAGGAGAGACCCACGCCAGCGAGCCGTGAGCGGTCCCTGTGGGGCCGGGGCCCATCTTACCGTATGGGTGCATGTGGTCTCCCGGCATCTGAGGGGGGGTGAGGCCCTGTCGGAAGGGGTCGGAGCTGTAGACGCTCTGCTCGATGGCCAGGAGCTGCTGTGGGGTGGGCAGAGCCGTGTAGGGGTTCATGATCCCTTCCATCCCAGCATTCCCACTGCCATTTGTTTGAGCTGGGGGACAAAGAAGAAGGCAGATCATGCTTCATGTGCAGCCCAGGACCCCAGGCTGGGCGAGAAAGCCGAGCACATCTTCTGAACTTCATACCCCTCACTGCCCAGCGTTCCCGTCCAGCACTGGCCTTTGCTGCAGCTTCATAAGGAGAAGAGGGTGAGAGGGGCTGGTGCACGTGATACAGGGAGCCCCAGACTTGGAGGGCGACACGCCGTATCTGCCATCCCGTTATCGCCCCATTACACCATCTTCTCCACCTGCTTGAGCATCCTCACAACATGGCGGCCGGCTTCCTCAGAGCCAGGGATCCAGCAGAGCGCAAAGCAGAAACCGCCACATTTTTTGTGACCTAGCCTCAGAAGCCACACCCTCGGTCACCCTTCATCAGTGTCTGAGGGGGACCACACAGGGTGTGAACACCGGGTGGTGACACTCATGGAGGGTCATCTTGGCTAGATCTAGCCATGGCAAGATCATTATACGTCCTGAGTCTTGGCTTCCTCATTAATGAAATGGTCAGGAATGAGGTGACATCAGCAGTTTCCAGCCTGTGCCCTACCAAGGGCTATCAGGACCAACCTTGGAGAGTAAGGGCAGGGAAGTGCAGTTGAACTTGGAGAGCTTCCTTGAAAGAGATCACAAAACAAACGCGTCTGATGGTATGCACAGGTTTGGCAGCCACTGGAGGTGATGGATCTAAAGATCGTTCCAGAATCACTATACTTGGGGCCCATCAGTTACGTGAGGTTCATGACACTGGCCCGGCTGACCTCAAGGAGCTGACAGGCAGACTCCATGAGACCGCGTGAATGTGTTTTGGAACAACTTGCTACATTGGTGTATAAAGTTTCAGAGAATAGGGGCCTCACTTCCTGCCTCTACCCTGTGGTCCTCTGAACATGGTTCCATTAACTCTCAGAGACTATTTTCCGCCAGCATCTGCCTACTTAAGTCTGGCCTAGGAGCTGCCCTTTGAATTCTTCCAAGTCCCAAGCACTCTGAGTTTGTGTTCTCATAATGCCTCCGTGCATTCTTCCCCCTTCGAGGGTGTTGGCCTATATGGAGCCAACGTGTGTGGCTCTTCCCAAAGCCCTCTCCTATCTGTGACCCTCTCTGAACTTCCCAGGGGCCCAGGGCAACGCTGCTGACAGGTGCGATTATCCCACCCTGGGGACAGGTGGCCTGAGGCTCCAGGAGACAGAAAGGCTGGTCCGAGATCAAACAGCTTTGGGGGTGGAGCTGGGGCAGTATTCAGGTCTCCTGACCAACTCGCCCCTCCAACCTTCCCCAGTGCCCATGTCCTTGTTTTCCCTCCCTCTCTCTGAATATCTATCTTGCCATGAAGACACTGTTTGGCCTAGAAGAGAAGAAGCCAAGAGAACTCTGTGCTGCAAGAGCCCGAGTGTAGACTGAGCCTAGCCCAGGTATTAAGCACGAGGCAAGTCCACGCAAGGACAGGGGGCCCTGTCTGGGGGCCTGAGAACAATCTCACAGTCCACGGCCCATTGACTGCGGTCCACGGGCCAGCACGGTGGGAGTTTGTTAAAAATGCAGAATCTCAGCCCCTACCCAGACTTTAAGAATCAGAATCTGAATTTTATCAAATTTCGAGTGACTTCTGTGCACGTCGGAGGCTGACAATTCCTGTTCTGGGCACAAACAGACCCCTCAGGGAATCCCACCGGGTGGCCTTTGGGGGCGTATCCCTTTAAGAATGACACAGGTGTAAGAGTAGTTTTTTATTATTATTTTTTTTAATTCCCTTGAAGGGTGCCACAGCCTGTCGCTCTTGACTCCCTGCCCAGTCCTCACAACCACCCCATTAAAAACAACAGCAACAAACGAAGGGGCACACAGGCCGGGGGAGGCGGGGCAGCGTGGCCTAGATGAGCTCAGAATCAGAGAAACATACTCCGGTCCCGACCCCCCGCCTGTTCTTCTAGGACCACGTTCAGCCCTGCAGCGCCCTTGTTTGCTCATCAGTGAGATGGGGAGAAAGTACTTCTCTGCCCCCCCGGGTGGGGGTGCTGTCAGACTCAGGTCAGCACGAGAGCACTCTGTGATCTACACACGTGCCCGACGAGGCAGGGGGTTCCTGTTTTTACTATTTCATATTATTCTGGGATGGGGTCAACCACACGGGTGTCCTCTGTCAGCTGATTTGCCAGGAAGGAGAAAGATCTGGGTGCATCCTGGGCTCTGTGGGGAGTCCGGCCACAGTCCTGGGGGCTCTGCACACAGTCAGCATCACGGGCCTCAGCCGGGTGCCCTCAACCCTCTCCCAGATCCCCCGGGCTCAGTCCCCAGCGGAAGAGCCACTCTCTTTGGTGTGGACAGGGCTTCGCGGAGCCCAGAAGTGGCATTCAAAGAGCCAGGCAGTGGGCAAGGCCTGGATCCTGGAAGGCCCAGCTAGGGGCCCCTCCCACCCGCTCCCCCACCGCTTACCGGAACTCAGCCTCTGGGTGTTCTGCTGGTCCTGCTGTTGCTGCTGCTGTCGCCTGGCCAGCTTCTTCATCTGATGAGGAGAGGGGCGCAGGGTTAGAGTCAGGGGACGGGCAGCAGGCCAGCCTTGTGTGCAAAGCAGAGGGACCATGGGACGTCCCGCGCTCTGACTCAGGAAGGGAGCCGAGCTGGAGGAGCCCCAAGTTTGCCCGGGGCCGCTGCGGGCTCTGCACCTGCAGCCCTGGGAAGACAGCGGGCTGGGAAGCTGGTCTTCCAGGCACAGGGACTTCCTCTGAGCTGATAAACCTTGCTGCTCATGCCGTGACAGTTTCACGTGCGGTTTAAGCGTGGGGATGCGGGACGCAGCCCGGCTTAGATGTGCGGCAAGCGGCTGCTGACTCACAGGGTGTGACCTGGGATGTGCCCCCAGGCGGTTCCCACCCACTCCCCCACCTGCTGGCCCCCGTGTCTGAGATGCCTCCCAGGAGATCCGTGCCTCCAGGTAAGGAGCTGGTCTCCCAAAGCACCCTGTTAATACTAAGACTTCCCAGAAGGAACGTTTTAACCCAACGCTTCCCAAACTGTGTTCTGGGGGAAGTCAGGGCTCCATGAGACCCTAAGAAAAACAAGCAAACAAAAAGGTCTCTCCTGCAACATTTCTCAAGGCTTCAAACTCCTCTGCTTCACGAACACATTAGGCTATGGGGTCTCTTAATCCTATTGAAACGTGGAGTCCTTTCAGGATTGAATACACATCAAGTGCCCTATTCTAAAGAATTCAGTTAGGGCAGTGCTATCTTAACCAATCACAATCAGATAATGAGATATTAACGGATCACCTACTAGGGATTAGGACCCCAGACATATGGGCCATGGGCCACATGCATTTTTAGGGGCAGAAAACCAATAAATGATCGAGGCAGGGCAGTACAGACCTTGGTAGGATCCAGAGGACAATATGATGGTTGGGGTGTATTTGGGGGGCACTGGGAGAGGTAAGTAAAGGCATTCATCCTACTGTACCAGGGTATCACCTTAGACTTGTGTGCTATGTAGGTTTCTCTTCGCAATTTTAAAAGAACTTCGGTATCTGGGTTAAATAAAGGTGAATGAAAGAATCTGCTTTTGTATTCTGGCAGACGGCTAGCCAGATTCATAGTCATGGCCACCAGGAAAATCAAAACCATTTCACCAGAACAAACGCCCTCTCCTTCCCCTTCTGCAGGGCTGCTGTGGCTGACGTGACTGTGGTCAACAGAATTCATTTAAATTTTTAACTTTATTTTATTTTAGACAAAACATGAGTGGGCGAGAAGGGCAGGGGGTAGGGGCGAGAGAAAGAGAGAGAGAGAGAGAGAGAGAGAGAGAGAGAGAGAATCTCGAGCAGGCTCCACACTCAGCACGGAGCCCGACGTGGGGCTCGATCCCACAACCTTGGGATCATGACCTGAGTCAAAATCCAAAGTCAGACGCTCCACCGACTGGGACACCCAGGGGACCCTCAACAGAATTTCTGAATCAGGAGACCTATGAGTTCTGTTTAGAAAATCTGTCCAACAAGCTCTGGTTGGAAAACCCATATGCAAGTACGAAGTCCTATTGTATTATTTCAGGAAATGAGCCACACAGAGATAGACAGCGGTAAGAAGCAGATTACCTTAGCTCTCTGGTTCTGGAACCACACCTGGACGACACGGACGCTCAGCCCTGTCTCTGCGGCCAGGGTCTCCCTCACCTTGAACGTCAGAAATACAGAAACATTGGCATCTCAGAGGAGGAGCTGAACATTCCCTACACGGTGCATAGGGAGGCCGGCCAGCTGCATCTTACATGGTTGCCGGCTAGTGTTTAAGGTCCAGCCTGATCCCAAACGCAAGACCATTGCTTCCCTTCAAGTGGAGAGAGGTCTTTCACCAGGCGAACAAAGAGAGGAATAAATAATTTAGATGTGCATTCCAAGAGGCGTTTCTCAGTTTCTCTTACTCTGGAAATCAGGCCTTCGGACGGTTCTGGAACATTAGCGAAGTTCCATGTGGACTAACCTACTTAAGGATGGAGGGTGAGAATCACTTTATGTAACAAATGGCTCTCTCTTGTTCTCCTCTGATGGAATTCATCAACCTGAATATTTAGTTTGGTCTCTCATAGCTCTAGGGGGGTTTGGGCGTTTCATGGCCATTCATACTCCCGTACCCTGAGTGAGTCAAGAGCCTTCTGGAATCTGGCAGAGCGAAGCAGTCGGCTCTGGCACAGCACACGCGCCATGGCCTCGCAGAAACAGGACGGTCAGGGTCCCTCTAATGACGAGATGGGTTTAAAAGCCGCCCTCCGTGCAGGCACGTGGTGAGATGCGGGCCGGGAGGGAAGAGGCCAAGAGCACAGCCTTCCCAAGAAGGAGTCCGAGAGCCGCTGCCCTGTGGCTTACGTCCTGGGGCGGAGAGGAGACTGAAGGCACAGCCGTGAGCACAGCTCTCTGGGGACCTTGGGAAGGGCTCCCCCTTTCATCACACCACTTGGGCCGAGGCTTAGGAGAAGGGAGATGATGAGACGGGATCTTTAAAGCACATCCTTCTGCTAAGCCAACTAAGAGAGCAGTGGGCCCCAGCCCCACCTCCACCTGCTGAAACCCCATCCGTGTTGCAGAGGCCCGGCTCAAAAAGCCACCTGCTCCACAAAGCCTTGCCTGATTCCCCCGACAGAAGAGACCTTTCCCTTCCCCGGGCTCCCACGGCTCCCGGCTGCCCCTCCGGTATGGTCCTCACCGCTTCCTCCCCGGTGTTAGTTATGTGCACGTGCGTCTCCTCCCCGCCGGCGGCCTACAGCCTGCCCGGGGACAAGCACTGGGCACAGGGGCCACACAGAGGCTGGGAGTCTAGTACATGGAGGATAAGTAATAAACGAGGGAGGTGATCATTTGTCCTCGGGCAAGCCTACTTTGGGGCTATTTCACTTCCTGCCAGCACCGCCCCTGAAGCCCAGGGAGCCACAAGGACACAGAAGGAAAGAGGTCTGCAGGGACACTTGTCAGAGGTCACATGTCATGGCAGACGATATTACTGTTTCGCAAAGAGCCACCCTCCCTCCGCTGCTCCAGTTGGTGGGCCTTCCCCACGCCTCACACGGAGTTAGCCACGTGACTTGCTCTGGCCCACGGGATGTGCGAGGAAGTGGCACGTGTGATCCAAGGGGGTGGGCTTGCCTGGTGGGACGTGGCTCCCGCCATCCTCATGAGAACAGCCTGGTCCCTCAGCCTGGAGCCCCAGAGAGACAGGTGGAGAAGGCCTGACCCTGAGCCCAGCTGGGCCACAGCCAAGCCACCGTCCCGGGGCAGGAAAGCCAGGTCTGCTGGAGCCACTGAGATTTTGTTTGTTATTACAGCAAAAGCTGACTAAGAGGGACACAGGAGAAACAGTGCTAGATTTTCAAAAAATGTATTTCCTCCACGAATTTCAGTAAAACAGTTTTCCTATTTGTACTGCGTACGTAACATAACTGAGCATACAGAAGGCAGTCATTAAATGGTGGGTGCTTAATAAATGGGTGTGGCTCTTTGTGGGAGAGACTGCTTATTGTCTCCAATATCCAATCCCCCCTCCCTCCTATTAGCAGGTGGATCCCAAGCTGCGGCAGGGCACGTGCTCACCCAGATAGACTCATCTCCCAGTCCCACTTGCGGGAGGCGCGGTCACGGGATTCAATTTTGGCCGCCACGGATGAGAGAAAGTGATACAGGGGATCTCGGGGCACGCCTTCAATAGGCAAATGCTTGCCCTCTACACCCTCCTTCTCCACCATGGTGGCTGGAAACGATGGTGACAGCTAACGCGGCCCCTGGGAACCAATGATGGATAATACAGCTCCCTGCCAGTCTCAGACTGCTCACCTCTGGACTGTGACAGACGATGGAAGTGAACTCCCACCTCCTTAAACCACAGACATTCACGGCAGCCCCATCTGTAACGGCCCCAAACTGGAAACAACTCAAACATCCATCAACAGATGACCGGACAAACCAACCGTGGTACGTCCAGCCACGCAGTGGGATGCCGTTCAGCAGCGAAAATGAACGAACTGAGACGTGGATGAACCCCCAAACCACCACTCCAAGTGGAACATACTAGACCAAAAATAGGTAAATAAATACATTCCGCAAACCACTGTGTTTTTACTGCCTTTGTTATAGCCTCTGGGTCTATACCCCCAACTGGTACCTGTTCCTATCCTTCCTGCTGCTCTCCGTGTATTGAGCAAGCAGCCAAGCGAAATGGGTACACGTGCACACAAGTACAGGGAGGTTCCATCATGGCCCTGGCCACAGCATCAGGGATCTAGAATCTCCAGGAGGGCCGCAGGCTACCTGCACAGGCTCGATCTGAACCGCCTCCCCCACCGCCCTGACCCCCAAGTGCACCCATCAACACCCCAGAGGAGTGAAGGGTACACACAGACCAGGGGGGCCCGGCCCCCTTTCCTCCCTTCTTCCCGCCCCCCACCCCCACCCCCACCCCCGTACCTTCCTGCACGGCTTGGAGGAAACTTCAAATGAGGCTTTGAATGCTCTCCTCTGTTGGGTGGTCAAGATGGTCCTAGGACGTTTGGGGCGCTTATGGTCCTTGCCGTCTTCAGCGGCTCCTTTCCCTGCGCCATGGACTGACTTGCAGAGACTTTCTTCATCATCACTTTTGCCTAAAAGCAGCAGAGAACAATGTGTTAAGTTCTTCGAGGCCGCTTCCTGGAGCTGTATGTTATTCTATAACAAGGTGCTTGGGTCCACGTTCCCAGGATGGCTTTATATGTGAGTGCGATAACCTGCGTGGGGTTGACTCGAAAGGCAGGGGCTAAGGAAAATACTTCTAAAATCCAAAGACAGAAACCACAAAGCCCACCATTTCAGCTCAGAACTTTCTCCCGGAATGGCTCTCCTAGCTCCACACTTCCTAACTGTGCGACTTTGGGCAAGTTACTTAACACTCTCTGACTCAGTTTCCTTATCTACAAAATTGGGATTGAAGAGAACCTACTGCATCGGGGTTGGAAGGTCTAAATGGGGTCACCCACAAAACACGCAAAATGCTACTTGGGGGCACCTGGCTGGCTCGCTCAGTAGAGCCTGCGACTCTTAATCTCAGGGTTGTGAGTTTGAGCCCCATGTTGGGCATGGAGGCTACTTTAAAAAAAAATACTGCTTGGCATATAATAAATGTCCAATAAGCACTGTTTATTATTTCTTAGATGTCTTTTTTTTTTTTTTTAAGTCCGGACCTGGAGAAATTTTGGATAACTTCCTGGACACTGTGTCTGAAATTCGAGCCACTGTCAGGAGACAGAAAATACTACTGTTCCAAAGGCCGTAAGAGGACCAGCGTTCGATTACCTGCGGAATGCACGCAACACGGGTAGATAGAACTGCTCCGGTATAGAATAAGTAATTACCAAAGGAACTATTTATATTTATGTGGATTCCTTGATGAGCAGTGACCAATACAAAGAGAACTTCAGAAGCAAGTGAAGCCTTCAGCGCGTGTCACGTTCTCTCCCAGGCTACCTCCTGCAGCCCACAGACCTCACACTCCAGAGAAGATGCTTCAGGGTCCGGGAAGTCCCCGTGTGAAGGAGGCGTTTTCCTTCTTTCAGCATTAAAAGCCACTGGCAGCTATGTGCTCACGTCACGCAAACAAGAACCTCGTTTCTGTCCGGGTCCTCACACCGCTCAGCTGTCTCCTTTCCTCCAGCAGAGAGCCTTGTCCCAAGGGCTCCGGTCTCCTGACGCTGCTCCCCTTCGGGACCACCCCCCCCGCCGCCCCACCCCCTGTGGGAGCTGCACATGCTTGTTCATCCCACCGTCCTCCGTAAAGGATACTCATCTGCACGTGCCATCCCAGTTTCGACTTTTGTGGAATGTTCCAGGACAACGGCCTTTTCCGTCTACGAACATTTAAGCGTACACGAAGGAGCATTAAGCTTTGAGCACCTTGAGGGCATGGCCCTTTCAATGTCATTGCACGGGTCTGATGTAGGCACACCTGGGGCTCCAACCAGCTCGGCCCCCCAGTGTAAGCACACGGCGCTATGGGAGTGCCATCACGCACTGTGCCTCGGTTTCCCCACCTGCACCCCTGCGGCGATAGTGCCCAGTCGTGGGCGACTCAGGGGCAGTGCTGCTGTGGGCAAAGCAACTAACATGGTCCTGGTGCATAGGAAGCTCGACATTGAGTGGAAGGAACGCCCTTTCCTTTCTGCCTCACTCCCCTGGAGAGTACAGGGGAAAGGCCCAGAAAGACTGAAGAAGAAGAAGAAACCGCATGACAAGGAGTGGCTACTCTGGCATCTTCCCCTCGGAGGTGGCTCTTCCCAGGGCAAATCCAGTCAGCGGACCTCAGCCATCCCTCCATAGCAAGGGGTTTGAGGATCTTTCGAGAAGGAGATTTTCAGAATGGCAAGGAAAAACCAAGCACAGAAGAACTAAAAGCCACAGGCAAATAAAAAGACCCCACAAGAAGAGAGACCATAGGAAAAAAAGAAGCCGCCGACTCCCCACCTTCACCCTTGATGGACCCAACATCCACTGCTCGGAGGCCCCGCAGAGGCCAGTTCCTTCCACGAGGCCAATAATTCTGTCTGCTGGTGGATTCCTCAGGGTCAAGAGGGTGCTCCTCTGGTAACAGGGAGGACTTCAGTGAGTTTTCTTTGCAAATGGGCTGACACCCCCACCCCCACCCCCAGGATCATACAGATCTCCTCTAAGTCCAGAGACTAAAAGGGGTTAAGTCTGGAACAAACGACTGGCAGATCCAGAGTGTGATTGTACAATTCACTACATAGTACACCGGAAACTCCTAGAACACTGTACGTTAACTATACTGGAATCAAAAAGAGAAGCTTAATTTTTTAAAAAAAGGGAGTTGGAAAATATAAACCATTTTATCCCAGATTAAAAAAACATCAAATCCAATTTTATAATTTAGAAACCTCCTATCTTATTCCAGTTTTGTCCATAAAGCGGTATTTGCAAACGTCTTCTGGAGCCAGGCTGATTCTCCTGAAGCCATTCCTCACGCAGCCTGACGCAAATGTTTGTTGATAACTGGGAAAACATAACTACTGAACGTGTAAAGTCTAAAGTCATGCTAGATTCCTTGATGATGGCTCATGTCCGCGGCCATCATTTGGGAAAGCAATGCGGTATAGGTAACACATGGGCTCGAGAGTCCCAAAACTCAGGCTTAAACTTGGGTTCTACCAGTTAGGATGTGTGATTTGGCTCAAATTTCTCAAGGCTCCATTTTCTCATCAGGGGAAATGACAGCGTCACTGGAGTTCCGTGAGATGATACGTGTGTAAAAGGTTTAGCGCGGTGTAGAAGGTAACAGGTGCTTGGTAAATCATCATCGCCATCATCATGACCACTACTCCAACATAAGAGAAGTATTCTTGATCGAGACACATGTTTTCTGTTAATAATAGCTGCCTGTTTTCGGGAGTCTGAGTTAAGGGTTTACGAAGCCAGCGTTCACTTCTCTCTTGGCAGACGTGACCCCAGCCAACGCTGCGAGTCGAGTTTTGCAGAATGTGAGTGTGTGCTTGTGAGAAGGAAGGTGAAGGGAGGGAGAGCGGTTGGGCTGGTTCCAGAAGGAAGACGTTAACCGATGAGGTCTGTTCGGAGCCCCAGAGGCAGGGCGGCGGAGGCCCCCCCGCCCCGTGTCGCTGAATCTGTATCTCCGCTTGTCTGGGATACGGGCACCTTCCCCAGGAGCGCTATTCTATCCTGAACAATGGGGAGGGGGGAACAGAACTACCCCCCAGGATAACCCCGGCTGCCCACTTCTGGAGGATGTGGAGAGCACCGATGCTCTCATTCATCCTCCCCACACCCCTGTGAGAGGAGAGACGAAAACATCTGTCTTCAGAAGAGGAAGGAGAGGGGGGCCAGGGGTGAGGGAGGACGAGCAGGAGGGGGAGGACAGAAAGGAGATTAAGATTTGTCTCTGGGGTTTCTATTGCTTTTGTGGGTACACTTTCTCCCTATTTTATTCCTCCTTTCTGCTACTAATTTCTCTCTCTCTCTCTCTCTCTCTCTCTGTTCCCTCAGGTCCCACATTTTGCCTTCCGAGAGGCCTACATGCTCTAGGCCAGGGGCCTACAAACTTTTTTTTTTTTTTTTGGTAAAAGACCAGAGAGTAAATATTTCACTCTTCGAAAGCCTTAAAGTCTCAACTGCAATGACTCAACCTTGCCATGGTAGTGCAAAAGCCACACTACAACAGGTGTGGCTGTGTTCCAATAAAACAGTATTCCAAAAAACAGGCACCAGGCCAGATTAGGCCTGCATGCCACAGTTTGCTGGCCCCTCGTCCAGACCTCTCTTGACCTCCTCCTATTTTCCATCAAAACTGACATATCCTACGTCCCAGTCTTTCGGGTTCTGACTCTGGAAGCACCCAGGTGACACGGAGGAGTCCATGATTAGCAGAGCTTGATGTGTTTGTTCTCTCCCACCGTCAAAAACGTAGATGCACTGAACACAAAATGCCTCCAACCAAACAGTCACCGCTGTGGAATTTCAGGTGTCCTGGCAGATCCGAGCGAGGGAGATTATGAAGACCGAGCACGGAGGGGCCTTTTGGCACTTCTCAAAGTGCCGACAGGTGCCACGACCCAGCTGCCAAGGGGAACTCAGGCCATCGCTAACCACCTCCCCGCTTTTATCTGCTGTGTTGTAAATATTGCGGGCATAACGGTGCCCTCTAACTGTCTTGGGGAATTTCCAGGTTGTTCCTGGGATGTTCACGGAGGCTCCCTGCCTCCTCCTGCAGCAAGGCCAGGCCTGTCTGACTCTGACCCCAACTTCTCCATAAAAATACACAATGCCTGGGGCACCTGGGTGGCTCAGTCGGTTAAATGTCTGACTTCGGCTCAGGTCATGATCTCATGGTCTGTGAGTTCGAGCCCCGCGCTGGGCTCTGCGCTGACAACTCAGAGCCTGGAGCCTGCTTCGGATTCTGTGTCTCCCTCTCTCTCTGCCCCTCCCCCGCTCACGCTCTGTCTCTATCAAAAATAAAATGTAAAAAAAAAATTTTTTAAAAACACACAACGCCTGAAATACACCCTTAATCGATTTGTCCGAGAGAAAGAAAAAGTTCTAAGAGAGCTAGGAAATTCCTCCCAGGACCCGCAGGAGCACTGGGGAGTAGAAGATGGAGAGGAACCTTCAAACAGCAAAGCCGTGGGAGGAGAGGCAGGAGGGCCCCTCTCTGTTGCCAGAGGCTCCCACACCCAGATGCAGGCCAGAGCGATCCCTCATAATTTAAGCTGACACCCCTCAGTGGAGATGAAAGGAACACTACTCGCTGTCTCCGACAACAAATGTCAGCATCCCTGGAGGCCATTTAGACACAAACACAGCATAAATCTGACTCCTAGTGGGGAAGGCCAGAGATTAAGTCTCCTCGCACAGCCTAACAGAGTGAAATGAACTTGCTTGGCATAAAGTTTGAACATGTTTCTCAGGGTCTTTCTTTCCCTTTTCTCATAAAAAAAAAAAATCTGGAATGGTTCAGGGCTGTTGCTTCCCCCTTGCCTGGCCCTCCCACTCGTTTATGACATAAGCAATCACAGATGAAAGCACCAGCCATGGTTTATGGCCCCGAGACGGGCTGCCCTACCTGTGGGGCCTCGGAGATTCATTTCAGGTTGTTGGAAAAATCCCAACGGCCCATAAACAGGGAAAGAGATATCTGAGCTTGGCCCGGGAGGTGAGGGTGAGGGAGGGGGGCAGAGACCCTCATGGTAGGGAAGGGAGAGGCAGGAACGGGCCTTAGATGCCTCCCCAGCGATGAGCCTCATAAATGTCCTTCAAGCCGGGGGAGGAGAGGAAGGGTCTGGGACTCGCTGGGGGGGGAGGGAAGGAAGGAAGGGCGGAATTTATGAAGACAGGGTGTATGAAGACAGGAAGCTATCTCGGTCACTGCCCTGCACTACAGGATTGGAACTGCATTCTCCCCGAACACGGCAACAGTTAACTCCAGATGCCGCAGCATCTAAAATCCAACAGGCAAGAAGGAAAGTCCTCTAGAAAAGTAAAGTCCCTCCAGCTACTGTTTGAAACCGCCTTACACGTGGCTCTTCGAGGAGATCTCGACTCAGACCCAACTCAGGTTCCTATGAAAGATCTGACTTGGAACTGGTTCATTTCGTCAGGCACTGTAGGGGGACCATTCTGGGACACGCAGATGATGAAGATTCAGCCTCTGTCTCCCACGGACACTGAAAGGTCAGGTGCATCAGGTGAATATACAAAATATAGTAAGATGTAACTGTGGCCATGAAATAGGACAGCTGGATGCTAGCCTTAATTTCGCTCCTCAGCTGTATCCCCTTGGATGAAATTCCCTACATCTCTAAGACCAAATTTCTTCATCCACAAGATAACATAAGAATCCTTTCCTTGGCATGCAGTCATTTTACAATTGCATTGGTTGATTGTCCCTATCACAACACTATGAGGCAGGAAACGTATACGTATGTGTGTGTGTGTGTGTGTGTGTGTGTGTGTGTGTGTGTGTGTGTATACATATATATATACATATATATATATATACACGTATATATATACGTGTGTATATATATATATACATATTATAGATGAGTAAACTGAGGCCCCAGGCAGAGCATAGCGTTGCCCGAGGGCACACAGTGGGGATGCTCTGTCTGGTGCCCCCACGCCCCCTCTCCCTGCCTAAGCTGCCTCATGGGATTGTGACAAAGATCCAAGGGTGCCTGGTATTTGCAAAATATCAGGTACTGCCCAACCGCAGCCGGCGTCCCTGTTATTAAAGAGCGAGGAAAGAAAGGCTCACGGGCAAGGCTTTCTCTGGGGTGGGTCATCCACCTGGAGCTCCTGCTGGAAAGCCATTCTCTTCAGTCCAAGAGGGACGGAGCCTCCCCTCCCTCCCCACACGTGCCCCACCACTGCGATCCCCACAAAGATCTCCAGTCTTAAGGCGCTAAGCCCTTCCAGAGCAGAGCACACAGAAGCCAAGAGCCCTCCTGAGTCAGGCCGGAGGTAACGTGTCCCAGAAAGGCACCTTTGTTCAGCAATGCCCACGACGGGTGGGGGGCTTCTGTGCCAGGCAGAGGGAGGGGCCAGCCAGGACCCCGGAGGGAGGGACATCTCCACTCCTGGGAATTACCATAGATTTGCATCAGTTTGGGGTCTTTTTACATCTGAATAGGCTTTATGCTAATACCTACCCTGCCTCTTCACACACACACACACACACACACACACACACACACACTGCATCCTTTCCTCTGAGTTCCTCCATTGCTTTCCCCATTTTAATAAAAGCACATTTACATGCCATCCAAACTGTTAAGCACTGGTGCAAACGTTCTCACTGCCTCTATGCATAGATTTGTCGTATATGGAGAGACGAATAACCAGGATATCAGAAGACTCCTCGATACCGACATCACTAAACAAAAGCCATAACTTGTGTAGTTTTGATGTGGCTAGTACCAGAGAGGGGGACTGGAAGCTTCTAACAAGTCAAATCAGGTATTGGGGGCTCAGCGCTCAGCCTCAATAAAAGCTCATTAATCCAGCTGCCCAGTGATTCACTAGGCAGGGATGTGATACGCATAACACTGTCCTAGGTTAATATTAATAAGGTTGGAGTGCATTTGCTCTGGTTTAGGAACAGACTTAGGTGGATCGAATACTAGATCTCTTTGAAGTAGTCTAATTTTGCTGCATTAATTATCTTCAGGAGGATAAAGTTATCTGAGAAAATGAAATTGTTTAAGTCAGGGTCGGGAGATAAAGGGTTCTCTCTCCAAATTAAAAAGAGAACCAGACAACAATCCTCGAGGCGACTGGGGAGTTGAGTGAGTTGGATGACACTGTAAATGGCCTCATTGTGGCAGGGAATCCTTTCTGGACAAGTTCATTGTGGACTTCATCATACACAGAAGTTGCCTGGATGACCACAGCTGATCTGACTGCCTGTGTGCCCTTGGCAGAGACATCCCGGTGGTGATTAGGCCCTCTGCTGGTTTGAAGAGGCAGGCTGAGGCCAGTGCCCACCCAGGTCTGTGCCTTCAGACTCCAGTCCATTCCACAAACCAATGAGAGACTCAAAAGAGCAAAGTGAGGTCAGACACACAGTGTCTACTGACCTCCACCACTCACTGGCTACGTGATCTAAGGTAAAGGACCTAACCCCTCGGAGCCCTACCTTCCTAAGTTGTAAAATCAGGGGAAGAAAGACCTGCCATGCCTCCCTAACAGGGTTGTAAGAACTCAAAAGCAGAAGTAGGTAAAAGCCCTTAAAAGATTGTAAAATGCTATAAAAATGCAAGATATTTTCAATATTTTCATTTTTACTATGTCTCTTGACTGCTTATGAACCTACTGCATATCCCCACTGTGAAACCCACACTCCCCATATGGGATGTCCCATCATTCCACAACTACATCTGGGTGTGTGCCTACCACGCCCGGGCTTTTTTCCAGACACGGGGTGAGGAGGAGTGGACAACAGCAATAAAGTCTCTGCCTTCCTACCTCTATTGGGAGAAGACAGACAATGAATAAAGAAAGAAAACCATAAATCAGTCCACGACCATGTTAAATATGCCAGGAATAAAACAAAATAGAGCAACAGGCTGGAGAATGACTGGGGAGGGGAGGGAATACTTCTTTTAGTGCCAGAATTCTGTACCAAAAGACCCGAATCTCCTGAGGACACCCTCACCTGTCTTCCATGACAGTTCTTTTCTTTTCCAAAAACCCTGAGCCCGTGTTTGTCTGCCTCAAACGTTTTAGATACCCAAGAATGTTCAAATTATATATTGCTTTACATTCTCTAACCACTGGAGCTGAAAAGAATAATATAAACTCTTAAGTGCGGATTTTTTGAAACAAGTGCTGCCCTGGGCTAGTAGGAGAATCCTGTCAGGCCATACTTCTGGAAGTAGTATAGCAAAGGGGTGAAAAGCATTGCTTTACATTCGAATATTTTACTCCATCATTTTATCATTTAGCTGGTGCCCTTGACCAAGATGCCGGCATTAAGTGTTGGTCTTCCCATCTATAAAATAGGGTTAAATGCACCTGCCCAAGAGGCTAGGAATAATAAATTAGACCACTGATGTATAGTATTTATGTACTAAGCTTATGGTAAGAACTTGATGCTCGCTAAATAAATATTATCATTAGAATTTTGTGTATCTTCCATAGAGCTAGAATAAGCTTCTAGAAAACAGACACATTGAAATAATCTTCCGATCCTCTGTGACAGGCTGAGCACTCAGGAGATTAACAATTAGTTGTTAAATAGCTCACATCTGATTAATACAGAGCGGACAGAACGAAGCCAAAAGTCACAGTCGCGATGCATGGCACACCGCACAGTCCTGTCTTCCCATTTTTCACAAATCCATTCACCAATGCCAACCAACTTCCTGTGGCTATAGAAATTACTGGAGAATTATTAGTTACCTCCGTACTTAAGGGCTCAGCGGGGATGAAAAGTCCGCCCCTTAAACTACGATCTGAATTTCTCTTTCACACTGATATTGACCCCACAGATGGCCCTCTGTTCCATCAGTACCCACCCAGTATGTTTTCATGAGAAGAGAACAGGCCATTAAAAAAAGAGAAACCCAAAATTATGATAATTAGGGATAAAGGCCGGAAGAAGGGAAACCAAAGAAAAGAAAATGGAAATGTGGACAGAGAGGGGCCAACATTGCAGAGCAGGGACCACAGTATGATTTGTCCTCCAGCCAGTCATCCGGTGACTGGAACATATGGTCCCCAAGGACAGCTGTGGGGAGAAACGGGCACTCGGCCAGGAGGCCCTCAGCCCTCTCGGGTGGGGCTGCCCTTCCTAAGTGAGAGATCTTCAACATTCTCATGGCCACGGTTCTTCGCCGGTGAAAACATAAGATTGGGTGAGGAAACCATATCTTTTGCAGAAAGAGCTTGCCCTAAATTAACTATAAATACTACAACTGTGTGCAGTGAACTCCACTATAGCCATTTAGAGAGGATTTATGGTTGTCACCCTTAAGTGAAACTGGGTGTCCGGAGTTGATCTTGATGTTGAGGAAATCACTGCTAATAGCACCGTCATAAACACTTCGCGTAATGAGCTAGCTTTGACTTTCTTAACATTTTTTAACGTTTGTCTATTTTAGAGAGAGAGAGACATAGAGCATGAGTGGGGGAGGGGCAGAGGGAGAGGGAGACCCAGAATCCGGAGCAGGCTCCAGGCTCTGAGCTG
This sequence comes from Panthera tigris, assembly GCF_018350195.1. Lineage (NCBI taxonomy): Eukaryota > Metazoa > Chordata > Mammalia > Carnivora > Felidae > Panthera > Panthera tigris. The sequence continues at coordinate 60,737,250 of NC_056678.1, read as the reverse complement.
TCCGCACAGAGCCCGACGCGGGGCTCGAACTCAGGAACCGCGAGATCATGACCCGAGCCGAAGTCGGACGCTCAACCAACTGAGTTACCCACGTGCCCGGCTGGGTTTGAGTTTCTAAGGGTAAAAAGTCTTCTGGATACTGTCACTACTGGTAAATTATAAAGTTTATTGTTGAAATAAGGTAAGAGGAAGAATACCGGTGCTCTGAACATAAGACCACCATAATTAAGCTACTTAAGCACAGATTGCTGGGCCTTTCTCTCTGGGACGAGGGGCCTTCTCCCCAGTAGGTCTGGAAGGGGTCTGAGACTTTGCAATTCTAATGATCTCCCAGGTGATGCTGATGTTACTGGTCCAGAAACCACGCTTTGAGAATTACTGACCTAGAACATTCCTCCCTCTCTTTCCCTACCCCTACCCCTGCATGTATAATACACAGGGAGGACCAGCAATCATAGTACATTTCTTCCCAGTTTTTATCAGGAAAAAATTGACATCCATTGTCGTATAACTTTAAGGCGTACACACGATGATTTAATTTATATATATTGTGAAATTATCACCTCGATAGGTTCTTCTAACATCTACCTTCTCTATAGATGCAACAAAAGGAAAGGAAAATACTTTCTCCTTGTGATGAGAACTCTCAGGACTTACTCTCTTAACAACTTCCCATGTACCACACAGCAGTGTTAGCTGTTGTCATCATATGGTTCATTCCAGAAGTTTGTACCATTTGATCACTTGCCTTTCAATTCTACTGACCCCCCCAACTCTCCCCTCTGGTATCCACCAGTCTGACCTTCTTTTCTATAAGCTTGTGTTTTTGTTTTGTTTTTATTTTTTTTTTAGATCCACCTATGAGATCATACAGTATTTGTCTTTGTCTGACCCATTTCACTTTGCATAATGCCTTCAGGGTCGAAAACCATGTTGTCACAAATGATAGGACTGCCTGGTTTCTAAGGGCTGAATCATATTCTATTGTGTATATATAGCTCAACCTCTTGTCCATTCACCCATCAATGGACACTTAGGTTTCCATGTCTTAGCTACTACAAATAATGCTGCTGTGAACACAGAAGTCCAGAGAGCTTTTCAAGATCCTGATTTCAATTCTTTTGGATAAACACCCAGAGGCAGAATAACTGGATCATAGGATAGTTCTGTGTTTAATTTTTTGAGGAACCTCCAGTCTGCTTTCCATCGCGTCTGCACCAATTTACATTCCCGCCGACAGTGCACAAGGGTTCCCTTTTCTCTACATCCTCACCAGCATTTGCTATCTTTTGCCCTTTTGATCATGGCCATTGTTACAGAGGTGAGGTGACATCTCACTGTACTTCTGATTTGCATTTCCTCAGTGCTTGGCAATATTGAGCAACATTTCACGTGCCTGCTGGTCTTTCACAGATCTTCCTTGGAGAAATGTCTATTCAGATCATTTGCCCATTTTTAAATCGGGTTATTTGGGGATTTTTGCTATTGAGTTGTAAGAATTCTTTATATATCTTGAATATTAACTCCTTATCAGAGATATGGTTTGCAAATACCTCCTCCCATTCCGTAGCTTGCCTTTTCATTTTGTTGATGGTCCCTTTTGGGGGGTGCAGCAGCTTTTTAGTTTGAAGTAGTTCCCTTGTCTATTTTTTATTTCATCACTTGTGCTGTGGTGTTCTATCCGAAAAATCATTACCAAGACCCATGTCAAAAAGATTTGCTCCCATTTTCTTCTAGGAGTTTCATGGCTTCAGGTCATGCATTTAAGTCCTCCAATCTATTTTGACTTAATTTTTGTGCGTGGAGTAAAATCTGAGTCCAGTTTGATTCTTACAAATGTGAATATCTAATTATCCCAGCACCACTTACTGAAGAGACTTATCTTTTCTCCGTTAAGTATTCTTGACTTCCTTGTCAAATATTAGTTGACTGGATATGTTTGGGTTTATTTCTGGGTTCTTGATTCTGTTCCATTGGTCTATTTGCCTCAAGCACGATAAACAATCCCAAGCAAAAGCCTGCTTGGCATTCTCTCTCTGCCCCTCCCCTGCCTGCTCTTTTGCTCGCTCTCTCTCTCTCTCTCAAAATAAATAAACTTAAAAAAAAAAAGATTTTCTAGATATAAAATCATGTCTTCTGCATATGGAGACAATTGTATGTCTTCCTTTTCAACTGATACATTTTATTTCGTTTTCTTGCCTGACTGCTCTAGCTAGGACTTCCGGTACTATGTTGAATAGGAATGGTGAGAGTGGGAATCCCTATCTTGTTCCTAATCATAGAGGAAAACTCTCAACTTTTCACCACTGAGTATTATGGTAGCTATGGATTTGTCATATATGGCCTTTACTGTGTTGAGATATGTTTTTATGCCTGATTTGTTAAGAGTTTTTATCATGAATGGATGCTGAATTTTGTTGACTGCTTTTTAAGCATCTACTGAGATGATCCTATCATTTTTTTCATTATATTAATATGGTGTAGCACACTGATTTGCATTTGTGTAACGATCCTTGCATCTCAGGGATAAATCCCATGTAATTATGGTGAATGATCCTTCTAATGTGCTAGTGAATTTGGTTTGCTAGTATTTTACTGAGAATTTCTGCATCTATCTTCATCAGGAACATTGACCTGTGGTCTTTATGTAGTATCCTTTTCTGGTTTTTTTGGTATGAGGATAATGCTGGCCTTGTAAAATGAGTCTGGGAATGTTCCCTTCTTGTCAATTTTTTGGAAGAGTGAGAAGGACTGATGTTAATTCCTAAAATGTTTGGCAAAATTCACCAGGGAAGCCATTTGGTCCTGAGGGGTTTTTTTGTTTGTTTGTTTGTTTGTTTTTTGGAAGATTTCTGTTACTGATTCAATCTCCTCACTAGTCATCGGTCTAGTCAGATCTATTTCTTCCTGACTCAATCTTGGTAAGTTACATGTTTCTAAGAATTTTTCCTTTTCTTCTTGATTGTCCAGTTTGTTGGCATAGAGTTTTTCACAGTAGTCTCATCATCCTTTGAATTTCTGTACTATTGCTTGTAATGCCTCCATTTTCATTTATAATTTTGTTCATTTGGATTTTTTCTTTTTTCCCTGATTAGTTTAGTTAAGGGGTTGTCAATTTTGTTTGTCTTTTCAAAGAATCAACTGTTAGCGTGGTTTATCTTTTCTGGTGTTTTATTTTTCGTTCTCTATTAATTCTGCTTTAAGCTTTATTATTTCCTTTTTCTGCAAACATTGGACTCAGTCTGTTGTTTTTCTATTTCCTTGAGGCATAGAGTTAGACTGTTTATTTGGGATCTTTCTTACGTAATAGAGGGGTTTATTGCTATGAACTTCCCTCTTGGAGTTGCTTTTGTTGCACCCCATAAGTTCTGAGGTATTTTTTCCATTTTCCTTTTCTTCAAAAAAAATATTTCCCCATTAATTTTTTCTTTGACTCATTGGATCTGGATGTCCATTTCTCAGGTCTGGAAAAATCCAGCCATTATTGCTTTAAGCATGCTTCCTGTCCCTTTCTCTTTCTCTTCTCCTTCTGGAATTCCCATAATGAAAACATTGTTTTTTTTCATTGTGTTCTATAATTCCCACAGGGTTTCTTCACTTTTTTTCATTTTTTCTTTTTGCTCCTCTGACTGGGTAATTTCTTTTTTTTTTTTTTAATGTTTATTTATTTTTGAGAAAGAGAGACAGAGCATGAGCACGGGAGGGGAAGACAGAGAGAGAGACACAGAATATGAAGCAGGCTCCAGGCTCTGAGCTGTCAGCACAGAACCCGATGCAGGGCTTGAACTCATAAACCTCAAGATCATGACCTGAGCCAAAGTCGGATGCTTAACTGACTGAGCCACCCAGGAGCCCCTGACTGGGTAATTTCTAATGTCCTATCCTCCAGATCACTAATTCTTTCTTCTGCATGGTTGAGTCTACTTTTGAAACTTTCTATTGAATTCTTCAGTTCAGCTATTGTATTTTTCAACTCTAGAAGTATTATTTGGGTTTTTTGATGGTTGCTATTTCCTTGTCAAACTTCTGGTTCTGTTCATGCATTGTTTTCCTAATTTTGTCACATTGTCTCTGTTTTCCTTTTTTTTTTTTTAAGTTTAATTATTTTGAGAGAGAGAATCCCAAGCAGGCTCTGTGCTATCAGCATGGATCCCAACGCAGGGCTTAATCCCACAAATGAACCATGAGATCATGACCTGACCTGAAATCAAGAGTCAGATGCCCAACTGACTGAACCACCCAGGGGCCCCTAGTTGTCTGTGTTTTCTTGTAGTTTGCCAAACTTCCTTAAGAGGTTTATTTTGAATTCTTAGTCTGACAGTTTGTAGATCTCTGTTTCCTGAGGGTGTTTGCAGCTTTATAATTTTCATTTGGTGGTGTCATATTTACTTGTGTGTGTGTGATCATTGATTCCTTACATCAATACCTTGTGCATTTGAGAAATGAGGCTCCTCTTCAAGACTTTACAAGTTTGCTCTGGCAGAGACAGTTTTTCACCAGTTAGCTCAGTTTCAGTTTCTGTGTGTATCTAATGGTAATGTCTTTGGACAATTGGAACCCGCTACTATGGTCTATTCTGGGGTGAGGCAATTGTTTGAACTCCAAAAATGGGGGTGTGGGGTGCCACCAGCTGAGAATAGTCGACTGGGACTGCTCATTTGTTTCCCTGCCCACATGAGACTGTAGGCTGGACTTTGCAGTTTCCTGAATTTTCTGGTCAGGCTTATTAAAGTGTTGGGACTGGGTACTATATTCAGCAATAAGTAGAATGATTAATTGGCTTCCCTGCCCTTGTAGGGGAGTGTGAACCTCATTGTTTGCAGGGTCAAATCAATCCTGAGTGTGCACTGAATTACCTGGACAGGCGAGGCCACTGGTTTTGCTGTGAAGATGGGGGAAGCTGCAGGCTATGCTGTTCAAATGCCCCTATGCAGTGCTCTTGGATGATCTATGCAGGTTCCTGTGTTCTCTGGTTGGGTCCCCTGACATGGCCAAACGTGCTGAAGGCTGTACTGAGCAATGAGTGGGATTGTGAATTATATTCCCTGCCTCGGCACAGCAAGAAAAGCAGCTCTAAAACCAGAAAAGCTCTTTGATTGTTGTCCTAACTCAAGCCGGCCCACACCCCAAGTTCCCTAGCCGAAGAGGGCCACGAGTTTTGCCCTGCAAACGATTTGCTCTGTCTGCCCTTCTCCTGGCTTGAATGTCACTGGGCTGAACAGTTTCCAAGAGTTGTCTCCAAGTCTTCTGGTCACATGGGGCCAGAAGATCTTCTCCACAATGCATGGAACTACGTCTCAACCTCCTTGCATGGGTGGGAAGGGGAAGGACCACTCCACAATACTCTCAGTTTCCCAAACATGCTCTCTGGGAGGAGTCAGGAGATACCCTCAGCCTTGGCCATGAATTAATCCCTCCACCTGTGCATAGCCTCCATTCCCAGTAGTGACTTTTGCTCCGGATGTGAGCAGCTCCACCTGCCCACCTGCTGTCTTGAGCACCACTATGCTTCACAGCTTCCAGGAGTAGTCACCTGCCCTTCTGGTCAGATGGGGCTGTGATTCAGCACCTTGCCTGAGTGTGGGCAAACTAGGCTCTAGGGAAAACAAGCTATTCATTTGAGGATCCCAATCAGGAGTACCTACATCCCACCAAGTTCTCTGGTCAGAGTGTGCTCCCAACTTGGTTCTGCAGATGAACAAAACTGATGCCTGGGATTACTACCTGGGCACAGTAGGTATGAACTGTGAGTTATGAACTCCAGAGTAGGAGGCTGGTTGTCCCATCCTGGGTTCTCTTTTCCCACTTGAGGACCCAGTGGCTCAGGGTAGAACTCTCTTCGTGGTGCTGTGCTGTTCAGGGACAGAAGCAATGTGGTCAACATTTAGCCCCTGCTCTTACCCTTCTAATGCAGTCTCGGAAGTGTGCGTGGGGGTGGGGGGGATGGTTTCAGCCTCACTCTGTGTTCTAGAATTCTCCCAGTGGTGTGTTGTCCTTGAATAGATGTTAGTTGTTCTGGTGAGAGGAAGTGAAGTCAGGAACGACCTATGTTGCCATCTTGGGTTGTCACCCTCTCCATAATGCATTCTTACTTTCAGTCAACAGAGGTCTTCATACGTTTTCAACTAATCTACATCTTCAGAGTGATTCCTTCTAGTTTTGATAATTAGGGGAGAGTAAAATTATATTTAAAAAATAATGGTGTGACTGGATGAAAAGTATACAGTGACCTAAGACTGGCACGAACAGGACAGCCATTGGCATTCATCATCTCCAAGTACCCTACCAAGCACGAGGGCCAGTTCCCTGTCCTCTCTGTCAAGTGTAATGGCTACTAAACACCCAAGCCATGGATACCTAGGCTGGTAAGAGAATGGCGGGCCTCTGAAAGGACTCTGCAGCATGATTCACCTTTCTTTTACCCTCACATCAGTTTGCTCTCTACTCCTCCGTTCGTTATCACCCCTTGGGATTGAGGCAAAGTGCTGAGCAGTGCTTCTGCCTGCAAAACCCAAACGACTCAAACTAACGTCTCTCACAAAACACAAATGTTAGCAAGTGGGCCCATTTCGCGTATTGTCTTAGATCGAGTCTTAAATGAGCCCTCCCTTGCACTAGCTGTTTCCTCTTCACTGACACCAGTGAGAACCAGAGCAAGAGGCTCTCAAGAAGCTTGACAATGGGAAATACCTTACCATTATAGGTACGGCTGAGCTTTGGGGACACGTAGGTGGCGAATGTGCTATCTCAGTGGCTGCAGCTTAACCTTGCTATCAGGTTCTAGGTTAATGTAGCTTCTCTTTATATCATGTGGGTTATTCTACATGATGGATGTGCACCAGAGAAGTTATGCATGGGTCCAATTTCTGTAAAGCTGAATTTTATTCTCCCAATGAAGGCGCTTTTAGACTTATAGGTGCTTTACCTTCAAGGATAAATACTTATTCTTCAATATAGAGAGGAGTCCTAATACTTCCATCATTTATGTGTTTACAGGCACTCACAAGGAAGTCAGAAGAAAGGGAAAAAAACCAAAGTATTTCCTCAACCCCCCTCTACTTGGGTCGTGCCTCCAACAGCTGTTATACCTCCTCCATGGCTCTGAGTCACACGTGAAAATCCCACCGCGGTGGCAGCTTCCACCAGATGTCCACAGAAGCTTTATCACCTGTCACTCTGCAGCTTTCCTCTGCTGCAAAGTTGTAGACTTTTTCACCATCCTGATCTGTTCGCATCTCAACGATCCCATCACTGTGTGACGAACGCTCTGTATTAAACCCCATTTTAAATAATGACAGTTGTTTCTACTCTCCTCGTCGGCCCCTGTCTAACACAGTTCTCCAGACTGACAAGGGATGTTACAGGTCTGGCAACTGTGCCTTCATTTGCCAGGTGAGCATCTCCAGACACCCCATTTCACTAGCCATACTGAAACCAAAGTTAGCTCAAATCACCTTCTCACTTCCTTTGTTATTTTTCTTTGACTAGTTTTGAAGGCTTATGCCACAATAGCAGTTAGGTAATGAGACATGACAATTATCACTCCAGGATTTAGACTTTGGGCACCAGATTTGCTGGAAATCAGTACTAACGGTCTATGAACAGTCAGCACCATGGCCAGATCCTAAAGGCCACAGACAAAACTGGAGGCCAGCAAAGACTTTACCGGAAATTTATTCCAGGGATGGGACACAGAAATTGGACAGCTCGTCAGTTTTGCTTAGAGCACCTCTCTTCAATTTGTCTCCAATATCTGTACTGCTTTGTCATACGCACACCAACCAACTAAGAAGACAGGTGTTGCCACACGCGGCAAACCTCTGGGAATTGTTCAAATTGAAATGATCTTTACAACCTGTCCTGGCAATCAGTTACCATAATCCATCAAATATAAGATACTTTAATTATAGAACATGTCATTTTATGGGCCACCAAGAAAAAAAAAAAAGGTGACAAATTAAACTTTGATACAGCGCTTTCTCACCACATCTCAACTTTGTGAGTCACACCCCAATTTTGCATATGTTAAGATGCAGCCAATAAACATGAACATGAAATGTGGCCTTTGCTCTGTTTTAGGCTCCTAAGCCTTCCTGAACCGGATAAACCGTTTAAGGGTCTGGTCATTCTAGAAAACCCCAAGGCTCAGGACCTCGGGGAGGGCCATCCACCAATGAAAGTTACAGCCATTTCCATTATTAGTCCCAAATACGTCTTTGGTATTTGGGGGAGCTCTCTCTGAAGTGGGCGCAAGACAGCCTAACACTACATGTGCCTTCCCCAGTAACTATAACGTGGTCTTGGACGAGGCACTTTACTTCAATTCCCTCAACTATGGAGTAAGGGAGTTGTGATAAATGACGCCTTAGATTCCTTTCAATGTGGTCTTCTGAATGAACGGGGAAAATACTAACAAATATGCTGTCTGGTTATGATCACTAAATTAACCAGTGGTTCTCAATAAGAAATCTTTTGTCCCCAGGGTCCTCTGCGAATGTATTAAGGCTCTTTGGTTGGTACAATGACCGATGACCTTCCTGGCATTTAGCAGAAAGAGGCCATAGATGCAAAATACCAAACTGTCTCACCCAAAATGTCAGTAGGGCTCACATTAAAGTATCCTGACTATGACCTTCTGAGAAAGCATTTACGATGGTGAACAGAAACCTCTGAGCTTATGCTCCGTTTCCATAATGATTCTCCTAATCTTACTATAATTATTTAATGTCAACAGCATAGAAGGCAGACAGCAAGAATGTCACTTGAGGCAATGCCTTAAGGAACACCCCCGCCCCTCCACCATTTGCTATCTAGATGATGATCTGAATCTTAACATTCTCCCGTGAACTTCTCAAGTTTCATTTTTCCTGGTGCTGGAACCGGTCCTATGCACAAGGCAATAACTCCCCGCATGGGCTGACATAAAAGGAACCAACAGGTTTCCTGTTACCCTGTTACATTACTTACAAATCAGCACATAGGGCTCTGACAACTTCCAGCTGCCTCTTGGTAGAGAACATGCTGAGAAGAAGGTAGCTCCAAAGAAATAAAGAAGCCTGATGAACCTTTAGACTGACGACCTCGCATTACAGGTGAGGAAACTGAGTTCCAGACAGGTGAAGGAGCTTGTCCAAAAACATACACCTGGCATTAGCAGCTCCCAATCCAGGCTGCCAGCTTGTTGGCCCAGACTCCAGCGCCACACCAAGTGTCTGTCATAGGTGATGAGAGGGAAGAAATCCTCGACAGTGCCGATCAGACAGGTGAACATCTCACTGCATGTAAAACTTTACTGACCCACTGTGGCCCAGAGAAGGAGCTATGCTTTTTCCCCACCTCTACCTACTTCGGTATTTCCTACGAACAACATCCTTACACAACCACAGTACAACTGTCAACATTAAGAAGTGATATCGTTACAGTACAAATTTGGGTCTTTATTTTGCTACCTGTCCCTAGGGTATGCTTCTTGTGATCCAAGATCCAACCCAAAAACTCACACTGCAACCAGTTGTCGGGTCTCCATCTCCTCCAATCTGGCCAGTTCAACCTTTTCTTTTCACGGGCCCTCATGTTTGAAAAACACAGGCCAATTAGCTTGTACAACACCTACCAATTTGGGCTTGTCTGGGGTTTCCTCGTTATTAGTTTTAAGTTCAACATTCGAGGCAGGAACCACAGCTGTGAACAGGGGAAATTCTTGCTAACTCTATACATTCCATCTATGGGGTTAAATACCAAACTTCAATATTTGTTGATAAAACATTTTTTTCTAAAGCAAATTGTTCCATCTTTCTGGGTCACTAAGTAGAGTTTGTAGACACAGGTTTTTTTTTTTTTTATTTGTTTGGTTGGGGGTTTTTTTTGGTATGTTTCTTCATCTTCTAGTAAATCCTGAAGGTACTGTTTTAAACATAAGCAATTGCTTTATACAGCCACTCTGCAAAACACTTTAAGGATCCTGCAGAAAATAAATCTTTAACATCAGCTTATTTTCTGATTAATTCCTTCTTTATACTAAAGGAGGACTTCAAATGACATACTCTGCTTCATTGAGAGTTCTGGTTAGTTGGGTTCCATGAGCCTACATTTGATGCAAAATTAGAGATACTCTATCTGAATAATCTCTGTTCTCCTACTGAAACTAATCTAATAGCCATTTTCACCTGTTTTGAAAATTATAGATCCTAAAGCTTATATCTTGAGAATTCTAGCCGTCAAGATACTCTAATACAAGCTTCTCCCACTACTGGAAATTTGCCGACACAGACCATCCAGATGCGTTGAGGGCATCACGCTGACCGAGGCCAATATGTCATATGCATAGGACAAACACTCTCAAGAGGGATCTCACAGACAAGGAGAAAGAAAAACCTCCTTCTTCTGTCCTGCTGATCCTTGGGCACATCCAAGGTCAAAGAAAATGAACAGGGTAGTGGAAGGCTCTGTAAAGCCTGCCTCCCTGGACCACGGTGGAGGGAAGGGTGGGGATAGACTCCTGTGCCAGAGCAGCGAAGGGTCTCAGATGAGGGTGTAGAGAGGCCCACGGGAGCCTTGACATTCTGACAAAATGTGCTGCCCCGCCCTGAGACCTCCCCATTGGGAGTGACTGTATCCGGGCTCAAAGACTCAGAGTTCATCAGACAGAAGGAGGCATTTCCATGTGTTTTGTCAACCTAGGAAGAGCACCAGAAAAGGCCAGTGCACAGTTCTTCAGCCTCGTGAAGGGAAAACCAGGTCTCCACGGGTCTCTCTTACGTAGAACACAGACTAGGCTTATGGCAGCCCACAGAACCAGGAGACGCTAGCAAAGGAAGGAGGGGTGGAGGGTGAACACTTCTCTGTGCTTTTTTTTTCAGGGGAGGAGGTGGCTGGTGTCATTACCTCATCTCCTTTTGAGGAAGCCCTTCCTTCTGCCAAGGTGAGGAGCTTCCTAAGTTGCAGTTCGTTGTTTACAAAGACAATAAGCACAATTCAAATAAACGGACTGTCCCCCGCACATAATTCTAGACAAATTCTCCAGGAAAGTGCTAGAACCAATGTCACCTTCCCTTTGGCACGTTCCACCGTGCAGCGATTGTGTCTGGCGTCCTTTGTCCCTCCTTCAAGAACCTGAATTCCCTCTCGTCACACCCCAGCTGTCAGGTTAGGTAACACCAGCTGTGGTTCCCTACACCACTGTCAAGTGGCCCAACACACAGCTTCGCATCCATACGAAAAGGGCACTGTAGCGAGTCAGGAAGGTGTCCTTCGAGTGTCACGATGTCTTGGGCTTCCTCATTCTCCTTTGCCGGTGTACGAATCAGATGTCAGAAAGGACCAGCAGAAGCCCCTGGGGCTTATGTGCAATGAAAAACCCTCTTTATTGAGCACTTACTTTGCGCCATGAACCACGATAAAGACTTTACATGTATTAGCCCATTACAAGCATCGCAACAGGCCATTTTGCAAGTGAGGGAAGGAAGGTCCAAATGCTTGCCCGAGGTCACCAGCCATCAGGTGGAAGAACAAGAAATTAAACGCACTGCCCATAACCCCCAAAGCCTGCGTTTTAAAACAACATATTAACCGAATCACTGACTACTCCTGTCCTCATCAATTTCTCTCTTCCCTAAAATCATTTCAACACTTAACATGTACACCCATTCACTGTCGATTTATCCAAATAACGTATTGCCCACTGATAGATTCAAAATTGTGTCAAAGTCCATCTGACTCCAGAGACAGTGTCTTTTGTATCATTGTGCTCTCTGGGTGAGCAGTCTGAGGCTGAGCACAGAGGACAGGCTCAAGTGTTGCCTGAATGAATGCCTTTGGAGGTGATGGTAATAAAGAGGGACTTGTAGAATAGGGGTGTCTGTATGTGTGTCCATTGGTTATTCCACAGAATCTGAGTTGAAAGGAATTATTTCAGAAACAGTTTTGTCCAAGACATATCTGATGCCGATGTCCTTTCATATCGAGCCACTCATAGTGTGGTTAGAGATACAGCAAAAGTATGGACAGACGAAAGTCTAATCTAAGGCAATGGAATGGGGTAAAAGCCACACAATATCATAGGATTATTCTAGAATGAAAAAAAAAAAGTTGGGAATCACTACATAAACACTTCAGGGCTTAATTAGGGCCTGGGTCCACACATTCCCTGGTGGAATCAGAACACTCGACAGCTGTCCCAGTATGGGATTTAGATCCGTTTCTGCAGACCATGGTCATTAACAAAGGCAGATGCCCACTGCCCATGCGTGGGCTATAGTCATTATGACTTGTATCTGATGAGCTCTATGGGCTGTTCATAGTTCTCAAACTTTACAGATTTCTTTTTTTTTTTTTAATGTTTATTCATTTTTGAGAGAAAGAGAGAGACAGAGCGTGAACGGGAGAGGGGCAGAGAGAGAGAGGAAGACAGAATCCAAAGCAGACTCCAGGCTCTGAGCTGTCAGCACAGAGCCCAACATGGGGCTCGAACCCATGAACTGTGAGATCATGACCTGAGCCACGCAGGCGCCCCTCAAACTTTACAGATTTCTGCCTCCTATCCTCAGAGGGTCTGATCGAATAGGTCTGAATAGGACCTAGGAATTCACATTTCTAACACATTTCCAGGAGACACTGATGCTGCTGATCCTGGGATACTCTTAGAGAGTCACTGCCCTACTTGATGTTTGTTATTCTTGTTTCATTTATTTGCTTTCCCATAACCACGTGAACTCTGATGACTACATCAGTGAAGACATTGGGGAGAAACCACCTAGTATTAAACCCTCTGTTTTTCTGTGATTCTCAAGTCCCTGTCTGACCTCCCTGTCGAACCCAAGACCGATGGGTTCAACTTCCCACCAGACATCCACATTGTCCACCAAAAACTCCAAATTCAACATGTCCCCTCCCCGCCCACCGCATCCGTTATCTAGATCTTTCTTTTCTGAGCCTCTATCTCTGCTTGTGCTATATCACCATTCATACAGGTTAGAAAGCCCCAAGTCACCTTGACTTCTACTTTTCTTCCTGTATGCAACATCATTTAATTCTAGAACTTAAGCCCCCCAGCGGCAGATGCCTGGCATATTTTGTTCACCACTGTAACCCCAGCACTTAGAACGATGCTGGGAATGATGTAGGAATGGAGACAGTAAATGAAGGAACGAATTCTCCGAAGCCCCTCCTTAATCTGTGCCTGAGTTCAACCTTCATGTCTCCACGGAACACCGCAGCAGCCCCCTGCCCAGCCGCCCCCATCTGCAAGGTCACCCCGACTCTGATCTACCCGCATTCCTTCTCTGTCAGAAGCCCAAATTGAGAAGCTTCACGACTGTGTTTACAAACGTCTGGTCAGACTCCCCTTAACCATCAGAATACATCCAAGTAAGACATGCCAAACCCTTTACACACTGGCATCAATCTTGCCATTTGCACCAGCACCGGGATCTCAGGCCCCCAGAGGAACCATACATCCCAGCCCCTCGTCCCACGCAGAGATACAACCCTACACCTGTATCCCTGCACCCACAAAGCTGTGCCATTCTTCCTAACAACCTACTCATCTGCCTTTCATCGTCTGAAAATGACCTCTTCGGCCAAGACCCAGCAGCAATGTCACATTCATTGTGAAGTACTTTCCCATCTAGTCCCCTGACTCCTCTGCCCCCATATACAGACACACACCCCAAAGGGAATTACTGATCCCATAGCTGGGATCCTAGCACCTTGTCGTCCCTGAAACATACGTGCAGATTATATTTTGCTGTAATTATTTTGTTACAGGAGATTCTTCTCCACCGAGGGACCCGAGTGTTTGTAACCCAGAGGTCTGTTTCCCGTCCTGCCGTACTCACTGGTATCTAACCCAGTGTGACAGGCCCCCAAACGTCTGAGCTCGCCTCGGTTTAATTCAGTTAGCATCAATCAGACAGTAAGGAATAAACCAACAGCCGCGGCCTTAGCGGGACTAATTCTCTGAGGTCTTCGCCAGCCAGGCCAAACTAAAAACTAAAGTAATTACTTGGGCAGATAATTCATGAAAGAAGGAAGAGCATTTGCATTTGAATGATCTGGCCAGGATTTTCTGCTTGTTGATGTTTCTGGAATTTTTCACATAATGCCTTCAATTCTTTGATTCTTTCATGGTGTGGAGAGTAGGCCAGAAAGTTAATCTGTCAATCACTCTCCCATCTGAAACCGGGCAACCTTCAACCAGTTTTGCCGAAAAAGAAAAAAAAAAAAAAATTCAATAGGAACCAAGTTTTAGAATGCCTCATGCAGAGTTTGCAGGGTTTCAGACTCCGCACCCTGGAGAACTCCTGAACACTGGGCTCGGAGCTCCTGAAGGTCTCTTCCCGCCGTTTAAATAGCCTCACATCTGGCTACTATGTATTCGTGCCCTTAGAATCCTCACCGGTGGGGCAAGACAGACAGACAGACAGACAGACAGGCAGACAGGCAGGCAGGCAGGCAGGCAGGCAGGCAGGCAGGCAGGCGGGAGAATGCAGCGATCGCCGGCGCACAGCGTGCCCAGAGTGTCTCAAGCAAAACCCTAACGGGACTCAGGGGCACCAAGAGCCAGAAGGAAAGCACAGTGCAGGTGGCACGCATGTCTGTGTGTCTGTCTGTGAGCGCAGGTGCAGAGCTGCAGGAACGGGAGCGAGGAGACGGTAATCTCAGCCCTCCCCCAATCAACAACATGGCCCTCCCTTTTAAAACACACACGAGGGAGCGCGCAGGCACACGCGCACGCACACACGCACACACATGCACAAGCACACAAATCCCCAGCACCTGCTTCGGAAGCCCTGTCTCCGCGGCTGGCCCGGAGGCGCGGCTCCACCAGAAACGACGGGCGGATTTACCGTGGCATTACTTTTAATTAAGTCCGCGGCGCGGGCAGGGGGGGCGGGGCGGGGGCGCGGGGTGGGCCCTAATCCCGGGGCCCCGCCTGACGTCACCTGGGAACGGGCGGCGCGGGCGGCGGGGACCGCGGCGACCTCGCCGCGACCCGGGCCGCGCCTCCGCCCGCGCGGGGCTTTGCTCCGCGGGAATTAAGGGAAGGAGAAATGTTAGTACACTTTTAATTGGAAACCGAGTTCTTCTTTCAGGGCGGCTTGTTTACTCAGGATCGGGCATTAGAACTCAGGGGAGGCTCTAATTGAAGTGACGGCTTTGGAGATTATGGGGAACATATGGCCCCACCGCCGGGCTCTTTAGCTGCATTTTCTCATCAAACTGCCCGGCCGGGTGTGCGGCGGCGCCCGCCCTCGTCCATCTCCAAAGGGCCTTTGATGAGCGGGCGGGCTGCGCGGGGACTGCGGCCCAGGCTGCGCCCAGGGCTCCTGGCACCGAGTGCCCAACGCGGGCTCCCGCGCGCCCCCGGAACAAAAGCAGTCGGACTGCTGGGCACCTCGCTGGGCTGTAATTCAGGCTGTTGGGAGCTAAGGGCGGGAGGGAGTCGCCAGGGCAACAGGGCGGATTCGACTCCTGCCTCCCTGGCCTGGCGGAACCCATGCACCGAAGGGAAAGGGGAGGAAACTCGGGGGTCGTGGGGCAGAATTCCATTTCTCCCCATCTACCAATCATCAACCCACCCACCCACCCAGCCACCATCTTTCTATGCACCTCGGCAGGCTCCATCCAGCACAGACCACCATCAGGTGATCCCACCCCCACCCCCCACCAGATTCTCTCCTATGTAGAGCTGCGCTTAACTGAATACAATACGCATAGTTAAGTTGGGATTTCCGTTAAGCAATAATTTCATGTTGCATGGTTTATCTAAAATTCAAATTCAGCTGGCTTTTGGCTTGCTAAATCTCACAGCCCTGCTCACTCTAAGGGAACAGCTGCCTTTCGTTTTAATTCCAGAGCCTCTCTGCTTCCGCCATGGGGGGAAAAAACCCTGATTGAGTTGCCCCAACCAACTCTGTCCCCCTGAGCTTCACCTTCTGCAAAGGCGAAAGTAGAATTAAGTCTCGCGGGGTGACTACTTTGAAGAGTAACTCTCAACTGAGCATAGAATGTGATCGATCTATTTGGTTATTGACTGTCTCCCTCCCCCAGGATAGAAGATTCATGAGAGCAGAGCTCATCCCTGCACCTAGAGCAGGCCTGGCTCCAAAGATAGTCCACGCTCCAAAGATTCACCCATTAGCCAGATCTCATACACTTCTATATGACCCCCCTGTACCCCAAACCCAATCCTTACCCAATGCAGATGCTGACCAAATGCCTATGCATGGAACAGATGGTGAGTTGGTTCAAGCCACTATTTACCACCCTTACAGATTCCTAAGAAATTCCTGGACACTTACCTTGAATACCAGCAGGGTCCACTGACCCCATCTCGTAATGCATGCACATGAACTCGAATTCCTGCTCGGAATCACCAAGAAAAAGCCAGCATGCCCCTGGGTCCCGGCATGCAAACCTGGGCGTGGACCACCAGGAATCCAAATGGTTCTCAAATCACATGGTTTTCCATACACTTTTACAGCACCGAATACCAAAGTGCTCAGAAGAAGCTATAGCCTGGTTTGCCACCAAACCTTAGTCAACTAGGGTTTCTCTTAGGGCTGATGCCATGGCACACTTGGTTCCTTCTTCTGCTTGTTACATGGTCTAAAACATCTTCAGATCCATCGTGAAATCTCTGGGTTGGAAATCTAAACGTTGATGGGCTTGGCTGGAATGTCATTGCAAGAAAACCAGTATCTTCCCTGCATTTGCCTCCTCCCCCACCCCCATCTTTACTACACAATAGTAAAGGACATGGAGTTTCTGGTCATTTAGCTCAGGTAGGAGAAGGTCAAAGTCTTAGGCTGAGTCTCCAGGGCCAGAGACTTCACTCCTAACTTTCACCAGGCACACTGCAAAGTCTTGCCATTGTACTCCAAAAGGATCCAATAGAAGGATGGATAGATAGAGGCACAATGTCAACACTATCACTGGAAAAACAAATCTGAGTGCATTTCTCCTGAGAGCGGGGTCATAACAGATGGCAGGACATGGCAGATCAGCGAAGCCGATTAGAAGTTTTGATATTTACTGATTTACTCCCCTGTTGTACTTTTATTCATTGAATTAATGAGGACTGTGGGTGGCACAGCTGATACCTCTCATCTGGACCAAAAGGTCAATTTGTTTTCCTAGAACCATCAGATAGCTGCAGAGCAGAAGAGAAGTTTGATGAACAATTGTAAAAACCAAAACAAAACCAATCGTGTGTGTGTGTGTGTGTGTGCGCACATTTTAAGGTATTTCCGTATTTACATGCCATGCTGTCTTTGGATCCTTCAAAGCCTACATCCTTATAGGAGATGCCCATGAGAAGTATAGTGATCGTGATTAACTATTAAGGAGGGTCCAGAGTTAGAACAGAAGGTGAACTGTTGACTGATTTGAAAGGGAGTGTAAACTTAGTTCGAATCACCTTGTTTTCATTGCTTTAATTATACGTGAAAAGGTTCTTCAGTTGGGGTCTATCAGGTAGTAAGTCCCACCAAGTACCTGGAGCATTGCCACAGGCAGCCAGGGAGAGCTGTCAGTGACACATGAGAACAAAACGTGAGGTCTCTTAAAATAGACCTCACATTTTTATCAAGTGGACAGCACAGCATAGTGCTTAATGATGCAGGTTCTGGAGCTGGACTGCCCTAGTGTGAATTCTGTCTCGTTCCGTTACTAGCTATAGGACCTTAAGCAAATTACTAATTTTTCCATGGTCACCTTCCTCAGCTGTACCGTGGGAATAATCATAACATGGCCTCCCACATCAGCTTGATTTGAGGTTATTTCATTTATGTAAAGTGCCTAAAGCAATGCTTTGTGCAGAGCAAGGGCTCAATAATTATTAACATCATCGTCATGCAAAAATCACAACGGTCGATTGTCCATTTGATATTTTTTTCTTACAGGGGTTGTGTAAGAGAAATAAATGCACACAGCACACTATGGTAGCTGAAATATACTCTGAAGCAATTGCACTCATTTTAAATTATGATTTCTACCAAAATAAGGACCCCAAATTAAATTACAGTTGATGGAAAAGAGATAATGCATTGTCTGAGTTTGTACATTGCCTGTAACTTTTCAAGCATGAAAGATAAACTCTACTCAACTCACAATTATAGCAGAGGCTGAGTATCAAGTGTCCTGACTTGGTAATTGGTAGAATTAAGTTCTTATTCTGGCTTATCCCTGACTCAAGTATCCTGTGTCCTTATTTCTCCATCTATAATATGAAGACAAAACAAATACACTGGAAGACAAAGGTTCAGAAAAGAAAAGAAGCACTGAGCCCCAGACTGAAGGCAACAAATAATTCTGATAGTCAATTTCATGGCTGTGATACTAACAAGAGACAAAATTTGATTCTAAAAACAACTTAAAGGGCTCAGGCAATTACAACTTTCTCTTGTCTGCTATCCAGAGATGCCAGATTAAGAAATCAGAAAATGTCCACGAAGACTTTTGTGCTAGTCATGATCCAGGTTTTTCACGTCCCCTTCATAATGCTAACAACAATGAAAGCAGGTAATAGTTACTTCATGTTTACTCTGTGCAGGGCACTGTGCCAAGTCTTTGGGGCCAGATGATCTCCTCAGTGTCTAGTCTTATTCTCAGCACCTAACACAGATGAGTAGATATAGAAGATTAAAACAGAGGGGCGCCTGGGTGGCTCAGTCAGTTAAGAGTCCAACTTTGGCTCAGGTCATGATCTCGCAGTTTGCGAGTTTCAGCCCCGCATCGGGCTCTGTGCTGACAGTTCGGAGCCTGGAGCCTGCTTCGGATTCTGTGTCTCCCTCTCTCTCTGCCCCACCCCCACTGGTGCTCTGTCTCTCTGTCTCTCAAACATGAATAAATGTAAAAAAACAAGCAAACAAACAAAACAAGATTAAAACAGAGCTATTGGCTTGAAATTTGAAGAATTCATACCAATTCTAAAACCTGGGGACAGGTTTCTAAGTAATTGCCCTTAGAAGCAGTATTTTTTGAACTTTGGGCCATGATCCAATGGTGGGTTATGACATTAATAAAGATAAGACTATAATTAAAAAATAAAGAGAATAGAAAATATCATCACGCCAATGTGTTGAAACGTGATTTCATACACACACGCACAAAATGTGTATAACAGGTCATGATATAAAAATACGTATATATTTTACCAATCTGTAGCTAGAATTTTCTGGAAAATGCTATTTAGAGGAGTCTTCTGAAAACACTGCTTTTAGGGGCGCCTGGGTGGCGCAGTCGGTTAAGCGTCTGACTTCAGCCAGGTCACGATCTCGCGGTCCGTGAGTTCGAGCCCCGCGTCAGGCTCTGGGCTGATGGCTCGGAGCCTGGAGCCTGTTTCGGATTCTGTGTCTCCCTCTCTCTCTGCCCCTGCCCCGTTCATGCTCTGTCTCTCTCTGTCCCAAAAATAAATAAAAAACGTTGAAAAAAAAATTTTTTTTTAAAATAAAACAAACAAACAAAAAAACACTGCTTTAGAGGAAAACATAAAATATGATTGAAATATTTTTTTAACAACTATACTATTTATCAGAGTATTTTAATACCTGAGTAAGGTTCTTCTTGCTGTTTTTTACAGGCTCGCCCCTTTGTTTCTTAAAGGAAAGAATAACAAAACCAATCTCCAGGCTGTCCCTTTCCCAGCTCTCAGCCTCCTTATATCACTTTATATCTGGGCCTCCCTGCTCCCCAGGCGTTAGGAGGTTGGCTTTGGGACATTTCCCTGACTTGCGTTGTTCTGTGTTCTCGAACTCCTCTGCCCTTCTTTTCCTGCAACTAAAACACAGCATTTAGCAGAGATCCTGAGACAGTGTAGGCATCTGTAAGAAATATCTGTTGGATTAAAGGTTGATAAGGTGACTGCCTGGAAGGACACAAACAGATGACGGTGTCTCACAGAGCAACCACAGCAGGCCTATTCACCAACAGGTAACTGTCAGGTTCAAAGGTCCTTCGTGGAGTCCAAGACTAGCGCTGCAGATGCGAAGAACAATCCATCCCCAAAGCAATTCATTTGAAGACAGGAGACATGCCACCACCCTCGGACCAAGAGGCATGGAGAGAGCCACCCCCCAGGATAGCCACATTCCAGAATACGTCCCGTTCAGGAATAAGCAGATACTTGGGCGCCCAAAAAAGCTCAGAGCAGAATCACTCTAAACCTCAGTTCCCCAGTCTATAAAAGAACAGTAGCTGAGTTCAACACATGCTTCCTATTCTTGCTTGAAATCCCTATGAAATCCCAGAGGTGACTGCAAGATGGTTTCCTCCTGGCCTGCACTGACTTTCCAAGATGCAGAACTACCTATAATTTTCAGAGACTGGGGAGCACCTCTGAGACCTGCAGGCCAATGGTGTAACTCAGTCCATCTCTAGCCCATACATCCTAGCCATGCAAAATGACAGACAGACTCTCTGTATGCCCTGACATGGCCCCAGGTCAGCTCTCCAGAAGCATCCAAAACAGAACAGCAAAGACAGAAGACGAGACTTTTGTAAATGATGGATCTTTGATGAAAAATAAGCATATGAGCCATGAGCTACCAAACCCTTGAGCCAGGAGACAACAATGCCTGCCATTTACTAAACATGGACCAAGTTTCAGGCCCTTGACCACTTTTCACTGATTCAGAAGGAGAATCCCGGACAGGGGAAGTAATTTTCCCAAGGTCGCACTGCTGTGAGTATGGGACAAGACTCAAATGCAGACCTAACTTTAGACCCAAGCCCTCTGCACTACTATAAGGAAAATGACACTCCCTCATACCTCCTGCTCACTTTTTCTTTCAATCTTGCATCCTGAAATTCATGACTATGAACCGACAGGGATAATCCTATAGGACAGTCAGGCATTTTTCCAAACTTGTCAGGTAACCACTGCCTCTCTACGTCCCAAGATACGTTGGAACCAAGATAGGCTCATTAGTTCTGTAACGATTTTTTTTTTTACAGTTTATTTATTTATTTTGAGAGAGAGAGAGAGAAAGTTGGGGAGGGACAAAGAGAAGGGGAGAAAGAGAACCCCAAGCAGGCTCCACACTGGCAGCACAGAGACCTATACGGGGCTCAAACTCACAAACCTTGAGATCATGACCTAAGCTGAAACCAAGAGTGAGACGCTTAACCGACTGCACCACCCAGGCCCCCCATAATGAATTTAAAAAAAAATTCCAAGGTTGTGGAAGGAAACTAAAACAAATATCTAAACCTGACTCAGAAAGGAAGGAAAAAGAGATGTATTGCACAATTAGAGTAACAAGAGAAGCATCTAGACTTCCTAAAGTGGCAATAACCCACATCCTAAGGAAAATTGAGAGAGAAGGACCCCCAAACTTCAGTATGTATTAGGAATCTGCATTCCAGATCCTAGTAAGAGTCATATTGGAGACTGGTGCTTCTCTGCTAAGGACCTCAGAGGCTAGTAAGAACAGGACAAAGTTCATTTATTCACACAATAAGCAAACATTTACTGAGCACCTGTTGCATGCTGGGCACTGTGCTGGGGCCAGGGGAGTGTAGACCATGAGGTGAGAAGGGGTAGAAGCCTTCCCAAGCAGTGTGTACTACTGGGTAAACAGAGGCCATGGAATTGCTGTATTTATTTGAAACCTAAAACCTCCTTTGCAGAAAGCCATCCTCATGACGGGGATCTTGGCCCAGGCTTCCTTTGGGAAAATCCCTCTACAAAAGCAGAGCATGGAAAAGAGCCCTGCCTTACCCTGCTGATGGTTGCAACTCTCAGAAAAGGAGGAATGCAGGGCCAGCTACTCTTGGACTTTAGTTCTGATCGAGGAAGTGTTGGTAAGCCAAGAGGAATTAATAATGGTTTGAACTCTGGAAGAACCTAACAGCCAAGGAATCAATTCTGGGCATAATCTAAGATGCATGCTTAGGGGTGCCTGGGTGGCTCCGTCGGTTAAGTGACTTTGGCTCAGGTCACGATCTCGCAGTTCCTGAGTTCGAGCCCCGCATCAGGCTCTGTGCTGACAGCTCAGAGCCTGGAGCCTGCTTCGGATTCTGTATCTCCCTCCCTCTCTGCCCCTCCCCTGCTCACACCCTGTCTCTCTCTCTCAAAAATAAATAAATATTTTAAAAATGTTAATGCACGCTGCTCTTCAGGAAAGAAAGCCTTAAAATGGTAAACAAGTCACAGAACGGACAAGCAAAAAACACAGTTTGAGTCGATGGTGAGGGCTCATAAAAAAAAATGTAACATAAAGATATTGTCAGAGGGAGGGGCAAGAAATGAAATTCTGACTAGACATCAGTGATCCCAAAAATGGGGGAAAAAAGAAAGGCAATATAACGTAAAAATGACATAAAACGAAACACAACCTGGTAACCTGGATTGAATATGGAATGAAATGGATAAAGACATTAGTAGAAAATCTAGTGAAATCAAATAATAGCTTTAGTTTATATAGTTGAGTTAATAGTACTATACCTAGGTTAATTTCTTAGTTCACATGATATATGTATCAAAATGTACACATAAATGTGAAATGTTAACATTCAGGGAAACCATATGAAGGCTATATGGGAACTTCTGTCTTATTTTGCAATTGTTCTATAAATCTAAAATTTTATTGCAAAATTAAGAAAAAATAATGTTTATTTATTTTGAGAGAGAGAGAGATCAAGTTGGGGGGAGGGGCAAAGAGAGAGGGAGAGAAGAGAGAATCCCAAGCAGGCTCCAGCATGGAGCTTAGCGTGTCAGCTCAGAACCGGACGCAGGGTTCGAACTCCTGAACCATGAGATCATGACCTGAGCTGAAATTAAGAGTCAGATGCTTAACCAACGGAGCCACCCAGGAGCCCCATCAAAATAAAAAGGTTTTAAAAACTGCTGCACAAGTCACTCTCAGATGACCTCTGATGCTGAAACATGAAGGTAAGAGGGGTAGATAACTAAGAAATGCAACATGGACCAGCCAGGAGCCACGGTTGCCTACAGGCAGCCCCGAAGCCCCCACCACGGTCAAAAAAAGCCAATGAAACCACGGGGCCACATCAATAGAACGAATGTGACACCCATGACAAATAGTAATAACAACACTGTGCTACTTCAGACCACATGTGGAAGATTTCATCCCCTTCTGGGTGGTACATTCTAGAAAGACTGCATATTTTTAGAGAGAACAGTCTCTTCTAAGTGAGAGTTGGAAGAATGGGAAAGAACGAGACAGAGAAAAGAGATCTCGGACCCTGGGAGTGTGAGGCTCTCCATATGCAACTCAAAGGACTGTCCCATGTCAGGGAGACTGGCTGATTTTGTTCCTACAAATTCCATTTTTCTTCTTGGGAGCTTGCTTCCAGGCCCCTGGCACAGCTGGACCAGGATAAAAGAAGCTTTTCCGGCCACACTAGAAAAGAGATCCAGCAGCTAAGTATCTCCAAATTTGGTGTTCCTTTTGGCTGTAAATATGTCGCATGCTCTTGTGTAAGTCAGAACAGTCAGCATCATAAAACCATAGATTCTAGAACGCTAGATTTAAATAGCCCTAGAGGTCACTGGCCTCGTCTTCCGCCCACTGCAATTAAAATGTTGAGACACAAGTCTTTTTCACTTCTCATAAAGGGTCTGGTCGGTACCCCTGCTGGACACCAGAATCTGTCATTTCACCCCCACGTAATGGGCAGAACTCTCCTGTTATCCCTTAGCCTTACTTTCCCAAAACGAAATGCACTGAGTTTCTTCAGCCACCTATTGTTTAACAAGCTCATCGCTGTCCTCCAGACCCTCACTGGGTTGTCAGTGACGTCCTAAAACGCATCACTTAAAATTAGACCAAATACGCTAAATGTGCCCTAAGGAATGCAGAGCTGGAGCTGCTATTACGTTAGGGACATGGTAGGTCCATTAAGACAGCCTCCTTGGGGGCTCCCGTCCACTTTACGGCCAAGTAAACCCCATGTGGGATTCCATCAAAACAGGCGCCATGCCATACGACTACCAGTGCATTGTGGAACCCAATAGTTAAATTTCATCTTGCCCACTTTGTGCTATTCTGTGAGCGCGTCAAAATCTTTTTGACCGTTGAGAGTGTCAGCTGCCACACCAGCCTTCCTGGCCAGCTTTGTGTCATCTGCAGATCGAATAAACCTGCCCTCTGCGTCTTCATCCAAGTCACTGATAAAAACGTTAAAGACGACAGCCCATTTGATCATTCCCTCGACAAATATTTACCAGGCACCTACAGTATGTGGAGCGCTCGGGACAGAAATGAGAGGAGGAATTGTATTTGGACCGTGACACCTCCTAAAAATGGCTTGGTCTCTCTAAACCCCCTAATGCGAGGAGGACTTCTTTCCCTGAAATGTAATTCAGCTCCTTAGGGACTTACTGATCACTCACTCTTCCGTTGGCCTCACCCTACACTTTGGGGAACAAAGGAAGTTATACGTACCATCCTGTTGCTCAGAAGCTTGTCCTGTTAGCGAGGCAGGATTTGGCACACAAAACACTTTGTTTTTAATTTTTTTTTAACGTCTACTTATTTTTGAGAGGCAGAGAGAGATAGGGCACAAGCAAGGGAGAAGCAGAGAGAGAGGGAGACACAGAATCCGAAGCGGGCTCCAGGCTCCAAGCTGTCAGCACAGAGCCCGACGCGGGGCTCGAACCGACGGACCGTGAGATCATGACTTGAGTCGAAGTCGGACGCTCAACTGACTGAGCCACCCAGGCACTCCGGCACACAAAACACTTTGTGACGTAAGACAGGTAATGTTTATATAACTGACAAGATGAATGCTACAGAAAATACAGAAACTGGATTCCGACTGCGACTTTGTCATTTTGCTTATAGCAGCAAAACAATGATTTTTCAAGTTGAAAGGGACGGAAGTCCTCTAAAACCACTCTCCTCCCCCACCACACGGATACTCTATACTCGATACTCCTTTCAACAAGTGGGAGTCCTTGAGTAGCCCTGCTCTTTGTTAGCTCTAATAATTACAATGACACCCTAACAGTCCCAACGTGGAGTCCAAATCCCTTGCCTTTACCTTTGCATCTATAACGTGAGTGCTCAATGCTTTTGTTAAATAATTAACAAAGTTAATTCTCTGCTCTCTGAAGTTAGAAATGGGTCTGATCCACCCATTTGAAGGCAGCAGCTATGCCTTTATGTAGTCTTTACTTTTCTAATTTCTTCACCTGACGTGGTTTTGAGATCACCCCACCCCCACATCATTCTTACCATTCACATTAGGACTCCTTCCCCAGCATAAGGCAAACACTCAGCCTACATCTACTGAATGAATCTGTACACAGATCAACCAGAAAGCTCTACTTTGTCATTATCAGCCTCAAAAGAAAATGCTCAGAACTGAACATATGGCTGAGAGTGGGGTCAGAAAAGTGGGTGTCTTGTAGTTCCCATGCTCTGGAAGTTATACTTCTTTTTTTTTTTTTATTTTTTTTAATGTTTATTTATTTTTGACAGAGAGAGACAGAGCGTGAGCAGGAGAGTGGCAGAGAGAGAGGGAGACACAGAATCTGAAACAGGCTCCAGGCTCCGAGCTGTCAGCACCAGAGCCCGACGCGGGGCTCGAACTCACGGACCGCGAGATCATGACCTGCGCCGAAGTCAGACGCTCAACCGACTGAGCCACCCAGGCGCCCCTGGAAGTTATACTTCTATTAACGCTGCTCAGACCCAGCTTCTTTTTTTTGTCTTCGCGTGGGGAGTGGGGTGGGGACACGATACCTTAATGCCTCGTACTAAGTCTGGAGCCAATTAAAATCTGTGAGTCTTTAACACAGGGGCCAACTGGATAAATTCATGGTCAAGCCCCACGTACCAAGAAAGGCTCGACCACAGCATTTCTTTCCATGTGAGAAAGAATGGTATGTCCCTTTGGATGTGCCTATCTTTATGAAGTCATGCTGGCATTCTGATCACCATGGCACCTAAGCCCTTTGGGAATTTGAAGATTTTGCAATATTCCGGGAAGGAGGCCTAAGTGGGTGGGCCACAGCAAGACTCCTAAGGGGTAATACCGGGTGAGCTGACCTTTGTATACCGAGTGGAGGCCACGAAGCTTGGTTTAGAATGGGCCCAATTAGCCCAGAGGAGATACTCATTATGTCAGTGGCAGTGTTCCTGAGAAGGAATTGCTTTCAAATGAAAACAAATCCAGGAAAACTTAAGACTGGCAAGCCCAGTAGGAGTGGGGATGTCCTAGTGTTGGCTTACTTAAGGCTGCAAGCAGAGCCAGGCAAGAAGAACCAACTGGAAGGTGCAGGAAGCAAACACACTGCTATGAAGAGCCCAGGCCGGCAGGCTTTCGCTAAGGACCAGCATTTACCGCACAGCAGGCTTTTAGTGTGCATGAACTGTCAGTTAGCCATGATTATCACTTTACGGCTGTGGAAACTGAGGCTTAGAGAGGTTCAGAAAGTTGCCCCAAGTCACATCGCTATCCGTGGTGCAGCCAGGGTGAGGCCCCCACCCGTCCCCACACCCCGTGGACTCAAGCGTCTTGCCGCAGTGCTTTTGCTTCATGAGTTTGTTCCTTCCCTCACAAAGATCTCGATCGAGCACCCTCAGTGTTCCGGGCCTGTGCTAAGCCCTGGGGACACGGTGGTAAAAAGAGACACATGCTGTCCCTCCCGGGGCTTAGCACTTGGCAAGAACAACAAACAGCCAGACAGGCAACTGCAATAAAGTGGGATCCGTGGCCCCGTAGGAGAAGTTAAGGGTAAACTCACCCGCACGAGGGATTAAGAGTCTTCCTTGGTGAAAGAGCCCCGAGACAGAAGCTGAAAGAATGTGCCAGCAAGACCCCAAAGTGCGGGAGAGAGGCAGAGAGGGAATGAAAATTCAAGGTGTGGGGGTGAGTGCTGGAGACACTGATGTGCTGGAATCCAGCAAAGTCCAGACGAAGAGTGGGAGGTCTCAGAGGCCCCCTGACAGCCTGAAGAGGTGCATGATGTGAGGTCACAGCCATGCTGAGGGGACTGGAATTGCGCTGGGATCAGCGATAGCAATACGGCAAGAATTTAGTAAGGCCATGCGGCTCTCGTAGATTTGGAGGGGTCGGGGCGGGGCAAGCCCGACAAATGCTGCCCTGGGGGAACACGTGCTCAGCCTCGACACTTTTAGTTCAACTTCTCTGGCTTCCCGAAACCTGCTGTATACAATCTCGGGACCTCTCCAACCCTCCCTCTAACCCCCGCAACACACACACACACACACACACACACACACACACACACACACACACCCTTCCAAGGCAGGAAGGGTGGGGGTTGGGTCGTGGTACAGATATTTTCTAGTTCCTTTCTCTGCGCGACCCACGGAGCCTCAGACAGATTCCAGCTTTCCCACTTGACAGATGAGGAAACAGAGGCTTAGAGCAGCTCAGTGATTATGGTAGACTGAATTACTGCTTCCAACTCATCACACCCTGGAACAGTATCATATAACTACACCTGCGGAGGGATCTGAGGTGCATGTAGTGTACTTCTCCCCTGGACTTCGGGCTTGAGCCTTTTATTTTTAAGTTTTTAAAAGTGTTTTATTTATTTGAGAGAGACACAGACAGCATGAGCAGGGGAGGGGCAGAGAGAGAGAATCCCAAGCAGGCTACACACTGCCAGCTGCAGAGCCCGATGCGGGATTCAAACCCACACACCTCGAGATCGTGACCTCAGCTGAAACGAAGGGTCAGATGCTTAACCGGCTGAGCCACCCGGGCGCCCTTGGGCTTAAGCTTTTAATTTGCTTTAGCCGGTGAACCATTAGCAGATATGCTATGAACGGAGGCCAGAAAGGCACAGGTAGGGTCGGGCGTGCCCCCTGGCACTTTTGTCATTGGCAAGAGAAGACCACGCCCTGGACCTGCCGCTTCTCAAGCCTGGAGCCTGGCGTGAATCACGCAGAGCGGACTCGAGCCTGGTCTGCGGCCTAGAGCTGAGCTCAGCAGATCCCAGGTGAGCTGCAGACCCTCAGCCTGAAGCGGAGTCACTGCCGTTAACCGAGAGGCTTGGGAACGCATGAGTAAGCGTTTACAGCTGTGATGCGTGGAATCTGGGGGTAATTTGTTACACGGCATCGCCATGGCAATTCCTGACCAGTAAGAGATCACGCCAACCTTACAAAGGTACTGCCTGTGATGCACAGAGCTGCTTTGCCGTGGAGCTGGGCTGCCCCGGTGGCTGGTCCTCTAGGGCAAAAGCAACGCAGACCAGACCGTCAGCCCACCCCGCTGCCCCCCGCGTCCCGCCGCGTCCCGCATCCCCGCCCACCGCCCGCGCCGCACTCACCTGAGTCTGACGCCGCTGGGCTCACCAGGCTCAGTAGCTCCCGCTCCTTCTCATAGTCCCCTTTGCAGAGCAGCTGCCCCTCCTTCAGGACAAACTCATCGCCCTTCTGGAGCTGCCGCTCACAGACACAGCAGCAGAAGCAGCTCAGGTGGTACACGCTCTTCTGGGCCCGCATGACGAACTCATTGGGCGCGATGGCCTCGAAGCAGCCCCCACATTTGACAGCAAACAGCCTGGCAGCAGGGGAGAAAGGGAAGCAGGGTCTTTGAGAAAGGTCGGATGGGGGCCAGCTGGCCTCAGGTCGACAGCACCCGAGACTCCAAGCCCCAGGGTGAGGATGTTTGGGAACGAAATACACTTGAAATCCAGATGCTGGGTTCCCGGAGGAGGCCGAACCAAGGGATTCGGGTGAGTGACGCACAGAGGCTTACAAAACGCAGGGGCAGAGGCGCTGGGAACAGTCTGAGCTAATGCCCAGGGTGTAACTGGGGTCATCTAGGACATGGTCCTCCCAGAGGGTGGTCTACACACACAGCGCCAGGCAGCTGCCCAGAATCCCTGGGGAGTAACCCAAATGTCCGGGCCCGCTCCCATCAGTGTGCAAAAGGGGGAGCCCCAGAACGTGAATCTGTAGCAAGCCGGCCAGGGCATGCTGACGCGTCATCTGGTTTCGGAGGGATAAATGGCACCCCAGCTTCCCAGCGTGGCGTTGGGTGAATGCAGCTCTCTCTCAGGCCTTCGTTCTTATTTCATTTCAGTTAATTTCAACAAGCCACAGAAGGGGGTGTCTGTCTATGCCGAACCAAAGCAGTAGGGACTAGTGACGTGAGATGAATAAAAGAAAATCCCTTTCAGAAATGAGCGCAGGCTAACGGAAGAGACAGGACACATCTAAATGACGGCGGCGGGACCCGGAGGAGGAAACAAGAACGATCCGATCGGGGGCGCCTAGAGTCAGCTGCCTTTTATCATGAGGTCAGTGCATCTTGGTGAAAGGAAAGACAGGAAGGCTGGCAGGCTGACGGCCTAAAGGGGTGGGGAGGAGGGGACCCCCTGTGTGAAGGTCTGAAGTCGCAACAGTGCCCGGGTGTGCTCCAGCAGGCTGGAGGTGGGGCGCCTCAAGAGTGGGGGGGCAGGTGAGGCCAGTCGTGACCGCTCACACGCTCAGGCTGAACTGCGTTTGGCAAGCAGTGGAGAGTCCCTGAGCAATTTTTAACACGGTAAGAGCCCTGTTTAGGAAAAGCAACTCTTTGTAGTATGAAGGGTAGAGCAGAGACAAGGGTCACTGATACGACAGCAGCAGGGAACCAGAGAGGAGGAGATCAGAACCCCCAATCTGGAGACGGGGAAGCTCCCGGGCTCCTGGTGGGCAGAGCTGGAGGAGGATGATGATGACGATGATGTCTCCACTCCTGCAAACACACCGTGCCTGATTCGCTTCTGGGCGTATTTACGCCATTTACACCAATCCACCCTCCCGCAAAGCCCGCCCTTCTCCGTTTGGTCTAACTGAATCCAACCCGCCCTCAGGACAAGGCACCAACCACCGTCTTGGGTCCAGCCAGCCTCCCCTGCCTCAATGTGAAGGAACTGCCTCTCCTTTGAACACCCTGCCATGAACAGTCTGAGTGGCTCACTCGGTTGTTTCCTGGAGATGTTTCAAGACACAAAAAGCTGCAAGATCCACCGGGCTGGATCTACCAGCTACGCTTACAACCGTCAGCACAACTATGGGCAGGCCATTCCCCCCACCTTTGCACTCTTTTCCTGGCTGTCCTTAAGGAGTTAGGCCAATTCCTTCCAGCTCCAAAAGTCTTCCGGGGATTGCTTCCTACTGCTAACTTGAAACATCTTAATCTTGCCTTATCATTGAGATTTTCCTATGTTTATAACTTCTCCTGCCAACAGCCTGTACTTGAAGAACAAGGCCTGTGGAATATAGCCCACAACCTCTTGCACATGGTGGAGACTCCATAAGAGCGATTTGACCCATGGATCTAACTTGTTCTCCTAAAACGACCTGTGCAAAGAGCCTCACGTAGGGACTGCCACACGGCGGGTCCCAATAAAAGCCACTTGTTTCTTCGTCCCCCCACCCCAGGCCAGTAACAGTTCAGGGCAGTCTGGGACAGACTGAAATTTACAGCAGATCTGTTTCTTCTTCTCTTTTTTTAAAATTGCCTCATGATGACGTAATTGCCTTCATCGACGCCTTTGGCATAAGCGCAGAGATGATATGCCCTGAAAACATCTCAGGGATTGATGCATTATACCACTCACTTTTGTATCTCCAAAACAAAGTTGTTTTGTTTTTTAAGTACTAGCACAACAGGGAGAAAAGAATCTCTCTCCGAACCGATCTCTCTGTCCTCACATCCAGCGAGGTCAACGGACACCGACAGTTCAGATGGCGTAGGGCGGGGATGGTGGCAGGAAGACGAAATGGCCAGAGGGCATTAAAACTCCAAGACCCCCCCCCCCAAGAAGACAAGACACAATGGACTCAGAGCACGTCCAGGTAGCCGAGGCCACCGTGTTCTGCTAACAGGCCTCGTGCCGGCAGCAGCTAAGGAAGCAGAAGTAACTGAAGGGCATTTTTCTATAGACAGGCTGACCACCAAAATGGCTTCAGTGTGGCCAATCCCAACACAAAAGCTCTTTCCCACATTCACTTAGTCATCCAGTCTTCTTTTTTTCCCATTCATTCCAAAAGTTCATTCAGATATTCATTTACAGTCTACTCTTCTTTTCACTCCCTCATTCAGAAGTACCTACCGTGCACTAACACCATCCACTGTCTGTCTTAACTGGGAGGGGAAGAAACCACCACCCGGGCAGCACTCGTGTGTGTAAACAAGTCTACACGGAGTGTCTGTTAGGTGTGGGTCACCGTTGTCGGCACAAAATTATACAAGGTCCTCAACCCCGTGGAGCACAGCAAACAAACAAACAAGAATCAAATAATGTCTACCCATAGAGGATTACCTGTGGGAAACAGAAAACACAAACAGTACAAGGCAATGTCCAGTGAACAGAAAACAGAATGGCATAAAGCCATAGTTTGTTGGTAATACAATCAATCGCTTCCCAGCTCTGAAGCCATACTGGTTTATGGCGTGAAGTCTGCATGTTTGTCTTAGAAGCTTCCTGGAAGAAGGGAATCGTTTTGAGGGTGGAGAGGAAGTGAAGGAGGGGTTCCCAAAGAGGCATTGCACATGGA
Organism: Panthera tigris; assembly: GCF_018350195.1. NCBI lineage: Eukaryota > Metazoa > Chordata > Mammalia > Carnivora > Felidae > Panthera > Panthera tigris. The sequence goes on along the minus strand of NC_056678.1, from coordinate 60,705,757 downwards.
TTGGCGAAAGAAAAACGGAGGCCATTCAGATTCTTCGGGCGAAGGAAGCCAAGGCTTGGGGAAGAGAATGAGGCTGCCTCTGGTGAATCCATGACGGAGCAGCCTCCCAGGACAGAGGCCAGGCGGTAGCTGATTCCAGCACAGCACAGGATCAGGAAGGCATGAGCTCGCTGTCTCTCAGCCCAGGCCCTGGGTCACCACATCGGCCCCTACGCCCACCCTTGGCCATCAAGAGCACCTTAGAAACACCCATCCTGATATGCCTGCCCTCTGCCTCTCAACTTCCAAGGGGCTGACGTGGCTCCTTTACCCCTGACGACAGCCCAAAACCAGAATTCCAGATGCCAGCAGCCCCGCCTTTTCCTTCTCCACACCAGTCCCTTAAACATTTGCTTTTGCTTCCCTGCCTCCATGCTGGATTGCCATGCCCCCGGGCAGAAAATCACCCAGTTCATCCCTGGCCCCGAGTCCCGAGTCACTGTTTGCCAACCTGAGCAAACTAATCAATGCTTTTCCAGGACCCGGTCAAAGGCCCTTTGTCCCCAAAGCCCTCCTTCTCCTCCCCTTCCCCTGGAATGAACTGTTAAACAGACCCAAGGCAAACGCTCCCAGGGAGTCAACAAGCACTTGAGAATCTGCGGCCGCAGGTGGTAGCATCTGTGCTTGTCTAACTTCCACCCTGTTAATCTCCTCCCCTTTCTCCGCCCTTCTTAATTTCAGCCCCCGCTCCAAAAATCTCCTCCACGTTGGAGACGGGAGGGTCAGGGTGAGCTCAACAAAGAAAGCCCGCCATGTTGACTCAGGAGTGGCTGGGGTTGTCTGGGCTCAAATGGTCACGGTCAGCGGGGGATTACAGACCAGGAAGAGGGGGGCAGCCCTGTTTTTCTCCCTTCTCTCCACCCAACTCTCCCCCTCCGGGCAAAGACCAGGTCAAGCTCACCTCACCACCTTGACTCTTGTGCCCACCCCTCCCCCCCCCACTCACCCCCAGAGCAATTCAAGGAGAAGAGGCACATGCAGTCCACCACCTGTGTGCCAGATGTATACACAGCTGTACAGGCACCAGTGTGGACCCAGCTGCCGACTACACACCTCCCACAAGTTGTTTTCTCTAAGGCTCAGACAAGCAGAGAAAAGGATTTGTTCAGAAGTCCAGGTCGTAATTAAAACACAGCCTGTCTCTTCCCAATGCCCTGGATGGCGTCCCCCACGGTCACTTCCCCCTCTGAATGCTAATGAGACCTCACTCTGGGTTCAGAGCCTGGCAGGCTGGCTGTGCCCTTGGAAAGCTAGACAAGGTTTCCCAAAACGTCCAGCTCTTCTGGGCAGACATAATAACTCCCAACTTTTCCTACCATTATGAATTCTCCTACCCGTGAAAACCCTCCGAATGATTCCTTATCTCCTCTTTGCGTCTAACTCCCTCACCTGTGAAATGGGAACAATACCCTCCAGCTCACGGAAAAGCCCCCAGAGTAGTGCCCATCCCAGAGACTAAGTCTCGTTCAGCGTTCTTCCCCGGCTGGTGAACGCCCTTGGCATGGAGACACTGGGGATGTGGCGGTCCGTGGGGCCACCCTGGCCTCGGGGAGCTCCCGGTCTCCAGCAGGAAGCAGGCTCTAGACCAAGACCACACTACCGTGTATCCGGGGTATACAGGAGGGCAAGAGCCAGAGTGGCACAGAGGAGAGACCCACCCACTTGGCTTAGGGGGGCACAGAATCTTTGGTCTTGCCCTCCCCCTCTGCCCTTTCTCTTCCTCCTGCTAGCACTTTCCCCTGCCCTCTACCAGGCAGGCAAATGGCCTGGCTGCAATCCCATTCTGTGTCCCGCTCACACCTTTTCTTGGGGGAGCCCCAAGCTGGGAGACGGGCAGCCCTCAGCTTTAGTGAGAGAGCCTGTGTGGGCAGCTTCTGCTGCTGCCAAGCAGTGAGGAGGACTGGGGGCCCATCGCTTAATCTTTTGCGGCTCCCGTTTGCTCAGATACAAAAGGCAATCATGATGCCGACACGTTGCTGGATCAGTGAGGACCGTATGAGCACGTGGATGTGCAGTGTTTTGCGACCCGTCAGGGATAGCACCAGTTTTAGTCGTTCATACTCACTCTGCCTCTCCGGCTTTTGCTCATTGGGGATATTTTTTGCCCCAAGGGGGCAACGTATGCTTAGGAGTTTCCGGAGTCCTGTCCTGGGAGAGTGCTTCTTCCTTAGCTGCGTGAGCTGCCCTGATGTGGGCACGACTTTGTCTCTTAAGAGTGCGGTGCGGCCCGGGGGGTGGGGGTGGGGGGGTGAACCCAGGGGGCTCACTGCTCACAGAGCTGCGGGACAGAGCACAGGCCTGGGACTGTCCCACTGCCGCGGGCCAGGACCCGGGAGAGAAGCCCAACCCAGCTCCCGCCTCCCTGCCCTGTGCTGGCTGCCTGCGATGATAGCAGACAAGAAGAGAGGTGGGTGATGGGAGCAGCGAGACCAGGCCCCGAGGGTTCTTCCTCTACCAACGGGCCTCAGGAAAGCCACTGTCCTTCCCCTTTCTTGGCTGCAGAGGGGCATGTCTATTCCTCGTGTCTCCTCATGAGGAGGCCACACCTGGGCACCAACACAGCCCTCTCTCCAGAAGGTATTCCCGGTCTCCAGAAGGTGTTCTGGCATGACACGGCCATGCTCTGGTAATTCTCCAAACAAAATATTTTCCAGAACCATATCGGTCACATCCACAGGTTTATATAGATGTAATATACGTGCATATATTACATACATTATCAATGTGTACATAAACTAAGGCCAAAAGAGATTGTGTAGGGACTCACAAACACATACCTGTGTGCACACTCCAGCTAAAACCAACAGCTCACTTGAATGCTCTCCTATCTTTCTACATTTTTACATACAGATTTCTAGAATATATTTCTAGAAAAGATTTTGCGTGACGAAAACAATTTGCCCCAAAGGCATGTCTGAAAGCCATTAGGGCTGGGTCATTTCTTAATTCATTCCCATTTTTCTAATTCATGCTTTTTTTCTTTTTTTTTTTTTTTTTTTTTTTTTACAGGGTTGGGATTCCCTACTCAGCAGCTCAGGAGACAAGGGCGTTTCAAAAGCCCATATGAAGGCGTGACACCTGAGAATGTCCTCGAGAACAAGTCTAAGGCCACCAGGAAAGAGGCACAGGATGTATATTTCAGCCTCCAAGTTATTTTACTTCAACGGGAGAGAAGCCCGTGGAAGAGACAAAAGAGGGAATGAGTCTTTCTCCAATACTCACTGGGTGCCAGCAACCACCATATTCCTTCTATCTAGCACCTCGATGAACTTGTGAGGCACTCTAGTTCTAGAGGACGTAGAACAAGTTTGTGAACTCAAAGGCTGTCTCACCATGTTTCAGTTCAGCCTCGTTCATGATGCTTCTCTTCCCCAGGAGAGAGACTCTGAGGTGTGTGGTTCATAGGCTCCTTCTCCCATTTTTCTCTGATAACCTCTCTAGCACTGTTTTCACAGGAGAAACAAATAAAAAGATCAGGCAGCTGAGATGGCTATGTCACGGGACCCATGACTGGGTCCTGAGAGGCTGCCAGGGGATGTAGAAGAAAGGCAGGGGTTAGGCACCAAGTTGGTTCCTTCAGGCTACTCAGCCCTTGGGCCCCAATGTACCTGAAGGGATCCCCGAAAGGGGTCTGTCCTCCACAGATTTAGGTTAAGAACAAGCAATGTCTGGGAGACCCTCTCTGACCCAACAGCAGCATGCAAGGTCTACGCTGATTCCGAGATGAGATCATTCCTGCTGGAACCCCATTTGCTAGGAAACCTGGCGGGGGGGGGGGGGTCGCTATTTTCAGGGTATAGACAAAAATGTAGGCCAATGGGGTTGGACCCAGGAAGACCCAAGGAAGCCCAGCCACAGACTGCATTGTGGAAACAGGGTAAGGAGGCAAAACGATGTAACCAAATAAACTTAGGTCCCAGTCCCTACTTCCCCACTTATTAGCCATGGGATCTTGGCCAGGCGATGGTGGCATTGGGTTTTGTTTTTTTTTTTTACTATCTAATAAAGTGGGAATAATAAAAGCACCTGTCTCACAGAGTCCCAAGCAGAATGAATTGAACGAATGCACTGAAACTGCTTAGCATAGTGCTTCACACTATAGTAAATCCTCAATAAAAGGGTAACTATTACAATGGTGTAATGATGATGATGGAGAAAAAGAGTGGAATATGGATAGGAGAGAGAAATCCGTTTTTAGAAAAAAATGAGGAATCACAGTGTTAGAGACCAGGAGAATCAGGATCAGAGAAAGGAGTGTGGAGAGAGAAGGATTAGACAAGTAGTTGAGGACCAAGGCCGCGAACAATGCGAGAATGTCAGAGGATCGGCTTTCTGGCGGTGCTGGCTGTGGACGTGGGGGTCAGCCCTGACAATCCAGCGGAGCCAGGGACTGAACTCCTACCTGCTGAAGGGGCCTCGGGCCAGGGTTTGCACGCAGCCTGTCCACACGGGATTTGTCCGGATTCACCTAACAGCCCTGGCATGTGGTTAGATGAAATGCCTTCTTGCTCTTTCTATCAAGGTAAAAAACCGGAGGCTGACTGAGGCTTCATTTTCTTCCCAGTATACCTGACTTTTTCACCCATGAATGCCCATGGCTTCCTCCAATCTCTCTCACCCATCCCCCCTGCCCACTGCTCTATCATCCTCTAGACCCCAGACACTAGATGCTGTGTCGTCCCCACATCAACCCTGAGGCTGATGGTACAACTTCCCATGTACAGCAATACCGTGAAATATGGCAGCCTCACGCAAACCGAGAGCTATCCCTGGCCCTGAGGTCCATGAGGATTGAGCAAGAATACAAGGAGAAGCCCCCATTATGACACTCCAGAAGGTTCCTGAACAAAGGGTGTGTTTGGAAAGACCGAGATCTTCATCAGCCTTGACCCAGAGGTCTGCACACCTCACAGGGAACTTCTCAAAGCTTCCACACCATAGACAATTAAGTGGAAGGAGGGCAGAGAAAATAAATATACGGAAAACCCCCGGTTCTCACTAGAGGCCAACTGGTTGTGTACTTCTTTGGCGACATAAGAAAGCAGAGCTGATTTTCACCTTGGACAGCTGGCAACTACCGACCATGCTGCCTTTCCACGGGCACTACCAAATCTAGTTTTAATCAGGTACGCGAACCTTCGGTTGAGAGAGCAGGAGAGGGTCTTTGCGTGGCTCCTGAACAAGAAGGCCGTCATCTGTGCGTCACTGTTTCCACCCTCTCCACCAGGGGGCAGCATAGCAGCACTCATTAAGTGCCATGTTGACTTGGTAACTGAGGTCATCCAGGCACAGAGACAGGGATTGGCCATAAGCCAAAACTGTCTGTCGGGGAAATCTGCTGCTGGGAGTCTGGGAGACCATGTGGCTAAACTGAAGGAGAAGTGGTGAGAGAAGAGAATTCAAAAGTATTGGGAAGCAAAAGCATGGCTTGTGGCCTTAGAAGTAGTGACAGAAGCAACCTTGTCGGCTGGCTCAAGGTCTCTGTCCTTGAGGCTGAGCCAACACCACCACAATGAGCAACTGAGCCTGTGGTCCTGGGGCGGTGGGAAAGTCTGCGAGGACAATAGAAGTGGCAGGATCTTCTATAGGAGACAGTCTCAAGGCTCTGCAGTGGGGAGAAAATGGAAAACAATAAGTGGCGGGCAGAGCCAATCAGAGTCTCTGTCTCCTTGGGGCTCCTGGGGAGCAGTGAGGAGGACCATACAATGGGATGAGAACCGCTAAGTACGACGTCTGCACGTCCTGGAGGCGCTGGGCTCACCGAGAAGCACAGGGTAACATACGTGGCTCGTCGCCTATCGAAACTACTGCTGGCAATGGGCAGCTTCCATCTCGAAATGGTGGCCTAAGTACTTTCCTGGTCCTTACAAAGCGTCCATTCCAGAGTCAGGAAGACCAAATGACCACAGCATGGCGTCTGAAGTCTGATAGACCCTAGATTCAAATCCTGGTTCTGCCTTTGAGAATTTGAGTGAGTTGTAGACTCTCTTGGGGCCTCCGCTTCCTTATCTATAAACGAGATCATAACTATCTTACAAGATGTTCTGGAAATGACACAAGACAACGTATTTGAGGTATCGGACAATACTAGCCGCTCTCAATAAGTAGAAACTGTGACCTCCCCTTATTGAAAGCAAATTCACCAAATCTGCCCATGTAAATATCTGGATAAGATCATTTATTTCAAGACAGCTGACTGAGCCAAAAATAGAACTTCATGTGTATCTCAAGGCTTTGTTCTTTGTTAGTATGACAAAGTAAATCAAAATTTAACAAGTCTTTCATATGCTATTGGAGAATGGACCAGCAGACAAATATGAAAGGGCAAATACTCGAGAGGAAACTGTGAATTTCATTCAGGCAACTATGGCTATGGTCAACCCTAACTCAAGGTAAATATTGACATCAGCCAACCAGTGTTGACCAACACCCACTTTCATTGCCTAACACCCAGCATATGTTCAGGAAGTCGGCAGCTCCGTGTTTAACCAACCACAGCCAACAGTTGCTATTTAATTAATGCTGACATTATCTCGCAAATATTTGGGACAGACCCTTGCCCCGTTATCATTTTAGCTCTCAGATGACTGCTTCTTACTGAGGCTGCTGATCACTGTGTGGACCCGCATTGAGACATCCTTATTTTTGCCTTGCTCCCCTAACTGTGAAATCCCCCCCCCCAAAAGATCAGTCAACCCCTCCCTCCCTTTATAAATGGAAAGCAACCAACGCCAAGGAAGGATCAATGACCTACCACAAATCACAGAGAAAGCTGAGATTACTGAGAAAACCATCCAGAGCTTGAGGCTCGGTCAGTGATCAAGAAATAGAAGAGGTTACGTATGGCCCAACTAGGGATGGAAATGTGTTCCTCCAGCCCTTAACCAGTACCCTAACCAGCTGAACGTGTGGAAAATGTGTGTGAGACAGTGGTCTGCTGCTTAGGAGCTCTTTCTTTTCCTTCCCCTCTTCTTTACCAAACCCTGGAATGCAGTCTACGAGTCAGACCATAAAGCAAAAGACTGTGGTAAAAGCACGGATTCCAATAATCCAAGCCAAGGTGGCACAACTCATATTACAGACTTTCCACATTGTCACACAGGCATGTAAAAATGGCAACAAACAGAAAACAGACCTACAGAAAATATATGTTTCCCTTTTAGGGAGTTAAAGGTTCGGTTTCCTTTGAAATTGTCAGTTTTCCTTTCCCTTCATCCTCATCAGCCTCCTGGGACACTCTTAAACATACGCAGGAAACAACAGAGCAGAGGGAATGGGGTATTTTTAGCTGATAGTCCGGGCACAGATTCCTATTGTTCCATAATTTTTGGCTTGTCTGGATGGCACGTGGCCAATACAATGTATACTCTTACAAAGACTGTGTGCTTCCTGGGCTCTATGAGAGAGGGAGCGAGCGAGCGAGAGAAAAGTATGAAGGACAAGGGCATTATTGATGATGTTTTGACGGGAAAGATTCTGAGATCCCAGCAGGGGGCAACACGGAGCTCTCTATGGATTCCGTTCGCTTTTGTCACCATCACTTTTCATTATTACCGCTGTGTTATACATCCAAAAAAAAAAAAAAAAAGACATCCTGTCACAACCCAAGAGCTCCTTACTGAATCAACGGAGTCCAATGTTGAACACTCCAGTATTCTGAAGACCAATGATGATGTCCCTCAATCATCCTCTGGTACAGCGACTAGCACAAGACAGCGTTCAAAACATTGACAGTTGTTACTGTGCTCTTTCTTCTCATGTTCAACACCTGTTCTCAGGGATCATCCCGTCTTCCAGGGCAGACAGGAAAAGACACACGTTGACTAACAATCGGAAGAAAACATGCCCCACCATGGCACAGAAGCCACAAAGAGCTGCCATGTGGGACTTTCCCTTTCCATATCAGGGACGGAAATTATCTCTGGATAGTCTAAAGTTCCAGAATGCCTTCGGTTCACAGATCTCAAAGCATGTGCGATCTTGTGTGATATCTCAGCTCTGACAGAAGTGAGAAGGGAGTTGGATTTTATTATCCTCCTCACAGAGAAGGTAAAACTGGTAAACAGCATGCTGTGTATACTCCCCAAACCCAGCGGGGGTGGGGGCTCGAGTAAAAAACAGTCAGGTGTCCTGAACTTCCAATACAACCTCTTTGTCATTAAATTGTGTTGCCTTCCCCTTCCTGTTAGGGCCGGGGTGTACTGAGAGCCCCAGAAAGGTTTGTGATGTCTGACCCAGCGGAAATGAGACTGTTCTGATCTCTTATTCGTATTTTTACCCTTTTCCACTCTCCCCATCCATTTCAAGTCTCTTGCCATCCCTTGAAAACCAGAAGACACCCCAACCAATTAGGACAGCTACTATCAAAACGAACAAAAAAATAAAACAAAAAAAAATAAACAACAACAAAAAAACAACAGAAAATAACAAGTTTGGCAAAAATGTAGAGAGACTGGAACGCTTACGCACTGTTGGCTATAGAAAACAGTATGGGAGTTCCTCAACAAATTAAAAATAGAATTACCATATAATCCAGCAAATCAACTTCTAGGTATATACCCCAAAGAATTGAAGGTAAGTACTCAAAGGGATGTCTGTATACTCACGTTCACAGCTGCATTACTGACAACAGCCAAAAAATAAAGGAAAGTCCAGTGCCCATCAACAGATGACTGGATAAATGTAATGTGGCATCTACACTGGAATATATTGGAATGGAATATTATTCAGTCTCAAAAAGGAAGGAAATTCTGGCTCATGCTACACCACAATAAAAATAAGCCTCTTATAAAAGGGCAAATACCATAGGATTCCACTTATAGGAGGTAACTTGAAAAGCCAAATTCCTGGAGACAGAAAGCAGAACGGTGGTTGCCAAGGGTTGGGGGAAGAAGGGAACTGGGAGCTGTTAACTAGCGGGTAGAGTTTCGGTTTTGCAGCATAAAAAGTTCTGTGGACACATGGTGGTAAATAATGGGAATGTACTTAATGCCACTGAAATGTGCCCTTAAAAATGGTTAAGAAGGCGGGGTCCCTGGGTGGCTCAATCAATTGAGTGTCCAACTTCCATTCAGGTCATGATCTCATGATTCATGAGTTCGAGCCCCGTGTCGGGCTCTGTGCTGACAGCTCAGAGCCTGGAGCCTGCTTCCGATTCTGTGTCTGTCTCTCTGTCTCTGTCTCTCTCTCTGTCTCTCTCTGCCCCTCCCCTGCTCACTCTCTGTATCTCTCTCAAAAATAAACATTAAAAAAAATTTTTTTTTAATGGTCAAGACAGTGGGGTGCCTGGGTGGCTCATTCAGTCAAGCGTTCAACTCTTGATTTCAGCTAAGGTCATGATCCCAGGGTCATGGGATCAAGTACCGTGTCGAGCTCCATGCTGAGTGTGGAGCCTGCTTAAGATTCTCTCTCTCTTTCCCTCTGCCCCTCTCCCCTGCTCATGCTCTCTCTCTAAAAATTAAAAAAAAAAAAAGGTTAAGATGGTAAATTTTCATACTTTTTTTACTACATTCTTAAAAAATAAAAAAATCAGTTAGAAAAACTTCTTACACTGAAAGAAACAATGACCTTCCGTGTTCTGCCTCCTATAACCAAAATTTAGACGGCTGGGCTCCCAGTTGAAAATCTCACCTGCCAGATTCCCTTGCAGCTAAGAGTGGCCAGAGGGGGGCAGCACATGGGATTCCACTAAGGGTAGGGACGGGAGCAGGAAGTTTGGGATAAAATGACACAGACTCGGCAGGTACATACATTTTGTTGCTCTTTACCTTTTCCCTTCTTTCTACCAGGAATTAAAATGTAACACCTGGAGGTGAAACAGTCATCTCGGTATTAAGAAAGTGAAAGTCACCTGTTAAGGATGCATCGCAGAAGGAGAAAAGCCTGAATCTTGAAAACCTTCTTGAGCGGTTGCACTTGGCCTTTTTGACTTCTCATAGGCGACAAAAATGAAAGTCTTTATTTAACGCGCTGTAGTCAGGATGCAGTTATATGAAGGACTTTCCCTTGCCATCAAGGTCTAGTGCCTCCTGTACTCCTACCCGGGGCAACTTCTCCATTCAGGCTCTAGACTTCAGTCAGCACTTACCGCTTACTCAAAAGCAACATCATTTATTCTTCCTCTTATAAATTTTTTTACATGACTTTTCCTTATTTCTCCCATACGGAGAAAAAAAAAATACCCTTCTTTTTGATCCCACTTTCTCTACCAAGTACTTTTCCATTTATTTGATAGCCTTTGTAAAAAATCCAAAAAGAAATCAGTTCTGTTTTCTATCTCCAGTTCCTCTCCTGCTCTCCTTTGAGGCCAATGGAGTCAGGCACTTGCCCAACTCCTTCCCACAAAACTTTCTCGGGAAGGCCACTCATGACCTCCATGTCGCTCAGTCCCCATCAGCCTGTGCCCATCAGCAGCATCTGACCTCGTGACCACTGGGTTTCCAGGATCCCTCGCTCTCCTGGTTTTCTTCCTTTCTCACTAGTCACCCCTCCTTGGTCTCCTCTCCCTCACCTTGAAGCGTTTCATGTTCTCTAGTCTCACTACTCTTGGAGAGCTTATCCAGTCTCAATACTTGAAATACCATGTATGTGCTAAATGACTTTGAAGTTTCTATCTCTTCAGGAGATCCCAGATCTCCTTCCCAAATCTAACTTGCATATCCAACTACCTACTTGATATCTTCACTTGGCTGTCTAATCAAAATCTCAAACTTAATAAAACCAAGACAGAGTTCTTGACCTTCACTCCCTGACACCTCGTGCTGGTTCAGATCTGCTCCAATCACAATCTCCCCTTTTCTGTTGATGGATGGCACCCCTACCTTTCTTGTTGCTCCCAGCAGACATCTCAGAATCATAACCGTCAACAAGACATTTCTGCTCCATCCTCAAAATAGAACCAGAATCTGATCACGTCTTGGGAGCACCTGGGCGGCTCCACTGGTTAAGCATCCAACTCTTGATTTCAGCGCAGGTCATGATCTCACGGTCTGGTTCGTGAGATTGAGCCCCACATCGGGCTCTGCATTGACAGTGTGGAGCCTACCTGGGATTCCCTCTTTCCTTTCTCTCTCTGCCCCTCCCCTGCTCACACTCTCTCTCAAAATAAATAAATTAACATTTGTTAAAAATTCTGGTCGTGTCTCATTACCTCCACTTCTTCCGCTGTGGGCCATGCTCCTACCATATCTTCCCGGGATCACCTTAACAGCCTCCCAATGGACCACCGGCTTCCTCTTGCCACCTGCAAAGTTCGTCTTCCATACAGCTTCAGTGCAGGGTGATCTAAGAACTACATTAGATTGTGTCACTCATCTGTCAAAACTTACTCCCATTTTACAGATGAGAAAACAGAGGCTCGTGAAGGTCTAAGTAGTGCGTTCAACTTTACACAGCTAGTAACTGGGAAAGCCAGGATTCAAATCAAGTCTGTCTGTGCCCAAACCCACCAAAGATCCACTATATCACTGCCTAAGCTAACTCTGAGGGCTGTCCTAATCGAAGGGTAGGCGAGTACTGTTTTTTGCAAATTAAAAGTTCTATATGACTACAAGGCAATACCACCACGATTGTCAACCCAAGCTCCTGGTAAGTTAGAACAGGACGACTGAATTTATCAACTATATTGAAATATTTTACCTAGGAAGCAAAGGCCAGAAATTGCCCACCACTTATTATTTTTTTTAATGTTTATTTATTTTTGAGAGAGAGAGAGAGAGAGAGAGCGCATGGGTGGGGAAGGTTCAGAGAGAGAGAGAGGCACAGGATCCGAAGCAGATTCCAGGCTCCAAGCTGTCAGCGCAGAGCCCGGCGCGGGGCTCGAACCCACAAACCGTGAGACCATGACGTGAGCCGAAGTCGGACGCTTCACTGACTGAGCCACCCCACCCACCACCACTTCTTTAAGGAGAGCCAAGGCTCTGAAATCAGTGTCCCAGGCTGGCTCTAAACCAGGAGAGCATCAACCTTGGAATTTGCATGCAAACAAGCAAATGGGAGCTGGGTAGAAGTGGAAAATGCTGGAGGAATGATGGCAAGTGTGTAACGCCAGCCAGCAGACACCCCCACCTCAACCACAACATTCATGTGCAAGCCTAGGATAGAACTTTCACCTTGGATGCCTTTCATATGCCTCTGCTCCCCACATCCAGCTCCACTCAGGGGATTAGAGAGCAGGGACAGACCTGAGGAGCTAGAGAGCCACAAAAATCTCTGTGAAACAGGATTCCTGGTTTGGAATCACGGTGACGAGTTATGTGTACAGATGTGAGTGTCTGCCCCCCCCCCCCGAGGACACATGCACGCCCCCATGCACATGCACACACACACGCACCCTTAGGTTGGAGGTGAAGTTTGGTTTCATCGCACACTACAGCCAGAAGTTAAAAAAAATAATAGTAATTTACAACAACCTCTCCCCACCATGGGAATGGGGAATAAATGATGACAGACCAGGGTGACCCCAAGCCAGTGTCTTGAAGACAGCATGAGCTTTTAGGAACGTCTGTTCCGCCCAGGAAGGTGAGCTCTCCGATAAGGCGGGACCAGCGGGAGAGTGATCTCACCCTGCTTCTCGGAGACGTCCAGGTGCCCAGTTACACTTTTAAGAACAATTGGGAAGTTAAAGACCTGTTCCTTTCACCAGATCTAAGAGAAATGTCTGCCTTCGTCCCGGGGTGTCAGGCAGATTACTTACAGCTAGGCACAAAGGCAGGGGCTGGTTGTGATCTTTTGGCAAAGGAGCTTTCGTGAAGCTACCTCTCAAGAGGCTTGCAGACCCTGCCCCTGTCTGCCAGGAAGAAGAGACTTCTCCGGCAAAGGCACTGAAACCTGAGTGGCTCTCTGAGCCCTGCACACTCCCTCACCGTGAAGAACCACATGCACCAGCATCAATCTCCATCCAACCTCACCAAGAGAGCCACGCTGAAAGACAGCGCGGTAACTGTTACCCTCCCTGAAACGTACCGCTATCTCAGCCACAGTCAGGCACCGAATTCCTTCCAGAATAGGTCAGTACTTCCATGAAGAAAAACGTTCTTCCTCCCCCACCCCCAAACTGCAGTCATGAGACAGACAAAATGAAGGTAGACACAGACCACACTGCATTTTCACCAACTAGCAAGCAACTTAAAGGTCATGACCAACTAACTTGGGGGGAAAGGTTATGAATTTCGCAGCATCCCTCACAAAGAGGCAGAGGGTCCTTATAACTAGCACATAATGGAAAGAAAGCGGGGAAACCCGGATTATAGATTGTTTAAGGAACGGGTTTTATTCATACAGAACCAATGACAATCATTTGTTAAGTGACTACTCTTCTACCCGCCACTATCGAGGCTCAGTTCCACGTGCTAGGAATGTAACAGTGACTATCCCAGGCGAAATCCCAGCTCCTGGAGTTTCCCCTGATGGAAAACAAACGGCACCAAATAAAATGTCAGATGAGTGCAAGGAGTAAAAATGCAGGCGTAAAAGAGGATGGGAGGGGCTAGGGGTGGGGACTTGTAATTTTCACTGAGCAAAGATCTGAAGGAGCCGGGAAGGAGTGAGCCTTGCCACTGGGTGTTGGAATAGCATTCCAGGTAGAAAGAACAGCAGGTGCAGAGGCCCTGGGGTAAGAAGCACAGCTAGCATGCTGGGAAACAGCACAGAGGCCAGTGCAGCTGGGCAGAGGGGGCAAAGGGAAAAGCGGTAAGGGTTGCAATTGGGGAAGTCGTGGGGAGAGGCCGGATCGACCAGAGAAGTCCTTGCACATGATAGCGGGGACTTTGACTTTTCCTCTAGAAGCCAGTGGAGCAGGGACCTGGACTTTTCCTCTAGAAGCCAGTGGACGGTGTTTGCAGACAAGTGACATGCTGGATGAGGGGTTTTTTGGCTTTTACATTGAGGTAAAATGAGCAGTACATATTTCAAAGGGAACAATTCAGGGGTATTCAATATATCCGCAATGTTGTATAACCACCACCTCTCTCTGGTTCTGAAACATTTCCATCACTCCAAGATAAAACCCCTACACATTAAGCAGTTTCTCCTCCATTCTCCCCACCCCCCCCCAACCCCGCAAATGTGGGTAAACACCAACCTGTTTTCAGTGTCTATTGATATACTTATTCTGGGTATTACACGTAAATGAAATCATTATACTATGAGATCTCTCGTGTCTGGCTTCTTTTACTTAGCATAATGTTTTTTTTTTAAGTTTATTTATTTTTAGAGAGAGGGAGAGCATGTGAGAGGGAAAGGGGCAGAGACGGGGGGAGAGAGAATCCCAAGCAGGCTCCACCCTGTCAGTGCTGAGCCTGACACAGGAGTTGAACTCCCAGACTGTGAGATCATGACCTGAGCTGAAATCAAGAGTCAGATGCTTAACCGACTGGGCCACCCAGGTGCCCCAGCATCATGTTTTCTAGACCACCCACATTGTGGCAAGCATCAGTACTCCATTCCTTTCTGTGGCTAAGTAATAGCCCACTGCATGGATATACCACATTTTATTTATCCATTCATCTACTAATGGATGGTTGGGCTGTATCTGCCCTTTGGCTATTGGCTATTGGCAACACACTATGAACATGTGTGTCCATGAACTTATCAGTTCCTGTTTCCAATCCCTTTGGGTATATTCCTAGGGTGAAGTTGTAATGGGATTGCTATCACTGCTGGGTTGAGAGCTACCTGTGGGGAGAAAAAGGGCAGGATAAAAGCCAGTTAGGAAGTTACTGAAACACTCCAGGTAAGACAGAGAGTGAGAAGTGACCAGGGAGAGAGGAGAACAAACAGGAACACAGAAGGGAAGCCAAGGGAAGCCAAGGGAAGCGACATTTGATGCTTGATGAAATCCAACAAACAAGATCCAGCAAGATGAGGACAGAGCCCTGCCCACTAGCCTCGGCCGTGCAGATGTACACAAGGGTGGATGGCTGGAAAAGCCGTGGTAAAGTGGAAGGACGTGGGTGGAGACACAAGAGTAAACAGCTCTTTCTAAGAGCTTTGTGAAAAGCACAGGCCGATGCAATGCTAGGCAGAGGGGGTTAGCAGGTCAAAGGACTGTTTTAACGGGAGTAATTCTGGAATGGGTGCGGATACAAACGATGTGGCGGGAGAGGAATCATTAGGACGCAGGTGAGATGTGGGTAGAAGTGCTGGGGGTTGGAGCGACCCAACAAGAACATGAGCGGGGAGCCCACGGCATCCGGGGCACACGCGGAGCGGTCCTGGGCCTTAATCAAGGGGAGGATAAGCCTCCCCGATCCGGTAGGGAAAATTCTCAGGAAGGCGTACAAGAAGGAGCCTACGTCTGGACCACTGTGGATTATCTGATCTAGTGATGAGAAGCCACACTCAAGTCAAGACATCGCAAAACCACAGCACTGATATTCGATCCAAATAATTTTCCTCTGGCTCCCATTTATCCTTCTTGTGATGTTCCTGGGCTACCATCAAAGCTACCATCATCGAGTAGGAGAGCAGCTGGTTCAGGAGTGAGCAGAGTTACTGGTTGAGCTCTGCCCCTTGCACAACATGCAAAAATACTGAGGCCTTGGGTATGGTGCTGAGACAGGTGGTTAGTGTCTTGGTAGGAAGGCTAGTAAATGTTCCCACATGTGCCACCAGGTACAAATAGGAAGCAAGCTGGAAGGTATGTGAAAACGTCTTTTTATAATATCATTTAAGGGGCGATGACACTGCAGTGGAGACAGCATGGTAAGGCCTGAATTCAAGACCCTAATCTACTGTTTATTAGCCGTGGGACCTCAGCCACCCTAATTAACCTCTGTGAGCCTGAAAAATGGGGTAATACCCACATCAACCAGTCATCAACAGCAAGTGAGGGGATATCTCTAAAAGTAGTTTGTAAAACAGTCCATGGTTACCCACACAACCTGGCTTTGCTTGTCTCGACATGCTTCACATTTTTACGAGTTTCTGCACGCGCCTGCAAAGACCATATAACAGGCAACAGTAATCCCCATAAGAAGAGCTGTACTTTCTATGTACTAGACCCAGAGTCGAGGAACAGGACAGAGAGAAATCCCAACAGCTTGAGCATGTGCCTTCTTCAAGAGTCTGGGCTCATTACCTCATCTTCGGCTAAGCCACCAGAGGCTCACCAAGAGCTACCCAGAGGTCACAATTTCCTGTTTCATCATTTATTCCCATTATCTCGCTAAGCACACTTCAGCCCTTTGGAGGGCTCAAGACAACAGAGGCCAAGATACTGAGTCTAGACTCCTTACTGGGGGATTGCCTCCAGAGGGCTTTAGCTATCCCAGTGCTGAGAGCAGGTCGACCTGGAAGCATCCTGCTGAGCACCAGTTCCTAAAAGGCCTGTTTTATACGGCTCTGAATTTCCATCCCCACACTAGAAACTTCCAGCTCAGAGTTCAGCAAATTAATGGGATAGATGCGGGAACTGCCCCTGTGCCCATGTACCTCAGGATTTCAGCCCCACGAGAGACATCCCCTGGTCTAGGTCAGTGCTGTCCAACAGAACTTCTGCAAGTGACCTATATCTGTGCTGTCCAATATGGTAACCATGCACCAATTTTACTTACTCCTGGAGAAAGAGTGTTAAGATGCTGGAAGGCGAGACCAAAGTGGGAAAGTGAACACCCTGGTGCATTCTTTTTTTTTTTTTAATTTTTTTTAATGTTTATTTTTGAGAGAGACAGAGGCAGAATGCGAGTGGGTTAGGGGCAGAGAGAGAGGGAGACACAGAATCCAAAGCAGGCTCCAGGCTCTGAGCTGTCAGCACAGAGCCCCACGCGGGGCTGGAACTCACAAGCTGTGAGATCATGACCTGAGCCGAAGTCGGACGCTCAACCGACTGAGCCACCCAGGCGCCCTGACCCTGGTGCATTCTTAATAGATGGTCTCATCCTGTGCCCCAACTACCTGGCATGACATCTGTCCTCTTAGCCAACCCACGTCTTCCCCAGCCTTCAAGGGTCAGCGCAAACCTTACACCCTGCTCTAAGATCACCTATGCCCACCCAGCACTCTCTGTGGCTCGTGTGGGTTCACCAACCACAAGGGCTGCAGACATTCATAGGACACTCAGGAGATTTCCTGTTGGCGCCATCAAGGAGGTATTTTCCAAAGAAATGAGGACTTTCATGAGAACGTCACACAAGAAGCAGAATCACAACAGGCTGAGTTACAGAGTCAGATATGCCAAATGGAGACTCTAGAAGGACAAGGTTTTGGAGAACAACAACAACAACAAAAAAAACCCAAGGTGAGTTACACAGGCAGAAAGTAAACCAGTTTGACTGCTGCCTGCTTTGCACAAAGAAACACCAAGAGATAAAACAGGAAATGTGTGTTTTCTGCCAGATGTGAGGCTGTTTTGAGCCGGATAGAGAGGGCCTTGAATGCTAAGCTGAGTTTGACCTCTATTTCATAGGAAATGGGGAGTCTTGGTGCATTTTTGAACAGAGGCATAACTTGAGGAAAGCGGGACTACAGGAGGATTGGAGCTAGGGCCCGCACACAGGATAGACATACAAGAACCCTGGAGAGGCATGGGCCACCGTACTCTCGTATCCCATGGTCTTGAGTCCCCGGGAGTAACTTCTCCCCTCCCACCACTTTCAAGCATCCCAATGACCATTGCTTTTTATGACAGTGGGGGATCACCACACCATACCAACGGCCACTTACACCTTGTGAGAAGAAGCCCGGACTTGATTGGTCAGCCACAGGCCCCATTCCAGGGATGAGTCACAAGTTCTCTAAGCCAGGCAGACTGATCTCTTTCCCATTTGCCAGTGACTACCCTGAGGGGTGGGCATGTGGCCCAGTTATGGTCAAAGAAATACAAGGGGAAGTCTACTAGGGAGTCCTGAGAAAGACTTTCCTCTGCATAAGAAGCAAGCAATGAAGAAAGCTCTGATCCCAGCCCTCTCCTTCTCACTTCAGACCCCGTCGCATGAGGACGGGAAACTATCTTGCAGGCACTGGCTGACGAGCTGGTCGATGAGGCCAGCACACTATAGACAGTGGGAATCTAGAGAGAGACGGGATCCCTGATGGCATTGTTGAACTGCCAAACCAACCCGGTAACTCATACCCCCCATTTCCGGTCAAGCGAAGATCACTCTCCTATTGGCTTAAGTGCCGGTTCGTTCGGTGTTGTGTTACTTGCAGCCCAATGGGAACTAAGACATCAAACTCACCTGGGATTTGGTCGCTGGACTGCTCTATGATCCCTACTGCTATGGCCGATCGAAGCATGTGGATTCTGCAGGACATCTCTCAGTAGAAGGCATGTGTACCAAGAGAACAAGAACTAGGCAGGGGCCACAAGGCCAGAGGCTGCTGGGCCCCATCAGACAAGGAAGGGAACCACACCCTACCCTGTTGCCGGGCAGGTAGCAACATCTGGCAGGAAGAGGATGTGGCAAGCCGGAGAGAGGGCTCAGGGCCCCAGCTGACCCATCAATGACCGCTTAGTTCACCGAGTGGCTCGTGCTCCAAACTGAGTGGAAAGATCCCGCCCACAAGCTAGGCCCAGGGCGTGACAAGCTGGGCGCATTCCCTGCCAGATCTTCACTGCCTATCATGCTTTACGGACACAAAAACAAATTCCACCATATGTTAAAGTTAATTGCAAACATTTGCTGCTGAAGAGAGCTCCATTTTTCAAGAGCCCACAGAGATCTGGTTACACTGGTGGCTGAAGCATCAACCAGCCTCCATCACTCTTTGGAAGTAGCAATCAAATGGTGGATGGACCCTTACCCAGTGCCCTCTCCCCTCCCATCCCATCTGTCCCCTACCTCCACCGGGCTCAAACAAGTGCACACCCCAGGTCCAAGACTGTGCAGCCCCTCCACGAACACAGGCTGAAAGCCACTGTCGGGAAGCTGGAAGGACCGGTGGTGGGAGCCGGGAGAGATGATAGGAAGGGGCAGAAGGACGGGGACGGACTAAGAAGTCTGCTGGCTGTGTTCCATTGTCCAGTGAGTGCTGAAATGGGAGGCAGGGAGAACCCCAGAAGCCCCGAGGAGGCCCAGAGCAGTCAGGCTGGTTTGCTAAGGGTCTGCATGGGGCCTATGAGCAATCGTTATTGATGGTGTGGTTTAGGAAGAGGCCAGGGAGGGTAAATCTGGGGCCGACAGGCCCTCAGCCGAGAATGCAGCCAAGGAAGTCCCCAAACAGCATGGCTGGCTGGGAAGAAAGCAAGACTCAGATCTTCCTTGAACACTCTTCCATGGGCCATAGAGAGGCGTTCGTAAGCACATCCCCGGCAGCACCAAGAGGAAAGGGAGGACTTTCTGCGGCTCAGCCCATGCATTGCACCCACATTCCAACTGGTCCCAAGCGAAGCATTTTGTGGTTTGGATTTGCACCAACACAGCTGGAGACACGAGCTGGGAGGAGCCGCAGCCCTAAGTGCTCCGGCCCAGGTGAGAGCACCACTGAGGGTGTGTCCGGGGCAGTTCTTTGCACTTGCCATTTAGGCAAATTCAAGTGTGCTGTGTCTGGCTGACAGAGAATTCTTTCTGAGCGAGCTCTTAATGCAGCCATGGTGAGGCCATCACGATCACCGAGTGGCCTCTCATGCCCAGGGACTCATTCCCAGGCCTTTCTAGAGGGTGAGTATGATGAGTGGCCTACAGAGGGGAGCCCACCTGGCCAGCTTCACAGGTAACGTAACACCACCCAGGGGGCACCTCCTAAGAGAACGGTCCCAAGACACTCAAGTATGTGTATACACATTAACCCGGCAGATGCAAGTATACGATCAACTCGAAGGGAAGAAATCTGTCCAGACAGTCAAGTCAACCGATCAGGGATCCCCTGGACCCTGTCCACGGAGGCAGACTTCACCTTCCTGTCTGGGCGCCTGTACGAGGAGTACTTAGCCAAGCTCCCTACGTCCCTGGTTTGTCTCTTTTGATATGAATGGTGCTTCACCGAACACACTGAAGCAGTTCGTTATATACTGTTTTATTTGTAATAAACAAATATTTATTAAGTGCCCACTGTACTGAGTCACCCGTGCTATGAGTATCACAAAAATATACATTGTCCCTTGCGAAGAGAAGTCTGACATCTAGTTTGAGGTTCAGAGCACGTACGCGAGAAAAGCTAAGTGGCTCTACGGGAGTTAAGAGTTCCAGATGAGGGTGCAACAGGGCACTGAGTGCCGACCAAAAGTGCGGCACCACTGGGAGGGCGCACGGGGTCACGGAGACACATGCCAAGGGAGCACCAAATGAAGACAAAAGACAACAAACACCAGCATCATCATGCTCGCTTACCTGCCCGAGGCCCCCCTCAAGGTGCGACTGCCGCTGATCCTTCATGACCACCCAAGGCAGACACGATGGTAATTCTCATTTTACAGATTAGGCAGTTGGGACCAGAGAGGCTAAATGACCATATAACGTCATCCGAGCTTGACGGGTCCTGGGCAGTGCACACCGGCCCGGTTCCTGGAAGGACCTTTTTTCTCTTCTCTACCTTTCAGTCCAATGATGCCCCCCTCCCCCTGGCCAGCCTCCATTCCTGTCCTCAGCACCCCTGCACACACATGCATTTGTACTTCCAACTTGATGTTCTAAGAGCAGTTTCACACATCTCCTTTGGTTTATGTCGCTACGTTTATAAACACTGGTTTATACTGGTCTCCCTCACTATTCTGTGTCCCTAGAGACACAACATTCGTTTTTGTATCACCAGCTACCTTGCGTACAGTAGGTGCAGAATCACTCTTGGTCAGGCTGAATTAAACTGAAGTACGCTCAAGTAATTTGGGGGGTCAGGTTTGGGGACGGAGAACATTCAGGGCTTATTTGCTGATTCTAAGAACCGGGGAAGAGCCAAACCGCCCTTAGGCAGCCTACCTTCCCAGTGCTGGACTCCAGGGGTGAGTATTTACTGCGGACACCAGAAGTGGCAGCGGGACTGATGGATGGCCACCACCCTCATAAAGACCTGTGGGATGTAGTCTCCAGCCACAGCCCCAGGGCTGCTAAGTCCCTGGAAACTTTATGGCATTGTTACCATGGCGGTCACGGATGTAACGCGCCATGGAGGCAAAAAAATGAAATTCCCCTAGAGGTGAAACATCGGTGGGAACTCATTCACAGGCAGGAGTGAGTGATTTCACCTCTCCGAGCCTCAGTTTCCCCATGTGTAACGCGGGGATGCCAATGCCTCGTGAGGTTGTCGGAAGGATTAAAGGCAGTCATCTACGGGAAGCTCAGGGCCTGGAGCACACAGGCCCTGGATGAAAACACGGCCAGGCTGACATCTGAAATTGCCAAGGCAGAGCTACAGAACTCACGGCTCCCAACTTCACGTGGCCGGACGGCCCTGAGTCCACGAGGGAGCCTCTACCAGGCAAGTCATTTGCTTCTGGGACCCTGCAGTCATTGGGTTGGCTTTCTTCGTTAATGCATTAATGGCAGTTATTCATTAGCAAGTGTGAATAAAACCCCGGACAAGCAGCCGGCTGGGCTTTGCTAGAGAGCCCGGGGCAACCGCTCATTAGTGTTTGTGAGGGACGCCCCAATAAAAACACCCAAGGACGTCACACTAAACCCGAGGAGGGACGACTTCCAGTCACCTCACAAACACCCCGGGCCGGGCCCCCCTCCACCACCCTCTGTATCTTCCCCCTGCCTCCGGTCCAGCCCCTCAGCCAAACCCCCTCCTTTCCTTTCTAGAATAAATCCAGGTGCAAACACCAAGCTGGGAAAGAAGATGGTCCATGTGGCCGCTGAGCCAAACATTCTCAGGATGGGGAGTGGGGTGGGGGCAGGGAAAGGAGCAGGGATGAGAAAGTGCAGCATCCAGGGAAGACAACTGGGAGAACTGTGCTCCCCTCCCCCTGGCTTCTAGAACATTCACAGTGCGAGACTGTGTGTGTGTCTTCCTCCCTGCGAGTCTGAACGCTAGCCAACTCCGAGGAGGAGAACAGGCTGGGGCTAAGCAGGAGATAACCACACTGCGTTGGGAACATCCCTGAGGTTTCACAAAGGGGAGCCCGGCCGGAGGAACGCCCTCACCAGAGGCTGGGGGTGAAGTGGGGAGGGGCACAAGAGATGTCGGGAAGGGCAGAGGAAAAAACAAAACGGCACCCGCCCCCTCAGAGGAGTCGCCCCCACCCACCACAGTCCTGAGAGTGCATTTTCTGGTTCTCCCTGCCAAGCAAACTCCCCAGGTCACAGCATATTCTAGAAAACCCTCTGCCTTTCCTGCCCATCAAGAGATCTTTAATGCTAAAACACGCCTCTCCTCTTCTGATAACGAGTGTGCTGAGATTTTAAAATCAGACCCCTGCCAACTAAGGGCTCTTTAAACACAAAAAGATTGCAGCCAGACAGCTCTGCCCCCAAAGCAACCAGCCCTCCAACCTCACCCTTGCAATCCCAAGCCCCTGTTCCTGCAGGTCCCAGGGAGCATCAGCCCGTGTCACCCACGAGGGTGAATGGCCAGCAGCCCTACGCTCTCATGCTCTAGCCCAGGGTGAACACGGCACTCAAGACATGAGGTTATAATCACCCTTGTGACTTGGCTACCGAAATCGGCTCAGACCACATTATTCTCTATCACTCAGTGTTTGTAAAGCAAAGCAAGAAAACTTTTTTAAGTGTCATCAAAGGCAACCTTCACGGACTGCAACAAATTCCTCAGCTCTTAGGAGAATGGCTGGAAAAGAGAAAACGCTCGCGAAGAGGGTAAACTAACCCCCGTGAGCATACTTTATAAAGGACGCAGGAACCCTGCACAGGAAATCGGACGTTGCTACCTTTCTTGTATCAACTTACAGGGGGAGAAACCGGGCACTGAGCAAGCACACCGATGCAGGGAAGTGTGGGTCCGCCCGGCTCAAGGTGTGGGCTACGGATCCCGGAATCCGTCAAATCCGAGGCACGCCACGACCGCGCTAAGGATTCGCCACGGACGGTGAGGGTTGGAAGGGACCCTGGGGGCTCTGGCAGGGGGTGCAACAGCGTAGCAGCCCCGGGGGCCCAGGTCTGACTGCCTGGCACAAGCACACGAGGGCCCGAGGATGGGATCTGTCTGGGCTCACTGGTGAAAGCCACGTGTGGGGAAGACGCGGGGACTTGGACGGGCCTGGAGGGATCTCAAAAGCAGGGCAGGCCAGAGCCGGGGAAAACGCCCGTGACAGCAGGAGGTAGGGGCCAGAAGGGCTCTGTGGGTGGCACGTCGAGGCGATGAAGTTGTCTTGGCATGTGCCCACCTCACTACTCTCCGCCAGGGCTCGCCAGCAAGAGCGCCAGCCTCAAGAGGACTTCTCTGCCAAATCCTCCACTCAGGCAGGGGCATTCCAGGGCCACGCCTGGGTCGGGGAGACTGTTCGGGGACCAGAGGCAGGGTATGCAGCCCTGGGATAGAGTCTCGCAGGGGGTCCGCCTTCCTCTCCCAGTCCCTCTCCCCACGGGTGAAACGTATGCTCACGGCAGAGACAGATTAGCCCAGGTTGTCGCTACCCCCTGTGAGTCCTGCAAAGCACCTGGCCGTGGGGCAACCAAGTCATCCTTTGCTCCACTAGCCACCCCTGGGCTTCAGACCCCTTGTATCCCCTATTCTGTCCACTGGGACCACAGGCAGGTCTGATTCTCTGGTGGATGCACCCCATGCCCCCCCCACCCCACAGACAGTACCCAATAGCACCTATGATACTTCCTACTAAAAGAGCGGAGACAGTCGGGGGGTGGGGGGGGCTTTTGTCTTATGGGGCAAGAATCCAGCTTCTTCTGATTGGCTGGTTGATGTAAATAAAGAAAAAAAGTGGGGGGCACCTGGGTGGCTCAGTTGCTTAAGCGTCTGACTCTGGCTCAGGTCATGATCTCACAGTTCATGAGTTCGATCCCCGCGTCGGGCTCTGTGCTGACAGCTCAGAGCCTGGAGCCTGCTTTGAATTCTGTGTCTCCCTCTCTCTCTGTCCCTCCCCTGCTCATGTTCTGTTTCTCTCTCTCAAAAATAAACAAGGAATGAAGGGAGGGAGGGAGGGAGGGAGGGAGGAAGGAAGGAAGGAAGGAAGGAAGACGGATTCTTATCCAAGAGTCTTCGATTGAGCATCAGGAGGTCTATCACCCCCCAGAAATCATATGGTTTTGTGTATAAGTGCTTATGTAAATTTCTGGGAATAAGTACAATAGCTAATAATGTCAGTATCATGTGCCAAGCCGCTATTCTAAGGGCTTAACATATATCAGCTCATTTAATCCTTAAATAGGAGATATAAACTGTTTAACTCTCCATTTAAAGATGAAGAAACAGGGGCACCTGGTGGCTCAGGTGGTTAAGCATCCAACTCTTGGTTTTGGCTCAGGTCATGATTTCACAGTCGTGAGATTGAGCCCCACATCAGGCTCTCTGCTGAGCCTGCTTGAGATTCTCTCTCCCTCTCTCTCTCTCTCTGCCCCTCTCCCCTGTTATTCTCTCTCTCGCTCTCAAAGTAAATAAAAACATTTAAAGACGGAGAAACAGTGGTACCAGGAGGCTAACGCACTTGCCCAAGGTCATACAGCCAACAGGTGGGGGGGGGCCAGGCTTCAAACCCAGGCCATGTGACCCCAGAGCCCCCGCTCATCAAACCACCTTGACTTACTGTCCCAGTTTACCTGTCTTCTCAGAGAGGTCAGCACTCAACTTACCTGCCTTGAAGGCATCCAGCTACCAACGTCCAGCACGTGGCTAGGACCTGCTCATCTTTGTTCACCAACAATCCCGAACTGTGCCTGGCCCCCAGGAGCCACTCACCAGCTATTCTCGGAAAGAACAGGGATGCTAACCATCTCTCTCTTCGGCAGCGACCTCCCTTTCGAGTACCCTCCTTCTCACATTCTTTCACTTCTTCTTGGTGCCTAACGCCAAGTCCTCTAGCAAACACTGGATTCTTGCGGCCACAGATACTTCTGTCTCCACCTTCCCTGTCTGCCCCATCCTCCCTCCTCACGTATGATGTCCCCGAACCTCCCTGGCCTCAGAAACCCCACAGGGCAGTCCACACTGGCTGCTTTGGAACTACCTCCTGCTGTGACCGGCAGCTGGATGGGAGGCGGCAAGACTGTAAGAAATTCAGCACGCCTTGGGCGGGAGCAACACCTCAAGGGCTGGGTTACAAAAGCCAGGTTCTCACCCAGAGAAAACTCACCTGCCAGGCAGCTGCACAGAGGCCCGAAAGGCGGTCCCGGTGCGTGAACCCTGCACCCGGCTGGCGCCGAGGGCAGGAGCGTCGCTGAGGGCTGCACCTGTTACATGGCGCCCCAGGGAACCTCAGCCCCAGAGGGCCCCACGCAGCTGTATGCCCTGTGGGCACTCCATGCATATCCATTTGTCAATGAGTTCCAGACCAGAATTGCGAGCCTCGTCTGTGGGTTGCAGACTTCACCAAACTCACCCAATAGAGGCCAAACTCAGTTATTCCCTGGTAAGTACTCTGGTCTGTGAGAAGGGCGCGGATGGAGGCTGTGGCCAGTGTGGGGGAAGAGGCCCGGTCCCTGAAAATCACCGCTGCGGTCAGCAAGCACTGGCCTGAGTCTGCTTCCCGCTCCAGCGTGCCCAGCTCAGTGCCCGGTGCACAATAACCGTCACCGTTAAGTACTTCCAGGACGGAAGTACACGTTAGCTCTTGCGCACGCAGGCTGCTTCTCCTACCAGGGGACGGTGAGGGAAGAGCTAAGCCAGCAGCTGGCACTAACTCCATCTGCAGGGTCCCTTGAGAGGGAGCCGGGGGGTGCGGGTGCTTGCCAACAACTCAGTGCTTCCCGCCTCAGTCTCCCCTTCAGTTAAATGGGGTCAATGCCGCCTGTCCAGAACAGCAGTCAAACACGTAACACCCCCCTCCCCGAGTGGCACAGGGCAAACACCTTCCTGTTAGCATCTCGAGAATGACAAACATCATTTGTATTATTAGTTCCAACAAGTGGCCACAGTTCGGGCCTACGCGGCCATGCCTCTCCACATCAATAAACATATCAACTGGCCCAAAGACTCTCCAAGTGGAGATTCGGGGGGGGGGGGGGGGAGGGCTCGAGCAGTCATTTACATGACCCCTTTCCATCTCGCAGTCCCCCTCTCCCCGGGGCGGGCAAGTGCTCGTTTTACTGCCTGGCAACGAGACTGGGACTAAGCTTGCTAAAATATGAGTGTTTTTTTGGCCAGAGTACCAGAGAGCCTGCAGCCCTATGGAGAGAGAAAAATTGAACACACCAGGCCGTGGCTCCAGAAAGGGGAAGAATTAGGCTTCACACCGAGCAGGCTGAACCATGGCATTCTTTAGATAATGCTTAACAAACCCCCAAACAAAGGCAGCCAACTTCGCTGCATGTTCGTAAAATGTATTCTCAGCAGATTCGGGCTTATTGAAGCCCCGAGCTGTGCTCTGCAACCAGGGTCCCCGTCCTAAGCCTCCCGTTTTTCCGTGCTGCTCCCCTTGTGTAAGATCCTACCGACCCTGCCAATCAGAATTCCTCACCTCGGGCTCAGGGGGGCTTAGCAACCAAGGTGAATGGTGGTGCTTTTAAATTTGATCCTAACCCTTAAAACACAGCCCCCCCCCCCACCCCACCCCAAAGTACCCTTTCCTGATGAGCCATCACCCAGGGCCGGTCCTCAGTGGTTGGAGGGCTGACTTCTTGGAGATGAAGAAGGTGTGGGGTTGTGGGGCTCACCTCCACCAACTCGAGTGACGCTGTTCATGTTTAGTCACTGCTCCCCGGACCACTTATTACCATGGTCCCAGATGTTCAACCTTGAGGTTACTTTCTTTCTTCCTGTTTTTCCCCCTCTTTGGCTACGCCAACTATCACCGTTAGTTTGTAAACCGTGGTTATCATTAGCATCATTAAGTATGTGTGCACCACAAGGAAAGCCAGCTTGATAAACAGGTAGGCATGCTTTTGTGGTTCAGACTGTCCTTCTGAAGGACATAGAGGGCTGGGTGGAAACGGCAAAGGGACAGAAGCAGGCTGATGTATGGGAGAGTAAACACAAACATTCTTGAACTCCCTTATTACTAAATGCAGCTTTCACTTCTTTTCACCCTCCTGTGGTGTCCCACTGACCCTTTACCCAAATTCCCCAGGATCTGTGCGTTGGATGGGCCCTTTGTAACACTTACGAGAGAACAGGCATTTAAGGTCTGCAGCAAGATTGGGGTCCTTACACACGTACCGCCTGCAAATTTAATGAGCCCAATGCTTTTCCTGCAGAAGAAGGCCCCTCTCCTCTCCAGGATGTAGAGAACCGGACCGAGGGCCCCACCAACGGCCCTTGCTAATAACTCCATGACCTCAGGCAGGATTCTCTGTTAAGGGCCTTCTCCTCCATAAAACAAGAATGACAATTCCTACCCCTCACTGAACTCCCAGGGCTTTGGGGGTGAAAGGGATAAAAAGTAGAAAACGCTTTAAGTGCCTCTGAGAATGAAAAGGCAGACACGCAAGATATTGAGCTTTCTAAAAAAAAAAAAAATTAAAAATTAAAAAAAAAATAAAAATAAATCTCCAGGATTATCTAGTTCTTGAAGATCTTTGCATATAGCTGCTCTGAACCCTCATCTTCATGGAAAAGCGGCCCCAGAGGAGGAAGGCCCAAAGCACAGACCAGGGCCTCGGCCAGGGCTGGGAGCCACAGTCGTCTCGCACTTGTGGCCGATACGTTCATGGATTCTGATCTGGCAGATTTAAGCGGTGGCCCCAGCAAACATGGGAGCCAAGAAGCATGCCAAACACAGCGCTTGATGACAGAGTCCAGATCCATCCCCCAAAGACCGAAGACTCCAGGACTGCTGGAGGGGAGAATGGGGGAATGTGCGTTAGCTAAAGAGCAAGGTTTCAGGCTGACCGCAGAGCAGAAAGCAGGCTTCGCAATGATGGCTACGAATGCCCATGAAAGATGTGTATGGCAAAGGACCGCCCACTCAGCCAACCCCACCCACAGGTAATCGTGTCCACCTACATTCGTGTGTGCATGTGTGCACACGCCTCTGATGCCACAAGGCACTGTCCCCTGAAAACAAGGCTGGACTGCCCAGAATAGTGCCTAACGGACACTGCACCCTGAGTAAGTTACCTGTTGACTGATCAGAGTTCTACCGACTTCTGCTTTTTAATTTTTTTGCCATTTAGTCATTTTTGAGAAACAGAGCGTGAGTGGGGGAAGGGCAGAGAGAGAGAGAGGGAGATGCAGAATTCGAAGCAGGATCCAGGGTCTGAGCTGTCAGCACAGAGCCTGACGCAGGGCCCAAACTCACGGACCGCAAGATCATGACCTGAGCCAAACTTGGATGCTTAACTGACTGAGCCACCCAGGCGCCCTGAGTTCTACCAACTTTTAGATCATCCATAGAACTTAAGGGATTTTTTTTCCCCTCCAGAGATGGCAATGAGTTTTCACTGATAAATCAACCTCCCATTCAGCTCCCTTGTGATCAATGGCCCACAGATGTGAAGAGCTGACTGGGGTTAGGAGCACAGACACCTCACGCATTGGACAGACAGAAGCACGTGACGTGCCCAGCCCCCAGCCTCCACACTTCTGCTTCCTGCTGGTCCCCTAAGCCCGGGTCCCAGCCTCTGCTTCTCCCCTCGACACACTGTCCAGGCCATCCATCCGACCCCATGCTTTTCAATACCATCTACAGCTGAGGACCCCTAAGTCCTGTCCTCAGCTCTCCCTCCAAACCCACACCCAGCCAGACAGAACTCTTGGCCATGCCCCCCATCTGCTCGCCAAATCGTCCCCACAGCAGCCAGAGTGACCTTTTGAAAAGGTAAGTCAGATCTCACTCCGCTGCGCGGAGCCCTCCAGTGGCTCCTCCAATGGACTGAGAATAAAATCTGAAATCCCTACTTGGATTTACTAAACTTCCAGTCTGATCCTTGCCACCTTTTCGAACCCCAGGTCATGCCACTCCCTTCCTTCATTCAGCCACGGCTACACTGACTTCTTTTTGTGCCTCAGATAGGTCTTCCCCAAGCTCTTCCCCAGCGCAGGGCATTTCCACTGGCCTATTTCCTGCCTGGAACAACTTCCTCCTCCCCCCTCTTTACATGGACAGTTCCTCCTGGCAGTCAGATCTCAGCTCAAAGAGCCCCCCAGTCACCCACCCTAAGTACCCATCTGGCCACCTGATTCATCACCCAACACAGCATGATGTTTTCATATTGGCATCTTCATTCTGGATTTGTCTCCTCTGATTCTAATGTAACTCCACGGGCAGAGACTCGTGTCTGAGTGGCTAGAACAGAGCCTGGCACATAGCAGATTTTAAAGAACATTTTTCAAATGCATCACTCTTCTAATGAATAAAATACAAACGCTCACCTCAGTCACAAACGTTTAGGTGGGATTTTCCTCATCATCGTCCATGAGACATCACGAACCACAAGGCTATGCTTACTTTATATTTGATATCCCTTTGTTGGCAGGAGAGAGAAGAAATTGCTGAAGAATCATCACCTCCATCGGCAGGAAGTAAAGAAAAGATCCAAATTCACTCCCCCCCCCCCCCACCTACAACTTCACAAACCATCTCTGGTCCATAAGAATACCTGTACTGGGGGCGCCTGGCTGGTTCATTCAGTTAAGCGTCTGACTTCAGCCCAGGTTATGATCGTATGTTTCGTGGGTTCGAGCCCCGTGTTGGGCTCTGTGCTGACAGCTCAGAGCCTGGAGCCTGCTTCAGATTCTGTGTCTCCCTCTCTCTCTGCCCCTCCCCCGCTCATATTCATTCATTCTCTCTCTCTCTCTCTCAAAAATAAACATTAAAAAAAAAAAAAAAGAACACCTGTATTTGAGAAAAAGTGTTGAGAGCAAAAGACCTAGGTCTGAATCCCACTTACAGCCACTTCCAACACAGGGAGGCCAAGCAAGCCGCTGCCCCCGCCCCAGCCCCCAGCTTGGTTTTTTTCTCATCTGATAGATGAGTACACTACCAGCTTCGCCACCGACGGGGTTGTACTGAGGAGCAAGTGTGTGTGCAAAAGCACTTTTCACACTGTGAAGCGTGAGCTCCACATGCAGAGATGGCTAGCGTTCTCGAGATAAAGGGAATTTTTAACGACTACAAAAATCCGCCTGGTGATTCATTCCATTCGATATCATCTGATCACCTTGGCTCCCTGTGTGGGTGGGGGAGGGGGTTGGAATCGAAGCTACAAAAAGGCTGCTGAAGAAGTTTGAAGAACCCATCCCAACAACAGGCACTGAAGGCTCGTTCTGGGAGTCCAAGCGAATATTAAGAGCGCGCGCGCAGGCGGGGAGGTCAGAGTTAATTACAGCCAGCGGCATTTTACACGGTGCCTACCCAGGCCCTCTCCGCTGGGAGCACCGCACTCTAAATCCGAGCTGGCTGATATTAGCCAGCAGTGATTAGAATATGCCCACAGGGCCTTTTAAACTTTCCTTCTCTAGTTAAAGCATTTGTTTTCAGCAAGATTTATGGACTTGTCTGCTGAGCGCAAGTGGGTTTGCCAACACGGAAGTCCTTCCGTTTACAAAGCCTCGGCCGCTGAGCACCCGCCTGGCACCCGTGCGGGAAGAAAGGCGGCCTCCATCTGGGTGTTCTTTCCCACAGGAAACGGCGGCGTGTGGAGAGATGGCAGGAAGTTTTCAGATTTCTGACCAGCCTTCAAAGGCCCCCATTACCAGGAGCCACAGATACGGGAAAACACCCTGACCGGCCCCTTCAGGAGAGCCACAGTGCCTCAGTCTCTCTAACTGCGAAGTGGGTGGCAGGAAAAATGCAAGTTGGCCTTGCCAAGCTCTGACACACAGGAAGTGCTTGATGTCTGGCAGAATACCATTTATACCTTAACCACACATCCTCAGTGCTATTCTGAAAGGGGAGAAATGGGTGTCCTTCGGTTCAATGTTAATATGAAAACAGGCTGTGGGGTCTCTGGTCTGGATGCAGGAATTTATTAAGAGAATAAAGGAATTCTTGCCTCCACAGATATGGCCCATCACAGACTTGGAAGAAAACTCTCAGAGGGAGAAAGTTCTGCGGGAACTCTAGATCTCTAGTATCTACTTACTGACCACCCATGCTGGGGGAGTGTGGACACTGTGGGACAGTTTCATTGCAACACGACACAGTCGGATGAGACTGCATTTCATATCCCTTCCAGTTCTAAACTCTGTGATCCCATCGTTCGGCTTGTCCTTTACCACAACAGCTCAGAGGTGCTGCAAATCTTTTCCGGTCTAAGACCCACTGTCTCAGGGCTGCCTGGGCACACGGTCCTCTTGCCCAGAAGAGGAAAAAAGGCTCAAACGTCTGGTGCTTCCTCATGAAGGGTTAGGACAGACCCTGTGAGACCAGCTGCTCGCCATCCCTACTGAGGACCAAATGACAAGGAATGGGTTCTGCCTGAGGACCGCGGCTCAGGCTGGAAGTGGAGAAGCGATCGTAACCAGGGCAGGCTGTTAAACACAGCAACTAAGAGAAGCAGTGTGAGATTCTTTTCCAAATGCCTTCATTAGCCTGACAGGCCCACATCTACCTGGAAGGGCTCAGTTGTCTGGGGATGGGAATGGGGTGGAAGGCAAGGGTGAGGAGACATCCCAGCTCGTGTCAGTCTCGTGACCCAGCTCACTGGTGTTGGTCAGAATAGGGACTCGCTCATTAGAAAAGTACACCTCCTCTCCTTGGCCAGTAGAGAAAACACAGCGCAGGACCGGTCCAGACCTGAAGGCTGAAATCCAAGAGGAGGCAGGACCCTGAGCAGTCACTGTATGGGGAGGTGGGGGACGCACAAAGGCCGGGAGCTAGAGTCCAGGGGGCTATGTTGTCCCCTACCTTCATGGCTTTCGTCATCTCTGTGACTGTGGACAAACTACTTCCAACACCTGAACCTCAATTTTCTCATCTGTAAAAGAGGGTCAATAATTCCAACCTTGAAAGGCCCTGGTATTAGATAACCTATGCAAAAGCACCCAATAAAGCAAAGTCCTTCTTTTCTTCCTGGAAGGCCCAGGACTCTGTGCAGGAACTTGCCTGATAGACTGTGTAAATCTCACCTACTGAAGACAGGAGCCAGGGAAGAGCCAGCATGGCCCAGTGTTCCTTGACTTCATGCTGGACCAACCGGTCTAAGTTTCTGAACTTCTATACACCTGGACAGTGAAAGCACATGGCTTCAAAAACCAGAATCCGAGACGGCTACAATTAACAACTCAGACAACAACAGATGTTGGCAAGGATGTGGAGAAAGAGGATCTCTTTTGTGCTGCTGGTGGGAATGCAAACTGGTGCAGTCACTCTGGAAAACAGCATGGAGGTTCCTCAAAAAATTAAAAATAGAACTACTCTACGACCCAGCAATTGCACTATTAGGTATTTATCCAAAGGAAACAGGAGTGCCAACTGAAAAGGGCACATGCATCCCAATGTTTACAAGCAGCGCTATCGACAATAGCCAAAGTATGGAAAGAGCCCAAATGTCCATCGATGGACGAATGGGTTAAGAAAATGTGGCATATGTATATATATATATATGTATACACACACACACACACACACACACACACACACACTGGAATGCACATATATACAGCGTGTGTGTATGTATATACATGTACACGATGGGATATTACTCAGTGATCAAAAAGAATGAAATATTGCTATTTGCAACAAAGTGGATGAAACTAGATTGTATCATGCTAAGCAAAAGAAATCCGAGAAAGACATAAATAATGTCATTCATATGCAGAATTTAGGAAACACAACAGATGCACATCGGGGAAATGAAGGAAAAATAATATAAAAACAGAGAGGGAGACAAACCATAAGAGACTCTTACATACAGAGAACAAAATGAGGGTTGCTGGCGGGGTGTTGGGTGGGGATGGGCTAAATGGGGGGAGGGGCATTGAGGAGGGCACTTGTTGGGATGAGCACTGGGTGTTATATGTAAGTAGTGAATCACTAAATTCTATTCCTGAAATCATTACGCTGTATGTTAACTAACTTGGATTTAAATAAATAAATAACACAATCTGAGGATTCCACGTCAGTTTGGCCTTGATCAAGTTACTTTACCCGCTCTGTGCCTCCGTTTCCCCTGATTCAGTAGAAATGGAATAAGAACACCCAGGGTGGAGGGGAGAGTGCCCACCATGCACGAGCCACCTAACTTTCTATACGTTCTCTCCTTCAATCATCACAAGAATCTTGCAAGGTTATTACTATTGAGTCATTTTACAGATGAGGAAATGAAGGGTCGGGGAAAGTAAGTTGCCTGAGACCAACCACACAGATCGCGTGTGTGAACGTCTGTCTAAGAGGTGTTCTGAGGGCGCCTGGGTGGCTCAGTCAGTTTAAGCGTCCGACTTCGGCTCAGGTCATGATCTCACAGTTTGTGAGTTCGAGCCCTGCATCGAGCTCTCTGTTGTCTCTGTCCCACTGCCAGCCCCCCCCCTCCACTCACTCTCTCTCAAAAATAAATAAAAATATGTATCTTTTAAAAAAGAGGTGTTCTGAGCACTTGTAAAATTGTGTCTAGAAACAGAGAAAAGTCAATGATAACACCACACTATAAAGAATGTCTGGTGCCAGAAGGGAGCTGACAATTCTTAGATCCTGCAGGGTCCAAGGTACATCCACCTTAAGTCACACCTCTCTGCCCCACCCAGTGCCCATCTAGGTTACAATCCAGGAGGCAATTATGATGGGAATCACTATTAAGATTAGCTTAATATGAAAAATAAATCAAGGCAGTCCCGTCATATTTGTCTTGATAATAGGAAGCATATGAGCTTTAGAAACGCAAACTGCCAATTGCCTGAATGACCTCCTCGTCCACTGTCTAGCCAGCTGCCTCGAGGTGGGGTGGACTTCCTCCGCAAGAATCCACCTGGCCCGGCCCAATTCATTACACCCTAAAGATGGTTCTCTGGGCAGAATATGATCGGTCTTCTCACATGAGAGAATCCATTTCTCTAAGGGGCTCAAAGCACGACTCTTTCCCACTCCGTTCCTAATAGGTAAATTCCTCTTAACAAAGGAAGCCCAAATGCAGAAAGCAATTTGCCTAGAAGGAGGCAGTGACAAGACGTGGCTGGAACCGGGCCCTCCGAGCGGGTCACATCTGTGAACTGTTTTGTTCACTTGTGTTCCAGCACACTGGTGTTCTTTGTCCAGGAAGGATGAGGACAGGTCCCTTTGCTCCGACAGTCTGACGTCTCCCGGTATTGCTTCTCTCAACTCCCAGGCAACGGCTCCCACAAGGGCCACGGACCTGCCCCCTGAGCCACCGTCCCCACGCTTCCGACCAAGCCTTGCCGAGGAATACTCTATTCCCAGCAAATCCATAAAAAGTCAATTAGAGAAAGTCAGCCATGATCCAAAATGCATCTTGGCTTTGTTTAGAAACAGAAACACACACACACACACACACACACACACACACACGTGCGCACGCGCGCAAACAAAAACCCTCAAAAACAATAAGCCCACTCACTGCTGTATTCCTCTCAAGACTCTTATTTCACAAATCTGATGCAGAGACAATTTCCCAAGGCTTCTGCTATTGTGTAAATCGAGGCATGCCTGTCCTGAGAATGAACTCCCAGCCAGGGTCCCTTGTTTGCTTGTATAGCTATAGAGCCGCCCTGAGTTATTCATTAACTTCCTGTATGAAAACCAAATAATAAAACTGAAGTGTGTTAAACAAATCCAGATGAGGGGGTTTAAATCACCTCCAAGTCACTAGGCTTAAAACCGCTGTCACTTCCCCTGGAACAAATACGCTCTACCTAGCTCCAGCACCGCGTTATTACATGGAGATAACAATATTTATGCCCATCCCAGGGGGTGACTGGATGGACAGCTCCCCGGGGCCGGGCCGGCACGAAGGAAGAACTGACAGGCGGTGGCAGGGGGAACGGGTAGGTGGCCCCCCGAGTCCCCTTCCGGCCCCGTGATTCCAAAACACGCGCAGAGATTCGGGGCGGAAAGGTGTCCGGGGAGGAGACGTGTCGTGTGGAAGGCAGAAACGCTTCTGTGACTAGCTGCGAGAGCCAGAGTCTTCACCCCCTCCCCGTAACAACCACTTAGCCCTTATTTCTCCCCAGGGACTGGTGTGCGAGCAAACAGCAGGCAGCTGTCTGGGCCGCCGCTGGGGACCACGAGGCGATGTCAAGTCCACACCAGCAAAGGCCCTCCCGGGCCCGGCCTGCGAGTAGCCAACATGTGGTTAAAGAGCCCAATTCTGCGGGGACCCCGCGTCTCCTAGGTTACCGCCGAGGACTGTGTTTTCCTTTATTACAACAGAAAACGTGTGTTCTCCGGGGACCGTTCAAACATCCGTACGGGGTCCACCCGCGAGTGTGCATCTACACTCGCACACACACTCCGCCCGAGTGGCAACGGCGACCCGGCTCTTCAGACGACCCTCTCCAGATATTTAAAAGTCACGGGGCCTCGCTGCGGTCCCGGCAGCCTGCCTGCGGCGGGCGGTGCCCTCGGGCAGACGCATCGGGCAAACAGTCTCAGCCCTCTAATTAGAAGGGAGGAAGTGATCGCATCCTCGAATTTCCTTTAGGTTGGACGCCATAAAAATCACGAGGTAATATCCGATCGGCCGAGCGAGGCGCACCTGAGTGAGCAGCTGGGCGCGTGGACACGGCAAACAGACCCGTGGCCCCCGCTGGGGCGACCCGCACACCAGGCAGGAGGGCCAGGCCTGCACCTGCATGCCCCGTGCCTTCGACCCCTCTTTTGCGGTCACATGACGAAGTCACGGAGAGGGCACGGGAAGGGGTCCTGCTGATGTAACTTAAAAACCGCCGACCCAAACCGGTACTCACACAAGCAATATGGCGCCGCAGGCCTGCTTCTTTCCAGGGGGTTCCCTGTGCTAGTGGGCATTGTAACAGGCGTTCGGGGCCATCTGTCTCCCCAGCCCGGCCCAGCGGTCAGATGCAAAGTCCCCCAGGAACAGACGTGGGGTGGGACATGAAATTCTTCCGGAGAAATGTCGCTAAGCTCCCTGGCCTTGAATCTCACCTACCTCTCCCCCGACCACACATCTCAGATGATTCAACGTATAAAAGTGTTCACGTTTCCAGCGTCCCAAATCCCAGGACTGACAACCCATGTGACTGGCATTAGGCGCACGCCATCGCACACGACTGTGTCCACTGGCACAAAAGATGCTTAGTGTGGGACCAACTTCTAGGCCCCATCACGCAGCCAGAAAAAGAGAACAGTGACCAGCCTGCCTTCCCCAGGCGGCCATGCAGGGGTAAATTGGAGAGGAGAGCTTTTGCAAAGTCTCAAGCCTTTGAGACTCACATATGTAAGGTCTTAGCTGTCACCACAGGGTCAGCCGGCATCCCTGCCGAATTTGGTCTGGGTCCAGCCCCCGCTGCATACCAGAAGCACCTGACAAGCTTTTTTCTTTTTTTTTTTTTTTAAATAACAAAGCATAGGCAAAGGGTTATGGGGTTCCAGTTCAGTTGTTCTAATGTGTGGGGATGGGAGACCATGGGGCTAGTATAAAAACAGAGGGAGGCGACAGTCCTGGGCCTCCCTTTCAGTAAACGTGTATGTACAACTGGCCCTGATCCGTCAAGCCCTCAGTTTATGCATCAATTAAATGGACATCGTAATACCACCATCTAAGCCCCCCTATTCATCTCACTGTTTACCGAATACCTACTGTGCTCATTGCTTCTGGCCACAGTGAAAACTTACCACAAACTTGATAGCTTCAAACAACAGATACCTCTTCTTCACAGTTCTGGGGGTCAGAACTGTGTCACTAGGGTGATATGTAGGGATCAGCAGGGCCACGTGCCCTCCGGAGGCTTTGGGGGCAAATCTGTTCCTTGCCTCTTACGGTTTCTGGTGGCTACTGACATCCCTTGGCTTGTGACCACATCACTCCAGCATCTACCTGTATCTTTACATGGGCTCTGTGTGTGTGTGTGTGTGTGTGTGTGTGTGTGTGTGTGATTTCCTCCTGCCTCTCCTTGGGACTCACCTGGATTCCTCCAGGAGAATCTCATCTGAAGATCTTTATTCACATCTGCAAAGGTCCTTTTTCCAAATAAAGTCACATTTACAGGCTGCAGGGGTCAGGAACTGACATCTTCGTGGGGACATCTTCAGCCTGCCACATGCAGACACTGTGCTATGTGCTGGGAGCACAGCCAAGGAGAAGATACTAATGACTCACGAGGAGTGGTAGGGATTACAGGCCCCCAGACTTGAAAGAGGTTAGAGCAGTGGTTCTCCAAGCATGCTTTGGACCAGCAGCAGTGCCTGGGAACTTATTAGAAAACCAAATTCGGGGTGCCTGGGTGGCTCAGTTGGTTGAGCATCCGACTTCGGCTCAGGTAATGATCTCACAGTTGGTGGGTTCGAGCCCCGTGTCAGACTCTGTGCTGACAGCTCAGAGCCTGGACCCTGCTTTGGATTCTGTGTCTCCCTGTCTCTCTGCCCCTCCCCCACTTGTGCTCTGTCTCTGCCTCTTGAAAATAAATAATTGTTAAAAAAATTTCTTTGAAAAGCAAATTCTTGGCCCTCCTCTCCACCTTCTGAATCAGAAACTCAGCAATCTTTAGTTATCAAGCCTGTTTTACCAAGGTGATTCTGATGCACATTAATGTTTGAGAACCACTGGACTAGAGTAGATGGAATTTCTTTATTCTAGTCTTCTTTCCCCAGTACCTCTGAATTCAGATCCGGTTTCTACTTAAACATCACCACGTTAGCCACCTGTCCGCTCCACTGCTCACAGTCAAGATGGAGAGAAATGGCTTGGGACACCTGGGTGGCTCAGTCGGTTAAGCGTTCGACTCCAGCTCAGGTCACGATCTCGCGGTTCGTGGGTTCGAGTCCCACGTCGGGCTCTGTGCTGACAGCTCAGAGCCTGGATCCTGCTTCAGATGCTGTGTCTCCCTCTCTCTCTGCCCCTCCCCTGCTCATACTCTCTCTCTCTCAAAAATAAACATTAAAAAGTTTTTTTAAAAAAAAGATGGAGAGAAATGGCTTAAAGTTACTAATGTAAGATCTAAGGATCTTTATGAGTGACCTTGAAAACTCCAGACATCGCCAACACTCCCCACCTTCCCAATAGTTCCAATCAGCAGCTGATGACTGAATGCCAACTTCTGGTGTATGGCACTACCCCGGGCACCGAAGGGGACACACAGGGATAAGACACACAGGTGCCAGTGTTGAGGATATGACCATCAGAATGGAGGAACC
Source organism: Panthera tigris (assembly GCF_018350195.1). Lineage (NCBI taxonomy): Eukaryota > Metazoa > Chordata > Mammalia > Carnivora > Felidae > Panthera > Panthera tigris. The sequence continues at coordinate 60,667,512 of NC_056678.1, read as the reverse complement.
GATCCAAGGGCCCTAAAACAGTGATTAACTTGCAGCAGGTATATGTCCCCGGCTTAGAAGTGAAGGGGTGGTTCGAGGCTGGGTCTGTCCCTTTCCATCTGCATGACGTAGCAGCTGGGTGAATTTGGGCCCCTCACTTTACCTCTCCGGGCCTCGGTTCCCTCATCTAGAAAACGAGGCAGTTGAATGGGACCATGTCTAATCATCTGTGACTCTTCCTGGGGCCAAAAGTGCTATCTGAATTCAGAATGAGGACAGCTAATCTTGAGTGCTTACTGTAGCACGAGCTGCCTTAAACATTTTGATACGTTTGGTCCTTATTCCAACCCCAGGAGGCCGGTTCTGTCATCTGAGGAGCAGGTCAGGGATACATCTGCTATCACACAAGTAGTCAATGGCGGGGCTGGGATTTAAGCCTGTCTTCGGAACCACTATACTACACGGCTGTTTGCAGCGGACGAAGCCAGGCAGGGATGGCTGGCAGGGGCAGACACACTTGCTTCTGGCTTTGAAAGACAGCCAACAGAAACCAGCTATAAAAAGCAGAATTTGGCATCGTGTTTCTATAGGATTCTTAGGGTTTTTTTTTTTTTTCCTTTAACAAGTAGGGGGGGAAAGAGCACAGCTCCTGGGGAACCTCATTTCCGTAACAGCTCTGGACTCATAGCTGCCCATTCTGGAAACATTGTTTTCATTTTCAAAGGTCTGAGAACCTCACAGAGAGGTCTGCCCCCCAAACAAGGCTCAGAAGGTAAGCCAGCGGCAGGAGTAGTTGTTACATAGTAAAAGGCAGAGGGGAAGGGAAAAGCCAGTTTAGACCCTTGAGATGGTTCTAAGGTCCATTCAGACCAGAGAAGCCTGGCCTCCCCCCTGGAGAGCCACCTTTGTAGCAGAGTGCTGGGCCGTGACATCCACCTGTACAGCCTCCAGCTAAGAGGCCTGACTTACACTTTAAAATGCCTGACAGGCGCCTGGGTGGCTAGGTCGGTCAAGCGGCCCACTTTTGGTCTTGGCTCAGGTCATGATCTCACAGTGTGTGAGTTCGAGCCCCAAGTCAGGCTCTGTGCTGTCAGCACAGAGCCTGCCTGGGATTCTCTCTCTCCCCCTCTCTCTACCCCTCCCGCACGGGCGCGTGCGCTCTCTCTCTCAAAAATAAATACATTTAAATAAAGAAAAATAAAACTCCTGATGATGAAACTTAGTCTCCTTTATGTCTTCCAGGTAGGCATCATTCTTTTGCTCATTCCCTCAAAATGTGTGCAAGGTGTTGGGTCTCAGACATGAACAAGATCAAGGGGGCGGAAACCAACACACCCAGGGCTGGTGGCGATCCTCTCAGCCTGGGGCACTTGCCACATTCCCTGTCAACATCGAAAACACTTACTGGAGCCGAGCTGTATGCAAGACGCGGGACTAGATGCCCTCAGGGAAAGAAAGGGCTTAGGAAGAGTCCAGTAAGCCAAGGATTCCAGATAGCCAATTTCTACTTGAGTTTTACTTCCAATGGGCCATGTGGACCTCGTACAATTATTTAACCTGGGATCTGGGCGCCGGGGTGGCTCAGTTAAGTGTCTGACTTCGGCTCAGGTCATGATCTCACAGTGTGTGATGTCAAGCCCCGCACAGGGCTCTCAGCACAGAGCCCACTTCGAGTCCTCTGTCTCCCTCTCTTTCTGCCCCTCCCCAGCTCAAGCGTGCTCTCTCTCTCTCTCTCTCTCTCAAAAAGCAAACAAACAACATCAATTAACATAGGATCAAGGTGTGCAAGTTTCAAAGAACTTCCCCAGTTGAGTGTAGGCAATGTGTCTCTACCAACCTCACTCGCCTCACCCACAGAATGAGAGACCTGGGCTGAAAGATCATTAGGACCTTTTCCAGCTCTACAAGTTGTGATAAGGAGAATCACAACCTAAGACTCGGAGGGAGGGAGGGAGGGAGGGAGGAGGCGACCTGGGGAGTGGTACGCGTGTAACCGTGACAGCCAATGATGGCGAGCACGCGCCGTGTGCTGGACAGCCACGCAAGGGTGTTTGCTCTGGTCTTCACCAGAGCCCTCGTCTATGAAGGAGGGCACGGAGCCACAGGGCTCGCGCACCTGTGCAAGGTGACACAGCTAGGGGCGCACAGGGGCCAACGTGCAAACACAAGCAGGTCTGAGCCTGGTGGCTGAGCTGCTGACCACCACCCCGTCTGGTGAGCCCAGCGAGGGAGGTAGCTGTGCTCTCAGATCCTCTATTTATAAACCCTTTCAGCCGGACCTCGGCAACCCCCGCAGGTTTTGGGGTGCCCAGGACCCTGAGAGCAGCGCTGACTCTACAATGCTTTAGGGTGAATTGCAACGAAGAGTCAGTAATAACTGGCTGGTAAGTTTCTAAAGGCACCATGCCTAGGGCTGGGGGTGGTTGGCTGGGGTACAGGGACCCAGGCACCGTGGCTCCTGCCGGGGGCAGGATAAACCGCCAAGGGCTTCCCCGAGAGGGCAACCTGGCAAGTTCATCAAAACCCTTACAAATGTGCACCGTACTCAGACTCAGAAATTCCTCTTCTAGGGATTTAACTGGAGTTCATTTATTCATTTTTGACCCTTCAGCAGTTAAACTTTTGAGTACCTAATAAGAGCAGAGGTACTTCTCCCCATAAAAATTAAATGCACGTGAATGTTGGCATGTGGTTACAGAGGATGTGTGGATGCCAGTCTGAAACCTACCTGAGTTCCAGCTTTGAATCCCTAAGGGGCGGCGGGAGGGGGATCAAGGATGCCCAACACCTGGATAACATGGTACATAAATCCAATTTAATATCCCGCAGCCATTTAAACTGATATTGGAAATGTGAAAGAACTCTTAATGCAGTGGGAAAGTGTTCGTGACAGATGGCTGACTGCAAAAGGAGTTTATAAGATATTATGTACAATATGATCCCTACAAAAATACATAGGCAATGGTTGGGGGGGGGGGGACAAACACAAGGCCTAGATAACAAAACATTAATGGTGATTATTTATAGATCTTGTGAGGACGCATTATTTTCATTTCTTTTCTATGTACTCCAAATTCTCTATAATGAATATGTATTCCTTTCATCATCAGATATAATTATTTTTTAGTGTTTATTTTTGAGACAGAGAGGGAGAGAGAGACTCCAAGAGAGTCTCCAAGAGAGAGACAGGCTCCAAGCTGTCTCAACACAGAGCCTGACGTGGGGCTCAAACTCATGAACCATGAGATCATGACCTAAGCCGAAGCAGACCCTTAACCGACTGAGCCACCCAGGCACCCCAGACATAATTAATTATTTGTTACAGAGAAATCACCTAATGACAGTGCCTCAAGAAACCTGAAGTTTTCTTTCTTTCTTTTTTTTTTTTTCCTTCTCCAATATAAGCTCCCAGCCCTCCTCCTAAAGACAAAGATATCAGGGTCAAATCTGAAATCGAAGTGTGTTATCAATGGATACATTCTACCTACTTGTGTATAAACATGGAGATACTTTTCTCCTTGCGAGACAGAAACAGGAATGTCAGGCCTATCATTAGAAAGGTAAGAGGTCCTGGCCCTTTAAGGAGAACAGCCACAATAAACACAAAGTTCAGGTCGCTGGTAGAGGCAAGTCGAACAGATGGGCCTGGAATCTGAACACCACGTCTGGGGCCCCATCCCGAACAACCAGAGAGGATATTGCACGTTTACTCTTCTCTCCTTCTCAGTATTTCTTTGGCCACAAAAGGTTGGTTGGAAACAGTTGTAACCTTTTGAGAACTGATTAAAGGTCCACTTTTAAAATCCCATCCAAATTATATACATAAATAGAAACCGATAAATCCAACTTGCTTGTGAGTTCTTTACAACGCTTAAATATACACACACACAACCACATAATTGATAAGGGACATACATTTGAAAGCCTCTTAGAAGTTAACCCCCAAATTTCTTCCCCATCTATGGGGATGTGTTGAGGCAACGAGATGTTCCACATTGCCATCAAAAGTGCTTGTTTTTCCTTCTAAAACAGATTCGGGGAGCCTGGGTGGCTCAATCGGTTGAGCATCTGACTTCGGCTCAGGTCAGGATATCACAGTTCATGAGTTCAAGCCCCGCGTCGAGCTTTGCACTCGCAGCATGGAGCCTGCTGGGAATTCTGTGTCCCCCTTGCTCTCTGCCCCCTCCCCTGCTGGCGCCCACACGTTCTCTCTCTCTCTCTCTCTCTCTCAAAAATAAACAAACATTTAAAACAGATTTGATCACACTCCAGTACTGTTGAAAACCCCACACCGGAGCCCCACATCCAAACTTAGCCTACGAGACCCATCCCGGCCTCAAATGCCACCCAGACCAAACCCCGTGCCCTGAGGCCTGCCGGAGCTTGCTGGTCCTTGAGGCCAGGCTTTCCTGTGCTGCTTACACTCCTCCCTTTGCTGAATGCTACTTTCTAACTTCCCTCACCTGCCTCTGTCAAAGTCTATCCGTCCTTAGACACCTTCCCCAAAATAGGGTGAAACAGCATTGAACTTATATAGTTTGTTTTATATATTTTATATATAGTTCTCACCAATCGCAGCATCTTCCTGAGAAGGAAGGGGTCTGCGCTGGGTTTGAACAACAAATAGGAATCCATCAGCTGAGGGAGAGGGGGAAGGGCATTACAGACGGGGGGGGGAAAGCACGTGCAAGGCACAGAGACCATACCAGGGCATGAAGGGTAAGGCGCGAAACGGCAAGAGAGGAGACCAGGAAGGTCCCACTGGAGGTTACCATCTCAGAAGAGAGGTACCAGCATCCCCGGCAAAATGCACCCATGGCGTGAGAGCTCCGTAAAGGAGGTGTGTGGCCCAAAGGAGGAGGGCCAGTTCCAAACATCACCTCCACTGCGAAACCCTCTTCACGGTCTCCACTCAGAATGACCCGTTCCTTCCCTGATCCCCGAGAGCATTGTCTCCGTCCCTCTAGAGTGGCGTCGCCGGCGGATCCCCGGACCCCGCCACAGCTACTAGGTCAGATCTGGTACGCTGAGGTCCAGGCCTGTGCCATTCTTCCCTCTCACACGCCCTTTTTTTCTGATATGAACCAGGAGACACTGCAAAGAGCAGGGCCTCCTGAACTGGCTGGAGTTGCAAGCAATGTCACTTTGTATGTTTTTGTTTTTTTCCAAAGAATGTGCGTTTACTCTCCATTATGGGGGGGGGGGCGGTTACAGGAAAGGCTGCGAGCTTTGACTTTGCTTGGTTCAGCAGGAAGAGCAAATCCACATTTAGCAAGTGTGTTGGCCAAAAGGGCTTCCGCGTTTCTAATAAGCTGCTTGGGTGTTGTGGATACCCAAGGAGGTTTGCAAACCAACACTTTGTGCCCTGGTCTGGGCTGACTCAGTTAATTCCCTCCCTGTGTGTCTCTTCCCCATCGGACTATGAAGAGGGTGTCTTTGAAATCTCTAGTGCCCCAAGCACGATGCTTAGAATATGAAGCCCTGAATAAAAGAACATGCAAACTCCCATCTACCCCCTGCTCAGTCAGACCCTTACCCCTTCTGCCCTGGGTCCCCTCAGGTACTGGAAATCTCCTTCCTTCAAAGGCTAAAACAAAGGTTTTCTAGAACTTAGAGAATTACCAGGGAGGTTTAAAAACTCAGAAACTCAAGCCATACCCCCGCCAGTCCCAGTATAAGTGGTCTGGGCAGGACCCAGGGATCAGAATTTCCTAGAGCTTCTCAAAAAGGACTGCCGTGTCCTTTGTCTCAGCAGGCAAAGCCACTGACAAAGCCAGGCTAAAAGCAAACCTGGAAGTCTCAGCTCCCCATGAGGCTGAGATGGTCTAACATAAAGTCTCTGGAGGTCCCCAGCTTGCACTTGAGCAAAACACTCAACAAGGAAAATCAACATGGTGGGCAATGATCTTAAGGCCTCTACATTCTGGATGGAGACAGTGGTGTCAGGGAGGACTGGTGGCCGGACATTCGTAGAAACAGAATGGGGCTCCCAGGAGACTCCAGCCCAATGTCAGACTCCTATTGTGACCTCCAAGACTAAATGCCAAATGACTCCAAGACCTTGCCGGCCTCTTTGCCAGGAAGAAGCCTCGCCTTGCTCCACCCCTGCCCCAGCCTTGGGGTCCATGGAGCTGCGTCCCGCTGTCGGCAACCCATTCAAGCTTTCAAAGCCTGATTCCCCATCTGTAAAATGGGGATAATAAAACCCAGCCCGCTGCACCCTGCTGTGTGAAGCTTCAGTGTGGCGAAGTCGATCAATGTCACGTGTCTATGCCATTAAAAACCAGTTTCCATTTCCTAAACCAGGAAAGCTAGGCCATAGGACATAAAGACAATTCCAAGGAAGAAGCAGCCTCACACAGCTTGCGGGAGTTAAACCTGAAATAAAGACTGAAACGCAGAATGTCCCAGCGAGGCATCTCCACGGTGCAGGTACTAGGGCCCCTGAGCTGACCTTTCCTTTCATCAGAGCATGCACGCGTCTCGGCGTGGGGGTGCTGTTCTCCGGCCCGGCTGGCTTCTACGCGGCCACTTGGGGAGACGAGAGCTCCTTTATTGCCAGCAAGGACCTCTGTCACTTGAAGACTAACGGACTCTGCGGGCTCCAATGCCACTTGTAGCTAAAAGGCGTGTGGCCCAGACAGTGTTCCCACCGAGGAACAGTGGGAACAGCACGGCTGGGGCGGAGGCCACGGTCAGCAGGGCCAAAGGGAGGAATTTCCGCGTGACCGGCCAAAGGGTTCTAAACAGAGAGAGCATCACGTCCGTGGTGCTGCAGCCGAGAGGCCCAGTTCTAAGAACAGATCGATTAACACGGGGCCCAGAGGGCTGGCAGTGACACTCTAAGTGCCATTCTGCACTTTGGCGGCTGACCTCTGGCCACAGCCGAGGTGGCTGGTCCGTGTGAAATGCTACCATGCCATCTGAGATCACCTCTCATTTCAACGTTCCAGAAGGAACAGAGGCAGCATGTTCCTTAGACGAGAGTCTCTAGGGCCTGTGGCAGCCGCTTTGGGAAACAACCAAATAGCCACAAGCGTAAGTGTAGCAAATTACCACACGTCCTACTGGGCAGCCAGTAACAACGAAGAGGAACTCACTGAGGGCGACACTATGACCTCAGTGGTGTGAAGGGTGCCTGCACGCGGAGGGGAACTTCTAAGCATCCGTTGTACGCTGGGCTCATCACAAGAATAACTTTACTTAACCCTTACAACACCAAGAGGTATTTTTATTTTTCCCATTTTGCGGATGACTAAATGAGACGCACAGAGGCTGGAATCACTTGTCCAAGGGGTAGCCGGGTTCAGACTCGTGGCTTTCACAAAGCCAGTGTCCTTCTGGTAGATCTCAGCCCCAGACACCCCATCCTTCCTCTTCCCTTCTGTATCTGCTCTCTGACAAGAACGTGGTGATCGACCTCTACACATCATTACGAACTTAAGCCATTGCTTCTCTCGGGGTGTCTTCTGACTAAAATGAAAAGGCGAATTCCCTTGTTAATGGATCCAAGGTTCCAAAAAGCTGCCAGAGGAGGCATTTGCCAACCCAGGAGTCCAGTACCTACCCATCCTCAGAGCCAGTCCCAGCTCTACGGCCATCAGGGGATCAGGCAGAGGAGGGCACCAAAGTCCTCTGATTTCCTGCCTCGCTGCCGGCCATGGGGCCATGCTCTCTATCATGGAAAGCCCTTAATACCACAGGATGGAAGGTATTCTCTGCCTGAAAGATATCATTATTGAATAAAAGGGGAGGGAAAACAGAAAAAGGGCATCAAAGCCTAAACAAATAACATCAGCATGAAATCTTTAATGAATGGCTCATCCAATGCGATCTACTGAAATCCAGAAGGTTTAGCGAAAGATGCCTTAAACCCAGTTTATACTGCAAATCAGCCATGAAGAAAAGTCAACACCAAGTTAATCCCCATTTAATAATTCAGTTTCAGGATGTTAAAACATATTTCTGTTGGAGCTCCTGCATGTAGGAGTGATAACAGGGCAACCAAGAAACACGCTACGAAAAAAAAGAAGGCGGAGGAGAAGGAGAAGAAGGAGAAGGGGAAGAAGAAGAAGGAAGAAAGAAGTATTCTTGCAGGAACTCTGCTATTAAAGGTGGCAGTCACCTCTTCCTGACTCCTGACTTCACCTCCCAAATCCTTTCTTTTTCCCCTCAGACCTTCTCCCAGGCAGATTTTAAGCCCTGTTTTGGGGCCTGGCCTTGACCAGTGTGACTGTCAGGTCATTGGTTCAGGTACCTAAGACTGACGGCCCAAGAGCTTCTGTGGGACAATAGCCATCGGACCCGAAAATTCTTCCCTCGGTGCCCTTTGGGAAGAGTCAGTTACGTGGTGACTGACTCATCAGAACCACGGCTAAGCATAACACCAACAGGCGGTGGCTGGCCATCCCCTCACGGATCCATCTTCAGAGCCCATCCCATGCTCAGCGGACATCCACAGCTGCCGCCAATTCAGAGCTGACCAGAACCTGTCATCGACGGAAACGTGCGCACAGCCTTAGACCTGCACACTTAATTCTCCCCCTCGGCTTTCTGGAAAGGGCTTCCTCGTCGCTAAGGGACTGGGGGCGACGTCCAGGACCTTCCTCCACAGAGTTCCCCAGACACACCGGCAAGTGCCCAACACGTCCTTCTCCCCCATCAGAACCCTGACCTGACCCCAGCTAAGCCCTCTTCTTCCTTCTCCCAAGGTTCCCTCGCTTCTAAGTGCAGAGAAAGCGGTTTCTCCTCAGCTCTCCTCAGAAGAACAGCATTTTGGGGGTGCCTGGGTGGCTCAGTCGGTTGAGCGTCCGACTTCAGCTCAGGTCATGATCTTGGAGTCCGTGAGTTCGAGCCCTGCATCGGGCTCTGTGCTGACAGCTCGGGGCCTGGAGCCTGCTTCGGATTCTGTGTCTCCCTTTCTGTCCCTCCCTCCCCGCCCCCACAAAAAAAAAATTAAAAAAAAAAAAAGAACCGCATTTTATGCATACATCAAATGGGAAGACCCACATTCCAGTCCATCCCTGGCCGCAGCCAGGGAGCTGTCTCCCCACTGTTCCCCGCTCCCACAGCAGCTCCCTGGATGCCCCTGTGGTGCCCACCGACTGCTCAGAAATTAAAAGCGAATTTGCATCACCTTTGCTCAGCGCTCAGTTTTCATTTGCATTTTATTTGCACAGCACTTGCATATAATATCGTAGAAATGCCCAGAACTCTCCCTGCCCCCTTCCCACTCTGCCTGCTCCTCCTTACCCATGGATCCCAGGGTGCCTGTGAACCCAGGAAAATTACAGGCAGACCCTGGCACCCTGAGGAACCAAACCAGCGAAGCTCTCCAGTGGCATCTCAGGGGCAGGCGTTTGATGGCAGTAGGTTCTGATCGAGAGTGACTTAGAGCCCCGGTATCTGCTTCCCTTATATATGTAATCGGAGTAAAATTCTCCCCGGTGTGCAAAAGTGAGGAGACGGAGGAGGCGACCTGGGGAACGATACACACACAACGGTGACAGCCGACGATGGCTGAGCATGTGCCGTGTGCTGGACACTAAGCTGAGCGCCCGATGGGGACCCAAAACCACCAACTCTCAGGACCGGCTTAACACAATCCCACGCCTGGGGGGAAGTGTAGGGCAGCTACCTTGAGCCATCTGTGGAAACCCCAATGATGCATCCCATTTAATAGCCCTTCCTCCTTAACAAGGGAACTTTCTGCAGCTCGGCTCTGGTGGGTGTTCCACCCACCTGCCTGTCATCCCACCTGGCACCTGTATGTTTGCACACCGCGACCCCAGGGCCCCCCACCCTGACATGTACACAGCATCTGGCTCACCCCAAACCAGCATGCGTCTAAGACATATGCCCCCTGAATACACCCTTCTGCCAGTGCGATACCAGAAGGCACCGGGATTTCTCGAAGACCTGAAATTTATCTAAAACACGCACACACAGAGCAGGGGGAGGAGCAAAACAATACCCTGCATGCAGCACGCCACCCGAGCCAGCCTCTGCTCGCTCAGTACCCATTCGAACAAGTACCCTCCTCCCTGTTTACACAGACAAGCGGCTTCCAACCTGGTGGAATTCGGTGTCAAAAAAAAAAAAAGTCGAGAACACTTTGCTAAATACGCTCCCCCAGTGTCAAAAATGACAGCCGGGTTCCAAGATGCACTTTAAGGAGAAAACAAAATCAGGTGCCGAGAGCACTGGGACCGTGAAGACAGAAAGGACAGACAAAATGAACACAGACTGAATGGGTTCTGGTCTTTTCCCTTTGTTTTCAACTGTTGCCAAGTTATTTATCCCTAGAAAGCCACTGACTTATTCAAGGTGAAGTGTTTCTTTGTGAGAGGACTTATTTCGCTTGGTTTTACTTAAGTATCTGGCTTTCAGGGACGGAGGGTGGGGGTGGTGAGGGGGAAATAACCAAATCACAGAAACGTGGGCGAGAGACCTTCAAAACATGATTCGCCTTCTTCTTCTACAGTGGAGGAAACCACAGGGCCCACGTGTCACACACCCACAGTCAGGTGACTTTCCCAAAGTCGTGCAGACAGATGCACCAGCAGCAGGGACCACAGGCAACCCCTGGCCCCCACTTCCCGCTTCCCCTCACTCACTTTTCTCCGGAAAGAAGAGAAGGTTCTGAGATGCTGGTGACGTCGACCCAGGCTGTCCTCCTAACTACCCTTGACAATGATGTTCCAAGGTCCTGCCTTCGGTGTCCCCAGCTGTGCATCGAAAATACCTGTGCCCAGGGCACCTGGGTGGCCCAGTCAGTTACATGTCTGACTTCAGCTCAGGTCTTGATCTCGCGGTTCGTGGGTTCGAGCCCCACGTGGGGCTCTGTGCTGACAGCTCGGAGCCTGGAGCCTGCTTCCGATTCTGCGTCTCCCTCTCCCTCTCTCTCTCTCTCTCTCTCTGCCCCTCCCCTGCTCATGCGCTCTCTCTCTCTCTCTCTCTCTCTCTCTCTCTCTCAAAACTAAACAAACATAAAAAAAAAGAAAATATCGTGCTCACTTTTTACCTCACCCGGGTACCGTGAAGGTGAGAGACCAGTATGACTGAATGCTTGGCCATCATCTTGTACAAAATCACTGCCCACAAAGTTGTCTAGTGACCCTAAGATGACCATTCCCATGATTCTCTTTAGAGAGAGGTACCAGGGGAGCCTCTCTCTCCAGGTGCGTGGGGAGGCTGCCAGGGTGCTAGCAGTGGAGACCCCGGGAACTCAGAATTTTGTTGCCTTCCCCCCCTCCCCCAGCTCCGTGGAAGCTCAGAACAGTTTCACACGTTCTCCCAAAGGACGCTCTAAGCCTGGGTTTTTTTCGAACACCTCCTGCTCCACACTATCCCCTTCATTACTTTGCTCCCGCGTTCTCGTTTCAACCACTTTATTATACCTTTGTTGTCTCAGCTCAGGCTCCTACAATGAACACCCCAGACCGAGGGGCTTAAATCACAAGCATTTATTTCTTAGGGCTCTAGAGGCTGGGAGGTCCAAGATCAAGGTGCTGGCCGATTCGGTTCCTGGTGAGAGCCTGCTTCCCGATCTGTAGATGGCATCGTCTTTTTGCATCCTCGCATGACAGAGAACTCAGTTCTCCTCCTCGTCTTATAAGGGCACTAATCCCATCGTGAGCTCCCTCCCTTCATGACCTCATCGAACCCTAATTACGTCCCAAAGGCCCCATCCCCAAACACCACCACACTGGAGAACGGACTGCAACGTGTGGATGGGGGGAGGGGCACAGACCTCCCGTCCGTAACATTTGTCGTTACTGTAAATTGCCTTAAACCTTCTTTGGAAGGGTGTAGTATAAATAACAATAATGAAATTCTCAAGCTTTGAAAAGAAAGATAACGTATAATTTTTATACCTCTTGGGCCCAAACCAGGAATGCGGAGCTAGTGAGAACACTTGTTTCCGTGCCAAGATTACAACACCAAGCAGAGACCTCCAAGAGGCTCCCACGTGCGCAGGTAAATCTAGGATGGGCCGCCTCTGCCTCCGCCTTTCCACAGCCCACAGCGTCCCCGCTGTGCTTGTCCGCGGACTCATCGTCTCCTTTATGGCTCACAAGTGGCATCTGACAGATGTCGCATGTGCTGGGGGCTGGGAATGCTTTGTGGCTGGCTGACCTTGTACCCACTCTGGTGCTCTGGGTTGTTCATGGATCCTCGTCAAAACTTACAAAAGCACAAGACATATGAGAAGGGGGAAGCACATTCCTCAGCTGGAAGAGTGGCCAAGTAACCACAAGCTGCTGGCCCTCCTGGGATCGTACCGGTCACGGACTTGGCTTCGGCGGCCCAATGACTTGTTCCTCCAGACAGCGCCTACGCCCACGCCTTCTGCACACCGACCACCGGCCCTCTGGGTCCCAGGGAGGCAAAGCATCATGGGGAGTAGGTGGGTACCCACGGGGCTAAGGAAGGACTGAGAAGGAAGCCACGTCCTCATACTCAGTACCCCACGGGGTTCCAGGACTCCTCTGCCCTAACAGTAGTCTTGCTAAATGGCCTCGGTGCAAACTATGGCGCTCAGGGTGTATTTCAAAGGCAGCAGCAACAGAGCATGAAACTTTCCATGTTTGCAACACAGGATGTTCCGTCCGCTGTGCGTGCGAGTTAGCCCAGACCAGATGCTGTTGTTTGCTTTAAATGCAGAGCTTATCACCACTTTCTTCCAAAGCGTTCAGATCCTGGGTCTGGGGGGACGAGTCGGGTAGACACTGGGCCAGACGCCTGCTTAAAGCTCAGTTCTAGAAGCGGTCAGAAGCAAGGTGGGCCAGCCAAGTTCCACTCTACTAACTAGCTCACTCTGGGAAAGTTACTTAACCTCTCTGGGCCTCAGTATCCTCATCTAAACTAAATCATAATAATAATAATGGTGCCCACCTAATGGTATTTGGGAGAATCGTAGTATGCCATATAAACTTGGCCTCTCCCTCCCAAATTAAGCCTCGTTCTTCAAGACTACAGCCTGGTCTTAGAAAGAAAAAGGAACTCAGTGACCATGAGGGTAGTTCAGCCTTCTTTCAACTACTACATTTCCTGTTTGGGATCCTGTCACCCAGGACATGCCTCCTCTAAACCTGGTCATCGGGGGCAGGCAGAACTGGTTTGGACAAGCAGTGGGGGGAAAAAAAAAAAAGGAAATTATTTGCTGTGCATCTGTGCTTTTTTCTACTCCCTCAACCCCAATAATTAAGAATTAACTGCACACAGTTGTAAGCGCCATTGCAAATCTCACCGTGTCACTTGCCTGCTTCAAATGGGACTTTCAATGTGTCCCCAAACTCAAGCTCCTTATGTGACCCCCAGGGATCTCCATTATCTGACCCTGGTCAACCTTCCCTCCCTGATCACCTGCCACTCCCCATCTTGATATCTGTAATCTCGCAGCACTGACCTGCTTCTTCCTCCCCTGAACACCTTGCCTGGTGCCTCTACTTATCCCGTCCCACCAGCCTGCAAACTTTCTCCTCTCCATTTCTGCCAACTCTTCTCAGGCATCACCTCCTGCTGGACACCTTCCATGCACCACTACCAACCTCTGACCCCACCAGCAGGCTCGGGGGCATCTAGTCACGTTCTAGTTATAACTTGTATACTCTTTCACTGCTAAACGTACCAGCTTGCATTATATTGATCTCTATTCTTTGTCTCTTAGGCACTCCAGAGTGTGGGCCCCTGACAGCAAAGAATGTGCCTTTATTTCTTTTGTGTGTGTGTGTGTGTGTGTGTGTGTGTGTGTGTGTGTGTGTGTGTGTGTCAGGTGCCCAGCACATAGTAGGTGTTTGTGGAAGGAAGGAAGGAGACAGGAAAGTATAGGCAGACGGGTCTACAGGTAGGGGTGACTTAGCTGAACAGCACACTGACCAAGTAAGGGGGTCCCACTGACACATATTGCCACCCAGCAGGGACAGGACCCTGTAGAAAGCGTCCTTCTCCTAGAAACACATGAGCAAGGGGAAGAGGAGGAGGAAAGAAGGGAGAAAACTCCTGACGTATGACATTATCTGTACTGGAATGTTCTCAAACACTAGCACAAGGGGAAAAAGACATCAAGAGGAAAACCTTAAACCTTAAGTTTTGAAGGACCTAGTAGGCTCAATATTGCACCTAAAAATCAACCTCTCCACTCGGGACTGAGGCAAGAACAGGGAGCTGTGCAAGTGTCGCAAAAAAGAGAAGTCCCTACAACCACTCTTCCACTCTTACCACTCTTCTCCAACCACGGCTCCTGGGTGGAGCTGGGCAACTGCACATTCCACAGCAGAAAAGTCAAAACGACTTTTCCCGGTCGCTCCAAAGAAATATAGGCATACAGAAATCTAACCTAGGTATTGGCAACATCCAACTCAAACCTGGTTCTTCTCTCTTCATCACTGGTCTCAGGGACAGACATAAGCCCATAGTCACAGATCCCTGAAAACCACAGCAGGACAGACGGAGTCCAGAGTCAGGACCTAATGAAGTGTGGAGGGCAGGACGAGGACTGAGCATGGGAACCAGCATAGCCCTCTCACCCAGAGAGGCCAACCTTCTCACTGCCCAACCCCCTCCCGGACCTGGACCGCCCCCAACCCCCCAGCTAGACCAACCCACTCATCAGACACCTGTCACTCCTGAGGCTTCCTCCTCTCTTCCTCTAATTCTCAATCTTCAGAACCTGAGTCAATGGAATTTGTAGGTGCATGAATTTGCGATACTTGAGCTCGTAAGTTACTAAATGTTCACTCTCCTCCTCCTACTTCCACTTGAGAGTGAATTTCCCTCCCCCATTGACTTTGGGCTGCACCATGGGACTTGTCTGGCCGATGGAATGTGGGTCCATGTGTCTGTGTGGTCTGGCTTTTGTTCTCCCCCACAAGAACATGACTTCATGGCTGCTGATCCGAAGGCAACACAGAGAAGACCTGAACCCAACCTGAAGCCCAGCACGAAGTCCAGGTGACCCACAGCTTAAAAGAGTAAGCATGAGTAAGCTTACTCATGAGTAACATGAGTAAGACAAAGAAATGCTTGGGTTTTTTTAAATCCCGAGTTTCAAGATGCTTTGTTACGCAGCGCTCCCGTGACTACAGCTAACCAACACACCCTATAAACGCCTGACTTGTCAGCCTGTACCTTCTCCATTTATATGTATCACATGGTGACAGCTCCTTCCCCAACACGGTCAGTGCAAAAGGTCCCTGAATCTCACCATTAGCCTGTTGGTGGCTCTCACACCATCACACGTCCAGGAAATGGCTCTTGATGCTTCCTGGAGACAAGAGGGCCGGTGGTTTTGCAGCCTCTGCCTGGCTTCCCACCGTCCGCAGGATTTTTGCTCCAGTCCTTATTGGAAACAGTGTGTGCCATACCGCCCTCCTCCTCCTCCCCGTCCAGGCAGCAGACAGAGGGAGCTGGTCAGCAGGAGACAGGCTAAGCCCTGAGCTTCTGGCAGCGTCTCTCCCTGTGTCCTCCTGGGCAGAAGACAGATGCTGTGTCTGTGCATATGGGCTGTGGTAATGAGAACTCCCTGGGGCTTCGTGCAAGGGAATCGGGCGTTGTAGGCAAGGCAGGCCAAACTTTCCTTCTTGTTCCAGAAAATCGCAGTGAAACAAATGGCAGGAAATGCATTCTGCTGACCAACACGGGAAGCAATGCCAGGGCCCCGCTCTGGAAGTGGAGGGAAGGCAAGAGGAAAGATAACAGGCGGCAAGAGACAAAGAGAGACGAACTCCAAATCAGCGTATATTGCATGACCGGCCCTCACAACTCCGTCCATCCAAACCTTCCCAAATCCAGTTCCAAAAAGGCTTAAATCTTACAGATAACCCGCTACCTGGAAAATGTGATTCCACGAGAATTCTGGATAGCCAAGATACCAGATAGAGAGAAGACAGGTTGGGAGGGCTGGTTCGAGCAAGGCCAAAACCATGATACAACTTGAGACGGTTATTAAGCACAAATGTGCCCGTGCCGTGGACAGAGTAAGGAAAACCACCAGGACCTCCATCCCCAAGATCACACTGGGCCCAGAAGGAATGCTGGGTGCTGTGCAGTTTGCACATAGTGAAGATGCTGTTAGACGCTGGTCGATTCACCTGTAACTTCCGGACCTCAGCGATACTCTTATAACAGACCCATCTGAGTTTCCAGGGAAGCAGCCACCTTGACCTAGATCAGCTGGTCCTGCACACATCTTGAGGGAATCTGCATCCATAGGAGCCTGGCCCCCCGGTGGGAGGACTAAGAAGGAATGTGAGGAGTTATCAGTGCAAACCTCACTCGGCCATCTGTATTTGAACTAACAGTTGGACTCAGGTCTTAACTAGAAGGTAGTGGCCTGAGTACCAGCACATTTTAACTTTTAAGAAAAGACTACGAAGGCCACCAACCATGGTTACGAGTGCTACTCCCCACGACCTCCTTGGTTTGTTCCTTAAAAGTTGAGACATAGAACCATTTCGAGAGGTCAGATAGCCAGAGAAGGGCTTCTGGCGCCTGCTTACCGATACAGGGAAAAAAGAAGGCATCACCTATGGAAGAAATAGTTCTGGGGAAGAACCAGCAGCATAATCATAAGGAAACGATTAATCCAAGTCTGAAATAGACGTATCAAATGCTATGGTGTTCAATGCATCCCCAGTGCCGGAAGGCAGTCCAGTGGCCACCGGTGGGCTCTCCCTGGACCCCATGGTGAGCCCAGGAAGAGAGCCCGGAACAGTCAGGACACCCTACGTACGAGCCATGTGGCCAAATCACTTCAGCCCAGGTCTCAGATCCCCAGCTGCAAATGGACACAGTAAGAGGTGCTATAAGAAACAGATGAAATCATTGTGAATGCAATAAAGCGCTCTATAAATTTTAGACACGATGTTTTTGCGTAATGCTGCAAGGTCCCTGGTAGGAACCGAATGAAGACAGCAAGACTTCTAAGGTAAAACAGTAGGAAAGACACTGAATCTCATCAACAGAACTTTAATACAATTTTACAGAGTACCTATTTGCTGATTCACATTTTCGCAAAAGTCAGATCACCCAGTCTTCACAATCCTGTACAAGAGACATGATAACCCCCATTGTACAGGTAAGAAAAATCGAGGCTCAGAAAGGGTAACTGACTTAATGGAAATCACCTGGCCAGTAAGTGGCAACGTGACTGGCGGTTTGGAGTCCCTTCCACTAGGTTCTGCGGCTCGGGTCTGTGTAGGTAACGAGCGACTTCTCCTGTGCCTGTCCGTCCGTTTAGAGCCAGAATGGGTGCCCACACACACTCTTACGATCGTTCCGCAGAAGACGCTGGAGAGGGAATGTGTCATTTCTGGAGGAATGAGCACCTCGTCCTGAAAGCACCTCCCAGGTCAGACGATGGGACGCGCCATTATCCTGGATTATTGTTCCCTCCCCCTCTGTTGGGTTGACACGGCTATTATAATGGATGATGCTCAGAGAGGCTCATGGGCGTCTCATATTCTACAGTTGGTCCCCTTTGGAAAGAGGAGCCGCTTATGGAAAACCTCCTCTTCCGTCCCGAGTCAAGACATTCCTTGGGTGATGGGGGGGGAACCCCTCCTCACCCCGCCGCCATTTGGAAGTGATTACCACCGTGCTACCCTGACAGAGTGAATGATGTGGAGGGCTCGCTCCTGGATGCTGAGCGAAGAGCCCGCCGCACGTCCCCACCCCCAGCCCTTGGCACACACTGCTACAGAGAGCCTCGAATCCCCACTTGGACGTGGATTTCCAAGGCTTGCTTTCCACCCTCTGATACATGGGATCAACGTTAATAACAAAAACCTGGCAGGGAAGAAGGGCCCTCTGCCTAGCAAGGGCCCCCGGTGGCAAAACCGAGGAAGTCCTGGTGGGGGGCTGGAGGGCAGACTGTCAGCTCATTTGTTCCCTCTCGCCCCAGATGCAAGGGAACCCCGTGACCCGCTCCCAGACCTGCCGCCTTCTCTCTACTGAGAGCAGCAACCCCCTGCGTGGTGGCTTCTTCCTCCCCTGCTTTGGAAGAACCTCCCTCACCACCTCCAGCCGAGTTCCACCCCATCCTTCCTGTAGGTTCAGCTCATGCCACAGACTGTCTGGGGTCATCTGCATCCCCGCGTGGCTCTCAGCAGCTCCCCCAGGGAGGAACTCAACCACAGGGCACCTCACATCACCAGGCGCTCAAGAAGTGAACCATCCACCTTTCCCACTAACCCCAAGAACCATCACCTCCTGGTATCTGGACGAATGAGAAAAAAAATGCTTGCCGCCTACCCTGAGCGGTCATGTCCTCGAAGCTGTGCCGTGCAATATGCACAAAAATCTCCCGGAACAAATATCCTCCCCGAGTTGCAGATGAGCAGAAGCTTCAGGAATACGAAACTCTACTACCAGTAAGCGGCGGTCACCGTGTGAACCCAGGTTTGGTGACTAAAGGCCACTGCCCTCTGCATTCAGAGTCTCAGGCTTACAGTGGCCCGACAGGATAGTTCTTTGAAGGCAGGGACCGTGGACACCCCACCAGTGCATCCTCGTTTTTTGCAGTATGAATTCGAATTCTTCCTCAGGGACAGGTGAATACGATACTTGCTCTCCGACCCAGACTGGGTCTCCTGCCGCCTTCCTGACTCTCTACCCCCCTCTGCCCAAACTCTCTCTCGGGATGAGAAGATCCGACCTGCTTCAGATGATAAAACACAAGAGTCGGGTGAGGGGTTAAAAAAGCACCTCTTCTGCCTGCCCCTTGGATTCTTACTCAATAGAAAGTCAGCAGACGGAGCACTGCAAACTCAAAGCTGTCGCTCTCAAACTCGACAGGGGACCCGAGGCAGAGCCGGGAGTAAAAGTGAGTTTCTGGGCATAGCCAGACATCACCACACCCACCGAGGGACCTGGAGACAAAGCAGATCAGTCTCCGTGCAGGACAAGCAGGTGACACAGGGGTCCTGTACCCGGCAGGGCAAAGACGCAATGTGGCCCACGTGCTTTCCTTCTCCCCCTTTCCCTCACTGCGCTCCCACGTTTCTCGGCTGCTTTTATCCTAGCAGATGATTTGGGGAGGTCTGCAGACACTGGAGTCACAAGTCCCCAGGACATGTGAAGGGGGCATCATAAAGATCCATCAGGAAGCAATCACAGCTGAATGACAGAACCCCCTTGCTCACATTCAGGTACCTGCAAATCGGGGGTGATGCCGACAGAGCAGGACCTGGGAAGGATACTGTATTTGATGAGGAGTTCTAGAATAATCTTGGGCGAGTCTGATCATCCACAGGACGATGAAAGAATTTTTTATACGAAAGCTGTTATTGTGCCAGTACGTGCTATAATGTCCCCAAATCTGAAGGTCTATTTCCAGTCCGACTTTCCCACTTCTTTCCCACATTCAAGGAGGTTTAGACTTATTTGGAATCTCATCCGCGGATGTAATGGAATCCCAAGAACTAAGCATTTCAGTCAACAGGATTCACATTTTTTCTTCCCCCGGGGCCCCTCACTCTTCCCCAGGAATGCCTGACTGGAATCAGAGTAGGCAGAATAAACTTCATCTACTCATCGGCGTTTTTCAAGACGACAGGCACACGGGCCTGAAGTGATACATACTTTGTCGGAGGTTCGGAATCACGTGGAAAACAATCCCCCGGGTGTGAAAACAATCTTGGGCCCGGTTCTCACACACACCCAGCTTCATATGGGTTTGCGTGGCAAGAAATCTCCACTCACCTGGGTCCTGAAACCACTGAGAGTCCCCAAACCCATTCTGTTTCCACCTAAGAGGCCGCATGCCAGGAGTGACCCTACCCCTCACGACCCTGGGGACAGCAACTGACAGATACCCCAAACACTGGCTGGCTCTTAACCGCCTCATGTCCCCGCAGAGGCACGCCTGAAGACAGAAACGGGTCCCAGGTACCACACCGGAGGCCTGCGCACTCCAAACTCTGAGGACCATCCGCTTTTGTCCCAGAATTGTCATCAAAGGGTCAGGGCTATCACCCTGGGTGGACCAAGTTCTAATCTGTAGACCCCGCATTCCAGGGAAGGGAAGGGTATGCGTACCCCAGAGGCTCCGGGGAGAGTGGCTCTTTCTCTTCCAGCTCCCTCTGCACGCGGGCATCCAAGCTCTTTGCAAGATGGGGACAGGTGTCGGTGGAAGGGGTCCAGTCCGCCTAGGTGCTTCTCTGGGGGCCCTGGTGAGGGGCACGTCGTGCATGATGGCTGAGCGCTGTGCAAAAGCCTTCAGTCTTAACTCTGCCTCAAAGTGACCCAGAGGAGCACTCCTAACACCATGACGGCCACGCAGGCAAGTGGTCCTGAGCTACCCACTCTTCCTCTAGAACAAGAGGCCACCACGTGCTGTTCTATCCCCACACCCCCCTATCAACCGAGACAACGGAGAATTGCTTCCGTTTTTATGGTGTGGATGCCAACCTCAGTTTTCTAAATAAACAGACTCTTTCAGTAGGTTTGTTTTGTTTTGTTTTTTTTTTAAGTACTGGAATAACTCCCTTATTACTATTCCAGTGTTGCGTTGAGGTTGAAAACTGAGGCCATGAGGACAGAGAAGAATTACTTCTGTTTATTAGATTATGCAAAATAGCAGTATGGTATGCTAGACGGAGCACAGTCTGGGAAATCCGGAGCTTACCGACCGAGCCCAGCTCTGCCCCATATTTGCTGTTGCGCTGCGATTTCAGTCCATGTTGCCTTTGATTTTTTTCATATATAAAAATGGTAGGCGTATCGTGGCAGATTAGATAGCTGATCATAAAGTCCTCGACTTCCCATCGACGGTGGGATTATGTCCCCTCACCACAAATCTGAGTGGGTGCTGGGACAGTGGAAGGGACAAAGGAAGATGTGCTGTGCCAGTTTCTGGGCCCAGGTTTTAAGACTGGCAGCTTCCATTTCCTGTCTCTTGGATCATTCACTCTTGGAAGCCAGCCACCGTGCTGAAAGGACACTCGAGCAACCCTGTGCAGAGGCCCGCGTGGAGAGGAAGCAGGACCCCCAGGCAACAGCCCAGCTGAGCCCCCAGGGCAAGACCAGGACCGGCCTGCCAGCTACAGGTGTGGGCCCTCATGGAGACAGGGCCACTGTCCCCGGCCGAGCCACCCCAGCTGACGCTGGGGACATCCTACAGCGACAAGCCGCCCTCGCGGAGCCCTACCCAGACTGCAGAGCCGGCGGCAAAATAAATGGCTGTTGTCGTTTCGAGCCACTAACTTTGGGGTTGGTCTGTCACGTGCCGAGAAATGATGGAAACTTATTCCAGAGAAAATGGAGCCGCATACAGAGGCATTATCTCTCAACAACTGCTCTCTGGCTCATGCAAAGAGGCTGCACACCAGGAAAGAAAAAGAGGCCCCCAAAGAAGCAGCCCTCTAATCTATGGCCTTCTAGCCCCAGGGTGGGCAGAGGGTTAGTCCTAGTCAGGCTCCACTTGCAACAGTGGAAACAAAGCAGAGTCTACACCAAGTTGCTACCAGCAGGCCCAGCGTAAGTTAGGGGGTCCAGTGGCAAAGTGAAAATACAGGGCCCTTTGTTGGAAAGTTAAGAATTACAATTTTATAATATATATTAGTACCTTATGGTGTGTCATATGCATATATTCTTATATAAGTGTATATTCTTATATGTGTATATTCTTATATGTGTATATTCTTATATGTGTATATTCTTATATGTGTATATTCTTATATGTATATATTCTTATATAACCACTCATACCTTATGGGTATGTAAGAATATATGTTATATTCTAATTATAATTATTAAGAATTAAGAATTTGGGGGCACCTGGGTGACTCAGCTGGTTAAGCGTCCAACTCTTGATATTGCCTCAGGTCACAATCTCACGGTTCCTGAGTTCGAGCCCCGCGTCTGGTTCTGTGCTGACAGTGCGGAGCCTGCTTGGGATTCTCTCCCTCCCTCCCTCCCTCCCTCCCTCCCTCTCTCTCTCTCTCTCTCTCTCTCTCTCTCTCTCTCATAAAAGAACTAAGAATTTAAATTTTTAAATTATTAAGAATTATTAAGATGGGACAGCAGAGGATTCATCCAAGCCTGGGACCCTTCTGAGTGCAGGCCTCTGTGTGACTGTATGCGTCACACGCCCATGAAGCCACCCTGTTTCCCAGCTTCATGGCCTGGCCAATTCACATCACAGGCACACGTATCCTAAACCCTAAAAACCTGTCTCCCCCGTTCCTTACCCCAACCCATTCTGGTAACTTCACTTAGAGCAAGCCGCCCCATGCTCTATGACCATGGTTCATGGTCATGAACCATGTCAGAAAGGACAGAGCAACTTTATCCTTAGTCACAGACCCCTATCCTCTCCTGGTCGCTGTTGCTCATGGGCCAGGTAATAGAGAGGAGTTTTTAAAAGATATTCTTTATCTTTAGGGGCGCCTGGGGGGCTCAGTCTGCTAAGCGTCCAACTTCGGCTCAGGTCATGGTCTCACGGTTCGTGGGTTCGAGCCCCACGTCAGGCTCTGTGCTGACAGCTCAGGGCCTGGAGCCTGCTTTGGATTCTGTGTCTCCCTCTCTCTCTGCCCCTCCCCTGCTCAAGCCCTGTGTGTGTGCTTCTCTCTCAAAAATAAACGTTAAAAAAAATTTTTTTAATAAAATATTGTTTACCTTTTTTAATTTTTTTAATGTTTATTTATTTTTGAGAGAGAGAGAGAGAGACAGAGTGTGAGTGGGAGGGGGAGGGGGAAGCAGAGATTGGGAGACCCAGAATCCAAAGCAGGTTCCAGGCCCTGAGCTGTCAGCACAGAGCCCGACGCAGGGCTTGAACTCACAGACCGCAAGATCATGACCTGAGCTGAAGTTGGACGCTTAACCGACTGAGCCACCCAGGCACCCCTAAAATATTATTTACCTTTTAAAATTCAAAGGGCTTAGGGAAAGCAACCAAGAATGGCTCAGTACCCTGGGCTGGGAGCTTCAAGGAGCCACCCATCCTGAGGCCTGTGGGGAGGGTTGGGAAACAGATACAGACCCAACAGTCGTGTGGAAAGAGGCACCTGGGCAGCTGAGTCTCTTGGCGAAAGGACACCGCCAACACAGCGGGGCTCCCCAGGGAAGGAGCCAGGGGACCAGACATCCGGCCTGGTTGCCCTTCTGCCCCCAGTTCCCCTTCCAGCGCCTCTTGCTGGTCAAGCCCAAGAGAAGCCAGAGGCCAAGTGTGAGTTTACTGCAGCAGAGCCTAGAAGTCAGTCTCATGGAGCATATGCGAAAGCTAAGCTTATTTATAAGGAAACTGGAAACGCTCTCTTTACAAAATCTCAACATTTTCCCCCTTTTGCATCTGACAGCAAACGCCCAGTGTCACAGGAGGGAGCCCTTGGGGCCATTTCCCCAGCTACCTTCAGAAACCAGGGTTGGACCTGGGGGCCGAGGGGGAGAAGGTGGCTGGGGGCTACACCAGGACTGGCCGGAGCCAGCCCGCACCGCCACAGCCACCAGAAGAAGGGGTGACACCCAACAGAGGCCCCAAAGCCAGCCACCTGGGCGAGGCAGCAAACACGTCCACAAGCGGACACCTTCTTGAACAAGAACTCCTGTCTCGGCCATCTGTGGGGGGTCTGCCTGGGGGTAGGGGGGACAGTCACCACATGGGAATTTTCTGAGCTGCTTGTCAGCTTTCTTAGCTTGTCCCCTGGAGGCCAAAGCAGTGACTGTGGCAAAAGTGAATCAGCCTCTAAGAATCAAACTTCGCAGGACACCTCCACATGGACTCCAGCAACTCTGGTTCCATGCGTGCATTTTTTTATATATATATATATAATTTTTTAATTTTTATTTATTTTTTTGAAAGAGACAGAGCATGAACAGGGGAGGAGCAGAGAAAGAGGGAGACAGAGAATCCGAAGCAGGCTCCAGGCTCCGAGCTGTCAGCACAGAGCCCGACGCGGGGCTCGAACTCATGGACCGTGAGATCACGACCTGAGCCGAAGTCGGCCGCTTCACCGACGGAGCCCCCCAGGCGCCCCTCTGTGAGTGCATTCTAAGTGCTGGGGCCTCCGGGTCCACGGTAGCGTTTTCACGAGTCGCTCCCTCCTGATTCTAAGATCTGACAAAAGACAGGGTGCAGTGCCCGAATGCTGAGACCGGCCCCCTTTCTAGCTGGTCCTGCCTGCCTTTCATTTTCCTTCCTCATATCTTGGCTCCTCTTTTCCTTCATGTTATTCTTCTAGTCTCTCCTCTACATTTAAAGATGTTTTATTCCAGCTCTCACTCCAAAAATTCTCTCCCTGTTCTCTTTAAGTCTCTCAGTGCTCGGGGCGCCTGGGTGGCTCAGTTGGTTAAGCATCCAACTCTTGATTTAGGCTCATGATCTCAGGGTTCATGAGTTCGAGCCCCACATGGGGCTCTGCGCTCACCGCGTGGAG
The DNA here is from genome assembly GCF_018350195.1 of Panthera tigris. Classification (NCBI taxonomy): domain Eukaryota; kingdom Metazoa; phylum Chordata; class Mammalia; order Carnivora; family Felidae; genus Panthera; species Panthera tigris. The sequence continues at coordinate 60,643,156 of NC_056678.1, read as the reverse complement.
CCCACTTCGGATGCTCTGTCTCTTCCTTTCGGGCCCTCTCCCATTCACGCATGCCCTCTCCCACCCTCTCTCTTAAAAATAAATAAATGGTGGGGCGCCTGGGTGGCTCAGTCAGTTGAGCGTCCGGCTTCAGCTCAGGTCATGATCTCACAGTTTGTGGGTTCGAGCCCCTCATCGGGCTCTGTGCTGACAGCTTAGAGCCTGGAGACTGCTTCTAATTCTGTGTCTCCCTCTCTCTGCTCCTCCCCCCGCTCATGCTCTGTCTCTCTCTCTCCTTCAAAAATAAATAAAAACATTAAGAAGAATTTTTAAAAATTAAAATAAATAAATAAATAAATAAATGGTTTAAAAAAAAAAAGTCAGTGCTTGAACAGACAGCACAGATGTCCAGGATCTCCAGACTCACAAGACTTCTAGAATCTTCTCTCTCAATGCAAAACTGGAAGTTTCCCTTTTCTCTAGCAGCTGAGCATGTTGCCTTTCCCTGGAAGACGCACCCAACATTTATGGGATTTACTGGACTGACACACAGCCGCAGGGAGCACTCGTGGTGATCTGTTCACATTGGTTAGGAGCACGGTGGCCACAGGCAGCCCCGCGCCCTCCCAGGCCAAAGCGCTGGACAGCGCCACCCCGGAGGCTCCTGGCGAACTGGCTACATCACTCCTTCGTCTTGCGTCACCCACCCCACAGACTGAGGCCTGACCAGATACCCATACAAGAAAGGACAGTCTCCAATTCTACCGTCTGTCCCTCTTGACATGTACAACAAGACATATCTATCGATTATTTCTCTTACCAGGCCTGTGCTCTCCATCTTTCCCCCCTCATTCTATTCGCTACCCCTCCCCAGTGAAAATCAGGGTTCTAGTAAGCCACAGCCTTGATGTTTACGATGTCACCACGGGCCACGTCCACAGCTCCCGACGGGTCCTCCCTCCGGCCATGCCCCTCTGTGGGCTGGCTCCTTCCACCTTCCCTAAGCTCCCCCAGCATCCACACTAACCCAAGCGCACTCCGGAAAAGCCCCACTGCCTTTCATCCCCACCAACTCCAACCTTGGTTTAAAGCCTTCTGGGACACCAGCACGGGAAACTCTAACCATGGCTTTGAAGTATGTGCTAACAGCTGTAATTGGCATTATGGAAGGAGGTTAGAATAAATTACTCGTAGCTAAGGAGCCGGCAAAGAGAAAATTATCCAAGTCCTCTCGTATTTGGTCCTTAATCCAACACTGTACAACTAAATCCTTGTCACCCTGACTCCGTGTTCGTCTGTAAGACAGCATAGGGCTTCACCACCCTGCGCTCGGTCTGACGGCCTTGAGATGTGGCCCCTCAGGCAGGCAGGGCCCTTGGCAGAATCTCAAAACCATTGAACAGACACAAGAGGCTCTGGAGAGCCCCATACAGCTCTGACACATCCACAGACACATGTGACCCCCACACACACTTCTGCCCCTCTCCTGGGAGCCCACCTCCACCAGCCCAGAGCTCATCCCCACCAAAGTCCTGCCACCAGAACCCTCGAGGAGCGCCCCTCTTGATAGCACACGTATAAATCAAGGTCCTGAAAGTCTTAGAGGCCTTACCTCCCCTCTCGAGAGGCAGATGAGAGCTGTTCAAGCAAAGACCTAGCATCCATCTCCGGCCCCCGTATCAGAGGCACCCGGATCAGAGCAGGGCTGTTGGCGAAAAGACACCCCCTTGCCCCGTCTGTCTGCGTGACATGGTGGCATGAGGCATTCCATTTTTTATAAATTTTTTTATGCTTATTTATTTTGAGACACAGGGAGAGAGAGAGAGAGAGAGACACAGAGTGTGAGCAGGGGAGGAGCAGAGAGAGAGGGAGACACCGAATCCGAAGCAGGCTCCGGGCTCTGAGCTGTCAGCACAGAGCCCAACGCGGGGCTCGAACTCACGAATGTGAGATCATGACCTGAGCCGAAGTCAGATGCTTAACCGACTAAGCCCCCCAGGCACCCCGAGGCATTGCATTTTTTGATAGGAGGAGGAAGGTTTTCCTCTTTCAGTCAAGCGGCTCAGTCAGTTACGGTGGGTTTATCTTTTGCATGTACATGAGTGTGTGCAAAAGTGAAAGAGACCCGGAGAGACAGGTAAACACTAGGCACTGGAGGGGGTCACACAGTGCCTGTCCCCTCCCCAGTCCCACAAACTCGTCCTGAGAACTGACGGGGAGATGGGGGAGGGTGGGGCCGGGAGGCCTGGGGACCTCGTGTCACCCGAGGCTGGGCAGTCTGGGGACACTGGCCTGTGCCTCACCCTCAAGCTGCTTACCCGCGTAGACAGCACCGCAGAGAGGAGCTGGAACGGGAGAGAAGGGCTGGAGGAATCTGCCGGGATATCAGGGCTGACAGGCTGCTGCAGAACCACATACAGAAATGTTTGGGGGATGGGGAAAAGGGAGGCGGGGTTTGCAGGGTCCTAAAGGTCCCACACAGGTGACAGAACAGACCAGGGAATCTTTTTTTTTTTTTAATGTTTATTTATTTTTGAGAGAGAGAGAATAAGCTGGGGAGGGGCAGAGACAGAGGGAGACACAAACCAGAAGCCGGTTCCAGGCTCTGAGGCGTCAGCACAGAGCCCGGCGCGGGGCTCGAACCCATGAACAGTGAGATCGTGACCTGAGCTGCAGTTGGATGCTTAACTGACTGAGCCACCCGGGTGCCCCGAGGAATCTTTAATGTTAACATGCTCTTGCTGGCAGGCACATGCAGGGGGAGCCCCAGGGACACACACCTGAGCTACACATGAAGCCAGCAGTGGAGACAGGTGTAGTTGCCCCTTGACAGCACAAAAGATGGAACAGAAGAGAAGGAGCCCAGGGCGCCTGGGTGGCTCAGTCGCTTGAGCGACCGACTTCGGCTCAGGTCGAGATATCACAGTTGTGAGTTCAAGCCCCGCGTTGGGCTCTGTGCTGACAGCTCAGAGCCTAGAGCCTGCTTCCGATTCCGTGTCTCCTTCTCTCTCTGCAACCCCCCTCTCAAAAATAAATATTAAAAATTTTTTTAATAAAAAAAAAAAAAAAACCTTACCCTGTAGACTCATTTACGGAACTGACCACTTGATAAATGCCAAGAAAGTGAACTCTCCTGCATTTCTGAGCCCCGCCCTGTTCTCATGTTCTCCACAAATGAGAACAGAGAAATGCTGTTCTCCACAAATACACTTAACGCCTGCACCCCAACTCTCCCAACTGTGGGACACCCAGGGAGGGACACCTTGGATATTCCTAAAGGGGAAAATCACAAATACGGCGGCAGGATTCATGGACTGACGTATTGAACTCACCCTTCTCCTGCTATGTTAAAATCTCAGGCTTCGGAATAAGGCAAAAGTGGAATTTACTTATTAATACAAAATCACCACAAAAAGCAGGGAATGCCCGCACACCACGACATTTCCCATGTGTCGGCTCGGGCTCACACCATGCTGGGGAAAAATAAAGCCATTCTGGGAACGACTGGGACACAGGTATCACCCTACAAAGGAAAGCATGATAACACTACACGATAAAATCCCTCTGAGTGGGGCTCCAAGCCCAGAAGATTTCTGCAAACTATTATCTAATTTGATTCCCCTCATTGCGTTACAGGGGGATTTAAAACACATCACCTCCAGCTGAAATGGGTTCTGGTAAATTTCTCGAACGCTCTCGCGGATCTAACGTCATCCTCTGGGTTCAGGGTCAACACTGCATTAATGACCCACCATTTATCCACTGGGTAATTCACTCCCTGGCAACCTACTTTATTTATGCTACATAAATTCAGGAAGCAATTAATAGTTGCCACAAAAGCAACATGATTGAGGGTGCTTTTCCCAATCGAACTGTGAAGGCAGGCATTTCTCTCGCCTCAAGGCAGAGAAGGGAGAGGAAAACCTACTGGGGAAAAGTCCTAAATCGCAGCGTTACACATTCTGTCTTCCTGCTTCCCCTTGTTGGGGAGAAGCCGCGATGACTTTCTGGCTCCATTTTTTTTTTTAAGTTTACTTATTTTGAGAGAGAGAGAGAGAGAGAGAGAGAGCGCTTGCGAGTGAGGGGGAGAGAAAGGATCCCAAGCAGGCTCCACGCTGTCAGCACAGAGCCCAGAGCCCAACGCGGGGCTCGAACTCACGAACCAGGAGATTTTTTTTTTAATATAATTTATTATCAAATTGGCTAATATACAGTGTGTACAGTGTGCTCTTGGGTTTGGGGGTAGATTCCCATGACAAACTGTGAGATTACGACCTGAGCCAAAATCAAGAGTCAGATGCTTAACTGACTGAGCCACCCAGGCGCCCCTGGCTTTTTCTCTCAGCACCTGATTTCCACGCCTTTTCAAAGAAGGCATTCCTGTCGCTAACAGCTGTCCGTGCTACCCTTTTTGACATCCTGTTCACCTTTTGGTTCTGTTCAGGCAAAAGTAATTTCATAATAACACCATAAAAATCAGGGAGAAAGGGCAGTGTACTCATTAACCAAAGAACAAACAAACGCAAAAATTATCCCAACACACACAAAAAAGGCACGACAGGAGCTCTTTCAGGATTTGACTTTATCCGTACTTTATACCATGCTTCTAGATAGCCAAAGCAACATGGCGCCCTGGACGGAGCGGTTAGGGGCCTTACTCACGCCAGCGCAGAGGGTCAGAAGAGAAGTTCGGCTGGCTCCCTGTTCAGAGCCCTGGCCAAGGTATCACTGTTTCTCTTCTCCCATGGTTCTGAGTCACTTGCCTCCAAGCTGGGGCAGCGGCTGTTGGTTGGCCCATGGGCCAGGACGCTCAGGCCTCTTCTCCCCATCAACTTCCGCTTTTAGGAACCGCCCATCGGGCTTAATGAGATGCCGGTAGTAGAACCTGAGCGGCTCCTCGGAGAGCTTGTTAAAGGAGAAAAGACTCAGCTGGTGTGATCCTTTGGCCTTTTCCCTCTCACCTTGAGGCCCTGCCCTCTTCTTCCTGCCTAGAATCTACTTTCCAGGCTGGGGCTACAGTCTTTCGGTGGCCAAGAGGACAAAGGCCTACGTGTTAAGGATGGAAAGAAGAAATGCAGGGAGAGCTTGACTGCTGATGGCATTGGCCTCACCTCACCTCTGCACTGCCTACCCCCAGACTTCTTGTAACGCGGAAAAACCAACTCCCCTTCTGTTTCAGCCAGGGTTACTTGGGTGTGCTGTCAGCTGAAGGTGAATGTAATTCAGCTAAGATTGATCTCTCTCTCTCTCTCTCTCTCTCTCTCTCTCTCTCCCCACACACACAGGCACCAATGCACACCAACCTTGTAGTTGGGAACAGAGCTATTCCTTAAGACTGTTGACTTAAACCTACAGCCAACATCATACTTAAGAAATCAAAAGGCATTCATTCCCCCCTTGAAATCCAGAGAAAAGACAAGAAAGTTCCCTACTACACCTCCACTATTTAAATACTTAAAAAGTTCTGTCTAAAGAAACAGGCAAAACAGACACATACGTTTTGAAAGCGAATCAAACCCAGAAAGCAATGAAAAACAAAATTAAAAGACTGGGTAAAATAGAGAGACAAGACAATACATGCAAAGTAATTTTTCTATCTGTAAACATTTAACTTTTCAAACAAAATGTGTGACAAAAATTCATGCACACAATCTCTAGAAATAACTACAGAGGAATATGTGGGACCATCACAATGAACATACAACCTCCCTGGGGTACCTGGGTGACTCAGTTAAGCGTCTGACTTCGGCTCAGGTCATGATCTCATGGTTCCTGAGTTCAAGCCCCACATCGGGCTCACCGCTGTCGGTGCAAAGCCCACTTCAGATCCTCTGTCTCCCTCTCTCTGAGACTGCCCTTCCCCTGCTTGCTCTCTCTCAAGAATAAATAAACATTAAAAAAAAAAGAAGAAGAAAGAAAGAAAATGCAACTTCCCAGAGGCATCGAAAAGATTTGAATAAATGCAGAGACGCATCCTGTTCCTTAATGAGGAGACTGGTTTACCAAGGCAATCCTTTCCCAAAGTTTAAGACAATTCCAATCCTAATCATATTTTTTTCTCTAACTTGACAAAATTAATGTAAAGTACAGCATAAAGAACAAATTGAAAACAGAGAAAGTCTTTTTAAAAAAAAAAAAAAAAGAAAAACTATGGGGCGCCTGAGTGGCTCTGTCGGTTGGGTGTCTGACTTCAGCTCAGGTCACGATCTCATGGTCCGTGGGTTCAAGCCCCACATTGGGCTCTGTGCTGGCAGCTCAGAGCCTGTAACCCGCTTCAGATTCTGTGTCCCCCTCTCCCTCTGGCCCTCCCCTGCCTGTGTTCTCTCTCTCACAAAAATAAACATCAAAAAAATATATAAAAAATAAAAAATATGGTGACAAGGGGGCACCGTACTCCACTGAGGATATTAAAACAAATTATAAAGCTACAAAAGTTAAAATAGCATGGCTCTGGCAGCCTTCGACTTGGCAGAAAGTCAATGAAATAATTTAAGCTCCCCTGAAAAACCCTCTGAGGTACAAGAAGTCAGCATGTAACAAAATATAAATAACGGGGAAGACATAAGCTCTTCTACAAAAGATGTCAAAAAAATTGGATATTGGGAAAAAAAAAAGAGAGATATCACCTCACTTGGCAATACATGGTAGCGTAATTCCAGATGGGCAGAAGAATTCAATGTTAAAGAATAAAAGCAAGAATAAAGTGTCGACGATCTCAGAAATCCCAAGTTCCATGAAGAAGGAGCCATGCCTGCCTTTCACAATTATTTCACAACACTTGCCGCAGTTCCTGGCACAGACATGGAAGAAATCACAAAAGGAAAAGGAGCCTTTCATTATAAAAGAAAACGTATGTATGGAATAAAAAAAATTATAAGGCCAGTGACACGCTAGGAAAAATATATCCAATAAAGACGACGAGGTGTTAATTCATATATACACAGGAAGGAGAAGAAGAAATATGCTATAAAAGATACAAAGCATTGGGGCGCCTGGGTGGCTCAGTCGGTTGAGCATCCAACTTCGGCTCAGGTCGTGATCTCGCGGCCGTGAGTTTGAGCCCCGCCGTCGGGCTCTGTGCTGACAGCTCGGAGACCGGAGCCTGCTTTGGATTCTGTGTGTGTCTCTCTCTCTCTGCCCCTCCCCCACTCATGTGCGCGCGCGCGCGCTCTCTGTCAAAAATAAACATTAAAGAAATTTTTAAAAAAGATACAAAGCAGAAAAAAATATATCCATTAAACCTTCGAAAAATTATTCAAATTCACACATAATCTAATATCTGATTTAACACTTTGAGTCAGCAAATGTTTGTAAGTAAAACGTGGTCAATGACAAACAAGATACCACTGCACAGTTATCAGAAAAGCCAAAATCCAGTCACCGACACCACCAAATGCTGGCAGGGATGTGGAGCAAAAGGAACGCTCCCTCGTTGCTGGCGGGAACGCAACACGGTGCCACCACTGTGGAAGGCAGTTTAGTGGTTTCTTACAAGACGACACGTACTCTTACCACACGATCCAGTAACTGGTATTACCCAAAGGAGGTGAAAACTTAGGTCCACGCAAAAACTGACAACATGGACATTTATAGGAGCTTATCCATAACTGCCAAAGCTCTGGGGTACCTAGATTTCCTCTGGTCGGTGGAAGAATAAATGAAACTGTAGTACATCCAGCAACAGAATATTATTCAATATTAAAAAGAAACGGGCTATCAAGTCGTGAAAAGCCACAGAGGAATTTGAAGAGCATATTACTGAGTGAAAGAAGCCAACCCGAAGAGACTGCGTACTGTTTGGTTCCACCTACGGGACATTCTGGGAAAGGCAAAGTATGGAGACAATAAAGAGATCAGTGGTTACCAGGGGTCATTGGAGGGAAAGGGATGGATAGGTGGAGCACAGATGTTTTTAGGACAGTGAAGCTATCCTGTGTGATACTATCACGGTGAATACGTATCATTATAAATTTGCCCAAACCCATAGGATTTACACCAAGAGGGAACCCTAATATAAACTATGGGCTTTGGGGAATAATGATTTGCCTACGTAGGCTCATCAACTATCACAAATGGACCACCACTCTGGCAGGGGATTTGATAATGAGAGGGGCTGTGCACACGGGTACAGGGAGCATAAAGGAACACTCTGTACCTTCCACTCAATTTCTCTCTGGACCTGAAATTGCTCTAAAAGACCAAATCTATGGGTGCCTTGAGTGGCTCGGTCGGTTGGGCATCTGACTCTTGACGTGGGCTCAGGTCACGATCTCACGGTTGTGAGATCAAGCCCTGCGTCGGGCTCTGTGCCGAGTGTGGAGCCTGCTTGGGATTCTCTCTCTCTCTCTCTCTCTCTCTCTCTCTCTCAAAATAAATAAACATCTAAAAAAAAATAAAAGCTAAAAGTCATTTTTTAAACACTGGTCAGCGAAGGAAAGATGAAAAGAGCCTGACGCCTCCACATACTGTTAACAGGAATACAGGCTGGTAGAACCTTCCTGGAAAGTGACTTAGATGCAGACAACTGTCTCAAAAGCGAAACAAAAAAGCCTGCCCCTTCATCACTTCTCCTTGAAAAGGCTGCATTAAGTTGATAGGGTAACGTAATATTCATGGCATCCTAACATTGGAAAACTATAGCACAGAAGCTTTCCCTAAAGTCCCAACAGAAACCAGACTGTGAATACCTGTTTATGAGCTGGGGACTCCATCTGGAAAGTAATGGAGAGGCCGTACAGGTATTTTAAGCAAGGAAGCAAGTAGACTGGATTGGTTTTACTACAGTAACTAGTCAAAACTGGTAGAGAGAAAGCACCAGAGAGAGCAACAGGAGGCAATGAGCAAGGTCAACAATTACATAGGTGTGTCTGGCCAGTGCAACATTTTTCCAGATGAGGAAAGGGAAGCAAAAGCAAAAATAAACTATGGGGATGACACCAAAATAAAAAGCTTTAGCACAGCAAAGGAAACAATCACCAAAGTGAAAAGGCAACCTACTGAATGGGAGAAGGTATTTGCAAATGATGTATCTGATAAGGGATTAATATCCAAAATACATAAAGAACTAATACAACTCAACACCAAGACCAGAAATAATCCAATTAAAACAGGCAAAGAGGGGCACCTGGGTGGCTCAGTCAGTTGGGCGTATGACTTCGGCTCAGGTCATGATCTCATAGTTCATAGGTTCAAGCCCCGAGTCGGGCTCTGTGTTGACAGCTCAGAGCCTGGAGCCTGCTTCGGATTCTGTGTCTCCCTCTCCCCCTGCACCTCTCCCGCTTGCACTCTGTCTCTCTCTCTCAAAAATAAATAAACATTAAAATTTCACATTTAAAAAAAAAATTTTTAATTTTAAAATTTAAAAAAAAAAATTTTAATTTTAAAATTTAAAAAAAATGGGCAAAGAGCTGAATAGATATTTTTCCAAAGAAGATATACATATGTCCAACAGATACACGAAAAGATATTCACCACTAATCGTTAGAGAAATGCAAATCAAAACCACAATGAGATATTACCTCACACCTGTCCGAATGGCTAGGATCAAAAAGACAAAAAACAACAAGTGCTGGCGAGGATGTGGAGAAGGAATTCTCGTGCACAGTTGGTGGGAATGCACACTGGTGCAGCCACTGTAAAAACAGTACGGAGGTTCCTCAAGAAATTAAAAATAGAAACACTACATGATCCAGTAATTCCACTACCGGGTATTTACCCAAAGAAAACAAAGACACTAATTTGAAAATATATATGCGTCCTCATGTTTACTGCAGCATTATTTATAGTAGCCAAGATATGGCAGCAATCCAAGTGTCCATCAATGGATGAGTGGATAAAGAAGTGGGGTGTATATATATATACATATATATATATATACGTATATATATATGAATGATGGAATATTACTCAGCCATAAAAAGATGAGATCTTGCCATATACAACAACATGGATAGACCTAGAGAGTATTACGCTAAGTGAAATAAGACAGAAAAAGACAAATACCATAAGATTTCACTCATATGGGAATCTAAAAAACTAAACAACTGAATAAACAAAAGAAATATTTGAAACAGATTCAAATACAGAGAACAAACTGGTGGCTGCCAGAGGGGAGGGGTGGGGGACGGGCAAAATGGGTGAAGGGGAGTGGGAGGTACAGGCTTCCAGTTATGGGATGACCAAGTCACAAGGATAAAAGGTACAGCCAGCATAGAGATTACAATCGACAGTATTGTAACAGTGATGTATGGTGACAGACGGCAGCTACACTTTTGGGGAGCACAGCCTAACGTACCTTGTCGAATCACTATGTTGTGCACCTGAAATTAATGTAACATCGTGTGTCAGCTATGCTTCAGTTAAATAAATAAACAGCTGTTTCTATGGGACCCAAAAAGTCAGAGCAAATCCAAGGGACATTTCAGCAACAGAACATACGATATGCACTTGGCATTTTACTATATGGCTGACAGGAAAGGGACAGGCAGGTGAGAAAACCACACTGATCCTATGATTCAAACCTAGAACCAGAAGGGAGAAAAATGATTGGGCTTCACAAGCAAATTCTCCAAAGTAGCTCGTATTCAAAAGCAGGTACACTGCAGTAAAGAGAAAAGAAAGCAATGTCACTGAAACATGACGTGATCACACCTGGATTCAGGTTGACATGGCACGGCCCCTTTTACTGCTCTTGACCCCTGACCAGCAGCAAATGCCCAGACCCTACCCCAGCTTACCACCAAAATGGATTTTCACTGCTATCTCAACCTGCCCCTTTCAAGGCAAAGGAAGGGAAGGGAAGGGAAGGGAAGGGAAGAGAAGGGAAGGGAAGGGAAGGGAAGGGAAGGGAAGGGAAGGGAAGGGAAGGGAAGGGAAGGAAATGAGGGAAGGAAGGAAGGAAGGAAGGAAGGAGGGAAGGAGGCAAGGAGGCAAGGAAGGAAGGAGGGAGGGAGGGAGAGAAGGAAGGAAGGAAGGAAGGAAGGAAAGAAGTAAAGGAAGGAAGGAGGGAAGTAAGGAAGGAGGCAAGGGGGGAGGGAGGGAAGGAAGGAAGGAGGGAAGGAGGGAAGGAAGGAAGGAAGGAAGGAGGCAAGGAAGGAGGCAAGGAGGGAAGGAAGGAAGGAGGGAGGCAAGGAGGGAAGGAAGGAGGCAAGGAAGGAGGGAAGGAGGGAGGGAGGAAACAAAGGAAGGAAGGAAGGAAGGAAGGAAGGAAGGAAGGAAGGAAGGAAGGAAAAAAGTAAAGGAAGGAAGGAGGGAAGTAAGGAAGGAGGCAAGGGGGGAGGGAGGGAAGGAGGGAAGGAGGGAAGGAGGGAAGGAGGGAAGGAGGGAAGGAAGGAAGGAAGGAAGGAGGCAAGGAAGGAGAGAAGGAAGGAGGGAGGAAGGAAGGAGGGAGGCAAGGAGGCAAGGAAGGAGGGAGGGAGGGAGGGAGGAAAGAAAGGAAGGAAGGAAGGAAGGAAGGAAGGAAGGAAAGGAAGGAAGGAAGGAAGCAAACAAAAGATCTCAAGAACCTTATGGGGTGCCTAGTTGGCTCAGTCGGTTGAGTGTCCAACTCTTGATTTCTGATTTCGGCTCAGGTCATGATCCCAGGGTCATGGGATCGAGGCCCGCATCGGGCTCTGGGCTGAGCATAAAGTCTGCTTAAGATTCTCTTTTGGGGCGCCTCGGTGGCTCAGTCAGTTGAGCATGCAACTTCGGCTCAGGTCTGATCTCACAGTTTGTGAGTTCAAGCCCCACATCGGGCTCGCTGCTGTCAGTGCAAAGCCTGCTTCAGATCCTCTGTCACCCTCTCTCTGCCCCTGCCCCATTGTGCTCTCCCAAAAATAAATAAAACATTTAAAAAATGTTTTTAACAAATAAATGATCCTCTCTTTCTCTCTCCCTCTATCCTTTCCCAGCTCACGCTCTCCCTCAAGATAAAATTAAACAGAAAAAAAAAAAAAGATCTCAAGAACCTTAAAAAATGTTAATATATTTTATGCTATAATCCCCCCTTCAGCAATCTAAGGAAATAATCTAAGATATAATAAAATATGTATTATCAGGAAGGTCAACTAAATGTTAATTATAATAACATAAATGTTTAAACAAATTACGCTATAATTAAGTTTCATAACCAGTGAAACCATACTTTCAAAGACTAATGATATGGGAAACCGTTCACCACATAGCGTCACATGAAGATAGCTGATTCTAAGAATGTACGAACAGTATGAATAAACAGGCAAAAGGCAATCAAACAGGCAGACACGCATTAGCACCCATGAAAAAAGGGAGGAAAAGAAATGGAAAGAAAGACACCAAAATACTAAGGCAGTGTTCTATGAATAGCGATATCATAGGTGATTTTCATTGTCTTTATGTTTTTTAATATTTTCCAAATGTTCCCTGATAAGCATTGAATTACCTCATAATTCAGAGTCTTTGACCATTACAACCTTGTAACACTCAACCACATGGACCCCTTGTTTTCCAGTTAAAACAAAAGAAAGACTAGATCACTGGACTGCAATACAATTTAAAAGTTTTGTGTATCAGAGGACATGATCAAGACAATGAAAAGACAACCCACAGAATGAGAGAAAATATCTGCAAATCACATATTGACAAGGATCTACTTCCGGATTATAGAAAGTGTCTTCCAATTCAACAACAAAAAGACGAAAAAACACAATTTGAAAAAAAAAAAACACAAAGGACTTGCGCCCAGACATCTCTGCCAAGAAAATTTGCAAACGGCTAATAAGCACATGAAAAGATGCTCAACATGATTAGTCATCAGGACAATACAAATCAAAACCGCAATAAGATACCACTACACATCTACGAGGGCGGCTATAATCAAAAGAAAATGGGAAAATAACAAGTGTTAGTGAGAATATGGAGAAGTTGCAACGCCCATGCATTGCCGGCAGGAATGAAAAACGGTGTGGATGCTGTGGAAAATGGCTTGATGATTTCTCAAAAAATTAACTACAAAATCACCACGTGGCCCAGCAACTGCATGTCTAGCTATATAGCCAAGAGAATTGAAAACAGGTGTTCAAGCAAAACTCGTGTATGAATATTCACAGCAATATTACTCATTATAGTCAAAAACTAGAAACGACCCAAATGTCTATTAACGGATGAATGATAAGCGGAGTGTGCTCTATCCATGCAATGGAATGTTATTCCTCCACAAAAAGGAATGAGGTATTGGTATTTACCACAGCATAGACGAACCTTGAAATATTACGCAAAGCGAAAGAAGCCAGACATAAAGGCCCTCGATTGCATGTTTCAGTTTCTCTGAAATACCCAGAATGGGCAAGTCCATAGGAACAGATAGCAAAGTAGTGTTTGCCAGAGGCTGGGGGAAGAAGGTAGGAAGGGGGTGTTGGTCTAGGGGGTACGGGGTTGATACGGATGATGGCAACGATCTGGAATTAGATAGTGGGGATGATCGCACATGTGAATGGACTGAACCCCACTGAATTGTATACTTTAAAATGGTCAGTTTCATCTTAACGTGACTTTTACACTTCTACTACTACTGGTAATAATAAAGAACGCAACATGTTTCCTTAACACCTAGACTTTGAAAACCCTCTTTCATTATTCCCACCCTTGCCTCTCCTGATTCTTCAACTCACACGTAATCATCCTCTAATTCAGTTCACCAGCTCCTGGCTGCGTCCCTTAGATTAAGACACAGTTTGCCAGATAGAACTCTATTTCTTCAAATCGCATTGCCTCTACCCAGAATACCCCCTTCCTCCTCTACAATGGAATAATGGTCTCAGAATTAAAAGACCCAGGATAGGGGCACCTGGGTGGCTCACTCAGTTGGGTGTCCAACTCCTGATCTGGGCTCAGGTCATGATCTCACAGCTTGTGAGATCAAGCCCCACATAGGGCTCTGCTTTGAGAGCACAGAGCCTGTTGGGATTTTCTCTCTCCCTCCCTCTCTCAAAAATAAATAAACTTTAAAAGAAAAAAAGAAAAGGCCCGGGATCCAACCCCAGTCCATGACTCGCTAGTTGCCTCACCTTGGGTAAGATAACTTCTCCGAGCCTCATTTCCTTATACATAAAAATAAGGAGTCAAAATTCACTTAGCAGAAAAACATCAGAATTCTAATTTGCGCCAGGGTGACGGTGTGCCAGTCCAGCCTCTGGAGCAGTGATGACGACAGACCCCATAAGGTAGATGAAACCACATCAAGTTTTAAACTCGAAAGCACCAAACCGAGGTAAAGTGGTAACATCACCCCTGCCAGTATTTCCTAAGCTTCAGGAATTTTCATGTCACAGACATGGCTGATGCCAAGTGTCCCACCCCCTGCATAATTGTAACGTACCATCCACAACGAATTCACTTGTTTTCCTTAAATAGATCTGTCTGATATCTATTTGATATCACTTTTAGAACACCATTGGTCTGATCCCATCATTTTTCTGTACACGTTAGAAGACACTATTGCCACGATTAAAAAATGTGCACGATGTGCCGGGTAGAGTCACCATCTGTACCAATGCTGGCACCACACCCAGGGAACACTGATCTCTGCCAACCATCTTCTTGAAGACCTGAATCAAGACTTACGTCCCCAGAAAACCTTCTCTGATGTACCTTCTACCGTGTTTTAGAGACTCGTTCGTGATAAGCCCTTGCACGTTTAATTTAGACCTTTGCACTTGTTGATGTCAGTATTCTCGGTTCACTCCCATCTGTGCTTTCAACTCCAGCATCAGGTCACAAGACACCTTAAAAGGCAAAGATCTTGTTTCTTGTTTTCCCTTCCATTCGCCCAACTACAGTACACCGAACATTTGCTGAATGGATAAGGTTTAAGTGAATGGAAGGTGCCCACCAAATGCTCCCAGTTATCTGTTTGTCATCGGTGTTCTAAATAGAGCAAAGTTCACCCACATCATCTCCCAGTCTCCGGTGTGGCCACATCAGCAGCCTAATTCAGATGTCAATTGGTGAGAAGGGTGGTTTGTTAAAATAAGGCCAGTGCCTGGCACATAGCAGGCATCCGGCAGATCTGGGGGAATGAGTGGTCAGTGGGGCCGTTACTCAGAAGGCCCCGCCTCCTTGGACAGACCACCTGCAGAAGGTGACAGGCGTGAGCACAGATGAGTGAGCATGAGAACACTGAGGCCCACCTGGGGCTGAAAGCTGGGGTTTTGTCGGGCCCCGGACCACACAGTCCACCCAGGGCTCCAAGCTAAGCCTCCTTCCACCAGCCCAAGAGTGGCTCTACCCTGATGAGGGGACCGGCTCTCAACTTGATACTCTCCTAATTAGAAGTAAATCCCCGTAATACAGGGGAGCCTCTGCGTGTCCACAGTGCATTTTGGCCAGGAGTCTCAGCACACGGACAAAAGAAGCTGCAAGTGAAATTACTGATTGAATACATCCAGACACAGAGAAATCCCTGTGTCAATGTTGACAGAGTAGCTCTTTATCGTCCAGCACCAAGAGGGCGAACAGTACAGCAAACCCACCAGAGAGGCTGGGAGAAAAAGAATGTCTGGCTACTACAAAACTGTGGAGGCTCGTACGCCTAAAACAATGATAAATATTCATAATAACAATAATCACTCTTAACCTTAAAGGTATAGAACTCTTCACAGTATACAAAGCAGGACTCAGATTTGCTCATCTCATACAATCCTTCTACTAACCCCGTCACACATCATCTGCCCCATTTTTACACGTGAAGAAACACAGGTTCAAAGGATGTCTTAAACCTGGTTTCCCGCTTCCAGATCCAATGCTCTTTTGATCTCCAAGTCATCGAGTTAGGCCAGCTGAAAGACAGCAGACAGAAAATATTTTTTGAACTCAAGGATTTGGGATGCGTTCTATGCCTCCATTAGAATAAGGGACTCACTCTCTCCACGTTCAAAAGCAGTGTTAGGAAGTCTTCCTTAAGTTGAGCTGAGTGCCTCTGCAAGGCGCCCGTCCCAGCCCTGAGCCCCCAGATGGCCCCCACAGATGGTTTTCACTTCTAAAACCCTCCAAAGGTAACTGCACCGCCCCCCCCCCAGAGGGAACCCAAGGAAACCCAGTCTACCAGGTTCCTAAGCCCAGTGCCATCATGTGAGTTTCAAAATAGTGAAATTTCTCCCCCAAATCATCCTCCTCACCACAATCCTCATCAACAGCTTTCTACCTGACCTCTCCAGGCCTGCCTAATCAGTTTCTTCCCTTATTTAGTGGATCTTGGATTAATCTGTACTAGTGAATTACTTCAGAGACAGAAGGTGAATTTCCAATCAAACCATTCTATCTTTTTCATTTGATTTTGTTCCTTTTTTTGTATTTTGCACCAGTGGTAACTAGGGGGAAAAAAAGGTACGCTGCCTTCCTACCTTGTTCAGTTGAGATCTCTATTTTTAAATAAAAACGCTCCTTCCAACACAGCCTTCCACAAGCTATCCAGTGGCCCCAAGATGAGGCTAATCTCTGACAGCCCCACGGTCCTTGGATGAGAGAGAACAGAGCATTCTCCTCTCTCAGTTAATTACCATTCCTTGCCCGGGCATTTGATTTCAATAAAGTCTAATTACTTCAAATATCACCGCTCCTGCCCCTCCCCTCTCTCCCGTGCCCCTCTTCCTCTTAGAGAGCCTGAGACTGATGAACTCAAACACACCCGCAAGCCTCAGGCAGATGCTATGACGAGCAAAGACTTCGCAAAGTTAATAAGCCAGGAGAGTTAATAAACCAGACTTCCCAAAGTTAATAAACCTGGAAAGCACAATTATTACTATTTTTACTATTATGAAAATATCGCCATTATTATTGTTGTTGTTATTCTGGGCCTCGTAGGCAGCTAGCCTAAGACCCTCCCCCTCGCCTGCCGCCCCCACCTCACCGGTGGCAGCAATAATGTGTGAGTAATCCCAGAGGGGCTCCCCGGCACTGCCCTGCTAGAGGAAGCAATATTGGAGCTCGTGCAGCCCCCGGTCCCTGCAGGCTCAGCTCTGCCCTTTTATATTACACACTGTTCAGTCAAATCCATCACCAGCCTCCCAGATCTTTCCAGTAGGCTGGCTGGAAATGGTGATTAAAGGGGCTGGAGACGGGGAGGAAGGAAAGCGGGCAGATGAGCTGGGAGGGAAGGCACTTGGGTTTTGGATGTGCCTGAGCCGACAGTGAGCCCCATTTCCATACGACGGCTTCCGAGGCTCAGTCTTTCCCCGCACCCTCTGGGTGATGTGTGGTTCTCTGAGGATCAGCTAGGAAGACCTGAAGACGGGGACGATATCCGCTACGACTGTCCCCAGACCCCCAGCCAGTCTGTTCTCCCTTTAACCTGCTTTCTGCCCCTGTGAAGGGACAGCTCCATTCATAAGGGCAGCCTTTTCCAATTGGTCAGTGGTGTGAAACCAGTGCGGAAAGAGCCACAGGCAGGAGAGCCTTGCAGTTCACCTGGGCCAGCTTCTCCTCTGGGGGCCCACCTAAGTCACGTGACTGGGGCAGGCATTCAGAGGAGACCCTCCACCGCCCGGCCTCCTGATCCCCCTCGCGTCCTTCCACGGTGATTGCATCCTTTTCCTCCCCGGCCCTTCCCAGGCCCTCCTCGTGCTGTTTTCTGCCAACACGCCCAGTATCGAATCTCGAACACCTAAGTCCTCTATTTCCCCGAACTTGCTCAGTGCCCTGTGGTTCCTGGTTTAGTGGCCAGGATCGCCACACCCCAGTGGTTCTCACGTGGGGGAGATTTTGTCCCCGGGGGAAGATCCGGCAACGTGGCGTTGTTAAGAGATGGCCCTGACTGCCGTGACTGAGATCGGATCCGTCTAGTGGGCAGAGGTCAGGGAAGTTGTTAAACACCCTCCAATGCCCAGGGTGGGCCCCCTCCCATGACAAACAGGCCGAGATGCACTACCCCAACGGTAACCTCTGTGGCCCAACAACTCAGCTTCAAATCCCCTTGCTAGGGGGCGCCTGGGTGGCTCAGGAGGTTAAGCATCCCACTTCAGGTCAGCCTACAGATTCACGGTTCGAGAGTTCAAGCACCACATCGGGCTCTGTGCTGACAGCTCAGAGCCTGAGCCTGCTGGGGATTCTCTCTCCCTCTCCCTCTGCTCCTCCCCAGCTCGTGAGTGTGCTCACTCTCTCTCAAAAATGAATAAACACCTATTTTTTTAAAAACCTCCTTACTAGGCCATTGAAAACACAGCTCTAGAGGCTAGCGTAGAGGTGGCCTTGGGAGCTTTCTGAGTCAAAAGTCACTCTCCTCGGGGGGCACCTGGGTGGCTCGTCGGTTAAGCGTCTGACTTCGGCTCAGGTCATGATCTCACGGTCCGTGAGTTCGAGCCCCGCATCAGGCTCTGTGCTGACAGCTCAGAGCCTGGAGCCTGTTTCAGATTCTGTGTCTCCCTCTCTCTCTGCTCCTCTCCTGTTCATGCTCTGTCTCTCTCTGTCTCAAAAATAAATAAACGTTTAAAAAAATTAAAAAAAAAAAAAAAAGTCACTCTCCTCGGGACACCAGCTGAAATTAGGGGAGTGGATGAATTCACTGGTGGCGAGAAGGTAGGTACAAGAGACACAAGGATTACGGGAGAGACCGCAGAAGGGCCAGAAGGAAGAAGAGGCAGCACCCCAAGGAGAGAAGAGATCCCGACCCAAATCACGGGCTCACGCTCGCTACCTTTGCATATCATCCCGAACAACTACGGGCACCAGCCATGGCTCAAGGAGCTGCTGCGATGTGGACACCCCGAAAAAGCTCCGGGTCATCCTCTCCTCAACAGAGGCAAGCCTGACTTGAGAGAGAGAGAGAGAGAGAGAGAGACAGATGCCGAATTGTCGTGCCAGCCCTCCGGGTGTGCAGGACACCCAGGAGGCGGGAGCAGAGCCGTGGCTATGTCCTGGAGCGGAGCGCTGCCCTCAAATCCTGTCCCAGCGCCCGCTCGAGGAGACACCAGACGCGAGGGCGGCCATCCTGTGTTGCCGCAAACACTGCACTTGGCAGTGACTGCCCACGGGCCGGCTCAGGTTTCCTTTGGGCAGCACTCCTCGGCCAGGGAGGGGACCTCGGACCCTGGGCCACGCAAGGTCTGCACACACACACACCGCCCGCCCGGAGCCTCCCTCACGGCGCTCAGCCCAGATCCCGTCCCTTTTCAGCAAGGTAGCTCCTGCCAGCGGGAGGCTTTGGAAGGAGTCAAGTGTGATTAAAAGCTGTGAAAGCAGCATTGTCTCAATTGTAAATCCTTCTCACTCAGAGGCCTTTACTGGGGATTTCTCAAAGGTGGGGAGAGGCCAGAGCTGCCTCAGCAGCCACCTACTCTGCTTAGAGGGCCCAACAAGGAACTTTAATGGAAAATATTTCCACCGGCTACGGAGGCCTGGAAATTGCGGGGCTTCGTGTGCTCTGGCTCCCGGGTCCAGAGGAGGGGAAGGAAAAGCAATAAGAGTGGCCAGGAGAGCAGAAAGAGCATTGGACACAAACTGGTGGGGGGGAGACCCCATAACAAAAACACCAAGCTGTGCCCTTGTTTGGCACTTTCTCACAATTTCACACAGAAACCTCTGGATTTTGATCAGTTGCCCACGGGGCCAAGTATCTGCTCCTGCGATGAGTGCTGGGGAGAGGGTGGTGATTGTTAGTCCCAGCCCCAGCCACGACCTGTCAGCCTGTGACAGCAGCAGGGCGCAGAGCTAGGAAGGTCTCCCCTTCTGTCGCGGGGCACAAAGGCAGCCCCGTCATGCCACCTCCCGAGAGCGGACAGTTAACACATGAGTCTGATACAAGCCCCACAGCTCCGGAAACGCGAGCTCCCCATTGTACCTCTGGAGTGTCCCCACCCGGATACAAATCTGTCCCGACACCTGGCCGGGAAGCCGGCAAAGACTGAGAACAGGTGATTCGGCTGGCGGGGCCACCTTCAGGGTGTGTGCACCTGTGCCCGCGCTGGCCAGCAGCCCGAGGGAGGTGCCGCCACGCGGGGGAACCTCAGGGAAGGGGGCCAGCAGAAATATTCGCCTTGTGCCCTTCTGTCACATTCCCAGAGACAGCCAAGGCAGACCTGAATCTTCCAATGAGTTCTAGGCTTCCTGTTGAATAATGAAGAGAGACGCATGCCATATTACCTCACTCTCGTGGGCCTCCTGTCTTATCTCAAACCCCCACAGAAAGAATACAGCTCCCCCAGACAATCTTGGCTCACGTTGCAACTGTCAGGGGAGAAGAAGCAATCTGTCTCTCTGGGGCAGAAATCTCACAAAACAAAATGATGCTCATGGCCATATCAGTATGCATCAAGCATACACCTGGCCCCATGGTGAGAGACAGTCCTGTTGGGGTGACCCACCCACACCTCTGCAGCCAGATTGGGCCTCTCTGTCCCCAAAACATGTCACCAACCACTCAGTGAAGGGCAATTAGCACAACGTGGGTCTGGAAAGGCTAATTCATGAATGAAGGAAAGGGAGTGAAACTAGACAGTCCCGTGAAATGGGACAAGAGGACAGAGCAATGTAGTTGAAGGTAGTATGTGGCCACAGGCCAAAGTAACTCCCCACCCCCCAAAGAGCCTTACAGTGATGCAGGTGAATGAAAGGTAATAAAATGGGGGGGAAGAAAAATTCTAGTGGCACTTGACAGAAAAGGCTGTTAGTAAAATCTGTCAGACTGCCCTCTTACCTCCCCAAAAATCAGATCCCATGGAAACAGAATAATTTATAAAGAGTTAACTCTTTATAAATTCCAGTAAACTGAGTAGCTCTTCCTGACCAACCACCCGCCCCTAGACATCACTAGAAACTCTAGACAAAATATAAAAAATAACTATGTGAAGATGCCAGATAATGACCAAAAGCAGACACTGAAGGGAAGTCGGCACATGGAAGAAAGGACTACAGCTGGGTGATGTTCCTGTTTTGACAGCTTTTAGTCACACAGAGTGACTAAAAACCTCGGATGGAAGAACCCCCGTCTTACTGACAGAAAGGACCAGAAGACAGAATCTGGGGCAACCACAGCAGCTAAAAGTAGGAAAGAAAACCTGGAGAGACCCACAGGGGGAACCCCAAATTCTAACATATAAGCTCTGCCTAAACCTCTAGGTAGCCCCTGGATCCCAGGGGCACTGGATAGACTCCAAGCAGCCCAATTAAGGATCAAAATGCTGAACTGAGATCCTAGCTGTAGCTCACCATAGAACAGTCGGAGTTTACAGCTGGAGTTCAACCAAGCTAGCTGCCCATCGGAAACTTCCTAAAATACAACTACTCTTTGAAGGAGCGTAAGAATTCGGGTTACCTATAATGTGCCATTTTCGGGGCACAACCTAAAATCATTAACATGACCCGTACTTAAGAGAAAAGAGAATCAACAGAGATTAACCCCAAATGACCCAGATATTAGTATTATCTGACAAGGATTTTAAAGCATCTATTGTAACTATGCTCAAGTATATACAAAAACAAACAAACAAAAAAAAAGCTTAAAAAGAGGGAAAAGACAGGAAATATCAAAAAAATTCAAACTATAAAAAAGAATCAAATAGAGATTCTATAATAAAACTGTTCGATACAATTTTCTGCAATTATAGCAATTTTTTACATTTCTGTTGCCCAATATAATGCCCCCAGCCACATGTGACCATTGAGTACTTACCATGGGGCTAGTACAACTGAGGAACTGAATTTTTCACTGTACTCAATTGTATTTCATTTAGATTTAAATAGCTATATGTTGCTAATGGCTACTGTTATTGGACACATGAGCTCCAGAACTGAAAAGTACCATATCTGAAATTTAAAAATTTACTGGATTGGCTTAACAGCAGCTTGAAGATGACAAAGAAAGTGCTGACGAACTTACATACAGATCAATAGAAATTACACAATCTAAAGAATAGAGAAAAGAAATCTGACAACTATAGCAAACAGAATAGAAGGAGAGAGTAAATGGGCATACACAGTTGCAAGGTCCTTAAGTATTATGTGCAATGGTATAATATCAATGGTTAGGGATGCATATTATAATCCTGGGAACAGCCATTTAAAAAATCAATAACCTAAAGAAATATAGTTAAAAAGTCAATAAGTAAATTAAGATAAAATTCTTTTAGGGGCGCCTGGGTGGCTTGGTCGGTTAAGCGTCCGACTTCGGCTCAGGTCATGATCTCACGGTCCATGAGTTCGAGCCCCGCGTCGGGCTCTGTGCTGACAGCTCAGAGCCTGGAGCCTGCTTCCGATTCTGTGTCTCCCTCTCTCTCTGACCCTCCCCCATTCATGCTCTGTCTCTCTCTGTCTCAAAAATAAATAAACGTTAAAAAAAATTAAAAAAAAAAAAAAAAGATAAAATTCTTTTAAAAATCCATTAAATGAAAGATGGCATGAAAGGAGAAATGAATTAAAAAAAAAAACAATAGAGTGCATAAATAGAAAGCAAAAACAAAGCAGAAAATAAAATAGCATAAAAATAGCAAAACAGTAGACTGAAATCCAACTATATCAATAATTACAATAAATACTAATGGACAAAACACTTCAACTAAAAGAAAGAGATTGTCAGAATGGATAAAAAAAAAAGAAAGACTCAGCTCTATGCCATCTATAGAAGATTACTTTAAAAATAAAGATTAGAGGGGTGCCTGGGTAGCTCAGTCAGTTAAGTGTCTGACTTCAGCTCAGGTCATGATCTCATGGTCCAGTCCATGGGTTCGAGCCCCATGTTGGGCTCTGTGCTGACAGCTCAGAGCCTGGAGCCTGCTTCGGATTCTGTGTCTCCCTCTGTCTCTGTCTCTCTCTCTGCTCCTTCCCCACTTACACTCTCTCTGTCTCTGACTCTCTCTCTCTCAAAAATAAATAAACATTAAAAAAAATTGTAATGAAGATGAGAAATCAGGCAATCTTGTCTCCTGTTTTTCACCATTATACCATCCGTAATCTATGAAGTATCTTCCATCACTAAAATCTAATTTTTCCACATGTTTATATGTTTATACATACATATCACATATACATATACATAATATACAAATATTTCTTATGCTCAAGGTAAATTACAGTAATTAATGGTCAGATTTATGTATGCAAACCCAGACAAAATGATACAAGGAACCACTTACCAAGTCAACACATTCATCCCTGCTGATTTTGTTTCTCCATCACTGTTCTGTCAGCTTTGTGCAACTGTATCCAGGCTAACCATTTAACATATTCTTAGGGTGACTTAAACCCCAGAACTGTCCCAGAACTGCTTGAATTTAAATTTCCACAGAAGGGACTGGCATGACCTTTCCACACAACCTGGCAATGAGAACACACAGCATCTTCAGGGCTTTGCCACACAGACAAAGCATCTGTGACATGTGCAGAGAGCTCTGGAAAGCCTGAGCCTGATTCCCTTAGAATCTACACCCTTTAGAAACCGGGTGATACCGGGGCCACTGCGCAACCTCTGTGAGCCTCAATTTCCTCATCTTAAATGAGACTGGGATGGTGACTATATGCCATAGTGTCTGTTATCATAGGCTCTCCAGACTTTTCTCTCTTTTATGCTCTTAGTGTCCATTGCCAGCAGTTTTCATGGTGCCTTCAGGGTAAGTATTAGGAGAGTTGAGAGAAACTGTGACTTTAAAAATAAAATACAGGGGCGCCTGGGTGGTTCAGTCGGTTAAGCATCCGACTTCGGCTCAGGTCCCTGTCTCACAGTTCATGAGATAGAGCCCCGCATTGGGCTCCATGCTGCCAGCATGGGGCTGCTTGGGATTCTCACTCTCCGTCTCTCTCTCAAAATAAATAAAGATTTTTTTTAAATAAGGGATAATCAGGGGCGCCTGGGCGGCTCAGTCGGTTGGGCGGCTGACTACAGCTCAGGTCATGATCTCGCGGTCTGTGAGTTCCAGCCCTGCGTCAGGCTCTGTCCTGAGCACTCAGAGCCTGGAGCCTGCTTCCAATTCTGTGTCTCTCTCTCTCTCTGCCCCTTCCCTGCTTTCTCTCTGTCTCTGTCTCTGTCTCTCTCTCTCTAAAATAATAATAAAAATTTTTTTTAAAAAAGGGATAGTCAATAACTTAATAAGTCTCATCATTATGGGTACCTTCTGAAAGAGACTAAGCCTCTGTTAAATATGAGACCTAGAAAGTTCACACGTTTGTGAAATTCAACTGTATTATTTCCTCCTGACAGCTGTAATCAAGTCAGAAGGACTCAGTTCAACCTTCAGTCGCCAACAGATGATCATAATTGTTGGCAAGAAGGGCAAACATAAGCCTACTTAACAAATTTGCTAATTATCTTTCAGTTTAGGATTAATGTAACAAATAAATACTGGATGCCTGCAGCTTAAGTTTATCAGTTTATATAAACCAACAATGGGAAATAGGTTTTATCTCTCTGAAAGCTCCTGTTCTCAAACCAAGTATTTTTTGCTCTTGATTTTTCTTTCTTGCATCTGATGTGTTTTTACTTTACAAGGCAATCTGTCTGCCTTTATGTCCTTTTAAAATATTAGGTATATCCACTGAGAATTCTTAGAAAAGTGATGCTGAGGTTTAAAAGTAATGAAAGAAACAAACCACTGGTAGGAGAAGAAAATTGCCCATATGGGCATAACCTACAATTGGCTGGCAGTGCTGAACATTAGTGAGTAAATTATTAGTATAATTAGCTGCCATCTACTGAGAATCTTTACTAGATGCTGTATAAACACACATAATCTTTAGTCCCTGAAACATAGATAAAGAGATAGTTTCTGCCTTTTAGAAATAAGGAGGCAGATTCCTCAGAGGTTGATTTGCCAGGTAACAGAGCTGACATTGGAACCCTTGTCCATGTGGGGAGATGGGGGTGTGTCTGACTTTCTGCCCTCCACTCTCATAACCTCCATGTGAGAATGTGCCTCACACTTTCCTTTCTCCCATGTCACTAACTCTCATCCATTCGGGGATCACAGGCAGCTTCTAGGATCTGACAAAATCTACGGACCCAGAAAAGCACACGTGCACATATGCGCGTGCACACACACACACACACACACACACACACTTCTGGGAAAATAATTCAAGGGACTCATGGATATCCTGAAACAAAACCCAGGTTTAAAACCTCTACTCCAGAGTCTCCAAGTATCAACACTCTTAGATTTTTCACTCACTTGTCCCCTCGGCACTTTCCCCTCTTTTCTGGCTTCTATGGAATAAAATAATGGAGCTTAGGAGCCAATACGTTATCTTGTCCACATCCAAGGAAAGTCTTGCTGCTCCCACGGCCCCCTCTGCCCCCTCTCCCCTCGCGTCTTTGCCAATTCAGTGAAGTACTCGGCTCAGGGGAATGTCCTGGAATCTCCTCCTGTCTGCTCCTCTGTTTAGCGCTGGTATGAGGCAGCTTTATCAACGACTCACTCTGAGCCTTCTACTGTGAGCACACGGTACCTATTATGTCCCAGGCACTGGACTAGTAAACAAAACTATGTGCCAGGCTCTGTTCTCATGAGCCTCACATTCCAATGGGGGAGATGATATACTGACATAATAAAAACGTAAATTACAGCATATGCTGGAAGGTGGTTAGTGGCTGGCAAAAGAGAAGATACAGACACGTTATGCGGTAGTGGTGATTGTAGGGGTGGGTTTCAGCATTAAACGGACAGGTATTTGGGCAAGAGGAAAAGTCAAATTTGTGGACATTAGGGGGAAGGTGTTTTTTGTTTATTTACTATCTTCTTTCCTCTCTAGAACGTAAGCTCTGTTAAGTCAGGGGCTCTCTCTTCGTTGTTCACAATTCTCTCCCAAGGGCCTGTACCAACGCCTAGCATAGAGTAGGTCTGCAATAAATATGCTGAATAGGTAAATAAGTGAATGAGGTAAAATTTACTTTTCAGGCTGGCCAAAACTGAGGGATAGGACCACAGTTCTAGATGCTGCCCTCACTATAACAATATTCTTAATTAAATGGAAAATTCAGAGCAGAGATAACAGAAACTGAATCAAGGCAGATGTACCTCTTAGAAGGGAAAATTGAAAACTATACCTAAAAAATGATGATGTCCTGAATCCCAACTTTAAGGGGGCTTTTCTTGGTTTTTTGTTTTGTTTTCTTTTGTTTTGTTATTTTAGAGAGAGAGTATGTGAGCGGGGGAGAGGGGCAGAGGGGGAGAGAGAGAATCTTAAGCAGGCTCCATGCTGAGCAGGGCCTGATCCCACAACCCTGGGATCATGACCTGAACCAAAATCAAGAGTCAACCGACTGAGCCACCCAGGGGCCCCTGAACTCCAATGGTAGAGTAACCAAATAAGGAATGGGATTTAAAAACAAGAAAGAAAGAAAGAAAGAAAGAAAGAAAGAAAGAAAGAAAGAAAGAAAGAAAGAAAGAAAGAAAGAAAGAAAGAAAGAAAGAAAGAAAGAAAGAAAGAAAAGGAGGAAGGAAGGAAGGAAGGAAGGAAGGAAGGAAGGAAGGAAGGAAGGAAAAAAGAAAACAGGAGATCCTATACGAAATAGGGCTTTAAAATTAGAAATAACCCTTGAGATAGAGGCTTCTAAATGCTGGTTCATCAACTAGGCTGTCAGTGAGGTACATGGAGACATGGCACTTAAGACAGGTGCCACCAACCTGAAAAGTGCCAGCCACTCACCCCTCACTGCATCCCCAATGCAGACCCGACCCGCACATCCAGAACACTCACTGTGCACTGATGTCCACGGATTTGAAGCTTCCTCGTGGCTGTCAGCTCACTATTTATCCACTGATGCTGATGAGTCTGAGGACATGGGTTGGGTCCCCACAGAAACTAAAAAGGGGTGACTCTGTTCTCCCGCCACAGGTTACACCTGACTTGGTCCAGTGATCTCGCATATGCATATCCCCAGATATACAAGGGGACAGTGTGTCACACACGTTCGTGTGTATTACTACCCCCCCCCCCCGGAACAAGGGCAACTCAAGGGGCGCCTGGGTGGCTCAGTCAGTTAAGCGGCCAACTTGAGTTCAGGTCATGATGTCACGGTTCGTGAGTTCGAGCCCCACGTCGGACTCTGTGCTGACAGCTCAGAGCCTGGATCCTGCTTCAGATTCTGTGTCTCTCTCTCTCTGTACCCCTCCCCCACTCGTGTTCTGTCTCTCTCTGTCTCTGAAGAATGAATAAACCTTAACAAAAAGAAAACAAAAGCAGAAGGGCAACGCAAAGCCCATGCTTCATGTTCAAGAAGGCCAAAAGTGACCACTGAGAACAAAATGACCCCTTAAATACATATCTCTCCATTAGCTTCTCCTAAAAACACTATTCAAACCTGGGAAAGAGTAAGTCCTCTCTGGACGGAAGACCACAGGCAGGACGTATTCTCCCTCCATCCTGTCCACAGAAATTGGCTCAATCTGGCAAAAAGTCAGGGATATGAGCTGCCTAGACGCCACAGCATGTGACTTTACTGCTGGTGGGTCTTACCATATTACAGGTAGTGTGAGCTTTGGAACCTTCTCTTCTCTCTGATTCACCGGCAGTATCAGGACAAAGCTGAATCACTGCATCGTAACAGTTCGACCCCTGCAACACTGTACATCATTAAATTTTTAAGGGAGCTCATTGGGGAAGTCCTGTAATCCTTTAATAATTGAGTTGAGGGAAAGGGGCCAGTGAGGAAGAGCATTCACCTGAGCTGATATCAACTAGGCTTGGCTACTAATGGCTTTCCAACAATCCCACGGTGTCCATTAAAAGAATGCAGTCCATTTGGCCCCTGCTCTTTAACTGTCAACAGGGAAATTGAAAAAATGATACATCATGAAGCGTCGAAATTTGTATTGCAGCTCTCCACACCGTGTTCCCTTCTAGCAGTGAGGAGCTCGGTCTAAACCAAGCGCGGCAACCGGCTGACAAGCAGAAAAATTCATTCTATGAATCAGCTGAGTAGCTATGATACCAAATGACCTGTCACTGACTTTTCCCACCGAATTGACTGGCCACAGAGGCAGAGCCGTTGAAAAATACTCAGCTTCCTTGGTAGCATCAGTTTTAGTTTAGTCCTCTACTAAGTTGAGGGGTCTAGCCCCTCATGACCCTCACCTTTTCGTCCCTAAGGTCATAGGGGTGTGACAGCCCGAGACCCAAGGAACGATTTGTACCGAACCTTATACATTGCTCTCTCTCAAAAACGTTACCCCTCCCTCACTGCACACCTCAGACAGTTTGTGACCATGCTCCACGCGTCAGGGAGCTCAAAGTCAAGGCACTGGGGCAAACCGTAAAATTTCAAAGAGATCAAGTGATTTGCCCAGGCCCACCCAGCCAAAGGTAGGATTATGGCTGAAGGATTCTGGGGGAAAAAACCCACCGCTGTCTTCCAGCTCACTCTAGTCTCCAGTCTAAGTTAACACACCAACCAATCATGTGAATGAGACCATGATCAGCGATGGCCAGGTGGAGAGACCGGGCCGCCATGGCCAACAAGGAGGACAGCGTCCCCATCCTGGATGCTCTTCTCTTCGGGTTTCTCCTGAGTATCAGCAAGCAAAGGCCCTTCAACTGCCAGGCATGTGGAGGGCCTAGGTGCCAAGCACAGATGCCCAGCTCCAGGCCTGGGGAGGCTTGCACACCTGTCCCGGGGAGCCAACCGCACGGAGCAGACCTTGGACCACACTGTAACCAAATGGAGTTCTGACTGATGAGGAGCGGAGACAGAGAAATGATAGATGAGGGCGGTTCACACTAAGACAACTCGTGTCTGAAAAAGAAGGACACAGGCTGAAGCCTTACTCGGCTCCCACCTCAAGCCCATGAACCAGAGTGGCCTTGGGAAGGAAGCAAGGTGGGAAGCGACGGTGGCTACCTGAGGAGTGACAGAAAACAGACCCACCTTCTGTCGGCCTCTGTTCTGGGGTGTCACTTCCAGCTAATTCACAGAGAAGGGCACAAAAGGACAAAGGGAATCAACGGTTGGAAAAGAGGAGAGTGGGGCCAGACACCATGCCCCACATGCATCCCTGCCCCTTTCCCAAGCTTCTCCTTTGTCAACTGGATGCCCCTCACTCTCCTGGATCCCCAACCTCCTCCTTTTCCCAGCTAACCTCATCTTAGTCATCAAGGAGGCTCAGAACTAGCCCATCCTACAACACCTTCCCCTCATTCTCGCTCCACCCCAGGTACTGCCTTTTTTTCCTTCTGATCCTTCTTCTGCTGTCCACCTTCTCAGAAGAACTGGCCATATCACTCCCTTCAACTACTGTTTACTCTACAGCCCATTAAAATGTTGTCCCATCCCTTCTATGCCTCTGATGAAACTACTCTTTTTTTCCGAGAGAGAGAGAGAGCATGAGTGAGCAGGGGAGAGGCAGAGAGAGAGACAGACAGACAGAGAGAGAGAGAATCTCAAGCAGGCTCCACGCTCAGTGCAGAGCCTGGCACAAGGTTTGATCCCACCACCCTGGGATCATGACCTGAGCCAAAATCAAGAGTCGGACGACACTCAACCAACTGAGCCACCCAGGCGCCCCGAGAAACTACCCTTGATAAGGTTATCAATGACTGCCAATTCCAAGAGCAAACAGGCAGCCCTACTTTTGGAAAGTCCCCACCACTGCCCTGTCTTCTAAAACCCCACTCATTCTAGCATTCTTTCTTGCCTCTGCCATCCCACCACAGATAGGCTCCTTGAAACGCCAGTGGTCTTCTCTTTCTGTGTGGCCTCCCCTTGGGCACTCCCCTCTTCCTGTGACTTATAGGATACTATATCCACAAGCCTGGTGTCCCTTGGTTCTGTATTACTATCTACCGGTCATCACCTCCTTGGTGCTGACCACAACTTGAAATATGCCCGTTATTTATTGGTTTCTTGTCTGTCACCTCTTCCATGAAGCTCTTACAACACCCCCAAGGAAGTCACCCACTGATTAACTTCTCCATGCAAACAACACATATTTGTCTAATGCCTACTCTGTGTCAAATACTGTGCAAGATGCTGGAGACATGGGAATTGAGAAACAAAACACGAAACAAAAACAGGAAGGTCCCTGCCCTCACAGAGTTTAAGACCCAGTGACATAGACAATAAAGCAACAAATAATATACTTCATATTGTGATAAGCTCTACGAAGATAATGAATAGCACAGAGTAATGGAACCAAGGGGCTTAAGTTAGTTCTCTGGCCTACGGGCCACGCCTCTTTCAAAACAATCTTATTCTTCTCTTATGCATCTGTTTAATTTATGTCTCCAAACGGTCTCTGCTAGATTGTTAATACATCGGTGCTTCATTTTCTCACTTTTTACATACCTGGCACATAGAGAACTTTAGTAAGCCTGTTTGATTAAGTGAATGAGTGATTTATTTAATTAATGAACCAACTGCTTATAACATTTCGTTTAATTTTCAATTTGAGAAATTCACATACAACTCGGTAAAATGCATGCAGTTACTCATGTAGTACCTGAGCCCTCTAGTCTCATCGAATGCCAGTTTACAGAGATTAAATTCAGACATACATTCCATCCCTCTAAAAATCCTGGAACTAGTTTTAAATGAACCCAGTGTCCGCCCTGGCAAGTGAAATAATACCATACAGGAATATTTAATTTCCTTAAAGAGATTCCATGATCCCTGTTTTAATCCGGCCAGGCCAAGTAATAAACAAGACGCAGTCAACAATTCTGAAAATCAGTCTCCTACCAGGACACAGCGGGATCTTTTCTAGCTGAGGCCGGGGCTTGCTTGGAAATACAACACAGTTCAGGAGAAACCTTGGAAGAGGGTTATCCAAGGAATGGATGGACAGCTGTTGGCTAGTCCCAATGGAAGTTATGTTTGGAAGGCTCCAGATCTGATATTTAACAGTTCTGCTGCCAAATGTGCAGACAGGCTCCCAGAACAAGCCACCAATAGCAAACTCTGGGAGCGGGAGAGAAGGAAAATGGATGCTTGTCTGCCTTTTTGTCATTCTTCCGGTGG
Organism: Panthera tigris; assembly: GCF_018350195.1. Taxonomy (NCBI): domain Eukaryota; kingdom Metazoa; phylum Chordata; class Mammalia; order Carnivora; family Felidae; genus Panthera; species Panthera tigris. The sequence goes on along the minus strand of NC_056678.1, from coordinate 60,612,288 downwards.
GGAAGAAGAGCTAAGCTTAGAGAAAAATGGCAACCAATGCAGATGGGCCAGGCCAGGAAAGGATGGGGGCAGGACAGCTCTGTGTGTGTGGAGTTTGATAAACAGGAGTGATGGGTGTACCCTAGCAGCTTTCTCACTCACACACACACACACACACACACACACACAGGCCATCCCCAAATCCAGAAAACTTCCTTTAAAGCCAGGGAATCTATAAACAGCTGACCGTCAGAAGGCTGCCTGAAAGCTTCAGTATCTAGCAGGTGGGGACTTGTTTTCCAAGAGCTGGTTCAACAGGACAAACTGAGAACTGTGATCTCACTGGGGTGTGCACACCAGAATTCAAGCAGCAGATGGTGTGATTTAGAGGAAAGGCCATTGGACCAGGAGTCAGCGGCTGGGGACAGCATCCCAGCTTCCCTCTTTACCAACGGTGTGACCTTAGGCAAGCTCTTAAACCCTCTGAGCCTCAGTTTCCTCGGCTATAAAATGCAGGGGGAGGAAAAAAAAAAAAAAACACCTCTTCTTATCTAACTTTTAAAATTGTTGTGAGGTCCAGTACAGATAATACACGTGAAGGCTCTTCCAAAATGTCAAAGAAGGGGTTGTGCTCCTGGCCGGCTCAGTCAGTGGAGCGTACGGTTCTAGATCTCAGGGTTGTGAGTTTGAGCCCTACGTTAGGTGTAGAGATTGCTTAAACATGAAAAAAATCTTAAAAAGAAACAGAAAAGGATACACTTTTCGTAACACATCCCTTTATGGCAGTTCCTATGAGAAAAACACTGACCTGCACGCTTTATAAATAATCCTAAATGACCCCAAGAGGTTGGTACTAGCATTATCCCCATTTTAGAGAGAGAAAACAGGAACAGAGAAAGTTAAGACCTTCGCACAAGGAAGGGGCTAGTGAGTTAACAGAGCAAGGATTTGATCCCAGATACCCTGTGTCCACAATCTATGCTCTTAGCCACTAATCCACACAGGGCTGTCCTGCACAGCTCCTGAGAATCTGTATTAATTGACTCATATAAAAAAAAAAAAAATCAACAGTAATACCCAACTTGTATAGCTCTCTTTATTTTACCAAAAAGCTTTTCCTATTCTTTTCCTGATTTAATTATCACAATAACACTATGAGGTTGTTAGCATCTTCCTTCATACAGATAAGGACGTTGTGGCTTAGACATCTCTTGCCAGTAGGACATGTGTGCCCAATTATTCTTCCAGTAATGGAGGGAGCTGTGCAGTGGCCAAACCATCCATAGCCACCTGTCCAACCCCTTCCATCTATGGATATGGACTTCTGAAATGGAGGACCCCAACCAACAGCAGAGCATGGAGAAAACAAAACCCAGAAGAAAAGGAGTGGGTGTGTAATCACAGCCCAGCCTTACATACAGACAAACAGGACGGCGCCCTACAAAGTGTTACAGTATTTGCTTTCTGCCCAAAATTATCTCCATATACTGGTCCCGTTCTATGACCTAAAATTCTACTGAAAGATAGTCATTCCTTTTTGAACGAACACCCTTCGAGTTAAAAAAGTATCTTTGAAAGAATATCACATTCTCATGTACATCCCAACGTGCATTATTTTATAATATCCTGCCCACTTTGACAGCCAAGACCAGGCTCTAGCCTGTACACAGGATAATATGAAATTTAAAAGGTCACAAGATGGGTTCACAGCACAAGATAGGCAAGAAGGAAAGACTGAGCTGAGATCCTGAAAATGGGCTTGTGTCACTAGTGCTCTGGTTGAATCTAGGGAGGCCAGGTGCACAGAGTCCCAAGGGAAAGAGAGACACAGGGACCAAGCAACACTCCTGCCAAAGAAATGCAAGGGAGGGTCTTCTGGAATGTTCTTCCCCTCTGGGTTTCCAAAGTATACCTCATGGCACTGCCGACTGGTTTTCATCTCTGAGGAGCTGTGCCCGTATCCCTGTGAAGATGGCGGCCATGACTGTCTGTGTGTACAAAGGAATCCCTGCTACAATGTGAGGAGGGGCAGGAGGAGAAGGGGTGAGAGGAGCCAGCAGCAGGGGAGGAAACTCTCGATGGTTATGTTAAAAAGGATTTGTTCCACTGTCAAAACCAGAAAGCTCTCCCCAAGAGCCAGCTTTAGGGAAGGAAGCCTGAAATGACAGAGAGGGGGTGGGTGTATTATGGAGGCTTGTTGGAAAAGAGGCTGAAGTAAAGGGGAGAGCATCGAGCAAAAGGCAGGTAGGGCCCTAAAAACCCACCTCTGAACTGTGACGGTCCAGAAACTGGGCTCTGGCGTTTCTCCTGGGTCCCAGAAAGAGGGCTCCCAAAGCCAGCCTCGTTCTCCAGGACGAGGGAAGTCCTTTCAATCTGGGCCATCGGAGCACTCATCCATCCCGGTTCTCCCCAGTGACTGGGAGAGGGGCCCAGTGGCTACCAAGCTCCTGAAAACTGTACAAGCCACGTCTTCTCCATTCACCTGCCCATTCCCCTCGTGGGGCCCCATCTTATCCCCAAAGACACCAACCTCCTCTCCAGCGTGGAGATGGGGGCCCCAGGCCAAGCTGGCATCGGCTCATACTTAGTTAGGTTCAGGCTATTCGAGTACTCAGACAAAGACATATTTGGACCCTCCTGCAGAGAGAGAGGGGACCGTTTCTGGGCCCAGAGGGAGCTGCCCTTGATCTGCTGCACAGTGAATGACAACAATGTGAAGAATGAAAATATGGTTTGGGGGGATAGTCCCCAGGAGCCCAACATTTTGGTATTTAAAGGAACTTTAATGAGCTTAAGAGGCTAATCTGGAGTTCAGGAGGGGGTGTTTTGTTTTGTTTTGTTTTCAAAAATCCTTTTAAAGGTTCCTGAGGCTCCATAGGGAGGAGGCACCACAACTGTGAGTCAAGGCGTGGCTGTGGTGTAGCTGAAGGGCCATAGATCTGGAGAGGGGGCTGCGGGAAAGATCCGTCCACACAGCAGCAGCAGCAGCAGAACCTGGTGCTCAAGAGATAAAGGATGCTTCCTTCCAGGCTGGAGAAGCGCCACGTGCAGAGAAGCAGAAAGAAGCAGACGAGGGGCGGTGCTTGTACATCCCATCACAATCCTAACCGGCTTCTCTCTGACCCGCCAAAAACATCCATTTAGAGTGCCAGGGCATAAGGCGGCATCCACGGAGGCACCAGGCACACTCAGCAGATGGTCAGGGGCCCCTAAATGGTCACCCAAAGAGCAGTGGTCATGGGATCATGCAAACCTGAGGGTTACGCCCCTTGCCAACTACTGAGCTGAGCCCTGGTCCGTAACTGGGTGGCCGTGTGACAGGACTAGGACTTTTATGTCCAGAAGACTGATTACTTTCCTCCAAGTGAGCAAATCAAAAGAGGACTAATGGTCCATAAGGGTGGCCTGGGGGTTGGGGGGGGGGGAGAGAGAAAAAAATGAGGCAGTTGATGAGATGGTATTTAAGTAATATCTGATGCTGGCAAGAGTCAAGTTACTAGAATTCCACAGGGCATAGGGGAGTGAGGGGGAGGCAGGATGGGACGGGGCCAGATGTGAACGCTAGATAGAGCATGCGGCCCAATCCCAGCAATGCTGGATGCTACAGATATGTGTTACATGCACAGAGTTTAATTGGGCCTGTCAGGCAAGGTAGGCCGATCCATAGTGGCCAGGCATCTATCAGGGCTGGTCCGTGATAGGATAATAATGATAAAACGCAAACCTAACAGGGTGGGGAGACACTGGAGTCACAAAAGCCAGACATATTTGCTGTTATCCAAAAATAGGATCCCCCAAACTAGAATCTCAAAAGGCTGGGAGAGACCAGACTAACTCCTTCGCGGAGCTTTAGCTCAAGGACTAGGAAAAGCACGGTCCGTTTTGTATTTTTAGTTGTTACGACATGATGGTGCGCTCATGGGGAATCTGGCAATGGTTTCCTTCTCTTCTGGCTAATCCAAGCAGGCCAGCCGGGCTCCACAGGTGACTCAGCTGCCCTGGTTCACCACCGAGGAGAACAGCACAGAGGTAGGTTTTCAAAATCTTTTCTAACTACCCAGATGGGGTTATTTGTGATGGGACTAAGCAGACACACAAGGTGGGAAGCCGATGCAGGGCCCCAGTTTGATTCCTTCCATAATGTCCTCACTAATACTTCAGTGTTTCTGCCGCATTCCAATTGAATCTGCTGTCTAATGCCAAAAGAAACTTAATCCCTACCCTAAGTCTCATTTTATTTATTTTCAGGAGTGTGAAAACAAACATGTAGCAAGATTACGGTGTTTACACCTCCTTTTTAGCCGATACAGATCTAATCCTCCTGCTAATTAATGCCAGGGCCACAGCAATTTTATTAATTTTGTCTTGGTTAAAAATATAGAGACAGATAATTGTGCTTGACTAAAATAACAATTTGACATTTGGAAGGTGTTCGCTTCATTTCAGCAAGACAGTTGGCTGAGTGTCATTTAATATATGACAAAGAGACACAAAACGGCAGCCGACACTGGGCAGCAGTAACGTAACTAATTCTAATTGTGATAAACTGATGAAAGCGTCCCACCTCATGCTAGTCAAAAAGACTAAGGAGGTGGGGCGCCTGGGTGGCTCAGTTGGTTCAGCGACAGACTTCGGCTCAGATCACGATCTCACAGTTTGTGAGTTCGAGCCCCGCGTCAGGCTCTGTGCTGACAGCTCAGAGCCTAGAGCCTGCTTCCGATTCTGTGTCTCCCCCTCTCTCTGCCCCTTCCCTGCTCATACTCTGTGTCTCTCTGTCTGTCAATAATAAATAAATGTTAAAAAAGAAAATTAAAAAAAAAAAAAAAAGACTAAGGAGGCACTGTAAATCCTAAGGTGCACCAAGCCAGTTTTCCTGTAGGTTCCAGCAAAACAGGCACACAGGAGGTAAGGGCCTCTTTTCTCTGCCCTCCAATGAGATCAGAACCGTTTCTACATTTTGCTCCTGAAATCACCAACTTTCCCAAACCAGATCTGAAAGGGCTGCAGCCAATAGTGCTGTCCTACACGTCACTAAGAGACTTACAGAAAAACCCAGGTATTCCTAGGGGGGAGAAAAAGAGGAGCCCCTTGCTCTGTGCAGAGAGTGAGAGGGGCACTTCCAGCCCAGAAGCCCCCAGTCCTCTCATCCCAGCCCACAAGTGTCTTCCTAAGAACCTCCCTCTGAAGACGCAGAAGGGCACTGCAAAATCCACATTGGAAAAATATTAAAAAAAAAAAAAAGAAAAGAAAAGAAAAGAAAAGCACTAAAATAGGGCTGATTTCATAGTTATGGCAGAAATTATTTTTTTTGTTTCTTTTTTTAATGTTTATTTTTGAGAGAGAGAGAGACAGAGCACAAGGGAGAAAGGGCAGAGAGAGAGGGAGACACAAAATCCGAAGCAGGCTCCAGGCTGTGAGCTGTCAGCACAGAGCCCGATGTGGGGCACAAACTCAAGAACCGTGAGATCATGACCCGAGCCGAAGTCAGATGCTCAACCGACTGAGCCACCCCGACACCACCCCCAGATATTATTTTTAATATTGTTTAAGTTTATTTCTTTATTTCGAAAGAGACAGAGACAGCATGAGTCGGGGAGGGGCAGAGAGAGAGGGAGAGAGAGGATCCCAAGCAGGTTCCATGCTGCCAGCCCAGAGCCTGAAGAGGGGTGGGGGAGGGCCCAAACTCACGAACCCGTGAGATCATGACCTGAGCCAAAACCAAGAGGCAGATGCTTAACTGACTGAGCCACCCAGGCGCCCCACAGCAGAAATTATTTTCAAATCTTTCCATGTGATTGCACATTTTTTTCCTAGTGTTGTACAAGCGTACCTAACAATCAAGTTAACGGGATTCAGTATGGGTGTTATTTTGCACTTGATATGATCCAACAATGGCATTTTGCACATGCATTTACTCTAAGAAGCTTCAACAAAGTTCTGAAAACATAACGAGCATTTTAAATCCTCATCTCTTTGCTCACTTGTAAACACTGTGACCCAAATAATTTCTTTGACCGTAAAAAATCATAGGCTGATAATCTAAGAAATGGAATCGTTCTCGTTAGAGAAACAGGCACCTGCTCATTATCTCCAAAGCAATTTTTCCCGAATTAAAAAGCAACGATGACGAGGCTCCTCCAAAATCAGTCATGGGATCTTGGTTAATACAAAGGTTGGAAATAAGAAAAATGAAACCGAAAAGCAAGGCAAGCAATGAACTTTCAGGAAAGCTCTTGTCCCTAAAATCTGAAAGCAAAAGCAATCCCTTGCCCAGGTGGATGACAAAAGTCCCAGGACTCCAGAGTGAGTAGAACTGGATCGGATACATAACTTTTTATAATGTGCTCCACGCACTTAAGGATCAAAAGAATCCCATAACCTACTCTGAAAAGCAATGTTCATATCTAATTCCCAGAATACTATTAATATCTACTTGTGCTGTCTAATTTTATTTCAAAATGTTAGGTCTTAGATTCCAAGGAAGTCCTACCCAGGGACCAATACATATAAAAAGAGAAAGCACCTCTAAGCAAGGACTGTTTCCAATCACCCTTGAAATAAAAAAAAAGAGATTACGCGGCCTGTACCAACACATACCACAGCCCATGGACGGTGCTTATCCCGAGCTAAAACCGCCCTGCAATTTAATGCAGACATCAATTTATTACCTCGCTGTGTTTGATTTTTATATTCCTTATATTTTATTATGCCAGGAGTGGGGCCAACAAAAGATAAAGTGCGGAGAGAAAAAAAAAAAAACAACCCTAACAATTGCCTCTGTAATTTCATCAGTAGGCTCCTTTTATGAGGAACTGCATGCCCAATTTTGATCTCCAAGTCATGTCCCAGTCATAAAACCACACTAATTCTCCTCCCTACACACACACACATCCTACGCTACCTTGATAAAATGCAGAATTAGTTCATTACTGGTCCTAATAGAGCTCATTACCTCAGCCATTTTTTTTTTCCTGAGGACCTGCCAATCAGCAGGTCGAAGGCAAGGTACGGGGAAAGCTCTAAACGTGATATCCACTTTGTCCCATTTCAGTCCCTGTCTTCAGAAAATTGGTCCGCTCCACAAGAAAGGGGAGAAAACATGGCGCGGCCCTCTGAGGAAAGGTCTCCCGAGGCCTGGGATTTGCTGACATGCGAGGAGTTGCGATGTTATGAGAACAGCTCTGATGACAGCAGCTATCCCACACTGCTCCTAGGATGTCCAGAACAATCTAAGGGATAATGATAAACTTCATATGTGAGAGGAGAGGGCCCCGGCTGACGCACCGAGCTGCCAGGCACATGAAAGAAACAATATAAACTTGATTTAAATGTGGGATCCCTTCCAGAAGGCTTAATTATCTATTGTATTACCACATTCCCGTGATTCAGCAGCCTCTTCTGTCTCCAGCTAAAGTCCGACTACACTATTTGTTTGGAACAAATTCAGGGAAAACTCCAAACTACCCAGATCATAGAGGACTCAGTTAAATAGGGAACAACAGTTATATAAATAGAAGTCCCCTAGGCTGGAAAATATTTTGGTTGTCTGCTAACTTTCAGGAACGCTGAAAACAGTTGAATTCAGTTTTTAAACGTCCACACCTATAGAGTACCCTTGTGTTTTATATTGCTTAGTACAGCTCCACCAATTCTCTAAATGTATTTGTTTTGGATGATCAGAAGATAAATGATTCCTAAGGGTGTCATAATGTATGAGACAAATATTTAGCAAAACATCCCGAGGTTTTAAATGAATGGCTGTGTCTAAGGTTGCCATTGTCAATTCCATTTTTTTTTTAATTAGACAAATTTGGTGTTTGACACCAAGAAGGTGTAACAGCTAGTTGACAGGGTAGAATTTCCACTTTCTAGCTGGCCACCTGACATCGAGAAGAGGGGGGGCTCACAATTCAAATGCAAAACTGCCCCACAGCCAGAAATGCACAAATGGCCAAAATAAATATAATAAACTCGCTTTAATATTATGTTTGTGACCTTCACTGAAGACTGCACGTGAGCTATACGTACACGCTTTCATTTTAAGGTGTAGGAAAAGCACTCAAACTTGTGGATTTGGAGAGCAGGGCACTGCCCGATCTGTGTTTTTATGACATGCTTCCTCGCTGACCCCCATGCTGTCCCACCACCTCTCTCCCATCTCATTTTCCTCCCCGTTGGCCCAAAAGGGCAAAACTGTTTTTAAGTATCTATTTATTAAAGAGGAAAAGTGCTCTCTGTGACTGTCTCGCGAGGAGCATCTGAAACGGAATGGTCCCTCTGGAGGATAAAGATCTGGTCGTGCCAGAGAGCTTCTAGGCAACACCTAGTCTGCACTTAGGAGAGGCTTCTGGGAAAGTTGATAGAATACAGAAGGCCAAAGGGCTGGGCTGCAAGCCCCCTGAAGGCAGCTCTGAGATCCAATCTCAGAGCCTCTCACCACCGAGGCAGCCGGGGGACTTACCTAGGGAAGCCTGAAAACAGCTTGCTGAATAAAGGACTTTGTCTTGAGCCACATTCTGAAACAAATACACCAACCTCTTTCCTCTCCTACAGCAACTACCCTGCGTGCGAATGCCATTCAGATCATCAGACATGTTAAAACCCCATTTTGTTGGAAGAAGAATGGGATTGGGATGGAGAACAGAGGAGAAACAATCCTCATCCTAAAAAAAAGAAAAGAAAAGAAAAGAAAAGAAAAGAAAAGAAAAGAAAAGAAAAGAAAAGAAAAGAAAAGAAAAAAGCGAAAGAAAGAAAAGAAATTGAGGGGTAGGCACAGACCAGTGCTGACAGCGTGCCGTGAGTTAAAGAGTACAAGCAACCCCACTCTGACGTCTGTGTTTCCGGAAAATATGTTAAAATTAAAATTAAAATCCCTCATCGTAACACCAACGTCTCTCCCAACAATGCAGCTCGCACCCCTTTACAAAATCGCCTTGGTTCTGGCCAACAGCTGGCAAGCTGATCCCTGCAATTTTCCCTTTGCAGAAATAGCTGTGAGGGGAGAACTGACCCTAGTGGGCTAATAAGCCCAAACGGAGGCCAAACCTGGGGGCTGAAATGGAAGGGACATTGTTGTGTTAAGTACTTTACAACAACTGTTTCTTCCCCTCTTGACACAGCCTGACTTCCTTAAAGAAGATCTGACTGGCCAGACAGCTGTGTTGACCCTCAGGCCTTCTTTGATTCGTGATTTTTTTTTTTAACAAACAGAATAGAAATTCACAACCCAAATCCTTTCCTAAGCTCCAATACTTTTGAGTTCGCTAGTGTTGTGCCTGAAGGATGTGGACATTTCAGTAATCTATAAGCAGAAAGATAAAGATTGGGTCTACACAATCCCAAAACCTTTAGATGAAAAGCAAGATGCGGGGGCGGGGCGGGGGGAATCCAGCAATGCACCAGAAGCTTTATCCAAAGGTGATACTTGAAGTTCTGTGGGCAAAATCTGCTTAATTCCCCAAAAATTGCACTTTTCACTCAGACACCCTGGCAGCAAACAGACAACCAAGAACAGATACAGGCATGTCTTCTTTAAAAAATGTTAACCATAATTACCACTTTGTAAAGTGGTCCGTGTGTTTTCATTTCTTTATACGTTTCTGGATTGTCCAACTCGCCCCACATCGAACATGTCTTCTTTTTAGGGCTAACAAATGTAAAGTTATCTTTCCAAGCATGAATGCCCAGTACCCTTTCCACGTGAGGGTGAAATTCAAATGTACTATGGCAAAGGAGCACCGGGAGGCAGAAAAAACACTGTGTGTGTGTGGTCACTGGGTATAAACGCGTTGCCAGTTTTTGGTAAACCTCATAGCCCAGGAAACACTGGGGGAAAAAAAAAAGATCTGTGTTCGTTCTCAACGTTTTGTCGTTCTTGCGTGGAGATTTCTGCACAGCCCCCCCTCACTGCGTTTTTAACAACACGATAGACACTGCACTTCATGCACACTGTCCCTCCCTTGATTATCCTCAGTAGTGCGGGCCCCTTTTATGCACCAGTAACGAATGCGGAATTTTCCGCGCGCACGCGCATCCGCTCACTCACAGATACCAATCCTAGTGTGCAAAAACAGAGGCCTGCGTTTCTGCGGCTTTGCGTTCCTCCGATGCCGCCCTGAGCAGCTTTGAGAAGTCGGTGTCCCTATGAACTAGCCATTGTGACAAGGCCAAGTAGTTCCCTCTCCACGGACCCACTCAGCAACTCCGGGCCTGCCTGGTGAGAACCAGGAAATCCTTCTAACTCCCTCTTCCCTGCCGCATCCAGGCTTTAGGCATTACAGAAATCTAGGTTCAAAATAATCTACTTTCTTAAATACCTGCCGCCTAATTCTCCTCAAAACACACTAGAACGTTCCCGTGGGCAGGAGAGAACTGAATCCGCTGCAAGGCTGCAATCCACACCCACAAGGGAATTAGTGGGGGGAGGGTGGTGGAGATGCGGGACCTAGGAGGGCGCCTCAAATCAGGCCCCGCTTCTGGCCTAACTGCCCCTGCGCCCCAGAGTTTTTGAGAACCGGGGCCGGGAGGGTCGGGGACAGTGAGAGAAAAGGCACACAGGGTGTGCGCGGAGCTCAGAGGGACGGCAGTGCCCTGAGCCCAATCTGTCGGGACCGCCAGTGGACAAAGCCGAGCGGGTAACGCGCGCCGCGCGGGGCACGGAAGCCGCGGGAGCACCCGGGGAGCACCGCATGAACACCGCTCTCCCGAATCTCGTGCGCGGCGCGGACACGCGGGTGAGGCGGCGTGGGAACCCGCGCGGAGACCTGAGCTCCTGGCAGCCCCGGGGGCACCCCCGTGAAGGGGAGAGACGGGAACAGGCTTCGTGGGGGTGGGAGCCCCCACGCAGGTGCGTCAAGTCGGAGTCGGAGCCCGCGAGGCCTGCAAACCCGGCCAGCACACGGTGGAGGGAGCCGTCGCTCGCGCCCCCGCCGCCCGGGCGGTGCCTGGGCGCCCGGCGCGCTGCCCCGCGGCCGCGGGGAGTGTACAACAAGCTGGGGGTGGATGGGATTTCTGCGCCTCCGGGTGTGCGGGCGCCTCTCGAGCCTCCGGGAAGCGGATGGGGGTAAAGGAGGCCCGAGGCTCCCGTGCTGGCTGGTGACTGTCTGGGGGGCGCGCTCCGGCGGCGCGGACACTTACTTCTCGTAGTCATACTTGCAGTAGAGCTTCTTGTCCCGGTAGAAGCAGGTGGTCTCCAGGGGCTCTTTGCAGGAGGCGCACTGCACGCACTGCTCATGCCAGAAGCTGTCGTTGAGCCGCAGCAGAAACCTGTCCGAGATGACCCGTTGACAGCCCTCGCAGACAGACTTGGGGCTCACCGCTCTGCCTACAGCAGCAATAGACGTTGGCGGGTCAACCGCGCCGGCCCAGCATCCCGGCCAAAGGCGGCCGGGACGGGCTCCCATCACTGATCACTCCACACCCGCCGATTTCCCCCGCGTCCCCCACCCTGCGAAGCCCCCTGCTAAACCACTAAACCGAGTTTTGGAGAACAGAGGAAAATCAAACCGAGTGTTGTATCTAATAAACAGCGACTACATGGGAAGGTTCCAATTCTCCGGGGTTGGGGGCGCGAATCAGTAAGCGGCCTCAAAGATCAAACCTGCCCAGGTAGTCGGGGAAATGTGCGTGCATCCAGTAAAATTAGACCGCAAATACCTTTGCGCTCCCAGGTTTATCAGGTAAGTATTAAGTCACTCACTGTGCTGGTCTCTTTCGACAGTGATTAAAACTGGGAGTCTCTAAAAAAGAATTGGGGGGACTGGTTTTGTCTTCTGCTAAAACGCAATTCTCTCCTATGTTTTGGGGGAAAGTTTTAAGATTGTTTATTTTCTTCCTAAAAAGTATCATTCGTGGAGAAAAATGCGATCTCCCTCCAGGCAAACTCAGTATTGTTCAAAGCAATGAACCCCAGACTTCTGCCTCTTGGCTGAAACACAAACTTCAGAGGGGTTTATATATATAATTGTATATATGTGTGTATATGTATATGTATATATATGTATATTACATATATGTACACATACACACACATATGTAATTAAGAAGCATCAAAATAGTAGGGAAAAGGGAGGAAGGACGCAGGGCGCGGAGATGCCAGGGGAGTTCCGGGGATGGGGGTGCTGGGCTGCGGCTGGAGCGGGCAACACCCACCCCAAACCCACTCCGCGTGCACGGGGAATCCTCTCTACCCTACCCCCTTGGACTTTTGCCTGTTTGGTTCCTTTCTTTTGCTGGGTAGGGAGTGCACTTCTTTAGGATGGAGAAACGCTTACCGCCTTTGTCGGCACATTTCACAGCTATTTAAAGAAGGCCTTGTCCCCTGGTAACAATACTCCTGCGCGTGGTGTCCCAAAGGGCCTGACCCTTCCCCATTTCCTTGCTACACTCCTGTCGCTTTTCCCTTGGGGGATCCTGCCACCAGTTCCTGAGTCGAGCCAGTCGCGTTGGGGCACGGCAGGGAGGGCTAAGAAAAGTAGCCAGATAGTTCTCAACTGTAAAATGGTCTATTCTTTCTGCCCTGTCTCGGCATTCAGGGCCAGGACCCGGACGTTGGGAGCCGCCGTGAACCGGGAGGGGCGAATCCCTCCCCTGCGAGCCGCGACGCCCGCTGTAGGTACAAAGTCGCCCGCGCTAGGTGCCAGGGCAATGCCAGCTCTGCAACCCGCCCCCCCCCCAATCCCCGCACTCTTCCGACGCTGTACGGAGCCGAGAAGTTTCCGCAAGCGCGGTTGAAAGAGGGGAGCGCAGCGCGCGTGATTTCGTTTCATCTGGGGAGTAGGGATTTGGATTTGGTTTCTCCAGGCGAACTGCCTCCTCGCCTTCACCCCGCTGTAGCGGTTCCGAGTGAGGGAAAGAGGCAAGAGCTTTAAATGACAGAACGAAAATCTCTCCCGCTGAAAGATTAAAACACCCGCGACCCACACCTGAAAAACACCAAGGTCTGGGTGAGAGGCGGGGTTGAGAATCCTTGGCCTCAGATCAGCCAGACCCTCGCGTGCAGACACCCTTTTGAGGCCCTTGGCTCGCAGCTCCTCCGCGGTCTCAGCGAAGGGATTGGGGAGGCGGGGGGGTGGGGGGGGCCGAGAGGGGGAACCCGCCGGCCTCGAGGTCCGGCTCCAGTTAATTAAAACCGAGGCGAGGGTCCTGTGGCGCGGGCTAATCCCCGCGCTGCGCTGCCCACCGGCCTGGAAAAGCCTTTGGGCCGTGCCGGAGGCTGAGGACTGGGGCTGGAGTCGGTGGGGACCAGAAGCCGCCTCGAACTTGGGCGCTCCGAGCCTCGGGTTTCCTTTGCTCGCCCTTAGGCCTCGGAGAAGCGCACGGCGTTTATGAGATGTCGATCAGCTCCGTGATTAAAAATCCATCCCCGGGTATCTTTAATCACTTGCCACTCACGCCCGCGAGCAATCTCGCCCGCCCCTCGCGGCTTTGGGGAATTCGGTGGCCCGCGCGTGAGGCCTGGGGCGGCTCGTCGGTTTGGGGTGGGAAGGACCCAAAGGGACAGACGGACGGACGGACGGACGGAGCGTGGGCGCAACTGAGCGCCGAACGCCGGGCGCTGGCTCCCGGTTCCGGAAAGCTGGGCTGCAGAGCCAGGGCCCGGTGGAAAGAGGGTGCACCCGGGGCACACGGCCTGAACACTCACCCAGCAGCGAGGAAAAGGACGCCGAAGTCTCGATGGCGCTTTGGAAGTTCTCCTCCATCTTCAGGCCGTCCAGCATGTTCGGGCCGGGCCGGGAGGACCTGTAGAGGAGAGGAAACGGTGCTCCTGGGGTCCGCGCCCTCTGGGACCGGGAGCCCGCAGCAGCGGCACTCCTGGGAAAGGACGCAGGGAGTGTCCAGGGTCACCAGAATGAGCCGGGAGGGTAGAGTCCAGCCAAGAGAAACGTGGGGAGGGAGGAGAGAGACGAGTCACCGCGAACTGCTCTGACTGATCTGATTTCACTTGAAGTCAACGCGTTTTGTACTTAGACCTCCGCCCCCCGACTGCGCTTCTCCTTCCCTTGCCTCCCCCCCCCCCCCACACACCCACCCCGTCCCCAGCCCCAGGTTTCCCATCCCGAGTCCGACTCCGCCCCAACCTATACGAATGCGGGCCCCAGGGACAGCTCTGCGGGAACCCGGCGACGTGGGGAGACGGGGAATAAAAGGGGTGGGTGTTCCCCTCGCGGGGCCGGGCCCAGGCACGCGGGACTGCGAGGTGAACCGCCCGCGCCCGGCCCGGCCCGGGGCGTCCCTCACCTGCCCCGGCCCAGGAGGGGCCGAGAGAGCGAGCCGGAGCGCGCCCGCCTGCTCGCCGACCCCGGGCGCGGAGAGCCGCTGGGGGCGCGCGGGGCGGTCCTCCCGCCGGTCGGCTGGTGCCGGGAACGTCTGCAGGAGCGAAGAAGTCGCCTCGGGGAGGAGCCGCGGCTGGCCCTGCTCACTCTTGGATGCATTTCAAATCAACTTTCCGAAACACGCCCGCCCGAGCCGGGAGCCCAGGAACGCGCAGCCCTCCTTACCTGGTGGGCGAGCTCGCTCCCCGCCGCAGGGGCGGGAGGAAGCGGCCGGGCGCCGCGGGGAGCTCCGGCCGGGGGAGGCGTAGGCCCTCGACGCTGCGGCCGGCGCGGCCGGGAGGGAGCCCGAGCGAGCGCCGGCCCCTGGCTCCGCTCCTCGGCGCGCCCGGGCCGGGCCGGGACGTGGCCGCGGGCGGCCGGCCTTCTCGGGACGTCCTGGCCGCCCGCGTCGCTCCTCAGGGTGCGGGGGGGTGGGGGGGAGCGGGGGAGGGCCGGGGCCGCCCCGAGGCCAGGAGGGAGGGCGGAGGCCCCCGGGGTCGTGGGTGCGAGTCGGGCCCCGCCGCGCCGGGGCGGATCCGGCCGCCGCTGACAGGGGCCGTTCGGCGCGGCGCGCGGCGGAGGGAAGGGGTGGGGTGCGCGGGGAGGCGGGCTGCGAGCGCGCCCCCGGAGCGGCCGCCGAGCTCCCTTCCCCGGCCGGGCCGCGCGGCCCAGCTCGCCGCGGCCGCCCCGCAGGCACGCCAAGGTTCCTCCCCTCCACGTGCAGGGGCTCCCTCCCGGCCCCCGCGCCCCCCGGCTCCGCGGCGCTCGCGCGCGGCGTCCCCGGCCGCCCTCCACCTCCGCCGGCCACCGCGGCACCGCGGCCCTCCCCGCGCCGTCGGAAGCGCGGGCAAGCTGCGGCGCGAGGTTGCTCGCGGGGGAGGTGGGGGGGCGGCCCCTGCGGCGCCGAGCTCCTCCGTCCCCTTCCCCGTCGGCGGGGGCTCCCGCAAAGTTCCCGACTTCCGCTGGGCTCCCACCCCGTTGACCGTTTCAGATGGAAACCCATTCGCGGAGGGGAGGTGGGGGGGGGTTGCAGATGCCATAGGACCCACGCACGGTCCGGGCTTGAATCGGGCTCCTGGTAGAGACGAGGTGGGGTCCCCCCCACCCCCACCCCAGGCGCTGAGCAGGAAGCCGGCTAAGGGGGCATTCTTCGGGGCGAGGAGTGCTGGGGGGCGATGTCAAGTCACTACACCCCCTCAGCTTAGCTTCCAGCGGTAGACCTCTGGCCCCTCCGGGAGCAGCAACGGGGTCTTAACCGTGTGTGGAGTCCAGGAGGTCAGCACGGGGCCCGGCCCCAAGTGGATACTCCACAAATACATCATAACGCAGGCTAACATTTATCGAACATTTTATTTCGTGCCGGGTTTGGTCGCACAGTTAACTCGTTGAATCTTTACAGCAGCCCCTATGGGGGGGGGGGGGGGGAGACAATGGTTATCCCAATATCACAGGTGAGGAAAATAGCACAGAGTAAGTCCCCCCACGCACGGTCAGTTCCGCGGGATTCTCTGGGGGCCTCCTCAATCCCTGGGCCGAAGGGAACTAGATTGGACTTGCCAGGCGCTTTGGCACAGTGAACTGGGAGCAGGCGGGATGCCACATTGCGAGCGCTCCCTATTCCCTTCTCCAAGGACAGGACCACTTCCTCATTTTTAAAGAAATAGTGTTGGCAGCTCTTGTTCGGATGTGCTCGGAAGCCTTGACCCCATTCGCCATTGTAAGTGCTTTCTGCCAGCAGACCCAAGCCAAACACTGAATGTGACTTCAGGGAAACAAGGGAAAAGGGCAGAGAGTTTAATACTTTACATCTGAATGCTGCTTTAGACTTTCCAGGATACTTTCACCCTACACGATTTTGCTTGCTCTTTACAACAAACCTGTGGGGTACGCAGAACACAGTTTTAGCCACTGTTTCTGACGAATCTTTGGGGCTTAGTAGGGCTGGGAGATTTCTCTGATGTTGCCCAGATGGCTAGTGGCATGCCCCCGACACCTGTCCTTTGTCCCCTCTGCCACCCCCGGGCAGACTGTGGGAAAATAATATGGATTACAAGTATCCTTAGGATAATGTATAAAATAGAAGTCAGGCAAGGAAAAAAAATGGAGTCGGGCAAATACAATCATAGGGAATAGTTTTAAATGCCCGACCGAATTTTGCTTTCGCTAAAGGTCTTGAGTGCATGAAATATGTTTAACTAGTGGTAAGAATATTCCTTTTAGAGAATATCCTGAAAGTGTGTGGGGTCCCACCTGACCCGGGACCCAAATCCCTCAAATGGTCTTTGCATCTCTGGAAGGCAGGCAGCGTGATGGGTACAGATCACTCACAAATGTTCGGTAGGAACATCTTTCCCCAGCTCTTGGGCTCCTGGGTACCTTCACAATGGAGACTGTGTCTTATAATCACATTACAAGCTGTAGCGCAAAGCCCGGCACATACATGTGATTAACAGATGCCATTTACTTCACTGATGGATGAGTGCCGTGCTCGCTGTGTGGGGGGAGCGAGGAAAGGTGAAGGCACACGGGGGTCAGGAATCCAGGGACCTCACTTCCATTTCCCAGCTCAGCTGGGCCACGTTCACCTCCCTGTGCGACTGTATTTCCTCTCTGTGACGAAGGCGCCATATGCAATGGTCTGAGAGGCCTTCGCCGTCTGAAGTCTGTGCGACCAGACTGACAGTGGACAATGGGGTGGGCTGTAGAACAGCTCCTCATCACATGTTTTGCAGAATGTGTCCAGGTGTAGACGCTGAGGTAGCTAAGTGTCCAAAGCATTAAAGATATACCTTGTTTATTTGGGGTTTTCTCTTTTATGCTTTATTTTACCTCGCTCAATGAATCCCGCCCCAGACCCATTATCATTTCACTCTGGCCTGGGCCAGCTCAGTGACATGGTGGGGAGGTAGACAGGCAGCTTTCCCCCTGACAGGTTCTCCTGACCATGCCACATGGTTTTTCATTTTCAACTCAAATGCTATCATTTCACCTTTCGGATGACAGAAGATGCCACAAAGCCACTGTCCAGAAGCTCTTTATGAAGAACCAGACATATTGTCCCTCTCATCAGAAATATTGTGTTCTGAGCGGTTGTGGAAAGGACGTAATCGGGCTTTAGGAGAGACACCCCAAACTACGGACTTTTAAAGGTGGAAGTGACCTTCAAGCTCATCTGGTCCAAGTGTTAAGTTTATATCGGGTCCAAATTCATTTCCCTAGCCAGCCACATCTGGTCCATTGACTGCTTGGGGCTTGGCCCTTCGTGATGTCAAATTCTACCTCGAAGAGCTGCCTGCTCTGTCCTGTTCACTTTGTTTCTGAACCTACTCCAGTCTCTCTCTCTCCAGACCTGTTGCAGCTTTGCAGTGACCGTGGCTTCAGGGCCTCCTCTCCTTCCTGTGGCCATAAAATACCCGTTGACGCGGCCTGATTTGGCGTTAGCCTTTTCAGTGGCCGCCGTTGACTCAGACCGCGTACGTTATTAACAAAACCTCCTCAGTCCTCTTCCACACAAGCTGCTGGTAGGCCACATCTCCCCCGAACTGCAAATTGTACAATTGGTGTTTGGCCCCAAGTGTGGAAACTTAACATTTATCCCCGTTGAGAGATAGGCAGCTGTTCCAAACATCAGGGATCTTGCAACTTCAAGCAGATTCCAAGAGATCCAGGGACTGTGTCTTAAGCCTAGTACTTTGCTTTGAGCGGGGGAAATGCAGGGCCCTGGCCAGTCTGGTCTGGAAGCTGCCGTCGTTGGAGGAAGGCGCACCATGGGCAATGAATAAAAAGCAACAGTGAATAAGGGGCCCCAAGAGGGTACACAGGATCCCTGTAACCTGGGGGTGCTTCACGGAGGAGGTGCCCCTGGGCCTGTCCCAATTCTCTGCCCTCACCTGTCCTCAGCCAAGTAGCAATGTGTAGAAGATGGGGTGAGACAGGCAGACTGACCTTCCTTCGGCCGGAAACACAGAAGCACCACCCCCGGACTCATGAACCGCTCGTGGCTGGGGTTTGGGGAGAGGAATGAGGACAGGGGAGGCGGGGGCTACCTCGGGCGCAGTGGGAGGGAGACAGCGCGGGAGGAAGGACGTCCTGGTGCAGAGTGGAGATGACAGGAACACGTTTTTTTACTTTCCTTTTCTTGCTCTCATTCCTGTGTCTTATTAAGGGAAACACAAAGGGAAAATTGTGTTATTTGTTAAAAAATGTCAAAGTGTGTTTCCAGCGAGAGGAAGAAAAGCAGACACATTGCTGCCTAGACAGAGAAGGCCGTCTTCTGGCGGGGGCGGCCAGAGACCAGGGCGGTGGGGGGCACTGGGGCTGCGAACTCTGCTGACCCCTGGACTCTTTCTCCAGGACTCCCCCTGGTCCCGCACTCACGTTCAGGAACCGGGGCACCGGGTGCCTCAGAACTTTCTGGGGCAAAGGAGGCCATCCCAAACCAGCTGCTGGAATGGGAGGGGAGTCAGCTAACAAAGGCACCATTTACGGCCCCGCATTCTTTGGATCTTGTCTAGAATCCTTTACGTGGCCCAGTCCGTCTCCCTGTTGGGACTGTGTGGTCCTTCAGAGAAGGACCCAGGTCAGACCCATCTGTGTTTCTCAACTGTGCCCAGCACCATGCATTCCATGAGCCAGAGCCCCAGCGAATGTTTGTCGACTAAACAGACAGTGCTCTTAAGTTTTAGTCCACCCCATGGCATAACTGGGTGTGCTAGAAAGAACATGCCGGGCTTGAGAAACACCAAGGTGTGAGTTCAAATCCCAGCTGTGACATTTGTTTCTTTTTTTTTTTTTAAGCTTATTTATTTTGAGAGAGGGAGAGGGAGGGAGAAAGCAAGCGCAAGTAGGGGAGGGGCAGAGAGAGAGGGAGAGAGAGAGAAAATCCCAAGCAGGCTCCGAGCTGTCAGTGCAGAGCCGGATATGGGGCTCGAACCCATGAACGGTGAAATCATGACCTGAGCTGAAACCAGGGATGCTTAACCAACAGCCACCCTGGCGCCCCCTAGCTGTGACATTTGTAAACTGTTAAAGCTTAGGTCCATCAACTCCTCCCTCATGTTCCAGAGTCCTTATCTGTACAAGGAAAAGAATAATATTCTTCAACAGTTAATAGAAGGGACGGATGCGAAACACCTAATAATCTGTCTGGTTTACTTAATGTTCAAATATCCTTTACGGCCCCAGCTAGCCTCCCCATGAATGAGCATAGTTCCTCAAGGAAAATCTTCCGGGCTTTGCCGTCATCTCATGAGCTAACAGGAGTCAGGCCAGCATTCGGATGGAGTTCACATGTCTAGTGATGGCACCTAGACCTAGACATGTGCACCTAGACCTAGATGGCACAGGTCTAGACCTAGACATGTCTAGTCGCTGGGTAGTTGAGGTGTCTCGGTGCCCCGGTTAGGCTGTGCCCTGTGACTGGGAGGGTGGCATTGCTGAGCAGTGAGAAGATGGGGCCCTGGGGCCTCACAGACCTGGGACTGATCAGTGACTCCGCCACTTATGGTGGCCTTGGGTACGTCCCGCCATCCCTTCAAGCCTCGGTTTCCTCATTTAATGGATCAAGGGAATAACTGGGGGCGGCATTTGTGCATGTTAACTGAAATAACACGACATACCTAGCATGGGAACAGGCACCCAGTAGGAGGTCTAGGAGCTGTTATCACCACCCTCGTCACCGCCAACCTCACCATCAGACAACAGGCACCTGTAGAACCACGTTGTACTTTGCTGAGTGGCCCCAGTACCTCACGTTTGGGCGCAAGTGTCCAGAGAACGTGCCTTGAATTAAATGGAGCTGAACTGGATCGAAGACCACCTTTGGCGCTGAGTGAGGTTCAGGGGGAATCTGGCTCGTGATTCAACCTCCAACCTGAGGAGGGATGTCTCTCGGAAAAAAAAAAAACCCCACGTGCTCGGTAACAAGTCCCCAGATGGCAGGCTTCCTGCACAAGCTTCTCACCTGTGGGCCCTGACAAGCCCCATCTTTGACATCTACACGTGATACTTCGCACCGAATACCGGGAGCCTGGCAACAATGGGAAGGGGGAGCGGTCGTGGTCACGGTCACGGTCACGAGGAGTGAACTCCCCAGGCACCAGCACAGAGAGAGATCTGGAAGACGTGAGGTCTGCTAAAATCCTGAGCCTGCTTCACTGACTCCTATGCCCCCCACACCGCAGTTGCTATGCAGCGAATGTGTCAGTGGATTTAGGCAGAAGTCCCTGAACACAACGTCTGGTGGAGCCGTTGGAGGCCTGGCTACAGCTCCCTGCAGCACTGGGGCGCCCAGCGCTGGGGTTCAGCAGCTCGGAACGTGGCCCACGGGCAGACACCTCACAGCACAGAGAGCCGCCTCTGTGCTGAGCAGGTGCAGGGACGGCTTCTACCAACCCAGTAGCAAAGACCCCAGCTACTTCCGGGCGTTTTCGGGAAGGAAGGGGCCTCGTGCGTCTCCACCCACCAAGTACATTAAACCAGAGTGGCTGCTGAGAGGACAGCCCTCATCCCTGCCCCACACTCCCATCTCTTCCGATGGCTAGGCCACGTTTATCAAATGCCAATTTATTTACATAATATGCCCCACCTAGTTTCTAAAAAGGATTTGAGGTGACATACGAGAATTATCAGTATTGTAATAGGGTTTTTCTTTTAATTTTTTTAGTGTTTATTTTTAAGAGACAGAGACAAAGAGAGACAGCGTGCAAGTGGGGGAGGGGCAGAGAGAGAGAGGGAGACACAGAGTTAGAAGCAGGCTCCAGGCTCTGAGCTGTCAGCACAGAGCCTGACATGGGACTTGAACCCACGAACCTCGAGATCATGACCTTGAGCCGAAGTCAGACACTTAACCGACTGAGCCACCCAGGTGCCCTGTAATATGTTTTTTTTTCTTTTAATTAAAATTATACACTGGGAACAGAAGAGGAAATCATCCCCCAAAATAACTTGGGGACAATATTTTAATTGTGATAGAATGTTAAGTGTCACCCCGAGTTTACAAGAGGAGACAGAAGAGCGAGGCCCTACAAGATTGCTATGATCACATCAAACTTTGTGTCAGTTATATTGACATGACCAGCTGGCCTGTGGAGAGACCCCACAATAAAAGAACAAACATCGAATCCACGAAGGCAGAGATCAAATCAGAGAGCTCGTTCACAGCGTTGGAACAGTTTTACTTTTATATACTGACTGTATTTCTCCTCTTCCAAAAATAATTTCAGCTCACATGAAACTAAAGAGAGATTCAACAAACTGCAAAATCAGGAGGAGAGGAAACAGAGATGAAGATGTGCTAACTGTAAGAATGAATAGTGGCCTCCTGGGGGCAGAAATTATGTGTATTGCCTTGCTCCCCGTAGTTGGATCTAACATAGCTCTGAATACCTACTTGGCACCTGTTATGTGTGAATTTTTGAATAAGCCAATGAATACTGTGATTGGATCTAACATAGCTCTGAATACCTACTTGGCACCTGTTATGTGTGAATTTTTGCATAAGCCAATGAATACTGTGATTGGGAGTGAAATTTGCCTTTTGGGCTTCCTAGTAGCCAGAGCAAAAAGGGATACCGCCACCCCACAGATATTTTTGCACGAGTGCTGGAGTTGCAACCGTGGCTTTGTCTGAGGAAGCAAAAGAGAAAGTGTATCCTTAGTCCTCATAGCTCTAGATGCCTTTGCCCAAGTGCATACACGGTGAACCTTTCCACCCCCATCCACAGCACAGTGTCCTGCACAAAATGAATCCATTAATGAGATCAGTAAAAAAAAAAAAAAAAAAAAATTCTTCGATGCATCTAAAGTATAATCATTCCCACCTTTCTTATCCCGTACATGATTTATCTACCACCCTCTTTGCACCTTGAATAATGGAGGGGAAAAAAAAAAAAAAAAAACTTGTCAGGAGGCTTTTGAAAGTGATGGCGTTCCAGGCAGATTGCAGGGCTTGGGTGAAAGCATGAACGGCGAAAAGCTGGACGATCTCTACGGACGTAGGGAAGTAGGCCAGCCAGGAGGTTTGAATACTGGACCTCAGAGTTTATCACTCTGTAGGCCACTAGCCGCCTTTGAACGTTTTGGACGAGAGTAAAATAATCAGGAATATGGTCTGAGTTGACAAGATGGTCTGGTAGCAGCGGGGCTGATAATTCAAAAGGAGAAAGAGGACGTAGAACAGATAAACTTTATCACTCTAGTATAAGCAAGAAATCCAGGGCCTGGACCAGGGCAGGGACAGCAGAAATGACATCGAGGGGGATGAATGTGAACGACCTCTCAGAAATCGAGCCAACAAAGTTCCACATTGTGAGGTGAGGGCAACAGAAGGAGAAGAGGAATCAAAGAAGCTTGAGGGAATGGTGGCCCCAGAACAGAAGAGGGAACAGCAGCAGGATGGGGTACCAGAAGTTTGGTGGCTTTTCACAGTGTTTTCACATTCATTATCTCATTGATTTCATCTGCCAGTAGAGAGATCCGCCCTGAACATCAGCCTGAAAAATACTCTGCCCCAGCCCTGGAGCTGCCAAGTTTCAGTGACTAAATCTTTGCCTCGGATCCTGCCGGTGACAGCAGGGCACCCGCTTGAGGTGTCTTGCCCGTTCCGGGCAGCGTGGAGTCCTCGCAAGGACTGAGCCATCCTGTCCTGGTTCTGTGCCAGCAGCAGCTAAGAGCCAGGTAGCGAAGCACTCCAGCCTGCGACTCTTGCCAGGAACATGATGGGTGTGCCCCAGTGGGTGTGCCCCAGGGTTCAGCCAGAGTCTCCTGGAACATCTGGGCAGGGCGGGGAGGCAGGAACACATCCATCACTTTCTTTAGCGACTCATCTTTCTTCCCACTGGGTAGCGGGCTTTGGCTTCGCCACTGACTCACTCCCAGGCCCAGGCAGTGGCTTCTCCCCCGGACAACAGGGCAGAGCACTGCTCACCTCCTGGAGGCAGGACCTCCAGGAGAGGCCTCCACGTGTACCTGGCTGAGCCTCAGGGGGATGGGTCCACCGATTTCATAAAGAGAACAAACACTGATCTAGTTGCTAAAACGTCAGCCCTGCAAGGGACTCTGGGCACGCCTAGTCCAGCCCCCATTTCCCAGCCAAGGTGCCTCCAGTCTGTAGCCTCCACTGTCCCCATGCTGTCCTTGCCCCCCTCCTCACACACCGTCCCCAACTGACTTTCCAGGCCTCATCTCCCCCACTCCCCTTCTCTTCTCTGTCCTCGCCCACTCCACACCACACACGACCCCTGCCCCTAGAAGTCACCCTGACCTTGCCCAGATCCTGCAAGCGCGCCCCTGTGCTTGGGCACAGACTGTGTCCTCAGCCAGGAGTCCCCTTCCCTTCCTCCTCTGGCCCATTGAATACCTACCTCTTCTGCTCCTAGACAGGTAATTAGCACTTCCTCTGGGTCCCTTCACGGGCTGTTTAGCATTTATCACTTGATATCACCAGTTTTCCTTTCGATGCCTGCCTCCTTCACTGGAAACACACACATCTGTGTCTTATGGAGCGTTGTGTCCTCAAAGGCTGGCAGAGCTGGGTCCTGCTGACAGGTGGGGAGGGAAGAAGGAAAAGGCAGATGCTGCTAAGGCTCACAGTCCAGGGAACAAGGACAGGGGCAGTCAGGTGTCTCCCCCCACCCCCCAATTCTCCCCAACATCTACTAGGTATTCAGTTCTTGCTTTCCTTCCAGAACCTCCTTCCGTACATCAAAGAAAACACAACTGTAGATCCACTCCCCACTTTGTAACCCAAAAGGTAACACTGCTCTAAACTTTTTTTTCCCACAAAGCCCTTTAAAACCCTTCCGAGTTTCTCATATGTATCCTGTCTCCATTTGAGTCTCCAACTTAAATATCCAAGAGACAAAAGAAACCACACATTGAATGTAAGTTAAAGCACACCGCCTCTTGCTTTTGAAAAAGACTGAGTTTCTGGGGAAACCATGTAAGAATCACATTGTCATTAAACCCATCATATTTTCAGTGCATTGAGGGAGGGGTGTTGCTTAAAGATATCTGGAGTGATTCCTTTTATCAGTGATGGAATGATCAGTGAATGCTACACTACTGTTCAAACTATGTATTAGGTTCAGATCAACACCCCAGTTTGTCGGAACCCAGCACCACACACGTAAGCGAGAACAAGTTTCCCCGTCTCGCTAGAAAAAGAGGTAGAATTTACAGCCAGAGTTTCTCCCACAGAAACCTGGCTGGCCCCACGGCCTGTGGGATCCCAGGGGCCGGATCCTGCAGGTACACGGGTACTTTCTGGGAATTGTAATAAGGTGAGCAGAAGCCGCTTCAATGATTTGAGCTCACAATGGCACCACCTAAGGACCTAAACTGTTGAAGACTGTATATCAAGGGTCAATCAGTTTTAGCCACGGGCCCAGTCCAACCCACTGCCTGTTTTTGGAAGGCTTGCAACCTAAGAATGATTTTCGCATTTTTAAACGATCTCATAAAATCAAAAGGAGAATAACATTTCACGAGAGGCGACCGTCATGTGAAATTTAAATGTCAGTGTCACTAATAAAGTTGTATCTGAACACAGTCTGCTCTTCTGTTCCGTTACCATCCACGGCTACGATGGCAGAGTGGATCATTGAGACAGAGGCAGTAAGGTTGCAAACCTCAAGGGTCTACTCCCTGGGTCCCTTACAGAAAAAGTCTGTCCCCAGCCCTGCTTGAAAGGACACGGCAAGACCCAGAGCAGATGTCTAGATGAGATGGGCTTCTCTTTTAGGGTGTTGGGGTGTCTATAGCTGGCCAGGGAGGCCATGAGGTTCTTTTGAGCAGTGGATCAGATCAGATTGAAAGCGGTTGAGACTTTCATCCCTTTTGAAGAAAGGCATCGTCATCATGAACCAGTGCTGACAGCTCCCTCATGGACATCAGAGGATCAAACTGACTTTTCCTAGCCAATTCCCATGTCATTCCTGGAGTTCAAGGTGAGCAGGTGAAGTCCAGCCAACTGCAAGGTCACATTACCCTCCTGCAGAACCACAGGTGTCCACAAGGGGGCGGCAGCTCTCCTGTTTGCAGTTAGTCTGATGGCCTTCTCAAGTTAGGGGAGCAGCCCCAGAGACCTCTGTGCCTCGCTAGCCTCCACAGAACCTTCTCTCTAGACCGGTAGTCAAGAATGGGGCCTTCTTACCATGCAGGAACCACATAAGCCTCCTACCCCAGGCAGCCAGTCTGACATCTTGGTGGTTGATCATCAAACCTATTAGTCTTGAATATCAGCAATAAAAAAGAAAGAAAGAAAGAAAACAAAACAAAACAAAACAAACAAACAAAAAAAAACTGGTTGGGTGTCTCTCACTTGTCCTTGTCTGCTCCTGACTCCCTCTGCCATTCCAGTCAAGCACTCTGTGCCAGATTTTAGCCTATGGTCTCTCAGCTCTCAAATCGCCTTTGCGATGCTGGGGCTAGGGTTTCACGCACCGGAGTTGTGTTTTTTTCCAGATGATTCCATGTGAGGCTCTGCTAGGTGAAGATGGTGGAAGAAGGGATTTACCTCCTGCAAGTTTGCCTCATTGGGCTCCCCCTCTGTCTGTGGCTCTGACGGAGACCCCAGCAATGTTTCCTCACCCTGGTAATAGCAGTCCCTTCCCCCGATAGCAAGTGCAGCCCGCCCACGTCCTCCCCAACACCACACAGCGATCTTCCCAGTGTCTGCTTCAGAGACACTAACACCAGCTGGTCATGTCCTATCCTCAGAGCTCTGAGCCCCAGGTCGACCAGGCCAATCCTCCAAGGTCCTAATTTTTATAAATTCCATCTTCTGCCCTTGGTCCCCCTAAGTCCTATGGGTGGTAGGGTCTCCTGTGATTGCTACATGTATTTATTTATTTATCTATCTATTTATTTAATTTTATTTTGAGAGAACACACACACATGCACAAGCAGAGGAGGGGCAGAGAGAGAGGGAGAGAGAGGATCCCAAGCAGGCTCTGCACTGTCAGCACAGAGCCCGATGCGGGGCTCGATCTCACAAACGGGGAGATCATGACCTGAGCCAGAAACAAGTGTCCGAGGCTCAACCAACTGGGCCACCCAGGCGCCCCTTACTACGTTTATGAAAACCTAGTGTTCTCCTCCTGCCTTTTCAGCGACCTAATTGACAATGCTATGCCTGGTTAACTATTCTTTATGTTAGATTCTCACTGTTTAAAGTAACTAGGGCGGCTTCTGTTCCCCAACTGGACTCTAACTGATACCCAACTTTTCTCAGGTCTAAAACTAACAAGAGATTCTTGGATTACGGATGCTCCTAGAGCCGACCTGGAAAATTAAGTCTATAAACGCCTCATGCACACGTACAGGTAAAGACACTGGGCCACTCTGCACTTGTGCCTGCTGGGGGGGGGGGGGGGGAGGCGGACTCTCACCCAGTCCCTCAACCCCATAGTCCAGACAAAGGAACCGGGAAAATGAAAGTACCCAGTGCCCCACAGTGGCCTGGTGAGAGAGAGCCAGACCCTTCGCAGATCTTCTCAATTGTGTCTGGTCTGGCAGAGAACAATCCTCAGACACAAATTCTTTCCAGACAGCAAGATGCCTGGGAAAAGAGAAGCCACGTGGAGCACAAGAGAAGGGAGCACAGCACGCCCTACCTGCTCAGAGCTGTTTAAAGATGCTTGAGGGCTCCCACTCAAGAAAGTCCACCCTGCGAAGAAAGAAGCCGCCTTCATGTTGGGAGCTGATTGTGCAGCCGATGGGATCCCAGTACAGATGATCTTCTAGTGGGAAAAACTCACCTTAAAAATTAAAATGCCTGGCGGCAGATTTGGACCCGTGCAGGGGGCCGAGCGGGACGAGAAGCGGGCGGGCACGTTGGAGGGAGAAAGAAGGTTGATGGTCCAACGTGTCTCTCTCTGCTCAACACGGAGCTGGACCCTGGGCGGACCAACAGCGCCTCCTCAGGACCCCCTGAATGACACAGAGCGCTGGCCACGGCGTTTAGAAAACAGAACCTCGTCCCCGCCGTCACCGGGAAGCACAGATTCGGCCCAGTTACTTTACTGGGATTCCCTTTAACAAAGTGTCTGCCCTCCTTTCCCAGAATGCCACGGACCCAGACCCGGCAGGCCCTGGCCGTTGCCGTGAACTCGGGCGCCCCCTGGCGGCCAGAGCCTGAAAGGCACGAGGGTCGTGTTCGCCGCCTCCACGCCCACCTGCGTGCACAGCCGTGTTGGAGACTTACTTTACCTACATCTTTCTGTCCTCTTTCCACATTCCTATGGGGCTAAGCCAAGGTCAGCACCCTCGTCCCCCTCTCTGATTTTTATATCCAGCTCTTTCTTCATGTGGCCGCTGCCCGGCTTGACCCGCCTCAGTCCCCTTTGAGTCGGAAGGCTGCCTGCTTAACCCAGTGAAACCTTGGTTCCTCAAACTACCAGGCGTAGCTCTTGGCGGAAGTGACTGTGAGTATTGGAGGGGAGGGTGGGCCTGGGGAAGGGGGGGGGGGTCTCTTCCAACTCTCAGACCACCTGGGTGTAGAGGCCCGGAGGAAGAAAACCAGTCCTAGGAACGAGGGCACGGAAACGAACTACTTTGGACAGATCGTTGCCGGCCACTCCTCCAGCTGACCTCAGGCTGCCGGATGCCAGGACCCCAGAAGCGAACTGGTCAACCGCGCTCACCTCTTCTGGGGACCGCAGACCAGAGTTCGGAAGACGTGTGTGTCTGAGCAAACACAATTCATGTCTAGCAGACGTAGATACGGATTCCTGCTTTCAAGAATTCACCTCATTTCCTAATGAACTATAAGAACTCAGCTTCCTTGCTTTGGTCTCCTCCCCCCCAAGAAACTTTGCAGGGGATGCAAATAGTTTTTGAGAACCTCTCTGCCCTTCCTCTGTCTACCCTCTTTTCCCTACCTGTCAACACCCAGGGTGCAAGCGTGAGGGGAGGTCAGATCAAGGCGGGGCGGGCATGGTCAGGACTGAAAGGGCAGGAATTACTAGGGGTGCATCTCCCAGCTCTCGTGCCAGGGTCCGCTGACAAGGAGATCTCTTGGAAACCGGGAGGCACATTCTCCTGAAGCCACCCGACTTCCCGGATGGCAAAGAGGAGGCCTCCACACCATCCCACCCGACCCCCCCCCCCCCCCCCACATACACTTGCTCCCATGGACGACACAGCTAACTGATCACCTCGGTCAGCTGAGACGCCATTCCAATTCCTGCTCCACAGCGAGCTCCAAACAGCCACTTCAAATCAATCGGGTTTGACAAAGGAGACAAAACCTTCTTCTGGTCCTGTGTATTTTAAAACATAAACATAAATATGCGATTTATTGTCATCTGGAACATTCATTCTTCCCCAGCTGCTTAACTCCGACCGTGTAAGTATTTCATAGCCCTCCCCGCCTTTTGAAAATTTGAGCCTCTTAGTCCCTTCAGTATGTTCTTGAACATGATCTCTCACCTCAGGGCCTTTGCACTTACTTCCCTTCTGCCCGTCTTGCTCATTTCCTGGACACCTTCCTGCCTCATGTCTCCACTTCTTTAGGTTTCTGTTCAGTCACTGCTTTATCAGAGAAGGTGTCCCTGGCCCCTCTCTAGATAAACAAACACCCTCTGCTTCCAGCCTCACTCGGCGTCTGCTGCCCCAGTTCTCCTTCATGGCATTTATCACCATCAGACTGATCACTCAGTTATTCGTGAGTTGATTTTTTTGTTTCCACTACCAGAACGTAAGGACCATAGATCAGGGGCTGTTTTGCTTCTTGCTGTGTCTACAGCGCCAGAGGGAGCCATCAATAAACACTTGCTTCGTGAATGAAGGAATGCGTCCATAAATAAACAAATAAAGAATTTGCGATGGAAAACTTCTGAAAGGGAACCACCTGTTCTCTGCCCAGAGAGGCTTGCAACAAAGACAAGGTGTCGAAAGTAGACAACCTCTGAATAGGTGCTCCCCACGCAAAGCTCATAGGAGGAAGTTGATCGGAAATGGAAACACTCCTGTTCCCTTTTACTGATATAAACACCATGTTGGACAGTATATGCCAAGATACAGAGAATATCCCCTCCGCACATATAAAATGCCTCACCAACTCAGACTCATTGGAAATAAGGCAAAAGTGAACTACTGGAAAGTTCAGACTATTAAAGTTGTTAATGAAATACACTTTTATTATTTTCAAATCCGGGGGCACTTTCCTTATTCAACATTTGGACACTTAATAGCTCAATTGAATCTAATTCATCTCAACTGCCCCCCCCCAAAGCCACAAACCCAGAAGTAATCAAAGAGTCCTTCAGGCATCAGCAGCAATGGGGCTGAGGCTGAAAATATCCAAAAATAGCCCAAAGCAGGAAATTTGCTGAGATTCAGTTATTCTGCTAACCAAAAGAAAGTGGGACTCTCACTGACAATCGATGCCTATAGAAGTGAAACTCTGCCAACATCCAAGTCGAGAAGAACGGGAGGAAACAGATATAATAATAATCATATCAAACAACATCAACAGCCAATATTTATTGAGCACTTACTACATGACAGGCCTGACTCCAATTGCTGTACATGTATTACTTATCTAATCCGTACAACCACCAACTCAGGTAGGTATAATCATGTCCTCATTTCACAGATGAGGACACGGACACAGACAATACAATAATGAAGGGGAAAAAAAACAGAGTACAAGGAACCAAATTTTAGGCAGTTATGACCCTGGAGAGCAGAGGAGACCGGGTGGGAAGAGAAATGAAACACACCAACGACAGAGAGCTCAGAGCCGGACATTGGGTGCGGGCATGCCTCAGTAACTCAGGGCACCTCTGTCCTGTGAGACAGGTCGGTGATGAGGCTGTAGGTCAGCCCCGCTCCCATAAAACCTCCAGCGCGATTACCAAGGAGGGAGGGGACTCCATTTGAATCTTCATGAGCCAATTGCCCAGAAAACTCGCTGGTCTAGAATTTCTCATCTAGATGTATTGACAACTCACGTTATCGCAGAAGCTGCTTTAAATTTTTGAATCATCGGAACCAACACATGTTGTTTTGTGCAAATACCTTGGAGAGGCCTCCAACGTTACCTGTGCTCAAGGAGTTTAAGCAATCCCCGCAATAAATCTGTTCTCACCATCCACCTGCATTTTCTTTCCTTTTTTCCCTGTGGATGGGGTTTCACATTGGCACACTTGGGCAGGATCGCGGGTTCGGAGTCAGGAGACCCCGTGCAGGTGCGTGCATTTCTCCCTCAAACCCCGGCCGTCCGCCATCCTCCAGGAGCTGATACCTGGTCTGCACCCGGGAACCACACGCACAAGTGAGTCTCCCCCCACCCCCCCAGCTCTGGAGAGAGCGCGGGCAGGGGCGGGGTGGTAACTCGGGGTTTACGACCTTTTCCACTCACACATAAAATCTGTCAGCGCTCAGCCTGGAATCGTAAGCAAGACAAGTGAAACTTTCTAGGTTGCCATGGTTCTTTCCAAGGGGTGCGTTCGCAGCCAATGGGATACTCGGGCTACAGTTCCTGGAAAATGTCTTAAACAACCCCTAAAAGAAGCCCGCTTGCCTCGTGCGTTGTATCAACTCTCCCACTGTATGAGTGGAAATTGAGACTTTATGGAGTTTTTATATGCTGTAATATTTTTTTTCAAATAAATCTCTCCTATAAATCCAAAATAAACCCAAGACAACTCACCCCCCGGCCCCCCCGGCCCCAACACCCTTATGTCTGGCCCGTGGCCTGCTGAACATTCTTGCCCAGGCCTGATTTTTTTTCCTCCAGGTTTCATTGAGTAACTCGTGAGACGGCTCTCCGTGATTCTTGCCATTCACAAGTCGGTCTCAGTTGTTCCTCTGATGTAAAGTGTGGCCCCAACGGACCCCACCTAAGCCCAGCCTCTCACTGCCACAGGCCCCAAGCACTCCGACCTCAGAGCAGACCCCAACCTAAAATATTTCCGCTTGCTCTCAGGACACAGTAAGCGCAGACAGGTCTGCCGTGCGACGGGGTCTCTGGTGGCTACAGGAGCCCAGCAGGGCCTCAATCTTCCTGGTGGAGATGCCAGACGGAGTCCCTCTCCAGCCACCAGCCAGGATTTGGGATTTGCCCTCCCACTGCGCCCACCGGTGCAGCTGAGTCGGCTCATGGGTATCCCAGGTGGTTGCCCCATGGTACCCAGATGCACAGACGTTTTCCCAGAGGTCTGTGTTTCTTTTTCAGATCCTATGAGCTTGGGGTGTCACTGCCCACTGCCCCTTCCAGTGGCACATGGCCTTTGCCCTGCAGTCTGTCTTCTGGCAGGCGGCCTGGCAGAGGCCAAGAGAGCCTCGTGCGCTCCCCAGAGCCCCGCGAGCCCCGCTGTGGACCCCCAAACTCGCGCAACCTCCAAAAGACAAAGCCAAATGAAGTCCTGCGTTCGGGCTTCCCGTGGACCCCACATCGGTGACGTTTTGCATCAGTGCAAACCTCTGCACGGGATGTCAGTCACCTCAGGTTAACAATGGTTCGACGGTTAAGAGCAGCGCGGTCTAGGACGGATTGTTTTTCCTCCCATCTACCTTCTCTGTGAGCACCAGTTTTTCGCAGAGCCGCATGGCCCTCAGAAAGAAAAACATGGTTCCTTGATAAAAAGCAAGAGAGTTTAGATGTGATATGAACGGATCTCCCGTATTTTTTTAAAGTTTAAAACAATGCGTAATGGTTTGCTCCAAGCGTGTGTTGTTTAAGAGTGATACTTAATATTTAGCAAATTGACCCGGAACAAATTGAGTGGGAAGGTCCACAGTCCAGCTCTGTGCACGTCTGTCATCGACTTGCTCCCCTCCATCCACAGGAGGGGGAGGCCGGCACAGCCTCCCCTTTTGCTGACCGGCTGTCAGTCCCCAGAGCGCAAAGCACCAGGCCTCAGACTTGGCATGTTCCCTCAGGAAAGCTCCCAGCGGGAAATTTTAGAAGTTCATATTTTCCCTCACCCTGGGAGATGCGCAAAGGCCAGACACAGCAGTTTCGGTCTTTCAGGTGAGAAAACTCAGCTCCCGGGAGTGAAATCCCCTTGGAGTTTCCAGCTACCCTAAGGCCTGAACGCGGGGTTGCGCGTTCTGTCTGTGAAAACCAGTCCTCTGGGCGCGATCGTCTGATAGATTTCTCAGACTCCCTTTAGAGGCATCAGGGGTGACCATCAGCCCCACAGGAGAGGGGTCACCGACATATTTCAAGAATTCTCACAAGTTAATTGGAAGAGGAAGTCACCCAAACTGATCACAAGATAAGCCTGACAACAATTAGATATTGTTTCCTTTTAAGTCAGCCGCACCAGCAGAAACCTCACCTTGCTGGGAGGTATCAGCCCTGCTGCGCCCCGTGGAAAGCAGAGAAGGAGAGGAGAGGGGATGGTTTAGGCAAAGGAGCCCTTGATCCCATCCACCTCCGCGGTGCGCCCCACCCCCACCGTAGTAGCTGGCCACGCCCACCCACCTGTTCGGTAAGTACAGGCAGGGTCTGTGGCTTCCGGTGAGACGACCCAGGGGGCTCCGAGGATGTCTCCCGCCAGCCCCCGCCCTCAAGCAGCCTACAGACCGCTGGGTGAGCCGGCCAAGGCAAGCGGAGGTTTCTGGAAGGTGCCTTGCCGGCTTGGAGATAAGCACAGGTGTGGTGGAAAACCCCCGGGGCAGTGACGACAGATAAGACCGAGTCACAAAGTGTGCCACTGAGTCATTCCCAAGTGGCATATAATGACGCTCTCGGAGAAAATGGTCAAAAGTTTTTTTAAAAATGGGGCGCCTGGGGGCGCCTGGGGGGCTTGGTCCATTAAGCTTCCGGCTTCAGCTCAGCTCATGATCCCACGGTCCGTGGGTTCGAGCCCCGCGTCGGGCTCTGTGCTGACAGCTCAAGAGCCTGGAGCCTGTTTCGGATTCTGTGTTTCCCTCTCTCTCTGCTCCTCCCCCGCTCATGTTCAGTCTCTCTCTCTCTCTCTCTCTAAAAATAAATAAATATTTTTAAAAAGAAGAAGGAAGAAGAAGAAGAAGAAGAAGAAGAAGAAGAAAGAAAGAAAGAAAGAAAGAAGAAAGAAAATGGTCAAGGAATCCCTGAAACGTGGCTGTATCTTCTATAGAGCACTTTTGCACTAAAATTTCTTCCCTGGTATTATGTCTCCGCTTTTCAACTGTCCTATCTATCCACTTGAATTTTACAAGCCTATTAGGCAAGGCTTTCTGCTTTTGTGGGTTTTATTGTGCTTTGTTTGTTGCTGCTTTTGAAAACATGAAAAGAGTTTTATTTTTGTTGGCCTCTAACACTGCGCAGAGTCAGTGGAAAACAGTGTCACAGACGGTTCTAAACTATGGCAACATGCAAACCCCTGGTCGGGACAAGCCAGCGCGGGGTTGCAAGAATGTTTGAGAAGGCAATCGCCTGTTGCCTCCCTCCAAACCCCTAACGCAGGGCTGGAGCACACTCTTACTCCTAATTAATAACGTTAAATGCTAGTATCGTATAATGCACATTGCAAGCGCCTATCCTGCATCCGACAGCAAACCAGTAAGGAGGGGGGGTGCTCTGACTCCCGTTTTACAGAGCAGGAAACTGAGGCTTAGGTAAATTGTGGCTGGTGGCCCATGTGCTCGCCCCCGCCCCTGCGCCCCGCGCGCGCGCACAGGCACCGGCTCCGGGGGCTCCCGCTGCGGGGACGGGGACGGGGACCGGGCGGCGGAGGGCGCTGGCGGGACCCTGCTCCCCCCTCCCCGGGGGCGCGCGGGCCCGCCCGGACCGCTGGTCCCTTAGCACGCGGCGTTAGATAATCTCCGGGACAGCCAAGGCGCAATCCCTGCCAAACCGCAGGGAGGGGCGAGGCCGGTGGAGGGAGGGGGCTGGGAACTGTTTGCTGTTGCTTTTTTCTGAATTAAAAGAAAACTGGGGAACGGAGCAAGCGAGGGAGCAAAGTTCAAGGGAGAATCTGGCAACTCACCTTGGGCAGACCCCTGGCCTGCTTCCAGAACTCTCTCTTGGAATGGGTGAGGCCGCCGAGTGTGTGATGAGTGCTTAGTGAGTATTCATTGTGGATGATGGATGACTGGCCTGGAATTCGTCCACACCACAAATTTGTTCCTCTGTACACCCAGGCAACCAAGAAGCCAAAAGAGGTGGGGGGGATCGGGTGCCGCTTTAATGGCAGTCTCCCTAGGCTGCTGGCACCCGGGCCTCCCAAGCCCTGGACCCCGCCCTCCCGCATTGTCTCTGCCTCTACTCTTTCCTTTCCTGGGCCCTAGAAGCACAGCCCCCAGTGACCCTTTCCTCTCCAAGTGCCAGCGCGCGCTCCTAGAACAGTCCCAACCCCCTTCCTTCCCGGGGGCGGAGATCGGCGCTAAACTAGGAAGTTCTCTAGGAAGTTTCCAGGGCAGCCTCTGGCCTCCCTGCCTCCAACCCCTTCCCTCTGCTGCTCCCCTCCACCCTCAAAGCTGCCAGAATCACGTTTCCGTTCCCTGGTTTTGATCATGTAACATCCCTACTTGCAAGGCCAGAGTGAGTCCCAGTGGCCTTATATGTCAAATCTCAATTTCTAACCATGAGCGTTAAGATCCTCCCCTGTGGCCCCCCATCTTGCCTGCCCCACCTCAGGGACTGTCCCTCCTAACTCCGGCAAAGCAGAACTTCTGCTCAGATGATGCAAAACTCAAGAGCCACTCCCACCGCAACCCCCACCACTTAGTCATTCAGCAAGCATTTATTGAGCATCTATAAAGTGCCAGGAGCTGGGCTGCGAATACAATAAAGAACATGAAAATAAACGTCTCTGCCCTCGCAAACTGTACAGTCAAGTAAGAAAGACAGTTAAAAAAGAAATGACATTTTCTTGCTCCCAATTGCCACCGAAATAGCGTGGCTCGTATTTAAACCTGAGCACGACTATGTAAAATAAACCAATAAACGGACCGTGCACAGAAAGGAAATACAGCAAAATAGTTGTCCCTGGACAGCTAAGTAGGGAGATTAGAATAACTATTTCCTTCCTTCTACTGTTAGTTTCCAAAATTTCAGTACTGATCGGGTATTAATTTTATAATAAAAAGCAAACTGTTTTGTGGTATCTCTTACCTTTTTCTTTTCTTTTAAGAAAAGGTGGAGATTAGGGGCCCCTGGGTGGCTCAGTCGGTTAAGCGTCCGACTTCGGCTCAGGTCATGATTTCATGGCCCGGGTCGGGCTCTGTGCTGACAGCTCAGAGCCTGGAGCCTGCTTCGGATTCTGTGTCTCCCTCTCTCTGCCCCTCCCCTGCTCACACTCTGTCTCTCTCTCTCTCTCTCTCTCTCTCAAAAAGAAATAAACGTTAAAAACATTTTTAAAAAATATTTTAAAAAAAAGAAAATGTGGACACTATAGAAAGCATAAACAAGGAAGTAAAAATCACTGACAATTCCATGTTAATACATAATGAGAATCAACGTTTTATTTCATTAGCACCCAACCGCGGTCATATTTTTTCACAAAATCAGGGCTCACGCTGTACAGTGTTCCATAACCTATTTTTTTACTTAACATGACATATTATGAAGAGCCCTCCATGGCGAACTGTCGCACATCAGTCTTCATGACCTCCTCATACGTATATGATGTATGAGCCGTAATTAGTTTAATCACTATACATAAACCACGCATGTGTTCCTAAAAAGGGAGAAAACTGCGGAGGTTGGAAATAGGCTCTGGAATCACTCAGATGTGGATTCAAATCCTGGTTTCACTGTTTACTCACCCTGACTTTACTCAATTGACTGAATTTATAAATCGACTAAATTTTCCTAGGTCTCATTTTTCTCATACCACATGGTAATTATAATGTCTTCTGTACAGGTGACTGTGGAGAACAAAAGAAACTAATATATTGAAGTTGTTTGGGCCACACCGGGCACACAGAACTCAATGAGTGGTGGTCACTAGCCCTGATTCTTTCTTTGTGGGTACAGTTTGTGGGCGACGGGGTTCAACCGTTTTGCAGTTTTTCGACACAGACTGCCAGGCTGCACTATAAAGAAGTACATAAGTTTCATTTAAAGGAAGGCAGAGACAGAAATTTTTTTAAAATCACGGTTGTATTAAGCCCTGTGTGCCTATGTTGTAACGGGCTCACCCAGGGACACAGACATGAGCAAAACCCTCCAAACCCTCCACATGTGATAACTCAGATGTTCACCAGCCTTCTTTCCACCAGTGCTAACCCCTCCCTCTCCTAGGAGTCTTCCTAGATGAACCCCCTACACCCTCTACGGCTTACTCCCGGGAACCCCTCCCGAAGAATGAAATCACTTTTGGGATACCTGCGCGGCTCAGTCGGTTGAGCCTCCGACTTCGGCTCGGGTCACGATCTCATGGTTCACAAGTTCGAGCCCCGTGTGGGGCTCTGTGCGGACAGCTCGAAGCCTGGAGCCTGCTTCGGATTCTGTGTCTCCCTCTCTCTCTGCCCCTCCCCTGCTTGCCCTCAGTCTCTCTCTCTCTCTCTCTCTCTGTCTCTCAAAAATAAATAAAAACATTAAAAAAAAAAAAAAAAAAGAATGAAATCGCTTTTAGTTCTTGCCATTTCAGAAGAGGAAAAGTTGTCCCCGGGTCAGAAGTGTCTAAGAAGGTCTGAGACGTGGAATGCCATGCTTAAAGATGCCACATCACAGGTGACAAAACTGGGGCTTCAGCAGAGGCCGCGCCCCCTCCCCCGCCCCCAGAGGTCACGTGTAAGCAATGAGCCCTCTCCTTGGACATTCCTGGTCACTCTGTACACCTCCCGCCACGAGGCCACCCCCGACCAGTTTGCGTGTTTTATGCTCAGTCTCAGCCCTGAGTTGTCCGCCATGCTATGTCAATTTGAAAAATCTTGCCCTTGACTCTTGCTTTCATGCAGCCCGCTGCCCTGCTATCTGTCCGGATCATGTCTGCTCTCGGATACCACACTCCCACCCACCGCCCTTCCTTGAACCGGGGAGATAACGGAATCTGTGCCCACCCCAGCATTCCTGCACATCCCAGACATGAAAGCAGTTGAGAAACATGCAGAATCCTCCCCGATCTATTTCTTGTTTTACCTGGCATCCCCTTCCACTTTGATGTCAGGAGGCGACTTGAAAGAAAAGAAGCTAACGTGACCTCCTAGCCTGGAATGCCAAGAAAAACAATTACCAGGGCAGTGGAACGCCGGGAGCGGAATGTGGACACGGATGAGCTGGGCGAGAAGGGGTGGGTTTCCGGAACCCGGTTCCGCCGCAGGCCCGACCAGCGGGACCTCGTGCTGGAAGTCCCCGGAGCGCCCCACTTCCAGAGAGGGAGGGGCTCCCGTCTTTCCCTTTCCCTCCGACGCTTCAGGCTCTTAGCAGAGCTCCGGAAGAGCCCTGGAAACTTCCTGGGAGTCAAATAGACTCCCAGCCCTGAGCACTGTAAGAATGGGGAGTGGAGCCTGGTGGGTAAAAGCAAGTAGGGGTGGGAAGGAGGCTGTCTACCTGCCTCCCGGGCCCGCTGCTGAGTGATGCTAACCGCCCCCCCCCCCCGACCCCCAGGACACAGTGAGGCTCATCACAGAGCCCAGACCACTGACCGGGAGCCTGTGATGCCCAGTGTCTCCCCAGGTGCAGTAATTATGGCCCTGTGCCCCTTTCTGCAGCGGGGCCGCCCTGCGGGCCGTGAAAGGCCGTGGGGGCCTTGAAAGAGGCTGCTTTGAGGCAGCAGAATTTCACCCTTACTGTGGACAACAAGGGCTGTCTTGTTGTGGCCCTTTATCCCTGCCCTCTCCTCCCCTTGCTTACCAGGTCACAGTTACCGTTGTTCTTCAAACAAGCCAAACTACTACCTGCCGCAGGGCCTTTGCACGTGCTGTTGCCCCGATCCGTATTGCATGCGGCACTCAGCGCCCCATGTGTGTACCGACCTGCACAAAACATGAAGGCCTATAGCCTGTCCTGCCTTCGCGCGCACACACGCACACACACACGTGCACACACTCCTCCTCTCAATGGAACACCCGTGTGTTGTAACATTGCTGGCACTTTCTCCGCGTTCACTGCTCTGATCAGCTGCCCGCTCTTCAGAAAAGTCCTCCGCAGCCCCTCGAAGGTAGCAGCGTCTCCTCCCCAGCCCAGATCATCCTTTCCTCCTGCGCCGTGCACGCTTTTCTTTCTCCCGTGCTCCGCCTGAAAGAGAACTTCTTATCTGTGGGCTTCACTGTTTCTCTATTCCTCCCGCAGAAGGTAAACTGCGCGAAAGCAGGGGACTTTTTCACTCGCTGCCGAGTCCTGAAATCCAGAACAAAAGCTGACTGGGGCAGGAGCTGAGGGCAACATGCATCTATAACCAGTCACGAAAAGACCTTCAGATGTGCTTCTAGGAAGACACTCTCTGTAAGCCGGGAGAGGGAGGCTTGCTTGCACACCCCCCCCCTCCCCCTACTGTTCTGATTTTACGTGAATGGATCAGCGTTTCAGCGGACCTGCCCCCAAATCCAGGGCTGTACCAGTGAGAACAGTAAGGATTCTTCTGAAGGAGGTAGGCTGAAAGAGGAGGTCCTTGCAAACGACTGCTCGGGGACCCAGAATGTAAACTTACACCCCCGCGTCAAAAGCACGCATTGAAGACGGATACGTCTTTTCTAAGTCATACCTCAAATTCCACCGTTTACAGAGGAAGTATGATTGCTGACAAGCATAAGCCACTCAGAAATACGACAGGAATTATGAAGCCCGGTGGAAGGAGCCATCCTTGAGCTGGAAGGCTTGACAGTGGAATCTCGTTCTGTTTGCTCCCATAGTTTTGTAACCATTGGAAATGTTTCTTTTCGGCCTTGACTAGAGGAGTGAGTCAGTGTGTGAGTCAGCCGGGAAAAGAGCTCATGCAACAGAAGAGAGTCCATTGGCAGAGAAGGAGATTCAGCCCCGGAGGGGAGCCCAGGAACCTGGGCTCTAGTCTCCCGAGTGGCGATGGCTCCCTGCACCGCCCAGGCCTCTACAAGCCCTCCCGTCCGGTGAGGGACATTACTCGCGCTCCCCGAGGCCTCTGACTCCCTGACCTTTCTGAGCACAGGTCGCTCAGAGCTAGATGTGTTCTAGCAAACTCGGCCGGCCGATGCAATGGGAATGGAATGATGTGCTTCTGGAGGCGAAGGTTTGAGAGCCGGCCTGGGATCCCCCACGGGAGCCCGCGAAGCCTCGCGTTGAGATGGTGGGGGAGACGCTCAGTTCGGGTCCCAGAGTATCTGCCTGCATCCACAGGCTCCCGCCTTCCACCGTCCCTCCCTTGAGCCCGTGGCGGGTGGGAGAAATACAGCCTTGAGGTGCGTATAGGTTTATAAGAGCACACCCGGCCTTTCCGGAAATCCTACAGCTAATGAGGCGGGTGTACAAACGTAGATGTCACGTCATCCCGTGGGGCTTGTTGTGCACTCGGGGGCACCGAAGTCCGTCCGGCAAGGCCGGGATCCAAAGGCTGATTCCAGAGCTGCCCTGCCTGATGCCCTCTCCGCCACGATGCTATGACGTCTCCCCCTCTGGAAGAGACCCGGCTCGTATGTTTCCCCCAGCCCCGTGGGGCCCGCAGCCCTTATTCTGGACCGTGACTTTGAGTTCGATTTGTTGAGATAAATAAACATGTGTTTTGTTTTTTCCTAAAAAGCAGCCTAAAGTGCAGACGCATGTGAACGAGTGAGAAAACAGCACTGCGTGGCTGAGCGCGGTCAGGAAGGCCCCGAAGGCGCCATGGGGCTGGGTGTGCAGGCCTCGGCCGGGCAGCGTGACAGCCAGGGGCTGACGTAAGACTGGACCGGGTGCTGGAAGACGTGGGTCCCAGGCCCGGCCCGGCCAGCCTTGGTGAGTCACTTTCCTGGGCCCGCCGCCCAGATGCGGAGTAAGCATCTTGGATCTGACCCGGCCCGCACGTGACCATCACCTGGGGACCTTTAAGAAGACAAATATCCAGCTGCCCTCAGAGACTGTGATTCCACGGATCAGGGACAGGGCACGGGCCTCCACGGTTTTCGGAGGCTTTTAAAAGGGCTTCACCGCACAGGCAGATCTGGGTGTCACCAGCCTAGATTCCAGGACACCTTTCTGCTATTTCAGGGGCCACCAAGCGAGCACTGCCGTGTCCTTTTTGTCATGGGTGTTTTCGCCTCGTGCACAGTTCACGTCAGACCTCTGGGGGAGACGCGTCTGCGGCCTCTGCCAGAAGTCACAGGCCCTGGAGGGGCTGGGCGATTCCTAGGGGCCCCAACCCACTTCTCAGGTGATGCTATTGTGAATAAGGCCTCCCTTTCTGGGGACAAAGAGTCGGTGGGGCTGGGAAGGTTAGCAAGCAGACGGTGTCTAACCACGCATGGAAGGTTTAGCTCGCGGGCCCGAGAGGCCTCATCCCGAACAGGGTCCCTGGGCTCGGCCTCGGACGCCGCTCTCGCTCTGAATCCCATACACCAGGCAATGCTGTCCTGGCCACACAGGACGAGCCAGCCAACCTCCAAAGCTTCCTCGGGTCTGGCTCTCAGTAGAGCCCTGTTCCAGGTCCCCCACCCCCTTTCGCTTTGCCCCGAGGACACCGGTGGCATTGGCGTGGCCGGACTGGAGGAGAGGTGGCGGCAAGGCCAGACGGCCGGCAGAGGAGACCTCGTGCCCCCTTTGCCTGCCCCGTGCTGCACGACGCCGGGGAGGCTCGGGTCTGGTGCACAGTTCCGGTGCCCCGAGCCACACCTGGATCTTGCCCTGGCCTCTGTGGTGTGCGTTATGAGGAGCCTGGAGGACGCCCGTGGCCCCAGATAACCCAACCATCTGCCCATGATGGCAGCAAAGTCTCCCTTCACCATCCTATCTTGCCAACCTCCAAAAAAGGATCCGGAAACACACGCGATAAGAGGCATCGGACCGTGAAGAAGAAGGAAGGAGGCCAGGGGACAGTGGAGAAGGCTGTGGTGAACCAAGGTGAGCAGTAAGAATGATGGTACCAGAAAACCAAACATGAGGTGCTCCTGCAACCTGCTGTGACACTCGGTCCTAACATCCAGACAGCCAGCACAGAACCCGGGGCTAGGTCCTGTGACGACGCGTCCCGACAGCCAGCACAGAACCCGGGGCTAGGTTCTGCGATGACACCCTTTGTTGTCTATGAGAGAAAACCCACCAGATGGTACAGAGGGACAAACGCTTTTCAGCTCTGAAAGGAAAAGAACATTCTATTTTAAAGAGCCTGGTATAAACACCCGCGAACGGTAAGACAGTATCTCCAAAAGTCATTTCACCAAAACGGCCCTGTCTAGAAAGGATGATGGTAAATGAGCATTTTGCGGTGATATTTCTATGGGAACCTCGAGGGATACGTTCTAGGACTGTCGTCTGTAGTGGTCGGGCTGGATTTTTATCACTCTGAATATATATTTATGGCTTCAACGGGGGCTAGAATGGCTTCTGTGGGGTGTCACTGAGGTTGGTCATCCGGGTTTCCAACTGCAAAAGCCCCCAGGAGCTTGCGGCATGGGCTGGTGGGGCAGAGGAGAGAGGGGATGAGGAGTGGAGGTCAGGAGCCTGGTGCCACTCCAGCCGGGGGCGTGAATCTGTGTTCTACTTGGGAAGAATCGCTAACACGCCAGCAATACAGAAACGCACCCACGGCCTCTGGGTCGTCGCTGTAGCATCCGATGCCCTCTCCCACTCAGCTTTCACCTTGAGCTCCCCTGGCTGGACGCGCTCTCCTTCACTGCGTATTTCTGCCCAAGCTTCCTTCCTGAGCCTCCTCTCCCCTCCTGGGGAGCACTCCCACTGTGGCTGCCTCTCTTCTCGCCGTCCATGTGCCCGGAGGCCCCACCAGCATCCCAGATTCCCTGCCCCACATCCGTAGCATCCACGCTTCCGTCCTGCCCCGCATGCCCGTGTCGCAGGCCTCAGACCTGCACGGCCACCCCACAGCCTCTACCCAGTTAAGTTTCTCTCCGGCCGATCCCACCTCTGATTCTCCCCTCTGTTGTCTCCTTTTTCCTGCCAGCATCCTACGTCGGGCCCTGCTTCCTCTGAGGGGACCCCAGATGGTTTTCCTGCCTCTGTTCTCTCCTCCTCCAATGACTCAGACATGTCCAGATGATCTCCCCATGTCCCACCTCTCACCTGCCACCCCTCCATTTAAAAACAAAACAAGGAGCGCCTGGGTGGCTCAGTCGGTTGAGTGTCTGACTTCGGCTCAGGTCATGATCTCACCGTTCGTGGATTCGAGCCCCGCGTCGGGCTCCGTGCTGACAGCTCGGAGCCTGGAGTCTGCTTCAGATTCTGTGCCTTCCTCTCTCTCTCTGCCCCTCCTCCATGTGCACTCTCTCTCTCTCTCTCTCACAAATAAAAAACAATGTTAAAAATTAATTAAAAAATGATTTAAAGACAAAATAAAATTCCCAGGTGATCCTAGTATGGGTCGGGTCCTCTGGAAACTTTTAAATGGGGGAGAACCACACACAGAAGGTTGACTGGTGAGACAGACCTGTAAGGAAAC
Organism: Panthera tigris; assembly: GCF_018350195.1. Lineage (NCBI taxonomy): Eukaryota > Metazoa > Chordata > Mammalia > Carnivora > Felidae > Panthera > Panthera tigris. Next base: position 60,569,555 of record NC_056678.1, on the reverse strand, counting down.
AAGGAACTCCTTTTTGTCTCCTCTCCTCTGAGTTCTTTCCATCTCTGCTGGGCAGGAAACACGTCTCCCAAAAATACCTTCCCCTCCTAATCCCCAGAACCTGTGGATATTACCTTCTAGGCAAAAGGAAGTGATTGGGAATCTTAAGAAAAAAAACCATCTTATCTTGGATTCTCGAGGTGGACACTGGGTGCAACGATGAGCTTCCTTATCAGAGAGGCCGAGGTAGAGGAGGCCGACACACGCAGAGGAGACGGTGATGTGAAAACAGAGGCCGAGACCCAAGTGACGCAGCCACAAGCCAAGGGACTCCGGGGATCCAGGGGTTGGCAGGCAGCTACCAGAGCTAGAAGAAGCAAGAGACAGGTTCTCCTCTGGAGCCCCCAGAGGAAGCAAAGTCCCACCAGCACCTTGATTTGGGACTCCCAGCCTCCAGAACTGTCAGAAAATGAACGTCTGTTGTTTCAAGCCCCAAGGTTGCCATGACAAGTTATGGCAGCCCCGGGAAACTATTATATCACCTTTCAAAATCTTTCTCAGATCTCACCTTCTCCGTGAAGCCTGCCCTGATTGCCTCTGATAGAAACTGTAGCTTTCTTTACTGACCCCCTTCACTCTTTGCTTTTACCTCTTTAGGAGACTTTGCATAATCTGTTTTGTAACATGATTATAAGTGTGTCGGGACTTTAAAATCTTGGGGCGCCTGGGTGGCTCAGTCAGTTGAGCATCTGTTGATTTCGCTCAGGTCACGGTCCCAGGGTCGTGGGGTCGAGCCCCGCGTCTCACTCCACACTGAACGTGGAGCCTGCTTGAGATTCTCTGTCTCTCTTCCTGTTCCTCTCCCCTGCTTGTGTGGTCTCTCTCTCTCTCTCTCAAATAAAAAAAAAATATCCTTAAACAAAATAAATAAAAATAAAATCTCTAGGAGCAGGCACCAAGCTTCACATACCAAAGTATTTAATTAACTCACATATTAAGTACTTAGCATAAGGCAGGCTCTGTTCCAGAAACTTAAATCCTCTATTTGGAATACATACAGTTTTGCAATTTTTTTAATTTTTATTTTTAAAAATATTTTTTTAAACGTTTATTTATTTTTGAGACAGAGAGAGACAGAGCATGAACGGGGGAGGGTCAGAGAGAGGGAGACACAGAATCTGAAACAGGCTCCAGGCTCTGAGCTGTCAGCACAGAGCCCAACGCGGGGCTCGAACTCATGGACTGCAAGATCATGACTTGAGCCGAAGTCAGCTGCTGAACCGACTGAGCCACCCAGGCACCCCGCAATTTTTTATTTTGGAAAGAATTCTTTCATTTAATAGACAAATACACACTGAACTCTTCCTCTGTGTCAGACACTGTTTTAGACTCTAAGGATACAAAAGGAAACAAAATAGAGGCCCCTAGTCTATGACATCCCCAAATCATCCCTGTCCTCATGAGAGGTAGGAAATAAATTCATGGGCATTTATATCTATTTAGTATCCAGAAATGACAAAAATTTTGAAGAATTTCAGGAGTGATGTATGAATGCATATGAACGCTCGTTTTGAAAAGAAATACAGAAGTCAAATAAGAAATAAAGCACACAGGGGGCGCCTGGGTGGCTCAGTCGGTTAAGCATCCGACTCAGGTCAAGCATCCGACTCGGCTCAGGTCATAATCTCACGGCTTGGGAGTTCGAGCCCCGCGTCGGGTTCTGTGCTGACAGCTCGGAGGCTGGAGCCTGCTTCGGATTCTGTGTCTCCCTCTCCCTCTGCCCCTCCCCCACGCACGCGCGCGCTCTCTCTCTCTCTCTCAAAATAAATAAGCATTTAAAAAAATTAAGAAATGGGGTGCCTGGGTGGCTCAGTCGGTTGAGCGTCCAACTTCGGCTCAGATCATGATCTCAGGCCATGGGTTTGAGCCCCGCTGACAGCTCAGAGCCTGGAGCCTGCTTCGGATTCTGGGTCTCCCTCTCTCTCTGCCCCTCCCCTGCTCATGCTGTCTCTCTCTGTCTCAAAAATAAATAAAAACATTTAAAAATTTTTTTTAATTAAGAAAAAAAAGGAGCACATTTCACATCACTTCCAGCCCCATTGTGCTCCAAGAGGCCACCCGTACTAAAGTGGGTCCCTCCTGTCTTTCTGCTATGGGTTCACATACACCATGTAAAGCCATACACGGTCATTTTGCCTAAGTGGAAAAGTACCTCATGAATATTGTTACTTGGCGTAGAATTTCACATACCGTAAATGTTCTGCAGACAGTATGTGTCTGATGAGCAAACCTCTCGAAAGGACTAACGCTATGCATCACAGCCATCAGGGTCCTTCTGCCCCCTGTCAATGGGCCTGTGCTTTGGTGAGCCCCTCTCCCCCGCCCCGGGTACAAAGAAGAGGTCTGTCAGCCACGTGGGTGGCTCCTCTCAGGCCCCAGGAGTTCAATGTCCTTTTGCCCCCTGCTTTGCACTCCATCCACCGATACTCCCCGGAGAAGCGGGAGGCCCCTTACTGCTCAGACCCTGCCTCGAAGATGTGCGACTGGCTCGGGCCGGAGCCCTTCACCTGGTCTGAGAGGTGTCATTACCGCAACAGACGTGGACAGAGTGGGTTACGTGCCAGACGGCGTGCGAGGCCCCAGCTGTAGCTGCTCGCCGAATCATCCCGGGAAGGGAGCAGAGGGGCTTGTGAAGTGCCTGCCTCCTGCTTGGAGCTGGCCTCATCTGTCCTGGACGGACCCAGGACACAAAGGGGCTGTGCTGTCGGTGGCTGCTGTGAGCGACGCCCTCACTCGTCAGTGAGTGGGGACTCCTCCTCGGGCACCACATCCCTCCCTGCTCCAGGCCGTGAGATTTTCTTATTTCCACCTACCTCTTCTCTCTTTTCTTGTGCATCCCACGCAGGCTCGCTGCCGAAACGATCACACTGTGCGTGTGTGTGTGAGTGTGGGGTGGGGGGGGCTCAGACTCTGCACGTGCTCCTTGTTTCCCCAACACCCTAAGATGGAAAGGCTCTGAGAAATCTCGGAGCTGGAAGGGACCCTCCAAAAAGCACTTCTCTCCCTCCGGGAAGCCCTGTGTCTAAGTCACGGACAATAGCTGGGTGTTTTCCAGCTTTTAAAGCTGTTCGAGGAAATTGGAACACGTCTGGTCCCATCCTGGACCAAATTTAAAAATACATTTTTGCAGACAGACTAACTTCCTAGCTGCGTCACCTGACTCACTGCTAAACCACACTGTCTCCTTCCGTTGACTGCATGCCCCCCCCCCCCCGCCGGTAAGAGATTTTGGCTTCTCGTCATTACCGAAAAATGTCCCTCTTTCCTTCCAGCGCATTCCTCTTAGAGAAACTTCTTTGTGTTAGACATCTGACATCGCAGGTTTGAAGGGAGAAATACAAGTCACACTTAAAATATATATGAAATATTTGCTAGTTTTTGTTCGATTTTTATCTTCACACGTTTCCAGCAAATGAGCCTCTTTTTCTCGTGTGCACTGGTGCTTGGCCCCCCCGACTGATAGGCTCCCGAGTCAGCGTCACTGTTTCTAATTACTGAACATCGAGAAGTAGTCTCAGACAACCGCTCGGCATTACGTTTCTACCACCAAAATCGGAGCGACAGAATTCCTGGCTACGAATGCCGGCGTTAAGGGGTGAGAGACAACATCCATTACAACCTCCTGTTTTCACTCACTCGTAATTGTCCAAAAATTGTCCTTTTGCTCCAAATCATTCCACGCTCGTTCCCACCCCAGGGATGAAATTGTTCAGGGGAAGTTTGAACACAAGTGGTTTAGTCGGTTTGGAACCGGGCGACTTGGGGGAGCATATATCCTCCTTCGGCTGGAAACAAGTCAAGTATCTCTCTGGCTGTGGACAATCCCGAAACAGCTGTCCCCGTATAGCACCAGCCCTCTCGTGTGGGTGGTCAGCTTTTGCCAAGGCCGGAAGTGTCTCCGAGGGGAGCGGAAATCCAGAGTTTCTACAAAGAAATCATAGGCTGTGGAAATATGGATTTGTGCCTTCTGTTCTACAACTGGGGGGAGAGGAGGTGGGGAAGGGGGGAGGAGGGGAGATTTATGTTCTATTATCTGCAGACTGCAGGAAGTCCTTTTTCCCTGGGAAGAGCTGTGGGATTTGCAGGAAATGCAGTGGTGAATTTCACGTCAATTAAGTCAAGGCGTTCCTGAGTTTGCCTTTGGGTTCTGTCCCTTACTATCAGTGTGACTTTGAATTAGCTACAGAACTTCGCTGAGCTTTGATATCCCCATCATTAAAACTGGGATCCCGCCACAAAAGTGCCCTGGGAACGAAGGGAGGTGATGTATACTTGGCCCGGTGTCTGGCACCCCACTTGTGTGCAGGACTGGTCTCCCCCCCCGGGGGGGGGGGAGCAGAGTGGAGGCAGCTAGTAATAGTCAACTGCACACGAGCGGCTGCATGTTGAATCTGCCAGCTGTGTGGACACTTGGCTTGTCTTGCCTCCCAGCATACATCACCTCTTCGGGGGACCACGCCTCGTTTTTCATTGCGTTCTAGGAGATCGTCACCTCACATGCTCAGCCCGTGTGATTCCGGTGTTGCTGTCCCTGCCATCGTCCCCACAGATGTATCCGGAACTCGGTTCCAACAGATTAGAGCCCGTGAACACCAGGGTTTCTGCTGGGACACAGCGGGGAGAGAAACTCTTCTCTTTCAGCTGCGGGCACTGGTGGGCGAGGATGCCCAATGGAGAGACCCCCGCCCCCGCCCCCGCCCCCGTAGTCATCTTCGGTCAAGCTGGCCAGGAATGTTCCAACGAGGAGAAAAGCAGGCCCCAGAGACGCCCTGGGGAATCCAGAGGGCACCGTCCGGGTGCCTGGGTCCTGCCTTCAGATTTCTCCATTTTGTGAGACAATACATTCCCCTCTGTGCTTAAGTTCGTCGTGTTGGGTCTGTGCTACGTGCATCGATCCTCTTTGGAGCAGGAGCTCAGGGCTAAAAGCATCCAGGAATGAGACAGTTCTCTTCACGAGGTGCTTGGAAGACGCCCACGTTCTGCCCCAATTTCACTGGCAGCTCTGGACAAGCCCTTTTGCTCGCGGGGTTCTCAGCAATACGACCAGGTCACTCTGACAGGTGGCCACTGGAGTTCCGATACCCTGGGCATCTACGATTTGAGGGAGACAGAGCACGAAAGAGGTCAGAGTCCATCCTGCAGTTTGGGGTAAAGGGGGGAGACACTAAGAGCTTATCTCCAGAGTCAGGCAGACTGGAGGGAGTGGTTTTGAATTCTGGCTGCAGTGCTTGCTGGGCGACCGTGGGTGAGTCACTCAACCTTTCTGAGCCTCATTCTCTTCAACTATACTATGAAGCTGTTCAGATTGCCTCGTGAACGGAATTTTCACTCTCTGCCTAATCTCACATTTCCAGCTCAATCCAAAGATGAAAGACTTCTGCTACTTTGCCAGAAACACCCATACTGGAAGAGACCACTCGGCCTCCCTTGCCGCTGGCTCCTCCTGGAAAGGAAGTGACTGGCCTGACTGGGGAGAATGGGGAGAACAGACACTGAGCCACGCTTCCCCCTCGAGAGGAGGGGGGAGTCCAAAAGGTGGATCGGTGAAGTCCTGAATGGCTGCCTGGGCCTGAGTTCAAGTACAGGGAGCCATGTTCTCCGGGGACCCACAGGACAGACCCGTGAGCAAGGCCACTCTGGCCATAGAAGGTGCCCGTTCTCCAGCTTCTCCCCCTGCGTGGTGGCTGTGGACACCTTTCATTTGGGAAGAGAGGCCGGCCGCCTTCTCCAGTCCAGATCTATCCTTACAGAGCAGGCACTTTGCGCCTCGAGTCTCTTGTTAGGTTGATTCCGTGCGTGCTTGAGAACGAGAAAGTGTCTCTGAAACCCTGGGATGAAGGGGGTTTCTCCAACAAGCCTCCAGAATTGCAAACCTTAGTGTAGGGGTTTGACGACTTCTTCAAAAGTAAAAATCTGTTCAGGTGAATAAACAGTTTTAGCTTGGGAGAAGCTACTTGTAACATCTCTAGCTTTCAAAGGTGTACTATATAGAATACGTAAGAAACTCCTGCCAAAAGGAAACAGGAAGCCAAGCGATCCAATAGAAAGAAAGACAAAAAAGGACATATATATTAGGCATTTGCCTAAAAAAAGGGCCACAAACCGGGGCACCTGGGTGGCTCAGTAGGTTAAGAGGCCGACTTCCGCTCAGGTCGTGATCTCGCGGTTCGTGGGTTCAAGCCCCGCATCAGGCTCTGCACTGACAGCTCAGAGCTTGGAGCCTGCTTCGGATTCTGTGTCTCCCTCTCTCTCTCTGGCCCTCCCCTACTTGCGCTCTCTCTCTCTCTCTCTCAAAAATAAATAAACATTAAAAAAAAATGGGCAACAACCCCCTCTAGGAAAGCCTAATTTTTAATTAAGATAAGCAACACAATGGAAACTTCAGCATACTTCCGAATTGTAATCCGGTGCCCTGGATTACATTGTTATTCTCTACTCAACACATGAACCCACAACATTCAGATCTACGTGCGTTTCAGTGCTCTCTTCTTGCGATTTCTGTTCTCCTATATCCAAGCAAAACTGGACCTTGTCCCCAGTCTTCAGGGGACTTTGCCTGTGTCTGTGCGTCTGCTTCAGAATGTGAGAGATGGGTATTCCAACACCCCTCTTGGCGTAGATGTGACTGACAGTGACAACAATCAGAATCCTACTGGTCATTGGAGGCTCGTCAAACCAGCAGACTCCGCTGTGTTTTCCGGCAGCTGTGCTAAACGGCAAGCCAGTCCAAGTTTTGACCCAAAACGACTCGTACGACCCATGCACGCATGACTCATTCCGTATTCCAATGGTTGCCAAGATGTGAAATGTATCTTTCTGAGGAAGTTGCATACAAATGGTGTTGTGATTTATTTGAGTGAAGAGAGAACACGAACAATGTGCTGAGCCCATTGGTTTCCTATAAAAAAAGAAAAAAAAATCAATTTGGGGAACGTCGGGGGACCTGGGGTCACTGAGGAATTTGGTCGAGTCCCTTAAAAAGCTATAAATAGGTAACTCACAGAATAGGAAATCTGGAAGGTTACTAAGGACAGTGGGAGGAGCCCAGTGTTTCTCCCGATCGGAGAAAGGTCTCACTGGATGTGCAGCACAGAGTTAATCACTTGAATATACCGAATGCCGGGAAGGGCAGGTAGAAGTGGGCTCCTCGAGCATATGGCTGGGACATATCACTGCAAACCTCTCAGGGAGCAGCGTGGACACGTCAGTGACATGGGCATGTGACTACAGTCTAGGCAAACCCTCTACCCTGGAGACGCCCCAGGAAAACTCCTGCACGTGTAAGCAAGGAGACTCGGGCACGAGTGCCTATCCTGGTAAAGAACCAGAGGCCGCCGAGGAGGGTGCAGAAATGCCAGGCGGCAGTCAGGAGGAGTTAGCTAGAGTCACCGAGAGCATCACCGATGGACCTCAAAGCAGAGCACAGAGTAAACCAAAGAAGGGTGAGTCAAGGGGACATTGATGGCGAAAAAAACTACTCACGTACGTTTTTAAAACACAGAAAAGAGCACCATGTAATTCTCACGGCTGTCATCTGTGGGAATCAACAAACGGAAGGTGGATTCTCAAGGACCTACTAGAAATACCTGAGAAGTGGGTACTTTGGGGGAGATTTTGACCTGAGAGAGAAGATAAAGGGGAAAAAATAAGCCAAAGAGGCGCCTTGGGGGGTCGGCTTCACAAGAGAAGCTAACGGGGTCTCCCCCGCACTGGAAAGCACCTTCTCGCCTCTGTCATTTAACAGAACGCTAAACCCAAAGCAAGTGCTCACTTGAAACTCCGACAGTGTTTAACCTGTTTCATCCTTCAGATTCTGAGCTTCCTGAGGACTAGGATCTTTCGGGGTTTTCTCTGGAATCGGTACTGCGAGGTCAGGGTGCTCCTGTGCCTGGAAAGTCACGGAATGGGGTATCGGTCAATTTCTAAGAGACACGACTGACTCAGGGAGGTGGAGGGGAACTCAGAGATCACGCAGTCAGCGCCTTTGACTTTGCTGACAGGGATGCGGAGCCCTGCGGGGTCCAGTGACCTGCGCGGGGTCAGACGAGGAGCCTCTGCGTAACCAGCAGAGGACCCCAGGCCCCTGACTCCTCGCCCTCTGCTCTTTCCACCGGGTCGCCACGTTGCCACCCGGCCTGAGAAACAAGTCTAAGGGGAAGCATCACCAAGGGAGAATCTGCTGTCACACCTAGTGGGGACCGCTTGGAGCCAGCCCTGCTGTGCCGTGACCCTCCGGCCTCCTGTCTCCTGTGTGATGTCGGTGATGTGGCAGTCGCAGCTCTGTGTGTCGCTAGTGTTTAGCAGCTCCAAGGAAGGTGGTCCTTCCCAGCTTAGACCTGCTCCTGCGCTCAGCATCCCCCCTGGAGACGCTCCCCTATTTCCTCGTTGAGACTCCTCTTGTGAGCCCGTATCTCCAGAAACGAAGACGCCACTGACTATCCGGCTGGCAGGGGGGAAGGGGCATATTTGAGTCTCATTCTTCAAACTCTTCTTCCTTTTTTTTTCTTTTTTCTTTTCCCATTTTGGAAATTCCAGCCCTCCCAGACTCCCTGGCCGCTGCGTTCCCAGGAAGGTGAGCGTGATGCCCCGAGCTAGCAGCAGAGGGCGCCCGTGCCCCACAATCTTGGCACCAAGCGTCCCGCCAGGGCTGGGCGGGTCGTACGCTTGCCTGCAGCCGCAGGGACCTCGAGGGGCTGCCCCTGGGGGGGGCTGGCCCGGGGCCAGTTCAGTGTGGTCGGAGATGGCTGTGGGCGCCAACGCTGTCACGGGAGACATTTCCGTGGAGTCTTCCATGGAACGGGGTGAGGGCTGCTCTTCCCTGGCTGGGAAGGAGTTTGCTTCCCCAGTCGTCTGCTTCAAGGGAGGGAGACCCACGGCACAGGCCGGCCTCAGCGGCAAGGGGCGGGGGGGGGGGGGGGGGGCGAGCTTTCCAGGGCACCGCCCACTCAGCCCCTCCCGGTAAACTCATCCCACATCAGGGGCCCCCAGTCACCCTCCTAGAGGGAAAGACGTTACTGCTTTGTGGCCTGAAGCCTTGAGATCATTGGGGGGGAAGGATCCTTCAGAGCCTGAACCCCAATATTTTGGATTACATCGGTGGTGGCAAATTCTCACTCTGGGAGCGTAGATTTGATGTTTGGAAACAGCCAAGACTCATTCAGAGCTTGATCAATTAAATAGATGAGGTGGGTATGAAAGTTCCGAGCCCGGGGCCTGATGTAGGGTGGGGTTTATCTGGGTCACGCAGGAGTTCTTGTCCTTGTTATTGGACGAGTTTTTTAAGGTAGAACCATGAGATCATTGTTCTTAGGGGGCCTCTAAAGCAGCTCTGGAGATAAATGTAAAAGAGGACTTTCCAAAAAAAAAAAAAAAAAAAAAAAAAAAAAAATATATATATATATATATATATATATATATATATATATAATTGTAGCAAAAGTCTTAAAGAAGGTTTCAAAGCTAAATGCGATTCCTTTGCCCAGGTTCCGTATTTATTTAAAAACACCCTTCATATTATTTTTCTGTTTGTTCATTGTTTATGCCAGTCCCCCCATGTACAGATATTTCTTGGGCACGGAATATACAGTTAGCCGAGGAGACAGGTGCAAAGATGTTGGAGGCGGGGTCGTGCTTGATACGTATGGGCAGTGACAGGCTGAGTTCCACGGACTGCCCACCATGCGTTTCCTGGCTCAGGTCTCTGAATTTCTAGTGCCTTACTTTCTTCCTCCTTAAAATGAAGATAACAGGGGCGCCTGGGTGGCTCCGTTGGTCTTCGGCTCAGGTCATGATCTCGTGGCTCACGAATTCAAGCCCCATATCGGGCTCTCTGCTGTCGGTGCAGAGCCCGCTTCTGATTCTTGCCGCCTCCCCCCGCCCCCCGCCCTCTGCTCCACTCGTTCTCTCTCCCTCTCTCTCTGTCACACAAAATAAACTTTTAAAACAAATGAAGATAACAAAAGTTCTCTTGCCCACTTCTCCCAGGCTAAATTACAGTCACAGATCTTTTTGTGCTGTGTAAGCTGTCAAGTGCTACACAACGTATCATTGTAGCCCTTGATCCTTGTGCCTTGTACATTTCTCGGCCGTAAGTTCCCTGAAGGCCAAGAACATGCCTCAACGTCTTGGGCCACGGCCCACTGTGCCCGTGAAGAGTAACTTGACAGACAGCGGAGACCTTACACCTGCTGGTAACAATCCACCGGAAGCTGGTTTTCCGGCTGAGGCTCCAGCGGGGAGGCTCCTGGGCTCGCTGCTGGACCGTGCTACTCGCAACAGGCTTCCACTGAACATTTATTGAGTGCCAAGCCCCGGCTGGGCGCTCTGCTCAGAGCTGTCGTGGATACACAGTTGAGTCCGGCATGATCTCTGTTCTCGAGGCGTTTACAAGTAAAATTGATTGTTTATACCGCCAGTCAAGAATGTAAAACACAGTGTAGACGTGTGCAGAATCCGGGCACAAAAAAAGATGAAATTAGAAGGATGGAGAGATCGGGAAACGGGCCAGAGGCATGTGGCACCTGCACTGGACTGGAGCAGGAAGGGCAGGTGCCTCCGTGGTGCAGGGGGAGGACGGCTCAGCGAAGACAGTCACCAGGGGCCGGAGGAAGAGCTGGACCGGCCGGAGCTGGGTGCGCCGTGGGATGTGCAAGAAAGGGAAGGCTGGCAGGTTTTTCTTTGGGGCCTCGCCCTGGAGAGCCTTGACGGCCCTGCTAAAGAGCCTCGGCCGGTCTCAGAGGTGAAACGAAAACTTTGTGGCTGAGGCACTGGGCCGCGGAGCTCCGACTCCCGGGCTCAGTCCGAGGGGACAGCCAAGGCTGAGGGCCGAGTGACCCAGGAAGGCAAAGCCAAGGTGGTGCCTGCCCCCCAGCGCCACTTCTGGGTAACGCAGCCGGTACTGGGAAGCAACAGAAGTCACTGGGATGCATGCAGGGAAAGCCTTTCTTTCCTTCCAGCCACGGCCTCCACGCCTGCTCGGTGAGGCCTCCACTGCTTGCCTGAGTGCAGAGACCTTTCCAGATGCCAACCGCACATCGCATCCAAAGCCTCGTCCTGTCGGGCCTGACCGCTGGCCTGGGGACCTGCATGGGGGGGGGGGTGGGAGAGGAGGGCAATTCTCTGACAGCTCCTTCCCCTCCCTCCCCCTCCCTGGGGTCCTCCCCTCTGTAACCGGGGAACTGGGCCTGGGAGGAAGGATGGCAAGAAGGGGAAGCTCTTAAGGATGGAGTGTTGTCAGTGGCCTCCACGTGGCAAACACCCAGCAGGGGGCTCTCTCCAGGGCCACACGGGAGTTCCTCACGAGGCCCGTGGGGGACGCTACCCCGCCCAGTAACCAGGTATGGGCAGCACTTGCTCTGCTGACTCACGTCTGATGCGATAGCTTCCCCCGTTTGACCCCTAAGTCACTGCCCCCGATAGCTCAACCTCTTACTGCTCCCCACCCCCCCAGCCTTGCTTGACAGGCGTTCTCTTGAGCTCGGTACCTTTCGGATATTCTAAGCGCAACTACCTTGTGGAGTATTAATTTGGCTCATAGAAAATGCCACGTCCCCACCAGACCAAGCACAGAGGACGGGGGAACGCGCACCGCCGCCCCCTCCCTTGTCCTGCGTCACCCTCGAGATGGATTCCTGTCTTCAGAGCTCTCTAGTCAAGAGAAAGGCTTCGGTCTCTGTGTTCACGAGGATCCCCGAGCCCCTCACTCCCATCAGGGCAACGCGGGGTTTCTGGCACTGAGCAAGCAGCCAGCCAGGAGGAGGGGACAGCCTCCCTTCCTATCAGTACCCCCTTCTTATAGGTCCAGTCCCAGGGAGGGGTCTTTTGTGCTCCTCGTTCGGCTTGGGTATGGGGGGTGGCTCCCTCCGCCTGGAGGAGTGGGGCAAAGCCACAGCACTGCCCCCCAAGCACCCCTCCTTCTTAGGATCTTCCTGCTTAAATTTCAATCTTCTCTGAATACAGGCTCAAGAAGAAATCTAAGGTTAAAGTTACAGAATCAGTTCTTCTATCTTAATAAGTTCATGTGGGTGCATCTAGTAATTCCTCTAGAACATGTGGGAGCCTCCTGGCCTCACCTTGGGGCTTTAGCCAAAATTCTGAAACCCAGGAAAGAGCCATTTGACTTTCTGTTCGTTAGTGATGCTTTACAGCAGTTTCTTAGTCTTGGCCCTGTTGACCTTTGGGGCCAGACGCCTCTTTGTTGCAGGGGCCCGGCCGGAGACCCACGAGGTCTCCCCAGTTGTGACAATCTCTTCGGACATCGCTAAACCTTCCTCGGGGGCAGAACTGCCCCCTGGTGACCACCGCTGCTTAACAGACAAGAGGAAGTCACTGCAAGTTTTTGTGCAAAGAAGTAACATAAACCAATAATCACATGCCATTTGGCTGGTTTCGCTGAACGATATGAACGGGCGTGGTCAAGGCCAAGAAGCGTTAGCTGTGCAGAGGACAGCTTTTCAGTCCTCCCTGCGCGTGTATGCAGGAATGTCACGAGATGCTGTCGCTGATGTGACACGGACCATCCGAGGAAGGCGGGGGCAGGGGGCGACGGTGCCACAGATGCAGGGTAGGCGGGGGGGGGGGGCTGCCGTGGGGGGTGGCTATGGGGCTAAGGCGTGGAGGCATGGGGGAGAGGGGTCAGGCGTGAGGGGGAAGCTTGTCCCTAGAGTCTAGGACCTTCTTTTCAGAGCAGGAATCTCGTAGAAATATTTGGATCGATAATCGTGTAAGTGAAGCTAACTGAGAGCTCATCGCATCACCCCGCTTGGTTCTCTCCACGAGCCTGGTGCCATTATCTGTCTCAGTTCCCAAAGTCAGAAACTAAGGTTAAGCCACCTGCCCGAGTCGCTGAGACCAGAGGTGAAATTCTGATGGCGGCTGGCAGGACACCCACACCCTCGCGGGGAGCCCCGGCAGCTTCCTTGGAACCCGGTCCTCCCGGCTCCCACAAGGCTCGCCCTGCAGTCCACACTGTCAGCCGTGCTGGGGGACGGGGGCGGGGAGGGGGACGTACTGCCATTGCACTCAGGAAGGTACAAACGAGAAGAAAAGTGTTAACCCAGACTAGAAACCAGAACTTTCTGGTTCCTTGTGTACAAACACGTTGGGCGTTCCTGACCAGGTTGTGGAAGAGGACGTTCCAGTCATCCCCGAAACCCGGGATGCCAGTTTTGACTACGGTCTCGCCCTCCAGAAGGAAATTAATTGAAAGCTTTGCTTTACCCTTCTATGCCAGGTAATGTGATAAAAGCTTCACACGCGTTTTCTTACACATGATCCTCACAAAAACCCCAGAGCAAACAGAATTGTCCCATTTTACGGATCAGCTCATTGAGGCTTAGTGAGATTTAAGTCCATCACGAAAGGCACAGTCAGGACCCACCCGACCGTGTCTTGTGGCAAATCACGTGCCCTCACGCTGGACTCTGTGCCTCCTTTTATCTTTTTACCCTTATGAGGTGCGTATTATTACTGACGTTTACAAATAAAGGCAACAGGCGCCAGAGAGGTTGAGCAACTGCCCCACAAACACAGGAGGACCAGCCTGTAGTTCCGGGAGCAGACTCTAGCCGGCTGCATCCAGCATCCAACCTCCGGCCACCTTGGCCCCGTCTCTGCGAAAACCCCGAGCAACACAAGGCTGAGTCCCTCCATTTTGTTACCTGTGTCAGCAGCCTGGGTTGTGGCACTCAGGCAACACTAGTCGGCACCGATGGGACGACGTGCTGTCTCCACGGCCGACTCCCCCGGTGACCAGGCGAGTGGAAGGAGGCGAGGTTTCTCCCTGGGGAGGCTTCTCATGGCTGCGGCGGAGTTGAGCCTGAAGGAAGATCGAACATGCACTCAGTCGCTCGTCTTGGAGTGTGAGGGGGAAGGGGTCAGGAAGGAGGTGGCCTTTGGGGCCCCGGATGTCACGGAGCCGGCCCGGGAAGAGACACCTGCCCGTCTCTGGCCAAGCTCGGTGTCTGTGGGTGGCAGCTCAGGGGACACCGCCTGGCGGGGGCACAGACACCCCCCCGCTGGGCCCCCCTCAGGCTGAACTCAGCTCCGGCAACAGCCACGGTTCTTTGCGGGAGGGATCAAAGACGAGGACAGGACCCGGCTTACCACGAATGTTACCATGAATGGCGGGCCACGTTGAGTTCCCCTGGAAGCCACGTGCAGCTGAACGTTTCCAGTGAGCTACGCTGGCCGCAGGGGGAGGTCAATTAAATCTGCAATTAAATCTTAGTCACCCCACAACCCCAGTCGCTTGCATCACGGTTCACAGAAAATGTAGATAAAAAAGAAAAGGAAAAAAAAGAGAGACAGCATAATTAAGATTTTAATTCCATTGCTTAATGTCCAAGGATAAAGGATCCCTACGCTTTCCCCAGGAATAAAACAATTTTAATTTCTCAAAATTGTGTGCCCACTGACGGATGTGTTTGGACTGGAGAGTTAGCCCTAGGGTGTTCTGAGAGGACAAGGTGTTTGATGGGGAATAAAGCAACTGTCATCCACAGTGCCCTTTAGGAAATTCTTTCCAGTTACATGGACCCCAATTCAACAACACACATTTGCTATGTGTCTGCTGTGTGCAAGACCCTGGGTCAGGTTCTGGTGTACAGAGAAGGTAAGTAGGCCTGACACGTGCAGTTGTTCGTGTTGTACACTGCACAGCCCTAGCAGGTGTCATGTAAAGCACAGCACAGATTTGTGTATCCATTAAGTCCTGTTCCTGTGGATGGCCAGACAGTAGGACTCTAGGACCACAAGGAAATCACTCCGAGGCTAAATGCTGGGAGAGGTTTCCTCTTTCCCTTTTAAGAATAGGCTATGTAGGGCCAGATAATGATGGAAAACAAATTAGATGTTCTCTGGTCTTTTTGCTAATGTTGCCAATTAACAACAGAAAATTCCTTTCCTTTGTTACTACCCCCTATCAACTCTCCTGATCCCAGAATCTTCCTCCATCCAGATAGCATCTTCTCGTGGCCTTATGCTCAACTGCTCTCAAACAGGACAAGGCTGTTTGTACTCGTTATTCTTAGGAGGAAGGAGGAAAGAAAAAACAAAGCGAGCTCATTCTGAAAGACAATGTGTCTTACCACTCTCGCCAGGGGCTAAGCTGGCTGGGGACAGCTTAGACTCAGGCTGCCGAACTGTGGGACTGATTTACCGTTTCAGGGCCACACCCCCATTCCCCAGCCCCCAACAACTTTCCTCCCACAGCTGAGAAAACTTCCCCCCATAACAATAACACACCCCGTGCTCCAGGCAATGTCAACATCATATATATTATTTTATTATTCGCTCGTTTGCTTTCCATGGCAAGTGAAAAAATAATTTAAACCAATTATATGTACAGAGGCTTGGTGAGTTTTTCCAAGAACTTCCAGAAAGATCCCCAGCCCCTCAGATTGCAAAGAAGGGTTTCCTTGAACATCTGTACAAAACCACCTATAAAAGTCGCACGTGTAGAAAGGTTTCTTTATTGTAAGCATCACATTATTGGAACGGGAAAGGGTCGGGGCGGGAGGCGGCGGGACGTGTGCAGGGTGGGGGGTCCACACACACCCGCCCAGGGGTAGTCCCAGGCTGGGGGGGGCTGCGGCTGGGGGCGTTCAGGTGATTTGCAGCGGGGTCTCCAACATCTCCATGAGGAAGGTGTCAATGGGCGTGTCCCCGATGAGCTTGAAGAAAAACAGGTGCTCCAGGCACTTCAGGCCAATGGAGCGCAGGGCCGGGAGGCGCAACAGCAGCTTGGCAAACCTGCAGGGGCGGAGGGTGGGGGGCGGCAGGGCGTCAGGAGCCGGGTGGCCACTCCAGTTCGTCTGGTCTCCCCGACCAGCCCACGTGCGAGAGAGAGCCTGGAAGGGGACACTGGGGCGGCTAGACAAGCTCTACTCCTGGGAAGCTTCAGCAATGGGCTTTTAAATTTTTTTAATGTTTATTTATGTTTGAGAGAGAGAGAGAGAGAGGAAGAGAGAGCGCGAGCAGGGGAGGGGCAGAGAGAGAGGGGGACGCGGTATCCGAAGCAGGCTCCAGGCTCCGAGCTGTCAGCACAGAGCCCGACGCGGGGCTCGAACTCACCAACTGTGGTATCACGACCTAGAGCCCAGGTCGGAGGCTTCCCCGACTGAGCCACCCAGGTGACCCCCGCAACGGAGTTTTTAAAGGGGAAGCCGAACCCTGTGGCCTCTTGAGAGTGTTCTGAAATCTGCGCCCACGTCCCGGGATCCCGGGCAGGAGCAAGGCCCAGGCTCTGGCTCATCTCCCACCAACCAGCTGGGGCTCCCTACGTCCCCACCCCGCCCCACCCCGCCCGCGGGCTGCCTGCGAAGGTCTGCGGGGATGCCGGAACGGAGCAGGAGACACGGCTGTGCTGACCTGCGGTGGCCGTCGCCACTCACGTACGTGCACGTGGGGGCACCTACTGGGGCACCGCCACGCCTCGCGGAGGTTCTGTAACACGAGGTGACCGAGGGCGGGGCCAGCGGCCCCTACCTCCCCGGCTGAGTCCGCCTTTCCTCTCACCACCCCTCCCCCAACAGACCACGGCGGGGGGAGGGGGGAGGGGGCGGGGGGCGGGGAGTCACCAAGGTTTGTTACCAGCTGGCAAGCAGTTGTTACCAACACGAAGGAGGTGCTTCCTTTAAGCAGGAGGAGAGTGGGGTGGAATATACTAGTCTCGCCCCCTAGGGCAGTGTAGGGACACGACATACATGTGTGCAAACACACACTCGCGCCTGACACACGTTAGGTAGACCCACTCACACATTCTCACGCACCCTTATACACACTCACCCACACCTGCCTCACACGTGTCACACATATACACGTGTGCGCACACACTCACCCTCTTACCCACCCTCACAGACGTGAGCTTGTGCACACGCCCACCTACGCACACACATTCTCCTACACTCTCACATGCCCGCACATGTGCACTCTCTCCCACACGCATGCACTCACGTGCGTGTGCTGCACACTCCTGTACAACGAAGGACCTTGGCTGTGAGGTTCACCGCAGGGAGAGAGGCCTGTGTATGAACTACCCTAACATTTGCACATCCTCCTGGGTCCCCTCGATTTGCTGTGTTTTCCAACCTGCCTCGGTGGCCCTTCTCCATCTCTCAGAACCCTTTTTTTGCCAATAAAGCTGATTTTAATGTTATTAATAATAGCTGGCAATCCAGTCACTCATAACTTCCAATGAAAGGACAAGGACCGAAATCCTATCGGTCACCCCGGCCTGAAATCAGAGACTCTGGTCAGGCTGGCTCTTCACGGAGCGTCACAACATGAGTTCACGGGGGGAGTTTCAAGTTGGAATTTTAATGCTCCTGGAAAACGTGTATGTTTCTATATTCAGGCCACATGAAGTTTCAAAGAAATGGGGCAATATAAGAAAAATAAAATGGCACCATCTACAAAAAATCGGGATTACTTCTTTACCTAGAAACATTAAAGGTCTTAATCAGTTAAGCATCTGACTTTGGCTCAGGTCATGATCTTGTGATTCATGAGTTTGAGCCCCAGTTGGGCTCTGTGCTGATGGCTCAGAGCCTGGAGTCCGCTTCGGATTCTGTGTCTCCCTCTCTCTCTCTCTCTCTGCCCCTCCCCTGCTCATGCTCTGTCTCTGTCTTTCAAAAATAAATGTTAAAAAAATTTTTTAAGAAAAATTAAAGTCTATCCCAAGGCCACACAACCCTTCAGAAAGTTCTGCAGGGCATCCCCAAGCAGGAAGAGCCATTTAGGTAAAGGCTGAGCTCCTGGTCCTGACTCTACCACGAAAGACTTTTACGGAATTAGATGAAGGGAATGGCTTCTCTGTAAAGTACAAAGAGAGGCTGAGACAGAACTCTGAAAATGTATCGTTCGCTCTAAAGATGCCCGCGTTTTACAACCCACAAAATGCTAACTACACTAGGGGACTGCTGTCTCAGCTGACTGGCCCTGACTTAGGGGCTGAGATCGGGACTGGAAACCAACACGCCCGTGAAGGGCCACAGCCCTGGGGACAGACGCCGCGTGCCTCCCTCACGTGCTCGGCAGCCACAGCCTTTGAGGTGCCTGCCGCGAGAGAGACAATATGCCTGCGTCCTCCTGAGTTCCATCTCTGCTTCGCTGGAGCAAAGCGCACTTCCGAAGTGTTTCCAGGGAGTGGCAGCCCAGTACCACGGACAGCACCCGGCCATGCCCTGCCCTCCTTCCACCTGTTCCTGCCCAGCCGAGGTGACCAGCCTTCGGCACGCTTACCTACCTGCCTGAGCCAAGTGACATCCCCGATGCACCTGCTCATCCTCAGGGTGGTCCCCCTCTGTCCAGGCTGTGCCGGACACACCCCGGGGACATGAGGGGGCCCCGCCTCTACACCCCCTTCCCTGCCCTTCCAGGTCCCACCCCAGTCCGGCCAACAAGGAGGCAGCCGGGACCCCCTGGCAGGCCTGTTCCTAGGAAAACGGGTAAATTCCAAAGTTTTGAAAGTAACATTCAGCGGAAACAACCTAAATGTTCCACGGGCCAATGGCTAAATACATTAAGATCCGTCCACCCCGTGAAACGTTACAGAATCACTGAAAATGATAATTTTGTACCTTTCGGCATCTGATAAAGTAGCTAAAAACGGCTAAGAGAAGGGAAATAATGCACCAAACTGTACGATTTCATGTCTGTAAATGCACGTTTCTGTGCACGCATGCACTGACACGCAAAAATACTGGAAAAATATATACCCCCAAAATGTAGGATTCGTCTTGTCCCGCGGGGGCAGAGCAGAAAGCCAGGCAGCGGCCCTGGAAAGCACAAGCTCTCTGAAGCCAGACAGACCTGAGTTCACCTCCCAGCCCCACTGCACACCAGCTCCACGATGCCAGGCAAGTGCCTTACCCTTTCCGGGCCCTGGTGCCTCGCTAGAAACTGGAGACACTGAGACCCGCCTTCATTTCTGCATTTGCTCGTCTGGGCAACATTTACAGCCCTATACTATATGCCCGGCACTGCTTTAGGCTCTAACATTGGAGCGGGGAACCGTGAACAGGACAGGATCTCCGGTGTCGTGGAGCCAATGTTTCGGCAGCTTTCAGCTCGTTAGAAAGATTAAAGAACACTCGGGGCGACTGGGTGGCGCAGTCGGTTAAGCGTCCGACTTCAGCCAGGTCACGATCTCGCGGTCCGTGAGTTCGAGCCCCGCGTCAGGCTCTGGGCTGATGGCTCGGAGCCTGGAGCCTGTTTCCAATTCTGTGTCTCCCTCTCTCTCTGCCCCTCCCCCATTCATGCTCTGTCTCTCTCTGTTCCAAAAATAAATAAAAAACGTTGAAAAAAAAATTTAAAAAAAAAAAGAAAGATTAAAGAACACTTGAAAACCCTAGACGGCACCTGCTGCACGTTACCATGTATGCAGGGCAAGGAAGAGGCCTCACCGCGGCCATTAGATTCTTCCTGCACTCACTCTCTCTCTCTCTCACCTGCCAGGTTGTTCCGGATACTTCTGCTTCGTGTAGGCCTCGAGGGTGGCATAAACCTTCTCTCGCAGAGTCTCTACCTCCGAGGGGTTGGACAGACCCTTGGCATCTGAAAAAGACGACTGATTTAGCCTGTGGGGACACATCTCAGGTGGACACCCTTCCAGAGAGGCTGTCCCCGTTCACTCTGTCCTCTGCCCCAAGAGTTACTAGATAGAGACGCGCTGGGTGGGGAACAACAGTGAAAGACACCAGGCTGGTCCCCTGGGCCCCCCAGCTCTCCCTCTCTGTGCCCAGTCCACCCAATAGACTCCTGGAGCAAAGGCTGAAAACCCTGTTGATCGCCAAAGGCAGCCACTACCGACTCCAAGGAGGAGAGTTTTACTCTATCCGCTCATTCTAGAACGATTGCATCCCCACATTTACTGAGTGCCTCCCATGTGCTAAGCCCGGACTGAATGACGAGATGGTACAAAAGCCAGATCCACTCACGTGCCGCATCAGCTAACGAACCGCCTGATTCCTGGGCTGAAGCCTGTGCAGAAGTCACCATGTAATTCTGAACGGTCATCTCTCCTGACCCCCAGCGGCATGTGAGGAAGCCGATCCCTTCCTCCTCCTAGAATCGCTTCTCTTCCCTGGGCCACCAGGACATCACTCCTCCACTTCTCTCGCTGCCCCTCACTGGCCTGTCTCGGGCTCCTTTGCTGGTTCTTCTTTTTCTCTCCAGCCCCTACGTGAGGGTGCACCCCTGGGCCCACCTCTGCCCAGCCCCCTTCTCTGCCCCACTTCACTGACCCCCTACGTGAGCTCACACCTGTCTGAGAGTCTCGTGTGCCCGGTAGAGGCTGACAGCTCTCGAAGGCACATCTCCGGCCCTGACTTCTCCTCTGAGTCCCAGACTCATGAACACTAGCTTCCTGGACAGCTACTCTTGGATGTCTACTATCCATCTGAAAAATTTTTTTTAAGTAATAGGTTTTTTTTTTTTCAATGTTTATTTATTTTTGAGACAGAGAGAACCAGCATGGGAGGGGCAGAGAGAGAGGGAAATGGAATCCGAAGCAGGCTCCAGGCTCCCAGCTGTCTGCACAGAGCCTGACACGGGGCTGGAACCCACGAACCATGAGATCATGACCTGAGTCGAAGTCGGAAGCTTAACCGACGGAGCCACCCAGGTGCCCCAGAGATTGATTTTTTAATTTAAAAACACCCAGTGCTCATCCCAACAAGTGCCCTCCTTAATGCCCATCACCCATTTAGCCCATCCCCCCCACCCACCACCCCTCCAGCAACCCTCAGTTTGGTCTCTGTGTTTATGAGTCTCTTCTGGTTCACGTCCCTCTCTGTGTTTACTTATTTTTGCTTCCCTTCCTCTGTGTTCATCTGTTTTGTTTCCCAAGTTCCACATATGAGTGAAATCATACGGTATCTGTCTTTCTCTGACTGACTCATTTTGCTCAGCACAATACACTCTCGTTCCATCCACATTGTTACATGTCCACCTGAGGTTTTCATGTCCAGAGACAAAGTCCTAATTCCTACCCCCCCCCCCACCCTTAGGATCCCCCACGTCAGCAAATAAAACTCCATTTTCACAATAACTCGGGAAAATGAACCCCAAACCCCTGAGAATTATATTTAACACCTCTCTTTTCACACTCTATCTCTAATCCCTCCGCAAACCCCACCGGCTTTGCCTAAAACTATCCGCCAAATCTGATCCTTCCGACCACCTCCTTCACCGTGACCCCGGGCCACTGTCACCTTCCCCACTTGTCCCCAAATATGCACACTCCGTGCTCCTTCAAGACGCCCGCAAGACAGGCTCTAGGAGTCGGAACCACGAAGGATCGACTCCCGGCCCTGCCTGCTCCGCCTCAGCTGAGATGGGGGACGTCAGAACGCGGGAGCGCCGCGGCCGAGCTCGGAGGAGGGCGAACCACTGCCCAGTCACCTGGGTTAAACAGCACGATGGCCCGCAGGCACCCCAGCTCCGCCTTGTCCATCCGCATGTCTTTCATTTTGGAGACCAGCTCAGTCAGGACTCTGTTCACAGGACACAATGACAGGCGATAAGAAAACCGTGAACACCAGGCCAGGGGCGGATGAGGCGCACGCACCCCACGCTCCTTATGTCCCCATCCCGTGTCCCAGATGATGCGGCAGGTGCTAGGGGCGCAGAGACGAAGAGGGTGCCGTCCCCGAGCTCGAGGAGCTCCCAGTCTCACTGAGGAAACAGGGAAGCAACGCGCAGCGACACAAAGCCGTGCGCAAAGTCCAAGGGAGCACCGAGGGGGAAGCAGTGAACTCTGGGGGTCGGGGGGCAGGGCGGCGCTGGAAAGGCAGCCTGGAGGACTGGAAGTCAGTAGAAAGGTAACAGGCTAAGCGGGGCGAGGGTGTGGCCCGTCTAGAGGGACACAGCAGAGGGCAGCCTCCAGGGAGAGGGTGGAAATCTCCATGACGACGGCGGAGTCCATCAAAGACCGTGTTGGACCCTGCATGGCCTCTGCGTGTTGTGGGAAAGGGCAGGGAGGGAGTAGAGACGCCTTGGGTGGACATTCACGTGGCCTGGAAATCCATTTACAACGGAGGGTGGGAAGGGGCCACAGGGCCCAGGGCCCCGGCCCCCGGCCCAGAGGCTATTTTCAACCCTATCCTCGCCGGATAGGCTTACCGGCTGCCCGTCCCCTTGCCCCACACCATTCATCCCTACTCACTCCGTTCATCTCTCTGAATCACATGCCTTAAATTTCCTTCAGCACCGCTTAAGGCGCAGAACGCCAGGCTGGGGCTCCTGCTGCCTGACCCAGGTGGGTCCGCTCCTGCTGCGGCCCTTCTCCAGAGACCCTGCGACCCCGTCCAGCAAAAACCTCAGCTCATCTTCCGCGACTCCCGAAGTCAGGTCCTGGCTGCTTACCTCCATCCCGGGCCCCTGGCAGTTCAACCTCCCCCCCCCCCCGCCCCTCCCCCCCCAGGTCATGTCAACGATCCAGTCTCTCCTTTGGAAACCCGCAGAGGTAACAGGTTCGCCCTCCTGCCCCAGCAACCGTGCTGGCCCCTGCCTGGCTCCACCTCCATCTCGTCGTTGCAACCTTTCTTGTAACCCACGCACGCGCGCGCACACACACACACACACACACACGCCCTGGAAGCAAACGAGAGCCACCTGTCATTCCTTCCTTGGTCTACGTTCCGATGTGTTGCATGGTCTCCGCTTCCTGCCCCGTGCAGATGTGTGGGTGGACCATCCTACGTCCCAGCGCTGCCCACAGGTCCACACCCCCACACGCCCACGGCACCTGACGCACGCGCACACGCACAGGCACGCACGCACAGGCACGCACGCGCGCACACAGGCACGCTCGCGCCCACGCACGCACTGGAAGCAGACGAGAGCCACCTGTCAAAGATGGAGCCGACCCCAGCGCTGTGGGCGCTGCTGCGGTGGACATGTAAGCCGGTGGCCAGAAGAATGCCGTCCTGCACGGAGACGGAGCGGTGGGAGAAGGAGGCAATTAGCAGTTCGTTCCACCCTGCAAGGAGAAAAGAAGGAGGCCTTGAGGGAAAACTGACCGCATTCTCGCTTCACCAATCATCGTCCGAGGCACGAATTGTCGCCCCCGTATAACAAAAGCAGAGACAGAAATCCAAGGAGGTTAAAAACCAGCTCCAGACGATACAGCTCATGAGTGAAGAAACAGGATAAGACGGGGGTCCCCTGACTCATGGCCCTGCACTTCCCCCCCCCCCCCCCCAGTCTCCCCCAGGACAGCTCAGAATGGCAGCTTGAGGATCAGGACACTTCTCCTCCCCCATCCCAGTCAATCGACAAATACGGGTTGAACATTTCACAGGTAATCGTCAACATGTTAGCTGCCACGGTGGATAAAGTGAGGATACCTCTGCCCCCAGCACCTGACAACTCAGTTTTATTTCTTTGGTGCTCGCTGTCTGGCAGGACCCAGCACAGCGTGTAGCTTTCAGTCAACACTCAGAGACTCTTCATTATCTAACAGGGATGAAATGAGGGGACTGGCTTCCAATGCTTAGCCAATCTTTATGAAATTTCCCTGCTGGCGCGGTGACAGAGGAGAGCGGTGGCACATGTCAGCTGCGCAACGTTCCAGAAATGGAAGCCGAGAGAGAATATAGCACACAGAATCTGAAAATAGGAAGGGACCCTGGGGGCGCCTGGGTGGCTCGGTCAGTTAAGCGTCCCACCTCGGCTCAGGTCAGGATCTCATGGTTCGTGGGTTCGAGCCCCGCATTGGGTTCTGTGCTGAAAGCTCAGAGCCTGGAGCCTGCTTCAGATTCTGTGTCTCCCTCTCACTCTCTCTGCCCCTCCCCTGCTCACACTCTGTCTCTCTCTCTCAAAATAAATAAATAAACTTAAAAAAAAAAAAAAAAAAAAGGAAGGAACGCTGGATAAATAAGCTTGAGGACAAAAAAATCCTTGGCTTCTCTCATCTCACCTGTGAAATGGGAACACCTCTATTTTCCAATTTTACAACATTGCTTTGGACTGTCGTCAATAAAACTGACTTAACTGTATTTGAAAATTAAATGCCAATTATAAAACCACGGTAAAATTTACACAGAAGAAGAGTCTCACCCTCCATTAACAATGTTTCATTTGGGAATAAAAGGTTTGGGGGAGGGCCACCCAAACTTAAGAACCTATAATTAATACATAAAGACTAACCCTGGATGGGGTTATCCTGTCCTCAACACGGCACACGGCTTGGATCGGTTACAGCCTCATTGGGTGACTTGCTTTAGGATCCCAAGGGTAATTTCAAAATGGCAGCCCAAGCGATTGGCCCAAGGAAACCCAAGCCCCGATGTCCTTTACCTGCCCGGAGCAGGATGACCTGGTCCTCCAAGGTGAGGTCAGAGAAGTGGGGGATGCGCTTGGCCCATTCGACAAGAGTGAAAAGCTGCTTATCAGCAGCATGGCATATGTTCGTGACAGGGTCGTTCGTCTAAAAACAAACCCAAAGCCCTGTGAGGGGCAGATTCCAGGACTCTTGTCCACCCCTCGCCCATCTCCAGCCCAAGAAAGAAGTGGGAGGCAGGTGGAGGTCTAAGACCACTGACCGAGTTCTCCATATTCATGTCACCATAGGATTCCGTCTTTGGTTCAACAGCAAGCTCAGCTTCTAGAATCCTCTCCACAGGCATATCTTCATGGCCACTACTGGCACATTCGGCCTCACTCTCGGCCCGCTCCCGGCTCCTCTGCCTTTCTTCTTGCACAGCTGGCACACGAGAGGACAGGCAGATGTTACCACGTGCCCAGGACAACTGTGGGAAAGCGAGTTACCTACCGGAGTCGAGCCTCAGTTTCCTCATCTGTCATGTGGGTATCCTTGCGGTCCCTGACCAGAGGGGTTGCGATGTTGACAGACAAAACAAAGAAAGGAAAGCGATTGGCTTATGCGTGGGCAGAACTGTGGGTTTTTTAGTTCGCATCCTTTCCTGTTCGTTATGGTGACCAGTCTAAAAAGTCTGCATTTAGAATTTTAATAACCTCTGATTCTGCCCTCTCTTTTAATGAGCCACGTTCTCCATGATCTCTCTTCAGTCTCCTGGACTTTACCTCTAGCTGCTACCTCTAATAAGCTGCGGGCATGCGATAGTTAAGTGGCAAGGACATTACTTGGAAAATCCCTCTGTCAGGTCCTATGCATCAGCCTTGGCATTCACGTCCCATTAGGTCTGCCCCTAATGCACCAGCCTGAACACAACATCACCTGATCCGACTTGTCAGGGAAGATCTTCAGGGAGCCATGAGGGTATTTAGTAAGTGAGGAGGTGGAGGAATGTCACCTAGATGACATTTCAGAATCAGCGGCTGGTTTGGGGGGTGGGGAAGGGTAGGCAGGCAGAGGTGCGGGCTGGAATCATCTCAGCCTCCCCAAATTTAGGGTTTTTTTTTTTACCGAAGTTCGTTCTAACCCCCAGAACCCTAAGCGTCCATGCATTAGGATGCCAGGCAGACCCCCTTGCCAATTCTGTCCTCTTCACTGACAAACACTCTCTGTTGGGTTAGTTTCCATAATCTACAAAGCTGTGGTTTCCATCTTGCTTTCCCCAGCATCAAGGAGCAAAATTCAATATTGGTACGCTTTTTTTTTTAATCCCAAGAATCAATAAAATTATATTCGAAGCCGGTGGCTAATCTGGAATTCAGTGATAGCTACTTCACTAGCAACTTCTACCCTTCAGCTTCTGTCCTTTCCTCCCCTGGGGCCCACCCCCGATGGCACAAAGGCTGTAGAATGAGCTGGAATCAGACGCTGGACATCCAGTTTGTCATGCAAGTGATATCAGTGACCTTCCAAGGTAGGTTAGAGAAGGCTATGCCTACAAAAACACAACTCACACTCCAAAGCCTCCAGTAGAGACACATCAAAATGCCTCAAGATGAGAATGATATTCAGTGGTTGGGACGTAGGGAGGGAGGGAGGGAGGGCAGGAAGGAAGGAGTGGAGGGAGAAATAGAAGAGAGAATAAAGGAGGGCAGTGACAAAAAGAAGAAACAGAAGAGAGAGAGAATGAAGAGAAATTAGGAAAGAAGAGAGCAAAAGTCATGCACTTTGGAGTCCAAGGAGCCTTTAGATGTCTCCTCCAACTCCTACTTTCTCTTTCTCCCTCATCCTTCCTTCCTGTCCACTCTGTCAGTCTTCATTCTCGGACAGCATACAGACACATATGTATTTATATTATCAGCTGGATTTGCTGGTTAAAGTTGAACGCCTCTGGTATTAATTTCTTTAAGATAGGTTAATAGGCTTCTATTTGCCTCGATTTTAAAAGACGGGGAAAAAGCAAACTCAGTGAAGTTCCTTCCGCGGTCCTCAGCTGATTTCTTCTGTGGATTTGTAACACGGAAGGAGAATAACCTTCAAGCTTCAAAGGAAATAACCTTGGCTTCTGGGAATTAGATTCTAATTCCAATCTTGCCATTAAGCGAGGGATCCTTTGCTCTTCCCCTCTCCACTCTGTGCCGTAAATCTTACTGTCACAGAAGAGGAGTCATATATCTGTTGCTGGAAGAAACCTTCGATGTGGCCGACATTCTGAGCCTGCCCTACAACATACTTCAGGATATATCCAGGGGACACTGGGTGATCTAACATGGTACCAAATTCCTGCTTTGGGACAGAACTTTATCCATTAGCCCAACATGTATTTATTGGACATGCTCTATAATAACCAAAATTTATTGAATTCTTTTCTCTGTCAGGAGTTATGCTCAACACTTTATACAGATGATATTTCATTTAATCCCCATAATCATCCTCTCAAGGACTAGGAGCCACAGAGTAGTTATGTAACCTGCCAGAGGTCACAGAGCTAAGAAAAAATGGCGCCAACATGTAGACCCAGGCTGATGGCCTTCTGAGCCCACCTCTCACCCCCCTGTACCACCTCTGAGGCTCTGGGCTAGTGGTACTAATAAAGACCACACAGGGCTCATGGGGATATCGAATACTACCCACTAATTGCCACGAAAGTAGTCCATTATCTATCCAAACTGTATTAAATGACCAGATATCATGGAAACGGACTTCGCCTAAGACCCCTGAGGATTGTGTGGTCGCCTGGAAGTCAGAGGGCCCCAGTCCTGTATCAGTTCTGCTACTAGCTCACCATGGAAGCTTAGGCAGTTCCCCAGACTCTTAGAATCTATGTTTCCTCTTTGAGGAAACAAAGGTGTCATATCCGAGAATATCAATGGCCACTCCGGCTTCCCCATTAGGTACCCTAAAAAGGCAATGGGTCCTGGCCCCTGGCTTCTGGCAGACACATTCCGAGCCCATTCTACTTCCATCTTTTTCTACCTGTTTTTGATAGTTTCTCTCAGCTAACTGTTCCAGAATTTTGTTATTCTTGTCTTCAAGGCAGTGTCCAACCTGAGCCCCCAGTTCTGTACATTGAGGTCAGAAACGATAGGGGTGAAGGAAAGGCTGTCAGGCAGCCTTCTGGAAATGGCCCTTCATGCAGCCAGATGAGGAACTGATTTGCTCCTTTGTCTTCTCTTCATCAGGGTAAATAGTACCAATTCCTTTAGAAATTTCTCTAGGAGCCTCTTTCCCCTCCTACATTTCACTACTCAGCTCTTCATTACTCCTCATTTCTCCACATTCTTCTCAAAAATGCAGAAGCCAAAACTAGACACCTGTCCGTGAAAGAATCAGAACAGTGCCAAGTTTAAAGGAAGGACTGCCCAGGCCCTTAGAATCCACAAGTCCCTGTCTGCCTTACTTTAATGAAAGAGCCACACTTCCCGCCATGTGACCTGTGCACCAACCACTCTGACTATAATGGAGCTGAGGGCTGCCGAGGCTGAGTTTTGAGAGACAGATGGTGAAGCAATAGAAATGGCCGCTTCTCTGACTGAAGGATTTCACCTTCCTTTAACTCAGTCTCATCTACATCAGGAAAACCATTATTTTTCCAAGTCAACCTGAAACTTATCTGTCCTGGGAGGCAAATGTGACCCTGGCAGCAAACAAGCTCTTGCTGATGCGAGACTTTCTTTGGGGTCATTAATCTTATGTTTGACCATGATGGTGGCAGAAGCTTAAGGAGTATCAATTCTATCTTGGTGAAGAGAAGACAGCCTCCACCAGCTGATTTTTTTCCTCACGTGTTCTGCTCTATAAGATCATTGATTCTTTGAAGGCAAGGATGACATGAGCATGAAGCAGGCACTCGGTTAATACTGGATGGATCGAAGGAGGGATGGAGGGAGGGATGGATGGATGGATGGATGGATGGATGGATAGATGGATGGATGGAGGGATGGATGGTAGGATGGATAGATGGATGGAGGGATGGATGGAGGGATGGATGGGTGGATGGAGGCATGGATGGAGGGATGGATGGGTGGAGGGATGGATGGAGGGATGGATGGAGGGATGGATGGGTGGATGGAGGCATGGATGGAGGCATGGATGGGTGGAGGGATAGATGGATGGAGGGATGGATGGTTGGAGGGATGAGTGGATGGATGGAGGGATGGGTGGATGGGTGGAGGGAGGGAGGGAGGGAGGGATGGCGGGATGGGTCGATGGATGGATGGATGGATGGATGGATGGATGGATGGATAGATGGATGGGTGGATGGATGGATGGATGGAGGGATGGATGGAAGGATGGATGGAAGGATGGATAGAGGGATGGATGGGTGGATGGAGGGATGGATGGAGGGATGGATGGGTGGAGGGAGGGAGGGAGGGAGGGAGGGAGGGAGGGAGGGAGGGATGAGTCCTTTTAGAAGCTCCTGCAGTACTAAAACTTTTGGTTCCAATATTCAGTTTAAACTACTCATCCACTCATTCAGCAATTATTTATGAAGTGCCTCCTTTGTGCTAATCACTGGTGATATAGCAGTGATGGGGGGAACAGAGAAAAAATCTTGCCTTGGTGGAAACAGATAGTAGACTAAATAAGTAAGCATGTTAGACAGTGATACCGCTGCAGGAAACAGACTAGGAAGTGTCCTGGGTGGCTGATGCAATTCTCGACAGTTGACAGTGGAGTAAAGGTCTAACGGTGGAGAAGAAGGGAGCCATGCAGGTACCTGGGAAGAGGGCACTCTAAGCAGAGAGACTGTAAGTGCCACACTCCTTGAGAAGGAGCTTCCCTGGTGGCCCAGCAGAGACCAGCAAGGCTGGACCAGAGAGACATGGGGCAGTCAGATCATGTACAACCTTGAAGTCATAACCAAGGTTTTGCTTTTTTTTTTTTTTTTTTTTTTTTTTCTGAGGAAGAAGGGAAGGCATTGGAGGGTTCTGGTGCAGGAAGGGCTTGACCTGACCCACTTGTTCAAAGCCTCACTGGTTGCTCTGAAGAGTGTAGGAAGCCAAAGAGGGACGCAAGGGGAGTTCTTAGGAGTCCGGGTGGATTAATACAGAAGGTAACAGTGGCTTGGGTTATGCTGGCTACGTTAAAGTCATGAGACGTGGTGACGTTCTGGACATATCAGGAGCCCAGGTTTGGGTCTGCCCCCTTGGGATTGCTGTCAGACAACAGAGTGAGGGCCATCTTCATACCAGAACCCCTCTGCACCCCGGGAGGAGGGGAGACTCCAGATGGGCTCTGATCTGGGAGTACAAAGGCCACTCTGGGCTCGTCACCTACCTCTGGGACCTTGGAAAACTCCCCTCCTCAGTCCATACTGGTTTCCTCCACTGTAGAATGATGAGGGCTATTAATTAGTCTAAAGGGCCCCCTCCGTCTACCTCAGACATGCTAGGCCTGCCATTTCTTTCCTTCTTGGTAGCATTCTCTCCTAGAAGGGGCTCAAAGAACCTTCTCTTTGTGGATCCTTTCAGTCAGCCTCCCCTCTCCTCAGAGAAAAGAAGTTCTTCAAGCATGAGGAGTCTCCCGGGACTGACTAAATGCCTTGTGCCTAGTTCCCAGACAGAGACAAGACTTCCTCACTCTGAATCTAGGAAGGCTCACCATGTACACTTGTACTTGCCTGAGTTCATGCGTTAATTAACCGCCCAATTCGATTTAGTTGTGTTACTTAACAGAAAGCCTTTTCGATTTTCTAAATGAACAGAAAACACTTTCAGATTTTTTTTTTTTTCATTCCATACAGCCCAGCTAAGCCACACTGTAAACTGGAAAGACGTGGAAGTTACACGTGCGGGTCTCTCTGAATGAGGAGGCCGAGTCTGATTGCCGGCAACACCACGGAATACACCAGTCTCAGGGGACCTGTGGCAGCCCCCGGGTTATAAAAGCCCAGAGAGAAGACTCCACCCAACAGGCTTCCCCGGTGAGGATTGGAGGCGGGAGGCCAGCTCCTCCCAGAGAGGCACTGAGGCCCCGTTTGTGGGGCTGTGCTCCGGGACCCTGAAACCGACTCGAGGACTTGCTTCCCAGGGCTCGGAAGAGCCAGGGACAGGGTCTGGCCGGGGGACCGGGGGACCGTCCCCCGAGCTCCAGGGCAAGGATGCGTGAGTGGGGGAGGAGGAAGGCGACACTGCTCTCTGTGCTCTGGGGTGCTCGCTGCCTGGGCAGGGGGCGCCCGGCCGCGGTCCCGGAGAAATCGCAAAGCGGTCTCCCCCGAGGGGACGGGGGTCTCACCTTCTCTCTTCATGCCCATCACCAGGCACTTCTGGTAGCGGCAGTACTGACAGCGATTCCGCTGACGCTTGTCAATGAGGCAGTCCTTGTTATCCCGGCACGTGTACATGAGGTCCTTGCGTATGGTTCTCTTGAAGAAGCCTTTGCAGCCTTCACAGCTATACACACCATAGTGCTTTCCTGCTCCCAGGGAAAGGCAAGAGAAAAGAAAAGAAAATGAATGCTGCGGAGACCGTCCTTGGGTTTGTCTGGATCTTTCATTCAAGAGAGCCCCCGGACTCTCCCCCCAGGGACACTGGCACATCACCTGGACCCGGGGAGGGGACCGCAAAGGGTAGCCGACAGAGACGGCAGGCTTGATCCCAGGAAGGAGACTAAGCAGGATGAATGTGCCCTTCCTCGTGTCTTCCCTCTGGAAGGCACTCTCTGGAATGGCTAATTCCGGAGAGCATTATTAGAAAAGGCTTAAGAGACTCTTAAAAACTGAGAACAAACTGAGGGTTGATGGGGGAGGGGGGGAGGGGGGAGGGGGGGTGATGGGCATTGAGGAGGGCACCTTTTGGGATGAGCACTGGGTGTTGTATGGAAACCAATCTGACAATAAATTTCATTAAAAAAAAACTGAGAACAAACTGAGGGTTGATGGGGGTGGGAGGGAGGGGAGGGTGGGTGATGGGTATGGAGGAGGGCACCTTTTGGGATGAGCACTGGGTGTTGTATGGAAACCAATCTGACAATAAATTTCATATTAAAAAAAAAGAAAAAAGAAAAGTCTTGACCCGAGGCTTTGTTTACATTTATTTTATTAAGGCAACTCTTGTGTTTAGTTAAGCTAAATGTTCTGTCTCCATTCAAGACGTTAAGTATACATAATAAATAAAAATATTTATGCTTGTGAGGTATTATCTAATGGGGGAAAAAACCTCAGCCTTCCTAATATTTCCCCATAATTGAGGCCCAAGGACATGGGAGCCCCACCGAAAAGCAGACGAGGAACCTGAGTTATGGATTTTCTAGATGCTACTGCTTGTTGGAGGAATAAATTAGTGTATGATCTCTATAGCATAATATGACATGCAGGCTTATGACATAAAGATCTTGGGGGTGACTGGGTGGCTCAGGTGGTTAAGCGTCCGACTCTTGATGTTGGCTCAGGTCATATTTCATGGTTCGTGAGTTCGAGCCCCAAGTCTGGCTCTGTGTTGATAGGGAGGAGACTGCTGAGGATTTTCTCTCTCATCTCTCTCTGCCCCTACCCCTCCTTTCTCTAAAAATAAATAAATAAACATTTAAAAACAATTAAAGAGGGGTGCCTGGGTGGCTCAGTCAGTTAAGTGTCCGACTTCAGCCGAGGTCGGGATCTCGCGGTTCATGAGTTCGAGCCCCGCGTCAGGCTCTGTGCTGACAGCTCGGAGCCTGGAGCCTGCTTCGGATGCCGTGTCTCCCTCTCTCTCTGCCCCTCCCCTGCTCGTGCTCTGTTGTTCTCTCTCTCTCAACAATAAACATAAACATTACAAAAATAAAAAATAAAATAAAATAAAATAAAATAAAATAAAATAAAATAAAAACAATTAAAGAGACACCTACTGATCAGAACAGCTTCTGTCTTCCAGACACACATGCAACACAGTAACTGAACGGAGGGGCTTCCTGCAAAGCCAACCCTTAAAACCGAAACCATACTTTAAATTCATCCGGATTTCCGGCTACGAGCGCAGCGGCAGAAACTTACAGCCTGGGCCCCAAGCTGGACCATCCGAAAAGGCCCTTTTCCTTCCACTGGGTACAATGTAGCCAGGTGGTCAGTGGACCAGGTGCCATCTCTGAGACCCTCACTGTGTGGGACACCCCAGAGTGACATCTGCTTCTACATGTACCTGAGGATCTGTCCCCGCAGATGGCACAGATGTGTTTAACCAGGGATCCGGGGCTGGTTGATGGGTAGTTCATGTTTCCGATCCCAGGAAGCCCTGGTAAGGGCTTGATGTCCTCTGAAATGCTGACACTGTTGACCACATTTAGCTGCGAGAGAAAACACACAATAAAACACAGAGCCAGGGCAGACCCAGCGCCTGAGACCAAAAGCAACAGGGGTATCCTTGCGGGGAGAAAAAATAAAAAAAACAAGTTCTATTTCAAGAAGAGGTTTCCAAGTACAGAGTATCCAAAACTGTCCGTGGGGGATATGAATTTAAGGGAGGGAGGGAGAAAAGGGGGCATAGAGGAACCAAATCATTCCTACACACCAAAACCTAAATCGAAAATCACAACACGTCATCAGAGTGCTCTGCCTTCACTCATTTCACTCGTCTGTTTCGTCAGAGCTAGAAACCCACCCCGGACACGCTTCAGACACACTTAGGACAAGCCAGCTGTGTGTTTTTAGATTCTGTAAAACTACTGACTGTCTATTCAGCAGTGCTCCAAGAGGAGCTATGGCTCTTAGGCAAAAGACTTAGACTCCAAGAAAACCAAGCAAAAAATGCAAATCCATTCAGTCAATCTATAGACACTCACTGAGTACTCACCATGGAGACTCCATGCGAGGCGCTGGGGTACAAAGGGAAGGTCTAAAAACGCACACTTTTAAAAAAACTAAAAATTTAAAAAAAATAAAAATGCACATTCTTAAAGAGTTCACAGTAAAATGGAAGAGAAGACACGTGTAGTCGTCACCTTAACGAACCCACAGAGGATGCCAAACCAAATGCCCAGATTATTCCAGTAGCACCCAAAAAGTTGGGCAGAAAGCCCCAGCTCGTGGTTTTGAACTTAAATGTAAGAAACAGACCATCTTCCTGTGAAACTGGAAAATCCATACAGCCAGAGACTGGGTGCTTTGTCCTCCCTGTGTCTGACATGGTCCCAGCACCCGGGGTGGGGAGTCGGTGCGTTTGGATGGCTGAAGAGATGAATTTTATGTGCCTCCTATCCCTCGTCTTTTACCACACGTTCACATTAGCTCCTCACCACCACCACCTCCAAGTCTCCCAGTGTCTGGGGAGATCACCGAGAAGCCGCTAAGTGTTCCATATTCATCAAAGAAATCTTAAGTGATCATGACTAGGTCATCCGATTAGCAGAAATTCTGAGTGCCCATGTGCACAGCTCAACATTCTAAGCACTGTGAAAGGAGATATAAAACCTAGAAGATCTCGGGGCATCCGGGTGGCTCGGTGAAGCGTCCCACTTCAGCTCGAGTCATGATCTCACGGTTCGTGGGTTTGAGCCCCGCGTCGGACTCTGTGCTGACAGCGCAGAGCCTGGAGCCTGCTTTGGTTTCTGTGTGTGTGTCTCTCTCTCTGCTCCTCCCCCGTTCGTGCTCTGTTTCTCACTCTCAAATATAAATAAACATTAAAAAAAATTTTTTTAACCTAGAAGATCTCTCCTTCCTCAAAACTGCACACTTTCACTGAAGAGTCACATGTGCCAAAATGAAAAACGCTTAGTTAAGTAAGCGCAAACAGAGGTGGTTAGGGAGTATGTTTAAATGTCCAGCAGAGGCACCTGGTAAGGATCTGGGAGTTTCAGAGAGATTCCACAGACTACAGACTTCTGTATGGTCCGTGTGAATTTTGAATCGTACTGCCTAATTCCTAAACTAAACCAAAGGTAGGATTTGTTTCTCTATTCAAGGCCTTTGGGACAGAAGGAGTGATCAATAAAACATAAAACACAACACAGCCTGAGTTAGGTTCCTTTTAAATTTACCAGCTTTTCAATTCACTAAGCAAATATTTATTGAGCACAGGAGATGGGCAGAGACTTGGGTCAAGTGCTCTATGGGATGCAGAAAACACAAGACAGCCTTCAGCTCCTTGCTTCAAAGTCAAAGTCACCGGGAATTTTTAAAAATTAATTTGTGTGAAGGGTGAAAACACACATGGGATGGGAGAATTCTCTCTCTTCCTCTCCCCTCCCCCCTCTCTTTACAAGGCTAAGACAGGACATCTAGAACTTGTAGCCAGTATTTGGCTTTGTTTTGGTATCATACTGTGGTTCTCAACCCTGGATGTACACCTGGGAGCTTGCAACAAAAACTGATCCCAGGGATCCACACCCAGAAATCTTGAGTCAATGGGTCAGATGGCCATTGGTACTGACGTTTCTTCAGGTTTCCTGGGTAATGCTATGTGCATCAGGGCTCGGAATCACCGGTATGGTGGGAAAAACATGGCTTGGGAGTCCCAGGGAACTGGGACCAACTCCCAAGCTGCCCTTATTGGCTGCGTGACTTCAAAGAAGTTACTAATCTTCTTCGACCCTCAGTTTCTTTATCTGGAAAATGAGCCTAGTAAGACCTAGTTTACGTAGTCACTGGGAGGACTCGACGAGATAATGATGTAAAATCCCCATCACAGTGCCTGGCACACATTAGGGGTCCCATAAATTGTGGCCTTTATCATTCCCATAAAATCTGGTTGATCAAGACAAGAATTCTAGTGTTTCTTATAAGCCAACAGTCTACTAGGTGCTGGGAATCCTGTAGTAAATGAGGCCACATTCACCAAAGGGGTTAAATGATTCCATTTCTTGGTGAGCAGGGGGTGGTCAGAAAATTATTTAACGTTGTCATAATACATTATCATCACTTCAGATAAGGGACATATTTAGATGTGTCTATTTTTCAGAAATCAGGTGAGGGGGGTTTCCATCGATGTAAATTCTAGGCAACAACTTTCCTTGAGTGCCTCAGTGACACAGATGCTAACCACTTAGATCCACCCATGAAATGGAAGCATTGGAGGTGGGACGACCCCAGAGAAAGAACCCGCTAGCTGACTGAGGAGGCTCTGTCCCCAAATCCTCAGACGGAGGAGAACGGGCATGGGAATGAGGAGGAGGCCGCCATCCCCTGAGGCTCAAGAGACGCTCACTCGCCTCCTCCTTCCACAGCCAGGTCCGGTGGAACCAGCCTCACTATCTCCAGCCCAAACACAGTAGGTACCGTTACTGCTGCTGTTAGCCCCGCCCATCATGAGCCCCGCCCACCGCTAGCCCCACCCACCATAGAAAACTCCCCACGCTGCTCACTGCTCTCCTGATCCTTGCAACAGCCCTATGAGGTCGTTCTATTTTCCAGATGAGGGAACTAGGCCTTAGAGCGGTTTATTCATGTGTTTGTTCAGAAATACCGTGGGGATACTGAAAGGAGGAGGATGTAGTACCGCCTCAAGGCCATTGACAAGATTAAAAGTCAGTTGGGATGGTTTAGGAAGGAAAGACCCCAAACAACGGAGATTTGGGAAGGCTTCCTGAAGGCGGTGGCATTGGAGCTAGGCCTTGGCCGCCTTTAAAAGTGGGTCAGGTTTGGACGGGCCCCTCACGGGCTAAAGGCTCTGAGAGCAAAGGCTTGGGGGAAGCCCAGGGGTTCCTGTGGGCTGCAGGGGTGGGAGGCAAGGCCGGGGGCTGGGCTGTGGCAGAGGCCTGAAGCCTGACCGCTGGGCTAAGGAGAGTGGATCTAATCTTGAGAAGCAATTAAGAGCAGCCACGGGAGGTTCTGGGCTGAGGAATCCTGCTCTCGAAACTCCGCCTCGGGGAGATAAATGGGGGGGGCAGCTCGAGGAAAGCCTGCAGGAGAGAGACACGGGGGCTGTCAGAGCCACCCGGGGAGACGCGGAGCCTCCCCAGGCTAACAGGCCAGAGCTCCAGCGCTGGGCTCCCAGACCAGTCCTTTACCACAAGCTCTGTCTTGCTGTGGCAGGAGACTCCGAGTCTCTGAGCCTCCTGGCCCACCTCCTTGGTAGGGAGCCCTCTCTCTCCCAGCTGGGAGCCGGCCACCCCCCCCCCTTCTCTTCCTGGGTCATGGGGGCAGGGGGTGGGCAGGTGGCAGAAGGGAGGGGTTGGGACAGAAGGGCTGATACCCACTGGCCTCTTCGCTGGCTCGGGGTTTATGTGGGCTCCGAGCGAGGGCAGACGGGCTAGAAGGCACCCGCCAGAGCGCAAACCCATTAGCTGCCTGGCCCCCCGAGTCCCCCGCCTGGCTGTCTGGTTCCATTAGAAGCAGCCCCGCGGAAGTGAGCACTTTTCAGAGCGGGGGTTCACCAGGCGGCTGGCTGCTCCCCGAGAACAGGGTGGAAACACACTTGACTGGCCTGGCTTCCATTTGCAGACTCGGCCAGGGACCAAATGCTTCCTGGATGCCCCGGAGCCATCACGGAACATCAGCTCCCACATTTCTGAGCTGCTTTCAGCCAAAATTATCCCACTAAACGCAGAGACGTGGCCGGCCTGCCAGGCCACAGGCAGGCACTCTTTTTCCAGGGAGCGGACTGTATACGGGGCGCTGCTTTAATCTAGAAGAGGGCCTTGTCACGAGGAGTAAGGAGCCTGCGCCTTCTACAGGGGGGAGAGGAGCCCTGGGTTTGGTGGGGACCAGCCCCCTCCTCACTGCGTGATCTTGACCAGGTCACTGCGTCAGAGACCCTTTGCCTCATCTACAGATTAGATCGGTGGGTTTTCCAACTCAGAGTGTGCGTGGCAGGGCAGCGGGGAAGGTGAACAAGAAGGCTTCAGATCTCCTCCTCCTAGTTCACCCACACCTGTTTGTAACATGCACATTAGGGGGCACCTGGGGGGCTCAGTCGGTTCAGTATCGATCGGCTCAGGTCATGATCTCACAGTTTGTGAGTTTGAGCCCCGCATCAGGCTTTGCACTGACAGTGCGGAGCCTGCTTGGGATTCTCTCTCTCTTTCTCTCTCCTCTCTCTGCCCCTCCCCCATTCATGCTTTCTCTCTCTCAAAATAAATAAGTAAACTTTAAAAAAAAATTTTTTTAAAAGAAAGAAAACGTACACATTAACCTTCCAAACACGCTTTCTCTTGGAGACAAGACTTCATGGCTTATTTTTTTTAATCATTAAACAAGACAGCCTTTAAGGTCTGTTTCAACTCCAACATTCGTAATTTTTATTATTTGAGTATTCTCTACAAAAATCTGAAAGGAAAGTACTACCTGGGCAGGAATTATCAGGGACAGAACCCAGGTCCAGCAGCAGGGTTCAGGAGGGGAGAAAGAGGTAGGGGCCTTCCAAGAACTTTCAGGGCTTATTTCCAAGTGCAGGCAACAGATCTCTCTCTCTCTCTCTCTCTCTCTCTCTCTCTCTCTCTCACTCACACACACACACACACACACACACAGAGTCAGGAAAATGTGGCCTTGATCATTTTGCCTGAAAGCTGCATAAATATCTTCCCAACTACATATTTGGTGTTTCTGGAAATTGCTCCCTCAACTTAAATACTCCCCAGAGCACAGACTGACTCTTTTTCTTTTTTTAAGTTTTATTTATTTAAGTAATCTTTACACTCCACGTGGGGCTCAAACTCACAACCCAGAGATCAAGAGTCACACGCTCTGCTGACTGAGCCAGCCAGGCGCCCCACAGCAGAGACGGACCCTTATAATTTTTTTTTTTTTTTTTTTTTTTACTTCCAGGGCCTGGTTCAATGAATGCTTATTGAAATGAACTTTTCTAGAACTTCTCAGCAAGAGAATACCCTGGGAGCAAAGATCCCATAGGGGTAGAATGTAAATCACTGAGGTGCATATCACCTAGGTATAATAATAATAATTATAATGATAATAATAATAATAATAATGCCACCTTACTGCCACCAGAGAGCACTTAAGAAGTGACTTTATAAATCATAGCTCCTTTAACGTTCATAAAGCATGTTACCCTGAAAGAGAAAAGGAAACTGAGGACAGACATAAGCTTAAGTGGTTTGCGAAAGGTTACACAGTCCCCGTGTCCGGAGTATCTGTTCAGTTCTCTTTACTCCTCACGAATGAAAGTCCAACAAGAGCAGAGAGACTTGGTCAAGCACCGGAACGACAGGGCAGGGAACAGGAGACACGGCCCTGCTGCTCCCACACCAGAGCACCCCCTCCCCTCCCCCCGCAAACTGCACTTACCCTAGACCCAGGTCACAGGAGGAGCACGCTTCCCGTGCGGGTCCCGCTCAGACCCATCCTGGGCGAGGAAGGCAGGATGCATAGACAGTCTATCCAGGTGGTTCAGAGTCCAACTCACCGCAGCTAACACCGAGGGTCCTAGATGTCCTGTGTCATCTGGTTAATTAGGCGAAACGTGTCTGGAGCCCGAGGCCACGACGCCGTTCAGCGTCCCGGGGCCGCTGAGCTCCCCCAGAGCTTGGCAAGCTTAATATAGCTCCCGGAGTGAAACTTGGCCTCGGCCTCTGCACACAGCCCAGTTGGCCAGGACCGAAGCTTTCAGCTGACCTTTCAACCCCAATCCCTCTGTACAGACATACGGTCCAGGAATAGCGAGCGTCCCTGCCACTCACACGGCTGTGAAGCCGAATGTGTCGGCTAGGTTTGGCTCAATCAGACCGGAGCCTGGTTGCTAAAAGCAGCCTTGAAGGATGGGGCCTTGCCCACTCCCCACCCACAGGCCCTGTCACTGTCTGTCACCTCACCCTGCCTCACCTCTTCGCAGATAGAACGATTGCTATGTGAAACCACCTCGCTCGCTCGTTTCGTCTCCGTCTCACCTGCTGCGGTCTAACTGCCGTGAACGTGAAGACATCAGCCACCTTGCTCCGCGCTTTTCCCCAGAACCTACGAGAGCATCAAGTACCGCCGGACGCAAAGTCGGTCCCCGTGAGTAGTTACGTGAAGGACCACGAACGCCCCAGCAAGACTTTCCTTGCAGCCCGGAGCTTCAACGTGTCCTTCTGTCTCTTGCCTACTGGCTATGACCTGCCTTCCTGGGGTCCGTTCACAAGGAAGAGCGTGAATAAACCAACCTCATCAGGGTCTCACGTTCTGAAGGCTACGTGGCACCAGCGCTGCTGGCATAAATACCTGCCCATCCCCCGGCCGTCTGGACCCCGCTCCTCTCGTGGAAACACGCCTGGGAAGGTCCGGACTCCTTGGCTTCTGCTCCTTCGGTTCTGCTCTTAGCCCACCATAGCCCACAAGACACTGCCTTGCGATTTGCCCACATGACGTGCCACGTCCGCAAGAGACACCTTAGGAGCACTGATTAGTCATCTTTCATTTTTTTCAAGTTTGATTTCTTTATTTTGAGACAGAGAGTGAGTGAGTGAGCAGAGGAGGGGCAGCCCCCATGTGGGGCTCGCACTCAAGAACCGTGAGACGGTTGGGGCGCCTGGGTGGCTCAGTCGGTGAAGCGTCCGACCTCGGCTCGGGTCATGATCTCACGGTTTGTGAGTTCGAGCCCCGCGTCAGGCTCTGTGCTGCCGGCTCAGAGCCTGGAGCCTGCTTCTGTTTCTGTGTCTCCCTCTCTCTCTGACCCTCCCCTGCTCATGCTCTGTCGCTCTCTGTCTCAAAAATAAATAAAACATTTTTAAAAATTTAAAAAGAAAAAAAAAAAAAAAAGAACCGTGAGATGGTGACCTGAGCTGAAATCAAGAGTCGGACACTTAACCAACTGGGCCACCCAGGTGCCCGGATTACTCATCTTTTAATCCTTGGTGGCCAACGGAAGATCTTGGGGTCACGGATTGAGTCAGCACAGACCACAGCAGCAGGTGAATGCAGCGTCATGAACACAGAGCGGGGGTCAGGACACCTGGGCTCGAACCCGTGCTCTGCGGCTGACTGGCTGGGAGACGCTGGATGTGTCGCTTGAGCTCACTGAGTCCTGTTACTTCATTTGTGGGATGAGGGCTTAGACAGAATTCGTGGTTCTCAGCTGGGCTTTAACCAGCTCCACAAGGGCCAAGATCTGGGATAGGGGAGAAACGTACACTCCGAAGAAGATCCTATAGGTGAAGCCATCAGATGACAAGTCGGGGTGAAAAGGGCCAGCCAGATGCGACCCACAGGAGTACTTTGCTTGGCCTGTGCAAGCTTCACGTCTTTGAATTGCAACGGCTTCAAGGGAAGGGGGCGGCTCCCTGCAGACCCCACCAGCCCCGCTGATCTATGTGCATCTGGCCCTGGCTCCCGCACTCAAAGACCCCCAAGGTATTCTACAGATTCTCAAATCCCTGAGTCGAGAGCCTTCTGGAGCCGTTACTGGCTCTCGAGTTCTGTGACTCCACACAGCTTTGCTTTCAGACCCTGAGCACACGAAGCCTCTTGAAAGGGATGGTCTGGGGATAGCCTCTGAAGTTCTCCCTGCGGTAGAAAGACTGACACAACGGGAGTCCTGCCTCTTCTCCCAAACTCGAAATCCCAAGGAAGCTTCAGGACCTACTAATCCTGCCTCTAGATGTGCTGGCGTTTGGGGCAAGATGGCACCAGCCCCAAACTGAGATACCCATAAGTGGAGCACATGGTGGATGGGATTATTGCTCCTAATTCTTCACATCCTTTGCACTGTGTATCTCCTGCTAAAATAGTCACAGCCTATTTCCCTGCCCCACAATGTTGGAGTCAGCCGTGTAGTTTTCTCAGGCCGAGGGGATACCAGTGGGCATGATGCGAGCAGACACTCCGCCGTACCTTTCTGGTTTGGTTTTGGCTTTGTGCTCCCGTGAGACACCACGAGAAAAGCATGCCCCAAGTAGCTCCTTCAGCCTGGGACATGAGGAGCAGACTTGCACCCAGCCTGCAGCCTAGCCCAGCTCGCCTACCACCTGAAACAGAGCCATCCCAGCCAACATAAATTTGTGAGTGAGGAACACACACACACACACAAAAAAAATGTGTGCGTTTGTGCACCATGACAACTTGAGGACTGTTTGTTACACAGCATCACTGCAGCAACAGCTGACCACTACAAGAAGGGAAGGTTGCCGACCTCACTGCGACACTACTAGAAGGAAGGAGAGGCGACTGGCCATGCTACAGCAGCGTCTACTATGCACACACCCCCTCTCCTCTGTTGTAGCAGAAGCACTAGGAATTGGGTGAAGCTTCCTTCCTTCCTGAGTTTCCAGTCTTTTCCTCTATCTCAGAGACAACAGGTAGATAACACAGTCTGCCATGTTCTGGATTTATCCGTGTGCCATCTCCACCTATTCGTCTCTCAACTATAAGCTCCTAGAGAGCAAAGACCATGTCCTGAGCATTTCACGTCCACCACAGCATGTAAGAGAGCACCAGGCACTTCAGTGACTTGATAAGTACTCATTAGATTGAGAAGAACAGATGGGGTCCGTCCCAAGGATGACAAACAGCCCTCAGAGATGGTGAGATCAGTGCCAGGGCTGAACCATTAAGCCACAGGGGTGACCACTGAGCCACCGTCTCCTCCATCACGAGGCGTCATCAGTTCTCGGGGGCTCCCCCGCCTGAGGACACCCTTAAAGAAGGTCCGGCAGGAGACGCGTCTGCAGAGACGACCCAGAAAGTACACAGGAGGCACCCACCGAGTGCTGGCCCGGCTCCAGGAGCGGCACGGGTGACACCATACAGGGTGGCTGGAAAGTCCCACGGGAGGACGGGCACCTACCTGAGAGCTGGGCGGGGCAACCAGATTGATTCCCGCAGGCGCAGCCAGTGCTCCTGAGGGTGGGCCCATGGCAGAGGCGATGACTCTATATGGAGAGCCCAGGGCATTGAGGGGCGTCCCCACCGCGCTCAGAGTCCGTGGGGCACTCACGGGGGTGTCCGTGTAGTTGGGGTGGCTGTCCATTGGCTTCCCTGTGGACAAGGCTGTCAATGGGCTCACAGACGTGGAGCTGGAGTGGCCGGGGGAGCCTGGAAAGAGAAGAGCAAAGGTGATGGGAGACTGGGGGGCACAGAGGTGGCCCCTGTGAGGACAGAGACCACCCCCAGCTTGTTTCCCGTGCCCTTCCCCGCCTTCCAGCCCCACTGCATATCCGCGAACCCCAGGCGCTCACACCCCCACTGAGCGCGTAGAATAAAGGCAAATGAAGAAGAGAGAGGGAGAGGGCCTTCTCTAGGACAGAACATCACTCACTCACGTGCGGTGAACGCTGACTGAGGTACAGGTTCTATGCCAGGTGCTGGGGTTTCAGAGCCCGGGAGAACCCCGTCCCTGCCATCAGGGGTCGCGTTCCGCCATGACAGCGGGGCAGCAGACGCTGTTGTCACGCCCTCGACTGCCCGTTTCTTTCGCAGCTTTGTGCCTATAGAGTCCTCGCCCTGCCTGTCTCTACCGCACGGGGCTTTGCCAGCCCTCGGGGAAGAAGACGCACGATGGCCGCGCGTGGCTTGCTGGCCACAGGAGCCCAGGAAGGCAAGGGCGCACGGGCCTGCCCAGACCCTTTCGACCTCGCGGCCCGGGGAGCTGTGGTTCCAGGTGTCCACGGAACAGCCCCTGGGCACGTGGTTGTCTGCTACCATCTTTCCCAGGCTGAGCTGACTCCAAGCTCCCTTAGGGTCAGTCGCAGCTCAAGATGACAGAGAAGGAGGGTGCCCCACTGTCATCTGAGGCGCCCAGCACGGAACACGCTCTCCCTAAGAGAGGAGCTCTACACCTCAGGATCTGAGCAGCAAAGAAGAGACTGGAAAAATGATAGGGCAGCCCACCCTGTGTCATAGAGCTACTTCCTTGTGTGGTCCCCCGTTCGCTCAAGGAGTATCTCTTGAGTACCTACTACGTGCAGGATGCTCTCCTAAGTCTTGGGAGATATCAGGGGCCACTAAGGGTAGTGTTAGGAGCAAGATACGTGGGGGGGGGGGCCTGCCCCCTTTGAATGCTGGGGGGCAGCAGAGCACGTCAGAAGTACTATTCTTTTTTTATTATTGAGATATTGACACGCAACATTGTATTCGTTTCAGGGGCAAAACCGAATGATTCGGTATTTGTTTATACTGCAAAATGATCACCCTCAATAAGACTAGTTAACATCCGTCACCACACACAGTTGGAAATGCTTTTTCTTGTTGTTGTTTTTTTTTAACGTTTTATTTGTTTTTGAGAGACAGAGACGAGCGCGAGCAGAGGGAGACACAGAAGAGCAAACAGGCTCCGGGCTCCAGGCTCCGCGCCGACCCCGACGCGGGACTCGAACCCACGAACCGCGAGATCACGATCTGAGCTGAAGTCAGACACTCAACTGACTGAGCCGCCCTGAATGGTTTTTGTTTTTTTTTCTTATGATGAGAACTTTTAAGATCTACTCCCAGCAACTTTCAAATATACGGTACAGTACTATTAACTATAGTCACCATGCTGGACGTCACATCCCAAGAACTTACTTATTTTATGACTAGAAGTTTGTACCTTTTCACTCCCTTCACCCATTTCTCCCGCCCCTATCCTTACCTCTGGCAACCACCAATCTGATCTCTGGTGCTATGAGCTCAGTGTGTTTTCATTATTATTATTAGATTCCACATAAGTGAGATCATACAGGATCTGGCTTCCTCTGTCCGACTTACTTCACTTGGGCGTAGTCCCCCAAGGTCCGTCCGTGTTGTCACAGACGACAAGAGTTCACTCTTTCTGATGGCAGAATAATACTCCATCACATATACAACTTTTACCTGCTCATTGATGACACCTAGGTTATTTCCACATCTTGGGGATTGTAAATAATGCCGCAGTGAACACGGGGGTCGATACACTTCCTTGAGCTCATGTTTTCTCTGTGCAAAGACTCTTAAACATAAATATTCCACTGGAAAAAATGTCAGCCTAGAGTTTCTCTTGAGCTTCTGCTAACACGCCTAAGGTCTCTCTGGGGGGAGAACAGCCAGTCCCACGTCCAAGGAAGCTCTGACCCTCCTATCATCCTACCCGGGGAGTCTCCATCAGGGACAAATGTCTCATTAACAGATAAATCCCAATCACCCTGTTCTAAGTAGCACAGCTGATGGGGGGCGCCTGGGCAGCCCAGTCAGTTAAGCATCCAGCTTCCACTCAGGTCATGATCTCACCATTCGTGAGTTCGAGCCCCGCGTCGGGCTCTGCGCTGACAGCTCGGAGCCTGGAGCCCGCTTCGGATTCTGGGTCTCCCTCTCTCTCTGCCCCTCTTCTGCTCCCACTCTGTCTGTCTGTCTCTCTCTCTCTCTCTCAAAAATAAATAAACATTAAAAAAAAATTCAGTAGCACGGCTGAGGATGAATCACTTTCCAGGG
Organism: Panthera tigris; assembly: GCF_018350195.1. Classification (NCBI taxonomy): domain Eukaryota; kingdom Metazoa; phylum Chordata; class Mammalia; order Carnivora; family Felidae; genus Panthera; species Panthera tigris. The sequence continues at coordinate 60,524,973 of NC_056678.1, read as the reverse complement.
GTCCACAGAGGAGTGGCAAAGGGGTTCAAATGAACAGGTCGGACACTTACCACCTATCCTGAATAGCATTAGGCAAATTCCATGCGTTAACTCACTTCCTCCTGACGATAAGCCTGTGGGGACCATTTCAGGGGCTCAGCCTCCCCCCGCCCCCAAGCTGCTCTCTGTTCCAGGATGATTTGCTCTCCTCTCCATTTCCATGACGTTCTTATTCCTCCTTCAAGGTCTAAGTCAAGTGTCCCCTCCTCCAGGAAGCCTTCCCTGGTGTTCCCGGACTCGTCTGATGCCCTTTTCTGTTTTCTCATAATAGCCTGTGTTTACTCCTATCCTAGCACTGATTCCACTGTGTCGCCATATTTGTTTATTGCCCTGGCTTTTCCACTCAACCGAGAGAAGGGGAGAAGTGTCCATTTTCGCTTCCCCACCCCTAGCGTGGTACCCGGCGCTGCCCGGGGGATAAGTGATAGAGCCTAGATTCGAACTGTCGGTCTGAAACCCACGCTGCCTCCGGTCTGTGTTGGCAAGGACAGCAAGGATGACTGGGAGAGCCACCATATCGCAAAGTGCAAGATGACTCAATTACGAAGTGATCTCAAGCTGCAAGTTTATCTGAAGGAGAGGGAGAAAAGGGCAGCTTCCAAGAACTCAAGCCGGAGAAACCAAAAATCTTCCCAGATGGCCACTGATTGGAAAGAACAATTTTAGACTCTTCTGAGGCCCAGGAAGGCTGTGACATTCACAGAGGCCAACGTATATCTTGAGCCTGTTACTAAGATAACATGTGACAGGTGAGTTGGAAGCCAGCCTGTCTTGACGGGCCAGGAGCCCTGCTCTCCACTGGGACAGCGGCCGTCCGACCCCCTGGCCGTTCCCTTCCGGCTTTGGCTTCAGACCAAAGGACCCCGCAACTCTCCTTTTTACTCTGCTTGCGTGGGTCCCAGAGAGTCTGTGCCTTGTCACTTCTGCACCCCGACAGCAGGCCCAGAGCCGTGGGACAGACAGGAACACCACTTAGCTTCACACCCGCATCAACCCAAGAGCTCCCGAGGTGTGCCGCCTGTAACGCGGTGGTGAGGGACACCTTCGGGGGTATTTTAAGTGGGTGTGGGTGTCACAAAATATTAAGAGTTTAAGAATTACTTTTACTGTTTCCTTCTATTTATAGCAGGTGACTGGGCTTCTATTTTTGTACAAGATTGCCTTTCTAAAAATAGCTATTTAAGTTTTCAAAAAGAGAGTGAACTGACCTAGGACAAAGGATACTCGGTCCGGAGAAGATCACGGGAAGAGTGCGCAGAGGGAATGACGGGTAAGGGAAACACTGACCTGCACAAAAATACAGAAAACGTGGACTTTGGGGAACTCACAAGTTGTTCCAGGAATAAAAGGAGATGGGCTGAGAGCGATTGAAATTAAAAGTATATTGCTTTGGGGGCGCCTGGGTAGCTCAGTCGGTTAAGCGGCCAACTTTGGCTCAGGTCATGACCTCGCGGTCTGTGAGTTCAAGCCCCGCGTCGGGCTCTGTGCAGACAGCTCAGAGCCTGGAGCCTGTTTCAGATTCTGTGTCTCCCTCTCTCTGACCCTCCCCTGTTCATGCTCTGTCTCTCCCTGTCTCAAAAATAAATAAAATAAAAAATTTAAAAAAAATTTAAAAAAAGTATATTGCTTTTATTGTTAATAATAATAATATTAGGACAATCGGAATATACCATGATGCTCTGAATGGTGTGTGGCTGGGACGCCTGGGGGGCTCAGTCGGGTAAGCGTCCAGCTTCGGCTGAGGTCACGATCTCATGGTTTGTGGGTTCAAGCCCCGCGTCGGGCTCTGTGCCGACAGCTCGGAGCCTGGAGACTGTTTCGGATTCTGTGTCTCCCTCTCTCTCTGCCCCTCCCCCACTCATGCTCTGTCTCTGTCTCTCAAAAATAAATAATCATTGAAAAAAATTAAAAAAAAAAAAAGAATGGTGCATGGCTGAGACAGAATGAAATAGAGTTAAAGCTTGGTTTGCAACGGCCTTAAATATGGCGTGTTTCTGCTGAGTCAGTGACCCAGAAGAGGTGGGCTATTTTAAAGCTACATTTAACAAAAAAGAAATTCGCCCAGCACTGGGCCCCAGGCTGCCAGCCTGACAGCACAGAGCCTGTTTGGGATTCTCTCTCTCTCTCTCTCTCTCTCTCTCTCAAAATAAAACAAATAAACTTAAAAAAATTTTTTTTCAATAAAATTCACAAAGACAGATACATCTTACGCGATCCCATTTTGGCTCTTTGCCTCTCCCATGACTCAGTGGCTCTTAGACATGAATAGCTTTGTTTTTAGAAGAGGTGGAAAGAGGGGCGCCTGGGTGGCTCAGTCAGTTAAGCATCTGACTTCAGCTCAGGTCATGATCTCGCGGTTCATGGGTTTGAGCCCCGTGTCAGGTTCTGTGGTGACAGCTCCGAGCCTGGAGCCTGCTTGGGATTCTGTGTCTCCCTCTCTCCCTGCCCCTCGCCTGTTGATGCTCTGTCTCTCCCTCTCAAAAATGAACATTAATTTTTTTTTTTTTTTGAAAAAGAAAAAGAAGCAGAGAGAAAGCCTCTAATGACCAAGTGCTTCCCAATGGAAAATTAACCCGTTCTCACAGACAGACACCAGAGCATAGCTGTTGATGGCACTTTTACCGGCTTCCCTCCCTCTCTTTCCATTTTCTCATAGCCACAGGGGAGCCACAGCCAAAAGGTCCTAGACGGTTTCCAGAAACCTGGTTTCTCGTCCAGATCCAAAGTCACGGTTTCCTCTAGTGTCTCCCTCTTGCCCCTTCAGCCCCGTTCGCCCTGGCCCCTGCCCCCTCCCCCCCACACCCCTGCTTGCTCCCTGACCCTACACCCTCCTAATCTTCTTTAGCCACAGCCAGATTGTGCCCGAGGCCCGACGCCGGGGAAATGCACAAACCCTCTACTCCACAGAGTTGATTCTCTTTGCTCCGGCAATGACTTTTTAAAATAAAAACTCACTCATCTGACGAGAAAGGGCTAGTGCGTTTTCCCAGGAATTTCTGTTCTCTGTTGGCCAGACACTTAAGAAAAATCTTTCATATTTCTGGGCCTCATTCTGCCCAGGGGTCTCCAAGACCCCTCCCAGCCCTGCTCCACGCACATGGGCGGTAGGAGACGGCCCACGGGCATCTCAAAGACGAAGCGTGGGTCCCAGTGATCTGACATGGTCTGGGTCTGGACCACTTTCCGAGGGGCCCCTGCTTTCGGCAACTGGACGGCGTTAGACCTTCAGTCTGAGATGCTGAGTGTCACCAGCAATCAAAGCTGTGCGGGGCACATACGCTGTGATGATTGCAATGATTGCTGAAGTCGGTGTGTGCCTCGCGGCACGACGGCGTCTGGAATGCAGCCCGTGCACGATACAAGACTCCGAAGCCAAAAAGTCCCTGGCCGGATTCAAGGCTGCACCTCTGTCCGGTCCCATAAACTTGAGCAAGGAAGCTAACCTCTCGGAACCGCAGTTTTCTCACCCGAAACGGAGGCACAAATGCCTACCTCATCGGACTGCGGACAGCACCTGGGAGTACGGGCCCTGGGGTAGCAGGTGCAATAATTCACCATCCAGTAGATGCTGTGAGGGAGGGGCTGTGTCTGGCTCGAGGGCCATTATAGAAGATTATGTACGTGGAGGGCTTAGCCCAAGCCAGGCCAACAGTTAATGCTCTATTAAGGATGGTCCTTGCCATACGCTGGTAAAGACATACCAGTTGTTTACAATATCGAATTTTCTGAATTGGCTAGTAAATAGCCACTGCTCTGAGCCCGGAGCACCCCTGTCCCCCCGGCCACTCCACCCTTCCCCCAGCATCCCCCAGATCACCCCGTAATCGAGCCTGGCACAAACAGGTCCTCCACACGACCTCCAATCTGACTGTCTGCTGCCCTACTGGATGTTACACACTTTTCATTTCTATCCCTTGCTGCTAACGACTGCCATTGTGGTGCCCAGCACTGTGCCTGGAACACAGCAGACGCTCAAAACATACTAGACAACGGGATGGGATTGGCGTTGGGATAATTTTTTGTTAGTGAGTAGAACTATATAGAGTCCATCAATAGAAATTCCTTGCATAGGGGCACCTGGATGGCTCAGTTGGCTAAGCGACTGACTCTTGATTTTGGCTCAGGTTATGCTCTCACGATTCCTGAGATCGAGCCCTGTGTAGGGTTCTGTGCTGACAGCACAGAGCCCACTTGGGATTCTCTCTCTCCTCCTTCTCCAACTCTCCCCCCCTCCCGCTCTCTCTCTCTCTCTCAAAATAAATACATAAAATTAAAAAAAGAAATTACTTGCATAAGAAATCTACGTCCCTGGTGTTTACCAAAAGTAAAATCTCTGAGTAAGGAATTGCACGTGTGTGTTGGGGGGAACAGGGGGGCCTTTGAGAAAGAGAAGTCCCTGGGACTCAGAAGGATGGAATTCTTAGCAAGGTGAGGAAGTTGCTTAGCAACTCATCCTCAGCCAATGAAAGGAAAATGTCAAGCATGCGTCTTTCTGATTGGCCAGACAAGGTAGCGAATGGCTTGGTGTTTCCACCCCTTTGCTGCCGGCCCACTAACAAGCCTCTGCCGGATGGAATGAAAAGTTGTAATGAATCGCTGGCACTGGTTAATACACACCCACAGGGAAGGGGACGGAGGTGAAGGTGTGCTATTTCTGAGAGTCAGGACTCTACATCTGAAATCAAAGGAGCATGGCAGGGCCCAGGCCCGTGTAACTCCCTCCCACTGGGTCGCAAGCGACCACGCACACCCAAGCCCGGCACCTTGTCTCTAGCGGAGGGACACGGTGCACGAGCCCCAGGATCGCAGACCGGTCAGACAGCCGGCTCATTCTTCCCAGTCTAAGGGAAACTTACGCACACATCCTTTCCCCTCTTGGCTCCTAACACACAGGCAGGCTGCTGAACGAGGTGGGCAGAGGCCTGCTACCGAGGCCACTTTAACTGACACTTTAATCACACCTCCTTCGATGACTAACAGACAAACAACAACAACAGATCATATTCATTGAGCACGTGCCACAAGCCAGACATGATTCTCAACACGTTACGTATATGGACGCATTGCATACCTACAAGCCCTGTTAAGGTTGGGATGCTTCTTCCTACCGGACAAAGGCAAAAGCTAGGAGACAGAGAGATTAAATACAGCGCCCGAGGGAATGGGACTAGGAAGTTAGACAAGTGGCACCTGAACGGATGAACGGAGAAGGGAAAGCAGGGGATCCGCAGCCCCACCACGTGTCCCCTGCTCCGCAAGTCCCCCGACCAGCTGTACAGACAGCTCTCCCCGCCCTCCCCACCCCGACTTGAGGCCTCACTCTAGATTTTGACTTTGATCCTGGCACTTTTTTTTTTTTTAATTAAAGATTTTATTTTTTTTAAGTAACCTCAACACCCAACGTGAGGCTCGAACTCACAACCCCGGGATCAAGAGTCACGTGCTCCACCAATCGAGCCAGCCAGGAGCCCCCTGACACTGGCACATTCTGACTAAGATACTCGCCATCCTGACTCCGGCCCCTCATGGCTCCAAGCTGGCCAGGGCTCCCTTCAGCAGGGTCCCAGCTCAGCCTGACCTTTTCCCCTCCCCTCTTCGGCAGAAGGGGTGCTCAATGCCACCGAGCTGGTACACATTTCTGACATTTGAGTCGTGATCAGCGTGTTCAAAAGCACCTGCACGTAAACCTCAGCCCTTCACAGCCACCCTGACACTGGGCAGAAAGGTGTTTTACAGGCACAGAGCTCTACATTTTAGCAGGTGCCAACCCCAAGGTGGGAGACACTGAAGTCCTAGGGAATGAGGAGCAGAAGCAGAAGGCACATCTTTGGAGGAGAAGCCTTCTCTGCTACCGAAGCATTTTCTGGGTTTCTCAACGGGGGAAAACAAGGGAACGTGATAGAAGCGGAGAGTGTGTGTGAGAAGGGGCTCAGTGCCCTGCCCGCAATGTGAGGACCCAAACACCAGGGGCTGATCCCTCGCCTGCCCTCCGCCCTCCCATCTTTCAGAGCCTCCCAGGACAGCTCCTCACGCTTCCTGCTGTCCCTGAAGGGGGGCTCCTGGCTGTTGGGGGGGGAGGGGGAGAAAGGGGTTGCTTCCTCTGGTGCTTGGGGGAGGGGGAGGGCCCTGTGATATCCCTTCCTCCCTCTCCCTCCCCTCCGCTCCCTTCCCGCGCCCCCCCCCCGCCCCCCCTTCTGCCCCACCTCCCCTAAAATCCGCAGAGATGGAGGTAGTGAAAAGCAGGCAACGACCGATCATCAGCCTCATTATTACCAGCATTATATATAATTATAGCAAAACCTTACTCATTTTGATCAATTGAGAGAAAAAAATCAGTCTCCGTTCGTGACAAGTTGGCAGATTACTTTTAAATTACAATTTTCTTACTTCCAAGTAACACACGGGAAGAGTTTGTATTTCGAGTCCCACAAGCTAATGGTTATGAAGTGGAGATTTTATAAAATCTGCTTTAAAAGACTTTTGTAATTAACACCCCGTTAATATGCTAATGACGCTCCTTTAGGCTTTTTAAATCGCTTGAAAACAGATGTAACTTAAATGGGGCAACATTGCTACCATTTTATTTGCCCCACAAACCCTTCTTTGTTTTTTATTTATTTACTTTTTGTGTGTGTGTGTGTGTGTGTGTGTGTGTGTGTGTGAATGAGCAAATAGAAACTAGCTCATACCAGGACCAATTTAATCACCTTTCCAAATTAATTGGGTCATAAATTAATAAGGCAATATTGTTTGGGCTCAGAAACCAGACTTTCAGGACTCAAAGAACCACCGCATTTTGGAGAGAAGAGACAATGATCCCTGAGAGGTTGCCCAACTCGCTCAAGGCCGAAACACTGGGTCTTCTGACTGCCAGGTTCAAGGTCATTCCCTGTACCAGGTGCCATCTTGCACTCGTTAACTGTGCACTACTTATTTCCACGTCAGTTACTGGCTCGGGCAGTCAAAAATATATTCGTTGAGTGCCTACTATGTGCCAGACCCCAGGCGAGGCGCTGCGGACAGAGTGGTCCCTCCTGGGGCCCACTGCTTATTTCATGTAAGCTTCAAACAGACTCAGAGTAGTCGGTAAGGCAGAAATCATCCCCATTCTACAGATTTAGAAAAACACGTTCAGAATGATAAAGTGACCTTTACAAGCGCGTGTTGTGAATCACTAAAGACCTAGAATGTGAGTTTGGTCTAGCACAATTTCTGCCAACTTTTCTGCATGTAATTAATGGCATTTTGCTTGCATCCCACCTTTCCCACTCAGGACCAAGTTATGAACCTTGATGGTGCAGGTGGAGATCATGCTGTCTCTAACTCCTAAGAGGGACCTGGGGATCCTGGAGCAGGGGCTCCGCTAACAAGGAACACGGCCTGTCCCTTTAAACCAGTCCCATATACTGGTTCACAGCGCACCACCCTGGTCCACCAGGACACTGCCATGAGTGGTTCAGGCATTTGCTGAGGGCGCTCCCTCCTCACCCCTTGTTCCTAGAATGCTTGAACATCAATTTACTCCACCTCCAGCTCTCGAACCCAATCCCTGTTTCTGTCTCTCTGGACTTCTTTTTCAGATATGCTCTCCCTGATCTCTAAATATGGATGGACTTCTAAAGACGGCAGTCTTCTTAGGGCACCTGGGTGGCTCAGTCGGTTAAGATCCGACTTCAGCTCAGGTCATGATCTCACAGTTTGTGGGTTTAAGCCCCGCGTCAGGCTCTGTGCTGACAGCTCAGAGCCCGGAGCCTGCTTCGGATTCTGTGTCTCCCTCTCTCTCTGCCTCTCCCCCACTCATGCTCTCTCCCTCTCTCGCTTGCTCAAAAATAAATAAACATCTCTCTCTCTCTCTCTCAAAAATAAATAAACATTAAAAAAATTCTTTTAAAAGACTGCAGTCATCTTAAAATATAGTGAATAACATCCCTGGTGCAATGTGGTCGTTCATATCAATGTTATCATAGCATCATTTGTTCTCAGGTTCTAAATACCTAGATTCCTTGGACCCATCCACTGAACCCCAGTCCCAAGAAACATGTCTAGAAATAATTCATCTCCAAACGTATGCAGACTTCAGAGCTTGTAACTAGTTTATCGTTCCTTCAGGACAGGAGATGAATTCTAGCTCTCCTCGTCCGGCAAACCCTTGCACAAGCCAGATACTCAGCCAGTGTGCACTGAACAAGGGACTGGCATTCCCAGAACAGTCTAGAATATTCTCTCCTTGATGATGATCTCTAACCTTTGCTCTGCTCCCCTCATCGCTGGGACTGAGCAAACACAGGTACCTTGAGCCCCAAACTCTCCAAGAGACTGCTTCTCCACGACACTAATGACCAGCAAAGGAGGGACAAAGGAGATGCTGAGTCACAGAAATGAAACTCAGGCAAACCAGCCCGGAAGAAACATCCCGACATACGTGTTAAGCACTTCCCTGGCCACTCCTCTGACTTCTTCTAAACTCTTTCTGAATTAAAGATCACAAGCTTTTCCATTTTTTTTTAAGTTCAGATGCTGAATTCTGAAACCCCATCAGGAATTTGAGCTTGATCTCGAACCTAGAAACTTCCTGTCTCCCTTCCCCTCTCTCAGTCACAGCGTCTGATAAAGGCAGCAGGGCAGGCCAGGTTGTCTGATGACTCATCAGAGTCACTGGCCTGGGGCCAGGGTCTCCTGAAGACTGGAGGGGCTGGAGGTCCCCCGTCAGGGCTCTCTTCCTGCCAGATCTCAGAGCGCCTGCCCTAGAACCATTTGTTAAAACAGAACTTTCGGTAACAGGCACAGAATTCATGTACTTTGCTTTGTCAGCACCTCGTGGTTGCGCCGTCTGATGCTTTCAGAACAGGCACACCTCCCCGAAGAAAAAGCAACGTACTTTAGAACTACAGTGTCCAAATGTTCTGAAATGGAAAAGGGGACCTTTACCAGGTGTTCACGACTTGTCCAGGCTTTATTTTATTAACCCCTTGCACTGCAGACAGTTAACACTGACCCTACGTGGTGAGTAGTACTGAGTTATTTTACCAAGGGGCGGGAGGGCTCTCTGTGGCTTCCCCGTCCCCCCACTTTCCTGCCACCCCAGGTGGCCCCCAGGGGGCTCAGCGGAACCCAGTCTGAAGACCACAAGAAGCTTCCTGGGGAAGCCACACCTGCTTCCCCAAGCGTCCTCACCTGTGACTAAGGGGCCGCCCTCATGACCCACAGGCCTCTCTGTCTAGCTCTGAGGATGCCACTCTGTGGCAGGGAGGCTGGGGGAAGGGCTGTTCAGAGCTGACGATCGCAACCACTGCAAACCGGAGAACATTCAGAAATGGTAATAACACTTCTCCAGAAGGATCCCCTAGGGGTCAGCAAACATCCTGAGACACAGCACATCCCTGTGCCTTAGTTTATGCGACTTTAATTATGGCTACTCTCCCACACACCCCCCCACAGGAGCAGCAAAGACCCAAAGGTTTAGAATCTGGCTCTTCAGAGAACAAGTTTGCTGAATCGCACCCTAGAATGTAAAACTGGGTTCCACGTGTTAGAATAAAGTAGGGTCCACCTGGAACTTTCTTTTTTCTTTTTTTTTTTCAAGTTTATTTATTTTTGAAAGACTGAGAGAGAGAGCGCGCATGCACGAGCGCAAGCAGGGGAGGAGGAGAGAGAGAGAGAGAGGGAGCCACAGATTCCGAAGCAGGCTCCAGGCTCCGAGCTGTCAGCACAGAGCCCGACGCGGGGCTTGAACCCATGAACCGCGAGATCATGACCTGAGCCGAAGTCGGATGCTTAACCGAATGAGCCACCCAGGCGCCCCTCACCTGGAACATTTTTTGGATTTTTGTTTTCTTCGTCTCTTCACGTGCCCGGTCCCCCTGCCCCCACCCCATCATTTATTCATTGCTGCAATTATGCACGGTCCAAGAGATACATTGTGATCCCTAAGAAAGTTGTCAAGGGCAAAGAGTAAGATCGGAATATGGTAGTTGTTGTTCTTATATAGAATTCACCCATTGGTGGCAGATCTGGGACTCCCATCTCTCCACCCCACCCTCCCTCCACTCTACCCCTCCCCCACCCCCAGCAAGCGCAACACGGGGCTTGACCCCAGCAGCCCTGGCACCTGCCTGGATTTAGATCCTGGGTCCGCCCCTTATCAGCCGGCTGATCTTGAGCAGTTTACTAAACCTCCCCGAGGCTCTACATTCCCATCCGTGAAATGGGGATTGCGATAATAGTGCCCTACCTCCAGGGATGCTTGACAATATTAAATGAGATGGTGCTTGTAATGCCCGGGGTAGGAGGGTCCGGCACATAGTAGGTGCCTAACAAACATGAGCTATTACTCTCACTCGTTTCTGAAGCTCACCGAGCCAGGACCTGGATCAGTCTCCTGAGAGCCACCCAAAGCCAGGCGCCCTAGAAAATAAGCGACTGCCCTCCCTGGGTCTGTGGGTCTTCTCCTTTCAGACAAGAAGGGAAAAGAGCAGCTTCCTCTGGGAGCCTCTGGCAACCCAGCCACCCAGTCGTGGTGGCAAAGTTCTCCGTAGATACAGAAGCTACATAATGAGGGGAAGGAAGAGGTGGAGAATTTAGATAACTCTTTGCACAATTTCTTTCCCCGGTTGCTATTCAGCTCTCTATCTCCTGGTAAGACTGTAAATGTTTCAGAAAATAGTTTACACTAAATATGTTCCTTCCTAAATCTCATAAACAGTTACTCCTTCCTACACAAACCCTAACCACTTACGTCCACGGTAAGGTCCCAATTAACCACCCACGCATTTGTGGAAGGGACAAATATGTTCTGGCGCACGCATCCGTGCACGCACACTCACACACTCACATCCACACACACACACACACACACATCCTCTTATTGCCCCCCCCAAACATACACATAGGCGTGTGCACACCCATCCGCCCAACTCAACCCCCTCCTCTATGGCTACTCTTGGGTAAGAAGCCAGTGTTCTACACAAAGGGTCAGGGCCAGCTGGGCGGGACTCTTGCAAATCAGCCGGCCTCCAGGAGAAGCACCTGTTAATACTCCAGAGGTCCCCCGCTCCTGAGTGACTGCTGAGCTATCCCGGGTTCTTATTCCTCAACGGCCAGGGCCCGTGTCTGCAACCACTGGGCAGTGCCGAGGCCGGACTGGGCTCCTCACCCCAGCAAGGGGGTGCTGTGCCCCATAACTTCCCAGAGCGAGTCCGCGGCCCGTGAGGGGCAGCTCAGCAGAGCAAGGATTCTGGAGCCAGACCACCTGGGTTCAAATCCCTTGGCAGGGGGGGCACCTGCGTGGCTCAGTCGGTGAAGCATCCGACTCCGGCTCAGGTCATGATCTCACCGTTCCCGAGTTCGAGCCCCGCGTCGGACTCTGTGCTGACAGCTCGGAGCCTGGAGCCTGCTTCGGATTCTGGGTCTCCCTCCCCAGCAGCCCCCCCTCCCTTCCCCCACTCGCTGTCTCTAGCTCTCAAAAATAAATAAACATTAAATCCCTGGCAGGGCTATTTTCTAGCTACAAGACCTTCAGCAAGCTTACTGCGCCGTGCAATGCCTCAGTTTCCTCGTCTGTAATGGGAGTATGATAATCATGGTGGCTGCTCAGAAGGTTGTCGTGAGGACTGAACAAGCAGAGAGTGCAAAAGCTTACAAGGGTAGCTGGCCCTCAGTAAGAGCCACAGCCAGCGTGCTTGGTAACTGAAATGCGAGCCTCCCCCCCGCCCCCCATCTCCTTGTCACCCCGAGGATTACCGCACAATTGGATGGGGGAATTACAGGCTTTGTTTTGCCATCTTCTTAGAGGCAGCGACTGTCCCATCCAGGCAAACGGATCTCTTACTGAACAGCTGGCCCTCATCACAGGGCAGGGCGGGGAACAGGGACACTGGTACCTCTGTGAGGTCACAGCAGCCCAGGTAGTCGCCACCCTTCGGCCGGCTTGACCAGTCCCTTGTTCGCTGAGGGGCTGATGATCTCACATCTGGTGAGCATGGCCCCAGATGCCAACCCTCGTGCTGTTTCCCAAGGGTGACTTTGGGTCCCCAGAGAGCCTCACGCAAGTCGCAGGAGCCGCCTGTGGTCCCATTTGCTCATACACGAAAAGGCAGGGGGTGTGCCAAATCACTGCATGTGTACAGGGTGGCTCTCCGTGTTGAGGGTGCAGGTGACAGCCACCGCAGTCCTCAGTTTCCCCCGTTCCTGGGGGGTGGGGGAGGTCTCCCTCACCACGGGCAAGTTCTCAGACAGGCCTCCCCGGAGCGGGGGCTGAGCTTCCGCTCAGCGTTTCAGCAGCCTCTCCACGGGGCGCGTGCAAACAAAACGGAAAACATCAACAGAACTAAACAAAATAACTCTTCTCCTCCCTCAGGAACGAGGAAAAGTCGCATCAGAGGGAGACGGTTCCACAACCCGATTGCCCTCTTCCCTCCCACGCCCCCCATTACCGCATCCTATCAACCTCCACGGCTGCACTCTTGTGTTTCCTTTTATCTGAAACCTACTTACGCTCAATGAGCTCCCACCACGGTGAGAATCTGAACCCGCAAAGTGTGTGGGTCCTTGCGGTTTTAATTTTATTTGCCCACATTCCTAATTCATTATTCGACAGGAATGTTTGATCTTTAAGTGAGTTTGTATGTGACTACCTTGAGCAAAATGCAGGGGATGAAAATAATAATTTTTATTAAGTACCAAATACACAGACAACACTTTATGACTGCTTTGTCAAGCGTGAGCACATTTAATTCCCCAGACAATACTCGGAGGCTGGGCTGATCAACTCCATTTTAGTGATGAAGGCACTGAGGCTCAGAGAGGTTCAATATCTTGTGTAACATCACACAGCAAGTAAGTGAACCAAGTTCAGCTCTCTCTCTCTCTCTCTCTCTTTCTCTCCTGCCTTTTTTTTTTTTTTTACTATATCAGATTGAAGGAGTATTAGTGTAAGTCTGAGTCAGGGCTTTTGTCTCCCATTCAATCCCACATAACCTTAGACTGATCCCTGCCTTTTGGAGACCTCAGTTTCCACCTTGTAAAATGAGAGGTCTCAGAGGCTTTCTCCAGGTTCCTTAGGAAGGCTACCATTCCAAGATTCCAGCGGGCAGCCCCTGTTGAAGTTGGGGATAGACCCTCTTTCTCCAGCCTTTCTCTTAGCTCACTCCCTAGACCTTTCCACCTTCCACCCGGTCATTCGCTCCCACCGTCTCAGTGGCTTTCGTGAAGCCATGACCTCACAGACCTCGGGGCGCCCGAGAATCTCACAGACAAGCACTGAATTCAGAGGGAAAAGGAAAAAGGGTTTCTCGGCCGTGAATGGGACCAAGATGGGAGCTGAGAAGGCTCTTCACACCCAGGACCCAACTATAAACTGGAGATCAGATGTCCCGGCCGCAGCCTTGGCCACCACTCTGACTGGGTCATATCACAAGATTGGCCCCAATAAGTTAAACATCACCTCTTCCAGGAACATCTCCGTGGCCCCCCACCCCGTGCGTCCCAGCAACAGCTTCCTCCTGCCTCCAAAAGAGCACACGGCACGAAATATTATAATGTGCCTGTGTGATAAGCCTACCGTGTCTCCTTCGCATCTGTCTTCCTAGAGCCTAATACCATGGTTGGATCACAGAAACTACCCCCAGACACCCTGAATGAAGGAGCAAGCCCCCTGGCCTGGGTGTCGCCCGGGCAGGGACCCCATCCACCTTGCAATGCCCCTCCAGGCCTCACAGAGGGTTCTGCCCAGCAATGTAGGCAAGCTTTACTCCCTAGCCCTCAGATGACTTGCCCGTCTGTCCACACAGGGGGTCGGGAGAGCAGGGACTCTCCAGTTCTCAAGACCTAACAAGAATTTCTGCTTTGTCCTGTCTGCCAGCATCCGCAGGGCAAACGCTCCTCTTCGGCTCCCGAGAACACAAGTTACATGCCACCAGCTGACAAGTGACAGGCCAGCTGGTCAGCTGGTGGTTCCATTTATTCAAAGCTGGGGCGGCTGGGCCGTTTCTGCCACTGAATCAAGGGAGCCTCGGGACTCCCGTGAAGGCAGCCCCTGTGAAGTGTGACCGAGCTGCCCTGCCTGGCTGGCAACTCGGATGGACAGCTCCCCCCACCCCACACACACCCCCAGATCCCACCCTCAGAGTACAAGTCACAGCGGAGACCCTGGAAATGGCATTGGGGGCAGCAGCATGGAGGGGGCGCAAGGCTAGTAGCAAATCAAAAGGGAAGACCACAGAGGAAGGAAAACACAGCGGCAAATTAAAGTGCTACGTTTTCTTTGCAAAAATCCAATTACAGGGAGATCTGCTGTTCAATAACGCCCTTGTTACGAACTATCCCAGGGACCCTTAATAGACGGGTGAAGCCTTTTGGCTCACGCTTTTCTCACAAGTTGGATAATAGGTCCATCATAGTAATTCCCTTTGATTCTTGCACTTTTCACACCCACACAAACACACCGGCTTCGAACAATGCTCCTATGCCGTCTGGGTCTCAGACAGATCCTCAAGCAGGTGGCTTAGAATATCCGCACACCCTCCCTTCGGCTCACTCATCCTGCTCTGCACAGATCCTCACCTCCGACCATCCCCTCTCCCTCCCTCCCTCCTGCACGCCCAGACACACTCACAGGGGAAACACACCACGAATGCACATCAACATACGTGCCCTCCTCCTGATGCGTGACCCTGCGCTCCTCCGCAGGGCCGGATCCCCTGGGGTCCGTCCGGCCAGGTCCCCCCCACCGGGGGGCGGCCCAAGCCAGTACTCACCGCCGAAGCCTGCGGGAAACTTCATGAAGTGAGAATAATTCCCATACATGGTTACTCTTCAGTTCATGTTCCTCGCTCGCTCTCTCGCTCGCTCGCTCGCTCTCTCGCTCGCTCGCTCTCTCTCTCCCGCCTCTTCTGGAGAGCACGGCCTCCGGGGCTCCCGAGCGCAGCCGGGCTGCCTTCAACTTGGGCTAACAGGAGTGGTCATCGCTTCCTCGCAGCCCCGGCAGCTCGGGCTGGGCCAGCCCTCCGGGAGTAGTCTGGAATCTGCCTGTCGCTCCGAGCGGCCACATAGCGCGGCAGCTGGTGCCTGTCAGTAACCACGCACAACGCGCCGCCGCGCCCCGCCGCGCACGGGCTCCTGTTGCTGTTGCTGCTTTGATTCACTCGGGGCTGGGCCGGGCCGCGGAGCCTCCTATTATCCCCGGGAAGCAGATCGATGCGCGACCGCCCCCAGGGGGTCAGGGGAGGGAGGCGGCAGGGGCCGGGGCGGGGGGGGGGGGGAACTCTTCAGGGGCGTCCTCCTTCACTTGCACCCACAAGAAAAAAAAAAAAAAAGCAACGGGGTTTTATTCAAATGCCTTTTCTCACTCCGGCTTCTGTCCCGTCCGTCTGGCGCACTTGGTATTTGATCCGGGGAGGGGGGGAGGGGTGGGGGCCAAGAGAGAACGGAGCCCCTTCCAAAAGCACAAGATCGGAAAAGGGCGAGACTGCATCCCCAGCTGTGGAAAAGTCAGCTAAAGCATCCCTTCGGGGTGGCCGGAAACATTTGTCTGGGCTGCAGCGGGGGCAGCGTGACAGGTGCAGTTGGGAGCCTGAGTTGTTTCCCACGGAAAATGTGCAAGTAGGGAGGGCGCCTTGGCTGGACGTGGCGGTCATTCGCTGAAGCGACGCAATCACCTTAAATACCACTGTCATCCAGCCACCTGTTCAAAAAGCACCACGGAGGGGCGCCTGGGTGGCGCAGTCGGTTAAGCGTCCGACTTCAGCCAGGTCACGATCTCGCGCTCCGTGAGTTCGAGCCCCGCGTCGGGCTCTGGGCTGATGGCTCGGAGCCTGGAGCCTGTTTCCGATTCTGTGTCTCCCTCTCTCTCTGCCCCTCCCCCGTTCATGCTCTGTCTCTCTCTGTCCCAAAAATAAATAAAAAACGTTGAAAAAAAAAAAAAAAAAAAAAAAAAGCACCACGGAGTCCTCACCGAACCAGAGACTCTCTCGGGAGGGACGCAGCCACAAATCAAAGAGCCTAAGTATCCCTTTGCTGTTTGGATCTGTTACACGGCTTTCCTGACAAGCCACTGCTTGAACACCTCTGGTAACGGGGAGCTCACTACCATACCATTCCATTCCTGGACAGCTCTTACCGTAAGAAAGTTTTTTATTGAGCCGAAATCTGCCTTTTCTCTGCAGTTTCTGCCAACAGGCTCAGGGGTGATCCCTGACGCCACAGCAGAGGAGCCCATGGGGTCTCTCGCAGTGGCATCTTCTGCAAATTCACAGCTAAATGTCCCGTGCCCATAATCGACTTCTCTAGACTCTCTTGCCTCTTTCAACCCCTCTGTGTATCACCAAGCATTCCAGCCTATTCACAACCTATTCTTTTTCTAGGAACGCACTTCAATTTATGGAGGCCCTCATGGAGGGGAAGGGGTTGGCCAGACTTGAATACAATACCTCAGATAGGATCCAGATCTTCTCCTCTCGGGGTCTGTCCGCAAGGTAGCGGAGGGGCTATCAGCACACCGCCAGGGGCATGGGCTGGGCTCTGAGGGGCTGAGACACGACGAGAGGTTTGCCCCTGGCACCACATGGCACATAGAGATTCGAGCCAACTCAAGCCCCCACAGGAAAAAAATCAAGGTTCAAATGCTAAGAGAACCCAGAACAAAAACTTAAGAGTAAAGGCCCAGAGGTGAGAAGAGCATCCAGATGACGAGGGAGGAGAAGGGCCAAGATGGGGATCAGAGCAAAAGTTGGTCGGGAAGGAAGAAGAGAGGTGAAGGCCGTCACCGAAGGCTGGTGCGCCTGGGGCTCCCTCGGGTGGGTGCCGGACTCAGAGCATGGGTTGAGAACCAGCGTAGACACTGGCAGTGCAGAATACAGGAGGACTCTGCCTATACCCGTATGAGCTTCTGGGCCACCCTACATGTTAACCGACGTAGAACTAACTTCACAAGTTACCCATCCACCCAGTTGTGTTCTCTCTCGTACACATTCCCCATCCTATTCTTGGGCGATTGGTTTGGGGACCCACCTGCAATATCATCCCACATATTCCCCTGAAACAAAACATTTGGGTTCGTTCATCACCCCAGATCTTCCGGCATCCTGCTTCTTTCGTCCTGTGTATTTGTCATTCCTCCCCCACCCCCGCCCCGTTTCATGACTTCTGAAGATCTGATGAAGTGTATCCGTATTTTGTCTAACTCATGGACAAGAAATGAAAAGGATATAGCAAGGACGCCTTACAGCATATCACCAGAAAGTCCGTCTGTTAGTACCACGACACTTTGCTCATACGACACTCGTTGTGTGGCCTGCAGAGGCTGTGTCTGCAGAGAAAACAGCAAGTCAGAAGCCAGCCTTGCTGGGTACAAATCTCAGTTCTGTCGTTCCCAGCCTCACAATGTTGGCAAGTTACTGGCCCTCCCTGCACCTCGGTGACCACCTGGGTTTGTTATGAGGATTGCTGACTCCACACGTGTTAATCACGTAGAATATGCCAATACGCCGGGCACACAATTAACGCTCATGTATCCGCTATGAGCGGATGTATCCGCTCGTGTGCCCGCAAGTTAAGCAGATCCCTTTACCCCTTGTTTCTTTTTACATCATTTGTAAAATGATGGAACAGGGCCAGATGAGTTCCAACATCCCCTTCAACTTTCAAATTAAAGGCAAACGAATCCACCACGCATCCCATAATGGTCCATTTTCTCCGCAGAGGTGTCTGAAGCAAACGTCTTACAAAAGTACAAACTGCAAATAGGTGCGCCTGCCCGAGAAAGGAATGCGTTTTTCTGGCCCCAATCGGCTTTTTGGTGAAGACACACTGGCAAGGGCTCTTCCAAGTACTCAAAACCATCCTTTAAAAAGCTCTCAGAGCCTCGTTCAAGGTCAGCGTCAAGATGATCGGTCAGCAGTTTGAGGTAGACTCTGTTTTCTTCCCCTTTTGCTAAGCCAGGTTCCTGTCCACTTTTCCTCACAGAACAGAGACCAAAAGCCTTACCTTTTAAGCTCCACCTGGAGGAAAGTGCCCTGGGAGAGTGGTCACAAGGCCCAGGGCCCGCCAGCCCCACCAGCCTCCAGCGGTGTGACCTTGGGCAAGCTCATGTCCTCTCCAGGGAAACGGCCACACCACTCACCTCACTGAGGTGTCTGGGGTTTGTGTCTCACGACCAAATGTGGCAAGAGGAGTACATGTGTTCTGCTTTGGTTTGGTTTGGGATTTTTGTGTGTTTGTTTCACACTCTAGAGTTCTGTACAAATACGAGGAGGTAATATTTTGTTTGTTTGCTTGTTTTTTTTTTTTTCTTGCCTTCCTCCAGGGGTCCCTTCTGGCCTGGCTGCTTTGCTCACCCTGGGAGCAGAGCGTGTTCCTCCCAACTACGGCCCCGTTGCCCAGACCCACTTCCCTTCCCCCGCCCGCTTGCCACAACAATGGTTTTCCCACATAACTGCTAGAACACAGGAGGTGCTCAATGTGTCCTTTTGCATTAAAAAATGCGAGATCTGCTTATACCAAAATATCCCGGCATGTTTTCCTTGTGACGCCTTCCATGTGATTTAACATTCCGTAACAAGCCATAAACTTTGCCTAAAGTACAAGAAATATGAATGTGGCTTTTCTTTCTAATCCACATTTTTTGCTGGCACCGCTGTGTCTTGTCCGAGACCATTACTGACATAACAGCATTAGCCTAACCTAAGCCCTTCCCAGACAACGCCACTGACTTCAGCCTCTCCACTGCCTCCAGCTGTTACTGGATTCTCATTAGGATGTCAAATGAAAACGCAAATGCTCGATGTCCATAGTGGGAATTAGCTAATTCACTCATAAGAATTCTGAGCTCACTTCTTGTCAAGGCTAATTATCTATTCCTCTTAAGTGATATGTTCTGTGTTTATTAAAGCCATTAGTGCCTTTGAGTAAATGAAAAGGGCATGTGTTTTCACTGGTATGTTTGCCATAGACTCAGCACATCTTATATTCACCCTTGTAATAAAAGGATATAGCTTTACCACTGGTCTCTTTGTGTGTGTGTGTGTGTGTGTGTGTGTGTGTGTGTGTGTGTGTGTACCCACATGCGTGCACACACTGTTGACCAATGGCAATGGAAAATAATATTTTGCAGTAAACACACATAAAAAATCAAAGTCATTGATTAGATATAAAATTTAGATGCAAATAGCTCGACGCTGATGATATGGATTAATATTTTTACATTTATGTAGCACTTCACCTGCATAATAGCATATAAAGTTTCAATGTGTTTCCCCAAATATTAGAGTTAAACAGGGCATAGTGTGCTACCCTATTACATAAAGGAGGCGTTGGAGTCCAAGGTTGTGAAGTCAGAGAAGGAAAGGTAGCTACTCCCACAAGTCAGATTTCAGATGTGGTCTCACAACTAGGAAGTGACAGAAATGGGTATAAAAAACCAGGCCCCCAATTCTGACGCCCGGCCAACGTGTCTTTCACTTGACCTTGATCCTTCTCTTATTAACAAGGTGTTTCTAGGGGCACCTGGGTGGCTCAGGCAGTTGAGCAGCGACTTCGGCTCAGGTCATGATCTCAAAGTTCTTGAATTCGAGCCCCGTGTCGGGCTCTGTGCTGACAGCTCAGAGTCTGTAGCCTGCTTCCAATTCTGTGTCTCCCTCTCTCTCTGCCCCTCCTCCACTCACACTCTGCCTCTCTCTCTCTCTCTCTCTCTCTCAAAAATAAAATAAAAACATTAAAAATAATAATGTGTTTCTTGTATTGTGTTATGTGTTGTGGGGTGGGAGTTTCTTACTTACATATTGGCTTTTTTCTCTTCGCTGTCACTCATTCACTCAATTATCATCCAGTCAATACTTAATGAGAGCTTTGTACCTGTCAATCATCGGGGATACACTCCGAGACAAGATATATCAAGTCCCTGACCTCATGGAGCTTATGTAGGCTGATGGAGAATACGGACATCAAATAAATAGTCACAGACACAAATGTATCATTATAAGCCATGATAAGTGCTTTGAAGGAAAATAACCGAATGAGAAGAGGGACTATAGCAGGGAAATCTAATTTAAATTGAAAGGTCAGGGAGACTTCTTTGAGGAAATGACAGTTATACTCAGATCTAAAGAATGAGTAAGATTCAGTTGGGGGAAAAGGAAAAGGTAGAGGGAGGGTATACCAGTAGACCTAATAGCCTTGAGGAGGGGATGAGCTCAGTGTATTCAAGCAGCCAGGAAGTACAATGTTCAGGGCTCCCCTTTAGAGGATCTGGCCTCCAAGAGTTCCATGGGGGCAAAGTCTCGCCCCTGATTCTGTGTTCAACATGCCATGCCAACCGTACACTGCGGGAAACCCCCCTTCCTGGCTTTGTCTCTCCTTCACATGCTGTTCGAATTCAGGTAACTCGCTGTTTTCCAGTGGTGCCACCCCGGTAATCTATCTTTGTGGATGTGCTCATTCTGTCCCTCTGCTCAGAATAGCCTCCCCTCTTTCCGTTCTCTGTCCGAATACCACCATTCCCCAAGGCCATTCTCACGGGCAATTTTAGGTGGCCCTCCATTTGAACCATGTCTCCTAGAGTCCCGCAGCCCTTGGTCGGAACCATTCTTGGGTCACTCAGCATGTTCCTTCTTGTGTGATTATCATGAATGCATCTGAAAACCCCACGTACTAGACAGGAAACCCTATAATTGGCATCAGAGCATGAGTCATTTTTCTAGCTCCAACAGCCTTTACAACACAGTCTCACACATAATAGAAGTCCAGTAACTGCACTATTGATGAATGGATAAATATTTGTTGATTAGGCTGACCTCTCCCAGGGTACTAGGCACGAGGAGGTAAGTGTTCCTAGGCTCCAACAGTTTTCACAACCCAAATTTCATTTGCGTGGGCTCCTTCTCCTAGAGCCATACACCGTGTGTGGACAGGCTTGATAGTGGCATTCGTACATCTGTCTTGGTGACTGAGAGTCTCTGAGGACAGAAATGAGGTGCCTGATTCAGAGGGAGTCCTGATCAGCTTGAAAACTGTCTCAGCTATCACCCAAAAGTGAGCCATTTCCAAAAGGTCTAAAATGTGTCCAAAGGCCCATGCTGGATCTGTAAGGTGTCATCCATAGCTTTGCAACCAGTCACGTTTGTATTGTAGCTAATTGTTCCAATCACTAGTGAGACAAGGGGAGTAAAATTTGCCCTAAGGGAGTTGTTCCCAAACTTGGCATTAGAATTACCCAGGAGGCTTAAAAAGATTACAGAAGCTTTTATCCACCTCCAGAGATTACTTCATTGGCTTGGGGCTGTGGTCTAGTTTTCCGAACTGCTTAAAGAAGCCCAAGTGATTCTGATGTGCAGCTAGATGAGTTTGGGAAGTACTTACTTAAAGAAAGAGACCTTTCCTTTAACCGGAAGCTAAGAAGGACCCACCAGCAAAAAAAAATGAGAAAGCCCTTCCCAGGATAATTCCGAGAAACCAGGAAGATCCACTTTGCCCATTTGCTGGTACACACAGTCGGAATTTATGAACACAAGCTCTTGCTTAGCAGGATCTGTGGTGGCTGAGGCTGTCTGCTGTGTAGACTTAGCATATACTGCCTTGAGGCTTACTGGTATTGTGCTCGCACCCTACCTCCTCTGCCATCAAAATCTTATTCATTAAAGGCACTACCTGGGGCGCCTGGGTGGCTCACTCAGTTGAGCATCTGGCTCTTGGTTTCGGCTCAGGTCATGGGATCGAGCCCCACGTCCAGCTCCACACTGAGCATGGAGCCTGCTTGGGATTCTCTCTCCTCCCCCACCCCCCGTGTGTCTCTCTCTCTCTCTCTCTCTCTCTCTCTCTCTCTCTCTCTCAAAATAAATAAATAAATAAACTTTAAAAAATAATATAAATAAAGGCTGCCTCCTCCATCAATCTGCCCATACAAATAGGTAATACTTCGACCATTCTCCGAAACACTTGCTTCAATATTTATTACAGCACTAGTTTAATTTCCCTCTGTATCATAATTACTTATTAAACTGGAACCTTCTTCTTGAGGATAGGGACAACTCCTTCATCTTTATAATATCAAAGAATCTAGCATTTGGCTTTGTACACAATGAGTGCTTCATAAATGCTTGTTGAACGGACGCTAAGATTACCACTATGACCCGGACAGACTCTGTCCCCGCTCTCGTGGAGCTATAAGCTACGAAGCTGAGGGTAACTTTTAATTGCCCTTAACTCCAAACTAAATAACATCGTCATAAAATTCTCAAGGTAGAAAGAATGGGTTACATAGATGCTTCCATCCCTTCAATGGTTCCCAGTCAAACTATGGTCATAAAACCCTCCCCTTGTCACATAAACAACTCGGCCACAGCTGCAAAGCACATGGGGGCTCTCAGGATATAGAACAACTGTGATCACACAGAGTGGAGACCAGAGGGAAACATCTGGTCCCTTCTAGAGAGAGGTCAGCAGTTCAAATGTGGGACTCTCTAATCCAGACTGGGTCCGGATCCAAGGAGTCACAGCCAAAGAGGTGGATGTCAGCACTAGACCTCAGGAAGGCCTGCTCAAGTCCCGTGAGGGAAGAAGAAATACTGGAACAGAGCCCAGCCCCCAAGACCGGGCCACTGGCACTTGCATTCCGTTGAACAGACATGGATTGACCTGGTTACTGGCTACATACATTCAGGTGTCGATTTAGAGGCTGCAACCCAATCACACACAGGCCAAGCGATCTATTTTCAGATCCCGCTCACTCTTGGGGAAGAGGCTCTAAATATACCCTCCAGTGACTGCAGGAGGCAGATTATCATTGCCGGCAGCTGAGCAGGGCGGGGCAGACAGGGACTTCCAGAACCTCACCATTACCCTCGCACAGCCCAAAGGCCCCACCACTTGTAGAGCTATATTTACATAAGGGCAAGTGTCTGTTATATTTGACGGGGTTTTCATTCATGAGCCCCCAGCTGGGGGCTCTGTATGGCAACACAACCGCTATCGTGTTCCCTCGTAAGATCCACTGAGCATGGCGATGCCACAAAGGAGGACTTGGGCAAAATGGACCTCGTTCTGTTCTCAGGCATTTAGAGCATAGGAAGGTCTTGCAATTATACAGGCAATGGTAATGAAATCTCCCATATGTGTAACACCCGATAGTCTACGACATGCTTTCATAGCTTATTTATAAGCAGGTATGATGTATCGTGGAGAGCAAATGCACAGGGGGCTGCAGTCAGAAAGGACATTGGCTATCAGGACACGAGAATTTATCTTGCTGTCATGATTTTCTCTGCAGCGGGGAAGGCGTTTTGAGTTAGTGTCCCACCAAGACATAGTTCTCTTACTGCCAAAAGCCAAACGCTGTATAACCAATGCTATTTCCAGGCAGCTAATCCCAAAAGGCCAGAAAGCATTTAGTTTCCGAAGGAACTGAGTGAGAGCTGCACTAACCGGCAGCATTCAGGTAACTCTGCCTGACAGCAAAAATGAATAGAATTAGCTAAAGGCAGAGAAATAGTCGATTAGGGCAAAAGTGTGGCACAAGGAAGGTCTTAAAGTCAATGTTTAGCAGCAGCAGACAGAGTTGGAGAAAGCTCTGTGTTTAGTGTATTATCCTAGTCCTCCGGGGACATACCGGACCCAGTTTCGCCAGAATCGACCACGGGACACTGAAGAGAACCAGTGGAGGAAGTCGGCATCTGAGGCGTCTACCCCCTGCAGCAGGGGTAGCTCAGAGGGTCGAGGCACCATCTGCGTGAGACTCATCTGGGGGGCTTGTTAAACCCAGAGATCTCTAGGCCCCGCCCGGACCTTCTGGATCAGAATCTCTGGAGCTACAGAGGCCCTGGGCATGAGCATCTCTAACAAGCTCAGCAGGTGATTCCTATAAGCAGTGAAACGCGCAGCCTCCAGAATGGCACCTAAAGAAGGCCAAATCTCAACCGGGTGTTCGCACCATGTTGTGGTGTTAGAGATTACTCATCCGCGCCTCCCGGTTACGCTGTAAGGCCAGCATTAATCTCTTTTTACAGCCTGAGTTCCTAAAGCCACGGTTATTGTAAGTAGTGGGGTCAAGCTTAGGAAATTCTTTTGACTGTAAATATTGTGCTCTCTCGGGGCACCTGGGTAGCTCAGTTGGTTAAGCGTCCAACTCTTGATTTCGGCTCAGGTCATGATCCCACGGTTCATGAGGTCGAGCCCCGCGTTTGGCTCCACACTGAGAGCATGAAGCCTGCTGGGGATTCTCTCTCCCTCTCTCTCTGCCCCTCCCTCGTACACACACACACACACACACACACACACACACACACACACATCTCACTCTCTCACTCTCTCTCAAAATAAATAAATACACATTGAAAAAAAAAAAAACGGGCACCTGCGTGGCTCAGTCGGTTAAGCACCCGACTTCGGCTCAGGTCACGATCTCACAGTTCGCGGGTACGAGCCCTGTGCTGGGCTCCTCTGCTGTCAGCACGGAGCCTGCTTTGGATCCTCTGTCCCTCTCTCTCTCTCTGTGCCCATACCCTGCTTGTGTGTGCTCTCTATCTCTCAAAAATAAAACATTTAAAAAATTTTTAAAAAGTTCATCTTCCTGGTAAAATGTGGTAGAGAGAACACAATATTTACTTTTTTTAAGTGTGTATTTGTCTATTTTGAGAGAGAGAGCACGATCTGGGGAGGGGCAGAGACAGAGGGAGAGAGAGAATCCCAAGCAGGCTCTGAGTTGTCAGCATGGAGCCCGACGCGGGTCTGGATCTCACACACCGCGAGATCATGACCCGGCCGAAATCAGGACTCTGATACTTAACCGATCGAGCCACCCAGGGCCCCCCCCCCCACCTTTGTTTTTAATGTGCAAGATGCACTTCCTGAACTATCCAAACCTCTGTCCCTGACAAGCAGGTGGCCCAGACTCTGGTCGGACGAAGATTTTGGAAAAAGGGTTGAGTGCGAAGGTGAGGTAGGGGTGAAGTGGTGCTTGCTTGCAGCTATGGGTTTTGGGAAGACTTAGTTGGGAGAAAGTAGGCCCAAGAGACAAGAAATAGTTGAAAGCATTCAGCGCGCACAGGACCGGGTGAAGAGGAAAAGCCTGGCGAAAAGCAGTCTCAGAATATGTCCAGTTAGAGATGCCGCTACAGAGTCTGATGGACAGCGGGGGAGAGCAGCTCTAGAAGCAGTTTCCCGGTGCAGTGGCATGTGGGAAGAGGAAGGCTGTTCTGGCTGCCTGTGACGTCACCCATGGGCAGCTGTTAAGGGTACAGCGTTATTTCTGGAATTGCCCAAACATCAGTGACTCTTAAGGGGGAATTTCAGACACATCAGCAGGCTGGGCACAGATATTTAAGGATTGGAGCCTTTCTGACACCTAATCAAAGCCTGCATCTGAGGCTGATGTTGCCCCCTCCCGCCATGACCCTGCACGGATGCCTTTGGTCCAGACCTTTGGCAAGCTTCAGCTAGCCAAGACTGGAAGGACTCTATAATCAGAGGTGGAGAAGGCAGGGGCAGAGGAGAGGACTTCCCCTCGACATCCTGGCAGATGAAAACAGCTCCCAAGGACTTCAGGCCCCCAAAAGCTAAAGTAAGAAGAGAGGAAATTCAATTAATCCTATATGTAGTTCTCGAACATCCATTATTTTATCAACTGTTTGAGGGGCAGGGATATACCCTCTCTATACTTCAGTGAAGGATCAGTCATGCCAGGTAATTTAAGAAAGCAATCATGATTAGGGCCAAAAACTAATCAGCCTTTTTCCATTGGAAAGTAGGCAGAGGACTGTGTTCAAACTTCCATTTAGGGGCACCTGGGTGGCTCAGTCAAACAACCGACTTAGGCTCAGGTCATGATCCCCCGGTTCGTGGGTCTGAGCCCCGCGTCGGGCTCTGTGCTCACAGCTAGCTCAGGGCCTGGAGCCTGTCTTCAGATTCTGTGTCTCCCTCTCTCTCTGTCCCTCCCCTGCTCGTGCTCTCTCTCTCTCTCTCTCTCTCTCTCTCTCTGTCCCTTCCCTGCTCGTGCTCTCTCTCTCTCTCTCTCTCTCTCTCTCTCTCTCTCTCTGAAACATAAAATAAAACATTAAAAAAATTTTTTTAACCAAACAACTTCCATTCATCGATCAGCTTGCCAGGGGTCGACCAGGAAGACACTGGGAGAGGCGTGGAAGGAGCAGCTACCATCCCTCCTCCCTCCCCGTCCATCCATCTTGTGCACTCCCGGCAGATTAATCCTCCTAATGCATAGGGCTCGGATGTGTTCCTCAGGCCAAGTACTCTTAATGGCTCCCCCCCCACCCACAGAGGTATCTGCACTGGGTCCCCTTCCATCTCTCCAAACCTTTGGCCCTCGCCTTGACTCAGCACATTCTAGTCTCCAGAAAACGGCACCGTGTTCTCTTCCCCAAACCCACCCTGCTCGCTCCTTCGCCCTTGTTCCCTGCTTTCGCTCGAGCTGCTCCATCCCTTCTGGAACACCGCCTTCCCCACCGTTCGTCCCCATTGGCTGAATCCTAGCTGGCCCTTCTCTGGGCACCTAAATGCCACCTCCTCCTGGTTCCCCCAGTTAGGTATCTCTCTCTCTTTCTCTCTCTCACTCTCCCCCTCTCCCTCCTCTCCGCATGGCTGTATCTCCTTCTCTCTCCCTGCTCTTGGCACTTCTACACCCACTGCCCAACTTTGAGCACCTCTCTGTTGTGACCCACCACTAGCTCAGCCATGTGACCTTTGGGTTTTCTTCACATGAAGCCTATGCACGGACTAATGTCACTGAACTTGCTGTCATTAAAACCCATCTCGCATGCCCTTTTTAATCCACGCTCTTTCCTCAGTGTCTACTGAGGGCTTGGCCTCATTGTGATGAGGCAAGTTTCCTTGGGGTGGGGGGTAGAGGGACATTGGGACGTGTCATCCCACTCAGCGGATCAATGTGTTCTTCTTAGGAAGCTTCCCGTGCCACACCCTCATCCCCCCACCCTAGCAAATGTCAGACCTCTGCTTCTTTGCTCTCGCCACGCATCCACTCTTCCTCGCCAGCACATATCCTAATTATAATCAACCAATTGTATAACTCTGCTTAATACCTGCCTCCCTCCACGGACAGAAAGCTTCATGAGAGCATATCTCTTCTACCCGTCATTGAATCCTGGGACGTGGCTGGTAGGCAATGAGTAGCTGGCGAATGGATGACTATCATTTATCACACTCCGTGCTAGATTATAGCGTTGTGAGCATAGGGTGTGTCTAAGAATACAGGTGTCTAAGAATACAGGTGATGTAGGACATTCTTCGTATACCCCACCACTTCCAGTGGTGCCTTGTTCATAGCAGATGCTCAAAAGGAAAAAAAGCAGAAAAGAAAAAAGAAAAGAGAAAAGAAAAAAGGGAAGGGAAGGGAAGGGAAGGGAAGGGAAGGGAAGGGAAGGGAAGGGAAGGGAAGGAAAGGAAAGGAAAGGAAAGGAAAGGAAAGGAAAGGAAAGGAAAGGAAAGGAAAGGAAAGGAAAGGAAAGGAAAGGAAAGGAAAGGAAGAAAAAAGTCGTTGAAGCTATTCCTCTACTGGGAAGGCAGTCCAAAGTCAGTAATGGTGAGTCAGTAACATCACATTGGATTCCAAGCGGACACGTTGAGCCTATAAATCAACAAATTATTACTGAGCACGCAATTGGCATAGAATTTTTTGTCTATCTGTGTGCCTATCTGTCTGTCTAGGATAAGAAAAGGGGTTGTAGAGACAGCAGAGGGTCTGGTTTGAGCCCTAGCTTTGCCCCTGAGTGTCTGTATGACCTTGAACAGTCAGATTCCCTGAATGTCAGCTTCCAGTTTCCTCAGCCTTTAAAATGAGCACAAAATTCTTAGTCAACAGGGATACTGTGAAGATGGAAAGTAGGGATGTATTTGAAAGCCTTTTGTAAAACGTGAAGTGTGATAACGTGTATAATTATTATGAGTGCATGATGAAAAGAAAAGGCAATGAAGGCAATGAAAGGGAAGGAGGCTGTGAGAGTCCCAGTCACCCTCTAAGCAGTCAGGTGCAATCCAGGAGTGGGGCATGAGGCCCGAGCTCTCCGAGCCTGTCTGTCCTGACCCCCTGACAGTCCCGAAACCTCCAGAGACTCGGGTTCATCGTCTCGTCAAATGGGCTCCAAGGCGCCTGACTTCCTGGGAGGAGCGGGCTTACTAATAAAGAGATTGTCTTAATAATGTGAAGTACCGGGTGCCATGGTAACGGGCATTACATGATCTGGAGAACAGGAGCAGCTTTTGATAAGAATAGGGAGTCTGCAGCTGGGAGAAGGGGGGTAGGGATGCACATGGGATGGGGGTGGAGGAAAGGCAAACATGGGCAGACACAGAGTAGGCACCAAAGGGAACGGACGAGCAGGATCCGTGGTACCCGCCAGTCGGGGCAGCCTCTCCTGTCTGAGCCCTGCTAGCTGGGGTGTGTCTGGAGCCTCTCCAGATTTTTCTGCTGCTAGTGAAGATTAGGATCCCCCTGTGTCCTTGACCTGGAAGCCCCCAGTGCTGTTTCAAGATATGAGCGGAACGGGTACAAATACTTGGGTAAAACCAGGTTGTGAATTTACAAAAGAAAAAAACAAAAACAAAAAGCAGAAACACGGGTTTTATTTGTACTCACCGAAGAAAGACTTTAAGAAGTTCTCTTGTAACTCAGTTTGGCGTGGCCTCTTGGTTGATGGTGTTCTGGGTGAGTCCTACCAAAGTGGAGAGTCAGAGTTCATACACTATGAATAGAAGGTCAAGGCCGATGCTGATTTCCATACCATCAAGCTTCATTCCTCTATTAGAATACTGTCTGTCCATCCGGGGACACACCGTAGAGCACAGGAGGCTGCCAGGCAGAGGGAAAGCACATGAGATGGGGCAAGGAAGGATGATCCACACCTAATGAGTCCTTGTACGTTCCAGATGCTAGACTGGGTGCTTTATCCACATCAACTTCTGCCGGGGAGTCTACTGTCTCGGGTTCAGGGCCCAGCTTCTCACCGGCCAGCTGTGAGATCTTTGGGCTGTTGTTTTTTTTTTTTAAAGACAAGAACCTCTGGGGCGCCTGGGTGGCTCAGTCGGTCAAGCGTCTGACTTCGGCTTAGGTCATGATCTCACAGTTTGTGAGTTCGAGCCCCGCGTCGGGCTCTGTGCTGACAGCTTAGAGCCTGGAGCCTGCTTCAGATTCTGTGTCTCCCTCTCTCTCTGCCCCTCCCTGCTCGCTCTCTCGCTCTCTCTCTCTCTCTCTCTCTCTCTCTCTCTCTCCCGCTCTCAAAAATAAATTATAAACATTTAAACATTTTTTTTTTAAATAAAGAAAAGAAAACATCTGTTCTTATCTTAAGAGGGCCATTCGACTCTACAGACAGTACCTGGGGTTTACCAGCAGGCCTACTGGAACTTCAGCAGCTTGACCCCAAGAGGCCAGGCTGACAATGGCAATTTACACAAGTCGTGACTGTCCACAGTCTGTGGTGGTCTGGACCTGTGGGCAGCGTCAGCAACAGCCCTGCAGGCCAGGCTTTGAGCCAGCTCTACCTGCCGTGGAACAGTAGAGCCATTCTCTTCCCCAGCCTTCGTATATTTCTGCAGATTCAATAAACACAGTTTGATCAACTCCCATATCCTAGCCATCGTGCTGGCCTAGGGGACAGAAAGAAGTGCCAGAAATGCTTCCTGTCCTCCTCAAGCTCACGATCTGATGAATAATTGTGATGTGGGAACCTATATTATACTCCACTTCCCTTTAGCTGCGGCTGTCTCTTCCCTTCCCAGCCAATACCTCCAGAAGCTGCTGAGCACCCTCCCCCACCCCGCCCCACCCCTACTCATTTGCTCACCTTTCACTTGCTTCTGAGTCCGCAAATCTGGCCTCCACAGCCCCCACTCTGATATGACCACTCTCTCCAAGGTCATCAGAAGCCCCTTTGTTTCAGATTTGAATTCATGTTTTAGCTGTTTATCTAACAATGGACCAGCGTTCAACACTACTGACTTCTTCTCTTCCCCTCTTGAAGCATGATCCTTTGGCCTCCTTGGCACAATCCTCACAGATCTAAGTATTCACAGCCCCTCTAGACATCTAGACTTGGATGTCTCACAACTATCTCACACCTGACACAGCCTAACTAAACTCAGGATGTTGCCTCCAAATCTGCTTTTCTTCCAGCGTCTTCCACTCCTGGATGGCAGCTCCAGCCAATATGAAACCACTTTCCCCCTTGTTTCTTTTACTTCCTCCACCACTCAATGCTGTCAGTTCTTCTCATCTTCGATGCACCCAGCTTGGTCTCCATCTTGTTCTGCCTGGATTGCTGCAAACACCTCCTTTTCCCCTTGCTTCCACTGTTACCCTCTCCATCCCCTTAGTTATACAATAGCCAGATTTTTTTTAATGCAGAATTGATCATATGACTCCTATGCTTAAGTCCTTTCATGAGTAGGGCACCTGGGCGGCTCAGTAGGTTAAGTATCCGACTCTTGATTTCCACTCAGGTCATGATCTCCTGGTTGTGAGATCAAGCCCCATGTCAGCTTCTGTGCTGGGCTGGTCATGGAGCCCATTTAAGGTTTTCTCTCCCTCTCCCTTTGACCACTGCTCATGTGTGCTCTCTCTCTCTCTCTGTCTCTCTCTCTCTCTCTCTCTCTCAAAAAAAAAAAAAAAAGCCTTTAATGTTTTATAATTGAACTGAAAAGTAACCTCCTTTACCGTAACTTGATCTTTAAGGTCCCCATGACCTGCCCCTGGCTACTTCTTTACCTAAACTCCTGTACTCTTGCCCTCGATCACTGTGTCATAGATGCACAGCTCTCCTTTCAGTGCCTACGACATGTCACACCCTTTCCTGCCCCAGGGCCTTTAGACATGCTATCCCTGCTACTTGGAATGCTCTGGTATTCTACCAACTCTACCAGGCAACTCCAACCAATATTTTAGGACCCAGTATAAATGTCACCTCCTCGGAAAAGCCCTTCCTAAGACTCCAATTTAAATTAGATCTTCCCACTATATTCTCTTATAAAGCCCTGGTATTTCTCACCAAATCTCACCAAAATTTTATATTTATCCCATTATGTATGTGATGTTTGCATCTCTAAGACTTTAACTAGCATGAGTGCAGGCATTTTGTGTATCACCTTTACTTTGTCTTTCATTTAAGAAAGAGACCTGGTAAATAAATAGGTCTCTACATCCATAAAGGAAATTCATGCTGACCTCAGAAGTTAGTAAACTTTCTCTTTCATTCAAAAAAATATGAGTGGGATTTCCAAGGACACCAAGCATTTGAGAAAATTCAACATCACTAAAGAATCTAGATGAACAAATAAAAACACTCACTCCAGAGAAAACAAAACAGAAAAGACTTTTTAAATGATTCTAGGGGTACCTGGTGGCTCAGTCAGTTAAGCATCTGACTCTTGGTTTTGGTTCAGGTCATGATCTCACAGTTCATGGGTTTGAGCCCAATGTGGAACACAAGCAGAGCCTGCTTGGGATTCTCTCTCCCTCTCTCTCTGCCCCTCCCCTGCTTGTGCACTCTCTCTCTCACACACAAAATAAATAAACTTAAAAAATAAATTAAAACAACGATTCTGATTCCTCTTCTCAGAAAGATTCAGGGAGAAAGTACATCCATAAAACAAAAAGAGTTGCTGTAAAAAGAAAACATTCAGCGAGCAGGAAAGAGATACTGGAAATTACAAACATAGTGGCTGAATGGAAAAGGTCAATGGAGCAAGTGAAGAGCAAATGCAAAAAGACTTTCAGACCATGGATCATTAAGACAAAGACATAGAAAATTTCAGACAAAAAGTGAAGAGACTTAGAGGGTCAACCCAATAAGTGGACCATCAATTTAATGCATTCCAGAAAATGTGAACAGAGAAGATGGACGGGAGAAAATGATAAAAGAAAGAAAGAAAGAAGGACAAGTGCCTGGAGCTTACAAAAAATACACACTAGGTCCACCACCCAAGTATATCCAAGTAAAAGTTTAGAAATGCCAACTGTCAATACTTGAAGATTTAGGAAAAAATAAAAGTGGTTATCTGTAAAGCAACATGTATCAGACTGCCATCACTAAAACTGTATGCTAAGTGTCGGAAATTTGACATCCACTGCACCTTTGTTAGTGTTTATTTATTTGAGAGAGAGTTAGATAGTGGGGGAGGGGCAGAGAGAGGGAGAGAGAGAATCCCAAGCAGGCTCCACAATGTCATGGCAGAGCCCAATGTGGGGCTTGAACTCACCAATTGTGAGATCGTGACCTGAGCCGAAACCAAGAGTCAGATACTTAAGCCACCCAGTGCCTCTGCACCTTTTCATAATGATCATTTGAAAGCATACTCCAGCCAAGTGAAACAGATATCTGAGCGACAGGAGAGCACGGGATCTGGAAAGAGTAAAAGTAACCCAGCAATGAAGTGAATTGAAACCCGTCAGTGACAGTTCCCCAGGGGACCTAGAAAATAACCAAGCATATTAGGAAAGGACACAGAGCACTCTGAGAAGGATATCTTTGAGAGTCAAGGGCCCTCCCTCAAAATTCACAGCTCCAAAGGTAGTTGCTATCGATACTTAATAGAATAAGTGCTCACAGAATCATTGGCATTTATTTAATGCAGAAAGGGAGCTGAGAAATTCTTTCACAGAAACAATACTGGATTTTGGAGTCAGGCCACCTGGGTTCAAGCCTTGCCTCTGTTACTCACAACCTTGAGAAATTGCTTAGTCTTGCTGAATCTCAGCCCCTTGTGTCTAAAATTGCAATGATGATTGGCCTTCGCTTATGGTTATTTTGGAGCTGGATCGCGGTGATGTACATACGGTGCTTAGAATGCTATGCTCAGCACTTAGTACATGCTCAATAAAATGGTAGCCACCATTGTTCTACGGAGACCAATCCTGAGGTGCAGAGAAACTAAGTGGTGTGTGGAAACAAGAACATGAACTCAGATACAGTTCCTTCTCCAGGAGGCCACATTGCATTTCATGGTTCCTTTATGACTCAGGAAACCTAGAACAACGTTGGCTGGCTTCCTGAATGTCCTCACCTAGGCTGGGGATGTTCATAACTTTCATGTTCAGTTATGTCTCAGCTCAGGTCCAGTGCTGAAGAAGAATTAAAATTAAATTAAAAATTGTTTAAATCAAGGCAATTTCCCATAACAGGTAATTAGGATGAGAAGCTGGATGATCTAAAAAGAATAGCGTTGTCTATGAATGAAAAGGAAATGTAGTTAGGAATACCAGGAAAAATAAAATTAGCAAAGAGTTGTATTAAAAAGTCACAGTCAAAATACACAAAAATAAAAATGTATCATGATTCTGAACATGAATAGAATGTATGAAAACAGAATCCATCTGACATTGATTCTGGAAGCATTCTCCTTTGAACGGAAAGTCTTCACAACGTAGTATGAAAAAAGATAAACCGAGGCACATTCAATTTTTGAAGAGTTTATTTGAGCAAACATTGGTTGGAATCCACCAGAACCAAGCCAAAAGTGGTTAGGGGCACCTGGCGGACAGGAACTTGGGGAGAGACTTTTATAGAACAGACATAAAAGCAAAGCGAGGAAATTATTTCATTGTCTAAATCGCAAGCTGTTGCCTTATTTAGGAAAGCCTAGTTGGCTGTTGTGATTGGTTACTATTAAGTTTTGCTTTCTTGGATACAAGTACATTTATAGGAATTGACTCTGGCTTAGGTAAGCTACCAGAACATTAGAGTCACCTCAGCCTAATGGCCTCCGTGTTTAATTACTTCAACAATAGAATTACATCTTTTCTATGGGTCTAATCACACTGCTTGTTCTGAGGAAAATAAGTAAATAATCATAACATAAATACCCATTGATTTTTAATCTGTAAAAATCAGCATATAAGCCAAACACAGAGGATCTAATGGTAGTTACAGAACAGAGTGTAAATATTTTTTTCAATTTATTTCAGAGAGAGAGCACCCAAGTCGGGGAGAGGGGCAGAGGGAGAAAGAGGGAGAATGGTAAGCAGGCTTCATACTTAGCATGGAGCCCAACTTGGGGCTCAATCCCATGACCCTGGGATCATGACCTGAGCCAAAATCAGGAGTCAAACTCAACTGGCTCAACCAGCTGAGCCACCCAGGCACCCCCAGAGTGTGACTATTTTACACAAGCAATGGAAAAGTAGGAGAGCAGCTGGTAGAAATCAGAACACAGAGGAAGGTAAAGTCCTTATTTTGCAGTGCAAAAATCAGAAAAGTACTGTCTAGAGTTGAGATATCGAGAAACATAATCTTTTAAAAATATAAATTTAAATATGGTATTTAAAATTACACAGGTGAAGAAAACAAGCAAAATTAGAAGGAGGATTACAGCAAATGAGTTATATCTTTCTTCTTTCATGGTAAGAAATCAATCAACACTGTTTAAAAATGAAAAACCAAGAGAAAGGCATAAAAGCATTTAGATGGTTAAAGGTTGGAAATAGGCACCAGAAGAACTAGAAACTGAAATAATTAAACAGAGGCACAGGCAAGGGAAGGGGAAGGAACATTTCTACTTTGCATTTTCTATTGTCCTTGATTGCCTGAGTATTTCTTATTCTGTGCATCTATTACTTTAATTAATTAGGGAGCGAAGAACATGGAAAGCTAAATAAATAGAACCTCTGGGAGAAAGGAGTCAACCACAGCGCTCTGAGGGGTTGAACTGCGTAGTCTTACGAAGAATGAGTGACCTCAGGACTGTTTCCAGAGTTCAGCCAACGTGAGCACGGCTCAGGTGTGCCCTTCTTATGTCTGAAATACAAATGGCCTGCAAATCTGAGCTGATGGCTGGCATTACAGGAGATCAAGGCCTAAAGAGTTTCGTTGGCCACAGCTAAAGAGGGACCCATCGCTTCAAGAGGCCATAAGCCAGAGATTCTAACGCAGTGGTGGGCTGGGTGTAGGTCATGACTTGGTGGTCAACACTGTAGGCTCTGGGACAAACAGCTTTATCTGGACTGTCACTTACTAGCTGTGTGACTACAGACAAATGATGGAAATAATTATACCCATTCCCTCGGGTTTTGTGGGGCTTAAGTGGGCTCATTTGTGTGGAGATGAGTGTTAGCTGTCGTTATTATAAACTCTGGCCTCAAGGAGAACCTAATGTCAGTAACGAATGTTTTGGAGATTCCACTAGGTGATGATCCTCTCTAGCTCTTCCCTTCCCTAGTAAAGACACCTTGATTTTAGCCTGGGGGAAGAGAATGCCGGTTTGGGGAACAAGAAATATCAATACTAATACTACTAATAAAAGTTAACATTTATCGAGCTGTGTGTTTGCCAGATGCCAGGAACTGTGCCTAGTACTTTACATACGTCATCTCAGCCCACCTTCACCGTCAGGTGAGACCGACTTTATTATCTCCGGTTTTTTAATAGTGGTAAAGCCCACATAATAAAACTTACCACGTTAATTATTTTTAAGTACGCAGTCCAGTAGTGTTGAGTACTGTGGAAAATAAGATGGCGGGTCCAAAATGGAGTTGCCTGTGCTAAACCCCACCTCATCAAACACCGTCAACTCAATTACAGTTTCCACTCTATCAGAGATGGAACTGTAAACGAGCCAACCAGGAGCCTCCTAAGCAGCATTCGGTAGGAGATCTGCCTTATAAAATCCCCACCATCCCCTAAATGGAAAGTAACCATCTACTAACCTGGTATAAGTTGCTTGTTCCTGCTCCTTTCTGCCTATAAAAGTCTTTCATTTGTACAGCTCCTTGTAGCCCTTTTCTTTCTTTCTTTCTTTTTAAGTTTATTCATTTATTTTGAGAGAGAGACGGAGAGAAAGAATCCTGAGCAGGTTCATCACTGGCAGCTAGAAGGGCAGGGCTCCATCTCACAAACCGCAAGGTTACGGCCTGAGCAGAAATCAAGAGTCGGGCTCTCAGCGGACTGAGCCACCCAGACGCCCAGGAGCCCCTTTCTATCTGCTGGATTGGGTGCCACCTGATTCACGAATCACTGAAACAATAAGACCTTTAAAATTTTCTCAGTTATATGTCCACATTGTACATTCACACTGTTGTGCAACCACTCTCCAGAACTGTCTTCACCTTGCAAAACTGAAACCCATTAAACAGCACTCCTTTATGATCTCCATTTTGCGGAAAAGGAAACTCAATGTTAAACCATGTGTAAATGCTGTTATTCAATCATTTCTAACTTTTGAACAAATGGCAGTTTGGAATAATTCCATTTAAGAACCCAAGCCAGTTACTAGAAGGGCCAGGTTTCAAGCCTGACTGCAAAGCCCCGACGTAGACCCGGCTGGGGAGACCACCCCTGCGGGAACGCCTGACCACGGACGGCACCCAGGATGTGGGACTAAGCCACACGGGCAAAGAGAACCTACAGGAAGAAGCACATAGAAAGTGACTTGGACTTTTTCACGTCATTAGAAAGAGGCATTAAAATTGTTCTAAATTATTCTAGGGCAGAGCTATAGGGTAGATCCAGGTGTGGAGTACCTGACACTGATTCGATTGCCCGGGGGAAGGATCTTTTTTTTTTTTTTTTTTTTTTAATAATAAGTGGGGCACCTGAGTGGCTCAGTCAGTTAAGTGTCCAACTCTTGATCTTGGCTCAGGTCATGAACTCATGGTTTGTGAGTTCAAGCCCCACGTCGGGCTCTGGGCTGACAGCATGGAGCCTACTTGGGATTCTCTCTCTCCCTCCCTCTCTCTCTCCCTCTCTCTCTCTCTCCCCTTCCCCCACTCGCTCTCTTTCAAAAAAAATAATAAAAAAACATTTTTAAAATTCTTTAAAAACATAATAAAATGCACAAATAGAGTATTTTCTATTCCCTCTCTTCTTTGGACTCTTTGTGCGACTTTACAGATCCTTAGTCGTCAAGGGCGCCCTTCTCAGAAACTGTGAGGCTGCCGTCAGCCTTGCGGGTGGATCTTCATGAGCATGAAATGCATCAGGAGGCAGGAGAGTTGGGGAATGAGCTGCACCCCAGAGCAGGGTTGCAGAGGTCATTCGTGCATTGCCCTGAGGCAGAGACAGGGGTGAAGTCACTGCACCCCATGGCCATTGTCCTCCCATGGCTCAGACAGTGGCCTCGGCGGGCACTCTATAGTTTTAATATTCATGCACACCTCCCTTTGAAGGGTCCACACCCTCTGGAAAGTCCCTTTACCCACTAGCGTGTTCAATCAGTGGTTTTCCCCTCAACCCCTCCTTATCTCTGTCATCACCTCTCAGCATATATCTGCTCCCTGAACACTTCAGCACAGACTCAGGCTTCCTCTTCTTATTACTTTCAGAAAATTCTGTAGGTGGAAAGAAATTTAATCGGTGATAATAAGGCTTTCTATTTTTAGAGCTCCTGCCTTCTGAGCAACCCAGAGAATGCCACAGTTATAACAGAATCAGTTAAAGGGTTGAAAGGGTCTTCCAAAGGTCTTCTAGGGAAGTCCCCTGCCGAGAGGCAAGAGTTCCCTGAAAGCCATCTTGGGACAGGTGCTAGCCTCCTTTAGTCTGACCCTGGACTCAAACTCAGCTCCATGTCTGGGAGTCTCAATCTCCAGAACCTATCCCCACCCCCAGGCAGAACTCTTCTTTCTATCCCCTGCCCTGGTTCCTCTCTCACTGAAAGGGTTGCAAAAGACTCCAAATGTTCTCCCAGCCCTTAGTGTTTCATCCAGTCAATGCCTACACCACCAATACAGTGATCTTTCTAAACCACAGCTCTGATCATACTTGCATTGCTAGGCCAGACAATGCAGTGTTATGGGAAGACAGTGGGGATGGGGATTAGGGAGAATGTCACAAGCTGGGACTCAGAAGATCATAGGAGGTCACCAAAAAGAGTGAGGAGAAGGAGACGTGTCAGCAGAAGGGCACGGCCACTGCAGAGTCTGGGAGTCAGAAGTGCATGGATGTCGGAGGCACAGCAAGTAAGGCAGAGTTGGGGTGGGGGAGCGGAGAGGGGCCACCAGATTGGGAGCCAGGACTTTTTCCCCAACAGCAGTGGGTTGCTGGGTGGCAGGAGTCATGGCGGAGGCCTTGGGCAGAGTTAAGTTGAAAGGGCTTGATCCCAAGGAGAGAGGAGGATACAAGTACCAGGGATGATGGCGCTAAGGAGATCACAAGACATGGTGCCATCTCACCCCATTACCAGGGCTCCAAATTCCTCAAACCATCCACCCCGGCCCCCACCGCCCACACATGGATCTGCACAAGTCTTCCCTTCTGGAGTGCAAATAATCCTGGTTACCTGTTGTCATTTCTAAGCCCCGGGATAGCCCGGGGTCGGGGGGGGGGGCAGTGGGGGGTCTTGGATTTGGAGTCAAAACCTGGTTTCAAATCTACCACCCAAGAGTTTGCCCTCATCATCGAGATTCACCTTTGTCAGCGCAAAATTACAACACAAACAGCTCCTTCCCAGAATGGATGGGAAATAATGTATGTGGCTTAGGACACATGGACAGGGCTCAGTCTGTGCAATTTTACCATAAATCGTGTTGCTTTCTCTGGGATTCTGTCCATATTCCCCCGAGAGCGTCCAGGAGTTCTGTGTCCCCAAACTTTAGGCAGGTGTGTGCAAGCTCCAGCTAACAGCACCCCCAGGTTACCAAGGGGTTTTCCTGGGTTCTCTGGCCTGACTTGGATGAGGCTGGCACTCTCAGAGTGGGTTAATGGGGACTGTGTGTGTGTGTGTGTGTGTACAGGTACACCTGCGTATCCCATTTCCGCAGGGGGTAAAGCTGGGGAGAGAGAGGCATCAAAAGGGCAAATGAATGTCGGATGTGGAGCCAAGCCCAGCAAGAATGGGGTTAAAGTAGATGAGCAGCAGGAGGTCTAAGGGGAGGGGCCAGGGTCCCCCTTGCTCAGTCCTGACAGCCAGCGGGTGCCATGGAGAGTGGGCACGGCAGATTGCCCACAGCTTCTTGCACGCTCCCACTAGGGCCAGGATTCAGGATGGAGTCCTTGCCCCGGCGCGTTACCTCTGAGCTGGAGAACTTCTGCAGGGCTCAGGGCTGGGGGCTAGATGGAAGGGAGTGGGTAAGTCCACTAGCTTTCAGGGACCCACCAACACTTCCCAGAGCTTCTTCGGAGGACAGGCTCTGTGACCCCATGCTTTTCCGTGACATCACTGTCAGTGACCTTTGGGGGCCAGTAGGGTGGAGTCCGAGGGGACGGGTACAGGCCATGATTCTCTGGTGGTCACAAAGGTTGGGATTGTCAGCCGCCCAGAGCTGGAGGGCAGCCTCAATGGGCACAATGTTTCTTGCTGGACTGGGAATGGCTTCCCTGCCCCGGGATATTGCAGAAATAGTGGACCTGTTGTCTTCACTCCTTCTTTATATTAAAAAGCACATTGTTGAGCACAGAGGCTGTGTGTGTGTGTGTGTGTGTGTGTGCACGCACACACACACACAAGTGTAAAGAGTCGCGGAAAATGGCATTTTGCTTTTAGAACAAATGATGATGATGTGAAGTGGAAAACTTGCAACCCAGCCAGCAGAGAGAACTGTGTTTGTGCTTTTCAGAAGCCTTGGGAAGAAGAGGAGGAAAGAGGAGGGGGAGGCGGGGGTAAGACTTCCGCTGATGTTTCAAGAACACCAAACAGCGCTGGGACAGATCAATATGCCCGATGAGTCCAAAGCTGATTACAGCAAACACAGCCAACTGCCCTGTGTTCACTTAAAGTAATAGCCTTAAACACTCGACGGAAATAACTCAATTACCTTATTGATTTGGGATTTCAGCCACCTCCCCCCGCCGACATACAACACACACGAACCCTACTACCGACCCATACATAGCATTTTTTGTTGGCTTTGCCTCTTTTTAAAGAAAACTAATGTCATTGGCATGACCTGCACCACCAGCTTGGGAAATAAAGCCACCCCTGGTTTTTTATGTGCGCGTTACTCACCCAGGTGCCCCCCTGCCCAGATTGAAGGATCGCATAACATCTCTCCCGGGACCTCCTCCCCGCAAAACTGAAGAGCCCCAGGTGCTCGCTCAGCCCAAACTGGTTAGTGTAAAGAAATAATTGAGAAACCCGATCAGCTCACCAGCAGCCCCCTCCCCCATTTCCCACTGCTATTGCTTCCACCCAGGCCACATGGTGCGGCTGCTGAAGTCACGCACCCCCCGCGCTCCCATGTCACCACTGCTGTGCGGCGCCTGGCTGACCCAGACCCCACACAGCCAGCAGAGTCTCCTGAGGGCGGACAAACCCGTACGCACCCACTCGTCCCCAAGCCGTGTCCTCCAAAGCAGGACGGGGCAAGAGGCTTCAGGAAAGCCAGGAGCATCACTACGTGAAGACTTTCCCCTGGAGACCCCTGATGCTGTGTCCTGAGAACAGACCCGGCCAGGGACATCAAAGCCATCACAGGCAACTTAAACCGTCGACTCGCAACAGCTCAGCTGGAAAGAACCTCAGACATCATCCAACCAGCCCTCTGTCCTGGAGAACGAGGCCTGGCAAGATGAGGTGGCTTTCTAGCGTCCCATCTCCAGCACGGGGAATG
This sequence comes from Panthera tigris, assembly GCF_018350195.1. Taxonomy (NCBI): domain Eukaryota; kingdom Metazoa; phylum Chordata; class Mammalia; order Carnivora; family Felidae; genus Panthera; species Panthera tigris. The sequence goes on along the minus strand of NC_056678.1, from coordinate 60,484,451 downwards.
CGCTTTTGTGGGGGGTGGAGGGGAAGTGAGGTTCGATTGCTGGAAGGCCTCGGAAGGCATATAATTGCACCCTTAGCTACCTGAGTGAGGACAGGACAAAGTCACGCCTGTGCCAATGCCTGGCCTGCTCAGCCACGGAGCTCAGCCACGGAGAAGTCCCTGGTGGGCCTCTTCCCACCTCCTGGGAAGCCCCTTCGTCCCGGGTAACCCCTAGACTCTGTCTGCTTATCAGCCTTCCCTCACCCTGTGTTCCTGGATTTTCAAGCTCCTCCTGTCAGCTGGCTCCTTCCCACTCATTCAAACCTTTCTAAGATTAAAAAAAAAAAGTCCCTTTTCCAACATTTTTCTCTCCGCCCTCCTCACATCTCTGCCAGTCCCTTCTCTCCCGCTCTGTCCTTCATTTCTCTTCCCTCGGAAAAAGTTTACATGGACACCTCCCGTCCCCACGCACACACTCACGTCCATCTTCCTGGCATGTGTGTCGTGGGAGAAAGGTGACAGATTCCAGAGCGTCCTCAGAGGCCCCGTGGCCGCGTGTGGAAACGTCTGGTGCTCGCTAAGCACTGGGAAGGTGGGGGTGGGCACAGGAAGGAGGGCAAAACCAGGCTGCTGTCCCCAGAAATGCCCATGGCCCTGCGGCTCTGCGGGGGCCGGGTGGGAGGGGTCTCCTGGAGGATACCCCACAGCCAGTTCGTTCGGTACAAGGGGGGCATCTGTTCCACTGCTTCAGGCTGAAAGGTCACCAGCACCTGCCCCTCCCTGACCCCCACTGGTCAAGCTTTCCGTGGCGGGTAGGAGTTTCTTTTTGACACGGGCCGCTCGGACTTTTACGCCCTTGCAGGAACTTACTTGGAAGCCCAATGGGAAACTTTCTCTCCCTGACACTGACCACGTGTTATTTACTGGGGAAGGAAAAGAAAGGGAACCAGAGTGTACCGAACACCTACTAAGTGCCAGCTGTTGTTCTAGGAGTTCGAGACACAACAGTGAGTAAGACCCATGTGTTCCCTGCCCTCGTGGGGCTTCCGTTCTAGCAGCAAAAACATACACAGGTGCACAAACATAATGATTACAGATCGTAAGAAGTGCCAGGAAGGATTGCCAGGGCGCGACACTCAGGACGGCACCAGGGACATCCCTAGGGTGGCGGGAACGTCTCTCTTAGAAGGTGACGTCGACCCTGAGACCTGAACAGTGGGGAGGCGGACAAAATTCGAGACGGAATTTAAAGCCATGCATTGTGGTGGCCATGCTATTGTCATCCGCACTTTACACATCAGGACACTGGTGCCCCGGAAGATGAGCTAATGTGCCCAGTGGCAGGCTACCGGCCGATGTGAGTGACACCAACGCGTGCTTTCTGTTACCCTCCCCCCCTTGGGGTCCTTGTACCTTCTCTCCCGAATCACAGAAGGCACCTGGAAAGCAAGCTTTGGAGTCTCCGTACGCAGGTGTTATGTGACCCTGCTTCGAGATCTGTGTCCAGCCACGGTAAGGGACGTATGAGGTCCTACCACTACATGCACGAGGAAGGTTAAGGCTGCTCTCTTTTCTCTAGGTTCTTGGAAGACAAGCCAGGGTGTAACGCACCGCCCGGGCATGACATTTGAGAGAAGTGCAGGGCAGGGAAGGGGGCTGAGGTCAGCGTCCTTGCTCCCAGAGCTCTGCGGTGAGCTGGCCCCGCAAGGACAGGGTGGTCTGGCCAGGCACACAGGAGGGGCCCGGTTCACTCCAGGCACCGTGTGAGCTCAGGCCGGAAGCTGCCTCTTCCAGAAGAGACCGAGGGGCTGCAGGAGGCTGCCTGGAAAAGCTGCCAGAGCTCTCCGTGACCCCCACCACATGAGAAAGTGGAAGCATTGGTCCAGGACCCTGCGTTAGTCCACCGGTTGACATTTTCTGACCATTTAAGTTGCGGGTCCCGAGTACTGGACGAGGCTGTGGGGGCATTCAAAGAGCACAGAACCATGATCTCAGTGGTACAGGACTGGCAAACCTCCTTGGGGAGAAGTTCTCAAGATTCTGAGTCAGCTGGAGAGCACTTGTGCCCAGCCACCAGGCAGTACATTGAAAGCCACGTGACACAGGCAGGCGAGGCTGTGAGGGAGGGCTTCCTGGAGGAGGTGGGGCATATGTGTGTCAGGTCGGAAAGGTGGCGAGAGAGCCACATTGGCAGAGAGGTGGCGGGAAGGACACTTCCAGTAATGGACATGCCATTTGCCAGACCACAGAGAAAGGTCGGGTGAGGGGCAGACAGGGAGAGCGCAGGCACGGAACTAGGGACGCCAGGATCCAGCGGGTCGGGGAAGAGGGACTCACTGAAGGTTCTTGAGCAAGGCAGTCACAGGGTAAAATTCTAATAGCCATTCCTCACTTGCATGCAACACTTTGCAATATTCGGGTTCCTCCACATACACGGTTTCCCTTCATTCTCACAACCACCCCATGAGGGACGAAGTTACCGCTGCCTCTGTCACTGAAGAAATGGGTGAGAAACGTTGGAAAGACACGCCCATCATCACACATATGAGGGAAGGAGCCAAACCTGGAGCCCCACCCCTCGGCCTGTGTAGAGGGGGGAGCAGGGCAGCCTGGAAAGGGCACGGCTTCTGAAACCAGACAGATCTGAGTTCCAATGCTGACACTGCTGGTCACCACTAAGCTGTGTGGCCTGGGACCGACTATCAACCTCTCTGAGCCTCAGCTTTCTTCATCTTTAAGCTAAGGACAACACTACCTTAGAGAGACACAGGTGCGTTGGGAGGCGGAAAGTCACGACGGCCTCTGGCACAGCATGGAGGTCCTACGGGTACAAGTCGCCCTCCTCTTTCTCCGCTGCTCCCCACTCAGGTCCTGAACAAGCCAGGTCATTACCCCAGCTTCCCTCTGTCCCTCAGCGGGGCCACCGAGGCTCTGGGGACAGGTCGTTCTGGCCCCATGACCAAGCGGCACGGTTCTGCATCCCGTCTTCTACAAGGTCACGGCCGGCCCAAGACACACAGGGGTGTCACAGCAGCTAGAGGGCACTGAGACCATCAGACAAGTGGGGAGGGGGGAGGGGGAGGAGGGGGAGGGCGCCGGGGCGGGAAACGGCTGGACCACAGGTCTGAGAAACCATATAGCACACTTTCTTCCACTGTCCCTTGATACAACAGGCCCAGATTTGGTTTAATTTTTTTTTTTTTTAACAAAACAAACAGGATCTGAAATAACAGCCCACACAAACGACTTCTTAGAAACCTCACCCTTGACTTATCGTTGGGAATAAAAGCAATTTTTTATCCTGGCCAAGCTCTTTATTCTTTTTGGAACATTTTCATATACATTATTTCATTTGATCCTCAGGACGCTGAAAGGGAGACAGGCAGGCTTTACTGTTCCCTTTGAACAGATGAAAAATCCATGGCTTGGCGTGGGGGGCGGTGCGGGCAGAGCTCCCCACTCGCTGCCCGCGGCGCCCTCTCCTCACTCGCTCGGTGCGCAACTCAGACTCCACATCCACCCCTTGATAAGCCCCGCTCTGATGCCTGAAACCCTCCCCCGTCCCATTCAGCTACTGAGTCATCAGGCATGCTCGCGGGAGGCTCGTACAACTGGAGGGCATGACGGAGCAGTTTTGAAAAGAGTCAGCCGCCCTGGACACCGCGGGCAGGTGCACTACACTCCCCACCGTACCGTCGAGGGTCCCTAACCCACCACCCTGCCCAGGAGCCCCTTCCTCACTGCTCCAACCACCCCTTCCTACCCTCTGTCAACCCGGGACCCTCAGAAAAGCAGAAGACTGCTTTAGAGTCAGGTCGCCTGAGGGCCAAGCCTCTAGCTTCCGCTTGAGAATTTCAGTAAGTCCGTCCGCCCCTGGAGCCCCGCTCAGCAAGCCTAAGGAGAGGCGAGGGCTGCCGACCCAGGCTGCCGATTGACTCATACGTACACACGACCTGCTCCCCAGCGGCAGAGAGCAGCTCGGGATGAGAACAAATGAACACAACTGAACCACTGTGGGCTCTAGGCACATAGGACATCTCAGTGCATGCAACTGACAAAGTCCCCTGCCTTCGCTTGGCCTCTGTTCTAGGGAGGGGAGACGGCAAAGCAAAAATGAGTGCAACCAACCCATAAACGAAGAGGCAGGCTAGGTGCCGTGCGCTATTTGAGAAAAGAGTATTATAGGGTAATGGGGATGGAGGTGCCGGGAAAGACAGGGAGGCGTGCAGGTTACTATTTTAAATAAGATTGCCATGAGCTTCGTTGAGAAGTTGACGTTTAAGCAAAGATCCGAAGGAAGAGGGGAGTTTGCGTACAGATATCTGGAGAAAAGGCTTTCCAAGCAGAGGGGACAGCCAGAGCAAAGGCCCTTGGGAACAGGGAGGAGGCAAATGTAGCTGAAGCAGAGGACGCAGTGGGGGAATAGTAATAGATGAAGTCAGAGAGGGAACGGGGCCAGGTTCTACAGTCACAGAGGGTTTTACAGGACATTGTAAGGATTCTAACCTTTACTCTGAATTTGGAGGCTTTTAAGCAGAGGAATGAAATGACCTAACTTTTAGCACTATCACTCCAGCCACTCTACTGGGGACAGAAGGTACGGGAGCGGGCAAGGGGGACACCTGGGACACCAGTGAGGGGGCTGCTGCAGGAATCCTGGTGAAAGGTAATGGAGTTTCAACATGGCGGCAGCAATGGAGATGGGAGGAAGAGGCCCGCACCAGCCATGTTGGAAAGGTAGAGCCAACAGGACTTCCTGATAGGTTAGGTGGAGGGTTAGGGCTGGGAGAAGAGGGGGGTGTAAGGTACTCACCAGGGCCTGGGCCTGAACAGCTGGGAGAGTGGAAATGCCATCACCTGAGGGGGCAGGACTGTGGGGAAGCAGGTGGGCATGAGGGATGCGGGGCTCGGGTTTAGATGTCCACTGGATGTCCAATGGAGGGAGACGTTGAGCTCACATGCCACTGAAGCCAGCTGCTGTGTCCTTGCTGATAACCGCCAGTCAGCATCCACTGCCCCGCCCCCAGAGCAGATGGCCCTCGAGGACGGCTTACCCGGCAGCCTCATGCTGTGGTCACTGGGCACCCACCTTTCCAGGCCATGCCCCATGGACCAGTCTCTGTCACAAGGCAGCGCTGAAGGTTCCGAGGTTCGTGGCACAAAAAGCAGCCTCAGGGAAGCATTTTCAGACCAAAGCTGACGGCGTCCCAGAAGTCAGCACGCTGTCCTTTCTGCCCACAACAGCTTTGTCCAGTAGAACTTTCTGCAGTGATAGAAATGTTCTGTATCTTCCCTGTCCAATGTGAGAGCCACTAGCCAGGTGTGGCTTTTGAGTACTTGAAATGTTGGGATGCCTGGGTGGCTCAGTCGGTTAAGCGTCTGACTCTTGATTTCAGCTCAGGTCACGATCTCATGGCTCATGAGTTCGAAACCGGAGTTGGGCTTTGCACTGACAGTGCGGAGCCTGCTTGGGATTCTCCGTCTTCCTCGTTCTCTGCACCCCCCCTCCCTCCCTCTCTACCTAAATAAATAAGTAAAGTCAGAACAACTGAGAAATTAACTTTTTTGTTTTAATTTTAAGTAACTTAAATCTAAATAGTCATATGTGGCTACTGACTACCATGTGGGACACTACAGCCCTAGGTGGTCCTTCCCACTCCACACCATCTAGCAAAACTGGGCTCATCCTTCAAGGCTTCATTCCAAGGTCTCCAACCTTCCTTCTGTTCACGCGAAGAGACAGACCCCTCTTCGGTTCTCCTATAGTGTTTCATACGTATTTCTCGTATGTCAGTATACAGGAATGATTTGGTTGCACGTCTACCCCCCAGTAGACTGCGGGCTTCCTGCAGGCAGGGATCTCTTTCTCGTCTCTGTAGTGCCTGGACTGGCAAAATGTCTGGCACGTAATAGGTGCTAAACAAATAACTGTTGAATGACTAGATGAGTGAACAGGTACATGCTTCACGCTTGTGCCCAATCTTTATTTCTTATTTCCACTAAGCGTAGAGGAGTGTGGGAAAGGTCAGAGATGGGAAACGAAAATCCGTTCGATTTTCTCATGAGCCCCATCTTCCTCTGACAGCAGAGTGAGGGACAGAAAGAGCAAATGAGGTCAAGACCGGGTTCAGAGCCCACGGCCCCCATCTGTTGAAGCAAACTTGAAGGCATTGACTTCAGCAGAATGTCAGGGACTTCAATATTAGACCAAGTACCTGCAAGGGAATTTCTAACTTTGAAGCCAAAAGAGGGGAAAAAAGGTTTTGGTCTTTTTTTAAGTATAATTTATCATCGAATTGGCTCACATACAACACCCAGTGCTCATCCCAAGTGCCCTCCTCAGTGCCCATCACCCACTTTCCCCTCTCCCCCACCCCCCATCAATCCTCAGATTGTTCTCTGTATTTAAGAGAGAACAATGGTTTGCCTCCCTCCCTATTTGTAACTGTTTTTTCCCCTTCCCCTCCCCCATGGTCTTCTGCTAAGTTGCTCAAGATCCACATATGAGTGAAAACATAAGACACCTGTCCTTCTCTGACTGACTTATGTCACTCAGCATAATACCTTCCAGTTCCATCCACGTTGCTGCAAATGGCATTATTTCATTCTTTCTCCTTGCCAAGTAGGATTCCATTGTACAGATATACAAAAAAAGGGTTTTTTTTTAAACAGATAATCACGACAAAATCATTTTGAGTTGATAAGGTGCTGCATTTGATGCAGGCATTTCTGTCCATGAAAACTACATGATTTTCTGCTTTATAGTTTAGTGTCAAAAGCCATATTTGAGGTTTGTTCTTTAAATCAACTGTATCTATTGCTGAGCTCAGTGGCTCAAACTGAATCACCAGAAGTGATGAAGCCGGGCTTTGGCACGCTGGCACCTCCAGGTCTGGGTCCCGGGGGGGCTTACTAAGTGTCTTTAAAGCTAACTGCAGGCCTGGGGCACGTGGGTGGCTCAGTCGGTTAAGCATCGGACTTCGGCTCTGGTCACGATCTCACACTTCGTGAGTTCGAGCCCCACGTCAGGCTCTCTGCCGTCAGCACAAAGCCCGCTTTGGATCCTCTGTGCCCCCCCCCTCTCTCTCTGCCCCTCCCTGGCTTACTCTCTCTCAAAAATAACATTGGAAAAAAACTAACTGCAGGCCTGAGCTTTTCAGAGAGTATTATTATCATTAAAAGTTTCATCTCTCTCTGCAAATAGTGTTTGTGTATTTCTGTGTGGAAGGCATGAGGGTTGTGGAGAGCACAACATGGCCCCTGTTCGTGAGAAGCTAACACTCTAGGTAAGAATTACAAGAAAAGTGATCTTGCTTCAGGAAGAAACATGGCTTAAGGGCTTTGCTGTAACTATTAGTTTGGTAAATGCTAATTTTTCCATAGATCAGACATTGACTGGCAAAGACCCAGTGTCTCCAGACAATCAAATTAAGCCTTGAGAGGATGAGAATGAGAAGAGGGGGAAAAGAGAGAGTTGGAAAACCCAACAATGAGATGGAGATGGAGATGGAGATGATGGAGATGATGGAGATGATGGAGATGATGGAGATGATGGAGATGATGGAGATGACGGAGATGACAGAGATGGAGATGATGCAGATAATGCAGATGATGCAGATGATGGAGATGATGAAGATGGAGAAGATAGAGAAGATGGAGAAGATGGAGATGATGGAGATGATGGAGATGATGCAGATGATGGAGATGACGGAGATGACAGAAATGGAGATGATGCAGATAATGCAGATGATGCAGATGATGGAGATGGAGATGGAGATGATGGAGATGATGCAGATGATGGAGATGATGGAGATGGAGATGGAGATGATGCAGATAATACAGATGATGGAGATGATGGAGATGATGGAGATGACGCAGATGATGCAGATGATGGAGATGATGGAGATGGAGATGATGCAGATAATGCAGATGATGGAGATGATGGAGATGACGCAGATGATGCAGATGATGCAGATGATGGAGATGACGCAGATGGCGCAGATGACGCAGATGATGCAGATGATGCAGATGATGCAGATGATGCAGATGGAGATGGAGAGAGGGAGATGGAGGGGGGAGGGAGGAGAGGGAGAGTTTGGGCCCAAGATGCCTCTGACTGTGGTTGTTTCTTCTGTTCCAAGCAGCTGGCTGGGTGTTTGGAGTTTGCGATGACTCACCATGTAGGCGGGGTGCCGAGGGACGAAAAGAGAAAGCCACAGAAGATGGGAACCCCCTTCGGGCCCCTTGGGGTGTGGCTCTGGCGTTCTGTCTCATGGCCTCACACAGCCCAGCCTTCGGCGCTCGGGAGCCATTTTATGAGGTGGTTTCAGAGCCCCCCCAAGTTCCCTGGGGGTTTCCCCCAGGACACAGGGACTTCAGTGTCCTTGGTTGTAAACCTGAGTGACCACACATCAAGCCTCTCTAAAAAGGCAGCAGTGTTCCCTTGGAAAAATGGGGGTGTTAGCTTGAGTGTTCCTCCCAGAAGAGGAAGGGAGGAGGGAGCAGAGAGGACTGACCCGAGCACAGACGCTCATCTGGGAGCTGAACTGCAAAGCCCGACACGGCCGGGACCGTAAGGTCTTAGCTCCACGTGCAGGCTCAGTGGGTGCCTGGGCCTCGTGGACTGAATTCTGTCTCCCTCCCTGCAAACTTAAAGTCCTATCCCTAGTACCTCAGAACATGACCATGGAAACAAGGCCTTTAAAGAGACGATGATGTCGGTGCCTGGGTGGCCCCGTCAGTTAAGCGTCTTACTCTCAACTTGGGCTCAGGTCACGACCTCACTGTCTGTGGGTTCAAGCCCCACATCAGGCTCTGTGCTGACAGCTCAGAGCCTGCTTGGGATTCTCTCCCTCCCTCTCTCTCTGCCCTCCCCACCTTTGTCTCTTTTCAAAATAAATCAATAAACTTAAAAAACATTTAAAGAGACGATGATGTTAAAATTGAAATAAGAGGGGGCGCCTGGGTGGCGCAGTCGGTTAAGCGTCCGACTTCAGCCAGGTCACGATCTCGCGGTCCGTGAGTTCGAGCCCCGCGTCAGGCTCTGGGCTGACGGCTCGGAGCCTGGAGCCTGTTTCCGATTCTGTGTCTCCCTCTCTCTCTGCCCCTCCCCCATTCATGCTCTGTCTCTCTCTGTCCCAAAAATAAATAAAAAACGTTGAAAAAAAAAAAATTTAAAAAAAAAAAAATTGAAATAAGAGTGTTAGGGTGACCATAATCCAATCTGCCCCACGTCCTTATAAGAAGAGGAGATTAGGACACGCAGAGAGACACCGGGGGGGGGGGGGGGGGGGGTGTGCCCAGAGGGATGGCCATGTGAAGAGACAGCAAGAGAGCAGCCACCTGCAGGCCAGCCAAGTGGAGAGTCCTCTGAGAAACCAACCCTTGTCAGCACCTTGATCTCGGGCTCCAGATTCCAGAACTGGGAGAAAATCGGCTCCTGCTGTCTGAGCCACCCAGTCTGTGGCATTTTGCCACAGAAACTCCACAGACTCATGGAGAGGGGATCGGAGTGCATCATGTGGTCTGAGGGAGGGGCCCTGGGAGCTCCTCCAATGTGGCGCATGTCCTCCACTGGCCCTGACCCCAGACAGCCACTACGAGAAGCCGACGTCTGAGTTCTTCCCACAGGCCAGATTCTAGGCTAGGTTCCTTTCTATTCTGTTACCTCACGTAATTGTTAATACACACCTGAGGCTTAAAGCAGTGAAAGGGCTTGGTTTCCCCAAGGTCACCCGCCTGGGACCTGCCGGACCCAGTATGGAAGCCCAGGCCCTCTGATTCCAGGGGCAGCCACACCCTCAAGCTTTTATTTATGTTTTTGTTTATTTATTTTTGAGAGATAGAGAGACAAAGCGGGAGCAGGGGAGGGGCAGAGAGAGATTGGGGGATGCAGAATCCCAAGCAGGCCCCAGGCTCCATGCTGTCAGCACGGAGCCCGACACGGGGCTTGAACTCACAAACCACGAGATCGTGACCTGAACCAAAGTCGGATGCTTAACCAATGAAGCCATCAAGGCACCCCTCTCTGGAGACTTTAAAAGCCAGGAATGTTAGGGACTGCATGCCACTCTGTCTTTCCAAAGTCCCAGGAACACAGTCACCCCTAACTGTCCACTGGAGTTTCTGTGTACATATTGTGACACAGAGAAATCTTTATTAAGTCCTACTTCTATTTTTACTGGACGTTCTAAGCCAAACCCTCCTCTGACCACCTACGCTATTTAGTAGCTAGTTAAGAGCCACATACAACGCCAAAGATATTACTAAGGAATCATTTAAGAAAACGTTACATTGGACTCTTGCACAGTGGGATCTGACCTCCTGCACAGTCAGAAATCCACATAAAAGTTTTGATTCCCCAGAAACTTAACCACCAATAGCTTACTGTTGAGTGGAAGCCTTACCAATCATATAAACAGTCAACTAGTACATTGTTGTATGTTATACATATTATATGCTGTATTCTTAGAAGACAGAAAAAAGAAAATATAATTAAGAAAATCATAATAAAAAGCACATTCACAGCACTGTGTTGTATTTATCAAGACAAATCCACATACTACGTGGACCCGCGCAGTTCAAAGCCATGTCGCTCAACGGACAACTGGATTTTAGCCTCCTTTTCGGGATATTAGCCTCCTTTTTTCTCCTTGGCTAAGTTTGCCAAGCCCAATGCTGTCTGGAGCTGCTTGTTGATATCTATTTTTAATGGGATATATTTATAATTGGATGTATTTATAACCTCTTCCTCATGGACACTTGCCTTCTTTCTGGAATCACAGAGGCATTTTAATGAATTGGCTATGATGGAGGAGAAGTGACTAGAAACAGGTTGTCTGTGGAGCTGGAGAGTCCTGCCTACTCCTGTACCAGGCGCCTGATGCACCTTGTGAAGAAAGGTCTTCACCACTGCCATCTGGTTCCTGCTTCCACACGAGATAGAGATAGATCACTCCCGGAAGGGACTGAGGACATCGGTTCCAAGGTTTAGCCAGCCAGTGCTGAAAGAAGCCTTCAGTGGAAATCCCTATGATTGAATTCTGCTTGACAAATATTTATCGTGTATCTATTACATGTTAAGCAGATTCGTTGTTTCAATACAGTGCTCTTAGCAAAATCATACAAGCATCAAAACTGAAAGAAATCTTAGAGATGATGTGATTGGATTCCCTTACCTTAGAGCGGAGGGACACAATGCCTGGACAGGGAAAGCGACTTATCCAAGGTCAAGCAATAGGTTCTAGGCAGGCAGACGACCAGACTCCTCCTGAGTCCTGGGCCAACGGTCCTGACGTGCCGTGCGGCAGTCAGACCTCTGAGGGTATCGGGTCCAAGTTGGTTCACCACACTGTGGAAACCACGTGCACATCTGGAAAGGACCCATACAAAATAATAATAATAATAAGTAACTGAAATTGACAAGGGATGGAAAATTGATTTTTAAATTAAGTAGCAAAGATTCCAGCTGGACGTAAGGAAGTACTTTTCAGCTGCCTGCATGACAAAATATCAAAATGAGCAACTCAAAGGAAAGCACGGGGAGAAATTCTCAAAAGGACAGGAGATAAGCATCTGTCTTTGGTGGGTGGGGGGTCACCTGCTCCCAAACAGGGAGCCGCAGCAAATGTCTCCATTCCGGCCAGCTCTTAGGATTCCGAGGGCCTTCTACAGGACTCTGGCCAAGCCAACTACTGTTACTGAGCTCTGCATCATTGGCTGTACAGTTTGTTTGAAGTTTCCTCTTAAAACCACTCCTTCACCCTCTTGGTTTTTTTATTTCAAAAAAGTCTTCATTAAATGTATTTTTAAGGGGCCAGGGCAGAATCTGGAATGTCTGAATCTCGGGCTTTTGGGACTTTTTTTTTTTTTTTTTTGCCAGAAGTGACAATGCTGAGGGATTAGAGTCTTGGCAGTAACTACAGGCCCAGGCAAGCAAAAGGTCAAGTGCGGGGCGAGGTTAGTTGACAGACACCATAGATCTCGACAGGCAGGGTCCTGGAGATCAAAGCGGCATTATCAAGCACAGCCGAACTCTGACCTTAGAGCAAAAAGGCCACTTGCTTTCCACCCTTTTTACATAATCTAAATATAGGTCACCTGAAGTTCAGGATACACATCAGAAGCAAATGAGGGCAGAACCTTGACAGCAGCAGGGTTAGAGATGCAAGGGGCGGCCACTGCTCCCCCCACCCCGGCCTGTGGGGCCACATGAACACCCCAAAGTCACCCCGGGCACATCCATAAGGAAATTTAGTGCATCCAGGTGGCATCCACCCACAATGAGTTACCCTTGTGTCCTCCGGAACTGAGAAAGCACCAAACCCCCGGGTTATCAGGGGATCTATCCTTGCTCCTTTCCCGTTTCTGCAAAAGGCATGTCTGTGACGTCCCTAAATAAACCCCTCAGTCCTCTCCTGTACAAGTCCTCCTGGGACCCAGTTGGGTCTCGGGCTCTCAGCGAGGTCGAGCAGCGGTGAGTTACTCCATCCCGGTCTCCCTTGGTGACATTCCTCACTCACAGACACTAGCACTGGACAACTAGCCTAACTGTTGCTCCATATGGAACAAATCTCCATCGCTGTCGGACATGAGAAGGACAGACCCTCACATCTCAGCTAAAGGTCGCCTACTCAAAGTCAGGACAGAAGCGCGTACATGATGACAGAGACACAGAGGAACACATTAACATAATGGGCTTCCTCCTGTTCTCGGACACGTGTCACCTTCTGGGCTTTGATTTCACCTTTGGTGTTCAAAGACGTTGGCAAAAGTCCCAGATATTAGCAAAGGGAGGCCAACCTAACGAGAAACCCTAGATGCTAAGTCCATTTGTTTGAAGCCCCCCCCCACCGCCTGCCGCCCGCCCCGCTCCACCTGCCAGCAAAGACGTTGCAGAATTCACATGAAAACGGGCCCCTGTTCTAAGGGATCATAAAGTGGAGCCATTTCACTGGACCCTAGGACTGGTCCCGAAACCCCAACAGCCTGCTGACATCACCTGGTTCTGAGTCAAAAGAGAGAAGATTGTGTAGACCAGAATTTTCCTACCTTCACAGCCTGTGCTGCGTTAGGTTCCTGCTTACTTTCTCACCAGAAAAACATTAAGGAAAAATTTCGTGCTTCTCTGTCCTTCCTCCTCACTTCATCCCAGTAGAGAATTCTTTCTAGATGAAGGACATATGTGCAGGCCAGCACATGTGTGCACACACAGAGCACACAAGTCACAAATACTCAGGCTAGCATTTGGCAGGTGGTCAAATCCTTTATCAAATGAACCATTTTCAAGAGATTCCTCAAGGATAACCCCACCAAACTCCAGGTAAACAGTGACGTGCTCACTTGAATCACCAGGAAACCACCAGCGCCTTGAGGACAAGGATGCTGTCATTATTTGGGGATCCCTGCCACCCAACCCTGTGTCCTCACATGACAGTCCTCCAACAAATGTGTCTGTGAATGAATGAATGAATGAATGAATGAATGAAACTCTCTCCCTTATTATGGAGACCATCTCCAGCTACAAGGAAAGGCTTCTTTTCTCCCCTAAATTTCTTCAGGGCCATTTCCCAGCCCCCACCCACCCCCAGTGCCCAAGTCACATCCCTACATCTAAGAAACTGAGAATAGAGATTTCCAGAACAACGGTAGGATGCTATGTGGCTAGTTCGTGCCAAAGCCAGCTTCTTATTTAGCAGTGCGATTCCACACCAAGTGTCTTCTCTTCATGGAGGTTTTACCATGAATTCAAAGCATAATGCCAAATGTAAGTTCAGAAAGCACCTTTTAAGAAATGAATTTTAGGGGCGCCTGGGTGGCTCAGTCGGTTAAGCATCCGACTCTTGGTTTCGGCTCAGGTCACGATCTCAGGTTTGTGAGTTCAAGCCCCACATCGGACTCTGTGCTGACGGCGTGGAGCCTGCTTGGGATCCTCTCTCTCCCTCTCTCTCTGCCTCTCCCCTGCTCACACACTCTATCTCTTTCAAACTAAATTAAAAAACTTTTAAAAAAGAAATGGATTTAAGGCAGTGACTGCCGACGCTTTTCTACACGATCCCCTGACAGGTGTGAATATTTTTGTTCGGAGCCAGCTGCATCAGACGCGGTCTCCTCTACTGCTTCTCTATCGACGCTCTAGCTCCTGTTGCGAGAACCGTGCCTGGCACTTGGGAGCCACTCAGGAAGTATTTCTCGATTTCACAGAACGAGTAAAGGTATAAATGAATGAATGGCAGGCTGACGTCTTCTGTGCTGCTGTGAGACTCTCCAGCCCCGGTGAGCCTCCAAGGCAGAGTCCCACGAGACGGGGCAGTGGTTATTAAACTGCGGGATTACCAGTTTCCCAAGCCAGAATCAGGGGCTACCTACTCCTTCCCTCTCATTTGCCCACCTTCAAAAGATAGACTCTGTCACTTATACCTGCTCACCTCTAGGACCGGTTGTGAATGACTTAGTTCTCTGGGCTGGGTGAGACAGGAACTCAACTAGAATGATCTTATACAGAAAGGGTCCCTGGGCAATGCTGTGTCCTTCTCAAGAAGCTTGTGGCTTCTGTCAGGTGCCCTCCTAACACAGCTAGTCTGCCTGGCCCCTCAGGCCTGGGGTTGTTCATGGCTCCCCCTGTGACTCGCCATTCCTACGAGCTGCACCCCTCCCTATCGGTTTCCCTAAACCCTGCTTGTATCATGATAAACAGTCCCTTTGTTAAATCCTATATACTTATCAAGTGCGAGCGTGCCTTGTCTTTCCTGCTGGGACCCAGACCCATATATCCACGCTGGTCTCCTTCCTGACCCAAAGTAAACAAACCAAAAGTTCCCAGGTGTTTCTAATCACAGTTTCCTTGCATATACTAGTTATTCAATAAATATTTATGAAGGTAAATCATCAAGTCCTATCACCAATAACAAAACTAACCTCCATCTTTTCCAATTACAGGTCAGTAGATAATTTCCCTTAAATCTCAAAACTTCGGGTTCGAATACACAAGATTTTAAGAAATAAGAATCTCATTGTAGGGGCACCTGGGTGGTTCAGTCGGTTGAGCATCTGACTCTTGATTTTTCTCTTCTCTCTCTCTCTCTCTCTCTCTCTCTCTCTCTCTCTCTCTCTCCTTCTCCTGCTCTCCCCCACTCACTTTCTCTCTCTCTCCCTCTAAAATAATTTTTTAAACAACAGTGCCGAATAAATACCATTAAAAAAACAGAATTTCATTGTAAGTTGGTAAGCCATCCATTTCTTACTAGAATCATCGGTCTCCACCTTGGACACATAACAAAAAAGTATTATGCCTGGAGTACTTTTATAGTAATCCCTGGACCCATCCCCCACATTCTGATTTAATTAGTCTGGAGTGGATCCCAGGCACTGCCAATTTTTTAAAGCTTCCCAAGTGGCTCTAAAGGGCATCTAAGGTTGCAAATCACCTTTCTTCGCAGTACCTACCTTCTCCTTCCCAGGGGTGATAAATGTCTGCTTTAGCCATAATGAGGTTGCAAAGGTGAAGAAAAGACTGCATGTACGACTGGAGGAAAGGATACCTAGGGAAGTATTTCAAAAAAATTTCCCTCTTAAACATAAATTCATTGAATAAATAAAATGAATGAAATTGCAAATAGCACCAAGGTCACAGTGAAGAATCCAGAGCTCGGGGCCCTGTTTTAGTGTCAGCCCAGACTGCAAGCTAGACTCAGTGAGGAGATTCAGAAGTGTTCACGCTTTGGTCCCACCCCATGGCCCCACCCCAGACCGACAGCTTCAGAATCTATGAGGTGGGTCCCAGGAGACAGTAGTGTTTTTTAATACCCCAGGTGAGTCTAAAGTGGCCAGAGTTAAAGACCATTAGTCTAGACCAAGCAATTTTTTTAAACACCTTAGAAATTACATCATAGATCATGTCATTCTTTTAACACAAGAAGAAATTCAAATGTTTTTGTATAGAGACCAGCAACACCTTGAAATCTGGTCTAAATGTGATTAAATGGCATTGTTGGTAAGTCTAGCTAAGAATTTTTAGCTGCAATGTGGCAAATATGGGGCGGGGGGGTGGGGGGTTGCTGGACAGGACAAGACCAAACCAAAGCAAACCAGTAAGCGTACCTGGCTGCCTGTCATTAGTTGGTAACCAGATGTCCCAGAGGGTAACGCTGGCACATGGGTCTGGATGTGCCCTTTGCCAAAAACCGGTAACTCTCCTGGACACATGGTCCCCAGATGAGGTGAGTTCTGTGAAAAATGTTTCTCCAGCAGATGTACGGACCACCAGCTACAGGTTTTCCATTAACACCATGAATCAAAGGAGTGTGCAAGGTTTTCCGGAGGAGAAACAGAAGGCCAGCCTGCTGGCCAGCGATGGGGAAGCCACAAAGGAGCCCACGTTCAGCTCAGCTGGCCCCAGACACAATAAGCTCATGCCGGCCAGACGTTCCTGTAAAAAAGCATCAGTGTATTACCGGTGATTAAATCCCTGTTTGCCTTCAAAGGAACTCATTTCTTAAAGCTACTTCGTAAACTTACACCTTGAAGTGTGCTTTTAATTTATGGCCAAACTACAGTAAAGAGAAGCAACGTAACGTGGCACAAGAGGGCTCAGTAAGAGTCTTCTCTGGACAGTTCATTTCTTCACATGTCAGATTCGCCTAGCTTGGTGCTTCTCAACCTCGGCCGCACCACAGAATGCCATATCAGAACATGTGGATGTCCGAGTGGGGACCCCAGACATTCTGATTTGATGTGCTTGGAATGCAGCCCAGGCATCAGTATTTCTAGAATATTCCCCAAGGGATTCCAGTGCGGGACCAGGTTGAGAAGCCCTGCAGTGGATGTTCCTGAGGCTCCCCCTCCGGCCCCAGCCTTCTCCTGAGCAATTAGAAGAGGTGAGTAATCCACGATGGAGACATCCCAGAAGCCCGCTCGAGGCTAGCTACTTTGCCTCCTACGAAGGCTACCATTTCTTTTTTTCCAAAATGAATAGAGCTCTCAATCGAGCAACAACAACAAAAAATCTAAAACATCTTTGAAAATAGCTTCCCCCACATGCTGTGCCTCTGCCATTTTTCCCTGGCCTGAGAAGATGTTCAGTGGCCCTTCCCATAGCCCGATCTCAGCACACACAAAGACCTGCCAGGTTGGGTAAGGGGTGTTTGCAGCACGTCACTAAAAGTGTTCTTGATTCCACCTCCGCCCTTCCCAGTGCCCCTCGGGCCTTCGGGCTGTGGGCCCACGTACATTTTCACGGTTGGCCTTAAAGGACTGATTCCCATTTTGGTTTGGATTTGTTGCCAGACGGCCCCACCCGAGTCCAATTTCCCATGTGCCGGCTGAACCACCAGCGTGGAAGAATATGCTAACATTCCAGAGCTGGAGTTTTGCCAGCCATGTTACATCAGGAGAACTGAGTCCACATCAGCCTTCCAGGGTCACTGCGCTCCCGCTGCCAGGGAGCCATCCTGGAAGCCCACAGTGGATGGCCCCAGCCCTTCATTTCACACTGTCTAGTCCTTGATTCCAGCTGTGGAGAACAAACCCAAGGAAGGGGGCGGGGTGGGGGGAGGAATCCAAGGAAGCACTCATTCAGGGCCAGATTCCAAAAGCAAGTCGTTAAGTAGACGTTGTGGAGCAAACCAAACTTCTGGACACCGGTAAACTACAGAATTAAAACCAGGACAAATGTAGTTACGTCTAGACACTGGTCCGTCAAATCCAGGTTGTAGACTGAGTTGTCCAGTTAACTGCTCTGACCTACACCTCTTTGCCCATGGAGACATAGCTTCCATATATTAAAACTCATCAAGCATTGCTTTGCCACCTGAAGGCTGAAATGACAATGGAAAAACCACATCTGGCAAAAGTTTGATCTTTGGCTCAAGAAATTAGATTGGTTTTAGTGGGGTAAATTTTACAGCCCGGAGAACTATTTTCAAGTTGCTACAGCTTTGCAAATTTGCAGTTTCCACCACCAAAATTTTCTCAGCGTGGGAAAGAATGAGGAGGGCCACCCAGGTCTTTATTTGGGAGTCGCCTGATGAGTTTGTACTTGCCCACAGATGCCCCGTTTTCAAGACAAAAATCCTACTTAATAAGAACATTTCTTGGGTTTTGGAATTATTCATCATTACGTTTCACCAGATCCTTCGCACCAGAAGTAGAAACAAGATGGAGGCATGACGCCTGGGGAAAGGTCAGGGACAGATTTAAACGCGTCTCACTAAGCAAGTCAGCTCGTGTCCCTGCTATCAAGCTTCTATGCCAGCTGTCATCCACTATATCCTTACCCTGGCCCCACCCCTCCTCTGCCCGGGGAAAATGTCCAAAGGAATCTCCAACCCTACAGAAGAGTGAGCAAGGATTATTTCCAGCATCGGCCGCTCGGGTGACACAGGATGTGTCATGCCACCTAGAAATACTGAGGCCAGGAATGGGCACTAGGTCACATTTGGGGAACACAGGCTGGTGATGTCACACTCTAGATTAGAATGTGGGGTGTCTGCGGACACTGTGTTATTGGCATCACCTGACGGTGTAGCTCGCAGGTGAAGAGCGTGCGATCTGACGTAAGACTAACCTTGGCTCAGCTCCCAAGTCCTCTGTTCTCTCAAGGGAGACCTTGAACAAGTTATGCAACTTTCTGGTCCTCAGTTTCTTCCTCTGTAAAATGGAAAAAGTCCACTTACTTTGTAGGACACATGTGAAGATTAAGGCAGTGTAAAATGTTGAAACACAAAAAGGAGCCAAGAAATTATGGTTGCTTTTAGTATCCTTTATCGGCATCTAGAATGATGCAGCTATAATGAGGTCTGTCCACCTAACAGAAATGTTCTCAGGGCCTTATTCTGTGCATTGACTTAATTTTTTTTTCACCGAACAATTTTTTCCCTTCCAATTATACACCAAAGCAGGTACGTGGCACAAAGTGGAGGCATCCGCTAAAGCGAACGCAGAAATTACCTGGAAAGCAAGTGAGAGACATGGCCTCAAATGGCACATAGGCCTGACTCAGGCCAGCAAGGTCAAGGCCAATGTGGCTCTATGAAACATCCTAACTAAGGATGTTTTTTTTCTGAAATTTTAATTTTTTATACATATATATATATTTTTTTTTTATTCAAGTTAGTTGATATACAGTATAGTATTGGTTTCAGGAGCAGAGCCCAATGATTCATCACTTACATATGACACCCAGTGCTCATCCCAACAAGGGCCCTCCTGAATGCCCATCACCCATTTAGCCCGTCCCCCACCCACCTCCCCTCTGGCAACCCCCAGTTTGTTCTCTGTATTTAAGAGTCTCTTATGGTTTGCCTCCCTCTCTGTTTTTCTTTTATTTTTCCTTCCCTTCCCCTATGTTCATCTGTTGGGTTTCTTAAATTGCACATGAGTGAAATCATATGACACTTGTCTTTCTCTAATTTCACTTAGCATAATACACTCTAGTTCCTTCCAAGTTGTTGCAAATGGCAAGATTTCATTCTTTTTGATCACCAAGTAATATTCCATTGTGTATATATACCACATCTCCTTTATCCATCCATTGGTTGATAGACATTTGGGCTCTTTCCATAATTTGGCTATTATTGATAGGGCTGCTATAAACAATATAGCACATGCACCTTCAAATCAGCATTTTTGTATCCTCTGGATAAATACCTAACAGTATAATTACTGGGTTGTAAGGTACTTCTATTTTTAATTTTTTGAGGAACCTCCATACTGTTCTCCAGAGTGGCTGCACCAGTTTGCATTCCCACCAACTAGCTAAGGATATTTTAAAAGAAAACCAGTCTTATAACTTCCAGATACAAACTAAAAGTGACATCATGTCAAGGAAATGTCATATAATCATTTTTTGGAGGCTGCCTTAGGAGCCACATTGAACTTGTGATTAGCACATCAATTCTTAATACATGAGAGCTTTCAATATGTTAGAATGTCTTGAGAAAGGTTATGTAGTATTTTAAAGCTTTTAAAAAACATTCTGTTGGGGACGCCTGTGTGTCTTAGTCAGTTAAGAGCCCTGATTAACTGATTTCGGCTCAGGTCATGAGCTTGCGGTTTGTGAGTTCAAGCCCCGCGTCGGGCTCTGCACTGACATCGAAAAGTCTGCCTGGGATCCCGTCTCCCTCTCTCTCTGCCCCTCCCCCACTTGCTCTCTGTCTCTCAAAATGAATAATAATGACAATAAAAAAAGCATCTGTTGATGACATGTCTGAAGTTCCTTCTGCGTGAATGGAGCAAAGATGGACTCCAGCTGCTAACCAAATTAGCAATGGCCTTCACGTCAAGTGGGGATAGCAACACCGCTTTCCTTCAAGGACCAAGGTGGGACCTGCAAAGCACTGCACAGAGCACCTCGGCACCCAGGAAGTGCTCCCGGTCAAGGTTAACTGCTGCTGTCATGGCTACAGATTGGCTGGCACTCTCATCCAGTCGTTCGATGACCAAACCACACCTGTGCTAGGCACCGGGTTTTCTGAGAAGAATACTCCAGAAGTGCAGTCCCTCAAGACTCTCTAAGACTCCAGGGAGTGACGGACATGTAAACGTGTTCTCGTACAAAGTGGCAACTTCTCTAAGCACTGGACAAAATGCTACAGGCACCCAGAGGGGAGCCAAGGCAGGCTTCACAGGGAGTGGAAGCTCTTATGTGGGTTTTAAGAGATGAGTAGGAATCTGTCTGGCAAAGGGAAAGGGCATGCAAGACAGAGAAAATAGCATGTGCAGAAGCCGGAGTTAATTAAAAGGTGTCAGGGACTGAACTGTTTCCCCCCAAATTCAAACGTTGAAGCCCTACCTTCCATGTGGTAGTATTTGGAGGTGAGACTTTTTGGCGACAATTAGGCTTAGATGAGGTCATGTAGGTGGAGCCCTTGTGATGGGATTAGTGCTCTTCGAAGAAAGGAAGAGACACCAGTTCTCTCTCTCTCTCTCTCTCTCTCTCTCTCTCTCTCTCTCTCTGCCCTATGAGAACACAGCTTGAGAAGGCGGCTGTCACAGGCCAGGAAGCGCACCCTCCCCAGAAACCAAACTGGCTGGAATCTCAATCTTGGATTTCCAGGCTCCAGAAGTATGAGAAGTAAATGTTGCTTAAGCCACCCAGTCGATGGTATTTCATTACAGCAGCCTGAGTAGATTAATCCAAAGACATGGTGATCTTTGAGGAACAGTGGTGACCTCTGGATAATGAAAGCAGAAGTCAGCCAAGAAGGCTTTGTAGAGATCGTTGGAGGCCAGACCGTGAAGGAGCCCAAGAGCGAGCCAAGGATTTGGCTCCAATGCTATGGGCCTCCAGAACCAACAGATTTGGGCTGGGAAATGATGTGCATTGATTTCTTTTCTATGAAGAGAAGTCTGGTGCCAATAGGGAAAGAGAGACTCTGCAATTTAGAAACAACAGGAGGAGAGGCCTCAGGAGTGAAGCAGAGGGAAGCTGCTTATTAGCTGGTAGGGAGCAGCAGCCACCTTCTCTGCAATGGCTGGGCTCACAGCTGGTCAGCTGCCACCAGGATCCTGCGGCCCTGCAGCCCGTGTGCAGAGAAGGCCTGGCGGATGAGAAAGGGGATCTCGGTTTGCTCGTCAGCGCAGAGACTCAGCTAAAGAGAGCTGCAGTGTTTAAGGACAGAGCCAGAAATGAGAAGTCATTCTTCTCACCAGTAAAAAAAAAAAAAAAAACCAGCCTTGGTTTGTCCCAGAAATTCCCAGAATGTGACATTTCGGTGGAGAAGAACAGAAGATGGCATGTGAGGGCTCCCGGATTATTTTCCCAATGTGATATGCAAGCCCGTCACCTTGACTTACGCATTTTGGTTTTGCCTCTGAAATATGCTTGGGGAAGCATGTTTAGAAGCTGAGCTTCAGAAGAGCTCAGGGTACTGAAGATAAAGGGCAAGATGACCAGCTGTCCTGGTTTGCCCAGGACTATCCTAGTTTTACACCAAAAGTCCCCCATCCTGGAAAACCTCTCATCCCAGGAAAACCAGGACAGCTGCTCACCCCAAAGAACGATTATAAAATGCGGCAAAAAAGACTGTGATTCAGTATTTATCAAGTCCACAGGAGACAGACATGATACTCGGTGAAAATGAGGTGATGATTTTTCCCCAATGTAATTTTAGGGTGCCACACATGAGAGCTCAGAGAACACACATTTCCTCTAACAGAGCCCAGCATGTTGACTATGAAACCCAGGAAGCAGGAGACTAACAAAAATAATGACAGTAAGGACTGACATATTGGGCATTTATCATATGCTAGGCACTATTCTAAAAGCTTTACATAAATTAAATAATGTAATCCCAACAGCTGTATGATCATCATCTCATCTTACAGATGAAAAAAAATGGAGACACGGACATCGTGTATACGACAAGTGAAAACAGGATGGAACCAGAGTCCGAGACCAGGCAGCCTGGGTCCAAGGTCCACACTTTCAAACAGCTCCCGTATATAACATATAACAACTGATGTTCCCTGAGCATCTACTGTGAGCCAATCATTGTGCTAAGGAGGCTTTTCGTAAAGCATCTCCTATAACCCTCACAGCAGTCTGCCGAGGTCTAGAGAGGTTATCCATCCTTTCGACCAATATTTGTTGAGCTTACGGTTGTTCAAGAATTATAATGTTATATGTTTACAGGGGAAGGAGGGTGAGGGTTTAGACCAAAGCAATAGCAGTAAATATGGAAAACAGAAATGAGAGGCAGGGCTCCAGAAAAATTTCTGAACTGCAAACATCAGGACATGTGAGTGTTTGAACATGGGGGATGGGGGCGGCGGGAGTCAAGGAGCACTCACGATTTTTTTACTCGAGGGACTGGATGGATGGAAAACCATCTATCAAAAACAAGACTACAAGAAGTTTTCCTTGAGGGGGAAGAAAATGAGGTCATATTGGAATGTGTAAGTTTCAGCTACTACGGGTCATTGCAAGTCGATGTGGCCAGAAAGTTCTGGAAACACGCCTGGAGCTTAGTCTCCATGGTTGGGAACCAGTAGCCCAGACTTGGTGATTAAAGTCACAGGTGTAAATAAGGTTACTCAGAGAGGAGAAAATGACAAATGGTAGAGCCCTAAGGAATGTCAACGTTTCGGGGTGGGGGGTGGGGGGTGGGGGGGGAGCAGAGGAGAGCATGCCAAGGAGGCGGTGAATTTTCTGGGAGAGGTAGGAGAAGAACCAGGAAACGAGTGGTTGCCTGGAAACCAAGGGAGGGACAGGTGATGGCCAGAAGGGCCAGTGCCACAGAGGACAAACAGCAGGAAGGCTGGAACAGACCATGAGGACCAGGGCCCAGCTGGGGACTGAAGGCACCGGTCAGACAGCAGCGAGGGAAACTCACTTCCACCTCAGTCCGCTCCTGCCCTGGGTCTCCTTACAACCCTCGGCCAGGAATAAAATCAACTTCAAAGCCTAAGGTTAAGGCTAGGTCTCTCCCTGGGAGTTAAGGATTCCAGCTGCTGAGTCTAAGACTCAAAGAAGCAGGGGTGGGGGCCGGGGCAGGGGTGGGTCAAGCAGATAGGCCATCACTGTTTACACATGTATTTTCAGGTGCTTTGTCAGGCCAGAAGATTAGCTCTAAGGAGCCACCAAAACAGAAAAACAAAAAACAAAAAACAAAAACCACAGAGCAAAAGCAAACCGTTTTTTCCAAAATCCTTTCCTTCCACAGCAAAAGAAGAGAGAAAGAAAAAGTAATTCTGCCCGAAAGAAATTCCGCGGGCAGGTTTATGGCTGCCTGACCCCTGACCCGGGGCTGGAGAATGACCGAGTCTTACTAACATCAGCGAAGTATGAGTAAAGAGGCACGCTTTCCAAGGGTCTCATTTCATTTCCAAACCCAAATAGCTCGCAGGTGACCTGGAAGCTGTGGGGGACATTTCCCCCTTCAGGATGATAGAGAAAAACCAAAGCCGAGGCAGGGTTCCGAATGGGAACCATCACATTCACGTGAAGCAGCTCTGTTTTTAATACACCCTGGGGAGAAAACGAGGCAAGCCAAGAGCTGAGCTAGGGAGAGATGTGGATGCAAATCTGACCCTCATTCAACTCTCGGCAACTCGGCTCAGGAAGAAAAAGCATGTTATTTGAAGTCAGACGTTTGACCTTTTTTATGGGAGTTGCCCATTATTTATGTCCACACCCTTTCACTGGTATAGCCTGGGTATTTCTTATGCTCTGAAGCCAGGCTCTGTATCCAAGTCTGTGTGATCACCCGAGCTTTACGAGGTCTCCCCACTAGCCCACCACACTTCATTTTTCATGTAGTAAAGGGATCATGCAGAACATTCCTGTGGGGAGAGATACCGCCCAGGCCTCCCCACACTGCCTCTCTCTCTGGCTGATAAACCCCCATCATAAATCCTGCCACAACGTGAGGCTTCGACCTGTTGCTATCAGGATGCTTTTCTCTTGGCAAGACACCAGCTCTCTCCCATGAGATAAATCCATTATTTTCAGAGTCCTAGAGGCTTCCTGGGGGGGCAGGCGAAGGAACAAGAGAAGCCTCTCCAGCCCGGGGTAAATCATCCTGCGTTGCCAATGTTTGCAATCCTCAAGCTAACATCTCATTCTGTGCTCCTTCCTGGGTCTCATCAGCAGTTCTGCCACAGAGTGACGTGGAACTTTCCAGTCCTCCACTTCGCCATCCCCCCCACCCCCCTTCCCAGCTGTTGTCAAAGCAACAGCCTAATTCACTGGGAAGTTTGATGAGGAGAGATGGTGAGGGGGAGGGGTGGGCTAGGAGAAGAATGTACTGAGATAAGAAAAGCACTTGGCTGTTGTCTACACAACCAGACCCCTGAGCTCTGCTTTCTGGCTCTTGGACCTAGGACTGGACCTCAGAATTCATTCTCTTTGGCCTCAACAGGTTCTCAGGTCTGGAACATGAGAACGAGAGAATGAGAGAGAGAGAGAGAGAGATGGGGGGGGGGGGTGGCTAGAATCTCCAAGACACTCCAGGGCTACCCGTGCACATTCATCCAAAGACCTTGACCCAGCTTGGCCCGTGTCCTCTCCTTCCATTTAGTGACTCCGCCGGGACTAGACAAAGAGGCCGCCGGAGCCCCTGGGCTGCTCAGGCACAGCATGGAACCTCTGAGCTCCTGCGTTTAATCCCAGCCCTTTCCAATTCCAACCATTTTTCCCCAACAAATCACTCTTTCTGGTCATGTCAGCAACTACTATTGCATGATTGAGTGGATCCGCCGTACAGATGAGCCGGCTTGGCTGTGGGGGCTGCCAAAAGAAAACCCCCAATTGATCTGGTGTATTTCATCTTATTGACAAGGATTTAATTCAGCCAAGCTGCACATCATCTTGGAAAAATTTCAAACCTTGGGAGAAGGGAAATCACAATGCCACCCTATCGCAACTGGAAAGTGGGTCTTGAGGCCGTGTTGATGAGTGTGTCTGTAGCAACTTTTGAAAATAATCCATTTAAACATTGCAACGGTGATCCCTAGGCTTTGGAGAGAGGTTACCACGTCCAATAGCCATTTGGTTCTTTCTAGATTCCCCCATTCCCCACCACCCCCTAAGGCACAGTTTTCGAATATCTGGGCAAACTAGAACTTCTTTTAAGATATTTAAAGTTAATTTTAGGTGATATTACTTTCAGACTTTTTTGGTGAATTCTGCAACACCTTTGTGATCCCTCAGACACTTGGGGTTTCGCCCAAAATCGAGGAATCAATTCTCTGTCCCCCAGGTCAGAAACGGATCTTACCAATGCTGAGAAGGAAACTGAGTTTCTCACAACTCAGGGCAATCTCTAAGGCAACATACATGATATGCGCAGACGGGGCTTTGAGCATCTCGTGTTCTGCACTATCCTAGCAATTCCAGCCTGTAGCTGTTCCTCACAGAAGGCTGCATGAGCTTCGCGGGTTCTTACGGAGAGAGGCTAGAGCGAGAAACCCTCTCCCACTTTTCCATGACAAGAAGTCCGCTGATAATAATGGCTAACATTTACTGAGCTGCTATTATGTGCCAGGTACTACTCTTGAGTATATTCACAAATCTAATCCTTATTACAACTTTCTGAAGGTGGTACTATAATTCTCTCCAGATACTTACAGATGGGAAAACTAAAGCACAGAGAGATCTAGCAATGCTCCCAGAGTCGCACAGCTTAAATAAGGGGTGGTGCCAGGATTCTAGCAAAGGAGGTCAGAGTCCAGAGCTCATGCTCTTGACTTCTAAATGCCCGCAGCTCTCACACCCGAGCATGAAGAATCAGCTGGAGGGCTTGTTACAATACAGATTTCTAGGCCACACATTCAGAATTTCTGATTCAGTAGCTCTGGGTGAGGCCTGAAGACTTACATTTCTAGCACATGATGGCGATGATGCTGGACCACACATTGAGAACCACTGGTTATGTTTTTGGCCCCCAGAGAAAACTCTTGCTGGAACCCTTTCTTCTTCCCCATATACTCTTCCAGTACAGAAAAAAAGTTCAATGAAAGCATCATACTAAGTAATCCCATGAGATCAATCAACCAGCCAGTCTTCTGGGTGGCCCTGACAGTTTCTCAGATAGCACTGTGCTGTCCTGAAGGGCTTCCAGAAGCAAAGTCACACAGCCTTCTCAGGGAGCCTCTCTGGGCCACTGACTGGACAGGCAGCCTGTAGAAAATGACCCGACAGCCTATGCCCTCTTATTTCTTCCATCTCTACTCCCTCCTTTGTTGATAACACATTGTTTCTAAGCAATGAGTATTACTAAACCAAAATGAATCTCATCTGTTTGTTAAAACTTCCTCCAGGGGCGCCTGGGTGGCTCAGGCTGGCTGGCTGGCTCTTGACTTCGGCTTAGGTCATGACCCCAGGGTCGTGGGATCGAGCCCTGGACTGGCTCTGTGCTGAGCGTGGAGCCTGCTTAAAATTTTCTCTCTCTCCCTCGCTGCCTTTCCCCCTCCCCCTCTCGCACTCGTGCACGCGTACTCTCTAAATAAATAAATAAATAACCAACCTTCCTCCACAGATGTTTGTAAAATTATTATATCTGTCCAAGTTAACGCAGACACGCATTCACATTCAGAATCGCGTCAGGGCTATGCAGGACCACAGGATACTATACACAAAAAGGGAGGAAAATCAAGGCAAAGATAAAATTGAGCAACGCTCAAAGATAACGCTGGGGCAAAGTTAGCACACAGAAACACAAGCTAGAAGACAAACTCAAAGAAGGAAATGCAGTAGGTTTTGAGACTTAGGGTTTCTGAGCAGCTCTTGCACATGCTGAGATCCAAAAGATCTCTCCATCGTTACGAAGGAACACAGCATCATGTGGCCGACCAGGTTCTCCACAACATCCCCACGCAAGACACAAAAATGTCTCACAGAGAACTTATTAGAATAGCCCTCAAAGGACACTTCAAGTACTTCCGGTTATAATATTCCCCAAAATATGGACCTACAGGGTCCCTCATATCAAGGTAAATGCCTTACCCCCAGTAGCTTTGCAACAAGTACTTAAAAATTAAGAACATTTTTAGCAGGTGGGCTCTTCGCTATCTATACCAAAGTGCAAAGATGAAGAACTACAAATGCACTTCTTCCCAAACCCCCATCATTCTGACACTTTTGCCACTGCCCTTCTAACTTTTAGTTTGTGCTTTTTTTAAAGTAGGCTCCGGGGGGGGCGCCTGGGTGGCTCAGTCAGTTAAGCGGCCGACTTCGGCTCAGGTCATGATCTCGCGGTCTGTGAGTTCGAGCCCTGCGTCGGGCTCTGTGCTGACAGCTCAGAGCCTGGAGCCTGCTTCGGATTCTGTCTCTCTCTCTCTCTGCCCCTCCCTTGCTCATGCTCTGTCTCTGTCTCTCAAAAATAAATAAATGTAAAAAAAAATTTTTTTAATAAAAATAAAATAAAGTAGCCTCCATGTCCAACATGGGGCTTGAACTCACAACCCTGAGATCAAGTCTCATGCTCTCCTGACTGAGCCAGCCAGGTGCCCCTTGCCACTACCCTTCTATTCAACTTAACTAAGTTGAATTTAATTCTCTAATGCTGGGAGACAATTATTACATCAAATGGTGAAAGTCACTGCACATTTTCTTTTAAAAACAAAGTCCAGGGGCACCTGGGTGGCTCAGTCAGTTAAGCGTCCAACTCTTGATTTCGGCTCAGGTCATAATCTCATGGTTCGTGAGATTGAGCCCCATGTGAGGCTCTGCGCTAACATTGTGGAGCCTGCTTGGTTCTCTCTCTCTCTCTCTCTCTCTCTCTCTCTCTCTCTCTCTCTGCCGCTCCCCCACTCCTGTGTGCTCTCTTTCACTCTCTCTCTCTGTCTCTTAAAATAAATAAACTTAAAAAAATCATTTTAGACCAAATATTGGAAGGCTGAGATTCTAATCCTCTCCCCATAACTTAGTGGCTATGTGGCTTACTTTTTCTCAACCTTGGTTTTCTCATGTGTTAAGTGGAAGAAAACTCACCACATAAATACTCATTTATTAAGAAAGTAATAGAAAAGCCTTTCTAAGAACAAATGTCTGAATTTGAAGTGAACCACAATAAATGAAAATTCATTTGATGAATTACAATGATGGTAATAATCCTATCTAATGGTCATTGACTTGTTTGCCCCGGGGGGCAGTGATGCATTTGTGTACAATAACAGGTGTGATCCCTACCGGTGGCCACTGGGGCTCAAAGGGAGTAGGGACAGACTCACACCAGGGGATGGTGGCAGGGGCGAAGCGCTTCAACATAGCGCAGCCAAGGTTGCTCAGATCCAGAGAGTGAATTCAACAAACACGTCTACACCCATCATTGGAGCACGGGGACCTGGTGGATATCAGAGCCAAGGTACAAAGAAAATAGGGTTGGAGAAAAAGGGAGATAAAGACAAAAACAGTGAGTTGACATGGGAAGACAGGAGTCAGTCTGAAAAACTTCTGGCCGTTTGAAGCCAATGTCCACGCCTCTCCTTTAAATACTTCTCAGGGCCCATTTGCTGGTGGAAGCGAAGTCTGTTTAAATGGGCAGGGACCAGTCACACAGACACGCTCACTCAGTTTACCCTATAATTAGTGGCAGATGCTTCCCAGCCTACCAGGAAACATGGAAGAACTAACAGGCCAGTCTGGGTTTCGGATTTGAACTCGCCATGCCAGTGTCCTTTCTGAGGCCCTCAATCTCAGGGTGAACACACTAATGTGTTAAGAGACACTTGTTCCTAGTAATAGTCAATGTGCTAATGTTTGTAAATGCCTTATGTGTTTATACACATGCTTTTCTGATTCATATAAATCAGAACAGGGTTGAGTTTATCCCTAGCATAACCCACCCTCTCATTTACTGGTATTCTAATACGTTTCTTGAATTTAAAAGAAAACAAAATGGGCTAGCACCTAGTGGTCTGGGAGATGTATATAATCTGAGAGTTGCCCATGAGAGTGTGCAATGTGAGGGAACGTCCTCAGTAGAGACAGAAATGGTTGGAAGCTACCACCAGAACCAAGCCAGCTGAGTAGCTTCATGATGAAGATGACACAAGAGGTGGCATGAAATCACCATTGAAGAATCTGGGTAGGGTACCAATACCCAAGGGCTCTGTACTCACAACGGCAAAGAGTAGAATCCAGCTAACTATAGATGGTCTTCTATGACCCTGAGCTAATGACTTATCTTGATGTTGATCATAAACCTCTCATCCTGAAAGCACTCAAATTCACAATTTGACTTCACCCACTTGGAATTTTTTATAGTAGTCAGATGCTAATTGCCAGAATAGGAAAGTAATTAATCCAATTCTCTTTTAGAGTGACTCATTTCCAATTATGTACTAACAGCTCGTGGTGGTCAGCCTCCAAGATGGCATCCAGTGATGCCTCCTGGTACCTCCAGTACCTCCTGGTATGCACACCCTTGTGCAGTCTTAGCCACACTGTATCAGGGCGTCTTGGTGTGGTCAATAAAATATGGCTTAAGTGACTTCCTACACTAGGTCATAAAAGACGTTGCTATTTCTGCCTTGCCCCCTCAGATCTTGTTTTGGGAGAAGCTAGCTGTCATGCTGTGATAATACTCAAGCAGGCTTTGAGCAAGTTTCACTAGAAAGGGGACTGAGAAATCAGTTTTCCAATGATGTGGGTGCGCCATCTTGGAAGCAGGTCCTCCAGCCCCAGTCAAACCTCCAGATGACTGCAGACTCGGCTGACAGCCTGACTACAGTCTCATGACAATACCTGAGCCAGAAACACTAGCTAATCCATTTCCAGAAACTACATAAGATAAGAAATGTTTATTGTTACTTTAAGTCATTAAGTTTTGGGATAATGTGCTATGCAGCAATAGATAGCAAATATATAACTGGTGTGCTAATTACAAATTACTTTTTATTATTCATTCAAACCAGATACTCAAGGATCTTTATTTTCCAATTTTTTTAATTTTTTTTAATGCTTATTATTTTTGAGAGAGTGAGTGAGACAGAGAGCAAGCAGGGGAGGGGCAGAGAGAGAGGGAGACACAGAATTGGAAGCAGGCTCCAGGCTCTGAGCTGTCAGCACAGAGCCCAACACAGGCTTGAACTCATGAACCCACAAGACCATGAACTTAGCCCCTGGCTAAGGTGCCCCTGGTGCCTGGGTGGCCCAGTTGGTTAAGTGTCCAACTTCGGCTCAGGTCATGATCTCACGGTTTGTGGGTTCGAATCCACATCAGGCTCCGTGCTGACAACTCAGAGCCTGGAGCCTGCTTCCAATTCTGTGTCTCCCTCTCTTTGCCTTTCCCCTGCTCATGCTCTGTCTCTCTTTCTCAAAAATAAACATTAAAAAAGTTTTTAAATAAAAAAAACTTTTTTAATTAAAAAAATTTTAAGAAAGACTTGTTGCTAATTCTCCATAAGTAGCCCAAATGAGTTTCAGGTTTTATTGTACATATGTGAATCTATTTCTTACTTTGACCAATTGGCAATGTTATTTATTTGGGATTAGAGTCTGTTCTCCATTGGCGACCCTTCAGAAACAAGTCGTCCAAAATCTGGTCCATTGTATATGTGTGTATATTTTATGGCAATGTCTAGGCCGCTACTTGGGACATGAATCAATAAGTTACTTGTGTTTATTTAAAAAGCCACAGGGTGTCATCAAAAGAATTTGATCATATCAGAAGAATTTCTTTTCCTCCCCTGAATTTGGCAAAAAGGTCTTATTTATGGTACCAAGAAAGAATGGGCAGCACAGGTGATCTCCGAGGATTTTTTGCCACCTCTAAAATAGAGCAAACAATTCTGGAATTATTCCTCCTTTTTAGTATAAATCAGGAGACAGAAAACCTAAAGCCCAAACAATGAATTCTCACCGCAGGAAAGGTGTGCCCCATAAGCACTGTCTGAAGAAAATTTGTCTGCTTAGGCCGACGCATCATCCTGAAGCACTACAGAGCCCACTTCCTAGGGCATCATGCCGTAGTCGGGTCTGTGTGTTCTGAGAACATCCGACACAGCAACATCTGGGAATTTCAGAAAAAAACAAAAAACATATTCCAAAGTCAATATAAACCCTGTTTACGTCATTGCCATCCTGAATTATACATTCCCCTTTAATTAGTGCAAATAATCAAAAGCTAGCAATATTTACAAAAGTCTTAGTTATGATTTATTTTCCTCAAGAAAGAATTCTATCCACCAATTGCAGATTGGGAAATGAAAGAAATCAGGCTAATCAAGATTTTAGCCTAAAGGCAAAAAAAAAAAAAAAAAATAGGCCATCCGGAAGATAGTTCCCAAATGTTCCAGCATGAGTTCTTTCCCTCTCAAATACTTCTAGTGTCCCTTATTTTCTGATCAGAATTTCTTTACTTTCCATCCCTCTGCCTCCAAGAAGCCTTCCTGATACCTAGACTGTGTGAAGGGCCCCTCCTCTGAGCACCCGCTCCATACAGCAAACATTCTAAAGGCTCTGTTCCTATTTAAGTTTTAAGCC
Source organism: Panthera tigris (assembly GCF_018350195.1). NCBI lineage: Eukaryota > Metazoa > Chordata > Mammalia > Carnivora > Felidae > Panthera > Panthera tigris. The sequence continues at coordinate 60,452,548 of NC_056678.1, read as the reverse complement.
CCAAGTGCCTAGCACAGAGCCTGGCACATGGTAGGAACAAATAATATGCATTGATTGAAGTGTATATTGGACCCATGATTTTCATATAACATTTGGCTCTTCCTTATATTGTGTTTATAGACCATTCCTTTTGATTCACTTGCTCTGCCAATTCCCCCTTTATACAAATCTCTCATTCTGAAAGTCTATGTTTTGCTAAGTTTCAATTGGCTGAAGGCAAAGAAACAGGACAAAAATGTCTACATTTTTCACCCAGCGTGTTAGACTATTACAATCCAAAAAACGACCATGTAACTTTCCACCCACCATGATGGCTATAAGCAAAAACAGAAAATTACAAATGTTAGTAAAGATGCATAGAAATTAGAACCCTCATATATTGCTGGTGGGAACATAAAACAGCTAAGCCAGTGTGGGAAATCAATTTGGTGATTCCTTAAAAACTTCAACATAAAAGTACACGTGACCCAACAATTCCGCTCCTACTTCCATACCCAAAAGCACCGAAAACAGGTTGTTCAAACAAAAACTTGTACACAAGTGTTCACAGTAGCACTGTTCACAATAGCTAAAAGGTGGGAACCATCCAAATGTCCATTAACTAAAGAACGTGTGGTATCTCATGCAATGGAATGTCGCTGGACCATGAAAAGGAAAGAAATAGTGATACATGCCACAGCACAGAGAAGCCTTGAAAATGGTATGCTAAGAGACAGAAGCCAATAACAAAAGACCACATATTACATAATTCCATTTATAGGAAATGTCCGGAACAGGCAAATCTATAGAGACAGAAAGCAGACTAGTGGTTGCCTGGGACAAGGATGGAAAGATAAGTGGATGGCTAAAGGGTAAGGGGCTTCTCTTGGAGGTGATGAAAATGTTCTAAAATTTACTGGTGGAGGCTGCACATTATCTGTGAATATATGAAAAGCCATCACACTGTACACTTTAAATGGGTGGACTGTATGGTATGTGATTATAACTCAGGAAAGGTATTTTAAAAAACTACCAGGTAGCACAAGGAAATTCATGAGGTGTTGGGATTGTTCTGTGTTCTGTTAGTGGTGGTATTTGGCAAGACTCGGTGCATGAGTGAAAATCTACAGAACTTGAGGCACCTGGGTGGCTCAGTCAGTAAGCGTCCAACTTTGGCTCAGGTCATGATCTCATGGTTTGTGAGTTTGAGCCCTGTGTCAGGCTCTGTGCTGACAGCTCAGAGCCCGGAGCCTGCTTTGGATTCTGTGTGTGTGTGTGTGTGTGTGTGTGTGTGTGTGTGTGTGTGTGTCTGCCCCTCCCCCACTCATGCTAGGTCTCTATCTCTCACTCTCTCAAAAATAAGCATTACAAAAAATTATATATTGGAATTATGAGCTGGGATCCATGGTCAACTTCAGTTGCGATTGGTTTATCTAGTCAAAAATTCCCGAGCATACTCAACGAGAACACTCAGATACAAGGAGCCAAGCCTGAACCTTGTTCGTCAGGCTGCATTCTGCGGCTGAAATCCAGACCATATTGAATCACTTCAGAGAGACCATCACCCATGTAGTCTCGTCTCCACTTCATGCTTCAAGCAGAGGTGTTGATTCGGTGGTCCAAGGTTTCCTTCCAGGTCCCCAAAACCCCTGGTGATTGAAATCTCCATCTCACACGTACCAGATAATGAACCTGGGCCCACAATGTAGAAGGGCAGGCGGTGACGTAGGAACTAAACCAGGTCATCGTTAACATCCTGTGACCCTCTCATGGGAGTTAGGGAAGCCTGGTACCCTAATCATGAAAATACCCTGCCATCCCCTCGTCCTTCACTCCAATCCTCGAAGACTCTGACCGAAGAGTGATACACTCCACAGTAGGGACCACATGCATGCACCTGAATGTGCCAGACTCCACAGCATCCACAGGCATGAAGTGAGAGCAGGGACCACCGGTATCAGCTGGGATTAGATGCGACCACATATAATGGAAAGCCCAAAATGACTGAGGTCTAAACACAAAAAAGTTACTCTGCCACATAAAAGAGGTCTTTGGAGAGGCAACCCATGATTGACACGAAGTCAACAGGGACTAATCCCTCCGCCTTTCTGCTCTGCCAACCTCAGTGCCTGGCTTCTACACTTACGGCCCAGCATGACCGCTGAGGCTCCAGATGTCACCTTTCAATTCTGGGCAGCAGCGAGGAGAAAGAGTAGAACAATAATAACACAGGCACACCTCTGGGCTGAATCGGCAGTCTTTAGAGAGCCTTCCTGGAGATCCACGTGAAGGCTCCATTTGGATTTCAAGGACCAGAACACGGTCACAAGGCTACATACAAGTAAGGAGAAAAGGAAGCTGAAAAAGCATCGCTTTTCAGTGGACACCTTGCTGCCCTCAATGATGCAGGAGTTCTGCTGGTCAAGAAGAAGCCAGAATGAATGCTGGGCAGAGAACCTGCGAGTAGACCCCGCCAGCCCCATGTCTTCTGGGGTACCCGGAGCTGGCCCTGCGAGGAGCCCATTCAGTGCTGCTGATCTGATCTGATCGGCAGCAGTCAGACAGCCTGATCTAGAAGCGGCTTTGTTTTCTGCTCGTGTAAACAGGCAACTGTCTTGTCTGGCCCGCAGCGCCTGGGCTAAGCAGATAGGGCATGGTTTTTCCAGTCTTCATGGAAGGAATTGGTCAAAAACATTGATATTTTTTCTTAGAAACCACAGCTCTCTGTGAAAATGAAAGGAAATTATTCCAATTTTCTAAACCATCTAGGTTTCTCAGATAGGTTAGAAATGAGAACACACTGTGTCATTCGGTCTTCAAGGTCACCCCATAATTCTCCCACCCGCAGATCCATACAGACCAATGGAAAATAGTCACATCTGAAGGAATGGGGGTCGACGGTAGGTATCTGCTGTGTCCTAAAGGTGCCACTGAGAATGTGCCATTCTCTCTACGGGGAGGCCCTGCATACGTATCCCCTCAGGAGCAGAAGACAGATTCATGGACTAGCTCTTGTCCAACTCTTTTAATTGTAAAAACCCTTGCCTATAGGGAAAAGAAATGGGATACAAAATGAGTGTAAGTGACTTTCCCAATGCTGAAGGCAGAGCTTTTAACTTGGGTCCTAGCTCCCAGTCCCCTGTTCAAATCAACATAACCCAAACTATTATTGAAAAAGGAAAAAATCTACAATGGAGAACCAAATGTTTGAGATTCTGAAACATCTTACATTTCTGTCTACACTGATTTAGTTATCCAGATCAGTGTTTGATTCTTGATTTCATCTTGCCTTGCCTTGGTCTCTATAAAGTCACCCATTTAACTCAATCATTATTTATTGAAAGCTTACTCAGTGGCCAGAAAGAAGTATGTTATGAGAGGGTTACAAAAGGACTGCAAGATATGGCCTTAGAGGGGCACCTGGGTGGCTCAGTCAGTTGAGTGCCCGACTCTTGATTTCGGCTCGGGCCATGGCCTCACAGTTGTGAGACGGAGCTCTATGTCAGGCTCCATGTTGAGCGTGGAGCCTGCTTGGGATTCTTTCTCTCCCTCTCTCTCTGCCCCTGCCCCGCTCAAGCACTCTCTCATGCTCTCTCTTTCTCTCAAAATAAATGAAGAAGTAAGCATTAAAGATGATGGCCTTATAATGTTACCGTGTTAAGATGTATGACCATGAATTAATTAGGTTAATTTTTAAACAAACACACCAAAGACTACACACATCCATGTGAGTGGCACCTCACCTGAGGAAGCGCACAACCCAATGATGGTGCCATCGCTTAAAATATTTTTAGAATTCATATTTGTGAATTCTTTTCAACAAATGAACCAAATTATATTGGGTACCTGTAATCGCCACTGGGTCTTTTTGCTTTGAGAATGGAATTTATTTTTCAGGGCAAGCCAAAATCATTCGGAACCAAGTCTGGTAAAACAGGTGGATGGTCAGTTTAGGTTCCTGGTGACATTCTATCAGCCCACGAGGTCATCCGCCAGACCTCTTTTTCCATAATAGAATAATCTTGGTAGGTTTAGACCAGCGGTTCTCAAACTTTAACATACATCAGAATCATGCGGAGGGCTCATTAGACCATAGATGGCTGGGCTCCAATTTCTGATTCTTCAGTTATGACTGAGGCCTAAGAATCTGCATTTCTAATAAGCTCTCAAGTGATGCTGATGATGCTGGTTCAGGAACCACACTTTGAGAACTACTGCTTTAAAACAGTTATTTTAGGTTTTCCTTGAGACAGAGCCACACTTAATCTTACCGGATGTAAATCATCCCTGCTCTCAAAGAACTTCTTTATTACTTCTCGTGCTGGGTTCTGGACACTTCATGGCCTCGTGCCTTCCAGGTATGAAACTGGACATGTGCCCATGGTCCCTACTGATAATGTGTCACTTTTCACCCAGAGCCACAGAGGATGGAGCTAATGTCTGCAGTGGAAGGGGCTCACAGGTGTTTCTGTGATTAGAACTTGAGCTTTGCCCAGTACCCAGGAAAGTCACAGAATATTTGAACTGGAAGGGATATGAATTATCATCTAGTCTAACTAAGGTCCAACCCCACTCCCCTCATTTGAGAGCTGAGGAAACCAGGTCACCTAGTAACTTCACCCAATGGAACCCAAGTTCAGAGTCACCCAGTAAGTTACAGGACAATTACATAGGATCCATGAGAAAGTATCCGAGTCACCTTCCATTTACAGAGGACAGGATCATGATCTCATCCAACCAGCACCAAATGCAACGTGAGGTAGGCCTAATACAGCGTGTGCCTCCCCCAAAGAAGAAATAGCGCAAATCAGACTACATATTTCTACCCCTTCCATCCCATAATAACTGCAATGGGAAACATCACTATTTACCCCCCTGTGGTGAAGTAGTCTTCATACTTGAGACATAACCCATTGACTCCATCTCCAACGATAAAGCCCTATTTCTAGAAGATGACAGAGGGAGGTGAAGTGAAGGTCAGCTAGAATGCACATCCTTCCACTTCTTTGGTGTAAACATTCACTATTTGTGGTAAATGTCCATATGTCAGCAGAGAAACGGTCAAGAAACCACAACGAGTTGACTTGGCTGAGCCCCAATAGTGTTCTAAGCTTCAGTGCATGTCGACATCTGGTCTCAACCTCATTTCAATCTGGTACCAATTGATGGGATGGCACGGGTGCTTTGGAAGCCACATGCAAGGAAGAGGCTGCTGGAGAGGGTGAAACGGGGAAAGGGGGAGCATGGCGGGAAGAAAGGCTGGAAAACTCAGGGAGGACACAACGTGGGGAAGCCTGATTGTTTTAGTGTCTGCCCACCCTGGAACTGGCTACTCATGATGATGGATCCAGCCTGTAAGACTCAGCCATATGGCCCCCAATGCCTTGTTCCATTGGTTCAGCCTCAGAGGACCTGCCCCCACCTGTGCCCCTGAAACAATACACAGCCCCTATGGGGGAACTACTAACATCTCCTCCCTTTTTCACAGCCGTGTTTTGCCCTTTTCTTCTCCTCCACCAATTCTACTGGAAACCCGCCTTCTCTAGAAAACTACCTCCAACTCACCTACATACCTGCTACCCACCCCGCCCCCACCAAGAAACTTCTAAGTGCAATTCCTTACGGTGAGTTGATCGCATTCTCGAATGTGAGCATTTTATCTTCTGTTCTTAGTGATCAAAAGCAGGTGCTTTATTTCCTTGGCGAGATTCTGCTCGTGTTGTTCTTCTCGCTTTCCCAATTTTTCCAGCTCCTCCTGTTCCCCATGGAGTGCTGTTTAGGTACCTGGAAAAGACAGTCAGGTCAATACTCCTGAAGTGCCCTGCATGTTAGGGCTAAGCCCATCTAAGAATGCCACTAACAGTTTGGGGAAAGCTTGAAAAGATCCGTCTGGAAAGGTCTGGGGAGGTGTCTTAAAGAACCCACAAGGTCAGGCGTGCATGGTTGCTATGGTTATCAGGTCCTGGAGGTCTAGCCACCTCTTTCTGACAAGGTAATCCTCCATGAAGCAAAAAAGACATTCAGGTGCCCAAATCCAACTCCCCCCAAGAGCTGGGAGAGCACTGACGGTCACATTAGCCAGCTTGTCACAATGTCACAGCATATAGATCACCAGGGCTGTGAGGGGAACACACATGGAAAGCCACTTTATGAACATTTGTTAACATTAGAATGACATTCAGGGCACCTGGGTGGTTCAGTCGGTGGTTCAGCTGAGACTTTGGCTCGGGTCATGATGTGGGTTCAAGCCCCACATCACGCTCTGTGCTGACAGCTCAGAGCCTGGAGCCTGCTTCAGATTCTGTGTCTCCCCCTCTCTCTGCCCCTCCTCCATTGGCATCTCTCTCCCTCTCAAAAATAAATTACAAAAAAAACATTTTTAAAAATTAAAAAAAAAAAAGATGAGAATGAAATTAAACAGTGAAGTCAAAGCCAAACGTTCCTTGTGCTGAGTCTCATTCTGTTTTGCTTTGTTTCTGTTTCCTCTTGAACCACAACTAACATCACATCTGTCTGTATGGTTCTTCTGTGCCTGGCAGCCAAGCCCTTGGACGTGAACAAGGCTGGGGCAGTGGGGAAGTGAGTGAGCCAGGACCCCATCAAGACCGTTTCCCCTTCCTACCTGAGTCTCAAACGATGGTTTTCCAAGTTCCAGATGGTGATCATGATTGTTAAAAAGCAAGCATTATCCCTGTTAATGAGGATAATAAAACTGCACAATTCATAAGCACCAACAGCATATGGAGCACCCAACAAAACACAGATTTTCCCGGCATTATCAGGAAATGAAGTTTTCCACATCAGTGAATTTTCTAGAAAATTAGGGTTTACCTCTTTAGCGTCCATATTTTTTTCTGAAGATATTAACCATTTGGGATAGAAATATGCATCAGATCTGTAGTACCCTTTCCTATCTTGCTAAACAGTTTGTCGAACATGACATACACCTTTTTTTTTTTTCCTGGATGTCTCACTACGAACACGTGATGCCCATAGAAAGGGTGTGTCTCCCTTTACAACGATTCTGCGTCTTTACTGGGACAGCCCGCTTCACGTTGGCCTAGAAGCAGCTGTCCACCGGGCTCCCCGCCCTAGACGGCAAGCGCCCTAAGTGACAGCCAGAGCTTTCTATCCTTAAGCCGGTATCCCCTACAACATTGCCATTCAAAAGGTGGCCCCCGGATAGCGAATCAGGAGGTCCTCAGAACCGCAGACTCTCCGGCCCCTTCTCTGACCTGCTGAATGAATTAGATTCTGAATTTTAATAAGACCTTCAGATGATTCGCATGCACATTAAATGCGGAAAACTATTACCCTCCAGCTGTGCGTGCCAGCCTGGCCCTGGCCCCTCACTCGTCATCACCTGCAGAGGCCTGTTAGAATCACGGGACACGGGGCCCTGTTTAGACCCCAAAACCAGAATTTCCCCCAGTGAAGCCCAGAAATCTATTTTTATCACACCCCAGGGGCAATTCTGATGTGCATCCGCATGGAGTATCCGGCCCCAGATTTTGCTCTCAGGAGGCACCCCAGTTTTCTCTCTCCACTCACATTCTTCATTTCAACTCTTCCTAACAAACCAAACCCACGAACTTTTTGCAAAGCGTTGTAGAGGCCGCCTCAAAACTGTACCATCATTCCTGTAGGTGGGGGGGAGACGGGGCGGTCCACGGCGTCAGGCCCAGGCCTGAAGTTTGGCCGCGTCCTGTCATCAGTGCTCCAGCCTCATCAGGGACTTTGACCAAACCTCCTGGCGAACGCATCTCTCGCGGCTCGGGGAGCTTGAGTTTGCGTGGGGAGCCGCCTCCGCAGCCCGGCCCAGAGCTGCGCACCGCGGCGGCCGGGCGCGCCAGGGTCACGGACACTGGGGCTCCTGCAGACGCGTCCGCGGGGACGTCGCCTCCTGCGCGCCCGCCGGGGTCCCCTCTGCTCCGGGCATCTGGAGCCCGCGGGGAATGCGGCCACCGGAAGCCGGAACCGCCCCGGACCCCAGACCCCACCACCCAGATACCCCCCTCCCCGCGCGAAACCGCTCTCGCGCGTAACACACGTGGTCTTTATTAGTCTTCACTAAACTGAATGGAATTCTTGTCTTAGTGTCTCCTGGGTAGCCTGTCTCCTCCTGCACCAGCGAGCTGACAGGTGTTAGTTCTTTTTGTCTAAGCAGATACGATCCCGTTTCTAATTTTCTGACACGGTGGTTAAGATCTCCGGCTTTACTAAGTGAAAGAAGCCAGACACAAAAGGCCACGTATTGTATGATTGCATTTACATGAAATGTCCCGAAGAGACAAATCCTTAGAGATGGAAAGTGAGTTAGTGATTGCCGGGAGCTGGAGGGGGGCGGGGGAGTGGGGGGGGGGGGTGCCTGCTAGCAGGTACCAAATTGCTTTTGGGGGGTGGGGCGATGAAAATAAAATGTGCCATTAGAGAGTGGTGATGATTGTATCATCTTGTAAATATAATAAAAACCACTGATGGTACGCTTTAAAAGATAGAAATGTGAATTATAGCTCAATGTTTAAAAAGATCTGGGGCTTCAGAATCAGACCATCTGAGTTCAAATTCCACCCCTGCTGTATCCCAGCTGGGTTACCTTGGATAAGCTAATTAACCTCTTTGAGACCCAGCTGCATAGTGTATAAAGAAGGATGATAGGGGCGCCTGGGTGGCTCAGCGGCTGACTTCGGCTCAGGTCATGATCTCACAGTGTGTGAGTTCGAGCCCTGCGTCAGGCTCTGTGCTGACAGCTCAGAGCCTGGAGCCTGCTTTGGATTCTGTGTCTCCCTCTCTCTCTTCCCTTCCTCTACTCGCACGCGCCTCTCTCTCTCAAAAATAAACATTAAAAAATTTAGAAAAAAAAAGGATGATAAAAGTGCCTATATCATAGGTTTGTTGTGAGATTAAGATAATCTTTGTAATATGCCGGGTGCACTATAATAAATGCCAATAAATGTTCACGGCTAATTGTGAATCCAACCATTTTCAAATTTCAAAATGCATGAGATGGGGCACCTGGGTGGCTCAGTGGGTTAAGCATCCGACTCTTGGTTCCAGTTCAGGTCATGATCTCACAGTTTCATGGGTTCGAGCGCCACACAGCCTGCTTGGGATTCTCTGTTTCCCTCTCTCTCTACCCCTCCTCCTCTCTCTCTCTCTCTCTCTCTCTCTCTCTCTCAAAATAAATAAATAAACTTTTTTTAAAAATGCATGAGAATCACCTGGGGAGCTTGGTAAAATGAATGACCCTTAGATTTTCAGATTTATAAGCCTGGAGTGTGGCTCCATAATCAGCATTTTTAATAAGCCTTAACACTCTGATATAGATGGTCTGGAAATGATACTATAATAAATACTGTTCTATACTCTTGAAAAATGGAAAAATTGATACACAAATGTTTTAAGAATTATGTGTTAGCTTCCCACTTAGGATGTAGAAAACTGGAAAGAACATCACTCCTACCATTACACCAAGAAAAAGAAAAGTTGAATAATCTGCAAATTCACCTTTCTTGACCCATCAGAGATCTGGGACTGAAAGACAGTCAGCTAACCCCAAACCCAAGGAAACTACAGGAACCTCCAGAGAGAGACAAATATAAGCACTTGATTATCTGGGGCCCATGCCGCTGGACCCAGATAAGACTAATTCAGCTAAAAATCTCAACAAATTGGCACACCTGTGTGGGTCAGTCTGTTAAGCATCAGACTCTTGATTTTAGGTCAGGTCATGATTTCGCGGTTCATGTGATTGAGCCCCATGTCGGGCTCTGCACTAAGAACATGGAGCCTGCTTGGAATTCTCTCACTCCCTCTCTCTCTGTCCCTCTCCAGCTCATGTGCACTCTCTCTCTCTCTCTCTCTCTCAAAAATAAATACATAAACAAAGAATAAAAATCAACAAAAATTTCAACAAATTGCTAAAGGCTGAGCTTAGACCAGCAAGAGGCTATAGAACCCCTTGGGACACAGACAAAGGCAAATTCACACCCTCTAGCAGGTTTTCCTCCACAGACCTCATTAAGGATACACAAAAAAGATGGAGAATAGGACACGAGTCTTCAGGCAGCATCCTACGCGCTGCAGGCCTGGGAGAAAGAAGTAGCAGACACTGTGGGAAATGTCTGGAATTCCACTTAGATTCTTATCTCCTATCAAATCTAGCTTGGAAATATTGGCAGAAGGGCAACAAACCCTGTCAGTCCTAGGACACTGGTGAAAAGCTATTGTAGCTGGGGAAAGGTGGGGGAGCAGCTCTATAGTCTTGGGAAGGCACAGGAATATGTTCTGGACCCAGACCTATAGTTAAAGGTAAAGGACAACCACTAAGAAAGCACCACCTCCAAGATGTAGAGACACAAGGCCTGGCTACAATGGAGACCTAATCAGAACATCAGAGAATGCTCCCCACCCCCCACCAGGCTAATAAGCATCTAGTAACTACTGATAGTACTCTACTGCTGAAAGAGGTGCAAAAATCATGGTGAGAAACCCCCATGGAAGCACAGGGCAAAAGGAAGATCAACACCCAAGGGTAGAGCAGACACCATGGGGAGAAAACCTTCCAACAAACCAGCCACCACCCTAAACACCAGAGAAATTTAAAAATTTTTAATGTTTTTATTTATTTTTGAGACAGAGAGGCAGAGACAGAGGGAGACACAGAATCTGAAGCAGGCTCCAGACTCTGAGCTGTCAGCACAGAGCCTGGCACAGGACTCAAACTCATAGACCACAAGATCATGACCTAAACTGGTCAGACACTTAACCGACCGAGCCATCCAGGCGCCGAACACCAGAGGAGTTTAAAACTGTGTTATAATGAAAGTAACCATAGCAACAACAAATCCCAAACTGGTTTTCAACTCTTAATTAGGCTGATTCAACCCTCCACACTAAATGCTAAGAATAGGAAAAAATGTCCATTTCCAGGGACAACTATTTAACTCAGTCTCTAATACCCTAGACAAGATGTCTGGCTTTCATCAAAAAATTACAAGGTATGCAAGGAAACAAGAACAACAAAAAAATTGTCAAGAGGCAAAGCAATCCATAGAACCAGACTCAGATGTTACACACATGTCAGAACCAACAAACAGGGAATTTTAAATACTTACGATTATTATGGTAAAAGGCTCTAGTGGAAAAAATGAAAAACATACATGATGAGATGGGTAACTTCCACTAAGAGAGAGAAACTGTAAAAAAGAATCAAATGAAAATGCTAGAAATGGAAACCATAGTCACAGAGATAAAGAATGTTTCCAATGGGCACATCATAGACTTGAAATGAATAAGGGAATTAATAAGTAAGTTTAAAGATAGGTCAATAGAAATTACCCAAAGGAAAACCCAAAGGAAAAAAGAGCCAAAAAAAAAAAAAAAAAAAGGCACCCAAGAACTGTGGGACAATATTGAAGAGTCTAATATGCATATATTTGGGATCCCAGAAGAAGGAAACATGGCAGAAAAATATTTGAAGAAATAATGCATTTAAACTTATCTTCATTTATTCCATTTCCAGTGCTCTTCATTTCTTTTTGTAGATCCAAGAGTCTGTCTGGTATCATTTTTATTTTCTTGAGGAAATTCCTTTAACATTTATTGTACTTCTAGGTCTGCTAAAAGTAAATTAGTTCAGTTTTTATTTGTCCAATGAGATTTTTTTATTTCTTCCTAATCTCCAAAAGATATTTTTGCTGGGTATGGAATTCTGGGTTGACATTTTCTTCTTTCAGAAATGTAAGAATGCTACTCCATTGTCTTCTGGCTTGTATAGTTTGTGATGAGAAGTCTGCCATAACTTTTATCTAAGTGCAACGTGTCTTTTTTTTCTCAGGGGCCTTCAAGAATATCTCTTGGCTTGAGGTGCCTGGGTAGGTCAGTCAGTAAATCATTCAACTCGGTTTCAGTTCAGGTCATGATCTCACAGTTCATGGGTTTGAGCCCTATATCGGGCTCTGTGCTAAAGCATGGAGCCTCCTTGGGATTCTGTCTCCCTCTCTCTGCCCCTCCCCTGCTTGCTCTTTCTCTCTTTCTCTCTTTCTCTCTCTCTATCTCTCTCTCTCTCTCTCAAAAATAAATAAACATCTAAAAAAATAATATCTCTTGGCTTTTAACATTTTGAATGATATGTATAGATGTGTTTGTGTTTTGGTATTTATGCTGTTTGGTGTTCTCTGTTGGTGTTCTCTCAGGTTCTTAGATCTGTGGTTTGGTGTTTTAATTTTGGACCTACCTTTGGTTGTTGGGAGGGTGTAATTTTTAAGCTGAGAACTGACAAATGAGTAGGTCTCAGCCAGAAAAAGAATGGTTGAGAAGGGGGTTTCAGAAAAGAAGATTCTGAACAGATGGAAGAAATAGCATGATTAATGGCCTATAGATGAGAGATCCTCACATTAAAAAAAATAAAAGGGTGAATGGGAAGGTATAGCAGATAAGGCTGGAGAGACAGAGGATACATTTTGGAAGACTGTGTAACACACATTAACCATCTATCCTTAGGGTAAACATTGAAGGGTTTTAAGCAGAGGAGTGACATAATCAGATTTAAATTCTTAAATTCCTAATTGTCATCCCACCTACTGACAGGAGAGTATATTTGTGCAAAATGTCTTAGATCCAATGGTCTACACATGTCCTTGGATAGAGTCTCAAGCTATGGGCTTTTCTGTCCCATCTTCCTTTGTTACATCTTCCATCACCTACCACATACCTCCTAGTCTCCTTGCAAAACTTACCTATACTATGGTCCATTCATTTGAGTCTTGCTAAGTATTTATCAATATCCTCTTTTCTCCATACAGTTATATTATATTTACCAGCCTTCTTTATTATTAGATGTGGCCATGTGCCAGAGTTCTGGCCAATATGAGCAAGAAATAAACTTTTTCCTACATCACCAAGATTTAGGGGTACTTAGTCACAGCATTTAGCCTACTCTGACAAATACATGAAGTAACTATCTAGTTACAAAGAAACTAATGTTTAGATGACTAGTAAATTCCTTGGGTCCATATATTATTTTGTTAAAGTATCATATTTTACATAGAAGGATTAGAACAGATAAGTAAAAGTTTGTGTATTCTGCAACTCACGCAACATTGAGGGCCTCACACTTTACCAGTCTACCTCTAGGAAGCCCCTGACAACACTCCTGGGATTCATGCTTTTAATTAAGCATGGTGTAGAACAACAGAAAGTGCCTTGATTTTATAGCAGGAAAGCCAATATTCCAGTTCCTATGATCCATGTGGCCTCATATAAGTTGCTGACCTCTTTGGTGTCCATGTTTTAATCTGTAAAAGCAGGAATAATCCCAGGGTAAAGGATGACACCGACAGGATTAAGCAAGGCCACATCTGTGTGGTAGATTGCTACTTCACTTATATCTACAGGCTTTCCTAGGTGATTCTGCAGCTGCTCTAACAAAAAGAATGGAGCACAGTCCCCCACACCTTGACACCGAGTTCAGCCCTGTGACTTCCTCTGGCCAGTATAGGAGTAAATGAGGCCTCGCAAGTTTCCGCTTGCTCTCTTTTGCCTCTTCTATCACCCCCTCTGCCACGGGAGGACATGTCTGGGGTAGCTTGTTGAAAGCTAGGAGACACCCAAGTCACCTCAGCTTGAGGCCATCCTAGATCAACCGACAGCCAGCCAATGTCCAGCTATGTGAGCAAGCCTAGACAAGACCGCAAAGCTACAGACATGTGAGCAATAAACACTCGTCGTATGGCACTGACATTGCAGGGCTCTTTGTTATGTGGCATCATTGTGGCAACAGATAACCAATAGAGTCTGTGAGATTAAGTCCCTACAAACTGTAAAGTACTACACAAATGTAAAGTATTAAAGCTCATGAAAATTATATATATTATATAATTATGCTTATATAATTATATACTATTTAATTATATATTTATATACTTTATATGTATATTTGTATGTTATATAGTGATATATATATTTATATATTATACACTTGATCTTAGCCAAAAGGCCGAGAAGCGATATATTTATATATTATATATAAATATATATCTTTCTGAGCTTTAATAATTATATAATATATATACATTTTATATATGAATCAAACATAATAATATATTTATATTTTTAATATATTTTAGTATATTATATAGTTACATTGTATATAATTTATATGTGTGTGTGTGTGTGTGTGTGTAGCCAAGGACTCCATTGGTCTATGAGATATTAGAGCTTATTGAAAAAACTCATTAAGTCCTTATTTAGAGAGTCATGGAATCAAAGTTTGAGTTGGACAGAACCTTGGAGATTGTCTAATCTACCCTTCTACCTGTGTATGGAGACTCTTCTCCATATTGATTCCCTTTCCGGGTACCAACAGATTTGTGTCCTCTAGCCCCTCTATGCTGGGACATCCTTACATTCTTCTCTGTCTCTAGCAATACCTGTGTGGACAACCCAGGAGGCTCTAGGTCCATCCTTCTCACTTGGCCATTCCCCTGTCTTGATGTCTGTGGCTGATGCTCTGGTCATGCTGTGATTTACAATTTTTCCAGATGCCTTCAACATGCAGCCACTTGCCAAAGTAAAAGTTGCTAATGCCATATCATTGATCACATGTTCCTGCATATTGCATTAATCTTAAAGACCCAGCTTAATGCACACAAGGACACCCTCTCTGAGTATCGAAGGGCTGGTCCACAAAAGCTCATAAAATAGGCATCCTCCGGATTTCCAAAGGAATGGAAAGCCACAAGAATAAATTGGAAGAGAAATCGGGCAAGCTGTTTTTTATTTTCTAAAGGAAGGAAGAAATTATTTAGCCTGATTCAGGGCTCTTTCAGGCACCTCACACATTATTATCGCTGAACAAATGCTTATTATTCTTCTTAGCAATGAGGTAAGCCTAGATGGACCTTTTCTTCCCTAAAAGGAATCAGGAGTACTTCCAAGTCCCATTTCTGCATCCTAAATGCTATCTTCACCTTAGCAGCCGAAGGATCTTTTCTTCCTCTAACCTAGAAGGCAGGAGGCAGAGTGCCTGTCTAGAAAAATGACAAATCAGACATGACATACATACAGACCTATTACTTCTGTCATATTTCTCCTCTTAACTTTTCTCAGCAATTAAGGTTTCCATGAGCTTCCCACTCCTTTTCAAATCCTGCTCGTGAGGCAGTTGTAATTAAATTCCCTTGATTTCCCAGTGCTGCTTCTTTGTAAAATAACTTGATCTTAGAAAAGTTCCCTTTCTAAATTTCCCCGCACACCCTTTCCTGACCTGGACTGTGATGGTGTTCGAAATCTTTTCCTTTCTTCTGTATCTAAACTTAGGTCAAGCACTGCATCCTCCAGGAAGTCTTCCCTGATGGCCTAACCCAGCTTCATTTGGATGCCCTCTCTCTGGACTCCCATAACCATCTCTATATCCCTCTATCCAATTTACCATGCTGTCTTTTAGTCATCGGTAGGTATCCTTATTGTCTCCCATGCTTGGCCTGCGCACAGAGGATAGGGTCATGCCTCAGTTGCTTTTCATCCAGGGAGCCAGACTTTCCAGTAGAATTCAGAAAGAGAAACACTGACCAGTAGCTGATGTGCCCTCATGGCAACTATTTCGTTCCCCTTGACACTATGCTCCACGTGCTGAGCCTAAATCAAACATTGCCTTTGTTCCTGCCTTGTTAGCGTCACAAAGATAATTTACCTGGGGATGAGCATCATGGAATCTTCTGAAATCATCAAACTATCAAATAACTTTTTGCTACCTGGTCTGGGGGCAGATTTATACTAAGCACTATGAGGGGGAGGGGGTAGATAATAAGGAAATAGAAAACTAGGTCTCAGACAATAAGAAATATATTATCTAATTGAAGATTCAAATGTATGCATATAAAACACTAACGTTGCATCAGAGAATATGAGTGCAAATAAATTACATACACATTAACAGTGAGAGGAGAAATTCAGAGAGGGAGAGAGTGCAGGAAAAGGAGGAAAGTTGGAAGGGCTTTTGAGGCAGCTTTGCAAACAATGCTAGGGGCGCCCGGGTGGCTCAGTCAGTGAAACAACCCGGTCTTAATTTCAGCTCAGGTCATGATCTCACGGTTTGTGAGTTCGAGCACCGCGCGGGGTTCTGTGCTGACAGTGAGGAACCTGCTTGGGATTCTCTCTCTCTCAGCCCCTCCCCATGCACCCCCCCCCTCAAAATGAACAAACAAATATTAAAAAAAAAAAAAAAAGAAGCTAGACTCAGGTCTTGAAGAAGAGTAGGATCTCAGGAGGGGAGAGGACAGGGTGCGGCCTTTGGAAGGAACAACATAAACAAAGGTTCAGAGGCAGGATCTGTGCAGTCTGTTTAGATTTGGAGAATCACGAGTAGACGTGCGTGGCTTGGATGAAGGCCCTTGATGAGGAATAATGGGAAATTAGGTTCCAAAGCCAGACCATATTATCTTGATTTTCCCCCCAATAAAAAGAACCGCCTAAGTCACCTACTTTTAAAAGGCCCCATCAAATCCACGTCCTGAACAGGAAATGTGCACTTAGCAGGGAATGTGCAGTGTTACTATAGCTCAGCCACCACCAATTACTCTCTTCAAGAGAACCGTGTTAACTCTTGACTAACCAAAGTGTGTTTCTCTGGTCTGTGCTCTCCCTAATTCAACCAACCAGTACATCTTGTACACCCACTGCTTCCTGCTCTCTGTACGAAACTCCCTAAGTCACTCAAAAATGAAGGAGACAGAACTCCTAACTCCAAAGAACGTATTTTCGTCTTATTTTCCTTCTTCCACACTTCTCTCTCTGCTACCATTTTTTAGGGGCAGTATCCTTTTAGGGGCTCCATCAGACTCCAGACCTCCTGTAATTAAACACATTTGAAACATGCTGGTAGGTTTGAAAAGAGAGGAAAGAAGAAAGCAAGTCAATAAATAATTTGGGGGTGAAATGCTTACATCTGGAGAGCCTTCCTTAGGATGTTAGGTCTTCAGCTAGCCTCTCCTCTCAGTGGTTAAGAATTGGCTCTATCTGCCAGCAACCTTCTTTTGTATCTCCCTCCGATGAGAAATAAGAGATCTCTCTTCTTGTCTAAATGAGGAGAGGAAATCGTGGCCACGCCAAGATAACACAGTCCAACTCACCCTTCTGAGTCTGACTTTGACCAGCCCCCAGGCCAGCTCCAAAACAGCACAGCATGGCTGGAAAACCCTCCCTCTCAACATGCCAGGCCATGTGTCTCCTATCATTCAAATAATTCCTGAAATCCCAACCGCTCTGTGGTCCTTCAGGACTCCAGAGACAAATAACTGTTTCCCCTCATCACACACTACTCATGAAAGGCTTTGGCCACTTTCCCTGATGGATCAGCACCCCCACCCCCATATAGAATGAATTCTCCTTTGCTCCGTACCCATAAACATATGGGCCCTTGAATCATACTTATTATAAACAGCCTACATTTGAACTCCTCTGTGGCACCCTACAACCTCTCTGTGGGTCCAGTAGTCTTGGGTTTGTTGGGATCTTCGGAGCCAGCCCTGTCAGTGTTGTTTTCATAAGTGGACTGGAACAAGACCAGACCAAACAAGCATTCACACATGATTTTCTCACTTAAAAACAACTGCAAAAACCAACACTCCTATGGCATTTATAAAATGCTTTCGTATCCATGACCTGTTTTCTTCTTCAACCTAACCCTGCAAAGTAGGATTTCCTTTACCCTCTATGAATAAAGAAATGGATGTTAAAACAGGTTAAGTAACTTGCCTTTGGTCAATAAGTGGGGCCCAGAAAACTATTTGAAATGAGCTCCTTCTAGATTCTTCACCTGACACCATAAAACAAAATAAATATGGGGCGCCTGGGTGGCGCAGTCGGTTAAGCGTCCGACTTCAGCCAGGTCACGATCTCGCGGTCCGTGAGTTCGAGCCCCGCGTCAGGCTCTGGGCTGATGGCTCGGAGCCTGGAGCCTGTTTCCGATTCTGTGTCTGCCTCTCTCTCTGCCCCTCCCCTGTTCATGCTCTGTCTCTCTCTGTCCCAAAAATAAATAAAAAACGTTGAAAAAAAAATTAAAAAAAATAAATAAATATTGGACAGATTAAAGACTTAACAAATAAAACTATGAACAAAAGGGGAAAAAATGAAGATTTTGTCTGATCTCTGGATGAAGAAAGATTTTTTTAGGCATAAAAACACTGGAAGAAATCAAAAAAGGAAACATTAGTCTACACAAAAATGTAAACCTTTGGGGGCACCTGGGTGGTTCAGTCGGTTGAGCATCCTACTCTCGATTTCGGCTCAAGTCGTGATCCTGGGGTCCTGGGATTGAGCCCTGCATCAGGCTTTGCACCGGGTGTGGATCCTGCTTGAGATTCTCTCTTCCTCTCCCTTTGCCCCTCCCTCACTCACTCTCGCTCTCTAAAAAAAGAATAGTAATAATAATAATCATAAATATTTTTTAAAAATGTAAAACTTTTATATGTCCCAAAGCCAAATAAAAAGCCAATAGCCATCTGAGGGGAAACTGTCTGAACACTAGATAGGCTCCTATGAAGCAGCCTTGCTCAGTCACCATCTGGGGCCAGCTCTAGAAAACTAGGACTTTGGTTCAAAAGCTGAGGCCAGTTCCGAAGCAGCTCACCAGCTCTCTAGCGAAGGGACATTCGAGTGGCACATATCACAATCCGCACAGAAAAAAAGCCTGGAAACTCATCAAAAGGTTAGTAGTGCCTATGGAATTATGCATTACTTTACTTTCTTCTTCATACTTTTCTGTACTTTCCATGTTTTTGCAAAACATATCATAATTGGGGGGGAAAAAGGTTTTATACTCAGAAAAAACAGAGTTTTATTTTAAAATGAGGATTATCAAAGGATTTCTGTTTTCCCTAATTGTTCTCAGTCTTATCACCACTCATCTTCTGAGAGTGATGTCTCTAATATATTCGTAGTTTGCTTAGAAACATCTGAGTGAGGACATTATTTTCAGAACAAAATAAAGCTTGAAATTACATGTATCCACACAGAACACTGTTTTTGGTTTGCTCTCTGAAGGCTTTGCTTCCTTGAAGGTTTATGAAAAACTTTCTGGGGTGGGGGATGCTCCCGGGTGGCTCAGTTAGTTAAGCCCCCGACTCTTGATTTTGGCTCAGGTCGTGATCTCACAGTTCATGAGTTCATCCCCTCATCGGGCTCCGCACTGACCGCATGGAGCCTGCTTGGGACTCTTTCTCTCCCTCTGTCTCTCCCCAACTTGCACTCTCTCTCACACACACAAAATAAATAAGTGAGCTTTAAAAAAATTGTTTTGCTGATTTGCTTCTCCTAACAACTGCATTGGAAGGAAGAAGGAGAAGCAGGTGGGAGGAAGGGAGTTCCCACGTAGCATCTGCACCAGGCAGGGTGGGACAGGGGGTTTACACCACCACGCCACCTGTGACAAGTGTTTTTTGTCATGTGGGGATGTCAAGGTTCAGAGTCAAGTACTGTAAGAGCTGGAGAAAGGATTCACTCCAGGTCAGCTTGGCCCCAAATCTTTGCTCATTCATTTATACCTCGTGGCCTCCAATCAAGAGCTATGTTCACATCGTGCAGCTCAGCCAATTTGGGGGAGTTGACCACTGGAGCTCAGCCAATTTGGGGGAGTTGACCACTGGAAGTGCCTGGGCACACAACAGGCAGTTCTGCCAAGCATGGACTGAGAGTCAAGAGATTGTGTCCTAACCTCAGCTGTGTCCAAAGGGCCACGTGACCTTGGACAAGTTTGCTTTCTCGCCCACAGAAGCAGTGGCTGGGACTAGCGGTTTCAAAAGGGCTTTCCTTCTCTTAAACTCTGACTCCCTAATAGTCATTTATACGTGTGAAAATGGTGCTCTCCACAAGCCAGTGCTGTTCATTCTGCTTCAAGGGCACAATTCTCTAAACAGGTCCCTATGATGGCCTTATCCAGGACCACTGCCAAGCTCGTTCACTATGGCACTGTTTACCCACAGAAAACTGGTAATAATCTAAACATCAATGGAGAGAGAACTAAAATAAGCTATGGCACGGGGGCACCTGCGTGGCTCAGTCGGTTAAGCGTCCAACTTCAACTCAGGTCCTGATCTCATGGGTCTTGAGTTTGAGCGTGCATCAGGCTCTGTGTTGTCAGCAAGGGGCCCAACTGTTCCCTTGTCTCTGCCCCTCCCCTACTCTCTCTCTCTCTCTCTCAAAAATAAACATTAAAACATGAACGCGCACACGCATGCACACACACACTCTCTGGAGCTTTTATATGGGGCACCACAGAAAAGGCTGGGTCACATAATTCATTCCTTGAAGAAATCTCTATAATATCCTAACACATACTATTAACTGACCATGTAATGCCATCAACTTAACTTCCTCCAACAAGAGTAATGCAGGACCTACTATAAGCTAGATAGTATATGAATCTCCACATTCATATAAGGCATTCTACATATTCATATAATGAATTGGTCCCTGGGCCCCGAGGTGTTCTCAGTCTGGGGCAGGGGGGGTGGGGAATGCATAATTATGGTACATTTTAATGAGAATTGTCATACAGTTACAAAGTCCAAGAAAGCCTAGGGTAATTCTGTCTGGAGGAATCTAAAGAGGCCCAGCATTTAACCTGGATGTGGAATTTGAAGTGGGTACCTACAGAGTGAGCGGGACCTCGTAAAGTCACAAGAGGACAAGACAGAGGACCCAAAGGGTATATAATATAGAAAGAACTGGCACACTGCAGGGGCCAGAGGGGGCCAGTAGGCACCTATGAGGCTAGGGAGTAGCAAATGAGCTGGGGAAAGGAGACTGGGTCAGGCCCTGAGGGTCGGGAACACCATCTGTACACAGGACAATGGTGAGCCATTAGAAGTTTCCGCGCAGAGGAGCAGAGCAATTAGAAGGCTTTCCTGACAAAGACAGATCACTCTGGAGGCTGTGTGGCCAGCAGATTAATAGGTATCTGGGTCTGGGTAGATTTAATGGCCCTGAATATTTAACTAAGTGAGTTTCCTAAACACGAAAAGTATGATACATTTTAATGCGTTTCTGTCTCTCTCTCTATGGCAACTAATCTTAATTATCTTAGAAATCTGAGTTCAAGAAGGTATCTCACCTGTTTATCTTCAAAGGGAACAAGTCAAGGGTTTACTCTGAGTATTAAATGTGCATCTTTATAGGTTTAAGTCTTAATTAAATAGCAGTGGGATCCATACGCAGGTTACTGAAAGTGTAAATACCTGGAAAGAAGGGGGGAAAAATATTTGAAATTTGTCATGTTGAAGTATTGTTATTAAAAGAACAGAAAACTGTTAAAAACCAACTCATTGTACCCTGCTGTCTGTTCAGGCTGCTGTAACAAAATGCCACAGCCTGGGCGTCTTGTAAACGACAGAAATTTATTTCTCACAGTTCTGGGAGCTGGAAGTCCAAGGTCAAGGTGCTGGCATGACTGAGCGAGGGCCCTTTCCTGGGTCTCCAACTTCTTGTGTCCTCACAGGGCAGAAGGGGTTGGGAGCTCTCTGGGGTCCTCCGTTATGAGGCATTAATCACATTCATGAGGCTTTATCTTCACAACCTAACCTCCCCCCAGAGGCCTCACCTCCTAATACCATCACACTGGCCTTTAAGATTCAACCATAGCACCTGGGTTCCATTTACTGCATGTAAATTCATACGTTCAATTACGAAAAAAGTCTGTGGAGGAAATAGGATCCAGTCTACACCCTTGTCCCTCCATACCTGCTACCTCCCACCCCCTCCCCATCCCCGTCACATATACGGGCAACACCCAACACCAGCACTGTAACCCAGTTCTGCCATTGTGGTTTAGCTGACTCCAAAACTTTAAAGAAAGTCAGCCCTAAAGCACTAAAATTGGGGTAACCACTCAGGACAGCAGGACAAGTAGAAAAGGAAGCAATCTCAGTAGAGTCAAAACCAGGGGTGGACCCTGCACCATACATATCAGCATAAGCAGTAAGTTGGGCATGTATTCGTTCAGAAACCAGAGAGCACCCAGTATATGCCCAGCGCTGGCCCAGGCGCTGGGACTGGTGAGAAATCGGAAACAGCCCTTTTCCTCAAGAAAACTCTGTCTCTTTTGATGCTTCCTGCAACTCTCTAACTGTTTAAGTTGTTCGGAGGAGGAAACTGAGGTTCAGAGATGCTAATGCACTTCTCAAGACCAGGATGCCATGTGGGGGGATTGAGAATGAGGCAGGAAGACTGGGTGAGAGTTGAGCACTGAGTCACTGACTGAGCACAAGCGCAGGAGAGCACCTGTTGTAAAAGAAGTCCCCAAGTCTAGGGGCCAAATTTACACACAGGGACCCCAGATGAGGGGTCAGACCGCTGCCTAGGCAGGAAGCATTGCAAACTATTATGCGCCCCCTAAGACCATGTTAGCTTTAAAAGCGTGTGTACATGGGTGCATACACACATATGGACCAACTTCCTAACTCCAGTCAAGATATCCAGGGGCACCTGGGTGGCTCAGTCGGTTAAGCATCCGACTTCAGTTCAGGTCACGATCTCGCGGTCTGTGAGTTCGAGCCCCGCGTCAAGCTCTGGGCTGATGGCTCAGAGCCTGGAGCCTGCTTCTGATTCTGTGTCTCCCTTTCTCTCTCTGCCCCTCCCCGTTCATGCTCTGTCTCTCTCTGTCCCAAAAATAAAAAAATAAACGTTAAAAATATTTATTTTAAAAGATATCCAGTCAAGGCAGCTTATAGAGTGCACTGCTGGAGGCACACAGACCTGGGTTCAAATCCCAGCTCTTCTGCTCAACAACGCGTCAAGCTACTTAACCTTGCCCTGTGTTACTAAGCCTTATCTCAGGGGGCTGCAGTGGGGAGGGGGAATTCTAGAAGAAATGATGCATGGAATGTGCTTAGCAGAGTGCCTGGCATTCAGTGCCAATCAGGAAAAGTGAACTGTGACACTTCCCACTCAAGAAGACCCAAAGCAAAAATGTGATCTGTTCTCACAAACGGGTTCCTTCTGCACCTGGTCTCTCTACCTGCATGACTCCTACCCACTGGCCGAAACCGGACACCACTCTCTCTTCCACTTGTCACACGGCCACCCTTCCCCCTTTCTCCGCCATCTTGACCATCACAGCTAGCACTTCCGGTGTGATTCTACGTTCAAAGATACTAACCCAAGCACTTTACAAGATCTTTAATTGGGCAGCGAAACCCTCACGAGGAAGGTACTATCATTATCTCTGCTTTGCATCTGGGGAAACTGAGACTTGAGTTAAGAAACTTGCCCAAGATCAGAGTGCCTGGGTGGCTCAATCAGTTAAGTGACCGACTTCGGCTCATGATCTGACGGTTTATGAGTTCGAGCCCTGGGTCGGGCTCTGTGCTAACAGCTCAGAGCCTGGAACCCACCTTGGATTCTGTGTCTCCCTCTCTCTCTGCTCCTCCCCTGCTCACACTCTGTCTCTCTCTCTCTCCTTCAAAAATAAACAAACATTCAAAAAAAGTTTAAAAAAAAGAAAGAAAGAAACTTGCCCAAGGTCACACAGCTATTTTGTGAGAGAGATCACATTTTATAGACCGTTTATTCCAAAGCCCAAACGCTGAACTATTACACTGTGTTGCCTCCCAACGAACCAGTCACTACCTTAGCCTGGTGCATTCTCCCTGCGGCTTCCTGTCACTGTACTGTAACCACATCCCGCTCTACTCAAGCCCAGAGGGCTCTGTGGGTTTTCGGAAAGTGGTATGGACCACTGAATTCCCCATCAGCCTCAGAATGCCAGGCTGATGGGGAATACGACCAACACAGTGTCTCTGAGTCTGAGAAAGGGTGTTGCTCAGCTGGGAGCCACCCTGGCGGGGAGAGTGGGCAGGCGGCATGGAGGCCGAGGAGGAAGGCAGTCCATGAGTCTAGGTGTGAGGTACAAAGGGCCTGAGGCGAGGGGTGGGGGTGGGAATGAAAAGGCTGCATGCGACAGACATTACCTCACCAGGCACAAATACTCCCAAGGCTGGAGCTTTAATAATTCTGTTACTAGGGCAACAGCAAAAGAATCTATCTCGGAGAGAACCCAGCGCGGCCCGTTTTTACACAGAAGCATGGCGGCTGTAAGCTGGGTTCTCTCTGAGATAGGGGTGAAGGCGAGTGGCCAAATGACACAGCAAGCCGCATGCACCAGGATTTTCCCTGAGGTTTTTCTAACCTTTCCATCCTTCCTAGTTTGGGAAGTGGAGAGACATTTATCCAAAGCAAGCTCTCCAGGAAGGTAGACGGCGTGATCCATGAAACAGGGGCTATTTGAGCCCCATGACAGGTTAGTGAGCCTGCCTCTGATACTTGGACACTTGGGGTCTGGTGGAGAAGGGCTCAGGTTGAGAGTCAGCCTGGAGACAGAAGCGAAAGCATTTATCACAACGTTAACCAGTCGCTCAGCTACCTGCCTTCCCCTTGCTTGGCACCACTGGGACTCTGGCCAGGCCTTAAGGGTGTCTTCTTCAGTCTGTCCAGGAAGTAAAGAGCTGGGAAGACCCTCGTGGGGGAGTGAGTTCATGGGCTCTGATCAGAAATACAGATGCTCCTTGTAAGACCCACGGTAGAGTAAGCTTTCTTCCCAGGAGCTCCGTGGTCCTCCCCCCATTGTCCTTCTGGGAGTATGGCAATGACACACCCACATGACTCCATTGACCTCTGACAGCAGCCCTTCCAAAAACCCAAGAGCCCCAGCACCTGGGTGGCTCAGTCAGTTGAGCGTCGGACTTCAGCTCAGGTCACGACCTCACAGTTCATCAGTTCAAGCCCCGCATTGGGTTCACCGCTGTCAGCACAGAGCCCACTTCGGATCCTCTGTCCCCCTCTCTCTCTGCCCTTCCCCGGCGTGTGCTCTCTCAAAAATAAATAAAACACTAACAAAAAACAAAAAACAAAAAACAGCCTTTCAAAGATGCTGGGAAAACTCTGAGACCTTCTTACCTGCCTCCCTCAGGATTCATGCTCTCCTTTTCAATTTCTATGCCAAATGCCAACTTGGCCCCTCTATGTGACACCCTGTGGGGACACCCTTCACCTTGCCCATGGCATTTGTCTCTACCTCCCACATGACATATTTTCTTGAAAATCTGTGTGCGAGGAATGCTGAAGGAGAGACAGGACCCAATTTCCCTCAGTCCTCCTCCTAACCGCCCAGAGCCTCTGTGAAGTACAGATTCCCCCCGAGAGACCACCAAAGGCTTCCACTGCTTTAGAATTTCAGTATCAAAGGTTGTTCTGAAGGCCAGGAAGGAGGTGGGTAGCCATGCCCACCTGGATTATGGAGAGATTTCCACGATAGTGGTTCTGCCCCTTCTGGGGCTCTGATAAAGTATGAAATGCCCAGTGGTCTGCCCAATGGATACAGCATGTTGCAGATGGCCTTGGAAGGAATTCCTCATTACAGAAATATGGGTCACCTCAGGCATCGACGAGTCAACGGTTGCTGGCTTTGCCATTCATTCTTTGAACTTAGGAAAGTTGTTTTTCTATTCAGCTTCCTTGCCTGCAAAAGGAAGAAAATTATACAAAACAATCTCAAAGGTTAATGTAAGTCTTTAAAGCTGAAAAGGTTGTAAGCCTTCTGAAAGACAAGGAACCCCAAAGTGTAAATAGATCACATAACCACAGTGGTTTGAGCTGGTCTGGAGTTAATGTACCATTTAGTGCCTCAGAGGGGCACTTTTATAGTACATTTATTCCACGGAGCCTGTAAAAACAATAATGAGCATTTTGAGGCATTTGCATAAGTGGTGGTGGTCTGGCTTAGTAACTAAGAGCGTGTACTCAGGAATAAAACTTTTTGGACCCAATCCTGCCTTCATCACTCATCAGCTCTGTAGCCTTGGACAAAT
The DNA here is from genome assembly GCF_018350195.1 of Panthera tigris. NCBI lineage: Eukaryota > Metazoa > Chordata > Mammalia > Carnivora > Felidae > Panthera > Panthera tigris. Next base: position 60,426,707 of record NC_056678.1, on the reverse strand, counting down.
GGCCCCTCTTAGAGCTTCTTTTTCTTCATGGGTCGTGCCACATGACTCGCTGCATTGCTGTGAGAATCACATACCTGACAGGGTGAATAGTAAAGGGTAGTTGGTATGTTATATTAAATGATACTCAATCTTTATAGCAATCCTGGAGAAGCATTATTTGGCATCCCTATTGTATCAAAAAGAAACATGTCCATAGAAGCTGAAGTGTTTGCCTGAAGTCACTCGGCAAGGAGTTTCTCCTTCCGAAGCTCATACCACAACACAGGTGTCTCTCCCATGGTCTCCTCCCAAATCAATGGGCTCAGACAAAGTCGCAGTGCGGGTTTCAGGCATAATGACTACTACACCTATAAGCCTAGCCTTGGGCGTTAGTTAGTATATAAATCTGTTATAAGCTGAGAAGGTGATCCAATCCCCCCAAAACGGTATGCAATTTCAAGGCTTCCCTTAGATTCCTCTAGATAATAAATACTACAGAAATGTATAATGTAGGGGGAGCCTGAAAACAAAGACATCCCTGGGGAACACAGCAATTGGAGTGATTTCCTCTGGCCTACACTCTTGTAAAGGTCCAATCTCCTGAGCAGGGACTCAGGCAACCTGAAGGAGAAAGACAAAAATAGTTCATACCAGGTGGTACTAAAAACAGACCCAAGGCTCACAGCTAGCTAGCTAGATAGCTAATAGATAAATCATAGATAGATAGATAGATAGATAGATAGATAGACAACAGATAGATAAATAGATACAATAGATAGGTAGATAGGTAGGTAGGTAGACAGCTATGATAGATACAGATAATAGATAAATGATAGATGATAGGTATAGATAGATAACAAATCAATTATAGATAGATAGATAGATAGATATAGATAACAGATAAATTATAGACAGACAGATGACAGATAGAGGAGAGATAGATAGATATGATAGGTAGATAGGTAGGTAGATACATAGATATGATAGATATAGATAGATAATAGATAAGATAGATGATAGATATAGATAGATAACAGATAAATTATAGATAGATATAAATGATAGATGAGATAGATAGATAGATAGATAGATAGATAGATAGATAGATATAGATGATAGGTGGATGGATGGATAGATAGATATAGAGATGATACATGAATAGATGACAGATAAAGATATAGATGATAGATAGATAGATAGATAGATAGATAGATAGATAGATAGATATGACAGGTAGATGGATAGATGGATGGGTGCATGGATGGATGGATGGATATAGAGATGATATATGAATAGATGACAGATAAAGATATAGATGATAGGTATGATAGATGATAGATGGATGGATAGATAGGTAGAGATAAATCTATCTATAGGTAGACAGACAGACAGACATATTTGGCCCTTAGGCCCCACCTTCCTGGCATATATTAGGACTTCTTTTCTCTTCCAGGCTGTCTTTCCTGTTCATCATCAATCTGTTTTCCATGGGACTTGCTCCCAGCCCCATACCTGCCTTGACGGCCCTGCTGAATAGGACACAAGCATTGTCAGAAGTCTGGAGTGACCTGGATGCCATAAGCAGCTTTGACATCAAAGTCCTTAGCATTCTGCATTCGTTAGACCTGCACCCACTGAATTCCTGGCCCAGGAAGCAGAACAGAGAACTGACTTCTATGCCGCTAGGTTGCTAACCCTGTGGAGAGTCCTGAGTTGAACACATGAGCAGTCTTAACTGAAATAAAATGGCACCGGCATTTCTTTCTATTTTTCTCCTGAGCAAATACAAGTATGCGGAAATTATATTGCCCCCGGCCCTTGCTCCCGGGCGTCGGATGGAACAGGCACTGACTAACATTTACAAACTGTTTACCCTGTGCCGGGCACCGTGCAGTCGCTAGAATCTGTCCTGGTGCTCGGGTCTTAAGGCTTCAAGCATCTGTCCTTCCCCTGCACAGACTGGCTCTTGATGGAACCTTACACTTGGGCGGGTGCTCAGAGAGCATCCCGCCTTGTTCTATAGAAAGGAAACCAAGGCCCTGGGAGGGGATGGAAATCAAGGGTCCTGGCTGTATCCACTTTGCTCTATCCTCCCCCACCCTTGCCTTTTTATAACATCAAAGACTGTGCCCACCTGTCTTTTGGATCATGAGAGTCTGTTGGGAGGCACACTGGCACTCGAGAGGGATCGGTAAGCGGGAGGCTGTCTCTGTCAGATACAGCTAAAAATAGGAGCCGGCCCGAGAGCAGCCTCAGCTAGTGAGTGTGCACTGAGACCAGGTGCTCCTCACCGAGTTCACCTGATACCCACCAGTGCTACTGGAAGGACAGCCACCCCGGCCACCTCAGGGGCAGAGGTGGGCTCAGCAAACAGCTGTATACACTAAGGGCAACCCAGCTGCTTCTGAAGCTGGGGCGAGCAGATTCTATTTCTGCAGCCATCTGACCACGTGGGGCCACAGGGGGTCATCAGAAGGAACAGGAAGGCTCTTCTCTTGGCCCTCCCCTAGTGGCTCCCTGTGGGGCCTGAAATCTTCCCATGATGTAGGAATTCAGCAGTCCTAAGGAGAGTTGGAAATTCTCTCGTTCACCTCCCTCAATATACAGATGAGAAAAATAAAGCACGGAGACATTAAGCAACTCTGCCAAGGGCAAACAGCCTAGTCCAGAACATCCCAGAGCAGGATCCCTGAAATAAGAGTCTCGTAGATGTTCCTTGAAGAGAAATTGTCTTAAAGGCTCTGAGATCAGGTAGTTGGGAAAGGCCGCATTCTCTATTCTTTGTCTCGTACACTCATTCTCTATCTAACAAATATTTACTCAGTCTCAAAACGAGGACCACGTTTGAGGGATCTGGTCTAACCCGGCAGAGCTGGAAGCAGCCTACGGGCGTGCAGACTTCAGGACCACAAAGCACACAGCTACCCCAGGCCAAGGACTATTACTCGATTTAACCATTCATGAGGCTTTGCTAAAATGGCAATGCTCCGGAGAGAGAGAAAGACATAACTGACTGGCGTCCCTGATAACTTTTAATGCACTTTGTTTGTCCGAGGCTTTTCCAAGTGAGAGCACTTGCAATCATATGGCCAAACAACAAAGCCTGAGCCAGAGGCTGCTGCCTTGAGAAAGTGCATCCACATGCGGCGGCTAGAAATCAAATGCGTAAACCTGGACACGCTAGCTCCCCTGAAAGGAAGAGTCAGAAAGAAGGAGAGAGGCCGAAAAGTCACGCCACAAGCTTTGGCAAACCAGGCAGCCATCATCTCTCCCCAAAAGGAAATGGATGGGGGCACCTGGGTGGCTCAGTCAGTTAAGCAGCCAACTCTGGATTTCAGCTCAGGTCATGAACTCATGGTTCATGAGTTCAAGCCCTGCTTTGGGCTCTGTGCTGACCCTGTGGAGCCTGCTTGGGATTCTCTGTCTCCCTCTCTCTCTGCCCCTCCCCCACTCATGCCCTCTCTCTCTCCCTCTCTCTCTCTCTAAAAATAAATGAATATGCTTAAAAGAAAAAAAAAGGCAAACCCAGCCCACTGGGAAGGAATGTGGCATTCCTACCACACCCCCTCCAAACCACACCCTCAACTTGTCTTGGCCCCCAGGGGAAGCCATCGCCCCAGAAATTAATTCTTCCCCATATATAGCCTTCACAGGCGAAATTCCTCTCCCGGGCAATCATGTAAGGTCTAGCAAGGAACTTTTTTTTTTTTTTAATTATAAGGAAAGGGTGGCTCCCCCATCAATAAAATCCTGCTTCAATTAGTTCAACCATCCTTTGGGTCATTATTTTAAGTGTTTGAAATTTCTACTTAAATAAGGTCACTTTCAATTTGGTAAACACTCCTAAGTCATCATCTTAATTCACGGCCAGTCACCCTAGGAATGCTGAGTAAGTAAACATAATCAAGCATTAGCTAACCAGCCACAAATCCACTTGAGTTTATTAATTTCTCTCTTGGCAGAGAAACACGAAAAGGGACCAAACCATCAGAGACATTCACGCATCATTCATTCAATAAATATTTATTACACACCAGGTGCCAGGCACTATGCTAAGCTAAATATAAGTGGCATTATTTTATGAATATTCACAGCTAGGTTACCTATGAAATCCTATTTTCCCCCAAAACATAAATTTTCATTCCTGAGGTGCTTTTTCATCATTTCTGCCCAATATGCCTTCCTCCGTGGAGTAGATGATGCGTCGCAACTCTTCAGCTTCCAGATCCTCTATCCCTCCCTCCAAAAGACCCTCTTTCCCATCATCCCTCAAACAGTTAATGACTATAAACTCTCACGAGAAACTCTAGAGAGGCACTCGCTACTTTAAAAGTCCCAGGAGAATAGTAAGGGTAAGAAATAGTTCATATCCTCGCACTCAGATATTTTCTCACGCATTTGAGTTTTGTGTTAAGGAGAGTAGCTTATACTTGCTCTAAAGGTTTTTGAAAATACTAACGCACATATATTCCAAATGCAGAAAGGGTTGTACGCGCACTAGGAATGCAATCTTAAGAGCACCACCTCATCAGAGGAATTCCCTTCCCTCGTTCGAAGGAGGCTCCCCTTTCCTCTCCCACCAAGAACTGGCGCCTGTCCGAATCCGTTCCCCAAGGAAAAGACCCACTCTGAGACCTGACCTTAAACAAGTCACTTTGCTCCTCAGTATAGAAGGGAGCTGTGCTGAACACCGCCAAGGTCCCTCTTAGGTTGGATCCCTAACTTAATCCTCTACTACACCTCCCTGGGAACTGGTATACACACACACACACACACACACACACACACACACACACACACACTGTGAACCGGCCCCCCACCCCCATGCTGCAGGGCCCTGATTCCCCCGGGGAAAGCCAGCTTACCGAGATACACAAAACACCCCCACACCACCCAGAAGGAGAGGCGGGACTCTCCCTCCCTCAGCCAGGCAGTCTCCTGAGGCTGCTGACATCACAAAGGTGTCAACTGGCAACCTCATTGTCATGTGGCTCTCCCCTGGCTCCCCTTCACTTGCAACGCAGGGAAAGGGTGAGACCTTTCAAAGCCGCCAAGCGGGCAAGCTTCCAGCAGCAGCCTGGGAGTGAGCAAGCGGCAGAGCCACCCAGCCGGGCGGCGGGGCATTGGGCCTCTCGTTTCAACTTCTGTTCTGTTCTCCTGTAATGGAAAATTGCTTTGCACAAAGCTAGAGTGTTACAGTTCTTTCCAGCGCCCCTCCCCCCCCCCCACCACCCCGCCCCTCGGCAGCCTTCTGATCAGAGGGACAGCGCCCGCCCGCAGGAAGGTGGAAGGAGGGTAGTTGCGGTTTCTTACTATGTCCCTTGCTTCAGGCCCTGGGCCTGGGTGGTTACTCTTTTCCTTTGGAATGGGACTGGTATCGGGGTCAAAGTGTCCAAATAACTGTCAGTGTCAAGCCCAAGAAGTGATCTGCACAGGGATCCGGTTAACCGAATACCCCCCAGACATACCCCTGAACACCAGGAGGCTGTACCTGAATGATAACGGCATCACTTTTTTGCCAGCGATGACTCTGGGACTCCTCAGTGACCTTGTTTACTTGGACTGTCGGAATAACCTGATTCGCGAGGTGATGGATTATACCTTCATCGGGGTCTTCAGACTCATCTACCTTGATCTCAGCTCCAACAACCTAACCTTGATCTCCCCATACAGTTTCTCCGTGCTCAGCAACCTGGTGCAGCTGAACATTTCCAACAACCCTCACCTGTTATCTCTCAACAAGTACACCTTTGCCAACACCAGCTCTCTGAGGTACCTGGACCTCAGAAATACCGGCTTGCAGACCTTGGACCATGCTGCCTTCCATAGCCTCATAACACTACAGACCCTGTATCTGAGCGGAAACCCATGGAGGTGCAACTGTTCTTTCCTGGACTTCACCATCTACTTAATAGTGTCCCATCTGAACCATCCAGGTGAGGGTTTGATTGGGTGTGGGGACGCGGATGTGACGGAGTAGGAGGAATTAGTTACAGAAAAGGTAGTCGAAAGATGGTCAGGATGGGAGAAAAAGTCTGGGTCAATCTGATGGAAAACATTCTTATGGCTCTGCAAGATCCATCCTGGGGTTGACTGGAGAGGCAGTAGGGTCAGTAGAAAAAGTTCTGGAGGAGGAATCCAAAGAGCTGAGTTCTGGTCCCAAGCTGAGCACTTACTAGTTGGCTGCCCTTGGGAAAGCCAATTTCTCTGAGCCTCAGTTTCCTGATCCATCAAGTGGGGACAATAATATTTCCAAACAGAGCTGTCATGTCAACCTAAGATGGTATGTGTGGAAATGACTGACTTCTGTAACTGCACAGTAGCCAAGTAATACAGGGACACTTTATTCCATTGGTGGACTATTTTAATCTGTTTGATTCAGTGGCTGAATTTTTCCAGGATCCGAAAGTAAATTCAGACATGCATAGGCAGTAGAAAATCCAACGGTATAATGTACGGAAGAGAAAGTTCGATAGAGAGAGGAGGAGGGGCACAGGAGCTCCCCAGACAATGAGAGAGGGAGCAGAGAGAAGGGAGAGGAGAAGGCATTTGATGGTTCATCTTCAAGATGCTAAGCCAATAAGGAAGGAGAGAATGGCATGAATCCATGAAGAATGGGTCACCAGTACCCACTGTGTCCAGCAGGGAGATTGCAACCTCCCAGGCAGACTCTCAAGTCTTACCTGGTAGATTTCCAATCCAGATGCTGCCACTCTCTCCACTGTCCCCACCCCTCTGCCATGGTCCCTGGGGCCCTCCAATGTCTCACCCCCTCTTCTGTTCAGTAACTTTATTGTCCAGTCCTCATCCTCCAATTATCCCACTCCACCAATACTACCTTCACTCAGGAAGTCAAAACTTCAGTTGAATGTGAGATAATTCCTCACAGAAAGCCAGGAGCCACTGATGTAATCTGGCAAGATTGGACTTTGGATTCAAACCCTATCAAAACCATGTCGTTTCTCCCTTCTCTGAGTGTTTGTTCTTGAAAATATTTCCATGCACCTGCACCTGCTGAAGCTTCCACCATGAAGTCTTGCCCAGGTGGCAATATCCCAGAAAGATCCCTAGCCAAAATGACAGGTTTCAAGGGGATCTGGGGGAGAGGGAGCTGAGTGGTGGCAGCACTGCTGGCCTCCCTTCCAGTGGGAGGGTCTTAACGTGTCTTCCGGGCAATGCCTGGACTCTGGCGAGGCAAGCGAGCCTCCTGGAATGCAAAATTGAGGGAGGCACTAAGAGTGGGTGGCTCCTCACATTTTGTGCCCTAGACACCTGGCCCTGCTGACAGGCACTTCCATCTGAGTTAGAATAAATCGAAAGGAAAGAATTTCATCAGACTATCTTCTTAAGACCACCAATCATAAAAGAATAGAGGAGCAGTTTTCTTGGGTGGGTTGCCTGATCTCTCCAAGAGAATGTCTTCTACTTTTCTCAACGACTGGTGCTGTGGTGCTTTCTAGAAAGCTCCCTGAAAGAGGGTCGTGATTGGTCATTGTCGCGCATTAAATGTGGCTTTTAAATGGGATTCTCCTGTCAGTGTTCACATAACCAGCCTGTGAAGAAGCTTCATCTTCTCTTGCCCCCTCCCCATCACACATATATATTTTCCTTGAGCAGAGCCCACCACATAGCCAGGAGAACCTCCTACCCTAGCGGAAAAGGGAGATGTAGCTTGGCCTCGTCCCCAGTCCCTAAACCTACCACTTCACCTGACCTCGAATCTCCCTTCATCAAAATTCTGCTTATAGAGTTATCTCTTGTCGGAATTTTCAGGCTGACTACCTTGGACTCTTTGACTCACTTCATTCTGAGATTGAATAGGATTGTAGACTAGATCTGTTTCACTGCCTGTTCTCAAAAACATCAGAAGTGGGTATCTATCCTGTCAAACTCATAAACTCTTTACGAACAACAGTCTGTCTTTTGTGAGCCCCGCCCTCCCAAGACACTCCCCCCAACAACTACTAATCTGCTCATCTCCCTCTGCTGTTTGGTGGCCTAGAGGAGCCCACCCAGGCCACTTCATGCAGAACTGTGGTCTCGTTGCCCTGGCTAACAATTATTATCTCTGAAAAACACTAATGAGCCCAAGGCCAGACAGAGAACAATTTATCTTTGTAGAGAGATTTGCAGCTGTTAGAGCTTTTCACACATGCTTCTTTACTTTGAGTGTCAAACCAACCCTCAAATTTTGTGCCCTAGGCCTATGGAAGAGGCTAGGATTGGTAATTTAAAAAAAAAAAAAAAAGAACTTTTTTAATGTTTATTTATTTTTGACAGAGACAGAGACAGAATGTGAGTGGGTTGGGGCAGAGAGAGAGGGAGGAACCTCCAAGATGTCAGCACAGAGCCTGACACGGGGCTTGAACTCACAAGCTGTGAGATCACGACCTGAGCCTAAGTCGGCCACTCAACCTACTGAGCCACCTGGGTGCCCCTAGGATTGGTAATTTTAACCCCATCATATGGATAAGAAAATAGACTGGCCCAAAATCACACAGCTACTAAATGGCCCCCCAAAAATGATTTGAACCTCCTGAGTCAGGTCTTTTTTCATGAGACTACTATATCTTAAATCCCCATATTACATAACTATGATCCATATGTTATACGCATCTGGCCACAGCATCTAAATTACAGCTTTATTTCCGATATGACCACACATGAATGCATCCAAGATCATTTCCACTGGATAGTGAGTTCTAGCCATGGTAAACTCATCATATGCCTGTGTTCTTGCAAACCCAAGTTCACCACAACCTACCCAAACTCCCAAAGAAGGAGCCTAACCTTGCTTACCTTTGCATCTCAGTCTGGTTCTCCCTTCCCACACCTACACGTACATACACCCCGTGACAAACATATAAACCCATGTGCAAACACACACACATATACCCACATACATACAAGCACAAAGATGTGCCCACACACACATACCATACATGCAAACATAAATATACACCTACTCACTTACACAATCACCCACATATTACATATATACAACACACATACATATACCGATGTGCAGATACACAGCCACACTTGAGAAGGCACCCACATACACATGAAACCGAGCACACACACACAGAATTCAGAAGATGCTTCTCTTGCCCTTTAGCCAGACCTCGACATAATGGAAGATAACTTATTTCAAGTGACTCTCGTACGATTCATGTCTCAAGTAGAAATATCTTCACTATTGACAAATACTCGTGGCGAATGCTCAAGCTTCCTATTATACCACATTTGCCATCAACAGGTGACCTTGGGCATGTTCTACAATGGAGTGTAGTCATCTCTCCCCACGTACCCACACTGCAGGATATAAGAAGATTCTCTATGAAGTGAGCTGAGTAACTTGGTTATTTGTAGAAAAGAATCCAAACTAAAGATGGGTTTCATTTTAGACCCAGGAAGATACTGAACGTTAGTATTGGGCGATTTTACCTATGGTACAGAATTAAGGTCAGCATGACAGAAGAATGGCAAAATGTAGAACCCTTGAAAAGCAAGAAGTGAAGAAAGGAACTTCCATGCTACCACCACTCAGTCATCCATTCATCCATTTAAATATTTATTGAGTCCTACTAGGTGCCATAAAGTGTTCATGGAGGGAACCAGCCAAGAAGCCTGGAGCTGTGTGTGTAGACTCGTGTGACTGTGGTCATCTGCACCATATATGTCCCATGGTCCAGTCACGTGCAGCAGAACTAACCCCACTGTCCAGACAGGGCAGGACAAAAGAGACTACCATGTACCTACTGGGCAGAGCAGGCACTTGGGAAAGCCTCAGTTGCAGATGGGGAAGGCCAGACACCATGCAGGCAGGGGAGCTCCTGTTAAAAACAGACATGGATTATAATTCTAGCCTTGCCACTTGCTATTTATAGGATATCAGAGAAGTTACTTAACCTCTCTGAACTTCAACTTCATCTTTCAGACAGGTATAAGAATAGAACCAACTTATGTGGGCTGTGGAGATGAGAACACTTACAAACTGCCATTAGCATTAAGTCTTGCACACAAAAAACATTCAATAAGTGAATGGTTGGCAGGCGTGGGAAAGGTATAGGGTACTTAAGAGAGTACAGACATCAGTTAGGTGACCCCAGGATAAGCAGTGGACTTCAGGAAGGCTCAGCACACATGGAACAAGAGGACAGTGTCCAGGAGACAGGACTATAGGGATGCGTGTGGGGATATAGATAGGATGTGGGGAGGTGGGCAGCGGGTCCCAGGACTCTAATCCCTTGGAAAATGGGATAGCAGGGATCTTAGGGGGAGCTAGGTATTAGACGAGTTATGAACACAGGAGTTCAGACCCCGGGGAACAAAACCAGAAGCCCAAATCAAGGCTTGGTCTCAGCCTGGACCATAAGACTCAGTGCTGGGCCAGTAGTAGCCAAGTGGTTCTTTCCGAGACACCTGAGTCTGGAACTGAACTTCTATCTAAGACAAGCCCCACTTCCAGAAACAGGTGTGGACATGCAGAGATCTTTCAAGAGCTGAGGGCAAGGAGGTCCAACTGTGGGGTAGACATGGCCTTGAAAGCAAGAAGTCACCCACATGGTATGATTTTGTTATCGGAAGAGGACTAAGTGATACCTTGGCTCCCATCCAGTGCCTACCACTGAGTTAAAATTAACCATTAGAGATTTACCCGTTTAGATCCCCAAAAGTACCCCAATCTTGAAGAGGACCCTGCAAAAATATATGAACTTTAGGGCTGAGTAATACTGGTGTCCCCAAGCCTTTATCAGCTCTTAGAGGCAGAAGTGAATTCTTGAGAAATACAATTAGCCAAGATTAGTTCTGCAGCAGTGGGGAACCATGAAGGAAGCCAAGGTCCAGCAAAGAAATGAGGAGATCTTAAAACAAAAAATATGAAGGCAGTAATATGTCCTTCCCCTATGGCCCATCTTGGCTAAACCCACCCCCACAAAGGAGCTGTAGAGAAGGTTAAATGTTTCATTCATCTATTTCATCATCAATCAAAAGTTTCCCATATTGGCAAGAGGTTCTATTCTATTATCAAAAGGTCTTCATCAAAAGAAGCCCTCTAATGATATACTCACCAGATGCACTAAAGACTATTAAGTCCTCAAAGAGTTCACATACTCACTTTACAAACATGAAAGTCACAGCAGAAATGGAGGTGGGTTGTAATGTGCTGGTTTCCAGGATGCTCTGATCAATGCAGAGGTAAACAGACCCACAGATTCCATTTTCTTTTTGGCCTAGGTCAGTAGAGAGGAGGACTAATTCCTGGCTGGAACTGTAATTTTCCAGTCATTAATACCATTTGAAGGTGAGACTGACAATTGAGCTCTTCCCAGGATAGAGCTGCCTACTAGGACAGGGTCGAATGCCTCTGAAGATGCTCTCAAAAACTCATGCAACTCTAAGCTCCCGGACATAAGGAACCTGACCTCCATCCCCTCTTCTCCCAAAGCTTGGTCCGGCACTGTCCAATAAAAGTCCCTGCAGCAGTAGAAATGGTCATATCTGTGTTGTCCAATACAGTAGCCACTAGCCACATGTGGCTATTGAGTTCTTGAAATTAGGCTATTGCAATGGAGGAACTGAATTTTTAATTTTACGTCATTTTACATCTTGTAAGTAGCCACATGAATGGCCATTGGCCACCATATTGGTCAGAGCAGCCTTTTAATAAAAGATGCCAAAGCTGGAACTTTAGAATCTAGCTTCCTCACGGGTAAGTGACTGTACAGCCAAGCCTGGCATGGAGATCTCCTGACAACCAGATTCAGTGTTTTTCCCCATGCCATGATACCTCCTTACTCTGAGACACATCACAGTCCACTCCACTCTGAAACATTTGCTGTATGTTCAGTATATGTCCAACATTGTATTGTAATGATGGCTTTCATCACAGAGAATGACGCCATAATTCCTGTCTGTAATAAGACAATCTTGGGATATAAGAGAGAGAAGATGCAATTGAAAGCCAGAAAGCGCTGACCTGGTCCCTGTGATGCCACTGTGTGATTGGGGCAAGTCACTTTCCCTCTGAGACTCACTTGTCTTTGAAATAAAAAGAGAGTAGGATTAGATACTCTCTAAAGCCCCTTCGAATGGGTAATGGAGCTAACTAGAAAGATAGGGTGCACTTGGATGCAGGAAAGCGGTGATGAGCAGACAGGGTGCCAGATGGGCAATGTGATGGATCAGTGCTGAGGTGGAGCCATTCCTGGAGATGTAGGCTATAGTCACGTAATTAGGACGTGCATGTAAGTAGTAAGCAGGCAGCCTTGAACTCCTGCGCTGTCCCACCTCCTGTCTTAAGCACCGTCTACTTGACTAAAACAATGCCTTGCCCTCGACTGTCCTCCCAGGCTTGGCCTGCTCAACCAGTGGTTCTCAAACTCCAGTGAACATAAAAACCTCAGGCCCCACATACAGAGATTCTAGTTTTGCACAGTGCAAATCCTTAGGCCATATTTTGAGAAACCCTAGGACAATGGCTTGTGTTCTAGGTCTACAGCGGTTACCCCCACTGGTGAATAAATTGATTTGCACTGAGATGTTAATGGCTAATAATGTTTTGACATGTTTCCCTCAAGGGGCATTTGCAGTGTGACAGAAAACAACCAGAAACAGTGAGAATTCAGAAAGCAACAGACCACCAGGGGTAGAAGTGGGGGTAGTTTGGGGACAGAGTGTCCCTCTGTGTCAGCTCTTAAGTTATAGTCCTTAAGCAGTCTTGGGTGACCCGGTGGTGGGGCCTACAAATCAAAGAGGAGTCTGGGCAAGAGTGCTGTAGAGGAAGGGGCACCAAGGCGCTCAGAGACATCTGCAGGGAACAGATGGGCTGGGTCATGTGCTATTTCAAGTCCACATCATCTCGAGGGCGTTTTGAGCAGAGAACATCTTAGTTTCATTCCAAGGCTACTTCATCTTGTATTCAAGGCTGCTGTAATAGGATAATGGCCCCATTTCAAGCCACCAAGTACAAAGTCATCTACAGCTGTGCCAAGACTTAGATTTCCAGAATGAATTCAGGTCCTCATACTCTTCCACCATTAATGCTAACCCATCTCCTCCATCAGAGAAATTGCTGCAAAGACCAGACGCCCAAAAAGGGAACAGCTGGGCAGCAGACATTTCCAAGGCCATCAACTTCTCCTCCAGCCCATCTCTCCTCCCTTCTCACCCTGCTGACAGCCAGAGGTGCAGCCTCATGAGGGCAATGAGGGGGCTGGGAGGGGGGCATCTGGGTCAGTGATCCCTAAACCGCCCAAAAAGGCCAAGAAGAGATGGGGTGGCAAGCACGTGTGGTCTAGGAAGGAGGCTGAATGATTCTCACACACTCTTGAATTCGGCTCACTCGAGACCCCTGAAAGGAGATGACCCAAAGTCCCTTCATGCTCAGCAATGCCAGACCTCTGGTCACCCAACACCAGCCAGGCCTCTGGAAGGCAGTAGTGCAAGGCTAGCCAAAGCAGCCAACCTCAGTTTCCTTACCTCTAGAAGAGAAGAGCTCTCCAACCCGGAGGTAATCTGCAGAATGTGGATGTGGCTAGAAAGAGAAACAGGGATCCAATCATGAAGAGCCTTTAAAGGAACAGGCAGTGCATCCTGAGAAGCCCTAGGAGGCAGGCGAGCCTGGGTGCAGGGCTGGGAGGCTCCTGTAGGCACCCAGGTAAGAAGAAGGTGGTCTATGGCGGCAATGGGGATGAAGAAGTCTAAATAGGTCAGAAGGAACCATTTAGAAGATAGAAGCAATAGGACACAGGACTGAACTTGACCCTCCCAAGGTTCCTTGTATGCCCTTCAGGACTTCTGGCACAGTTCTACGTAATTAATAGATTTGTATATTTAACATGTGTCTTCTCTGGCAGTAAGGTCTATGAGAGCAAGGAACATGTCTGAATCTTCAGAAACTAGCTCAAGGCCTGACACAGAAAAGGGCTCAATAAATATTCATTGAGAAAAATCAATGAATAAGCGAGATGTGGAAAATAACAGACAAGAATTGGCTCAGCCCACTTTGGGGGCTTCCCTGAGACGGACACTCTTAGAGGAGGGGCAGTGAGGAGCCTAGGGCACAACCATATCCCACCGTGAGCATGTTGAGTGGGAGGGCCCCTGTCAACCAGTAGGTCTTTGGATGTTCTGACCTGAAATCCAGAATAGAGAATAGAGTATATATTTGAGAATCATCAGCTCCCTGGTGACCAATAAAACTAAATGAAGGATGAGATGAGCCAGCAAAAAAGTAAGGGGTAATAGAGCAAGGACAGAAACTTTGGGGAATTCCAACAGAGAGAAGGGTGAAGAAGAGGCACCCATGAAGTACCCCGGGTGGGAGAAGCCAGGGAAGAGAAAGGAAATCAGAGAAGGGTATACTCATGGACGCCAAGAGAAGAAGAGTTTCAGAGAGTGGAAGCAGGTCAAGTAAGGGTTGAGAAAGGTCCGGCAGATTTAGCTACCAAGAGGTCCCTGACGTCTTGGACCTTCCAGTGGCATCGTGGGTGTGGACACCAGAGCACAGTGGGATACAAATGAACAGCAAGGAAGAAAAAGGGTGCAGAAAAAATGTAAGCTTGGGGCGCCTGGCTGGCTCAGCTGGCGGAGCATGCAACTCTTAATCTCGGGGTCACATGTTCAAGTCCCACGTTGGGCGTAGAGCTTTCTTGAACAAAAAAAAATTGTAAGCCCTTCTAGGAAGCTTGGCTATGGACTAAAGGAGACAGACGGCCGAGAATGATATAAAGGGGGTATTTCTTTCTTAGGAGCAAAGAGGTCCATGCATGTGTTTTATCTGCTGCTGAGGAGGCAACGCAGGGCAAAGACATGGGGTGGGGGAATAAGCAATGGCGTAAAGCCCCAAGGAGGCAGGAGTGGACGGGCTCCAGAGCCAACTGGAGGGTAAGCCTTGAACAGGGAAACTCCCCTCCCCTGGGACCGCAGAGAAGGAAGCGAGGGTAAGCACACATGGGTAAGTGTGAGGATGTGCGGCAAATGGAATCGAGGGGCCCACCCAAGTGTCCCTACTTTTCTTGCAGTGAAATAAAAGACAAAGGACAACTCTGTATCTAGAAAAGTGCACAGGTTCCCGTGATGTGTTCTGTGATGCTTCTGTACCATCAACCCAATTAGGTGATCCCAAAATGGCCCTTTGTTCTTGAGATGATCATGCTCCCGTTGAACAAGCAAAACCAAGGTGGGCTCTGGATTCAAACGACCTGGTTTTTAATCCTGCCTCTGGCACTTACCGGCTGGGCCACAGTCTCCAGGAGAAGCAGGCTCCTCATCTGAAAACTGGAGATCAATTCGTTCCTAGTTCTGGGGTCGTTGTGCTAATTCAATGAAATCGCCCACGGGAAGATTTTAGAAGTGTACACAGCAAGTGCTCAACTAACGTTGGCTATTGTTGCTGCTGTTACAATCCCTGGTGGCGACTGCCAATACCACAGGGGACATGGAGAGGGGGGAAAGCAGTGTGGGTTTACTGAGACAGGTAAGTACTGCTGTGACTTGCCACTCTTCCTGCTGGGGTGCACTGTCCACGGGGAGTCCCACTCAGGGGGGGCCCCAGGGCTTTTGGGGTGGAGGAGGGTGTTTTAAAGCTTTCAAAATGGCAGCATTATGTGAAAAAAGAGAGAAAGAAACCTAATGCTTAGCCTATATACAGGGATTTTCTCTTTTATCAGAACAGTGGTAGATTTGGCCTTCCCCTCAACCCAAATAAAGGAATAGCCAATGCATCCGATTAAAATATAGTTCAGGCAAGAATTAAAATCATGTTAACAGAGTCTTGCAATTTTCCATATTTTCTTCCAACAGCTACGATGCTCGGCCAGAGCGTGTGGCTGAGGTGAGGTGCAGGCCTTGTTGACTCTATTTGACATTCACACAGGGGTAAGGAGCCCAGCCTGGCACCTGAGTGCACTCATTCCACTATTAGTTTCTGGGCACCTATTAGGTGCCAGGTCCTGGGCCAGGCACTGGGCACACAGCTCTGAACAGAAACAGACACACTCGCGTGAAGTTTCCACTCTATCAGGAGGGGAGTAAATAAGCAAATAAATATATGACCTAATGCCAAGTGATGGTAAGTGCTACAGAAGCAAATGCAGGCAGGGAAGGGAGAAAGCGTGCCTGGGATTGAGGACAAGGCAGATACTTTACACTGGGTGGTTGCTAACGAGGTGACATTTGAGCCGAGAATTGAAGGAAGTAAGGAGACAAGCTGTGGACATAAGACGTGGTGGAGGGGGGCTTTCTAGACAGAGGGAAGAGAGCAAATGCAGAGGCCTTGGGGTGGAATGAGCTCAATGTATTAAAAGGTAAGTATGCTAGAGGCAGGTGGAGGAAGGAGACAGAAAAATAGAGGCCAGATCAGGTAGGACCGCTGGGCCAATGACAGGCTTCTGATTTTGTTCTAAGTGTGACAGGATATCAGGGGCTCCTGGGTGGTTCAGTCGGTTGAGCGTCCTACTTCGGCTTAGGTCATGATCTCACAGCTCGTGAGTTCGAACCCCACGTCAGGCTCTGTGCTGACAGCTCGGAGCCTACAGCCTGCTTCAGATTCTGTGCCTCCCTCTCTCTCTGCCCCAACCCACTCGCATTCTGTCTCTGTCTCTCTCAAAAATAAATAAACATAAAAAAAAATTAAGTGTGACAGGATATCACGAAAGGGTTTCAAACACTAACAGGAATGGCTCATGGTTTGAGATGTGGCTCGTGATGAGAGGGAGGAAGCAAGGAGGGGTCCCAAGTTTCTGCCTGGGTGACTGGTGATCAGTGATGCCCTTCTGCTACTGAACTTTTCTAAATTGCCTCTCTCCATGAGGATAGCCGTCCGCTACCTGGATTTTTCTGGGCAGATGGGTAGTTATTAAGCAGGCCCAGCTCTAGAGCAAACTAAGAAGAAACTAGAATTTGCCTTTAGCCTCCAAGAACCAACTGGTACCACCCCCCAGCCCGGCCATGCAGCTGGCTCCCCTGTCCCATCAAAACCTTACTCAGAAAGGTGGCCGGTTTCTCCCAGCGTAGGGCGTTAAGTCGTTACCTTCTTTTTCAGAAGACGATACCCTTCAAGCCTTATTCTGTCGGCAGAATGGAAGGTTACATCTCCTGCTGACGGAATCCCATGTACTCACAAGTATACAAGACGGTATTTTGAGGCAAGGGGGTCTTTCTACCCCTAAAACATGCCCATATACAACCCCTTATGCAAAAGACTAGTCCTGTAGCCTAGAGCACCTCTAAAGCACAGGAATAATCGAGTTGAACTTGCTGGACTTGAAGGTCTTTTCTGTAATGTTCCAAGAGTCTATGAATCACTTTTAACCTTTACCAAAGTAGGGACTCTTTATCCAAGGGGGGAAAAATGTATCAGATAAGAACTGTAGGGCCCAAGCCCAAATCCTCCAAATCTTTAAGGTTTCACAATGCCAGGGATGTTTAGACCAGGAGTCAGCACTGCTTTCTATAAACAGCCAGACAGGAAATGTCTTAGGCTCTGTGGACCTCTGCTGCAACTACTCGATTTTGCCATCTGTTACCTGAAAGCCGTCACAGAAAATACATAAATGAGTGGGCATGGCTGTGTTCCGATAAAAATGTACTTACAAAACTAGGCAGCAGGTTGAATTTGGCCCACAGGTTGGAGTTTGCCGAGCCCGGGCTAGAGAAGACGGCTAGGTGATGAGAAAAAAAGAGCTCTAGGGAGCAAAGGTGAAGCCAATGCCCAAAGGACCGCACATGCGAGTCTGAGAAGGGGGCCTGGCTGGCTGGCTGGCTCTGGTGTTGTTGGGCTGCTAGGTGATCCAATCTAGGCTCCCCTCTAGGGAGTCATTTCCTCTGGGCACCCATAGTACAGCAGAATGTAACAGCGGTCCTTTCAAATTCCAGTCGGGAACTGGTCCTAAAGAGTGAGGCCAAAGACAGGAGCGATTAAGGACTGTTGTGTGAGATCAGACCAAGAGCCCACCATTCTCTCCTGTACGCATCCAACAGACATTTATTGAGCAGGTACCAGGGACCCAAAGGTGAACAAAGAGGGCCTCTGCCGTCAGTTCTCTAACGCTAATGAGGGACTAGTGAGAAGCCCCTTTTGATGGCACGCCCACGACACCTGCACCCTCACTTGTCTCCATCTGCACTCGCCCTCACTTCCTTCTCTGCAGTCGCTGAGGACAGAAGCGTGTCGCTTCCCAGTTCAAGGCTTACCCCTCCATTTGGTCCCGGAGACCACCTGTTCCTGACTCCCCCAGGACTTCACGCCCCATGGCTCACTGAATCCTCCCCAAATTCTCGAAAGGGAAGCAGAGATTTGTATTCGTCTAGTGTCGAGTAATCCAAGGTGGCAAGGATTAGCTGACCCACGTATGGTGTTCTTTCTCCCCAGGCTCCCTTTCCTCTGGCTGAGCATTATGTCAATGACCCTGGCCCCGAGGGGTATTAATAACAAATAGCATTTTGTTCATTCAACAATCCTGCTTTGAGCTCTAGCGTGGGTTAAGCGCGGTTCTAGGTGTTGAGGGAACAACAGTGAACCACACAGACAAAACTCCCATGTCTTCACGGAGCTCATAATCTGGCGGGTGGAGGCAGACGAAGGAGTAGGAGGTAAATCCACTTCCTTGACAAATGCATAATTAGCCGGAGAAAAAAATAAGGCCAACTATACATCTAGTGATGGTCGGGCAAGCTAGGGCCTAATAAGGAGAAATGGGGGGAAGCAGGTCTTTTCTCGGGGTTAAGGTGGAAGTCTTAGGACAAAAATGCTAAAGCTGTTAGAAACCGGTGCTGCACCCTGAGGGTGAGAGCAGATACAGTTTAGTAGAGGAGGGAGTCTCCAAATTCCATCCTTCATCGTACGTTGCCACCGCGTGGAGGCTCCACTCAGCCCAGATGGTTCCGGAACACGCACACCAGCACGGGGTCGGGGGTGGGGGCGGAGGGCGCTCCGAGCCTGCACTTGGCTCCTCTGGAGACTCAGGCCTGGGAACCTGCAGCAGAACACAGTGCAGAACTGTGGTCAGAACTGTGGTCCCTGCAGGCCAAGAAAGGAACAGTCTGCCTTACAACCACTGGGTTCAAACCAGTTTTCTGAGACAGAGGCTTCCTGGGCTCCTGCGCCAACAGGTGTGGTTCTGAGCCACAGAAGCTCTTGCTCCTCCAGACACGTGATTCTGGCAGACGGGTTTTCTGCCTGCGAGTAACACGCTATGTGTGGCAATAAACAAGGGGGGAGTTTACGTTTCCTTAGGAACTATTTGCAGGAAGAGTTTAAACATCAATGACGCCTGTAATCGTACCTGGGTGCTCTAACTGGAACAAATGCCCTGCGCCCATGGAGTGGGGCTGACAGAAGGATGACGTGGGGTCTAGTAACCTGTTTCCAATATGAATGAAGGCCCCAGAATTGTGCAGTGCACAGCATATACAACAGTACTTGGTAGCTCTTTGTCAGAAGAAAGGAAATCAAGAAAGCCAGAGAGGGAATAATTGACAAACAATTTATTCATTCTGTAGCACGGGAATGATTAAAACTACCTGGTGGAGTGGTCAGAGTAGAATTTAACTTTGAAAAGCACATTCTATGGTGCCCAGCATATATCAGGCTCTCCAAGATCAGTAGATGGGCCTATAATCTCTAATGTCATTAGGCCAGAATAGAAAAACAATGTATGACTATCAAGCTAGCAAAAAGGACACGAAGTAATAAAATAAAAAGCAACAAGGTAGAGAGAAAGAGATAAAGTATGTGGGACAAATTGAAAACAAATATATCAGTCCAACATTAAATGTTAACAGAATAATTACAATACAAAGTTTGCTAGATTGCATAGAAAACAAAACTCAGTTATATGCTGCTTACAAAGATGTATCTTAAACATAGGAATGTAGATAAAAGTAAATGGATGGAAAAAGATAAACAATGCAAACACTAACCAAAATTCAATAGAGCCATACTAATGTCAAAGACAGTAGACTTTAAGGCAAGAAGCCCTGCTAGAGATAAGGAGAGATAATGTTCAGTGAGGCAAGGGTAAATTTACCAGAAAGAGGTAACAGAAGTTTCTACACATCCAATAACATATCTTCAATATATGTAAAGCAAATCATGACAGAACGATACGAAGAAGTAGGTAAATACCCAGCCAAAACCAATGACTTTCACATCCTTCTTGCGGTAACTAATAGACAATGAATAAACTCATAGTAACCAAGAGACAATCGTTTTTATCGATAAAAAGCCAGTAAAGATATAAATGACAAGCCAATACAGATACAGAAGACCTGTACAAAATCACGTCCTAGTTGGTATTCACAGAACGACGTACTCAGCAAAGACAGAATACACATCTTTTGGGGGGCACGTGCAAAATTTACTAAAATTGGCTTTATCGAGCAAATTCTCAATAAATTTCCAAGGACTGAAATCATACAGAGTATGTCTCTGCCCACAGAGTTCAAGTAGGATTCAACAATAAAAATACAAACTAGAAAATCCCCCCAAAATAAGTGTTTCTTTCAATAAATGATAATGTCTTCTTAACAAGAACAAGAATGAGAAGATATGGATTATGCCTTCAAGAGTTTTGTCTGCCTGGTGGGGGAGAAAAGATACACTCCCCCTCTGGCAAGTACCCCACCACGACCCCCCGGCAAGAGGCAACGCGATAGGCACAGTGAGAACGCTATGGATGGTTCAGGAAGGGGGACAATCACATGTAGTCTGAGCTATGAGGACGAGGGGGCTGTGGGAGCACCCTGAGAGCAGATGCATTCACACCAGACTTTGAAGGATAGGAAGGACTTGATCATGCAAAAATTGCAGGAGGAGGCATTTGATACAGAAAGAGTGGTGGAACAAAGCTCACTACAACAGGGGTAAGATGTAATCAAGGAATTAATAGTTTAATTTGACTGGAGCAAAGGGAGGGGCACTGGAGTGCTAAAGGAGGGCGAGGTAGAAGGGGGCAGATGCTGAGGGCTCTGAACGCCAGGCCAGGTGGTCTGGATGTTATTCCCAGGCCCACGGGGGAGTTAGAGGAGGGTTCGAGCCAGTGTGCCACGACAGAGCTGTGCTTGACGAAGGGAAGTCTGGCAGGTGTGTGTGACACGGTCCAGAGCTGGGAAATGGGGGAAATGGGGGAAAGTGGATTTAGGGGGACCTGCTGGGAGGTAGGAAGGCTCCCACCTTGGCAGTGACTGGGGAGCGGGGAGGGGGAGAGAATACAGCAGCAGAAAAACCCAGACCTCCCTCCCCGCAGAGCCACCCACATCCCGCACTTAAGAGCAACCTAACAAAGCCTTAAAATCACTGCTAATTGCCCCTTTCAGGTTAACGCTCCAAAATGGGGAAACGGTGTTTCGTGTTTAGTCTCCTCTCTGCCACCCAAGCCCCAATTTGAAAGCTGAATCTTCTTAAAATAGAATGAGATAACCCCCCCCTCCCCAGACACACCCGGACCCACAGAATCTCACATTTTCCTTCCTCCAATACATCTTTCTCTGTATAGTCCCATGTCGGGTCTCTGGCAGTTTGGAGAGATGCCCCAAGCCCTCTCTTGATAGAATTCCCGAAGCCTGGCCAGAAGCCCCCGGCTGCCCACCGCCCCCACTCTGGGGCCTCCTGGGCAAATCGCTAAGCCAGGCTGACTGGACAGAGGCCTCCGGGCATGATTGTGGTCCTGCCCCTTGACAGCAGTTGTCATGGATCCCAGGGCCCCAGCCCATTTTCCTCTCCTGAGAGCTCTCCCCCCGGCAGGGCAGGGTCACCCAAAGGGCCTCTTCCTCTCCTTCCCTCTGTAATCTTTGCACATAGCGGAGGTGACAGCCGGTGGCTTCCCTTCCTGTGTCTACAGGTTCCACCAAGAGCCAGTCCTCGACCACATCACAGCTTTCAGGCCATCTTCCTGAAAGTAACAAACAACTCTCACTGCAGGCGTACTGGGGCAGAAGCAAGGCGCAGGGGATGGGTGTTCAGCCCGCGGCGGACTTTGAGGGCGCCCAGGCTGGTCAGCTCTTTCCGGCCACCCAGGCCCAACAGCCTCCTTGCCACTTGGCTCACTTCTGTAACCCCTTTCTCTAATTCCTCTGCTGCTATAGCTCCAGTCCAAACCCAATTTCCCTAACTTCCTTGGTCACCCAAGGATCGGAATGCCTTCACCCATCCGGGAGCTTCTGCCCTAAAGTTTAGGAGAAGCATCTCTCCACACGAGCAGGCTTGTGTCTCCCACGTCTACAAATGAGCTTAGAGAGCTCGGTCTGTGTTTTCTGTGTCTTGTCTCCTGCCTGGATCCTTCAGGTTATCTAGAAACGTCTCTGAGTCTCGGTTTCCTTATGTGCGAAACAAGAATGATAGCACTGTGTGTGTCAAAGCTGCTGTAAGAATTAAACAAGACCTTTGTATACCACTTAGCATGTAGTCTGAGCTTGGCACATAGTAGCTGCTGTTATAATTGGGGGCATGATTATCTCAAGCCCTGGTCTCACCCTGCGTTGGAGGGCATTTATGTGATGCCTGCTGGATATAGTCCCCTGGCACACGCGCACGCACACACACACACACACACACACACACACACACCCCTCTGCCTCAGCACGGAGGAGCATGTGGACATGGGAAAACGCAGGGCTGAGGGCAGAGCTCTGAGTTTTCTGTGCAACTACTGAGCACCAGGCCTGCCTTCCCTCCTGCGGCAATGAAATCCTCTCGACTACCCTGAGAGCGGATAGCGTTCATGGCCCAGCCCGTGTAAGGTGAGGAAATGGGACTCAGAGAGGGAAATGGACATCCTGCCGAAGTTCACAAACTTAGTAAGTGACAGTCTGGGTCTGAACCCTGGTCTGGTCTGTCTGGGTCCAGGGCCCAGTTTGCTTTCTGTCATATACTCAAGTCCACGACGCTTGACACGGGGAGGGGCTCAGAGAAGTAGCCAGGTAGCTGAGTCGGCTGCTAAAAAGGACCGAAGACTCATGTGGATCACGTGATGAGCCAGTGATGTCGACCTCACCATGGAGAAGCAGAGCCGCTCCTCCTCCTGGCTATCCTCTCCCCTGAGCTCCCCGCACCCCGACGTCTTGCGCAGAGGACACACAGGAGGCATTTCTGGGGAATCTTGTCCCTCCGGAGAGTTGAGCCGGGTGTGATGCCTCAGTGGTCCCCGGCGGGACTCGGTCAGGCCCGGGGAAAAGGGACAAGGTGGCTGGAAAGGTGGGAGGCGGGAGGGAGGTGACGGATGTCGGTGGGGGTCAACACTCCAGGGGGATCCTTCAGCCCCGGTTGTGGTTTCTCGTCCCTTGAGCATCCTGAAGGAGCCAAGCGCATTCCCAGGAGGCCACTGAACACAGCGGACCCGGAAGCGGGGGGTGGGGACAAGAAGCAGGGCTGGTGCAGTACTTGTCAAACCTTGCTGTGCCCACATACCACCTGGGGGTCTCGTTCACACCCGCATCCTGCCTCGGGAGGTTTGTTGTGGTGCCTGAGGTCCTGCGTTTCTAACGAGGTCCAGCCCGTGCTGCTGGCCCGCAGACCACGCTTTGAGTAGCCCGGGTCCGCGAGGCCTCTCCGGGTCCCCTTTGGACTCAGGACCCTGGAGGTTCTGCGGTTTCAGCTCTGTCCTGCTGTGTTTTTCCTCGTAGATGATCAAAATGCCACGTGCACGGAGCCCACGGAGCTGGCGGGGTGGCCCATCACGCAGGTGGGGAACCCGCTCCGCTACATGTGCATCACGCACCTGGACCGCCAGGACTACCTCTTCCTGCTGCTCATCGGCTTCTGCATCTTCTCGGCGGGCACGGTGGCCGCCTGGCTCACAGGCATGTGTGCCGTGCTCTACCAGAACGCCCGGCGCAAGTCGAGCGAAGACGAGACCGAGGACGAACACGGCCAGCGGGGGAACGTCAGCGGGCGGATCTTCAGAAGCAGGGTCGACTCGGCCCAGGACGGGTTCCCTCAGCTGATTTAGCGGCCCGAGACGGCTATCGGACGTGCCTTTCCCAAGGCTCCCCGCCTTCTCTCCGCCCTCCCCTCCCACTCCCTCACAGCTGTCTGAGACACTGACGCCTATTAGTAAAGCAAATAAAATGTTTGGCGGCCATTTCACAAGTTGGTCCCTTCCTGCTCCACCAGCCCAGGGGCACCTCCGTGAGCTCCGCAGGATGGTATAGAACAAGGCTGCTGCACCCTCTTCAATGCAGGCCGACTTGTTTAATGAGCAACTACTATGCCTTGGCTGGCGGGAGGGATATGAAAAACACAAGACTGAAGACCAGTTCCCAAAGAGCAAACAGTTTGGGGCAAGTCAAGACTAATATGAATGAAATGGAGAAAAACGCAAGACCCAGTGATCAGAGCTGACATCAGTGGGACACGCCCACGGGCCAACTTCACACCCCGTCTCAAGACCGCCACCACCATCCCATGGTACGGATACTAGTTGACACTGAAAAGTTGAGGCCTAGAAAGGTTAAACAAGCGACTGAGGTCACCCAACAGGTCAGGAGCACAGCCCCCCAAACTCCATGCACTTTCCTTTCCATGAGGTTGCCTCCCCAAGAAATGTTTGGCAACGCAGCCAAGGACTCACCACGTAAGTCTTGTATGAAACAAAGGAGTGAAACCCAGAGGCGACCACCACTTACCGAGCCCCTCCCTGGCACCCAGTCTCACCCCCAGCATTGTATGCATTTTCTCTCCAGGTCAGCCCTCACGACCCCAGGTCAGGTGGTCGCTGTTACCCTCGTTTTCCTGAAGCTCAGAGAGGCTAAGGAACCAGCTCAGGATCAAACGGTTGACGAGAAGCCAAAGGAATTCTGATTCCCAGGCCACTTGACCCCGAAGCCTGTGCCCTGCGTACTGTGAGCTCCCGTCTTTCATGAAGCGCTAAACAGAAGAGCCAAGTGTATACAAGTACGATCCGCCTCTCAGGACTGGCCGGAGGAAGGGAAAGGGAGCAGCTGACAGGCGTGGCTCAACCCCAAGACCCATTCAAGACTCTGATCAAAGGCCCTACCCATGAGGCCAGCTGTCCCTAAACCCCCAACCAGATCTTCCTTACCTCTGCACTTCCTCTGTGAATCCCACATGATTTCCCCCAGATTTGTCCAGTGTAATGGTTAAGAGTAGGAGCTCCTGAATTGGGGGCTAGGTTCCTGTCCCCTGATTCTGCCCTTACCCCCGTGTCACTGTAGGCTTCCTGCTTATAATGAGCTTTAGGACCGAGACCTCCTGGTATTCTCTGTTGACACAGTGCATAGGGAGGTGCCTTACACAAAAGGAGGGGTTCCATAAGAGTTCATTATCACATCCTATTGAAATCACAACCCACCGATCATTCCTACTCTGTTATGCGGATTGTGACAGGTGACCATGGGCAAACTATTTTACTTCTCTCTGCCTCAGTTTCTTCATCTGTAAATGGCCATCGTTATAGTGCCCACATCATAAAGGGATATTATAAGAATAATGTGAATATATAAATAATAATGCAACATCCTGGGAGAATTTGAGGCTTATAGAAAAGTTACATACAGAGAAGGACAGATTCCATGTTTTCACTCCTATGTGGATCCTGAGAAACTTAACAGAAGACCATGGGGGAGGGGAAGAAAAAAAAATGGTTAGAGAGGGAGGGAGCCAAAACATAAGAGACTCCTAAAAACTGAGAACAAACTGAGGGTTTATGGGGGGGTGGGAGGGAGGGGAAAGTGGGTGATGGGCATTGAGGAGGGCACCTGTTGGGATGAGCACTGGGGGGTGTATGGAAACCAATTTGACAATAAATTTTATAATAAAAAATAAATAAATATAAAAATAAATAAATAATAAAAATAAAAACAGTATTAAAGGATAAAAAAAAAGAAAAGTTACAAAGGTAGAACACAGAGTTTCCACATACCCCCTCACCGGGTTTCCCCTAAAGTTATTCCCCATAAAGTTACCCCCACGACCGTGGCTTATCTGTCAAAATAAGAAATCCCAAAGCTGGAATTTAACTTCAGACTTCATTCGGATGCCCCTGGTTGTTCCCGTGTTTCTGTTCCAGGGTCTAATCCCACATTTGTACTTGGGACATTCTTCACAAAATATCTAACACGTATGGGGCAAGGGTTCTTCTAAGTGCTTCTATAGACCAGCTCATTTCGTTGTGACACTAACCCTATCACAATGACCCTGTGAGATGGTTACTATTATTATCCCCCGTAGATAACGACATTGGGGCTTCAGAGGTTAAGTAACTTGCTTGACATCACCCAGCTAGAAAGACCGAAATGAGACCAGCTGTGTCTGACTGCAAACTCTTTCTCCCAATGAGCAACAAGTACTGTCTCTCAGGATTTTTTTTTTTTAATGTTTATCTATTTTTGAGAGAGAGAGACAGAGCGCAAGCAGGGGAGGGGCAGAGAGAGGGAGACACAGAACCCAAAGCGGGGCTCAAACTCACAAACCATGAGACGATGACCTGAGCCGAAGTCGGACACTCAGCCGACTGAGCCACCCAGGCGCCCCAGGAATATAAATTACCAAGAAGACCTTGGCAAAAGAAATCTGAATTGCAGTTTTTCACGATAACCTCTAAGATCCCCTGGATGGTCCCACAACAAAATGGACTGAGCACCTACCCTGACCGGCCCTAAGAAACCACAAAGAACAGGCAGGGTTAAGACGCTCAGGGAGCGTCCAGTCTGGTTTGGCAGAGACACAAGTAATCAGGCCACCTCAGGACGGAGTGGAAAGTGAAGGGTGGACGGGGGGTGCTAAGGGACACAGAGGAAGGGCACCTCACCCAGCGGGTGGTGCGGAATCCTGCAAGGTCCCCGTAAGAGGAGACGCACGAGCCAAGGCTCAAAGGCTGAGTTGGGATTGGCCAGGCCACGCGGCGAAGAGGGGGTAAGTAACGAGAAGACATTCTTAGCGACAAGAACTGCACATGTGAAGCCTGGAAGCAGGAGAGAGCCTGGCCTGTCAAAGCTGGAAAACAGAGCCCACGGCAAGGAGAAGAGAAATAATATCGGGGAGAAGCAAGGCCAGGCCCCAGAGGGCCTTCTTCATTCCTGGTGTCGCTCCAGGTTACGACAGGCTATGCCGCAGCCACACACAACCCCAAAGCTCCGTGGGCTTCAGTGTAACCAAGACTTATTTCTCACTCGTGTAAAGTCCGATGGGGGGAGGGCAGCCCCCCCCCCCCAACTCTGTAACTACAGCTTCTGGAACATGGGCCTGGGAGGCCCCTTGCAGAAGAGAGAAGAGGCATCCTAAGCGTGTTGCTCTTAACTCCCTGGGCCTGGAAAGGACGCGTCGCTTCCCTTCACATTTCACACGACCCCCACCTTCACGGCAAGCAAAGGTGGTCTGTGTGCCAGCAAGACGCGATGCCACGGGAAACAAAGTACTGTGTCCACCCCACCACGATAAGGAATTCGAAACTTCCCCCGTGCGCTCAAAGTCTTAAGCACGAGAATCGCATGGTCCAGTTGGCATTTTGGGGAAGCTCGCTCTGGCTGTAAGGTCAAGAAGACAGAAGAGGGAGGGATGACAGGAAGCAAGGGGACTAGGACACCTGCCGTATCCTGAGCAAGCTGGGAGGGTGACAGAGCAGGGACTGTGGCAATATACACAGAACTGGATGGGTTTAAGAGCTTTGTCAGAGGTAGAGTTGACAGAATTCCAGGAGTGGGAGGTGGCGGAAAAATGGGTAGAGGATTAAGAGAAAAGGGAGTTAAGGAGGGGCCCAAATTTCTGACCTGGACAGCTGGTGGCCGTGGCCGGAAGAGCCCCGGGCACTGAGGCAGGGAGAACGAGTCTGTAAAAAACGGGCAAAGATAGAACCTGGGGGGTGGGGAGGGGCACGTGTGGAGCCACAGGGGCAGGATGGGAGGGTAAAGCCTGATTCTTGGCAAAGGGAAGTCAATAGGCAGTGCCTAAAACTGAAAAAATCAAATACAGGATCAATATAACCATATTCTTTGGTGATATCAAAAACACAAACGAAAAAAATCAGCCAAAAGCGTTTCATGCGTCTGCCTCTAGCGAGTAAAAAAAAAAAAAACAACACAAGGAAATGATGGAAGACTGCCATTTTCCATAACAAATTTTGTAGAACTACAACTCTTTAAATAAACTATGTACATATATATTTGATTACAAAAAATGAGTGTTTCTTTAAAAAAAAGAAAAGACTGGGGCGCCTGGGTGGCTCAGTCGGTTAAGCGGCCGACTTCGGCTCAGGTCATGATCTCATGGTCTGTGGGTTTGAGCCCCGCGTCCGGCTCTGTGCTAACAGTTCAGAGCCTGGAGCCTGCTTCGGATTCTGTGTCTCCCTCTCTCTGCCCCTCCCCCACTCATTCTCTTCCCCTCTCTCTCTCTCTCCCTCCCTCCCTCTCTCTCTCTGTCTCTCTCTCAAAAATAAACATTAAAAATTAAAAAAAAAAAAAAGACTGGCTGCTGCCGGGTGTTGCTACCTTCAAGAGGTGTCCTTCACCACTTTGCACAGAGGGGTGTCCACCAGGATTTCAAAATTTTAAAAAAAATTTTTAACATTTATTTATTTTTGAGAGACAGAAAGAGACAGAGCACAAACAGGGAAGGCGCAGAAAGACAGGGAGACAGAAGCCGAAGCAGGGTCCAGGTTCTGAGCTGTCAGCACAGAGCCCAACGAACCATGAGATCATGACCTGAGCCGAAGTCAGACACTTAATCGACTGAGCCACCCAGGTGCCCCTGTCCACCAGGATTTCAAAGGGCAACATGCCGGGGAGGGGGCTCTTCCTACTTCCTGCCATATGTCATCATTCATACTGTGACCCTGAACTCGATTCTCAGAAAAATCAGAGAGGGCTTTCTAAGGAAGACCATGTTTGACCTGGCTCCTGAGAATCACAGAATTTCCGAAAGGAAGGAGCACTTCAGGTGGGTGTTAAAGGTGAAAGCCTGGCAGACAGAGAGAGAGAGATGTTCTGGAATGACAGTAGCTCTGTTTGGCGGCCCAGAAGGCAGATGCAGTGCTCTGGGATGGAGACAGAAGAACAATTAGGTGGCTAATGGCACTGTTTGGGGCAGGGTACTCGCAAAATGAGGTCTGTGGGCCACCTGCATCAGGGTCCTAAATATCACTCAGTGCTTCCATCTTCAGGAGGGGGAGTCTGCATTACAGTATGTTTTCTGGGTGAATCCTGCACACCACTAAAATTTGAGAAACACTAGTCGAGCGGGAAGAGATAACATCCTGAAATAAAATAGTAACAGTTTGAATGGAAAGGAGGAAACAGTCATCAGACCGAGGGCCTCTTGGATCCAGAACTGGCCTCTGCCAGCAGTCAGGGCACATGGCCCCACTGCCTAAAGAAGTGTCGATGATAGGGAGCCAGCAACACCCCACACTTCCTGCCCACCACCTCCCGCCATCGCTGCCTCGTAAAAGGACCTCCACTCCATACGATACGGCGTGAAAAGTACTGACTTCCAGTCTCAGCTTTTCCACTATGTGTGTGTTTTAACAAGTCGTTTCATTGCTTGGGTCTCAGTTTCCTCAAGCGTAAAATGGGGTGGTTAGACTAGATTACCTCAAAGGCCACCTCAAATCTACCCTCCTGAAAACAACTATGGATGATATTCAGAATCTAAGAAAACTCCTGAAAAAAAAACAAAAAACAAAAAATAAGAACCCCAATAGAAAAATTGGCCAAGAATATGAACAGGCAACTTATAAAAGAAGAAACTGAAAAAACTAACAAGCATATAAAGAGGTAGGTGTTCATGCTCGTTAATAATCAGAAAAATGCAAATTAGAACAACGGACTTCATACTTATTAGATTGGCAAAAAATGGAAAGCTGAATCACGTCTCGTTTGGCAGGGATGTGGGGCTACGGGGACCCTGGAGCGCCGCTGAAGGAGCACAGTCGGGTAGAGACAGCCTGGAGAGCAATCTGGAACTACTTAAGCCAAATTAGGCGTATGCCTCCCTGTGACCGAGCAAGTCTGCCCAGGCCCCTGTGTGTCGCCCACAGAAACGATCACACAGGCCCGTGATGGAACCCACATGAGGACGTCAAGTGCAGGAGGCTGGATGAGTGAGCAGGTAAAATTTATGTAGTGCTACAGAATGGCACAAGCAACTGGCTAGCTGTCCGTTTGGCAACACGGCTGGATCTTGAAAATGCTGAGTGGAAAAATAAGTGGGGGGGGGGGGGAAACCCTAACAATACTCTATAACCCTGAGAGCACACAAGTCCTTACAATGTCCCACAAGGCCCTAGATGATCTTCCTCCCCCTCCCCCCACACTCCCTCTACCTCCCTGACAGCACCCTTGTCCCCAGTGCTCACTCTGGCCCAGCCTCACCAGCCACCCTGCTGTAGTCAACACATGCAGGGTAGTGATGCTGCTACAGGACCTTTGCACTGGCTACTCCCTCCATCTAGAATCATAAGCATTCAAAATCCTCTACATGCACGCACACTCACGCACACACACACACACACCCTTGGTCCCCCTTACTCAGCTCTATTTCTACCTCAGACAACAATCAAATGTAATAAGTGAAAGGTAGTAAGTACTATCTCCCCACTCCCACCTTTTACTATGTGAGTGAGAGTTTTGCCTGTTTTGTTCACTGATGTCCCCCAAGGCCTAGAACAGAGCCTACCATAAAAGAGGCACTTAATACATTTTGTTGACTAATTGAATGATTACAACACCATAGCACTCACACACATGTCAAATGCAATTTAAAACACATTCATTGGGGCTCCTGGGTGGCTCAGTCGGTTAAGCATCCAATTCTTGATTTTGGCTCATGTCGTGATCTCACGGGGCATTAGTTGAGCCCCGCATCCCTGCTTGAGATTCTCTCTCTCCCTCTCTCTCTCTGCCTCTGCCCAACTTGCACTCTCTCTCAGAATAAATAACATTTAAAAACAAAATAAATAAATAAACACATTCAATGAATATCATTCAATGAATGGTGAGTGCGAATGAGGGTTAAAGGATATTAAATTTATTTTTTTTAATGTTTGTTTTTGAGAGAGAGACAGAGAGAGAGAGACAGAGAGACAGAGCATGAGCAGGGGAGGGGCAGAGAGAGAGGGAGACACAGAATCTGAAGCAGGTTCCAGGCTCCAAGCTGTTAGCACAGAACCCGACACGGGGCTCAAACTCACAAACTATGAGATCGTGACCTGAACCCAAATTGGACACTTAACCGACTGAGCCACCCAGGCGCCCCAAGGATATTAAGTTTAAAAAGGGAAGGGCTTAGCATAGAAAGACGATGAGAAGGTGCCATTTAGTGAGGAGTATGGGTAATTTAGGCTTGTGTAATTGAGATTAACACAGGGAGGTGGCATCACTGTCCACTCACCCTCCCCTCTGCCCATCAGCACATCTGTTGAGAGTTCCCCTTCCTGCCAGATCTTTG
Source organism: Panthera tigris (assembly GCF_018350195.1). NCBI lineage: Eukaryota > Metazoa > Chordata > Mammalia > Carnivora > Felidae > Panthera > Panthera tigris. The sequence goes on along the minus strand of NC_056678.1, from coordinate 60,395,323 downwards.
CCTGAATAAACCAAGCCCTGGCTGTGGGGAAGGGCCCTCTGCGCCATCTACACAGCTGCCGTCTCTGAGACTTTGAGGTCACGACAGAGCTGAGGATACCTCGTGGGCAACAGTGCACACAACCCCACCCCCCCCACCCCCGGCTCCTCAGTTTCCCCAAACAAAAGCTCTGCCCGAGGAGGAGGGGACTGGGCTCCACCCAGAATGGTACCTCAGACTGTAGAGCAAGTTCCAACTCACAAAGCCTTTCTGCAGCCTTGAAAGACCTTACTGTCCCATTGTATGAATACGAAAACTAACGTTTAAAAAGGTTAGCAGTCGTCCCATGTCACCTTGTTAGTGCCCGGCAGGACCGACATGTGCAGCGACCAGTTCTTCTTGACTCCGTGTTTTGTGTTTTCACTGCCAATATCATCTGCCGCTCGGTACAAAGAAGACGGCCCTGTTAGGGAAATCGACAAAATTAATTCTTCCAGATTTGATTTTGCACGATTCTGCCATCAGCTCTTTCCTGTTGCTAACCGCTCTTTGTCTCTAGGATTCAAATTCAAAACCTGTGGATTTGATACAGGCAGTCTGAAAGCTAATGTTAGAAAATAAGGCCAAACAGATCATCTATTGCTATTAAGAATAAAGGATTTAAACGGATTATCTGCTCTTTGCAAGCCGCCAGACGGGTGAAGACAGCACACTGGCAATCCACTCCGGCAATAAGTTCTGATATTGCTGGGGGGGAGGGGGGAGGGGATTGAGGGAGGACCCAGTGGGAATCTGGGGCGATCTGAAGGCAGTGCTGGGTGATTGACAAGGATCAGATTAGGAAAGGGTGCAGCTAACTGGTTTCTTAAGCAGACCAATTATTTAGGCCAAGAGATTAATACTTAAGAACAATACAGTCTGGGGGCACCTGCATGGCTCAGTCGGTTGAGCGCCTGACTTCAGCTCAGGTCTTGATCTCATGGTTCTTGGGTTCGAGCCCTGCGTCAGTCTCTGTACTGACAGCTCAGAACCTGGAACCTACTTTGGATTCTTTGTCTCCCTCTCTCTCTGCCCCTCCCCCCTTCATCCTCACTAACGCGTGCTCTGTCTCTCTCAAAAATAAATGAACATTAAAAACATTTTGCGGGGGGGTGGGCACCTGCGTGGCTCAGTCGGTTAAGCGTCTGACTCCAGCTCAGGTCATGATCTCACGGTCTGTGAGTTCGAGCCCTGCGTCGGGCTCTGTGCTGACAGCTCAGAGCCTGGAACCCACTTCAAATTCTGTGCCTCCCTGTCTCTCTGCCCCTCCCCCACTCATGCTCTGTCTCTCTCTCCCTCTCTCTCTCTCTATCAAAAATAAATAAACATTAAAAAAAAATTTAGTTAAAAAAAAAAACACAGTCTGGGGGCATCTGGGTGGTTCGGTTGGTTGAGCGTCCAACTTCAGCTCAGGTCATGATCTCATGGCTCATGAGTTCAAGCCCCAAATCAGGGCTCACTGCTATCAGCGCAAAGCCTGCTTTGGATCCTGTGTCCCTCTCTCTCTCTCTGCCCCTTCTCCTGCTCACCTGCTTTCTCTCTCAAAAATAAATAAAACATTTTTTTAAAAAAAAGAACAATACAGTCTGGTGTATGACTTGGGGTCTACTTGGATGCCCACTCACTGAAGTGACCATAGGCGCGTTCCCAGTCAGCAAGGCGGATAAGAACAGGCCTGATCCTTTGATCTGGTCTCCCTCAGAAGCAGTTCATGGCTTACAGTTCTTCACCTCACTGAACTTGGCCCGTACACGTGGATACACTTGGTGGGAGCTCTATAAACCTCTCCCTGAAGGCCATGTGATTACGGCTTTACACTGAAGCCCTGAAACCTTGCAAGTCTCCTACTAGGAAGCCTCTTTGGGATTACCAGTTGTCAGTGAAAATCCGTTTAGGCTGATCTCGTCTCAAGCCCTCATCCCCACCCAACAAACAACACGTAAAAAGAAATCAGCGTTAAGGATCACTGTTATCGAGGCATTGAGATATTTCCTCATGAGCTGCGTGGACCTTGAACACATTGTAATCTCTGTCACTCTCATTTTCCCTCAAGTTAAAATGGGGATTAAACTCGTGTGTGGTCCTAAAATTTAGAGATTATTTCTATGAGGAGCTAATACAACCCCTGGCCCAAAATAAGCCTTTGAAAAATGGTACCTTCGGGGAAAGATAAGCCATCTTAGCCACCACCCCTTCCCTCCACCTTCATCCCAACCCCCCCCATCCCCCCCACCCGACCCCTTATGGAAACCTTCCCTTTCAGATGGTACTCAGACAATCTAATGTTACCTGACACCTACCAGCTGCATGACCTTAAACAAGTCATTTGCTCTCTCCAGGCTTCAGTTTTGTCATTAATAAAAATAAAGGCCATGGACCAGAGGTATCCCTGCCACCTCCCAATTTTGATGTTTGTGATTATGAGTTTTAGTACAAAAGAGCTCTACGAGCAGCGAATTTTGATTTCTCTAAACCTTACAGATGGCTTGTGCGTAGTTTTATTTAAGCTCAAAAGAGAAACAAACAAACAAAACAGTGTCTGGAGAATGAGACAGAACTCGGCCCTCAGACCTTGAAACCCAGGCAGAGATTCGCGTAAGCAAACAAGAACACAAGATGCATTCAATTCGCATAAACTGTGGTCATAGAAGAGAAAACAAACCTCTCAGCCTGGAGATGCTAGGGAGTGCTTCAGCAAGGAAGAAACTCCTGAGCTGGGATTTCAAGGATGGAGGTCAGGGTAAAAACATTTCAAACAGAGGGAAGCATGTGCAAAGTCCCCAAGAGAGGTGAGGGCGTGACACATGGAAGGATTCAAAAGGGGAGAACACCATAGCTACAGTAGAGACAAGAGTGCTGCAAAACAAAGTGCGAGAGACAGAAAAAAAAGCCAGATCATGCAGGACCTTGAGGGCTATGGAAAGACAGGAAGTCACTGAAGGGCTGTAAGCCCAAGGCAGATACGACCAAGTGTGAATCTTTGAATTTTTTTTAAATGTTTATTTATTTCTGAGACAGAGAGAGACAAAGCATGAGCAGGGGAGGGGCAGGGAGAGAGGGGGACACAGACTCCGAAGCAGGCTCCAGGTTCCTAGCCGTCAGCACGGATCCCGACGTGGGGCCCGAACCCACGAACTGCGAGATCATGAGCTGAGCCGAAGTCCGGCGCTTAATTGACTGAGCCACCCAGGCACCCCAAATGTAAATCCTTTAAAAAATGACTCTGGCTATGGCTGTCGTGAAGAAATCAAATTAGACGCAGAAAGCAAGGATACAGGGAGACAACTGGGGGATACTGCAAGAGTCCGGATGAAGGAGGATCGTGGATTCCTGGTGGCAGTGGGGATGGAGAGAAGATGATCAGAGAGGCCCTTAGGAGGTAAAGACAGGGAATTGGCAAAGGACTGGATAAGAGAGCGAGGGAGAGGGAGGTAGCAAGATGAATTCCAGGGCTCGATGTCCACAACTGGCTGGACGGTCTGGTCCTAGAAGGTACGCTTAGAGTCACCACAGCTGGGTTTTATTACATTGAGATTCATACGGCATCACAGGAGAGACGCCAGGCTGGCGATATGAGTGGACAGTTCCGTGGCATCTGAGTTGCAAATGTTGACACGGGATGCCTAGGTGAGAAGTCTGCTGAAGCCAGAGTTCCGTATGAGATTACCTGGAGAAAAGAGTGTCCAAGGAGAAGAGAGGCCGAAGCAAGCCCACGTTTAGATGAGTAAAAAGCGATGAACGGCAAGTGACTGAGAAGAAAGAGACGGAGGAAGAAAAACACAAAAGTCTTTTCTCAGACTCTGACAAATTGTTTTTCGTTGGCTCTGCTTTTACAAAGAAAACCTGAAAAAGCAAGCAAACAAACTGCCACAGCCAAAGGGAAAGATTAAAAATAAAGAAGCCGGGCTATTCCATGTATATAATGATTATTCCTCAGATTACCAAGAATTACCCCAAGAATTGTCAAAATTCTCACTTCTTAAGGAAGATTATTTATTTAGAAAGCCCACGCCATGCTTCCCTTTAGGCAGATTATACTTACCCATCAATTGACTTTGGCCTTGGCCGTATGACAATGGATGTGGGCAGATGTGATACACACGATGTCCAAGCAGAAACTTTAAATATGCTTTACAGATTGGCTCCGGCTCTCTGGAGTTTCTGTCCTTCACCATGAGAACAGCATGTTTCTTCAACTGGGATCCCGAGGTGAGAGGACACAAAGAGCAGAACATAACCCAGGGAAGCCCAGGAAAGGCAGCATTAATTCAGCCCTCAGATAACATGAGCCAGAAATTAAGTGTACGTGATTTTCAGCCACTGAGCTTTGGGGGCTATTTGTTACTGCAGCAAAAGAAGACTAATGCACTTGTCCACAGTGAGATTTCTTTACAATTAAATCTAATCATGTGTAACTCCAGTAGAAAGAGCAAAAGGACTCTCTTTGTCTAGAACATATTACATATCTGCCACTAATAAGCAAAGCACAGACTTTGTCTCATTGTAATCATCATGGCAATTATTTGCACCGTGTTACATGAACAAACTGAGGCTCAGATCATTTAAGCCCATTTCCCACGATCGCAAAACTGGCGCATGGTGGAAATGGAACAAAAATTCGTCTGATTCCAAAAGCCTGTGCACTCTCCATGTTGCCATATTAAAGGATTTGCTAGAAAGCAGACCCAGATCTCCTGCGTGGGAAGCGAGAAAAAACTGGTGACCCATCCGTGTAGGCTCAGGTCTACTCGCATCTGTGAGTACGTATGCTGCTGTTGAGCAAGCCCAGAGGAGCCAGCTAGAGGACATCTGTAACCCTGAATCTGAAATTTCACACAGCCACAAACTCCACCTTCCTCTCACCAGTGCTATCACCGCTGAGAAAGTGGAAGCTACAAGGTGCAACTCAGAGCTCAAGTCAGATCACAATAAACGTTGGGAGCAAAGGTTGCCTTTCATCTCGATCTATATAGCCACGTAACCCAAGTGACTTTTTTTAAAAGCTCACTATGATCTGGGGCGTCTGGGTGGCTCAGTCGGTTAAGCATCCAACTCTTGGTTTCAGTTCGGGTCAGGATCTCACGGTTTCATGGGTTTGAACCCCATGTTGGGCTCTGCACTGACAGTGTGGGGCCTGCTTGGGATTCTCTCTCTCTCTCTCTCTCTCTCTCCACACCTCCCCCACTGGTGCTCTCTCTATCTCTCTCAAAATAAATAAGCTTTTAAAAAATATAAATAAAAGCTCACTATGATCAACCCTTACGAATTCAGCTTGGTTTTCCCACCTAATCCTTGATGATGGAAATCACATCTGCCTTCCTGAATCTTGAGACAAAACTAAACCTTTAACATGTGAAGAACGAAAGATGAGCAAGATACATTAACCACTTACCAGTGTTCATTTATCCTTTGAGGAGTTTTGTGCTGTGCCTGAGATTTAACGTTGCCTTGTAGATTCCCTGATGGGAGCTGGTGGTGATAGCGAGGGTGGTGATGTGCCGTGGAAAGGCAGAAGCATTGAGGTTACACAAGGCTGTGTTTAAATCCTGCACTGCCTCTTACTAGCTCTGTGACCTTGGAAACTTGACTTTACCTCTCCGAACATCAGTTTCCGTTTTGCAAAATGTGGATGAAAATAGCTAATTCAATGAGTTGTCTGGCGATCAAATGAGATGGTATGTTCACTTCGCTGCGGATCACTGGCCTCTGCCTCGAGCTGCAAAGAGACTCAGTGGCCAAGATGAGGTTTCTCAGAGCATCTTCTTCTGTTAGTTCTTCGTGTCCCCTTTAATGGCCGTATCAGCCTCATCATAGGACAGACAACATTTTTCCAAGCTCCTTCCCCACGTTACCTCTAACCTTACAACCTTGAAGCAAAACAAACTACATTACACTCATTTTAGGGATCAGCAAACTGAGAGGTGAAATGGCTTGCCCCAGATTAGAGCCGGTCCTCCCGTCGCCCAAGCTGGTGCCTTTTCCACTCTCCACCCCACCTCCCGCTCCTGGCTGCTCAGCTGTGACCCCCTCCATTGTTTTCAATGAGATCTCTGAAGGGAAGAAAAAGAAATTTCCTATCAGGACCCCTCCAAAAATATTGATTGAAGTCTTGTTCACCAAAAACTACAAATTATTGTTGAGAGAAATTAAAGATCTAAATAAATGGAGATCTGTATTCATGGATCAGACAGCTCAATATCACTGAGGTAGCGATTGATCAGTAAATTCAACAATCAAAAAAAAAAAAAAAATCCCAGCAGGCTTTTTGCAGACAATGACAAGCTGGTCCTAATATTTGCAGAGAAATGCCAAGAACCTAGAGCACCCAAAACACAATTTGGAACACAGGTGGAGGACTTATACTTCCTAATTGCAGAACTTATCATAAAGCTACAGTAATCAAGACTGTGTGGTACTGACCATAAAGAGAAACATGTAAACCAATGCAATAAAACTGAGAGTCCAGAAATAATCCCTTATATTTACAGCCAACTGATTTTCAACACACGCACCAAGGCAACTCAAAGGAGAAAGGATCATGTTTTTGAAATAGGGCACTGGAACATGTGGATATCCACCTGCAAAAAAAAAAAAAAAAAAAAAATTTAATTTATATCCCTGCTCACACCATACTTAGAAATTAACTCAAAATTAATCAAAGCCTCATGTAAAAGCTAAAACTATAAAAGATTAAGAAGAAAATCTAAAATATCCTAAAATCTAGGGGAAAATCTGTATGACCTTGAATAGGCAAAGATTTCTTAGATAAGACAACAAAAGCACGATTCAAAAAAGAAAAAAAAAAAATGATTGAGTGGACTTAAACCCACATTACACCTTCTGGAATGAAAAAGGTAATAACGAAGGTTAGTGAGGATGGAGAGAAACTGGAACCTTCGTGAATTTCTGATGGAATTGCAAAATTTGCAGTTTCTCAAAAAGCTTAACATAAATTTACCATGCAAGCCAGGAAGTTCACTCCAAGAGCAATGGGAACATACATCCATACAACAGCTTGAACTTGAGTGCTCACAGCAGCATTATTTATAAAAGTCCCAAAGTGGAAACAATCCCAACCTCAGTCAACTGAGTATGGATAAATAAAACGTAGCATATCCATACAATGTAACACTATTTAGCAATAAAAAGGAACAAAATACCAGGGTGCCTGGGTGGTTCCGACCTTGAGTGTCCAACTCTTGATTTCTGCCCAGGTCATTATTCATGGGCTCTGGCTCCACGCTGAGTGTGGAGCCCGCTTAAGATTCTCTCCCTCTGCCCCTCTCCCCTGCTCGCATTCTCTCTCCCTCTCTCTAAAATAAAAGTTTTTAATGTTTATTTATTTTTGAGAGAGAGAGCACGAGCAGGAGAGGGGCAGAGAGAGAGGGAGACACAGAATCCGAAGTGGGTTCCAGGCTCTGAGCCGTCAGCACAGAGCCCGACGCGGGGCTCGAACCCATGAACTGTGAGATCATGACCTGAGCCGAAGTCAGACACAACCGACTGAGCCACCCAGGCGCCCCTATTTAAAAAAAAGGAAAAAAATACTGACACAGGCCACAACTTGGATGAACCACGGAATTGTTATGCTAAAGTAAAAAAAGCCAGACACAAAAGACTACGTATTGTATGACTCCATTCATATGAAGTGTCCAGAAAAGGCAAAACTATAGAGGTAGAACACAACTTTGCGGTTGCCTGGATGTGAACTGGGCACAGGAACTGACTGCAAACAGGCACCGAGGATCTTTCTGGGGTGATGGAAATATTCTAAAACTGGATTGTGGGAATGGCTGCACAGCCCTGTGAATTTACTAAAACTCACTGAACTGTACATTTAAAACAGATAAAGTTCATGGTAAGTAAATTATACTTCAAAACCTCTAGTTTTGAAGAGGTCTTAATCAATTCCTGTGCAAAATATCTCACACAAGGTGAAGGAGGAATCCCGGATGGGTCTGCTCCATGGCTTCCCGCGCGTTCTGTTCTCGGCCAAGGACACCTGAGCCCCTCTCTCCGCACTAAGAGCTATTTCCTGCAGCAGCTGGGTTCAACTCCTGCATGTTAGTGACTCTGAGCAGCCCCGACTCAGGCCTCCGTGGCAAAGCTCACCTTGCAGAAATACTGTAAGAGCTATAAATACTTTAGGTCCTACGGGAGTCCTGTCACTTGTCTGCCACGGCACCAGTGACCTAGGGCAAGGAAAATTCTATTCCTAGGCACACTGATTGCCCATGAGCAGCCTGGTTGCAAGGCATTCTCAGGTAATAAACGCTCTTTTGCGGCATGGTTTGGGCCCTTAAGACATCCAGGCTCTCTTAAAAGCTAATTCCTGCAAGCTAATTGTAGCCAGTATCCCTGAAAACCAGCATGAAGGCATGTAACTAAAACCGAAGCCCGTTCACCAGGCGGAGGGGCTGGAGAACCTGGTTTTAGAGCAATTCCACCCTTCTCAACCTGGACAGCATCATAAAGCCACCTGGTAAGCTTTTTTTTTTTTTTTTTTAATGTTTATTTATTTTTGAGAGAGAGATCAAGCAAGCAAGGGAGGGGCAGAGAGAGGGAGACAATCCCAGGCAGGCTCCACACTGTCAGGTGCAGAGCCCGGCACAGGGCTTGAACTCACTAACCATGAGATCATGACCTGAGCCAAAATCAAGAGTTTGATGCTCAACCGAATGAGCCACCCAGGCGCCCCTGCTGGTACGCTTTTTCAAAATACTATATACCTGGGCACCTCCGCCATCTCGCTCCTGCCCCGCCCCTGTTCTCCCCCTCCCCCACCCCCCCTTACCCCCCCAGATTCTGGATCTGACTGGCCCAGAATGTGGCCGGGGCATCAGTATTTTTTTTAAGCTCTGCAGTGATTCTCCGGTGCATCCAGGGCTCAGAGTTACCAACTTCAGAAGGAAATGGTGTCAAAACAAGGTCTTCCTTCCATCCATAACACTCGAGCCTTAAAATACTTCTCCCTGATGCCCAGGTGGCTCGGTCGGCTGAGCGTGTCCGACTTCGGCTCAGGTCATGATCTCACAGCTCAGGAGTTCCAGCCCCACGTCGGGCTCTGTGCTGACAGCTCGGAGCCTGGAGCCTGCTTCGGATTCTGTGTCTCCCTCTCTCTCTACTGCTCCCGCTCTCATGCTCTGTCTCAGAAATAAATACACATTTAAAAAAATTTTTAAAAACACTTCTCCCTGAACCAGGGCCTTCTCCTTATCTAGTAAGAGCAGTGGCACAAAGCCAGCTGACGCGGGACCCCAGGATGCTGTCATTTGCAGTGTATATGCTGCCAGTGTATATGAGTTTATCCCAAATGGGTTCATGTTAAGGGAATTGACCCGTACATCCTTAATCATAACACCTGAAAGAAGAGGTAATGTGATTACGTAACCAGTAGTGGGGAGGCTAAAAGAAAAAGGCAGTCTTTATTAGCCACATTTAAGAACTTCTCAAGACCAAGAATAAAACCAGTTAGGACCCAGTGCAATAGGAACACAGTATTAAATATTAAAGGCAATCAAACATTAATCTTAGACCTGAGTGATCATGAGAATGTAGGACAGCGCTGTCTGCGGACGTGAGTGGACAAAAAAGCCTTGCGGATGAGGCACAGCTCTAGCTGGGCTTTGCAAGACTGACAGAATTTCAACTGAGGACATAAAAGGACAATAAAAAATTATCACCAAGAACAATAATTGCAATAGTGCTTACCCTAAAGCAGGCACTCCCAAGCATCATTTGGTTCTAAACCTCACAACCACTGTATGGTCCTTATTTTACAGATGAGGATATGGGGGCTTGAAGGAGTTTTAAAACATGCCCACACTCCCAGTCCACAAGCAAAGCTGGACCCCATGTAACCTGACTTCAGAATCTGGGCACCCAGGCCACAGCAGAGAAACAGACAGGAGTCCATCACTTGTGTGATACCACGCAAGGAGTCCACTACGCCAGGAATGCTGGGCCTTTGTCACCAGGGCGCAGAGGAGAAAACTGCCCAAATGGGACAAGGTCAGACCATCCACGTGGCTCTGACATGCCATGGCCCAGAAAGAGGGGGTACCCCAGATATTAAGCCAGCTGCAAACGGGATTTCCCGTTTCAGAAATGCAACACAAGACAGGCATCCGAAGAAGCGAGCATGAGGAGGGAAGCACAGGTCTGGAGACTTCCAGGGGGTGGGGTTTGGCCGGGGGCTGTGGGAAATAGCGAGGGCTGGACCAGCAAGGAACCGCTGCTAAGCATCAGTCTGTGTCCTTCCCATTAGGGACCCTCCAGAATTGTGTGAGGAGCAGGAAAGGCAGAGACCGTGAGAGGTAAGTACACAGGCAGTTCACAGAGACGACATGAAAAACTGCTGAGCGTGCCTTCCTTGGCTAAACCACGTGTTTCAAAAATGCCTCGCTGTAAAGTGACCAACTGTGTCACCGGGTGCCCAGTGTATGTTTTCATCCCTGGGAGCACACCCAGGTGAGTGTCTGCAAAAGGCATACGGACGTGGGATCTCTGCCTGCAAGGAACAGACGATCTTGCTGGAAAGAGAAGGAATAGTACTTATGAGTGATCTCCTTGCGTCTTGGAACCCAATTAAGAGAAGCCTCAGAAGAAAGGGGAAACAAGGAAGGAAGCAAGCAAAGAAAAGAGGAAGGAAGCAAGCAAAGAAAAGAGGGAGGAGCGGGGGAGAAGGAAGGAAAGGCAGAATGAAAGAGAGGAAGGAAGGGAAGGAGAGAAGGGAGAGAGAGAAGGAGGGAGAGGGAGAGAAAGGAAGAAGAGAGGGAGAGAGATACCCACGTTCACAGAAGACATTCATTCAGGGGGATGGCCATCAAAGCGTGAATCACATACCATCTGCATCAGAATCGCCCGAGATGCTTCGCAACAGGACAGACTCTCTGAAGTGGGACTTCAGAACTGAAGCCATCAGAGGAATTCCCCGGAAGGAATCTTGGGCACTCTGAAGTCCGAAAACTACTAGGGTGAGCATTGCCTGTGTCAGTCCACGCGATCAGGGCTGGACCTGCCCCTTCGTCTCCAGCTACAGACCATACAAACAATCTCATGTTCAGGTTGGTGGGCCCGAAGCTACGCGAAATCTTATGCCATCAGATAAAGACAAGACGACACTCATAGTAAAGTGCGGTTCTCGGAGCGAGGCAGACTCCAATTCAAATCCCACTCCCACTTCTTCGCAGCCACAAGACTTTAGGCAAATTACTTAAACCCACGAAGCATCAGGCGACTCATCTTAAAACCCTCAAGAGACTGTTGACAGTGATCTTCGGGCAGGACCCACTGCTGCCTCGCAGCTCACTGCCTTTCGTTGGCTGACTTTGAAGACCGGACTTCTTAGAAGTATTCTTTGAGTGCTAACCCTAGTTAGACATCAAAAATGCAATGCCCTTAAGCATTTCATCTGTTTGATCTTACTCACTCCTTAGAACATTCTCCTGACATCATGGCCTCCAAGCTATCCCACATGCATTTCTATCAGAAGCACACACACACACACACACACACACACGCACGCGCGCACCTGTATACCCTCTTTATTCTTGTACGCCCATATACATCCTTCAACATCCCATTCAAGCATCACCTCTACTTTAAAAACTTCCCAGACCCCAGACCCTTGCCCCACTTCAACCATACCCACCGCCTGTGACTGCTCACAGAAACTGAACGAGCTCCACAGGTCTGATCTCACCACATTCTGATGACTGATCTTCTGCTGTCTCTCCCCACTGGACAATGGTTTCCCCAAGGGCTAATACTTACTGATCCCTGTAACCCCAGCACTGAATATCATGCCTAGAATGCAGAAGCATTCCATAATTTGCTAATATATTCCATATGTAAAATGTGAAATTATGAAACTGATTTCTTACAGTGTTACAACTTTCTACTCATACCGTTGTTTTCAAAAGCCAGTGTCAGGGGTGCTTGGGTGGTTCCCCTGGTTGAGGGTCCAACTTCAGCTCAGGTCATGATCTCACGGTTCATGAGTTTGAGGCCCACGTCGGGCTCACTGCTGTCAATGCAGAGCCTGCTTCAGACCCCCTGTCCCCTCTCTCTCTGCCCCTCTCCTGCCCATGCTCTCTCTCTTAAAAATAAATCAAAACACTTTTTTAAAAAGCCAGTTTAAGTCAGAGAAAAAAAACAATCACTCTGGTTTAGTTTATTGAGGTTTTTAACAATCTGAATCAGAGCCACTCAGCTTGATCCCTCCACCTTATTCATTAGATTTGGCTCTGAATTACAGAATCCGCTCTGATAAAAGGAAGATTTTCCACCGTCAAACGTGTTAACAAGACAGTCTCTGACTCTGAAGGCAATTCAAGTCAATGCAACAAATACTGATCAAGTATAAAGCACTAAGATAGACTCTAATTTGTAATTCTACAAAAAGAATACTTCCCGGGGTGCCTGGGCAGCTGAGTCGGTTAGGCATCTGACTTCGGCTCAGGTCACAATTCGTGAGTTCAAGCCCTGCATCAGGCTCGGTGCTTACAGCTCAGAGCCTGGAGCCTGCTTCCTATTCTGTGTCTCCCTCTCTCTGTGCCCCTCCCCTGCTTATTAAAAAAAAAAAGAGAGAGAGAGAGAGAGAGAGAGAGAGAATACTCTGGGGCGCCTGGTTGGCTCAGTCGGTTGAGCGTCTTGGCTCTTGATTTCAGCTCAGGTCATGATCCCAGGGTTGTGTGATCGAGCCCCGCGTCGGGCTGTATGTTGACAGCATGGAGCCTGCTTGAGATTCTCTCTCTCCCTCTCTCTATTTGCCCCTCCCCCGATCCTGTCTCCCTCTCTCTCAAAAGTAAACAAATAAATTTTAAAAAATAAGGTAAAAAATAAAAACTCACGTACCAAAGTTTATTTAGCCAAATGAAAACAATTCCTTTTGAAAGAGTCATTTTAGGGGAAAGGAAGTTGCCACTAAATACTCAATGGAAGGGCAGAAGGTTTACGTCCTTACCAGTTACAAATATTTGTAATTACAGTATTAATCAAGCACTGAGCAGTATCTTGGAAGAAGCAATGTACATCATTGGCAAGCACACTTGCCTCATGCCGCAGAAAGAAGTCACTCAAGGGACAGGAAGGAAAAGTATTTGCTCCCCTGGGGCGCCTGGGTGGCTCAATCGGTTAAGCGTCTGACTTCGGCCCAGGTCATAATCTCACCGTTCGTGAGTTCGAGCCCTGCGTCGGGCTCAGTGCTGGCAGCTCAGAGCCTGGAGCCTGCTTCGGATTCAGGGTCTGTCTCTCTCTGCCCCTCCCTCACTCATGCACTGTCTCCTTCTCTATCAAAAATAAACATTTAAAAAGAGAAAAAAGTATTTGCTCCCATTCGTATTCAAACTACAGGGTGTTGCTCTCTCAGTCAGCACGTGGATGCCCCATTCTGGACATTAGTGAGTAATCGATGTCCTGTCCGTGAACCAACAGCCTTGAAACCAGCAGATAAAATACCAATTCTCAGCAAAATTAGACCCGAAGTGCCCAGACAAGTCATATGCCAGAGTCTACCTTTGGCCTCAGATTTTCCTATTCCCAACCCTGACTGGGCTGAGACGCACTATATCCTCTCCTGGGACAAGGTCAGCAGTTCAGCTAAGGCAGCACTTTTCCAGCACATTTCCATCCCTGGCTCCTGACCCATGGCCGGCACTGCCGCCCAGGCTATTACACCAGTGGAATTGAGTCATAAGACCACGCTTACTCACCACGAGCGATGAAATGGGGGGAAATTGCAAAAAAATAATTCTCCCTTTAGAGCTTTGCTACTTCTCTTCCTGTGAATAAAATGATATTTGTGATCATTATGTAATCAGGGAAGGATCATATTAACACCAAGAAGAATTTCCTGGGTTTAAGAAGAAAATAAGGACTTCCGAAGTAAAGACCCTCAGAATTCAACTCTGAGGTTCTTTGCCTCAAGCCTGTCTGTGACCTCCGCCAATGGAGCTGAGGAAGTGAGGGGGATGTTTCCCCTGGCCCATTTCTCTACAAGTTCTGGTTGGTGCTGTTGAGCTGGGACTAAGCACACTGTTGGCCCCTTTTCCCCTGCACAGGAGAGAGTGAAAACCCGGACTCACGTCTTGGGCTTTTAGCTCATATAACACCCATAAAGCTGTGGAGAGGTGCTGAATCCAAAGAAAGAACAAACTGGCCTTCAAAGAAATCTTAAAAGCAATTAAAATCTTAGCTGGAATTTTCTTTAAAGGACACCCAGTGAGCATTCCATTCGTAATAATAATAATAATAATAATAATAATAATAATAATAAAACTTCTCAGACTGTCTTTCCCTATCCGTTTCCTACTCTCTCTCTCAGAGAGCACAGACGTGACATCCCACACTCCCCCTCTGCCCAAACACGCTCTCTCAGACCTCGGCTGGCATTTGCTGCCATCCCCCTTCTGGCTTTGCTTTTTGGAATGCTCTTCTTTCCCTCCAGGACTGCTGTGCCCTTGCCAGGGAGCCCATCCCTCAGCCCCACTGCCTCCTTAAGATGTGATCCCACACATCGTGAGCAAAAGCGGCCACACATCCAAGAAGCCTACTTCCTCTTGCAAGGCAGGGGGGAAAGGAAAGCTTCTGAATGTGAACACGTTGTAGGTTTTTTTTTGTCTTTATCTCACTTGCCCACCAAAATATAGACTTAAATGTATGGAAGGTGGATGATACCCGAAGTCAGATGACCTGGATTGTCTTTGTCACTGTGTATGAGAACTTGGGGCAATGAACCTAAACTTTCTGGCCTCAGTCTATAAAATAAAGTAATAAAGTAAAGTAATAAAGTATTTTATCTATAAAATAAAGTAACAGTGGGGTGCCTGACTGGCTCAATTGGTTAAGCATCCAACTCTTGATTTTGGCCCAGGTCATGATCCCGGGGTTTTGAGATCGAATCCCATGCTATTCAGGGCAGAACCTGCTTAGGATTCTCTCTCTCCCTCTCTCTCTCTGCCCCTGCCCCACTCCCAGTCGCACTCTCTCACACGTGTTCTCTCTCACCCTCTCAGAATAAATAAATAAACACTAAAAAAAAAAAAAAAAAAAAAAAAAAAATATATATATATATATATATATATATATATATATATATATATATATATATGGTGGGGCACCTGGGCGGCTCAGTTGGTTGAGTGCCTGACTCTTGATTTCAGCTCAGGTCATGATCCCAGGGTCACGGGATCAAGTCCTGCATCAGGCTCTGTGCTGACAGCATGGAGCCTGCTTGAGATCCTCTCTCTCTCTCCCTCTACCCCTCTCCCCCACCCATGTGCTCTCTCTCTTTCTCTCCAAAAGAAAATAAATAAAAATAAAATAAGAAAATGAATTTTAAGAAACTTGGGAAGGGACACCTGGGTGGCTCAGTCGGTTAAGCATCCAACTTCAGTTCAGATCACCATCTCATGGTTTGTGGGTTTAGGCCCCGCACTGGGCTCTGTGCTGACAGCTCGGAGCCTGAAGCCTGTTTTGGATTCTGTGTCTCCCTCTCTCTCTCCCCATCCCCTGCTTGTACTCTCTCAAAAATAAACATTAAAAAATTTTTAAAAAAATTTTTGATAACACTGTTTTCATCACAAGGACATGATGATGATGATAAAGTGAGAAAATATGCTTTGTCATAAGAAATAACAAGAAAACTCTGAAGTACATACTCCTCAAACTCATGAACCCTGAGATCATGACCCGAGCCTAAGTCTGATGTTTAACCGACTGAGCCACCCAGGTGCCTCTGCTGGCTTCAATATTTTGCACTGCTTTGGATATTATATATGGATCATTCTCAATCATTATAGAAGGTTTAAGAAGATACTTATAGATATAAAATGGCCTGTTTTCCAGATTGTCCACTTTTCTGAAATAGACTATTTTTGGTTATTTGCTTTTTTTAACTGAAGTTGAGTTGACCTACAATGTTATGTTAGTGTCAGGTGTACAATATAGTGATTTGACAATTCTGTACCCTACTCAGTGCTCACCACAATAAATGTAGTCACCATCTGCCAAGTTTGTCACTCTTCACAATCTTGGCTAGGATATTAAAGATTAGCTACCTTCGCCTGTGTCGTGAGTCACCTGATTCTACCAACCTGTTTGGGTGAATTCCATAAAGCAGAAGCCAAAATCTTTAGACCACCAATTCTAAATCTAAATTCCTAATTCTCAGACTCACACTCCACATAAAATTTCCAAACTATAGCTTATCCATAGCACAAAAGGTATTTCTGATCTGATCCCCTTTTAAAAAGAGACTCCTATTCATTTTGAATTCTAGAAATCAAGATTCTCCTGTCCTCAAGTCTCTAATGAATAGCAGGCAAAGGCATCAGACACAGATTATAACAGGGCTAAGTTAGAAGGGACAAAAGCGTGGAACCCAGGACCAAAGGAACAAAGAATTAAGGAAAAGTCACTAGAGTGCTTACACAAAAATACCAAATCTATTCCTTCTAAAATAGATGAAAAAGACTGTGAGCCTCTGTGGATCCAATGCCTTCTGGTGAAAAAGATTCCAAAGTGATCCCTTCAGGTTCTATGTGGAAAGGTGCCGGTGTGGATAAGTCAGAGCTTAGGTGAAAGGGGACCCAGAGAAAGGGAGGACGCAACCACAAAGTGATATGCAAGCTAACGGAGGGTGTAGCACATAGGACCTTCTTTATTTTTGAGCTTCACATTTGGGATATAGGTACCTATGGACCAGGTCAAAGAAGAACCAAGCTGCTCCTGGTCTGGAGCTCCTACTCCAGAAAGGCAGCTGGTGGTGGGTATCTTTTCCCACCCCCAACCCCTGGATTGGAGGAGCCCTGCCTTTTAATGGA
Source organism: Panthera tigris (assembly GCF_018350195.1). Taxonomy (NCBI): domain Eukaryota; kingdom Metazoa; phylum Chordata; class Mammalia; order Carnivora; family Felidae; genus Panthera; species Panthera tigris. The sequence goes on along the minus strand of NC_056678.1, from coordinate 60,378,479 downwards.
GATGTAGCGTTCACCTTGATTCACAACTGCCTATTGGCTAGCTCATCGCTGGACTGAGGGAAGAAGATGTATAAGAAAGATGAGGAGAGGCAGCTGGGAAGAGATTTTTAATAAGACTATTACTGAATTGCTCTCTGCCAGATTCCATGCCCAGCAGATAATCAGCAACAAATTTAATTTCCCTGGGTCTTCTATAATGAAGATATGCTATCTTCCGTAGGACATTCAAGTTTAAATAGGTGGATTGTCTGAAGCACTCCCAAATTCTGGATAACCCCAGGATCTCCTTACGTGAGAGTTTTCCCTTAGATTATCCACACCATCATCAACAACAGTAGCTAAAAAGGATATAAGGAAACCTGGATTCCATTCCCAAAGAGGCATTTAACTCCGTCAAGCTGGTAAGAAACTAAGAGCTGCAACTGATCATGTGCTCAAATTATAAGACTTAAACTTGACAACGAAACCCAAATAAACATAACACCATAAGACATTTTCCATTGATCCCTCCTTTGAGTTCCCTGCATTTTGCTTAACATGATGCTCACCATGTGTGGCTAAGAAAAGACAATACCCTCAAAGGCAGAGAAAGCTCAAGAGACCTGTCCATGGGATAATAGGCTCAGCTGTGGAAACTCCACACTCCAGATTGAATTTCACAAGCAGGACAGGCAGGCACCACCAAACTGGGTCCAGCGTCATGGCTATGGCTTCTGCTTCTCTAATCCGCTTTCGTCTATGAGTCAAGGGAAAACCTGGAAATGTTATACTAAGCGTGAAGGCGTTTCCAAGAGACCCAGGACGCCATCCCCAAAGAAGTACCTTTTCCTTTTCCTTTATCTACCCACCTTCAAAGAGAGATCACATAATGGGGCACCTGAGTGGCTTAATCGGTTAAGCATCTGACTCTTGGTTTCAGCTCAGGTCATCATCCCACGGCTCATGAGATCAAGCCCCAAGTTGGGCTCTATGCTGACAGCACAGAGCCTGCTTAGGATTCTCTCCCTCTCTGCCCCTCCCCAACTTGCGCTCTTGCGCGCGCTCTCTCTCTCTCTCTCTCTCTCTCACACACACACACACACACACACACACAAAATAAATAAATAAGCTTTAAAAAAAGGTGATCACATTAAATGACTCAAGAATAACCTAATAGGATGCTGAGATGCTCCAGACAAAAGTCCAGTAGATTTTTCCCCAATAGGAAAATTTAGTTCTTTAGAGCATACCTCAAGAATCATATATACTTAATATATGATTAATAATTAAGCCTTCTATTGTAGACATTGACATTAAAAAATAAAATATACAGAGATTGCACAAATCTTGACAGTAATGTCAGTTATCCATCCATCCATTCAATAAATATTCAACTAAACCAAACATCTTTATTATAAAACACCCATGTGACAAGCAAAATGAGGAATAGAAAAATAGGTAAGAAATAGACTTTGCCTTCAAAAACTAAGTCAAGACACATACACAAAAACAAAAATAAAATCAAAACCAAAAAAATAAAAGAAAAATATAATAGAAAGTAGAAAAAAAAAAAAACCCACAGAAAGTTATTGCCCTGAGAGGGGTCAAGTGCCATACTCATCTGAGCTCAGAGAAACCTGAAATCATTCCTGGTGGAAGGGGTCAAGAAAAGCTTCACAGAGAAAAGAGTATTTCAGATGACCTTTGAAGGATGGGTAAGATTTCAACCTGAAAGATGAAAGAAAAGTGCATCCAGCTGGAAAGATTGGCCTAACCAATGGATCTGAGGAGGCCAACACAGAAAACAAGACATTTTTCAGTCTGGCTGGAAAATAGGCTGCGAGGCATATAAAGCAGAGGGGGGAAAGTCAGAAAGTAAGCTATAACTATTTCACAGATGGCCTTCAATAAGAATTTGGAATTTGTATTGTAAATAATGAAAAGCCACTGAAGGTTCTGAGCTCAGGAGTGGCACGGTGAGACTTCAGAACATAGATTAGAGGAAAATGCAACCAGAGGCCAACAGACAAGTCAGGACAGAAATATGATGGTGTAGATTAAAAAAAAAAAAGATCCGGGGTTTCAGAGAGGGTGTGAAGAGGAAGAGGTAGACTAGAGAAAGGTTGAGTCAGGGTCAACGGGATTTGCCATCGGTGGTCATGTGGGACCAGAACGTCAAAGACCATCCTGATGTATGCATTCTGGATGTCTGAGAAGATAGTCATATTATCAACAGAAACACAACTTAGGGGGTGACAAAGCCTGTGGAGCCCCTAAATGTTTATGTTTGGCCATCAGATGGCATTGTGGAGCTGGTGCCAGGAAGACACTCAGGGGAGAAAATACAAAGGTCTCATTCATGGGGCCCCCAGGTGGCTCAGTCGGTTGAGCATCCAACTTTGGCTCAGGTCATGATCTCATGGTTCATGGGTTTGAGACCCGTGTCGGGCTCTGTGCTGACAGCTCAGAGCCTGGAGCCTGCTTCTGATTGTCTCCCTCTCTCTCTGCCCCTCCCCTGCTCACTCTCGCTCTCTCTCTCTCTCTCGCTCTCTCTCAAAAATAAACATTAAAAAAGCAACGGTTTCATTCAGTCCGGTTACTTCACCCCCCTGTGATATTTGCCACCATGGACCCCTCTCCCCTTGAAATTCTCCTCTTGGCTTTCTGGACGATATGCTTTCCTTGTTTTCCTCCTCCCTCCAGGCAACTCCAGTCTGGGCTCTGTGAGCTCGTCTGCTGCTACCTGTCCCACAAGCATCTTCCGCAGAGCTCCCGCCTTAGTCCTTCTCTCATGTTCCATCCTGTCCCTGAAAGGCCTGTGTGCTGTTGTCTAACTTCACCTCTGTGCAGGCGGCTGCTGTAGAAGGCCGTGGTGGGGCGTTCAGGCTCTGAAATCAGAATGGGCTCAAATCCCAGCTCCACCCCCTGCTGGGCAAGCCAATGTTGGACAAGTCACTGTATCTTGATCTTCCTCACGTGCCAAATGTGTTTATAGGGTTGTTAAAAGGATTTAAGGTGAGAGTTCGTACAGAATCTGGCACATCCTAAGTCTTCAGCAAATGGTAATTATTATTAACCAAAATGTGTAACTGGAAATCTAATCTCTCTCCTGATGGGCAGGTCCATACAGTCAGGCGTCCCTGGGCCAGATCCCCCGAAGTCAAAGCGACTACACCATTTTCTCACCTCCCACAACCCTTTGTTACAAACATTCATCCGGTCGTCCGAATCCATAGCCTAATGGGACTCAACCCATATCGCTCCCACCTACCTCCCCCCCAACATCCATCTCTCATCAAATCCTATAAAATTCCAAAGGATTCAACATGGCATAAAACGCCCATTGTTATCTCACCTCCACTTCCCTGTCCAAGCTCATCTCCCACCCCTCCCTCTCCTGCCCCATATATTTACACATTCTGCCCCCGCTTCAGACAATGGTACTTACCATTCCTTGCAAACATCAAGTAATCTAATATAAATGTCTTTACACGTTTCTTTCCTCTACCTGAAATGTCCTTCTTCCCGACTCCCACGCCCAATCTATTTGCCTTTAAAGACTTGGTTTGTGGCATCTCCCTATAAAGCCTTTCCTGGCCACCAGTGGGCAGTTCAATGCCTTTCTCTCTGCTTCTATAACAAAGTGTGTGCCCCTATTGTGGTACTCACCACACTGGGATTTTGACTTGCTTGTCTCTCTTCTCCAGGAAACTGTAAGGAGCTTACAGGCAAAAAACCGTCTTATTCAGTGCTTAACTCCCCTCTCCCTGATCAGCACGCAGAAGGTCCTTAAATGATTTCATATATTAGTGAATAACTGAATAATCCGACAGAACAAGATAATCCTAGATGCTTCATGTCCCCCCCCTCTTTTGTCAGCAGGGTTAATCATAAAATGCATGTAGCTTGACTTCAATTCAGAAATTTTTTCTGGTTTAGTCCATGCCTCTATAACAACCAATAGTTTTCTATCCTATTACCCAACACACGTATCTTTTAAAGCTAATGGTTGGATTTTATTTTCTTCTTCGTGATTTTCTGCATTTCCCAAATGTTGTTCTCTTGATCCATACCAAATCAGTCACCTGACAAAAATCAGGAAATGTAAAGGAAAGTCTGAAAGAAGTCTAAGTCTGCAAGTATGATCAGACTCCCTTTAATTCAAATAGTCGAGTAACAAGGAGCCTGAAAATTAGTATTCAGAAAGCCAAACCGGCATTGTAGTGGGTGTTGGGGGGGAGGGGCGTGTATGGCAAATTTCAGGTGACGAGATACTAAAAGAAAAAAATAAAGGGCAGAATATTTTTAAAGCACATCCTCCTAATTCAAAGATGATCCCCTAATAAGGGGATGAAAGTGATAAAGTCATTTCCCAGTGCTCACAGTGAACCTACAGGACCAGCATTGGATGCCCATCAGCCTCCCAGACTCCTGCCCTGGACCCACCCCGACAGACACGTTGACTCTGGACCTGAGCAGTCTCCCCCAGTGTCTGAATGAACAGCAGCTCTGTGTCCTGGCCTTCCTCTCACATTCTGGAAGCTGCCATTGTACTCCAGAGTCCTAGACTTTTTGATGAAAAGCTCCCTCTCTTCCAGGTTGAGGGAATGAACCGCAGATAATTGGCAAAGCACAAAAAAAAGGAAAACTAACCCTGAAGACCCAGCAGCTCAGAGATCAGTGGCTTAGACAATGCTACCACCCATTGGCCAAAAACAGAAGTACTGCTGCTCTTTGCGGAGAGTCTGGAGTGACTTAATGGAACATTTCACGTGGATTTGGAACGGACAGTAGCCGAATTGTTGTCGCCATCATTACTGGTGCCTCAACAATAAGTTTCTGATATTTATACCATAATCACAACAGCAGCAGGCCTATGAGTCAGCGCTGCATCAGAAATTGAGGTTCTGGGAATGCGGAGCAGGAAATCCGTTCAGACTTTAAAAAAAGGAGCGAAGGGAGATGAGCAAAATGCCCTAATGGGAAAAATAGATGGAGTCAGAGGCAGACAACACCAGGAGACTTCCACATACTGCACACTGACCTCACGAAGTACAGTCCTATAAGGAATCTAACTTAATCCCCACTAAAATTCTGCAAGACTGGCGCTTTTGTGCCTATTATTAAAGTGGGTAAGGGCCAAAGAAACCACAGACGTGCATAAGCTCACAGCTCAGACACAGCAAGGCTGGTCTGAACTCCATTCTACCTGTTCTGTTCCCAAAGCCCACTCGGATTCCATCAGACCACAACCACCTACTCTCACTTCTCAACTTGTTTAGGGCAGACACTGGGTCTACAGGATTGTTTTCTTCATGTAATCACAATCTCCTGCTGGGGTGTTAAAGAGTCAATGTTTTCAGTTTAAAGGTTAGATGTTGAACGGAGGAATGCACACTCTTGGAAATCTGGTGCCAAGGAATCTCTGTATCCAGAGGGACTCTTTTTTTTTTTTTCCCTCTCTCTCCTTCCTGCCCATTTCTCTCTCCCCTATAAAACCCTCCGCCTAACTACAGATACAATCTCAGTTTAAAGCTGCACTGTCCAGTCCAACAGCCACTAGCTACATGCAGTGACTGAGCATTTGAAATGTGGCCAGTCCAAATTAATATGTACTCTACATGGACAAATATATACTGGATTTCTAAGATTTCATACAAAAATAAAAATACAAAATATCTCGTTAATGATTTTTATAGTGATTACATGGTAACATGATATTTTTGATATAGTAAGTTAAATAGTTATCACTAAAATTAATTTCACCTGTTTCTCTTTACTTTTCAATGGGACTACTAGAAAATGTTAAACCGCAGATGCAGAAAGCCCTCTATTTCTACTGGCTTGCACTCAGTTAAAGACACGCAGGGGCACCTGGGTGGCTCAGCTGCTTGGGTGTCTGACTTCGGCTCAGGTCATGATCTCACGGTCTGTGAGTTCGAGCCCCACGTCGGGCTCTATGCTGACAGCTCAGAGCCTGGAGCCTGCTTCGGATTCTGTGTCCCCCTCTCTCTCTGCCCCTCCCCTGCTCATGCTCTGTCTCTCTTTGTCTCAAAAATAAATAAAACATTAAAAAAAATTAAAGACATGCAAACATGCTTTTGTAAATAAAGATATTTCATACCTTAATTAGTACAAGATAAGAGCATGAAACCAAAATCTATTTCTTCCTCAGCTGATAGAAAACTACCACCTGATGTTCAATTAAGACAGCTATAATTATTAACCAGGAGTTTCACGTTGTGAAGAAACTAATGAAGCCAGATTTGCTCTGATTGTGTGTCTTACGGGTGACTGACTTGTTCACTAATTATCCCAAAGTTTTTATCCTGCAAACTGCATTAATAATAGTGTAATTTATATTCTAGGAGCATGTGCCCAATAGGGCTCAACAAAGAACTTCACATCTTATGTCAAGGAAAGTAGGGCTGTTACCAGTGTTCCTAAAGCTGTGGAATCGTCTCATCCCTGTTGAGCTCAACACCTTCAAAGTAGAGGGAAATCTCATCGTGAGCAAGACCAGTCATACCTTAAGAGGAAAGCGATTCAGCTTCCAAGGTTCCCTCCAGGCTAACTGACTAAGGTTCTTGGCAGCTTTTCCTTACCTCATCAAAAAAAAGCAACAACAACAACAACAACAACAACAAAAACCCTGGGGGGATGCCTGGGTGGTTCAGTCGATTAAGCATCTGACTTCGGCTTGGGTCATGATCTCACCTTTCATGGGTTCAAGCCCTGCATGGGGCTCTGTGCTGATGGCTCAGAGCCCGGAGCCTGTTTCAGAGTCTGTGTCTGCCCCTCTGCTACTCGCACTCTGTCTCTCTCTGTCTCTCAAAAATAAATAAATAAATGTTAAAATTAAAAAAAAAAAAAAAACCTGGAGAAAAATGGCCTTAGAGAAATCGACAAGCCAATGAACTCCTAAAAACAAGATATATTCAAAGTTCCAACCAAAGATTTATAGGACAGGTCTAGTCAATGGCTCTCCAGGATGACAAACTACTGGTGCAAACCACTAGGAGTTCCCTCCTGTGCAGGGCCCTCAGAACAATGGGGACTTGGGGGGCACCGAGGTGGCTCAGTCGGTTAAATGACTGACTTCGGCTCAGGTCACGATCTTGCAGTTTGTGGGTTTGAACCCCACATCAAGGCTCTGCACTGACAATATGGAGCCTGCTTGGAATTCTCTCTCCCTCTCTCTCTCAAGATAAATAAATAAACATAAAAAAAAAAATAGTGACTTGGGACTAGAACATCAGCAAGGGTGAGGGCCAACAAGAATGCCCCCTGCCTGCCCAACAATTTTGAAGAGCCTCCTCTTGCCTTGGACCAGGCTCTGTGTCCATCGTGATGCTGAGTTTCCAGACAGGGGGAGGCTGGGCTAATTGATTTCTCAAGTTCACCTTCAAAACCAGACTCTGATCCTCTGGTCTCCACAGAAAGGAACACACCCAACAAGTTAAAATGAAGTAAAAAGAAATACCCTTGGCCTGAGGTCTCCTAGGAGTCCATTTGAACAGTGCACAAAGCAAACTCAACAGAGATCTTCTGCCAGCTCTTCTCAATTTTCTCTGCTATGTGTGATATTTTCCATGGATCAGACCAGAGATGTTGGTTGTAAATGATAGTCAGATGTTTAAACAATTTTGTTGCTGAAACATGATAATTTCCAGAAGCCCCCTTTCTATACATGGTATCTCTGGGTGAGACCCACCACAAAGAAAATGAGTTGTACAAGAAGAATGGCAGAAGATCTGGAAATTAACCAGGAAACTGGACCACAGCATGCCTCAAACAAAACAAAAAATCATTAATAGGAAACAGGCCAGTTTTTAAGGGTCATGGAAAGAATACACACTGGGTTCTCGGCAACTGGCTATGTTTCAAAGTCAGTAACCTCCAACTTGTCAGGGAGGATTGTGGTTAATGCTGCGAAAGACATGTGCTGAAAGGTTTCTAGTTGCCCCTAAATTCCTGAATTTCTAGTCAGGATATCATACCACACATGTGCAAAACAGAAAAGTCTGGTAAATTTTAAATGGTTCCTGCTGTAAGTAAACTCAATATATAAAATTTTAACTTATAAAATCAATACATTAGGAGGTAATCATCCATATCAAAAAAGAATTAACTTCAACCTCTTTTTAAGTAAATTTTTTCCTATTCAGATATTAGGTTGAATCACACAAAATTGCCAGTTTTTTACTATTTTGACCAAATAAAACCAAATCCTGGCAATCCCGTGTGGTTCAATCTATACATTTCATTACTAGAAAAATTTTAAGGGAGAACTAGGAATCCCTACAAGTTCAAAATAACAGAAATAGAGATTTTTAAAGCACTTCCCAAATAACAATTCACAGTCAACAGGAAAACATTTTGTCCAACGATTTCAATTTTGATCTACATAATTTTTCAGTAACATACCTATACCCTGTTTTAATCTGAGTATTACAGGATGTAGTCAGTGATCACCAAGAATTTGGGGAATAAATTTGGCAATGCCTAAAATAATAGTAATAAACTCCACATTTATATATTTCCACATTTCAAAGTAGCTTTAATTGAAATCAGTCATTAAGCTACATCCCTAAATCTTTTGTGAAACTGAAACAAAGATGGAAGAAGGGGGGGGGAGGAAAGATGGACTAATTTTGATTATCAGAATTTACACATCCAAATGAGGCTTGCGTTCAAAGGCGTCCCCATGGAACACTATGTATCTCTTCCCAGGTGGCACTATCATATTGCTCGGAATGTTTCCGGAATTACTCTCGGAACTGCCTTCAAATCTGCGTAAGAAAACCAGTATATTACTCAATAGTCCTATTTGTCCTCTTCCTTCTTGCTTTCAAATTCCAAACTGGGGTCGACCACTATTAACCTTATTTCACAAACGTGGATCCAATTGGTTTTGGGTTATTTGCTAAATAATACATCACCTGTCCAAACCCATAGAACGTACAACACCAAGAGTGAGCCCTAATGTAAATTACGGACTTTGGATGATGATGATGTTCAATACAGGCTTATCAACCATGACAAACGTACCCCCTGGCGAAGAATGTTGCAAACGGCGGAGGCTGTGCACGTGTGAAGGCAGTGGGTATATGGGAAATCTCCACACCTCAACTGCGCCGTGAACCTAAAGGTGCTCTAAAAATGACAAAATCTTAATTTTAAAAAAATGACATAGGAATAAAATTAAAAACCGCTCTTAGGAATGGGACATTTGTGAACACTGAGGATACCCATGTGCCCACATTCCCTGGTTGTCCCCTTATCCCTCTTCTCCACCATCAGTACCCTCCACCCTCCGAGGAGAAAAAACAGGTGTGTTGTCTTTAAACCAAGGCGATTAGGAATGAGCCGCTGGGGAATGTCCCTAGGGTGGCCAGCCCCAGTCCCACCTAGTGGCTTTGGTGTCTTCCTTCACTTTCTGCCTCTACTGACGCATGGGCACACTGCGCAGCGTGATGGATTCGTGAGGGAGCCTCTCCACGTGAGAATAACTGCCAACGTTTTCAGAGTTTACTTGAACAATTACAATGACCCATAAGCGAAAAATATTTCTTACGTCCAAGTCAAAGCAAGTGGATGTTCTCTTTGGGGATAAAGGCTAAGAGGTAGAGCTCCTCTCGCGGACAGAGAGAGGCGAAGGAGGCCATCCCATCCCCGCGTGCGAAGGGCGTGAGGGACCTGGGGTCTAGGGGACCCTGGCAGGCCCGGCCCGGGGCTTTGAGACGCGAGGCTTAGCGTTCTTGTCCGCCGCCAGGACCCCTCCAGCGCGCTTACCCGCGCGGTGGCCGCGACACTTTTATAGACGCGCGGGGAAGCTGTCCAATGAGCTCAGCCCTCTCTGGGGCGCCCTCCGTGTTCCACCAATCAGGCGCTGCTACGCAAGCCCGAAGCTGATTGGTCAGACTCCAGGGGGCGGGGAAACACTGGGGCGGGCCCCAGGTGGGAGCGCTCTCGCGGCGCCTAGAGGAGGGAGACTGGTGGTGAATGCGCGGTGTCCAGTTAGCGTAGGGGCCCTCAATCAGGGGGTTCTGTGGGGCGACGAGAGCGGTTTCGGGGGAACCCGAGGAAGAGAGAGCCCCCTGGCCGGGTGCTGGGATGTGGGAAGGGCCCGCGGGCCCCACTCCTGGCTGAGATGTCCTACACCAAGTCTCCGGCTTGCTCCCTGAGACAAGGAAACGGAACAACCCAATAGTTACTTCTGATAATAATAACAATCGTCCCTGGGAGGGGACAGTTGCAGCAGGTCATATGAAAGTCTGTGATTGTGTGGGCTCGGAGAAGTTTTCCGAGTTGAAGAAGGAAATGCTTGTTTGTTTGTTTTTCAAAGGAGGAAAATACTGTCAGCAAAAAAGTGAAGGCAGTCAGCTGATTGATGTTCTGCAGGCCATTGAGACCTCCTAAAAGGAACGAGGGCTTCAGGAAGAAAGGTTGGACAAAGATAACGGGGGATAACGAAGTGGAAAGAAAAGGGAAGTATTTGAAAACTCTAGAAGAAGAAAGGGAACAGATGAGTCAGAAAAAAAAAAATAGAAGAAAATGAAAAGTCTCTAAGCCTCTGCTCGGTGGGTACCTCACCGTGTTTTCTGGCCCATCCTCAGGATACCTGAAAAAAGAAAAAAGAAAGAAAAAAAAAGCTGCTTACTTATGGAGTGAGTTGAGGCTGATCTAAGTTAGTGCTGCCCCTGAAAATCCAGGAGGTGTGTTTGTCAGGCTCAGGGTTGAGTCAGGAGGACCCAAGCATGCCTGGGTGACCCGGCAAGAATTCTCATCCATCAACATTCAGAGTGTGTACCGTACTGTCCTCAAGAAGCTTCAGAACAATCTCAGAACACGGTCAATCCTTTATTAGATTCACTTCAGTTTCTTCCATCAAAGGCACCTGCCAAGTGGCACTGTGCTTCTAAGCCCTGCAGACCTTGTCCTTCTTCCGAAAGCATCCTGTTCTGGGAGGAATAACAATGATGGATTTTTTTTTTTTAAAGCTCCGCATGTGTGACATTTTTGTACTTTGCAAAGTACACTCACCCACTCCCTTCTCTTCTGACACTGTGTCTCCCCAGATGTCCCGTTCCTGCGGAGGCTTTGTGTCCATTCCTCCCAAGTCGCATCCCCTGGCTCACATCCTTATATTGTTTTCACTGCTTCTCCAAGCTTGTTTCTGATTTCCACAGAGGCTGCTGTAATTCTGAGCTTGCTATACATAAAATTACTTTTCCAGGAACATTATTCGTGAAAGGAAAGATCCCTCTTTTCCATTATGGAGATACACCAGTGCTACTTACCTTTTCATCCTCTCTTAGGAAACCAGCTTTGCTATAATTAACTTTCACTTCCTTGAGCAGCTCTGCCCAGTCACTTCTTCATTTGTTCCTCAGGAATTTCTTGGTTCATTTCTGAATCTCAAGAGGCTGGGGCCTGTCTTCATTAGGAGTCTAGCATCTCGTTCTTTACAGAGCTCTCAAATTGGATATCAGAGCACAGAGGGCTAGAAACAGCAGGCTGGCTCTCTTTAATTTTCTAACAACTAATGTGACAGCTGTCTAGCTTCTAGTGTTTCCTGACTCTTCCTTTCCCCTCTCCATGCAGCTGACCCACCTTACTGATGTCATTCTGTTAGTATTTAGATGAATTATGCTGCAGGTTTTCAAGCCAGTTGAGGATACAAGGAAGACCGTTAATGTCTAGACCTCAGGTCTATTGGCCTTAGATCCTAGTATCATTTCCCCACATAGACAGGTTGGTGGCGCTGTTCTTTGATTTCACCTCCTATCCATGTAAATGGCTCTCTGCCTGCTAAGCCTTCAGGAGGAAAGAATCGAATAGGAATTACCTTCCCCAACTCCACCTCTTCCGTCCTTTTCTTAAATGTCCAATATTCTGGACTCCCCCCCCCCACACACACACACACACTTATTCCTGAATCAGTATATTCTGAGTGTTTGGAAGTGAAAGCCTTCCCTTAAAAGCACCTGGTCAAGAGACACAGCTGCATAGGGCAGACTACTCTAGAAACAATAGGGTACCCAGAGGAAGCCCCCGAAGTTCACAGGCAGGTCTGTACCCCATGTCCTAAGCCGAGTGCAGGTTTGAGGGAGACTGTGCACACAAGGGGTCATGAGCACAGGTCCCACCTGTGGCACCTGCTGTCTGGGAGACTCTAAGGGACTTACTCAGCCTCCACCTCTTTGTCTGTAAAAGGGGCAGAATGGAACCAAGTTCATAGGTTGCTGTGAAACTTAAATAGGTCAGTCATATAAAGTGCTTAAAACACGACCTGGAATTGGAAGTGCTCCATACGTATTAAGTGTCGTTATCATAAAGCCATGATCCCACACCCACAACGGTGTGCCGCCCCCCGTGAGCGTCTCTGACAGAATCATTCTCCGGGTTCGGACAGTGAGGCGTGGGACTTCTCACACGTCTTCTTTTTGTCGACACCAAATGAACAAACCTTTTAGAATCTCTGAAAGTAAGAAAGAGAGTTTTATTTCAGCCCAAGTTAGGACAGCTGCCCGGAAAACACATTCTTCACAAGAAGGAAAATGCTCTGGAACATCAAGAGTTTTTAGGGGGTTATAGCCTTTTCACATCTTGGAGAAGCTCAAAAGACTAGAGATTAGCATCTAGGCAGGAGTCATGGGTTTTATCATCAAGGAAAGCAGGGAGCGGGAGCCATGATCGCTATTTCAAGGACAAGATGGCTTTCCTCTGGGCTACTCTTCACAAAGCAGATGTACAATGCATGCATGGTGGGGCCGGAAATCAGGCTTTGGGTTTGAACGAAGTTTACATACAGTCATGTTGACTTAGAAAGACATCTAAAACGGCTTCCCTTGTATAGATCAGGCCTCTAAAGAGGTTGTTTTTTTTTTCTCTCTCTCTCACTACTTTCTTGCCGTAGGAGGTACTTGGTGTCCAGAAAGCTTTTGCTTAAACTGTAGGGAAAGCATCGGAATCCGTTTTCATTTCTACTACAGTACAAGGGTGCATATGAATCGTCACCACTGATGCTGGAAATTCCCCGACACGAGTTCCTCTGTGACCTATCAGCAGCAGCAAAGACATGCACGCGTCCCCCATTTGCTCCACCGTAGCCGTCGGTGTTCCACGACCAGATGCTCCAGTGCAGCCAAGGGCGCGGTGGACGTAAAAAAATCAGTGCCCTGAGAGCCACCACTGAAATTAAGTGTTGCTTGTGGGCACCAGTCAAGTGACTTTCTAAGGGGCGTGGTAACAGGAACTACCAAGCGAATGAGGTGGAGCGTTTGACGGGAAGTGACACAGTGGCCACACGGTGGCGCAGGATGATGAGCGACTGACTCCGTTCTGCACGAGGGCCCATCACTGATGCCCTTGAAAGCTCTCTTTGCAAACACTCGTGTCTTCTTCCGCATTCCACAATCTGTGGCCTTTTCCCCGCAGTCCCTCTTTCCTTTCGTAATGTCCCTGTTCCCATGATTACGATGGTGGATTCCTTTTCTCCGGGTTGACCCTGATTGCTGGCCTGTCCTCGGCAACCCCCTGCTTCTGGAAAGCGGTTCCTCCAGTGAAATCTGCAAGACCAGTGGAAGCTGAGCAAGGCAGGGGGCAGCCCGATCCTCCCTCCCCCTCCCCCCCCATTTCACCCATCAGGTTGGGGTCTGGGAGTGCCGCTTAAAGCTGCTGGCATGCTTTATGTCACCTTCACAAATTTCCTGAGTGGCGTCACCCTCAGTTTTTCAGATGATGTGATCTTTTACAGAGGACAGAGATGTGGGCATTGAAATTGGGAGAGAACCACCAAACCACCAGGGGCCTTCTCTGCAAAGCCCTGGGTACTGTCCCACTCTGGAAGGAGGCAACCTTACATGGCACCCCGAACTCTGCCTTGATTGTCCCCATATCTGGGTGGATGAGGAGCCCCCCGGGAGGCTCAGACATCTCGAATGGAGAGTTATCTTCTTCCCCGTCTTCCTCAAAATGAAGCCTGTTGTAGAAAGTCCCCGCTGGCTCCAGGAACACATCAGCCACCACACCTTTGCCGTCTACCCTCCTCAAAACTCAGTTTGCGTCAGGGCTTATCCCAAACATAGATTTATTTAGAAAATACAGCTCACTGGGGCGCCTGGGTGGCTCAGTCGGTTAAGCGTCCGACTTCGACTCAGGTCACGATCTCGCGGTCCGTGAGTTCGAGCCCCGCGTCAGGGTCTGGGCTGACGGCTAGGAGCCTGGAGCCTGTTTCCGATTCTGTGTCTCCCTCTCTCTCTGCCCTTCCCCTGTTCATGCTCTGTCTCTCTCTGTCTCAAAAATAAATAAACATTAAAAAAAGAAATTAAAAAAGAAAAGAAAAGAAAATACAGCTCACTGATGTGTAACTAAAAATACATAAATACACCCCCAAACCAAACCAAAATCTAAACAGATGTCCCACTCTGTCCCGCTTCAGATAAAAAGTGACCCATCTCTTTCAAAGAGGGGGGAGAAGCTGGGCTAAGTAAGAATAAAACATTGGGAAGTGGGGGAGAGGAAGGGCGTGTTTTGTTTTCTCCTTGAGAGACAGGAGCCTAGGAGTGGAATGCAGCCGCCTCCAAGGCCCTGGGGGAGTGTCCCTGAGACCCTTCACGTTGCTCCCAGCCACTCCCCAGAAGACAGAACAGTGAGCCTGTGCCCTGTACACCATCTGAGAAGCCCCTCTCTCCAGGCAGGTGCTGCTTGCATGCACACCCACCCCCGAGGAAAGGGGCAGGGAGCCCCCTCTGTGCAGAGATTCGGGGACTGAATAGGAGCTCAGACGTGGAAACAGGACAGGAAAAGAGATTTTCTTCAAGAAAACCAGACAAGCAGAGACATGGAAATATGAAAGCAGATTTTACGCCCAGAGAAATAAATACGCTAAATTGATTTCATCGTAACCTCGTGTTATTCCTGTGATGGAATGTGACCCTGGAATGAGAGAATATAAGTCAAGAGTGCTTTGTGCAGATCAAGCGGCAGAGACGCAGAGAACCTCAATCCCACTCGGGTATCAGGGCTCAGCGAGATACCGTGTCTGTGGTTGTTCAGCAGACACCGAGAGCCTTGGTCAAATACTTGGTGGTAACTGTAATAAAATGTCTCCTGGCTCAGGGGCCCTCACCTATATAATATAAAGTTTCCATAGAGTATAATTGGGAAGAAGTTTTGTCTCATTTCCTGTGTCACCCAATTCCAGGCCAACCATCTCCATTCCTTCATGGGCTGTCCCAGCCTTGCCACCGGCCACTTTCTATGGTTCCAAACCGTTTCCCTGAATCCCAGGACACGGCCAACATACTGGCCTCAGGGAGGCAGGAATGTCTCTTTCTACTGTGTCAGTAGCATGAATAAAGACCCCTCCCTTAATCCCATACAGCATCTTTGAGACCAGGCTGAAATATTTGATAGAACTTTACTGACAGCGAGACTGTTGTGTATGAAGCATATGAAAGACAAATGAGGGATTACGTCACATGATCCTATTATCCCCCACCCCCACCCCCATTCTTGAGAACCGAGGTTCTTGGTCACAAAGAAAGGTGACACAAATATAAAAGACAAAGTTAAAACACTGTGATGCTGAGTTTGAAATAGAGAAGTATCAGGGCACCTGAGTGGCTCAGCCGGTTAAGCTTCTGACTCTGGATTTCAGCTCAGGTCATGATCTCGCAGTTCGGTTTGTAAGTTCGAGCCCTGTGTCGGGCTCTGCGGTGATAGTGCAGAGCCTGCTTGGGATTCTGTCTCTCCCTCTCTCTCTGCCTCTCCCCTGCTGGTGCGCTCTCCCTGTCTCAAAATAAATAAACCTTAAAAAAAAGAAATAGAGAAGTGTCAGTATTAACTTGTGAGCTATTTTATCTAAAATATTCCCTTGCTCTGTCCACTGAAAAGTCCACAATGAAAATAGTCAACTCAGTATCAGTGACCATTCCTAGTGCCAATATTGTGGTCCTGAAATATATTTACCACTAAAAAAAAAAAAAAAACATGGCTTCTGGAAAAAATGGCTGATTCCAGGTCTGAGGCAAGAAAGATAAAGCTGAGTCTGGAACACCTCATAGAAAATGAGGAAGTTACAGGGTGCCTGGGGGGCTCAGTCGGTTGGGTGTCCAACTTCGGCTCTAGCCACGATCCCTCGGTTCCTGAGTTCAGGCCCCGCATCAGGGTCTGTGCTGATGGCTCAGAGCCTTGAGCCTGCTTTGGATTCTGGGTCTCTTTCTTTCTCTCTCTCAAAAATAAACATTTAAAAAGTTTAAAAAAGAAAAAAGAAAATAAGGAAGTTATAGGGGCACCTGGGTGGCTCAGTCTGTTGAGCATCCCACTTCCGCTCAGGTCAAAATGTCATGTTTGTGGGTTTGAGACCCGCATCAGGCTCTGTGCTGACAGCTCAGAACCTGGAGCCTGCTTCTGATTCTGTGTCTCCCTCTCTCTCTGCCCCTCCCCAGCTCGTGCTCTGTCTCTGTCTCTCCAAAAAATAAAAAACTTTTAAAAAGTTAAAAAAAAGAAGAAAAGAAGGAAGCTATGAATGCCCATTAGAGTGGTGTAAACACGATTCAGGAGCCACTCATTGGTAAAGAAGGAATAATTGGTGCATCAAGAAAAAAAAATAATTGCAATCAACTGAAATGCATCAGATATGTTTAGATCCATGGGTTTAAACTACTTTTTAAAAAACCATATGTGATGGGGCGCCTGGGTGGCTCCATAGGTTAAGCATCTGACTCTTGATTTCAGCTCAGGTCATGATCTCACGGTTTGTGAGATTGAACCCCCACATTGGCCTCAGTACTGAGCGTGGAGCCTGCTTAAGATTCTCTCTCTCGGGGCACCTGGGTGGCTCAGTCAGTTAAACCTCCAGCTCTTGATTTCAGCTCAGGTCATGGTCTCATGGTTCATGGGATAGAGCCCGCATTGGGGTTCCACTAGTACATAGTCTGCTTGGGATTCTCTCTCTCCCTCTCTCTCTGCCTCTCCCCTGCTCACATTCTCTGTCTCTAAATAAATAAATAAATAAACAAACAAATATTGGAAGAAAAAAAAAAGATTCTCTTCCTTGCCTTCTGCCCCTTTCCCTCTCTTAAAAAATATAAAAAATAATAATAATTAAAATTGATGTATCAAGGAGCAGCACACATATAATACACAGAGGTAAGGAGGCAACCATCAGAAAAATCAAATATAAAAAGAGTCCAAGAGTGGCTGCTCCGAGACAGGCCAGAAGGATCAGGTGGCCCCGGGACTGTGGCTTGCCTGTACTACCTCATTTATTTAACAACTGTGCCTGAACTACGGTCATGAACATTTTACACATAAGAGAAGGATGGCTGCCGTGCCTGTGAGAGAGCTACCCATCCAAAATAGTAAAATTAAAGCATATTGGGCTATTTAAAGGCCTTGTTCTTTCCAGAAAACAGAGCCATTTCTCCAAGGTGGAAGGCAGCCAGATTCACGACATCAGTTCCCATTTCTGTGAAGCAGGTCACTGCTCACCTCCCTCCCGCAGCCACGGGAAACCAGATGCCTGCAGCTTGGTTGCACTGTTAACCACTTAAATTAAGAATAATTAATCAGCGAGTCACTAGGTACACGACTTCTTTCAAATGAAATCAGACTTTGCCCCAAGATACTGGGCCAATTATTCATTATTTGCCTAACGTGCAGTTTTATGTGTGCACAGAGCATTCCTTCCCAGTCAAGAATCTACAAGAACATTACACCTTTGTACGCCTGGCACCTACAACCCACTACCCTTTGCCAGTGGCCACACATTCACCTTCCTTCCACACAGCCCTGCTCAGATGCACTCCACTGCCTGTATGCTTTGTGCCTGAGTTTAGCTTTGACTCTTTGGTTGAGGAAAAAGAATGCTTCTGCTTAGTAAAACTCAGGCAGTGAGCAAAATGTAAAACTGTTTTAATGCTAGGGGGAAAAAAAAACAGACATCCGTGAAACAAAATAGAGAATCCAAAAATAGACCCAAATACATATGGCATTTTAGTTTCTGGTAAAGGTGACATTTTAAACAAGGAGGGGGAAAAACACGGATCCGCTGACAAATTGTTAGCAAGGAAAAGCTGGATTCCTGCCGCATCCTTCCCTTTCTGGCGCCTCAAAGATTTAAATCCAAATTATCAAAGATGTAGCATGTGTCAAGGAGCTGAACATAAAATAAACCACAAAATTTCAAAAAGAAAGCACGAGTGCACGTTCGAAAAGGTCTTCCTAAGAAGGATATAAAAACAGAGAGGCCATAAGGTAAACAATTGGTTAAATTTAAATACACAATTTTTTTTATGGACTAAAAGTAGCCCGAACAAAGTCCAAAGACCAGTGTTAAACGAGAAAAGACAGCTACAACAATATCTGGCAGCAAAGGGCTTATGTCCTCAACTGATAAAAAGTATGTATGAGCTGGTAAGACAAAAATGACAAAACAGTATGAAAATGGGCAAAAGATAAGAACTGGCAGTTTTTTAAGAAAAGGAGTTTCAGCCATGAAATCCAAATGAATAGATATTAAAACTTACTAATAACTAGACAGGTGCAAATCAACACAAAACGAAATAGCTGTAAAATTGGCAGACACTTAATATTTAAGGACAGCCAATGTTGTTGAAGATGTGGGGGAACTAGGCTCTCGTGTCCTATTGTGGGAACATAAAGTGAGGGATATAAACATGGGGAGGAATATTTGACCATAGCTATCAATATTTACAGCACCTTGACTTAGCATTTCCACCAAGAAAGAGATATACTCTAGGCATATTTACAAAAGCTTGCCAGGAGAGTCTATGAGGTTGGGTTCCTTATACTGTTTGTAATAGCAAAAAAA
Source organism: Panthera tigris (assembly GCF_018350195.1). NCBI lineage: Eukaryota > Metazoa > Chordata > Mammalia > Carnivora > Felidae > Panthera > Panthera tigris. Next base: position 60,359,656 of record NC_056678.1, on the reverse strand, counting down.
AAAAAAAAAAAAGAAGGAGAGGAAGAGCAGGAGGAGGAGGAGGAAGAGGAGGAGGAGGAAGAGGAGGAGGAGGAAGAAGAAGAAGGAGGAGGAGAAGAAGAAGAAAAGAAAAATTTTAAGGGGGAGAAAAAGAGAGAGAAAGACTAGACTGTCCATCAGCAAGAAACTTGTAAGAATAATTAAATGTCTGACAATGCCACATGTTGGCAAGGTTGTTATGCAAATGGGAAGTGTCCTCTTCTTGGGGGTGTGGGGAGAATGGGTGCTAATGTTTAGAAACAGTCTGGTACTACCTAGTGAAGTTGATGCACCCCTGACCCAGAAATTCAAGTCCTAGAGATATATCTTTAAAAATTGGTACACATGAGCATCAAAATACTTCAATAAACATGTTCATAAAAGCATTTTCCACAATAGGCCCAAAAGCGGAAACAATCCAAATGTCCACCATCATTAGAATTGGTTTTTTTTTTAAGTGGGATTAAGTTACACAATGGAATTCTACTATAGAATAACGAAAATGAATACATTCAGCTACCTGCCACAACATGCATCAATCTCATAAATATAACATTGAGCAAAAGAAGCAAGAAACAACAAAACTCATGAAGTATGGTTCCATCCAACTAAAGCTCATAAACAGAAAAGTAAACCACCTTCTATGGAAATGCATCCGTAACGGTAATTTTTTTTTTTAATGCAAGAAAATTATTATCACAATAATCAAGATAGAGTGACTTCTACTAGGTAAGGATAAGGCTGTAATTGAGTAGAAGTCTACTGGGGGCCTTTGGGTGGTAGCAATGTTCTATTTTTTGACCTGGGCAGGATCTAAGTCGTGTGTGTGTGTGTGTGTGTGTGTGTGTGTGTGTGTGTACACCATATAGCACAATAAAATAAGGATAAAAGAAATTCTAAATGTATTATTGGAACATCCTTATGATGACTACAATGGCATCATCAAAGAAGGGACGAAGATAGCTCTTGAAGTGCTCACGCAGAAGATCTCTAAGATGCACTAAGTGAAAGAAGCAAGGTGCCAAAGCATGCATGGCAGAAAGAAAGTCCTGTAAATAAAACTGAAAGAATGGCACAGAGATAAGCAATAGATAACGGATATGCACATACATATATATACACGTTTATGTATAAATAAACAGGTATGATATAGTGATATCATATATCACTATATATATCATATATCACTATCATATATCATATATAGTGATACAAAGATAGATAACAGATTGATAAATATATAGATAACTGGTTGATTCATAAAAGCACTGATATATGATAGACGCATAAACAGAAAGATAGATAGATTCTTTGATACCCAGATACCTACATGGATACCTAGGGAGATAAATGCATAGAGAAAGACCCATACATAGATAGATGATAGACAGAAAGACGAGTACATCGATACAAGGATAACATAGAATGATAAAAACATAAAATATACAAAGGTAATAAATAACAGATATATTAACTCATAGATACGCAGATGCAGTGATAGATAAGTGGATAGACCCACAGATAATATTTAGGATTCGTGTGTGCAGGTTTTGTTTGTTGGGACTGGGGAGGGAATTAGAAGACAACAGGGGTCGCCATCATACAACATTACAATATACATCCATAAAATATGACATGACATTACTTGGGAGTATATGCCATTTTGATAAATTGCTTAATATATCATTTAAAAATATATTTTCTTCTATATTCATAGGATAAGAAAGATGGCAATAGTGTACCACAAATATTAAAATAATAATGGTTGGTAACAGAATTGGGGACAATCTTACTCCATTGTGCCCCTCATTTAGGTTTCCCAAAACAGCAACAATATTTTTTATTTTAAAACATGCCTGTATCGAACTAAAATATAAATAAAACAGACATACTTGACTTAAAAAAAATAATAAAAGGACACAGGTGGTCATTACTCCCTTTTCATTCACAACTTTTCACTTGGGTCTTTAAACAGGGACGGGTGACTACAGCTAGGGTCCTAACTAGCTTTTTATCTGAAAAGCTGTGTGAAGTGGGCGGCCTGGTCTTTCTATTCCCCTGCATGGCTGTCTTTTGCTCCGGAGCCAGGGAATTTGACAGCAGAGAACGAGTCAGAGAGGGGGCAGGCCCAGAGCCTGTCTTCGGGCAGGGCTGAGACTCCACTCACTCACAGATCAGAAGCCAAATCAAATAGCTCAGCAAACCACAACAGCATTGCTCAAATATTCATTCATTAACTTACTAGCTAAATATCTATTGGACACCTACCAAACGCTGAGATGGCCCTAGACCCTGGGAACATACAGATCAAGTGTCTTCCTGTTGGGCTATTACATCATAATGGAGAAGAGACACAGTAAGTGGATACGTTATCATAAAAGGTTAGGGATTAAGAATTAAGCAAACACAGGAGACATTAGCCAGAGATTTGCCTGTTTCAGGTAGACTGTTCAAGAAAGGCCTCTCTGAGATGGGGACTTGTGCAGAGACTCAAAGAGAGGAAACAATGATGCAAAAATGGGGGGGGGGGCAGGGAGCATGCTACGTGGTAAGGAAAGCAAGCCTAAAGGCCCTGAGGTCAGAGCAGGCCCAGTGCGTTTGAGGAAAGGCCTGAAGTCCACCGTGGCTCAAAATAATAAGAGAAAATGAAATTAGGGAGGTCAGCAGGGGCCAAATCAAATAGGGTCTTTCTTGTGAGCTCTGCATTTTATTTTCTGTGTGCCATCGCAGTGACAGCCAAACTTTTATGTGACGCTTGCTGGGCTTTCCAGGGGTTTGAGCCAAACGCGTTCTCTCCTGAAGCACTTTGGGAGGTGTTTCAAAGACAACCACACACCACATCTCCCCTCTCCCCATCCCAACTGGATGTATCTCCCCCGTGGCTCCCTTGGCACAGGTTAGTACTTATGACGGCTTCCTCCCTCCATAGCCCCGGCTGAGCTCACTCTTCCCTCCACGTAGCAGTCCTGCTCTGCCATCACAGTCCTTATCTCGTTCCACAAGAACCCCTGACGCTCCCTCTTACCAAACGTGCCGGGAGCACAGGCTGCCCTCTCCACTCAGCAGCCTCACTTCACCTCTGCACCAGGAACACAGCAAAGGCAGCCTCAGCGCCTCCGCATGTGGGCCAAACAGCGGTTCCCTGTGTTCTCCAACTGCAAGAGACATCTCCCCACTGCTCAAGTGGTCCCAAAGCAGCCCCTCTCCTTGGGCCAGTGTTCCTCAACCTCGACACCAGTGACATTTGAGGCTGTGTACTTGGTGTTCCTTGTGGGGACTGTCCTGTGCCCTGCAGGATATTTAGCATCATCTCTGGCCTCTCTCCAGTCAGGACAACTCCAAATGTCTCCAGACATGGCCATCGCCCCCTGTGTGTGGAAGCCACTCCCCTCCATTGAAGAACCACCTTCAGGGAAAAACGTGCTTCCCTGCGGGAATAGGCGTGACTCACCTCGGACTCAAAGTCCAAGGCAAAAGCTCTTAATCAATCTTGACTCCACCTTGACCTTTCCAGATTCTCTTATAGCCTAAATGGTGAACGTTCCAAGTTTGCAAAACCAGTTTTCAGGACTCTTTTCCAAGGACTGCAAAGGCCCCCTGCCATCTTGCTGAGAAACGTGGTGTATTTAAAACCAGAGTCTTGGAGCCTCAATCAAAATGGAGACAGAAATGGCCCCGTTCTCATACGCTATTCTCGAACCATTTCATGAAAAATGAAGGCAGCATACCTACACATCACACTAGCATTTATTAGTACAGTGTCTGCATAGAATATCTCTGGGAGGATTCACAGGGGGCTTGAAAGATAATTGGCTTTTTCCAAGGAAGGGATCGGACAAGGTGACTGGACGAACAAGGACAGAAGGCTTTTCACTTTCATAACTTGTGAATTCCAAACCATAATATTATCAATAACACTACTTTTCAAAGGGAAAAAGGGCGAAGGATTCAAAACAATGGCAACTTTAGAACCTTAAAAGGAGAGGCAGAAGTGCTTAGGACAAAGCTCGTGTGGAGAGCCTGAATTCTAGAAGACGAGATGGCCCAGCTGTTCTGTGGTCCCAGCATGTCCTGGGGTAAAAAAAAAGAAGTAAATGGAAGCGACTTGTGTTATTTTTATACAAATATTGCAAGTCCACGGAATTTTCCCTCTAAAGGACGGATTTCAAAGCTTGGTTTTTTCTACCAGAGGACTGCAAAATCAACGTATTCATTCATTCATTCTTTTTTTTTTTTTTCTTAATTTACTTATTTTGAGAGGGAGAGTACGTGAGTGGGGGGAGGGGCAGAGAGAGAGGGAGAATCCCACGCAGGGTCTGCAATGTGAGCCCAGACCCTGATGCAGGGCTCAATCTCACAATCTGTTGAGATCATGACCTGAGCTGAAATCAAGAGTCAGAGGCTTAACTGACTGAGTCACCCAGGCGCCCCCATTCTTTCTTTCTTTCAGGCGCTGTTCTAGGTGCAGGGGAAACAGCTTTGACCAAGACAAAACCCTGGGTCTCATCTATTCTAATCCAGGGAGAGGTCAGAAAAAAATGCAAAAGAAGTGAGTAAACTATAGTGTGTTAGAGGGTAAGAAACACCCAAGAGGAAGAGGACATCATGGAGGGTATATAAGGAGTTTTAGGTGCAGAGGTAGGTATTAAGGTTTTAAACAAGGTTATCAGGGCAAGAGGCTTCAATAAGAAGATGAGTTTTGGGAGCATCTGGGTGGCTTAGTCAGTCAAGCGTCTGACTCTTGACTTCAACTCAGGTCATGATTTCATGGTGCATGGGATCAAACCCCACATCGGGCTTTGCGCTGACAGCGTGGAGCCTGCTTGGGATTCTCTCTCTCCCTCTCTCTCTGCCCCTCCCCTGCTTGGGCTTGCTCTCTCTCAAAATAAATAAAAATAAACATTAAAAAAAATAGCTTAAAAAAAAAAAGATGATGATGATGATGATGGTTTTTGAACAAAGTCCTGAAGCTGTTGAAGGAGGGAAACTTCCAGACTCTGCCCAGAAGGGCCCTGTGCCTGGGCTTGGGCTCTGCTGTCACAGTCGTGAAAATCTTAATGAAGTTCGAACAAGAAGCCCCACATTTGCATTTTGTACGGGGCACTGCAGTGTATGTAGCTAGGCCTGCTTCCAGATAATCTGGGGAGTACCTGTCCATGCAAAGAGAATGGCAAACACCATACCTGGAGTTTTCAAGGAGCAAGGACGCCAGGTGACTGGAGATGGGAGTCAGGACAGTGACAGGCTGATGCACCACATAACACAAGACCATCCTGAGTGCTGGGCTCGCCCTCTGGGTGAGACAGAGAGCAATCTGTGAGCTTTGGGCAGGGGGTGACACAACACGTGTTTTAAAAGGATTACTCTGGGGGTGCCCGGCTGGAGCCTGGTTGGAGCATGTGACTCTTGATCTCAGGGTTGTGAGTTTGAGCCCCAAGTGGGGTATAGAGATGACTTAAATAAATAAAACCTTTGGGGGCAGCTGGGTGGTTCAGTTGGTTAAGCATCCGACTTCAGCTCAGGTTATGATCTCACAGTTCAGGAGTTCAAGCCCTGTGTTGGGCTCTGTGCTGACAGCACAGAGCCTGGAGCCTGCTTTAGATTGTGTCTCCCTCTCTCTCTCTGCCCCTCCCCTGCTCATGCTCTGTCTCTGTCTCTCTCTCACTCTCAAAAGTAAACATTAAAAAAATAATAAATAAATAAAACTTTAAAAAATAATATAAAAAATAAAAATAAGAAAATGATTACTCTGGACTTTTACTGAGGCTAGGTAAGACAGATGGGCAGGAGTGGGATTAAGGTGACCAGTTCAGAGGCTATTATTGCCCTAAATGACGTTGGACATGGCTTGGACCAGAGTGCCCTTAGTGCAAAGGTAGTGAGAAGTAGTCAGATTCTGGGTGCATTTTGGAGCATTTGCTAGATTTTACACAGTGTGAGAGTTGAAAAGAAGAGTCAATGATGCTCTAAAGTTGGCCTGAACAACTGGAAGGATTTGGGAATGCACAAGACCGTGAGAGAAGCAAATTTTCCAGGGAATGTGAGGAATCCACTTAGAGATTTTTTTTTTTAAGTTTCTTTATTTTTTGAGAGAGAGAGAGAGAGAGAGAGAGAGAGAGCGAGCACGAGGAGGGGAGGGGCAGGAAAAGAGGAAGAGAGAAGATCCCAAGCAGGCTCCCCGCTGCCAGTGCAGAGCCCAATGCAGGACTCGAACTCACAGACCGTGAGATCATGACCTGAAATCGAGAGTCAGACACTTGATTCTGACTGAGCCACCCAGGCGCCCGTCACTTAGAGATGTTTTAACTTTAAGGTGACTATTCCATCTTGAAGAAGAGATGTCCAATAGGTCATCTGTGTCAGGAGTTCAGGGGAGAACCCAACTGACAATGTATATTTAGGATTCATAGGCTCAAATGGATGAGATTTAAAGTCATGGGAGTAGATGAGACACCATACAAGCATGCAGACAGAAAAGCAGTTCGCGGGGTGAATTCTGAGGTGCTCCTGTAGTAGGAGGTATGAACGTGAGGAGGAACCAGCAAAGGGAGCCCCTAAAGCATGCTCCATACAGAAAAATTACCATCCTAATAGAGCCTGACAGAGAAGAATATCTTTCAATATGTTGAAAAATGAGTGGCATGCAGCCTTGCAGATGCTTCCAGTCTTGACATCAATCCAGGCTTTGGTAACAACTCCCAGATCAGACAAGCCATTAGCAGAAGAGCCGTGAACCCCAAGCCATGGAAATGACTGATTACTAATATTGTTGTGGTGGTGGTGGTGGTGGTGAATAATTTCAAAAGAAGAAAGAGAAAGAGTGTCTGGACTTGTAGGATGTCCAATGATCCCAGGTGCCCTGAGCCCGAGGCGATCCCCAAGGCACAGGATTTTGAATGCTAACACTGGAAAGTCCCAGGCAAACAGGGATGAGTTGGTCAACCCAACCTGGTGTCAGTCATTCAAATTCAGTCCTCCCAGCTACTTATCTTGTGTTTTCTCATCTGTAAAAATAGGAGTAATACAGGATTGTTATTAAGATAAAACAAGAATATTGCACATCAGAACGCCTGATAGTAGGTACTCAATAAATAGTAGTTATTATTTATACTGGAAGAAAGACATCACTAGATTATGGCAAGCAAAGTATTTGGGGTTCACAATTATTTTTTAATTTTTTTAATGTGTATTCATTTTTGAGACAGAGGTAGAGTGTGAGCAGGGGAGGGGCAGAGAGAGAGGGAGACGCAGAATCCAAAGCAGGCTCCAAGCTCTGAGCTGTCAGCATAGAGCCCGACACGGGGTTCGAACTCACAAACCGTGAGATCATGCCCTGAGCCGAAGTCGGACACTCAGCCGACTGAGCCACCCAGGCGCCCCTGGGTTCACAATTATGATGCTGACTTACGAAGGAACGCTAACACACGTTCATTTTATTCCAGTTTAACACCATTATCGTTAAGAGGTAGAGAGGTCATGACGTGAAATAAAGAGAGGAAGCCCAACACAGTATTTGCTTCTGTCATAAACAGAATTTACACCATCATAATATTAACACCAGTTACGGACTTTCAACTTGTAGAACTGAACAACAGATAAATTATGGGAGGGGCGCCTGGGTGGCTCAGTCGGTTGAGCGTCCAACTTTGGCTCAGGTCATGATCTCGCGGTTTGTGAGTTCGAGCCCCACATCGGGCTCCGTGCTGACAGCTCGGAGCCTGGAGCCTGCTTCGGATTCTGTGTCTCCCTCTCTCTGCCCCTTCCCTGCTCACGCTCTCTCAAAAATGAATAAACGTTAATAAAAATCTTTTTTTTAAGTTGTAAAAAAAAATTATGGGAAAACCAGAGTTTCAGAACAAATTATAAAGAAGCCCAACACGATATTTGCTTTTGTCATAAACAGGATTTACACCATCATAATTTTAACACCAGTTATTGACTTTCGACTTGTAGAACTGAACTATAGATAAATTATGGGAAAACCGTAGTTTCAAAACAAAGTAAAAATGTTATTCATCTGGATTTTGTCAAATAAATCTATAGCTGTCAAAAGCGGGGGGATGGGGGTGCCTGGGTGGCTCAGTCGGTTGGGCGTCCAACTTCAGCTCAAGTCACAATCTCGCGGTCCGTGAGTTCGAGCCCCGCCTTGGGCTCTGGGCTGATGGCTCGGAGCCTGGAGCCTGCTTCCAATTTTGTGTCTCCCTCTCTCTCTGCCCCTCCCCCATTCATGCTCTGTCTCTGTCTCAAAAATAAATAAACGTTAAAAAAAAAAAGCGGGGGGATGAAAATGGGGTAAAGAGGGGCAGAAGGCAGTAGAGGCATCAAGGTTCACAATGGGAAATTAAACACTGTCTCTTGTTTGTGCACCAAGAGGTTGAGATTTCAATGTTTCGCTTAAAGACGCCCGATTACAGTGGAGGAAATGAGACGGGAGTTCGAGCCATTTTGGAAGGTGGGTAAGTGGTGAACACATTTTAAAGGTGATGGAGGTGAACTAACTCCTCTCCTACTAGGATGGCAAGGCATAAAGTGGATACGGTTAAAAAATGGTGTAAGGGAGGCGCCTGGGTGGCTCAGTTGGTTGAGCGTCCGACTTTAGCTCAGGTCACGATCTCGCGGTTCGTGAGTTCGAGCCCCGCGTCAGGCTCTGGGCTGATGGCTCAGAGCCTGGAGCCTGCTTCCGATTCTGTGTCTCCCTCTCTCTCTGCCCCTCCCCCATTCATGCTCTGTCTCTCTCTGTCTCAAAAATAAATAAACATTAAAAAAAAAAATGGTGTAAGGTTCTTGTTGGGAAATATGGAGATACCACCACAGGGGAAAAAAATAGAAAGGTTTAAAGTTGTATCTGGGGACCGGACGAGTTGAGGCAGGAGACAACCTCATAGGTGAATCAGCACTTTCATGATAATCCTTTCTCCATCCCTCTCTCCCCTCCCCCCATTGGACTTTAATAATGTGCATTGACTCTGTTTACGAAAGCTTAAAAGTAAAAAGAAAACAAAGACTGTAAAAATAACTGCCCATTCAAAATAATTTTTTTAAAGGATATTAAGTGCTTTTATGCATTCAGCTTTTCAGAAAACTGAGTTGTTTGGAGTGACTCATTCTTTGGATATGTTAAAAAAAATTTTTTTTTCCCTACTCCACCCAGTCCCTCCTTCCTTCTGAAGCCAGGCCCCTGTCTATACAGTCACTGAAAACTAGATTCTCACACTTTGATCGCACTTGAACTATTTAGAGAAGACTGACCAGTCAACCCGTCACTGGGTACACCACTGTATTAATCTGCTCGAGCTGCCATAACAGAACATCACAGCCCGGTGGCTTAAACAACGGAAATTTCTTTTCCCACGAGGCTAAAGCAAGGTGTTGACCAGGCTGCAGACCCATCTGGAGCTTGGGGTCCTCTTCCAAGTTCATCCAGGTTGGGGCAGAATTCAGCTCCTTTCCATTGCAGGACCAAGGTCCCTGTTTTCTTGCTGGCTGCCAGCTGGGCATCACTCGGGGCTCCTGCAGCCCACCCTCAGGGGTCAGCCAGGTGGGCCCTCCATAAGCCATCTACCACAGGCTCGGCCGTTGGCTTTGGTCCAGGCTAACAGGAAAGTGCCTCTAGAAACAGAGCTCGCCTGATTCGATCTAATCCACAGATCCCACTCAAATTTTGTCAATCATCCTAATAGTATTTACTATAGGTCTAGGATCTCATTCAGGATCACACCTAACACTTAGTTGTCATGTGTCTTTAGCCTCTAGTTCCTCAGTGTTTCCTTATCTTTTATGGCCTTGACCATTTTTAATGAGAACAGGCCAGTTACTTTGTAGAAAATCCCTGTTAACAGATCGGATGTCTGTGTCCTTCCTAAATATGTATGTCGAAACCCTAACCCACATTGTGATGGTATTGGGAGATGGGGCTTTTGGGAGGTAATTAGGTTTAGAAGAGGTCATGAGGGGGGGACCTCATTACGGGATTAGTACCTTTATAAGAAGAGGGGGAAATCCCTCTCTCCTTCTGCCTGTCTCTGTCTCGATCTCTGTCTCTATCTCTGTCTCTCTGTCACATGAGGACAAAGTGACAAGATGGGCGTCTACGAGTCAGGAAGCCTTCACTGTGATCTCAGCCTCCAGAACCGTGAAGTAAGTGTCTGTTGCTTCAGCCACTCAGTCTATGGTATTTTGTTATGGCAGCCTAGCTGAGTAAGATAGTCCCACAGTTTGGATTTATCTGATATTGCCTTCTAATTACATGCAAACTATATATTCTTGGTAGAAATACCCCAAAAGGGATGCTATGTTCTTCTAATGGCAGCCTATCAGGAAGTCCACACTGTCTATTTATCCCAATACTGGTGGTATTTTAACATTTATAAGATAGTGTCTGTCAGAATTCTCTATGGTAAAATTAACTGGGAAGTATTTGCCATTAATTAATAAACATTTAACACATCGTCTGTGTGGAGACAACTTTGAAATTAGGCAAATATTCGGTCCCTCGTCAAACATTCACCCACTGGATTTAGCATCCATTAATGAATCTGACCTGAATCAATTATTACTATAACGATTGCAAAATGCTTCTAGTTCCATCATTCCCTCTGCACTTATTAATTAGTATCATACTGTGCAGTTTTCCCTTCTTATTGATTGACTGATTCAGTATGGACTCATGGGTTTCTACTTTATTGAGCGGATTATATTTGTTACTATTACTGTTTGTTTGTTGCTCGAATTTTCCCAGACTTAGCCAGTGGAAGCTCCCTTAAGCTGATTCTTACGTCCTTATGACATACCCCGTATTACTCTTTGAACAATTTTTACTTTCTGGCACAAATATATCTTTGAGGCTCAAACTTTACTTGTTTTTTCCATATCTGGAATCAGCCATTTACCCAAAGATCCCTGGTTCCTTTTAGTGGAAAATGGTATTTAGAAACCAAGATCTGGGGGGCACCTGGGTGGCTCAGTCAGTTAAGTATCCCACTCTTGATTTCAGCTCAGGTCATGATCTCCAGGTTTGTGAGTTTGAGCCCCACATTCGGTTCTGCACTGACAGCGTGGAGCCTGCTTGGGATTCTCTCTCTCTCTCTCTCTCTCTCTCTGCCACTCCCCCACCCATAACCCCTCTCTCAAAATAAATAAATAAACATTAAAGAAAATAGAAACCAAGATCTGGGCACTGGTTATGCTCATTGCTACTGGGATATTATTGCTTCTACACCCTCACAGGAGACAGAACTAAAAATACGTGAACACACATACACTTTGCCTATAAATCTGTGTTTATGTCAGTCTATCTACACATACTGACAACCGTGGGTTCACAAACATTTCCAACTCCAAACCATCACCACAGGGTTTTCTCCAGCCTCTGCTTTTCCATGTTTTGTAATTTCCTTTTCAGATCGTGAGAAACTGGATTCCACCGTTCTCAATCTTTACTTTTTTGGCCAATTCCCCAGTGGTAACCAATCTCCTGACCACTCGCACAGTCTCCTTTGGCCGTGGCCCTGGCAGCCCCAGCCACGTTGGCTGAGCCATTGGCCCTGGTCTCACCAAACACACCAACCACAAAGGTCGAATCCTCAACCCTAGCTGTCCTGACTGGCTAATTCTTTGGCATGGGCACCACCAGTCTTGCCAGCCAATTCCCCATCCCCAATTCTACAGACCTTGTTGAGGGTGCCAAAGAGATGACTTTTTTAAAAACCCAGAGAGTGCTGCCGTGATTAAAATTGTTTATTACTGGTGGGGCACCTGGATGGCTCAGTCAGTTAAGCGTCCAACTCTTGATTTCAGCTCAGGTCATGATCTCATGCTTTGTGGGTTCAAGCCCAGCAGAGGACTCTCTGCTCTCAGCCCAGAGGTCACTTCGGATCCTCTGTCTCCCTCTCTCTCTGTCCCTCCCCCTCCTCTCTCTCAAAAATAAACGTTTAAAAAATTGATTATTACTAGAGAAGAAAAAGACCTCAGTGGAACAGAATAAAGAATCCAGAAACATACCTAAATATGCATGCATTTTAGTTCATACTAAAGGTGTCATTTCTGATTAGTGAATTTACAGGTAATCTAGTCAGTGGCATAAATAAAATAGTGTTGGGGAAATTGAAGAACTGTTAAAAAAAATATGAGGCTGGGCTTATAATTTATTGTTTATACCAACATTAATTACAGATGGATCAAAGATTCTGAATAAAATATATCCACATAATTTGTGAATAAAGCGTGAATAATTTATATATTCGATCTTGGAGTGGAAAAGGCTTTTCCCAGAAGGAAAGCAAAGCCAAGGGGCTGTAAGGCAGAAGTCTGATAAATGTAACCACACAAAATTATACATTTATGAAATTTCTCTTCGATCAATCAATACGGCCTAAAATTCACTGGGGCTGACAAAATAATTTCAAACAACAAGTGCAAAATAGAAGAATAAGGAAAAGATATGCCGGCAGCTTAAAGAAAATAAAAAGGTGGATGGGTAATCCTTCCCAGGCTTGCACCAAAGTAAGAAAAATGAGAACCAAGACAAAGCGATGCAGTGCTTCTCCCATGAGAACGGAAGGCAGGGCTGCTGATCGGAGCCACAGAGGCTGGGACACTCTCCACACCACTGCCCCACACCGCACCTGTCTGGTTGAGCATGCACATTCTCGCCTGCTGTCGTGGACTCAAAGTGCAAATTCATGAATTCTTTCTGCAAGAAAATTTGGCAATTCATTTCGATATTTAAAATGTACCTACCTGGGGCGCCCGGGTGGCTCAGTCTGTTAAGTGTCCAACTCTGGATTTCAGCTCAGGTCCTGATCTCTCGGTTCGTGGGTTCGAGCCCCACATCACTCTGTGCTGTCAGCACAGAGCCTGCTTGGGATTTTCTCTCTCTCTCTCTCACTCTCTCTGCCCCTCCCCTGCTCGCACTCTCTCTCTCTCGCAAAATAAATATATTTTTTTAATTTTTTTAAATAAATAAAATGTACAGACCTATTAACCCAACCATCCCAACACTAAGAATTTACCCTAAGAATATACTGGTAAAAGTCGCCAGGTGTCTCTTCAACTCTTGTAGGATGTTGACTGCAGCCTTTTTCATAATAATGAGAGAGAAAAAAAATGGAACCAACTACACGAGGAGCTGGCTAAACAAAGTATAGGTACATCCATCCTCTGAAGTAAATGCCACCTTTAAAGAGAATGAGCTAGTGCTCTAAGTGCTGATATGAAAAGGCTTATGAAGACTTTATATTGTTTTTTTTTTTTTTAAAGCTAACTACTGTGAGTATAGGAGAAACCCCTTTGTATTAACAAAATTTTATATAAAGAGATAAACACAGGGGAACCTGGGAGGCTCAGTCAGTTAAGTGTCTGACTTCGGCTCAGGTCAGGATCTCACGGTTTGTGGGTTTGAGCCCCACGTCAGGCTCTGCACTGACAGTATGGAGCCTGCTTGGGATTCTCGCTCTCCCTTTCTCTCTGACTCTCCCTCCCTCCCTCCACTTCTCTCTCAAAATAAATTGATAAACTTAAAAAACAGAGAGAGAAATACAGATTTGCAGCTATAGACTTTTTTTTTTTTTTTCCTAATTTATGGAGGCTACTTCAAGACCATCTGAAACAAACATAGGAGGAAGGTGATACCCGTATTCTGATCTTTCCCTCAGAGCTTGGTTCCTTCGGACTGAAAAGCTTTAACGGGGTGGCCTTTGAGGAAGGACAGTTTTGTCTCTTGCAGTTTGAGGTATAATCCAGAGATGCCTCCAATTCTGGACTTTTCCTACCCCACCTGGTCCTTTTCTGCTTGAAAATGAGTCAGCTCCTGCCTGGACACATCTCATAATTCAGGTCCACAGGGGAGCCTGGGTGGCTCAGTCGGTTAAGTATCTGACTTCGGCTCAGGTCATGATCTCACAGCTCGTGAGTTCAAGCCCCACATGGGGCTCTGTGCTGACAGCTCAGAGCCTGGAGCCTGCTTCAGGATCTGCCTCCGTCTTTCTCTGCTCCTCCCCTGCTCACACTCTGTCTCTCTCTCCCTCTCAAAAATAAACATTTAAAAAAAGAATTCAGATCTACAACCCCTTATCCACAAATGTGAAACCCAAAAAGCTCTGAAAAATAAGTTTTACTGTAGCTCATTCCTGTAACTCCATGGCAGTAAAATTCGACCTATATTGGTGTGGGTTATTTTTAATCTCTATTTATCCTTGCTCGTGTGAATAATCATGCATCTCACTGCAGAAATAAGAATATGCTTGATTATGGGGTGCTATCCCAGACTCTGCTGGGGAGTTTTGTGCTACACTCTATAATATCTGCCCTCTTAACTTCCTAAATTTAGAAAACTTTTGAATTCTCAACAGCATCTGGCTCCAAAGGGTTTGGACCTGTACCTTGCTAAAAGCAGCAACGTGCTGCTAACTCACCCTAAAATTCTGGTTCTTTCCAACTTCCATTCCCATTATTATAGGCTCAGGAGGAATCTGTATCTGCCTTCCTGGCTCTCTCAGGCAGTGTTTTACCAACTCTATTTCCCCAGCATGACAAGGATCCGCCTCACTGGCTGGTGCCCAGATACCAAGTTGATGATACATTATTTTGGATCTTTATTATGGCAGCCCTCCACTCCTGGTTCTAATTTCTATGTATTGAGAATAGTCTAAACTGCTATCATAAATACGACACCAAATGAAACGGCTCAAGCAAAGTAAACCTTTACGTTCACGCGACGTTTGGGGGAAGCGATTCCCCGTCGGTGAGAAGCTCTCTTCTGCGTGGTCATGCAGGGACCCAGGCTGACAGCTCTGGCCCCCGAGGTTACTCTGGCCTCCACCTGCTCACCACCAGCTTGAGAGAACTCACCTAAAACATTCCTCGAGGGAGAACTGTCACCTAGAGATAGCCACACCTAACTACAAGAGAATTTAAGGAATGTAGGGTAGCCCGAGAATCCTTACTAGCTACCATTAATGAAGAGCCAAACATTCCTGAGCACGCTCATTCTAGCCACGAACAAGTCTGGCTAGATTGTTCTTTGGGATTTTTAGGGATATAAAATATGGCAGAAATGGAAGAGGGGGGACCAGTGATCATCTGTCAAGGGCGGGGCATGATTTTTGGGTAAATCTGGAGGACGGTGAAATGAGAGCCAGTGTGGTGCGTGAGGAATATGAACAGAAGAGGAAGCCATTAGATATATTATTTGTTGTTCCTCCTTTACCAACCTCTAAATGTTGAAAAACCCAATAGTAGGGACCTCTGATCTATCCTGAACTTCATTCTATTCTCTCTACATGTGACTATAAAACCCATGCATAGATCTTTGATTTCCAAAAGCTCAGACCTGACAGCTAAACTCTTCTAGCAACTCTTTATCTTCTGAATATCTAAGAGGCATCTCAGGATAAAATGCAGTTAGAGAGACTGGCTAATTGTTCCCTAAATCCCCATCTTATGCACCCAACTAAGCATTTCCTGGCTTCCCATGATGCTAGATGAAGGCATAGAGCCTAGCAGATCACAAGATAGAAAGGGCTTAGATTCATGAATAAATGCATAAAACATTACTCTCTGAATACCCGCATTGAACTGCTTTGTGAACAAGAAAAGAAAAATCTATTGTGTTCGGCCATTCCTATTTTAAAGCTATTTGTCCAGCAGCCGTTAGCCTACCCAGGCTACAGATGTCCAAAACTGAACCTGACTCTCCTACCCAAATTCCTGCCCCCACCCATCTCCTCTACCTACTGTGGTAATTCCTTGGTAAGTGATGCCTTTCTCCATTCTATTGCTCAGAACAGAAGCCTTGACTTCTTTCCTTACCCACACATTGAGTCCACAAGCAAGGGCTCTTGGTTCTCTCTGTATTATTTCAGTTTGACTACAATAACAAACCCAAGCTCACAGTGATTCACAATAAATATTTATGGCTCACACACGTCTGTGACTGAGCTGGGCTTCGCTAACTTTGGTTGAGTTCAGCCCAGTTTGGCTCCAGACTGCAACGCAGGTTCGGGTCTGCAAGCCATGCTTCTCATTCTGAGACTCAGAGGGAAGAAACAAGGGATTCCTGGAACACGCTCTGTTTTCATGGTGGGAGGGGCAGCAGCACAAAAGAGAGGAGAGCAATTTCCCATGCCTCATTGAAATTGCAGTCACCATCTGTAATTATACTGGTTTTACTGACAGTTTCCCCTATTAGGATGTAAGTTCTATTGGTGCCTGGCCTCTACTAGGCACTTATAGGTTTGTTAAATTCATGTTAAATGAGAGCATTCTGGGAAAGTAGTTTGCGTCTAGGCTGTTAAGGATCTTGAAATGCCCTGTTTGAGAGTCTGCACTTTCATTCTACAGGCACTGGTCAGTCATCAAAGTTACTGTAATTGTCCAGATCAGAGGATACTTAAGGCCCAAACTGAGGCAGAGGGACTAGTAAGAAGACTGTTTGGGGTGCCTGCATCAAGAATCAGTAGTAGTAACAACATTTATTAAGCGCCTACAGTACTCCCAGACTCTGCTATCTTCCTAACAAGCCAAGCAAAATAGGTGTTACTATACCAGTTTTGTATCTATCTACAAGGGCAAAACGAATTTCGGAGAACTTGTATAATTTCCCCCAGAATCACATAGCCATTAAATAAATGGCTATTCTGGAATTCTAGCCAATCCCCAAGTGCAAGAAATGAAGCCACGTTTCTAGTTAAGGTCATTATTTAGATGATGTCCTTTGCTGAAATGCATAAAGGTTTGACCGCAGCTTTGGAGACCCTGTGAGAAGCCCGTAGCGCAGTTAAGTGGTTCTTCATGAAAACAGAAACGGCCGCTGGCTAACTTGCTGAATAGGATAGTTCTTAGAAGGCTGTGGGGGCTCACAGAGTCAGTGACGGCCTGCAGATACAGGCTTCATAAAAAGGTCAGGAACCCAGGGCACTTCCAGGGAGCTGGGCCACAGGAATGAGTCATTCATGCATTCTTCTGACACTCCTCTCTCCTCCCTTTTTGTTCTGTTTTGCTACAGTCCCCACTCCTGTCTGTAATCTTTGGTTCCACTGGTTTTCTGTTTTCGACAAAGTCTGGTTAAGCCAGCTCTACCTCCTCCCCCTACCAAAGCCTCACCTGTCATGAGATTTTTTTTTTTTAATATTTTAAAATGCTTATTTATTTTTTGAGAGAGAGAACAAGAGGAAGGGCAGAGAGACAGAGAGAGCAAAGGATCCAAAGCAGTCTCTGCACTGACAGCAGAAAGCCTGATGTGGGGCTTGAACCCATGAACCCTGAGATCAGGACCTGAGTTGGACGCTTAACCCACTGAGCCACCCAGGCACCCCTATAATGAGATTTTTTAAAAGAAGGTCCTCAGCAGTGAAGTATTTGTCTGTGGTCAGAGATAAGTGAGAAAGGAAGGGGCCAGAATGAATGCTTCAGGTTCTTCACTCCTTTTACCACCTCAGGCTGCCTCTGCTTATAGATCAACAGTAACTTACTGAGTTTCAGCTGCTGTAACAAAAACACCATAGGCTGGATGGCTTACATAGAAAATTTGTTTTTCTAAGTTCTCCAGGCGAAGAAGGTCAAGATTAAGGTGCCAACAGATTGAGTGTCTGATGAAAGCCTGCTTCCTGGTTCACAGACTGCACTCTCTCATATGTGAGGTCTGCTCTGTCCTCACATACAGCAGAAGGGCCAAGGGAGCTCTCTAGGGTCTTCTATGAAGGCACTAATCCCATTCACCAGGACCCCACCCTCATGGCCTAATCACCTCCCAAAGGTTCTATTTCCACTCACTCACTCTAGGGACTAGGTTTCAATACAGAAATTGGGAAAAACACAGTCTATACCAGCAAGGGGGGAAATTTTCCCTTACTAACCCACCACTGCTTTCCGACTTTCTTTTCAAAGTTCAACCAAAACAAGCCCTTTACACCCAACATGCCAGAAACTTTTAAAACATAAGGTCTTCTTGTACCTAAGACGTTGAAAGCATGAGAATGGAAATCGCTGAAACACCAATGAAGATTTTAGGAGCCCTCAGAAGACTTCGAGCTCTAAGGACATGACAACACAATAAAAAGGAAAAACAAAGGAAAAAAAAAAAAAAAAAACCTAGATTCCAGCCTTTCCATACCTTGGCTTGGAATCCTTCGGGTCCCAAGCACACTCTCCTAGAGGGGAGACGCAGAGGGGGTGGCCATTGGTGATATGTGGGGCACCCAGAGGAAAGGGGAGAGGGACGCACTTAAAACACGCGAGAACTGGAGACCCTGGTGCCTCGTGGGGCTGGCTCTTCCGGCTGAGTTCACAGCACTCAGAAGCAAGTTCTACCCCCTAGGGCCGACCCCGCCTGCAGGCCTGTCGGGGTCTCACCGCCTCGAGCCCGCTCCAGGGCTGCGCACGAGGGCGTAACAGGGGCCCGTGCACACTCCCGAAGGGCTGTGGGTCCCCGAGGCGGTGCAAAGTCGCTCCCAGAGGCGGACCTGCGAGGCGGGCCCAGGCGAGCCGGCTGGCGGGAGCCGCGGGCGAGGGCGGATGCGGCCGCCACGCGGGCTGGGCTCCGTTCCGCCCTCCGCAAAGTTGACTACAGCAATACTTATTAGCGAGGGAAACGTACAGGCCCCGACATCCCTAAATCCTCTCACTCGGCGAGTGTGGCAACTGAGCGCCTGCCGCGTCCCAGAACTGTGGCCGGCCACCGCTAACCCACCTCGGGACCCCGGCGCGGGGGCGCTACCACTTGCCGCGTACTCGCCGCACAGGCCGCGCACGCGCCTAGAAGCAAGCTACGGTGGCTCTGCTGGGGACAAATTATTCACGTGCTACTGTTCTGCGACCCCAATCCGAAGAGTGTACACTGGCTGGGACAGTTTGGGAACGCGGCCACGGAGCCATTTGCGGAAGGGGACTAATAAACGGATTGGGGAGTAAGTGGTGTAAATGCGTGGACAGGCGTGAGAAGACAGAAAATTCAGTCTCCGCGGCCTAAACACTGAACTGGGGCTGGGAGCCCACAACTCAGAAGGTGCGCCGGATGCCCCGCCCTGGGGGCGTGGTTTCGCGGGGGCTCTGGCGGGGGCGGGGCCTGGTCCCGGCCACGCCCCTCCTTGCCAGTGGCCAAGGGCGCGGCACTTTCACTTCGCTGCAAAGCTGCGGTCTGCACCAGGTCTGCACCAGCCGAGCGAAGGTGATCCAGGTGAGTGCCGACACCTACGGACAGCGAGGAGCGCCGGCCCCCGGGTCACTTCAGCTCCTGCGTTGGGCACTGCCCATACCTCTGCCATCCCGAGCTGACCAGGGACGCCCTCCTTTTCCCCCTTCTGGTCTATACACCTCTGTCTACCTTTCCATTCCCCTTGCCTTCCACCATCCCTGCATCCTCCCCCCTGATGGAATAGGTTTGGAGCGTCGAAATGGGGCCCACCTCGCTGTGTCAGGCAGGGAGATTCTCAAGGTCAGCCCTTCAGTTCCTTCCTTTCCTCTCCTCCTCTCCCGGGGCTGTGCAGACCTGGCGCTCCTTGTTTCTGCCTCCCAGAGCCCACCTGACCTTGCCAAGTGCCCCTCTGGTGCAGAGGTTGGGCTGACAGGACACTGCAGGGGCGGTGGGCGGTGCAGGCCCGATCGGTGACAAGTGCCCCGGGAGCCCTGCGCCTGCTGCGGATGTGTTGCTAGGAACCCTCGGGGAGAGCCTCCCAGGGAATTGAGTTTGTTTTCGCTCTGCCTCATAGAAACGTTTGACCATTAGTACTGGAACCCTTAAGTGGGTCATTTCCTACCGCTGCCTGAGAGCAGGAGACCCCGCAGGGGAAGAGGACTCTTTATGGACGGTTCTGCACTGGATTTCAGAGCACTTTCCTCCTTATCTGTGTCACTGCAGGGAGCCCCAGAGCCACTGCGGTGGGGCAGCTACAGAGCGGTGAAAAGGGGGCTGGAGAATTCACTAGTGAGTCATTCCCCGAAGTTGTGGCTTGTGCTATCCCTCTTTTCGGGCCACGAGTTTACAAGCTACTTTGTAGCTTAGGAGACAAGTGGGTGTGGGGACAGGAGGTAAAGGAAAAGCTGAGACAAGAGGGTATGTAGGAAAGGAGTTGGGGCTTTCTCCAATCCCTCGACTGGAGGAAAAGAGTCCTAGAGGGAAGGACACAACTGCTGTGCAGACGTATGGCTCTTTGCCGGTGCTGTGGTCCTAGGCGTGGTCGTGTGGGAATGCCGCAGGTTTGAGATTTCCTCTGTGCGTGGGAGCTGCAGCGAGGGCTTCTCTTGGGAAATCTGTAGATCACCGGGAGCCTGCAGTTTCACCCAAGGTTACTGGTCAGAGTTCCAAGGCTGTTTTAGTTTAATGAATTCAGTAATTAAGAGCACAGTATCCTAGTCAGGGATTCAAGAGTGTTTATTCTCACCGCAGTTAAATGTAACTAAATTAACTAAAACTAACCCCATGAAATCCAAAGAAGTACTTTCACCCCTGGGAAGACATTCTCTTAAGCTTCCAAAGTGACACAGTGTTACAGAAATAGAACATTGTCGAGCAATTTTTTTTTTTCCTGAACCGATGTTACTATATATAAAACAGATCTGCTAGAGGGATACTGTGGCCAGCTATAGAAAGTGCACGCCAGGGGCTGCTTTAGATGAGGGAACAAAGTTGGAGAATGGCAGTCTTCCCCCTAATTTAGATTTCCTCCTGCTGGCCTAGAGTCCCGAAGAGACACAGTCATGAAAGGGAATTTCCTAACCTGGAGGACAGCAAAGGGACTGAACATCCATGAAAGAAAGGGCTTTACCCCATTATCCAGAGACATGCTGAAAAGCCCCTGGAACAATCTGGAATGAAGTGGATGACCAAGCTGTCAAAATGCAATTAGTGCCTACTGCATGCACAGGTAGCTGTATTTAAACATATTGTTCCCTATATTTATATTTAAATATTCTGAATCTGTATACAGAATACCGCTGTGAACCACAATCGACCACGAACCATTTTTAAGCAATGTTGAAAAGAATCTCCATATTGCTACCGTTACGCAGCTGAATTCGTTAATACTCCTTATGAGTATACCACCCTCCTGAAAGAGAAGAGTTCAGCAGTAAGGCTAGGATACTACTGTGGAAGGAGAATTCCTTCCCTCCCTGTCTCTTGCAGCGTCTACCTACCTATCCGTCTTGGTGAGGAGAAAAACAGCAACGAGGAGACGGGAAAATTACACGACCTTCCAAATAACATTTGCAAATACCTTTAAGGGATTTCTGCATTTGAGATTTTAAGTCCCCGTTTACCCTCTGAGCTCTTTCCAGAGTTGAGCTGTTCATTAACTGGAACTCGGATTCTAATACGTCGGTGCCTTAGCTCACTCTTTTTTTGATAAGTGGTATTTTACTTCTCCAGCCGGAGCAACGCGGATGGTTTGGGCACAGCTTCATTCTAAGTACTGTCAGGTACAAAGAGTTAGACTCGCGTTTGAGGCAGGAGCCAGCAGCCCAGGTGGGTTCCTTCATCCAGAATGTCTGGTACCCTAGCAAGGGCCCAGCAGCTGCTAGGAATTAACTACAGTCTGCCCAGTTTTTTTGTGATGGAAAATCCAACTGCTGTCACTGTGACTCATTCGAGATTTTTGTTTTCCTCTTGTGGAAGTCAGGGCTTAGTTTCCCCATGACCTCCATTCAGTTCCTATGTAATGCCAGTTAAGGCACAGGTTATGTAGAAATCATGATATGAAAAGTGCCAATTGCTGTTGATTTGCTCCTTTGCAAACCTGTGCACCTGAAAGCGGAGGAAGTTTTCCCTTCCTGTAATCTCTCCTCTTGTCATCCGGCAGTGCCTGCATTCATTAAAAGAAATTTAAAAACAAGTAACTTTTTGGATCTTTTCCAAGTTTTTTTTTTTTCCCTTCCAATTAGAAAGTTCTGAGGCTTTAATCAGTCAAAGACTTGGAGTTAATTATTAGCTCTCTATTCCTATGAATATATTTTATGCTCCGGAGACAGTTTGGGGGAGATAGAAAAATTGCAAAAGAGATCAGGTGTGGTCAAACTTGCTCTCCATTCTCATTAAGAGGCAGTATAGGCAAGGGTTGAGAGCACAGACTCAGGAGCCAGGCTGTCTGGCTGTGTAGGAGTCCAGGCTTCCTCTGCGATGGCTGTGTGACCTTGGGCAAGATTACTTAACCTCTCTGATGCTCAGCTTCCCCTTCCTGTCTGTTGTGTACTTGCTGTTTTCCTTCCCTGTGTTCTCTCTCGTACATCACAGTTTATGTCCTCAGAGCCTTGCTCTCAATCTGTTGCCCTCCTGCTTCATGGTCCTTTCTGTGTGGTCTCCATCCATTTCACTGTGTCTTCTAGAAGGTCAAGACCTTCTCTCTGAGTCTCGATCGCCCTCGTAGCCCTGCGCACCTCACATATTGTCAGTATGTAGTGGGGGATAATTCAGGGAAGGAATCATTCCGAAGCAATACTGAAGAAGGTGGTAGGTGTGGGCTTAAGGCAAGCGTTCCATTTAGGTGAAATGGTTTGTCCTACGTTGACTTTAATCAAATCAGCTCCACAATGAGTTGCCACGACATTTTTATTTTCTTGCGCGTCCCATGGCTTCTCCTCATTCTTTCCCTTGTCCTCTGAGGTCGGTGCCTTCAGACCATGGGAAATGTCCCGCAGCCTGTCGCTGGGATGACGTCTCCCAGGGGGCTCTGCTCCAGATGGGCCAGCATGACCCAGGGCTTCTGGGTGAGGTGCCGACACATCAAGGAACTCTCGCCGCATAGAGCCTTTTGTGTCAAGAATCTGAGAAGGTTCGCCATCACACCAGCAGGCTTACCTAGCATTTGCCCTGTCTTGTTACAGTCTACTCTTCTTAGATTCCTGAGGAGCTGAATTAACAGTTTTTTCTTCCAGGGGAGATTCAGTTCCATTCAGGCATGTGTCTTTTCATACAGAAGTCAGACTCCAGAGAAGACAGCGGATAATTAGCCCACTTGGCCTTACTGGGGTTTATTTGTGTCCATGCAGACCCACCCCACACAGAACTCTTCCCGGACACTTGGCCATCACGCTGATCCCGCCCTCCCCCACTCCTGGTCGGCGCAGTTAGGTATTAATTATTTTCAGCACCGACAGTGGCCGTTTAACTATAAAGCTGAATACATTTGGATTATAACACATTTATCTCTTAAAGGGCACAGATCTTCTACCCTGCTCACTGATAGCTAGCTTCCACTTTCCAAATGTTCACCCAGGAACATTGACGAGGAATCGAAGAACTTGAGATGCTGGGGAAGTACCACTCTGACCTGCCTCTGCTGTTCCCCTCACTGAGTTAATGACCGAGTGCTGGATATGTAAAGGTATACCCGTTCAGCTAACTTCACGTTTAGCCCTCGGAGACCTATCTACCAAATGTGCAATGCAGCCGTGGGCAGTATTTTTCCTCACCTGGGTTATTATTCCTTCTCTTAAACGTCCATGCACTTTAAAAAAAAAATCTAGCCGTCTTGTGAAACTTAGACACTCACACAGACCTTATCATCTGTTTAACGTAGAAGCATCCAGAATTGGCACTTTGAAAGTGTAGGATGGACAAAAAGAAATCCTGTGACTCTTTTCTCTCCCATCATGGAAACAGGAGATGCCTTTTGAGTTGTTTCCCTCCAGGTTCTTGAGCTTTATATGGGTTCAGGAGGGGTCAGCTGCCCTGCCTGAGATGATTTGGAGAACCGTTCATTTGTAGAAACACCTAGAGGCAGAGGGGAGGCTGGGCAGCTACCCGGGGGAGCTTGAAGCAGGCTAAGCAGACACCCAGCACGGCCTCAGAGGTTTCTGAACCACCTTCCGGCATCGGGGACTTACGGAAGTCCATTTGGGACGATCAGACCAGCCCTTAAAGTCACCGTCTTCGGGGTTAGTCTTGTGAAAATGGTGGCCTTTGCCACATAAGATAAGGGGCCATATGTAAGGAAGATTGGATTAATAGCACAGGGAGCCAAATGAGAATTTTAAGGAAAGGCTGGGGAACAGCTCCAAGTCAGTCTGGGAGTGCTTTATCTTCGTCCCATCGTGCGTGTAGAAAAAAGGACACCACTGAGAAATTACAGTACAATTGAGGAGAACGGTCTTGCGAATGGAAGTAGGGGTTACCATGGTCCAGGCTGGCGTTTATCTGCTTGTTTGAGGGCAAAGAGAAAGCTGAAAGGTGAAATCCTTTCTCCCTTAAAAAAGACAGTTAGGGGCACCTGGGTGGCCCAGTTGGTTAAGCGTCCGGCTCTTGATTTCGGCTCAGGTCATGATCTCATGGTTTGGGAGATCGAGCTGCGCATCGGGCTCTGGGCTGACAGCGTGGAGCCTGCTTGGGATTCTCACTCCACGCTGCTCTCTCTCTTTCTCTCTCAGTCTCTCTCTCTCTCTCTCTCTCATAAATAAATAAACATTAAAAAAACTTTTTTTAATCTAATTAATTTCATTTAGCTAAAGATCATGTGGCTCGGTTGAGTGTCCGACTCTTGATTTCAGCTCAGGTCATGATCCCAGGGTTGTGGGATGGAGCCCCGTGTCAGGCTTCACGTCCAGATTCTCTCTCTCTTCCCCCCCCCCCGCTCCTCCCCCTCTCCCTCCCTCCCTCTGCCCCTCTCTCTTCTTACACTCTCTCTCTCTCTCTAAAATAAAAAAAAAAAAAAATTAAGAGCCGCAATTAAGGGTGGTTCAATTAGTTAAGCCTCCGACTTTGGCACAGGTCACGATCTCATGGTTTGTGAGTTCGAGCCCCAAGTCGGGCTCTGTGCTGACAGAGCCTAGAGCCTACTTCAGATTCTGTGTTTTCCCCCTCCCCCGCTCAAGCTCTATCTCTCCCTCTCTAAAAAATAAATAAACATTAAAAAACTTTTTTTTTTTTTAATTTAAACAAAGATAAGTTAATGTAACTTCATGGCTCAGAAGCAATAATTTGAGGCAGGTTCCCAAATCTGTAAAGCCTGCCTTTTGCCCCATTTGTACAGTGTTGATTGCGCCCTGGGGGATTTTCGCTGGCCGCCCAGAGGGACTTGAGTAAGTAGTGAAAGAGAGCTCTACCCCAGGAGCCTTCTGATGAGTGTGGTTCAGGACGTGTTCTGGGTAATCCTCGTAACTGGAGGAACCCCTGCCCCAGTGAGATAAGGCAGGAAGGGTGGCGGCAGCAGGGGCTGGAAGGAAGGTTGAACCGCGTGTATGCACTGGGGTGGTTAGGTTTCCAGCGAGTCTGTTGGGAAATTCCTCAAGGGACCACCTCGGGCAGAGGTCCTAATGAAAATCCGTGTTGCTTAACTCAGGCACTAGCATGGAGCGTGTCTTCTCCTCTAAACCCAAGCTTGATCCCCTTCCCAGGGGAGCCTTTGCAGGGGTGCCTTGTGGCTTTCTTAAAGTCGCCTGGGTGCCCGCTCACTGGCTGCAGTGAACGTTGTTGCCCCAGTGCTGCCCCTGCTCCTGCCCCCCACTGTCCCGTGGCCCCACCAGTTACCAGGGCGCTGGGCACCCTTGTTCTCTAATCTCCCCCTGGGCTTTTCTGCTGCCTCATGGCCCGTACCCCACCTGCTAAAATACTGTTCCCAGTTTTCTTTCCTCTCCTTGATATGTCCTCAAAAAACCATGTTCAGCTATTAAATACTCTGATAGATTAAAAAAGCTACAAATACAAGTGTTGCCGTTTTAAAAAATATATATTCTAGGGACGCCTGGGTGGCTCAGTCGGTTGAGCATCTGACTTCAGCTCAGGTCGTGATCTCACGGTTCGTGGGTTCGAGCCCCACATTCAGGCTCTGCGCTGACAGCTCAGAGCCTGGAGCCTGCTTTGGATTCCGTGTCTCCCGTCTCTCTGTGCTCCTCCCCTGCTCACACACTCTCTCTCTCTCAAAAATAAATAAACATTAAAAAATGTTTTTAATATATTCTAGAAATAATTAGGTTTCTGCAGTATTCTCAAAAAGGGCATCTATGGAAAACTCACAGCTAACATATTTAATGATGAAGGGCTGGAATGCTTCCCCCTCTAAGATAGAGATCAAGATAAAGATGTCACTTCTGTTCAACACTGTCCTGGTTCCGGGGCGTCTGGGTGGCTCAGTCGGTTGTGTCTGACTCAGGATTTGGGCTCAGGTCATGATCATACGGTTCATGGGGTCGATCCCCATGCTGGCAGTGTGGGGCCTGCCTGGGATTCTCTCTCTCTCCCCTCTCTCCACCCCTCTCAGTTTGCTTTCTCTCTCTTAAAGTAAATAAATAAACTTAAAAAAAAAAAAAGCCACTGTTTTAGTTCTAATTAGAGCAAGCAAGCAAAAGAAAGAAAAAGGCTTCCATAATGGAAAGGAAAGAAGTAAAACTGTCTTCACAGCTAACACCATCCTGTATGTTAAGTTATGACCAAGATCGTGGATCTGCCTCTCCCTTCTCCTGGGCTCTCGTGCCCTGGCTCTGTTCCCCAGCTCTGCTCCTGCAGTGCAGCTCCAGTCCTGCCCCTGAGCGGGAGTTCTGCAGAAGTGACCCTCCTCATTGCTCCCTGGCTGGGGGAGAAAGCAATCTAACTCCTTGGTAAGGAGCAAAGCCAGCAGAGGGATGTAGTAGCAAAGAGCTAGACCTCGCTGTCCGACAGTCTGCTTATGTTCAGACCTCAGCTCCGTACTCACTGGCTATGGGACCTTGGACAAGTTGCTGAACTCTTCTTTGCCTCAGTCTCCCCATCTGTAAAACGGGGATGATAACAGTAACTACCACGTAGGATCATTATGGACATTGTTAATTTCTGTTAACTCTATTATGGGCCTGACAGAGGAGAAGCAGTAGGTCTTAAAGTAGATGTTCAGGATGTAGTGATAATATTATTCCCCATTTTGCTATTTCGGCCATATGGGATGAAGAATTCCATGGGGAGTTAGATGGAGGTCCCACTGGATCCTTAAATAGGCCTTTCATCTGAAGTCATGTTGCCGATTGTTTAGAATTTGAGGGACGCTTGGCCCGTGACATTGGAAGCGATCATCTGAAGAGCTCATCCTGGACCATAATGACCACCACTCTCGAAAGATGAAGAGTGTTCAACTCTGACTCGTTTGCCTGGTGGGAAAATCTGGTCTGGCAAGTGATCGTGACCATGAAAGAGAGATCTGGGAAGAGCTGTCCCAGGTTAGGCTCACAAGAGAAGTCTCAGAAGAGACTGAGCTGTCTTACCTACCTGTGTTGCTTTGGTCTGAGCCCTCTGTTCAAGCTGAAAGAAGAAAGCAGTCTCCTGACAGGCACATCCTCGGTGTGTGATTGTGAACATCCTCTGGTCTCATCAGCCCGTCGGGTTCTTAAGGATGCTGTAGAGAAGGGGGCCCCTCACAAGCCTCCAAGGATGTTGGTAGAATGTGGACCGCCAAGATAGGACTGCCAAGACAGAACTCTACCAGTGGTTTTAGGATTGGATAAAATCAACACCTCCCGAAAACTGTATCTTTGCCTAGAACAGTGGTTCATAAAATGTGGCCCCTGACCAGCATGATCGTCTAGGAACTTGTTGGAAATGTAGATCCCCAGGCCCCATTAAGCCCCTCGGGATCTGAGACCCCACCTGCGGGTGGGGCGTGTTTTAACAAATGCTTCAGGTGACGTTGATGCTGCTAAAGTTTGAGAACCACTGACCTAGAACATAAGACAGCACTGTATCGAGTTTCCGTCTTCATGGAAGGAACTATAGAAGACGTCAGCAGGAGACAGATTCTGTGCCCTCAAGGAGCATATTTGGAAATGTGTACTATTTTCATTGATCAGTATGCAAGGTACATGTTATAACAGCTCACTGATGAGCGCGCAACAAATGTGCAGACATTCAAAGGCAAGCCTGCAGCCCATGCGGGTCGGTCAGGAGTGCAGGTGTCATGGAGGAAGGGGGAGTACTTAACACTGGACCAGGATCGGGCAGCGGGAACAAATTTAGGAGCAGGGCTGCCGGAGATGTATTGCCTCACAGACTGCTTCTTAACCCTCGACACATGGGCTTCCACTTTCTACCATTGCCCTGAAACCTGGCTGTCGGGGCGCCTGAGGGGCTCAGCCGGGTGTCTGACTGGACCTCGGCTCAGGTCATGATGTCACGATTCGTGAGATCGAGCCCCATGTCGGGCTCTGCGCTGACAGCACGGGAATTCTGCACTGGAATTCTCTCTCCCTCTCTGTCTGCCCCTTGCCCACTCACACTCTCTTTCATTCTCAAAATAAATAAGTAAACTTAAAAAACAAAAACAAAAACCTGGCTGTCAAGGGGTCCCACTCACCAAAGCCAAGAGCATTTGGGAGGTGACACTTCCTCTGTTAACACATAACAGTCTCCCTCACACCTTTCCTCCTCTCTGCCTCTCAGCTTAGTCCCTGGAGGGAGAACCAGCAGGTGATGGCTGTTAACTCTGCTCGTAGAGTCCATCTCATAATCCAGACCTGTCTGTCCTCTCTAACCCCATCTCCTACCACTCCCATCAGCTCCTGGGGCCCGGCCACACCGGCTGCCTTCCTGGCCCACCAGTGTGCCGGGCTTTCCCTCATCTAGGGCCTTTGCACTTGCCACTTTTTCTTTTTGTTAATTAATTAATTTATTTTTTTAATATTTATTTTTGAGAGAGAGTACACAAGTAGGGAGGCGCGGTGGGGGGACGGGGTGGGGACAGAGGATCTGAAGCAGGCTCTGTGCTGACAGCAGAGAGCCTCTTGCGGGGCTCCAACTCACGAACCTTGAGATCATGACCTGAGCCAAAGTCGGACACTTAACGGACTGAGCCATCCAGGTGCCCACTGGCTGCTTTCTCTGATTTGAATATTCTCCCCCCGCCCCCGAAATGTCCTGTTGGTGTTTCTTCCTCATTCCTGCGTCACTGCAAATGTTGCCTAGCAAGGAGGTCTTCCTGGTCTTAACTGAGATATAATTGACATATGAGATTGTGTAAGTTTAAATGTCTCAAATATTTATTGATCCCTTGGCATGTTTCCGGTCAGTCTTCTGTCCTCCTTAGAATGTCGGTTCCTTAAAGGACAGGGAGACCCCATCTTGTCCACTGCTGTGTCTCCCACACTTCTGCAGTGCTGGCATATAGTGAGTGCTTTCCATGTTGTGACTGAGTAAGTGAATTAAGTGTTCTTAGACACATTATGCTGTCCACACTGGGAATCTACAGAGAACAGCCTTTTGCCAAATTCGAATCTATTTTAAATGGTCTCAGAACTAATTTCTTTTTTTTAAATTTTTTTTAAGGTTTATTTTTATTTTTGAGAGAGAGAGAGGCAGAGAGAGAGAGAGAGGCAGAGCGTGAGTGGGGGGCAGCAGAGAGAGGGAGACACAGAATCCAAAGCAAGCTCGAGGCTCTGAGCTGTCAGCACAGAGCCCGACGCGGGGCTCCTACTCACACACGGTGAGATCATGACCTGAGCCGAAGTCGGACGCTTAACCGACTGAGCCCCCCAGGCGACCCAGCACTAGTTTCTAAGTCGGAATACCTTAACTGATTTGTAGAAAAATCAGTATCTCCTTATTTAGGTAGTGTTACTTATGTGGGCAGACATGCACAGTTAGCAGTGTTTACAAGATGTCTCCGTATTTGGACCCACGTTTATTAAATGCTCATACCAGATGCTTACCTAGTTCATTTCAGTTAATTCCTTAAACCATCCTATGAAGCACGTAGTTAGTATTCCGTTTTGTAGAGAAATTAGAGAACATTCCCAAGCTCGCAGAGCCAGTGTCTGAACACACATCCATCTGACTCCAGAATTCCTGCTGTCTCTGCTCCTGTGGATTTTCCCATAGGAACAGACAAATCAGAAAACAGTCTGTTAGGAGTAAAGTTCCGAAAGGATCTCTGCTTTTACATGAGTGATAATTTTAATTACATTAAAAATAAAATCTGGTTTCTTTTAAGCCTTCAAGTTAATATTCTTTCAAAAACTCTTTTGACTCATCTCCAGAACTCTCCGGAAACAGTTAACTGAAAGCTTACACCTCTGAAACACTCATAAGGGAGGGAAGAACAGAAACGCTTCTGTCCTATTTCTGCCTTTCTCCAAGACGTTCACTTTCATTTTGAAGGGTATTTTTGTACCCAGTTTCTTTTTTGTTTTAATTTTTTTTAATGTTTATTTTTGAGAGAGAGATAGAGACAGAGCACGAGTGGGGGATGGGGCAGAGAGAGAGGGAGACACAGAATCGGAAGCAGGCTCCAGGCTCCAAGCTGTCAGCACAGAGCCAGACAAGGGGCTCGGACTCATGAGCGGTGTTGATCATGACCTGAGCCGAAGTCAGCCGCTTAACTGACTGAGCCACCCAGGAGCCCCTTTGTCCCCAGTTTCCGATCACTGCTAGGAAGGGGGGAATCTGGAATTGGGTACGTGTTATATTTGCCTTTTCCCCCAGTAGAACATGAGCCTCATGAGGGCAGGGACCAAAGTCTGGTGTGTTCATCTCTTCATCGCCAGCCCTGGACCTGTGAGTGGTAAACTTGAATAAGTGAGTGCCCGCTCACACCCACACAGGGATGAGCCTCTCCCGCTGCTGCGATGAGGGTTTCCATGACTACGGTGTGCTGATTTCCATGGTCAGCGCTACAAACCTGCTTCCTCCTGAATACCTCCTGCTTTTCCGAGATTTTAACACAGCTGTCTAAGAGCTCAGAACAAGAAGTGAACGTATATCGTTTTAAGTGTAGTTTGCTGTTTTAAAATAGCAGTCCTAAATTATAAACTCTTAAACGTATATTGCCACTTAGTTAAGCATCCCCTTTCATAACTGAATCAGGGCAAAATTAACATTAACATATGTGATATAACCCGATGCGGAACATTTGTTGAGAGTTTACCACGTGTCAGGCATCCTGCTGAGCATTAATGGCTCCCCCATTTCCTCCTGGAGACACCCACAGGGGTGGGTGGGCACCACCCTTGTCTCCCTCTAAGGAAGAAGGAAGCCCAGGTTGCTGAAATGCAGGGAGGAATGTTCCCAAGGACACAACAGCTAGGAAGGTGAGAACCAGGTTGAGTTCAGTGTCCCTCCACAACTGCAGCCCTGTCCCGTGCACTGCACAGAGCAGGTAAGTGACAAGGGTCAGCCTAGAAGTCACATAGGGCGGTATGACGGGATTCGTAACATATTGCCTGTTCCTCTGCTTTCTCAATTCCTAATTGTCAGGCCACTTTCTGTATAATTTTTTTGGTATGTGTCTGCTCATTTTGGAAATAATAGAAAAGTACAAAGGGAAATCTGTAATTTACGCATCTAGAAATAATTATGCTTATGATTTTGATATTTTCTCTTCTGTTATTGAGAAAACTAAGATTATATACTACATACACTTCTTTTTAATAGTTTTTTTTTTTTTTTTTAAGTTTACCCCTTTATTTTGAGACAGAGAGAATCCCAGGGGGGCTCCATACTGCCAGCGCAGAGTCCAATGCGGGGCTCAAACTCACAAACCCTGAGATTATGACCTGAGCCAAAATCAGACACAACCAACTGAGCCACCCAGGCGCCCCTGTATACACTTTCTGAGGTGGTTTTGTTTTTCTTTTAATGTAACATGCTGTATGTTAAGCCTGTTTCAACATCTTTACTTGTGTGTGCACCATTTTTAATGGTTCTACAATATTCTGTATTATGGGTGCATTAATTAGTCCTCTCTGCTTGGTCATTGTGCCATTTCTGTCGCTGCTGTTATAAATACTGTTCAGGTGAATGCCTTTGAACCAAATCTGTCTGAGTTTCTGATTGTCACCTCCAGCTACGTTCCCAGTGGAGTTCATGAATCAAAAGGCACAAACGATGTCAAGAACATGCCCGTTGTTAGGCTGCTCTCCAGATGGTTCTATTTTACACTTCCCCCTCTGTGTAATAGTGCAAACTAGGTACATTTAAATACGTACCTAAGTGAATTTCTATTTATACAAATTATAATTTCTAATGTATTCAGCTGGAGGGTGACAATTAACAAATGCCATTACACAGCTAAGTGGGTTGCAAAGGAACCCATACCTGCGTTGGTGGTTGGGCACCACGTGCCGTGTATCTGGTGCCACAAAGACCCAAGTCTAGGGCAGAGCTCCCACCCCCAAGACAACCTCATCTTCTTGCCTCAATAAAAGGGTTGCTATTAACACAGAGCAGGTATGTAATCAACAAAATGTTGAGTGTTCACGCGGGAGAGGTCCTGAAGCCACTGCCCTGGGGCTATCTGCTGGCTCCAGGCTGGGACAGCCTCGGGCGTGGCTGCCGCTGCCTGGGGTGTGGCCACTGTGAACTGAGCTGCCTCCACTTCACCAGTGCACACACCTGCACCTGAGCCCACAGAGGCCAATCTTTAAGGGGTGGGAACGTCCGTCTCTGCCCTCGAGTCCTCCGAATAGAAGGATTCAGCAAAAGATCGGGGTTGGTTTGGTTTTTTTTTTTGAACCCTAAGTGAATTAAGCTGATTCTCTCCTTAAAGGACAAGCCTTACCCATTTTCCAGTCCCTGCTGGATTTCTGTTTTCAAACCGCAGTGGGGACAGAGCCTTTTTCTGTGTTCTGACCTCCTCTTTCTCTGCTTCAGAGGTTTCAGTAGATACTTGTGAGGGGAACAAAAGGAGACTTGAATTGCTTAAGCGCCTACTTGATGCCTGGCTCTGTGCTCGGCGAGGAGCATTATGTGAGCTGGAGGCATGATTCCCGAAAGCCACCTGGACTTGCGGCTTGCTTTGTTTATTCTGCAGGTGTCAGTAGGCACAGGCTGTGCCCGGCGTGGAGGGGCCAGACAAGCACAGTCGCCCCGCGGGGGAGCTTGTAACTGGCTGCTGTCTGGTCTAGCCCCGATCACACCAGCTGGTGCTGGAAGTGCTGACTGCCAGGCTGTATGAAGCGGGGGTCCTCACTCGGTGGGAGCGAGCGTGAGGGGGTGTCAGGAGGGCCCCTCCCACAGGCGGCTTCCTGGACTTTGCTCTTGCACCTTTGCGGGTGTGTCCAGGGCTCCTGCAGGGAGAGGCTCAGGGAAGGGAGGCACTTTCCTCCCATCTGACACACTCACTGTCCCACAGCTGATCATGTGGTCTTTTGCGAGCCACCCACTCTAGCATTGGACTCTGGGTCCCCCTTCCTGTACGTTCTCTGCCCTTCAGAGGTACTTTGTGTTCCCGGCTCTGCCTGCCCCCTTTTCCCTAATACCACAGTCAGCATAGCAAGGTGGGGGGAAGGTAACTTTCACTAGAGTGTGAAAGCCTACTAGGTTTAAACTCCAAGATTGCATGTATCCTTTGCAAGAGGAGCTCAGTAGTAAATAGTAATTCCTAATTGTGAATTTTTGAGCAGTCACCTGAGTGTTCGTTGCTTTGCCACAGAAACATTCAGCCAAGGGGTGCTTATCTGTCCTGCCACTCAGCCGCTTGTATCCCAAGCCCTTGCAAACCAGAAACTCCAAGGTCAGTGACTAAGCCATGAAATTCTACTGTTTTGCCTGTGCCTGAGCATTCGGAGAAGAATTCTAAAACCTGCTCTGGTCTTCGTTCTCTTCTCATCCACCTGAACCTCGATTTCCTTTTCTGCCAAGTGAAAAGGCAAGGCTCTGGAGATGGGGTTCTCGGTCCAGGCCTCTCAACTCGCAAACTGTGACCTAAGCCAAGTGTGCTTCCTTCATTGTCCTTAAACAGGTGGCTTCTGACAGAGCGAGTGACAGCTTCATTTTCAGTGACCTGTTTGGCCCCAGTGTGTTGAACTCAACGGACATCAGATAGATTGGAAGGCTCGGTCATTTTTATCTTCAAAGAGGCGTTCGGAATTCGCCCTGTGTTTTTATTTTAATAACTAGTACAGAAGCTTCCTCCGCAAGCTGACTCTGAATTTCGGAAGCAACTACTTCTACAAGAGAATGAGAGCAGGGAAGTTTGGAGGGCAGCCTGACTGCTTGCTTGGTGGGGACATGGTGGCCAGGAGGCCCTTCCTATGCTGAGTCATGCAGACGGCTTTTGGGGGTGTGTCCCCCACCCGGGTGAGGTGGGGTGGGCGCCCCTCCGGAGCAGCTCCGTAAAGAATGTAGGAGGGGGACACTGGTAAGAACTATGGATCGTGGCAGGTGGGGGACAGACTTTTGGGGACTTCAGCCCCAAATGTCATTTTTCAGACCTAAGCAAAACGTATTTTTTTTTTTTAATGTTTGTTTATTTTTGAGACAGAGAGGGATAGAGACAGATAGCATGTAAGCAGGGGAGGGGCAGAGAGAGAGAGCCACACACACACAGAATCCCAAGCAGGCTCCAGGCTCTGAGCTGTCAGCACTGAGCCCCACGTGGGGCTCGAACCCACGAACTGCGAGATCGTGACCTGAGCTAAAGCTGGACTCTTAACCGACTGAGCCACTGAGGCGCCCCCAAATCCCACACTGAGGAAAGTGCTGGGACACTTCTCAGTTTGCAAATGGGCTTAAAAGGGGACATTGGAACCAAACTGGAATCTAAATTTGAAACCCAGCTCTGATGCTTTCCATTTCAGACCTTGGGCACATGATTTCCCCTCTGGGTACTCTCTGGACACAGGGGTAACTCACCGTATGGTCAGGGTGACTGGAAACACCTTGGGGCTCGGTAGCCCCTCCCGGGCTTACACGTGAGATTGCAGGGAGCCTGTCATCGAGATGGACATTGTAAACTGAGTGCAGAACACACAGGAGCTGCTTGCCTGGGACAGCCTCGTGCACGGTGGGTGGGCAGTAAGGGTCCCAGGAAGCACTGCCTCTTCCCTGTGTCCTGCCTGACCTCGCCCGTCTCCATCCTGTGACCAAAGCTCAGAGAGGTTGGGGGGCAGCACGAGTTTACCTTGAGATGATGAGGGTTTCCTCCCAGCTGCCAAGTTTTCTTCTCCTTGACGGCCAGTCTGTTTCTTCTCTCTTCTTCTGGGGCAAAACAGTGGCTAACACAGCTAAGATTGCAGAACACTGAAAATGCTGAGATTAGCTTTTTCTTCCAAGCATTCTATGGGGAGATTTTCCAAATACACAGAAACGTTGGAAGAATTATACACTGAACATCCTTATAGCCACCACCTGGGTTCCATAGTTAACATTTGGCTCTGTTGGTTTATGTTGTCATTTCTTGATGCATTTCAAGAGGAGTTGCAGGCAGCAGAACATGTCACGGGCTAGTTTTGCAGTGAGGATTCGATGAACAGCCTGGGCTCCCCTGAGCCTCCCAGAGCTGGGTCTCTTCGCAGCGTGACAGGCTCCAAAGCCATGCTCTGCTTTCAGAGCACTAGATCTGGGTCTCCTACCTGTGATGCCTCCGCTGCTATACCAGAGTGTGCCCCAGGATCAAAGGGAGTCCCGACCCCCTGCCCTCACAGTGTCCCCCACGCCAACAGACATACAAACAAAGAACTTGGAATCGTGGTATACTTACTGTTTCATATCCTGCTTCCGTCTCCCTCCTTCCCCCTCTCTCCCCCTCTGCTCCTCCCTCGCTCCATACCCCCTCTCTACAGTTGAATATATCCTTTAGGATTTTGCCATGTTAAACTCCTTTTTCAAAAACATAGTTTTTAGCAGCTGTATCTTTCTATAGCAATGACTACTGCAGAGGTATAGCTACATCTCGTAAATGTAACGTTCATCAGAAGAGAACATGTTATGATATGATTGTATACTTTTTCAGTCTGTTTATTTATCTTGGGGTGGAGGGGCAGAGAGAGAGAGAGAATCCCAAGAAGGCTCCCAGCTATCAGCACGGAGCCCCGTGGCAGCGGGGGGTGGCCGGACTTTCAGGAATCGTGAGATCACGATTCAGGTAATGAAGTGCACGGCCCCAGGCCTCCCTCTGTGGGTGTCTACCGTGCCGGCTGGTATCCTGATGTCTTCTTCCTTCCACAGAGCCAACATGGCCGTCCTCTCTAAGGAGTATGGTTTTGTGGTTCTGACCGGCGCCGCCAGCTTTATCATGGTAGCTCACCTGGCCATCAACGTTTCCAAGGCCCGAAAGAAGTACAAAGTGGAGGTGAGTGGGAACGTAGACTTGGCTGGGGCTAGAGCTTGTTTTCAGCTGTGGAGGGAGAGGGGCGACGCCAGCGGTCAGCAGTGGCAGTTGAACTACACCCGTTGGAAACGCTGCCCCTTTCCGGCAGGAGGAAGGCGGGGAACCGAGGGGTCCTGCTGGGGAGCAATTTCCATCTTGTTTGCGCTTTGTCTTTTCTGTTGAAAGACCAGGTGTGCTGGGACAAGAACAGGATGCTTTTGGCTGGAGCTAGGTGCCGGGAAGAGTTATTTTCTAAAGAGGGTTCAACAAGGGGGACTTCATCAAAACAAAAAGCTTCGGTGCAGGAGAGGAAACCGCCAACAAACTGAAAAGGCGACCTACTAAATGAGAGGAACTATTTGCAAATCATACATCCCATAAGGGGTTAATTTCCAAGATACATAATTCACACAAGTCAATAGCGAAAAAACCAAGCAACACAATTTAAAATCGGGCAGAGGACCTGAACAAACGTTTGTCTAAAGAAAATATACCAATGGCCAATAGGTACATCAAAGGGTACCCGACATCATCACTAATCATCAGGGAGATGCAAATCAAAACCACAAGGAGCTGTCACCTCACACCTGTTGGAATGGCTGTGTTCAAAAAGACAAGAAATGACCAAAGCTGGTGAAGATGGGGAGAAAAGGGAACGCACCGTTGGTGAGAACGTAAATTGGCTCAGCCACTATGGAAAACAGTATGGGGGGTCCGCAAAAAAATTAAAAATAGAACTGCCATACG
Source organism: Panthera tigris (assembly GCF_018350195.1). Lineage (NCBI taxonomy): Eukaryota > Metazoa > Chordata > Mammalia > Carnivora > Felidae > Panthera > Panthera tigris. Next base: position 60,322,922 of record NC_056678.1, on the reverse strand, counting down.
ATCCAGCTCTTCCATTCTGGGTATTTATCCAGAGAAAGTGAAAACATGAACTCGAAAAGCTATGTGCACCCCCATGCTCATCGCAGCACTATCTCTAATAGCCAAGCTACAGAAGTAACCCAAGTGTCCATCGGTGGATGTGTGGGTAAAGACGATGCGGTATATATACACAGTGGACCACTCAGCCGTAAGAAAGAATGAGATCTTGCCATTTGTGACATGGATGGACGTTGAGAGCATTATGCTAAGTGAAACAAATGAGAGATAAACACTGCATGATCTCACATATGGAACCTAAAAAAAGCTAAAATGTACAGCATGGTGGCTATAATTAATTTTTCTATACTGCATGTTTGAAAGTTGCTGACAAAGCGACTCTTAAGTGTTCTCATCAAAAGAAAAACAAATCTGCAACTCTGTGGGGTGACAGATAGTAACTAGACTTACTATGGTGATCGTTTCACAATACATACATACATCGAATCGTTACATTATATACCTGAAACTAATATAAGATATGTCCATTATACCTGGGGTTTTTTTTTTTACATAAATAATAAAATAAGCTAGAGAGGGCTGAATGGCAACAGTGTTTCCTGGTGTGCCACTTTAAAAGTGATGTCTTGGGGCGCCTGGGTGGCTCAGTTGGTTAAGCGTCTGACTTCAGCTCAGGTCATGATCTCGCGGTTTGTAGGTTTGAGCCCCACGTCAGGCTCTGTGCTGACATCTCAGAGCCTGGAGCCTGCTTCGGATTCTGTGTCTCCCCTTCTCTCTCCCCCTCCCATGGCTCATGTTCTGTCTCTGTTTCTCAATAATAAATACACATTAAAAAAAAATTTTTTTTTAATAAAATAAATAAAAGTGATGTCTTAAGGTGATTTTGTTTCCCAAATAGTGAAGAAGCATGTGTTGCTGAGGTTAGCCTGAGCTCAGACATTGGACATAAAAAGGAGCTCTATTAAATGCTCACTTTATGTATTTCCAGATGATCTAAAAGGGATAATTACCGAGGTTGTCCCTGGTGAGCACATTTAAATGTCTATTTCTGTTTAGCAACTTATAATTAGACTCTCTGACTAGAGCTTCTTTTAAAGTTTTCATATATTGATTTTCGTTTGTTTCTTTTCTTAATGGACATGTCCATGAAAATTCTCACACACTTACTGTTCCCCCATTAAGGAAACTCTTAAAAGCTTGTGGCGTTGGATCACTCTGGGGAAGGAGCTACTTCCCTGTGGTGTCTTTGTGAGGTACTGGAAACTCACCCGTGATGGCACCACGTCAAGAGCACGGAGTTTGCAACACGCGCTGCCTCTGTCCCTTGTGCAACTACGGCACAGACCTACATTCCTCGCACCGGGTATTAACAGAAATGCATCGGATCTGCTTCTGGGAGTTGAGACCCTTCTCCCTGCAGATATTTAAGCAGAAAGCGATCAGCTGTCAAGGGCATAACAGAAGCTGCTTGAGGATAGGTTATCTTTTAGGGTTGATTGTAACTCAACACCGAGTGCTACTCTTGACCATTTGATCCACACGGACTTTGTCTTCACAGTATCCAACCATGTACAGCACGGACCCTGAAAACGGGCACCTTTTCAACTGCATTCAGCGCGCCCACCAGAACACGTGAGTGCTGGCCCTGCCGGGTGCTGGGGGGGTGTCTGTAGGGTACGTGCTTTCTGCCCAGCGCCTCGGCCTTTACCACTGTGTGCTGAGTAGCAGCTGTGAGAACGATCATAGTAAGGCACCTCGCTGAAAGTGTCATAAAAAGGGGCTCCTGGGTGGTTTAGTTAAGCATCCGACTCTCGATCTCAGCTCAGGTCATGATCTCACAGTTTGTGAGTTTGAGCCCTCGCATCGGGCTCCAGGCTGACAGCGTGGAGAATCCCTGCCCCCGCCCCCCAAAATAACTAAATTAAAAAAATAAAAACTATTGAAGTGTCGTAAAAATATGTATGTGAGCAGATTAAATATTGTGAGTTGTTAGCATAGCGAGGTTCAGATAATCTTTTCAAAAATGTCTTTTGCATCGCTTCGTCCATCTAGAGCATTTGGAAGCTGTCCTGAGATGAGCTTGAATCTCCCAGCCCTGGGGAGGGGGCAGCTGTGGGCTTGGGAAGGAAATCTACTGAAATTCTCCAAGACCTTCCTCGTGGGCGTGTTAGAGCCAGGTCTTTTGCCCAGTGTGTTCTGAGTTACCCTTACTCCCATGCAGAGAAGAGAGGGCAGATCCTGGTGGTGGGGCTGCTCTCTCTCCTCCATGTTGTTTTACTCTCAGGTTTCTAACTTGGCAAGTTAGTAAGGGGCTCTTCGTTTTACAGGACGTTAAGTCAGTGGGGCCCTTTCTAAAAAAGTTCTCTGTCTATTCCAGGTTGGAAGTGTATCCTCCTTTCTTATTTTTCCTAGCTGTTGGAGGTGTTTACCACCCGGTAAGTTTTTCCAGGGGGGGTTTCATCTGTTTGGATTTAGTTCGCTGTGCTATTTAAGGAAGAGACAGCAGGAAAGGAACGCGTACTGAACATCATCGACGTCTATTTAAAAGAATTGCATTCAGCTGCTTCTTACAAAGCTAATCTTTAAAGTAGGGCGAATTTTCCCCACTTTTGACAGGTGAGGAGAAACCTCTTGGGGACTGTGTAACTGTCACGGGGCAAAGAGCTACCTGCAGAATACAAGAATCAGAACTTGAACCCAGGTCTGTCTGATTCTGGAGGGTTCGTGTCCGTAGTTGTTATTGGCCACAAGCATTTACTGGTCCCCTGGGGTTACAACAGTGAACAAAACAGGCAAAGGTCCCTGGTTTACTGTTAGTTGGGGGTCACAGACAGAAATCAAATGGGTACAGCATGTGATTAGGCTAGAAGGTGATGCTGACGGGAGACACCTGTCAGCAGGGTGGTCACGTGAGGATCGTGCTGCTTGCGGAGGTGACATTTAAGCAAATGAAGTGAGAGTCAAGCAAAATGTTAAGAAGGTGAGGGAGTAGGTGCTGCAGGTGTTTAGATACCTTCCAGACAAAGAGCGAGGGCGAGGCCCTGAGGCAGGAGCCCACCGGGTCTGTCTGGTGAACAGGGAGAAGGGCAGGCGGCCTGAGGGGCGAGCGGAGCCTTGTCGACCAGAGAAATGCTCTGCACGTCACCTTAACCTAAATAAAGCAGGTGTGTCTATGCCCGATGAGGTGCCAGTGGGTCTTGCCCTGGACAGAACGTGGTTCCCTTTCAGGGACCAATTTCCGCTGAATTCTTTTTTTTTTTTTTTTAATGTTGATTTTTGAGAGAGAGAGAGAGCGTGCAAGTGAGCAGGGGAGGGGCAGAGAGAGAGGGAGACCCAGAATCCGAAGCAGGCTCCAGGCTCTGAGCTATCAGCACAGAGCCCAAGGCGGGGCTCGAACCCACGAGCCGTGAGATCGTGACCTGAGCTGAAGTCGGACACTTAACAGACCGAGCCACCCGGGCGCCCCTAGTTTCCCCTTAATTCTGACCAGAGTGCTGACACTTTGCGTTTCTGGTCCTCAGCCTTCCATGAGCCTCTGGTCGGTACCTGAAGGGCCTTGTGCTTTTGTTAGAAGCTCCCAGAATGGCACACCTGTAGCCCATGGCCTTGAAGTTCATATTGTTTTCAGAGACACGTCTGCTGTCTTAGAGAAGACACTTCTTTTTTTTTTTTAATTTTTTTTTTTAACATTTATTTATTTTTGAGACAGAGAGAGACAGGGCATGAACAGGGGAGGGTCAGAGAGAGAGGGAGACACAGAATCTGAAACAGGCTCCAGGCTCTGAGCTGTCAGCACAGAGCCCGACGCGGGGCTTGAACTCACGGACCGTGAGATCATGACCTGAGCCGAAGTCAGACGCTTAACCGACCAAGCCACCCAGGTGCCCCGAGAAGACACTTCTTCCTGTGCCTCTAAGGGGCCCCAATCCTTGCACGTGACTGGATGAGCCCGTCTAAATAGACTAGTTGGTCTCTTCAGCTAGGCGTCACCCGCTGTCACCCGCATCCCCTTTTCTGTCCCTCTTCCCTAGACGCCATTCCCTGTGCTTTGGTCTTTAAAATACTCTGAGAACTGCTAGGACGACGAGTACGTGGGTCCGAGGTTGATGGTAACTCTGCAGCCTTAGTCTGGCACGGCCTGGCAGAGACCAGCTTGCACGTGGTGACTTACGGGCCTGGAGTTTGTGTTTTTAGTGGTTTCACGCACCTGATCATGACCTTTACCCCAAATCAACTAAACAAAGTCCTAAGCTACTAACCTTGCCCCCAGTGATGCACTTGGAGACCGTGACGAGCGATGTTGCACGTTCCCACACAGCCTCCCTTTTTCTCCAGACTCCTTCTGACCTAACAGTCACCCCAGGATGGTGCCCAGTAGGACTGTTCATCTTGCAGGAGTTTTACTCTCTCAGGCGTAATGGGAAGGGGAAGACCTCCCCCTCCCAACACCTCCTGTGCTGGGGTGACAGCACCACATGTCACGTCCACCTTTTCTAGCGGAGCCCCTCGCCCCTGTGCGGCCGCAGCACAGCCCCCTTCCAACCCCCCCGACCCTGGCGGGGAGCCTCACGGAGCGATGCGGGGGCAGGGGTCCCAGGCTGCCTCCTGTTCACAGCCCCATGAGAGACGACCGGGCTTGGGGTTCACCCTTCGAGCCCCAGGCCTGCCTCTCCCTCTCCCAAGCCAGGGCTGGGGGGGGGGGGGGGGCTCCTTCCATCGAGGCTGGCACTCCTCTCCCCTGTCTGTGAGGGGTTTGTAGAGGGATCACAAATCTCTGATGTTCCCGAGACAAATAACCTCCCTCTCACGCGAAGTTTGGTATCTTCCCATAACCGGGAAAATACTATTTTCTTAACACACTGTGCCATCAAAACCCGAGATGTTAAAGAACATGTGGCTGTTTCTTGAATGCTGATCCTAACATAGCCCTTCTATTTTAGCGTGTAGCTTCCGGCTTGGGCTTGGCCTGGATCGTGGGACGAGTTCTCTACGCGTATGGTTATTACACAGGAGGTAAGTGCGCACGGACGTCTGCCAGGGAAACAAATTTCAAATCTTATGCGACTCTAGTTTTCTTCTTAGCAGGGCTTTAAGAAAAGGGGGAGTAACTTGATATTTAGGTGAAAGGTCTGGTATCTTCTTTCTGCTAAGTTTTCAAGACTAACAAAACTTGTTTTTACTGAGCGCTTTCTGTGTCACTTGCTGCTCTAAGACCTTTGCGTATGGTGTCGAACCTTATGGCATTTCTAGGATATAGATGATATTATCCTGTTGTATAGATGGGGAAACTGAGGCTCAGCGCTTACCAGTGTCCACTAGTTAGCCAGATTCACACCCAGGCAGCCTGACTCCAGAGCCCCCGCTCCTAATTCCCTACTGTCAGTAGTGTGCCCGAGAGAGAAGGGGGAGGAAGATTCCTTTGGCTGTGCTTTTGAAAGAGGGGGAACACTCCCAAAGGTCCTGGAGCAAAGTTGCTCTGATTATTATCCCATCGTTTTTTTAAGGTCCAAACAATACTGTTGTGACATTTTTTAAATGTTTCTATTTATTTTTGAGAGCGCGCGCGAGTGGGGGGGAGGAGGAGGGGCAGAGAGAGAGGGAGACACAGAATCTGAAGCAGCTCCAGGCTCCGAGCCGTCAGCACAGAGCCTGACGCGGGGCTCGAACCCACGAACCGTGAGGTCATGACCTGAGCCGAAGTCGGAGGCTTCACCGACCGAGCCACCAGGTGCCCCAGTCGTGGCATGTTCCTTTGCGTGTAGTATCTGACATCCTGACAGCTTTCGGCCAGAGGTTGGTTGACCTCGTGAGACCAGACAGTTGAGGTGCAACCCGAGAGGCCTCAGGTAGGGTGGCGTGTGGATATTGGAAGCACTGTCCTTTCGGGGACACCCCCAGTCACCTCCCTTTCTTCTGTTACAGAACCCAGCAAGCGGAGTCGGGGCGCCATCGGCTCCATAGCCCTCCTTGGCCTGCTGGGCACAACCGTGTGTTCTGCCTTCCAGCATCTTGGTTGGGTTAAAACCGGCTTGGGCGGGGGGTCCAAATGCTGCCATTGAAGAATCATAGGCTGTTTAAAAACTCTCATTCATTTTGAGTGACCTTTATTTTCAGTTACTTTTTTTTTTTCTAAATATAATAAAAACCTACCTGGCATTAGCCTCATACCTAAACCTGACTCCATCGCTTCCTTTTGAGTCTTTATCTAAAAGAAGTAGCCTGTTCCTACTAGACGAGAGAGGTGACGGATAGTAAGCGCCCCTCCTCACGCCCCCAGAGGGGGTTTGTTTATGTGAAGTTGGTAAAACGTCTGCTTGTGGTAATATGTTCATAATCCTGCCACAGCCCTGAAAAGCTGGGGCTCAAGGAAGGGAAGTCTTCTAGCCTAAGGATGTAAGATTATCTTATCACTTGCTAATACGTATGGGAACAAGGATTTTTTAAAATTTCTATTAAATATTGCTTCTATTGCTGAAAAGCTATTTACGACTAAGAGTATGAAACTTAATATAAGATCTGATTGCATAGGTCCAAAGGCAGAAAGACACCTTCCAACAAAATGGGGAAAATTAGAAGGTTTAGTTGACTTGGAGAGGGATGTCGGTTGGTAGAATGAAAGGGTTTCCCCTGAGCGAACATGGCCGTGAACACCACTAACGGAAGGACAGCGTCTACACCTGTGCTGTCCAGTATAGTAGCTGTGAGCGACATGGCTACTTACATTCAAATTAATACTTTTTTAAACGTTTATTTGATAGAGAGCGGGAGCGAGGGGCAGAGAGAGAGAATCCCAAGCAGGCTCCGTACGGTCTGTGCAGAGCCCGATGTGGGGCTCGAACCCACGAACCGTGAGCTATCGCCTGAGCCAACATCAAGAGTTGGATGCCCAACTGAGCCACCCAGGCGCCCCTCAAATTAATAAACTTTAAATAAAACAAAACTCAGTTCTGTAGTTGCTCTCACCACATTTCAAGCGCTCCATAGCCCATGAGGATCAGAGATGGGATCTGAACCCAGGCCCGGCTCTAAGATCCATGCTTCTTCCATTGCACTCCTGCATCCCTTCAGGCTGGAATGCTCTGGTCAGCCATGGCCACATGCTCCTCCCCCCCCCCCCCCCCGGGGCCATCCGGCCATCTGGTGAGGAGACTGGGCCGTCACGGCATATACCCCACCGTAGTTCATGAGACGATTGCCCCAGCATGGAGCAAAATAAGGAAAATGAGGGCTGTTTTCATAAAGCTGAAACTTGTGTTTTTACATTAAAACGTCATTTAGAAAATGATGATGAGTGGCAGGGTTTCTTTTTCGGTCCTGACTTGGAAAAAAATAACGCATTAAGAATTTAGAATAGGCTACTCTGGTTTTTTGTTTGGTTTTGTTTTCTGGTTTTTAAATAAGATGCACCGCAGCTTGGAGAACTCGTGGTGGTTTCCTTTCTCGTCACCGAGTCCAGGTGCCAGGGAAGCAGCACAGGGGAGACCTGGGGGCGACGTGGCATTTTCACCTTTGTTTGAAGTCTGAACAGGGGAGGCTTTTCAAATCACGTGGTCCATCTCAGTCATTTTGCTGCCTTTGAACGGGCTCAATGAAGTTTTAGAAGGAACCCACCACGTAAAATGGTGCTGTGATTGAGTAGGGGGCCCACAGCTCTGCCTTTCCCTTTCCCCAGGCCCCCCACCAACAGCACCTAGGGCTTGGCAGAATCCTATAGATCACTGCCCTGGAGAATGACCACGTCTTATCAGGTAAAGGGTTAGTATCCGAAATCTATAAAGAACTTACCAAACTCAACACCCAAAAAACAAATACTCAGGTGAAGAAATGGGCAGAAGACATGAATAGGCACTTTTCCAAAGAAGACATCCAAATGGCTACCAGACACATGGAAAGATGCTCAACATCACTTATCATCAGGGAAATACAAATCAAAACCACACTCAGGTATCACCTCACGCCAGAGTGGCTAAAATGAACAAATCAGGAGACCATAGATGCTGGAGAGGATGTGGAGAAATGGGAACCTTCTTGCCCTGTTGGTGGGAATGCAAACTGGTTCAGCCACTCTGGAAAACAGTGTGGAGGTTCCCCAAAAAATTAAAGATAGAACTATCCTATGACCCGTTAATAGCACTACTAGGAATTTATCCAAAGGATACAGGAGTGCGGATTCATAGGGGCACATGTACCCCAACGTTTATAGCAGCACTTTCAACAATAGCCAAAGTATGGAAAGAGCCTAAATGTCCATCAACCGATGAATGGATAAAGAAGATGTGGTTTATATATACAATGAAATACTACTTGGCAATGAGAATGAAATCATGCCATTTGCAGCAATGTGGATGGAACTGGAAGGTATTATGCTGAGTGAAATAAGTCAGAGAAAGACAGATATGTTTTCACTCATATGTGGATCTTGAGAAACTTAGCAGGCGGCCATGGGGGAGGGGAAGGGGAAAAAAATAGTTACAAACAGAGAGGGAGGAAGGCAAACCATTGTTCTCTCTTAAATACAGAGAACAATCTGAGGATTGATGGGGGGGAGGGGAAAATGGGTGATGGGCATTGAGAAGGGCACTTGTTGGGATGAGCACTGGGTGCTGTAAGTGATGAACCACAGGAATCTACCTTGAAAACCAAGAGCACACTTTACACACTGTAGGTTAGCCAATTAGACAATAAATTATATTTTAAAAGAGCGAGTGAATGACCATGTCTGGCAAGCTACTTTCTGTAAAATTCCTTTGTCTTGTGGAGAAAAAATCTGGTCTGAGTACTGCCACTCACTGCTGCGAAGTCTGTTTTTGTTTTTTGTTTTTTGAAGTAGCCTCTACTCCTACTCTACAGAGCCCAACATGGGGCTTGAACTCACAAACCTCGGATCAAGACCTGAGCTGCGATCAAGAGTCCAACGCTCAACCGACTGAGCCCCCCAGGGGCCCCAAGAGTTGGTGTATTTCTGCAGACAACACATTCTGGGCTCCGTGGTAGATGGAAACTAGACAGCCACACCTGATTCTCCACGCTGCACCTCAGTGTCCCCGCCGCAGGTGGCCGTGTGCCCTTGGGCAGGTTTATTGGCCTCCCTGAGCCTCAGCTCTCCCAGCTCTAAGTTGGGGATAAGAACACTTAACCACATAAAGTCCTTGAGGGTCTAACGACAGTTACGAGCCGGTGCCCCGCACGCTGCTGCACAAGGTGTGGGAAGCGAGGGAGCCACCTGCTGGTGAAGCTTCATTCATCAGGGCAGCAACCAGGTTACCTGCCCTGAGTTCTAGGGAGTGGGTCTGAGGAGTCCCCATCTGGTGTTTGCCCTGTTTCTGTCTCTGCATCCCTCACGGCACCTGCCCCCACAGGTGGTCTCCTAACTCACTCAAACACTGAACGGGGTCTCGGTTCCTTCCCTCGTAAGCAGCGCCGTCCGACAGAACTGACACCAAGGGGAGACCCCACACCTGCGTCGCGTCGGGTACGGCATCCACTACCCGTGCGTGGCATTAAGTCCTCGCAATGTGGCTAAAGCCGCTAACAAACTGAATTTTTATTTAATGAAACTTAAGTAGGGGCACTGGGTGGCTCAGTCAGTTAAGCGTCTCTGACTCTTGGTTTAAGCTCAGATCATGGTCTCGCGGTGAGTTCAAGCCCCACGTCGGGCTCTGTGCTGACAGTTTGGAGCCTGCTTGGGATTCTCTCTCCCTCTCTGCCCGTCCCCTGCTCACTCTCTCTCGCTCTCAAAATAAATAAACTTAACATTTTTAATTAAAAAAAATTTCTTAAGTCACCACACGTGGCCAGGGGCTACTGTACTTACACCGCACAACAGCAAAGCAGTGGTTCTCAAGCCGTCTGCTGAATTCACCTTGGCAGGGACCTCGGAGAATCTAGATGGCCAGGCCACACCCCAGATGGATTCAAGCTTTCTCGGGGCGCTTCTAATGTGCAGAAGTGGAGAACCACTGCTCTCAGAGCAGCAGCTGGCCAACTACTGTGCATAAGGATCCCCTGGGGGCCTCGTTCAAATGCAGATTCTGATGCTTAGGTCTGAGAGGGGGACAGAGATTCTCCGGTCTAAGGAGCAGACCCTGCTGATCCTGGGCCGCACTAAGCAGCAAAGGTGAACCGGGCCCTGCTGATCCGGTCACTTACGCAAACAGTCCCTCCCAAGAGCTGGGTGGTGTGACAGTTCTGGCTCTGAGAGTTCGCGTCTATGGAATTGTAGACAACTTCTGGACAGGAGAGCTCGCATTTTGGGAAAAGGTCCACTCTCCATTGTAAAACCAGTGGCTGACGAGCTCCTGGACTGGGCAGGACCCCTGCACTGGGCGAGAAGCTGCAGCCGTGTCGCAAGCAGCAGACAGCTCAGAGACTCGTGCGGAGACAGGATTAGTCTGCTGTTACCCCCTTTAAGAAAATCCTAGGAGAGGGGCGCCTGGGTGGCTCAGTCAGTTAAGCGTCCGACTTCAGCTCAGGTCATGATCTCACGGTTTGTAGGTTCGAGCCCCACATAGAGCTCTGTGCTGATAGCTCAGAGCCTAGAGCGTGTTTTGGATTCTGTGTCTCCCTCTCTCTCTGCCCCTCCCCTGTTCACGCTGTCTCAAGAATAAATAAACATTAAAAAAAAAAAAAAAAAAGAAAGAAAATCATAGGATACACACACCCAGATGTCAACAGTAGTCCCCCCCCCTCACCCCGGGAGAGAAGAGCAGATGGGGAAGGAGAAAGAAGGGTGCTTCCTGCAGAACTTTCAAAAGTGAATCAAAATAATAGAGAAAACAGATGAGTCCAGGGGACTTTAACTAGAGGAAGGGACTTCTTCCAAATCAGAGGAAGGCCTGGCCTCCTGGTTTCATGTTGCCTGAAGTGTATTCTGTACATATTGTTACTGTTCTGGCAACTGTGGCAACTACCGTAGCTGGGGAACATCCTGGAACACGCCTGGGACGGTGCAGGGTGTGCAGCAGCTGAGTAAGGCTCCCCCCGGTCCTAATTCCTGAAACCTGTGAACATTCCCTCCTGAGGCCAGAAGAGACTCTGCAGAGGTGACTGAGGGAAGGAGCCTGAGCTGAGTGAGGACCCCGGACGCTCCATGGGCTCTGAAGGCCGTCGCACGTGACCTTGTAAGAAGCAAGCAGAGGGAGGTAGAGGGTTGCTAAGCTGTTGGCCCGGGAGGGAGGAAGGGACTAGGGCCATGCCAAGCAAGGAACGCCGTGGAAGAGGCGAGGCGAAGGGTTCTCTCCTGCGGCCTCCAGAGGGAGGTGCGGCCCCTGCCAATGCCTTGGTTCCTCAGCAACACCACGTGGGACTCCAAGTCTCGAAGTCAGTGGTGATCTGTCACAGGACGTATGTCCCACGACTCGGGGAAGGTTAGCGGGAACCCCAAGAATCGAACTCCCACCCACCTGGCTCAGAGTCCTGCTCCTCAACCTGGTGGTGACCACCAAGGCTTCTCCAGTTCGGTTTCTTCCTCGGAACATCAGGACTGGTAGCTAAGTGAGAAGGGCGTGGCAGCAGGAACACAGCGAGGATTCAGATACCGGTTCCCCCTTCCCCGCTGTTTTCGCCGTCGAGGAACAGAGGAAACCGTCTTCGCCCGCGCAGCTCCTACTGCGGAAAGGCCGTCAGGACGTGAGCTCACGCGGCCTGGCCCGTATCCCGGACATGCCGTCTGTGCAAATAACCACCGAGAGGCTGATCAGTTGTCCTCACCCTGCAAGACGACGACGGCACTTCCCCACCACAACACACAGTCGGACGCAGTCCTGGCGAGGAACACCACTCCTTCGCTCCGCCAAAGTGGCCACCGTGATGGCTCCTTTACACGGTAGCGTGACTGGGCTGAGGGACGCCCAGACGGCTGGCAGAACATTATTTCCAGGTGTCCCTGGGAGGATCTGTCCAGAAGTTTTTGGCAACTGCACTGGCGAACTGAGTAAAGCAGATGGCTCTCCCCAACGCGGGTGGGCAACACCCAATCCGTTCAGGGCCCGAACGGAACAAAAAGATGGAGAGAGAAGGTGAATCCCGTCTCTGCTCCAGCTGAGACGTCCGTCTCCTCCTGCCCTCGGACACGAGCCGTCCTGGTTCTCGGGCCTTGGGACTCCGACGGACACCCTCTGCTCCCTGGTTCTCAGGCCCTCAGACTCGGACCGGATCACATCACCGGCGTTCCTGGGTCTCCACCTTGCCGACGGCAGACCGTGCACCTTCTCAGCCTCCACAGTCACATGAGCCAATTCTCAGACTGAATCTTCCCTTCCACACGCCCGTCTGTCCCGTTATTCTATTCTACGGTGCCCTTTTCCCGGACAACCCTGACTAATGCAGCTATCAGACTTCAACTATTTCCCTCAAAGGAAGAGAAAGGGGCAGGGGGGAGGAGTCACCGTGGTCAGAAGCTCCGCAAGCCTCTGCTCGTCAGGGCGCAAAGAACATGGAGCCTAAAAGCTCCCACAGGCCGCCAACCTTCATTACAGCAAGTACAGGCCGGCCTTGTGAACTCAGTGCAAAGGACAAAGCCCCTGCCTTACACACTGAACCTTGGCCCCTATTCTGTGAACTGCTATCACCCTGAGATGTGCTTAGCTTTAAAACATGAAGCTGAAAGGGGTTTTTTCAATGTTTATTTTTGAGAAAGAGACCGAGTGCGAGCAGCGGGTGGGGGTGGAGGGCACAGAGAAACAGGGAGACACAGAATCCAAACCAGACTCCAGGCTCTGAGCTGTGGGCACAGAGCCCTAGGTGGGACCCAAACCCAGGAACTGCAAGATCATGACCTGAGCCAGAGACAGATACTCAACCGACTGAGCCACCCAGGTGCCCCAAAGCTGAAAGGATTCGCGGTGTGATTTATTTAACTGCAGTGTGCCCCGGGAGCCTCCAGCCACTTTGTATTTATCAAGGGAGAAAGCTGTAGTTCAAGGACCGGACACCAGCACTGAGTGGAAACAAAGGGCTTACTTTGGCAAGTGAACCATCACACAGAACGTGACCCTGGCTATCATCTCCATCCCGACTGTCAGCTCTCGCAACGCAATCCATGACGGGGCCAGAGCTCAAAACGGTCAGGGAGCAAGAAACGAGCTCTACTTTGAAGCAAGCCAGAGGAGGAGCGCTGTCGGGTCAAACCCGTGGACGAAGTATAATCCTGGTCCCTCTCCCTGTTCTCCAGAAGCGTGTTAAAGATTTTGCAGGAATCTGCTTTGAGAAAATCACCACTTTCTTGATTGTCTTAAAGGCGCTTGGGCAAATTTTCCATCAGGAAGGGGACTGAGAGGTGGGGAAGGAAGAACACCGAGCCGTTCTCTTATCCCGAGGGACACAATTCTGGGTGTGGAACCGAGGCAGCCGTGTGGCCCCCTGGAGATCCAGCGCCCGTTCCACGCGTGGCCACGCGGACGGGGCTCGCCGCGTATGTTCAAAAGGCAGATTCCACGTCGCCCATTTCCACACACACGGTCTTCAGCTGTGAATAGTATTCAATTGTCACGCGGCCATTCTCCCTGCCGAACCCTGGAAGGAAGAGAAGGCTGAGGAAGAGCCACCACCGTGGTGGCCTGAAAAGTCACGGGGACCTCCAAAGTCAGTCACCCCCTCAGGGGAAGAACACAGAACTGACAAGGTTTGGGACAAAGTCCTCAAGTGCACGTCATCAGCTGTACAGCTAGGCACGGGAGAAGGGACCCACTGGCCTTCGGGGACGGGGACAGTCCCGTCACCGGGAACACTGGGCAAGCGGGGGGGGGGGGGGGGGGGGGGGGGGACGTCCCTGTGCAGCGTCCGGGACAACCAGGATAGCCATAACGGACTGTTCAATGTTAGACTGAGGGCTCTTTAGTGATTTGGCAGAATAAAGGAAACAAATTAACGTATGCTTTCTGAGGTGCTCAGAGACACTTTCCACCTAAAAACCCCCCCACAGTGGACGACAACAAATGCCCCAAGTCTGGAGCCTCCAGGAACGGTTTTATGCCACCAGCGACCAGAGCCCGTGAAGAAAGAGTAATTCTACCCACAAGAGAAACCCTTCTGAGATGCCTACTAGCAGTTCACAAGCCAGGCTACATACACATTAGAACCTTCTGGAGAGCTCTGGGGGAAAGAAAAGGAAAATAAGAAGACGCTTGGTTCCCATTCCCAGAGATCACTGCAGCCGGTCCGGGGAGGACCAGAATCTGCATACTTTCCCAGGTGATTCTGAGACACGAATGTTCAGAAACCTGGTCAGTGCGGTCTGAATTACAACCCGTATCCCTACAGGCCGGGTTTGCATCCACACTTTCCGGCTCCTCACCTGACTTCTTGTATCCACCGAAGGGCAGCTCCACCGGGCTGACGTTGTAGTTGTTAATGAAGCACATCCCTGCCTGCAGCCCGGCCACCACCCTGTGGGCACGCTGGATGTCCCTGTGAAGACACAGTGTATTATATTATTGCGAAGCGGTTTATCCTGCGACTTCCACGGAAAAGGTAGACTGCCAGGTCTAAAGGTTTTGAGATCCTGCCGGATTCTTGTTTCTTCAAGGTGTGCTTTAAATCTTGTGTCATCCAGGCAAAAATAGATATAAGGATTTGAGTTTCATGGTCTCATCCAAAAGCATCTATGAAACACGTAGCAGCAGCAAGTTCAAATGGGGAGAAGGGACATTGTCACAAACAGGGCTAGAACAACAGGCTACCCACATATCCACAAAGAATGAAGGGAGATCCCTTTCTTACACTATATATAAAAATTAACTCAGATGGATCACAGGCCTAAAACATCAGAGCAAAAACCATAAAACTTTTCAAAGAAAACAGGAATAAATCTTCATAATCTTGGGTCTGACAAAGCCTTCTCAGACAGGATACCAAAAGTAACAGACAAAAAGATAAAAGCATCAGGCTTTGTCAAAATTTAAAATTTTTGTGCTGTAAATGACAGTATCAAGAAAGTGGAAAAGACAACTGCCAGAAACCCAAATCAAAACCACAGTGAGGCACCATTTCTCACCCACCAGGACGGCTGCAATCAAAAGGACAGACAGTGGGGTGCCTGGGTGGCTCAGTGGTTTAAGCATCCGGACTTCGGCTCAGGTCACGATCTCACGGTTCGTGAGTTTGAGCCCGGCATCGGGCTCTGTGCTGACAGCTCGGAGCCTGGAGCCTGCTTCAGATTCTGGGTCTCCCTCTCTCTCTCTCTGTCCCTCCCCTGCTCATGCTTTCTCTCTCTGTTTCTCAATAATAAACATTTAAAAAAAAAAAAAAAAAAAAAGGACAGACAGTCCCAGGACATCCCTGACCAGGATGTGGAGAAACTGGAACCTTCCCACGTGGCCGGTGGGCACGCCAGACGGTGCCCCCACATGGGAAAACAGTTTAGCGGTGCCTCAGAGTTGAGCAGAATCACCCAGCCATCCCTCCTCTAGGTATACACCCGGCACAAATCGCACATTTCCACACAAAGATAGGAGTGTTCGCGGAGACATTATTCATAGTAGGAGAAAAGTAGAAACAATCCCAATGTCCATCAACAGGTGAACGGATGAACAAAATGAATCCACACCATGGACCATTTGTCACCAAGTACTGACAGCTGCCACGACACAAAGGAACCTTGAAAACATTATTCCAAGTCAAAGAAGCCAGTCACAGAAGGTCACCTGCTGTATGATGCCGTGTTTATAGAAAATATTCAAAGTAAGCAAATCTACGCAGATAACAAGGAGGTTGATTAGTGGCTGCCCCGGGGGCCGGGGCGCGGGGAGGGGCGGGGAACGGTCCCTGTGTTCCTGGGAGGTTCATAGTTCTAAAATCAGATTACAGTGACGGTTGTGCGACTCTACAAATACACTAAAAACCACTGAATCGTACGCTTTAGGCGGATATGCTGCATGGTGCGTGAACCGACCTGCAAGGCTGTGAGGGAAGTGGCAGCACACTGGAGTCGCCCCCCTCGTGACTGCCTCGCTCTGTGCTGGGGTGACTTAACCCACTCACTCCTCACACCACGGAAAGCAGGTCGGCAGAGGGGGTTTACAGGGCAGTGAAACTACTCCGTGTGATGCTGTAACAGCGGATCCATCGTCCAAACCCACAGAACGCACCACTCCAACCGTGAACCCTAGGGTGACTGTGGTCTTTGGGTGATCGCGATCTATCCAAGTAGGTTTACCGGTTACAACCAGCGGGCTGCTCTGGAGGTGGGGGGGGGGACGCTGATAGTGGAGGCGGCTGCGGGGAGGGGGTGCATGGGAAACCTCTGTGCCTTCCACTCAACTTTGCAGTGACCCTAAAATTACTCTAGAAAATAAAGCCTACCCAAAACCAGGCACACGAGAAAGCAGCAGCCCCTCGATCTTTTCTTCAGAGCTCACAGAGAAGCTATCCCATCAGGTCCTCAAGGGGGGACCTCGGTCTTCCTCCCCAGGTTGCTCGCCACGAAGCTACAAAGAACACTTAACCTCGACTGTCACCAAAGAAACAGCGTCATTCCAAGTGCAAAGTAGTCTTAGAAAACTTCCTACCGCTACCAAAGACTAATCAAAGTTTGTATGTAATCGAGCAACCTGCCATCATTTTGAAGCAGATTCTGCTCCCAGATCGCTTCTTACTTTTGTTATCGTGGTAACAGTTTATGCACAGAGAGATTAATCACACTTTTACTTACAACAGCGACAACTGGAAACAATATCCTAAATACGCAACAACCAAAAAAATGCCTACATATTTTACAATGCATTCCGATTAGGAACTACTATAAAGCGGCTAAAAATCACGTTTTTGAAGACTCCTGCCCAGCGTTTAAAGGCTTATGGGTTTCTACATTCCCTGACGTGTACATTTTCAATAGGCACCCAACACGATGCTTTACATAGACACACAGACACATAGATCGAACCTTAAATATCTGTCCGATGAAATGAATGACATGGGATAGAATTTTCACCAACAATGTTTATAGCTCACTTTAAACTCAACGGCAGCAGTTCTCTGGCCATTCAGGAGCAACTACAAAATGCTACTCTGGCACCTTCTGACTCCACCTGAAGCAAACAGAAAATGCTAATGACAACGTGAACTCCAGGGAGGAAATGAGAGTAAGGGTCTCTGAGCACACCGAGCGGGCCCCTGTTCCTGCAATGCTGCTGGAGGTGCCTTCCCCACATACCTGGTAAAGACACCAGCCGCCAGGCCAAAAGTGGTATTGTTGGCTCTTTCCAGAACCTCAGCTTCAGTGTCAAATGATAAAATGGACATAACTGGTCCAAAGATCTCTTCTCTCACACAGGTCATATCGTCTCTGCAATCGGCTGCAAACAGGGTGATAAAGCCAACGTCAGTGATCTGGGTGGGGGAGGGTGATTATGCTCGAATACACGGCAGTAAGGACAGCTCGAGAACCCTACCGTGAACATCAGCTTTGTATTAGCCGAAGCGTGAAAACCAGCTCCTCACACATGTGCAAAGAGGACAAGTCTGCAATGTCTTAAGAGCTGGTTTAGAGCTTGTGTATAACAAAGGAGGGAAAGTACTCTGGACACACGGTACTTTGGGGGACACCCAAACTATCTTCAAGGATGTATTTAAATAATTCTTAGTACCGTGTGTAAGGACGGTTCACTACGTCCTAATTCCTTGAAGACTAGTAATCCGCGTACAATTTTTAGGGAAACCGTTAGCCAGAAAAGGACTCAGGACAATGTATCACCCAGCAGTCCCAGAAAATATTCTCTTATCTCCTGCAAGTTGAGAACCCCATAGGTCTCTGTTTGCAGTGAATTCTACCTTGGAAAGTCAAAGGAGGTGCAAAGATAAAGTGATAACTGACATACAGGAAAGGCAAGGTTCCTGCCTGAAACACAACACTTACCAGATTTTAACTCCCAAACCTTAAGTAAAGTTAATCTAGACTCTGGAGTCACTCTCAAACTTTAATGTGAGTAAAAATGAATGGGGGGCTCATTGAAAAGCAGATCACGGGGCGCCTGGGTGGCTCAGTTGGTTGAGCGTCCGACTTCAGCTCAGGTCATGATCTCACAGTCTGTGAGTTCAAGCCCTGTGTCAGTCTCTGTGCTGACAGCTCAGAGCCTGGAGCCTGTTTCCGATTCTGTGTCTCCCTCTCTCTGACCTTCCCCCGTTCATGCTCTCTGTCTGTCTCAAAAATAAATAAACATTAAAATAAATTAATTAATTAATTTAAAAAAAAAAAAAAGAAAAGAAAAGCAGATCACGAGGCCCCGTCCCTGAGAGTTACATTCAGGGGTCTAGAGCAGGAGCCAGGAAATCTGCCTCTTTAACAAGTTTTCCAAGTGGCAATCACTAGAATAAAGTTCAGTATGGTCAGCTCCCTGTTCTTTGCCTAGGTTCACAGCCTGTTTAAGAATAATTTTGTTCCTGGGGCCCCTGGGTGGCTCAGTGGGTTGAGCGTCCGACTTAGGCTCAGGTCACGATCTCACAGTTCGTGAGTTTGGGCCCCACGTCGGGCTCTGTGCCGACAGCTCGGAGCCTGGAGCCTGCTTCGGATTCTGTGTCTCCCTCGCTCTCTGCCCCTCCCCCACTCATGCTCGGTCTCTCTCTCTCTCTCTCTCTCTCTAAAATAAATAAACATTAAAAAATTAAAAAAAAGAAAGAGTAATTTTGTCCCAAGGGCGCCTGGGCGGTTAAGTCACTTAAGTGCCGGACTCTTGATTTTGGCTCAGTTTGTGAGATCAAACCCCGTGTCAGGCTCCGTGTTGTCAGCACGGGATTGTCTCTCTGGCCCTCCCCCCCTTCACACTCTTTCTCTCTCTCTTAAAATAACCTTTAAACCAATTATTTTTTGCCTAATTGTCAAATACATGTTATCTGTGGAAAAGTCTGTAGTGTTCAGAAATGTACAGACTATAATAAAAATCATCTTTAATCCCAGCAACCAGAGAAATATTTATACTATTTATAAATATTTATACTATCTTATACTACACTACTTGCACTACTTAGAGTTTGATGCGTACTCTGTTCCTTCTTTTTCTGAAGTGCATACTTAATACATTTGGGTTAATCCCACACATAGTATGGTTTAACAGTTGTACTTACAACAGCTTCGACTGGAAACAATATCCTCAACCTTGATGGTTAAAACTATATTGTAACCTTTTCCCGTTCACGTAGTAACTACCAGCTAATCCGCGTTATAGATGTTAGGTTCACAGCTTTCAAACCTCAGTGGTTCTTTTCTTAGCAAGGGCTCAAGGTTTAAAATCCATCAGATGATTGAGTGCTGAAAAATGACCCCACTGTCGACCTTAGGGCAATAGTAGGCTGAATCTATCTTCTAGATAAGATGTGAGAAATCACACAATGTACTTCAACCTGAATACAGTTTTTTAAAGCCTATTATACTACCACTGTTTTTACATATTGGCATTTATTCGTGGATCCTAACGTATACTGTGAAAGGACAGAAGAAGGTATGAGAACAGCGGTACCCAGGGCAGTGGTCACCTCTGAGGTGGGAAGAAATAAGTGCGTTTGAGGACAGCGGGATGACCCTACAATCGACTGTCCACGCCATGAGATGTTTAAGACTGAAAGGAGATGCTAAAAATTATTAAATTGCATTAATTTTAAGATACTGCCATACTGACAAACTGGGCTTGTTAATGACACATATAGTTAAAGAAAAACCTATTCTTCATCAACTTTCTTGAGAAAATGAAACTCATTAGTTTTTTATCAAACATGCACTTCCATTTTTTTTTTTTTTTTTTTTTTGAGCTTCTTGCTTCCAGAACAACAGGTTCAGACCCAGTTGAGTCTCAGGTAAAGCAACGCACACGACTGTCCAAGAGGGAGGGCACACGGGAGGTAATGGAGAACTTCTACTCCTTAAATCTGAGCAGCGGGGACACGGTTTGCCAATGCCTGCTTTACACCATACACATATTTTATAAATCTCCTTTTCTAACTGATATTTAATTCAAACTGTTTAAAAGCCAACAAGAAAAGGACATACTCAACACGCAAGGTCTCATGTAATAACCATCCTTTAACTTGGGATCTTCAGGTACATAGACGTCTCCACCGCACAGCACTTTAGCACCCTGCCGGAGAAGAAAAAAGAATGCACATTTCATGGTGTTTTTTTTTTTTAACGTTTATTTATTATTGAAAGACAGAGAAACAGAGAATGAGCGTGGGAAGGGCAGAGAGAGAGGGAGACGCAGAATCCGAAGCAGGCTCCAGGCTCCGAGCTGTCAGCACAGAGCCAACGCGGGGCTCGAACTCACCAACCGTGAGATCATGACCCGAGCTGAAGTCTGACGCTAACCGACTGAGCCCCCCAGGCGCCCCACATTTCATGTTAAACTTACAACCCTGACACGCAGTCCTGAAGTGGTACGTGTGTCCTGAACAGGCGCACGGTCACTGCACTGCAGGTACTGAGCACAGCACTGCTGAGGCCTCGCGAGCCAGGAGGAAAGCGACACACGTAACGCGCAACTCGGACTAATTCCCCTCCCCCTGCCCCATGCCATCTCCGCTTGTTCCTCACCTGCTCTTTTGCCAGCTTAATAAACCCAAGGACTCGCTCCAGGTGTGGGCGGTTGATGAGGGGGCCCATCCTTGTACCTTCCAGAAGGGGGTCTCCAATTTTTATCCCCTGCGTCAGTTTCACCACTTCCTTTGTAAATTTCTCGAGAATTTCCTTTTGCACAAATACTCTTGTGCCATTACAACAAACCTAAAAGACAGACATGAATTTGTATGTGTGTTAAGGAAAGAAAAAGGAAAAGGGGGAAGAATCCAGCAGTTTTAAACTTAAAAGGAGACAGTAGACCTTTTCAAAAGGTTAGTTCCCTCTCTAAAAATTATCCCCATCCTGAACAGGACCACACATCCCACCCTATCAGCAAAAAACCTGCCTGCCCTTTGAGGTGAAAGTCAGGGCTCTTTGTCTTGTCTACATTTCCTTAATGCCATTCATAGTGCCATGAGCCACATAACTTCTCCCATGGCCTCCTGTCAGTGGCTGAATGGGGCCACGTATTTTAAGAGCAGAAGGGGAGGAAGAGTGAAAACAGACCAAGAACTAAGGGCATGAGCCTAATAAAAACCTGAAGCATTTCACAGTCAATGTCTGGCTCTAAAATCACAAATCAATTCTGACTATTTAGACCCTCCTGGAGACATGAGCAGGAATACTCTTCCAATGCCATCAGAACCGTAGATCCTGATGTCCAAAAATACACCAAGCACTCATGCTCACGGAATAATGAAGAAAGGTCACAGAAATGGGCTGCCACAAGCCAGATCTACAGTCATTTGAGCATCAAAATAAATAATGACAGTAATGGACTATAATCCACAGAAGAAAGAATCCATGGTCCATAATGATAAATGAGTAGGAAAGAAAAAAAGAAAAACACAGGAGAAGGAAAAGTTCCTTCTTACGGTAGAGACTTGGAACTAATAAATGTAGAAAGAACAACAGAATTGGAAAATCATCATTTGGGGACCACCATAATAGAAACTGCTTCCAGGAAAAATCACCAAAGGGCGCTAAGATGAGTGGGGGACAGCTTGGGAAGGCACAGAGGCCTCTGCCACCGTCTCCTGTGTGATTCGACTGAACCACAGAGGAGGACACAGCAGCTTCCCAGGAAGACACGCCTTCGGCAAAGTCAACCGCCCTTCGAAGAGGACCCAACATCACTTTTTGTGGTGGCTTCTGCCCAAAATGCATAACCTACATCTACTCAAAAGGAAACACCAGACGGACTCCCCACCATCATGAGGGGCATTCTACACAATAAACAGCTCATACTCCCCAAAAATGTTAAGGTCCTGGAAAGAGGAGAATAACCAAAGAGCTAACTGTTCCAGACTAAAGATTATGGGAACACAACAACTAAATGCAACACACCTTCCTGAATTAGGTCTTGGACCAGAGAAGAAGAGGTTGTGTGGGGTCTGTTTCTTCGCTAAAAGGACTCCCGGCAAACAAATGACAACATCTGACGAGGGGCTGTGGACTGAAGACCGTCTACGCGAGGTTACTGATTTTACTGAGTGCACTGTGCTTGCAGAAGAGAGCACACTTGTTTCTAGGAAATGCACAGAGGCCCACAGAAGTTAGAGGAGTCTTGCGTCTGCAAACTTTCAAACCGTTCAGGAAACAGGAAAAAATAACAAGCCTACGGGTGTACAGAGGTAAACACAATGATAAAGGAAACGTGATAAAATGTTAACATCTGAGAAACGTGGTTCAGGGGTGCCTGGGAATTCTCTGCACTCTGTGCAACGTGTCTGTCAATCTGCAATTATTTCGAAACAGCTTCAAAACATGCTGCTAGAGGAAGGAAAGAGATTCCTTTCACCCCTCGGCTGGGGACAAGTGCTCACCTCGCCTTGTGTGAGGAAGTTGGCCATCAGCGCTCCCTTCACAGCGTTCTCCAGGTCACAATCGGAGAAGATGATCAGGGGAGATTTGCCTCCCAGCTCCAAGGTAATGGGTTTGATTCCTTTAGCTGCCATCTCCATGATCTTAACAAGGACAAACACATTCAGAAGCTTAGCACAGATAAAACTGCAGGCTAAGCCCACCAGAAGCTGAGCCTCCGGGACAACTACATGGGACCTGCAGCCTTGTTCCGGTCGATGACTCTGCCCTTCACCCATTTAGAACAGTCTTTTCCAGAACACCTGAAAAGAACCATAGGACTGCAGCTGACATTCTGAAGAGGGAATTCATTTTAAAAATACTGTTCATTCGGGGAGGCCTGGGTGGCTCAGTCTGTTGGGCGTCCAACTTCAGCTCAGGTCATGATCTCATGGTTTGTGGGTTCGGGTCCCACATGCGGCTCTGTGCTGACAGCTCAGCCTGGAGCCTGCTTCGGATTCTGTGTCTCCCTCTCTCTCTCCCTCTGCCCCTCCCCTGCTCACACTCTGTCTCTCTCTCTTTCAAAGATAAAATAAACATAAACATTTTTTTAAAAAAATACTGTTCATTTGCATGCCATGGGTAGAAACTCCTAATGCTGTTACTATGTTCAAGGCTAACACTCAATTAAGGTCAAAACAACACATCTGAAATAAACTGAGCAGATACCCCTCCTTCTGAGGTGGCTGCTACTGATGAGTTAAGACATCAAAGACACAGCGGCGGCCCAGACCCCGCGCTCTCAGACGCGGGCGGGAGGTGAGGGCTTCCGTCCCCGCGGGGCCCCCTCTGGTCGGCGGTCCTCATCGTCCCACTGTACTTCCCTCCCTGCTTCCCACCTTCGGAACACACTTCAGATCTCTGCCCCCAATCCCTGCGGCAGCCCCCTCCCAGTTCAAGCCAGGTCAGATCAGAAGACGGGCCTCCGACATCTACTCCACGCCGGCCGGGCGCTGCCGTGTGTGTGTGTGTGTGTGTGAACCGATGCTGGTTTTATCTTCACCTTCGAGCCAGTGGGCACACTCCCAGTGAAGGAGACTTTGGCCACATCACGATGCAGACACAGAAACTGGCCCGTGGCGGCCCCTCCTTGCACCACGTTGAAGAGCCCAGGGGGCACGCCGGCCTCCGTGTAGATTTCAGCCAGCAGCAGCACAGACACCGGCGTGAAGGGAGAGGGTTTGAAGATCATGGCGTTACCTGCACAAACCCAAGACACAAGAACAAAAGGTTTTTTAATACTGGTGATCCTCCGAGGACAGGATGGGACAGGAGGACGAGTCCAGAACAACTCCACAGGTGCCTGGTGGCTCAGCCGGTTGAGCGTCCGGCTCTTGGTTTTGGCTCAGGTCATGATCTCATGGTTCGTGAGTTTGAGCCCGGAGTCAGGCTCTGCACAGACAGCACAGAGCCTGCTTGATATTCTCCCTCCCTCCCTCTCTCTCTGCCTCTCCCCTGCTCACATGCATGCACTTTATCAAAAACAAACTGAAAGAAAAATCTTTACAAGTAGAAACTGAAGACCAGAAAGGGTTAATTTGTTCAGTCTCCAAACCAGTGGCTTAGCTGTAGTCGTCCCGGAAAATGGAAGCTCCAGCTCACAAGAGAACATGCAAACAGCAGAAGAACACGAGGCAGCAGCACGAGAAAAGGTGCGATTTCAACACAATGTCCTAACAGTAACATTTTTTTTTCAGTAATGCTTTTTTTACACCTTGTATTTTTCTAAGATACCATAAATCCTCTTTTCCCATCAATTCCTCTTTAAACAGTATGAAAAACTCTCTAAGTCAGCCCGCCAGTCACTCAGAAGGAAGTCTTACCATTTCTCTTAAGACACAAAGGAAGGAACAAGTGTATCTTCTGCTTAAGCCACGCTCCCGAGTGCCTCTTCCTTGTTTTTTCTTTAATGTTTTATTTATTTTTGAGACAGAGAGAGACAGAGTATGAGCAGGGAAGGGGCAGAGAGAGAAGGAAACACAGAATCTGAAGCAGGCTCCAGGCTCTGAGCTGTCAGCACAGAGCCTGACGCGGGGCTCGAACTCACGGACCGTGAGATCATGACCTGAGCCGAAGTCGGACGCTTAACCAGCTGAGCCACCCAGGCGCCCCCCCGAGTGCCTCTTCCTACACAAAGGTTCATTTCACAATCCTTGTCCAGAAAGGAAGAGAGCTTACAAGTAGCACAAATCGAAATCAATTCCACAGTAAAATAGAAGACTTCCAGGACCAAAATGAACACTCTTCCTTTCCATAACAAAAATAAGATAAATAAAAGTGGGAATAGGGGCGCCCGGGTGGCTCAGTCAACTGAGCGTCCAACTTTGGCTCAGGTCATGATCTCATGGTTTGTGGGTTCGAGCCCCGCGTCGGGCTCTGTGCTGGCTGCTCGGAGCCCGGAGCCTGCTTCCAATTCCGTGTGTGTCTCTCTCTCTGTCCTCCCCTGCTCGCACTCTGTCTCTCTCTCTCTCAAAAATAAATAAAGATTAAAAAAAAATTTTTTAAACAAAATAAAAACAAAAGTGGGAATAATATGGATGTAATCCGCATGCATAACATACACTAGAAGCCCCGATGAGGCCGGGCGGGAGCAGACGCAGGTCCTCGGGGCCTCGGGTGCCCCAACGCAGGCCCCTTATGATGTGGAGCGTGAGTGTGCAAATGAGTGTGTGTGCACGCGCACACGAAAAGGTGAGGGACAGAACGGACAGCTCATGGGTGGAAGAACCGTTCACTCTTACCACACGCTAACGCGGGAGCAGACTTCCAGCAGGCGATCTGGAAGGGGTAGTTCCAGGCGCCTATTCCCACGCATACGCCAAGTGGTTCTCTTCTGGTATAACCAAAGGATCCGCCTGGGAGCTGGATGTGTTCACCTGAGGGGAAAACAGGGGCGTCACGGAGAATGCAGGACTGCTTTTCCCAAGACTCCGCCAACAGCCGTGCTCAGCCGTGCTCCACTGCGCCGGCCTCCTCCCCGTCTCCGCTCTTCTGTTCATTCTCGCCGGGCGGACGCTGCCTCTGCATAGTCGCTCCAGTGAAGAATCCTTTCCATCCTCCAAACCCGTGTTCGCTCAATTTCATATAAGTCTCTACAACCGGAGAGCACCTAACAGATAGTAACTTGAAGAAGTGAGATGGGGGGGCGCCTGGGTGGCTCAGTCGGTTGAGCGTCCGACTTCGGCTCAGGTCATGATCTCACTGTTCATGGGTTCGAGCCCCACATCAGGCTCTGTGCTGACAGCTCAGAGCCTAGAGCCCACTTCCGATTCTGTGTCTCCCTCTCTCTCAGCCTCTCCCTCCCCCACTCGCACTCGTCTCTCTCAAAAATAAACAAACATTAAAAAAAACCTTTTTTTTTAAATGATGGAAATAAGGGGAGCCTCCAGAGCAGGACCCATACGTCAGACTTCTGGCTCCCCACAGCCCTCCTGGGTCCTGTGAAGCCATCCAACACCCACTACTGTAAACGTCACAAGGAATCGAGAAAATCTTTTTTGCTAACTAGGTAGAACTAGTAAATACTGAGAACACTGACTGACTCTTGGTTTTTCAACAACTTGGCCTGAAGCTCAGACACCATGCTCAGTGCTTTCCATATATTTTCTCATTTAACCCTTATGATAACCCAAGAAAACAGGGATTATCATCTCCAGTTTCAACAAGGAAAGGTAAAGTAATTCTCGGGGTCACCCATGCAGAGAGTGGCTAAACCCAGGATTTTAAGCCAGGTCTGTCTCAAGCCCCAGATGTCTCCCCTTCACCACTAGGATCTGTTTCTGCCTCCCGGTCAGTGGCTCCCGAAAGGCCCAGCTGGGGCTTACCAGCCATGGATCCAGCCAAGCCCGCGTAGTACTCCAGGCACTGCCAGGAGGTGTCAATGTCCCAGCGGGCCTCAAAGATGGACTTTCCATTGTTGATGGTCTCCACGGTGGCGATTTCATCCCTCCGTTCCTTTGGGTAAAATGGAAGACTAGACTTAAGACTTCTTATCATACGCCCCAACAGATTCAACGCTCAGAATATGCTGCCCAATTTCCAAAAACAGAAACAGCTCGCGCTTTAGAAGGAGTGGCACTACGACATCTGGGAGAGAAAGCTTACCGCTCAACAGCAGCCCTGTGCCCCCCTCAAGTTAATCGTCACAGATTTAAGACCAATACCCCCTTTCCAGATCAATTAGAAAAGGTATGGTTTGAGAAGCGAGCATCATATGTGTATACACGTATAAATACGTGTATGTGCGCACATATGCGTCTGCACGTATAGAGTGAGAGACAACCATCACTACGACAGCCAATGACACACGATGGCTACACACACAAGTGGCAGGTGAGAAGTTATATTACACGCACAGCTTTAATTCACCCCAAGACATGCAGCAGGTGAAAATCACGAGATAATTTTTTTTCAATGTTTATTTATTTTTGAGAGGGAGTGAGTGAGGGAGGGGCACAGAGCGCTGGAGACACAGAATCTGAAGCAGGCTCCAGGCTCTGAGCTGTGGGCACAGAGCCCGATGTGGGACTCGAACCCACAAACCATGATATCATGACCTGGGCCAAACTCGGACACTTAACCGCCTGAGCCACCCAGGCGCCCCAAGATAATTATTTTCTAATGGTCAGTACTCATCAATTCTCTTACGAAATACTGTTCCAGCCGTAGCCTATGTGGCTGAGAGATGCTGGAGATGGTCCAGGGATGACTGGAAAGGTTTGGGAAACTGACCTCAAGAGAAAAGCTAATTTCCCCTTTCTTTGTCCCAAAGGTGAGAGAACCGAATGAATGGAGCATGTAAGAAACACACATTTGCTCTCATGGACCGGATGTAAAATACAGGAGAGGGTGATATGTGAACACACATAAAAGGTGAATCAAACAAATGACAAGATGTAGCACTGTCTTATTAAAATGGGTAAGCGGTGAGCCAGACCACAAGCAAATGAAATGGCAACTGAAATTAATCCCAAGCCATGTGTCAACAGTACAAGTATCAGAGAAGAGGGAGCAGGAATATCAAAATCAAGAGGAAACACAGGAAAGGGAAGTCCTGACAGTGAGATCTGAACGTGTCATATTTCTATAAAGACCTGAGAAATAAAGACTTTTGACTGAGTCATTCTACCTTCATTACTAAGAAAAAATACAGAGATCCATTCTCTGCCTTCACGAAACCTATTTCTAAAACAGGAAGCTGGTAAGTCCTAAATAAATTAGCCCAGACCCTGTGCTCTCGGACACAGACAACATCTGTCTCCACGGGGCCCAACACCAGCAGGCTGCGGTCATCCCTCTGAGTGTTTTCCCTCCTCCGCACACTTTCAAAGTATACTGCAGACCTCTATGCCACTACCTATGGTGTCCCGCCCAGTGCATGCTAGTAAGATCAGAAAATACCCTGGGCAGGCCTGACATTGCAATTTGTGTGCACCGAGACAGGTTTTCTGCAGTTAGTAAGTTTTTTTTTTTTTAAATGTTTATTTTTGAGACAGAGACAGAGCATGAGTGGGGGAGGGGCAGAGAGAGAGAAAGAGGGAGACACAGAATCGGAAGCAGGCTCCAGGCTCTGAGCAGTCAGCACAGAGCCCGATGCTCGGCTTGAACTCACAAACCGCGAGATCATGACCCGAGCCGAAGTCGGTGGCTCAACCGGCTGAGCCACCCAGGTGCCCTTGCAGTTAGTAAGTTTTAAATTAAAGTACTGGTAACACTGGAAAATATCCAAACTAAAACACACAGAGAGAAAAAAACAGGAAAAACCCAAACAGCATCAGTAACCAGGAGAGAGCTTCAAGCCACCGAGGCTATGTGTAATTGGAGGCCCCGAGGAGAAGAGATGGGCAGAAATTTAGTTAGAACTTCCTAATTTAAAGAACTAAAACAACAAAGGCTCCTGGGTGGCTCAGTCGGTTGAGCATCCGGCTTCGGCTCAGGTCATGATCTCACGGTTCATGAGTTCAAGCCCCGAGTCGGGCTCTGTGCTGACAGCTCGGAGCCTGGAGCCTGGAGCCTGCTTTGGATTCTGGGTCTCCCTCTCTCTCTGCCCCTCCCCCTCTCGAGCTCTCTCTCAAAAATAAGTAAACATTAAAAAAATAAATTAAAAAAAATGAAATAAAATGAAAGGAACGCAGATAGCTTACAAAATAAGAAATAACTGGGGCACCTGGGTAGCTCAGCCGGTTAAGCGTCCGACTTCAGCTCAGGTCATGATCTCACGGTCCGGGAGTTCAAGCCCGCGTGGGGCTCTGTGCTGACAGCTCAGAGCCTGGAGCCTGCTTCAGATTCTGTCTCCCTCTCCCTCTGCCCCTCCCCCAATCATACTCTGTCCCTCTCCCTCTCTCAAAAATAAATAAAACATTAAAAAAAATTAAAAAAAAAAAAACTAAAACAAAAAAAAAAAACCGTCAACCTAGAATTCGATACCTGTAATTCTTTCAAAAGTGAAAGCAAAATGAAGACTTTCAGACTCACAAGAGCTGAAAGAACATCACGAGCAAAACTGTGCTATAAGGAATGCTAAAGAAATTTCTTCAAGCAGAAAAAATATGACACCAGATGGAAATCTGGGCCTACACAAAGGAATGAAATGAAGAGCACTAGGAATGGTAAAAATGTGGGTAAATATAAAATATTTTTACCTTGGGGCACCTGGGTGGCTCCATTGGTTAAGCGTCTGACTCAATTTCGGCTGAGGGCAAGATCTCACAGTTTGCAAGTTTGAGCCCCACGTCGGCGGCTGACAGTGTGGGGCCTGCTTGGGATTCTCTCGCCTGCCTCTCCCCCCCACCCCCCCGTCACGCTCTCCATCTCTCAAAATAAATAAACTTTAAAAAAGTAAAAAGTAAAATCTTAAAATTTTTTTTTAATGTTTATTTATTTTTGAGAGACATAGAGACAGAATGTGAGTGGGTTGGGGCAGAGAGAGAGGGAGGCACAGAATCTGACGCAGGTTCCAGGTTCCAAGCTGTCAGCACAGAGCCTGACATGGGGCTCGAACCCACGTGCTGTGAGATCATGACCTGAGCCGAAGTCAGACACTCAACTGACTGAGCCACCTAGGCGCCCCAAAAGTAAAATCTTAAAAAAAAAGAAAGGGAAGAACTAATAAACAATGGAAGGTTATGATTATAGGTTATGATCAGAGGGTAGAATCTGTTCAGTTACGGGATAATTTTGGGTAAAGGCAGGTATAAAGCATGAGCATCAGACAGAAGCATTACAAAAAGATAGCAATATATTTTTGACTAACACAGTAACACAGATATTAATGGAAAGGGGGAGAGGTTAAAAGGAAAAGAAAACTAATATCAAACGGTCCATTTCAGAGCAAAAGAATATTATTAGATATTATTCAGGATAAAAAAAAAAGAGTCACTTAATAATGATAAAGGGGCCAATTTTTTTTTTTTTTTAATGTCTGTTTATTTTTGAGAGAAAGGGAGAGATAGAGCATGAGTAGGGGAGGGCTGAGAGAGAGGGAGACACAGAATCCGAAGCAGGCTCCAGGCTGTCCACACAGAGCCCGACATGGGGCTAGAACCCACAAATCACGGTATCATGACCCAAGCCAAAGTCGAATGCTTAACCTGAGCCACCCAAGCACCCCAGGGGTCAATTCTTAAGAGGACACAACAACCCTAAATGCTTATGTGCTAAGAAAAAGTGAAAAACTAAAATCATAAATCATCTGCTTTATTGCTTTTGGTCTAATTTAAACTACTTATGTTTTTATTTATTTATTTTGAGAGAAAGGGGGGGGAGGGGAAAGACGGGGGAGAAGAAAGGGGCAGACAGAATCCCAAGCAGGCTCCGCACCATCAGCACAGAGCCCAACGCAGGCTTGAACCTCACAAACTAGGAGATCATGACTCGAGCCAAGATCAAGAGTCAGATGTTCAACTGACTGAGCCACCCAGGCACCCCAAAATTAATTTTTTAATAATAGGGGAAAATACTTAGTTAGGAGAAAATGCTCCATGAACATTTTGACATCTCTGTGGCCCCGGCTTTCTGAGCAAAGGACCCTGGCAAGCTGACTGAGAAGCAAAGGCCTTTGAAAAACAGACACAGTGTTTCCCTAAAGATAGAGGTGCCTGGAGGGGTGAGGAGATAGAAGGCTCTCTGCTTCCCCTTTTTGGAGACATCTGCTTACTTTCCAGGGAAATAAACTCAGTAACACCTTCCCCCTTAACCCTGGAGATCTGTTTAACAAGGAGTAATCTCTCTCGCTACAGAGAAGAACACGCACTGATGTGAGAGCAGCTCCTATATCAACGGAATCTCATAACTTTAGGGTTCCCATCCTATGGGGCAACACACTATATGCAAGAGAGTGATGTTTGGCTCAATGCATTTCCCTGTGGGGACTGTGGCTCAGAAAACTAGTGCTAAGGCACTGCTCTGGCTACTGCATTTTATTGTGAGTGATAACCTGTATCTTTCTCTGACCCAGCAACTCTCAAGTCTTCCATCACTATACACACACACACACACACACACACACACACTTTTCTTCTTAATTTCCTAAAACAAATTAAAGCTTCGGATCGTGAATAACTTATTCTGTGAGTGTTCCGCAAGACAAGTAAACACCTCCAAAGATTTCAACTTGATAAACCAGTGATGTCTTGCAATTCGAGTAGTACATGACACATGATCACAACTGAGCCCACGGTTCTTGAAATTCACCTTGATGTACAAGTGCTTTGGATTACAGTCATGTTTCCGGAACAAATTATGCTTGCAAACCAAAATTTTACTGTATCCCTATATGCAACGTATCTTTGCAAGTAGGGGAATTCTCAGACACATCGCAGCTTTTGACTTAACACACTCATGAGAATAAAAATCACCCAAGTTCTACAGCTCAGAGATAACCACGATTCATACTTTGGTGTACATCCTTCTGAATTTTCTAATTTTCTGTAATAAGCACCTAGTCCTTTTGCTTTTAAAGACTGTGAAAAGTTTAGGGGCTCAAACAGTGGAGCACGCAATGCTTGATCTCGGGGTCATGAGTTCAAGCCCAATGTTGAGCCTAAAGATAACTTAAATAAATAAAATTATTTTAAAAAGACTATAAAACATTTAACTTTGTTTTTTAAGAACGGAATATCTAGGGGTGCCTGGGACGTTCACTCGGTTGAGTGTTCAACTCTTGATTTTGGCTCAGGTCATGATCCCAGGGTCATGCGATTGAGCCACACATCGGGCTCTGAGTGTGGAGCCTGCTTAAGATATTCTCTCTCTCTCCCACCCACCCCCACCCCTCTCCCCTTCCCATGCTCTAAAATTGGAAAAAAAAAAGGGGGGGGGGATATCTATAAATCTATGAAATCTTCCCAGGCAATTAAGGTAGAAAATGCATCGGAAAAAGAAAACTTAAGCGTCATCAGAGGAAAAAGTAAACAGGAAACCAGTACACAGAGTTAAAAAGAAAAGGAGCCAAGCTGCAAAGGATACATTATAACAAAGATGGAGAAAACAACCTGACAAGGGAGAGGTCACAGAGAGCCAAGGTCCAGAAAGCAATTAATCAAAGAAAGCATGTCCTATATATACCCAGGTGATCAAATGAAAATGTTTTTTCCTGGCTCCTTCGTGGCTCAGTTGATTAAGCATCTGGCTTCGGCTCAGGTCATGGTCTCCTGGTTCATGAGTTCAAGCCACTTTCAGGGAGTAGGAGCCCCGCTTCAGGTGAGCCCCACTGCTCTCTCACCTGCGCCCTCTCTCTCAATGGGGGGGAAAAAAAGGGAAAGAAAGAAAAGAAAAAAGAAAGAGAAAGAAAAGGTGTTTCCATTTTGTAAAAAAGGCCTAACCTAACAGGAGCATCAAAGTCTAAGTGCAAAGCATCACAAAGAACCCTCAGAGCAACACAAGGGGACATTTCTGAAAGAGAAAAAAAACTAATGAAACATACCCTTATTATCCTGGCAGCCTCCAAAAGAACTCGACAACGCTCCATGCCAGATTTCTGACTCCATATTTTAAAGGCAGCCTTTGCATCCTGGACAGCCAAGTTTACTTCCTTCTCTCCTGAGCACGCGAAGGTAGCGATCACTCGGCCTAGGAGGACAGGACAGAAACGCCAACGTGGCCTCACATTCAAAGTACTGTGTATCCAAATTCCCTGTAAGTGACCCTTCTTGCTGGTAAGTGTGGTCGGATTTAATGACCTCCCCCCCCCCCCAGGCAGTTCTTTCCTTTATTTTGAGGTGACTGAATCCTTTAGGAATCTAACAAAAGTTGCAAACTACGGTCCAGGAAAAAGTACTTGACCACACCACAGAATTCCAGAGAGACCAGGCGCCTTGCCCAAAGCACAGCATGGCCTCCGGGTTGAGAACCTCTGTCCTCTATTTTGCAGCTGGGTTTTGCCACCTCTCTTTAACAGTATTTGAGAATCTCCGAGGTCTTGTGAAATCGAGGCTGCAAGTACTCGGTTTCTGGGGTTATGAACTCTCATTTAAAAGCTCTGTTCTGTAGAAATCCTATCATCCTGCTGATGCTTGATGAATATGATCAACAAAGAGTTATCAGGAAGACATAACCCTAAACGCCAGAAAAAGTTTCCCCCAAATATAGCAAAGTCCCCGTCTCTCCTTTTCTCACTCCAAGGTCATTCCCTATTTCCATGCAACATGACCCCACAGGCCAAGGGTTGTGATGGACTCTCCCACTGAATTCTTTTTTTTTTTTTTAATTTTTTTTCAACGTTTTTTTACTTATTTTTGGGACAGAGAGAGACAGAGCATGAACGGGGGAGGGGCAGAGAGAGAGGGAGACACAGAATCGGAAACAGGCTCCAGGCTCTGAGCCATCAGCCCAGAGCCTGACGCGGGGCTCGAACTCACGGACCGCGAGATTGTGACCTGGCTGAAGTCGGACGCTTAACCGACTGCACCACCCAGGCGCCCCTCCCACTGAATTCTTGAAGTACACCAATCAGCAGTTCCTTCTCCCTCCCCCTCTAAGAACCTGTAGGACTCTGTCCAGAGACCTTTGGCAAGCCTGCAATTTCTGTTAAAACGTGAATAGCTAGTTGGTAAAGGCAGTGGCTAAAGTTCACATACACTGTAGGCAATTAAAATACAGAGCAAATTTTCTTTTCCCTTCGTAACTGTGGGGATGGGGGTGGAGAGGCGGTCTCCCCCAGGAGAGTCTGAGGACCCCCGTGGCTCCTTCCTGCTCAGACTAACTGCTGCTCTGTGGTTTAGTGCCATTAGTTGATCTTAAATTCTCCAGTCCTTTGCAACCCAGTTTTGTCTCTGGCTACCCGCCATTCCGGTTTGCACAAAACATTCACATTTTTCTCCCCACAAATATCCCACACAGCCCAGCAGAACAAACATAAACCAAAACCAAAACCAAAACCTCTTCCTCGTTAGCTGTGTTACCTTCAGAATTCTCAGAGCAAATCCAGGGCCCAGCACTGTGCTTGGCAACTTGAAGCACTGGATAAAAGCAGGGCTTTTTCCCCCTTTTCCAATTCTCTTTTGTTTGAATATTTATTTTTGAGAGAGAGAGACAGAGACACAGTGTGATCGGGGGAGGGGTGGAGAGAGAGACAGAATCTGAACCAGGCTCCAGGCTCTGAGCTGTCAGCACAGAGCCCAAAGCAAACTCACCAACAACCAGATCATAACCTGAGTCGAAGTCGGATGCTTAACCAGTTGAGCCACCCAGACACCCCTCCCTTTCCCAAGTCTGATGCACCCACAGGAGTATTTTAAGGCTGAGATGGCAACAGAGTTCTCATTCACACTCATTAGAGCCATCTGTGCAAGCTCCTCTGTTCTCAGCAGTAATGTTTTCACCAACTTCCTTCAAGAAATCCCAATCCTCTTCTGCGCACGTGGTTGAAGACATTACTGTAGTTCTAACTTAAAAAAAAAAAAAATAGGGGCACCTGGGTGACTCAGTTGGTTAAACCACCAACTCTTGGGTTTCAGCTCAGGGCATAATCTCACGGTTTGTGAGTTCAAACCCCATGTCGGGCTCCAGGCTGACACCAGGGAGCCTGCTTGGGATTCTCTCTCCTTCTCTCTCTGCTCCTTCCCCATTTGCTCTCTCTCAAAATATATAAGGTAAAATAAAAATTTAGTCTTCAGGGCGCCCGGGTGGCTCAGGTGGTTAAGCGCCAACTTGGGCTCAGGTCATGATCTCACGGTTTGTGGGTGCGGGCCCCGTGTCCGGCTCTGTGCTGACGGCTCAGAGCCTGGAGCCTGCTTCGGATTCTGTGCCTCCCTCTCTCTCTGCCCCTCCCTCGCTCGTGCCCTGTCTCTATCTCTGAAAAATGACTAAACATTTTAAAAAACGTTTTAATAAAAATTAATAATAAACAGGAGCACAACCTCACACACCTACCCCACCCCCCCCCCCCGCCCCGGGTCCCTGTGCAGATGCATTCGTGTTTGCACGGAGTCCTTAGCTGCCTGCACAGACAACTCTATTTTCCACACCGTCACTCATCTGTCACAGCAAACGTTTGCAGAAAGCACTAAATGAAGATTCAGGGCAGTACAACACGTCCGTCCACGAGTGGGACGGGGAGGCGCCAACCCGCACCGGGACCCCACCGCTTCCCCCCAGCCTCCCCCCGCCACGATCCCCCGGGCCCGCCGCCGCGTCCCCCCCACCGGTCCCCTTCCACGACCCCCGCGGGCCCCCCGCCGCAACACCCCCGACCCCGCCGCCCGGTCTCCATTCCGTTACCGGTTGCAGGCTCGAACGCCTTCTCGGTGCCGGAGGCGTCCACCGGTTCCACGCGGGCCCCGCCACGGTAATTGAGCGGCTGCGACACAACGAAACTGCCAGTGTTCATGGCCGCGACAGGACCAGGCCGAAGGGCGCGGACACAAGGCGAGAAGGCGACCAGGCCCCCTCGGAAAAACATACGGGACTGGCGGGGCTCGGGAACCAAAGCTCAGGGCCGCGCCGGGGCGGAGAGGCAGGACGAGGGGCGGGGAGGGGCGGGGTCTCGGGGAAGGCTGGAGAGGGGCAGGGAGGGGCGGCGCCGCCTGCGGGGGCAGGGCCTCGGGAGGGTTGTCGAGCGGCGGGGCCCTCGGGGAAGTGGAGGGGCGGGGTCGGGCCGCCGGGAAGCAGGACGAGGGGCGGAGAGGGGCGGGGTCTCGGGGAAGGCGGAAGAGCGGCAGGGAGGGGCGGGGCCGGCCTGGGGGGGCGGGGCCTCGGGAGGCCTGGCGAGAGGCGGGGCCCTCGGGGAGGTGGAGGGGCGGGGTCGGGCCGCCGGGAGGCAGGGCGAAAGGCGGGTCGGCCGAGGAGGGGCGGGGCCGCGGGCAGGCGGGGCGAGCTGCAGCTGGTGGCCTTACGGCGGGACCCCAGGTGAGGAGCGGGGTCTGGGAGACTTGCTGGGGGTCAGCAGGCTCCTGGGCGGACCAGGTCAGGCCCTTGCTTAGCCAGAAGGGCCACACGCCAGTGTCCTGCACACACACACACACACACACACACACACACACACACACAGAAAATGTTAACTATGTGAGATGCACATGTGAATTAGCTTGCTTGTGATTATGTCACAGTGTATACGTATATACATAAAACATCGAGGGGTATGTGAAAACCCCTTAAATATATACAATTTTTATTTGTGAATTATACCTCAATAAAGATAAGAAGCGGGGGGGGGGGGGGGGGGGGGAGGGGGGAAGGTCGGCAGAGCACGGAGAGCGTTAAGTCCCTGACTGTGGTACTTTCTTATCCGCTCTCCTGCAGGTCCTCATCTGAAGTGGGTGTTGAGACTCCTGTTTCCAGTGATGATGGAATAACGGGGCCAGATTTATCTTCCTGCCTTAAACAACTAGAAAACTGGGCAAAACACAGGAAACAACAACTTACAGATAGGGGAGGACAGGCAACGGAGAATAATGGTCTGCAGCAAGCCCTTCAAATTTCCCAGCTCTCTGCCTAAAAAGAGTTTCCAGGCCACAGTGCAGGGAGAAGGAACCCACACGGGGCCCAGCCACCTTCCTGAACTGAGGAGACAAAATGCAGAGTTCAAGAGTGTGAAGGCGGCTAAAAAGGACCGAGCTAGACAAAGGGAGAGCTTCGGAGATCCACAGGGAGTGCCCTGGATTTGAAGGCTGAGTAATGATGTGTATAGTAATCACTCAGTAGTGAGGAGACTACTCAGGACCAAGGGAATCCTCCCAAAAAATAATAAGCAGAAAAATCCCTTGAGCTCTTACAGGACTGAGGATTGTTTGTGTTCCAGCCAGACCTTATAATATAGGGCATCGTGGGAGCGCCTGGGTGGCTAAGTCGGTAAAGCATCTGACTCTCCATTTCAGTCAGGTCATGATCTCAGGATTTGTGAGTTCGAGCCCCACATCTGAGCTGACAGCACGTAGCCTGCTTGGGATTCTCTGTCTCCATCTCTCTCTGCCCCTCTCCCACTGTCTCTCTCTCTCAAAAATAAATAAACATTTAAAATATATAATATAAGGCGTTGTGCAGGGTCCTCAGAAGCATATTGCCTCAATAGTGGGGTCACATTAGCCTTAGGCCAGTGGCTGCTCTGGGCCTGCCATAACAATGCTAAGCAGCCAACCTCAGAAGGATCTAATCAATTCCAAGTAAATCACCTGTGCCCCAGAACAACCCCCCCCCCCCAAATATTTAAAGGAATACAACAAAGTCTAGCATCTAAAAAAGTATAACCCAGAATGTCCAGAGCCAATAAAAAATTATCATGCATGCCAACCCCCAGGAGAAAAATCGATCAAAAGAAAGATCCACAGGGGTACCTGGGTGACCCAGTTAAGCGTCAGACTGTTGATTTTGGCTGAGGCCATGATCTTGCAGCTTTTGAGTTGGAGCCCAGAGTCGGGTTGTCTACTGTCATCTCAGAGGCCGCTTCAGATCCTCTGTCTCCCTCTCTCTTTGCCCCTCCTTCCCTAACATGCTCTCTCTCTCAAAAATAAATAAAACATTAAAAAAAAGAGGTGCACTTGGGTGGCTCAGTCGGTTGGGAGTCCGGCTTCAGCTCAGGTCACGATCTCGCGGTCTGTGAGTTCGAGCCCCGCGCGTAGGGCTCTGGGCTGACGGCTTGGAGCCTGGAGCCTGCTTCCGATTCTGTGTCTCCCTCTCTCTCTGCCCCTGCCCCGTTCACACTCTGTCTCTCTCTGTCTCAAAAATAAATTAAAAAAAAAAAGTTAAAAAAAAAAACATTAAAAACAGATATAAGAAAAACATCCGAACATTTTTAATCTACCATATGGAGTTAACAGATTAATAGATGCTTCAGAAGAAAAGATTAGTGGATTTGGAGACATAGCAGTAGAAACTCTCTAAAATGAAAAACACACAGGGCCACCTGGGTATCTCAGCATCTGACTTCGGCTCAGATCATGATCTCATGGTTCGTGAGTTCAAGCCCCATGTTGGGCTCTGCGCTGACAGCTCAGAACCTGGAACCTGCTTGGGATTCTATGTCTCCCTCTCTGTCTGCCCCTCCCCCGCCTGCACTCTTTCAAAAATAAATAAACATTAAAAACACTTTTTTTTTTTATAAATAAAATGAAACAGAGGAAAAAGACCAGAAAATACAATAAACAGAGCATTGCTGGGCTGTGGAACAATATCTAGTGACCTAACATATATGTAACTGAAGTCTCAGAAGTTGGTGGGGGGGGCGGGGGGGAGGTGGAAAGAAAAATATTCGAAGAAATAATGGTCAACATTTTTGCAAATTTCATGAAAAGTATAAATTTATCAATCCAAGAAGTTCAATGAGCTCCAAGCAGAAGAAACCCTAAGAAAACTACACCAAAACACATCTTAATCAAAATACTAAAAACCTGTGATGGGCAGAAGTCTAAAGTAGGTGGTCAAGAGTAGCCCTCTTGGAGGACTATTCAGCTTTCACAGCCTGATGTCTGCAAGTTTGGGAGCGCAAGATTTGTTTTATTTTCACAAAGACTTTTTTTAGGCCAGGGTCCTGGTGGGTTTTTCAGGAATACGCTTACTTCGGAAACTTACAAGGCATTACTTTGCTTCTGTCCAGCCCACGTGTCAGGAGCCACGCCCGGAGTTCCTTTCCAGATGGAGTCTTTTAACCTGTTTCGTAACTTAGGGACTTCCTGGCCCCTGAGCTCCTCTGTTGTCAATTTAGTGGCAGCTGCCTTGAAAACCCCTGGAACAATTGGGTAAGACTGAAACGAGATCTGTTGGCCTGAGATGGCTTAATGAGACGCCTCTGAGACCAGGCCAGCAAGTCATGCCTCTTGCCATTTATGCTACCGAAGCAGTTGGCTTTCCAATATCTACAGGGTCCCCAACTTTCGGGACTCTTCACTCCCTTCTTCTGCTTCAAAACCAGTAGATTCTGGTCTGAGCTCCTCTCCTCCTGGTAATACCCAGCTAAACACAGCAAGAGGCAGCCACTTCACACATTCTGGCTCATTCCGACCACCTGCTCTAGAAAGTCCTGGTGCCATAGGAACTGTATCTGCTCAAGTCACCACAGCAACGTCCCACCACTGTTTTGCCAAACATCAGAGGATACGCCAGCTGGTCAGCCAGTGACACCAGTTCCTAGCCTTCTGCTGTGCATCTACGAAGCCAGTGCCTATGTTTTAGGTGTTTATTTTACACAGCACTCCACTCCAAGGGACCAGCTTCTGAATTAGTCAGGATATGTGAAACTAGTTTAGTAAACACATCCAAAATGCAATAACTTGAAAGCTGTAGAAATTTATTTACCACTTACCAAACAGTCCGGAGACACGTAGGTGAGAACATTCAAGATCTGTGGGGCCGGGGTGGGAAGGAGAGGGCTCTGCTCCACACAGTTATTAAAGGATCCAGGATGCCATCTTCAACACATGGGTGCCAAGGATGCTTTCAGTGTCACCCGGTCAGTCATCCAGAAGAGAGGAAGAGCGAGGAGGTGTAATGATGGATCAGGCATGGAAATGGTTCATATCACTTCTCTTTCCATACCGGTGGGGAGAACTTAGCTGCATGGCCACAGCGAACTGCAGCTCATAGTTAACTAGGAGAGCAAAGTGTGGATTTGGGGAGACGGCTATCTATCCCCACCACAGGTGTTCTATTAGTCAGGGTTCCCAGAGAAGCAGAATCAATAGGAGAGAGAGAGCGGTTTTAAGGAATTGGCTTACGCAGTTCTGGAGGTTGCCAAGTCTGAAAGTCACAGGTCAGGCTGACAGGCTGGAGATTCAGGTAAGAGTTGATGTTGCAGGGCACCTGGGCCGCTCAGTTGGTTAAGCATCTGACTTTGGCTCAGGTCTGTGATCTCATGGCTCCTGAGTTCGAGTCCCTCATCGGGGCAGCTCAAGCCTCACTTCAGGTGAACATGAGCCCCACTTCTCTCTCTTTCTCCCGTCTCTCTCTGCTCCTCGTGGGGTTCTCTCTCTCTTTCTCTCTCTCTCTCTCTCTGTGCCCCTCACTCACTTGCCCTCTCTCAAAAACAAAAACAAAAGAGTTGATGTTGCAAGTCTCGAATCCAAATTCTGCAGGGCAGCAAGCTGAAAGCTTGGGAAAGAATTTCTATGCTGTGCCCTTGAGGAATATTCCCTCTTATTTGGGAAACCTGAGTCTGCTTTTAAGGCCTTCACCTGCTTTGATGAGGTGCTCACCTGCTCCCTTTATACTATGAAGGATCATCTGCTTTACTCAAAGTCTACTGATCGCACGTGTTTATCACATCTAAGAAATATCTGCACGGCAACTTCTAGACTGGTGTTTGACCCAACGCCCGGGCACCGTAGCCTAGCCAAGCTGACACATAAAATAAACCATCACAAATACACAGGTATTAACAGTGGTTATTTCGGAATAGGCAGTAAAGGAAGGGATAGGAGGACAGCATCAGGGAGAGCATAGATTTTTGCTATCTTTATATCTTTATAAACATTTGATTTGGGGGCTACCAAGTACAGCTACCATTCGTCACCACACAATGCTCTCACAATACCGTTGACTGTATTCCCTGTGCTGTGCCTTTCATCCCAGTCGACTTCTTCATTCCACAACTGGAAGCCTGTACCTCCCATTCCCCTTCACCCATTTTGCCCAGCCCCCACCCCTCTCCCCTCTGACAACCAGCACAGCCTTCTCTACACTTAACGGATCTGTTTCCGCTGGTGTTCGTTTTGTTCTTTAGACTCCGTATTCAAATGAAATCATGAGACACTTGTCTTTTACAAAAATACATTTTATTTTTTATAAGTGTTTATCCACTTTATACGTTTTGAATTGGTATTTCTCCGAAAGGAGATAAAATGTTGTAGACGGATGATGTAAGGCTGGAAAGAAGGTAGGCTTTTTGGGAAAAGAAGGATGGGGCCATGCGTAGCTAAGGGCTTGTCAACCCGGCCTCCTGGTCCCCAGGTAGGAGAGTCAGGGAAACGGCAGCCTCTGCTCGAGAGGGGTGTGCGTCACCACGTGTTATCAGAGAAATGTATGCAATTATATTTATATTTCTGTCACGAAGAAGTATTTAGTTAAAGTGGCATCCCATGATAAAATTGAGGATGTAGTCGAGCATCGGGAAAGAACAGCCTTTGTCGGATGCACAAAAGGCTGCAGAGGACCCAGCGGAGACAATCGTGCAGCAGAAAGAGGGTGACAGAGAGAAGGCAGAGCTAGGCTGGATGGAGACATGTAAACAGGAAGAAAGGCACCAAGGTGACCAGCAGGGTGAGGGGGACCCTCCTGGGTCCACTGCTCTCTTTCTCTCCTATTTTGAAGGCTGGTTGTCATGTCAAGGGAGGAACAAACCTGTTTATAGTTTTCGGGTTTTCTTTTTTCATGGAAGGATATTGAAAGGTTTGAGGGGAGGTTCTAGAATTGGAAAATATACCTGCCGTGCATCTATGAGGCCTCTGTCTTATGCTCCACCGACCCTCTCAGTGTGTGGGGTCCATTCCCACGGCCTCCCTTGCCCGGGACAGCGGGCAGGTGGCTCCAAGAGCAAAGCAGTCCTTCCCCTAACGCTCGCAGAGCGCGTTATCGTCACAAGGTGGCGCACGCACACAAGCAGGAGGTTGAGTGGCCAGGGCATAAAAGTTAGAAAAGTAGAAAAAGCAAACCCATATAACAAAGAAGGAATTCAAGAATGTCGTTAACGGATTCAAATAGCTGTTGCATTTTTGAAATCTTGACCACCAAGCTGCTTTTATCCTGTGCCCCAAAACTTGAAGGCTGGGTGGATATTTGTCATGATAGAAATATCCCTGCACCAGGTGGCAGCAACCAGCAAGATACAAAGAGGCTGACAGCCCAGCGAGGACCTGATTGCCCCGCACAGGCAGCCCATTTCTACCTTGAATGGCCTCTCCAAATCAGCATCCATACTGCCTAACATTCGCAACCTGGGCACAAGCCATTTCTCCCTTTTTC
This sequence comes from Panthera tigris, assembly GCF_018350195.1. NCBI lineage: Eukaryota > Metazoa > Chordata > Mammalia > Carnivora > Felidae > Panthera > Panthera tigris. The sequence goes on along the minus strand of NC_056678.1, from coordinate 60,281,137 downwards.
CAGACTTGCAGAGCCCCAGTTTTGCTCCAGAGTCTAGCTCACATAACTAGGGCAAATGATGAGTAGGCTGAGCCAGCCAGGGTTGTCTTATCCCCCTTGGCATTGGTGGGTTTGGGGATGGGCATGTGACCCAGGTCCAGCCGGTGAGCACCGGAGAGGCATCTCCTAGGAAAAGATTTCCGACTCTTAAAAACATTAATTGCTGTTGGTTAAGCCATTCAGTTTGCGGTACTTTATTACAGGAGCTCTAGTAAACGACCACAGGGAGCCAGTGGAGAGTTTTGAGCAGAAGAGTTACACAATCTGGCTGACTTTTAAAGGAATCTCGCATTGTTGCCGTGTTACAAAGAGTGCAATCAAATGAACCAGTTAGGATGCAAATGTAATAACCTGGGGGGGAGGTGATGGGGAGCAAGGTGGTAGTCCGGGGAGAGGAAATGAGAAAAACAAAGCCAAGAGAATACGCTGATTTGATTGGATGTGGGGAGTGTGTGTAAGAACCAAGGGTGCCCGCATCCTGTAAAATTTTTTTAATGTTTATTTATTTTTGAGAGACAAAGAGACACAGCGTGAGCACGGGAGGGGCATTGAGAGAGGGAGACACAGAATCCGCAGCGGGCTCCAGGCTCCGAGCGGTCAGCGCAGAGCCCGACGCGGGGCTTGAACTCACGAACTGTGAGATCATGACCTGAGCCGAAGTCAGAAGCTTAACAGACTGAGCCACCCGGGCGCCCCAGGGTGCCCACATCTTAATATTCTTCATCTTCAGCTTGTGGAGCCTCTCTTTCTCCTGACTATTCTTATTTTTTTTTATCGACATCTCTGTGTCTGTTTTTCCTTTAAATGATAATGTTCCCCAGAATTTGGTCTTCTTCCTCCACAATCTATAGATTCTCCTTATAGATCACAGCCAAACCAATGACTTCAACGTTCACTGGCATTTTGATGACTCCCAGGTCCCTGATTCCATCTTTGATTTCCCTCCTGAGTGCCAGAAACCTAGATCCACACGCCATTAGGCATTCCCACGTAGCTATCCCACAAGCTTCTGTTTCTCCCAAAATTGGACTCATTGTTTTCCCCTAGGTGTGCTGCTGTTCCTCCTATATTCCTTTCAGTGTACCTCGGAAGTTCATATGTGGCTTCAGCTTTAGGTGGTTAGACCTAAACAATTGAGTTAGGGCTCAAACAATGTTGTCAGGGTCCCCCTTTCCCCCCACCTCTGCTCTACTTCTATATGTCTATTGGATTCATTCTCTGCTTCTCTACATTCATCAGAAATGATGGGGAATGGGTCGAGCGTGTACCCTTACAGCTCGCGATCCAAAAGAGTGAGAGGCCTTCTCTCTTCTTTGATCCACCCGTCAAATATCGGAATAGTTCCTGATTGGTTTTGTTTGGCCCATATGCCCAGTCTGGAGCCCAATCACCGGGGCCAGGAGGATCGGGTACTCTACTTGGCTGGCCTTGGTTCTATGCCCATCTTCAAGGGACGCCATTTCTGACATGGCACAGTACATGGAGTAGGGGAGCTACGGCTCCCTACAGGAAACTTATCAGAAGAAGGAATACCGGGCAAGGACCGCAGACGTATACTCCAGTCACACTGCCAGATTCACAGCGATTCACAGTGATCACTTAGAATAATTAATTTTGGTAACTTGTCTGACAATTCGCTGGACATGTACTTCCCTCACCAGACTGGAACTCATGAAAGTGTGACTGTGTATTTTCAGTGACCCCAGTATCCCGTGCTTAGTAAATATCTGTAGGTGCTTAGTAGGTGCTTAGTAAATATTTGACGAATGGTTGGCTTCCCAACCCGTCCAAAGGCTTGCCTTTTCTGATCTATGCCCACCCTGCCACCAGAGTGATCTTATAAAGTAAATCTGCTTATGTTACTTCTCTGCTTGTAATCACAGGCTTCTTGGAGATTTCAAACTAAATCCCTTAGCTTACCATGAAGAGGCCTCATCGCTTGTCAATTCTCCACTTGCCCCTAATGCTCGTCTTTTCCTGCTTACTGTTCCTCGCCTGCTTACTGTCTTGTACATTATTCTGTCTCCAGTGCTTTTCTTCCAATCTTTTCTCCGCCAACGCCAAGAAATCCTTCACAATTTGGCTCCTGTCACCTCTTTCAGAAACGTTTCTTGGATCTGTCGGGCAGCCTCCTCTAAGCTCCTAAAACATGCAACGTTCCTAATACTTACCATATTTTGCTGCCCTGTCTATATTCCAAGCTCCTTAGAGGCAAGGGTTTTTGACTAATTTTTTGCTGACCAGTACCCCAAATCCTCCCCCAAAACAACCAGTGGTTTCTTTATCTCTGAGTTGCTACCTCCATTGCAATATACAACACAATCATTAGTGTCGCTCATCCTTCTAGAGGATACATGTATTATTAATCCCTGCACCCAGTATGGTGCTGTTGAGTTGCTCTGACTTGACTAAAATGTCAAATATGGAGTGGAATCACAAAAGAAAGTATTATATATACTTAAGGCAGTTTTTAACTTGAAATATAGAAATAAATACCCATTTGTTTCTTTAACAATTTTTGTTTGTTTGTTTGGGGCGGGGGTGGGGGGTGGGGGAGAGACAGAGCACAAGCTGGGGAGGGGCAGAAAGAGAGGGAGACCCAGAATCCAAAGCAGGATCCAGGCTCCTAGCCATCAGCACAAGGGCTTGAACTAACAAACCGTGAGATCATGACCTGAGCCGAAGTAGGACGCTCAACCTACTGAGCCACCCAGGCACCCCATGTACCCATTTATTCCTGAGGTATGGCCATGGCCTTTTCCTTCAGTATGAGTCTATTGTTTGGAATCCTATTGGGTTTTTTTCTTTGGTTTGTTTGGTTGTTTTGGTTTTGTTTTGATCATGCCTGCCTCATTTATTTCAAAGAATCATTATCTTTCTTTTCCATGCAACCTTTTTTTTTAGCAGTAATACAATAGAAGCAAACATTTGCAACTCAAAGTTTTTAACAATTGGAAGAATTTAAACAGAATTTGTAATGATGAAAATCCCAAGCTTTATGGTGGATGCTTTCCTCAGGTAGAATGTTCTTAAGTAGGCTCCAGACCCAAAGCAGAGCTTGAACTCATGACGCTGAGATCAAGATGCTCCACGGACTGAGCCACCCAGGCGCCCCGCCTAAGATAAAATGTTTTAAAACCAAAACGTATCATCTTTGATTTCCAGTTTTGGTTTCTTTAATGTGGAATACAAACTGAAACACTAAGAAAGGATATAAAAGGACTGAATATTTGTAAAATTTTGTTACTTTTTTCAGTCTCAGTTATTTCACCCACAAATAAGTCAAAGCAATTATTTTGAACTTTTATTGAGTCATTCCAAACCATTGTTTTCATAGATGCGATTGTTTTCGCATTCATATTTCACTAATTTGCATATTTTGTCAATTTATATGATTAAAATGAACAAAACAAATAACGTGCTACAATTTGCCAGCGGGAGCTGAGACGCATAAGCCTGGCTAAGGGCATTCGGTGTGCTGTGGGCATCAGTCAGCATGCTTTGGACGAGAGGACGCTGGATAAGGGAATTTTGAATGGAGTATTAACCCCATTTTCCAGATGAGGCAACCAAGGCTTAGAAAGTTCAGACATTTGCCCATTTTTAGTAAGTGATTCATACATGAAAACCTCAAACAGAGATACAGCAAAGGGAAACAACCGAACCATGTAAAGGTCAAAGAAAACTTACGAGGAGGTAATGCTTGAGCTGAGTCTAGAAGGTAATAGAAGTGGGGAGAGAACATTCCAGGCAGAGAAAACAAAGGTAATAAAGTCCAAAACGGTTGTGAAAAATAAAGGATTTTCCAAATAAATCTGTTTGGAGTCCAGGGTCATCAGGTGGGGAGTGCTTGGAGACCCAGACTCCAGGGGCGGCGGGTGGGTTCCGTGGCAATTAGTTTAAGTTTACTTAGAGCCACTGGACCACTTTCCTTGGAGAAATTCAACTTCTCTATTTCACAATTAGATTTGTATTTTAGGAAGATTCCTGCCAGATGATGGAGGATGGACGGGCCAGGGTAAGGGAGACTCCCTGGGAGGGGGGCCCGGGGGCCAGAGATAGGAACCTGCAGCAGTCAGTGCTGGCCACGTCCGCACATGGTGTTCTCTTCCCAAAACACCTCCTCGCTTTATCCAGCAAGTGCGGGCAAAGATAAGGGAGCAGTGCTGCTGCTGTTTCTGCCATCCCCACCACTGGCTTCAATACAATTGTTTCTGGCAATATTCTCTACCTACCCACTTGCCATGGATGTGGTGGCTTATGAGTGGGGTTGCAGCCATAAAAGAAGAATGGTGATGGGTAGTTAGGTGCCCCCTCTCTACGGAGGTTAAATATGCTTTTTTGGGCGAGGCTAGAAACCTACTAAAACATTAGATGTCATTTTTATAATTATAAGGTAAAATGAAAGAGCATGCCCTGAAAGTTGAAAAGCAAATAAATGAATACAAATGTATATCCAGTTGGTGGCATAGACTATTGCACGTAATCTGAAATCTCAGTGGTCTATGAACCCAGAGCGGTATGTATCTTAAAGAATTCCACCCTTGCGAAATAAACCGTAAGAGACTCTTTACAATAGAGAATAAACTGAGGGTTGATGGAGGGAGGTGGGTGGGGGGGCATTAAGGAGGGCACTTGTGATGAGCACTGGGTGTTGTATGTAAGTGATGAATCATTAAGTTCTACCCCCGAAAACAATGTTACACTGTATGTTAACCAACTAGAATTTAAATAAAAATTTGAAAAGGAAAAAAAGAAAGAATTCCACCCTTCAAAAAAAAAAAAAAAGCTTAAACTATTTCCAGTAATCATATTGATAGAAGTGATATTAGTACTGATATTCTGAGACTTTTGGCAGATATTGTAGGATTATGCCAATGAATGACGTGATAGTCTATCATTTCTGGTACTCAAAACTGGAATTCTTAGGATGTGGATAAGAGACACAGATTAAAGAAATTAGGTAAAAACTATGAAGCCCTAAATTTAAGTAGGGGGGAGGGCATCGGTATAAATTCATGATGTATTTTATCTTAAAATGACAACAACAAAACATATTACCCATCTTAGTCCACAAAAAAGGCCTAGAAACCGGGGCACCTGGGTGGCTCAGTCGGTTGGGCATCCGACTTCGGCTCAGGTCGTGATCTCGCAGTTCATGGGTTTGAGCCCCGGGTTGGGCTCTGTGCTGACAGCTCAGAGCCTGGAGCCTGCTTCGGATTCTGTGTCTCCCCCTCTCTCTGCTCTTCCCCTGCACACACTCTGTGTGTCTCTCTCAAAAATAAATATTTAAAAAATTTAAAAAAACAAAAAAGCCTAGAAACCGAGCAACCCAGTTTCAGTGCACAACCTTAGTGCTCTGATTACAGTCTCCAAATACCATTTCCCAGTAAAAAGAACCAGGCCTCTTTGGCGAAAGCGTTGCAGTCAAGTCAGGTAGGAAATGCAAAATGGCTCCGAAACATCTCGTCATATCACTTAGCAAGGAAGCCACCAATGACAACCAGAGTCATGCTAAATGGACCCAGGAGCCAACTTAGAAAGTCTCTTCGTTGGCTAGAAATGGTACGATCTCGGCATTCACAAGAAAAATAATTACAGGGGATTAAAGTGAATCAAGTATGTTTAAGTCAACGAACTGCTAAGCACACACACACACACACACACACACACAGAAATTGTTCACCATAGGATACTAGTGAACAACTCATTATTTTGAAAATCAGTCAACTTTTATTCTGCCTTTCCTAAAAAAGTTTACTACTCTGTATGTAACTAACCCATAGATGGAGGGGAAGTTTCTATCTATAGAGGTATTTAATAATAAAATGAAGCGATACTAGAAATTAAAACATCACCATTGTCAATCCCTAATTAATCAATTAATGCATCGAAAGCTAACATCACAAAAAGTGACAACAAGCAGTATGTAAAACAGGCATGCAATCAGCAAAATCCAAACTGAGGGACTTTACAGGGTATAAACAGCTTAGTTTCTTCTTCAACAAATAAACTGCAAGGTGGGGGGGGGCAGAAACAGTAGGGAACTACAACATGAGTAGACTCCAAACCCTACGGCATCAGCATCACCTTGGCACTTGTTCGAAGTGCAAATTCTCAATCAAGCTCCATCTTGGACTTAGAGTCAGAAGCTCTGGGGTGGAGCCCAGCAGTCTGTTTTAATAAACCTTGAAGGCGGTTCTGATGCACTCTAGTTGGAAAACTGCTGCAACAGACTGGAAGAAATTTCCATTGTTTATCAACCAATTGCAATACGGTTGTCTTATTTGGCTCTTGATTCTGAAAAGACTGAACAGTTTTGCCATCTATAGACAACTTATGATATCAAGGAATTATGAATTTTTAGCTATGTAAAATGATACTGAGAGATTTTATACGTGTGTGTGTATGTGTGTGTGTGTGTGTGTGTGTATGCATACATGCTTAAAAGTCCTGAAATATTTATGGATAAAAGACAGGATGCCTAGGATTTGCTTCAAAATACCACAGGAGGCAGGCAGGGGTAGACTAAGATTGGCCACGAGTTAATTGTTGAAGTTGAGTAATGGGTATCTCAGAGTTCTTTACTTTTTAAGACTTTTAAGATTTTTTCCATTCTAAAAAGTTTAAAAACTCAAAGGAAAAAGTAAATTAAAAGACTATAACTTAAGCGGAATTAATCCAAAAAAAGAAAGTAACGGCACCTTTACTTGTACTGAAGAGCAGTACTGAAATACACAAAATAATTAAGTACAAGTGTACTTAAAAAAAGCCCCACTACATCCTACAATGTGGCAAAATGATTTGATTTGGAGGTAAGGGAATTCTGGGTGCTCATCAACCCAATGATGCCATCGTACGTCCCTGACACTGCAGAGGATGACTTCTGCAGAAGAAGAGGACCGCAGTCTGGTCAAGGGCATAGGAGTACCTATATGCATTTGCTTTCCAGCTTCCAAAGTGACTTAAGATTTTGGAATGCTATCTGTTAACAAATTCAGATTTACCTGCAGTTTTTCAAAGTTTACTGCTTGAGCAGCCTTTTAGGAGTGCAACCTGAGTAGGCAAATGCAGGCATTAGAACGCTCGGTTTTTCCCTAAACTAGAATAGGGACAACTATCCTCTACACAGGCGAAGTAGCCAAATCATACATTTTGAGAGTTGTTCAGAGGCTTCTCTGGCTTGAAATGTCATCTCCAATATTCAGTGATGGCCTGGATCTAGTCATCCAGATGAGTAGTTTTGAAAGTTTTCAGGGCAAGTAATTAAAAGAAAAACACTGTAAGGTTGCATAGCCCTTAATATATCCTCGAATTTACCCTCCTGTGACGTGGTAGCTTTATTTCATTTGTAATACATCTACTGAGCTCTTTTAGAAACAGGGTGAAGAGAAGTTACTCTCCTTCCTTTTGACCCTTCTTATTCACCCTCTTTCACTGAAATACACTTTTTTATTTAAAATGTTTTTCTTAAATTTTATTTATTTTTGAGAGAGAGAGACAGAGCACAAGTGGGGGAGGGGCAGAGAGAGGGAGACACAGAATCCGAAGCAGGCTCCGGGCTCCGAGCTGTCAGCACAGAACCCAACACGGGGCTCGAACCCACGAACCGTGAGATCATGGCCTGAGCCGAAGTCAGTTGCTTAACCGACTGAGCCACCCAGGCGCTCCTGAAATACACTTTTTGATTAGAAAGCCCTATTATCAAAACCTAAGGAGGTGGGTGGTAGGACGGACTACAAAGTCTCACTTTACAAAGTCATTGACAGAATTTTCTGTGTGGCTCCTTCTCCTCTTATGCTTTATTCTAGAGAGCCATTTTTGTCATCATTGTTATCATCATCATTATCGTCTTCATGATCGTTCTTTTAATTATCATTTTGCCCAGAATAGTCCATGGCATTTTGGCCATTAAGAAATCATCACCATTATCCTTATCAGTCAGTCCTTCTGAGAAAAGCAACCTAGAAATAAAGATTTCTGTTCCATGTCATCTGCTTGAGCTTTTTCTGTTTCCCGCGTCAAGGAAACAAGAGCAAGAATGACAAAAAAATCCCCAACTTCGGCGCCCATAATCTCTAGCGGAAGAGAGAAGAGCTGAGGGGAGAGAATCAGCATAACCTGTGGGGAGGCACCGGAGAGCCCGGCTTAACTTCAGACGGCCTCGGTTCAAATCCCAACTCTGCCACTCACTAGCTAAGTAATGTTGAGCAAGTGACTTAACCTCTCCTGCCTCAGTTTCTCCATCTGTTAAATGAGGATAAGGGGGCACCTGGGTGGCTCGGTCAGTTGAGCATCCCATTCCTGATTTGGGCTCAGGTCGTGATCTCGCAGTTTGTGGGATCCGGTCCTGCGTTGGGCTCTGTACTGACAGCATGGAGCCTGCTGGGGACTCTCTTTTCCCTCTCTCTCTCTCTGCCCTTCCCCCTCTCTCAAAGAAATGTTTTAAAAAATGAGGGTAGGAACAGTGATTACCTTATGGGATCATCTTGAAATAATTCTTAATTAGATAATCCATAAAACACTGAAGTTTATCCACATATTTGATCAATTTCTGTGTTGATCGTTGTATCTTATATCCCACACCTTCCTCTTGGTGTTCTTTTTTGTCCTGGAAATGTATCCATATCTATATATTGTTAAATAAGCAAGTTCTACGCACAAGGTGGGGCTCGAACTCACGACCGCAAGACCAAAGGTCATATGCTCCGCTGACTGAGCCAGCCGGATGCCCCCAAAATATATCCTTTAACAATTCAATTATCTTGGACTCTGTAGCTCTGACAATACTGCCTCCCGGTTTTGCTTCCAACTGTTGGGTTAGTTGCACATAAGACTCTGGACTGATAAGTATTCTCCTCAGCTTTGAAGATATTGCCCCACTGTCTTCTGGGTTTTATGCCATTGCGAAGTTTGCTATCGGTTTAACAGCCGTTACTTTGCAAATAACCCGTCTTTTCTCATTGGCTGAGCATGTGCATCTAAGGAGACTACCGATAAGTGACCAGACTTCTCCCTCCACACAAGATTTCTGATTCCACGGACCGCACAGGGGATGACCATGGTCCAAGCGCCCTCTCCTCCTTTACGAAGGAGCATGGCAGGAACTAAAGGCTGTTGTGACCAAAAGGAAGCAATGTAAGATCGCTTACATGTAACCCTAACCCTGCCTCCAGGGGAGGACGAGGAGTGCCTTCCCAAGGACCCAGAAGGCCGCACAAGGGTATCAAGGGAACTGCCGAGGACCCTCGTTTTTTTTTTTTTGGACCCTCGTTTTTATACTCTCATGAGCTACTTCTTTCCTTCTCACGCTTTCCGCGATAGGACAGTTGTGTGTTTTGAGCTTTTTAGGCAAGTATGATAACGTAGTACATTTGAAAAGTTTTAGTTTAGCCCTTCCTGGCTAATGTTTACGTTCAGATTATTAAAAACATGACTCCAGGAATATGGTACAAAACAGATCTCTCCTTGTAGATGAAATAGCTAACATTTTGGCCTCTTTATTGATCTTAGGTCATATATTTGGCTTGGGAAAAAATGCACAACAAATAGTTCCACTGAAGAGTAATACAAACTAACTTCTCCTTCCAGATCGCTAAATGCTCCGGGGAGCCAACTTCCACGGTATACGGCACACAGCACAGACTTGAGAGTCGGTTCCACGGAAAGCATTGGTGTAAGCCAAAAAGAAAGATGCTATTTGTTTCTTATTACGTAGACATCACCTGAACTTATCTAATCAACAAACTTTTTTTTTTTTTAAATTTATCTGTGACTGAAAGTACTATCATGTTTGGTGGGTGCCATTCTCTTTAGAATCATATCCAAAAAGTCTAGAAATAACTCAGAATTAGAAAGTGGCCCAAGTGCTACGTCTGTCGATGGCTCCTGCTACAAAATAGTTGCAGTCTAATTTGAATGTTTAAAAAGAATGACAGGAATTATAGGGCTCTTCCTGATTTCAAGAGAACTTCCCAGAAGGAGGCGGAGGACCCAGAAATCCACCTGCCTGCTTGGTGGCAGCTCGTGAAGGGGCAAGGCCAAGAATCTTCTGGATGTTCTGTGAAGAAAACAGAATTAAAACTCGGTTTGAATATGAGATGTAGAGAAGAGTATATTACATGGATCACATATGAAGAGAGGCCACATAAATTAAAAGTACCGTTATGACCTAAAATAGGACAATTATTACTGTGTTATTTTTAAAAAGGCCTACGACATGATGGGAGTTCATACAACAATTAAAGTACTGCCACCTAATGGGACCTGGTCTACAGCCAAAGAGTGGGTTTTTTCAAGTGAAGAATCATTAAAAGAGGTAATCTTTCTTTCAACATGAACCATATAAAACATATTCATTAGCTGTTTCTTGTAGCAAGGCCTTTTCTTTGAATACGAATCATCAGCTGGAGTTAGTCATTACTGCACCGTCTAAAGCTGAAACCGAGATGTTAAATTTCAGTTTTATTAAAGTGATAAGGGCACTTAGGTTCCTGCAAAGCAATCTGAGTCCAGAGTCCTCCTAGATTTCCAGCACCTCCCTTCATCTTGTCCACGTGTCCCATTGCATCTAATTCAACGGCTTTTTAAAAAAATTTTTTTAATGTTTATTTATTGTTGAGAGACAGAGAGACACAAGCATGAGCAGGGGAGGGGCAGAGTGGGGGAGACACAAAATCTGAAGCAGGCTCCAGGCTCTGAGCTGTCAGCACAGAGCCCGACGCGGGGCTCGAACCCACGAACCGTGAGATCATGACCTGAGCCGAAGTCGGTCGTCTAACCAACTGAGCCACCCAGGCGCCCCAAATTCAACAGTTTTTTTAATTCACCTTCATTAAACTAGTTCTCATAAAAATAACTATTTTTATACTCACATTTTATAAGGTACTATAACATTAAATTAAATTACATGAATACAGCGACAAGTAAAACCAGCATAAACTGTTTTGGGATAAATACAGGCTCTTGAAAAAGCAATGACTCACCTGGTAGAAGCAGACAGGCGTGGGCGTACTAGAGAGCAACCATGAGGGGGGAGTGTGATGCGGGGATTGCATGCTATGCTTCAAAGAGGGAAGTGAGAGGGTTTATGAGTGTGGAGAGCTTCAGTAAAGGTCAGGTGTTAAGATTTCATACAGCATTTCTAAGACAGAAAAACCTTAAAGATCATCTACGTTTTCTTGCTTGGTCTCCTTTTGTATTTGAGGAATTCCAATGAAAACTTAAAAAGGTATGATTGTTTGTCCAAAGTTACGAAGGTAAATGAAGAGCAGAGTTAGAATTAAAACTCATGTGTCTTGATTCTTAATCGGATGGATTCTCTTACACAGTACATCCAGTACATCCTATACTAACAGTTCCCGTCTTCAGAACAAGCTCCACCCCACGGGAAGGCAGGTTAGCGTGTGTATATCCATTCACTCAATAGTTATCGAGGACCTACTGTCCATAAGCACCATGAGGATACCCATGAACCGTGAGATCATGACCTGAGCCAAAATCAAGAGTTGGACGCTTAATCGACGGAGCCACCCAGGCGTGCCCGATGCCCTTTAAATTACAGGTTGACTATAATTTACAGAAGACAACTGACAGGAAAATAGGAAATATTTTGAAGCGTAGACTGTTGACAGTCTCATTTATGAAATAAAAACATATAAATGACTATTGGACATAAGTCCACTGCTCTAGATGGGGAAGAGCTCAAACAGCAACAAGAATGTTAGAACGGAGGCACTTTAGTAGCCAAGGCTTAAGTTCATGGAAGCTCTATACTTTGTTCTCTTTGTGGCTCTTGTCACAGGCTTCCTTTGGGAACACTAAATTAGGTTTATCAATGTTACATTACTCAAGTATTTGTATTTTAATGTAAATGCTCTGTATTTACTGAATGCAATCTTATCCTTTAGTGAAAATTTTCTAAAAAATTTTAATGTTTATTTATTTTTGAGAGAGAAAGAGAGAGCATGATCAAGGGAGGGGTAGAGAGAGAGGGGGATACAGAACCTGAAGCAGGCTCTAGGCTCTGAGCTGTCAGCACAGAGCCCGATGCGGGACTCGAACCCATGAACCACGAGATCATGACCTGGGTTGACGTCAGAAGCTTAACCCACTGAACCACCCAGGCACCCCTCCTTCAGTGAACTTCTAAATAACCTGTTCAAATTCCTATAGTCTCACAAATGAGCCCAGGTCTTATCATGGTTTTTCTTAGATAAAAATTACTCTGTCTCCTGATCCATGAAGTCTTTTCCTTGAAAACACATGTAGGAACTAAGTGATGGTCTTACGACAAATGACCTAAGAAAAAGAGTAGAGGTAACCATTCTCTCCACCATAGTAATAACATTCAACACTCTTATGCACTTTAAAGTTTACAAATAGGGGGCACCTGGGTGGCTCAGTTGGTTAAGCATCTGACTGTTGATTTCAGCTCAGATCATGATCTCACTGCTCATGAGATCAAGCCCCCATGTTGGGCTCGCAGAGCCTGCTTGGGGTTCTCTCTCCCTATCTGCCTTCCCCTGCTCTCTATCAAAATAAACAAATAAACTTAAACACACACACACACACACACACACACACACACACACACACACACACACACATTTGGAGGGCCTGGGTGGCTCAGTCGGTTAGGCGTGAATCACAGTTCGTGAGTTCGAGCCCCGCGTTGGGTTTTGTGCTGACAGCTCAGAGCCTGGAGCCTGCTTCGAATTCTGTGTCTCTGCCCTTTCCCTGCTCATGCTCTCTCTCTCTCTCTCTCTCTCTCTCAGAATAAACATTAAAAAAATTTTTTTTTAAAAGTACATAAATTCAAACCCATAGAATGTATACACCAAGAGTGAGCCCCGATGTAAATCACGGACTTTGGGTGATAATGAAGTGTTGCTGTAGGTTCACTGACTGGAAACGAATGTACCAGTCTGGTGCTAGGGGGTGACAGTGGGGGAGACTGAACATATGTGGGGACAGGGACTATATGGGAAGTCCCTGCACCTTCCATTCAGTTTTGCTGTGAACCGAAAACTGCTCTAAAAAATAGTCTATAAAAAAAATGCATGTAAAGACTATAAAAATATATGGACACATAACAATAGTTTATGCCCCTTTCTCATTGCTTGCCTCCCAACTTTTTGAAACATTGCTAAACAGGATAACCTAAAATAAAGACAAGTGTTTCTGAAGCTCTGTCTCACAGTGCCAGGCATTGTTCTCATTCAATCCCCCAACCAGGCGGTGAGGTGGGCTTATTATCCTCACATGCAGATGAAGAATAATTCGACTGCCAGGCCGTGACTCAGCAAATGCTTACTGAGTGCGACCCTGTGCAGCAGATAGTTTTCCCTATATTATCTCCTTTATATCTTTCAACAACCTCATCCTGACTCGACCTGACTGCTTTCCTCTAATCTCCTTTTTTTCCCTTTCTTTCTTTCTTTTTTTTTTTTAAGTGGGGCTTGAACTCACGACCCCGAGATCAAGAGTCGGACGCTCTACTGACTGAGCAGCTGGGCGCCCCTTTCCTACATCTCTTAATTCGCCTATTTTTCGGGCGTTCTGAATGCGTAAGATTAGTTTAGAAATACTTTGCTAAAAGACAAAAGTTTTAATATATTATGAAGATGATATGGAAGAACACAACACACATGCAAAATATAATACGATTTGGTAAGCTTATAGAAAAATATATAAAACGATTTTGAATTTCTGTCCAGTCCTGTGTCATAAATAGGGTAACAACTGAGGAGTGTATCTCAGAAGGGAAAAACAAAGGAAAAACGTTTTCCCATAATCATGCCTTTTATTGGCAGGAAACCCAGAAAAATACCATTACAGGATTTGCGTTCCTTCCTCTTTGTAAAGGATAAGAGCCGGTGATCAAGAAAAGGAAGTTGTTGGTTGCTAACTGGATATTTTGGGAAGACCCAGGTCACTAGCCATAAAGACATTCAGCTAAATGTTATTTCTTAGTCATTTAGCTAAAATAACTCAGCCATGGCAATCCTTAGTTTATTCTTTGTTAGTTTCTCTGGCATCAAGCAAACAGCCTTCACTTCCAATTGATAATTTCTCATCAAGTTCCCATAACATATTCTTTACTATATCCACAAAGCGGTGTGAAAATCCAATCACATCAAATGGCCCAACCCAGCAGCCCCACAGTTTTCACGTTACATCTAAGTAAACTGTTTGGGGGGCACCTGGGTGGCTCAGTGGTTAAGGTGGCTTAGTCGGTTAAGTGGTTAAGTTAAGCATCTGACTCTTGATTTCAGCTCGGGTCACAATCTCATGGGTTTATGAGTTCAAGCCCCCAATCAGACTCCATACTGTCATTGTAGAGCCTGCTTGGGATTCTCTCTCTCCACCCCTCCCTGTTGTCTCTTAAAATAAATAAATATGCTTCAATAAGCTGTTTGGGAGAAAGGATGTAAAGATGAAATATTTACTGAAGAAAATGACAGTACACTGGGGTACCTGAAATACACTGTTGGGTCAGCAGTCAGAAGACCTGAGTTCCAGTACTGGCAACCCAGGCAAAGAAACAACAGGCAGTGTCTTCTCACCTTTCCAAATTTCAGCTGCCCTCCCCCCTTGAAAGGAGCGGGATGGCCAGATCAATCATTTTCAACCCTTTAATCCTTTCTTTAAACAAAATCTCATGAAAGAAACCCACTACAGAAAACAGATAAAATACTGAAGGGACCTGAAGCCTCCTGCTGGACCTTTCAAGCTTCTTCACCAAGCACCTTCAAGGAGCCCAAGTCCCCTGTCGCTCTAGCATTCTAGAACGTGACTATGTTGTAACAAATTATAATGCAGATTTGCACACATTTCTTACAAAGTGGAAATCGAAATTCTGAAAGAAACATGAGCACATCAAATCTGCACTATAGTGATGTCACTTCCTTTGTAATACTGAATGAATATTTTCTGTCCTAAGTTGTCTAAAGGCCTTGCTGGTGATAAAGGTCTTTTTTTTTTTTGAGGGGGTGGAGGTACGTCAGACAATCAAGTGACAATCCTAATCTCTCTCTCTCTTATAACCATCCTTCCAATGAACACTTTCCTAGATCTCTTGTTTAGCCCTTTATTTGAGGAGCAGTCAAGGAGAATGCTCTGAATTTTAGTTTAGTGCTGGAAGACAAGATGTATGTTTGTATGTTACAGATGTATAAACGGATGTATGTATGTACGTATTTTTAATCTTATAATGGGTAGGAGGATGCAGCTGGCACTGGGTGGGGTATCTAAGACTCAGAATTAAACTGAAGCCTTACTCATTTGAAAAACCAAAAGACAGGGATTAGTGCAACCATAGCAGCTAATGATAATAGTGAGAGGATCCTGGAAAACAGCTAACAGAGGAGTTCAAAACTACACTGAAACTCTGCCCACATCTCTTAAACTATGCGTGCACTAGACAGCCTTCAAGCAGCCCAGATGAGACTAACATAGCAGAGATCTCAGGTACAGCCGACCACAGAGGAGAGTTCAGAGTGTGAATGCCAAGTTAATTGCCTGCTTAACTAAAAGACTCACCACTCTTTCAAAGAATCATAGAATCCAGAGTCTATACAATCTATCAGAACAATGTCTAAGATACAATCCAAAATAATTAAATATACCAACAAACGAGAAACTTAGCCCATACTTGAGAGAGCAGGCGACAGAGTCCAACCTTCAGATTATCCAAATGTTGAAATTAGTAGATAAGGTTTTTATTTTAAAGTAACTAAATAACTATGCCTACAAGCATAAAATATGCTCATAATAATAAATGAACAAATAGGAAATCTCAGCAGGGAAAAAGGATCACAAAAAAAGAACCAAATGGATATTGTAGAACTAAAAAAACATTGTATCAAAATTTAAAAACCATTGTATGGGGGGGCACCTGGGGTGGCTTAGTCAGTTAAGCATCCGACTCTCGGTTTCGGCTCAGGTTATGGTCTCACAGTTTTGTGGGTTCGAGCCCTGCATCGGGCTCTGTGCTGGCAGTGCACAGCCTGCTTGGGGTTCGCCCTCTCACCCTCTCTGTCTACCCCTTCCCCGCTCATGCTGTCTATCAAAATAAATTTAAAAATTAAAAAAAAAAAAATTAAAAATCATTGTATGGATTTAAGGTTAATTCAGATTAGGGATGACAGAGGATCAGTAAACTTGAAGACAAATGAAGAGAAATTATCCTGCTTAAAGAACAGAGAGGAAAAGATTTTTAAAAATTGAACAGAGCCTCAGTGTCCTCTTAGACAATACTGAAAAAACAGACAAACATATAAGACACTGGAATCACAGAAAAAGAGGGAAGGAATGGGCAGGAAAAACAACTGTAGCTCGATCAAGAAAAAAAGAATTAATACCGTAGGCACATCCAATCAAACTGCTGAAAAACCAAACATAAAAAAAAAAAAAATCTAAAAGCAGCCAGAGAAAAATGACACATTATCTACAGGGAAAAAAAGATAGGAAGGACTTTTCATCAGAAACAATGGAGGCCAGAAGACAGGGGAAGGGCATTTTAAAAAGCTGAAAGGATTAAAACAAACAAAACCCCTAGTCAACCCAGAATTGCATATCCAGTGAAAATATCCTTCAAGAATATAGATAAAAGTATTTTCAGATAAACGAAGATTAAGAGAATTTGTTGCCAGGAGACTTGCACTGTAAACACGATAAAAACAAAACAAAACAAAACAAAACAAAACAAAACAAAAGACAAACCCCAGAAAAACAAAGGAATCACTTGATGCTGTACTGTGAGGTACAGGTAGTAAGCAGGGGCCCGCTTCTTCTCCTGTTACACCCCACCAACAATTCTGCACTCGCTTGTATTGACTTGTACAGTCTTGTATTCGCTGTACACGTTCAAGCCTCCGTGCTGTTCCTCACACTACTTCCGATGCCAAGAACGCTCTGTTAAGACTGGAAAGCCCCTACTCGTCCTTCAAGATACAACAAAATGGCCCCTCTGTATAAACTCTTACTTTCATCCCTTAGCCATTTGGCTTCCATAGCATGGTCTTCCCTCCGATACCATTTTGCGCGTGAACACACAGACAAAGGGCATCAATCATACTCTATTACTTATGGATCTATCTCTCCACAAAGAGTATGAGTTTCACAGGGTAGAGACCACTGCTTTTTACCCTGTATTCTCAGCATCAAAGAATTCCTGGCATAGCATAAAGACTTGAGTCAATCTTCGGCAAGACAGGCGATATTCTAAATAAAGCCTTGAACTCCTGCACTGAAACAATTCGCAGAGATCAGAGTAAGATAATGCCTGAATAATCTGTTCTTCTCACGTACTAGCTAAGCTATCATTTTCTAAACTTCATGCAATTCTCTGATTTTAAGTTAAGTGCTAAAAATGAAAATACCCTGCTTGTAGATGAGCTATACTGACATTAATGAATTGAGCTCTAAGTCCTGAAGTGACATATGTTAATGATGTGGCACAGGAGATGGCAGGCATCTGGTCTTCTCATTTTGATGACTTTAAGATATACTGACAAGACATAATTAGAACCTGTTTTTATACATTCACAAGGCATATCAAAATTCTTTGCCCCAGGAAAGCCAAGGGTGAAAAAAAAAAAATATGCTTATTTTTATCTCTCTCCTGAGCACACAGCTGTTCAAAGAGACCCTGACAAATTTTCACCGATACTTTTCCAGATAATAGTCGTACACACATCAAGTAATATATTAAGATATGGGTGACAAAAGAAAAAAGATAAAACTCTTTCTTCCATTCTTCCTCAGAACAACTAATCCTTTTTGCTTTCAAAGAAAGGGAATTCTATTCATAGGTTTTATAGTCACATAAATTCATAAGAATCGACCGCTTTCCCCTTAGCTGTTTACCAGGTAAATCTGCTTGAGTTTTTATTGATTTAGAGCACTTTTTTAATAGAGGAGATCACTATTTACGTAATCTATTACTGACTCGTACTAACAAGAAAATTTAAAAGGCAATTAAGGAAATTTCCTCCTATTCTTGAATTCCACCACCACCCTGGACCAACTTGACACCTCCGATGGGAGCTGGCAGACCTACCATTTCCGCTGCTACAAACTCACACAAAGGAAACAGCTGCGGTGTGAAGGTCAAGGCAGCTAAGCACTAATCACTAAACGTTAAGGGATGTTAAAAAGGGGGAAAGATAAAATGAGAAAAATTAATTAGATTTATTTTCAGTTAATGACAGACATACCACCCTGCTTCAATCTTTAAAAAGCAACTTTGTCCTATCTGGGCCGCGAAACAAATACTAATTTTAAAAAATACCCCAAAGGAGGGGGTACTTATTTTTTTTTAAATGTCACCCTAAGAACCGCTAACACTGTGTATTATTGTCTTGTGATCATCGTAACATGGTGAGATGGTACACTCGCCCCCATTTCACCTTTGTGGAAAGACTCAGAGAGGTTCTAGGACTTTCCCGAGGACACTCGGCTACTTAAGTGTCAGCAACAGTCAAAACCTGGTGCTTTACTTCCAAAACCTGTATCTCCTCAACCTTATGTTGTCTTCCTCCTCTCTCCCCATCATTTCAAAGTTTCTCAAGTAGGAATGTGTCTTAAAATCTGTTACATGATCAGTATAGTATTACTTCCACTTTTCCTGGAAAGCTCTTAAGTCAATGGTGAATCACTTAATTAACTAATAACATCCTACTATGGGAAAAAATAAGTAACGGATGAAAACCAGATTCACAAATATTTATGTGAACTAGCAATACATCATAAAATTGTGTTAGTTTAGGTTCAAAGTTCAATCATTGTTCAATCTGCTTCTACTCTGAATGACTAGTATAATGGAATTAATTTTAGGGGCACCTGGGTGGCTCAGTTGGTCAAGCGGCCGACTTCAGCTCAGGCCATGATCCCATGGTTTGTGAGTTCGAGCCCCGTGTCAGGTTCTCTGCTGTCAGCGCAGAGCCTGCTTCGGATCCTCTGTCTCCCCCCCACCCCCAACCACCCCGCTCACTCACTCTCTCCCTCTCCCTCTCCCTCTCTCTCAAAGATAAACATTGATAAAAAAGAAAAAAATAATTTTAAATGTACTTTTACACCTCCATATTTGATAATGATTTTTTTTAAGTGAAGCTATAGTTGGAAAAATTAACCTTTTAATTTCAAAAGAAACAGAAGTTCCATGACAGCAAGGACCATAATTATACGTCAATTTTGTTTCAAAGTGTATACTAAGCACCCAGCATGGAGCCTCATACATATCCATGCTCCATTTTGTTGAATGAATGAATGAACAAACAGAATCTACCAAGAAATTGTTACTAATGTGATAATAATCTCTTAAGGATCGGGGGGAAATGACTGAAGCAGATAGACACCTGTGATTCAGCCTTATATTTATTATACCTCCATTATAAAAAGGAGTGCACACTGTCATGAGGGGAACAGAGCTGGTTGTTTGAATTATACCGTCACTCACATTTAGTAAAGTGGATTCTGGTTAACACTGTAGAGATGTTATTAACTGACAAATGTAAATGTAGTCATAATTTTCACAACTAAAAGACTTTAAAAACATAAATGCAGGAAAACCCATGGTAAATGTATCTAATCACTTCAGCAATTAAACTGTTGACACTTTAAAGGCACTAATAACAGAAATGTTTCTCATTCTCCTAGATGCTATACTCTAGTTTACTCTTGTAAGAAGACTTCCCTGTTAAAACCAGCAAGGCCATAAGTGCTGCTGGAGGTAACTTGCATGAAACACACATTGTTTTTACATGTTTAGCATAAAACTGACCTTGAGTGAATGAAATTGTGGTTTCACTCACTAAACAAAAACATGAAAAATTACTTGAATCTTTTAATGAATGGTCTCAAGTTGGTAGTGAATTGAAGCCTTAAGATGACCAGCACTGGGTAAAATGACGCAGTAGCTGTGAACACCAGCTGGCGATGCCACAAAAAAGTTAAACGTCAAATTGCCTTATGACCCAGCGATTCTACTTCTGGGATTATAGCCCAAAAGACGTAAAAAGAGAAACTCAAACAGACATCGACACACCATGTTCACAGCAGCGTTACAACAGCAAAACGGTGGGAGCAGCCCAACTGACAGGTGAGCGGACACACAAAGCGTGGTTAACACATACAACGAAATATTACTTGGCCTTAGAAAAGGAAGTGCCGACCCATGCTCCAGTGTGGATAAACTTGAGAACGTGCTAGTCACAAAAGGACCACCATCGTATGAGTCTACTTACACGAGATCAACCCACAGACACGAGTAGTCAAATTCAGAGGGAGAGGGAAGGCAGAATGGTGGGTGCCAGGGATTGGGGGTAATGGGAGATGCTTGTAGAGCAACGTAAATGTGCTTAATGTCACAGAACTGCACAGCTGAAAATAGCTAAATAGTGAATTCTGTGTTACGTCTATTTTAACACAATCAATAAGAAAGATTAACAGCACTGGAATTACCGAACATAGGAAACCAGAAAGTAGTGTCTGGACCTCAGAGAGGACTGGCTTGAGAATCCTGCAAGACCCCACTGCTGCCACAGGCAGTCACCCTGACAAGTCGAGAGCCCTGACACTCAGCAGGCATGACAGAGACGTCTGGCCTACTCCTCCACATTCTTCTCCTCTAGGGGTTCAGATCACGCTGCTTAGCCGGCCCCAGGACACTAGCACATTTCAGAAGACCTCTTATGTAAACAAGGTGTGAAGGAAGGAGGAGCGTCTCCACTCACACACTTGTCACTGGGACTGAACAGACTTTCCAATTTCAAAGACGGATTTCGAGAGCTCTAGAGAAAACACTACTAGGCTGCTGGCCAGGGCTTATATTCAAGTCCAATCGTTCACCTCACTGCATTCTTTTGGCTCTCTGGCTTCTTAGTCTTGGAAAAAAAAGAAGTAGGCAAACTGTGATCTCAAATGAATCCATGTTTTTGCGTTCTCCTTCTTCAAAATCACATAATAGCTGGCCAAGTAGAAGAGCGTAAAGAAAGAAGAAGGTAACTATGAACTCCAGATGGGCTGGCTCATCATTTAAATGCAAAACTTGAAACTAAAAAAGTACCAACAGAAAAGGAGGATGAATTTCCTGGTAACTTTAGAGTGGAGAAGAACTTTCTAACCATAACTCAAAATCCAAAAGCCACAAAAGACAGACAAATCTGATCTAAAAGGAAAAACTAAAATCCAGCGAGCAAATAAAATTTTGTGTGGCAAAAACCACTATAAGTAAAACTGGAACACAAATGACAAGTTGGAAAAGTTATGTGCAACTTAGAGCACACAGAGAGGGCGAATGTCCCAAAGTCAAGAGCTAAAATTCAGAAAAAGACCAACAACCTGTTAGAGAAATAGGCGAAAGGCATACACGGTCTCTCGCCACCACGGAAAGGAAAGAATATATGAACAGCCTTAGACAAACAGAAATGCTCAATCCAAAATGCAAGTTAAAACTACAGGAAAGCAATTCTTATCCATCAGACTGATAAAAACTCAAAAGCAATTTCTGCTGGTGAGGCTGGCAGAAACGCATTTTCCTACCTTGCTCTTGGGAGTAAAAAATGGTGTAACCCCAACTTGCCAAATTTACAAGTTTATATTTCGGTGTAGCACCTACTGTTTGTTTAACATATACTTTTAAGATGTATACTATATAGCATACATAGGTACTTTAAGATATATGCAGACAATTGAGAACTTACTACCTTGGAACAGTTGGAAAGGAAAGAAGAAAATAGATAAAAATAACAAATAGACCAAATAAAAACTCCTATAAGGCAGAATATAAGCAATCATCATGGAAGCTTGAATCATTCTATATTAGTTTCCCCATCACGTACTCCACTTCACATCCCAAAACAGGCAAGCAAAAAAACCCAATTCATTACGTTCTCTTAAAACTACTTTATGCCACAGGTATATCTGAAATCAAGTGGCCTACTTCCGTGCCTAAGAATGGCCTCGCTGGGGAAATGACACTACGTCTATAAGTTGAATTTCTGAAAGCCTCGTATTTTATGGCTGCTCATTTCATAGGCATCTGTATATAGTCTATTATCAGGTAACCTAAGATCCTATAAAGCAAACAAAACAACAAAACAAAACATAGAAATAGCAAGCTAACAAACATTGTAATTAAAGAAAAAAGAGGAATATATTCCATAATAACACTTCAAATGCTAAGGTATGTTAGACCCGATGTAAGTTCACAATCCTCCAGTATATACGCTAATAATCAGTGAGGAACAGGTACAGAAACCATTTGCAGCCAGTGAAGTAAAAATTATAAAAGCATGTCATTTGGGTGATTTTTCTAAGATTTTGAATATATTAGAATACCTTGTATAAAACTAGGTAATTAAATTATTTGCCCAAGATGACCAGCAGTCAGGACGCAGCAACAAGTTAGAACTCACCATTCGTCTTGGGGAAGATAACCGTATACCAAAAGAAATAAATCTTTCAAATACAACACTGTTATGTCAGCCATGCAATACTATAGCTCTTGTATACTTTTCTCTTATTAGTATCAGCGCACAGAACTGGACAAGTAAAAAAAAAAAATGAGTATGTATCCTCCCTGGCTCAAAACACATTGATTATTTGTGTGCGTATGTGTGTGTGTGTGTGTGTGTGTGTGTGTGTGTGTGTGTGTGTTTCACTGCCCCTTTCCTCCATTTCTCTGTACTCAATAAACAATTATTTTATTAAGCTGTACCTGTCTACGATCTACTATTCTATTTTAACTTTGTAGCACATGTTGTGCACTATAGTCCTCAGGAGTTAAGATATATCGTGTTGGTCCACCGCCTGTTTTTATAAACAAAGGCTTACTGGAACGCAGTCATGTTCGTCTACACATTGTCTATGGCGCTTTCATAGTCTAATGGCAGAGTTGAGCAGCTGCAAGTCTCTGCCTGAACCTTCAGGGATTAGCAGACTGTCGCTGGCCCCTTGCCGGTTTTTGTAAACAAAGTTTTGTTGGAACACAGCCACTCTTACTCATTTACATACTGTCTATGATTGTTTTCCTACTATAATGGCAGAGCTGAGCAGTTATGACAGAGTATATTAAACACAAAAATATTTACTATCCAGACCTTAACAGAAAAAAACCGCTGACCACCATGGTAAATGAGCACTGCATTCCTGATAAAATTAACTGCTAAACAAACACCTCACCAGACTTTCTGAAATATCTGAAAGGAGTTTAAATACCAGCTCGAGGTGAACATCCTCAACTATCATTTTTTTTTAATGTTTTATTTATTTTTGAGAGAGAGAGAGCAAGCGTGAGCAGGGGAGGGGCAGAGAGGGAGACCCAGAATCCGAAGCAGGCTCCAGGCTCTGAACTGTCAGCGCAGAGCCCGACGCGGGGCTTGACCTCACGAACCATGAAATCATGACCTGAGTGGCAGTCAGACTGACTGCCACCCGGATGCCCCATCATTCTTAACATTTATTTCAGTTTTAAAACTCTACAGTTTCAGACGGTGATTCTGGGGAGCAATGGCCAGGTAGCAGTGCAAATGTCCCATCTAAAATGTTGTCAGGGTGCTTGGGTGGCTCAGTTGGTTAAGTGTCCAACTTTGGCTCCGGTCATGATCTCACAGCTCGTGAGTTCGAGCCCCACGTCGGGCTCTGCACTGACAGCTCAGAGCCTGGAGCCTGCTTTGGATTCTGTGTCCTCCCCAACCCCACCCCCACCCCCATTCCTCCCCTGCTTGCGCGCTCTCTCTCTCTCTCTCTCTCAAAAATAAACACTCAAAAACTTTTTTTTTAAGTGACTATTTTGAGTTGTCACGCATAAAGCATTAACATCTGAATGTAATTAAAGCAGAACTGCTCTTTGTTGCTTAAAGTGGAATGTATACATCATTGTGTTTTATTACTATTTGGACACAGCTCCAATTTAAAAGTTTCAGATTTAAATAATCACATTTAAGAACAATATTCTGGAACGCAACGGACCTCCGCTAAACCAACAAAAGAGATCTGTGTTGTCACTGTCTTGGCTTTCACCTTTGGTTAAGCCAAACACAATGCTTCACTGAAGAGACATTTTCAAGACACGTAGCCTACACCCCATCGCAGCCACACAAGTGTACAACTTTTGCCAGACATGCCCACTTAGTTGCCCCATAAACATCTCAAACCGCTCATCTTCTAACCAACCTGCTCTTCTTTCCTCAATTCCCACCCTCTTCGTGAGACCAGTCTACATTTGGTCACCAAAGCCATACCTGGGGCTCACCTGAGTTTCTCCTTTCTCCCTCACTCAGTTCTGCTGCTTTCCCTCCATGTAGGTCCCAACCTGCCCCTCCCTTCCATCCCTCTCATCACCGTAGTAGTTCGGAATATGATGATGTTTTGCTAGACAATTCAGATAGGCTTCTGACTTTCCTTCACCTCATCAGGGCCTTCTCAAATCTATCCTTCAGAAAGTAGTAAATGTCAGAAATGATGCCAGGAAGACTTGAGACCCGGTTGCATTTAATCTGCAAAAGGACGAGGGGGGAGGCAGCCAGAGAGAGTGAAGAGCATTCACAAAAAGCAAATGTGGGTGAGCGGGACACGGAAATTGTCAGGCAAGTGAGAATGGCTGCAGGGTTGGATGAGAGAGGAGGTGGGGAAAGCATTAAGCAGTAAGACCACGAAGACCTTTGTAAGCTTCAAACTATTATTCCATTTCCTACTTATTCTCACATGCCAGGTCAACCAAAAAATCTGCTGCCACTGACAGTATTCAGAAGAATTCTCATGCGCCAATCTCCCCACTGAAATGCCTGCTGAATGGTAGTATTTCAAAAACTGAAACATAGGGACCCCGGGTGGCTCAGCTCGTTAAGCATCTGACTCTTGCTTTTGGCTCAAGTCATGATCTCGTGGTTGTAAGAGGGAGCCCGGCATGGGGCTGTCCACTGACAGTGTGGAGCCTGCTTAGTTCTCTCTCTCCTTCTCTCTCTGCCCCTCCCCTGCTTGCTCTCTCCTTCTCAAAATGAGTAAATAAATAAATATTTTATTTATTTATAAACTGAATATATAAACTGAAATATAAAATGTTTGAGCCAGGGACTCTTCTCACTTTAAAAAAAAATTTTTTTAAGTATATTTATTTATTTTGAGAGAGAAAGAGAGAAAGTGAGTGAGCAGGGGAGGGGCAGAGAGAGAGAGGGAGAGAGAGAATCCCAAGCAGGCTCTGTACTGACCGTGCTGTCGGCACAGAGCCTGATGCAGAGCTCAAACTCACGAACCACAAGATCATGACTCTTCTTGCTTTTTAAAGTCCTATTTCAAAAGCCACTTCATTCTCTAAACCTTTCTGCCTGAATCTTCCCCAACTATTCAAATGTCCTGTCTCTGTCCGGGTTCCCCCAACTATCCATACTTCTCTCTTGGCTCTTACCCTTTTTTACTATGAATGTCTTACAATCCTGGTGACCAAATGTAAATTCTCTAACACCGACTTGAGTATCTCAACTGTGAATATTCTAAAAATCACCAAATTACTACATTTGTTTGTGTTCCTGAAGTGCCAGAAGGCAGTGGTATGTAATAAGGAAGAGACGACACTGAGAAGACCAAACCCACTCTTTATTTTTGTATCTTTAGATGACTGGAATGAAAAAGGAACCTAAGAGCTCTAAACATGGGATATGGAAACCATGTTTCACTTCATGGCTACCACCACGCATCCCCAAGGATCAGTAACTAGACACACATTTAAAACAGCTTTAGAGGGGCGCCTGGGTGGCTCAGTCGGTTAAGCGGCCGACTTCGGCTCAGGTCATGATCTCGCGGTCCGTGAGTTTGAGCCCCGCGTCAGGCTCTGTGCGGACAGCTCAGAGCCTGGAGCCTGTTTCAGATTCTGTATCTCCCTCTCTCTGACCCTCCCCCGTTCATGCTCTGTCTCTCTCTGTCTCAAAAATAAATAAACGTTAAAAAATAAATAAATAAAAAATAAAAATAAAACAGCTTTAGAGGATCCACTGGGGTTCTGAAACATTGTCAGTATTAAAGAAGCAAAAGCAAACTTAGAGTGTGAGAGCAAGGAAGGATACGTATATTTAATAGTGGATACGGTCACTCACCTGTCGAATTGACATGGTACATAGAATATACAGAAAGATGAAGGAACAGTCCGTGGTGTCATCCCCAAGCAGGTTTCGATGAGACAGTCCTTGGATGTAGGAAAGGGGGGTGAAAGGGAGCTTTGCCACCACTCTACCATCAAATCTACAAAGGAAAAAACAAGGAATTGTTATTTTTAGAAGACTGACAAGCTTCTTAGTTCCAGGGAAGAATATGAGACAGAAATAGAACTCTAAGTCCCTTGATCTCTAAAAAACAAAGAGTGATATTCTAAAAAGAGACGTACTGAACAAGGATGTAGGGAAAGACCTAGATTTTTTCCCATCAATCTTTTTCTAAACTAATGATTCTTAATTGTTTCAGCATCAGAACCCTTTAACGTTCTGAAAATTTGAGAACCCTACATTGTTTAACGGTTATATCTATCCATATTTACTGCTTTATAAATTAAAACTGAGAAATGTTAAAATATGTATTAAATCATTTAAAAGGTAGTGAGAAATTCATTATGTTAACACAAATATTTTTTATGAAAAATATCTTTTACAAAACAAAAAAGAATCTAGTGAGAAGAAAGGCTCTTTTTTTTTTTTCTTTTGGCAACTATCTTTACTGTTTGGTTTAACAGAACACTGCTGAATTCGCATAGCTGTTTCAGTATTCAGGCTGTTGCAGGGTTACACCATGAAACCTTGAAGCCTCTGGGAAATTCCACCGCACACTAGTAAGAGAATAAGAGTAAAAAAGGGGGGGGGGGGACATCTTACAATTATGACAGCGGTAATTTTCATCTCAAGGGCCTCCTCAGAGTCTCAAGGAGGTCCAGGGAGCCCCAGACCAGACTTTGAGAATCGCTGTTCTGAACCGTGGCACCAAGGAGACTTTAAGAACCCTCTTTACAAGACTCAGAGATTCCCAATACACACATTAAACAGGCTGAATATTTCTAAATAGAAATTCACGGATTATATAGCAGTGAATGAAAAAAGTAGGTGCTTAAGATGCATACACAATATTTAGACATAACTTTTAACATACTGTTAGTGTTTGAAAGTTTTCTTTTTACTTTTTCTAAAATAGAAAAGAAAAATGTTCCTGAAAGAGAAAAGCTTAGAAAACAGTTCTAAAAAGATACATATCAGCATTTATGTTGAGTTTCTTCTTTACTTTCCTATGAATAAGTTGTATAATCGGTCAATAATTAAAATTATAAAAATTAACGTGATTAAGGATAGTGATACTTTGTAACATAGCTGAATTATGCAGACAGTCTTTAATTCCAATTAAAGTGGCTAGAAAATGCCCTCTTAGAAAAACACTTGGTATTTAGACTGTTTCTGTGGAGGGAGAGGGAAAAGAGAAGTAGAAATACCACCTTTGTCTTTGGGGGAGAAAAAATCCCTAAATATCCAGACCAACTACCGTGCTTCTAAAGAGCTTCTTACACAACTGTCCTGTAAATACAGAATAGAATGAATCTGACATCTTCTATATACATGACTGTCCACTTACTACTGCCAGTTGCCTTCCCAGTATATATTTACACAGGAAACGGCTCAATCATGAAGTGAGTTGACTTATATACGACACAAGTATTTAAAGATCTGCTTGAAGTAATCACCGTCATTCTCTCCTAAGCGCACAAAAGCAAAACAAAAGTAATAATTTTTTCAGAAGACACTCCCATTCTCTCAGAAGAAATACTAAATGCAACTGCCCCCATATCGTCTGGTTCCAAACTGCACACAATATGGTGTTCCAGGTACGCTGCTGTGACTGTCCTACTGGAGAGTCAGACCGCGAGGAGAAGGGACAGAACACATATAAGCTGTCTATCCCCTCTTATCACTAACATACAAACCCAATAAATTAATCACACATAGTCATTTTATTCTGTTATTTTCAACTTGAAATTGTAACAAAAACAAACAACAAACAAAGCCTTTTAGAACCAGTAAACAAATTCAGACAAGTTTCAGGACACAAAAATCATAATTCTATGCATTTCTATTCACTAACAATGAGCTATATCATAAAGAAACAAAGAAAACAATCCTACTTACAATAGCATCAAAAATAAAATACTTAGGAATATACATAACCAAGGAGTACAGTGAAAACTCTAAGACATTGATGAAATAAATTGATGATGGCTCAGTCAGTTGAGCAGCCAGACTTCAGCTTAGTCATGACCTCGCGGTTCGTGAGTCTGAGCCCCACATTGGGCTCTCTGCTGTCAGTGTGGAACCTGCTTTGGATCCTCTGTCCCTCTCTCTCTGCCCCCTCTCCTACTTGTGCTCCCTCTCTCTCAAAAATAAACATCAAAAAAATTTTTAAGAAATAAGGTGAAAAAGACAAATAAATGAAAATATATCTGTGTTCATTGATTGGAAGAGTTAATATTGTTAAAATGTCTATACTACACAAAGCCATTTACAGATTCAATACAATATCTATCAAAATTCCAACGGCAATATGATCCTAAAATTCTTATGGAACCACAAAAGACCCTGAGTAGATAAAGCAATCTTGAGAAAGAACAAAGCTGGAGGTATCACACATCCTGATTTCAAACTACATTACAGAACTATAATAATCAAAACAATATTGTACTGGCATAAAAACAGATCAACAGGCTGGGGGAACAGAATTGAGAGCTGAAAAATAAACCCACTCATATAAGTCAACTAATATTTCACGAGGGAGCCAAGAATACTTGATGGGAAAAGGATAGTCTCTTCAATAAATGGTGCTGGGAAAACTGGACAGCCACATGCAAAAGAATGATATTAGACCTCTATCTGATACCACTCACAAAAATGAACTCAAAATGAATTAAGGACTGAAATGTAAGACCTGA
This sequence comes from Panthera tigris, assembly GCF_018350195.1. Lineage (NCBI taxonomy): Eukaryota > Metazoa > Chordata > Mammalia > Carnivora > Felidae > Panthera > Panthera tigris. Next base: position 60,252,141 of record NC_056678.1, on the reverse strand, counting down.
AACCATAAAACTCCTAGAAGAGGGAATGCAAACTGGTGCGGTCACTCTGGAAAACAGTAGGGAGGTTCCTCGAAAAATTAAAAATAGAACTACCCCACGACCCAGCAATTGCACTACTAGGTATTTATTCAAGGGATACAGGTATGCTATTTTGAAGGGGCACATGCACCCCAAAGTTTACAGCAGCATTATCAACAATAGCCAAAGTATGGAAAGAGCCCAAATGTCCATCGATGGATGAATGGATAAAGAAGAGGTGGTATAGATATATACAATAGAGTATTACGCAGCAATCAAAAAGAATGAAATCTTGCCATTTGCAACTGTGTGACTGGAACTGGAGGTTATTATGCTAAGTGAAAGTAGTCAGAGAAAGACAAATATCATATGACTTCACTCATATGAGGACTTTAAGACACACAACAGATGAACACAAGGGAAGGAAAGCAAAAATAATATAAAAACGGGGCTGGGGTGCCTGGGTGACCCATTCGGTTAAGCATCTGACTACAGCTCAGGTCATGATCTCAGGGTTTGTGAGACTGAGCCCCACGTTGGGCTCTGTGCTGACAGCACAGAGCCTGGAGTCTGCTTCAGATTCTGTGCCTTCCTCTCTCTCTGCCCCTCTCCCGCTCATGCTCTGTCTCTCTCAAAAATAAATAAACATTTAAAAATGAAAAAAAAAAAAAAAACAGGGAGGGGGACAAAACATAAGAAACTCTTAAATATGGATAACAAACACAGGGTTACTGGAAGGGCTGTGGGAGAGGGATGGGCTAAATGGGTAAGGGGCAGTAAGGAATCCACTCCTGAAATCATTGTTGCACTATATATGCCAATTAACTTGGGTGTTAAAAAAAAAATAAAAAAAAGAATTTACAAAAATTAAGATTAAAAAAAAAAAATTCTAGAAGAAAATGTGGAGAAAAAGCTCCTTGACATCAGCTATCATTTTCTGGGTATGACACCAAGAGCACGAGCAACAAAAATCATCAAGTGGGACTACATTAAATGAAAAGGCTTCTGCACAGCAAAAGAAACAAGCAAGCAAGAAAAGGAAAAGGCAACCTATGGATTAGGAGAAAAAAATCTGCAAACCATACATCTGACTAAGGAGCTATTACTCAAAATACAATACAATGCAAACTCAATAGCAAAAAACAAATAATCTGATTTAAAAAAATTTTTTTTTTACATTTATTCATTTTTGAGAGAGACAGAGCACGAGCTGGGGACAGGCAGAGAAAGAGGGAGACACAGAATCTGAAGTAAACTCCAGGCTCTGAGCTATCAGCACAGAGCCCGACGCAGGGTTTGAACCCATGAACCATGAGATCATGACCTGAGCCAAAGTCGGACACTTAACTGACTGAGCCACCCAGGTACCCCTTTATTTAAAGATTTTATTTTTAAGTAATCTTTACGCCCAACATGTGGCTCAAACTCACAACCCCAAGATCAAGAGTTGCATGCCCCACCAACCGAGCCGGCCAGGTGCCCCTTCTGGACTATCTTTTGGTATTTCATTATTAAGTTTTTGACCCTCTTCCAATTGTTCTAATTCAATTCAGCTTAGAACTAGAGAGAAGGAGACAGCAGGGAGAAAGGAGGGAGGAGGAAATTTAGAAAGAATGAGAACAAGTTATTTGTCTGATCATATGATTATCTACCTAGAAAATCAGAGAACCAAATTAAATCCTAGAATCTATATTAGAGTTCAGCAAGATGGTCAGTTACAAAATAAAATGACAAAAACTGGTGGCTTGCTTTTATACGAGTAGTAACACGCTAGACAATACAAAATATATACAATACTTATTTGGAAAGTAACCACAAAAGCACATAAAGCAAACTTAGCGAAACACCATGTTCCTAGAAGAGAATATGAAAAATGATAAAGGTGTCTAACACTTCAAAATTAATGTATAAATTTAATAAAATGTAAGTCAAAACTCAAATGAGATTATTGTAGGGGACACTGGGACATAAGTGATTCTAAAATTCATGCGAAAGAATGTGTGTCTCAGGAACAGTGAACAGTGCAGTTAGAACACAATAGTTGGTAGGCGATAAAAAGAAACAAAGTTTGAAAAACAGGCTTTGGCCAAAGCATGGAATGCTGTGAAAGGCAGGTTATGGAATTTGGACTTAAGTCAGTAGTCAGAGCAGCACAATGCTATGTAAGGACTAGAGTCAGAGACACATGAACTACATCCCAGCTCAACGTTTACTGGCTTTGAAACCTTGGGCAAGTTAAATAACTTGGGAGTTTCACATTCTCGTCAGTAAAAGAAAGACTATAATCCTCAGCTCAGAAGGCTGTTAAGGGGCACCTGGGGGGCTCAGTCAGTTAAGCCTTGGACTTCGGCTCAGGTCATGATCTCATGGTTCAGAAGTTCAAGCCCGGCATCGGGCTCTCTGCTGTCAGCACAGAGCCCGCTTTGGATCCTCTGTCCCCCTCTCTCTACCCCTCCCCTGCTTGCTCGCTCTCTTTCATTAATTAACTAATTAATTAAGAAACTGTGGCTTCAGTAATAAATAGTTAAAAAAAAAGAAGGCTGTTAAGATGACAAAGGCAACAAAAGTTAAGGGTTTAGCACAGTGGCCAACACACAGTCACTATTGCATCAGCAGCAGTGTGGTCGTTAGGCAATGAGGAGCATGCTTTTGGTGATGGTTAACTTAATGCTGCCACGACAGGACACCTGAGGAGAGAGAGAGGCGAGGAAGCTACTGCTACGCCCAAGGTTAAGGGTAGTAGCAGAGAGGAAAGGTAACATGCTGAAACTAGGAGAGCTGGTGCTGCACGGACAGAAAGAGGAGAGGGAGGTGGGAGAAAGAGAGGAAGGGAAGGAGAAAGGAAAGAATGGATAGACGGATGGATGACTGGACAGACACAGAGGGGTCAGAGTCCACAGGAACCGTTAACCGATGGAGGAGAGGGTTGACAGTATTAGAGATAACGGGATAAATTTGGGACAGGCTGGATACACAAGAAATGTGAGCTGAAAGGAAGAAAGGAGACGGAGGGAAGCTACAAAGCCTTCAGTTCCAGGTGACTAGAAAGGAGTACCCACTGAAAGACACACAGGTATCAGGAAGAATGCTGCTGTGGCAGAGAACATGATGGGTTGCAAGTGAGTCTCAGGAATAACATTAACAGAAATATGCCTCTCCGAGGCCCAGGGCCAGGCTGCTCTGTAGCCCAAGAAAAGGGAAAAATATAGTTGGGATAGGGTGTTATTGTTACAGAATTTCTCTCTCTAAGAGACCTCTATAACGGACCTTCGACAAATTACGATGACTGCTACATAAGAACAAACAGTTTTTAACTCGTAAATCAATATTTCCTATATAGATGTCTATTCCATTTGAAGGCAGGAAGCTGCCTGAGAGCTTAGACTGGGCAATTTTCTTTTACCTCCCACAGTGAGAGGCACCAAAAAAATGGCATGCCAGCTTTTCAACCTGAATAAACATCAAAAATAGTTGAAACCTACTATAAATATTCACACAGAGCACTCATGGAAAACTGAAAACTGGAGCGAGAAAATCAAAGGAAGGCAAATGAAAAACATGTTATGATACTTTGTGGTTATGTGATTCCATGATTATAATCAAACGTATTAGCTTCGTTTAGCAACTAAACCAACTATGGATTCAAATCAAAACTCCATGCCAAGCTCTAGTTTTAACTACAGAAAAAAATGAAAGAACTGGCAAATTCTTCTAAAAAGATAATCTAATATTACCTCCTACTGTAAATAATGAACATAAGCCAAATGACCCATTTCCATGTTTCACAACTTAGATTACAAGTCAAGACTTCTCCCTACTTAAACCTAATGTCAACACTCTTATCAGTAAAGACATACAGTCTTTGAAAATTAGATTTACATTATTGACCTGTCAACAGAATGTACACAATTCTGTATCATTTTTTTCCAAACACTATTGATGTGTTAATACTGAAATAAACACTCTCAATACAACATTTATTGCTGAGATTAGTCTATCTTATTAAAGGACACTTTGAGCTATCTGGGGCTAAAATAAACTATGACCAAAGAGTTAGTAGAAGACATTTTCATCAACTACATTCAGACTCATACTTTTGAGAATTTGGTTCCACTGCAACTGATTCACTAATCAGTTGTTTGTTTGTTTTTATTTGAGAGAGAGAGAGAGAGAGCGAGAGAGCGAGAGAGAGCGCGCACATGTGAGCGGGGAGAGGGGTAGAGGGAGAGAGAATCCCAAGCAGGCTCCACACTTAGCACAGAGCCTGATGAGGGGCTCAATCCGACATCCCTTGGACCATGACCTGAGCCAAAATCAAGAGTTGCACGTTCAACTGATGGAGCCCCCCAGTTGCCCCATAATTTAAAATTTTTTGATTCACGGGGCACCTGGGGGGCTTCGTCAGCTGAGTGTCTGACTTCGGCTCAGGTCATGATCTCATGGTTCGTGAGTTCAAGCCCCGCATTGGGGTCACTGCTGTGAGCGTGGAGCTGGCTATGCGTCCTCTGTCCCCGCTCTCTCTTCCCCTCCCCTGCTCGCACTCTCTCTCTCTCAAAAATAAATAAAACATTAAAAAAAATTTTTTTTGTTTTGATTCAAATTTCAAATGGGATCAAATTCTTACCTCAGAATAGTACAGAAACCATGAATGAGGAAACTGGGGTGTATATTTACAACTATTTTTTAATTTATTCGGTAAATATCTACGTAAGCCCTGAAACCCTAAGGATATAAAAACTGTTACATGGGAAGACTATAGGAACTTACAGTCTACTAGAGGGAGACATAAACATAAGTTTGGTAAAAGACAAACAAACATAAAACTAAGGAATAAAACAAAATGCTGAACCTCTAGTAGGGCAGGACTGAAATCTGTCACAAAAATCACACAATAAAACTAAGGCCAATCAGAATAGATACACACACACACTGCATTAACCTTAAAAATATTATTTAAAAAATCAGAAGTATGAGAACACTAGAAGTGAAGCATCAAATTTAAAAGGTATAAATGAAGGGCGCCTGGATGGCTCAGTCAGTTAAACGTCCAACTTCAGCTCAGGTCATGATCTCAGTTTATGAGTTTGAGCCTCACGTCGGGCTCTCTGTTGTCAGCACAGAGCCTGCTTCAGATCCTCTGGCCCCTCCCCTCCCAAATAAACATTAAAAGAAAATTTTTTTAAGTATAGATGAGTACTTAGCCAGGCCTATGCTGTCTAGAATGTAACAATTTAAGAAGAATATTTGAGTATTTCAATTGTAAATGGACACTTACTAGTTAACTATAAAACCTTTCAATGATTGCTTTGCCTGATAATTCACGGTGATATGTATCCAAGAAATGAGAGAAAGTATGGCAGAGTGAAAAAGAGTACTGAGTTTAGAATTATAAGACAGAGGGGTGCCTGGGTGGCTCAGTCGGTTAAGCATCTGACTTCGGCTCAGGTCATGATCTCGTGGTTCACAAGTTCAAGCCCCGAGTCGGGCTCTGTGCTGACAGCTCAGAGCCTGGAACCTGCTTCGGATTCTGTGTCTCCTTCTCTCTCTGCCCCTCCCCCAACTTGTGCTCTCTCTATATCAAAAATGAATAAATGTAAAAAAAAAAAAAAAAAAGAATTATAAGACTGAAATCATGAGACTCTTAAGATACCTCAGGCAAGTTATTTCATCTTCCAAAGGTCCCTTTCAGCTCTAAAGGTCTATGATTTTAGACCCTTAGCTAAAAGGAAATTTTATATTAAAACCATTTTGGACACCTCCTCTAGTCCTCACCTAAATAAAAACAGCCACTCAATTCTTTTCCCCACTTTATACACACAGATTTCTATTACAACATCTATCAACATATTTGTTTATCTATCTTTTCTTCCCATAAAATCGATTATGGCAGGGGCCATGCTTTATTTGTTATATTCCAGTACCTACCACAGTGCCTGGCACAGAGTAGGCACTGCGCTGGTGGGGAGGGAAGAATGGACTAGAAGAAGTGGGGAGGTGCAGGGAGAGGCAGAGACAGGCAGAAGTGGAACAGGGGAGGAAGAGCAGGAGGAAAGAGTAAAGAGGGAGAGAGGGAAATTCTGCTTTCTGTAGAGGTGATACAGGTGGGCCCTGACAAGGAATCAATGACTGCTTGTCATCTGTGGATATTTTCCCAGTTCCTACCAAAAGTAGTTCCACAATTACTCAAGCCTGCTACCTGCCAGTTTAGATAATAGTAACTTACTTTCTTGTCATACAGGTAACAGTTGTTAAAGCGTCAAACATCTCTGTAGGACCCCCTTCGTTTTGAACCAGGATGCTGGTAAATAACTTAAAAACACACAGGACATATTAAATTCTTTTTAGAGGCCCCATAATACCTTGGTCTTTACCTTGTACATAAAATATCCTCAATATTAAAGAGGATGAAAAAGTTTTCATATGATTGTATTCTCTCAGAATTGAATTTCCTTGATTTTGGTAATTGAATCAAAGTTATATAAGAGAATGTCCATGTGTGTAGGAAATATACATTTTAGTAGTTATGTGTAAAAGGGCATGAACCCTATGATATACCCTTGAATAATTAAAAAAAAAACATAAATGTGTGTATGAGTACATATATGATATGGAAGACAGAAAAAGAGAAAGAAAATGGAGCAAAATGGGTGAATTTGGATAATGGATATATTATTCTTGTAACTTTTCTATAAATTTCAAATTTCAAAATAAAGTATTACCCAAAAAAGTTAACTGCTCACACATACACACACAGAGACAACAACAGTGATGTAAAACCATGTTATTATTAAAGTTTACTCACATGGAATTGAACATTCCCATTAGGGCAGTAAAACAAAAGCCAATTGCAAACATGGATTTCATTCGGACCTGTAAAAAGACCAACAATTGTCATCTCACACTAAAGAAAACTGCCACTAACACACAACCTCAAAAATTTTGGTTTCATGTCATGTTTAAAAGGCCCTTCACGGCAAAAAGTTGTTTATTGGCTAATCCACCCTCCACCTCCAAGCCCTTCTCCTTGTCCCCTACTGATGAATGGTATAAGGGTAGCCGTGCAACCCAATTCTGGCCAATGACTTACAAGTACTGAATGGGATTTTTAAAAGGGATGAACTTGGCCAGCATCCCGTTAGGCCTTTTGCTCATTCTTCTTCCTCGGAACGAAGAACATAAAACCTGAAGGTAAAGCACTATCAAATAACCGAACAACCATAATCTAAGGATGGCTAGATTCTTAATCTAGAGTCCTTAAGGACATTACTAACCTGCCACACCAGCCCAGGACTGCCAAACTCTGGACTTCTTGAGCAACTAAACAATCTTTATCTATTTAAGTCATTGTTGGTTAAGTATTCTGTTCCTTACAGCTACCTTCTTACTTAATTACATATGTGGTAAAAGTATAAGTAATCAAAAGATCAGAAAAATGTAAGATTAACAGATAAGATTGTTATCTCTGGGGGCACCTGGGTGTCTCGGCTAAGCATCCAACTCTTGATTTCAGCTCAGGTCATGATCTCACGGTTCGTGAATTCGAGCCCCGAGTTGGGCTCTGCACTGGCAGTGCGGAACGTGCTTGGGATTCTCTCTCTCTCTCTCCCTCTGTCTGCACTTCCCCTGCTCGAGTTCTTTCTCTTAAAATAAATAAACGAACTTAAAAAAGAAAAATAGCTGTTATCTCTGGGTGACAGGCTTATCAGTAATTTTTCTCTCTTCTTTCTGTAGTTTCTGAATTTGGTGTTATAAACATTTATAATTATGTCAACAGAAAAGTTATTTTCAAAAAGATGCACTTCTGAGTTACAGCTTTAAATTAGTAAGAATTTTAAGAAACGGAAGATAATATAGCAAAGGTCTCTCAGTAAGCAAAGGCAACTGTTGCACAGTTCAAATGTCCTGTGTTAAACATATAGAAATTAAATAGAAAAATTAGTCAAGCCACATAATTAGCCTACCTATGCCTTAGACACGCTTGAACAAACTCTACCACTTACAAATAATGAGTAAATGGGTAATAAAATCACTTGTCTTCACACTTTATGGTGTGCCTGACACTCAGGACAAAAGGCCTCTAAAGAACAAAGGCAACAATAAAGGCCATCTCTAATGCTTCAACTCAGATACTGGGCTGACACAGGTCACCAGAAAACCAAAGACTCAGCAATGACATGAGAAAAGAAAAAGAAAATAGATACTTCAGGGGCACCTGGGGGGCTCAGTCAGTTAAGCATCCGACTTCGGCTCAGGTCATGATCTCATGGTTCGTGAGTTCGAGCCCCGCGTCGGGCTCTGTGCTGACAGTGCGGAGCCTGCTTGGAACTCTCTCTCCTTCTCTCTCTCTCAAAATAAATAAATAAAACACATAAAAAAGAAAACAGACTACTTCATTTAAAACACACGGGGGAAGCTATTAAGAACTGTGTGAGAGGGACAAATTACGAGCTCCGGACAGCCCAGAAGAGTTCTTCCTACTACTGAAATCAAAGTTTAAGCCCAGGAGCATATCTTCACTTCTGTCTGGTCCAGGAACTCCCAGGACATTATGGGGTGAATTTCTGAAAAGGTAAGTATGGTGTACTTAATGCAAATCAGGGCCTTTTGCTAAAAAAATATTTTGTAGTTTATCACAAAATTGTACTTAAGACTCTTACCATCGATAGGTCTCTGTTGTTATTTTTCAGCTTCTCTTCTTGCCTCTCTGAAAAGAATTAATGAACTGGTTAATATACACAACGCTGAGCACAAAGCAGATGTTAAACTGTCACTGGTGACTACAAAAGCACTTCTGTCTCAGTATCACTTAAGAAGATGAGCTGAATACCTGGAACGCTGTATACTTTATATTAGCAAACAATTCAAGTGTATCAGAGCACTAAAATATTTCAATTTAAATAAAATAAAAAATTTAAAAAAATTTTTTAATGTTTATTCATTTTTGAGAGAGACAGACACAGAGAGACAGAGAGAGAGACAGAGCACAAGTGGGGGAGGAGCAGAGAGAGAGGGAGACACAGAATCCGAAGCAGGCTCCAGGCTCCGAGCTGTCAGCACAGAGCCCGACGCGGGGCTCGAAACCACAACTCAAAGTCGGACGCTTAACCGACTGAGCCACCCAGGTGCCCCTAAAATAAGAATCTTTACAGATTCGTTAAAAATTATCTCTGGTATTTAGTGTTTTAACTCCACATTAAGGTATACTTTTACACTACGCTGATGGGAAGTGTAAACATAATGACTGCACTTAGGTTTCAACTATGAGTTACTACTCATCTCTGATGATTTTCCCCCTTTCAGTTTCTTCAAGAGAGCATAGTCTAAAAAATAAAAGCCAATCAAGATACACTTAAAATTCAAGTTCTTTCATACTACAGACTAATCACTCCACAAATAAACAGTTTTATAGGTAAGTCACTTAGAAAGCTAGAAAATTTGACATAGATTTCAAGAAAGTCGTTACACACACACAACCCCAGGTGCTGAAGAAGTCTCAAGTGTGCGCTAATGCCCTGCCCTTATTTACCATCTTCCCATCAACATAAAGGGTTTCATGGTTTCTATGAAGAAACCGAGACCCTGCAGAGGGTAAGTGACTTGTCAGAGATCACATAAGCCAGGACTAGATCCAAGTTTCCCAACTGCCAGCCCAATATTCTGTATATACACTATGCTATCGCTCTCTTTGATCATGTATTATTACCACCGGGATTAATTTATTCAAGAAATACTTATTGATTACCTACTACATGCCAGGTACTTTTCTGAGCAGTGGGGATACATGAATGAGCAAAACACACAAAAATCCCCACCCTCCTGGGAAGATTATAAAATCAAAATATAATATCCTCTAAAATTAAAAAAAAAAATCTACCATTAGAATAAATTGGTGTGAGGGCTAGCAAATTTGGATAGGTAAAGGAAAGGAGGATCAAGAACAGGCCTACAGGAAGACTGGCCTGCAGACCGGACCGCAGTTTCCCAACAGTACACAGTGGGATGAATATATGATCTCTTGCCCTGAACTGCTCCTATCCAGTTTGTTCTCCGTGGGAGGAAAGGATATGGACAGGAGACAGGGGGATGCTGCAGGTATATGGAAGAAAATAAACGAAAAGCAATGAAGCTGAGGTCTATCTTGGGGGAAGGAGCTCTTTTTCTATCCGGGCAGTCCTCTTACAACGTAACAAGACATTTTTAAATTGTGGGGTTAAGGACTGGGGTATGAGATGATGAGAAGGTAGGCTTAAAATAACTACAGATGGAAGGGACTACCGCTAAGAAATTTTAAAAAGTTACAGAGGGGAGCCTGGGTGGCTCAGTCGGTTAAGCATCCGCCTTCGGCTCAGGTCACGATCCCACGGCTCATGGCTTTGAGAGAGCCCCACGTCAGACTCTGTGCTAACAGCTCAGAGCCTGGAGCCTGCTTTGGATTCTGTGTCTCCCTCTCTCTCTCTGCCCCTCCCCTGCTCATGATCTGTCTCTCAGAAATAAATAAATGTTCAAAAAAATTAAAAATAAATAAAATAAAATAAAAGGTACTTATAAAAGGCACTTATGCTAGAAACCTGGGCATATCCCTGACTCCCTACTTTCTCATCCAAACACCACATCCTATTAATTTTACCTCATATTTATGAAACCCTCCCCCTGCTCACCTCCTTCCTACCACATCTGAATGAAGATTTCTAACCCCTCTTACCTATGTTATTTCAAGTCTCCCAGCACGTCTCACTGCCTCCAAACTTGCTCCCTCAAATCCATCTTCCACGTAGCTGCCTGTTAGATCTACCCACAAGGCAGAACCGACCAAAATTGTGATGCTCCCACGCTTAAAATTCTGGCATGGCTTTTCATCCTCAAGAGCATGTCCCGGCGTCACCTGCAAGTCGGCCGTCTGGCCCTGCTTATTCTGCAGCCTCACTGCTAACCCCCTCCCCCCACCCATTAAGTTTTATGTTGCTGCAACACCAAACACCCTCTATATGAAGTTTTTCTCTGGATTCAACGTCTTTGTTCATGAAGTCCTTTCTACTTGGATGACAAACTGTCCCAACTTTCCCTGGATTGTTCTCATTTTAGCTCTGAGAACCACACATCCCCCAAAACTCCTCAGTCTTGACCAACTGGGATTTCTACCTAGAATGTTTTATCCTGTCCCTATCCAACCCCTTCCTAGTTAGTTAGTACTCAACTTTTAAGCCTCAGCTGTCTCATCTCCTTTTGAAAATCTTGATTCCTTAGTCAGCATTATTCTATGGAGCTTTCTACAATATGAAAATATTCTGTATCTGTGCCGCCAGTAAAGTAGTCACAAATTACATGTGGCTCCTGAGAAAAGAAAATGTGGCCCAATGTGATAGAGGAACTAAAATTTTAACTTAACTTAATTAATTAAAAAAGCCAAACGTAGCTAATGGCTGCTGTACTAGACAATGTAGGCTCAAGACACTGGATTAGCAGTCCTTTCTTTATGCTTCCAGAATATTCCATATTCATCTTTATCATTATACTCACTGAATTTGTACATTCTGTTATAATGATCTGTTTCTATACCCATAAACCCAACTAGATGGTAGGCTCTTGGAGGACAAGGAACCTCTATGCCTTCTTCACCTCTGTATCCTTAGTAACTGGCATGTAGTTAGTTGCTCAACATTGTAGTGTGTGCTCAACAATTGTTGCATGAATGACTCAGCAATATAATAAAAGTTGATCTGAAGATAAAGCATACCAAAAACCCTTTTCTAGGAAGGGTAGTCCTTTATGAGAAAGCTGGTAGCCTAAAGAGGCAGAAAAAGCAAAAAGAGCCTCAAAGTTGAGAGCAAACTAAGGCGACGGTTTTTCTGAAGCTCTATTCCATTTTTTCCAATTATGTCCAAACAGAAATTATAACCCTAAGTATTGTCAAGGTAGGCTGTATGGATACATGACTTAACAAAAATATAGCAACACAGGTATATGAAACATGCCAACACTACTATAGTTCTTGAAGAGTCTTCAACTCAAATTGTTATTAAGTACTGCCCATATACAAATAAAGCAGCTTTAGTTGGGTTTTAAATAATTCAGAAATAAGTTAATATTCACTTGATTTTAGAGGAGGTAAAAAACGCAAATTTCTTAGATGTTTGCTTCACCCCTGCCTAGCTCTGATAAATTCACGGCTGAGCACGATCAGCTGTACAAGATGTAGTCAGATGGTATAGAAGCTAAGACTAATTCTCATTAGTCCTACTAATGAGGCATTTTAGTCATGGGCAAGTAACAGCTGATTATGTCTGAGGCTGCCTAAAAGGCGTACGTTACAGGAGCGCCTGGGTGGCTCAGTCAGTTGAGCATCTGACCTTGGCTTAGGTCATGATCTCACGGTTTGTGAGTTCAAGCCCTGCATGGGGCTCTCTGCTGAACTGTTGCTCCGAGCGTGGAGCCTGCTTCAGATTCTGTCTCCTCCTCCCTCTGCCCCTCCCCCACTCATGCTCTCACTGTGTCTCTCAAAAATAAATGTAAAAAAAAATTTTAAGGTGTGTGTTACATACTCCACTGATTCCACTTTTCACTAGGGACCATTCCCAACAGAACAGAACAAAAAAGACACATATAAAAAGGTAAAGTTGATTTTTAAAAAGACGCCTTGGGGCACGTGGGTGGCTCAGTCGGTTAAGTGTCGGACTCTTGATTTCAGCTCAGGTCATGATCTCACGGGTTCGTGGGATCCAGCCCCGTATTGGGCTCTGGGATGACAGCGTGGAGCCTGCTTGGGATTCTCTTTCTCTCTCTGCCCCTACCTTGTGTGCACACTGTCTCTCTCAAAATAAGTAAATAAACTTAAAAAAACAACAACATGTAAAGTGCTTACTTCAGTGTGCTGTAGATGGTTAAGTACTCAATAAATTCTGACCACTATTTTATTTACTTACATTTTTCTTTAACTAATTCACACTAAAACTTTAAGATTCAACTAAAACATTATCTCTTCAAGAAAAACGAATCCCCTAGCTTGGTTTAAATATCCTTTCTCTTTACCTTTATAACACTCAGAATATACCCCTACAAAAGTATTTCCCATACGGCATTGGTCGGTTTTCCCTCTCTGAATGGACTTCTAATAGAATTTTTTCTACTTTTGTTTCTCTGGTGCCGACCAGAGCACCTGAGCCAGAGTAAGTTTACAGCAGCGTCCTGCCACGGAGCTAAATGAGTCAGCCATTTAGAAACCATCAGCTACACTAAATTCAAAAGCTTTAATCAGAACAGGACGGCAGCACAGTCCAGCTTGATAGAATTCTCTCCTAGGATATAATTAACGGCAGTGACCTAGGCAGACACAGTTTCTGAACCAAACACACAGTTTCACAGTTTTTTCCTGATTTCAGAATAAAGAAGTATCATAAAGTATAAATACAAATCATATCTCATCACTTATCTTTTCGGAACAGAATTACATTTTGAAATTAAGTTCTAAAATACGCTGAAAAACCAAAAACAGGTATTACTCTCCAGATCAGATAAAAATTACGCAGCAGAAAATTTCCTACCCCTGGTGGATTTCCATCATTAGTCAATTCTCATTAAGGAAGCCATGGCAACAATACAAGTTACTCAGACTTAACTGGAAATAATGTCAGATGTAAAAAAAAATACACTTTTATCAAACTATGCCAAGAACCCTCAGCCAAGTTCAAAAGCTACAACGGTCAGCATCATTTTACAAAAACTAAAATTTCAAAGCTAAGAGAAAAAAGTAGCAATTGCTTGAACTTATCCTACAAAATGGACAAGAGACAATCAAGGGAATGTATTCAAGTGCTTTGTAAACCACAAAATTATACAAACATGAGTTACCACTGTTAACAACTACATTATATTTTCATTACCTAAGAATTTATTTTTCTAATTTAAAATTTTTCAAATTTCCAAAATTTATTTCTGGTAAATTTTGTGTATAGCAGTAACTCATCTTACCTATTTTTTTCTTTTGTTGTCGACCAGCTGACTCTGTTATTGTTTCCTTCTTCTTTTCCACTGTAAACACAGTAATATGGCAAAAATTAATCATGCATTATGCTAATGAAGGAGGCTTTACCACAGCTGAACCAATGAAAGAAGCTCACAAGAAAGTTACACCTGCCTTTGATTATGGTCATGAGTAAGTCACCTGATCTACTCCCACACCTGGTGGCAGGACAAGGCAGACGCAGCAATCTAAGGCTAAAACAATACTGTAAGCATCACCAAACACCTATAATGGACTACATAAGGCCACAATAATAATAACTGATGGAACATAATAAAAACTAAGATGGCTTTTAAGCCATCAGCTGAGGGTGATTGCCTTAGGTTGAGTCTAAGCATGATTTTCAAATTCTGCTCTCTCAGAGAACTACGGTTACTTACAGTTCATTCTCATATTCAATCCCCTCCAGAAGGTAGGGATTCATTCATTCTGCTACTGGTGCCAAATAACAGGCACTGTTCTAGGTAGATAAAAAGATAAACATGATCCCTGCCCTCTGAGGAGCAATCTAGTGAGGGCAGACAATCGAATAACAATTATAGTACAGAAAACTGCCACGACAGACCTACGCACAAGGTAGGGAGATCAGGAGAGTCAAAAAAGCTAAGACTGGGGTGCCCGGCTGGCTCAGGCAGCGGAGCATGCGACTCTTGGGTCTCAGGGTCATGAGTTCGGGCCTCACGCTGGGCATAGAGATTACTTAAAAACAAACAAAGGAAGCTAAGATCAACTTCTTTGGATGCATTTCAATTAATATGATGATAAAAAAAGTAAAAGCAAAAGTAACCTTTTAAAGAGGAATAATGTGAGGCGCCTGAGTGGCTTAGTCGGTTAAGTGTCCAACTTCGGCTCAGGTCATGATCTCACAGTTTGTGGGTTCGAGCCCCACATCGGGCTCTGTGCTGACAGCTCAGAGCCTGGAGCCTGCTTTGGAGTCTGTGTCTCCCTCTCTCTCTCAAAAATAAACATTAAAAAAAATTTAAATAAATAAAGAGGAATAATGTAACATATTTAAATTTTATATTTACTATCTTTGATCTATCCACGTATCATAGTCCACCTATGAATGCACTAAGAATAGGTATGTCAAAAATTAGCTTTAGTTTATTTACGTTCTTTGTTCTGTATATTATCTCAGCATACTTCCCTTACTAGCAAACAGTACAGTACATGTATTATTTCTAAAAGTTGTATTAAAGGGGCGCCTAGGTGGCTCAGGTCGCTGTTTGTGGGTTTGAATCCCGCGTCAGGCTCTGTGCTGACAGCTCGGAGCCTGGAGCCTGCTTTGGATTCTGTGTCTCCCTCTCTCTCTGCCCCTCCCCTGCTTGTGCTCTGTCTCTGTCTCTCTCAAAAATAAACAAACATCAAAACAAAAAACAAAAGAAGGGCAAGTAACATAAGATTTGTGTCTTGAAAAAATTACTCTAGATGTACTATAGAGAATATATTCGAGTGGCTGCAGGGAGACCAATGAGGAGGCTACTGCAGTAGATGAAATGAAACATGATACAAGTTTAGACCATGCGGTGGTGGCAGGACTGGAGGGATGTAGAGAGATTGAAAGCTTCCCAAGAGGAGAATAGTAACTTGAGGGTAGACTGCACATACAGAGTGAGAGAAGAAAGTATTCAAATCAGCAAATACTTATGAAACATTTAGTACGTGCCAGTCACTGTTCTAGGTGCGTGGAATATATCAGAACAACAACAACAAAAACCCTGTCCTAGTGAAGCTTTTGTTTTAGCAAGTGGAGATAAACAATAAACAGCAACACAATACACAAATAAATCATATATTAGAAAGTGACAAGAACCATGGGGGAAAAAATAGAGCAGGATATGGAAAATGAGGAGTAGTCGTGGGAGAAGAGATGGGCAGTTTCAAAGACAGTGGTCAAATGAAGACTCACAGAAGTAAACTTTGAGTAAAGATTTGAAGGTAAGAGGCTTGGCTGAGCAGACATCAGAGACATGAACATTCTAGGCAGATAGAAGAGCCAGTAGAAAGGTCCCAGCACAGGAGTGTGGCTGATACACAGTGAACAGCAAGCAGGTCAGTGTGGTTGAAGCAGAGCGTGTTGAGAGGAAAAGTGTATCAGAGTAGAAATAGGGGAGGCTCTGCAGGCCACCGTAAGGACTTTGGCTCTTCTTGAGTGAAAATGGGACCCCATCACAGGGTTATGAGCACAGGTGGGACATGAGCCAAGAGTCTTTAAAAAGGCTCATTCTGTGTTATCTTGGGGACAGACCACAGGTAAACAGAAACACCTGCTGGAGACTGCGGCAATAATTCATGCAAAGGATGAAGGTGTCTTGGACTGTGGCAGTTATCAATGGAGGTGATGAAAAGTGGTCAGATTCTGAATGTATCTGAAGGTGGTGCAAAAGTCTTAGAGGCGGGGTGTGAGAGAAGACTTAAAGATAATTGCACAAGGATTACGGCCTGAGCAAGTAGAAGGATACACTTGCCATCACGATTGCTACCAAGGATGGAGGCTTGGAAGTGAGAAACAAGTATTCAATTTGGATATGCTGGGTTTCAAATGTGTGTTAGACATTACAGTGTAATTGACCAAACTGAGACATGAATCTTTAAAAATTTCTTTGAGTATAGCTGACACATAATGTTACATTTCAGGTATACAACATACTGATCCAACTCCTTTACATGTTATGCTAAGCTCACCACAAGGTGAGCTTTTACAGGGATATATGAATCCCGCGTTAAGAAGAGAGAGCTCAGGATATAAATTGAGGTGCCATTGCCAAATATAGCACATGATTGAGTTCACCAAGGGAGTGAGTATAGAGATTAAAAATAGGGCGCCTGGGTGGCTCAGTCGGTTGAGCGTCCGGCTTCGGCTCAGATCATGATCTCCTGGCTTGTGAGTTCAAGCCCCGCGTCGGGCTCTGTGCTGACACCTCAGAGCCTGGAGCCTGCTTCGGATTCTGTGTCTCCCTCTCTCTGCTTCTCCCCTGCTCGTGCTCTGTCTCTCTCTCTCTCAGAAAATAAATAAACATTAAAAAAAAAAGAGAGATAAACACAAATTTGGAGTCACCAACAATAGGAGGTTAAGAAGAGTAACCAACAAGGAAACTGCAACAGAATGATCAGCAAGATAAGAGCAAACTCTGAAAGTCAAGTGAAGAAAGGTTCACAGTCAAGGTTTCAGGTTTGCACTATCGGAGGCATGGAGGTACCATTCACCACATAGGGAAATACTGCAAGAGGACCGCATTAGTGAAGGTAAAGATAATGAGCTTGGTTTCTATATGTGGAGGTACATTATCCACATTGAATAAGTGAAGGAGCAGCAAACTATAATTTTAAAAGTAGAAGTTTGGATTCTAATTCTTTGCTTGCTGAGACATTAGTATGTCATTTAACCTTTCCGAGCCTCAATCTCTTTTCTATACAGAGACGGTTAATATTTATATAACCATAAATGGCTACTATGCAGATCAGGTGAGATACTGCAAAGAAGAAAACCCTATAAACTCTTATGAAGACATAAAGGTATGTCATAGAATACAGAAAGTCATAGAAATGTTAAGATACAAAAGTTATATTTAATCTTTAAAAGGCAGAAAAGGACGCTGAAAGCCACATCAAACCTGGAAGGAACCATTCACGTAATACCTCTCGCAGCTCCCTCAGCTGCGTCCTGGAGAATTCCTGCTGGATTTCAAAGACAGCAAACTCTACGTGTTCTTAACCTTCTCCTCAAACTCCATCAACCTCCTCACACATCAGAAACCTGGCTTATCCCTGAAGACACTGCTTACCTTGATACTAATCATAATGACCTACTGGTCCCCAAACACACTTTCTTGTTAAAATGCCCACATTTTTGCACACATGCTATTTTCTTCACCCCCGATCCTTCCCCCATCTCATTCTCTATCCAATTTCTAACTACCCAAGGAGGACACCAAGGCCATCTGCATCACAAACGCTTCCAGGGCTGCTCAAAAGTGAACGGGATCTCTGTTTTAGAACCACCACAGCACATAACGAGTACTTCTCATGTCCCGTAGCACTGCCATTTGTATTACACGTTTTGCATAAAAATATCCAATACTGCACATATCTATATATAGCTCCAATACAAATCGGATTCACCTTTGTATTCCTATACAGTTTTTGTATCGGTTGGTGCTCCTAAAATATTTACTGTGAACATGCATGAGCTCAATGAACTTGATATATGGGAGCTACAGCTAAAGGCTGTTGCCATACTCACATTTTTTACTCTGTTTTTCCACCTCCGCTTTCAGTCTCTTGTACTTGTCTGTCCTGTACACCAGGACCCAGGTGATGCCTGAAACATCAAAAGCAACATGCTAATAGAGAAATGTCTATAACGCTCACAACAAACTTATTAGTGGTGACTGCTGGGTAAGGAGGGATTTCAACTTTTTGCTTTATATTTACCAGCAGTAACTTTTTTCGAATGTTAAGACAATGGACTCTTCAACCAAAACAACGGAGACATGATATGAAGGTGTCTCCACAAATACGCAAGTGAAATCTACCCTAGCGACCCCTCCCGCTCCTGTTCCCGTGTTACCCCGATTCCCTGGATGAGCCCTCCCATCCCAACCCTAAGCAAGCAACGCTCGCGACCACTCCCTTGGTGGCCCGACGGTCCCGCGCCTTAGGATCCTTCCCCTCGGAAGGTGATCAAACGTCAGAGAAGCAGCCGCTCTCACCCTCGGCGAGAAGAGCCGTGCACACGGAGATAAAAACGATGAGCAGCGTGTCCGCGAACATGGTGCTCATCTTGCGCTTTCCTCTCTGCACTCCCACCCGCCAGGGGGGAAGCGCTCGAGAGCCAGCAAAAATGAAGCGAAAACGGCTTCCCTAGATTTCAGGACCACCGAGCAACGCTCTCTGACAGCCCGGAGCCACACTTCCGCTTCCGGGGCACGGCGCCGGAAGGGCTACTTCCGGAGAGTTGCGTGGCCGCGCGAACACAGCGGGAACCACGCCGCCCCGAGGGCTGGCGCTCAGGCCTAATCTCGCGAGAGCTGGGCCTTGAGCGGCCGCGCCGGAACTGCGGCGGCGAGACTGGGCCCAGCGGCCCTGGCTGATGGGGTGTCCTCCTTCCTGCCGGAATCCACTGTGCCCGCTCGTCCGCACCTCTGCCCCAGCCATACCTCTACGGCCGGTCAGGTGGCTTATTGAACGCCTGCGTTAGGTGCCAGGCCACGGAGTTGGAGCTGGGGACGCGGAAATCAGTTAGTCGTGGCTGCTGGCTTCAAGGAACGCCCGTCCTAGCGAAGGAGAGAAACTTGTACAGACGGTGCGATTAGGGTTTTGAGAGAGGTGTGGCCCGAAGGCTGCTGTGACCCAGTTGAGGGGGTGGTCAGAGACAGCCGCGAAAGGAATGGGAGCAGTGCTTCGAGGGGTAGGAGTGCGTTGCGGGGAAGCAGAGGCCTTTCTAGGCAAAGACGCGGGCGGTGGAGAGTACGTGGTGTAGTGGAGCAGTGAGTGGCGAGTCCAGAGAAGGGGTCATAAACCCAAATGCCGACGGTGGCGGCGTATAAATCATCTTATGCAGGCTGGGCACAAGGAAACGATGGGAGGCGCTAAGCATGAACGAGGGAGCGATCATTTTCTCTGAAAGGAACGCTGGGTT
Source organism: Panthera tigris (assembly GCF_018350195.1). Taxonomy (NCBI): domain Eukaryota; kingdom Metazoa; phylum Chordata; class Mammalia; order Carnivora; family Felidae; genus Panthera; species Panthera tigris. The sequence continues at coordinate 60,232,465 of NC_056678.1, read as the reverse complement.
CTCAACATCCGGCCAGTTTCCCTGGGAGAAGGAGCTCCCAGTGTTGATTATCTTCGCGCTTTCCAGGAAAATACAGAAGTCTTGATGCATGTGAACGTTCAATCTCTAGATGCTGGTAACTCGTTTTAAATGCCGTAGCAGTGAAAGAAAATGCCTCAGAAGCTTGGTTTCAGCCTGTGCAGAGGTTTTCAGCTTTTTCAGACTGATTATGTCTGTGTGGAGTGTGTGTTTATGAAAATCTGGAAGCTGGCTCAACTGGCTCCCCTTGGCTTGTACTTTTCTACCACTGGTTCTTTTCACTTAAACTCCGATGTGCTGAGAGTTCTGTAATGCTACTTTTGGCCTTTTTTAGTTTTATGTGCATTTCTCGTGTCTTAAGAGTTCGCAGCAGAGAACCTGTCTCCTTTGAACTATGAATTTCTATGTGGTAGTAGGTACAGAGGTAGGCCCTGTAGGGTCAGAGAGGGTGATTAAGATAGTATTGCTGACTTCCAAGTTCTTGGAAGTCATACATTATAATAAGATATAATCGAGGTATTTGTAAAATATGCGAGCATAGATGAAGGCAAATTCGTTTCTTCTTGGAGGAGTTGAGAAGACTTCCCATTGGAGCTAGACCACCATAGGACTAAAGGTTTGGGTAGGGTAGGTTTCTATTCAACTCTGTATCACTTGTGTAAATATTGAAGCACAAGAAATGCATGACTTTTTTTTTTTTTAATGGTGGGGTGTTTTTTTTTTGTTTCTTTGTTTTGTTTTTTTAGTGTTTATTTTTGAGAGAGAGGAGAGTGCAAGCTGGGGAGGGGCAGACAGGGAGGGAGACACGGAATCCGAAGCAAGCTCCAGGCTCAGTGCTGCCTGCACAGAGCCCGAGACGCCGGGCTCGAACTCACAAACCGGGAGGTCGTGACCTGAGCCAAAGTCAGACACTTAACCCATTGAGCCACCCGGGCACCCCATGACTTTTTTTTCTTTTTTTTTTTTTTTAATGGAAGTACAATTGACTCACAACGTGACATTAGTTTCAGGTGCACAAGGTAGTGGTTCCACAGCTATTATGCTCTGCTCACCACAAATGTTAACTACCATCTGTCAAGAACATGACCTTTGAAATCAGACCCGGTTTTCTGTTCTAGCTTTGCCACTTCATTGACAGCTGTCCTTGAACATCTTGTCCTTGAGCCTGAGTTCCCTTATCTGCAAAATGGTGATAATAATACAAGCTGCATAAAACTGTTCAGAGGATTAAATGAGAAAGTATGTTATACAGCGTTTAAAGCTGTGCCTGACACAGTTCCTCAAATCCAACATGTAAGATGAAACATAAGCGGCTAAGAAAAAATAAAAACTAGGGAAACCGTGACGCGCCATCGATTGTAGGATGCATGCCATTCGGAGGTGTTAAAATGTGGGGTGGCTGAATGGCTCAGTCTGTTAAGTGTCTTGCTTTCAGCTCAGGTCATAGTCTCAGTTTGTAGGTTCAAGCCCCGCATTGGGCTGTGCGCTGACGGTATAGAACCTGCTTGGGATTCACTCCCTGCCTCTCTCACTCCCTCTAAACAAATATATATTTTTTTAAGTGAAAAAAGCCTCAATACAGTAACAATCAACAATACAATAAGAGGAATTTCTATTACTCCTATGTAAAAGTTTACTACAGAACCATGGGCTGCTAGGATATCATTTCCTGGGGCAACAATATCATGACCCTATTACCCTTGTTTAAGAACAGTGCTAGAGGCAAGTTAAAATAACACACTTCCTACATTCTACCAGGTTCCTTTATCCTATATCCCAAGCTTTTTAATCTTCCAGTTGTACAGATTTTTAGATTTCAAAAGTTTTCCCCATGAGGACCACCATTTCAGAGTTTACTGTACTGCCTTCAGTCCCCATGCCTATGACAAGGCTTTTGTCCTGGGACTTCCTTTTATTGTTCTCTTGGATAGGATTCACTATTACATGTACCCATATCTTCTCCCTTAGTTTATACTTTCTTACGTTATGGTACATCCTCCAGTAACTTGTGGAAGGTAAATGGGAGCTAAACCTGCAATGTGATTATTAGAAGTGTTAGTAACAACACTGGTTCTAAACGAATGTTTCGGACCGGGCCAGGCATCATAAAAGACGAGAGAAATTAAACCCCTGCTTTATAACAGATATGAACGGATATGGGCCTTAGGTTTGAATGCTACCCCACTAGGTGTGAGCCCTATTACTATCAGTGATTTAGCTTCTCCGAGCCTCACTTGAGTTTAAATTCGTAGAGATAAAAATGCCTACCTTCCAGAACTACTTTGAGGTTTATGTAGGACTGAGACCACCACTCTGGAGTCAGACCGCCTGTCTTCAGATCTTGGCTTCGCCACTCCAGTAGATGTGCAGTTTTAAGCAAATCATTTCACTGCATTGTGCCATGGTTTCCTAGAATATACAATAGCATAATGGTAGTGACGCCTAAATCCAAAGGTGGTTTGTTTTTTTTTTTTAAGATTTTGTGGGTAAAGTGTTTAGAAGAGTACCAGGCTCAGAGAAAGGGCACGTGAAGTGTTGATTGTTATTGTTACTGGTTCTATTAAATCACCTAGCACATAATCCTTGAACTAATTTTATTTTTTCTATCCATTTTCCCTGGATCCTTGTTCTCTTCAAAAGCTTCAGTTATGGGGCACCTGCGTGGCTCAGTCGGTGAAGTGTCCAACTTTGGCTCAGGTCATGATCTCCTGGTTCGTGAGTTTGAGCACCTAATCAGGCTCACTACCGTCAGCGCACAGCCCACTTTGGATCCTCTGTCTTCCTCTCTCTGTCTTTCTCTCTCAAAAATAAACATTTAAAAAAAACAAACAAAAAACCTTGGTTACCGTCTGTCTTCTGATGATCCATAAAGCAGTATCTACAGCCTGAGTTTCTGTCCTGATTTTCAGACCTGATATCCGACTGCCAAGTGGGCATTTCCATTTGGAGATCCCAGACTGAACATACCCAGTTCTTCTACACTAAGTCCAATATTCCCTTCTTCCTTTCTTCTCTTACAGAGTAGCACCACTTGGTTTTCAAGCCAGAAAACAGGAACTACCCTCAGTTATTCCCTCTTCTTTATCCTATACATCTAATCACCAAATGTGATAAATTCTCCCTGCTTCATTTCTCTCTCTCTCTCTCTCTTTTCTACATCTTTCAATTCCTTCTACTGCACTTTAGCTCAGGTTACCATTGTCTTCCTTTGCATTACAGACTTCTAAATGGTCTCTAGTTACACACCCACCTATGTCCCCCCCCCCCCCAAGCCATTGTTTTATGTAGCCAATAGTGATCCTTCTCCACTACAAAGATGATTGGATATAGAGAATTTAGAAGAGGAAGGAGCTGAGGGCGGCTCCCAATTTTTCCCCCCTTGGGTACCTGAATATATTCACATTGGAAAAAACAGGAGAAAAATGGATTTTTAGGGGAAGGTTTTTGTTTTTTTTCTCCACTAGGCTAGGAGGACTAGATAAAGACCTTCAGAAACACTAAGCACTGAAAAGATTATGAGGCCCCTTCCCAAAATATAATTTAAAATAAAACTAATGCTAAAGTGAAATGTGAGTTTACTGTCTTTTGGAATACTTATTTTTTCAAATGATTTTCACTGTGAGTGTGTGTTCCAAGTGTGTGTTTAATTTGCCTTCTGGGCAACCCAGCACTCTGGATTGAAGGCAGAAACTGTCTTCTTGTTACATCTCCCGCTTTTGGAACATGGGCCGGCACAGAGAAGCTTCTCAATATATAATGAATGAGTGAGTGAATGATACTTTTCGGGAGAGAGGACTATAGGTTGGATAAATACCTTGGAAGAATGGGGAATTTTAGCTTGACTTTGAAGAAAAAGTGAAATCAGGACATGGGAGAATCAGTGATTGAAAGCATTGAATTGGGAGTGGGCAAGAGGGAGGACAGCACAGCCTGTATGTAGTAGAAACAACCAATATGTGTAAAGAGAATATATATTCAATAGAAATGGAATTGACTAGGTAAAGTAACTGGATTATATCTATAAGAGGTACAAAGTTGAAATTCAGCAGATCCATGAATCTGATACTGTGCAAAGAACTTGGTATGCACATTTTTTCCCCTGAATCAAAGAGCCCTAGTTTTTTTAAAATCCAATTCTTAAGTGAGTTTATAAACCAATAAATGTTAAGATTTATGTTGTATATTTGAGAGACTGATAAGAAGTCTTAAGCTTGATGCTGTAGCCATTTAATGTTCAAACATTTTTTACTACAGGGGCACCTGAGTGGCTCAGTTGGTTAAGCAACTGACTCTTGGTCTTGGCTCTGGTCATGATCTGGTTCGTGAGTTCAAGGCGTGCATCAGGCTCTGTGCTGACAATGCAGAGCCTGCTTGGGATTCTCTCTCCCTCTCTCTCTGCCCCTCCCCTGCTTGTTCTCTCTCTCTCACATACACAATAAATAAATAAACTTAACAAAAATATCTAAAAGAAAGGAGCAGAAGGGAGGGAATGAGAACCTCAGATCTGGAGATAAAGCCTGAAAAGTTGGGCCATCAAATTGGAAAGGGAAAAGTAAAATTAGTCTTTGTTTACAAATGACAAGATCTCATATGTAGAAAACCCCAAAGATTCCACAGAAAAAAACCAACTGTTAGAACTAGTAGGCAAATTTTGGCAGAGTGGCAGAATACAAAATCCACACACAAAAATCAGTTATTTTCCATAATAATAATCCAAAAAGGAAATTGAGAAGACAATTCCACTTGCAATAACATCAAAAATAAAATACCTAGGAATAAATTTAACCAGGGAGGCAAAAGATTTGTACACTGAAAATTACAAAATACTGGTGAAAGAAATGATAAGACACAAAGACATTTTGTGTTCATGGGTTGAAAAACTTTCAATTGTTAAGATGTCAATACTACCCTAAACAGTCCACATATTCAATGCAATCCCTGTCAAAATTTCAGCATTTTTTGCAGAAATAGAAAAATCCATCCTGAAATTCCTATGGAAACTCTAAGGACGCTGAGTAGCCAAAGCAATCTTGAAAAAGAATAAAGTTGGAAGTCTCCTACTTCCTGATTTCAAAACTTACTCTCAAGCCTCAGTAATCAAAAAAGTGTGATACTGGCATAAAAATAGACCTATAGGGGCGCTTGGGTGGCTCAGTCAGTTAAGCATCCGACTTCATCTCAGGTCATGATCTCACGGTTCGTGGGTTCGAGCCCCACATCGGGCTCTGTGCCGAGAGCTCAGAGCCTGGAGCCTGCTTCGGATTCTGTGTCTCCCTTTCTCTGCTCCTCCCCTGATCACACTCTCTGTCTCAAAAATAAATAAATGTTAAAAAAAAATAGACCTATAAACCAGTGAAATAGCATAGAGTGCCCCCAAATAAACCCTTGCTTATATGGTTAAATGTTTTTCAACATGGGTACCAGGACCATTCAATGGCTAAAGGATGGTCTTTGCAATAAATGGTGTTTAGGAAACTGGATATCCACATGCAAAAGAATGAAGTTACATGCTTATCTTACACCATATACAAAAAACTCAATGGGTCAGAGACTTGAACATAAGAGCTAAAACTATAAAACTTAGAAGAAATCATAGGGGAAAAAATGATGCTGGATTTGACAATGATTTCTTGGATATGACACCAAAAGCATGGGCAACAGCAGAAAAAAGTAATAAATTGGACTTCAAAATCTAAAACTTGTGCATGAAAGGATACAATAAACTGAAAAGGGCAATTTATGAGATTGAGAAAATGTTTGCAAATCATATATTGATAAAAGATTAAAATCCAGAATATATGAAGAACTCCTACAACTCAACAACAACAAAACTCAACTCAAAAATGAGCAAAGGACTTAAACAGACGTTTCTCCAAGGAAAATATACGCATGGCCAATAAGCACATAAAGGGATGCTCAACATCACTAATCATTAGGAAAATGCAAATCAAATCTATAAGACACTACTTCACATCCAGTAGAATGGCAATTCTTTAAAATAAAAAACCTGGAGCGCCTGGGTGACTCGGTTAAGCATCTGACTTGATTTCCACTCAGGTCATGATCTCACAGTTTGTGGGTTCAAGCCCTGCACTGGGCTCTGTGCTGACAGGATTCTGTCTCCTCTCTCTGCCCCTTCCCTGCTCACTCTCTCAAAATAAATAAACATTTAAAAAAGTAAAGAACCTGTTGGTGAAGATGTGGAGAAATGGAGAAATTAGAACACGCATTGCTGGGAGGAATGTAAAATGGTACAACCACAGTGGGAGAAAGTATGGTGTTTACTTAAAACATTAAACATAGATAGGGGCACCTGGGTGGCTCAGTCAGTTAAGCGTCCGACTTCGGCTCAGGTCACGATCTCACGGTTCGTGAGTTCGAGCCCTGCGTCGGGCTCTGGGCTGATGGCTCAGAGCCTGGAGCCTGCTTCCGATTCTGTGTCTCCCTCTCTGCCTGCCCCTCTCCCGTTCATGCTCTGTCTCTGTCTCAAAAATAAACATTAAAAAAATTAAAAACAAAACAAAACATGCCAGTCACAAAAGGACAAATACTGCATGATTCCACTTATGAGGTATCTAGAGTAGTCAAATCCGTAAAGACCGTGGAATGGTGGTTGCTATGGGGAGAGGGAAGAATGGAGGGTTATTGTTTCAACAGGTATGGAGTTTCCATTTGGGAAGATGAGAAAGTTGGGGAGATGGATGGTCATGTGTGATTGTTGCACAACAATGTGAATGGACTTCTTACCACTGAACTGTACCTCTATACCTGGGTAAAATGGTAAACTTAGTGTTACGTATATGTTACCATAATTTTTAAGTAATTTTTAAGTTGGACCGTATCTAGATGATGTGGATCAGCAAAATCTCTTAATCATTCCTTGTGAGAGTATACATTGGTACAGGCCCCTTGGAAAGTTTGTCCTTACTCTGTAAAGGTAAATATGTGCATACCCTTTGACCAACCATTTTGCTTTTATGCATATATCCAAAAGAAACTTTTCAAAAGGTACCAGGACAAATGTACAAGAGTGTTCATGTGAGGGGAGCCTGGATGGCTCAGTCGGTTGAGTGTCTGGCTCTCGATTTTGGCTCAGGGCATGATTCTGGGGTCATGGGCTCAAGCTTCATGTTGGGCTCTCACGGAGCATGGAGCCTGCTTAAGATTCTCTCTCTCGGGGCACCTGGGTGGCTTAGTGCGTTAAGCATCTGACTTCGACTCAGGTCATGATCTCACAGTTCATGAGTTTGAGCCCCACGTCAGGCTTGCTGCTGTCAACACAGAACCCACTTCTGATCCTCGATCCCCCTCTCTCAGCCTGCCCCTCCCCTACTTGAGCTCTCTTTCTATCAAAAATAAATAAATATTTTTTTAAAAAAGATTCTGTCTCTCTCTAGCCTGCTTAAGATTCTCTCCCTCTGCCCCTCTTTCCAACTTGCTTTAAAATTAAAAAAAAAAAAGTTCATGTGAGCACCCTCTTTAATACCAAGATCTGAAAATAACTCAAATGCCTATCTACATGTAGAGGAATAGATAAATCAATTAGGGTATATTTATACAACACTCCAAATGAATGTATTAGAGTTATATATGCCAAAACATGGGTTAATCCTAGCAATATAATACTGAGTGGAAAGAGTAAGTCCTTAAGAATTACAGCATGTGGTAGACTTTTTATAAAGTTACCGATAATAATAGGTGATGCAATGGAGGATCAAAGAGGTGTATGTAAATGTAAATTCATGTCTTGGTTTTCATGTTGGTGGTGATTTCATGGATATTTGCTATTTTAAATGAAAGACTGAATGAATGCTTGAGGCCCTTGAACACACCAATGATGGTCATGAACCAAGAATAATGATGAATTGAGTTCTCTGCATCTGAGCTCAAAAATTTTATTTTATTTTATTTTAATTTATTTTATTTATTTTATATTTGGGGGGCACTGGGTGGCTCACTCAGTTAAGCTTCTGACTCTTGATTTTAGCTCAAGTCATGATCTCACAATTCGTGAGTTTGAGCCCTGTGTCAGGCTCCGTGCTGTTAGCTTGGGATTTTCTCTCTGCTCCTCCTTCCCTTGCCTACTCTCTCTCAAAAGAAAATACATAATTTTCTTTTTTTAGTTTGTTTCTTTTATTTTGAGAGAGAGCAAGAGAGAATCCCAAGCAGGATCCACATGGTCAGTGAGGAGCTCAATGTGGGGCTCGAACTCATGAACCGTGAGTTCCTGAGCCGATACCAGGAGTCGGACGCCTGACCAATTGAGCCACCCAGTGCCCCCCAAAAAATTCTTTTCGTATTCAACTCTATATCAGTATGATATAAGTAGAAGAAGACAGTGGGGAAGGTGGGGAGTAATCTTTTAAATTACTTGCCATCAAATATGATACTCTAGGAAGATATGTCACATTTCCCTTGTGGCCTCAGGTACCCTCTGATAGATTACTACTCTTGCCTGGGCATTTAAGCATCTCAATTTAGAAGATCAGTAATAGTGGAAAGTCACCAAAATATCTTGAGCTTGGATGGGAATTTTGCAAAGTAAGTGTTTCTGTGAAGGAAAAAAAAAATTAGTCTGGCGGTTTTACATAGGATAGATATATTTTTGAGAGATCACAGAGGAACCAAGTATCAGGTCATCCTCATGATGCAGTTTTCAAGTAAGGGAGCCCTGAACCAAGTAGTAGCAGCAGAAATTGAGAAGGAGATAAACCAAGAACCTTTTGTAGGATGGAATAGTAATTCTTAGAACACATAAGATGAAGTAAATGAGAATACTTAAATAATTCTAAGGTTTCTACCAGAGGTATATCTAAGCTTTGTGACCCAAAGCTCACACAATTCTGGGGACTCCCTTTGAGAAAAACAATATGGCAAAATCAAAATAGGATCAAAATTAGATACAAAAGTAAATATTTATTTGAAAGAGCCTAGTGTAAGTGAAGATCACAGAACTTTTTTAAGCTTTCAGTTGTACTAATTCTTAGATGTCAAAGTTTTCCCCATGAGGACCAACATTGCAAAGTTCACCGGACTATTCCAATCTCTATGCCTCTCAGAGGCTTTTTTTCTTAATGTAGGTGTTATCACTATGAACTTACCTCCTAGCACGGCTTTTGCTGCATCCCATAAGGTTTGGTATATTGTGTTCCCATTTTCATGTGTCTCAAGGTATTTTTAAATTTCTTTTTTTTTTTTTCTTTGACCTTTGGTTGTTCAGTAGCATGTTGTTTAATCCCCACATATTTGTGAATTTTGCAGTTTTCTTCTTGTGATTGATTTCTAGTTTCATACCCTGTGGTCAAAGAAGATGCTAGACATATTAGTCTTCTTAAATGTATTAATACTTGTTTTGTGGCCTAACATATGATCTCTCCCAGAGAAGATTCCATGTGCAGTCAAGAAGAATGTGCATTCTGCTCCTGTTGGATTATTGTTTTCTGTAAATGGCTAAGTCTATCTGTTATAACATGTAGTTTAAGTGCAATGTTTCCTTATGGATTTTCTGCTCCTATTCCTATTATCTACGCATTGTTGAAAGTAGGTTATTGAAGTCTCCTATCATTACTATATTGTTATTTCTCCCTTGAGGTCTGTTAATATTTGCTGTATATATTTAGGTGCTTCTATACTGGGTGCATAAATATTTACAAATGTTGTACTCTCTTTTAGGTACAATATATTAATGACATTTTTTCATTTCTTATTACAATCTTTGCCTTAATGTCCATTTTGTGTGACTTAAGTATAGTTATTCCTACTTTCTTTTGATTTCCATTTGCATGGAATATCTTTTCCCATTCTTTCAGTCTGCATGTGTTCTTAAAGCTCATGAGTCAAGTCTTATAGATAGTTGGGTCTTTTTTTTTCTTTCTTTTTTTTAAATCCATTTAGACACTTTATGTCTTTTCCTTGGAGAATGTAGTCCATTTACACTTAAAGTAATTATTGATAACTATGAACTTACTATTGCCATTTTCTTCATTGTTTTCTGACTATTTCTTAATTCCTTTATTCTTTTCTTCTTCTCTTGTTCTCTGTGAGATTTGATGATATTCTGTAGTGGTATGCTTAGACTCCTTTGTCATTACATTTTGTGTATCTGCTATAGATTTTTGATTACATAAAACAGAAAGATGATTTGCTTTTAGATCCTTTCCCATTCAAATAATTTTCTTATGAAATGTCTGTTTATACCACTACCCCTGTTGGTTTTTTCTTTTCCAATTATTAACTAGTCTACTTTCACAACATCCTTATTTTTGTCAGTGGCCTTCCTTATAATTGGAGCAGTTCTCCACTATTATTTTTCATGACTTTATGAAAGTCCTACCTCTTTTACAAGAGATTTACAATTTCACTTTGCAAATGCTTTGGACTGAATTTGCAAAGAGATAAATGGAGTAGAAGGATATGTTAAATCAGGAGGGATGTTCAATGACTCATTTTTTAGATAATTGGTTCATTGGTAAATATATGATAGGGAAACTGTTGTTTCTTCGTGCAATCTCTTAACTGTGGGGACCTAGCTAATGAAACCCTGACTAATAAGGATACCCCGCAGGCATTTAATAGGGTTCCAGTGAGCCTCACTGAGATAATGGCTATGAGGTGCTTAACATTTGTTCCTGGCACAAGTAGAGTTGATTACTTAATCCTTTGTATTGCCACGGTATACCATAATATCACGTCTCATCGTATTATGGTTGCTTAATTGTTTATGTGCATGTATTTCTCTTTATTTTTAAGTTCATTTATTTATTTTGAGAGGGCAGAGACAGCGCGAATTGAGGAGGGGCAGGGAGAAAGGAGACAGAGACTTCCAAGCAGGCTCCACACTGCCAGTGCAGAGCTGGACACGGGACTTGAACTAAGGAAACCTCGAGATCGTGACCTGAGCCGAAACCAAGAGTCAGATGCTTAACAGACTGAGCCACTCAGGCACCCCTATGTGAGTGTGTTTTTGTAATAGTCTGTGACTCCTAGAAGGTATAAATGGTTTCTAATTCATCTTTATGCTCCTAATATGTGCCTCAAAAATGGTGAACATTCAATACATGTTGAATGAGTAAGTAAAGGAATGAATGAATGGGTATCTTCCTCATCTTTTTCTTGTTATAACATATCTCAGGTTATCTATTTAGCCTTTAATTAAAAAAATTTTTTTTAACAAAGCAAATACCTTTGTACTGATAAGGAATGTTCTCTAAGATAGAGTGATAAAAACAAAATGCAGAAGGGTTTGTAGCATATGCTACTTTTTTTTTTTAATTGGACGTAGAATATACACATACATGCACAAACACACTCATGGATGTATTTGTGTACATATATGTGTGTGTATTTGTTTTTTTCATAGACTGTCTTAAGGATACATGAAGGGAGCCTGGGTGGCTTAGTCGGTTGAGCGTCCGACTTCGGCTCAGGTCATGATCTGCGGTCCGTGAGTTCCAGCCCCGCTTCGGGCTCTGTGCTGACAGCTCAGAGCCTGGAGCCTGTTTCAGATTCTGTGTCTCCCTCTCTCTCTGACCCTCCCCCATTCATGCTCTCTCTGTCTCAAAAGTAAATAAACGTTTAAAAAAAATTCTCTGTTCTCCCTTTTAAAAAAAAAAAAAAGGATACATGAGAAACCAGTAAGAGTGACTACTTTTGGGTAGTAACACTGGGAATACGCATGGTAAAGATATACTTTTTTATTGTATACTCTTTCAAATTGCTTAATTTTTTTAAATGTTTATTTATTAAGAGCACACAAGTGGGGAAAGGGCAAAGAAAGAGAGACAGGATCTGAAGTAGGCTCCGTGCCAACAGTAGAAAGCCCTATGTGAGGCTCGAACTCACCAACCATGAGATCATGACCTGAGCCAACGTCGGTTGGTTAACCGACTGAGCCTCCCAGGTGCCCCTCAAATTGCTTAATTTTGTTTACCTTGTGTTTATATTACCTATTTTATATAAATATAGATATATAGATATAAATTTTATTTTACAAAGTTGTTACCATTTTTGAAACCTAAAATAATGGGTAAACGGAAGGACTGGAATGATGTTAGAATATTACTAATTCAGGTTAGAAAAGTCCTTAAATATGCAAATATACAATCATGTAAGAGTTTAAAAATATTTTCTTTGTCTTTATCTGCCTGTAGGCTTATATACTGCACATTTCAAGTTGGCCTAAAGGTCACAGATACATAAAAATTGGAGGGGATTTAACAGTTACTGTTTTTCTAATTGATTTCCACAGTCTTTATCATATAATTTGTTTTTTTTTTTTCTGAGAGAACTTTTCACCTCTGGCCATACTAAATTTTGTTTCTGTGACTTTTCATTCTTCATGTTTTATTTTGTTTTGTTTTAAGATTTTAAGGGGTGCCTGGGTAGCTCAGTCGGTTAAGTGTTTTGTTTTAAGATTTTATTTTATTTTATTTTATTTTATTTTATTTTATTTTATTTTATTTTACTTTTGTGTTTACTTATTTATTTTGAGAGAGAGAGAGACAGCATGAGCAGGGAAGGGGCAGAGAGAGAGGGAGAGAGAGAAAGAATCCCAAGCCCATTCCATGCCGCCAGCACAGAGCCTGATGTGGGGCTCGAACTCACAAACTGTGAGATCAGGACTTGAGCTGAAATCGAGAGTTGGATGCTTAACCACCTGAGCCACCCAGGGCCACTAAAGATTTTATTTTTAAATAGTGTCTACATCCAGCATGGGGCTCGAATTCAAAATCCCAATATCAAGAGTCACATGCTCTACCAACTAAACCAGCCAGACACACCTCCATTCATCATGAGGTATACAGTTACTCTTGCACATACGACCTAAAAGTATGCCAAAATATCCCAAATTAAATGATCTATATGCAATTTCTTCGTAAAGCATAACAGACTCTGCCAGTGCTCTGTCCACCCTCAGTCTAACCTGTTGTATTCACTCCAGCAACTTCCAGCTGCCTGAGGTTTCTGGCATCAGGAACTTCTGCTATTGGAGCCTAAATGGGTTTAAACTTTAAAAGCAATTTATCATAGGGGGTCCTGGGTGGCTCAGTCAGTTAAGTGTCCAACTTCAGCTCAAGTCATGATCTCCTGGTTTGTTAGTTCAAGACCCACATACCACAGAGCCTGCTTCAGATCCTCTGTCTCCCTCTCTCTCTGCCTCTCCCCTTCTCCCTCTCTCCTCTCTCTTTCAAACATTAATAACCATTAAAAAATACTTTAAAAGTAATTTATCATAATGTATCAAAGGGCTTGAAGACGTGCATACCCTTTGATCCAACAATAGGAAATAATCAGAAGATGGGCGATTAAGCATTTTTAAGGATGTTTTCATAGCCTTAAATTTTAAAATTTTATTTTATTTTTGAGAGCGAGGCAGGGAGAGAGACAGAGAATCTTACAAGGGGCAGAGAGAGAGAGAGAGAGAGAGAGAAGCAGGGCTTGAGCTTACCTGGTACAGGACTCGAACTCAAGAACCACGAGATCATGACCTGAGCCAAAGTTGGATGCTTAACCAACTGAGCCATGCAGGGACCCAATTTAAAAAATTGAAAAAAAGCAGAATATCTAAATGCTAAAAAAGAGGACTAATTAAATACATCATAACAAATGAATGCAATGGAATACTGTTCAGTGTTTAAAATTATATAAATGCATATTGATTTCACTGCAAGTTCACAGTATATTATGTGACTATATTGGCTCTTTGGTAAATATGAGTTAGAGCAAACGTTGCTTTTTAGTGCAATCTCTTAACTATGGAGACTTGGCTAATAAAATCTTGACTAGAAAGGACCTTTATTTATTTATTTATTTATTTATTTATAAATGTTTATTTATTCTGAGGGAGAGGGAGCAAAAACAGAGTAGGGACAGAGAAAGAGAGAGAGAGGGAAAGAGAGAATCCCAAGCAGGCTCCACGCTGTCAGCACAGCGCCTGATGCAGAGCTCGAGTTTATGAACTGTGAGATCATGGCCTGTGCTGAAATCAAGAGTCAGATTCTTAACCAACTGAGCCATCCAGGTGCCCCAAAAAGGTACTTAAAAAAAAAAGAGTAATATATATGTATTATGCATAGGAAAACATTTGGAACATTGACAGTAAGTTGTGATTTGTCATCAGTATTCTAGGTCTTGCAAGGGTGGTAGATGTTTATTGGCTTATTAAATAAATAATAAATAAAGAGGGTCAGTGATGAGAATGTGTTATAAAATAAGGGTGATGATCGCTTCAAATCTGTGCAGTTGAAGTATGTTAAATGAAAGAATGGAAAAGGGGGATCATCAAGAGGTTATACGCTCAATTGTTAATAGTAGTTATCTCTGACTAAAACTTTAAGGGTAATTATTTTCTTTTTACACACTTAAGAGTTTCTAATTTGTCTATAATTCTATATTACTTATGTAACGGAGATATTAAAAAGTCAAAGCCAGGGGCGCCTTGGTGGCTCAGTCGTTGAGCGTCCGACTTTGGCTCAGGTCACGATCTCGCGGTCTGTGAGTTCGAGCCCCACATCAGACTCTGTGCTGACAACTCAGAGCCTGGAGCCTGCTTCGGATTCTGTGTCTCCCTGTCTCTTTGCCCCTCCCCTGCTCAGTCTCTGCCTCTCTCTCTGTCAAAAATAAATAAACATTAAAAATTAAAAAAAATAACTGTTAATTACAAATTATTAAAAAAAAAAAGTCAAAGCCATTACATTTAAGATTTAAAAGTATTCGACAATAACATCAACAGTGAAGCCTTGCCCTCTTAAATAGACAAAAGACCATTGTCTGTACTTGCCAATTATGTTCCTTTGTAGCAAATACATTACATTGGTTTGTGGGACATTCCATGTAGAATACAGCTGAAACATTTCTGTGACCAACAGATAAATTATATTGGATTTGATGCATTTTACCTATGTCAGGCCACTTTTGCATTTGGAGAAAAATGCTTTGTTGTTTACTACCTACCATATAAAAGGAAGGAAGCGGTTTCCAGCTACGAGGAAATATAAAGCCATTTGGAAACTCCTCTGGGTTAGAAGGTATTCTTGATATAGGGATACTGGAATGTAGCTACTTTTTTAGGGAAAAGAAAATTTATAAATGTTATTACTTAAATTACCTTATCTTAAATGGAACTACAAGTGTAATTTATTTAAATTTTCAGTTTCAAACAGTGGAGCCAAAGGGTTTTGTTTTTTTTTTTTTAAGTTTGTTTATTTTGAGAGAGAGAGAGTGCCCTCAGGCACGTAGTGGGGGAGGGGCACAGAGAGAGGGAGAGAGAGACTCCCAGGCAGACTCTGTGCCGTCAGCGAGGAGCCCACAGCAGGGCTCTATTTCATGAACCGTAAGATCGTGACCTGAGCCGAAATCGGGAGTCAGACGCTTAACTGACGGAGCCACCTAGGTGCCCTGCCAAAGGTTATTTTAAAAACTTGAAGTTGCTGGGGCGCCTGGGTGGCTCCGTCGGTTAAGCGTCTGGCTTTGGCTCAGGTCATGATCTCACAGTTCCGGAGTTCAAGCCCCACATCGGGCTCTGTGCTGACAGCTCGCGGAGCCTAGATCCTGCTTTGGATTCTGTGTCTTCCCTTCTCCCTGCCCGTCCCCCGCTCATGCTCTGTCTCTCTCTGTTTTTCAATAGTAAACAAACGTTAAAAATTTAAAAATAAATAAATAAATAAAAATTTGAAGTTGCTCTGGAACTTGGTTACACAGACGTCTCTGCTATATATTCCTTAATGCTTTCCCTAGCTTCACGTTTCTTGCCATGGCCTATTCGAGAACCTGTTTTTCTTTTCTTTCTTGATTGTAAATGCAGTAAAAGTAGGAATGATGTCTGTCTTACTGGCAAATAATAGGAACTATATAGATAGATAGATAGATCGATAGATAGATAGATATAGATTTTTTTTTAATTTAAGAGTGAGAGAGACAGAATCTCAAGTGGACTCCATGCCCAGTGGCAGAGCCCCATATGGGACTCGATCCCATGACACTGGGATTATGACCAGAGCTGAAGTCAAGAGTCAGACGCCTCACCAGCCAAGCCACCCAGGTGCCCCGGAACTCAATATTTAATAAAGGAACGTATAAATGAATGAATGGATTCAGTTCCAATTTAGAGCTAGGACATAAAGAGCAGAAGCTTTAAAATGCACAGTGGGGGTGGTTCCTTACACATTGAAGGTTTGAAGTGCATGTTACATTTGAAGTGCATTTACATTTAAGGAAACATTCATGTTTATGGTTGACACTAACCAATTCCAGTAAGTGAAATGCCAAGGTAGGAATATACTACTAAAAGTCCTCGTGAGGAATAAGAATGGAGAGAAAGTGCCACACAGGCTACAATGTCTCAGTTATATGAATGCAAAGCTGCAAGAGAACTCAGAACATCTTGAAGTCAATCCCTTCATTTAATAGATGAATAAATTGAAGTTCATACAATTTAAATGAATTACAGAGTCACCGAGTTCCTTATTGATAATTCCAGACCATGAGCTAGGTCTCCTGACTTACTGGTCTAGTTTTCTCTCCATCAAACTTAAAAGAAGGATTGACTATCACCTAAGTCTAGGAAAGGAAGAATAGAGAGACAATCATCTTGTTCTTCAAACATTCTGGTTCAGATTCCTTCTTCAGCCCCAAAGAGCAGAAATCGGGGGTCATTAAGAATGGCATTGTAAATGAAACAAAGTGAGATTTCACATCTGGAATACTACACGTAGTTCTGTGTCCATTCCACAGGAAAAATACAGCAAAGCCAGAGAAAGGTCCGCGGGAGGAGGTGAAAGTGATCTCACAGAAGGATTGAGAACAAGATGAAAACATTATGATGCTTCACACCGAGCTGTTAAAAGGAAATACAATTATCAGCACTGCACCTGAAACTTTTAATTGGGAACGCAGAGGAAAAGGAGATCCTTCCACAAAATAGCCATGGATGCTATTGCCAGATGTCCTGTCCTGCATTAAAGGATCCATGAGTCTGATCTGGTATGCTCATTCATGCGGTTTTATTTACAAAACTCCTTTTCTTGTCATTTCAAAGCCCACTTAATCCCTAAAAACCCCAACGGAGAGGGGAAAATGAATGCCTCATTATAGTCTTCTCTGGTGACAGGTAGTGGTACTTCGGGTCACAGGGTGACAGTTATCTGGATTGCAAGTCCTGGCTGGTTATGGATGAGAGATACCACCCTTTCAGTTATGCCTATCAGCTACCGATGTCTTTTACTCATTTTCTCTTTGGGGCCTGTGCATTGTTTCCTATGGAAGTACGTCTTGATTTATAGTAGCCATAGTGGAAGCTGCTTT
This sequence comes from Panthera tigris, assembly GCF_018350195.1. Taxonomy (NCBI): domain Eukaryota; kingdom Metazoa; phylum Chordata; class Mammalia; order Carnivora; family Felidae; genus Panthera; species Panthera tigris. The sequence continues at coordinate 60,215,146 of NC_056678.1, read as the reverse complement.
TTATGATATTGTCAAATATTATATTCAAAAGATAAATATTTGGAGTACCCTAAAATAAACATATAAATGTTCCCTTTGTTTCACATCTTGTTGTGTCCTATTTCTTGGGAAGTTATCAGATTTCAATCTTCTGCCTTCTTTTCTTGAGAGTTTACTTCTTTAATCTTCCCTTTTGTGTTTAACTTTCAATATGCTCCTCTCTGCCAGGGACGCCTGGGTGGTGCAGTCGGTCGGTTAGGCGTCCAACTTTGGCTCCGAACATGATCTCACGATTTGTGAGTTTGAGCCTTATGTCGGGCTCTCTGCTGTCGGTGCAGAGCCTGCTTCAGATCCTCTGTCCCTGTCTCTCTGCCCCCCCCTTGCTCTCTCTCTCTCTCTCTAAAATAAGTAAACATGAAAGAAAAATGTTCTCCTTTCCCACGTATTTTTCAAAGCTCTCATATTTATTTGAATGCTTAAGTGTTTTTGCAATATTAATAGGTATGTTTTTCAGTAGCTCACAAAAACTGACCAGCTTTTCTGCTAGTGAGCAGTTATTGTAGCAAACTTTGCAGATATGAATATTCAAAACTGAAATAATAACAAAATAAAATAAAATAATAACAAAATAAAAATAACAAAACTGAAATAATAATCATAATTATGATTAACTCTTGGGGAGAGGATTAGAGAGGATGTTCACATTCTGCATAAAAAATTTCTTAGGGGCACCTGAGTGGCTCAGTCGGTTCAACGTCCAACTTCAGCTCAGGTCATGATCTCACGGTTCTTGGATTCGAGCCCTGCGTCAGGCTCTGTGCTGACAGCTCAGAGCCAGGAGCCTGCTTCACATTCTGTGTCTCCCTCTCTCTGCCCTTCTCCCGCTTGTGCTCTCTCTCTGTCTCTCAAAAATAAAATAGGGGTGCCTGGGTAGCTCTCTCTGTCTCTCAAAAATAAAATAGGGGTGCCTGGGTAGTTCATGAAGTCATGAAATCATGACTTCAGCTCAGGTCATGATCTCGTGGTCCGTGGGTTCATACCCCACGTCGGGCTCTGTGCTGACAGCTCAGAGCCTGGAGCCTGCTTCGGATTCTGTGTCTCCCTCTCGGTCTGCCCCTCCCCCTGCTCACTCTCTGTCTCTCAAAAATGAATAAAAAAACATTAAAGAATTTTTAAACATAAAAACTAAATAAAATAAACGTTACATTAAAAAAAATTCCCTCGTTGTTTTTTATACTAAATATCTACAACTTTTTAAGCCAGAGAACAATTATAATAAATTATTACTAGCTGAATATTATACATGAGACATCTATCTAATATAAAGCTAAAGTCAATAAATATTATTCTCCATGTAAATAGGTCTCTTAGGACCTCCTCCAAGGTAGCAGGATACTGTTTAATTCCTTGTAAGATGATTTGTTGTTTTGACATTCAGTCGCTATAGAGAAGCATTTTTTTTTTTTTATGTTTACTTTTGTATTTTTTGAAAGAGAGAGAGAACCAGCCGGGGAGGGGCCAAGAGAGGGAGAGAAAAATCCCAAGCAGGCTCCTCGCTGTCAGTGCAGAGCCCAACACGGGGCTCAAGCCCAGGAACCATGAGATCATGACCTGAGCTGAAACCAAGAGTTGGACCCTTAAACAACTGGGCCACCCAGGTGCCCCTAGAGAAGCATTTCTTAGGGTGAACTCCACAGAACATCGGTTCTGCCCCTTGCTAATAGGCAAATGAGAAAAAAGGATTCTGTGGTTTGGTAACTTTGGTAAAACACAGGTTTAAACAAACAAACATGTTTCTTAATTGCAGTATTTTTCAGGGTGTTGAAAGCACTCAGGGACACCGTGACTCTCTCCAGGAAGTGAAAGGGGAGCAGAGCAGTGCACAGGTTTTGCCAAACTTGTTCACTCCCAGTATCTTTTTTTCCCCCTCCCCAAACCAAAGTTTCAAGGCCTATGTTTTGGGAAACTGCTTTGGAGTGTTCAAGAAACAGTTCGTTTCATCGCGAGATTTATCCATATCTAAAGATACAATCATTGTTTTTGAGCCAGATCTACATTATTTAAAGTATAGATTTTTCAAATATTACCTTAATTTTAGTTCGTTTTTCTTTTTTAAATAAATAAGACGGGCTGTGATATAGTACTAGGTTTGGGTTTGTTAAATTGTGTTCAGGATTTATACATGTGCTCATCAGAGACACTGGCCCTTAATTTTCCAATTTTTTTCTATTAAAGTTTATTTATTTAAATTGGGGGGGGGTGCAGAGAGAGAGAGAGAGAGGGAGAGAGAGAGTCCCAAGCAGGCTCTGTGCTAACAGCACAGAGCCTGATGCTGTGCTCTGTTTCACGACCATGAAATCATGACCTGAGCAAAATCAAGAGTCGGATGCTTAACTGACCGAGCCCCCCAGGGGCCCCTAATTTTCCATTTTTTTGGTAATACGTTGCCAGATGTTAGTGGTAAAGCTGTGCTGCTCTCATAAAATGATGAGTTGTGCAGTGTTCCACCTTTTTCTCCTGTCTGGAAGAGTCTGTGTAATCTTGGTATTAACTCTCCCTTGAATGTTTGGTAGAATTCACTGGTGAAAGTGTCAGAGCCCAGAATCTTATTTCACTGTGTTTTATTTCATTGGGAAGTTTTCGGTTTTGCAAGAGGTGTCAGAGCCCATTTGGTGCAGGGGGCAAAGCTCCACGCCCTCGGCCAGCAGTGAGTGGCGGACTTAGTGAGGCACAGATAGGGGAGGTTCTTGCTTGAGGATGAGAGGTTCTGGTTCAGGACACGCGGCGAAGCAGTTGGCAATCTAACTGGGGGATCCTGGAAGTGAGAGACACCCACAAGGGCTGGGAGGAGCTCCTCACACATTCTTGGCTAAGTAGGATACTCTACATGGGTGGAGGGGACCTCAGAGACCTGGGAGTCCAGGGAAAGGCAAAAGACAGCGGAGTCTTGAGAACTGGCTGGATCTTTGAATTCATTCCCCAATAGATAATTCAACAATTCAAGTTGGATATTTCCATACTTCGCTCTCGGTATGTGGTGGTCGGGAGAAGTCCTCGAAGATCTCTACCTACAAAGAACATAATCGACGCCGGCTAATGTGCCCTGAAATATGTTGTTGCATTTACTCCCGGCCACGCTTCCCCCCAGGCTAGTCCCAGCCGGTGGCTGTGTGTCATCGGAATACGAAGGCAGGTCCGTTCCTAGAAGTTATGAGGTTCTTCTGATCGCTAACAACTTTGACTTAAGGACTCACGACAGCGTGGCTGAGCCTTTCTTCGTCTGCATGGTAGTCTAGGATGCTTCTGCCCAACGTTCTTTGTCTCTGTACCTCTCCCATACTCAGGCTCAGGCCCGTGCTGCAGTCCAAACGACCTCTCTCTCAGGCTTTCTGGCCCCTTCCTATTTCCTCCTGCAGCCATTTCCCCTAATGATTGTACATTTACTCCTACTGGCATGTGCTTCGTCGAGGGCCCAGATGAGCACAAATGGTATCAAAAGTGGTCCACGAAATTGGTGGTCAGATGGGGTATTGGGGACTGGCTCATCTACTGCCCAGCAGATGAGGAGGACGCTGGGAAGAGGGACGTGGCACCAGGTGGTGGCTCGGTTCTTTTCATAGTGAGGTTAAAGTGAGGTAAAGATTCCCCTGGTGGTGACCCGGGACAATGTCCCTGGAGAGGCGAAGGCTGTGGCAGGTGCGATGTTTCAGGCCTTTCAGAAAGACGGGGGACCAGTGCCTGCACAGACAGTGGAGTTGGCTTCTTGCTACTACGTCGTAATGATACTCTGCTGTTAGCAAGCAGTCAGGGGTCCTGTGTGAGAGTCAGAGGCCTCTGGTGGCTTCCAAAGAGGACCTGATCTCTTGCAGAAGCAGGGCAGACACGTTTCAGCAACAGGCAGAAATACTAATTGTTAGAGTCTCAGAGTTCCGTCATTGTTTGCATTGGTCAGCCGAGGCAGGAGGGTTGGGAATGTTAGAGCCTCGGCGGTAAAAACTGAGGATCCTGCAACACGGGTAGGGACATCTGGATGGATGCCTTTGAGGAGATTGCCTTGTAGCCACTGGACCCCTGTACCGTCCGTACTCACAGAGGTGGCCCGTATTCCCTAAGAAGAGCTAACACTTCTGAGATGCTCTCCTCTGAGGCTGCCCTCGCCCCGACTTCGTCTCCTGGCCACCAGACTGATAACGGGGGTTATGTAGGGCCTGAGTAAATTATACTCAAGATTCTACTTGTGTGCATGTGTGGGCACGTGTCTTCCTGGGGAATCCATTGCTGTTGTTAGTTTTTTTTAGTCTGTGACTAAAAATATTTCTGAAACACTAGCCCTTCCTCCCTTTAAGCCCGAAGCCTCCTTCCCACCAGGAACAGCTGTAATTTCATTACAAAGCAGAACTGAACTAATTTTCTCTCCTAATGACCCAGGGAAAGTTCACTTTGACATACCAAAATAACCTTATAGAAAAATACCACTTGAACCCTGAGCTAAGACTAATTGGCTGGACCTGCTAATCTCATTTGGCCTCCAGTTGGCGTTTCAGCCCAGGATCTCAAGGACAGTCAAACCTGCCATCCTGGGCCACCAGACTAAATGTAGGTACTCCTCTGAGGCAGTTGCCATCAGCTATGCCAATTCTCTGCTTCTCTTCTCCACAGTCACCTGGGCTGGGACGGGGATGAAGCAAGGAAGGCGCTTAGAGTCAACGCATAAGGAGGGGCTCCTTTTCAAGGCTCACCCTACACTTGCACTCGCTCCGTCTGATGGTCGGAGCCCCCTTACATCTTGCACCCTAGAGGTCTCCTCTCTCAACCCCTAGTCCCACCCCTGTACATCACCAACTACAGTGCATCGCTTACGGTGTGATGGAAAGAGCATTAGCCCCGGAGTGAAGGAGGGGGGACGAGTAGGTTGTTTGCAGAGAAGATGGCCCAGAGCTGACTGGGGGAAGTGAGGGAAGTCATTGCAGAAAAGTGGGAGAGCAAGAATTAATCTGGAGACAGGAAAAGAAGCGAAGGGTCAGACACGGGTCTGGGAAAAGCCCTGTGAACAAAATGAAGCTAAATGTTTTAGGGGGCACCTGGGCGGCTCAGTCGGTTACGCATCCAACTCTTGATTTTGGCTTGGGTCATGATCTCCTGGTTCCTGAGTTGGAGCCCCGAGTCAGGCTCTGCACTGACAGTGTGGAGCCTGCTTGGGATTCTCTCTCTCTCTCTCTCTCTCTCTCTCTCTCTCTCTCTTTCTCTCTCTCAATCTCTCTCTCTCTCTGCCCCTCCCCCCTCAAAATAAACTTTTAAAAAAAGGCTTAGAACACGGAGAGTGAACAAAATGAGGTTGCCAGGAGCTTGCTCATATTGGGAGCCAGTAAGTTCTGGGAGAGACGACTAAACTTCTGGTTATACCCCAGTCTTACTTTCATACAATCATGCTGGAAAATATATCCTGGTTGCGGACAGGAGAGAAAATCAGAAAATCTCTATAGAGCGAAAATCTATATGTTAATCTTTTCAAAGTCTGGGAAGGCTTCTTAGGACATATGGGATTTCTGTAGTTGGGCCAGCTGAAATATAAAAGCCCTGGTGTGACAACTGTCTTTGTGGGGTAAAGCTGTATGCACAAAAGTCAATATGTTGAGTTAAACAACATTAACAACATTTGCATTTATGTAACATTTTATAGGTTACAAAGTCTTCTGACACCTTCTTCTTAATTCGCAGTCTCTCTGTGCCTTTGCCCATTTCTGTCCCCAATTCCTAAAAATCTCTCTCTTCTCCTAGCCTGCTTGTTGAAACCTGGTTTTTGAAGCGGCTTTATTGAGATATAATCCGCATACAATTCACGAAGGTAAGAACCAGTTCAGTGGTTCTTACGATTTTCAAAGCTGTGCAGCCATCAAGACAGTCGATTTTAGAACATTTATCTAAAAAGAAATCCTGGAGATGCCTGGGTGGCTCTGTTGGTAAGGGCATTTGACTCGATCTCAGGGTCTTGAGTTCAAGCCTCATTTGGGCCGGGAGCCTATTTAAAATGAAGAAAGAAAGAAGGAATCCTGTACTCCTTCAGCAGCCACTCCCTGTTTGCTTTCTAACCTCCCCAGCTGTAGGCAACCACCAATCTCCTTTCTGTCTCTGTCCGTTTGCCTGTTCTAGATATTTTAATTTTTACCTTAAAGGGACCTGGGGGATTAGGAATTCTTATCTCTGGAACTCCTAATCCCTAAGTGGTGGGACTTCTGTAATAAGAGCTGTGATTGAAGGGGAGGGAAATGGTATTTATTTAACAACTACTACATGCCGGCACATAGTCTTTATTTTCACAACCATCCTACAAACCACGTATCATTTAACAGTTGAAGAACCTGAAGTCCATAGGAGTTAAGTAACTTGCCATAGCTTACAAAGTGGTAGCAAAGCAAGGATGTAAACCTTGCTTTTCCAACTGGAGCTCATTGCCTTCTTTCCCCAGATCAGTAATTCTCAAACTTTGGTGGGTGGGCTCTGGAGATACCTGGAGGGCTTATCAAACACAGATTAATGGGCTCCACCCACAGAGTTTTGGATTCTTTTTTTTTTAATGTTTATTTATTTATTTTTGAGAGTGGAGAGGGGAGGAGAGAGAGGGAGTCAGAGAATCCCAAGCAGGCTCCACACTGTCAGCACAGAGCTGGGAGTCAGCACAACTCCCCAGTTGTGAGATCATGACCTGAGCCAAAACCTAGAATCGGACGCTTAACCAACTGAGCCACCCGGGCACCCCTGGATTCTTCACTTCTGGGACGGGGCCCAAGCTTTTGCCTTCCCTGATGCTGCGGATGCTGGGGTTTGAGACTACGCTGTATAACACACTGCCAACAGAATCTGAGAATGTGATTAACATCATAGAGCTAGACGTAAGGAGCTTTAATATCATCTGGCCAGCATTTCAGAACAGTGCTTATGATCTGTCCAAGCAATTGCTAATGATAAAAGGCCCATACGGGCCACCAAAATGTTTCAGAGACAAGCTAAAGTCTGTTGACATTTCTTTTTTTTTTTTCCTGGTTTGGAAATGTGATAGTTTCCATGGTTGGTGAAGCACCTAGAAGTAGCACTTTCCAGATGGAGACAAAATGTAGCGTTCCTTGTCTAGTTCAGAACTACAGCTACTTAGAGAGCAGGCAGGCAGACAGAGGACTGGGAACGGCCGTGTCTCCTTTTGTTCCTTGGCCACAGCTGCAAGTGCACACTCATGCTGACTTTGTCCCCGTATGTTAACTGGGCCACAACTTGATCAGACTGAAATCGGTACAGAAAGTAAAATCATCACAGATACCGAGAAAAATGGATTTCCTTGAATCTGCTCTAACTCCGCATTTTATTGAACATGTTTGATTTTTTTGTTTTGTTTTGTTTTCCTTTAGTGGGAGGGGAAGGAGGAAGGTTGGAAATCACTTAGCTCAGAATCTGCAGTGGAATTGCTACAGTAGACTCAAACATCATTTGAACATCCCTAGCTGTGGGATTTGGTGACCAGGCCCCTGAGGGAGGATGACACAGCACGGGGAATGGCACGGACAGCCTGCCTTGCTTTATAGAGAGCAGAGATACAAAGTCCTTGTCGAGGTCACCGGTGCTGAGAATACTCTTAATGTAAATGGACTTGGGTGACTTCCTTACGTGGAGGTAAGGCAGCCCTAGGGAACGAAGGGAGTGAAAATGGGAGAGCAGAGTGCAGCTGGACGTCCTTGCTAATTAGGCCTTACCTTTATATAGACAGCTTCTGTTTTTTCTTCAGAGCACTTTCATGTATATTAACTTATGCACGGAAGTCAAATTATGAAACAAGGTACAGGAGGGGCGCCTGGCCGGTTTGGTATATAGCATGTGGCTTTTGCTCTTAGGGTTGTGTGTTCGAGTCCCACGCTGAAGGTAGAAATCACATAAAAAAATAAAATCTCTCTCTCTCTCTCTTTTTTTTCCCATGAGCAGGGGAGCAGCAGAGAGGGGGAGAGAGAATCCCAAGCAGGCTCTACGCTGTCAGTGCAATACCCCATGAGGGGCTTGAACTCATGAACTGTGAGATCATGGCCTGAGCTGAAATCAAGAGTGGGATGCTTAACCAACTGAGCCACCCAGGCGCCCCCTCCCCCCCAAATAAAACCTTTAGACAAGGTGCAGATAAGTGTAATGAATTAGCTCAGTTAATGAGTTGGTTGGACTAGTTAATAGATGCACATACAAGGCTACATGTAGACAGTTGCTTGGAATGCCAGGAAAAGAAAACATTTGGAAATAAGACTAGGAACCATGGAAATACCATCTAGGGAACACCACCTTTCATTCCAAAATGGTGGGAGAGAAGTTTACTCCTTGGTATTTTTACCTCTTCCGTATTCTTCATTTGTTGATTCAATACATTCAACATGTATCGAATGCTTCTTACCTGCCTGTCATTCTGCCCAGTGGGCCTTGGGAATGTAGAAATGAGACATGGTGTTTCTTCCTTTATTCAACAAATATTTATTAAGGTCCTACAGGTGCCAGAAACTGTTTTAGGTGCTAGGGATATAGCAATTAAAAGAAAAAAAAAAAAAAAAAGCAATGTACAAATGTGCAAATCATTTTGCAGTAAGTGTCTTCAAACTAACAAGGTAAAGGCAACCCAAGTGCAACAATAAAAATGTGCTGGCTAGAGGGATGGGCACATGGCTAGTGTGATAGAGCAACTGTAGTACAATGTTCGTGGTGGAGTCTAGATGGTGGTTCTGTCAGTGTTTAAAACATTTAATTGATTTATTTTTTATGTTTATTCATTTCTGAAAGACAGAGAGAGACAGAGCACAAGCAGGGGTGGGGTGGAGAGAGAGGGGGACACAGAATCTGAAACAGGCTCCAGGCTCTGAGCCGTCAGCACAGAGCCCGACGCGGGGCTCGAACTCACCAACCGCGAGGTCGTAACCTGAGCTGAAGTCGGACGCTCAACGGAGTGAGCCACCCAGGCGCCCCAGTGTTTAAAACATTTAAACTCTATGTGTCGAAATTTTTATAAGGAAATATCATGGGGAAAAAAGGCTATAGAAATAAGGAAAGTGGGCGGGGGCGGTGCCTGGGTGGCTCAGTCGGTTGAGCGTCTGCCTTTGTTTCAGGTCACGAGGTCACAGTTTGTGGGTTCGAGCCCCGCATGGGGCTCTGTGCTGTCAGTGCAGAGCCTGCTTCAGATCCTCTGTTCCCTTCTCTGTCTGCCCTCTGCCCCCCAAAAGTAACGGAAACAAACAATGAAATAAGGAAGGTGGGGATTTGGGAAAAATTCATAGAGGATGCAACATTCTTTCGCCCTCTTCTTTCCCTAGTTACCTAATATCCCCTTAGCTCTGGGTCCGTCAGGTTTTCCAAGTCCCATTGGGCTTCATCTTGGGCTATAAAGAACTCTGCAAAAGTCTTTGAAGACTGTGAGATCTCCTTAGTGGAGAAAAGCCTTTGGGGCCACGAGGACGACTCCCGAATCAGCTAAAACCCACCCACCCCACAGCCACGTGGTAAGGCAGGCTCCTTCCAGCCAACCTCTCCCAAAGGCCTGCCTCTACCTACCAGGTAGCCCACTCCCTCCGTGTTAGTCTCCTGTGGGAGCGTCTGCGGGAGTTTGGTTTTGGATGGTGACATGAATATTTCAAAAGCGAAAAAAGACCATTTGTGCTTTCTAATACGCTTAATTTTCTCTAGCAAATTTTCTCGAAGTAATTCCGGAGTTGAGGTACTTTACGAAGTTTGAAACGAATGCTATTGACTTAAGCTGTCTTTTGGACTGTGGGAGCCCATCAGCTCATCGGTAACAGGCTCACAGGGCAGAGGCTGGAAGCTACTGGTGGAGTCCTACCTCTCTCCCCCTGCACCCCAGCAAAAGTTCCCTTTCAGGCTTCAGCCTTGTAGGGCCCTCTCCCAACTCTTACATGGGGCCTAGACTGTGCCAGCTGCTATTCTAAGAACTTTAAATATAACAATTCACTGAGTACAACAATCCCAGGGTGGAGTTGTCATTATTATTCCCATGTAACAGATGAGAACACTGAGGCACAGGGAGATTATGTGACCTGCTCATGGAACTAGGTGTGAATGCAGAAATCTGCCTCCAGAGGTGGGGGCGGCTGTGAATCACCAGGAAATACTCCCTTTCTAATCAAGTGACTAATTGCCCACCTCTGAAAACCCAGCTCACTGAAAAGTATTAACCGGTCAAAATGACATTCATCACCATTCTAATGTTTTCATAAATCCTAACTCCGCAGGGACCTCAGTATTTGTGATTTCAGACTGGTTTGAAAGGGCCTTGCATTTTGGAGGGAGGGTGCCCTTCATTTAACCCCGTCCGATTACCCTTCTCTGGGGAGAAAGACTCTCGGGAGTCTCCTACTAAGGAGGATGGTGTTTCCAAGAGAGGAAATATTTAGAGCTAGCCGCTGACATATTTTGGCAAACGGGAGGGGGAAATTTTTTCATCTGGGGAAAACACAAGTTTTTAGCCTGAATAATGGGCAAACGACATTAACTCTTTGCTTCATCTTTTTTTTTTTTTAATTTTATTTTTAAAATTTACCTCCAAATTAGGATAGAGTGCAACAAGGATTTCAGGAGTGGAGTCCTTAATGCCCCTTCCCCAAGTAGCCCATCCCCCCTCCCACAACCCCTCCAGTAACCCTCCGTTTGTTCTCCATATTTAAGAGTCTCTTCGGTTTTGTCCCCACTCTTCGCTTCCTCTTAACCTCCCGTGCTCGTTGGGATTTTGCTTCCCAAGCCCGGGGCGTTGCCAGTCCCCCCATTACCCGATCTGCCCTTGTAGCTCTTCGCCCCCCTTCCAAATAGACGGAGCACACCCCGTGAAAGCGCCGGGCGCGTGTGCCCTGTCCCTCGGTCCGCCGGAGGTCGTCGGGGAAAGGGTTAACCGGGCAGCGGGGCGGGGGGAGGAGGGCCGGCCTCACACCTCTCCGGGAGACCTCGGGCGGCGGCGTCGGCGGCGGCGGCGGCGGCGGCGGCGGCGGCGGCGGCGGCGGCGGCGGGGCCCGGGAGGGGCGGGGGCTGGGGCTGGACGCCTCGCCGCCTCCGCCTCGGCGAATAGCAGCGCGCTGCCCGCCCGGATTGGAGCAGCAGCATCACGCTGACCTCCGCCTGGGCTGTAAACCGAGCCGGCCGCTGCGGGCAGAGGCAGGCTCTCGGCGCCTCCGGGAAAGGCAGCCCCACGGCCGAGCTCCGCGCGGCTCGCAGGGACCCGGGCAGCGCCCCAGCCGCGGCTGCGGGGAGCGGGGGAGCCCGACGCGGGCGCGGGCGGGGAGCGTGCGTCCGTCGGCAGCAGCGGGAGGAGGGGCGGCGCCAGCCATGGCCGGGGACAGCGAGCAGACCCTGCAGAACCACCAGCAGCCCAACGGCGGCGAGCCCTTCCTGATCGGCGTCAGCGGGGGCACGGCCAGCGGCAAGGTACGGGGGGTCGCGGCGCCGCGCTCCCGGGCCCGGGCCGGGCGGCGGCGCATGTGGCGCGGCCGCGGGCCGTGTCAGTTGCTGCAGCCACCGCGTGGCCCGCGCGCCTCCGCTCCTGGCCGCGCTCCAGCGCCCAGTGTCTCCCCCCACCCCCCCCCACCCCCGCCTCTGCGCGGACTGCGGGCGGGGATTCCGGTCATCGCGGTCCCCCGGGGTACGCCGGCCACGGGTCGCAGGGCTGGCGCGCGCCCGCTCGCTCTTTTTCTCCGCTGCGGTAACTCGTGGCCGGGCTCCTAGGGGGAACGGGCAGAGAAAGCGGATGCTTATTGTTTTGCGAGTCCGACGGTGGGGGCGGGGGGAGAGGGCTTCAAGCGGGGTCGCCGGGGAGCCCCCGACGCGCCCCCTCCCCCAAGCCCCGCCTGGGTGGGGGGTGGGGTGGGGGAACTCGCCCCGCGGCGCAGCGCGGGCCGCGGGGGCGGGGCGAGCCGGGAAGCCCGACCTGGAGGGCTGCGGGAACGCGCGAGGCGGCGTCCCGGGGAAGGGAGCTCGTGTCGGGCTGGGGACTGCGGGCGTTTCTTGGGGGGGGGGAAATCCTGAGCGCCAGCTAGGTGCGGTGACATGGACCAAATGACAATACGGGCTTCCTTATGGCTATGAGCAGAAACGTGGCCGGTTTCAATGAGAAAGTTGTTCTGGCTCCGTGCGTGCTCCTCGGTTGCAGGGGCTTTAGCGTCGTGGGTGCACGGAAAGGGGTCAGTCCTAGGGGCGTCCGACCCCCCTCAGGAGCCCGTCTTTGTTTTATCAGCCAAGCAAGAAAAAACGAGGGAAATGCTTTTTTAGCTTTACCCCGGGCCTTTCCTGCAGGTGGAGAAGGGTGGAGACCTCGCAGATGTTTCTTTCTTCGCTCCCCTTTACTGCATTTAAGATGTGGGTACTTGTTTCCTCGGCGTTTAGCAAGCTCCCCATTGCATTGGGAGCATGGGCTCCTCCTGGCGAGCCTGCGAGCCGTGGGCTGTGCGCGCCGCGTTTGGCGAGGTGGGATGCTGCCTCCCAGGGCCGGGGAGAGCGGAGGGGGGAGGCTGGTTGGCGCCATGAGGAGCGAGCCACGAGGCTCTCGCGCCCCAGCCGACTCCTCCCGAGCCCCTCCTCCATTTTGGCTCCACGTTTTCCCCTCCGGGTCCCCGCGGGGGCCCAGACCCGGCAGCTGGCGCTGGGAAACTTCTTTATTGATGGAGTTCATCTTGTCTCTCGCTCCCAGGGCGAGGAATCTGGCAGCTTTTAGGTCCCCAAAGTTGATGTGGCATTTGCCCCCCCCCCCGGCCGAATGCGTTTTCAGGCTGCTAAATGTTCTCTGCCAGCGCTGTTGCTGGTTCTTAGAAGCAAAGGTAGAGGCCAGCACTTTCAGGAAGGTTTCCCTGTTCTTTTAGGATTATTCTTGCCCCCCCTCTTTTGTGTAGCCTACGACTGTTGCATGGGGCCTTTTTGTTGTTGATGGCTGTATTCCCAGCGCTCCTTCCTATAGCACATGTCTGGCACGTAGCTCGCCCCAATCGTTAACCTGAGGTTCAGTCCTCCTGGGAGGAGGGAGACTTAAACTGGCAGATGAGTGTGGCATTTAGAAACCATGTCCTTGGTAATCATCTAAATGATATAGTCACTCCAAACATGGAAGCAGACCCTGTGCGGTGAAATAACTCCATTCTCCTTATTTTTGGGTTCATCGGTCATCATCTGGTCTCAACTGATACTCCGCGTAAGTCGTGTTACTTCTGTAATGTGTCCAATGGGAACGAGTAGTGAGCCCTGCTCCTGGGGTTCTCATGGAGGAGGAAGATTATAGTAACTCTGAAGAAGGAGTCTTTTCAAAACCAGGTTCTTGTATTTCCTCTGAAAGGACAGGTCTAGAGAGAACAAGAAGTCACACTGGAAGGGAAAAAAAAAGGAAACAGTGTAAAGCATATTGTACATTTTGGGCATTAATAAATACTGTGTCATTGTTTAAGAATATTATATCCTTGTTTTGTTATTTAAAGATTTTTTTTAACACCCATTTATTATTGAGAGACAAAAAGAGACAGAGCATGAGCAGGGAGGGGGCAGAGAGAGAGAGGGGGACACAGAATCCGAAGCAGGCTCCAGGCTCCGAGCTGTCAGCACAGAGCCCATGGGGCTCGAACTCACAAACCGCGAGATCGTGACCTGAGTCGAAGTCGGATGCTTAACTTAACCACTGAGCCACCCAGGCACCCCTGTTATTTTAAAAAGCCCAAGGGAGCACTGAACTTCTGTAATTCCACGTAGTAGTTCATTTGCTGTGATTATATCTTGATTCTCTTATTCCAGGCCTTAGTGCCTTTCCTGAAAGAAATTCAAAGTATTTTTTAGAGGCTGTGCAGCACCAACAGGCTGGACCTCCTTTGGAAGTCTGAAATCTGAAAATAGTTGTGCACGAGGATCTGGCAGCAAGATTGGTCCTCCGCTTCCTCGGGTATTTATTATGTGTCTGTTAAAAGGATTTGGGCAAGGCAAAGGGTCTCAGAACATCATCAAAACTGACAGTTTAGAGCCAGGAGGAACCTCAGAGTCCAGTCCCTGGAGTCCAACACTTAGTCTCATCACTTCTAGAATAGAAAAATGTATCCATGTGATGTACTTAGCGGTGGACCCAGTTCTCGACTGATGCTGGTTGATCCCCGCTGTTGCCTTGTTAAGGAAGAATTGACTGAGGACGAAGAGTAAGACTAAGGTTGGGGGGGGGGGGAGGGTGGAAAACACATGTTTACAGCCTTCGCCTTGGAAAAGGGCTGCGGGGAAATGGCCGTGAACTGGTTTCAGACGTACTTGACCCAAAGGGAAATGGAAATGCAGATTGCTCTGTACTCTTGGCCCAGCCCTGTAGATCTTGGTTGTTCCCCCCTCCTGCACTCCTCCTTTATAAGAAAAATCAACTCTCTGTTCAGCTTCTCTTGAGGGCTCAGATTTGTCTCTGTTGTGGCCGCCCTAAGTACAAAAATTGTATCTCAGACTAAGTTATTTTGGTTGTACAGGCAAAAAAAAAAAAAGTGATTGCAGCTCCATCTATCACATTTTTTAGTTTGTTTTATAAATGACGACGAGGAGCGCCTGGGTGGCTTGGTCGGTTGAGCATCCGACTTCGGCTCAGGTCATGATCTCACGGTCCATGAGTTCGAGCCCCACGTCAGGCTCTGTGCTGACAGCTCAGAGCCTGGAGCCTGCTTCGGATTCTGTGTCTCCCTCTCTCTGCCCCTCCCCCATTCATGCTCTGTCTCTCTCTGTCTCAAAAATAAATAAACGTTAAAAAAAAATTAAAAAAAAAATAAATGACGACGAATTAGAACTTGCGAGTAAGCTTTGCCAGGCTGACATGGTGAGTCATTGTTAAAGACGCATGGTAAAATTGTGGTGGGTTGAGGAGGTTATTCTGACCTATGTTAACCAGATTCTCCTGCTTTCCTCCGAAAGGACAGGTCTAGGTGAGCAAGAAGTCACACAGGAGGAGGGAAAAAAAAAAAAAAAGCCTCAACTTCTCTGCCCACGTATATGTCCCTGACCGTAGATGCCGTTCTGTCTTTTTTCGGTGGTTTCTTCCTTGGCCAATTAAAGTCGCTTCTCAATGGCCGCCATCAGAGTGGGCTTCTTTGCCTATAGCTCTGATTATGTCCCTCTCCTTTTTGGAAATTGTGGACCACTCTCCGTTGCCCAGACTACTGGTCAAATATTTCAGCCTAGTGCAGATCCCCTAATGTGGTCCCAGACTGTCTCTTTTTCCCCTCTTCTCCCCCACCCACGTGCACAGACAGATACACGTACGGAACCTCTTTCACTTAAACTTTTGCTTAGGATCTTCTCTGGAATGGCCTCCAGTCCTTTTAAGCCTTCAGTTCTGTAAATAACTTCCTCCAGGGGACTTTGTTATTCATTTCCTTAATCAGAATTGTTTTTTTTTTTGTCTCCCGTGCTTCCATAGTCTTACCGACATTTTGCCTTGGCGCCTGGCTGTTTGTTGACTGCTTGTTGACTGCCTCCCCCACTGCACTAGAAGTTCTGTGAGAGCGTCTCGAGTATTTGGGCCTTCACGTCCCCATCAGTGTTTGATACGGTGCTGCTGTTTGGTGTTAGGTGTTGATTGAGCTGCATTAGGCAGACCAAGACTTATAATTATCCTTTGTTATTTGATTCATAAGACTATTTGAATTAGGATTTGGAGCCACAGTTGAAACCACGTTTACCTCTGTGATGCATGTTGTAACGACCAAACTCTAAAAAAAGCCCCCTGAACCCTAATGCATTGGTATTGCTTAACCAGAGCCTAGCATTTGTTTAGTATGCACTAAATAAGTATTTGTTGAGTGAAGGTCATTTTGCAGAATACCGTATTAAGTGCTTCTTTTGTTGTTTGTTTGTTTTTGAGAGAGAGCACATTCACGTAAGTGGGGGAAGGGGCAGAGAGAGAGGGGGACAGCAGAGGGCCCGATGTGGGGCTCGAACTCGCGAACGGTGAGATCATGACCTGAGCCGAGGTCAGACACGCCATGGATTGAGCCACCTAGCCGCCCCTGAATTAAGTGCTTTTGAGGAGAAGTTGGGATGTGAGGATATGTGAGAGAAAGTCTATCAGTATTTTGCAGTTGAATGTTGCTTAAACCACTTTTACCATGAAGCCAGATTCTCTTTTTCTTGTTTTGTTTTTTTAGGATTTTATTCATTTCTTAAAGTAACGTCTACTCCGAACGTGGGGCTGAAACCTACAAGCCAAGGTCGAGTGCTGCACCGTTGGAGCCAGCCTGGTGCCCCGCCCCCGCCCAAGCCAGTTCATCTGTAAAGCATTTGATTCGCTCTCCCTTTGAAGTCAGGCAGGCGGCTGTCTTCCCTGTTGATGGGTAACAATGGAAGACATGAGGTTAGGAGAGTTTTTGACTTGACTGACGGTGGCTAGTAAGGGATACAGCTTGGATCGGAGTCCGGATTTTCCCTTTCCTAGATGCATGTCTGTTCTGAGCTATCTTC
Source organism: Panthera tigris (assembly GCF_018350195.1). NCBI lineage: Eukaryota > Metazoa > Chordata > Mammalia > Carnivora > Felidae > Panthera > Panthera tigris. The sequence goes on along the minus strand of NC_056678.1, from coordinate 60,198,694 downwards.
ATAAGCAGCAAGGAGGTTGGTCTGACTGTGTATGAGTAACACAGACCAAGAGGGCAAACGGCAGTGCCCTCAGAGGTCTGGGCTGTCACCTCCCCTTAGCTCGACCATGACTCATCTGCTTTTGGAGCATCTGGAACGTGCCGTGGGCCTGCATCCCCTTGATTCCATCACCCTGTTCCTGGACCCTTCAGCGGCTGTGCCCCTCCCGCCGGGCCGCTCACTCCGCACCCTCCTTCCGTTAGGTTCTCCCAGAATTCCGGGGACTGGGTTGGTCCCACTGGCTTTCTCAGAGCTGGCAATGTGTGCGTTCTGCCGCCCCAAACTGCTGCCGTGGCCATCAACAAACGCCTGGCGCAATGTGGCTCTGCTGGCCTCCTGCCTCTCTCCTCTTTGCTCTCTCTGCTGCAGCCACACAGGCTGCACCCCACCCCTGGCTTTCCCTCTGCCCAAGAACGTTGTTGGTTGTGCCAGCGCCTAACACGGAGCCCGGTAGAGGAAAGGAGACCTAGCAGATCTTGAGGGCTCCTGTGTGTTCCTCTCGTGCCGCCTGCCCGTTGTCCCCAGCTGTGCCTGTGTGGTCAGCTGCCTTCCTTTTCCTTCCTTGCTTGAATGTCTTTGAAGTGTGGCTTCTGATGCACACTCTCTGTGGTCACCTGACTCCGGCTGGCTGGGTAGCCCTTGCTGAGATCTTTTGCCTGATGTCCTTGTTTCTTTGTTGGGTGTTGCTTTCACGAAGTTCTGTGCTGGGGACAGATTGTGTTGGGAAGTTTCCCTGTTGAGGACCTGGTCTTTGTTGCTGGTGGGGTCTGAGATGGTGCTCTTGGACTATTCAAGATCTCTGAGGTCTTTTAGGTGTGGGTCTCAGTGTTTTAAACCAGTGGAAAAGCTTGGAGGGGGTACCCTGTGTGTGTGTGTGTGTGTGTGTGTGTGTGTGCGTGTGTGTGTGTGCGCGTTCAGGTGTGTTTTCATGTCCATTAAACCACTATTTAAAAATTTATTTTATTCATTTATTTTTTATTTAATTTTTAGTTTTATTCTTTACTTTTTTTAACATTTTATTTATTTTCGAGACAGAGAGACAGAGTGCAAGCAGGGGAGGGGCAGAGAGAGAGGGAGACACAGAATCCGAAGCAGGCTCCAGGCTCTGAGTTGTCAGCACAGAGCCCAACATGGGGCTCAAACCCACAAACTGTGAGATCGTGACCTGAGCTGAAGTCAGATGCTTAACTGACCGGGCCACCCTGGCGCCCTATTTTTTTTTTTTTAATTTCAATTAATATCATCAAATCACTTTTATCAGTAAGCCAGCTTACTAAAGCATTTGACCATCTCTTTCTCATGATGTATCATGTATATGTATATATGAATTACATGAACATAATCTCTATAAAACACAAAAATAAGAGCTATCAAACAGAAAAATGGTATAAAGAGTTAAAATGATGGTTTCTTTATTTTTAAATTTTTTAAATGTTTATTTTTGGGGGAGAGAGAGAGAGAGAGAGAGAGAGACAGAGCATGAGCAGGGGAGGGGCAGAGGGAAAGGGAGACACAGAATCTGAGGCAGGCTCCAGGCTCTGAGCTGTCAGCACAGAGCCCAGCCCAGAGTGGGGCTCGAACCCACAAACTGCCAGATCATGACCTGAGCCGAAGTCGAGTGCTTAACCGACTGAGCCACCCAGGCGCCCCAAAATGATGGTTTCTTTAAAGGTATAAAACCTTTTGATTTTACTAAGATATTTTTTATTTGTGACTAAAGAGTGTTTTATTTTTAAAAATCTTGTTTCACACGTGGTGACTCATGGATGTTGGATGATCATGGTGATATTAGTCTTGGTGACTACAAGGCTGAATGAAGGCTTGGTTCTAAGTTTAGTCTTTTGAATGCTGATTAAAAGACCATCCTATTTGAAAAAGTTATCTCCTTCAAAGATCCAAGAACAAGAAAGTCCCCGTTTGCAGTGTTTACCAAATCACAACGGTCCCCTCCCCCAAAACCCAACGAGAAAATTTTCACCTTTGTGCATCAGCTGTTTTTGCAAACCAAGGTGCTTCATTAACTAGTTGAATTCAAACTCCGCTGAAAATCCTTATCTGGAGTATTTTACAAGTTCTTACAAGTTTCTGTTTACAGGTGCACACATAGTTTTTGGCAACAGTGTTGCTTAACAGTGGAAACATTTTCGAATCTCTTTACCAGATAATTGGATCGTTTACTTTTAATAGATGTATTTCTTTGCCTTCAATCCTACATAAAACAACAAGTCAAAGTTTATTTTTGAAAGAGCAGGATTTCTAAATGAACAAGTAACTGCAAAGATCACATGAAAATAAGAGAGGAGTGTCTAAAAGACCAGAGAAAAGGTGTAACAGCTGTCAGGTGTTGACAGAAAGTAACTAATCTGTGGGGCACTTGGGTGGCTCTGTGGTGATCCAGCCCTGTGTTGAGCTGCCAGCGAGGAGCCTGCTTGGGATTCATTCTCTCTCTGTCTCTCTCCCTCTCCCTTCCCCTCTGCCCATGTGCAGGCTCACTCTCTCCCTCTCTCCAAAAAAACAAAACCAAAACCAAAACCAAACCAAACTAATGGGTGTTCAGGTCACATGCATGCAAGAATTAAGCGAACATGAAAGTTCATACAGAGAAAGCCAAAGTAGTTACAATAAAGAAATTACCATCAATAGGCTACTTAACATAATAACCTGAAAAGTCTGAAGAATGCTAGAAAGCATTGAACCTTTGGGCCTCTCCTAAGCAGTAATTGGATTACATGGGGGGGGGGGGCGGGGGCATTGGTTCTAAAATGGACCACGCATGCTTTGAGAATTTTGAATGATGATGGGAGACAGTAAGGCAAAAAAAAAAAAAAAAAAAATCAGTTTGCTTTGTTACTTGGCTATTAAAAATGGTCTTTCCATAGTGTAAGAAAAAAAGTAGTTATTTCCGCATGGTTACAGCCTATGAAACTGCAGGAGAAGTGTTTAAAGTGTCTCTGAACCTCCCATACTTCCTGTAGTAACCTTGAGTACCCTATGGAGCAGGTGGCCTGCAGTTTTTTCCTGCCCCATGTGGTCCCCCACCTCATAGAAGGCTCTGCCACATGCCCTTTGCGTGACTTGTAGAAACGGTATCGTAGGACTTGTATAATACGCAGTAGAAGCATAAGAGTTTTATGTGTGCAGGCGAAGTAGGGTTGTGCTTCTTTAGTGCTTTAATCAGTGTGTGAGTATGCCATCTTGTCTGAAATTTTGGCCTTTCCCCACCTTAGCTGAAGGGCCATTCTGTCCTGTCTCAACACACACCCCCTGCCTGTCCTCTAGGAAGCCTCGGGTTCTCCAGGAATGCCTCCTTCCCCAACAGTGGAGGGTGAGCCCTTGTCTGCCTTGTGCGGGTTGGTGGGTCTCAGGCTATAGAGAGAGAGCTTGTAGGATGCAATGCTAAGAGCCCTGACTTGTGATTTGGACTCTGGTCTTCAAACATGTTTGCATCCTTAACTGCTATGAGAAGCTTTGGAGATTCTTTATCCCATTGCATCTATATATATATATATATATTTTTTTTTTTTTTTTAATTTTTTAACGTTTATTTATTTTTGAGACAGAGAGAGACAGAGCATGAACGGGGGAGGGGCAGAGAGAGAGGGAGACACAGAACCGGAAGCAGGCTCCAGGCTCTGAGCCATCAGCCCAGAGCCCGACGCGGGGCTCGAACTCACGGACCGTGAGAGCGTGACCTGAGCTGAAGTCGGATGTTTAACCGATGAAATCATATTTCAGTTCCACTTTTCCCACAAAATGTTAAGTTAATTTTGTCTATTTTTATTCTTGAAAATCTTTTATTGATCATTGTATTGTCTTTTTTAATGTTTATTTTTGAGAGAGAGTGCACGTGTGTGTGTATGCACATGTGGGGGAGGGGCAGAGACAGACGGAAACACAGAATCGGAAGCAGGCTCTAGGCTCTGAGCCATCGGCACAGAGCCTGATGCGGGACTTGAACTCACAAGTGGTGAGATCATGACCTGAGCCGAAGTCGGACACTCAACCGACTGAGCCACCCAGGCGCCCCGATTATTCTATCATCCTTATGCAACAAAATGTATGTGTACATTGGAAGGTTTTTTCTATTCTTAGAAGTCTCAGCATTAATTTCTTTCAGATTATGTTACTGTGGTTATTGTCCTAAGTTAATCAGAACAAGTAGATACCCACTTTGATACATACTTAAACGAAAAAGGTAGAATTTTGTTGGAAAGCAACTTGATGGTTATAGCCTGTATCGGGGTGGGTTATTACTCTTTAAGGCTACGATAAGATTTTTCTCTTGTATAGATAGAAACTTTGAGAAGTGCTGTTGACATAACTAGATGGGAACGGAAAGGCTTTTGTTCTATCAAGGTCGCTCAGTTTTTACATTCCAAAGTATGTGTCAGAATCCAATGTATTTAAAAAAATTTTTTTTTATGTTTATTCATTTTTGACAGAGAGAGAGAAAGAGAGAGAGGGAGAGAAAGGGAGACAGAGCATGAGTGGGGGAGGGGCAGAGAGAGAGGGAGACCCAGAATCTGAAACAGGCTCCAGGCTCTGAGCTGTCAGCACAGAGCCCGACGCGGGGCTCGAACTCACGGACGGTGAGATCATGACCTGAGCTGAAGTCGGACGCTCAGCCGACTGAGCCACCCAGGCACCCCAGAATCCAGTGTAGTTTTATGAGTCAACCAGCTTGCCACTCACCTCCTTTAATTTTGTCAAAGACAGAAAACTGGAGACCTTCAGACTTGTAAAAGGATTTGTTACCCAATCATCAGACCATTCATTTTTCGGTATCGGCACTCGTATTTCATGTTGCCTCTTTGTATGGCCACTGATTTAGGGATTGTGGGTTCCAGCCCAGCTTTGCCAGTTGCTTACTGGGTATCTGGATTTTCATCTACAGGAAAGGCTCTCCTTTCATTCCTTAACATTTTTCAATTCTGTAGCTAGCCTCGAGTGTTCTTGAATTGTTCTCTCACAACTGGTCACACTTACCAAGTACTTCTCCCACCCACACCTGCATAATGTGGTTGGCATTTGTGACCTTCTGGGGTGGGGGGGAGTCCTGAGAAACTGGTATTCCCTGCCACTTGCCAACATTCACTTCAACTGGGTATTAACTGGGTTTCCCGTAGATCCTGTGACCCTGTATCTTGCTCTCATAGATGTTGTTGCTTTTCCTAGCATCCCTCCCTCCCGGTACCTTCCTCTTCCTTACCTGGCTAACCCCTGCTCATCTTTCTGTAGGCGTCCTGTCATGGTCTTTCTTGGGAAGTCCTCTCAGGCATGATGGAGTGTCCCTCTTCTGTGTTGCTAAAGCATCAGTCATAGGATGTCCCCCATTCTGTGTTGCCCTTGCTCATGTAAGTCTGTCTTCCTCTCTCCACTGCTGTCTCAGGGACTGTTTTTCCTCACTGTTGCCTGAGGCTCACACATGGGCTAAAACTAAAACCAGTCTAGGTAGGTTCTCCGTACATATTTGTTGAATAGCCAAATATTAAGGGCCTCTTTTTCAAAATCCTTGACATTTTCACTTGGGATCTCAACAGGAATCTCAGTAGGGCCAACATTTAACTCCTGATCTTCCCTTCACATGTGTTCAGCCTGCAGCTCTTCTGCATCTCAGCTGATGACAGCCCTCATCCTTGTGGTTGCTCTGACCTAAACCATGGAGTCATTCTTGACCACCATCTAAACCGTGGAGTCATTCTTGACCACCATCTAAACCGTGGAGTCATTCTTGACCACCATCTTTCATTTGCACCCAGACCGTTAAGAAGTCTTGTTGGTTCTACCATTAAAGTCTGTCCTCAGTCTGCCCCTATTCACCTCCACCGCTTCCCTCCGGGTCCAAGCCACCAACATGTTGGGGTTGGGCCATGGCAGTAGTATCCTAGCTCCTCTCCCTGTCCTGCCTCTGGCCTTGTGCATTCCGTTCTCATGGCGGCCAGTGATCCCGTTCAAGTAGAAGGCTGGATAATAATTTCCCTGCTCTGCTTAGAACCCCGAGGTAGCTTCCCATTTTACTCGCAGTAGAAGCCACAGTCCTTGCAGAGACCCCAAGTCCCCAAGATGGGCTCTGTTCTTTCTGCCAGGGTAGCACTTCCCTCAGACATCAGCGTGGTTAGCTCTCTCACCTCCTCATGGTCCCGTTGTTTAAAACTGCACACTGTAGGCACTCAGTTACAGAAAAACCTTGGTTGGTGAGCATAATTCGTTCCAGAAACGTGCTTGTCATCCAAAGCACTCATATATCAAGGCGAATTTCAAGAACCATTGGCTCAGGGGTGATCATGTGATGTTCGGCATCACAAATGACAAGACATCGCTTGTTTATCAAGTTAAAATTTGGTAGCAATGATTGCTTGTCTTGCGGAACACTCCCAAGCAAGTTATAATCCAAGGTTTTACTGTACTTTTTGGATAAATGGTTGAAGAATTCATTACTTGTTTGCTAGGTTGCCTCGTCTAATACTAGTTTTCAGCATTTAAACCTGGTTGCTTTGGCTTTTGCTGGGAGATGTGGATAGTTATTCCTTGACTGTTCGCATTTGTCCTTCCTTGTGAGGTCCCTTTACCTGGTAGGATGATGACTGGTACCTTGTCTGTCACAGAGCTCAGCGTAGGGGTACATGCTAGATGGCTTAGGTGCCTGTTTACGGGTGCATTTTTATTTATTGTTTTAAACTTTATTTTGAGAGACAGAGAGTGGGGGAGAGGGACGGAGGGAGAGAGAGAATCCCAAGCTGGCTGCATGTTATCAGCGCAGAGCAGGACGTGGGGCTCGAACCCACAAACTGTGAGATCGTGACCTGAGCTGAAACCAAGAGTTGGACGCTAAATCGGCTGAGCCGCCCAGGGGCCTGATTTTGAATTTTTTTTTTTTGTTTGTTTAAAGTTTATTTATTCACTTTGAGATAGAGTGGGGGAGGTGCAGAGAGAGACTCTCAAGCTGGCTCTGCACCAGTGACGTGGAGCAGACCTGGGGCTCGAAGGGGCTCGAACTCCCGAACCGTGAGATCCTGACCTGAACCGAAGCCAATAGTCAAGACTCTTAAGCAACTGAGCCACCGAGGCGGCCTCAATGGTGCATTTTTTAAAAAAAATCAAATCAGCTGGAGGGTAACCTTCACATCTTGTCAGATTCTTATTAGGAATGACACCTTATTTTGTTTGAGTCGATGCTTGTGGATCTTAGGGGGAGACTGAGCCATCGTCTTCGGAGAAAAGCTGTCTTGGCTTTGGGCAGCCTGCGTTAGTCTGAATAACCGGCCTTTTGTAGCTTGGATTGGAGCCAGGAAAGTGCTGAGCAGAGCTTTGGGTGAGGGCATGGCAGCCTTTTGGCTTCTGAGTTTAGTGTGGCTTGTAGGGAACCTGATGCATCCTTGTCGAGACGTAGAGTTGACACGACACAGCCGCATTCCAAAGCTGTCGTCCCTTTGGGATTATGGATGTTCTTTCATCAACACAGATGCTATATAATTATATGTATTATAAACTTTAGTTTCTGCTGTACAACAGCAGTGTTAAGATCTGAGATGCTTATAGATACTTTTTTAATGTTTTAAGTTTACTTATTTCTTTGAGAGAGAGAACGACAGAACCAGTGGGGGAGGGGCAGAGAGAGAGAGAGAGAGAGAGAGAGAGAGAGGGTGGGACAAGGATCCAAAGCGGGCTCTGTGCTGACAGCAGGGAGCCCGACGTGGGGCTCGAACTTAAGAGCTGTGAGATCGTGACCTGAGCTAAAGTCAGATGCTTAACTGGCTGAGCCACCCAGGTGCCCCATGAGATGCCTGTATTTAAAACGTTTTCCTTTTTTGATAAAAGAACCACAAACCCTGTAGCCTGGGCTAGTTATGGTCTTTACTGCTGAGGCAAATTCATGATAGGATTGGTAATAAGTAGTTCTGAGCAGGAATAGAACTCAGAACCCAGGGCATATATCCAGAGGGCTAGGGGTGGCCCTGCCTCGTTTGTGTGGCTCGTGGGTTGGCATCTCTGACGACAGGTGCCTAGGAATCAGTGGACATTTATTGAAGCAGCTATGGAATGACTGTCCTTTGTCTTTGTGGGGGTTTCTGAGGTGTTTCTTTCTTTTTTTTTTCTTAAGGTTTATTTTTGAGAGAGAGAGAGAGAGAGAGCGAGCAAACAGGGGAGGGGCAGAGAGAGAGGGAACCACAGAATCCGAAGCAGGCTCCAGGCTCCGAGCTGTCAGCACACGGCCCAACGTGGAGCCCGAACTCATGAGCCTTGGTGATGACCTGAGCCGAAGTTGGAGGCTTAACTGACTGAGCCACCCAGGTGTCCCTAGGGCGTGTTTCTGTTGTGTGGCATATTGGTCGTCTGAGAAACTTTCTCCGTGAGTTGAATTTGGTGAGGAGATTGGCCAAGGGCCCTGCTGTTTAGGGTGAGGCATATCTCCTGAGGACCTGTTGATTTTTCTACTGAGGCAAAACATACTATTTTGACTAGTCAGTGGCTTTATTTTTCTCCGCTTCCTTGGTAGAGAGGGTAAATATTTGAAAACAGAATGAACAGAATAGTATTTGACACATAGTATTGAACACTGAGAGGCGGTGAATACTCTTGAATACTCTCAGTGAATACTCTCTTTAAGCAAGAGAGGCAGTGAATACTCTTCTGGAAGAAAAGGCAAGCAGGGGGTGCTCTCCTTGGCTGACTTTGAAGGACACAGAGCTGAGTGCACGCGGGATTGGCCCTTTGGTCTCTAGAAGCTATGATCAGGAGAGGTCATGCTTGAGGTGGAAAAGCTTGCATTTCTGGACATTTCTGGACGTGTCCTCTAAGAAGACCTAAAATCCCAGGCCTGCCCTGAGGCTCCTTTTACAGGTCTTAGTGGGGATTAAAGTCTTTATGGTTGATAGACTCGAGGCTTTATGAAGTCTCTTCTTCAAGCAAGGATTGGAGCGCAGCTCCCTGGTTTCTTCTGGAAAATGCTTTCCCGCTGCAAGGCCAGACAGCTTCGTGGGTTGCAACAGACACAGCCATGCTCTCGTTAACATCCCAGCTCGACTACTCCTCATCTGTGTCTTCTGAACCCGTTTGTACATCTGGGAAGAGCAGGTAATGTCTGCTTTGGAGGATTGCTGGTAGGATGTGAGGAGAAAATGCACGCAGGGGGGGTTATCCGTGGCGGCGTTTCTGCAGCGGCCGGAACCCGTGGCTCGTGTCCTGTGCTGCTGTCTGCCCACTTCAACCAGCCCAGCTTCCTGGACGTGTGAGCCCGATGTGTCCAGGTGTGGTGGCACGGATGGCGATGGGGCCAGTTTGATTTCCATTTACTGATGTGACGTGATTTGCTTCCCTGAGGATCAGGGCCCCCCAACGGGTCAGATGCTGGCCACTCCCTCCCTCAGGCCACCTTTCAGTCATCCTGTTCTCTCGTTGCCGCAGGCCTCAGTGGTCCTTTCCTGCCGTTGTCAAGTTGGACCTCTTCTTGAAAAGATTTGGGCGGACTTGTCTCACAATGGGTGGTTACAGGGGAAGAAAAAGCAGCTTACTGACATTCCTTCTAAAAACCCTTCTAGGGGCGCCTGGGTGGCGCAGTCGGTTAAGCGTCCGACTTCAGCCAGGTCACGATCTCGCGGTCTGTGAGTTCGAGCCCCTCGTCGGGCTCTGGGCTGATGGCTCGGAGCCTGGAGCCTGCTTCCGATTCTGTGTCTCCCTCTCTCTCTGCCCCTCCCCCATTCATGCTGTGTCTCTCTCTGTCTCAAAAATAAATAAACGTTAAAAAAAAAATTAAAAAAAAAAAAAGAAACCCTTCTAATTGGGACGCCTGGGTGGCCCCGTCGGTTAAGCGACCGACTCTTGGTTTCTGTTCGGGTCATGATCTCATGGTTTCTGAGTTTGAGCCCTGCGTCGGGTTCTGGAATTGACAGTGTGGAGCCTGCTTGGGATTCTCTCTCTCTCTCTGCCCCTCACCCACTCATGCTCTCTCTCTCTCTCAAAATAAATTAATAAACTTAAGAAAAAAAACCCTTCTATTTAAAAATAGAACCCGTGGGGGGCCTCTGGGTGGCTCAGTCGGTTAAGCGTCCGACTTCAGCTCAGGTCATGAGCTCACGGTTCGTGAGTTCGAGCCCCGCGTCGGGCTCTGTGCTGACAGCTCGGAGCCTGGAGCCTGCTTCGGACTCTGTGTCTCCCTCTCTCTCTGCCCCTCCCCTGCTCACGCTCCGCCTCCCTTTCAAAAGTAAACATTAAGAAAAAGTAACAACAACAAAAAAAGAAGAACCTGTGGGAAAGTGTACACGTTTTGTATGGCTCAGTGGACCCACCCGTGGAGATCCCCACCGAGTCAAGGGGCAGCGTGTGACCAGCGCATGGTCAGCCTCCCTACCTCTTCCGTCAGCGATTTGATGACTTTAGTAGAGACAAGGCATGTTGTATAGCTGGCGGGTTACCAAGACTCGTGTGGCTCTGGGAACTTGGTCTTGCGTAGAAGATACATCGTCAAAAGCATTTCAGCCCTCGTGTGTCTAGAAAAATCCTACCGCTCCTCAGATCCAGATCACAACTGTCTCCCAAAGCGTGTACCCTTGTCTAGCCCCGAGAGAGCAGGTCACGTCTTCCGTTCATTTCCTTCATCCAGCAAATGCTCGCTGGTTCCTTACAAAGTGCCAGGCACTCCGGCAGGTGCTGGGAACGTAGGAGTGCGTTAGAAAAAGCCCTTGACCTCACAGAGCTGACGCGTCTAGGTCTGACTCATGTCTGCTAGCCCAGTGCCTCGCATAGTCCGTTAATAAATGCCTGCCAGACCAAACGAAATTTCCTTTTCTTTCCTTTTTTTTTTAATATGAAATTTATTGTCAAATTGGTTTCCATAGAACACCCAGTGCTCATCCCAACAGGTGCCCTCCTCGATGCCCATCACCCACCCTCCTCTCCCTCCCACCCCCCATCAACCCTCAGTTTGTTCTCAGTTTTTAAAAAGAAAAAAATTTTTTTTAACGTTTATTTATTTTTGAGACCGAGAGACAAAGCATGAACGGGGGAGGGTCAGAGAGAGGGAGACACAGAATCTGAAACAGGCTCCAGGCTCTGAGCTGTCAGCACAGAGCTCGGCGCGGGGCTTGAACTCACGGGGCTCGAACTCACGAGAGATCATGACCTGAGCTGAAGTCGGCCACTTAACTGACTGAGCCACCCAGGCGCCCCATTTTGTTCTCAGTTTTTAAGAGTCTCTTATGGTTTGGCTCTCTCCCTCTCTCTTTATTTTTTTCCTTCCCCCTCCCCCACGGTCCTGTTAAGTTTCTCAGGATCCACATAGGAGTGAAAACGTATGGTATCTGTCTTTCTCTGTATGACTTATTTCACTTAGCATAACCCTCTCCAGTTCCATCTACGTTGCTACAAAGGGCCATATTTCATTCTTTCTCATTGCCAAGTAGTATTCCATTGTGTATATAAACCACAATTTCTTTTCCATTCATCAGTTGATGGACATTTAGGCTCTTTCCATAATTTGGCTACTGTTGAAAGTGCTGCTATAAACATTGGGGTACAAGTGCCCCTCTGCACCAGCACTCCTGCATCCCTTGGGTAAATTCCTAGCAGTGCTATTGCTGGATATAGGGTAGATCTCTTTTTAATTTTTTGAGGAACCTCCACACTGTTTTCCAGAGCGGCTGCACCAGTTTGCATTCCCATCCTTTACTTTCTTGTAGCATTCACGCTCCTCTATCGTGGTCGGCTGGCGGATCTGCGATTTCTGGATTCCAGGACCCTGGAACGCAGGCCGTCCACCTTTGCATCCTTAGCCTTGTGCAGAGAAAGGACCTCATGCTGATTATTGAAGGCGTGACAAGTGGCATGTAAGTGGGGGGGTCGGTAAATGCTGTCAGAGGTCAAAAGGAGTTGGAACGTGTTAACGGGCTAGGGTTAAGCTCTTGCCAAAGTCACCCGTAGTCCCCAAGTCCTCTTAAAGCTACTGATCCTTTATCTTGCTTTTCTGTAACATTTGACAAGGACCATGTCTTCCAGGGAACCTCGTTTCACTGCCCTTGGCTGGCTTCCCACCTCTCTCGCTATTCTTTCTCAGCCAACTGCCTGGGTTCCTTTCTACCCGTGAATGCGTCCTGCCTCAGGACCCCCTGCTTGGACCCGTGGTCCTCGCCCTCTCTGTCTCTGTATCCTCTGTTTGGCAGTGACTCCCAGGTTATTTCCTGTCCCGAGTCCTTTCCTGGGCTCCTTCCCCATTCATTCAGCGGTAAGAGGCGACCTCACCTGGTGCCATCCACAGACCTGCACTTCTGTGTTTTCTGTGCACACGAAGGCACGGGACAGAAACCCCGCGTCAGCTCTGCCACGGTCCAGGTAGCGCTCCTGTGTCCTCATTCATCCAGCCGGGCCCCCGGAGGGTCCGATCAGTTCTACTTTGTCCTGAAATTACCTTCTCCTCCCTGCATCCATCATTTCTTGCCTGGATCACTCTCCAGTGGCCGGTTTCCCAGCTGCCAATCTGGACCTTTTCCAAAACATTCTCCACATTGCTGTTGGAGCAATCTTTTGGGGGGAAAAATGCGGCTGTGATCAAGTCTGTCGCTCCCCTAACGTTCTTTGGTGGTTCTCCTTTCACCTTCAGGCTTGTCGTCAGCACTGCCTCCCCCCGGAGCCGGCCAGCGTAGTCTCTCCAGCCTTCCTTCCTGCCACCCTCCATATGCCATCCTGTCCCTTCCCAAACTCATTGTCCGCTCCTTCCTGTTCCCGGATCTCAGAGCGCTCACTTCCATTCCTCTGGACGTGTTGCTGCTTCTGCTCCCCATGTTGTCACCTCCTCTTTTGTCTGGTCACTTCAAAGCCCGAGGAAGTGTCTGTCAGTCCCCTGCAGTCTGAACTGAGGCTTCTGTCCTATGTTTTCCTCCCTCTAGCACCCCGTGTTGCTGTGCACTGCCTGTCTTTCCAGTAGATTGTGGGTTTAAAAGCAGCGACTTCTCTCTGTACCCAGGGTGCTTAGAATATCACAGGTGCCGGGGCACCGGGGTGGCTCAGCCCGTTGAGCGTCCAGCTCTTGACTTCGGCTCAGGTCATGATCTCATGGTTCGTGAGCTCAAGCCCCAAATCAGGCTCTGTGCCGACAGTGCAGAGCCTGCTTGGGATTCATTCTCTCTCTCTCTCTCTCTCTCTCTCTCTCTCTCTCTCTCTCTCTTTCTCTCCCCCCACCCCCCCCCCGGCCCTTCTCCCACTCATGCTCTTTCCCTCTCAAAATAAAAATACTTTAAAAAAAAAAAGAAGAAAATCATAGGTGCTCAAAGATGCTGGAGGGAGTGTAAAGGAGGTATTTTTCTTGCCACGAGTGTGGGATTGGGTTACATATGGGGTTCATCTGGCTTATTTATTTATTAACATTTATTTATTTTTGAGAGACTGAGGCACAGCGTGAGCACGGGAGGGGCAGAGAGAGAGGGAGACACAGAACCGGAAGCAGCCTCCAGGCTCTGAGCCGTCAGCACAGAGCCTGACGCAGGGCTCGAACCCACAAACCGCGAGATGATGACCTGAGCTGAAGTCAGATGCTTAACCGACTGAGCCACCCGGGCGCCCTGTCATCTGGCTTCTTTGGTTTCTTTCATGTGAATTCGAGATCTGAAAAGTTAAGCTCACATGTATAGTTCCGGGCTGATAATGCTCCCCATCTTCATGGTGGTTGCTCTGCACAGAGCTGAACGTTAGGCTAGTGTTGGTGAGAAGTGTTCGTGCAGGAGGCACACTTGTTTACATTGGGAACGGTTTGCCCTCTGTCCTTCCTGCCCTGTGAGTTGGGCCCGGGGAGTGTGTAGGTGTGTGGATGGTGAAGGGGGTAGGCATGGCCGTAGGGATGGTAGACGGTCACTGTTGCTTTGGAACACAGGACTAGTGCAGAAAACTTTGACCTTGTGAGATTAAAAACTGTTAGGTCGTGTGGATGGTTCTTGTAAATTAAGTGTGGAAAAGCCAGCTTTAAATGGACCTTGCATTTGTATCAACAACCGCATTACTATTGAGCTCTTGGCAAATGTTTGAATTGAGGTGTTTTCAGGGGTGGCACAGATTTTTAATGTATTAAAAATAACTTTTATCATGCTTTACCATGGTTTCCCCCTTAATCCAGACGGATACATGCTCTTGCAAAACACTGACATAATACTGGTGGAGCCCCTCTGCATTCCACTGCCTTATTTTATTTTCTTGTTATCATTTAATGCCATCATTATATGTATGTGTGTGTGTTTTAATGTTTATTTTTGAGAGAGTGAGACAGAGTATGGGCAGGGGAGGGGCAGAGAGAGAGGGAGACACAGAATCCGAAGCAGGCTCCAGGCTGAGAGCTGTCAGCACAGAGCCCGACGTGGGGCTTCAACCCATGAACCATGAGATCATAACCTGAGTAGAAATCGGATGCTTAACCGACTGAGCCACCCAGGCGCCCCTATATGTGTGTCTATTATCCATTTCCTTTCAAAATCTGTCTACTACCAGTAGCTCATTTCCTGAGCTACTGTGCTAGGTGCCATGCTAAGCTCCTTTAATTTCTCAAGAGCCCCAACGTGTAAATTACTAGGATCATCCCCAGTGTCCAGATGAGGAAATCGCAGCCTAGAGAAGCGAAGGAACTGTCCCAGATGCCGACAGTACTAAGCCGTGGGGCTGGAATTTAGACTCCAGCCACGTCGCTGGAGTCCGCCCTGCTCTACTGAGCGTGTGCATAAACTTGTGTCACTGATCCTTGCTACAACCTGCTTGTTTTCCCCAACCAAAAGCTCTTTCTTTTCAGTTACAGACATGCACTGATACCTAGATGTAGTGCCTCTTACATAAATGTTGCTCCTTTGGGAAACATATTTTTCCTTTCTCCACGACTCCCTGGGGGCCATGTCCCTTGAGGTAGGACCTTACCTATTTTTTGTCTTAGCAGGGGAGGGGCAGAAGGAGAGAGAGAATCTTAAGCAGGCTTCATGCTCAGCGCCAAGCTCATTGTGGAGCCCAACATGGGGCTTGATCCCACACGGCCAGGATCCTGACCAGAGCTGAGATCAAGCATCCGACACTCAACACCCACCGACTGAGCCACCCATCACCCCAGGGTGTGACATTATCTTAACTTTGCAACAATGAACAGGATCTGAAGTCCTGGTTTATATGAGCTAAATGTCAGTGTCCTTGAGCTCTGGGAAGTATGGCAGCCGCATCAGCAGGATCCTCAGGACAGGGATGCTTTTGCAGACGGCTGCTGCCATGTCTCCGCAGTCGCTTTTTACTGCTAGACATCATCCCCGTAAAGAAAGTTCGTGTCACTGAATTCCAAGCACATGCCTTATTTGGAGTTTTAAGCACCCTGGTTACGGACTGGTCTTTTCCTGGTTCCCGTAATTGGGCTGATGAGAAAAAAGACTGATTAAATTTTGGGGTGATATTTTATAGTAATATTTGGAAGGTGGTGAAGTCTTGTCTTTCCTTCTCTTCCCCTCCAGTGGGGGCGCAGGGTTTTCCTGCAGGGCAGGGCTCCTTAGATAAGCCTGGGGTCCACGGATGGGCTTCAGAAGGGCCATCAGTCTCTTGAAAATGTGTGCAGAATTTTGTCAAGAGTGCACATTTTGCTGGGACAGCATTCCATCCTGGAAGTGAGCGTGAGACATCAAAGAGCAGAGAGCCTTCTTTGATATAAATATTAACACACTCTCAGTCTCAGGCTGCAAGAGTCCTGGAAGCTGGTTTGACTGAGAGATTAGATATCTTTTTGTCCTGTCCCAGAGAGGGCAGTTTGGACTTTTCTTCATGAAGGCACAGGGGTTCTTGCTAATAGTGGACCTACGGGCTCAGCCTGTTACAGGGGGCACCTATTCAATTTAAATAGTCACCTTCTGGTGCAGCAACACCATTATGCTTGCTTTTGGCTCCATCTGAGCCTTCTGTCATGTACACTGGAAATTGTTCTCACCCTCATGGGTAATTGGCCGTACTTATTTCCTTTTGTTTGTCGTTGCTTATGTATTTGTTTGGGGGGTAGGGGTGGGGCAGAGACAGGGAGAGAGAGAATCCCAGGCAGGCTTCACACTGTCAGCAGGAGCCCGAGGCAGGGCTCGAACTCAAGGTGAGATCATGACCTGAGCTGAAGTCGGATTCTTAACTGAGCTACCCTGGCGCCCCTGGCCATTCTTATTGCCAAATGCTGCTGCTTACGTGCAAGTACGTGATTAAAAACCTAACCTGCGTATTATTACTTTGGTAGAAGTTTACCAAAGTATATAGTATAAAAAGAGAATATTGCCTCAGCTCTACCCTTGGGCAGGTCACTTGCTCCGTGCCTCATTTTCCTCATCTGTAAGATGGGTACAAAATAGTGCCTGCCTCTCAGAGGTTGTAAGGATTACGTGAAGTAGTACAGAGAAGGCAACTGAAATGCTGTCCGGTAAATGGGAAACAGCCAATAAGTGTTAGTTCTTATGAAGATGAAGGTGATGAGGACAGTTAGGACTATTACACCTGCTGTGAGGTCTGTAGCCAGAACCTGCAGGCCCCCTCCTTCATCCCAGCCCATTTTTTTCAGACACAGCCACTTTGTTTCTTTTTTTCTAATTTTTAAGTGTTTGATTGATTGATTGATTGATTGAGAGAGAGGGAGAGCCGGGGAGGGGCCGAGAGAGACAAGGAGAGAGAAATCTCAAGCAGGCTCTACACTGTCAGTGCAGAGCCCGATGTGGGGCTTGAACTCACAAAACTGTGCGATTATGATCTGAGCTGAAACCAAGAGTCAGATGCTTAACCCGCTGAGCCACGCAGGTGCCCCAGAGACAGCCACTTTAAGCTCTTTTGTTCTTTTCTACTTTTATTTGTCTCCATATTTCAAAAAATCACATTTATACGGTATTATTCTGATTTCCCCCTCTCAATATCGGCATTGCTTATTGACTTCTTATTGTAGATCATTAGGTTTTAACTGGCACTTTCCCCTTCCCCACATGTCTCTTCTTCTATTATAATTGTATCAAGTTCAGTTAGGGTGACATTTAGTGTTTTACATTATTATCATATAAATGTCGTTCACAGCTGAGTCATGGAATCGAGTGTGGGATTGCTGGGCCTTATCAAACATTTGAACTGCAGTTCTGAATGGAAGAAAAATAGAATGGGGAATTGTTGATTTGCCTTTACTTATGAGTGAAGTTAAAGTTTGCCATGTGGCTGCTATCTTTTTAGGCTTATTTTGTGACCTGCCCATTTTTCTCCTTTGATGTTTGGTTTCACCTCATTCATTTGGATAACCATTCTAGAATCTTATAAAGAATTGGTAGGAGTTAGCAGAACCCGGGTGGCTCAGTTGGTTGGGTGTTGACTTCAGCTCGGGTCATGATCTTGTGGTTTGTGGGTTCAAGCCCCGAGTTGGGCTCTGTGCTGACAGCTCAGCCTGGAGCCTGCTTCGGGTTCTGTGTCTCCCTCTCTCTCTGCCCCTCCCCTGATCTCTCTCTCTCTCTCTCTCAAAAATAAATAAACATTAAAATAAATAAATAAATAAATAAACATTAAAAAAATATGTCTTTTTAATTTTTAAGAAAAAAGAATTGGTAGGAGTTAAACTTGTAGAAGAAACGTTGTGGTTTAAATAGACGGGGAGTTTGGAGTAGAAATGGGTGGTCCTTGGGGCACCTGGTGGCTCAGTCTGTTGAGTGCCTGAGTCTGGATTTCCACTCAGGTCATGATCCCAGGGTGGTAGGATCAAGCCCCACATCAGACTCCGCACTGAGTGTAAAGCCTGCTTGAGATTTTCTCCCCCCCCAACCCCCTCCCCCCACTCATGTGCCCTCTTTCTCTCTGTCTAAAATTTAAAAAATGCAAAAAAGAAACTCATGAGCCTTAGGTCTTGATACCAGGTGCCCCTCACGTCCTTACCCTTAGGCTGATGTCAGCTGAGGCTAGGAAGCCTTAGCTACACGGTGGGTCATAGGAAGGCGCAGCGATGGGACTGTCTCGGCCGATATGGAACAAAATAAGCCCAGTGTGGGAAAAGGCAGGTGAATGCAGTTATGACAAGTAAGTCAGAATAATAGGGAAGGACAGAATCTTAAAAGTGCCCTCAGCAGAAGGGCTGGGCAGATTCTCACCGTTGGAATGTCAATATTGATTTACTTTTACTTGGTGTGGTTTGCCAGAGTGGGGGAGGGGCAGAGGAGAAGGAAAAAGAGAATTAAGGTTTGGCTGTTGTGTGTGTTTTACCCATGAACCCAGTGGAGGAGGTCGGGTGGCCTGCCCTGAGAGTCCCAAGGAGAGGCAAAGCCTTGTGTCTATGCAGTGCCTGGCAAAACGGTGGGTTTTGGCTCCGGGAAGTAGTGGGGGGCACCCGGAACCAAGCAGAGTTTCTCTCTGGAGCCACACTGCTGGCACTCACGTGGTAGTTAGTGCTGGAGTGAACGTGGTCTGGGACTTTCTGGCCGCCGAGATTTTGAGGAAAAGGGGCCTGGGCAAAGTGGTGGGGTGGGTGGTGCAGAAGTGAGAGGAGAAAGCCAATGCCTGGGGACTAATTGTATATAGTTTTATTTATTTTTTTTATTTTTTTTTAAACGTTTATTTATTTTTGAGACAGAGCATGAATGGGGGAGGGGCAGAGAGAGAGGGAGACACAGAATTGGAAGCAGGCTCCAGGCTCTGAGCTGTCAGCCCAGAGCCTGACGCGGGGCTCGAACTCACGGACCGTGAGATCATGACCTGAACCGACTGAGCCACCCAGGCACCCCGATTGTATATAGTTTTAAACAAAGTGATAAGAGGAAAATGAGATTAACTTCGGGCGTAAAAATAGTTCCTTTTCCCGTCTTTGGCTCTAAAATTTTGTGTTGGGTGTTCCGTGGCCAGTTTATATAGGGCGGTGGTAGTGAGGGAATCTGGAATCTTTGCGAAAACTGGAAAAGCTAGGTTTAGACAGGAAGTGTCCCTTGGAATAAGTAGCAGAGTTTTTTTGTTGACTCCTTTCTTTCTTTCTTTCCTTCTTTCTTTCGAGTTTGTTTATTTTGAGAGAGAGAGAGGGAAGGAGGGGCAGAGAGTGAGGGACAGAGGGAATCCCAAGCAGGCTCTGCACTCTCCGGGCAGAGGCCGATGTGGGGCTCGAACTCATGAACCCGTGAGATCATGACCTAAGCTGAAACCGAGAGTCGGACGCGTAAGCGACTGAGCCACCCAGGCGCCCCACGGAGAGTTTCCTTGTTCCAGGTACTTTTTCTTCCCTTTCTATTCTTGGCGTGGTGTCTAAACCCCACACATTCATCCAGCCTCTGCCGGGTTTTGCTGAATAGCTACCAGAGCTATCCGCGTCTGCATCTTGGTCATCTTCTGTATAAAGTAAGCGTGATTAACAAGCACCCATGACTCAGAGAGATTGACTGGATTAGCAGGTAAGCGATGTGACGAGGGCGGCCCAGAAATGCTAGGAAGGGCAGGGAACCTGAGATCTCTCCACATCCCAGAACAGTTACGTGGTGTTTACCAGGCTTACGTCCGAGTGATCTCATGGAAGCTTTTCCTCCTTCCCTCCACGCCCTGTGTCTCCGTCTGGAGTATTTCACACCTGGGGACGAGCGAGTTACCTTCCTGGGAGCTCTTCTTCATCAGTACAGGAGCCCAAGGCTCTGGGTAAACGGGGCTTTGGGAATGTCTGTTTATGGGAGCGGTGGTATTTAGTTGACTTGAACATAGAGGTTTCATCTTTCATTTATTTATTTTTTTAATTTTTTTTTTTTAATGTTTATTTATTTTTTGAGACAGAGAGAGACAGAGCATGAACGGGGGAGGGTCAGAGAGAGAGGGAGACACAGAATCTGAAACAGGCTCCAGGCTCTGAGCTGTCAGCACAGAGCCCGACGCGGGGCTCGAACTCACGGACCGTGAGATCATGACCTGAGCCGAAGTCGGACGCTCAACCGACTGAGCCACCCAGGCGCCCCAGAGGTTTCATCTTTTAAAGTTTCTTCCTCAACAGTCTCAGAATCTTGGGTTCTGAACCTCCACGAGCCTGCCCAGCCGGGTTCCGTGGTCTCTGGGAAAGTGCGAGACAGCGAAGGCCCCTTTCCCTTCTGCCTTCATTTTGGCCCCCAGGGAGAGCTGGGAGGCAGGGGGTTCTGGAATCGTTTTGCCTTGGAGGGCAATGGCAGACTCGAGCACCTGCGCCCTCGCACACAAAAAGACTGGGCTCGGCCTCCGAACCAGCTAAGGGCTGGGGAACAGCTGCGGTCTGGTCAGGATATTCATTAACTGTATTCAGGTGATTCCATGCAGCTTGCCCTGGGGAAGGTAAGCTCTGGTTTCTCTGGTTTCTCTCCAGGACCTGATCACTGGAAGAATACGAGAACTGACAGGTAGCCTGAGTCCCCATTGCTAACCTGACTGGGGCAGTTGTGTACTTGCGGGGTGGGGGGCAGAATCCCAAGCAGGCTCCACACCACCAGTGCAGAGCCCGATGTGGGGCTCGAACCCACAGAACCGCGAGATCAGACCTGAGCCGAGATCAAGAGTCGGATGCTTAACTGACTGAGCCTACCCAGGCGCCCCTTAAAGATTTTATTTTTAAGCAATCTCTACACCCAATGTGGGCCTTGAACCCATAACTCCAAGATCAAGAGTCGCACTCAGTCAGCCAGGAGCCTCGGTCTTTTTTTTGGTTTTAATTTAATGTATTTTTTGAATCTCTTTAGATTAGAAAAGAAATCTGTCTTTCCCTATGTTTATGTTGATTTTGGTTCTGCCTTTCACGCTGAAGCAGCTCTCCGTTTAGCTTTTACTACACCACATCTTTCCTAGTCTGTAAATAATACCTTATTTTCTTTACTCCAGTTCTCAAACTCTTTCCTCTGTGCTTCTGTTTTTCCTGCAGATACCCAACGCGTACTAAACCCTACTTTAAGAGAACATTATTAAAGGGGCACCAGGGTGGCTCGGTCGGTTAAGTGTCAACTTTGGCTCAGGTCACGATCTTGAGGTTTGTGAGTTCGAACCCCGCGTCAGGTTCTGTACCAACGGCTCAGAGCCTGGAGCCTGCTTCGGATTCTGGGTCTCCCTCTCTCTCTTTCTGCCCCTCCCCTACTCATGCACTGTGTCTCTCTCTCTCTCTCTCTCTCTCTCAAAAACACACAAGCCTAAACAAAAAAGGGAGAACATAATTAAGATTTTAACTGGGTGTGAAAAGTTAGATAAGTTCTCTTCTGAAGGTGTGTTAAAGAACAAGAATTTAACCGAGTGAATCTGAAGATCTCTGTGGCTTTATTATGTGATTCATGAATCAAGCTGCCTCCCTTCTAGCAAGTGGAGGGGAGTTCCAAGGAGTAGTACAAAATGGGAGGGTTTTTTTTTTTTTAATGTTTGTTTATTTTTGAGAGAGAGGGAGAGAGGGTATGTGTGCACAGGTAGGGGAGGGGCAGAGAGAGACGGGAACAGAGAATCTGAAGCGGGCTCCAGGCTCTGAGCTGTCAGCACAGAGCCCGACGCGGGGCTCGAACCTACAAACTGTGAGATCATGACCTGAGCCGAAGTCAGATGCTTACGTGACTGAGCCACCCAGGCATCCCCCAATGGAAGGGTTTCATAGGAAGGAGGGAAGGCAATGGAGTTATTAGCAAGACAAAAGAAAATATGGCTCCAGGCAAGGTCACCTTCTTTTAGGAGCAGGACTGGGGGGTCTTATTAGGTGGGTGACTTCAGCTTCCTTTGGGGGGTGGAGAGGGCCCATGAGACACATTCCCTCATTGGCACTTACCAGAAAATTCCCGACTGCCAGGTTGAGACTCCATTTCTGGAGAAGGCTGCAACTGTGGTTAGGTTAGGCCTTCAGCGTGGTTCGGTGGCTTGGCCTGGCCCAAGTGACACCGTTTTGGGCCTGCGGTTTTCTTTTTAACAGGTGTTACTAATAATTGGCTAAATACCTTGAACACATGGACACTGAAAAGAGGACAGAATCTGTAGAGTATCGCTCTGGGGAAGATGGTGATTGCCATTTTTTCCAGGAAGCGGTGCAGAATGTGTGGAGCCTGTTTTGAACTGTTCTCCCTTGGTTGGGTGGACATTTGTAAGACACATGAAAAGCACGTTCTTTATCTCTAGAATGACGTAGATTGTAACTGGCAGGGTCCAGCTTAGCTCTCCTTAGGACTTCTTTCCGGAAGCAGTAGACCGTACCGTGTGAAGGTTAGTTGCCGTGAGTCAGGCTTCCTGAATTCCTTCCACAAATGCCTATTTCTAGTCCTTGTCCAGATCTCCATGTATTTTGCAGCCGAGATGTCCCCACATCAGGCTCTCATATACACCAGCAGACGTACATCCTTGCGGTCTTGTTTCAGAACAGCTCACCGCGAACACGGTTCAACAGACCCAGACCCCACCGTGCCTAGGTGCTGTCACATACCCGTGCAGACCCTTCCCACTTCCTGCATCTTCCATGGCCCACCTCTGCCCTGACCGGGGCCCACGTCGCCTCTGTCAGCTGAACTTCGTGTCGATGTCGGAACACGCGGGGCAGTAGGACCTGTGCTGTTTGGACCTTGCTTTGGGGCGCGTGCTGAAAGCCCGTCGTGTGCAGAAGCACGAGCCGCCTGTGACGTAGAACATGAGGGTTTCCGGGACAGCTGGTGGGTGCAGAGGTGAGGGTGGAGGGCCCGCGCGGCGTCCCAGAGCTAGCCCGGGGAGGGGAGACGCCGTGTCCTTGTCCTGGCCGGCACAGGGCACCGGCAGGAGTCACGGTAGAGGGGTCGGAACACCGTGCGTCTGTTCCCGCTCAGACTCTGGGTGTGCCCTAGTGTAAGTGGACTCACCTCCACGATCTCTGATCCTTTCTGGAAAGCGGAAGAAGGTGTCTGCGGCACCTAGGTGTTGAGAGCGTGAAATGTGAAAATACATACGAAAATGGCTTTTTCAGTTTATTTTAGTTTTTAAGCTTATTTATTTATTTTGTGAGAGAGGGAGAGAGAAAGGGAGGGAGAGAAAGAACCAACAGGGGAAGTGCAGACAGAGGGGGGGACAGAGGATCGGAACGGTCTCTGTGCTGACAGGCGGGATGGCAGCAAGCCTGATGTGGGGCTTGAACTCGCAAACCTTGAGATGACCCATGACCTGAGCCCAAGTCAGACACTTAACAGACTGAGCCACCCAGGCGCCCTGGTATGAGAATGCTTTGACTGGGAAAGAAGGATCCGTGGGAAAGCGGTGTCTGTGTGACCTACGGAGGGTATTGTGCGCTTTGTGTTCTAAACAATATGTTACAATATGTGACATGTTCCAAACAGTGTGTTACATATTCTCTAACATGTGTAGCCATTTCCACTTACAGTAGGTGATAAAACCAAGGCTTCAGAATGAAGCGTTTTAAGGCATGCTCACACAGCTAGCAGGTGACAAAGCCACTTCTCAATATCCTGTTTGAAACCTGGTTTCTCCTAAGCTGATTGGGGTCCACTGACCTAGTAGGCACCTTATGTTTAATGCATTCAGCTATTCAGAGAATATTAAGTGCCTGTTGTATCCCTAATACTGGACAGTTTAGGTATCAGGTGAGTTTTGTTGGTTGTTTTTATGTATTCCCCCACCCCCCCCTTAAATAACTTGTAATGAGCTGATTTAAAGACTTGGAAACAAATCTTCTTCTTTTCAACCACTCCACCCACAAGTCTTAGCGTTAATTTCTTAGTTGACATTCTTGTGTGTATTTATTTACCTTGCAGCTGGCCAGAGGGGGTGTCTCTTAGGGAAGGAGACTTGGAATGACTTCAGTGAGCAAACGAGGAGTTGTGACATGTATCAGCTTGCTTGTCTTCAGTCGGCCTGCTGGCGACTTAACCGTTAACCTTCCAAGCTCCAGCTTTGGCCTCCTCTGGCGGGAGCCGGAAGGCTTTAATACATAAATCAATCGGAAACCACTCCCGGAGTCAAATGTCACTCCTTCAGCAGCCACAGGTGTCAGCGGGGACCAGTATTCGGAGCCTGAGAATTAAGGATGTATGTATACTGAATACAGCCCTCAGAGGCTCTGGGGCTTTCTTTTTAACATTTGGTCCTGTGTTGACGCAGACGAGACTCAGAAGCCAGTCATACGTGTGTCGTGGCTTCATTCTCCGCAGACGGGACATTTTTGGGGCTTGGGAAAGCATTTGGACTCAGAGAGAGCTAGCGGTTACCAGACCTCTCTGTCACACCTGCTCTCTCAGGGATCCCGAGGTCAACCACAGTCATGGGAAGTAGGTGGTCTTGTTTGTCTCCCGTCCTTGAATACACCATAGAACCAAGGTCGGGAATGACAGTGTCTTTCTTAAGCACACTTGACACTTGACCCCTGTTCTCTCGGAGCCCCCTGGCTACGAAGCTGATGAGCTAATGAGGCTCCTTCGGAACAGTAGGCAAACTATGGTCTGAGGTACCACCCGTGTCACTAATTGATCTGGCAAACCCAGAGTGCCCGTTACATCCTGAGAACTTGGTGCACTGAGACGAGGAAGGCCACAGGGGAGGACAGATAAAGGATAGGAGCGGTGGCTGGGCAGTTGAGTAAACTTGGTGTGACTCGTACTGCAGTGCACGTCGGGAACGCCCGGCCGGAGACAGAATTGCAGGGGTGAATAGCTGGAGAAGGCAGGCAGGTGACTGCGGTGATGCCTGAACTGGGGGTCAGAGTGATGAGCCAGGAGGTAGCCAGGTTGGGGAGGCGGTGGGGACGTTCCGGGCGGAACCGGAGGGCTGGGAAGAGTAGCGCATGGTCCCAGCCGGTTGGTAGCAGGGGTGGGAGGCAGGGACAGCGCGACAGGCCCGTGTGCCCAGCCGAGGTGTTTGAATGATGCCCTGCTGCGGCACCACGTGTCCCTCACCTGCCGCCCTGGCCGTCATCTGACTGTCATTCTGGTCCCCCCCCCACCCACCCCCAGCTTCCTTTCTCCAGTCCACCTCTTAGCTTCTGCCTTAGGCAGTCCCTGTTGGCCTTGGCATTAAAGGGTTAGGGGCCACCACCAGGCCAGCCCTGTCTCCCGGGAGCGCTTTCCCTCTGCCTCGGCCCTCTGCCTCGGCTGGAGGGATTGACAGGGTGGTCCAGAGGAACTCCGAGGGTCTTGGTGTCTAGAATTAGCACTCTGAGGAAGCGAGGGAGGTGAGCGTGGTAGGAGGACTGGAGAAAAGCGATTGGTTCTTCCAGATGGTTACAAAAACTCTCGAGTTGGGATAGATCTATCCGGGTTTGTGTGTGAGGCACCACCAGCATTTATGGAATGTTGAGCCACTTTGCAAGATGCACATACATATCAACACGTGCCCATTTGCTTGTGCCCCGAGGTGTTAGGCATTTGGCCTTTTGTTTCAGGGGATGGAATGCAGGCTCAGAGAGGTTAAGTAACCTGCTCAAGGTTGCTCAGCCAGAAGGGGTGGAGGCAAGGATTTGCATGTGGGTCCGTCCAGTTCTTCCTGCAGTCTGTTACTGCCTTGGGTGTCACGCAGCACGTGACTGTGGTTCTCTGTCTGCCCCCTTGGCCGGCAGCCTTGCCTACATTAGCTCGATTTTGTGGACGGATGAACAGACCAGCAGCCAGCTGCTCTGATAGGTCTGGGGACTTGTCCCTGGGGAGACTGGCCAAGTCCGAGAAGGTGATATGAGGCTTTGCAGCGGAAGTGTCTGGACATGTCACAGGACCTGCTGAGTCAGCAGTTCCCGTGCTGACTCCCTGCCTGGTGCTCGGCCCTCAGCCCAGGAGAGGACCACCTGTATGCAGGAGGGAGCTTTCCGGACAGAGACTTTGCACCTGTGCTGTAGGAATGTTCCTCCCCTCCCCTTCTCCCCTTCTCTCCCCTTCTTTCCCCTCCCTTCCCTCCCCTCTCCTTCCCTTCCCTCCTCTCCCCTCCCTCCTCTCCCCTCCCCTCCCCTCCCCTCCCCTCCCCTCCCCTCCCCTCCCCTCCCCTCCCCTCCCCTCCTCTCCCTTTCCCTCCTCTTCCCTCCCCTTCTCTCCCCTTCCCTTCTCTCCCCTTCCCTTCCCTTCCCTCCCCTCCCCTCCCCTCCCCTTCCCTTCCCTTCTCTCCTCTCCCTTTCCCTCCTCTTCCCTCCCCTTCCTTCCCTCCTCTCCCCTCCCCTCCCCCTCCCTCCCCTTCTCTCCCCTCCCCTCCCCTCTCCCTCCCTCCCCTTCTGTCCCCCTCCCCTCCCCTTCTGTCCCCCTCCCCTCCCCTTCCCTTCCCTCCTCTCCCTTTCCCTCCTCTTCCCTCCCCTTCCTTCCCTTCTCTCCCCTTCCCTCCCTTCCGTTCCCTTCCCCCCTCTCCCCTCCCCTCCCCCCCTCCCTCCCTCCCCTTCTCTCCCCTTCCCTCCCCTTCTGTCCCCCTCCCCTCCCCTTCCCTTCCCTCCTCTCCCTTTCCCTCCTCTTCCCTCCCCTTCCTTCCCCTTCTCTCCCTTCCCTCCCTTCCATTCCCTTCTCTTCCCTTCCCTCCTTCCCCTTCCTTCCCTCCTCTCCCCTCCCCTCTCCCTCCCTTCCCTCCCCTTCTCTCCCCCTTCCCTCCCCTCTCTCCCCTCCCCTTCGCAGAGAAGTTATTCACAGAGGCCAAGCCAGGGACCCTTCTGTAAGAACAGATGAGTGACCAATGAGGTAAGGGTGACCTAGGCATTCCATCTGTGTTCAAAGCAACAAAGGTTACTGTGGGACCTGGTGTTGTTTTATTTTAATTAGTCAATTAAAAGGCCTGCTTTATTAAAAAAATTTTTTTAATGTTTATTTTGAGAAAAAAGAGAGAGACAGAGTGTGAGCAGGGGAGGGGCAGAAAGAAAGGGAGACCCAGAATCTGAAGCTGGCTCCAGGCTCCGAGCTGTCAGCACAGAGCCTGACACGCAGCTCAAACTCACGAACCGTGAGCTCATGACCTGAGCTGAAGTCGGATGCTTCACCGACTGAACCACCTAGGCGCCCCTGCTTATTTTTTTAATGTGTATTTATTTTTGAGAGAGAGAGAGAGTGAGAGTGTATGTGTGAGTGGGGGAGGGCCAGAGAGAGAGAGAATCCGAAGCAGGCTCTGTGCTGTCAGCGCAAAGCCCGACGCAGGGCTCGAACCCATGAACCTCGAGATTATGGCCTGAGCTGAAGTCGGATGCTTCACTGACTGAGCCACGCAGGTGCCTGGTGTTGTTTTCTATACCCATCTGTCTGAGGCCTTCTGGGACTGTTTGGTTAGCACAGTGAGTGTTGAAAGGGTCGGGTAAGCCATGAATCAAATTCTCCAGGTCAGCATCTGCTGGATAAGTTCTGCCGGGATTATTTCTGTTGCTACGACTTTTTTTTTTTTTTTTTTTTTTTTGAGAGAGAGAGAGACAAAGAGAGACAGAGACAGAGCATGAGTGTGGGAGGGGCAGAGAGGGGGGGAGACCCGGAACCTGAAGCAGGCTCCAGGCCCTGAGCTGTCAGCACAGAGCCCGACACGGGGCTCGAACTCGTGAACTGCGAGATCATGACCTGAGCCAAAGTCAAGACGCCCAACTGACTGAGGCATCCAGGTGCCCGCGGCTGTCCTGGAATTTGCCGGATGTCTAGGGAGAGGCCCTTAGCTGTCACTCTCCTCCTGTGTTGGAGACTCGCGGCCCCCATCCTTGGATTGGTTACACTCAACTGCCCTCTGCCGTGGTCTCTTATTGCCATCCATGGTACATGTGTCCCGGCTCTCAGTCAGTTAGTCGTCTCTCCTCCGGGTCCCATCTCTGAGCCCTCCCCTGCACTTCAGACCTAAACAGCACCCTGTTGACTGGATCACCTGGATTAAAAGTGAAAGTGAAATTCCCAAATAGAATTTGTGTCAACAACAGGCAGTAAAAGCGGATGAGCTATGGTTTATTGACCATTTCCTATGTACCTGTAAGCTAGGTGTCCCCTACCTGGCCATCTTATGAAGAAACTTAGACCAAAGGAGGTTAACTCCTTGGCTCAAGGTCGCCTAGCCACATCTGGATGCAAACGCACATGTGTGTAACTCTAGCCTAATTTCTCTTCATCATGCTATCCTGCCTCCGGGGGCGTAATACTAATTTCATGATCCCACTTTTATAATGTCAGTAAGTTGTGTTACGTTTTCAGTAAACCGATAATTACCGGGTGGCCCTTGGGGAACAGAAGGAGCTGGGTTGAGGCCCTCATCACTTTTTATTCTCTAATGACTGCCCCTTGAAGGTCGTTGCTGATTGGAAGGAAAGTCCTACTTATTCCGTCAGCCTTGACAGACATCCTTTAGTAAAGTAATACCTGGATGAGACATTAGAGTCCCCTGCCCTGTGCAGTCTCTTTCCTGCAGTCTCTTTCTCTCCATCTCTGCTTCCTCCTGAGTGGTGTCAGAGAAGAAATCCCACGAAGCTAAGCCCTTCACCTGCTCTGGAATGTCCTGCTACATCTCAGGAAGAGTGAACTTACCCTTGCTAAGGTAGCATCCATATCAGAAAATGTCCCCGGGGCTGTCTTCTGACCATGAGGTCCCCAGAGTAAACCACTCCCCCCCCCCCCCCATCCCCCTGGACCTCAAGCCACATGTTTCAGATAAGCCTCCTTTATATCTTGACCCCCTGGAAGGCCTCGTTTTAGAGACAGATGATTGAAAAGGATTCCAGGGACCCTTTGTGTCCGTGAGGAGCAGTTTGTGAATGGAACAGCTACAGTCTGAGACTTAGGTCAGCTTTTTTTTTTTTTTTTTTTTTTTTTTACTGCCTTAATAGTTCAGTCACGTGGTTGCTGGCTGTTGGCTGGGACTTTGCCTCCACTGATAGGCGCCACCCAGGTGGGGTCTCACAGGTCACAGGTCTTAATGTTGCTGAGTGGCCTCGACCAGATACTGAAACTTTAATTGAGAATAAAATAGTGTCATCCAGAGGCACTAACGATTGTTACTGCCCCTTTCATTTGAAATCTGGAAGAGAAGCTTGTTAGATCTGTGTGTAAAGATAAACGTAACCGTAATTGAGCAGTCTCCACAGGCAGCAATAAACGGAGCTTTATTTAAATTAGGGACCTTGTGGGACACCTGGGTGGCTCAAGTGGTTAAGCATCATGATCAGGTCGTGACCTCACAGTTCGTGGGTTCGAGCCCCGCGTCGGGCTCTGTGCTGACAGCTCGGAGCCTGGAGCCTGATTCAGATTCAGTGTCTGCCTCTCCCTCTGCACCTCCCTGCTTGTCCTCTGTCTGTGTCTCTCTCTCAAAAATAAACAAACATTAAAAAAATTAAATTAGGGACCTTGTTAGGCATTTGGCTACTTTGAGAGATGGTTCTTACTGTCTGGTTCTCAGCTGCCCCAGCCCCATCTGGAACGTAGGAAACATGGAATTCTATGCGAGCCTCTGGGCTCCAGCATAGGAAAATGCACGGCTCCAGGGGTGTCCATCAGGGGGCACTGCCTTTTCCTGTGCCTGGCACTGGGTGTGCAGAGGTCTGCTTTGCACACTGACCCTAAGACCCTGAGAGGTGCGATGTGCTGGAGGGCTCACCTCTGGGGACACGCAGACAGCTGGGGGGGGGAGGGGGAGAGGCATGGAGGAGGTGTGCCGGTTGTGTGTTGAACAAGCCACGTTGGCCAGTTTTGGTGAGTGGCATGACGAAGCAAGCTTCAGAAACCTCAGTCTTCCTGTACCCTCAAGCTCCAGCATGTACCCCCTTGTACTGGTTTTCTTTTTTTGCTCAAGTTTTAGAATTGCAGTGGCACTGTTTTCTCTATTTTGTAGACACATTATCTGTATTTTGTCAGCATCATGGGTCAAATTGACATCAGAAGCTATGTTGTGGGGGGGACACCTGGGTGGCTCAGTCGGTGAAGCGTCCGACTCCTGGTTTCGGCTCAGGTCATGGTCTCCCGGTTCGTGAGTTCGAGCTCCACACTGGGCTCTGCACTGATGGCTGGGAGCCTGCTTGGGATTCTCTCTCTGCCCTTCCCGCACTTGCACGGTCTCTGTGTCTCTCAAAATAAAATAAAACTTAAAAAACTTAAAGAAGCCATCCTGGGATCCTAATTGTTATTCATTTGCACGGAAAAACGTGTTCCTGCTTTTGCACAGCCAGGGAACTTTCCGAGGACGGTGTGTCTGTCAGTGAGGGACTGCTCGTAGGGTATTTTGTAAAGAAAGAAACCTTCTTTTCAAGCCAGGGCCTTCCATGAGTTAAAGGGGAGTCGTCCCTGGAACCAGATGCTAAAAAAGCATGCTTGAAATTAGTTTTGGAATTGACCTTGATATGGCTGAACCTGAATAACCTCGAACAGGGTGTTCTAGAAATGCAGAATATTAGTTGCGGAGACGTGAGGTCATCTAGTCTTCCTGGCTGCTGGATTACAGACTGCTTTGGTTTGTGGTAAAGGTTTTGTTTCTCCAAAATGTCTATAGAAAGTATATGTGATATATGTCAGTTACATTACACATTTGTTAAATATGACACTCACGTTCGTTGCTTGTGTTCTAAAAAGTCATGTACTGGGGCGCTTGGGTGGCTCAGTTGGTTAAGTGTCCAACTTCAGCTCAGGCCATGATCTTATGGTTCGCGGGTTCGATCCCCACACTGGGCTCTGTGCTGACAGCTCGAAGCCTGGAGCCTGCTTCGGATTCTGTGTTTCCTTCTCTCTCTGCCCCTCTCCCACTCATGCTGTGTGTGTCTCTCTCTCTAAAAAATAAATAAACATTAAAAAAAATGAAAAAAAAGTCATTATTTTTTAAATTGTTTTCGTTTTATTTATTTTGAGAGGGGGGGAGAGAGAGAGAGAGAGAGAGAGAGAGAGAGAGATCCCGAGCAGGCTTTACACTATCTGCGTAGAGCCCAATGTGGGACTTGAACTCATGAACCATGAAACCTAGAGTCAGACACTAACCGACTGAGCCTCCCAGGCACTCCAAAGGCCTTTGTGTTTTAGCATTTCCTGCCTTGATTTTTCCAGTAGCCAGGTAAGTGGCCTCTCATATCCTGGTCCTGGATCCACCTGTTTTTGTATTCTTTGGCATCCGTAGAGGTCAGACTCGGGGTGCCAAATGAGAGTAGGAAACCATAGAATTTTTCCCATCTCCACCCAAGCACTATGTATCCTAATGATAATAGAGGGGAAACCTCACCTGAGACCACAGCTTTTCCTCTCAGAAGTCCGGTTTAAGGATGTAAACAGTCTGATTTTTTTTTTTTTTAGATGACATTTCAGACACAAGTGTCATTTTATTATTTGTTTGAGTATCAGCATCTCGTGTATGGGGTTTTGGGTTGGACCTCTTTCGGCTTGAGCCGTGCCATTTGGTGTATAAAAAATAATTAGAATAGGGGCGCCCGGGTGGCTCATTTGGTTAAAAGCGTCTGACTCTTGGTTTCAGCTCAGGTCATGATCTCACAGTGGGGTCGAACCTGCGTTGAGTTCTGTGCTGACAGCACGGAGCCTGCTTGGGATTCTCTCTCTTCCTTTCTCTCTCTGCCCCTCCCCCACTTGTGCTGTCTCTGTCTCCCTCAAAATAAATACACTTTATAAAAAAAAAAAATAATTAGAATAGTATAAAGAAGAAAAAAGACCTATCCTTTGTTGAAACTGTTCTGTTTCTTTTTGAACTTTAATATGTAGACAGCCATGAAACTTATTTGGTTTTTGGACAAGACTGAGAAAAAAAATAGTTTTATGTCATAATTTTTTAAAGCATTTTCCCTAACATATTAATGAATATTCTGTGTAAATTGGACTAGGTAGCATTTTATGTGTGCCAAGATTTATTTTATTTTTTATTTTTTTAATTTTTAAAAATGTTTATTTAACATTTTTTGAGAGACAGAGTGTGAGAGGGGGAGGAGCAGGGAGAGAGGAAGACACAGAATCCGAAGCAGGCTCCAGGCTCTGAGCTGTCATCACAGAGCCCGATGCGGGGCTCGAACTCACAAACCGCAACATAATGACCTGAGCCGAAGTTGGACGCTTAACCGACTGAGCCACCCAGGCCCCCCCTATTTTATTTTATTTTTTAAATGTTTATTTATTTATTTTTGAGAGAGAGAGATAGCGGGGGAAGGGCAGAGAGAGAGAGAGGGAGACAGAGGATCTCAAGCAGGCTCTGTAGCTGTCAGTGCAGAGCCCGATGTGGGGCTCGAACCCATGAACTGCGAGATCATGACTTGAGCCGAAACCAAGAGGCAGGTGCTTAACCCACTGTACTAATATTTATCTCACAAATCCCACCCCTCTCATTGTTGACATCAAGGGTTTTGCGATGATGGGCGTTTTGTTCCGCTTTAATTTATTCCCTTAGGATAGACTCCTAAAAGTTGAATTATCGGTTAGAAGGATGAACGTTTTTCATACTCACGCCTGGTGGGCAGGTCTCTTCGTGCTCACTGTTGGTAGCACTGCGAGTGGCTTCCCAGGACAGCTGGGTCGCAGATGCAGCCGGCTGTTGGGGGTGGCCATGCACAGGAAGACCCCCCACCCCACCCCGGCCCCACAGGCATAAACACTAGAACTGCTGTTTACATTTTCTCCTGTTTTGTGGGGGTGGGGGCTTGGTGTTCTTTCTCAGCCTCATTTATATGTTCTTTATGTTTCTCATATAAAAAGATAGGCCTATAGTCTATTGCCGTTTTAAACCTCTCCCACAGAAAAAAGGGAGCCATTGGCTCTCCATGCCATTTCTGCAGGAATCTCTTCAGTGCCTACCGTGAGAACATAGTAAAAGTTGATCTGATGAGCACGCTTCTGATGGTAGCCAAGGACCCCATGAGAACACTGGGAGAAGGAAAGGGCATGGTTAACTAGCATAATCACGGCCGTAATAGCTAATTACAGAATACCCACAATCAGACTTTGCTGCCCTCAGTAGGGACAGAAGTCGTGGTTCTGTAAAGGTGTGACCAAGCTTACTGCCTCCACGTACTCAGCAGAAAGATCCAGCTCTCCTTCACTAACCTGTTTCTTCAACGCTTATTTGGTGTGTGGCTGGGAAAATGAGTGGCTGGCCAATGTGGGCAGCGGGGAGAGGAAGAAAAGAAGGTCTGGGAACAGAAGGCACCTGCAGGGAGCAATCTTTTAAGCCTCCCTGGAAAAGGAAGTTAACTCTGGGAGATTAAAGTATGCTCCTGTACTTTTCATATACTAGGAAGTAAGCACCTCTTCAGAGCGTGGTTTGAAGTTGGTAACTAGTAATACAGGCTGTTGATTTTTTACAATTGTTTGTTAATGAGGGAATTGATTTCTGTAACTGACCAAAAGCTTATATGATCAGGGCTTTCCCTCCTCCCCTATCTCCCGCCCCTGTTGTGGGGTTAGGTGCTATGTCTCCATCCTCTGAATCTGAATCTGAACCTGAACCTGGAGAACATCTTGGTTTTCGAGACTCTGCCTGAAAAGTGTGAGTTGGGTTCAGAATACTTTTATTGAATGATTGGTACTGGGATAGGTGTGCACAGAGTAATGAGGTGAGATCCTTGTCCTAGATTTAGTGGCAGAGAAGAGAGTATTAATACAAATAATTTTTAATTGTGGTAAATATGCATGACAAAGTTACCATTGGAACCTTTTTAAAAAATGTTTATTGTTGAGAGAGAGAGAGAGACAGACAGACAGTGTGAGTAGGGGAGGGGCAGAGAGAGAGGGAGACACAGAATCTGAAGCAGGCTCCAGGCTCTGAGCTGTCAGCATAGAGCTCGACGTGGGGTTTATTTAAGCCCACAAACTGTGAGATCATGACCTGAGCTGAAGTCGGATGCTTAACCGACTGGGCCACCCAGGAGCTCCAAATTTCGTTCTTTTTGAAGGGTGAATAGATATTCCCTTGTATGTATATACCACATTTTGTTTACGTATTCATCAGTTAGTAGACACTTGGGTTGCTTCCATCTTTTGGCTCTTGGGACACACGCTGCTGTGAACACAAGTATACAAGTATCTGTTCCTGCTTCGCTTCTTTTGGGTGTATACCTTCAAGTGGAATTGTTGGCTCAGTTCAATGCTTTGCAAAGCCGCCATACTGTTTTCCGCAATGGCCGCACCATTTTACATTTCCTCCATTGGTGCACAGGCTTCCGGTTTCTCCACACCCTCACTGACCCTTATTATTTTCTGGGCTTTTTTCTTCTGATAATAACCATCCTAAGTGGGTGTGAGGAGGGATCTCGTTGTGGTTTTGATTTGCGTTTCCCTAATGATTAGTGATGTCGAACGTCTTTTTCATGTACTCATTGGCTGTTTGTATATCTTCTTGGGCAAAACAGGTGTTCAAGTCTTTTGTCAATTTTTAAATTGGTTTGTTGATGTTGAGTTGTAGGAGTTCTTTTATGTATTCTGGGTACCAATCCCTTATCAGAGGAGATTTGCCAATATTTTCTCCCATTCCTTAGGTTACTTTTTTTAAATTTTAATGTTTTTATTTATTTTTGAGACAGAGTTAGAGCATGAGCAGGGGAGGGGCAGAGAGAGAGAGGGAGACACAGAATCCCAAGCAGGCTCCAGGCTCTGAGCTGTCAGCACAGAGCCTGACTCAGGGCTTGAACTCATAGACCGGGAGGGAGATCATGACCTGAGTGAAGTTGGTCGCTCAACCTACTGAGCCCTTCAGGCACCCCAGGATTTGATACTCTTAACAGAATATCCTGCATGAGGTGGGGAAAACACACCGTGGGTTTTAAAGAGAGATACTTTCACAAATGGCCTTCGTCTGCGACGAGCTCCAAACTTGCTTCTGATTCCTGCTGTAAAAGGGGTGCCACAGGCCGGGTCCCTCACCGTGTATGCAGCTGTGGGCCTGCAGCCAGTGTCCCCTTCCGGAGGAATTCCAGAGGACACTGTCACAGACTTTTCTGTAGCTGTTTGTATGCGCACAGGAAGTTCCTTACAACCCACGGCGCTAGACCTCATTTCCTTTTCAGTTGCTTGTCATCCGTGTCCCTGGGTGTCTGGCAGGAGGCTTCTGGTGCAGAGTCTGCTGGCCTGGCGCCCCCGTGGCCCCCTGTGGCCCTGCTTTGGTCCAGGAGGGATCTCGGCCGTTGGAGGCAAAGAAAGGGTGTGAGGGTCACTGAGGAGGAGAAATCGTAGCGGAATTTTATTATAAATTTTTGTGTGAGGAAGTCCTTTCTAGCTACAACATGATAAAGACAAAAATTTATCAGTCTACACAAACAAAATTTTTCTTCAGGAAACATCGGGGCACCCGGGTGGCTCACGTCATGATCTGTGGGTTCGTGGGTTCGAGCCCCACGTCGGGCTCCACACGGGCAGTGTGGGGCGTGCTTGGGATTCTGGGTCTCCCCTTCTCCCTGCCCCTCCCCCACTTGCCTCTGTCTCTCTGTCTCTCTAAAAAATGAATAAACATTAAAAAAATATGAGGAAATAGATACATGTAAATCATTGATGGTGGGGGAGTGGGCGGGGGGGCTGTCTGGGCTTATGTATGGAAATTCAGAAAATGCAGATTCTTTGCCCTCGCAAATGCACTACTGGAAATTTATCCTACTGATACATACCAATGCCCACACATAAAGCTTGTTTTAGAAAAAGCTAAGCACCATTTAAATGTCCATCAGTGGAATACCAGCTGCTGTATGAATACTGTGAGGCTCTTAAAAAGGAGGTGTTCTTATTTTTTTTTTTTAAATATATGAAATTTATTGTCAAATTGGTTTCCATACAACACCCAGTGCTCATCCCAAAAGGTGCCCAAAAAGGAGGTGTTCTTAAATGCACAAGTGAATGAAGGGGCAGACGGCATTGTGTTAGGGTTTGAACAGTTCATACACCCGCAGGGTTTTATTAAAACATTTTTAAAAGTTTTTAAAAATTTATTTGGAAAGAGAGAGAGAGAACGAGCAAGCAGAGGAGGGGCAGAGAGAGAGGGAAAGGGTGAATCCCAAGCAGGAGGCTTCCTGCTCTCAGCACAGAGCCCAGTGCGGGGCTTGAACTCACGGACCACGAGATCATGACCTGAGCCGAAGCCGAGAGCTGGACGCTTCACTGACTGAGCCACCCAGACGCCCCCACGTTCAGGATTTTAGATTCAGGGACCACCTCTGAAAGGATGTGCACAAAAGGGAAAAACAGTGGCTGCCAAGAGGTAGGAATTCGGCAGTTGGGACACGGGGTAGAAAGGAGGCCGACTTTGTGCTCTGTGCTATTTTATGCCTTTTAAATTTTGTACCGTGATGGAGATACTATCTCTGAAAACCCAAAAAGAAGGAAAAAACCTGACCACCTTGAAAAGAAAAGTAAGTGGAAAAACCACGGGGGAGAACTTTAAAAACAAAAAAAAGACAGAAAAGGGGCACCAGGTGGTTAAGCCGTCCGACTTCGGCTCAGGTCATGATCTTGTGGTCCATGAGTTTGAGCCCTGTGTCGGGCTCTGTGCCGATAGTTCAGAGCCTGGAGCCTGCTTCGGATTCCGTGTCTCCCTCTCTCTCTCTGCCCCTGCCCCACTCACACTGTGTCTTTCAAAACTGAATAAATGTTTCCAAAAAAAAAAAAACCAGAATTTCAGTTCAGGTTTTATTCATTCATTCATTCATTCATTCATTCATTTTAAATGTTTTTTTATTTATTTTTGAAGGAGAGAGAGACAGAGCATGAACAGGGGAGGGGCAGAGAGAGGAGGAAACACAGAATCGGAAACAGGGTCCAGGCTCCGAGCTGCCAGCACAGAGCCTGACGCGGGGCTCAAACTCGCGAACCACGAGATCACGACCTGAGCTGAAGTCAGACGCTTAACGGACTGAGCCACCCAGGCGCCCCTAATTGTTTTCATTTTAAAGACCCTAAAGCACATGGCTGGGCCTAGAAGCAACTTCTTAGTCACCAGGTAAACTGCAGATTAAGTCCAGTGCTGTACAATTTTACTTTTTTGTTCTTTCTTTCTTGTTTTTTAATTTTTTTTTTTTTTTGGAGAGAGAGTGTGTCTTGGGGGTGGGGGGCAGAAGGAGATGGAGAGAAGGAATCTTAAGTGACACGGGACTCGATCCCAGACCCCACAACTGTGAGATCGTGACCTGAGCCGAAATCAAGAGTTGGGCGCTCAACCGACCGAAACACCCAGGAGCCTCAGCATGCGGGGTAATCATTAACCAGGCTATTTGATGAAGTAGACACCTGAAAATGCCAGCTAGCAATAGTTTACTGTTAGAGCAGATGCCAGGAAAAATTCTGTAGGAAAAGAGTATAAAGTGAAATGGAATGTCCTTATGGCATATATCCTCTGGAAGAAGAAAAAAATTGTGTCTAGGAATATATAAAAATAGGAGCTGAGAGGGGCTCCTGAGTGGCTCAGTCAGTTAGCGTCTGACTCTCGGTTTCAGCTCAGGTCATGATCTCATGGTTGCGTGAGTTCGAGTCCCACATCTGGCTCTGCGCTGATAATGCAGAGCCTGCTTGGGATTCTCCGTCTCTCTCTGTCCCTCCCCTACTCACACTGTCTCTGTGTCTCTCAAAATAAATAAATAATGTTAAAATATTAAAAAAAAAAAAGTTGAAGAAGGTGCTCAGATCCTCTGTGATTAAAAAAGGAGAGGGGCGCCTGGGTGGCTCAGTTGGTTAAGTGTCCAACTTCGGCTTAGGTCATGATCTCGCGGTCTGTGGGTTCAGGCCCTGCATCAGGCTGTGTGCTGACAACTCAGAGCCTGGAGCCTGTTTCGGATTCCCTCTCTCTCTGCACCTCCCCTGCTTGTGTTCATTCTCTCTCTCTCTCTCTCTCAAAAATAAATAAATGTTAATTTTTTTTTTTTTTTTTTTTTTTTAAAGGAGAGAGAAGGAGCACTTGGCCGGCTCAGTTGGTAAGAGCATGCGACTCTTGATCTTGAGGTTGTGAGTTAGAGCCCCATGTTGGGTCTAGAGATTACTTAATTATTGAAACAAGACAAAACAAAACACGAAATAAAATAATTACTGATAGGTACGTACTTTGAAAAAAGAGTGAGAAGTTGAGCCCACCAAACAATGACAGGTGCATTAGTTTCCTCGGGCTGCAGTAACAAAGAACCACAGACTTGGTGACATAACTTCCTCTCGTACAGTCCTGGGGGCCACAAGCCCCAGATCTAGGGGTTTGGCAGTATTGCTTTCTTCTGGAGGGTCTGAAGGCAGATCTGTTCTCTGCTTTCCTCCTGGCTGCTGGTGGACCTCGTTGGCTTATAGATACCTCCCTCCAATTTCTACCTCTGTCTTCACATCGCACTCCCCGCGTCATGTGTCTCTGTTTTCTCCCTTTTCTCTTTCTTTCTTTCTTTCTTTCTTTCTTTCTTTCTTTCTTTCTTTCTTTCTTTCTTCCTTCCTTCCTTCCTTCCTTCCTTCCTTCCTTCCTTCCTTCCTTCCTTCCTTCCTTCCTTCCTTTAAATGTCTATTTATTTTGAGAGAGAGAGAGCATGAGGGGGGTGGGCAGAGAGAGAGGGAAACGGGCTCAGCAGAGAGCCCCATGCGGGGCTCGAGCTCATGAGCTGTGATATCATGACCTGAAGTTGAATGCTTAGCCGACCGAGCTACCCAGGCGCCCCTCCTTTTCTGCTTCTTGTAAAGACACTTGTCCTTGGGTTCAGTGCCCATCCTGATCCAGGATGATCTTATCTTGAGCCCCTTAACCTTAGTTACATCTGCAAAGACCTTTATTCCAAATAAGGTCACATTCTCAGGTTCTGAAGGTGGGGACATGGTTGTATCTTTTTTGGAGCCACAGTTCAACCCACAACAGTCTGTTCTCCCCCCTACCCCCCTCAAACTCATGTCTGTCCCACACAGAGAATACAATTGCTCCACACCAATTAATTATTTGGGGTTTGTGAGGAAGAAAGAATTTTGAAAGGTGAGAGCTTGAATTTCTGGTGTTAAAAAAAAGACATTGCAGAAGATGGATGGTCATCTTTTTGTTTTTGAGGTCATTGTCAATTCACGTACAGTTGTAGTAAGTAATACAGAGGGATCCCACGCACCATTCGGCTCAGGTCATGATCTCGCGGTCTGTGGGTTCAGGCCCTGCATTTACTCAGTTCCCCCAATGGTAATGTCTTGCAAAACACAGCCAGGATAGGGCCAGGATATGGATACTGATACAGAGAAGATACAGAACATTCTCATCACTTTGAGGTCGCTGCCTCATGCCATGCATTGTTTGCCACCCCTGCCCTCTGCGTGTTACCATTCCACCCCCCCATCCCTACGAACCACTAACCTGTTCTTCATTTCCACAATCGTCATTTCTAGAATGTTCTATAAATGGAATCATACAGGATGTAATGTTTTGGGTTTGCTTTGTTTTTCCTTAGCAGAATTATCTGGAAATTCATACAGGTAGTAGTTTGTCCCTTTTCATTGCTAAATAGTGGTCCATGGCATGGATGTACCACAATTTGCCATTTACCCCTTGAAGAACATTTGAGTGGTTTCCTGTTTTGGCTGTTACGAATAAAGCTTCTATGAACATTTGTGTACATGTTCCAGGGTGAGCACGTTTTCATTTCTTTGGGATAAATGCTCATGAGTGCAATTTGCAGGAACTTACAGGTAGTTGTATGTTTATAGTTTTTTAAGAAAGTGCCAAATTGTTGGGGGTGTCCAGCTGGCTCATTCGGTAGAACAGATGACTCTTGATCTTGGGATCATTGGTTCAACCCCAACGTTGGGTGTAGAGATGACTTTAAAAATGTAAAATAATTATAAAATAAAGAGAAAGTGCCAAATTGTTTTCTAGAGTAGGTCAACTATTTACATTTCTACCAGCAGTGTATGACTGATCTATTTTCTCTCCATCGTCACCAGTATTTGATGTTGCCGTTTTTTTTTTTTCTTTTTCTTTTAGCTATTCTGATAGGTAGTCCTGATTTTCAGTTATATTTCCCTGATGGCTAATGATGTCGAGCATCTTTTCATGTGTTTATTTGCCATCTGTGTACCCTCTTCATGGGTGAAAAGCCTCTTCATGTCTTTTGCCCATGTTCTGATTGTATTGTTTTCTTACTGTTGAGTTTTGAGAATTCTTTATGTATTCTAGATACTAATCCCTTGTTGGACATGTGTGTTACAATTATTTTTTCCCCCATCTGTAGCTTGTTGTTTCATTCTAAGTGAGCATGTTTCTACAGAGTACATTTTATTTTTGATGAGATTCAGTTTATCAACTTCCCTTTATATGGATCATGCTTTTTGTGTCAAGCCTGTGAACACTGTGCTAAGCACTAGATCCTGAAGACTTCTTCCTATGCTTCTCTCTTAATAAATTTTATAGATTTTTGCTTTACATAAGCCCGTGGTCCATTTTGAGTTAATTTTCATACAAGGTGTGAAGTTTAGGTCAAGGTTGATATGTCAGTCTGCGGATGTCCTTGTT
Organism: Panthera tigris; assembly: GCF_018350195.1. Classification (NCBI taxonomy): domain Eukaryota; kingdom Metazoa; phylum Chordata; class Mammalia; order Carnivora; family Felidae; genus Panthera; species Panthera tigris. The sequence goes on along the minus strand of NC_056678.1, from coordinate 60,158,407 downwards.
CCAGCACCATTTCTTGAAAAGGCTCCCCTTTCTCCATGGAATTGCATTTCGTGCCCTTGTCAGATCCACCGGACATATTTGTGTGGCTGTAAAATAGAAGTTTGGCCTGTATTTACTGATAGTAGCTTTCGTTCCACAAATTAGTAAGAGAAAATCATTGTCTTCAAAGGATGTTTTCTTTAACTCCTCTTACTTGCCGTAGCAGATTAGCCCTGACAATTTATGGTGACTTTCACTGTGGTAAACTTACCGTCCTTTGTAGAGTAACATGGTCTGTGTAGTTTTCTATTTTTTGAGTCCAGAGGAGTTTTGGGAGCCTTGTGGGTGGGTGGGTGGGTGGGGGGGGGGGGGTTGGTGAATCCATCAAAATCTAGAAAGGGATACCTTGAAGGAATTGAGTCGAACAGAGATTTGAACCCCTTTCTTCAATGGTTTGAAGAATAAATACTGAGTTTTCAAAGACACTAAAAGAGACTTTCAAAAAGGAAGGGAAGTGGGTGCTTGGCACATGTTTTCGGTTTCCTTTCCCTGGTGAGGCATGGGTGCCAGAGGAGACCTAAAGAGGAAATTAAAAACAAAACCCCAAAACTTTTGATAACCCGATACTTTGACTTCTGGTTTTCCACAGTGTGGATAAGGACTGCTGGAAAGGAAGGGTTAACCCAAATATAGTTGGTACAACAGAGCCGTGTTGTGCTGTTAAGTCCTCATTGAATGTTTACCCACGTGTGGCCTTCAATTTGGAAAGATTCAGCAGAGGATCCAACTGGCATACCGTGCTCTCCTTTATCCTATTCATTTTTTTTTTTTTTTTTTAAACGGGGGGAAAGTCAACTTTCTTTTTGTGTCTGTCCCTCAGGAGGAATTTGAGTCCTGGGTCATAATTTCTGTGATGGGCAGTATTATTCTCGCTCAGTAAGCCAGACTGCAGCAGGTGGGTGGGTGTGGGGTTGCCTCGTCCAAAGATGTCGTTTGGACGTTTTCCTAAGACAAGGGGCTTGGTTTGCTGGGTCTTGACCCGCAAGTAAAAGGGGAAGGAAATAGATTCAATCTCGCACGCACGGGGCAGGAAGAATTGAGCGGCCAGCACGCTTCCTCTTTGCTCCCACCTTTCCAAGAGGGCTTCATAAGCAACAGTCATCAAAGCTAGAGTAATCCTAGATACTTTCAAGAGACTGTGTGTGTGTGCGTGTGTGTGTGTGTGTTGGTGCCTTTTGTACTTACCCTGTGGGGGATGCAAAGACACATCCACAAATTCCATATTCAGGCTCAGAATCAGCCAGAGGAGGCTGAAATCCGTCATTGTTTTGTACTGAATCATTTTAATCCGGTTGTGAGGCCTGGTTGCCGCTTGAGTTACAAGCACAGTCCTGTCTTGCCTGCTGTTTGGCCTTTGTTTGGAGGCAGCTGTTAAGCAGGCTGTGGAGAAAACTAGCACTTGGCTGTATGTGAGGAGTATGGGCGCCCCTCCCCCTCGCTTTTTTCCTTTAAAAGGATGTCCAAGAACTAACTACGGGAATTTTCAGTTTTGACCAGTTTGCCTTCCAGATTTCCCTCGTCATGTTTGCCTGTGTCTCTTACATGGTTGTAGCCCTGGTGTGCACTGCAGTCTGGATTCTCTTTAACACGTACACACTCCTATTCCTGTAACCCTCGCTGATCTCACTGTAAGTTTGGTACCCGGTAACAGGGTAGGAATTTATGACCCTTTCTCTGTACTGATTCTGAATCAGGGGTTTGCCAGCTCATAACACGCCAGTGTGCATGCACCTGTTTTCATGTGGCAAGGTTTTATTTATTAAGAAGGTTTTTTTTTTTTTTAAACTTGGATTAATTTCATAGTTCACAACTCTTTTTTTTTTTTTTTCTTAACGTTTCCATTCTGTTTTTGAAAGAGAGAGAGAGAGAGACAGAGCACAAGCAGGGGAGGAGCAGGGGCAGAGAGAGAGGGAGACACAGAACCCGAAGCAGGCTCCGGGCTCGAGCTGTCAGCACAGAGCCCGACGCGGGGCCCGAACTCGTGAAAACAAGATCGTGACCTGAGCCGAAGTTGGATGCTCAGCCACCTGAGCCATCCAGGCGCCCCGTCATGTAGTGAGGTTTTAAAGACCTTGCTCCCTTCTGCTCGAAAACATCTGTATGGGCTCACCTTTTTCGCACAGCATCAGTCTGGCCTCCATTGGCTTGTACTTAAATACCATTTTCTCCCAAAGAATGAATTGTAGGGGATCAGAGGTGATTTGTCTTGCCCTCTTCCTAGTAAAATATTTATCAGAAAAATTAACCTCTTTTTTTTTTTAATGTTTTATTTATTTATTGAGAGAGCGTGTATGAGCAGGGGAAGGGCAAGCAGAGGGGGGACAGAGGGTTCAAAGCAGGATGTGCGCCTACAGCAGAGAGCCCAACGCAGGGCTCGAACTCCTGAACCATGAGATCATGACCTGACCCAAAGTTGGACACTCAAACGACTGAGCCACCCAGACGCCCTAGAAAAATGAACTTCTAAGGAGGCCTGTGCTTTACAGAGCCCGCAGGGACTAAATTGCAGAGCCTTGCTGAGAGCATCGTGTTCCTGGCAGCTCTTGTTTGTTGTGATTTTTGTTGGTGCTATACCTGCGTGGGTAAGGTCATTGTGGCCCTTGGGAACAGAAAAGGATTCCGCCTCTGGTGTGGCAAGGCAAGGCAGTATGTGTTCCGGTTAAGAGCGTGTATCCTGAGGCCAGCCTGCCTGAGTTTGAAGCCTGAGGACCGTCTCAGCTGCTTCCTAGCTGTTTGATCTTAGGCTAGTTGTGTAACCTGCCTACCCTGTGCCCATCTGCTGCTATGTAAATGGAGGTAATGAGAACACTGGCCTTCTAAGGCTGGTTTGAAGATTAAATAAGGGAGTATCTATAAAGTCCTTAGAACAGTTGCATTTGGTGCGTTTTGTGCAGCTGTTAAGTGTTAGCTGAAGGGCTTCCCTCCCCCAGTGGATTCTGAAGCATTTAAGCGGATAGTAAGTGCTCATCGATGGGCTTTGTCAGTAAGAGCTCATGACTTCAGGAAAGCAGGGCCAAACATGTAATTTTATGAACCCAGAGGTGAGTCCCTAAAACGAGTCTTTCCTAGGAATGGAGCTTAATGAGATGGACAGGGCACCGAAAGGTCTTGGGAACATGTTTATTTTGGTGACTGTTGATCAACCAGAATTTTTCTCACGCAGTCGAATACCTGGGTTTTTTTCTAGGCTAAACTACCTTTGCAGCCCCAGCGGAAGGATCGGGAATTAAAACTGAGAGCTTCTATTGTGGAGAATTTCTTACCTGGTACTGTTTATAATTTGGGTTTCTGCCTCCTGGGTGCTGCTTCCTCTGTGGATAGCTCAGCCTGCAGCACAAACAAGTACTGAAAAGTGGGGAGATGTTGAATTCTGCCCTCACACATCAGGGCAGACACATAGATGCTGGCAGGTGGCAGAGAGCTGCCCAGTGGTCTGGGCACATTGGTCAGGCAAGTGGTCCTCACTCCACCTTTTAAAACTCACGTGGACTTGGGTGATGAGATGTTTGTGGCTCCTGTGATGAATAAGGCAGCCTCATGGCCCAGGATGGGAGGATTACCCCAGCTCTCTGGAGAACATTTACACAGAGGTATACTGGGTATGTGGGGGTGGACGTCAGTATTAGGGTCATTTCAGTTGGAGATGACAGAAAGCCATAAATGACAGGGTTTAAACAAGATGATTGATCTCCCCCCTCCATCCTCTCTCAGTTCTGCAATTTGAGTCTGGGACTCCTTTATTTAGCTGATCCACTACCTTTAGTCGGTGTGGCCTCAGTGCTACAAAGTGGCTGCTTATGCTCCAGCTGTCCAGTCTTCATTCCAGCCAACAGGAAGGAGAGTCAAGAGGGACCCTGATGCTTTAAAGGAGATTCCAGGAAGCTCCTGCTTCACACTTCTGCTCATTGAATTGGTTCGAACTTAGCACAATCACCCAACAGTCGCGAGGGAAGCTGCTGGGAATCAGGGCCACGTGTCCAGCTAAAACTCAGGGACTGAGATTTGGGTGCGCAGCTAGCTGGTCTGTGCCAGAGTGCATTATGTCCTTTAGGACAGAATTGAGGCTGGTGCAAAGAATGAGCAGGGCATGTTATGCTTTTAGAAACTCCAGCTCTGAAGGAAGAAGAGGTCTGCTTGATAAATTCAGAGATTTTCTGTGGTAACTGTGATACACATTCGAGTGAGCACCCCCTCCCCCAGCCCCCCCAAGTCCTGCCAGACTCAGGGAGTAAATGCTGAGTCACAGGTGATCTCTGTGCTCCAGGGGTTGTACGTTGGATTGACCTGTGGCTGCTTTTTGGTATCTAAGACCTTTTTATTACATAGCAATTCAGTGAGTTTCTGGTTTAAATGTGTGTGTGTGTATGTGTGTTTTTGGGGGGGCGGTGATAGGTGGTAGTAATTGTATTCTAGCTAGGAGAACCCACTTGTAATGCATGGGTACTGGGGCCATCCAGGACCCCAAGACTGGATGGCCTTATGGATATTACCAGGGAGCGTTGAGAAACCCCTCCCTGTTGCTACCATGCGGTTGGGCTGGGAGTCAAATCAGCATGTGTGAGCTGTGTTTTATCTTTAAAAGAAAATTTTTTTAATGTGTATTCAGTTTTTTTTTCTTTTTTTTCTTTTTTAATATATTTTTTTTATTATTAACGTTTTTTATTTATTTTTGGGACAGAGAGAGACAGAGCATGAACGGGGGAGGGGCAGAGAGAGAGGGAGACACAGAATCGGAAACAGGCTCCAGGCTCCGAGCCATCAGCCCAGAGCCTGACGCGGGGCTCGAACTCACGGACCGCGAGATCGTGACCTGGCTGAAGTTGGATGCTTAACCGACTGCGCCACCCAGGCGCCCCAATGTGTATTCAGTTTTGAGAGACAGAGAGAGACGGAGCGTGAGCAGGGAAGGGGCAGAGAGAGGGAGACACAGAATCTGAAGCAGGCTCCAGGCTCCGAGCTGTCAGCACAGAGCCTGACACGGGGCTCGAACTCACGAACTGCGAGATCATGACCTGAGCTGAAGTCAGACGCTCAACCGACTGAGCCACCCAGGCGCCCCTGAGATGTGTTTTATCTTATCCAGGCCAAGCCACTGGTGTTTTGGTTCCCTCATGCCCGTAAATTAGAGCTTCAGCACTGTGGGGGGAGAAACCCCTGCCCCCAAAGGAGTGAGGTCATGTCTGAGGGCCGTGTGGACACCATGTAAGTTAGCAGTGTATTTCTGACTTCATGGTAGTGACAGAAGGCTGCCAGCAAGAGTAACTGGGGTGACCTGCGAACAGTCCCCGAGGGAAGGAGCTCGAGGGGGTCCCCCTGCTCGAAGAGGCTAATAAGCATCTGGCCTTCTTGCTCGATTAGCTAATAGTGGTGGCAGGTTCGAAGCAGGTTGTTATCTGACGTCCACATCCCATTCTTAAGGCTGGGACATGAGGAGTCCACTCACTTCACCTGGAGCTGGCTGGCTCTTTTAAGCCCTGGCTCGGGTGGTTACTAGGCTTTTCTCCATCTCAACAGCCCTCTGTCCGATTCTGAAGCAGCTTACTGAGAGTGGGACAGGCACCTTGATGGGATTCCTAAATGCAGGGCAGCCTGTCCCTTTGTGTTCCGTAAAGTCGCCCGTGCGAAATACTAGCCCATTCCTCCGGGGACGCACCCAGCATGAAGACACATCCAGTCTTGGCGTCCTGGATGGCCCCAGTACCCACACATTACAAATGGGTTCTGCTAGCCATAATATAATTACTACCACCCCCTCCATCATCACCACACACACACACGCACGCACGCACACACACACGCACAAAGATCTAAATCAGAAACTCACAAACTCCTCGGTGCTGAGTTAACATTACTCTGAGCTTTCTGGCTCGTCTCTGTCCACCTTCCCAGCAGCTAAGGGTTGAGATGGAGAGTTCTTGACAAAGAAGCGACCCAGAGTTCAGCCGTCCTGTTTGGTTTGTTTCTTTTACTTATTCGGCAATGTCGGAACCGGACAGAAGACCTGAAGAATTAGATGTGTGTATGTGTGTTGAACAAACACGCACGCTAGAAATAGCAGGTAGATGGTGTCTGGGCTGTCTGAGCCCCTCTCTCCACAAGAATCCTTTTTTAGAGAAATAATCCTTCCCATGGTAGTACAAGGAACCTGTGGCCTCTCAGCTGGAACCGGCCGGCTGGAAGGGCGTGTTGCCTGCTTGCTCCCGGGGCTTCCCGAATGGGAAGTCTGTCTCTCTAAGAGTCGAGCACACTGTTCACATCTGGTGAACTGGCCGGATCAGTGGGTCCAGTGTTGGCCTGCTCTCAGAATCACACAGCCTTTGGGGCTCTCCTAGTTCCTGGCTTCTAAACAGCTAGACTGTTCTGAACAGACTCCAAGTTTAGGTTCTAAATCTCGAGAACAGTTGCGTGTGTGTACGTACTTTTGGCTTCTTTTCGATACATACATCACTTGCCTGCCTGTAGTTATCTGAAATTCTATGAAATTTACCATTATGTGGACTTTAATGATGCGGCGGGACAGAACTGTCCTCTATTTCTAACGAGTTCCCTGCCCCCATCACTGTTCTCTGAAGGTAGAGTACGTACGTTTATGGAGAGTGTCGGGGCTTTTGTTCTCAAAGAGTGAAAAGAATTGGGCATTTGAAGTTAGAAGACCTGAGATTTGAGATGCAGCTCTGTGACCTTGAGCAAGGCATTTAGCTTGATGGATTCTGTAAGCTTCAGGTTCCTCATTAGATGAAAAAAGAGATAAGATATCAACATCTTGTTGTAATGGAATTACAGGGAATGAGGTCTTCAAAATGCCATTCAAGTGAAGAAATTGTACATCCCCTTTACCGATTATTATATAAACAAATATATATTCCTCCCCCACCCCCTTTTCTAAAGATAACCTCATGTTGACCTTCACTTTGTATTCAGACAGCAACCCACTAGCTGGCTAGCTTATTCACCTTTAAAATAATATGCTAGAAGTGGCAAGAGCCAAATATATTCTGGATACATTGCACTGAATCTGGAGAGACCATGGAAAATTAAGCTCCGCTCTGGCTCCCGTGGGCAAAGTCTGTTTGCCTGAGAGGGTGCCAGTCAGTAAGAGGGTGAGCTCTGGGTTAGACCGGTTGGGCTGATTGCAGCCTGACTCCACTACCCATGCCCTGGGCAAGTCATGTAACCTGTTGATGTAGAGACTGTTGGGGTTTGGAGCCAATGTCCAAGAAAGAATTCTTGAAGATGTCTTTGGTGCAAAAGGTGGTTTTATTAAAGCACAGGGACAGGACCCATGGGCAGGAAGAGCTGTCCCAGGATTGTGAGCAGTGACTGATTCTATACTTGGGATCTGGGGGGGAGGTAAAGGCGAGGGAAGTTTCCAGAAGGACTTTCATATGCTAAAGAAGATTGCATGGATCCTGGAGGCCTAGCAGCTGTCAAGCTAAGGCGGTTTCTTCCTCTAGCAAAGCATTAACATTAAGACAGTTGAGAGATCCTGGAGGAATGTTACAGTCTGCCTGTCTCAAGTATTTGTCAGTGGCTGGCTTGCAGATTATAAGAAAATTTAATTTTGGCTACCACTTCCTTCTGTCTTTGTTTCCCACGCGTCTTCATGTCGGTGGAGGGCATGTGATGATAATTTCTGTCACCTAGGGTTGTAATAAGTAAATGAGATGGTTTCCAAATACTGAGCTTAGTACCAGTAAAGAAGAAACCGCCCGTTTTGCTCTTGTTCTAATTAATAACAATGATTGCGCATAATGATTGTGGTAACATATCTGTTTCATAAAATTTACCGCCTTAGCCATATTAGTATTCGGTGTAGTCCCTATCTGTGGGCAACGAATCTCCAGAAATTTTCCTCATGTAAAAGTGAAACTATATCCATTGAACAACTGACTCCCCAATCCCCCCCCCCCCCCCGGCGGCCTCTATTCTACTTAGTTTCTGTGAATTTGACTACTCTAGATACCTCCTATAAATGGGATCCTGCAGTATCTGTCTTTCTGTGACTGTAATGATTTTAAATGTTAGCCCGGCGTTGTGTCCTCGCCCACCTTTAGCTTTCTGTAAGCTCACGATCGTCTCCAACGCTCATCATTAATGAACTATTTCTTTTCTCGAGGGAATGAGACACCTCGCAATTCATTTCGTCCTGTCGAAGAAGGCAGGGTTAGGGGAAAGGGGCGTTAAAATGAAAGAGACATAAGAAGAGGACCTTAAATAAGGCAAAGACCACTCACTCCTGGCAAAGTGGAGCCTCTGTGCGCAAATTCAAAGCCATCCACAAGTAGAGGAAAACTGTCAGGAACTCCTGTGTACCTGCTGCCCCTGATTCAACAGCTGCCTAGGGTTTTTAGGGGCCGTTTTAAAAAAATGTTTATTTATTTTTGAGAGAGAGACAGCATGAGCAGGGGAGGCACAGGACAGACAGAGGAGACACAGAACCCGAAGCAGGCTCCAGGCTCTGAGCTGTCAGCACAGAGCCCGACGCGGAGCTCGAACTCATGAACTGTGAGATCATGACCTGAGCCGAAGTCGGACCTTAACTGACTGAGCCACCCAGGTGCCCCTCTAAGGGCCATTTTAAATAAGTTCCACAAGGAAGAAAATACAGTAAAACCTAGGGTTGCGAGTAACTTGTTCTGTGAGTGTTCAAGCAAACATTTCTAATAATCTTTTTAAAATGTTTTTTCATTCATTTCGAGAGAGAGAGGGGGGGGGAGAGTGCAAACAGGGGAGGGGCAGAGAGAGAATCCCAAGCAGTCTCCACATTGTCAGTGCAGAGCCCCATGTAGGGCTCGAACTCCGGAATTGTGAGATTATGACACGAGCCGAAATCAAGAGTCCGACGCTTCACTGACTGAGCCAGACAGGCATCCCGACATTTCTCATCAATTTTAATTTGATGAACAAGCGACGTCTTGCAGTACGAGTAGTACACGATGCCGAATGCCACATGATCCCCACTGAGCCAAGGGTTCTTGCAATTCGCTTTGATAATACAAGTGCTTTGGATTACAAGCATGTTTCCGGATGAATTACACTTGCAAACCAAGGTTTTACCGTCCTGGGAAAATCTAGATCAACCTAGAGGCAAGTGTTTCTGTGCTGGTGCATGCAGTGGTGTTTAGGATTTCTGCCTTGGGACTTCTGACTACCTTTTAGGTTGAGGGGAAGAAAAGAACCAGGACTGTAGCCAAGTCTTTTCACCAGCTTCCCATGTCCGTGAAGGATAGCACTTGTGACCTACAGAGGTGATTGTGATGGAGCACTTGGCCTAGGATGTGACTTAAATAAAGGTAGGCAAGTACTTTGGCAAGTAGGGTCGCCAAACAGGGCCATGAAAAAGCATGGAGCCTACGGCATGTAGCTGTGCACCAAAACAGCCATATTTTATCCTTGATGAGGAGTCGTTGTAAACACTGGCTTTCTAGATGTGCCCATTAACCTGATTTTATTGGGGTTACATCCATTTGTTCTAGGTTATACCTGGGTTAAGGGAAATGATTGTTTACCTGTAAAATTAGGCAATGTAACTTCTTTATATATACTTTTTTTTTGGTAGAAGAGAGATTACTCTTCGTATTTTAAAAAACATTTAGTGGGTTTTAACTATAAATAAAAAGTACCATGATTTGAATCACCAGATATGTTAAATATATCTGGTCCCATGAATCCCTCTTTTCATTTCTGTTCTTTGGCCTTGCAAAAGTAATTCTGTCTACTAATAAAAGCTGTGGGTGTAGGTTTTACCACCACCCCCCGCCCGGGCCCCCCTTAGCCTTAGGATGTAAGAACCAGATGGAAGTTAGGGAAAGGAAATTATGGGCTCATACCTGTGTAAAAACATACAGTTTATAATTGTTTAGAGCCTTTGATTCTCTTGTGGTATTTTCATTTTTGAATCTAGCTTAAGTCATGTGCAAGTTTTACCTTTCTATGATTTTTTCTTTTTGCCGACATAGCTCCTGTTCCACAAATCCTGTTTTAAATGCTTTTCTATTAATGTGCAAAGTTGTCAGAAAAGTAAAGTAGTTCTCAAATAATTAAGAATTATCAAAATATTGTTCTCTCAAAGATCCTTATGTTTTTTAATTTTTAAAAAATAGTTATTTATTTTAGAGAGAGAGAGCGAGCGAGCACAAGCAGGGGAGGGGTGGAGAGAGAGGGAGACACTGAATGTGAAGCAGGCTCCAGGGTCTGAGCCGTCAGCACAGAGCCCGACACGGGGCTCGAACCCACGAACTGCGAGATCATGACCTGAGCTGAAGTCAGACGCTTAACCGACTGAGCCACCCAGGTGCCCCTAAAGATCCTTATTTGGTTGTGTGTTACAATTTGTCCAACAGGAAATATTGTGCAAAACAGTTTCACGTGGATTGACTAGGGCAACAGGAATGGCCGGTTCCCCTTATGCTTGTACAAATCAAATGCATAGCTTATGAGAAATGTAACTTTTTATAGTTTTCCTGTTTTACCTTGTTAAAGCCAGTTGGTAAAATAGGTTCATTAGTGAAGCTCCCAAGACCGAACCCAAGAAATCTCTATGCCACTTTTTTCATCTCTTGTAATTAGGTCAGCCAACTCCAGAAGGGGGCGTGGCTATGGCTTGCAGGCTTTTTTGGTAATGTAGACGTTCTCATTTTTATTTTAATTTTTTAATGTTTATTTTTGAGAGAAAGAGAGAGACAGGGTGTGAGCAGAGGAGGGGCAGAGAGAGAGGGAGACACAGAATCCGAAGCAGGCTCCAGGCTCTGAGCTGTCAGCACAGAGCCCGACGTGGGGCTGGAACCCACCAGCCGTGAGATCAGGACCTGAGCCAAAGTTGGACGCTTAACCGACTGAGCCACCCAGGTGCCCCGACATTCTTACCTTTAAATTAATCTCTGTATAAAATGGAAAAAAAGAAATGAGCTATTTGGTAAATACTGTCCTTCACTGCCTCATTCTTTGGAAAACGCTTCTTCTTATGCTTTTCTGTTTATGAAGTGTATATATTATTGGAGGGGAAAAGGTAGATATTAGGTTCTATACCCAATTCCAATTCCATTGTGTGTGGGGGGGAGGGGCTTCCCCACATCAATAAGCAATTCTGGGACACCAGCAGGGTATCTGAGAATTCACCTCAATAAGTCTTTTTTAAATTTTTTAAAATGTTTATTTTGAGAGAGAGAGAGAGTTTGGGAGCAGGGGAGGGGCAGAGAGCGGGACATAGAGAATCCCAAGCAGGTTCAGCACTGTCAATGCAGAGCCTGACATGAGGCTCAAACTCACGAACCGGGAGACCAGGACCTGACCTGAAATCGAGAGTCGGATCTTTAATCAGCTGAGCCCCCCAGGCGCCCCCTCACCTCAGTAACTCTGACACTGTCTACCTGGAGACAGCATCATGTCCCACAGGTTAAGGGCTCAGCCCTGCAAGACCGCCCTCCACCCCCTCTGCCCTGACTTCAGGCATCAGTGGACAGCCCAGGTTGTCCCCTGTGCTCCTGGCTGACTGGCCATGGATTGAAGGTTCCACCGGCCCCCTCCTTGGGTTTGATTCATTTGCTAGAGCAGCTCACAGAACCCATTTTACTTCCAGGGTTACCAGTCTGTTATAAAAGGATGTCATTCAGGAACAGCCAGGTGGTGGAGATGCTTGCACAGGGCGAGGTGTGGAACAAGAGTGCAGCTTCAGTGCTCTCTGAGTGTGCCACTCTCCCTGCACTCCCACGTGTTCACCAAGCAGGAAGCTCACCAAACCCCATCCACTTGGGTTTGTATGGAGTTTCATTACATAGGCATGACTGATTCTGTCCTTGGTGTTGGCCATTGACTGAGCCTCCAGCCCCTCTCCTCTCTGCTCTCCTCTCCCTGGAGGTCAGGGTGGTGGGAGTGAAAGTTCTAACCTGCTAATCACGTGCTTGGTTCCCCTGGCAACCAGCCCCTATCCTTTGGTGCTTTCCAAAGGCTACCTCATTAACATAACATAGACACTTGTCGCCTGCTGCTCTTCCCTTAGGAAATGCAGGGGTTTTAGGAACTCTTGGCCAGAAATAGGAGGACTAAATACATGTCTCTTATCACCAGTGACAATGTCACAGGTAGATTTGTGTCTTGCAAGCCACACAACACAAAGCATGTAGGTTTGAGTTCCTTCTGGCTCCCCCATTCTGAGCTGGCATACCCCAGTGTTTTAGGTGTTGGTGGTGTTTTGTGTCCCATGTCACTCCAGTCCGTAAGTAGTGGCACACATCTGTGAAGAAGCCTCCACCGTGAGTGTGAACAAGTCCACGGCTATGCACTAGAGCAAGAGTAACCCACCGAAGTGGGCAGAAAGCCATGACCTTGGCCCTACTGCTAACTGGCCACGTTCTCTGGTTGCGGTTTTGATTCTACATGGACATGCCATCACTTCATGAGGCCGTTGCGCATCGTCAGTGTGCTCTCTTTCAACTTTCTGCTGTCTGTTTTGTGTATCTGTGCCAGGGCACAAGCAGGGATAAATAAATTTGCGTTCGTTTTTATTAGTGGCTTTAGAAAAGACTTTACGGAAGAAGAGGTAGAAATGACTGCCCTCCTCTCTGCTGCTGTCCCTGAAGACACCTGAGAGTAGTAAGCTGTGTTTAGCGTGAGAAATGAGCCCACCGACCCAATCAAAGGAGGGACGCGGAGACTCGGAGCACAGTGAAGCGAGGCTTCAATCATTGTTTTGCACGAGCAGGTGTCTGATGGACAAGCGGTTACAGCAGACAGTTTATCTCCTAGCGTGTAAGTCCCTCCCTTGGTTCCTCATTGGCTGAGTACTACAGAGGCAAGTCCCTCCCCTGGTTCCTCATTGGCTGAGTACTACAGAGGTTACAACTGACCCCGAAGTCCCCTATGCCCACGTAAGGCAAGAAGTTGTCTGATTGTAACAATGTACATTCCCTGTGGTGACCCAGAGACTTTCAGCCCCTCCTCCTTTTGTTCTTTGGCGCATGCTCATTGTATGGCCTGTGAAAATAAGCCCGCAAACGGAGAGGGAAAGAAGAACCAGGAAGTGAAGTGTCTAAGGGTTGGATACCCATTGTTGGCGGGATTCGCACATATTTCCAATAGGTTGTAAACCTACCGTTAACTAAACAGCACAGCGATTTTTGGTATTTCTGAAAATGAATCATCTCCTTTACTGCTCACATTTAGGAAAGGGAGGAAGAGACTTTGGGACCTCCAAACTTCCCTCTCAGCAGGCTGTCTCTCTCCTTTAACCTTCTAATCCATCATACAAGATGGCAGCCTTTGGAGTTTTCCTTCCAGAAGGCCTTGCTTAGGGCATGTTCATGAGTTAGTGACTCTGCACTCCCCTTTAATCCTTGGTGTTCTGTTCTCTCCTCCAGTCTTCCGTTTGTGCTAAGATTGTGCAGCTCCTGGGACAGAATGAGGTGGACTGTCGCCAGAAGCAGGTGGTTATCCTGAGCCAGGATAGCTTCTACCGTGTCCTCACTTCGGAGCAGAAGGCCAAAGCCTTGAAGGGCCAGTTCAATTTTGATCACCCGGGTGAGTCAGGAGTTGAAGGTGTGTGTGTGCTGGTTCACTGAGGGAGTTGTTTAACCTCTTGGAACCTGCTTCCACCTGTAAAAGGGAGGATTACTAAATAACCTTGCGGGGTTATGATGGGGCTCATGTTAAAGAAGGCATTTTGAAACACATCACACATTGCATGACTTTGTAAATACTGATTGAATCTGCATCTGAACGAGGGTGACTCCATAGGAGTCTGTTATTTGAGGTTGGCCAGACACAGGCTAGCACAAACACATCTGCCTCCTCTGACCTGAAGCCCGTGTCACACCCTCCTACCCACCCGCGCACACGTGCGCATGGCATGGTGTGAAACTCACTGGCAGAAAGGACTAAGGAGGGTCCAGGATGTCTGACAGAGTGATTTTTGCCCTGATGGTCCCAGATCAGCACATTGCCCTTTAACTGGCTTGGGTCCTTGTAACCATTGGAATCAAAACCTGTTGCCTCCCCGTGTCGCAAGTATGCTTTCCAGGTTAACTTATGCCAGTGCCCAAGGCAGCAGCTGAACTTGGAGGAGAGTGAGGTCTGAAGCCAAGGGTGGGATAGAAAGGTAGAAAAAAAGCAGGGTCTCAGAACTCATTCATGTGTTCTATTTTGAGTCACAGGGAGTTTGCCTACTGCTTTGGGTAGAGATCTGGCTTTTTGGGGTGGGTATATATGCTCCTCTAGGGTGTGATATACATACATGAAATACATGTGTAAGATTATAGGAGAAATCGTTTTAAAATCGAGAAACATTTTAACAGTTTGGTTTCCTTCAGATGCCTTTGACAATGAACTCATCTTCAAAACACTCAAAGAAATCACTGAAGGGAAAACAGTACAGATTCCCGTGTATGATTTTGTCTCTCATTCCCGGTAAGTGACCTGCTCTGGGCTGGGCGTTATTTCTTGTAGTTCCCCAAACATTCCCGTTTGTCAAGTTGCAGCCAGGGTCCTCCCCTATGTGGTACCCACTGCAGCCTGTTAGCATGTGCGTGGGTGGGCACGGCTTGGGGACTTTACCCAGCGCTTCCTGGGACTGTCTGCTTATCATGATTTGCTAACTCTGAAGGGACAAGTTCACGAATTTGGGCTCAGGTGAGGGGCTACGTATTTGTCCTGATTCACATCCCTGAGCTGCTGTTCCTGAAATGAGATGTAAAGGGGCTGGGCAGAGGACACAGGAAGAAGAACAAAGGAAACTGTTCTTTCTTCTCTCCTGGTTTACTTTGAATTGGACCGTGCAGAGAGGTGTGAGGGCGCTGAGGTCACCAGAGATGGGACGCTGAACTCTCGGGAGAGCTTCTCAGTCCTGTCCCTTCCGCGGCTCTGTGTTTGTGCTCCTGATTAGGAATGGAGGAGTGTGGCTTGACCTCCGTCCTGTCTTCCTTCCCTCTGCGTGGTTGCAGGGGGCTCCTGGCCAGACCCCCCCCAAATTCCTTCGAGCCTCCAGGGACTCTGCTCACTCAGGACTTCCCAGGCAGACGCTAAACTTCTGACTGGTATATCAACCGCACGTAGTCACTCCATATTCTGGGCTACAAATTGCTCAGTAAGTGTTGTTTTCAGCCCTTTGCTCTTTTGAAGGCTTCTCCCACCTGGTTATCATTCCGCCTTCTTCTTGATTCCTTGACTTCGTTCTCTCCAGCGGAATTATTTATTTATTCATTTATTTTTTAACATTTATTCATTTTTGAGAGAGAGAGAGAGAGAGAGAGAGAGAGAGAGAGAGAGAGAGAGAGAGCATGAGCAGGGGAGGGACTGAGAGAGAGGGAGATGCAGAATCTGAAGCAGGCTCTAGGCTCCGAGCTGTCAGCACAGAGCCTGACGCGGGGCTTGAACCCATGAACCACGAGATCATGACCTGAGCCAAAGTCAGGCGCTTAACTGACTGAGTGCCCCTTGGGTGGAGTTTTTTTTTTTTTTTTTTTTTTTAAATGGGAAATTAGATTTCATCTTTTACTACCACATATTTCTATAATTTTCTTTTGTTTAATGTAGTTTATTTTATTTTTTGAAATTTAAGTCCAAGGTAGTTACCATATGGTGCAATAATGATTTCAGGAGTAGAATCCAGTGATTTATCCCCCGAATAGAACACCCAGTGCTCATCCCAACAAGTGCCCTCCTTAATGCCCCTCCCCCATTTAGCCCATCCCCCACTCAGCACCCTGCCAGCAACCCTTAGTTTGTTCTGTGTATTTAAGAGTCTGTTATGGTTTGTCTCCCTCTCTGTTTTTATATTTTTGCTTCTTTTCCCTTATGTTCTCTGTTTTTTATCTTAAATTCCACATATGAGTGAAAACATTTTTTTTGTCTTTCTCTGACTAATTTCGCTCAGCACAATACACTCTAGTTCAATCCATGTTGTTGCAAATGGCAAGATTTCATTCTTTTTGATGGCCGAGTAATATTCCATTGTATGTATAAATCACATCTGTACATTCATCTGTTGATGGCCAAATATTTCTATAATTAAAAGCCCATCCTGAGGCGCCTGGTGACTCAGTCCCCAGTTGAGTGTCTGCCTCTTGATTTCGGCTCAGGTCATGATCCTGGGGTCATGGGATCAAGCCCGGCACCTAGGTCCACACTAAGCGCAGAGCCTGCTTAAGATTTTCTCTCTGCCCGTTCCCCCCATCTTGTGTTTTCTCTCTCTCTCTCTCTGTCTCTCTTTCTCTCTCAAAAAAACCAAAACAAAACAAAAATCTGGAGTTCTATCACTGTTCTAAGAGAATATCTTCTGACCTTACTCACCTGGTCCTTTATTGCTGTCATTTACACCCCACATTTTGCCACTTTGGCATTGTTCTAACAGTGCCTGCCTTGGAAATTAGACAGGAACCCAAGGGTCTGAGCTAAGAAGGAATCGAGGAGTGTTTATGGGAAGGAAGTTCAGTGCATCCTCTTGGGTTGGTAGCTGCTGGCTTCCCTGTGTTTGCACAGATAAACCTCTTGTCCTTTCTCTTTTATATAAAGTTTATTTATTTTGAGAGGGACGGTGACAACGTGAGTGGGGGAGGGGCAGAGGAAGATGGAGATTCCCAAGCAGGCTCCACACTGCCAGCGCAGAGCTCGATGCGGGGCTCAAACCCTCGAAACTGTGAGGTCATGACCTGAGCTGTAACCAAGAGCTGGATGCTTAACCAACTGAGCCACCCAGGCGCCCCTATTGGCTTTTTTTGGTTTTGTTTTTAGTTTTCTTTCTTTATTTTGAGAGAGAGCGTGCGAGCCAGTGAGCATGAGCGGAGGAGGGGCAGAGAGAGAGGGAGAGAGAGAAAATCCCCAGCAGGCTTCGCACAGTCAGCATGGAGCCCGTCGCGGGGCTCGATCTCACCAACCGTGAGGTCATGACCTGAGCCGAAACCAAGAGCCAGACGCTTAACGGACTGAGCCACCCAGGCGCCCCGATGGACGTATCGTCTTAAGGAACTTAAAAAATAATGCTTTATTTGGTTTTATTCACCAATGCCCGCGTGAGGAGTAAACCTTGCAGTGGTAATCATGACTTCCCTCTCAGTGACTTTGGAGCAAGAGGCAGTAGGTGACAGTGCAGCGTAGGGTGGTAAGGACAGAGTCAGATGGTAAGAAATGCTCTGAAAATGCAGGCAAGGCGCAGCTCGGCCCACAGCCTCCCTTTATCGCTTTTGGCAACAGAACCCACCCCGCCCGCCTTGCTTTTGAAAAGCCCTCTATTTGCTAATATCTGCCTTGGGCTACCCAGCCCTGTGGGGTAGGTGGTGATGCAGGACCCCTGCATCCTGATGTGATGTGACGAGGGGGAGGGAGCAGCTGACGAGGGGGAGGGAGCAGCGCCCTGCAGCCCTGGACCCCACAGGCCCTGACCCACGGCCACGGCCACGGCCACACCATGCCATGCCATGCCACGCCACGGTGCTGCTGCCAGCTGTAGGGGCCGACCCCACAGAGCTCGGGAGTCTTTCCTTCCCTGGAGATGCTTCCTCCCCTCTCCTCTCTTTACAACTTCCTTTTTGCCTCCCTCCCTCCCTCCCTGCCGGCCCTTCCTCTCCTCTCCAGTTGCCTCAGGACAGCGGGGAAGGGGTAGGGTTGTTGGGAGAAAACTGTGACGTTCTGTTTGTGAAAGCTCCAGGTTAGGTTCCATAAATGCCCGTGCACGAGAGCATTCCCCCAGACACCTCCGGAGAAAAGAAGAAATCGCATCTGCTTCTGTCTGTCTCTGTTGTGCGTTCAACAAACAGCAGGCTGTTTATTCCAAGGAGAGGGATGACGGGCTTCGATTTCTGCTTTATGGCCAGAGCCCAGAAGAACTGGTCAAAGGGGACCTTTGCCCCGGTGCTGCTGGCCCTTTGGTGGGTCTTCAGTGGTGGTCCGAGGGCTCTGCCAGGCTGTGTTAGCTCTACCCCCTTTCGGTCCTGCTGTAGGAAAGGACCCCAGACTCCCAGACAGATGCTGTTCCTGCCCTGTTGCCCACCCTGCCCAGTTCGGCCCGTCATGCGCTCTGTGTTTTGCAGGAAGGAGGAGACGGTCACTGTCTACCCTGCAGATGTGGTGCTCTTTGAAGGGATCCTGGCCTTCTACTCCCAGGAAGTACGAGACCTGTTCCAGATGAAGCTTTTCGTGGACACAGATGCCGACACGCGGCTCTCCCGCAGAGGTGCGTTCTAGAAAGCCCCCAGTGGCCGCGTGGGTGGCCCAGCCCAGCCGAGTCCAATCAGCTCCAGGGCATCCTGCTGCCCAAACATTTGGTGACCTCTGAGAAGGGATTAGTCACTGTTTCAGATAACGGAAGGCTTGTGAGGTCACAGAGGTGAAACGAGAGGTTTACGTTTTGGTTTCGCTGGAAAAAGGTTTGGTTAAATGCCCAGTTCTTTCTGGTTTTCCCACAGGCATCGTAATCTACACCGGAGCTAACTGTAGGAGGTGTAGGTGCAGGAGTGCCCTGTGCCTGTGGCACCAGGCTGCTTCTCTAGCCCTTGATTTTCCAGAAAGCTCTGTGGAGGTTTTGTCATTCTGTCCAGCCGGCTGTGGAGCAAAGTCGGTCGGTCAGTTCCTCTGCAGGGCTGTTTGGGAGTGTGCCTGTGCGAGTCCCCATGCCAGGGGGTCCCAAGGACGCAGAACTGCCCTTCGGTGGAGAGGAGAGCCTTTGCCTCCACCAGAGGGATTGGGAAGCTTCATGCAGGGTGTGGTAGAGTGATGACGAGACAACCCAAGTCACATGGTGCAAATATAGACACACGGGGCTCGTGCATTCATTTCTAGAGACACTAGAAGTTGCTTGACGCAGATTGTGGGGACTGTGGCTTCTGATTTGGTTCCTGGAAGAGGAGGGAGAGGTACCAAGGGGTTTTGAGCAGGGGTGG
Source organism: Panthera tigris (assembly GCF_018350195.1). Taxonomy (NCBI): domain Eukaryota; kingdom Metazoa; phylum Chordata; class Mammalia; order Carnivora; family Felidae; genus Panthera; species Panthera tigris. Next base: position 60,139,502 of record NC_056678.1, on the reverse strand, counting down.
GGAGGGGAGGGCTGGGGGGCTTTCGGAGGGGTGAGAAGGTACCAGCAGAGTTAGGAAAGGACACCCCCATGGGGGCAGCGGGTGGGGGCGAGGAAGGCTTCGAGTCCACATCGTGTGGAAGAGGAACATGACCTAGGAAGTGACAAGGTGGCTCCTAGTCACAGAGCAAATCCTGGGCACTTTGGAGTTTTGTAAGCTCCAACCCAGAGCCTTCTGACCTCAGAGCCTGTGACATTTTCTCTTCTCGGTTCACAAAACCAACTTGGAGTTTATCTCCATCAGTCCTCTCATGGCAAGAACTATAAGTGAAACCAGCAGAATCCAGGGAAATGAGTTTTGCCCTCCCAGGTAGTAGTGTCTACACTCTACTAAGTGAGTTGTTGTTACACTTCCACTCCCAGGTGGGGTGGGGGAGGGGTAGAACTCCATGATGGATAAAAGGAGACTAGGAGGCCCATATTCTAGCCCCATAGCCTCCAGCTACCTTTGTGACTTTGGTGGCCCTTGTGACTCCTGTAATCTCCCAGGCTTGGGTTTCTTTATGAGGGAGGCAAGCCTGTTTTTTGGGTCAGGACTCTGGCCAGGTAAGAAGTTCCGTGGTCTTTTTTAGTAGATAATCGAGGCCTGAGGCTGATGGTCCATCACACAGCTGTCCCAGGGCCTGGTTTATCACCTCAGTCCCCAGAGCCAGGCCTTGCCGTGGGTGATCTGCTGGATGTCCCCATCATTCTGCCAAATCAGGGAGGCAGTATGATGTTCCAGGGGAAGAAATTGGAATCAGAGGAACTGGACTTAAATCCTGATTTCACCATTTCGTAGATGTGTGACCTCGGGCAGGTTATGCATTAACTTCTTTGTCCCTCATAAATAGGAATCACCCCAGTGGTCGATCATGTCAAGATCAGGACCCCTGGGTTGTGATGATCAGAGGTAACGTGGGTAAAATGCCGGGTGGCGCATTAGTTGATAACAATTGCTGGGTTAGATCGGAAGTCCCCTTTGATAGATGGTAGGTGTTCTTTTCCTTCCTGAGTTTTCCCGGTGGGACTAGTCGGAACCTGTGAGCGGTCACATTCTCACGAGCTGGGATGCGAGGCTGATACCATCATTTGGTCAGCGCGTGGTACTAAAGTCCCAGGGGCTGAAGTTGTGCTTGAGGGAGCAGGATGTGTGAGGTGTGGCACAGGAGATGAGGACCAAGATTTGGGAATAGAGAATTCAGCGTCCTTGGAAATCAGACGACCTTGGCCTTTAATTCAAACAGATCATCATGGCGCCGATGACACAGAGAATTCTCCCTTGCTCCCTGGTGCTGGGATCCTGCTGTGACAGTGAGGATGGTGGCCTCCTGTGGGGTTTCTCTGGGTCGGTTCAATGACCCCTGCAGGGAGGCTTCCACTTTGTCTCCTATGCCTTCTGTCTTCTCAGGTCACCCGCTGGAGAGTTATTCTCCTGGTAGACTTTCAGGGCCTTTCCACATGCTGTTTCTACAAACTCTGTCCACATAGGACCCAAACCATGCCTGGCATGTGCTTTGGGGGATGGGAGGGTGTGGGGTAAGGGAGAGGGTGGGTTAGTCAGGAGCAGCTGCTGGGCCTAAGAACATTCCTGGAGACTTGAGTAGGTGCCGCAGTTTCACCCTTCTGTGTGTCATACTTCCTGGGCCGGTGACCCTTATGATCCAAGTTGACCTTCCCTTGGGAGGGGGGATTTGCCTTTGGTCCAGGCAGCCTTGGAAAGACCTCCCTCCATCCCATGGGAACCCCTTGTACTTTGGGGAATTGGCTTCTTCCAGCCTTCATCTTCCCTCCGTGTGTGTTATTGACTCCCACCCACCCTTGAACTCGGGGACAGGGAAGAACTGAGGCAGGGGTCCAAGGTCCCCTGACACCTACTCTCTCTCCTGCCATAATTCTCTATGTCCGGTTCTCATAGCATCAGGGCTCTGGTGGACGGTCAGTCTCTTCTATTGCTAGAGTAACACATCTCCTCAACTAATTAAAACAAAAAAAATTTTTTTTTTTTTTTTAAATTGGTCGTTTTAAAAAATTTTTTTTTCAACGTTTTTTATTTATTTTTGGGACAGAGAGAGATAGAGCATGAACGGGGGAGGGGCAGAGAGAGAGGGAGACACAGAATTGGAAACAGGCTCCAGGCTCCGAGCCATCAGCCCAGAGCCCGACGCGGGGCTCGAACTCACAGACCGCGAGATCGTGACCTGGCTGAAGTCGGACGCTTAACCGACTGCGCCACCCAGGCGCCCCAACAAAAATTTTTTTTTAATGTTTATTTTTGAGAGAGACAGAGCACGAGCAGGGGAGGGGCAGAGAGAGAGGAAGTCACAGAATCCGAAGCAGGCTCCGGGCTCTGAGCTGTCGGCACAGGGCCCAATGTGGGGCCCGAACCCATGAACCGTGAGATCATGACCTGAGCCGAAGTTGGACACTCAGCCAAATGAGCCACCCAGGTGCCCCTTGACTAATTTTTAAAGTGAATTGGCTTAACCACGAAGGAGTTGTATTTATCCTGGGGCCTTCTGAATTTCGTTCTTGGCTTTGGCTGGCCAGAAGGAGCACTTTGGAAAGGCTGCCGTGGAAGCCAGGCGGGGAAGGTGGGCGGACGTGTAGTGAGTTTCCTGCTCTTTACCCCCCTCCTCTGAAAGGGTCTTTCCTGGCCACGCGAATGTGCCGAGGTCAGAGTGATCATCAGGGAGCTGGTTTGGAGTCCCTGCAGTTTCCGGTCTGTGCCAAGACCTTGTTGTGACTCAGTGCTTGGCTTGGCCCCGTTTCCTGACTTCGCCCGAGGAGCAGGGCAGTTCTGCGCAGTGTTGTCTGGGCTCAGGGAGGGGTCTCGGGCTGTTGAAGGCGATAACGCGGTGGAAGCTTCTCCGAGAGCGGAGGTGGGTGATGCCTTTTGAATTTGCACATTCCCCGTGTCTGGGCAACATCCTCACCCATTTCCTGTTTCCTTTTCCAGGGCAGAAACTGTAGGAGGGCTCCTCTCCGTCTTCCCTGTTGCTCCCTTCTCCGCTGTGTCTTCCCACGTGTACCTCTCCCTGTGTTCCTAAGTGATGACTTTGAGAAAGTCTCTGCGTATCACTGTCTCTGTTTTCCAGTTCAGGAAAATGAGGTGCAGAAAGGTTGAGTAACTTGTCTAAGGTCACAGAGAGGTAAGAGTGGGGTCAGGATTCAAGTGCAGGGCAGTTTTGCCTGCATTGCTCTAGATGGTGGACGGGGAGGCAGCTCTGGGCTGCAGAGCTGGCTCCCCGTGACTTTCCTGCTCCATCCGCTTTCTCCCCGGCCCTCACTCGGTGACGCTGCGGGTGAAGCTCTCCGGTCTGCCGGCTACAAGGGAGCTGCAGGCCGGGGCCGAGGGCCGTGGCACAGCTACGGGAGAGCCCGTGTGCCCGTGTGTGCACGTTTGGGGGGCAGGTGGGGCAGGACAACGGTTCCCAGGCTGCTTAAAGCCGTCAGCACTTGTGTGATGCTTTGCATGGGAAACAAGCCCACATCGGGCTTTCGCAGGGCTTTTAAGTAAAAGCTGCCCAAGTGCGGGCATCTGTTTGTTTTTTCCCCAGCTCTGATAACCCTTTGCTCCGGCTTCCTTTATTCTTTGTACTTTACCTGGAGACGTGAAGAATTGGAGGCCACGTCGCCTGTGTGTTTTGGCCGAGGGGTGCTCGTTAGCCGGCGTGCCAGGGCTCTCGAGGCCTGTGGGGGTGAGCCACGTGGCCGCTCTTGGGCCTTGTTCGTGGCCGAGCTGCCGGGCCCCGAGTCAGAATGCCCGGGAGCACCACTTCCTGGCTGGGGAGTCCTGGGGGGGCAGCGGGCGACCAGGAGGGGCTCTGAGGCAAGTGGTGACGCAGTAGCGGCCAACCAGCCATCTTGTGACCAGGGCTCACGGGGGAAAACGTCCTTGTAAGTTGCGGAGCTGGTAGAAAAGTCAAGTGGTGGTAGCGATATCACGTGACTCTGTGGAGTGTGGTCTTCGAGACCGTGTTCTAGCCATCTAATCTCATGGATGTCATGCCAGCCCGAATCCTAACCACGACCGCCCTTGCCCTGCGCGTGCCTGTGTGCGGGGGTGCGCGGAAGCACAGAATTATCTGGAGACGTGGCTTTCCAGAAGTTCACTCACAAGTGTTCCCCGGTTCGTTTGCAGTGAGTTTCATCCCCTGCTGTGTCCGTAACTTGAGAAATGGTTGAGTCGAGGGGCCTTTGCAGATGGTTGTTGATGGTGGGACCCCGCTTTGGGGTGGGGGTGGAAGATGGAGGAACTGGAGGGCTAAGATTTAAGACGGGCCCCTGTAGGGCGGGGCCGTTTTCACCGAGAGATTCTTTTTCCAAACTCTCACTGCTGACTTTGGGGGGAAACTGAGGATCAGGGTGGTTAGCGATGGAGCGGAAAACTAAGATTCCGGTCCCTTAGGGGGTCAGACCTTTTTCTGCTTTGTTTTGTTTTCACTTTTTAAAATGTTTGTTTTTGAGACACAGACAGACAGAGCACAAGTTGGGGGAGGGGCAGAGAGAGAGAGGGAGACACAGAATCTGAAGCAGGCTCTAGGTGCTGAGCTGTCAGCACAGAGCCCGATGTGGGGCTCGAACCCATGAACTGTGAGATCATGACCTGAGCCGAAGTTGGACGCTTAACCCACTGGGCCACGCAGGCCCCCCGACCTTTTTCTGGTTTTTTTTGACAACAGACTCTGTTAAAATAATAAAGGTGTTTGACGAAAGCCCCTGGCTAACACTGCCCGAGAGGAAGAAGGTGGGCGATGACGAGTCCCTCTGGGTGGCCACACCATCTCTAAAACCATGCTTTTCTCATCTTTCACTAAGTGGTTTTCTCTTGGCAAACCTCTATGCTTGAGGTTAGCAGGAATGGCCGACCCAGCAGCTGGACCCTCTGCCTGCCCTCCACCCTTGGGGGGCTGGAAGGTGGGGGGAGCCGAGTGTGTAAGGTGGTACATCAGTAGGTCAGTGGCCTGTGCACAGGTAAGTAAGTGCGAGGGGACGGCTCAAGGTGTGCGCGGGGCTCCTTTGCTGGGGAGTCCTGCCACCTCTTGGGGCCCCATCTACTTCCTGTTACGAGCTCTGTAGGACTGTCCTGCTTTTTGTGTTGTTCACACTGAAATTTTATTCGGGTCCAATGCTGCTTGAAACACAAAGACTGTTGGCTCAGGCTGGACGGCCTTTGGTCATAGCCACGTGTGACGATAGCAATAAAAATGTAACTTGTTTTTCTTGAAGCTGCTGCCGACCTGCTCTTGGTCAAGTCTCTCGGGAATCCGGGCTGTGAATCATCCAGATCAATCGTGGAGTCCGTGTGAGCTGGGTCTGCCTCCTGAAGGGCAGACATGTGTTGGCTCATGCACCATTTTCTTGATTCTTGTTTTTCCTTTTCTTATAGTATTAAGGGACATCAGCGAAAGAGGGAGGGACCTTGAGCAGATTTTATCTCAGTACATTACGTTCGTCAAGCCTGCCTTTGAGGAATTCTGCTTGCCAGTGAGTTGTGTTCTTGGTTTGTTTTTTGTTGAATTTAGAATGTAAAACCTGATCGTACCAGTAAAGCTACATAAGTTGACGGAGCCCCCAGCCTGAATCCCATTCCTCTCTGGGTGATCCTCTATCCCGAAGTCCCACGAAAGGGCAGCCTTTGGGGCTCTGTGTGCTACCACTGTGTTCCCCACGAGCTGTAGGCCGCCATCGTTGTCAGAGTGGTCCTTCAGGGTCCTGCTGTCTGATTCCAGCAAGCTCTGCTCTCCTTGCTTGGCGGCCTCAAGGTGTGAGGGTGCGTCATGTCTCAGCACAGACTCGGCCATTTGGATCTTCAAAAGGTCTATGATGGTTGCAGTATTGGTGCAGGGAGGGCTCAGCTACCAGATATTTCCTTCTGAATCTCTTCTGCCACGACATTGAGGCCCCGCTTTGAGCTTGTCTTTGGCCCCTGTGTAAGTTCCCGTATGGGAAGTGTCCCACCATGTAAGCTTCCATCCTTCTGCCCTAGTATAGATTCATCTTTCCTCCTGTGGCAGCTGGGAACTCTCTGGTGGGGTGGCTTTCAGAGAAGGAAGGTTGAAGATATGGGGAATTTTTAGGCTTTAGTGAATCAGCCCTCAGCCTCCTGAGGACAGACAGGTGAGTGCTGAGAGGCGACCATAAGGGACAAAAGGTGTGGAGTGGTGGGAGGTTAGTGGTGGAGGAAAACGCAGGAGATGATGTCATTTGACAAGGAGAAACGTTTAACTCAGGAGACTCTTGCACCTGTATCACGTGTCTTCCCCTGGTTGGCCTCCCCGTGGTCTAACTCCCTAACAATTTAATCATTAGGCTGTAAGACAGAGTGGGGAGATGTTGGGACTTAGTCTGATCTTGGGTGATCTCTTTTGAGAGAGTGGAATATGAGGGCATTGAGAAGAGGTGTAGAGTGAGGCTGAGTGTGGGAATTTCTCTGTTTCTCCTGGTAATTAACTTCTTTCTTTCTCCTGGAAAAATAGGATCTCCGACTATCTGTTCCTTTAAGTCTGTTAGTGAGGTTTTGCGTCAAAGCAGACAAGACTTTTTGTTTCAGATCGGGGACAGGTGGACTTTCTGAGTCAGCCTGAGTAACGCTGATGCCCTATTCATTCCCCCAGAGAGGATTGGGTCACAGGATCAGGTTTCTGGGTAGAGAGCACAGGGGACTGAGAAGCCAGGAAATTCTGTCCATCCATCTATCTGTCTGAGGACTTCTGCTCTTTTCAACTTAAAAAGAACCCATGGTAAACTTGTGATTGTACATAAATTGGAGTTAACTGCCAATTTTCTGCTGTTTAACTTAGTTGTAATGGAGCTTAAAGTTCTGCATGTTTTCTGGGTGGTTTCTACTTTTTCCAGCCACTCTGTGCTCAGAGAAGATCAGGTCATTCCCATGTAAGCCAGGAGCTTGGACCTGATAAATTGCCTCCTTCGGGTTGGGTTTGGGCCGGACACACATGAATCTGAATGGTTTCTGTGTAGAAGCTGCCTGGAGTAAAGATGTCCATGGTCTGAAGTCATGGTCATGTGGTCTTAATCTAAACTTGGGTCATACACCAGGACATAGTTATTTGTAAATTGGTCCACAAAATCTCAGTAAAATAAAAAGCAAAAACGAAAACAAAAAAGGGAACGCTTCGAATTGTGGCTTTACTCCCCCCCCCCCCCCCAAGTGTGATAACAGAGCCAGTGAAAGTGGTCAGCAGTGGGGGTTGTTTTTCCGGGGTTTACCCTTGTGTTAGGGTTAATGGTGTCACCTCTCAGACTGTGTCCACACGTCCAAGGTGAACTGCTTCCCTTTTCAGTTGGGTTTTTCTAATTCATATTTTTCTTAGTAGGGAGAAAGCAATTACGAGTTTCATTTCAAAGACCACGTTCTCTGTGTAGGTCATAAGCTTAAACTGTATTAAATATTAGTAGTGAGAAATCAAGAGAAAGCTGATGTATTGTAGTTTAGAGAAAGGGACTAGAAGATAATTATGCCACCATGTGGGGTCAGTAGTAGGAAGGCTGACCCTTTCCCCATAGCCTCACATTGACAGGGGCGTGGGCCCGCTTCTCTGGAACCCCCTGTAATGCATTGTGAATATCTTTCTCCACAGACAAAGAAATACGCTGATGTGATCATTCCTAGAGGTGCAGATAATCTAGGTGAGTGCTGGTTGACGGTCCTCTCGTAGGGCATCACTTCTATTCTACTCTTTGTCAGTCAGACTTTGGGGCAGGATGTGGTGACCAGACAAGGCTCCATGGACAGGGCCGAACCACTGGTCTGCTATTGGGAGCCAGAAAGAAATTTCTGCCTACATGCCTGGCCTTGGGAACAGGCCCCTTTGCATACGTGTGTGTGTGTGTGTGTGTGTGTGTGTGTGTGTATCTGTGTGTGCATCTGTGTGTGCGCGCGTGTGCACAGTGACAAATGGGAACTCGTGCTTCTCTGGTAGAAACCAGAGGGCTGGAGACTGTCTCTTGCTGTCACTCCCATGACAGTGGGATGACACTTGATGACAGAGGCCTTCCATTGAGGCCACCCTTCAGCCAAAACACAGTCCCTTAATTTAATTTAGAGTGACCGACTTTCCAGGTATCATTTATTTGTTGGTTTGGACTGGTCTAAGAAGTAGGGGTAGCTCTGGACTGAGGCAGGCTGGGGCACAGTTGATCTGTAAGAAGACTGCCTTCTCATTCTCTTTTTCATTAATTTCAATTTTCCCCCCATTTAAAAAGTTTTGTTTTTGTTTTTGTTTTTGTTTTTTGCTGAGCCATTTGGGAGTCCATTACAGCGATAACTCTTTCACAGTGTTTCGGTTTTTTTTTTTTAGTAATATTTATTGTCAGGTTAGCTAACATACAGTGTATACAGTGTGCTCTTGGTTTTGGGGGTAGATTCCCGTGATTCATCCCTTACATACAACACCCAGTGCTCATCCCAACAAGTGCCCTCCTCAATGCCCATCACCCATTTTCCTTACTACTTGCCCTCCCCCCCCCCCCCCAATCAACCTTCAGTTTGTTCACTGTAATTTAAGAGTCTCTTATGGTTTGCCTCCCTCTCTGTTTCAGACTATTTTTTCCTCTTCCCTTCCCCCAGGGTCTTCTGTTATGTTTCTCAAGTTCCACATTTTAATTAAAAAAAATTTTTATTTTTAATGTTCATTTATTTTTGAGAGAGACCGACGGAGTGCAAGTGGGGGAGGGGCAGAGAGAGAAGGAAACACAGAATCTGAAGCAGACTCCAGGCTCTGAGCTGTGAGGCTCAGAGCCTGAGGTGGGGCTGGAACCCACAAACCGTGAGATCATGACCTGAGCCAAAGTCGGACGCTTAACTGAGCCACCCAGGCGCCCCATCACTGTATATTTCTTAAAGAGGAGGGCATTTTCATTCATAGCCGCAGAACACCCATCACATTCTGGAAAGTGAACATGGGGACAATCTCTTTTGGCAGTTCTGAGGAGAAAGGCCCCGTGGTTTTGTAGAACGGCCCTCGGTTTGGGTTTGTTTCCTCATGATTGCATTCGCTTTGTACCACCTGGAGAAGACTGCACAAGATGTGTCCTGTTCCTTGTGCATCGTCTCAGAAAGCACTTGATGCTTATTCCGATTTTGGTGACGCTCACACATTCATCACTTGCTTGAGATGTAGAATTTATTTCTAAAGCTGAGAAAAGAGAGTCCCGTGTTGCATTTCCTTTGGAGGAAAGCGCCTTCTGTGGGCTCAGCCTCTTCGGGATGGGGAGCTGGTGGGTTCCCTGGTAGAAGGGTTGTCTCCTCTCTGCCCTGCGTCCCTCACGCTGCCACCCTCTGCCCCACAGTGGCCATCAACCTCATCGTGCAGCACATTCAGGACATCCTGAACGGAGGGCTCTCCAAACGGCAGACCAATGGCTATCTCAACGGCTACATCCCGTCACGCAAGAGGCAGTCCTCGGAGTCCAGCAGCCGGCCGCATTGACCCCTGTCTCCCCCCGACCCGGCCCCTATCTTCAAGAGGCAGGAGGAGGGATCAGGAGGCGGTGTTCATCTGTACACGTGGTTTCCTATGACATTGCTGTATTTAAGAAAACACCATGGAGGTCACATGCCTTTGGTTTTTCTTTTTCTGTTTTTGTTTCTTTTTGTGCTTTGGAGCGGCGCAATGAAACCGAATTTGACCCTGAGCTTAAATGATAAACTGTGCCAACTACTGGTGATGCCTAATTATGAATCCAACGTGTAACCAGTTATAAATACATATATATATATAAAAGGATCTATTTTTGTGTAAATGTACAAATACTGTAAAGCTGTTTGCTGTAAGTATTCTGCAGGAGGGCCTGTACTTGAGTGTCTGGGGGCTCGAGCTGGAGTCTTGGTCCAGTGGGGATTGCCCTTGTGATGCCCTTGTGATGGATCCAGGCGGGGCAGGCTCAGGCCTCGGTGTGGGAGGCTCGAGTGGCTCTGAGTGCCTGTGCCACTCAGTGACAGTGGAGTTGGGAGCCTTGGGTTGTCCCCCTGCCACGGTGCCACCTTCCCGGAGCAGGAGCTCTGTGACACGTCGACAAGAGATACCCCCTTCTTCTTTCCTCCTCCTCCTCCTTTTTTTTTTTTTTTTTTGAGTGGAAATTAGGCAAGACCTCAGCTCAAAAATCAAACTCAGGGAAGAGGCCCACTGAAGAGAAACAAGTCTTCTGTGTTTTCTTCTTGCCCGATGCCCCACCTGTGGCCGCCTGGTAGCTCAGGGTCTCCTTCCTTAGCCACCCAGGCTCTCCGAAAGCCAGCGCCGCCTCTCTCTCCTTCCCTGACAGGGATTTGATGGGATCATTTCCCGGTAAAATACGAGGAGGAGAGAGTAGCAAGGTACCTACTGTAGCGTCCGAGGAAACACTGGTTCCTCCCGCCCCCCGGGGACGTCTACGGTTAGATTCCCTGGGCCTTTTCCCAGATTGCAGAGCACAGGTGGCCTCTTGAGTTCGGGCTTCAGAGGAGGGCTTCTGCTAGCAGCAAAGACGCTTGGTGGCCCCTCACAGGGTGGCGACAGCCCTGCAGGGGTTATTCACCGAGATGCGGGGCTTGGCTGCCGGATGAGGACAGCACGCACTTTCCAGCAGGAATTGTCACTCGCAGCATGACAGCCGCCATAGTTACTGGGTAGAGAGTTCCACCTTTCCTGAGGGCTCCCTCCCTGGGAGAAGTACAGATCCCTGATGATCCTTGCTGGATGGGGGGCAGGAAGTGGGGGGGACTAAGTGAGACCGAGACTGAGGAGTGTAGAGTCCTAAAGCCTCGGCTTTTAACTGCAGATGAGTCAGAGGCCTGCATTTCTCCCTCGACCTTCTCAGTGCTTGGGAGGCCACGGCCCGAAACGTTTTGGGGAACCCTCTCCCTCCATTGCTGTCCTAGCCCATTGGAGCCGTTCAGGTAAACCTGACATAGGCACTCTCCCACCACACCGCCCTGCCCCCGAGACTTAAACCGCCGTCCAATTTGATTCCCCCTTTCTGGATTCCATTGGACTCTAACGCTGTTTTGCTGTTTCAAAAGAGTCAAACCTCCTCCCCGGCAGAGCTTTGCCACCCCTGAGTCATCCAGGAGACCGCAGCAGGCTCTGGAGGGAGCAGGGGAAGGCTCTCCGAGGTGCCCACGTTGAAGGCCAGTTCTGGATGTCTCAGAGTCCGTATTCTCTTTCTCGTCATGCCTTCGACAGTTCTGACATGAAGCGTGGGTGGCAGGCCTGGGTTAGGATCCTGAGGACCCAAGGCCTCGTGCCTTGATGGGGCCTCTCTGTGCCCAGGGGCAGCCCACTCCTGTCTGGGGGAGCCTTGGCCTTCCGGTGGGTAGCACATTCAACTTTACTTGAAGCTCCCAGGTGCCAAACCATTTAGTGCCTTGGCTGTCTGTCCCACTGCCTTGGAAGATGGATTCTTCTCATCTCTGAGCCTTGACTTTCTTAGCTGCTTCCTCATCTACCTGTGGTGTTGGGACCAAGCCTCCAGTGTCTCTGCTGGGAAACAGTGCTAGGCCTGCCTTGCCTCCAGGTAAAACTGTCACCAGTTCTTGGTGGCTTGGCTGGGGGCACTGGGGCAAGGAAGGGAGGAGTCTGCCCCTGTGTGGCCACCCCAGCATTTAGTCAACTGAGTATCTGAGCTTGAGCCTTCTATCTGGCAAATCCTGGACGTGGTGTGTTGAGAGCCCTGGGATCTCTCCACTGGTGAGTCAGGGATAGGATCATTAGGCCAGAGACCATGACCTCAGTCCTGTGGGTCTTGTCTGCAGCCCAGGGAGGAGGGACCGACAAGCAGGGTGGGGATGATGTTGGTCATGTGTGCACGGGAGTCCCGTGGCTTCAGAGCTGCCCAATGGTGCTTGCTTCTTGCCCCCACCCCTGCCCAGGTATTATCCACAGACGAAGTGTTTAGGGAACACACATCCAAGCTTCGTGTCATGGGAAGGCATGACCTCCTACTCTTTCGCGCTAATAGAACTTGTGCTGACCCGGGTTTCTTTTCCTTGGGCAGCCGGAGGCCAGTGGGGACAGAGAGGTTGGAGTCTGTGTAAGGAACACGCAAGTGTTTGGACCTCAGGTGTCCTTTGGAGTGCCTAAGGTAGGCCCTCGAGGTGGGCCCCTGAACAGGCCAGGGGGCGGGTGCAGGGAAGGGTCTCCTGTTCACCCTTCAGAACCAATCGTTCCCACAACAGCCCGCTCCGGTCTCAGCCGCGGATGCTGCCCACCCGCCCCTTCTGGGCTCGGCACTGGACGCTTGTCCCCAGGCCTAGGGCGGGTTGCCAGTCTCTCATGAGGTCACTAGGTCAGGCTGAAGGCTTGCGTATTCCCCCGAGCAGGTGGGAACCAGCAGGGACTGGAGCCCAGTTGGTTTGTGGAGCCCCTCCTTTGCTGACCTGGTACAGCTTCCTCGATTTAGCACCCCTGACCTGTGCTGGCACCGAAGGCCCGCGGAGGGAACTAGTAGATTCTTGCAGGGAAATACTTCTGCCCTGGAGTCTCCCACCTGCCTGTCAGCGACTCCAGCACCAAGGGACCGTGCTGGGGTCAGTAGCCTAGGGCAGGTTTGGGATCGCAGGGCTGTGCTTCTGGGAAGGACCGGCTGGACTTCGGTCTAACGCTGCCTTTCCCCTGTCTCAGGGTGGGGTGGGGGCAACAGGCTTGGTGTCAGTGAAACAAGGGAGACAGCAGGTTGGGAAAAGGCCTGGAGTCAGTCTGGGGCTCAGAGTGCTCTTTGATCTTTGGTCTCGGGGCCCCATGCTGCCCTCCTGGGCCTCCAGGTGGCTGGCCTTCAGATCAGCTTCCTTGCTGCAGTTAGAGGTCACGAGTGCCTAGCTGGTCCTGCCTCAGGAACAGGGTGAGTAGCTAAATAAAGACGTAGGCATTTTTTGTTTTGGGTTTGTTTTTTTTTTCTTTCAGATACTTGGTCTTCCTCCCTTTCTTTCTACCGCCCTGCCTTTATTGTTAGTAGTTAACAAAAATGACCGCATACTATGTACTTTGCTGTAAATAAAGTCTGAACGGAAAAAGAGCCAATTCTTGTCTCCTTTGTGAGGTTTGGGCAGGAGGAGCGGTGACTGAGGCCAGTGGCGGAGGGCACGCGGCCTGCCGTCACTAAGCCGCTCAGTCCCCGGCAGTCCTGGGCGGGACCCCAGACCGCAGCTGGCCTGGGATCCTGGACAGATGTACACTTGGGCATTTCTCCTGGTCCCTGTCCCTGTCCCTGTCCCTGTCCCCGAAAGCCAGGGCCAAGCTTTCTGGGAGGCTTCTGATCTCTGGGATGTTCTGGTTCTGAGTATCCCAGTCAGTGCAGCTCCTGCCTGGCGGTCTGCCCTGGGTCATTCGCCACCCCTTCCTCCACGCCCACAATGAAACTCCAAACAACCTTCCAAATGTAGAGAACTTGATGGGGGTGGTGGTGGAGGAGGTTTACGTTATAACAATGTGAGAAACTTCTCGGGTGTGTGCGTGCGCGTGAGCACTCTAAGCGATACAGCTATTGATACATATTAACCAGTGCAGATACAGTAAAACCTTGAGTTGCCAGTAACTTGTTCTGGGAGTGTTCTGCAAGCGAGCCAACGTTTCTAATACATTTTAACTTGATAAACAAGGGATGTCTTGCCATACGAGTAGTACGAACATCACATGATCACAACTGAGGCAAGGGGTCTTGAAATTCGCTTTGATACGCGAGTGCTTTGGCTGACAAGCATGTTTCCGGGAGGAACTGCTTGCGTCAAGGTTTTACATATATCTCCCTGTTCTTTTAAATTTTTTTTAGTGTTTATTTTTGACAGAGAGAGAGAGAGAGAGAGAGAGCGAGCGCACGAGTGGCGGAGGGGCAGAGAGAGGGAGACCTGGAATTCAGAGCAGGCCCCAGGCTCCCAGCTGTCAGCACAGAGCCTGATGCGGGGCTCGAACTCACGGACCGCGAGATCATGACCTGAGTCGAAGTCAGACGCTCAACCGACTGAGACACCCAGGCTCCCCATATAGCTCCCTGTTTTTAAAAGACTAGGTCACCCACCACCTAGGGGGGGCTCCCTGCCTCCCCCACCACCTCTGCGCCCTCTAGGATTCCATCCCTTCACCCCTGCCTCCCAGACACTGAATCACCCTCATTAACGTGCTGTGAAATTAATAAAGGGAAACATGGGCTACAATGGAGTCAGGAGGTCTGGCAGGGGTGGGTGCGGTGTATATACGCACCCTACCGCCTTACCACTTGTCAATTGCAAATCCAACCAGAAGAGAGGACCTTGCAGGGAGATCCTACTGGACTCTCCCCCTGGAGGAATAAAGGCTTATCGCCTTTCCCGCCGGCAACAGCCCAGCCAATGGGAGGCCACTATACTTCCCACCCCCCAGTGTGCTCCAATGGGCTTGCTCGTAACACCCTTCCCAACTTCCCCTTTCTTCTATAAGAGACCATACCTCTCTGTTCTGGCACTTGCCTGTGGTTTTGCTACAGGTAGCTTATCTTGGCTCGCCGTTCTTTGCTATTTCCAAACAAATCCACCTTTTGCTGGTAAAATAACTGGCACTTGTATTTTTTATTAAATAATTTTTTTTTAATGTTTACTTATATTTGAGAGAGAGTGTGAATGAAGGAGGGGCAGAGAGAAGGAGACAGAATCCAAAGCAGGCTCCATCCAGGTCCTGAGCTGGCAGTGCAGAGCCTGACGCAGGGCTCGAACCCACCAACCGTGACCTGAGTGGAAGTCGGACACTCAGCCTACTGAGCCACCCAGGCACCCCAAGACTGCTGTGCTTTTAAATAACACCTAAGCCTTAGTAAACTGGCTTTGTTTCTCCACCCTCTGTCACAACATCCTCTGAGCCAACAGAGCCAACCTCCTCCTACACAGCTCGAAGACACCGCTTTGGCTGGTGCAGCTTTAGTGAGCCCTTCATGGGCTCAGTTGAAAATAAACCTATTAGGACCTGCTTGAAGGTTCTAAGGAGTGGGGAGGGGTGGAGAAGGGGACCTGGGAGGTGGGAAAATTCTTTGAGATGGATTTCAACCAACTTCTGATGGTAGAATATGGTTTTTTTTTCTTTTAGCATTTGTTCTTTTTTTAAAGTTTATTTTCAGAGCGAGCGCAAGTGGGGGAGGGGCAGAGAGAGGGAAAGAAGAATCCCAAGCAGGCTCCGGCTGTCAGCACACAGCCCAACGCGGGGCTCGAACCCACGAACCGGGAGATCATGACCTGAGGCGAAACCAAGAGTCAGCAGCTTAACCACCCAGGTGCCCCTTTAAGATTTCTGTTTTTGAAGCCGAATTTTAAAAGATCACTTAACACCTAGAATGAAGTCAACCCACTTGTTGAATCTTCGGCTATGCCTGTATATATACTTAATATTTTCTTTCAATAAACTACGTACCTAAAATAACAGAGCCAGATGAATCAGCTTGAGTTAGGAGTAAAACCTAGACATATGTTCTCCATTAAATGACTGGCGGTGAGGGGGCAGGAGAACTCGAAGCTGCTTCGCACAACTCATTACCCTGCAGGCCAGCTGATGTTCAGAGATTTGTCTGGGCTACATCAGTGGTTCCTCTGACGCGTTGCAGAATGGCAATGGCTTGGGGTTCAATGAGTGTGTGTTGAGTCCTGGCTGCCCCCGGGGCCAGGGAACGCCAGCGTGGCCTCTGCCTACAAATCCCACGCGTCTGGGTGGGTTTCATGCGGAAAAGTCCAGGATCCTCTCATGTCAGGTAGTAACACCTGTGGATGTTTCAGGATTCCTCCTCATCAGCGCCCTGTACTTTCTTTTCAGTTCCTGAACTTTTCGGCTTTCATGGCGAGAATGGTCACTTCGGACTTGCCCAGCCTTCAGGACACCTTCACTGCGCTTTAGCAGTCCCGCAAGGTATGTAAGGAATGCGGTCCTGCTCCGCTTTCCAGGAGGGGACGGATTTGAGCCAGTGCTGCCGCCGGGCTGTCTGGTGCGCGCCTGCCATCTAGCGGTGGGACGCAGATCCCGACGGAGGGCGGCGTGGAGTGGCTGGGCTAAGGTCGTTTGCTCGGCTCCTGTGGTTCTAAGAGGGTTATCAGAGCGCCCCCAGAAGTCTGACTGCTGAAGTGATCTCGCTTTTGTGTCTTCCTGGAAAGTCTTTAAAAGAGCCTTCGTTAGGGCCGATCGGAGCTGCCCCCTTTTCTCTCCCGCTACAATCTGTTGCAAGCGGTTCTCCACGCTGCTCGTTACAGTCAAGGGGGGGGGGGGTGGGTGTTGAAAAGGGCGGTCCATTCCTGAGAATTTTGATTCTGTAGGTCTAGGGAGAAAAATCCTTTGTAACACACTGCCAGGTGAATCAGGCACACAGGCAGGGCTGGAAACCGAGGGGCTCGTGTATTTAATCATATAGACCATTCAGATCCGTGGTGTTCATCGTACTCGGGTGCCCATTTCGTCCAGGAACGTCGTCTGTGCTGTTCAAGTCTCTTCTCTGCCTGTGTGGGGACTGGAAAGAAGGCGTGAGCCTGCTCTTAAGGCCATTCAAATCCAGCACTGCCCTCTTAGGTTGCAAGACCCGGCCCCAGGAGATGCTAAACTATGGTGCCCCGGGAAAGTGCCTTAGGATGTCCTCAGAGGTGGGCACGTTTTTTAGGAGTCATCTTCAAGCAGGTTTTGGTCACAGTGCCCTTTGTGACATCTTACCTGAAGTCTCAACAGAGAAAAGAAAAATGTGGTTAAAGTTGGCAAGAGGGCATCTCGAGAATCATGCAGACTCTTCCTTGAGGATTCTGAATTTTCTTTGAAACCAGGAATCCAAGCCCCTCATTTTACACATGAGGAAGCCAGGGCCCAGAGGCAGAGTGACTGGGTCAAGATCCTAGCAACGTGGGCTCCAGGTCTGCAGTGGACTTGATTAGGGCTTTAAAAAGAAAATTCCCTCCTCCTGGGTCTCATCTTGGAGCTTCTCCAGGGGCAGGCGTTGTTGGCAAAAGTTGGGGTGGGTCTCTGCTCTTGGATTGATTCTTTTTGGCAGGAAGAATGATCTAAGTAATACTCACTTGGTTTGCAGAAGGCAGAAGAAAAAGGAGAGAGAATAGAATGCCTTTTATTTATTATTTTATTATTACCATTTTTTTTAATTCTTAAAAAAAATTTAATGTTCATTCCTTTTTGAGAGAGAGAGAGAGAGAGAGAGAGAGAGAGAGAGCAAGCACAAACAGGGGAGGGGCGGAGAGAGAGAGAGAGGGAGACACAGAATGTGAAGCAGGCTCCAGGCTCTGAGTTGTCAGTACAGAGCCCGACACGGGGCTCGAACTCATGAACCGCGAGATCGTGACCTGAGCCGAAGCCAGACGCTTAACTGACTGAGCCCCCCAGGCACCCCTTGAACACCTTTTAAAAATTAGGTTTAGTTGGTTGGTGTCAACTGAGTTTTGTGGAAGGGGTTCCACCTCTGCTTAATGATTTTCGCGTGGTCTAGCTTCCGCTAAAAGGAGAGACAGCCTCTCGGGGCAAACAACTCTGCAGTCAGCAGACCTAGCTTCACACGTTGGCTCCTTCCCATAACAGCTAGGTGGTCTTGGGCAGCTGTATCCTAGGGGCGAAGTCCCCTGCTTGGCCTAGAGTACTGAATGACAACGTGTGGGCAGAGAGGCAGGACTGTGCACGGCGGTATAAGGTGCCCAGTGAGTGGTGGCTGTGGTGTTCTTGGTAATTGGGCTGCACAGGTGACACTGAATTCTGGAAAGGCCCTTTCTTCTCTGGAGCTCAGGGCATCTGGGAGAGGCTGGCTGGCTTCAGGGAGAATTCCTAAACTAGAATTCTCTACAGCCACTGCCAGAGCCTTGCCCCCAGGCTCACCTCATCTATTGACGGAGGAGGGTTTAGCAAAACCCAAATGGGCTATTTTGATGTGGGGCTATACCCAAGGGGTTCAGAGCCTTAGCCGCCCCAGGGCTATGAGCCTCCCAGGCTGAGACTCACCCCTTTCTGGGCCTCTCCTCACCCCCGCCGCCTCCCCTGGTGTCAGGCTCTGTGATGAGAGTTGGATTCTGGGACAGAGTAAGGAAAGACACCTGCATAGGTATTATCGAGTCATTTAAAATGGATCTGATGGGCGCCTGGGTGGCTCAGTCAGTTAAGTGACTCTTGGTTTCAGTTCAGGTCCTGATCTCATGGTTGGTGGGTTTGAGCCCTGTATTGGGCTCTCTGCTCTCGGTTTGGAGCCTGCTTGGGATTCTCTGTCTTTCCTTCTCTCTCTGCTCCTCCCCCACCGTCTCTCTCTCAAAATCAATGAATAAACTTAAAAAAATTAAAAACCCAAAGGACTGAAAACTTAATGGTGTGCTTCTTAAGACCTGAAAATAATGAGTGTCAGACAGTTGTGGCATCAAAATGAAGGCGTCAGATACGGTGTCCTCGGGTTCTGCATCTGAAGAGTCTGTTGTGCGACAGATTGGGGGTGGGCACAGGGCATCTTCAGTGGGACCGCCTGCGTCGTGCCCGGCACTCCCTTAAGGATGACGTCCCCCTCATCCAGGATGTACCAGACTGATGAAACACCTCTCTTTTCTCGATTAGGGATTTTGTTTTTTGTTTTGTTTTGTTTTATTTTATTTTGTTTTGTTTTATTTTATTTTGTCTTATTTTATTTTGTCTTATTTTATTTTGTTTTATTTTATTTAATTTTGTTTTGTTTTATTATTTTATTTTATTTTATTTTGTTTTATTTTGTTTTATTTTGTCTTATTTTATTTTGTTTTCTTTTGTTTTGTTTTGTTTTATTTTGTTTTGTTTTGTTTTATTTTGTTTTGTTTTATTTTATTTTATTTTGTTTATTTTGTTTTATTTTGTTTTGTTTTGTTTTGTTTTATTTTATTTTATTTTATTTTGTTTTATTTTATTTTGTTTTATTTTATTTTGTCTTATTTTATTTTATTTTGTTTTATTTTATTTTATTTTGTTTTGTTTTGTTTTATTATTTTATTTTATTTTATCTATCTATTTATTTATAAACTTTTTAAATGTTTATTCATTTTTGAAAGAAAGAGAGAGAGAGTGCAAGTGGGGAAGGGGCAGAGAGAGAGAGAGAGAGGGAGACACAGAATCCGAAGAAGGCTCCAGGCTCCGAGCTGTCAGCACAGAGCCCGACGTGGGGCTCGAACCCGTGCACCACGAAATCATGACCTGAGCTAGAGTCAGACACTTAACCGAATAAGCCACCCAGGTGCCCCCCGATTAGGGTTTTTAATCTCTTGTTGTCCCTAGCCCCCTGCAGCAAGTGTGCCTTCTAAGGACCCCCTCTCAGGATAATGTTTTTACATACATGAAATAACACCCCAAAACATCAAAGGAAATAAATTGTAGTAAAACAGTTACCCAAATATAAAAACAAGCATGTATTGTGGGAAGACATGTGCTTCTTTATTAACCCGTCAAATAACATGAGCCAGGGTCAAGTCTAAGAACTACCACAGTTAGGTAGCATTAATGAACCCAAGCGATCCTGTGACATTCTGTAACAGTGAGCACGTGTTCTGAAAATAACTGTGACTTCTTCCGGCAAACAGTTTCACTTACAGCTAATATTCCTTTAAAAAAAATTTTTTTTAACGTTTATTTATTTTTGAGACAGAGACAGAGCATGAACGGGGGAGGGTCAGAGAGAGAGGGAGACACAGAATCCGAAGCAGGCTCCAGGCTCGGAGCTGTCAGCACAGAGCCCGACGCGGGGCTCGAACTCACGAACCGTGAGATCATGACCTGAGCCGAAATCGGACGCCCAACCGACTGAGCCACCCAGGCGCCCCCACTTACAGCTAATATTCCTGTGCTTTGTCGCCTGCGTTCATAACATAAGGAAATGCTGCCCTGAATCCTCAGACTAAGAACCCCTGGCTGAGATCCAAATCCTTCAAGGTGCCTGGTGACTAAGGTAGACAGAAGTGTTCCCTTTTAAGACGTGTCCTGGTGAGCCGGGCCTGAGCCACGGCGCCGGGCAGGCTGTGCGGGATGGGCACGGTCAGTGAGGCAACCTCACTCTGGCCTCAACTCCCCCCGCTTGCCAGTGAGGTTGGCAAAGTCACGGCACTTCTCCTGCCGGGCTCTCCATCTGCGAAATCAGAGTGTAACCTCTGCCATCCTCAACCTAATGCTTTGCTACATGATGGGAAAGAACACATGGAACCTGAACGAGAAACAGTAAAAACTGTAATATAAACATCAAGTGTGGTATTTATTTTCAGTGCAAAGTGTAACTAAGCCCAAGTGGTGTTTAAAAATGATCAACTTTGGGGCGCCCGGGGGGCTCAGTCGGTTGAGCGTCCAGCTTTGGCTCGGGTCATGATCTCACAGTTCGTGAGTTCGAGCCCCGTGTCGGGCTCTGTGCTGGAGGCTCAGAGCCTGGAGCCTGCTTTGGATTCTGGATCTTCCTTGCTCTCTGCCCCTCCCCTGTTCGTGCTCTGTCTCTCTCTCCTTCAAAAATAAATCAACATTTAAAAAAAAAAAAAAAAAAGATCAACTTTGACTCAGGTCGAGTGTCTGTGAGGAAGACAAGAGGTCTGTCCACCGCCAGAAAGAAGATTAGGGCAAATGAAAACAGGAGTCAAAGCCTGTCTCAGCCACTCAGAGACCATGGCTTTGGGGCAGCATCCGTGAACCAGCAGGAGCCACAAAGACAGCATTCCTTTCTCTACCTCTGGTCACAGGGGTCTATGATCCATTTTGAGTTAATTTTTATTTATGGCGCGAGCTGTAGACAGAAGGTCATTATTTTGCATGTGATATCCTCTTGTTCCAGCACCAGTGTTGAAAAGACTCCCCTCTTTGAATGGTGTTTGCACCTTTGTAAAAATATCAAGGGCGCCTGGGTGGCTCAGTCAGTTGAGCATCCAACTCTTGATTTCAGCTCAGGTCATGATCTCACGGTTCGCGAATTCAACCCCTGTGTTGGGCTCTGTACTGACAGTGCAGAACCTTCTTGGGATTCTCTCTCTGCTTCTCTCTCTGCCCCTCCCCTGCTTGTGCACTCTTTCTCTCTCTCAAAATAAATATATAAAAACTTAAAAAAAAACTAGCTGTTCATATTTGTGGCTCTGTTTCTGGACTCTGTTCCACTGGTCTTTTTGTCTATTTTGGGGTCAATAGCACACTGTCTTGATTACTGAGGCTCTATAATAAGTCTTGAAATCAGGTAGTGTTAACCCTCTAAATTTGTTCCTTTTCAAAATAGTTTTGGCTATTATAGGTCATTTGCATTTCTGTATAAATTTTAGAATCACTTTGTCAATTTCTACAAAAAGTTCTGCTGAGCTGTAATTGGGATGTTGTCGAATCCATAGATTATCTGGGGACAACTGACATTTCACAACGTTGTGTCTTTTGACCTCTGAACAAAGTCCACCTCTCCATTTTTTTCTCTCTTTTTTTTTTTTTTTTGGTGTTCTTTCACTTCTCTCAGCAATGTTTTATCATTTTCAGTTTACAGATCTTGTACATCTTTCATCAGATTTGTCTTTATGTACTTCATATTTTTGATGCTATTGTAAATAGTATTTTTAAAAAATTTTTTAATGTTCATTTATTTTTGAGAGAGAGACACAGAACATGAGCAGGGGAGGGTCAGAGAGAGAGGGAGACACAGAATCCGAAGCAGGCTCCAGGCTCCGAGCTGTCAGCACAGAGCCCGAGGTGGGGCTCGAACTCACAAACCGGGAGATCATGACCTGAGCCGGTCGGTCACTTAACCAACTGAGTCACCCAGGCGCCCTAGTAAATAGTATATATTTTTTAAAATTCCAAGTTCTAATGTTGTTGCTAGCTGTACCTTTCGTCACTCATCTTTATCTCTGTTCTCTCCCTCCAGATATGCAGTTACATGTACGTAGCAACCCTTATTCTCTCCTGATTCTCTTTTTTTTTATTTTTCACATCTTTAGCTTCTCAAGGCTACATTTTCGCTATTTCTCAGGTCTATTTCCAGTTCCCTTATTGTCTCTTCAGCCATGTTTAGCCTGCCGTCTAAAACCCTTCCATCGAGTTTTTAATTTTGTTGACTTCATTTTTAGCTTTCAGAAAAAGTACTTCATCGTGTTACAAAACCTGCTTGTTGCTTTTCTACAGTGTCTTATCCTTACATTTCAATTCCTATTCTTGACTCCTATAAAATGTCTTCATTTTCTCATGTGCTCCCCTATGCATTAAGCAGGACCTTTATTATTATTTTTTTTATTTTTAAGAAAGATTTTATTTTTAAGTAATCTCTGCACCCAGTGTGGGGCTCGAACTCGTGACCCCGAGACCAAGAGTCGCACTCTCTACTGACTGAGCCAGCCAGGTGCCCCTAAGCAGGATTTTTAAATGTTTCATCTGGAATTTCTGGTAAAAATCATGGTAAAAATGTTTACATCATGGTAAAAAATAAATATAAAAGCATGCCACTGGTTTTCTCAAATTTTTTGCTTCAGGAAATTTTTGCTTTGCTGTGGAGTGTTTTTACTCCAAACCAAACTGTAGGCTCTTTAAGGTCAGGGATTGTGAAGTATGCTTTTCCTGTATTTTAATGCGCTATAACATACACTTGTCCATGTAATCAATGCCTAACAGTTGGCTGATTTCCTTATTTAATTTTTTTTTTTTTTTGGAGCCAGGCCCTGTGCTAGCATGAGATACACGTATGTTTTTAGAGCGTCGTGGAAATCTGTGTGTGAATCATTCCTGACCAAGAAGAAGGGTGGATCGCTGTCTTGGTGTGGCCCTGCGCTGTTGGCCGATTGGCTGATTGGCTGGGGAAACAGCTCTGTCTGGTTTCTTAGAACTGGTCACTAGATGGCAGCAGTGAGCCACAGCACAGTCGAGTCTTGCTTTAACCTTCAGGACAGCTGGAGGACAGTCGGTTCAAACATACTGACCATTCATTCTGTGCCAGGTACTGCGCCAAGCCCTCCCTGCCCTCTGGGACCTCATACATGGCCAGTGGCCCCTCATGTGTAGACACAGCACTTATGTGAAGGAGAATGGAGCAGCCACAGAGGGGGATGATTCCAGTTCCTGGATCTAGGGGGTCTCAAGAAGAAGGAACCATTGGCCCCTTCCCAGCAGAACTCAGATTGGTCGGTAAGAAGGAAACCTACAATCCCTGTGTCACCCGCTCTGGCCCATCCAACGCCCTCTGTGGTTGTTTCATGTGAACATGTCTTAGTATTCCCATTGGCTTTTCCTACTAGAGGTCTCCTAGGCCTGGCTCTGTAAGTGGCTGCTTGTGCAACCCTGGAGTGACTACTTCTTCAGCCCAGTTGCTTTATTTTTGGGTGACAGTGTTGGTCCCGACAGCTTCACAGGGTTGTCTCATATTTAAGTGAAGTGATAAAGGTTAATGCTTTGAAAGTTCATTAGTGGGGGCACTAAAATAATTGTTCATATAAATCTCCCTAAAGTTTCTCGAGGGCAGGCTGGGTCCATCGTGGCCATTTATTGAGTTGGTTGGAATGACTCTTCCAGAAGAGGAGACTCATAACCAGCGGATGTATGTCGGGCTGGTTCTGACCAACCTCAGAGCCGAGAGGGGAGGTGTGCCGTTGATGTGCTGGGATTAGCGTCAGGCACTGATGCTCGACGGGCGGGTCTAGGCTGGCACTAGACAGGGGGTGTGGCTCCCGCAGCAGGTGCTCCTATCTCAGGCCCCAGGGAGGGGGCCCCAGGCAGGGCCCCTGAGGAAGAGGACACGGGGTGGAGTCGGGCTGGATGGGTACAGTGTGATGCTGCCCTAAGCCCTGAAACAGGCTGCCAACAAGAAAGCCACAGTCATTTTTCAGGACCAGTGTGACAAGAGCCAACTGGCTAGTGGGGACTTTCCCATCCCTGCTCATTCTTGAGGGAGGGAGACTCCTCCAGCTGGTGGGGCCCCTGGGAGGAAGGGAGAGGAGGACAGCCTGGAGAGAGGTCACCATGCTTAACTTCCTGCCCCACCAGGGAACACCTGGGAGCCTGCTGGTCCTTCTGCCACCAGAGTGGATCTTAAAAACAATCTGTCAATTCGATCACAACGAATGTTTTTAAAACTTCAGCTTAAAGTGAGATTTCCATGCAGACATTTTGGCATGAGTGTGTGCATGTGCGTGCGTGTGAGTGTGCATGGGGACTGCCGGGGTGGGAGTGAGCACCGCAGGAAAGGCTGGTTTACAAGAGCATCTCCTCTGAGATGGTTCTAATCAGTTTTGTGTTAGAGATTTATTTACTCTTGCAAGGATCACTCAGTCAGCAACAACATCCTCCAGTTTACTAATCGACATTCTAGAGCATGGCTTCTGGACATACTTGGATCTGGAGACTTTTCTCTTGGCTGCATTTTGTGCGTGTGAGCACAGGGAGAAGGGGTTAATACACGCTTGCCTCTGTGTGCTGCTGTAGCACTGAGGAGAACTGGCAGAGGTAGCTTCTGCGTGTGTGTGAGTGTGTGTATATGTATAGGTGTGAGTATGTATGAGTGGGTATGTGTGAGTGTGCATGTATGTATATTTGTGTGTATATATATGTGCAAGTGTGTGAGTGTGTGAATATGCGTGCTGTATGTGAGTGTGCATGTGTATATGTGTGAATGTGCATGTTTAATTGTGTATGTGTGAATATATATGTGCATGTGTGTGAGTGTACATGCGTACATGTGTGATTGTGTGTATGTGTGCATATGTGAGTCTGTGAGTGTGCAAGCGAGTGTGTATGTGTATGAGAGTGCATGTGTGAGTGTATGAGTGTGCATGTGTATGTGTGAGTGTGCACGTGAGTCTCTGTGTGCGGGTGTGTGAGTGTAGGTGGGTGTGCATGTGAGCGTGCACATGTGTGAGTGTGCATGTGAGTCCACATGTGAGTGTAGGTGTGTATGTATGAGTGTGAGTATGCATGTGTGTGCATGTGTGTATGTATGAGTATGCATGTGTGTATATGTGTGACTGTACATGTATGTGTGTATGTATGTGTGCATGTGTGTACGCATGTATGTGTGTAGGTACGAGTGTGCATGTGTGTATATGTGTGGGTGTGCATGTGAGTCTATGTGTGCGTGTATGTGAGTGTAGGTGGGTGTGCATGTGAGCGTGCACGTGTGTGAGTGTGAGTCCACGTGAGTGTATGTATGTATGAGTGTGAGCATGAGTGGGTGTGCACGAGCATGTGTGTAGGTACGAGTGTGCATGTGTGTATATGTGTGAGTGTGCATGTGAGTGTGTGCGTGAGTGTGTGCGCGTATGTCTGTGCGCGTATGTGAGTGTAGGTGGGTGTGCATGTGAGCGTGCACAGTCCACGTGTGAGTGTATGTGTGTATGTATGAGTGTATGTGTGAGTGTGCGTGTGAGTCTGTGTGCATGTATGTGTATGTGCGCGTGTGTGAGTGTAGGTGGGTGTGCACGTGAGCGTGCACGTGTGTGAGTGTGCGTGTGAGCCCACGTGTGAGTGTGTGTGTGAGTACGCGTGAGTGTGCGTGTGTGTGCGCGCGTGAGTGTGCGTCGGCCAGAACACACCCGGCAAATTACGCCATCTCCCGTACTCTCTTCGTTCTCCAAAGCGCCGGCCTCACAACTCCACCAGGAGGCGGAACTGAACATTCCCCCCGATCCTGTCCTCCGTCAACCCTCACAGGCGGCCGGTGCCGTGTGTCCGGCGCTGAAATACGTTAGTTTTCTTTCTTTCTTTCTTTCTTTTTTTATTTTTATTTTTTTTTATTTTTATTTTTGGGACAGAGAGAGACAGAGCATGAACGGGGGAGGGGCAGAGAGAGAGGGAGACACAGAATCGGAAACAGGCTCCAGGCTCTGAGCAGTCAGCAGAGCCCCACGCGGGGCTCGAACTCACGGACCGCGAGATCGTGACCTGGCTGAAGTCGGACGCTTAACCGACTGCGCCACCCAGGCGCCCCAATACGTTAGTTTTCAATGTGCCTTGACTTCCGTGAGGTGGATCATATTACCTCATTTTATGTAAAAGGCACCGAGGTTTAGGAAACGTTAAGGAAACTACATCAAGTCAGCAGTGCGTGGGGAAGCCGGAAGCTGGCCTGTGCCTTTCCGAGCGCAAGACGCAAGCTCTCCCTGGCTCCCTGGCACCCCTCCTGTGTCCCAGCACCTCAAAGGCGGAGACCCGCCCTCCCGCCCTCCCCACCTGGGTGTCCTCGCAAGCGCCCTGCTCCCCACCGACCCTGACCTGCTCACCCAACCGGCAGGTGATCGTTCCCTCTGCCTCCCGGCCTGCGCCTCCGGTCCCCACGCGGCGTCCCCACGTGGGACCGTGGCATTCACACCTGCGTTTGAGTCGGCCCTTCGGGGGCCGCTCCTTGGGCCCCAGTAGTCTGCAGGGGAGGGGGTGCTGCTTCCTCCGACTCTTCCCAACACGCGGCACTTGAGACAGGACTGGCAGGTGAGGGGAGCAGGACCGTGCGGGCTGCGGCCCGAGAAGGTCAGGGGCTGATCTTGTCCCGAGTGCCAGGACGCAGGGGGACTAAGACTTGCCGAGAGGACTGTGCGGTGAGGACTTGGCCGGGCTGAGCCTGGGGGCGAAGGAAGCAGCAGGCGGGATCGGGCTTGTGTTACTTGGGACTCTAGAAGAGCCCAAGCTAGCCATCCAGTCGTGTTCTCCGCGAAGTTCGTGCTTTTTTTTTTAAAGTTAATGTATTTATTTTGAGCGAGCGAGATCCTGAGGGCATGCGCGTGAGAGGGGGAGGGGCAGCGAGAGAGGGAGAGAGAGAATCTTAAGCGGGCTCTGCACTGTCAGCGGCTCGATGTCACAAACCATGAGATCATGACCCGAGCTGAAATCGGGAGTTGGACGCTCCGCTGACTGAACCACCCTGATGCCCCTGTGTTTTTTTTTTTTTTTTTAATTTGGTTTGTACCAGAATGCAGATGGGGTGTGTGTGTGTGTGTGTGTGTGTGTGTGTGTGTGTGTGAGGTGCAGGTGGGGGCATGAGTCTTACTATCCAGCTGACGGACTGGAATCTTTGTGTTTTATTTTGCAATGACTATAGAATTTTCTTCACATCTCACAAATTAAAACCCTTAGCTTTGAGAATATGGTTAAATCTATTCAAGGACACCGCTCAGGGCTATTGATTTACACTCTCCAAAAGGACGCACTTGTCTTTAAATCACATTGTTCTGAAGATGGGAAGTGGGACACCTCAGTCGCTGACTTGCAGTCTAGCACGTGTCCATGTCGCCAAGCACAGGAAGGGACTATTCTAGACAGGACACTGGCGGCTCCCGCGCTGGTTTCCGGGACTCTCTTTAGAGTGGTCATCTGTCTGCCTCTAGGCACGAGGGAGACAGCAAGGAGCACTGCACAAATCGGGGTGTGGTCGGGAAAACAATGCTGGCAATGGTATGCAGACCTAACCAGACTGGGAAGTCCGTCCACGTATTATTGTGCCCGCTCAAAATCCTGGCCTCAGGTTCCCACAGACCTGCGGGCAAATCTCAACTCCAAAAAGAAATCTATGGGGTCAGAAGTCAGGATAGACCGAAGTGCTTACCTTTGTGGAGGAGGGAAGGGAAGGGCTGGGGAGGAGGGAAGGGAAGGGCTGGAAGAGGGCAGGAGAGGGGCTTCAGAATGGTAAGATTCCGTTTCTTGAACCGGGTACGTGTATCCTCTTTGTAAGAATGCGCCCGCTGCACGCTTAGGGTCTCTAGTCATTTCTGTTGTACTTCAGTAAAAAGAAAATATTTAAAAAAAATCTATATTTCTCATCTTACTAACTGTGTGGTCTTGGTCAAGTGACTTAAACTCTCTGAGCCTCTTCAGTTAAGCATCTGACTTTTAATTCCCGCTCAGGTCACGACTGCATGGTTGTGGGTCCGAACCCTGCATCGGGCATGGCTGAGCATGGAACAAGCTTGGGATTCTCTCCCTCTCTCTCTCTGTCTCCCCCTCTCTCTCCCTCCCTCTCCCTGTCTCTCCATCTCCCTGTCTCTCCCTCTCCCTCTCTCTCCCTCCCTCTCCCTGTCTCTCCGTCTCCCTGTCTCTGTCTCTCCCTCTCCCTCTTTCTCCCTCTCCCTCTCTCTCTCCTCTCTCTCTCTCTCTCCCTCCCTCTCTGCCTCTCTCTCTGTCTTTCCCTCTCTCTCTCCCTCCCTCTCTCTGTCTCCCTCTCTCGGTCTCTCTCTCTCTCTCTGTCTCCCTCTCTCTCTGTCTCCCTCTCTCTCTCTTTCCCTCTTTCCCTCTCTCTCCCTATCCCTTTCTCTCTCTTCTTCTCTCTCTCCCCCCCCTCCTTCTCTCTCTCTCTTTCCCTCTCTCTCTCTCCCTCCCTCTCTCTCTCTGTCTCCCTCTCTCCCTCTCTCTCTGCCCCTTCCCCACTCACACTCTCTTTCTCTCTCTCAAAATAAATGAGTAAACATTAAACTCTCTGAGCCCCGGTCCGCTCAACCTGCCTCCAGGCGCTGTGAGGACTCCGTGAGCAAATGTCTCCAAGGTCTTCGCCGGGGCCCCCCTGGCGCATGGCTCAGCAGATAGTCTTGTCTCTGCTGTGGCTGCTGTCGCGGGGGCCACACCAGACCCCCACGCCCGGGGCTACCCTGCCAGGTTTCTTCACACCCCGTGCCTCCGTTCGCACGTTGTCCTGCCCACCCACGATTGTCCCCACCTACCCACGGTCGCCAGACCTCGTTCAGGGTACACCCTGAACACCTTTTCCTCGTCCCTTTTCCTCAACCCTAGATTCGTCCTCGCTGCTTCTCCTGGGGCCTCGCGACCCGTCTCCCACCACCAGACTAAGAGCACAGCACCCTGTAACGTCCCACTTGGCACCTCAGCAAGCCCCTGGCGAGCAGGCGGTCGAGAACGTGTATGGAAATGGAGCGTCCCATGTGGAAAAGGGACGGAAGGCCTGGCTGCCTGGATGGGAGGGCTCTGACGTGCCTCCCCCCGGAGTTGTGCCTTTGTCCCACCGTCTTGCATGAAAGTGGCGTATGCTGTGTTTTCACGACGGGGAAATGTCACCTGCAAACTGCGCGGCGAATGTTTGATGGCGCATCTGGCCTGCCGTCTTGACGGGGGCGGCTGAGGAGCCAAGGGCATTTCGTGGCCGGTGCTGGGCCTCCCGCCGGACGTGCTGAGGGGTTCCGGTGTCTCCAAAGCAGGGGGTCCCTGGCCAGGGTCGGGGGGGGGGGTGGGGGAGGCTGCTTCCAGCGCAGGTTCAGGCCTCCTGATTGGTCACCCCGCACACTGCACACTTACCCTCCTCTTTCTGTTCTGGGACTCTGGGCTTCCTTTTTTGTTTCTGGGGATGACCTCACGCCCTCCCACCCCCACCCCGCCCGGCCCCGTCTTCACAGGCAGGTTGTTAGGATCGCAGTTCTATTAACTACCTTCCAAACAGATCCCGAACCAGCCGCTTCTCACCATGCCCGCTGCTTACCTTCTGGTTCCAGCCACCCTTGTCTGTCAGATGCAACAAGCTAGTAGCTTCGTCACTGGATGGGGCCGCCTGCTTCCAATTCACTGCCATATTCTAAGACTATAAATCAAATCAAGCCACTCACTTGTTCTGTAACCCTCTAGTTCTTGACACGCTTATGAAGAAAACCTCAAATCTTGTTGTCCTGTGACCAAGAAGGCTGACTGTCCCAAGACTCACCCCCTGTCTCCAGCTCTAAGACCTCACCTCCTACCACCCTCCTTCTCACTGGTTCTCAGCCATGATGTCTTACTTCCTAGCGCTAGGTCCCTGCCTGGCTCCCTTCTTGGGAACTTTGCGTTGGCCCTTCCCTCTGCCTGGAGTGCTCTTCCCCCGAGAGTCACATTTTCTGACTTCACGTGGGTCTCTGACAGATGTGATGCTGAGGGCAGTCATCCTCGACGACTCAGCCTGTCTTCAGCCCCAATTTCATTTTTTTCAGTGTTTATTGATTTATTTTGAGAGGAGGGAGGAGGGGAAGAGAGAGAGGAAGAGAGAGAATCCCAAGCTGACAGCGCAGAGCCTGATGTAAGGCTTAATCCCACGAACTGTGATATCCTGACCTGAGCTGAAATCAAGAGTTGGACGCTTAACTGACTGGGCCACCCAGGTGCCCCCTAATTTCATTTTTGAAAGCTGTCTATTTATTTATTTTTAAGAGGGAGGGAGGGAGAGAGAGAGAGAGAGAGAGAGAGGGAGAAAATCCCAAGCAGGCTCCTCACTGTCAACACAGAGCCCAATGTGGGGCTTGAACTCACGAAATGTGAGATCCTGACCTGAGCTGAATGAAGTTGGATGCTTAACCAACTGAGGCCCCTCGGGTGCCCCATTTTTAAACTGAGATTATCTACATTTAGGTCTGTCTCCATCTGCCGTCCTCCTCCTCCTCCTCCTCCTCCTCCTCTTCTTCTTCTTCTTCTTCTTCTTCTTCTTCTTCTTCTTCTTCTTAAGTTTATTTATTTATTTTGAAAGAGAGAGAGAGGAGCAGGGTAGGGGCAGAGAGTGGGAGAAAGAGAATCCCAAGCAGGCTCTGCACTGTCAGCACAGAGCTTGATGCAGGGCTCCGACTCAAGAACCGCGAGATCATGACCTGAGCCGAAATCAAGAGTCGGACGCTTGACCGACTGAGCCACCCAGGCGCCCCTGCCTACCTTTCCTTCTATGTGGATAATTCTTTTGTGTCTGTTTCTTCACTAGGATGTAAGTTTTGTGAGTAAGGACTTTGTATGGTTTCTAGATAGATTGTCTAGCACACGGACATGTTCAGTATATATTTATTGAACAGGTGAATGAGCGAAAGGAGATAATGCATGTGGAATCGCCCCGAAAAGTGGAAGCATCACCTCTGGGTTGAGATTGTTGTTCCTTGCCTCTGCCTCCTGTGGCGGTAAAGTCACCTGCTAGTTGAGCCCTGGTTTCTCCCGGGCTAGCAGTAAAAGCCCGGGCTTTGGAACCAATAACTTGGTTCAGATCCCAGCTCTGCGACTTGCTCACTGTGTGGTCTTAGATAAGCTACTGAATCTCTTTCAGCTTTCATCTTCTCTTCAGTAACTAATGCCAATCACGCCTGCCTCAGGGCTGATTGGTGATGCTCAGAGATACAGGCGGTATGTCCCTTGGCCCAGAGTGCCACTCGCACATGACTTCTGCCTTGACATCTGCATTCAGGAGGGACATAATTAGGGATATAGTAGGTCCCCCACCTTGGCCATAAATTCAGTCAATATTCTCCAACTCAGCTCTTCCAATAAATTTGATTTTAAAAAACCCTATTTCATCACTTTTTAAACATGTTTATATATTTTGAGAGAGAGAGAGAAAGAGAGAGAGTGAGTGAGAGAGAGCGAGCGAGCTGGGCAGGGACAGAGAGAAAGGGAGAGAGAGAATCCCAGGCAGGTTCCGCACTGTCAGCACAGAATCTAATGCTCGATATCACAAACCGTGAGATCACGACCTGAGCCGAAATCAAGAGTCAGGTGCTCAACCCACTGAGCCTCCCAAGCGCCCCAAAACCATTTCATCTTTGTCTCTTTTTTTTCAATTAGTTCTGAACCCAGGAGGGGCATTATTTATTTGCCCCCTACATGCATGATCTTATTTGACCTTTACGGCAACTCTGTGAGACAGGGCAGGTATTAGTTTCCTCTCCCTTTCTCAGCTGAGTAAACTAAGGCTTGGGGACGGCGTGTCCTGACTAAGACCACACACTTAACAAGTGGCAGAGCTGGGAGTCCCCGCCGAGCCACCTAGCTCAGAGCCCTAGGTCCTTTCCGTTTGGCCACGGGCGTGTGTGGGCGAGATGCGGTCCATCCCACGTGTCCGGGGAGGGGATGGCGGAGGATAGGACCAGCAGGTCCGCTCCGGTGCTGCTGGGGGCGTCATCGTCAAAGGCACTGGGTCGGAGACCTAGAAATCCAGTTTGGGGCGGAGGAGGGTGCCGGAGTCAGGGGGAGGGAGCAGAAAGGGCACTAGGGACTTTCAGTCCCAGCTGGGGAAGAGCAGAGGGAGCCCATTAGCTGGAGCCCCAGCCGAGGCTAAGCTGCCTGGCTGAAAAGAGACAGGCAGGGGGCCCTGAAGCCAGCCCTTCCCACTGCCAGCAGGAAAGCACTGAGAGCCCGCCTTAGTGGGAAGTCTTGCATAAAGAGAAGAACAGCACCTGGGGAGTCAAAGACTGTGGGGTCTAGGAAAGGCCCCGCTTGCCTCTCACAGACTTAAGTGTCCATTTCTCCAGTGCAGCAATGTGAGGATGGGGGTCAAGATGTTACTGTGATCAGGAGGGCTGACGTTTCCAGCCACGGCCAGCTGTGAGGCTGGACCCTGCTTCGATCGGCCCCCAGGACTTAGTAGCGGAAGGGTGCTCCAGAGGGCCAGCTGTCCCAGTCGGAGCTGGTTTGGACCCTGTGTTTCGCGCCCTGGATCCAGGCTGTGGTTCCCAGCAGAGAACGCCTGTCTCCCAGCTTCACTGCTTCCTCTGATGGCTTCCAGCTCCACCCCCACGGGATACGGCTGTGGGGTTTAGGAGCAAAAGCGGGCTCAGGGCAGGTTTTGGGGAAGCCTCGCATCTCCAGGCTTCCCCACCCCAGGTTTCCTTGGCAGGCCAGGCTTCTTTCTCGTGGACGGCCTGGTCCACTGCACGAGTCCCCCTCCTCCTGTGGCAGGTGACAGGCTTGTGGTTTTAGAGTCAGAAAATGCCAGTGGGCTTTCTGCTGGCTCGAGAAAGTTCCTTAAGGTCTCTCGTTCACAGATTCTTCCCTTGTAAAAATGTGCCTCAGTAAGATTCATCTCTTAGGGTCACTGTGACCCTAGCAGGCCATCACAGCGGTAAATGCATGTTTTCATCCCCCCCGACCCCATACCTTGCCTTTACTCCCCCTACATTTTTTTTTTTAATTTTTTTTTCAACGTTTTTAATTTATTTTTGGGACAGAGAGAGACAGAGCATGAACGGGGGAGGGGCAGAGAGAGAGGGAGACACAGAATCGGAAACAGGCTCCAGGCTCCGAGCCATCAGCCCAGAGCCTGACGCGGGGCTCGAACTCACAGACTGCGAGATCGTGACCTGGCTGAAGTCGGACGCCTAACCGACTGCGCCACCCAGGCGCCCCTACCCCCTACATTTTTTACATGGTGTGGCAATTTTTCACATTTGTTGTTTCCTTGGGTTAAGAAATAGTCTCCAGAAGATCTATATTCTATTTTTGAGATAGAGAGAGTGCAAGCAGGGAGGGGCAGAGAGAGAGGGAGACAGAGAATCCCAAGCAGGCTCCCCACTATCAGGGCAGAGCTGATGCAGGGCTCGAACTCACAAACTGTGAGAGCATGACCAGACCTGAAATCAAGAGCTGGCCACTTAACCAACTGAGCTGCTCAGGTGCCCCCTCCAGAAGATCCATAGACAAGAGTGTTGCAGGGAGGGGCTATACTGGTAAGAGGCATCTACTGAACCCCAACCCCGGGGATAGTTGATCACATGTAGTTAGCTAGGGTTTTTTTTTTTTTAATGTTTATTTATTTATTTTGAGAGAGAGAGAGCAAGTACACACAGGGGAGGGGCAAAGAGAGAGAGGGAGAGAGAGATCCCAAGCAGGCTCTGAGCTGTCAGCACAGAGCCCAACATGGGGCTTGAACTCATGAACTGTGAGATCATGATCTGAGCTGAAGTCAGACACTTAACCGACTGAGCCACCCAGGTGCCCCACACCTAGTTAGCTATTGACAGCAGGGAGGGGACAGACTGGGTAAGCATCGAAACATGTGGGTGGAAAGGCCCAGAACATGGGAGAAGTCTTACCTTAGGAGAAAGAGGTGACAGGAAGAAGCAGCCTGGTGGCCAGGCAAAGCTGTGAAAGGGGTCTCATGATGGAGGAGAGGAGGCAGACACGCACAGGGGTCGGCTTAGGGCTGCTGGCCCCAGCAACTGAACCCGTGATGTTGAGCCTGCGGGGACTCCGGACCGATCTGCTCTGTTGGCCAGCCAGAAGCTCACAGCCATCTTCTGGAAGACTTCATCCAGAAAGTGTTGTGGCTCTCGGCAGTCCTGGGGCAGCTCTGGGCATCTACTGCAGGGCCATTCAGCCCTCACCCCGAGTGCCGCTGTGTCCCCAGTGCCCAGCCAGTGCCTGGCACAGGCATGATTGTGCCGGTGGTCAACACATGGCCCTGCCCCCCAGGAGCTCTCGGCAGGTCCCAGCAGGACCAGGCTTCAGACACCAGCCAGCCTCACCTCCTGCCTTGGTCACACTGAGCCACTTTGTCTCCTGCAATGTGCTGCTTGGGGTAATGAAATAGTCATAATGAAACCCTGAATATTTAAAGCTCAGAGAGCCGCAGCCCTGTACCATGCTGAGCTAAAAATAAATCATCCTGGAGAAGGCCTCACTGGGCTCCATTTTCTCTGCTTTACCCGCCTTGCCTGTTGGAGCTTTACTTTGTGTGTCGATTGGAGGCTGTGTTTGATAGATCTCTTAGCGCTTCCATTCATTTTCCTTGAGTAAATTAAACAAAAAATTTTGAGGGCCTTAGCTGGGCCAGCCAGACAGGGATTTCTGTCTGTTTTGTTCATGGCTGTAGAACCAATGCTTAAAATGTGCTGGCCCGTAGAAGGGGATCCATAACCTGTCGCCTCGGATGTAGCCCTATGACAGGTCCGTATTATTCTCTTTTACATAGTGTAAGCCAAGGTCACCATGTGCCCCTGTAGGGGCCCCCCGAGATGTTATCCTAAATGGACAGCCCACTTTGCCTATTGGCCGAATCCGTGTACATGTTTCTGATATTTCATGGTCCACTTGTGGGGAACAAAATGGAGGGAGTAGTAAAATTAGGGGTAGATTGCCCTCCCAATACTTTGTTTTGAGCCTTAGAAGGACTGTCCTTAGTTTCTTTCAAAAGTGGATCTACCTAAACCTAAGGCCAGATGTATCAGGGATATTCTTCACGATGGAGTTGACTTCCTCCACCTTTTTTTTTTTTTTAAGTTTATTTATTTTGAGAGAGAGAGAGAGAGAGCAAGTATAAGCAGGGGAGGGGCAGAGAGAGGGAGAGACAGAATCCCAAGCAGTCTCTGCCCTGTCAGCGCAGGGCCTGACGTGGGGCTTGAACTCATGACCCATCAGACCATGACCTGAGCCGAGATCAAGAGTCAGATGCTTAACTGAACCACCCACGTGCCCCCCCCCCCCCGCCCTCTTACTTCTGCCTTCTGTTAGATCTGACGCTGTCACGGGGCATCATGCCAATTCCTACCTGGGAACCAGCAAGTTCTGATGGTATTGGGGGTTGAAGATAAGGAGTCGTTGCCTCCTGTGAGAGGCGAGGGGGAGCCAGGCATGTCATGGCTGCAAGGACCTTGGACCAGCGGTTCTCCAAGTGCTTCCCGAGACCAGCAGTGTCAACACCACCTGGGGAACTTCTTCCAGTTGCAGAGTCTCGGGTCCCACTCTGGACGTGCTGATTGAGAAACTCGGGGGAGGGCCCAGCTGTTTGTGTTTGGACAAGTCCTCCACGTGGTTCTTGGGCACACTAAGCTTGCCCTGGACCACGCTGCTGTGGACCAGGGTCTCTCGACATCAGCACCACAGACATTTGGGGCCGGATAATCCTTTGTTGTGGAGGCTGTTCTGTGCATTGTAGGATGTTTAGAGCATCCCAGGGCCTCTCCCCACTGGGTGCCAATAGCACCTCACCATTGTGACAACCCAGAGTGTCTCCAGACATTGCCAAATGTCCCCGATGAGGCAAAAAGCATCCTTTTGAGAACTAGGGGTGGTCCAGACCCTTGCTTCGGAAAATGTGGCCAGTGGCCCAGTAACATCGGCCTCACCTAGGAACTTGGTAGAACATCTCGGAACTTGGTAGGCCCCACCCCAAATATCCTGAATCAGAACCTGCCTTTGCCAAGGTCCTCAGGTGACCTGTCTGCAGTTGGGGGTTGGCAAACCCTGACCTAGAGGGAGCGACCTCCTCAAGGTCATGTCTCCGAGGTCATGTCCGGGTGCTTCTTTGCTTCGGTTATTTCTGAAGTTTGACAGACTTCCTGCTGGATCCTGAGGCCACAGTTTTCGGGGGCCCCCTGGCTCAGAGGGACCCCTGACGGTGAGCCAGACTTTCACCTGCCATGGGGATGGCAGTGTCTGTAGTGACTGGCACACACAGCGATTTTGAGATTCAGCTAGATATGTTGTGGACTGTCCCTCAGTTAGCATTTGTCTGATGTTTTTCTCATGATCAGATTGGGGTCTGGGTTTGGTGGGGAAACCACAGAGATAAAGGGTCACTTAGCTCGCATCGTGTCATAGTGTAGTTTTTACTTCTTTTCCCCGGTAACTGATTATATTTTCCAAAAACCAGAATGCTCAGGTACCCACTCCCCCCAGCAACAGAGTAACTTTACCTTGTCTTGCTGGTTGCAAAGCAAATCTTGTATAATAAAGTGCTTTTGCAGCATTCCAGCGTCTTCTGCCCAGAGTCCCCTACGGGCCAATGAAAGCAGCCAGGCGCTGTGAGAGCCGAGAGGTGACACCAAGTCCCGCCTTTCTTTCGTTAATGGGGAGTGATAGGCACAGCCCTTCTCTAATGAGCAGCCAGCCGCTCAGCAATTTTCCTTTTACGGTTCCGTTTCTGATCACTGCACCATACTAATTAGGCAGGTTGACAGCAGGCTCCCGGAGAACAAAGGCTGGTTCCGTACAAAGGCAGTAAGAGGATTCGAAAGCCCTGTGAGGGGTGAGGTCCCCGCGTGGTACATTCTGGCCTGGTCCCCTCGGGTGCCCGGGACAGAATCTCCTCCCGGTGCAGCGTTAACCGCCCTGGGGAATTCTCTCCAGCAGAACACTTTGTTGCCTTTTCGATGAATTTCCAACAGCCCTTCCTTACAACACCCTCCCTCTCATGCCCTACGGAGAAGGCATCAGATGAAAACATCTCCCCTACTGGCCTGACAGACTTGACCAAACTTCCTTTGCTTGAAGAAACACCACTGAGTTAAGATAGTAAAGATTTCTGTTCTGGTGCAAATGTTGTGTGAAGTCAGTGTATTCGTTTTCCATGGCTGCTGTTACAAATCAGCACAAACTTAGTAGATTAAAACTTTGCAAATCTATTATCACTGCAGTCTGGAGGTCGGAAGTCCGAAATGGGTCTGATGGGCTAAAATCAAGGTGTTGGTGGGGCTTCGTTCCTTCTGGTGGTCGGAGGAGAATCAAATCCCTTGCCTTTTCAGCTTCTAGAGGCTGCTTGCGTTCCTTGGCATCCTCCCCACCCTCGAGGTACACTATCCCAGCCTCTGCTTCTACCATCACATTTCTTCCCTGACTTGGATGTTTCTACCTCGTTCTTGTAAGGACCCTACGATTCCACTGGGCCCCCTCGGTGAATCCAGGATAATTGCCCCATCCCAAGATACTTAATCACATCCGCAAAGTCCTTTTTGCCATGGGTGGTAGCATATCCATACGTTCCTGGGATTAGGATTTGGACATCTCTGATGGGGGCGTCGTTTGGCCTGCTGCACCCGATTTATTCTTCTGATTAATGGCAATAATAACAGTATCTATAATAGGCACTAAATTGTGAGTTCTAAATTAGATCCTATATGTCCTTTGTTTGGCACAGACCCTGGCACATAGTAAGCCCTGGTAACTGTTAACGAGTTATTATTGGAATATTGAGTACACTATTATTGGGATATGGAGTATTGGAAATTGAGAGAGTTCTCTGTCATTGCCATGTTGGTGGTAGTTCCATTGGCCAGTTGTCTGGAAAGGCCAGGAGGTGATCGCAAACGGAGTGGGTCTGGTTTACCAGGGGACCTGGGGAGAAGCACCAAGAAGGTTGGGAATGCGGGAGTTGTCTAGGGTAGGACAGATCTCAGCGGGGCTTTGTCAAGAGCAGGCACTGGGTAACATGGGTGGGGAGAGCGGGATATGCAGGGCTGTGTGAGGCGCACCGTGAGGAGGGAAGGGATGAGACCATGCAAGAGAATCGACGTTTGCTTAACTCTTTGACTCTAACACTTTTCTCAAGTCTCCCTGACCGCTAGTTGGCGATGGCTAATCTCAGATGTCTGCTGCCTTAGCGCCTAGCTCCTGGAAGCTCCACTGCAACCTGCTTGTCCTTCAAGGTCCAGCTCAAGCATTGCCTCCTCCAAGAAGCCTTGGCTAATCATTCAGTAAGCAGGCTTCTTTCTTCTCCTCCAAACACCAGCAATGCTTTGCTCCGAGCCACTGCTGTGGCAGGCCCTAGTCTAGTTTTTAACAACTAGATCATAAAACACTTTGTGGGCCTTTTGTGTCACCTTCGGTGTCCAGCTCGAGGCGTGGTTGGCAGCTATCAAAGTGACCCACACTGAGCTCCCCTCCACTCCCCTCTGCAATTCAGCATCCGCCTGTGGTTTCCTGTTCTGTGTTTAAAACCCTCTTCTTTTCCAGCCCCCTAAGCATGAAACCTCCATCCCTTTTTATCCTGCCCCCTTTATCCTCCATAACTTGGTGGTAACAAAGTGTTGATGATTCTTTCTTCTTAACAAAGATACTGGGTGAGTTTTGCACCCAGGCAGGTTTGGGAAAATGCTGGCATAGTGAACGGTCCTGAGAATCCGGACTCCAGGGGGCTGGTCCCTTTTCCACCCTCACGGAGCCACGTGACCGTGGGCCAGCGCCCCTCCACCTCTGGCCTCCATCTTCCCCTTCCCTCTGTACATCAGGGGAACACTGGGCTGGGTCGGCTCAGAGGCCCCATTCTCAGGTCTGTTGACGGCCCACTTGTCCCTGGGGAGGTGGGAGAGGACAGAGCTGGGTTCAGACATCTTAAGTTAGAGCCAGGCTTTCTCTCTGCAGAGGATGAAGTTACTGATTAGGGAGCAATTTGTTCAGGAGACACAGAGGATAATTAGCAAGAGAAGAGGCAGTGCATCGGGAAAGGAGTTTTTCTAGTCCCTTAGGCATTGATCAGTCAATTCCAGGAGCACTACACTGTCTGGGCAGGACTTTGGTGGGGAGCTAAACTCAGCAGCTTTGGAGGCACTAAATAGATTACTGCGAGGAGGCAGATCGTGGTTGAGTTTTCCTTGGGGGCTGTTCGGCACCCAAGAGGAACAACGGGCATGTTCTTTCACTCTCCTTTTAACATTTATTCATGCACGAGAACAGGTTTGAGTGCCTCGTATGTAGAAGATAATGTCAGTAGCAGAAGCAGCCCCACTGTCTTCCCTAACTGGTAGAAACTGTTAACACAGTGGGGTGCCTGGTGGCTCAGTCAGTTAAGCTTCCAACTTCGGCTCAGGTCATGATCTCATAGTTCGCAGGTTTGAGCCCCGTGTCAGGCTCTATGCTGACAGCTCAGAGCCTGGAGCCTGCTTCGGATTCTGTGTCTCTGTCTCTCTCTGCCCCTCCCCTGCTCACACCCTGTCTCTGTCTGTCTCAAAAATAAATAAACATTAAAAAAAAAAAAAAGAAAATGGATGATGTTTGATTTTGTCTGGAACACAACGCGCTACACAACACGAAACAGAATTAGAAAAACGGGTCAGTTTCAGCTTGTTTGAGACCCAAAAAGATGTTGGATTTAATTTGCCAACAATGGGGCGACACTGAAGTTTCTTTGGGGCACAGAATAGCATGATGTGTAGAGTTCTACATCAGTTAATGAGCGAGAAGGAGCATACTCCCATCTTGTTCTGAGATGAAACCAAGAAACTGTACAAAAGGCAAAGGATGACGGTGTCTCACATTCCTCTGAGTTCTGTGAAAAGTAAGAACTGGCCAGGCCCAGCTCCGTGCCCCCATTTCTGAAATCCCTCAGGGTTCCCAGGGCTGTGGAGCGAGGGGAGGTGTGACAAGAAGCTGTTTTCCCCAAATCACTCAGCTGCCAGGTGCCGCATGCATCTGGTTCAGGAGAAAACAAGCACATGGAGAGCTGTTTGTTCCCGAGTTCCCTCTAGGTGGCCAGAAACAGCTCTGATGATGGTGAAATGAAAAAGAAAAAAAAAAAAAAAAAAAAAAAGAAGAAGAAAGAAAGAAAGAGAAAGCATTTCAGAAGTACTCAGCTGCTTAGCAGTGTTTGTGGCTGTCTGAAAAGATTTCTTCAGGAGAAATGCCTGGGTGACTTAGTCGGTTGAGTGTCCGACTTTGGCTCAGGTCATGATCTCAAGGTCCGTGAGTTCGAGCCCCGCGTTGGGGTCTGTGCTGACAGCTCGGAGCCTGGAGCCTGTTTCAGATTCTGTGTCTCCCTCTCTCTCTGCTCCTCCCCGGCCTGTGCTCTGTCTCTGTCTCTCTCAAAAATAAATAAACATTAGAAAACACAAAACACTGTTTGCCAATGAATAGTCCTTGGGGTTGCAGATGTGCTTATTGGAGAGCAATTTCTTCATTTTTCTCTCATGTACCGCATCTCACAAGAGAGACACAAGAAAGACACAAGAAAGAGGGACACTGGATCTGGGATGCTCAGCATTGAGAGGGAAGAAAACTGGCCCCAACCAGTCAGTCCTGGTCAATGTGCTCTGTGCAACTCCTCATCCCTTCTGATTCTCCTGTAGATGAACTAACAGAGCTGGCTGACACAGGGTGTCTGGTCCCCTGGAGACTCAGGAGGGGGTGGGGGTGGGGACAATGATTACCAGCGTAACCCCAAACAACCACAGGGGGGTGGTGAGTTAAAGTTGCTCAAAGCAAAAAAAGAGAAAGCCAGAATTCATTTAAATTAGTGAGTTTTGGGGGAGCCTGAGTGGCTCAGTCAGTTAAGCATCCAACTTCGGCTCAGGTCATGATCTCATG
The DNA here is from genome assembly GCF_018350195.1 of Panthera tigris. NCBI lineage: Eukaryota > Metazoa > Chordata > Mammalia > Carnivora > Felidae > Panthera > Panthera tigris. Next base: position 60,098,833 of record NC_056678.1, on the reverse strand, counting down.
GTTTGTGGGTTCGAGCCCTGCATTGGGCTCTGTACTGACAGCTCAGAGCCTGGAGCCTGCTTCGGATTCTGTGTCTCCCTCTCTCTCTGCCCCTCCCCTGCTTGTGCTCTCTGTCTTTCAAAAATAAATAAACATTAAAAAAAAGAAGAAGAAAGTAGTGAGTTTTGAAAGTTTGGATGAGTGGAAGTGGTTATAACCCATCAGATTTACCTGCAGGTTTAACAAAAACTTTTTATGATAGAAAATTTGAAACATATATAGAATAAACAGGAGTGATGTCACCAAAAAGGACAGGATCGTGAACTCAGAAACTTTCTTGACTAAAGCAATGAGTAAGCAGACAAAAGCTGCAAGAATCAACTTTTTCAGACCTCTGGAACCCTAATAAAATACTTACAATGGCCAGGGGAGTGCTTAGTGAAGAAAGAAGCTGCTGAATTTCAGGAAGAGAGCACTGTGTTGTGTTAAGTTACCCATTTCCCAACCCCCGCTCCTCAGCTGGGCAGCCTGTGTGAGAGGGCGCAAGCAGACCTTATTTTCAAAAGGTTGGGGTGTATGATTTGACCTGTCTAGTGCCTTCCTGAAGAGAGGCTGAATGATTTTTGTTTCTCCTGCCTTCTCAGGGCTGAAGCGGCTTCCCTGGGTGGTGGTTGTTGAAAGCACTTAAAGGCAAATATACTAGCCGCAGCCACCCACCGCAGGAGATAATATTCAGGGCAGGCAGAGATGGAGAGGAAATCCCAGAAAGGAAAAGACTGGGGAAGGAGATACAGAATAAGGGCCTTGAAAAACCTCTGTCTATTGGGGCATGTAGAAGGTCACACACTTGCCCAGGGCTGGACACACGCTGAGAAAAGACCTGGGAAGTCCCTAAGCTTTCACTGCTGCAAAGCTAACTTTTAGGTTTCATCCTACAGGAAGTGAAGGCTAAGGCAGAGTTGTAAATGCCCAGCTAAGTCCTGAAGGAATAGCACACTGTCAGTATGCAATTTTTCTTTTTTTACATTTTTCCCCCTTCAGGTGTTTAAGGACATCTCGGTCAAATCAGGAGCTAAGCCCTAAGCCAACAGAACAGACTTCAGTGGCCACACTTTACAAAGAATGTAGTCTTGGCATTTACGTAGCAAATCAGATGGTACGTTTCCATTACCGAGTGTCAACAGTCATCAATACTTTGCCATTGCCATCCTTGCTTCATCCATCCCTCTACCTGCTCCTCAGCTTACACTCAGTTTTATTATCCTTTTATAGTTGTAACATTTATATACAACAAAATGCATACATTTTACCAGTTTGCTTTGACAGATAAATACGTCCCTGTAACCCAAATCCTTATCATGATATAGAACTTTTCTATCCTCCCAGAAAGTCGTTTATGGCCTTCCTAGTAAACCCCTTGGATTTATTTTTTCATGCAGCACATGCTCTAATCTCTTATCTTGTCCTCTGCCTTGTACCTGCCCCTCCACCCAAGACTGGCAATCACTGCTTGAAGGAGCCGCTGTTGCAGATGGGAATGTGGGAAGCCTCTTACGTTGTCTGTCTGACACATCCACGGTTCCTTGTACAAGAAGAGTAAATATGCATGAAAGCTTTGGGGGAAATGGCCAGAAGTAAGTAGTGTGCTGAAGAGATTTGGCAGATTATGTCACTGTAGGGTATGACTGATGGAAGGATAGCGATAGCGCTGTCAGCTGTAGCAGGGGGCTTCTGAATGGGAAACATTGGAAGCAATGTTTGGAGACCCTGGAATGGTTTAAATCTTTCCAGCCCTTTCATATACCATTCCTTTTTTCCTGTATCACCTCTTATCAGACTACCTCTTAATTATTCCTCAAGACTTAGCTCAGCATTCCTGATTAGACCAGATATTCTCCTTTTTACTCCCAATATGCATTTCTATTATGATGGCACATCATATTTTTATTAAAAATTTTTAAATGTTTATTTATTTATCTATTTATTTATTTGAGAGAGAGAGCTGGGGAGGGGCAGAGAGAGATAGATAGAGAGAAATCCCAAGCAGGCTCTGCACCATCAGTGCAGACCCTGATGCGGGGCTCAAAACTCACGAATTGTGAGATCGTGACCTGAGCCGAAACCAAAAGACGCTTAACCCACTGAGCCACCCAGGCACCTCGATAGCACATCATATTAAAACTGAATATATTGGTGTCCTGGAACAGACAAGCTTTTTGAAGTCAGGATCTCAGTCTTCTTTATCTTGGTATCTTTTAGCCTCTAGATGGCTGGTACGTAGTAAGCACAGACTACATGTTTTAAAAATGGGTTCATATTGCAAATGTGGCTTTTTACGTTACCTCAGTCAACGGGCCATTTCGTGGGTTATCTCAGACAGCTGTATTGAAAGAGCGTGCCATTTATCACAAGAGGAGCTTGATGAGTCTATGGGTCTGAATCAGTTTTGATAATGTTGGGGGGGGTGTATGCAAAGGATATCTAATTTTGAAACCTGATGCACTCTACTGAAATGTAAGCTCCTAAAAGTCAGGAACAGTCTTACTGTTGTGTCTTCAGTAAAATGCCAAGTATGTCTCAAGGACCCACTAATGCTAGCAATGCCTTGTCACAGGGCAGCTGGGAAGTCGCTTCTCATGGTGCTCAAAATTGAAGGAAACCTTATAGCTTCCCTGCCTTCTCTCCCCCCACATATCCCATCACCCTCCCCGAGAATTTGGGATAGCAGTGTGTGTATGAGCCATAAGCTAGCTTTCTTAGTTTGAGACCTACTTCTTTCAGTCAATGAGGGGCCTGGCCTACCAGGCTGATAAAGGCTCTTATTCTATTTATCAAAGAGTAAACTTTCCTCACCTTCCATTGTGACTCCTTTTGGAAGGTTCCTGGTTTCCTCTCCACCTTGTAGCAGGGAGCTGGCTCTGAGGCAAAATCTGAAGCAGGCTTTGTGGAGATGGGCTGAACAGGGCAGCTAGGAGGTTGGCAGGAAGTTATTTTTGGTCATTTATGACTGAGAAGGATCTTGGCCTGAGTTCCCTAGGAAACAGAGCCTGAGGCAAAACTTATGAGCTAATGCTTATAGGGGTGCAGGCATGCAGCCCTAGGGAAGTGAGAGTGAGGGGGAAGAGAAATGGTGCAAAATAGAAGGGACAACAAATGGGAGGAAGAGTGTTACTAAACAGGCTACAGTTTAACCGAGAAGCATTAGTATTGATCCATCAAATGGGAAGCCTCTGGAGGGGTTGTACAGAAATACTGAGTCTGGTAGTAGTCTATTGGGAGGAGGGAAGGAGAAGAATTGATCCACTGTCTCCTTCCTGTCTTCTTGCTCTGATCAGCCAAAGTTTCCCTCATGGGGCCTTAATTCCCTTGTATTCTCAGGCTGTGTTACCTGCCCCTGTGGGCGGCTGCTGGGGAAGCCACATCCCATGACTTGGCGATGGTGGTGGGAACCAGAGGCATGCCCTCCCTCCCTGCCTGCCTGTAGAAGATGCGTGTGGGCCAGCCAGTGTGCATGCCAAGCGGCTCAGTGGGATCCAGTGGGTTCTGCAGCGTGGGAGGCGGGGTGCATGAAGCATGGAGCATGACATGTGAGAGACTGAGCCTGGAGCAACGTGAGGGACCAGAAGCAGCAGCAGCGGTAGGCCCAGCTGCCTGTGCTGACGAAGGGGACATGATGATTGAAAGGAGACAGAAAGAAGCAGGGACCGGGTTCCTCTGAGAGCCAAGGATGCAACTGTGGTGTTGGCTCTTTGCCTCTTGCTAATGGATTATGAGCTCCTGGAGGGCTGGGACCATTTTCAGGTCCTGACCCCGAGTGCAGCATCTGACACACAGTCTGGGCTCTGCAAACAAAGTGAGGAGGGGACAGAGTGAGTCTACTTAGGAAAAGGCCATCCATATCGTACCACACAGCACCTGAGCAGGGTAAATGACTCCGGTACAGATGGAGTTCTGCCATGGTTTCCACAGCCAGGAAGGGAGGGGTCGTCCCAGTGCTGCTGGCTGCCTGTGCAGTGTTGTGATTTACAGGATTTTATGGCCCTGTTTTCAGATGTTCACTCACCGTTTACTGCTCTGCTGCTAATAAATATCTGTCATAAATGATAAACGGGGCAACTCGAGGGGGACGTGGGAGCCATGTTTAAAGAGACTTGTTCTGCAGAATAACCAACCCTGACTATGGATTAGGTGGCCCCAAATTTATTTTTTAAAGTCTGTTTGTCTTTATTGTTTATGTGACTGGACTCCAAGAGAAGCAAACTGCCTAGCTTTGTGGAAATCTGAAAGGGATGGGCTGCCGGGCTGGCAGGGAACTGTCCAAGGTACTGAATGGTGACTGCTGGGGTTGCTAGGCACCGCTGGCCATCCTTCCAGGGTGTCCGGCAAGATTTTGTCAGGAGGAAATGGGAGCCCTCCTGGCGGGCAGATTTCCTAAGGCTCCAGGACAGTGAAATACCACATTCCTCTGTGCTCAGCTGTTTGGCTGGAATATTAGTTTAGACAACCGGCGACAGCTTGGCCCTCATGGTACAGCAACAGGTGCTTCAGGCCACGACCGAGAAACTTCTCTCATGACCCTGTGCTTCTAAGACATAGCTGGTGCTGTGTGCCACCAGTCTGTGGATTCAGAGTCTTCTACTGGCACCCTCTTGACCCTTCCTCAGATATTCCTCCTCTCCCTTTCTCCTTTTTCCCCCTCCCCTTTCCCATGCCCTATCTGTCCCTCCCATCTCCTCTTTACCATATCCAAGCTTCACACCTGCTACATGCTGGAGGGCATGGGAGAAATGGGAGAAGGGCCAGAATGCAGGCCGCTTGCAGGTGGTTATTGTGTTTTTTAGAGTGGAAGGAAAGAAAACACTCCAAGGAAACTGAAAAGCTTCAAAGTGACTGGCAACTGGGAAGAGGCCAGTTTGGGCTTGCCAACTTTGGATTCAGGCAGATATGAGGCAGCTGGTGAAATGCCTTTTGCCCCTGACACTGGCATTTCAAGAGAAATGTGGAAAATGTAGACATGCCAGTCCATTCTATCTTAGAGAGGCAATAGTTTTCAATTCCTTGAATGGAGGTTTTCATTTGAAAATGGGAAGAGATGTACTTTATTTCGATGTTGTCATCAAAATGGAAAGAGAAAGTTCTATAGTCCTGGCAGGAACTTGGAGCTCTGAGAAGCAGAGTTCCTTGGTTTAGGACAACTCAGCATCCCTGGGTGTTGGGTTGAGCCTCCTTGGGGTCTAAAGAGGACAATCAGGTTGTGCAGTCATAGCTCAAGGGCCTGGCCTCTTTCTTCAAGTCACTGTATGCAGCAATGTGTGACTTCTGGACGGGGTTGGCACACTTCCAGAGATGGGAGCCAAGGTTATAGCCTCTTGTATTGTAGGGGGAAGTGACTTTGGCAGCTGCATGGAGGATGAAAGAGAAACTACAAATACACACCCCTCCCAATGTTAAAATATTATTCACACAATTCAACCAACTATAGAGTCATCTGGGTAAAAAATGTTCTTCTTTTATTTTTTTTATTTTTTTTTCAACGTTTTTTATTTATTTTTGGGACAGAGAGAGACAGAGCATGAACGGGGGAGGGGCAGAGAGAGAGGGAGACACAGAATCGGAAACAGGCTCCAGGCTCCGAGCCATCAGCCCAGAGCCTGACGCGGGGCTCAAACTCACGGACCGCGAGATCGTGACCTGGCTGAAGTCGGACGCTTAACCGACTGCGCCACCCAGGCGCCCCAAAAATGTTCTTCTTTTAAAATTTAAATATTCCCAGAGGGTGGGTGATGGGTATTGAGGAGGGCACCTTTTGGGATGAGCACTGGGTGTTGTATGGAAACCAATTTGACAATAAACTTCATATATTGAAAAAAAATAAAAAAAAAAATTCCCTGGAAGGGCCAAGACTCACACCTAACCAAAGTTCCTCAGCATTATTTATACTGAGCAGCTGAGGTTCTGGGGCCTCTTCCCAGTTGGAATGGCCCATGGGATGCAGGGAAGGAGGCAGCTGCCAGCCATATCACTTCCTCTGGCACTAAGACTTCTGAGATGTTGGTAAGCTCTAGCTCCTACCTTAATCCTGCAGGTGAGCTAAAATTTCCACAGCTCTGGGACCACAGGAAAGAGGAAGTGTTGGCAGCTTCTGACTTTATCTTTTTATGTTTTGGCAACATGGTGTAAGAACACAGACCTTGTAATCACAGACTTATGTTCAAATCTCAGCTTCCCTGCTCAATAGTGAGGAAGACCATTTATCTTTATCTATCAAATGAGAAGAAAGATGTCACCCCTGATGTGTTGTGGGGTTCAGAGAGATGGCATGTCAGAAGCACCTGGCACACAGTAGGTTTGTGTCAAGGGTTAGATTCTCAGCAGGAAAAGAAATCATACTCTCCATCAATAATGGTGAGTTTCTTCTTTTCAAATGGATGCTTTTTATTTGTGTTTCATGTCTTATTAGATTGTCTAGCCATTTATGACCAAAATATTAAACTGTAATGAAAACAGTGGACATCTTTGTTTAGGGTCTCTAATAATTTATACACAAAAATGATGTCCCTTGGAAATAGGAACTCTTTATTCTGTTGAGAAACAACACATCTACTCTCACATCTTAAGATGTTTATTTAGAATGCATCCAAATATTATTAAATGCCCTTTTCACACCTTTTGTCATATATAACTTGTGGTATAATATACTCATAGATTTCCTTTTTTATTTATTATTTTTATTATTTATGTATTTATTTTTAATGTTTATTCGGTTTTGAGAGACAGAGCGTGAGCCAAGGAGGAGCAGAGAGAGAGGGAGACACAGGATCTGAAGCAGGCTCCAAGCTCTGAGCTGTCAGCACAGAACCTGATGCAGGGCTCAAACTCACGAGCCCCGAGATCATGACTTGAGATGAAGTTGGACACTTACTGACTGAGTCACCCAAGTGCCCCAGAATTATATTCCTATAGCATAAGTCAAGTTATGTCTCTTTCCTTCTTAAACACTTCTAGCATTCCATTGTAAGGAGAATAAAGTAAAATTGCTTGTAAGACCTGTAAGACCTTTTATTATTTAACCTCCACCTAGCTCTCTCTCCACTTTTCCCTCTTGCTCCCTAGATCTAGCAGCATTGGTTTTAAACATACCAACCTTACTGTCATGGGGGGGGCATATTCTTCCCCCCAGATCTTTTCTGAGCTACCTCTTTCTCATCATTCATAACCCAACTCAAATGTCACCTTCCCAGAGAACGTCTTCTTGAGGTTTGTATAGTTAGGCAGCTTTGCAATTCCTCTATATCATTCTATTTTATTTTCTTCTTAGGATTTAGTGGTGCCTAAAATTACTTTATTGCATTTTTTGTTTGTTTATGTGCTGATTGTCTATCTCTTCCTGCTGAAATGCAGGTGCCTTGAGGGTGAATATTTCTGCTCTGTCCTGGTCACTGCTCCTAAGAACCTGCTGACTGGTAAATGATGGGTGCTAAGTAAATAGATTCACAAGTGAAATTGGCCTCTTACATTCTTTACCTTTTCACTTTTGGTCCTTTGTCATCTTACAATAACTGCAAAGCCTTGATTGGATTTCTTGTCATCTTTTTCTTTGCCTGGGATCACCTTACATAGCAAAGGACCCTCAGAGTGGAATGGGACCTTATAGATCATTTAATTCTCGGACTTATTCAGAGCAGGAAAACTTCTGTCCCATCCTGGAAATGACCATCCAACCTCTGCAGATATTTTTAGGAGATGATAAAATTATGGAATTGCTCTATTTCATTTCTTACTTTTCAGGGGGTAAGATTATTGCAATGGGGAGGCACAAGGACCTTTTGAGACCAATGATAGGGAGACACGAGGTAAGCCATAGGATCTCTACTCAAATAAGGGAGGTGATGCCTGACCTGAGTTATGTTTAATCTGCCATAAATGTTTCTGAGCCATGGCAAGGAGCCCTGGTTAGTGGTAGACAAGTCTCCCAGGACCTGAGCGGTTATGACTAGTGCCCTGTTGTATCCTCTAAGCTTAGTGTGGGGTTTCCTGTGCTCACACATAGATATATAATTCCCTTTTCTCTTCTTTCTTTCCTGCACTTACTACATCTTTCTTCCTTTATCTCAAAAACATTTTATTATTTATATATCACCCTTATGGCGCTTTAGGATCTGGAGGATATTGGAAAAGAAGCAAACTAAAAAAAGTCATCCAGATGACTACCCACCTCTGTGAAGGAATTTCCCGCTTGGTGGTACCATTACTCATGAGGTCTCTGTTTTTATTTCCCCCCTAGAGTGTGAGCCACTGGGAGAGGGATAGTGTCTTACTTGTCTTTGGATGCTCAGGGCCATCTTACTGTCTGTCTCAGAACAGAGACTAGATTCGTATTGGCTAAAAAGACTCACATTGTTAGACCACCAGTGGCAGCATGGGTATGTATGTGGCACCCCAGAAAACACACAGGTTCCCCATTTGGTCAGACTAAGGTTTGAACCTTGAAGCTGCTATTTTACTGCTTGTGTGATCTTGGGCATGTTGCTTTAGTATTTTAGGGGCTTTCCTTTTTTTGTTTTCCCATGTAAAATGGGCACCATAAAACCTACACCTCATAGGGTTGTAGCGAGGATTAACCAAAAAAAAAAAAAAAAAAAAAGATTTGTAAAGTGCCTGCAGTTAGTAGGTGCTCCATGACCAGCGACTACTATTATTAATGTTTTATGATCTCCCAGACTTCCGAGCAGGGCTCAGTTTATTTATCCTGACTAATTATCCTCGGCAAGGAGGCTTCCCAATACCCTCGTCAGTCGTAATTACCCGGGTGAAGTCATCCACAGGGCGCAGAGTTACCATCTGCTCAGAGGCCTCCCGGGCTGGGCTCCTCTCCCCCTTCTGGAGCCTGGGAGCAGATGTGGGAGGCTGAGCAGGCAAGACTTCCGCTGCTGCTGTTAGCAGCTGAATTTCTGGAATACCTGCTAATAGCTCAACTCAGAAAGCTAGAGCAGCTGTATATTTCCTTGGCTCCTGCCAGGGCTTTTTTGTACATGTGGGAAGCCCCTTTTTCGTTCCTGACCACTCCCTACCTACTTTCTTTTCTTTTGGGATTACTGGAATTTTCTGTCAATGATGGTAATACAAGAAAGGAGAGTGCTGTGGGCATGGGGACTTTTGTAGGAGGAGGACACCCAGGGCAGGGGGAGAAAGAAGTAGGGATCGTAGTGCAGGGTGGGCCCCGGAAAAATGGCCTTTGGGGCATTCCATGTCAGTCTCCAGGAGATGCATGGTATTGGAAGAAGAGTAAATGGGGTCAGGAGGTCTAGGAGGGTGAGCCAGCATTCTTGTTAATGCATCTGGGACTGTGGGCAAGTTACTTCCATCCCTGGGACTCAGTGTCCTCCTATATATAATGAGGGGTTGACCTAAATGACTTCCAAGGTCAACCAGTCTCTTTGAGGTCTAAAGGCCAATGATTCTCTTTCCTTATTTCTGGGTCTCTTTCCCCATTATCCCAAATAATGGTGAAGGGGGCCTAATTCTATGCCACATTTCCTAGGTTACGAATCTTCTATTAGATGTTAGATGATGAAGGCTTACATGGTCATATAATAAACTTATTTTTGTTTCCTAGAGGCCTTTCTTGGACAGGTATAATATTTCCCAACATAATAGGTAGAATTTCCAGACCCTACACCAAGAGTGGGTGACTAGTGCATGAGTATGTGTTTGTGTGAGAGAGAGAGAGATAGAAAGAGAGAGAGTAAATGCCAGGGCTGGAGGGGCATGGTAAGAAAGCAGAGGCCTTGCTTCTCATCCCTTAGATCTTGCCATGGTCACTAAGCTAGGGCATCTGTGTGTCCATGTGTGGCCTGACTAAGGCTATCTTGTAACAACAATGTCCATGCTTGTCACTTGAGTGCCTGTTGTGTACCAGGCGTTTGCACAGACTAGTCTCTGATCCTCACGGGAACCCTGCAAGGTGAGAATGACAGTATTTATCACTTACAATTTCAGCTATTCTCAAACAACCTGGAGGGCCTTGGGGTGTAGCAATCTGTGGTGTTGATGAGGCTGAGTCTGTCTGTGCACTGTGAGGTTGGGTGCAGAGGGGGTTTCTCAGCTGGTGAGGGAAGCTTTCTGACCGCTCAGTGCCTGCACCTTAACCCATCAAGAAGCCATAGCTCGTTAAATGATAACCGTTTAGTGTCTTGATGAAAAATAGTCTCTGAAAGAAAGCAACAACTAGTGTTGAGGATGGAGGGGGGGAAGTGAATGTTAGGACTTTGGGCCAGAAAATAGAAATTTGAGATAAAGACTGGAAGGTTAGTAGTGGCTTAGATTTATAATGTGACTGAGAGAGCTCGCCATATTTTCTATCTAGATTCATGAATGCTGGTTTAGGGAATGTTCCAGCAAATGATGTGTAAGACACTCAAAGTGTGGGCTACATGGAGTGTGGATCACAAAGATCAATGAGACCCAAAGCCCTGTTCTCAAGGTGCACAGTCTTGCAGGAACACAGTCAACAAATGACCAAACGTTCTAGAAAACTCCATAAGATAAGTACCCATGAATGGGACACTGAAAGGGTTTTTGGAGTCCACAGGAGGACTCCTTTCTAACTCAAGTCATCCAGGAGGGCTTCTTAAAGAGGCAGTTGCTAAGAAGGATTTTATAAGCTGGTAGGATTGAGATGGGAGAATGGCATTTCGGGTAAGGGGGTGCTCATGGGAAATGCCTGCTTGTCAGATGCTTCTGGATGCGTTTGGAGCATGGGAAATAGACCAGTTTGGCTGGAGTGTAGGGTTCATGTCAGATTTGTGAAAGAAAAGCCTGGGAGGGTAGGTGCTATGATATATGGGGAAGCCTTCAATGCCAGCCTAAGGAGTTTGCATGGGCTTCATTTTTAAAAAAAAAAATTTTTTTTAACGCTTATTTACTATTGAGAGACAGAAAGACACAGAGCATGAGCAGGGGAGGGGTAGAGAGAGCGCGAGACACAGAATCGGAAGTAGGCTCCAGGCTCTGAGCTGTCAGCACAGAGCCCGACACGGGGCTTGAACTCACAAACTGCGAGATCATGACCTGAGCCGAAGGCGGTCTCCTAACCGGCTGAGCCACCCAGGTGCCCCTGCATGGGCTTCATTTTGCTGCAGGAACAAACAGACTAAAATAGCAGAGACTTGAATCAACAAAGTTTAATTTTAACTCATGCTACAAATCCATCTCAAGTCAGCAGGGAACCTGCTCCCTGTTCTCCTCACCCTGGCTCATGATCATGGAGGTCTCACCATTGAAAATCTTATGATTTGCTATAGAGTAAGAGGGAAGGGACATGGAAATATGCACATCAGTGCTTAAAGGCTTTTACTCAAAAGTAACCTGTCACTTTCACTCATATTTTATTGATAAAAGGAAGTCATATGGTCATGGGGAGGTCAGGGAAGGACAATGCCACTGTGGACACGGAAATAAGAGAAGGGGGATATTGGTGAAGAGAACATTGGTTGCTACAACTAGGGAGGACACGGGGTGTGCTTGTAAGCTTTTGTACAGGAGAGTAACATGACCCTCTGAACTTCCTGGGTGCCCAAACTTCACGTGTCCATTGTTGCCCATTTGATACTGAGTGGTCTATTCCATTGTTGGTTTCCCAAGTCTTATTCTTCTTGTCCCTCAATGGTCCACACACTGGATGCTCAAGCAGCATGTGTTAGGTAGACAAGTTAATTTATTTTTTGAAGGATGGATTGGAGAGAGGGTAGATGGGAACCTGGGGAGGCCAGTCACTGTACTTGTCTTGCTTACCTTTAATGAAAGGAAGACACTCTCCTTAGAGTTGTTTCTGCTCTTTCATTGGGAAACATTTTGTCATTTCTAGTGTATATGGCCATCAGCGTTAATAATTAGGAATAAGGCAAAACTCGTATTTCCTGAAGGCAGAAGACAGCAGCTTGCTGCTCTTTTCAGGCTCTTCCCTAAGGGCCCGATGCCCAATTTCATCATCTGGGGTCTGGTCTGGTGTGTCTGGAGTGCTGGCCTCTTTGCCAGTCCCTGGTCTAATGGGTACATGAGTCTGGTAGCTTCTGGCTCCAGAGAGATTGATGTGGGCAGCTCTGGCAGGGACAGCTCAGGAGATCAAAGTGTCTTTTGAAAGCTGCATTGTTGCCGACAGCCCCAAGCCTGATTAGATTGTGACGGGATTAAAGGGCCCTGATGCAATTAGTGGCTTCTCTTCCTTCCCCACCCAGGGCAGGCGGCGGCTGCCTGCCGTGCAGGGCCAGGTGGAGACAGGAGGTATAAATCCCCTCTGTGGCTCCCGTGGAGGGTAATTTGGTTTCAGTCAAGGCAATTGTCCTGCTTGGGCTGCCATCCACATCACTGTCTGCTTCTTGGCAGCCGAAGCACAACTCTAACTGTTTGCCTTGGTCACAGAGCTGCTCTGGTTAAGGACTCAGCAGAACAACCTCTATGTAGGAGTTTTTAATTCTCCGGTAATCACTGAGCATTGAATACACAAGTATGTTTATTCATTCAGTTCTCCCTATAGTGTGCTGGGCACTCTGCTAGGTTGAGTCTAACTGGACAGGACAGGCCTGGTTCCTGCCTTTCCTGGAACTTCCATTTTAGTAGAGGAGGCAGATAATAAATGAGTAAATGGAAAAATAAACAAGATTCTTGGAGATTGTTATAACTTCCACAAAGAAAATAAATGGAGTGCTGTGATATAGAGGAGAGGGTTACCTTTTGACACTTTCCCCCTCAACTACTTGTAGCTTCTTTTTCCTCGCCCCCAGGTGATCATGGTGCCTCGTGCTATGCTGAGAAAGCAGGTGCTGTTAGGTATGAACTCCTTCATCTGCCTGTCACCAAACCTCAAAACATAAACGCATTTTCTCCCCCCGTGTTAGCAATGGAGAATGCGTGCATTTCCCATTAAAAAGCCAGTCTTTCCACTGTTCTCTGTTCACTGGTCTCTTCTCATTCCCTCAAGGATCACACCTCTCTGATGATTCTTTTCTCTCCAGCATTGCACTATCAACTGCTCTCTCTCTCTGTGGAATCATCCTTAGACTGTACAGGAACACTTTGACAACTCCAAACCCAGCCAACCCTCGCCGGACCTCACTTGTCTATCTAGGTGCCATTGTATTTCTCTGCTCCATTCCATATCCAGCCTTTATGAACAGGTCTCAGATACTTCACTGCTTCCTTCCCTCCCATTCAATTTCACCACTCAGCACTTCCTCTAAATTAACTCTTATCAAGGTCATACTTGGTTCTGTCCCCAACATACTTGACCTCTCATCATAGTGGGGTCATTCTTGAAACGCTCTCTTCTTTTGGATCTCGTAACACCACCCTCTCCTCTTCTCCTCTTACCTTACTGGTTCCCCCCACCTTCCTGTTTGCTGGCTCTTCCTGCTCTACCTGACCTCTAGAGGTCAGTGTCCCTGAGGACTTGCCTTCAGTCATTTTCCAATCTCTCTCAAAATTCTTCCCCTAAATAATTTTTTCCAATCCCATGGGTTTAAAAAGACATCTTTATGCTGTTGATGACCACATTGACTTCCCCAGCTTCGAATTCTACTTAAAACTACAGAATTGCCCATCACCTACTTTCTCGATCATCTCACAGACTGACCATGTCTGAGTGGGACGCTTCCCTTGTTCTCCCTCACCAACCCTGGTGATGCTGGCTTCTCCTTCTCACTCAGCACCACCATCTAGCCAGGGACTCAGTGCAGAACCTACAAGTTATCCTTGGGTCCTCCCAATCCTTCTCTCTCTACAGTAAATCTTGAAACTGTTTCTTTTCATTTTCACTATCACATCTTAATCCAGGAAACCTTGATTTCTCTTCTGGGCTTCTGCAGCCACTTCTTACTGTGTGTCCCCTCTTCTGGTTTTACCAGTCTTGCATCCATGAAACAAATTAAATAGTATCCTGACCCCAGTTTCCAAATACTCTAAGGATTTCATAACCTTTTATTTCTAACCTTTGCCCATCAATTTATATATTATGATTTTTCATTTTTTCTTAGTTGTAACCTTTTTAATCCCACAAATTAGACACAAGTATTACTTTTACTTAGACAGTATTTGTTTCAGTTTAGGTTTACCATTTTCTTTGCTCTCCATTCTTTTTTGCATCTTAAGCCACCTTTCTGGCTTCCTTCCTTCCTCTTCCTTTTTTTCCTTCCTTCCTCCCTCCCTAACTCCTTTCCCTTCCCTTCCCTTTCCTTCCCTTCCTTTCCCTTCCCTGCCCTTCCCTGCCCTGTCCTGCCTTCCCCTCCCCTTCCCTCCCTTCCCCTTCCATCCTTCCTTCTTTCCTTCCTTCCTTCCTTCCTTCCTTCCTTCCTTCCTTTTCTTTCTTTCTTTCTTTCTTTCTTTCTTTCTTTCTTTTCCTTCCTTCCTTCCTTCCTTCCTTCCTTCCTTCCTTCCTTCCTTCAGAGCAGTTTCTTAGTAGTAAACTCTCAGTTTTTCTTTCTCTGAGAATATTATTCTTTTACTCTCTTTAAAGGTGATTTTGCTGGGCACTTACTTTTAATTGTCAGCATTTTCTCTCAACCTATTAAGTATTAACTCCACTGTTTCTAATTTCTGTTCTTGGCATGGAGAAGTCAGTTGTCTTTCTAATGACCACTTCCTTGTAGGTTATCTGTCATTACCGGGCTGCTTTCAAGATCTGGTCTTTGTCTTTTGTGTTATGCAATTTTACTACTCTACAGGGTGTGGATTTCCTTTTATTCATCATATCTGGGATGTTTTGTTTCCTGAACTTTGGGATCTATACTTGTTATTAGCTCTGTCAAATTTGTAGAACCGTCATCATCTTAAGTATTGCCTCTCCTCCGTTCTCTTCTCCTGGGATTCTGATTGCACACACGTTAGACTTTCTTATTCTACTCTCAGTGCCTCTGAGCCTCTTCTGTATTTTCTTCCTCTTCATTTATCTTTGCTACATCTGACATTTCTTTGGATATCTTCTACTTCACTAATTCTTTCCCAAATTGCACCCAAACTGCTGTTTTTGCCAGTCTTTTGAGATTTTGATTATATACATATATTTTTTATTTTTAAATGGTTCTATTTGTTCTTTCCCCTAAAGTTGTTTCTTCTTTCCTAATAGTTTCTTATTGAATGCTCATCTTTGTAATTGCATGTTTTATTTCTTCAACATAACGTAAAAATATAACTGTTAAAAAATACACTCTCGGGGCGCCTGGGTGGCGCAGTCGGTTAAGCGTCCGACTTCAGCCAGGTCATGATCTCGCAGTCCGTGAGTTCGAGCCCCACGTCAGGCTCTGGGCTGATGGCTCGGAGCCTGGAGCCTGTTTCTGATTCTGTGTCTCCCTCTCTCTCTGCCCCTCCCCCGTTCATGCTCTGTCTCTCTCTGTCCCAAAAATAAATAAAAAAACAAAAAAAAAACAAAAAACGTTGAAAAAATACACTCTCACATCCTTGGGGGTCTGGGTATCTAAATCTGATGATTGTTGTTTCAGTTTTGGTTCTCACTCATAATAGCTTCTCATGTATTTAATTCTTTTTAAAATGTGAGGTCATTGCTTTATCTTAGTTTGTAGAAGTTCTATAGGCCCAACATGGGGAAGGTTACTCTGGAGATAGTTTGCTTTTGCTTTTCTTAGACAGTGGACAGGAGTTGCCCTGAAATAGGACCATTTGTGTGCGCCTAGAAGATTTGGCTCGGAGCAAGAGTCCTGAGCTCAGCTTTCCCCCTAGTTATTTACAGAAATATCAAAATTCCCTCAATAATCTTGATAGAAGTCAGTTAAACTTTTCATATTCTGGGGGCACCTGGGTGGCTTAGTCGGTGGGGTGTCTGACTCTTGATTTTGGCTCAGGTCATGGTCTCGTGGCTTGTGGGTTTAAGCCCTGTATTGGCCTCTGCGCTGACAGCACAGAGCCTGCTTGGAATTCTCTCTTTCTTCTCTCTCTGTTCCTCCTTCCCCACCTCCGTAAAATAAATAAATATTAAAAAATTAAAAAAAACCTTTCATATTCTGGGTGCCTAGTGGTCCAGGCCAGTTCCTCACCACCCACCAAAACCCTCCCATTCTGAATCCCACCGTTTCAGTCCTGGCCTCCCATATCTGTGATCTGAATTTTCAGACACTCTAGACCAAGCTCCATCCATATGTATATGTTTAGGGGGAGGCATCAATTGTGGAGAACTTCTCTTTCTTCTGTGAGGTCTCTGATGGCAGAGAACACATCCTCATGTTTTGGTCTGGTTGCGCAGAGCAGGCAGGTCTTCAGAGTTTCTGGTCAGCCAGGCTTCAGTCACCGTGTGTTCTGTGTGTACTTGCTGAACGTGATCAGCTCATGGCACTCCATAGGCATCCAGCAGTTTCCTGTCATGCCTCGCCTCAGTCCATGTTTCTTATTGTGGCTCACAAGATGCCAGGGGGCTTTTTCTTGCTTGTCTCTTCAACTCTATTGTTCATGACTCTCCTTTGTCCCTACCTCCAATCACACTGGTCTATTTATTTATTTATTAAAATTTTTTAACGTTTTATTTATTTTTGAGAGAGAGAGAGAGAGAGAGAGTGAGCATGAGTGGGTGAGGGGCAGAGAGAGAAGGAGACACACAGAATCCGAAACAGGCTCTAGGCTCTGAGCTGTCAGCACACAGCCCGATGCGGGGCTCCAACTCGGGAACCACGAGATCATGACCTAGGCTGAAGTCAGAAGCTCAACCAGCTGAGCCACCCAGGCACCCCTCATACTGGTCTTTCTTTAGTTCGTAACTACCAAACTCTTCCTACCCATGGGGCTTTGTACATGGTCTTCCTTTTGCTTAGAACAATCTCTCTCCTGCTCTTTACGTGGTCTTTCCAGTCTCGTCTTAAACATTGCCATTCTGAAAGGCCTTCCTTCATCACCTCCTGTAACTTATGTTTTCCTTTGTTAGTATCCATCTCAGCTTCTTGCTGGTGGGTAACTTTTGATGTATAGCTGTTCTAAATTATACTTTAGTTAGTTTTTTTTTTCCTTTTACAACCCATGATTTTACATGTTGTTTAAGAAATGTTTTCTTATCTCAATATCATAAAGATGTTATACTTATTTTCTCCTAATGATTCTAATTTGTTTTTTTCTGCATGGAAAACCAGTTTATCAGCATTCATTGAATTTCCTATCATTTCACGATGATTTGTAATTTTGTTCCTAAAAAGAAACAGAGTGTTATGTGTGACCAAACTAGCCTGAGTCATTTCCAATGGTCATGTGAGGTTTGAGAAGCTAATCGGACACTCAAGGGGAGATGACTAGTGTCAGCTGGTTAGATGAGTCTGAAGCTTAAGGGAGGCACAGAGCAAGAGACACATACATTTGGGGGTCATCAGTACTACATGGTATTTAAAACCATGGGATTGGATGGGATTATTTAGGAATTGCATGTAGATAAGGTAGACAAGGGGTCTAAGGACTGATCCTTAGGAAGGATGGGGAGGGGTAGCAAACGAAGCTGAGAGGTCACTGAGGAGGAGTGACTAGTGATGGAGGAGAAAGGCCAAGAGATCGGTATCCCAAAAGCAAAATGAGAAATTTCCAGGAAGGGGGGGAGTAATCAACTATATTAGGTGCTGCTGGTGGGTCTTGTGAAATAGGACTGAAAAGTGGAACTGGCTTTGACAACATGGAGGTCTTCAGCGATTTTGATTTGCATGGTTTTCATGTAATGTCGGGGATTAGCTCAACCAGAATGGGTTCAAGAGAAGAGGATGAGAGGAAGTAGAGACCATGAGTATAGACAACTCTTCCAGGTTTTCCTTGGTGATGACAATGTAGCTGGAAGGAGACATGGGGCCAAGGGAGGATTTTCTTTTCTAAATATTTGAGACATTACAGTGCTTTTATATAATGATGGGAATGATCCAGTAAAGAGGGAAAATATAATGATACAGGAGAGAATAAGGAAAATTGCAAGAGTGATGTCAATCCATAAGGGACAGGGCATAGGACCCACTGCAAAAGTGGAGGGTTGGCCTTCGATTAGGAGCACAAATGGACTTATTGTTGGCTTATGAGCAGACTAGGATCAAGGAGGAGATGTGGGCTGCATTATTCTTAGGACCATCTAAAGACTGGTGACCCAGAAAAAGAGTACTCATGTTCTACACCTATTGTAATTGTCCTCTAACTCTCTGTCTGCCTCTAAGACTAGAAAGACCTTGGGCTGATTGCTACTTTTTTAGCAACCCAAGGAAGAGTTTATCCACATGGGTTGGGGAGAAGATACCAGTTAGATGTGAGGGCATGGCTTTAACTTCTGGTGGATGGACACATAGAGAGTGTTGTGTACCTACTTAAAGAAAAAAGCTAAGGGGAGTGCCCTGTGCTGTTGGCCAGCATGACTCTTATCAAGTTTTTAGTGGGTGAGAAGTTTAAATTTAATTGTTAAGCATGGATCTCAGGAATTTCACTTCAGGATGTGATATCATTTATTGAAAATTAATTGGGCACCAGCTCTATGCCAGGTCCTGGGGATAAATCGTGAGTGAGCATTGCCCTTGCCCCTTCAGAATTCAGACCCTGGTGGGGAGACAGATACCTAGTCCATGAGGCAGAATGAGGGAAGCGTCCTGGTACAGATGTGAGCAAATAGCTATGGGAGCCCTGGGGCAGTGACTGAGGGACTGGGAGATAACTGGGGAGGGATGACACCTTCTGCTGACTACTGGGGAGGGGAATGAAACAGGCATGGCGTTTGCTGGCTTGGCAGGGAGAATGCCCAAGCCAGTAGCTTCAAGGCTAATTAAGTGAAAAATGATGCGATTGATTTGTTTGCTTCCAGCTGAATAGAACTTGATCAGCATGGAAAACCAATGAGGTTGAAATTTCTGCACTCTGAGCCTGCAAGATGGAGTCAGCATTTTCCCTCCACCCTACATTCCACTGTTGAAATATGATGTGATTTAAATATTTCAAAATGCATCACTACAGCTGGATGAGTGGGCTGTACCTACCCACAGGAGATTATGATGGTTACCCTTGGGTATGTGGAAGAAGAACAGAAGGTGGGGATATTGAAGGGACGGTGGGAAATGACATGGTCAGGATCTGTTTCCGCAGATCATTCTGATGGTGCTGAGGGGGACGAACTGGAATGAGTAAGGTGAGAGGCCAGAGGCCCAGGAGGGGTACACTGCAATTCTTCAGGCAAGAGCTGAGGAAGGTGGTGGCAAAGGAGAGGAACAAATATTTCCCAGGAGTAGTTGACAGGACCCAGGATCCTATTTCATCCTGGGTAAATTCACAGCAAATTAGATGTTAGCTGTTCCATTGTGAGGATCAGATCTTGAACTCAAGCAGTTTACTAAGTTTCCTGGATTCAAACAGTTTGTTACCAAATACTGCCTTTTAAATTTAATTTCAACAATTTTTTTTTAAATTTTTTTTCAACGTTTT
This sequence comes from Panthera tigris, assembly GCF_018350195.1. Lineage (NCBI taxonomy): Eukaryota > Metazoa > Chordata > Mammalia > Carnivora > Felidae > Panthera > Panthera tigris. The sequence goes on along the minus strand of NC_056678.1, from coordinate 60,079,432 downwards.
TTATTTATTTTTGGGACAGAGAGAGACAGAGCATGAACGGGGGAGGGGCAGAGAGAGAGGGAGACACAGAATCGGAAACAGGCTCCAGGCTCCGAGCCATCAGCCCAGAGCTTGACGCGGGGCTCGAACTCACGGACCGCGAGATCGTGACCTGGCTGAAGTCGGACACTTAACCGACTGCGCCACCCAGGCGCCCCTAATTTCAACAATTTTTAAAATGGCAACAATGTGCTAAACCCCAGTGTGCTTGGTTTTGGAGTTATAAAGATGAAGACTATGGAGGCCTGGGGCTGTGGATCTTTAGTCTTGTCTGGTCTGGTGGGGACAGACCCATGAATTACACTCACAGGAGTGCAGGAGAGACAGGCCCATGTCATGTGCAACATGCTGTGGGAACAGAGAGGAGAGCCCTGGTCTACTTCTCTAGTGGAGTCAGGGAAGGACTTCATAATCTTAAAGGATGGGTAGTACTTTGCTAAATGGGGAACGGAGGCAAGAAGGGAAGTTTAGAAAGAGGGAACAACTTGGACAAAGACACAGAAGTGTAGCAGCATATAACAGGTGCAGAGACATAAGGTGTGATGGTTAAGGGTGCAGAATGTCAGGTTAGACTGCTTAAGACACTTGGCTTTCTATGCTTCAGTTTCCCTGTGTCAAATGCAGTTATTAATAATACATATCTCATAGGGTTGTTATGAAGATTGATACATGTAAGTTACTTATAACGGTGCCTGGCATATGGTAAATTCTCAACAAATCCTAGCGGTTATCATTTGACCAAATATTTAGGAATTAAAGAAAGAGGGATGTGAAAAAATGGAAGGTACAGTTATTCTTACTGTTCCTTAAGAATATTCATGGGTGTCAAATAATACAAGGAAGAAGGGCCCTAGCACCAGGTGAAGCTTTAGTAAAGCAGATGTTAGGGGCACCTGGTGGCTCCATCAGTTGATTGTCTGGCTCTTGATTTTGGGTCAGTTCATGATCTCATGTTTGGTGGGTTGGAGCCACAGTGAGGAGTCTGCTTGGGATTCTCTCTCTCTCTGCCCCTCTCCCACTCCCACTGTCTCTCTCTCTCTCTCTCAAAAGAAATCAAAACAAAAAGCCCAGATGTTGAATTATTGCTATGGACTAAATTGTGTCCCCCTGCCCCTAAATTCAAATACTGAAACCCTACCTCCCCCCACCCTCCCCCCCGCCCCCGCCACCAGTGTGATGATATTTGGAGGTGGGGCCTTTGGGAGGTAGGATCAGACATGGTTATAAGGATGGGGCCCTCATGATGGGATTAGTGGCTTCATAAGAAGAAGAATAAAGATAAGATGTGCCTAAATATGTGAGGATACAGTGAGAAGGTGGTCATCCACAAGCCAGGAAGAGGGCTCTCACCAGGAACTGAAATGGTCAGCACCTAGATCATAGACCTCCAGCATCCAGAACTATGATGTCTGCTGTTTAAGCCACCCATTCTGTGGTATTTTGTTATAGCATCCCTAGCTGACTAGTACAGATTTTGGTACCAAAAAGGGGGGTGCTGTGGTAACAAACATCTAAACATGTGGAAACAGCTTTGGAACTGAGTAGTGGGTAGAGGCTGGAGGAGTTTTGAGGCACACACTAGAAATGTTAAAGGCAATTCTGGTGAGTTCTCAGAGAGAAATGAGGAACACATTGTTAGAAATTGGAGGAAAAGCAATCCTTGTTATAAAGTGGCAAATAACTTGGCTGAATGATGTTCTAGTGTTTTGTGGAAGATAGAACTTGGGAGCAACAAAATTGGGTATTTAGCTGAAGACATCCTTATGTGAAGTGCTGAAGAAGTGGCTGTGTTACTTCTGGATGCTTAGAGTAAAGGGGTGAAGGAAAGGGGTGAATTGAAGAAATAATTTTTCAGCAAAAAGGAATCAGAACTTGGAGATGTGGAAAATTCTCCGCCTATCTGTATTGCAGAAAGTGAGAAAGCTTGTGAAGAGAACAGTGTGGCTGAACAACCATTTGATAAACAAATCATGGGTGTGACTCATGGACTTAATCAGCCATTTCAACAGAAGCCAGGAATAGAGCTGGGATTATACCAGCAAAGACACTGCCAGTTTGAACTAAAGGGAGAGAAAAAAAATGAGATAACATGAAAGCGGACTGTCAGACTTCTTAGATCACAAAGGATAGGACCGTAGTGCCATTCAGTGGTGAGCATGGGTTATTCTTCAGGAAAAGGGAAGGACTTTAAAGGTGATGATCAGAGATGATCAGGTCCACAGCATATGACAAATAAATGTTTGTTGTTTATGCCACCCAGTCTGTGGTGTTTCATGGTATTTTGTCAGAGCAGTTCGAATAGGCTAATACAATTCTCTCAGACTTAGAAGAGGGAATGTGAACTCTAGAGAGCTGGTGAAGCCTGAGCTTTCATCCTGGGCCAGTTTTAGGTATCCCCACGAGCAATTCAACTAATTATTCACAAACTGATACATTTCAACAGGTGGATTCAAAACATATTCCTCTGCAGAGCCATTACTCACTGTTACTGAATTTGAGCCCAAAGCTTGTCTCATAAAATGGAGGGACATAACAAAACGTGGGCCCCCAATGTGGTCTGTGCATGGGCAGAATACAGCACATGGAGTTTCACTGAGCTGACCTTTCAGTTGAGGCAAACTAATTTCACCCTTTTTGTTTCCAAGTTATGTCTAATGAACATGGTGCTGGGGAAATTCTGGCCCAGCTGAGATGCCAAAGCCTCCAGTATTGGAAAAGATGGACAGGCCAAGATTAGTCACCATTTCACTTGTACGATAGTCTGCCTTTGGGGCATCCTGTGAGTCAACTTGCTGAACTGATACTTTCTTCTTTTGGGGGGTGAGAGAATGACTATCTTAGGGTTTTTCTGTGTGTGTCCTTGTACTAAGAGGCATCTATGACTAGAGAGAGCTTCCCTCTTTCTTTCCCATCGCCTCCACTTTCCATTCTGGACCCATCAATGTTGGCCAAATATCACTAGAGTAATATTGTGGTGAGGGGTGCTCACCACACTTTCTCTACTAGGTCTGGAGCCTGAAGCAGAAGCAAACGAAGCAGAATTATACCAAAGAAGCAGAATTATTATTCACTTACCCTGCTCTCCTCCCGACAAGGCGCCGTGAGGAATAATAATAGCTATCAATTTATTGAGTGTTTCCGTGTATGTGTATATGCATGTGCCAGGCTCTAAGCACTGAAATTAATGAATTAAATGCACATTCTCATTTTATTTTCACAACTCTGTGGAGTAGACTTACACAATTATGCCCAATTATGCCCAATTTACCGATGAGGAAACAGAAGCTCAGAGATTTAAATAAATGTATTCGAGGTCATTCAGGTAGGAAGAGACAGTATTGGGACTTGAACACCAGTCTCTCTGACTCCAGAGACCTCTCCCTTTATCACTTTGATGTCCTGCCTCCCTGATGCTGAAGTAGTACGAGGATTGGTCCTTGCCCACAAAAAGCGACAACTGTGCTAGTTTTTTAGACTTGTATAGAGTAAACACCCGGGAGTTATTATAAAGGGAATTAGCTTGACAGGACACTGAGGAGTTAGGAGCTAAGTAAATGCTTTCAGGATCCTGGAGTGATGTCATCCCTTATAACATGGCCGCAGGCCTACTTCTCAGAGAGGGGTTGTGACCTGGGCGGATGCCCCATAAGGTGGCTACTGAAGAGGAGAAAAAGTACCTGGGTGCTCAGGTGGAAGTTGTTCTTTGGGACAAAGAGTCAAGTTTAGAAAAGAGGAGTCATGGAGTCATAGAAAGCTCTTAGTGATCACTCGGTATGACACTTCTCATTTAACAAGTGATGAAATGCTGGGTCAGAGGAGGTGACACACAGCACATGTTTGGGAAGCAGCCAAACGGAGTGAGAAGTCTGAGAAGGGGCCACATTGAGGCAGGACTTCAACCCCAGGATTCTCTTCAGACGAGCAGCAGGGGAGGCTTGAGACCAGTCTCTTGAAGGACAGCGCTTTGGTTGGGCATCTCCACCAAACTCTCGTCACCCTCCAGAGATGGAAGTCAGAGGGGGCAGCTGTTTCTCTGCCCATAAAGGCATGTCTAAGGTGTTTGAGCCACTCCTTGGTCACCTGCCAGCAGTCTCAAGCATCACTTTGAGGTGGAAGGCTGATGATGGTGATGTGTGTGTGTGTGTGTGTGTGTGTGTGTGTGTGTGTGTGTGTGTAGCGGGGTAAAGGATGCAGGCTGGGGAGAAGACAGCATGACACAGAGCAGTGGTCAACAGATTCATTTCTGGAAGTGGAGAGGTCTGTGTTCAAACTTGTGTTTCGCCACATGCTGGTACTTAACCTCACCAAGTCCCACCCTTCTTCATCTGTAAACCCGCCGATGAATCAGACTTGCAATCTGCACTTGCAAAACCTGCAATACTGACTTCATAGAGTTGTTGTGAAGGCTAACTGAAATAAGACTAAGGCCCTTAGTATAATGCCTAAGTATTCGTGGTTTTGCAGAAATATCAGCTCAGTTATCACAGGAGAGTTTATGAGCTGCCGTCCTAATCCCAGCCACCATTGCATTGGGTTGGTACTGACTTCCCCACCAAGGGTCACTGATACACATGTGCTCACCCTTAAACAGAGTTAAAATTCAAATAGTACAAAAACATGAAGAGTGGAAGGTATGTCTCTCTCTTACACTGTAACCGTTACGAAACTGCATCCTCCAGACATCTGTGCAGGTGATGTGTTTGCCTTTGGAATGCTGATCTCCCTACCTCATTATAGTATTTTTAAGGTATGAGTGGAGAATATTCCCTGAAACTTTTAGCACCAGGTCAGCTATTCCCTCCCTGAATAGCCCATCTCTCTCTAGATGGTGTTCAAAGAACAGGAAAGACCGGCTTTCCCTTTTCTCCCCTGAGGAGGGTCACTGGGACTTCCTGCAAAAGCAGTCACACCTTGGAACTCAGAAAACATCCATGCCCGGGGCCACCCCCTATTCGTGACTGTCTCAGTATGATAGATTCTGTATGAGATTCTAGTTGTGCGGATATAGTGTCAGAGAGAAGAGTGTGGTTCAGAAACCCACGAGGTAGGCTGAAGCAAGAACTGACAGGTCTGATGCTTGGGGCCGATGGCAGAGAAAGACAGACAGACTTGTGGGAGTGTTTGTATAGATGGCTATAGATTTCTCCTGATTTAATTGTCACAAAATGCCAAGTAGTAGGAGGTAGGTAGTTACTCATGTTACAGACAATGAACCCAATGTCTTTGGAGAGGTGAGCGGATTTTGCAAGGATTGTCCACATGGACACCTGACTCATTGTGCACGCCCTGAGCATCCCACCTGCTCGCCACTTACTCAGCAGCTGAGGATGCTTGGATGATGAGGAAGAACGTGTTTTTCAAGAGAATTGCTTACCTGACTGAGGTGGCCTTAAACTGGAATTCAGGGACAAGGAACAAAATACCAGACTATTAATTGTTAACTGTAGAGAACAAGGATCCTGATGCTAAAGGAAGAATAGTACAGTATTTCTCTTTCTTTTTTTTTAATTAAAATTTTAAAAAAATGTTTACTTTTTTTTAAGAACGAGAGAGACAGAGCATGAGCAGGGGAGGGACAGAGAAAAAGGGAGACACAGAATCCGAAACAGGCGCCAGGCTCTGAGCTGTCAGCACAGAGCCTGACGTGGGGCTCGAACTCACGGAACATGAGATCATGACCTGAGCCGAAGTCGGACGCTTAACTGACTGAACCACCCAGGCGCCCCTCTTTCTTTTCCTTCTTTTTTTTTTTTTTTTTTAAAGCAGACCTCACACCCAGCATGGAGCCCAAAACGGGGCTCAAACTCACGAAGCTGAGATCAACACCTGAGCTGAGATCAAGAGTCAGATGTTTAACCAACTGTATCACCCAGACCCCCCATTGTGTACAGCTATCCTAAGGAGGGACAAACAGGAGGTAGGACATGGACAACTAAGATTTTATGTACAGATCTAGTGATGTGAGGACATAGTAAATGAGGGAATGCCACCATTAAAATATTTATTTATTTATTTATTTGTTTGTTTGTTTATTTATTTATTTACTTATTGGTGACAAAAAGGTGATTTTTTTTTAAAGCATGGGGACACGGACCCGCGGGCAGGAAGAGCAGCCCTGGGGCCATGAGGAGAGATTGGTTTTGCGCTGCCTGCCTCAAGTATTTGCCAATGGGCTGCAGGTTATAAGGAAATTTAATTTTATCTGCTATTTCCTCCTGCCTTTGCTTCCCACATCATTCCCCCCTGGACAATTTTGACCCTTAAAATAAATCTTTAAGGTTGTTGAGGATGGATGGTCTTCTCTTCTGTAACTTCTTCCTGCTGGATAGGGGTGTAGAGATGTTCTTATCTATAAGTCAACATTGGTTAGTTGGGGAAGGTATAGGGGAATTATGAAAGGCAAAGATGGCCTGTTCAGGGGAAACAGCATATATGAGCCTTCTTGAGTAGAAGGGATCATCTGTCTTCTGGAAGTTATGGCCACGAAGGAGTCTTGGCACCAGGCAAGGGAGACACCAGAAAAGACAACAAAATAAAGGTTAATATTATGAGAAAGAGAAGCCTAAATAAAAAACCTTTGGTAAGTTTCCTCCAGTCCTTTATTGTGATTTGAAAAGAAACTTGAGGTCTTCCACTGGTTCACAGGAATAAAGAGTGTCAGCCTGCATGCTAGATTCCTGTGAGGAAGGTACAGTTGTAATTCTCAATATGCGTTGCGAGTCCATGAGGAATGGCCTTCTAATTTTACGGCAATGAGAGTACATAATATGACCCATCAGGGGCCCTTCCATTTTGGAGTTAAATCCCCTGCTGTATTATTTTTGAAAGAGAGAGAGAGAGAGAGAGAGAGAGAGAGAGAATGAGTGGGGGAGGGACAGAGAGAGAGGGAGACACAGAATCTGAATCAGGCTCCAGGCTCCCAGCTCTCAACACAGAGCCCGACGTGGGACTCGAACTCACAAACCACGAGATCGTGACCTATGCCGAAGTTGGACACTTAAGCAACTGAGCCACCCAGGCACCCCGGAAATGCCAACATTTCAATCCGGAAAGATCTCTGAGTATCTCAGATATAGAACCTTGATGAGAAAACTAAAGCATGGGTATAGCCATGGGGAGGCTTGGGGTGAAGCGACTACAAAGAGGGGTCCTGGATGAGCTCAGATATTTAAAAGCCTTACATAAAGGATAGAAACTTTGCCAAATAACCAGAAAATCACAAGAGAAGTACAAATGTAAAAAAATCGTATCAGACTAGGTAGAGCCCAGGATAAGATGCAGCTTTCAGAAATTGTTCCTGACAAGATAAATGAATGAATGAATGAATGGATGAATGAATGAAGCTATCTCTGAGTCAGGAAGCTGAAACAAGAGCTGAAATCCTTGGCCAGGGCTTGGAGCAGATAGGATAAGGTTAATGGATGACGGAGAAAACAGTTGGTTTTACTTCTGTCTTCTCTATCAAGCAGAATGACCTTAAAGCTGCAAAGGGTAGAACAAACATGATTAAGAGGGAATTGAAATCTAAGAGAGGTGAAATGACAGGGCACAGCAGCTCTACATGAGTTCAAACCCACACGAATTACTTCCAAGGGACCCGGAAGAAAGTGCAGATGTGACCATAGGAATGCTGCCCTGAACCTTGAAGCATCATGGAGGGTGAGGGGCCACACAACTGTGGGCTTCCCTCTCTTCCCCAAAGGGAAAGGGTAGGGTCCCAAGACTTAATATTGACACTTGGCAAGATCCCAGAGCACACCACAAAGTTGAAATAGACTTAGTGAAGAAACAGTGTCCCTGTGGAGCTGGGGAAAGTTCATTGAAACAGGACAAGGTAAGTCGAAGTAACCACATTACCTCTCTTTGTGATGGGGACTGGACTGGTGGATGAGAAGAGCACATGGTCAAAGAGGCTGGTGCTGTTCCTCGGAATGCACCTGTGAATGAGAAGAAGCAGTGGGGTCTGAAGGATGCCTTCAGGAGGAAGCAGGTTGAATGCCTGTTTCCAAAATGTGTTGGTGAAGGGACTGATAGTGCAGGGGTCTCTGAGTAGGCTCTGAACACAGTGAGATAGAACACAAAAGAGTCAGTAGATGGGAACTAAAATATCACCCTTATTACTGATAAAGTCTAAGTTGAGGACTTATGTTGTTGTGAGAGCCAGTTAAACTCCTCAACTGGACAGATATGTCCACTCAGCCATAGGCAGCATGGACGAGAGCCAGCCTCCTGGAAAGCAGACAGAAGTCCTGCTCTCCATAGGCGACTCCCTCCCAACAGAGATAAAAAGGGTAGCTGAGATGAGAATGTCCAGTTTTTCCTCCTGAGTGCAGGAACCAGATTAAATCACTGCTTTCTCCTGGGGAGGAACAGTGAGAGGTGGGAAATGGTAGGCGTATGACAGCCACATCTGGACAGAAAGAACAGGAACTCAAAGACGTGTCTCCCTCCCCCCTCACCCCCCCACTGATGTCATTCTTTAATTCTGTACCAGTCTCACTGTGACTTTCATTTACTTGTCTTCCTCCTTCACCAACTATATCCCTCAATCACTTCCTGGCACATGGAATGTCTTCTATTAAATATGGAATGGGATGATGTTTTTTGGAATATGAACTGATTTATTTTTCATTCTTGCTGGATCTTGTTTGTTTCTAGTTCCTACTTTCCTCAAGGGCCTCCATCCATTAAAGCAATGGTAGTCATTGTTTCTAGAGAAAGATAAACATGGCCTAGACAAAAGGATCACTGCTCAGTTTTATTTCAAAATAGCATTTTGTGGAGAAATAGAGTTGAAGTCCATGGCAGAGATAGTAGTCTGCAAACTGATTTGTAAGAGCCAGGCTGACAAAGTCTGTTGGCATCCAGAGAAATAAACGTGGCCTATTTTTATTCAGTTTATTTATTTTATTTATTCAGTTTGCAAATTGGATAACTTGGATTTGAATTGTTCCTTAACTCAGAGTATCTGGGATCCTAGGCCGCCTGGGGTTAGTTTAGTTGTATGGACCACTTTGCCAAGATGGATGTGGAGGGTTATGTACTCATATAATTCAACTGAAGGGAGGTGGGGTAAGCTAATGAGAAAATGCCCTTTGCTTCAGTATCATGTCCAGTTAATGGTGGAAGCTTCATGATCCAGGTCCAGGTTGGAAGCTCTCTTGGTATGACCTTGGGCACCCTGGTTAACTGCTGGGAGTTGAATGCTCTACTATGGCTCTCTTGACTAGTCCAGCCTGCCCACATCAGTAGCTGTGGTCACCATATAAATTCAGCCCCACACTGCAGCTCAGGGAGCCCTCCAGATGTTGACTTGTTGACATCCTTTTCAAACGTTCTCATATAGAGAGGGTCCCCTGGGTCACTCACCCTCTTGGCTGGCTGGCTGGCTTTTCTTGGTTAGCCTCATGGGATCTGACAACTTTACATAAGCCTGTCACTTTAGTTCAGGCCAGAAGCCCTCATAGAATTGGCCCAGAACCCAGCAGGTATCCTTGGACACTATTAGCCAGGCCACTAGAGCAATGTGAGCCAGTCTTTTTGAAAGCTCTGGTTTCTGCCTTTCTGGGAGGGAAGTCAGATGATTTATAGGATTGTCATGAAGAGTAAGTAAGGTTTTATAAAGTGCCCAGCACTGTGTTTGGTATATAGTGGGTGCTATGAATGTTAGTTTCCATATTTTCATAGTGCATTCCAAGGGGCTGTCTCAGTGAGAAGAAAGAGGATGGCTTTTCTTATTTAAAATTCATAATTTCAAGAGAATCAGAGAGCAGAGAGAACTGGTGTGGGAAAGGGGCCAGAGAAGCAGGGCACTTTCTCTTTGCCTCTGCTGAGATGTATCTCATAATAGCTACTTGGCCCACTGATACTTAGTCACTTAATTCGTAGTCACCTCCATTAGTCACTGCTCCTGGGCTAATTCTTATCACAGTTATGATTTCTTGCTTTATTTTAAGACTCAATCTTACAGCCATTGGAAAACCCAAGTTGAACCCAGAAAAGCCAAGTGAGCAAAACCCACAGGAGAGATGAAGCCTTAGGATCAGATGGACTTATCAATGGAATGCTTTGAAAGTAGACAGCATTATATTGGGTAGGGGATGAATTGGGGCATCAAAGGAAGGTAGACCAAAGAATCCAGCAGGACAAACACCTTGGTTGGATGCCTGAAAGTGAAGGACCTGTGGAAGAGACACAGGCAAACCTATTCATCCCAGTGCCGCTCTTCAAGGCAGATCCACATGGTAGGGCTGCAAAACTGACACTAAAGGATGTCAGAGGGCTTCTGGAAAACTTGAAGAGTAGAGTGATGCTGGTTCTATGGGCGTGAGACCTGCACAGTCTACTCTCAGAAGGATCAGACTCTTGGCTATGCGCTGCTGTCACCATCTTGGAATTTGTAATGATTTTATCCTTGAACTTGTGTTTTGTAAGAAAGCCTGATGGCATGATGGAGCATGTATGGGAGAAGAGGAGACATTCCAGGCAGCACATGTGCAAGTGTAGGCCACGCCTTCAAACATGGCAAGCAGTGGGCAACATACACGCTGAGCAGTTGGTCTGAGCATCTCATGTGCATGTCTGGAGGCAGTCCAGGACACTGAGGCCAGACTGGCAATCAAGATTGTCACAGCCACAATGGTAGTGATATGACAGTGGGAGATGGGAGGAGCTCTCCATTGGCCAGGGCTGGAGCCTGCAGTGGGAGCCTGTCCCTGTGGTCTCTGCACAGATATTAACACTGAGCACCTGGACAGGAACTGCAGGCTCAGGTAGTAAATTTTGTAAGCAAATTATTACAGAATAAAAGCATACACATGGGCATGGCAATAAAATGTACAAGAGAGCTATTACAATTCTTCAAAGACTTAAAAACCTCGGGTTTGAAAACTGCTGCAGCATCGCAAAGTAAACATTGACATGCTTAGAAATAGAAATTAGGGGAGCCTGGGTGGCTCAGTTGATTATGCGTCCCGACTTTGGCTCAGGTCATAACCTCATGGCCCGTGAGTTCAAGCCCCGTATTGGGCTCTGTGCCGACAGCTCAGAGCCTGGAGCCTGCTTCAGATTCTGTGTCTCCCTTCTCTCTGCCCCTCTCCCTCTCGCACTCTGTTTCTCTCTCTCTCAAAAATAAATAAACATTAAAAAAATGAAGAAATAGAAATTAAATTTGAAGATGATCACATTCAATAGAGAAGAACCATATTTTCATATGATGCTTTGGATGAGCCAATTATTAATGAAGAAGACAATTTAGAAATTATTTTTTCCTCATAATTGAATATCCAGCCATATAATGCATATGCAGACATTTTGAATAATATACAAATCTTGATGCTACTTTTAGCTTCTTATACATCTTCCATAAGTTACAAGAAATGTCAGAGGAAACATTAAAATGCCATTGTATAAATTTATATTTAAAATTAAATTCAGACTTACACAAAACTGAATTATATGAAGAATTAAATCTTCTTAGAAAAATTATTTTTGCGAGAATCATCAGCTCTAGATGGGCTAAAATTTAAAATTTGAAATAATCTATCAGAAATGTATCACAATGTTGTCACAGCTTATAAAATACTCTTAACAGTTCCAGTAACTGTAACATCGTCAAAAAGATCCTTCTCAAGATAAAAAATTACCAAAAGGTATTTGAAATCCTGCATTTGCTAAGAGAGACTATTCAGAATAATCCTCCCTAAGGCAAAAATGAAGTTGCTGAAAGTATAAATTTTGATATAACCTAGTAAATGAATCTCCAGTAAAGCAAGCCAGAAAAATCTCCACCAACATATTACATTAATAGTATTTATTAATTTATATTTATTATAATTATTTAATATTTATTACATTTATATTTAACTTATATTTGTTAATAAATAATGAGGTATTATTTAATGTGTTATGTAAAATTATGATGCCAAAAATATTACAGTTTTGCAATTTATAAATTTATGTTGTTATTCACATATCACTCTCATGCCTCTTATGGTTTAGAAGTAATACAATGTTTTTAAAGGAAAAAGCTTTATATTTTAGTACCTTTAACTGCGCTCACCCCTGCTTTTTGAATAAGGGCATTTGTATTTTTCCCTGGCCAGACAAATTATGTAAATAGCCCTGTGCTCAGGGCTACTTCTCAGCTAACCTTAGGTTTCATTGTAGAAAATGATCACTTTTCTTGTCTGCTTTGGTAAAAGCCTCAAGTACATTATTATGAAAGAGAAAGCGCTGGAGATTACGTAGGCAACAGGTGGCCTCCTCTGAGGCAAAGACCAAGAGCCAAGCAGTCAAGAGCCGACTCATTCACTGCTGACTTGACAGTCTCATTGTGGGGCCTGGCACAGCTCAACAAACATTTGTCAGATGGAGGCTTTGTGAATACCATCGTAAGAATGGGAGGCTGAGTTTCAGCGTGTGTAAGCACAATATTCAAGGTCACAGAACAATGGAGATGGAGGTGTAGTGGGGAGGGGGGGGGCTGACCAAAATAGGATGAAAACTAAGGTATCCTGACTTGTTCACGTGTGGGATTTTCAAGCTTGTTCCTCAGAACACTCATTCTGGGGATGTTAATGGGGGCAGTCATAAAATTAGAGTATAATGGCAGAGCAGGTTTGGGAAATGCCACATTAAACAGAAGATTTCATTTTGTTTTGTTAAACTACAGTGTTATCTGCATTGTTAACATGCTGATGTGTGTTGTGACTCTCTGAGAAAACAATATGCTATGTAGTCTTTCCTCAAGTTGATGATCATGGGACCTTTATTTGGTCATCACTGTTCCTTAGACACAGCCTGGGAAATGGTCATCTGGTACCTTCCTTTTTGGTTTCTAGTGGGTGGGGTTTCCAGCAAAAGACTAAAAACGTGATGGCGAAATCCTTTAGCAGCTAAACTCTGGGACCCAAGCTGGAGTGCAAGGTCAGCTCTTGATCCTTCCTTCCTTCCTTTCTTTCTTTCTTTCTTTCTTTCTTTCTTTCTTTCTTTCTTTCTTTCTTTCTTTCTTTCTTATTTTAATGTTTATTTATTTATTTTGAGAGAGAGAGAGCAAGAGTGTGAGTGGGGGAGGGGCAAAGAGAGAGAGGGAGAGAGAGAATCCCAAGCAGGCTCTGCACTATCAGCCTGGAGCCCTACGCAGGGCTCGAACTCATGAACCATGAGACCATAACCTGAACTGAAATCAAGAGCTTAACCAACTAACCACTCAGGCACCCCAGCTCTTGATTCTTTTTTTTTTAATATATGAAATTTATTGTCTAATTGGTTTCCATACAACACCCAGTGCTCATCCCAAAACATGCCCTCTTCAATGCCCGTCACCTACCCTTCCCTCCCTCCCATCCCCCCATCAGCCCTCAGTTTGTTCTCAGTTTTTAAGAGTCTCTTAGGTTTTGGCTCTCTCCCACTCTAACCTCATTTTTTTTTCCTTCCCCTCCCCCTGGGTTTCTGTTAAGTTTCCCAGGATCCATGTAAGAGTGAAAACATATGGTATCTGTCTTTCTCTGTGTGGCTTATTTCACCTAGCATCACACTCTCCAGTTCCATCCACGTTGCTACCAATGGCCATATTTCATTCTTTCTCATTGCCACGTAGTACTCCATTGTGTATATAAACCACAACTTCTTTATCCATTCATCAGTTGATGGACATTTAGGCTTTTTCCACAATTTGGCTATTGTTGAGAGTGCTGCTATAAACATTGGGGTACAAGTGCCCCTATGCATCAGTACTCCTGTATCCCTTGGGTAAATTCCTAGCAGTGCTATTGCTGGGTCATAGGGTAGGTCTATTTTCAATTTTTTGAGGAACCTCCACACTGTTTTCCAGAGTGGCTGCACCAGGTCTTGATTCTTGAGCCAGGCAACATGGTGCCAGGGAATGAGCTTGGATTCAGAGCCTGAGCGCCCGATGCCTCTCCTCTCCTTAGCTATGGTGATATTGGATAAGTTACCTCATCTCACTGAGCTCTGAAATGGCAACAATAAAACCCATATCCTGGGTTATGGGAAGGTTAAATGCAATAATGTATGTGACATCGTGGATTAGAAGGCCTGGCACATAATAGCTGTTCAGTAAGTACTGGATCTCAAATTTCTGCAGCCAGCCTATTTTCACTGGTAAGTGTTCTGCAAATACTTCCAGTTGAAATCTTTCCAGATGAAATACTTCCAGAATCAGATGAAATCTTTCAAGTAGACCCAACTGGAGAATGGGTACAAATTGGTATAAATCAGGAGATGGGAGGGAGTCTGAGTGCAAGGACATTTTCCATGAGCTCAACCTCTGTTTCCAACTGTCTACTTGGCAGTTCCATATTGATTTCTAATAGGCATCTCAAAACAGATCTCTTGATTCTTTGCCCTCAAAGCTGATGCCTCCTCCAATAATTCCCATTTCCTAAGATGGCTCCAGTATCCACCCAGTTGCTTAGGTCCTCAGTCCAGGAGCCATCCTTGACTTCTCTCCTTCCATCACTCCCCATACACAGCCAGCAAGCTTTGTCAGCTCAACCTCAAATCTGTCTATTTACCACTATCTCCAGCACTATCTCCTATTTCAAGCCATCGTTACACCTGACCTGATATAGCAAATGATGTCAATGCCCACTCTTCTCCCTCAGACTTGGTATCCAGTGCCTGAAGGATGCCCTCCTCCAATCTTGAAAGGCCACTCTGCCCAGCTGCTGTAGGCTGGAAATGCTAGGGGGTTAATACCCACTGCCCCTAACAGCAATCTCAATTTGAGAAGTGGGGCATAAATACCCCAGCTCCCTTGCCTTTTAGGTTGGACTATGCTGAGGTGTACTGTGTGTTTTAAAGCATATCTGAAGTTTCTTTGCAGGATTAAGCTTCAGCCACCCACTGGTAATGGCTAATAATATGTCCTTTGTGGCCTGCCTCCCCTTTTCTTGTCATTTCCCCACAGCCCTACCACAGTGCTTCTTCTGGGGGAACCCAAACTAAGACTGTGTTGTATTGAAATATTTTCTTGTCTCCTACAAATCCTTCTCTGCATATTAACCAGACTGAAGCTCTAAAAATACAAAGTGGATCACATCTTCTCTTCTTGTAGGTCTTTGTTCACTTCCCACTGCTATCACTCAACATGATACTGATTCTGGTCCCAACTCATACCATTCTTTTTCTCTTTCATTTCACTCCAGCCACACAATGTTGTGTTTATATCTTGAACTCAAAACACGCTTCTGCCTAAGGCCATTTTGCACTTGTTCCTTCTGCCTAGAAAATTGATTCCAAAACTTCAGTGGCCAAGCTCCCTTTTAAAAGTCCACTCCCAGTCCAAATATCATCTTCTCTGAGAAGTCACTCTAAAGAAACCATACCTTCCCTCCATTACAACTGTTTGCAGTTATCTTGATATCTGTGTATTTGCTTCCCCTTCTATAAGGCCCCTGCTGTTAGGACAAGAACCTTACGTGTCTTGTTCTTATCTTCAGCACCTAGGACAGGGCTTAGCACCTGACATGGGCTTTGATATATATTTATTGAATGCATATATGTACAGGGTCCTGGGTGGCTCAGTCGGTTAAGCATCTGACTCCAGCCCAGGTCATGATCTCCCTGGTTCATGAGTTTGAGCTCTGCATCAGGCTCTGTGCTGACAGCTCAGAGCCTGGAGTCTGCTTCGGACACTGTGTCTCCTTCCGTCTCTGCCCCTGCCCCTTACACACTCTCTGTCAAACATCAAAAAAATAAAAAACAAACATCAAAAAAAAAATTTAAAAAATGCATACATGTACAATATAATATCTCGTTTGTCCTTAATTATGTCAAGCGATGGCCCATCTGTTAATAATTATCATTTGTATTAATTATTATAATTATTTTACTTAAAACCTATTTAATAATTAGAAATAAAACAAATGATCACTAATAAGGAACAGACTCCTTCACCCAACAATTATAGAGTGTCAGAGATGTGCCAGGCATTGAAGATGTCAGATGAATAAGATAGTCTCTAGTGTTTCATGGAAAAACTTGTGACGTGATTGAGAATAAAAAACTGGAAAAGCAGACATTGTCTTATGTCTAATCGCAAAACCAGCAACAGCAACAACTTCCCTCGGAGGATGATTTTCAGTTTTCGCCAGAATATTCACTTCACTGTTGTGGTCAGTCCTCATGGCAGTGCTAAAGGCAGCCCCATTCTTCAGGCAAGGAGACTAAAGTTCAAAGGGGTGGAGAGCCTTGCAAGAGCTTATACAGCTCCTAGGAGACAGCAGTGGGACAGAGACTGGATTTAGGGATTCCAGAAGCTGAGCTCTTTCAACTGCCTACCACTGCATCTCCTGTTCATGCAGAGCCAGGGCACAGAGCAGATGTCTCTTCGTGCTCATTGATGTGTGGAAGGCTGCTTACAAACACCCTAGGGAGCATCCTTGACATGGGAGCCCCTTGGATGGCTTGACCAACAGATATGCCACCTGCTGCTGCTGCTGCTGCTGATTGTCCAGAATTACCTGGTCACTGGGAGAGGTGGTTAGATTCTTTTTTAAAAAGTTGATTTATTTGGAGCACCTGGGTGGCTCAGTTGGTTAAGTGACCGACTTCGGCTCAGGTCATGATCTCGCGGTTCGTGAGTTCAAGCCCCGCGTCGGCTCTGTGCTGACGGCTCAGAGCCTGGAGCCTGCTTCGGATTCTGTGTCTCCCTCTCTCTCTGCCCCTCTGCTGCTCACGCTCTGTGTCTCTCTGTCTCTCAATAAACGTTAAAAAGAATTTTTTTTAAGTTGATTTATTTATTTTGAGAGAGAGAGAAAGAGTGAGTCAGGGAAGGACAGAGAGGGAGGGAGAGAGAGAGAATCCCAAGCAGGCTCTTGGCTGTCAGTGCAGAGCCTGGCGTGGGGCTCAAACCCACGAACCAGGAGACCATGACCTGAGCCGAAGTCGGATGCTTAACTGACTGAGCCACCCAGGTGCCCTGCAGCTGGCTCCTTGTAAAGCAAATTTACTATTGGTAATGCATATTTGGTGTAGGTGCACACCTGCTAGATAGATAAGTTATGTTCTTATGTATCATTAGTTGAACTCATTAATGAATTACATTCGTAAAATAAATAATATGTGTAATTCGATAATGTGCATTAGTGCCCGTGCAGTAAGCCAATCTTAAAGTAATAACTATTAAGAGGACCAGAGGGTTGAAAGCATATATTTGCTCTATTTGAAGACAGAGAATTAATAGATTTCTTCTTTTTTGTAAATAGTAGATTGATCTTTGCTTTACAAAGTTAAATCTGTGGTGTAGCATTTGCCTTTCTACCTATTGCTTAAACAAAGCCCTGCCACATGTTTGTCTGGGCCGAGAATGCAGTACTTTTTTGTGAATCAAGTAACATACACTGCAAGGCAGGGATAAAGGGAAGAGAGTGTTGAGAAGAATGTATCAGGGAAGAACTCAGGAGGGATCAGAAAGGGCCATTTGGTTGCTGATATGAAGGTGTGGGAATTTAAGTCTTCTTTGGGAAGTGGGATGCCACAGTGGAAAGTCAGTGCACTGTCCAGAAAGAAGCCTTAGACTGGAGAGTTACATGCTTCTCTGGTCCACTGATCATTTCATCTAGAGGGGGAACAAACTCTCAACAGGCCCTACAGGCCACCTGGTCTCTTTCCACTATCACAAACCTCACCCCAAAGAGAAGAAGACCCAGGACTCATTTGGTAATCCAAGGATGACGTCTTGCTTTCATTAAGTGTGTTATAAAATATTTACCAGCAATACACAATCAGAGGGTCATTGAATTCACAGAACTGTATGCATTCCTACTCTTTAGAGCCCTGAGAGGTGTAGGGATTTTCCCAGAGCCCCACAGAGCCAAGCATTGACTCGATGTCTACCTATCTCCTGTCCACCTCCTTCTCTCACTTCACTCTTTCTCTTGATTTGCAACCCTTATCTGTCCTCAGCTGTCCTCATGGAGCATGGATTTTGGCCCACGTAGTCCCGGGGAAGCCAGAGGAAATCCCCCCCCCCTCAGTTTTCTGGTATCTGCTATGCCTGGATGTGCTAAAGCAGGGAAATAATTGCAGCCTCCCCCGCAGAACACCACACAGAGCAAGTGGAGAGTGTTACATGATGTGTTCTTGGGGGTATTCTACCCATCCCAGGCATTCCATTTATACTGCCAGGTGATGAGCTCTTCTTGCTTCTGTCCATAAGCCTTAATTATTCAAAGGGGGCTCTGTGTCAATACTTGGGGACAAAGTGATTTACTGCTACAAAAACTTAGAAACGGGAGAAACAAGAATGCCCTCTGAAAAGCTGAACAGTGGAATAACCATGTTATTATGCACACACACCACACCCCTCCTTCCTCCCGTGCCTCCTTCTTCAGCCTCATCTGCCACCCACCTTCCCAGTGCTTTGAATCCCAGCCTCAACAGACGTCCTTCTTTTTGTAAAAAAAATATTTTTTTTAATGTCTATTTACTTTTGAGAGAAAGAGAGAGAGATAGAGTGTGAGTGGGGGAGGGGCAGAGAGAGAGGGAAACAGAATCTGAAGCAGGCTCCAGGCTCTGAGCTGTCTGTACAAAGCCCGATGTGGGGCTGGGACTCACAAACTACAAGATCATGACCTGAGCTGGAGTCAGACTCTTAACTGACTGAGCCACCCAGGCACCCCAGCAAACGTCTTTCCACTTGCTTTCCCTATCTGGGACATGCTCCTCCTTCTGCCTGAGGTACTTCCCTTCCATTCCTCCTTTCCTTGACCCCTTCTCTTGGCTGGATCCCACACCCCTTGGGGTGGACACTGTAAGTCTCCACCCAGGTCCCCTTTTTGGTCACAGCACTCACCGCCCCCCCCACCCCACCGATGCTGGAAATGGTAATGGGTGCTGAAACTCTCACTGAGACTTGCTCTGAGCCACACGGAACCCCTCCCCAAGGTCATGCCCCTTCCCAAGGGCATCACACAGCCAGTGGCCAGCTGGTTTGGGGATTCAAAGTCTCAACCCCATTGCCTCAATTTGGGCCTGCTCAGCAAGGCTGTCTCAGCTACTGAGTCCCCATAATATCTGTGGGGGCCTTGGCTGCAGCCTTACTGCTGCCCAGTTTCTCCCTCTCCCAACCCTGCCTTCCTCAGTTTCTCATACATGCATCTCCCGCAAGAACTCTCCACTCAATTCTGTACACACCAGTCTATCTTAGTCTGCTTCCCTGAAACCCAAGCTAAGACGGTTGGTGTCAGGTGTGGTTTGGGAAGAAGATACTAAAATGCCATCCTGGAGCTTCCACTAACCAGTCATCTGGCAATGAGGACCTCAACACTGGTGGCGGGAGGAGGAAGGAGGGCCCAGGTATGTGCAGCAGTTCAATTGCCAAGACTAGGATAGGATACTATTGGCCCATGCAGTATCTGGGGCACTAGAGAGGTTTGAGAGAAATAGTGACTAGAAGGACTATGGGTTGGTGGCAGTCACTGAATGTCATTGTGTACATGAAGAGAGATGATGGAGGGCTCAGAGTGGGGTTAATCGCCAATTCTAGGCAAAATGTGAGAGCCATAGGCATCCTCGGCAGCATTTAAGAAGATCCTATTCTCTGAAGAGGGACCAGGAAGAATGGAGAATCAAGCTCAGGGCTCAGTTGTAGGAGGAACAGATCTTCAGAGAAAGATGGATTCTAGCCCTAGAGGGTCTTTAGTGCCAAAGTCAGGGCACTAATAGGAAATTGGACACTGAGACTCAAGATGGGGGAATTTGAGTAGATGCAGTAGGGAACTGAACTTGAACTTACAGATTCCCCTAGAGCCACAGTAGTGGCCCTCTCCCTTGTTGGGTGGATGCTGATCAGGCTTCTGTTGAGGCAGGTGTCTTACAAGATGATGTTTGTGTTCCTCAGAACCTACCTCTGGCTCCTCTCCTGGCAACCAGACCAATCGCAAGGGCCAAATCCCAGCACAACTTGACAGAGGAAATGCTGGGCCCACTAGGGAGGAGAGGGACTGACTATATACTAAAGTTACTGCAGGATCTAACAGGTACAGTAGGAGCTGAAGGACTGCACTTGGGGCTGAACCCCAAGGTGCTGGATTGAGGGGATCAGAACATAAGGTTGGGGAAAGGGGTGTTTATTTAGATACAGGAGCACTCTGAAGGGACTTGTAATTTCAGAGCTCCCTATAGGATCAACTGAAGCCCAGCTTCTCTCTCTGTGCCCAATGATACCATTGTCACTACCTTACAGATCCTTCAACCTTCTTTAGGTGATTCTCCGATCAACTTTCTGATATAGCTCTCCATTCCAGAGTCTGTTCCAGCTTCTTTCCCGTGTGCCTCCAGTCTATTCTGTACTTCCTTCATTATAACACTTGTCGCGCCTGCGCACTCTTCTGCCCCTCGTGCCTATCATATTGCCTTGAACTCTGGCGCATAGTAGTTGCTCAGTTAGTGATTGTTGAGTGAATGGTGCCATGCATATGACTTGGAGAGACAGAATGCCTCTCAGGCCAGTGTAAGACCCAATGGAAATAAGGACCATATCTAAAGAAAGAAAGAGGCTGGGTAGCCTCAGAATAATAATGAGAGGAAGTCTTAGAACAGCTCCTATCTGTTCTACAAGAGAAGGTGCCTCAGCCATGGAATTTTGCTTATTCTGATCCCATTAAGTAACGTGGAGATGTAAGAAAGGGTTGCGGCCATTGCATTTATAGAATTTCTGGTTAGAAGGGTAAGACCTTGCTATGGAAGTAGGTGCCCCAGAGGCAGCCTTAACCTGTTGCCATTGCACATTTGATCTATCTACCACCCTCCTCTGCTTTCAGGCTTCACAAATAACTCCAGCTGTGGTGTGGTTTCCCACACAGTCACATAGGTCATGGGGACTGGGGTATTCAAGTCTATGGAGCAGCTATAATTCCTCTTGTAAGTGAATGAATTTATATTCTGATTTTATACATTGGTCCTGTGTAATGTGAGTCTGTTCTCATTGCACTGGCAAACCGTATTTCTGGCCCTGGAAGGTCCAGGGCCAGAGCCCGATTGTGGGTGAACTCTCTTAAGTAATGATATATCTCCACCCCCGTATCCATGTTGACTATGGGAATCCTGTTACCCTGACACCCTGACCTCACCATATACTGAGAATCTATTCTCTATTTTGGTATTTCCATGAAGAGTAGGGCAGGATCTGGCTGGGCAACTTCTTTTTTTCCTCTAATAATATTACCTGGTGTTGGGCTCCTAGTCACTATTTAATGAAAACCAGATAACCTAAATGACACTACGGTATGTTGGGTCCCTTGGAATGTGGGAGTTCCTGCATCAGGGCAACTGGCAAGGAGGCCTCTGGGGCCTATGGGCTGAAGTGGGTCCTCTGCAGGATTTCACATGGGATCTGGGATGCTTATTGCTTTGAGGTACCCTGGGAAGGCAACTGGGGTCTACAGGAGGGCTCTGAGCCTCAACTTCAAAAACACTTGTTAGAACCAAATTTGTTTCTTATGGCTTGGAATAAAACCATTTGTATACTTAAAAAAATCCTTCATATCTATTATGTATGTAGGATTTCCTCCATTTTACTTCAGGAGAAACTGAAGCTTAAGATTACCATCACCATAATCATTTCCAAAAAGTGTTTGGTAGCAACGAACTGTTTTCTACTCTGACTATATGGAAACTTTCACATTGTAATCCCCACTCTAGCAGATGGATGGTAGCAGCCTAGACATACTGACCCAATCAATGTATAGATGTCATACTTCATAGATTTTAAGATGTACATTTTTTTCATATTCATCATCTCTGAAATTGGGATAAGTCTTATAATCGATGTTGTGTCATAGTTTAAACTGGAAACAATTTTTTTCATAGTATTACATAAAATCATGGTGTCCTATAATTGATGATGTCTTAGATTAAATGAAATATGGGAGTAAAATGTTACCCAGCATTCTTGGTTGAGGAAAAGCAAGGGATTGCAATGTTTTTTTTTTCTTCTCATTTTTTGTCCTTCATACATTAAATATTTTGTCCTATGGGGAGGAAGATAATTGTCTGAAAGGAAGGAACACCTCCCAAAATAAAACTAAGAGGAAGACAAGCACTGTTCCAGAATGAAGGGTGCTGAACCTCTTTAAAAAAAATTTTTTTTTAGTGTTTATTTATTTTTGAGAGAGACAGAGAGACAGAGACAGAGCGTGAGTGGGGGAGGGGCAAAGAGAGACACACATGTAGAATCCGAAGCAGGCTCCAGGCTCTGAGCTGTCAGCACAGAGCCTGACGTGGGGCTCGAACCCACGAACTGTGAGATCACGACTTGAGCCGAAGTTGGACACCTAACTTAGGCGCCCCAGGTGCCGGACTTCTTGCTAACACTGCGCCATCCTAGAATGCCAATTCTGTGTATACCTGGGTCTCCCTCTCTGGGTATAGCCTGGACCTTTTTTTTTTTTTTTTTTTAAATCCCTTCTTTCACTCATAAAACCTTACCTGTCCTCTTTGCTTCAGAGAATTAACCAATGTGAGAAACAGCTCCGTGAGAATACTCCATAGTGGTTACTGCCAATAACTCCATGCTTTATCCTTTTCCATTCCTTCCCCTGAATCATGTGCATTTTAATGGTGGCTTACAGGAGTCATACTGTGTCAATCCAGGAGAGCAACTTTCAGGGTGGCAGTTGTAGGCATCAGTGACAAGCTGGTAGAAGCCAGGTTTTAAGTTATAGCTTCCCTGAAATCACACCATTTATTAGGGGAGCTCAATTTTTGTACTGCTTTGTGGTTTACAAATCATACATTGGCAAACATTTTATTAGAGGCTTACAAAACCTTGTGAAATGGGCGAGGCAGACTTTACCACTGCTTTTCAGATGAAGAAGAAGACCAGAGATGAAGTGGTTTGGTCAGTGACACTCAGTTGGCTAATAGAGGAAATAGGACCCAGGTACTCTTAGTCCAGAGCCATTGTTTCTCTTTCTAGGAAAGAGACCCCTTCCTACAGCTGCTTCCCTTACCTATGAATAGATAGGCTTCAAAGAAAGCCAGATTGTTTAGAGCCTGGTAGGGTATGTCAGAGGTGTGTGTCTTCATCCCAAGAGCCCTGGGAAGTCATTGAAAGATTTAAGGTGGCAGAATAAGATGAACAGATTATTGTTTAATTGTTAAAGAGCCATCTGGGTGCAGTGGGGAGAATGGATTGTAGGAAGGCTGGAGTGGCAACGATTTAGAGGCAGTAGTTCAGGCAAGGGACCATGGTGCCCGGTCTAGGTACATGACAATGAAGGGGAGATGGGTAGAGGGAATTCTGGGAAGATGGTGGCTGGAGCAAGTATCCTACTGCCTTTCTGTTCTAGCTCCAATCCAACTACCAGATGGAAGTGTAGAGTTCTGGCAATAATGTTCAGACTTCTGGGCAGGTCAGGAGCCTGGAGAGAGTGGAAAAGCCATGGGGAAAAAAGCAAAGTTATTACAGAGAGCTTGATCTGTGGAGATTCACTGCCCACAGTGCCAGCCCCATGTGAGTTCAAGAGCACCCGGGGGGCATACCTGCTCCCAAGTAGCCAAGGTGGCACTGAAGCACGGACTGGGTCCTTCCGCCCCTGAGAGCTGTGGTCTTTATTGCTGAGGAGATGGATGGCATGGGTGCTTCTTCCAGAGCTTTCAGCAGGTGAGAGACAACCTGTCACCTGGGTGAGAGGCTGCTGTGCTTTCCAGTGCTTCCAAGTTCATTACCATCCTTTTTGTAAGTTTATTTATTTGTTTTGAGAGAGACAGAGATAGTGCAAGTGGGGGAGGAGCAGAGAGAGAGAGAGAGAGAGAGAGAGAGAGAGAGAGAGAGGGAGGGAGAGAGAGAATATCAAGCAGGCTCCACACTGCCAGTGCAGAACCCGACATGGGGCTTGAACTCAAGAAACCATGAGATCATGACCTGAGCCAAAACCAAGAGTCGGACACTTAACCGACTGAGCCACCTAGGTGCCCCTCATTGCCATCCTTGATAGGCAATGACCTGGGTTCCAAGACAGAACAAACCAAGAGCTCACAGAGGAAAATGAAACAAGTCCACATTTGGATCCACAACATCCTCACAGAACAATAGTAAGTAAAACACTGAGAGAGGCAACTCCTTTGGAATAAAACTGCTAGAGGAGATAGACATCGATCTTAATTTAAAAATAATAGCAAAGGGGCGCCTGGGTGGCTCAATTGGTTAAGGGTCCGGCTTCAGCTCAGGTCATGATCTCATGGCTGGTGAGTTTGAGCCGCGTGTCAGGCTCTGCCTGGAGCCTGCTTCAGATTCTGTGTCTCCCTCTCTTCTCTCTCTGCCCCACCCCCACTTGCACTCTGTGTGTGTGTCTCTCTCTCAAAAATAAATAAACATTAAAAAAAATAGTAACAATCACTTAAGGAGAGTCATACAACATTAAAAAAAAAAAAAAAAGACCTCCTAGAGCCAGAAAAAAAGGAAGAACAAAAACAAAAAACGGCTATGATTTTTTGAATTTAAGATTTAAGGAGGGGATGATCACTGTTGAAAACAATATTAATGACCTAGAGGTTCAAATGGAAGAAATATCTTAGCACAAGATCAAAACAACGAAGAGACAGAAATCGTGAGGGGAAAATGAGATTTGGAGAGTAGATACAGGAGGCTTAACATGGGAATGATAGGGGTCTGGAGGAGGTGAACCAGGCATACTTTGGCGATTGGTGCCAGCAGGAGTGGATGGAGAGGAGCTGTCAAGGATGTCCCTCTCCTTGGCTTCTGGTTGAGACGGTTGGGTGGACAGCAGGGCTACTACTTGAAATTGGCTGTCCAGGAGGTAAAGTGGGCTGTGGAAAAAACAGGCAGGTGGGGGAATGATGGGTTCCGTCGAAAAGTATTGAGTGTGAAAAGCGTATAGACACAGAAGTGGAGACGTTGAGTGGCTGTTGGATACGCATTCCAGAGACATCTGGGTTGGAGACAGAGCTGGAAACCTCCAACGTATCATGGCAGGTGAAATGGAAGGCAGAGATGGGTGTGCCTTGAGTGAGAGTGACAGGCGGCTGTGCCTTCTTTCTCTTCTTTCCCTTTCCTTTGTACTCCCCACTCTAGAGCCGCACTGTGCCTGCTTTCCATGTCCTTTCTTATTACGTGACATGGGACTTGGTGGGGAAGGGGTGGGGAAAAGGGAAAGAAAGAAGAAGAAAACAGAGAGAACAGCGTGAGGAAGAGTCATGGGAGGGGTGCCTTGAAATGGAGAAGCAGTGTCAAATCTGCGTAAAGAGTCACCATTTCGGTCACCGGAGCAGAGGGGTGACCTGCCAGAATGCGGTCTATGGATGGGAGTGGCTTCATAGTGACGTTCCATGGACGTAAAGAGAAAGAATTAACATTTACGGAGCACCTACTATGTAAGGGGCACTGGATATGTTCTTTAATATTCACTCTATTTAATTTCCTCTGATAACCTTATATCTAAGGAAAATGAAGCTCAGGGAGGTCCAGAAACTTCCCCGAGATCAAAGAGTTGGTAGGAGAAGCAGCTGAATCTGTGCAACTCCAAAGCTCTTGCTTTTCCCATGGACCAGAAAACATCCATACCCGAGAGACCCTGGCAGCCGGAAGATTCAGATTCTGACCCACACGACTTTACTTGTATTTTCACTGCGCCTTTATTATCTCAGGACTTTCGAAGATTTACCTTCTGTCTTCTCCCAGAGTTGAGTACACACTGCTAGCCCGACCTTTCAATCTGGGCTGCTCTCTGGTTCTACTGGCCAGCTCAGACAGA
The DNA here is from genome assembly GCF_018350195.1 of Panthera tigris. Classification (NCBI taxonomy): domain Eukaryota; kingdom Metazoa; phylum Chordata; class Mammalia; order Carnivora; family Felidae; genus Panthera; species Panthera tigris. Next base: position 60,053,651 of record NC_056678.1, on the reverse strand, counting down.
TGGAAGAAAATGAGCCCTCATTCTTTCTGGGAGTTGAATGGCAGCTTTGTTGTAAATACGTAGAAAATCAATCCTCGGTGAGTTAAACTATGTCATCAGCTATCAGCCAGATTCTAAATCATTGATAAGATGGGGAACCTCCAATTCATTGATCAAAATCTTGAGGTTTTATCAATCGAAATAAAAGAAAAGCAGTAACCTTTGGGATAATATCAGCAGTTACCCACTTTGAGAGAAGAAGTTCTTGCTTCCAACTTGGAAAGTGCCTGATATTCTCAGGATTGACATAAGTGACATTTCTTCTAACTTCCTTCATCATCCAGAAAAGCAACATTAACAGGGTTTTTTGTAAGCACACTGTATCAGGTGTTTAGAGCACACCGTATCAGGTGCTGGTGAGTTCGTGGGGTAGCAGGTTAACCCAAAGTGCCAGATTTCTTGGGATTATCCAGATTTAAAATACTCACTTACGTGGTCCTCATCAATGCACCGAAATCTGCCAGAAATTTTATCCTGACTTTTAGTTTGGAGGCTCAGGTTATTATCTTTATAGGTTTCCTTAAGGACTTGGCAATCATCTTAGGGTGACTGAAGCGGCATAATATGCACTAAGCGATTCTATTCAATTCAGCAAACATTAAAAGGAATGATATTTAGCCATGTTTGTGTTAGGCACTAAAGTTAGAGATAAAAACAAAACAAAACAAAACCATGTGGTAGCCCTTTGTTTACTATGCAATAGTGGGCAAACAGGTAAGGAAATAGAACAAGAGCTTCCAAGTAGAGATACGAGACTGAGGGGCACCTGGGTGGCTCGGTCATCCCACTTCAGCTCAGGTCATGATCTCACGGTTCATGACTTTGAGCCCCACATCAGGCTCTCTGCTGTCAGTGCAGAGCCAGCTTCGGATCCTCAGTCCCTCTCTCTCTGCATCTTCATTGCTTGCACTCTCTTTCTCTCTATAAAATAAGTAAACGTTAAAAAAAAAAAGATAGGAGACTGAATATGTAGCTTTATCTTCTCTTCTGCAAGACCCCTTAAAATAATATTAAATCACAAAAAAATTATAATCTCTCTGCAATTATTAGAGAGATTTCAGCACTTTCTGGAAGATGGAAAAAAGGTGGAAAGGTGGTACCTGGTGAAGTAGAGGCAAGGAGAGGCTACAAGGAAGGAGAAAACTTAGAGGGGGGCGCGGGGTGTGGGGCTGGAAAGGGAGGAAGTAATTGCAACTACCCACGGAAAGTCAACCTCTCCCTTACTCCCTACGCGGAACGCCCAGCATCAAGGCTCATATTCCCTCAACTCAGGCAAACAAACAAACACATGAAAACAAACAATGGGAATGACTGTTAAAGACATTAAAAGAACTGCATGGCAGATCCCTATAGGAAGTTTGATATCTGACTGATAGAGTCCCACAAAAAGAAAGCAGATAAAACTGAGGAGAGATAATTGACCAAGAAATAATAGAAACAAATTCCTGGAGTCAACGAGTAACATTTCCGTATTGAAAGAACCTGCCACACTTCCAATGCAGTCGACGCAAAGTGACTGAAATCTGGACTTGGCACCATGAAACCCAAAACTGAAGGAGCTCCTAAAAGCTCCTAAAAGAGGAGAGAAGCAAACAAAAGCAGAAGGTCCACAAGGAAACAAGAGACGGCCTGGCATCTCCTCATCAGCGACCTCGGATGTTGGCGGTCCATGGAGACATGTCTTCAAAGTTCTGAGGGAAAAGGAATTTTAAACCTAAAGTCCTATACCTCGACAAACTAATAGTCAAACATGTTTTGACTTGTAAGAGCTGTGAAGCAATATCTCCCATGCATGAGTTCTGAGGCAGTGGCTTGGGAGGGCACTGCATCTAGGAATGCAGGGCTACGCTAAGACAGTGAAGAAGGGGGATTCAGGAAATGGTGGGTCCAGCCCTGGAGAGTGCCAGAGTCCCTTCAGCAGGCCCGGGGTCTGGCTCATGAGATTGGACCCAGGGAGGGAAAAGTTGCAACTGTATGGTATGATTATATGGTGTGGTATCTTTCCTAATATAGTGGTGGTTTTAGTTGAATCCTAGAAGTTCTAATATGCAGTGTGTGTGTGTGTATATATATATATATATATATATATATATATATATATATATTTTACTGTTACTTAAACTGTATCCTAATTTTTATTGTGATTTCCTCGTTGGTTATTTAGATGGCGTAGTTCTTTCTAAACATATGGAGACTTCCTGGAATCTTTCTGTTATTGATGTCTGGCTTAATTGCATTATGGTTAAAGACACTCAGTTTGATTTCTGTCCTTTGAAATGTGTTGAGACTTGGTTTATGGCTCAGCATATGGTTAATTTTTGTAAGTGTTCTGAGCGTGCCTGAAAAGAATGTGTAATGTGCAGTTGTTGGGTGCAGGGTTCTAAATATGTCAATTCGGTTTGGTTTGTTAAACATGTTGTTCAGCGTTTCCATATCCTTGCTGATTTTTGCCTACTTGTTCTATCAATTTCTGAGAGAGGTGTATTTAAATCTCTGCCTGCGTTTAGAGATTTGTTCATTCTTTTAGCAATTCAGTTAGCTTTTGCTTCATGTATTCCGTCCTCCCTTTCATACGCTTTGCTCTCACGTGCTCTATGCAGGACCCCAGGATAAGGGAGCCGACAAGAGCTTCGAGCAGACTCCACATGTAGTGTGGAGCCCGACTCTGTATCACGACCCTGGGATCATCACCTGAGCCGAAATCAAGAATCAGACGCTCAACCTACTGAGCCACCAGGTACCCCTCTCCCCTCACTTGGTGTGGGTCTGACTGTGACCTCCAAGCTGGGCCAGCTGAATCGGCCCCTCTCACTGGGGGAAAGGCAGATGGTGTTTGTCCCAACATTTGTCTTCCTGTAACTCAGATCCTCTACTTTGAAAAGATCCTTCTTAAACCATTTAAATGGAATTAATTTTAACATAAGAGATTTACTCTTTTTCTGTTTTTTCTTTTTTCTTTTTTGCTCATAAGAAGGCTGAGAAGCCTGGAAAGATGAATGGAAATGTTCTGAAAGTAAATGAAAGTCTCATTGTGTGAGCACCCAGAGTTTGCAACGTTCTGCATAACAAAGCTATCTGCCTTCCCTTGTAAAGGGTGTCTGGTGCCTGGAATTTTCTGGTCCAGGGACTAATATTTCTCTAAAAGAGAGAGAATCTCAAGCACTAAGAGTGCAGAGCCTGAACTCACGGAACTGTGAGATCATGACCTGAGCCAAAATCAAGAGTCAGATGCGTAACCGGCTGACTCTTTTGAGTCAAAAGAGATTTCTGACTAAGGTGAATCTCGTTGCTGTCATTGGTGTTATTAACTTGGGTGAGGTTCGTGGTAATTTTCAATTGGGGGGCAGATCTTGAAGGAAGGGGCATACTCTTTGGAGCCCAAATGAAATGAATGGAAAACAAACCACATCCACCAGCAATCTTAGTAAGGACTAATGAAAACCGAGGGTCATCTCTGGCTCAATGATCCTATTTTCTCTCTGGTCCTAACCTGATTTTATTATTGAATGTTCTGGAGCCCTCCTCACTTATTTAAGTATTATGACCCTTTACTTATTGGCTTCAAGCTATAATTATGGTCTCCTCCCCTTAATGAAACGAGAGGTTTTAACTGAATTAGCCTATCAACAGCCCCTGCTGAAGCCTGACAGATCTCTTTTTGGACGGCATGCACTTGATAACAGTAATACCAGGGCCCTTTCCCTCTCCCACACTCACTTTCCTGTGCTGGGTGAGTGATAAGAAAGCCTTTATGACATTCTCAGTCAGAATGGAATTAGTGCCATTTATGGGTCTGCCTTCTAGAGACTCATACTGGATCTAACAGTCTTGGGAAATTGTTTGTATGGACATAGCCAAAGGAATCAGCCTACTGAGTCAGTGGGTATAGGGGGTTTGATCTGGAGACCGCCAGGAGGGAGGGAGCTGAGCAGAACCTTCTTGGGGTTCCCATGGGAGTGGTATGTAAGTGGCTACTACACTATACAGTTGGTGGGGCTCAAAGTCCTTTTGTGATGGGAAGGTCCTGAAGTGGCCACCCATCAGGAGTCAGTTTCCTAACAGGGCTGGAGGAAGTGGATGGTTTTTCAAACCTTGGGCTCGGAGTGGTGGCATTGAAATGCACTGGGTGTCTGGGCCACCGGTGGGTTCTGAGGGTGGGTATGGCAAAAGTGAGGGTTAGAGCTGGAAAGCCCTAGCAGGGAGGTGCTGTCCAGGCAAATATTAAGCAGCTGGAGGGTGGTGGGAGGGCTTGTTGAGTCTGCCATGTGGCCTTCTCCTGCCCAAACTCCCCTTCTACAGATGTCAGTGTTTTGGAAGCATTCACAGAAACAGAGGGAACCTGCATTCCAGCTATCAATGACACTGAGGACGTGTCCTTCTGTTGAATCAAGGTAGCCATCTTTCTTTTTTGGGTACATTCTCTCTTCCAGACTTTCTGCTAAAGGCTTGATATGCATCATCATGTTTTATAATTATTACAATCCTTTTGGGCTAATTACCATTTGCAAATAAGGAAATTGAGGCTCCGTCTGGTTAAATAACTTGACCACTGTCACATAGCTCATTTCCACTTGACACAGAAGAAAAGGCCCGTTATTCATTTATTCATTCCACAAATTTCTCCTTGAGATACTTACTGTGTGCAAGATAGAAATTGCCAAAATCTCACCACCTGGTTTCTGTCAGACTTAGCTTCATTTCTTTCTAATTTGTTCAGCCAGCCTAAGAGCTCCTAGACAGATAGGTATTAACGTTATTTTGAAAAGCCTCCAGGGAAGAAAGTTTCTTATGTTCTCTTGGTAACTGAAGTTTCCCAGAACTTCCAAGGACTTCTTAAGGCTAACCTAAGACCCTCTCGCAACAACCGAAGCCAACTCCTTATGAGGAGATGGGGCACAACCACAGCCGAAGGGAAGTCTTTGAGAACAACCTGTCCTAGGAGGAAGGTAGACACAGTGAGATGGGGCCACAGGGTCAAAGAATATTAGTGCTCTCTGGGACCTTAGAGGCTAAAGATTCTAATTTCCTATTTTATAGGAAAGAAAATGAACCTAGGGAGAATGAACGATTTCTCCAGATTACTGAGCTATTTAATGGCTGAGCTAGAACCAGAGTCTGAGGCTGCTTGTTTCCAGGGGGGTAGGACATTGTGATTGAAAGCTGAAGGTTTGGGGGGTGCCCGGGGGGCTCAGTCGGTTAAGCGGTCCTACTCTTGTTTCGGGTCAGGTCAAGATCGCATGAGATCAAGATTCATGAGATCAAGCCCTGTGTCGGGCTTTGCGCTGACAGCACAGAGCCTGCTTGGGATTCTCTCGCTCTCCCCCTCTCTCTCTGCCCTTCCCCCCACTCATGCCCACTCTCTCTCAAAATAAATAAATAAACATTAAAAAATAAAAAGAAAGCTGAAATTGGGAAGCGGGCTGGTTGCTTGCATTCCCTAGCTGTAGGACTAAGGCAGATTTTGCAGTCTTATATACTTGGGGCCTCGGTCTTGTCATCTGTAAAATGGAGTTGATATGTACCTCCTGGAGGTATTATGAGGGTTAAATGAGATCATCTATGTGAGTCCCCGAAGTGTACTAGTCTCAGGTATAGAAGGAGGGGCTAGGTTTATATTCCTTTCCCTACCCTGGACCCAGTCTTTTATTTACTATATTCGTTAATGTAACAAGTCACACCAACTCTCGCTGGCTTGGGACAGCAATAATTATTTATTACCTCTAACCGATACTTTTGGGCAGGAATTTGGCAGCTGCTTGACTGGGTGGCTCTGAGGTCTCATAAGTTTCCAGTCCGATGTCAGCTGGGGCTGCATCATCTGAGGGCTTGACCGAGGCCGGAATATTCAGCATGAAGGTGTCTTGCTCTTATGGCTGGCGGTCTCGATTCCAGACCACATGGGCCCCTCCACAGGGCTTCTTGAGGGTCCTCACTACATGGTACCAAGGGGCCCAAAGAGGAATCTGCAAATGCTATTTGTCATCTGGCTCTGGAAATCACACACTTCCGTTGTGTTCCATTGGCCACGCAGGGCCAGCTCTGATTCACTGAGGGAGGGGGCCACACAAGGGCACAAATACCAGGGGGTGAGGATCACTGGGGGCTGGCTGGCACACTGTCTCACGGACGGGGTTCTATTTCTGTGCCCTCTTACCTTCCTGTGTCCTGAGTGTTGATACGTTCCAATAATCACTCCTGGCTTCTCAGGGCTGACAGGGGCTGTGCCCCCCTTAGCGTCTTCTGGAGTTCTGAGGATGCTGTTTATAATTAGCCAAGCAATAATCCCCACCGCTGAGCCAACTCCAAGGCTCATCTGCTTGCTTCTCTGGAGGTTTTTAAATAGACAGGGATGTGTTAATGACACAGTACATTATCTGTCTGTTACCGTTTTGGCAGGCAGCGTGGAAACGTGACTTTTTTAAGGAGGAGTTAATCAGTATTTAAAAAGCAGCTCCTGTGGCAGAGGCATGAAGCAGGTATCAAAAGGCTGCCTGGGAAGGCTGAGGTTTCAGAACCCTGGGCCCTGACATCATGCCCTTTGAGTGGCTAGTGGGCATGACCAGCTGGGCTCATTACTACTGACATCTCCCCGCTTCCTCTGCACTTGGAATACATTGAATCTGCTCCCAAACGCAGCATCATCCTCACAGAGGAAGCCTGTGAAGTGTGATCGCTGCTTCTCTGCTGATAGTTCTCGAATCTATTTGCCCTGCCTCCTACCAAACCTAGCTCCTGAGCTCTGGAACACCTACTGCTCATTTTCATTTGGATGTTCCCCAAGTGCGCTGAAAACCGAACTCCTAACTTCCTTCCCACCCAACCTCATGGGTCCTCCTGTTTGCTACCTCAGTGAATGGCACCTTCGTTCTCCCTCTGGACCAAGCCAGACCCCCAGATGGTATGGGACGATGGTTAAGAGGGAAGGGTAGGAGGATGGGAGCCTGAACGCCTGGGCTGAGTCTCAACGCTGCTGTTCACAAGCTGGGTGGTCTCAATTTGTTCCACCTGACGTCCGGATTTAAAACTGGAGATAATGATAGAAACAATCCAGGAAGATTGTTGGGGGGAGTAAATGAGCTAGTTCATGCCTGGCATACAGCAAGAGCTTAATAAATGCTCTAAGAATCATTAAGCTCTTTGTATTCTCTCTCCTAAATGTTTCCTGAAACCATCAGCATTTTTACTTTTGCCATCTGTCAGCTTGGGTCCCCATCCTGGCTCAGCGGGGCAAAGGCTTCCTGCTGCGATCTCTGCCACCAGGGAGATATTTCAAAAGTACATATGCGAGTGACAGCATGTCGCTGCTTAACCGCAACTCCCTTTACTCTTAGGAGTTGGGGGCAAATCCCTTACGTGGCTCAAAGGTTGTGCGGGCGTTGCGTCTGCCTGCCTCTCCAGCCACGTCTCCCCCTCCTCCTACTGAGCTTTCAGTCCCTCTGATGGACCCCACCGTCTCTTATCTACAGGTCTCACACATTGTTTTTCCCTCTTCAAAGGAACATTACCCGGTTGAGCCCCTTCTCAGCATTCACTATGGATCTTATTGTTGAAGAAGAAAGGGAGAGGCAGGTAGAGGTGAAGCAGATCAAGGTGTCTCATCTCTTCTTTTCAAACTACTCCTAGAACTTCAATAGACCCCACGGATGGGGAGGCAGTGTTGGCCTCCCAGGTATCAGTGGTTTGAAGAGCTGTGGATGGAGGTTCTGAAGGCTGGAGCTTGAGAGTTCCCAGATGTGTCCTGTGACACCTCCAGTCGTGCCTCGTTGCCTAGCCCTCAGTGCCCTTGATCTTTTAATCCCAGTGACACATTGCTCCATTGGGAAATTGCAAACGTGGACTTGGCCAGCCTCCCTCCACATCCTCCCTCGGTGATGCTGACTAATCTTCCCTCCTCTCCCTCCATGGATTAAACTTCGTTGAACATACCTGTCACCCGGCAGAGATCAGGCTCACCTCCATATGCTTGGTGCCTATGGAATGGTGGCAGCTTAGCAAATATATGTTGGGTTAATATATGAAGGGGTTGCTCCAATTTTCAAGTATCATCTATATGTTATGAGTATCCTAAGGGCTACCAAAGGCTTCCTCTTTGCTAACCGTTTACTCTTATTTTCAGGAGTAAGTGCATTAATCAGATTCTTAGCTTGAATATGTTTGGTACTTCTTTGAAAAAAAAAAAAAAGAACACAGAATTCCTGTTATGGTCCCATAAATATTTTTTGAGCATTTTATATATACCAGGAGATGCTGGAGATCCAAAGGTGAATATGACATAGTCCCAGCTTCTCATTATCCTGGATTCGTCAGCCAGGAGTTAATAAGGTGTTGAAAAAACATTTGTTGGGCAGAAGACATGAATCGACACTTCTCTAAAGAAGACATCCAGATGGCCAACAGGCACATGAAAAGATGCTCAATGTCGCTCCTCATCAGGGAAATACAAATCAAAACCACACTGAGATACCACCTCACGCCGGTCAGAGTGGCTAAAATGAACAAATCAGGAGACTACAGATGCTGGCGAGGATGTGGAGAAACAGGAACCCTCCTGCACTGTTGGTGGGAATGCAAACTGGTGCAGCTACTCTGGAAAACAGTGTGGAGTTTCCTCAAAAAATTAAAAATAGATTTACCCTATGACCTGGCAATAGCACTGCTAGGAATTTACCCAAGGGATACAGGAGTGCTGATGCATAGGGGCACTTGTACCCCAATGTTTATAGCAGCACTCTCAACAATAGCCAAATTGTGGAAGGAGCCTAAATGTCCATCAACTGACGAATGGATAAAGAAGTTGTGGTTTATATATACAATGGAGTACTACGTGGCAATGAGAAAGAATGAAATATGGCCTTTTGTAGCAACGTGGATGGAAATGGAGAGTGTTTTGCTAAGTGAAATAAGTCATACAGAGAAAGACAGATACCATATGTTTTCACTCTTATGTGGATCCTGAGAAACTTAACAGAAGACCATGGGGGAGGAGAAGGGGGAAAAATTACAGAGAGGCAAGGAGGCAAATCGTAAGAGACTCTTAAAAACTGAGAATAAACTGAGGGTTGATTGGAGGTGGGAGGGAGGGGAAAGTGAGTGATGGGCATTGAGGAGGGCGCCTGTTGGGATGACCACTGGGTGTTGTATGGAACCCAATTTGACAATAAATTTCATATTTAAAAAAATAATAATAAAAATTTAAAAAAATAAAAAAAAATTTGTTGGACGGATGAATAAATGATGAATATGAGCATCTAATTTTTAAAAAGCAAAGCTTTTCTTTTTTTAAGGTTTATTTATTTTTGAGAGAGAGAGAGCATGAACAGGGGAGTGGCAGAGAGAGAGAGAATCCCAAGCAGGCTCCAGGCTCTGAGCTGTCAGCACAGAGCCCAACGCAGGGCTTGAACTCGCGAACCGTGAGATCGTGACCTGAGACATGAACTGTCTTTGAATGCATTCATTCATTTATTCATTCATTCGAACTAGAGTTATTGAGCATCTACCGTGTTTTCAGTACATGAAGATCTGCTGGTCTCTGAATGAGAGCCGTTAACCCCACCCAAAATATTACAGGCCTTTCAAGACCAAATGAAATATCAACACAGAGGAGCTATTTGCAATGCAGATGTGAAGTCACCAGCCTCCGTAATAAACTGGCTGATGAAACAGGCCCCGGGAGCTTCTTGTGAGAAGATCAGGTTTAGCAGCTTTAATGAATTACAGAGGCAGTGAAAACTGCATCTAATTTGTTCGTCGTCCATATCTCAGGTCACGACATCAGTCTGTACTCGGGCAGGACCGCCAGACTGCTGGGCCTGTCTGTAAACCAACAGACCTGCCTACAGATCAGTAATTTTTTTGTAAAGTTTATTTATTTTGAGAGAGAGCGAGAGGGAGTGGGGGAAGGGTAGAGAGAGGGAGAGAGAGAATCCCAAGCAGGCTCCGTGTTGCCAGCGCAGAGCCTGATGCAGGGCTTGAACTCACGAACCATGAGATCATGACCTGATCCATGACCTGAACCGACTGAGCCGACTGAGCCACCTCCAGATCAGTAATCTTTCACGTTTATGGGACAGAGTCCCTTTGGAGAATCTGCTGAAAGCAATGAACTCTGCCCAAGAGAATGTAGGCCCAGCATGCTTTGCATTCAGGTCTAGAGGTGAGTCCCTGGGAGCCCAGACTCAGGGTTGAGGGCTCTGGAGTAGAGCCATGTGCCTGATTCCAAAAGTGGTTCCCCAAAGCCTGCTTTCATGCCTTTGGAGATGGAGCTTGTATGCATAGGAGGGACTTCAGAAAGGGCTGGAGTGCAGGGGTGCATGTGGGCATCTGCCTGGTGTGGTCCTGGAGCAGAAGCCCATTAGGAGGGCCTCCATATCGTGCGGCAGCACCGGGCCCAGGCATTAAAAAGGAAAACTTCCCACGGCCCCTGGGTGGCTCAGTGGGTTAAGCATCTGACTTCGGCTCAGGTCATGATCTCGAGGTCTGTGAGTCTGGGCCCCGCGTGGGGCTCTGTGCTGACAGCTCAGAGCCTGGAGCCTGCTGCGGATTCTGTGTCTCCCTCTCTCTCTGCTCCTTCCCTGTTTGTTCTCTCTGTCTCTCTTTCTCAGAAATAAGTAAACATTAAATTTAAAAAAAAAAAAAAAACAGGAAAACTTCCTCACTGTGTTTACTACGTTGCAGCTGGATTTCTTTGCTGGAGCACAGACGCCCAGAACTAAACTCAGAAAGACCTTTTCATGGGCTTTGAAGCAGATCCTGGCTGGCTGGTTAGGGCTGGTGGTGAACAGCACCTGGGGCTGGGCGAACAGCCCCCACCCCCTTGCATCTGTTCCCTCGGTGACCTCTCCTGCTCCTCACTCCAGAGGGGAGGTGGGAGAACAGCGTCTTCCTGTCCTGGTCAACAGAACTCTCAGTGCCTCAGAGGCTGCAAATCTTCCTTAGTGGCTCCTGAGTCACAACCCATCTCTCCCGGGGAGCCTGGCCCAGTTTCCTTGAGGGGCTGAGCCAGAAGTGTTCTCCATTACAACTGACGCCAGGTGCCTCCTCGGTGGCATCAGGGAGTTTAGGGACCCATTCCCCCAGAGGCCCCGGCGGAGAAGTGCCTATGGACGACGTGGTTCCAGGTCAGCCCAGGGTGTGGGCTGCGGCCTCAGTCAAACCCCCCGAGCCCTGGGGTGCCCGCCCCGCCCCTCCCCTCCCCAGACAGACAAGGCGGGCCGGCGGGGCCGGGGTCGGAGGTGCACAGACATTCAGTGTTTATTAAAAGCCCTGAGTGCTCAGTGCCTCGTTGGGTCTGAGCCCTCCTGCTGTCCTTCTGTTTCCAAAATCCCTGGGAGTTTTCAGGGCTGACACGAAATACAGGCAACTTCGGTGACATGCTGCTCCGGGCAGATGCTCGGACACGTCACCCCAGCTGGGGGGACCTGAGGGCCAGGGCTGGCGGAGAGCCGCGAACAGCGGGAGCTGGGGGTCACGGCGGTGAGCACGTGCACACGGACCGCGCCAGCCCTGGGCTTCCACCGCCCAATTCACTAGTTTTGCTTCCCAGGGTTGGACAAAAACCCAGCTTTTCCACTACTGGCGTTGCATGAAACTGGCTGTTTGAAATGTATTAGCAGCTGCTGTTACATCCAGCTGGCAGGGTGCCAGGGGAGGAAATTAAACTTTGCACCTCCCCAGCCCTCTCCCTCCCCGCTTCCTACCAACCCATCGATTCTGTTCAGACTGTGCCCGGGATGCCAGCTCCTGCCATGTGCTGAGACCGTGGATTTTCCAGTGAGTTCGGATATCCATTTAGCCTCTGCCAACCCATTGACGGGCTCTGGGCATCCTAATGTTATTCCAGAGAAGGGCCCCTGCCTGCCCAGTGTCGACCTAAAGTGAGTACAGCCTGGGGGGAGATGGGGCGGGTGGTTACCAACATCTCCGTTTGGCTTTTCTGTGATGGAGAAGAAATAATTTACAAAAGTCAGAAAAGCCGTGTATGTCAACAGTTTAAGCAGTCAGCATGTGAATAATAAATATGGTTCTGTTTATTCTATGACAAGAAACTGTAATCTTTCATTGAGAGAGAGAATAACAAATGTACTGTCTTCTTACGAGATACTTACCAGCATGTTGACCACGGAAGCCCTGCCCCTCTTCCCCAGCCATTTTACCCAGACTGCCTCTTGGCACATGTCCAGGGCCGAGTAGGGGCCCCAGAAACGTCAAAGGCCTCTCTCCTGGCCACTGGGGAACTCCCAACCCCCAGGGGAGACAGCAGAACTGCTTCTTACACCCGTAACACAGGCTGCGATGAACACTTGTGCGAGAGAAAAAAGCATCTACAGCAAGCAGGGCCCACAGCACCCACCCATTCATGCATTCAGCAAACACTGAGCTTTTATCACGCTTCCAGAATGCTTCTTGCACTTGAGATGCAAAGATTAAAAAGTAGTTTCTGGGGCACCTGGGTGGCTCAGTTGGTTAAGCGGCCGACTTGGGCTCAGGTCATGATCTCGCAGTTCGTGAGTTCGAGCCCCGCATCGGCCTCTGTGCTCACGGCTCAGAGCCTGGAACCTGCTTCGGATTCTGTGTCTCCCTCTCTCTCTGCCCCTCTTCTGCTCACACTCTGTCTCTATCTCTCAAAAAGAAATGCACATTAAAAAAAAAGTAGTTTCTGTTTTCCGGGAATTCACAATGAGTAGACAGGGAAAAATATGACTTTTTTTAGAGAAAAGACAGGTTCAAGTCTTGGCTTTGGCAAGCCACTTTTCCACTGGGAGCTTCTGTTTCCGCATCAGCAAAATGAAGAAGGAGAGCAGTCTCAAAGGGATGGTGAGGCTTTTGGAAATGAGATAAGGCGCGTGAGGAGATTTTTCTCAGGAAGCAGTAAAGCGCCGAATGGGAGTTTTTCTGAGCCCCCACGGTGGGTTGAGAGTTGGGTACACTAATCGGGGGTTCCTGGTTTGGACCTCTCTCCACAAGACCTCAGGGTTCCCCCTGGTGGTCCCCGGATCCTGCCCCCTCAGGACACATCGTCTCTGTTTCTGGACTGGCCTTTCAAGGGGACGAAGACCCCACCTGCCTCTCCTCTCTGCCAGGAATCTGGAACCCTGGGTGGGTGGGTTGCTACCAAGATGTGGTATGATACCTGCTGAAAGCCTTGCCCCTTATTTAGTTCTTTGTTATTTGTAAGATTTATTCCACAAAAATCTCAAACATATACAAAAGCAGAGAACATAGTATAATGAACCTTGTGTACTCAGTTCTCAATGTCAGCAATTATCAATACATATCCAATCCTGTTTCACTCATAAGCCCACATAGTCGCCTGGTCCCCGGGATTATTTTAAAGGAAAGCATTTAATATTAAATGTTCCTTAATATTATCCAACATTTAGTTGGAGTTCACTTTTCTCCGCTGGTCCCACAGATGTTTTTATGAAGCACGTTTCTTCAAATCAGGATCCGAACAAGGTCCCCATGATGTATTTTGCTGCTATTTTGGCACGGGTGTGTGTTCCCCTAGTAGGGAGGGGAGAGTTGCTTCTGCAGGAAAGAGAGAGAATAATTTCAGGACTAAAATGCTCCTGCACGCAAGGTCCAGAGCACAAGTAGAGAAGCTGACTTTAGAGAGGCGTGGAGGGGGTGCCTGGGTGACTCAGTTATTCAAGTGTCTGACTTTGGCTCAGATCATGATCTCGCAATTCGTGAGTTCGAGCCCCGCGTCTGGCTCTGTGTTGACAGCTTGGAGCCTGGAACCTGCTTCAGATTCTGTGTCTCCTTTTCTCTCTGCTCCTCCCCTGCTCTCTCTCTCTCTCTCTAAAAAAATAAATAAACCTTAAAAACAAATTTAGAGAGACATGGAGACACTTTCCCACCTGAACACAAGAGGAAACAGGGTGTGTGGCTTTAGAGGCCGGCAATAGGAAGATGAGGTGATTCTGATCTGGATGCTTCTATTTTCTCGATAAAGTATGAAGATGGGAGAATTGCTTTGGGCTGGGGAGAATCTGAGGACTACTCTGAATGATCTACTTCATTAGATAGGTAAGGAAAGCAAGACCCAGAGAAGAGACTTGCCCAAGGTTCCATGACAGTTAATAACAGGCTTAAGAGCAGAACCCAGCTCTCCCGGTTCTGAGCCCTGCATTGTTTTTACCCCTTGTTGCTGAGCAGGACAACATGTCTCTGGTTTCCTCTAGAGATGGCTGGCTGGACTCTGGGGAGCTAACAGGGAGGGGGTGTCCCTGGGGATTGACATTGACATTTCCACAGTAGCTTTTGTGAGTCTGGATATTGGGTTGCATGATTGATTGATTGATTGATCATACGTGTGTGTGTGTGTGTGTGTGTGTGTGTGTGTATTTAATGTTTATTTATTTTTGAGAGAGAGAGAGAGACAGACAGACAGACAGACAGAGCGTGAGTGGGGAAGGGGAAGAAGAGGGGCAGAGAGAGAGGGAGGCCCAGAATCTGAAGCAGGGTCCGGGCTCCAAGCTGCCAGCACAGAGCCGGATGCGGGGCCCCAACCCAAGAACCATGAGATCATGACCTGAGCCACCCAGGTGCCCCTCAGGTTGCGTGATTTAAATCCAAGAGTTTGGTCAAGGAGGATACTCACAGAGTTTCAGACTTAAAGAGGCACCTGTGGGTGCCCCCAGGATTATGCTCATTGCTCGAATGTCTCTCAGAACACCTTACAATCCTCCAGTAAATGGTTGCTCAGCCACGTTTTGATCATGTGCAGTGACTGGGTGCTCGCCACCTCTCAAGCAGCTACTGTGGGACATCTCTAAGGGCAAGAAAACATCAGGCTAATGTGGGGTTGAGATCTGCCTCTGTATAATTTCTACCCGCTGAGTCTAATTCTGCCTCTGGAGCTGTGCAGTTAGACTCATCTCCCTCCTTCCTGACAGCCTTTCAGTTACTTGGAGCTTCCTCCCAGGTCCTCCTGCTGAGCAGAGACACTGCTTCTGAACCTTGAGAAGTAGAGCTGTTCCAGAACAGCAGCCTCTCCCCAAAGCTTGGAGGACCATTCTCTTGATCGCTTAATTTTTGTTGCTTGCTCTGGTAGATGCCAGGAAATCCACTTTGCTATGGATCCCATTTTCTGTTTCTTTTCTTTTCCTTTTTTTTTTTTTAAATGTTTATTTGTTTTTGAGAGAGAGAGAGACAGAGCACAAGTGGGGGAGGGGTAGAGAAAGAGAGGGAGACACAGACTCTGAAGCAGGCTCCCGGCTCTGAGCTGTCAGCCCAGAGCCCGACTCGGGGCTCAAACTCAGGAACTGTCAGATCATGACCTGAGCCAAAGTGGGACGCTCAACCGACTGAGCCACCCAGGCGTCCCTATTTTCTGTTTCTTAAAAATGCTTTCTCTTTTCATTTCAGTGCCCTGGGACCTCAACCACAACTCTCTAGTGCACTCCCCTTGTCTTACCTGTACACTCACGCGTACCCCAGGCACACTGCAGGGCCTGCTTGCTTTTCCTTCCTCTGTTAGAGTCCTCCAAGGAGGCCCAGGGCACCAAGCCTCAACCAGGAGGCTCCTTCACTGACTCACACATCAGAGAGATCAGAGACATCAGAGACATCAGAGATCGGCAGATCACCAATAGGAAGTCTTTGACAGAGAAGGAGGGGATGTTTCTCAATGCAGCAGACACAGAATTGGAAGTCTGGAATCCCTACACTTACTCCTTACTCTTCAAACTCTTCCCACCCATCAAGGCTTAACCCTGGATCTTTCTCCTCTGTGAAATCTTCCCAAACTACTCTAACCTATGCCAACTTCCTCTTCCTTGGGAAGCTTCATCTTAACAGCAGTGGCATCATGGGTAGGAGCTATCTTTACCTGGGGTGGGGCAGGGGGCTGGGGGAGGAATATCTTCTCACAGATATTGTTTAGAGTTGCAGCAATGGTGATAATAAAAAGCAGACCTTCCTTTAGTCCGTCCATTGTTTGTAAATCCTCTGTGTACAAAGCACTTCCTCCTCCCTCACAGTGGGAAGGACACCTCGGAGCGCCTACCTTGGTATGCCGTTGCTTAAGGGTGATTCGCAGCTTGCCCTATGGTTTCTCTGATAGTTGCATGAGCCTTAGTTTTCTCCCCCAACCCAGGCATAAGCCGCTGGTGGCTGGGATGTGTCTTACTGTCTTTAGCCAGCCCTTCTGAGCCTGGCACAGACCTGGGCGTGTACTCGCGGCTTCAGAAGTAACTGCCTGATTTTGTGAGTGAATAATTGGAGTGGTTCCTCGTTCCCAGAAGCTCCACGGCAGTGCATTGTAATTCTAATCTCCCTTGAAGTCATCCCTTCTGCTCGGCCTCAAGGAGGAGAGGGGACTGGAGTGAGTGGGCATGTGTGTGTGTGAGAAGGAAGACACAGGGAGAACCCTGCACGCCCACCACCCCAGGCCGTGGGAGGAGGCAGCACTGGAGTGCTATCTGGCCAGCTGGTCCACACTTACCCAGAATCCCCGGCTCTCATGGAGGGGGGGGGCAGGAATCCTCCTTCTGCTCCTCTTCTCTCGTCCTTACCCCTCCTCCCTCCCACCTTCCTTTCATAATTACTCTGATGGGATTTCAGAGACCAGAGCATCCCTTTCCTGACCTCAGCAGTCCATATGATTTCATTTTGATTTTGCTTTGGCTGAGCCCTTGACCTATTGTAATTATTTCCCCAAAGTGCCTGCAGTCCCCAGTGTGCTTGGCTAATTATCTGCAGAGCATGTGCACAAAGTGATCTCTCAGCTTCCGATGGATCTGGGGCTCTGCGAGCCCTCGCCTGTTGGTTAAGTACTGGGAGCTCTGGATGAATTTCTCATTCAGGGTGTTGGCACGTGGGAAGTTCAGTAAAGGCCCCATTCCTTCCGGAGGCTGGTCGTCAATGGGGAACACCCAGTAACCAAGAGTATGCTTTTCCTGGATATTCATCCCCACCGCATGGTGGCTAGCCTGCTTTCTGGGAATGAGGCCACCATGGGAAATAGTTTCATTCAATTACTTCTTCAATGCATTCCTCTATTCAACATCTTTTGAGACTGTACTACATAGTAGACCTTATGCCGGGTACTACGTATCTGATGAATGAATAAAACATGGCCTCTGCCGTCAAGAATCTTGGTCTAGTCAATTTTAAAAACAGAATGAACTGAGGGCTGATGGGGGGTGGGAGGGAGGGGAGGGTGGGTGATGGGCATTGAGGAGGGCACCTGTTGGGATGAGCACTGGGTGTTGTATGGAAACCAATTTGACAATAAATTTCATTTAAAAAAAAGAAAATAAATAGAAGTAGCTTAGAGAATTAAAAAAAAAAAAAGAAATCTTGGTCTAGTCAAGGAAATGACAAGCACACAAGAAAGTCTTATATGCCAAAAGGGAGGCACAGATCAAATGCTACAAGAGTTTGTACCACAGAAGGGGAAATACACTTTTAAAGAGGGGAAAGGATATGGTTAAGCTGGACTTGGGAGATGGGTTTGCTTTGGATATTGGGAGGCAGAAGGTGGAAGAATCCCACTGTGTGGGTGGGTCTGCAGCACTTTCTCCTGAAGGCCAGTCAGGGGACCCCAGCTTCCCAGAGAGCAGTAGCGAAGCCTCTACAGAAACCTTGCTAGCCCCAGTCCTCACTCCCTCCCAACCAGAGCAGTGATCCTCTGGACCCTGACGCTCAAGGTCACATTCATGAAGTGTCATGGGCTTATGGCTCCACCGCCTTCTTTCTGGCTCATCTCACAGAAGCTGAAGAACTTTCCCACCTCCTTGCTTCCCACCCTGCCCTCTCCAGGGACTGGATGAATTGCTCTAAATGTCAAAAAAGCTACCGCTGCAGACTGAAGACCTGAGAAGCCCACCCACCATGCTTCTGGACCTGCCCCTCGCCTATGCTTTCTTACTTTTGTTTTTGCTTAAGCTTATCTTCCCTCCTGCTCGCTCCTCCCAGGGCTGACTCTTCATGTCCTTCCAGATTCGGCCCCCATACTGCCTCTCCGTTGGGATCCCTCCCCACAATCCAGGCTGTGATTTATGCCCCTCTCAGAGTTCCCATAAATGCCACCGTTGCACAGAATGGTTTGTATTTGAACCTATGTGCTGTTGGTTCTTTGAGGGCAAGAACTCTGTGTTTTTCCATCACCGGTGCATACATAGTAAGTACTTAATTGGTGTTTGTTGGCTCAAGAAATGCAGGCGGGGTGCTCTATAAAGCAGATGCCTCTGCAATGTATGTGGGTTGGAGAGAAGGACTTTGCACATTTTTTCTTTCTTTTTTTTTTTTTTGAGAGAGAGAGAGAGAGAGAGAGAGGGGGTGCAACCGAGTGAGGGGCAGAGAGAGATAGAGAATCCCAAGAGGGACAGAGGGAGAGAGAGAGAGAAGTGGGGCTCACCTGAAGCGGGACTTGTGCTTACCCAATGTAGGACTTGAACTCATGAACCGTGAGATCATGACCTGAACCAAAGTCAGATACTTAACAGCTGAGCCACCCAGGTGCCCACGCATTTTTCTTAAAGCTGTCATGATATTTACATTATGTCACTGCAGTGGCCATTTTCTGGCAAGCCAGGAAGACCTGAAAATGGGCTCCAAAGTGAGAAAGCCTACGGGATGTGATGGGAGGTGGTGATCTACAGTGGCCTATAGACCTGGGAGCTGGGAGACCTTCTGGGTTGACACTCTTCTCTTAGACAGATGTGTGGCCTCTGTCAAACCTAGGCCTCGATAGTCTTCAGGAGGTCAAATGTTCTCAAAGGGGAGTCCCCAGACTCCATCAGTATCACCTGGGAACTGGTTGGAAATGCAGATTCTCAGACCTTCCCTAAACCTACTGGATCAGAAACTCTGGGGGTGGGGTCCAGCCATCTGTAATTTAACAAGTTGTCTAGGTGATTGAGACATGCTGAAGTCCGAAAGCCTGTGGTCTAGCTCAGTGCTCCTTAAACGGCACTCTAAAAATCACTTGGGGAAACTTATTGAGAATGAAGGTCCCTCGACCCCATCACAGAAGCTGTGATTGAGAAAGTCAGAGAAGCCCAGGAATGTGCACCCTGGGAGGTTCAGGAACCATCGGCAGATCATATGTGCAGTTCATTCACACGGCGAGAGGTGATCGCTCAGGTCCCTGTCACAGAGGCTGGCCTCTGATTCTGTCTGGTGAGGAGCTGTTGGTGGAATGAGTGGCAGAGGGTGGTCCTGGGGGTGCAGGTGCGAGGCTGGGAGAGGCCCTCAGGGGGACACAGTGCTGACCGCCGTGCGGGACAGGACCGGGAAAGGAAAGCAGTTCTGTGCCTGAAGTGGGACAGTCTTTCCCCAAAATAGCCTAGAGAGGTACTAGGGGGAGGGTGTAGCACTTCTGCCCCTTTAAACACCCTTGTAATTTGCATTTAAAAATAGAAAAAAGCTCATGAATAATTTGTGAGTCATGAGCAAGCCCCTTCAAAATACAGTCATGAATAAAATATCCCGCTTTGCCTCCTCTAATGGCACCGGCCTTTGATGTTTTATTGATGGCTCGCCTGCCCTGAGTGCTGCCAGACTCTGGGATTAATTCATGCACTTGGGCCCTCGACCCTCCCAGGTTGGTGGCTTTGCCCTTGCTTGCTGGCTGGCTGGCTTACACATAAATACACCACCCTGTTTTAGACGGTTGGAAAGGGCTGCCTCAGATCCCTTTGGAACGACAAGCGTAATTACAGGACTGGGGGATCCCCTGCCCGAGGCCTACTGAGAGGGTAAGACCTAAATCACCAGAAGCCATTGTTTGTAGCAAGGTGAGTATTTAGAGCAGGTGCAGCTGTGTCTCCCATTTTATTGCTTCCCAAGAAGCCGGAAGGGAAAGCAGACATTAAGGAGCTGTAAATAATAATCTCCCAAAACCTGCACAAAGCGGTGCCCTGGGAGGCATGTGTCCCATCTCAACAGAGGTTCTGCTGTCCCCAGGGCCTGGGGGAGGCCGTGGGGGGGGTGGGGGGGGGTGGATGCTGTGTGTGTGAAACAAAGGCGGAAGCCCCAGCAAAGGAGCTGGAGTGAGGGGCTTGTCTTTGCATCTATCATTGAGTCCAGACACCTGCCAGGTGCCTATTTTCAGGCAAGTCCAAAGGACTGCCTGGGATCTATAGCTGTCTACACAGGCATAGGAAAAAGTGGGGGAGGGCAGAAGAGGGCAACTTCATGGCTTTTAAAACTAAAAACAAACAAACCAACCTCATAAGAAGAAAAAATTCCATGCATCAAATGGAAACTGGTGGTAAAGTGCCAAGACACCAGATGTCCTGACCCCAGCTTCCCAGAGGATGACCTGGGTGGGCTGGGAATTCACCCTGGGACAACGCGGAGTAAGATGCTTTGGGTCTGTCTGTGGACAGAGTGATGGTAGAGGGTGGGACAGTTTTGCGGTGGGAATTTGGGGACCCTACCCATGTCTTTGATTTAGGTCTCGGGCCATGTCCCAAGTTTGCTAAGAGAGATCGCCGTAAGAACTGAGAGGACTGTAACAGGTGGGGACAGAGCCCTTCAGAACCTCAGCCCCGTCAGAATGGACAACTGCAGTCACTCAACTGTGGATTCCAGTCTGGTGGTGACCAGAAGAGCCCAGGGACACTGGGGATATGGTAGAAACAGCTGAAGGCATTCAGACGGGGGTGGGAGGTGGGGGGAGCACCTCCACAGTCAGACACTGCGGTGGTCAATGAGGAGATGGCGTGAGCTCCCTTGGATCCGGCCACCCTTTCTGGCCCCTTCTCCCCCATTCAGTGACTGACTATGGAGTCCTGCACTGGAGCCCCCAGGGCGAGGTCTCCTGTCGACTGGAGAACACTGGTTCCCATCAAGATGCAGAAAGAGGTCATGGAAGCAGACTGAAGCCATTGGGGAGCATAAGCCCTGCTGGAAAGAAGAGACCTGGGCAGACAAGGTTCATGATCCCTGCACCCCCCCCACCCCGCCACCCAGGGAGTCAAGGCAGCAAGGCCCTCGGGAGACAATGGGCTCTGTCCTGGTGGGGGCAAGCGGCACTAAGACCAGACCTTTGGCAGCTATCTGCCGGAAAATGGTCACCACAATATACAAATCCCCGTGGATTGTGATGTGAATGGCACCTCTAGGCTATGCAGCATATGGTGTGCAGCAGCCACCGCCCCAGGCTGCCCTTCCAGGGTCCAGGGTATTTTAAGAGGATCAAGGCCTTACGCAAAAGGACATCATGGCATTGCCCACTGTAGGTAGGAAATAGGTATTTTTTTAGGGGGGTGTCTTAGTCTGTTTGGGTTGCTCTAGCAAATTACTACAGACTGGGTGACTTACAAACAACAGTATTTATTTCTCATAGGAGGCTCAAGAGTCCAAGATCAAGGTGCTGGCAGACTCAGTGTCTGATGAGGGCTGATTCCTGCTTTACAGACAGCCGTCTTGCTGTGCCCTCCCATAGTCAAAGGGACCAAGGAGCTCTGTGGGGCTCATGTCCTAATTACCTCATGTCCTAATTGCCCTCATGTCCTAATTACCTCCCAAAGACCCCCTTCTCTTAATGCCATCACATTGGGAGTTAGGATTTCAACATACGAATTTTGGGAAGACACATTCATTCAGTCTATAGTGGGGAGTGGGGGTGATTGTGAGTGCTGGCAGTGGGGTTCCCTGGGGCCCCTGGAAGAAGACCACAGGTGTCATTAGATGCGTCTAATGACAAGAATACAGCCTGGGGGATAGAGGTCTTCGCTGGTGATCTGGTTCATTTATGCTGCTCCTTGGGTCAAGGGTCAATGGCAGTCTCTGAGTGTAGACCCAATATTCCGGTGTGGGAGTGTTGGTATGGCAAATTTTAAAATGACTACAGAACTGTGTGTGTGTATGTGTGTGCGTGTGTGTGTGTGTGTGTGTGAGAGAGAGAGAGAGAGAGAGAGAGAGAGAGAGAGAAATTGCGGTTGTAGCCTTGAATTAAGAGACACTTGAGCACCAAGGAGCTCACAGGAGGTAAGAATAGCTCATTGCTGTCTTGTGCACACAGTGTGGGAGACAACACAGAGCTAGTGACTGCTGAGACTCAGGAAAGGCAAAGCCCGCAGAAAAGGCAAATGGGAAAAGAGGAAATGTTTCCAGGCCGGAGGAGGGAGGAGACGGTTCTATTTGCTCATCCAGCCTCTCAGCCAGTGTCTAACAGAGCACCTTCCTCTGGAGCCTTCTCCCTCCGTGTTCAGGACTCGTACAGCAGGCACGAAGGGGGCCCGGCACACGGCCCTGCAGTCAGGTGGCTGGGAGGTTAGCATAGTGCGGCCCCTTAGCCACTTACCGTGTGCTCTGGGGCGAGTCCCCCACCCCCGCCCTGCGCCAGCCAGCCTCAGCTTCCTGACCTGTAAAATATGTAAAGCGGTCATTCTGTTACTTGGAGGGTTGTCCTGAAGGCAGAATGAGGGGCAGCTGGCACTTGCAAAGTCCAGCAGGCGTATTTTTCAATGTTTCTTGAAAAGGAAATACACAACACCGGTATGAAAATCAATGTAAAATGTGGGTATGTGCGTATATATTAAATATGGTGAGTAAGAAACTTTTTGAAAAGACGTCACACACACACAGAAACAAATCGAATATAGCAAAAGGTTCTCTCGCAGAAAAATAAAAAATAGGTTCTCTTCTTGCCCTGTTCTTACTTCCCAGCTTCCTTCTCCCGCGAGATGATCAGGTTCCCCCTCCTGTTTGGACCCTCCCTTACTTCGCTCTTGTGCTTGAATCACCTCAACCTCCAAGATTTTCTATGCCGCTTCTCTTGCCTGAGAGCCACTTTTACAGAAAACACGATTTGAAATGTCTAACACATAAATAAGCGTTCTCCACATTTGTTCTACAAAGGATTTGTTTTCTCACACCCTGGTGCCCCAGACAAATAGATCTGCCTCGCTGGCACCTTGGATGGCCGCTGGCGTGTTTCCGCGTGATGGCCAGGAGGCAGGAGCCCGAGCATGAGGTGTGAATGACAAAGGCCACGCGGGAGGGGGCTGGCGGGAGGCTGTGGCTGCACCCTGGCCGCCCCCTCTTCTCACTAAATTGCGACCTGCACTGGTAATTGGCTCTTGCGAAGCAGCCTGTTGTGTTGGTGGCATTTGAGAGTAAACCCTGGGCTTCTGAAGCAGCAAATACTGTGGCTAAAATCTCACTTTGGCAAAAGACAGGTGCACAAAATCACTGAAAATTACCTTTCTCTCTGGGCCCCTAAAAACGGTGCTGATGTGGATTCCTGCTCAGGTTTATCTGCAGGCACTTAGCACCCGTCATGAAAGCAACCCCCCCCCCGCCCCGCCCCCACCATGCTCTAGCCCCACCAGGGAAAGGCCAAGCCATGTGACTCCTGCTGGGTCCCCATGAAGACTGAGGGCTGGGCTGTGTTCAGTTGATTCCAGCTCCGGGGAGCCTCTGCCCCCCACCCCCACCTCCCAAAAGGGATCTCAAGTCCCAGGCCAATGGGGGATGGGACACACTGACTTTTCCCCTTCTGCAGGCCTGTCCGCCAGCTCACAGACACAGACGGGAAGGGAAAGTTACTCCGAAAAGAACTCTTTTGCTCCAGGGTGGACGCTCCCTCCACGAGGCTGCAATGACTACCCTCAGAGCTCTCGGTTCTAGGGAAAGCGGTGATCTTGGAATCTCCTGTCCATGCACCCCGCGACCATCTATTCTGGGGTCCTGGGAATACGGCATTGCTCCTGACCTCAGGAAACAGTGAGCAAACTGCAGAGCAGCGGATGTGAGTGTAGCTGGAAGACCGAGCTCCTGCAGCAGGACCTGGGGGCAAGAGAGGGCGGGCGTTGGCACAGGGACAGCTCATGCAGAGTCGCCAAGAGAATAGCATGACCTGCTTACGGTCCTGGCCAGATGTCCGTGGTCTTTCCACGGCCCCACATATCCCATGCTTGCTTCTCCTTCTTATTCCTTCCTTCCTTTTCCCAGTACGGGGTTCCGAACTCACCTCCCTCAGAGACTCAGGAACTACTGAAGAATTGTCATGAGGAAATTGGCTACCCGGCCAGGACATCCCCACCTCTGATGAAGACCAGTGGGCAGTGTGGGTTCAGACTCGGCAGGGCACTCACATGAGTGAGACCTGGTGACTCACATGAGCCAGACCCGGCAAGCTGGGTCTGAAAGAAGACTCGCTCCACTCTCACCCCACTGGCCTTCCGTATTTCCCCAATCATGTCCAATTCAGGCTCACTCCAGCCTCAGGGCCTTTGCACTGCCGGTTTCTTCTTCCTGATAAACTCCTTCTCTAGGTATCTGCATGACAACCACTTCTTTCAAATCTATGTTTAAATGCTACATTCTCAGTGAATCTTCCCTGACCATCCTATTTAATTTATTTCTAAAATAAACTGTTTAAGTTTATTTACTTATTTTGAGAGAGAGAGCACAAACTGGGGGGAGGGACTGAGTGGGGGGGAGAGAATAAAACCCAAGCAGGCCCTGCACCGTCAGCACAGAGCCCGATGTGGGGCTTGAACTCCCCAACCATGATATCATGCCCTGAGCCGAAATCAAGAATCGCACACTCAACCGACTGAGCTACCCAGGCCCCCCCCCGACCATCCTGTTTTAAACCCATCAATCAATATTTTCAATTCCTGCTATATTCTCCTCCAGAGCACTTAACACTGACATAGCCTGTATTTTGCTTACTGATTTTATTATCTGTCCCTCCCCAGCCTCCACCTAGAATGTAAGCTACCGAAAGCAGAGTTTTGCCTGCCTTGCCCCCTGCTGGGTCTCCCACACCTAAAGCAGTGCCTGGCACAAAGCAGGGGTGCCCTGCATGTTTGTTGGATAAATAATGAAGAAATGGGGGTTTCTGAGGGCCGAATAGTTGGACTGAAGGGAGGTTCATCTTGTACTTCTGCTGAGGGGTGCTGCATGGCCGCTGTGGATTGCAGGAGGAATCACTGGGAAACTCCTTTGCTTGGTTTCCAAGCCCCTGCTCCCTTAACTCTGGGGCCCCTGTCCTCTTTCACAGAGGCCACATCCCCCTCCCAGACTCTGGTCATAGGCTTCTTCTCAGGCTCACCTGGGGACTTGGCACTAGGGTCCTCTTCATGTCCACACAAAGTAGACCCTCCCAGGAGGTTTGCTCACCTGGATGGGCCCCCCTCCCTGTCCTCGCAGGGGCTGCCTCCCCACAGGCAGTATTTTCCTAGCGTGATTTGGCAAGAGAGGTGTTCAACGGAGATAGAAGCACGTCCTTGTTCAGTCTCTGGCTTCTGCCTGTCTGAACTCACCAGCAGGGAGATCTTTCACTAGAGGGAAGCTGGGGTCCCTGGTCAGCTTTGTTGGTGTTTTATCTGCTGTTTTGGCGGTGGCCCCCCATGCCCCTGGGATCCCAGGCTGTCTGGTTCCCAAGCGACTCAGCGTCCCAGACTCGCCATCCGAGTTCCATTTTCTCCTAAAAGGCACTGCTTCTCCTGGGGTGGGGGGACCTCTCTTAAAGACATGGGATTTTGGGGGGGGGTCCTCTTAGCCATCAGCTTAATACTGTGAATTCAGAAGAAATAGCCAAAGTCAACTCAGAATCGTCCAGGGACAGGGGCACCTGGGTGGCTCAGTCGGTTGAGCGTCCGACTTTGGCTCAGGTCATGATCTCATGGTTTTTGAGTTTGAGCCCTGTGTCGGGCTCTGTGCTGACAACATGGAGCCCGCTTTGGATCCTCTGTCCCCCCCCACCCCCCGCCTCTTAAAATAAATAAATAAGCTAAAAAAAAAAAAAAAGAAAGAAAGAATCGCCCAGGGACAAACTCTCCAGCCTGCTGTGTTTGCAGCTGCCTTATGGACCCCTCTATCTGGGGTGGGAGAGGGGTGTTAGGAAGAGAAGAAAAATTCCCCACCAAATACCATTTTTCACTCTCTCAGAATCTTAACAAAGGATCCCTATAGCTCTGGTTGGAGCCCATTTCTCTCTGTCTTTCCTCCGTGGTAGGAAAATAATTGGCTCCCGTCACCTCAAGGTAGATCATCTCACTAGAGCGAACCATCACTACACTTCAGATTGCACTGCTGGGTGGGGACACACCCAAGTTCCGGAACCTTGTGAATAGACTATTTTGCGTCTGTGTCAGGCTCTGGACGTGAATTTTCAGTTTGGAAACCCTGATCGTCATGATTCTAGCATCTCCCCCCATGCCTCTTATTTATTCTGAGATTTGTTTCACCCTGTGTCGAGGTTCCTTCTCTGTCCTGCCCCATCAACACGAGACTTGCCCGCTTCCTCCATTTTGACCCTGGACGTATCACGCATCTTTGTCTTTTGGGTGGTTTTGTCCAACTTGCCGTGGAATCTTGATGGTGAGGAGCTGTAGAAGCCGGGAAAGGACACTTGTGTGCACCCTCCAGGCCGGGAGTGTGGGCGACAAGGTTACTTACTGTCTCCGTTGTTGTTCTAAAGTCTCTCATCCTGACCCTGGGGAGAGGAGCGTGGGCAGCACCTGGCGGCGCTGTGAACCGCTTCAGAAAAGAGAGAATCCCTCTTGTCTTAGGAACACCACAAACTGAATGGCTTAAACAACACACATTTATTTCTCATGGCTCTGGAGGCTGGAAGTCCAAGGCCGGGTGCCCGCATGGTGGGGTTCTAATGAGGGACTTCTTCCTGGTTTCCTTACATGATGGGGAGAGAGACAGAAAGAGAGAGAAAGGGAGAGAGAGATTGAGAGAGAGGAGAGAAAAAACACACAAGTGAGAGAGCTAGGGTCTTTTCATCCCTTCGTAAAGGCTCCTTCCCCATGACGTCATCAAGCCTGATCACCTCTGCAAGACCAAATACCCCCCAAACCTAGTTACACCCCAAAGTCTCCAAGTACCATCACTTGGGGTATAGCCCTTCGACATATGCCTTTTGGCCAGGGGGAGGGGGTGCGGGGGACACAGGGCACAGCACCTTCCTGCCTGTACTTTGCATCGTCTCAGCTTTCCCAGAAGCTGAATTCAGTCCTATTTACTAGCTTAGACTGATGGGCTCAGTACCAGCTGCCTTTCAGGCCACTGTGACACTTTCTTTCTGTTCCACAGTGGGTGTTCTCCAATGGCTGAGATAAAAAGGGAAACCACAGGCCGGGAATGGAACAGTAAATCCATTGGTGGTTCACAGCCACACCCACACCCCGGGGATCTGTCACAGGACTGTCCTTTTCTCCACACGGAGTGCTCGGAAGTTCCTAACAAGGACCGTGCTCCAGAGTTTCCCCAGCACGTTCAGTGTGGCTGTGCACGTGCTTTCGTAGAATACCTGAGAAGCGGGCTTGCTTCGAATCCGATTTGAATCAGATAATTGGTTTACAGACAGAAAATATATACTGTTTTAATTTTTCCAACGTTGAGTAAGGATTGCTTTGGGAGCTGCGTGCAGCATGCTGGAAAAATAACTCCTTTTAATTATATTTATTTACTTAATGAATCACACAGATAGTAGGTAAGTGGAGTGTTGAGGCAGCCTGTGGAGTTGCCCAAAAGTGTCACTGACACCATGCCTTATGACTGAGAATGTAATTTTGCACCCAGTCTTATCTCCTATTTGCAGGGCACTTGGTGAGGTGCTGTGCGCCTAGGAATGCTGGGTCTCCATTTGGGGTCTTCTGGCTTCACATCCTGTGCTCATTGCCAGGGCATCGGGAAAATCATACTGTGGAGTCAAGAGAGCCTCCTTGGAGTTCACACCCTGACACTTAGTGGCCATGTGGCCCTTGGGAGTCAACCTTTCTTAGCAGTGGTGAATGACAGCTTCGTGCGTCGCTCTAGATAGGAGACGGTCAACCTGAGACTGCTTCAGAATGTGTGAAGTGTGGTCCTCAAGGCTTACATGTCCCAGGATGCCTGTTGATGCAGAGATTAAATGGGAGAGGCCCTAATTACTGTTTTCTTAGTAAGTGCAACTGACAGCTGTTTCTTGGTATATGGCCCAGACAGAAAAGCACCTGGAAGCTGGTCTTCCAGAATTCTTGATCCCCCTACCTGTTCTTTTCCCCTCCCATCGTACCTCTCACCACATAATGTATAATTTCCTTATTCATGATGCCCATTCTCTCT
Source organism: Panthera tigris (assembly GCF_018350195.1). Taxonomy (NCBI): domain Eukaryota; kingdom Metazoa; phylum Chordata; class Mammalia; order Carnivora; family Felidae; genus Panthera; species Panthera tigris. Next base: position 60,025,583 of record NC_056678.1, on the reverse strand, counting down.
CTCTCTCCCTCCACTGAAATGGCAGTTCTAGGAGGGATGGGATTTTGTCTGTGTTGTTCTGAGGAATGCTCACCATCTAGAATAGTGTCTGGTATATGCTGGTCACTTAGTAAGTATTTGTTGAAATAAGAACTCTCTTGTTCTGCAGACCACTCCAGTGGTCTCCTTGTGCAAAATGGAGGCTTCAGAGATGGGGCATAGCAGAAGTGGGTCAACTTGCACAGGGCACCTGGGCCTTTCCATAGGATGGGAAATGGGAGCCAATTCCCATTCCCCAGGTTTGAAGTTGGGACACCTGTTGGGATCTGCAAGGGACCCAGAGCTGGGCTCAGAGCAGGAAGAGTGACGAGGTCACCGACCTGGGTGGGTGGGGGGGACAGGGCTTTAGGCTGTTGAGCTGGGTTTAACATAGAGGCTTAGAAATTTGTGAGGAGCGTGGTTTCAGCACAACATGGGACTGATTTTGGAAGGGCCTTCCGTCCCAGCCCCTTGGCATTGTTTTTCTTTGAGAACAATGACTGAGCCGAGTATGGTGCCCAAAGCTGTGCCAAGCTGACAACTTGTGTCTTGGGTATCCTGGCAGCTGTGAGCTGCCTTCTTCCCTCAGCTAGTGGGAAGGGAAGTTGGGAATGGATTAATACGACCCTGTTCTTTCTGCTTGGTGCTTCGGCTCTCTATGGGATGAGTTCAGGACACAGGGTTCTTGAGAAATCGGGGGTGGGTGCGCTGAGGAGGCCCAAGAAGGGGTTACTGAACTCTGTGACAGGCCCTAAGAAAATTCAAGAAATTAATCTGAAAAATAAAAGAAATGTGACCATATTAGTACTCTAGGTTGGTTACGTAGGTTGCACCATTTCTTCACAAAGGTAAATTATAGCTTTTATTTGAATGTTCTGTCTTTGCTCCCCCAAGTTTCTGTGTGTGTGTGTGTGTGTGTGTGTGTGTGTTTAAAGAACCAAATACATCCTTGTTTCCTTTTCCATACCGTTATAGAATTTTACACTTTCTTTTAGTGAGAAAGAAATGCCACTTTTTTTCAGTTTGCCTCAACTGTCACTAGGCTCCAAACCCTCATTCATACATTTGAGCTTACTACATGCGCGTGTGAGCGTGCACACACACACGCCCGCACGGTGTTCAGCCATCGCCAGGGCGTTGTTTATTCCCTAAAATAAGTGAATTTAGGAAAAAAGTGCCAATTGCTCTTTCACAGATGGTGTACCTCAGATCACGCTTTTTAATGGAGAAGAGGCAGGAATCGCGTTTTCTGAAATGTCCCTTTTTTGAAATATGCTTCCTATAGAATTGGACATGTGCTGCTTGGTTCACATGGTGATGGTGGGGTGTCCTAGTTATAAATAGATATGTTTAAAAATGTGCTCCCTTACCCCGTGAGATGCATGATAGACCGTTTTTTTTGCTGGTAGTGGAAAGTACTATTTACCACTTTTTATTTGAGTATCTGGGTCTCCTTCTTGCTCTTCCTCTTTTGAATGGTGTGTGTGTGTGTGTGTGTGTGTGTGTGTGAGAGAGAGAGAGAGAGAGAGAGAGAGAATGTAAATTTTTGACTCCTAGCCCCCTTAAAACTGCTGTTTCTTCAAAAGGGCCACATCTCTTGTAGAAAACAGCCATGACAGATTTGAGCAAAAAGTCCAATGGAGAGAACAGCTATTAGCTGGATGACCCCGAGCATTTAACAGTCAGGTGCTGGCTTCCGGCAGAAATGCAGGGTGAGGTTGAGGCGGGAGAGGCAGGAGGGGGCTCTGGCAGGCTGGAGCTGGAAGAGAGGTGGTCCTCACTTCCTTCCCACCCCAAAGAGTTTTCATAATCCACGTACACATCAAGATCTCCCTCCCACCTGCACTTCCCACTGTTGCCCAGAAAAGGTCTGACCATTAAGAAACACCCCGAAGGAGAGAAGGCAAGGTCCTGGAAGGCTTGACTACTCCCGGGAGCATCGACTTTTCCAATCATCTTCTTTTAGTAGAATCCTAGATAGCGAGTGTTAAGCTAAAGAAAAATTACTGGCCAGAAACTGGCCAAAGGGTGCTCTAGAGAGGAGTGGTGGTGGCCAGGGTATGGAAGGACAAGGCTTGCCCTCTGGGTCTCTAGAATGTTCTCTGGTCCCCAGTTCGCAGCACTAAGTTGGCCTCAGCCCACCAGTTGTCCTAGTGGGTTGGATTCCTGCATCTGCTGTCTGCATGTCCCTGAGCTGCTTGTTCTGGGGCCTTTCCAACAGGCTTTTCAGAAAACCAGCCGCTGCATCTTTAATGACCGAATTAAAGAGAAAAGAGACTTTGTTGTTGTTGAATACGTACTGTATTTAACTGTTTTTTTAATCCCAGAGAAGTGAAATGCAACATCTGTTTGAGTTTATGTAACATCCAAAGACTGACGACTCAGAATTTCCTAATTAAAGTCATTTTTAAGGCACTCTGCAGAGCCAACGTCCGTCTCTTCCTCGGGTGGCTTTTTTCTCCAAACTGTAGCAGAATACCCAAGCAATACACACATGCTCATGCTTTTAACCTGCTCTTTGTCCAGACAACACCGAAAAACAGCACAATTCCAAGCGGGGAACAATGAAGGAAGGGAATACACTTGTTGGGGGCGGGGCACAGGGAGGACACTTCTGAGTAAATGAACTTGATAGGCCGCCCCAGAAAAGAGAAGGAACAGAAGGGAGATGCACACGGGCGGCGGGGTGAGCCTGACGGCTGGTGGCCAGTGGAAAAACAGGCTACATTTCCCAGTGAGGTTTAAATTAATTTAGTTGTTTCTCTTCCTCCTCCCCCTCCTCCTTCTTTTTTTTTTTTTTCCCATTTGTAAAGTTTGGGCCAATACAAGAGAGGGGTCTCAAAATTCTGGAAAGTGTATGTAGGTAAGTGTGTTTGCTTGTGCTCATGTACTTATGAAGGGTTGATCTTAGAGATAGGTATGGTTTGGGGGGCGCTAAAAAGCTCCCCCTGTTAAAAAATACTCTCCCTTACTGGCCCACTGCTGTGCCCGAAAGTCCCACCATTAGAGCCACTCCTTCAGATTAAGGCATTTATCTGTAGCCCCAATTAAAACATGAATGTCACCTGGGAGGGGTAACACTCAACTCTTTAGCACCCACTGACTGAACTGTCTGTCACCTATCAGAGAGTAGGACCCTGAGAGATGGGACATGGGGCAGGGACATTCTGATTAATGGGAAAAGAAGGCATGGAGGGAGAGAGCACAGGAGGGGACAGGCTGGGCAGTGGGGAGGGTAAGTGTGAAATAGTACTTGCCCCAGGAAATCGCTCAGATGGGGGAGATCGAGTACTAAAAAAAACTCCTCCCACATCACAGGTTTCCTGAGGCTGTGTGTGTGTGTGTGTGCGTGTGTAACAATTTGTATATGTTACAACATTCTTGTGTTTGTATCTAATATGGAATTCACCCGGGCCCATTATGAACGTAGTACATCTCTATGGACCTCGATGATTTCTACACAGCATACGTATACGCATTCACACATGCATTTACTCACACTCAGCAGTGGAGGTCTTGTAAGTGTAAAGGGTGAGATGTCTCTTCTCAGCCCTTTGGGATTTGGATGCCTACCGACTGTTGGGGAAAGAACTGGCTCGGGGCAATGAGACTCTTTCCTCTGTTACCAGTAGACCCTCATTCAATTCAGGCGACTCTGCAGACATGGCCAAGACTTGGGTTATAAAGACCGAGCATGGACCTTCCCATCAGGGTTGGAATTTGGAGACATAAATGTCACCCAAGTGCCCTTTAAACCTTTGGAATTGGGGAGGCTGGGGGAGGTGGAGAGAGAATTCAGAGCGGAGTAGATTTCTGCTTCTGTTCCTAGAAAAGCTGGAAATCGTTTGAGCGCCCCCCGGCTGGGTGCAGGCACCAGCCTCGAGGTACAAATGGTGAGATCTGTTAACTCTGCAGGGAACTGCTCAGGTTGGTTGACCTGATGGGTAAGGTTCACTGAGGAGGAGGGGCTGGAGAAATGGGAAGAGAGTTCTCATTCTCCAGTGGCTGCTCCCTTTCTTGCTGCGGCAGGAAGCTTGGAAGCAGAGGATAAAGGATGTGGGTGGGTGGGAGGGACGAAGGAAGGAAAAACACAAACACTAGAACTGCTTTTCAACCCTAGCCTTGCATTGGGATCATCCTGGCTTTTAAAAACACCTGCTCCCAGGCTCTATCCCCAGATGCTGCTGTAATGAGCTGGGGAGGGGACCAGGTATGGATGCTCCTCAGGCATCTCTAGTGTGCATGTGGCATTCAGAAAGTGGCACCAGAGCAGAAAAATAAGTCTAGTTTTGAGGTGGCCAGGCTGCAGGTGACTGGCCACCCCCCCACCTGTGCACACAGAGCAGGAAAGCAGGGCTGTTACAAAGGGGAGGAGATGGTGGGATGCTAGGAGCTTGTATGTGGACAGTTGAGCCTCTGCTGATTTGTGTGGCTTTGTGACCTCACTAGCTGGTGGTTTCAGATCCCATTTCTGGCTGAAAATCTAGTTGGGGTGAAAGTGGGCACAGAGAGAATTCCCCTCCCCCCACCCTGCTTTCTGTGGCTTCAGAGAGGAGTAACTCACTGTGCTCTATGAGGCCAAGAAGACAAATTCTGGGGCTGGATGCTTCAAAGGTGGGAGTGGATTTTCTGCTGTATAACAAATAACATATTTCATAATTCAATCAACCAGTAAGCAAGCCGATCAATAAACCAACAAATAAAACAATGCACACCATTTTTGCCCTTCGAGGGTGGTTCTCCCCTCACCCCACTGATCCTGCTGACATACACTTTGCCCTTGGCCACCTGAAGACACCCAGCCTGGTGGTGCAGGGGAAGCAGGACTGCTTTGGCCCTGGCTCCAAGGGTCAGAGAAATCTCGAGAGAGTATCAACATTGGCCACCCATGTGGAGACGGGAGGAAAAAGGGAGATACACATTCTTGCTGTTTCCCACCCAAAAGTGTAGGGAGGGAAGGTGGAGTTTGAGAATCAAGGCTGAGCCATTTTAGGTGTCTAAGTCCAGGCTGACCAGCTCTTCTCCCTGGGCAGCTTCAACTTCAGGGTTGGGGATGGACTTGAGATCTGGATGGACTCAATCCTGCCACACAAAACGATACAGCCTGTAAAGCTCCCACTTGAGCACAGCCTGCTGAGAGCCAAGCAGCCAGCTCAGCCAGTCCATGGGGAGCACTGCATGGCATATGGTGGGGCAGAAGGGGGTACAGGTCACGGGATGGGAGGGTGGCAAGGAGACACATAGGATGGCATTCGTTTTAATGGGAAATCAGCTGTCCAGGTCTTCAGCTTTTAGAGCCACCAGCCATGGCCCCATCCTCCTCTTTAGTCTCTGCCATGTGGTTCTGCTTGATGGACGTGCCTTGTCCTACTAGGTAACCTGTATGTGGACATAAAAACATGTAAATAAAATGGGCATTAAGACAGTGACTAAAGAATGTCATTCCTTACAGGTCGATGTTTATAATCGAGGCTTTATAAATAGATTTTAAGGGGACAATGACCCTGAAATTCAATGCAAAATTATTGGGACTTATTTACTTATGTATTTCTCTGCAGAGATGGTCTATGGCACTTATGTGGGTCTTGAAAAATGATTAAAAACGAAAACAATATTAAAGGATTCTAGATCATCCATCGGCGTAACCACTATCAAGGCATAAAGGGATCTAAAGAAATGGTTGGGAATTCCAGGGCCCCACCCCGTGGCCTTGTGTTTCAGCATCTGAAGGCACAGGATTCATCAGGACCCCGTGGCTTACCCCGTATTCCTCCTGTGCACGGGTGCACACTTCAGCCGCACTAAAACTTCTTGAGTGTAGGTCTACACTACTCGAAGTTGGCAATAGGTTTTTCTTTAAAGAAAAAAACAACTTGCTACCACTATTTTTGTGTGTGTGTGGGTATTTCTATCTATTGCTTTATATAACAGTTGAGGTCCCAAAGCAGAAGTGGGTGAACTAAGTCTTTCGAATAAAAAGAATAGTTTTGAATGCATGGAAGGAGTTGCTCCAAGGTAAACCCAAGCACCAGGCATCCTCCCCTTTCTTCCCTGAATGGCAGAACAAGTTTTTATGATAACAGATGAACACTGTTGCATTTTCAGAGTGTATGCGTGGTTTCAATTTCAGGAAGAAAACAAACCTGAAATTCTTACATAGATTGTTGTCAAATAAACTTGTTCCAATTGTTTGAAGTTTGCAAACGACCTCATCATACATACAAATGGGGGGACTTAATAGCCTACAAAGCCATTCTAGAAATGGTTCCTCCATAAACCCTATACTCTGAAAGAACTGCCATGCTCTAGAGTCGGCGAATGCCAGTTCCCCTTCTTGCAATAAGCAAATGGTCAGAGGCACTGACTCTGCCAGCCCTTGATGTCTTGCATGGGACAGAATGTCAGGTATGGTGGGTGAGGGGGGAGGATGGGGCTCATGTGGGCTCATGCAGAAGCCTTGTCACAACCTCCGAGTCTGTCCGCTGCTCATGGACCATACTGGAGAGATTCCTGTGTGCAAAAGTCACATCATTGTGATGACTGCTTTTATGACCATTATAGTCATTATTATAATATTCATATTATGTTAATTGTATTAAACTTGCGATACAGTAAGGGTGACTTTGGCTTAGCATAGTTTTTGTACAGGAAATATTTTAGCTGCATGGTTGAGCTTTGTCTCTCTGTTTCCCCAAGGCAAGGCACAGGAAGCTCAGGGCTCTCTGCCAGTGTGTTCTCACAAGCTGAAAAACGTTGAGGGGGGTGACTATGTCACTGAGAACAGGCTTTCTTCCCTTTTCACAGATGGAAAAGTGAGGGTGCCCTGCATGTGACCTGCATAATAACAAAGTCAATTCAAAAGTATGCCTCGGAGGTCTGAGGACCCCTAGTCTGTGAGCCCCTCCTGGGCCTTTGAAAGAGGGAGCTGGCTTGGGAAATGCCTCCTCCTTTCCTGAAGAGGACAACAGACAAGTCGCTTTGTGGTGCGGGAGGTTTGGAATCTGAGTTTAGAGCTGCTTATTCTCTCCCTATTTCCTTTCTGATGAAGGTGCCCAAAGAAGGCATTTTCCTTTGTTTGATTTTGTGAGTGACTCTTGGGGGCAGGTGTTTTTATTTTTGGTGTTTTCAGAAGACCCATGAAACTCTTCAGGTGAGACGGTGGACGAGTCTTAGTCCCTGATGCGTGTGAGTGTGCACGCGCACACTTGTGTGTGCGTGCGTAGACGCATGCGCACTGTATGCGAAGAGAGAACGTGGTGTAGCGCCTGGGTCCCTGTTCATCTGATATGCATATGCGGAGTCCTTCTTTCTTTTCTAATTAATTAGAAGTAATAGCTTTCTATGGTTTCTGGTACGTGAGGGAGTGAAGTGGGAAATAATTTAATTGGCTGTCTTGCTTTCAAAGCCCAGTTTAATGAAATAGTTCTCAGCCTGAAGCGCATGTATTATCCTTCCTGTTATTTTTCCAATTAACATCTCATTGCATCATGTCTGTGAGGAATATTCGAATTGGTTTGAAGGGTGAGGGTGAAGGGACAAGAGCAGATGGAGAGAGAACCAGCGGTTTCTTCCCCCACCAGTGCCTGCGTGTGTATGGATGCGGCTGGAGGGCTTCCCCCAGTGCCTTTCCTCGGAAGAGATCAGACGACTTGACAGAATGCTGCCTTGTCACCTCACCCACCCTCACCAAGTCCTGGGGCGGGAAAGGCAGCTTCCCCTCGCGGGCAGACTAGGGGGCTCCTTGTTAAACTTCTGGGGTTACTTGTGTTGTGGGGTTCCCAAAGGGGGACAATGAGTGGCGCCCAGAGCCTTCTGCCAGCATCGTCTCCCTCTGGGCTCTGTTCCTCCTGACGCACAGTACACGCTCTGTATAAATACTTGCTGGAAGAATGGGTATCCAGAGGGATCTCACGGTAGCCGCCCTCACCCACCCTTCCTGGGAAGAAAACCACGCATAGAAGGTGGCAGAGAGCGGGGCTGGGACCCAGGCGAGACAAGCCAGGTGTCCAGAGTGGACACTGGCGGTGGGGGGGGGGGTTCACTCGCACCAAGCGCAGTGCTGGTCTTTGCACAAACTGGCATTAAGGGCCTTCTGAGATTTCACACCCTGGGCGCTTTGGTCGGTTCCCCTGCATCCCTGGCCTGGCCTGAGGCAAAGCATTCTGTCTTCCTTCCTTTCTCCTGCCTGTTCCCAGAGACACTGGGCCTCAGCTGGCCTGAGACCAGCCCCCCGTGCAGCCGTCTTGCCGTTTGAATATGTCACGCGCACTGTCAGAGCCCCTCCCGGTCCCCAGGGAGGTCCAGGGGCAGCTGGGGCCCTCATTGCTGTAATTCTGGTGTCTATTTTCCCTTCTCTCGGGCTTTCTGACCCAGGACACAGCGGTTTTAAGGACTGAGCCACGTTTTCTGGGTTAGCCAAGAACCAATGGGAGCCCGGAGGCAGAGGAGAGGCTCCTGTGTGTGGCCGTGTGGCCCGCCGCCCAGCGGCCTGGCTTCATATTTATCTTGGTGAGAGGAGCTAGCGGGCTCTCTTCTGGACCACTCCCCAGCTGGACAAAATGACCTCTCCTCAGCCTGTGGCGGTGGGCCCAGCTGGGAGGGGGGGCACAGTGATTTGTGGGGACAGGGCACCTTGGGCAGCAGTCCTGAGGCAAGCTGTATGACTGATCCAGGTGGGGCCGTATGTGATGGGGCCACAGCAGGCAGGGGGGGCAGAGAGAGGGGCCATGACCAAATATGCCTGCAGTGTGGTGGGACAGCCTGGAGGGGGGGGGGCGGGGATGATGCAATATTTGAAGAAGTATTTCCTCCTTCTATGAGTACTTTGAGGGTCAAATCCGTAATGCGACCTGCAAACTGTGGAGTCCCGGCCAAGATCTGCGGCATCAGAAACTGTGTAGAGACAGGCCAGTGGGAGATTCCCCCTGCCCCAACACACACACTATAGATATATAATTATATATAATATATATCATTATTTTCCCCCTCTGTATTAGTGGAAACCCACAAAAAGGTGTGTGTGTGTGTGTGTGTGTGTGTGTAAAATTATTATTTTCTGCCTCTGTATCTCTTGCCTGAATTCATGACAAAAACAACGCAGCTGTCCCTGGCTGGCTTCTCTAGGCGGCTTAGGTGGCAAAGTGTGCTGGGATTTCAAGTCTGGCCCAGATCTGATATTCAGCCTCCTTTTCCTACCAAAGGCTTCTTGGAGTTGCAACTTAGAGTTGCAGCTACAAACTCTGCCCAGAGCTGCTTTCTACACGGCTACACAGTGGTGTCCTTTCCTTTCTTGACTGCCAGGGTCCAGGTCTCTGCAGCAAAGCGTCTGAGGACAGGGGGAGCTCAAAGCCCACCACCCTCCACTGAGCCAGGCTTACTTGGCAGGGAGCCTGGGTTTCCCTGAAATGGGAAAATGGGCTTCCAAGTAGATAGAACTTAATTAAGATCCTGCAACAAGCACTGGGCCCCGTGATTCTACTGATGTGACAATAAGCTTACATCAGGAAGCGCGTGAGACATTTTGGAGTGTTTCCAGACATCATCCCACTGTCCTTCCTGACTTGTGATGTCGGCTGATTGTATTAGTGGCTCAGTTAACAGAGGAGGAAACTGAAGCCCGGGTGAATGAAATGATTTGCTCAAGGGCTATTTCACCAGCTGAATCTCAAGTCATGCTGAGGTCCTGGGCTCTGGCCTCCAACCTCAGAGCACCCAGACGAACCTCCCTAATCACCTGAAGGCACAGAGCCTGGGAGAGTTGAACCCAGACTCCTCAGGAGAGCTGATCTGTCTTGTCAAACTGGATCCAGGGATCAATCAGGGCAACTCTGCAAAGACTCTCTCTCCTTGTTAGTCAGTCCTGCCCGAGGAATAGCAGTGACCGGAGAAGCAGAGAACACTGCTTGTGTTTAATGAGGGAGAGAAGGTTCCGTGGAAATGGAGTGAAGGTGTGGAGCCAGAAGACTGAAGCTCAAAGTCCTCAGAGCATGACTCATATTAAGGACCTTGGACAGCTCACATGACCTTTCTCCTCAACTCCCTCATCTGCAAAATGGGGTTATAAAGCAGATCTTATAGGGTTGTTGAGACTAAACGACACAATCTTTGGGTCCGTGCTGTGTAAACTGTAGCATACTAATCAAACGGGAGTCATTGTTGTTAATAATCATAAAGACAGAAAGGTAAGGCCAGTCCTCAGATTTCCTATCTTCAACAGAGATGTTTTTTACTCTATGTAAAGGACCTCAAAAGCCCTTTGTAAACCGTGAAGTCGTGTACACCTCAGAGGAATTGTTAGCGGGACTGAGGTCAGTGGTACGATCCATTATGGGAGGGAGCACGGCTGACCGAGGAGGGCAATGGCACTCACCTCCCCAGATGCGTTCCCATAAAAGTGTTGGAGGAACAGCCCAATAACCTTGCCACTGAGCTGGCAACTCTCCTGAAGGTCTTCCATAGGCAGATGTCCTACCAGGGAAACTGGAACCAGATGTACTCAAGATCTCAAAAGAAATTAATGGCAATAAGACTCCAGAGTAAAAATATCTTTGTGCACCGAGATTGCTCACTCAGCTCCCTTTCTATCTGAGGATCATTTAGGCTTAATTATAGAGTTCAGGCATTCATTGGGTTTTTGATTAATTTTCTTTTCAGCTTGAGGAGCGTGTGAGTGTAGTGGGTCTGTGTGTGTGTGTGTTTACATCTTTCTTTGCAACTCAGTCGGGAGCTGGCTCTGGTAATGTTTAATTGTGCCCTCCATTCTAACAAGATCGTCCAATGTGCCAACCGGAGCTCGGAAAGCCATTGTCTCCGCTGCCTCCACCCCACGGGCTGTTCCTGCCGTGTTGAGGGATGGTGGGTGGCAGGCCCTTGCTCAGCTGGGACCCTTACTGCAGGATGCCTGCTTTCCTCCTCCTTTTGTGCTTATGGTGTTTAAGGGGTTCTGGGACCAGGAGAGCAGATTTCCTCCTCTACTAATTACCAGTGCCGTGCCGAGAGCTACCGACTGACAGCCAGCTCACCCACACTGCAGCCCCTGACAAGCATTTTTCTGGGCCAATCTCCCTGGAGATTACAAGGTTCTCTGCATTAGAAAACAGTGTTAGTTCTCTGATTTTTAATACATCCACTTAGTAGCTGGTAGAGACTACATGACTGTGGGTGAAAGTGACTTGCTTTCTCCTTTGCTTCCTTGTCTTTTGTGCCCTCCAGACAGGGAACATCTGGGGAGGCCGCGCAGGAGTGTCCTAGCATGGGATTTGGAGCCCAACGGCCCAGTTCAAACCCCAGCTCCTGACATTTTCTGTTTGTGTGCCTATGGATGAGTCACTTAACCCCTCTGGATCTCAATGGATTTTCTGTAAAATGGGGATAATAATACCAACAATATTGCACTCCTCCTAAGACTATCTGGGGATGAGAAAACGCATGTGGAAGCCTTTGGTAAAATACTCTACAAATCATAATTCTTTTATTTTACTGCTCAGAATTGTTGCTTAGAACATGATTTTGACCTCTGAGATATCATTCCTAGTACCAGGGACAGAGAGTTATTAAAGGCCCATGGAATGGTAGGTGGAGTGAGGACCAGCCTCCAGCCTTCTCATGTGCTGTGCACTAAAGCACTGACATGGGAATATAAAATCCATGCTGCAAAGGGCCCAGATTAAGAGCTCAATCTTGAAACAGCTGTCATGGATAAAAGGGAATCTGGAACATTCAGTTTTTGACATAACTGTAACGAAGATTTCACCCTATTTTTTAAAGGATGAATTTAATGGTCTCTAGTGCTACAAAGGTAAATGGTTCAGGGATGGAAACGAGGAGAGGACTGTGGCTGTCAGGTAAGTGTGACCATGCTGTGCTATGAGATTTAGGGGACCCAGGCTCTTCTCTTGGCTCTGCTGCTAATTAGGTCTCTGACCCTGAATAGATGAGCTAATTTAACTCTCAGTTTCCATGAGATCATGGAAGAAAGGATCTCAAAGGTGACTACATTTAAGATCTATGACCTGACAAAACAGTCTTTTCCACACGGGAATCAAAAACTCTGGTGTCACCAGAAACCATTGCGTATGTGCGTGTTCGGAATCCAAGTATAGTCCTGACACCTCCCGACTAAAACCTGATCAAGGCACTGAGTGAACTTCTCTAAACTGATGGCATCTGGTATCAGACCCAGGGAGTCTCAGGGGAAGAAAAGCCGGGTGGGAAGATGTGACCCCAGTAGAGATTTCAAGGTGAATTCTCTCTTGTTGGAGAGCCTTTTATTTGACAATATCCTGACTAAGCTGAAAGGTAATGATCTAAGGATCAGAGAAAAAGAAGGGATTGTTTCCTTGTAAAACCACTGTAACTTTAAAATAATTGGCTGCAGGGCAATGGAGCATTCTGCCAGGCTCATTCCAGAACCAAGAGACCCAACTGCAGAGCTTGAATGGTATCACCAACAATAATCATAATGTATATTTGCCCAAGGGCTTTTAACTTTTATAAGCACTTTCCCCTCTATTTTTCTCATTTTGGTATTACATAATTTTCCAGAAAACTGGCCAGGTCATTTCTTTTCAAACTCTGAATAGTGTGAATTTTCAGCAGGAGCAAGTCTAGTTAAGTATGCTACCCTTGGCTTTATATAGCTATGCCCTTGAAAAAGTTACATTATATGTAAACGTGATTGTGGAAGTCATCTTGTTTTAATGGATGGGCAAGGGGAATTTAAAAACAGAAACTTTGTATAGGATCTTGTAATTAAGTGATCATTTTTACCAGCTGTTTGGTACAATGTTGGTTTTTTAAATATTAGGTTTTCTTAGGATAGGGCCATGGGGGTTAGATTCTAGGATCAGTGTCTTAGCATCCCATAAGGTTGACATGTAATTCATTTAGAGGGAAAAGTTGTTTTGAACATCAGAGTGAAAAATAAGCAGCTTTATTTCAGCCATGGCATTCTTTGGAGCTCCCTTAAAAAACAAGGAAGCATGGGAAGGACAGACATAACAGCTGAATTATTTTTAAATGGAATGTCTCCAGGTCTCTTGTGAGTCACTGATGTGTCATTAATGTGCTGTTATAAATAGCTCAGCTTGCCATCAATAACTAATCTATAAGACAGTAGCTGGTGGTTGGGGTGTGAGGTTAACACTACATGATTTCAAGTGGATCTGTTAACCCTCTCTTGTAAATAAGCACCATCCCCTGAGACTAGAACCTGAAAGAAATTAGACTTAATTGCATTTTTAATAAAAATAATTTAAAAAGTCCTCTTGCTTTTCCTTCTCCATTCTTAGACTCTGGGAGAAGATCTCATTGGAGCCAACCATAGGACTGTAATAATTACTCTGACCCTCAACTCTTTCACCTCTGAAATTAGGCTGCCGGTATCCATCCATAAAATCCACAATGACACTGTGGCAGTTTTATAATTATTTTGCTTGGGGGATTTGGGTGATGGAAGCTAGAAGAGCTGGAAAAATTCTTACTGTAAAGACTAGAAACTCTTTAAAATGTTTGAGATTGGCCTAGCTAAAGGAAATATGGTCTCTCATCCTTGATGGTTGGATCTCAGCCATAGAGTCTTGCTTAATGTGAGCAGCTCATATTTTCATTAAAGAGCTCTGAAGTTAAGCATTATGAAGCACTTTCTCACAAATGCTCATGCAGTTAAAGTTGAGCTTCTGTGAAATTGAGCTAAAATAAACATATATAGATAAAAAGCGTATGTACTGGGCTTCAAGTACATAGGTAGGCACTGCTGGCAAATGTGTTAGTTATGCTGACTCCATCCTGACGTGTATGTTTGAATGCGTGCATGTGTATACATATGTGCATTCTGTATGTTCACATCATTCAGAAACTAAAAAAAAAACCAACAAAAGGAATGAAAATAGTATTCGTATTTGTTAAAATGTTCTTGAAATTCTACATGGATTCCATGGTTTAGAAACAATTATCTTTTTGTAAATTTAGGGCTGGAAACGGGGAACAGAATAGGCAGCTGTAAACAAAATTGCAATTAAGGTTTCACTAAAAACATGGCAAAGGCCCCAAATACCATAGCTACTGTAGAATACAGGAACTATCTATCCAAATATTGTGATTAAGGAATACTCTGAACGATCAGATTTTGGAAAGAAGTGGGTAGATGGAACCATTGAGAGTCTCCATCTGTCTGTTCACATCAGGACCTTGGACAGTTCCAAGGAGGCTCTCCAGAAGGGAGCCCATATCACTCTATCTCCCTTTTTTTTTTTAAGTGTGCCTTTCATTCCACTGAGTATGTTGAAGAGCTGATGGTCTACCAATAAATTCACAGGTATTAATTTGTAATAACAACTTATTTCTTTCTCTCCCCATTCTCTTCGCCACCTGACTTTCATTCCACCCCCATCCCCAGCACCCTCCAGTCAGACAGTGGGACTGTCTGTCTTACAAACACCTGGTGTGGATGTTTTCACTCCCACTTCTAATTGGTTGGGAAGCAGCATTTGCCACAGGCACTGTTTAATTTTGTTTCCATCCCCTGCATCTCGCAGGAAAGCAATGGTCAATAGTTCAGATAAAAGAATCATCCTGGTCAGCTCCAAAATATGGCTACTTGCATGGTAATCACAGCAAGTCTGTCAAATCAGCGATTTCTTTATTCCTAAAAGGAAGGGAATTTTCCTAAGGATTATGGTTCTACCACCCAAGAAGCAGCCCTACTCTTCACAAGTGGCTGCAAAGGCTGGCAAACCGAGAGGTCTGCTTTGGCTCAGAAACTCAGTTTGGCTCCTGCCACCCCTGGCAGCCTCACTGCGTGTCTCAGCGTCATGTGCTCCACACACAGTCAGGCCAGTCTGCTTCTACTTAGGAGGGATCACAACCAGAGGTGGCCCTCGTTTGGGTCTCCACATGAGGACCTGGGCATCGTTGGCATTGGGTTTCACTAGTGCATTAGGGGGGATGGGCTCCATCCGGCTCAGGATCCGGGGCTGCTCCTGCTGAGTCCTGCCCACTAGCCGGGCCCGTTGCCCCAAGAGCTGAAGAGGGTCCACCTCAATGTCCACCCTCATCCTCCACTTGATGGTCTGCAGAATGATCTTCTCCTTCGTGGTGGTGTTCATGGCCACCAGCCAGGTAGTGAAACTTTGGTCCCTCTTGATCCTTGTGAGCAGTGGCACATTGCTGTCACTCACTGGCACTGCCCACGTCACACTTGGGTAGAAGTTGTCATTCATGCTGACGGAGAACCTGGAGATCTTGTTGGTGGGACCAACCAGGGTCACAGTTTCTGTGGTGTTCCCGTACCAAGGGTAGCTCACCCCATCTGAGTCACTGATGGCTTTTACTCTCCCTTCCCTCAAGTCAGGTAGTTCCCAGCTTGACCTGGCAAAGCAGAAGAGATGCACAAGAAAAGAAGAGGCTGTATGAATTTTTCAAAAGATGGAGACATGCCCAACACTTACTAACACAGTCAACTTGGTCAAAATGGGAAGCTCAGAGGGGAATTCAGGTCAGAAAGTTCTATGCTGTGCTGCTTTGGGATGAGATAGGGACAAATCGAAATAACACAAAGATAAAAAAAAATACCAAAAAGTTAAATAAAATCATAGCTGGTTTAACTGGCAATGGGAAGCTCAAAGAGGCATTTGTGAGCCCCACAAAGAGGTATCAACTATTTGGGATGGTGGAATTGTAATCAGCTATTTAGAGTCATTCCATTGCAAGAACAACTTTCTTGGGAAGTATGAGTGTGTGCAAAGTTTGTTTGTTGGGAAGAAGTGGTTACGGTTTGATGTACTTGAAAGGAAGCATCAGGTGGAAAGGAGGGCAAAAGGAGGCAGAGTTAAGGGTTACACAAATTTCCCAGAAAATCACAGTCGTAGAATTTCTACTCAACAAAGAGGGTTGCTTAAATTCCAATCATTGGCCAATCCAGCACTTGGAAAACAGACATAGCAACTGATACACAAGGAGATAATGGTCACCTTCTGGAAACCACCTCAAAGCAAACATTGTGCTGTAGGCTGGCATACATAGTCTCTAAAGTGCTATTGTCCCATTGACTTCAGGTCCAGACTGGAAGTCTAATTGCTAACTTTATTTTTTTAAAGATTATTTTAATGTTCATTTATGTTTGAGAGAGAGAGAGAAAAGAGAGCGAGCCAGGGAGAGAGAGTGCAAGGACGGGAGGCGCAGAGAGAAAGGGAGGCAGAGAATCCCAAGCAGCCTTCACGTTGCCATGCAGAGCCCAATGTGGGGCCCAGACCCACGGGTCATGAGATCATGACCTGAGCTGAAACCAAGAGTCAGATGCTCAACTGATTGGGCCACCCAGGCACCCCATTAATTGCTTAGTTTAGTGAACCTGCCATTCTGGGCACTTTGCTACTTCTCTTGGGTACCCCTGACTTTAGCCCATGTCTCTTCCCCCAGCTCATCATCATCATCACCACCACCACCATCATTGTCACAGCTGATACTTATTGAATGCTGCTCTATTTCAACCACTGTGCTAAGTACTTTAACTATGTTATCTCAGTTAATGCTCAAAATATCCCACAAGATAAATGAACTTTTATTTCCATTTTACACATGAGAGGGTAGAGGTTTAAAGATGTTAAGGCCCATAATGTGGGGTCTACAGATTGTAAGAGGTGGAGTTAGGAGTTATTTGACTCCAGGGTTTGTGCTTTTGACCACTATACCATATCACTTCCCCAAGTACCCTTACATGGTTCTGGAGAAAGTCAGAGTGGAGGGGACTCTGGCTGTCCATCTGCTTGCAGCTCCCAGAGCAGCCACCAGGAGCTGGATTGAATCCAAACAGAAGCAGAAATTAAGTCAGCAGAGCCTGAGTGTGCATTCTCCATATATCCACTGCTGGGACTAGGAATGATTCTTAGTAATATGAGAAGTTTTTTTTTTTTTTTTTTTTTTTTTTTTTTTTTTTGTGAAAGGCAGAGGGAGAGAGAATTTTTTAAAAAATTTTTAATGTTTATTTACTTTTGAGAGAGAGAGACAGAATGCAAGTGGGGGAGGGGCAGAGAAAGAGGGGGATACAGAACCTGAAGCAGACTCCAGGCTCTGAGCTGTCAGCACAAAGCCAGACGTGGGGCTCGAACTCACAAACTGCAAGATTAAGACCTGAGCCGAAGTTGGATGCTTAACCAACTTAACCAACCAACCACCCAGGCACCCCTAGACACAGAATCTTAAGCAGACTCAATGCTCAGTGAGGAGTCTGACATAGGGCTTGATCCCACAACCCTGGGATCATGACCTGAGCCAAAACCAAGAGTTAGATGCTCAAACCACTGAGCCACCCAGGAGCCCCAGAGGAATGTAATAATTAAAGAAATAAAAGAGATGCTCCACTCATCAGCTAAGTTCTTCCTCTTATGAAGTGACAGAAGATCCTACAGGGCTTTATACAAATGGCTTAAGAGAGAGCTCCACTGTCAAGTTGATGCTGAAATGTCTCAGCATCTTTTACTGTCACGCAGGGACATTGAGACACTAACTACTGCCTCTGGCTGGCCTCCACAGCACTTCCAGTGTGGCTTCCTGGAGAGGAAGTGAGCGCACAGCTGCAAGAACCTTTTCTCTTGTCTGCATGCCCTTGGTAGCTGCCGGGAGTAACTGCAGTGTATCATGATTGGCAGAAATGAAGAAGAAGAAATGACCTCAAATAGAAAGTCAGAGAGATACCGTTTTGCTGCACATGCTGGTTGTAGCTGAGCCAAGGAGTAGCTCACCGAAAATGCTGTGGCCATTTCTTACTGTACAAAAGGGAGTAAGTGTTATTTGAGCAGGACATATTCATATATAGGTCAGAGGTCAGGTGAAGCCCAATCTGCTTATTGGGTTTATGAAATGGCCAGACTGGAGTCAGCTTCTTGCCTCCAGCCAAAGTGTGGAGACACTTATTAAGTCACCAGGCATTTACTTCCTGTGTTGCCTCAACTCTGATCTCCGTTTAGGTTACAGTGACAAGACCTGTTTGGGGTTCTTTTGTGGGACTAGAGGACAAGTATTCTCAGCAGTGTAAAACTGTACTTAGACACTGTGCCAACTGTGGCATATTGGCTAGGGAATTTGGTTTTTGATTCTGTTATAACACTGTCCTTTTAAAGACTGGCTATCTTGCTGGTTGATTAAGATACTTTGTCTATAGTGTCTTCACAGTTCCTATTTTTGCCCCCATCTTCCTGCCCAGAGCTACGTGAACAGACTTAAGCCCAGGGTCTAGAGGTCAGTCAAGTGAGAAATTTACAAAGCTTAGTTTGGTCCCAGATGTTCCGCAAACAGAGATAATATAATAAGGCTCTACTCTTGTGTCTGTCTTGGGAGAGAAGGAAGACACCCTTTTCTTGGAAGATCCTGTGGAATAGAGAAACAAGCTTCTTATTCATCACATGGAAACAAAGGGACATGGCTGAGTTTAGCCAATGGGTGCAGTGACCTTGGGAGGCTACGTACCCCATCCATCCACATTGCTGTGACTTTGGCCACTGCTCTATTGGAAATCCTTTGGGTCTGAGGCATGTTCTCTCCCACAGCCCCAGGGAGGGTTTGATTTTGGAAGTAGCCAAAATTCACTATGACTTCAATCTAGTGAATAGGGACTAGGTTTCTTTTCCAAAAATATCATAGTTTTATTTCTTTTATGAAAGATAGGTACTAATGCACATTCTAAGGTAGTGGCTTTTTTTTTTCCCTCCAAAAAGAGTTATGCCTATACAATGCATGATTGGTTTATATAGCTGATAAACCAGTTTGATAATGGTTTTCAAAGAAGTTCCTGATGAATTTCAGGAGTGATAGTACCGTGGAGTCACTCTCTCTTTTAGAGAACTACTTTAAATGAATGCTTGAGGCGCTTCAAATTCTACATGGTCAAAGTGAACTCACCACCTCTAGCATACACTTGGCCCCTTCTCCCATCTCTGCTGCAGCGGGTGACCCACTACTCACCCAGCCTTCGAGGCCAGAAATAAGGGCCATCTTCCTATGCTCTTTCCTAGACTGTCTCAGCCACCGCATCACCGCATCCTGTGAATTTTGCTCCATACGTGATGTTTGAATTTATCTCCTTTTCTCCAGTTCTCACTGCCGTCATTTAATTCACACCCTTAGCATCTCCCACCTGGTCTACTGGTAAGGGGCCACAGCTGGGCCTCTCTGCATTCAACCCCAATCCCTTTCAAATTCATCTTTTAGCTGCATTGGTGTTCCCACATGCAGACATGATTCTGTCCTTTCTACACCCTTCAAAGTTTCCTCTGAATGGGCATCAATGGCATCATCTACATGGTAAGATTCACGTTTCTTAATATATGGTTCTCCATGGTCTGGCCTCCCCACCCCAACATGCCATGCTGTTCTTCCCCTCTTCCTTTTGCTCATGCCATGCCCACTGCCAGAAGCTCTCTCTCCCCTGCTAAAGTCTCACTGGACCTAAGTACTCTTTTTTGAGAATCATTACATGCGTCACCTCCTCCAGGAAGCCTTCTCTTCCAAGCTCTCCTGGATATATCCAGCTCTTTACAGGTCCCAGGTTATATTATAATTGTTTGTTTATGTGTCTGCTTTCTCCATTAGATTATGCTTTCCTTGAGGCTTGGGACTGTGACTTATTTTTGGATCATTAGTGTTTAGCACATTGTTGGCAGATAGTAGATCTTAATACATTTTTGTCAAAGGAATATTTTATTTAAATCATTTTCATGCTTGTCTTATATACAGCTTGTATATAACAAAGTGTTTTATCACAGTTTTATACTTTATATTTTCCCTCACCTTTAAAAAAACTATTATCTACCATTCATGTATTCCATTATTACAATTGCACCACATTTAACACCATGTTTATCCTTGGGGGGGAGGCAGACAAGCCACACACAAATAAAATGAATGAACTGGTGACTACAAATGTATTTAGTGACTGTTCATGCCATAATATACCTACACACAAAAATTAATGACACAGACTTGGAGTGATACAGGAAGTCAGAAACATGGACATCTGTGCAGGCTATAGGGGGAGGGTTTGGGGAGGAAATGGAATTTGAGCTGTGAGGAACAAAGAAGGGCACACCTTGGCGGGAGTTTCCGTCATGGACAAATGTGTGGCATTAAGCATGAACATGGAGTGTCCAGGAACCAGAGGGACCACCTGGGAAGAGTGGAGACAAAGCTGGTTGGGCAAGGCAGTGTGAGTCTGGGAGAAAGTGCCTTTAATAATGGCCTTGAGCACTGGGCTTCATCCCAGGGGTGGTGGGACTTTTCAGCAAGAGATGATGAGCCAGGAAGAAATGTGATGTATGAAGAAGAATTAGAGAACCAAAGGGAGGGAACCAGGATGCTCTGGAGCTTTTGCAACATTCTAGGTGATCTTTAGTGAAGCTTTCATCTATGCTGGTGGCTGAGAATGGAGAGGAAGGGCCACAAAGAAGAGATACTGCAAAGATAGATCTACTGTGGCTTGGCAACTGATTGCCTCTCAGAGACAAAAGAGGAAATAAAGTAAAACATTCACTCAAACAATTAATCAGAAGAGCCAAGCACAGTTGACTGGTGTGTGTGTGTGTGTGTGTGTGTGTGTGTGTGTGTGTAAAATCATTCTCAGAAGTAACAAGGTGTGGCCTCACTGTGGCTGACATGCCACACCCATCTCCAGACCCACCCACAGTGGAATTTCAGGGTGCAAAGCTCTGACTCTTCCATTAGGCAGGGAAGACGGAGTCGTGTTTGTCTTTGTGTCTTTGCGCAGGACGTGGTGGTTAGAACATGGAGCACACACACAACTCTCGTTTCTCCTTGTGTCTCGCTAGCTCTTCCTCACCATCCTTTGCTGGTTCTGCTTCATGTCTCAACCTTCCACCTTCGGAGGGCCCCAGGTCTCAGTCTTTGGCCCTCCTCTCTTTTCCATCTTGGTGAATCCAGTCTCATGGCTGTAAGTACCATCTACATGCTGACAACTTCCAAATTTCTATCTCCAGCCTGGATTGCTCTCCTGGGCTCCATATACCCCCTGGCCCACCTGCCAACAACCCTGGAGTCACTCTTGACCACTCTCGCACCTTCCACTTACTAACTATTGGCAAATCCTGTTGATGTCGTCAATATCTATCTAGAATTCAACTCCTGCCCATCCATCACCTCCATCGCCACTACCCTGATCCAAGCTACAGCTGGCTCTCCTGGATTGCTGCACTAGCGTCCTAAACTAGTATGCTTGCTAATACTTCTGCTCTGCTGCTCTGGTCTATTTTCAACATGGCAGTCACAGTGGTCTTGTTAAACAAACGTGAAATTATGTCACTCCTCTGCCCAAAATGATTCCACGGCTCCTAAACTATTTAGGAAACGTCAATGTTCTTAAAAGGACCTAGGTGGCCCTGCATGATCGGGGTCTCCATTTCCTCTTGTATATCATTAACTTTTCTCTCCTTCTTGCCCATTCTGGCCTCTGTGCTGGTCACTGAGCATGCCAAGCAAACTCCCACCTCATGGCCTTTGCACTCTTCATTTCATCTGAAGCATTCTTCCTTCAGGATCTGTAAGGTTTGCTCCCTTGCCTCCATCATTCCTGGCTCAAGCATCGTGTTCTTAGTGCCACCTTTCCTGTCAACCATATTTAAAATTGCAACTTCCCGACCCAGTGTTCTTCATCCTATGTCTCTGATTTATTTTTCTCCACTGTCTAATATAATATATAACTTATTTCGCTTATGGTCTCCCAACTCCCCACATGTAAGCCCAAAGTATGTCTTATGTTGTGTTCACTGCCATATCTCCAGTACCTAGAACAATGCCTGGCACGTGGAAGGAGTTCAAAATTGGGGCCCCCGGGTGGCTCAGTCGGTTAAGCATCCAACTTCAGCTCAGGTCATGATCTCACAGTTTGTGGGTTCGAGCCCCGTGTTGGGCTCTGTGCAACAGCTCAGAGCCTGGAGCCTGCCTCAGATTCTGTGTCTCACTCTCTCTCTGCCCCTCTCCTTCTCACACTCTGCCTCTCAAAAACAAATAAACATCAAAAAAAATTTTTTTAAAAGGAGTTCAAAATTATTTGTTGAATAGATAGGTATTGAAACAGTCTGAAGTGAAAGGTAGGAGGAGACTGAGTTTCAATTGGGACGCGATGCTTTTGTGGGGTTGCAAAGTTGGGTCTAGAGCTTAGGAGAAAGTGAGGGCTAGAGGTGTAAATCTGGCAACTGTCTGCATGGAGAGGGTCAGCTGACCTGACGGTGATATTGGGATCACTGGAGCTGAAGGAGATGCCTTAGGAGGCTCGTTCAGATGGCCAGAAGACAAAGAGGAAACTAAGAAGCAGAAGGACCAGCAAAAGGGGACAATGAACTTCCAAAGTCAAGAGAATTTCAGGAAGTCACCGGTGTTTAAAGCCACATGAACTGGAGAGAGTGGGGTTAAGAAAAAGACCATTAGATTTATTATCAAGACTCGGTAAGGAGTTATGGGGGGAATGAACAAGAACAAGGGGAAAAAAAAGAGAATTCAGGTAATTCCTTCAAGAAGTTGGGCACCAAAGTTGGAGAGTTGTCCGAGCAGAGGAACCGAAAGCAGGATTTCTGGAGCCAGGTTGCCTCAGCTTGTAAACTGAGTGCTACCACCTACTGGCTGTGTCAGTTAGATAAGTCACTTGCCCTCTTTATGCCAGTTTCTATCTCCAAGCTAGGCATAGTAATAGGACTCCCTTGATGTACTTGGTGTGAGCCTTAAATGTGATAATGAAATGTGAGGCGTGTGGTCAGGCATGGGCGCGAGTGAGATTTAAGTTCAGATATGAGTAAGGAAGCAAGACTCAGGAAGAGGGAGGGTTGGGAAAGAAGGAAACTCACAGCGGTCGACCCTTTCAGCTGCAAACACTTGACAGCAAGCATGTGAGGCAGGGATTATTGTACCCTGGTCACACACAAGGAAGCTCAGAGTGAACTGTGCAAACTCCTCCTCCTGGGGAGGGCAGTGCCAGGTTTTGAAGTCAGGTCTTTCTGGCCCCAAACCCTGCTTTCTCTCCTTCACCATGCTTGTGGGAAAGCTCCTTAATCTTAACCTTCAATGAGTCCCCAATCTCATTTTTTTCTCTTTGAGGTCTTCTTGGTGGTGAGTGGAGAAAGCACTGATTTGGGTGTCAGTGCTAAAGTAACAGCTGGCTGGCCTCAGACAAGACACTCCTGTCGGCCTCAGGCTCCTCATGTGTAAAATGGGAAGGCAAATTAGAGAAGGAAAGTGACTCCAGGCAAGTTACATCTCGGAGCTGTTACAAGGATCACACAGAGCAATGGCAGGTGAGCAGACGCTTTGGAAACTATAACACACGAGACCCACATTAGTTATTATCTCAATTCCCCTCCTTCTCTTACAACCCTCTCCTCACGGGATAAACACAGTGTTTTCATTTTGGACAATCGGTCATTGACCCAAAGCGCACAGCTAATGGACTCGCCAATGGAGCTAATAATGAAAGCATCGATTATTGCAACCTTCATGCTTTCTGCAGCCCAGTTTTAGAAGAAAAAGGCAAATCTTCTCTAAACAAGCTCGTGCGAAGCATTTCATTCAAATAAGTGGCCCCTGGGTTGAGGTCCTGTTTCTACCCGGACCCAGCCAGTTCTCCCAGGGCCCACGAGGAGCAGAGCAACCTCCCCGAAGGAGCCCCTCTTTGCTCCCCCCCCCCCCCCGAAGCCCCATGGTCACCAAGGAGATCGGGAGCCAGCAGCAGCATTCTTGAGGGCAGGGAGTGGGCAGGTATTCGGGGGTACTGCTGACACTGATGTCCCCTGATTGATGGGTGGTTTCAAGGGTGTTTCAAGCTCCCAGGGAGGCTTTGAGATCCAGGATGATACTGTCCCTCAGCCCAGGCGACAGGAGCTCCTGCCTGGCCCTCCACTTTAAGAGACCCACTCTGCTATCTTCTGGCTATGCCATTTCACATTGTGGGGCTAAGCGGACGTGTCCATCTGGAGCCGGTGCCCCTTCTTCTAGACCATGCTCTGGGTATCTGGGATCTCAGTATTCCCAGCCCATATGGCCCCACACTTGCCTCCAGGGTTGATGCAAGGCCTTTTTCCTGGTCTGTCTTCTTAAGGGTAGTCTACTCCACCTGTGTGAGCCAAAGCATGGTGGTTTGTAGGGGGCATGTATGGAGTTTGGACAGGTGTGTTAGGTGGTTAGGTGTCTACATGCATATCCATGATGGTCCGTATCTCTCTATATGGTACAGAGCCAGGGTGGGAAGAAGAGTGGGGCCAGCTAGGGGCCGGCTCGTATCTTCTTATGCCTCTATACCCTAGCACAGAACTTGGAGGAGTCTGAGAATTCTAAATCTGAACCTCGCTTTCTAGGTTGTTAGAAAGGTATTATCTGTCAAGGTAAAAAGACAGAACCGATGTGATTTAGCACTGCCAGTCTGACTTACACCCTCAGCTTTCCGTTAGTTGACTTAGAATTAAAACTACTATTTAGAAATATGGTATGTAGGCCTTCGTTTGTGCTCTTACCTTGGACCCCACAAATATCGGGGACAGGTGGAGGCGGGAGCTCTGGAGCCCTGTGGCTTTGGAACTCTGGACAGCTCTAATTCAAAATTTTCTTTTGATTTGTGCGCTTTTACTCACATCTGTTCAGTCTTAACATTTACAAAGTACTCCCAGAAATAGCTTTGTACCCACTTCTTATATCAGTCTCATGAAGTGGGTATCATTCTACTTTCCATTACACAATAGGGAACTTGCTCAGGGGTCACACAGCTAGCGATGGGCAGAACTGAGTTGCGATTCTGGGATCTGATTCAAAATCACGTGCTTTCCTCACAATGACGCCCTGGTACCAAATTAGTGGTCCAAGGGTTCTGAAAAATAATGATAATAGTCATGGGTGATATTAGCTGACAGACGCTGCTGTCACCAATAGTGAAACATTTTTTACACAACTGCTAAACAGACACCCTCCGCCCTCCCCAGGTGCCTCCTCCCTAGCCATCCAGGTTCCTTCCCAGGGCCCCGGATCTCTCCGAAATTCACCAACCAAACACAGGGTTGGACTGGGGACCTCCGAGACCCTACTCAAGCTCCAGGGCTGCATTTCAGCCCTGACCTTATCACAGGCACTGCTCTGAGTCTGTGATCTCTCCACCTGGTTGAGCCTGCTCTTACAGGAGACTGGCTGCTGTTAACTTTACTGCCCTTTGATGGTGGGAAGGGGCTCCTGCCTTCTCTCTTTACCTTCATGGCTCGAACCTATGGCGTCACCACTTGGGAAGGTGGAAAGTTAAAGAGAATGCCGTGTTTTCTGAGGATTCAGACTTTTCCCCGTTTAGTGCTGGGAAAAGCAGTGCACCCACATCCCGGAGAGCCTCCTGCTCAGTGTCACTTCTGACTTGGCAAAGGCAGCGCCCAGCACCTCTGCTTCCCCGGAGCCCTTCCACATGAGGAGCTTGAAGTCACAGCCCATGGCGAGTGAGTTAAGGGAGAGGAGAGGATGGAGAGAAGCCCCTTTCCAGGAGCAGGTGGGGGCAGGGCTCAGGGCTGCGAAGAAGGCTGCGATGAGAGGTGGGGGAGGCGGGGGTTCAGAGCCAATGCCCTACGTCACCTGGTGGGTCCAGACGCCCACTGCCTCTAGGCAGCCTCTCAGCCTGTTGAGACACCAGTCCCAGCCCCGGCCCTGGCATGGGTCCCGATTCTCAGATGGTTTGCACCATGATTACAGAGTAAGTTTTAAAATTAGGTCTTTCCTCATTCTGCACTGTTTATGTCAGACTCTGAGAAGCCGCCCACCTCCTCTTCCGCCCCTTCCTTTCTGACCACATCCTTTTTTCTTGGCACACAGTGAGGCATTTTTTTCCCACAGCAGAAAAGACCATTTCCAGTGTTTTTAAAGAGCCATCCGTGTTGGGAGAGGCTCCATGTTTAAGCGAAAGGCTTCGGTTGCCGCCGCATTCATGCTCTGTTTTGATTGGGTTTCTGTAGCATTGGAGACGCCTTCTCGTTACGTATCTACCCTTCACCACTTGGAGGTCATTTTCTCCAGCAGACCCCCTGTTCCAGCTGGGTTCCCAGAGGCCTCTGCTGGCTTGTTCATATTTGACAAGCCGGAAGTCTCGGGTCAGTGGCCAGTTTTCTGGGTCACGTCTGAGGATGGCTCGCCTCGACTCCAATTCTGGGCTTCTTGGAGCGAAGCGGCCTTCCCCACAGACAGGCCAGGGCCGCCTTAAACACCGAATGTCCTCACTCACACCCGTGGGCCAGGCATGCGGGGCCAGACTGTGTCCCTAGGGAGCACCGCGCCCTCTGAGCTAGGCACGGCGGGGGTCCGTGCCCAACCTCCAGGGGCTCACAGCCTACTTGCACTCAGAGGCTCCCCACACCCTCCTGTCCTCCAAATGAGGGTCCTCCCTCCATCTCCCAGAGGCTGCTCCAAGGACACAGCCCGGAGGGGGTGCTGTGGTGCTAAGACCGTCTGCAATGCCCAGAGTTGCCCACGGATCAGTGTCAGTCCTCACCCCACACTGCCTGCCCCGGTCAACGGCAGCCACCCCTTGGCCTGCGTCGCTTGGCTCGAGTGACACTGTGTTTCCACTTCTCTTCCTCTTTCCCCTCAAAATGCTTCCCATTCACGATGTGCAACCCTGTGAAGTAACTCCTCACTTTCTATTACAGAACAAATACAGACGAATGATTTTTTAAGTGAGAACGTAGGCAAAACAAAAATAAAGGGAAATGCCCATAGTCCCATGATCATCGATTACTACTCTTTTTCTTTCCTTCTTCTTTTAGAGAGAGTGCGAGAGGGTGCATGTGTTCCTGAGCTGCGGAGAGGCAGAGACAGAGAATCCTAAATAGGCTAATGCCCAGCACAGAGTGTGACGTGGGGCTCAATCCCATGACCCTGAGATCATGACCTGAGCTGAAATCAAGAGTCAGACGCCTAGCCAGCTGAGCCCCCCAGTGTGGCCCCATCATAGATAACGACTTTTACCATTTTAGGGTGTCCATTCAATAACGCCCTTCTTAATTTTAACTAAGAATCTATCTGTAGTAGCGAAATCCCAGAATGAGAGGGAAACACGTATCCACTCTCCTCCTCCTCTTGTCCATCGTTTGTCTGGCCCCTAGGGACGAAAGCAGAGGATTCAGTTGGCTTCCATGGCTAGGGTGTGCAGCCCATGCCGCCCCCCCCCCCCCGCCCCCGACGCCACCACCTGGTCCCTCTGAACTCTTCCAGGGCCGTGGAGCAGAGCTCCTGGATGGTGCTGTCACTTGGAGACGCTCACTGTGCTGGCTGGCGGGGTTTTCAGGGCCTCAAAGGGAGGGAGTCTGATTTCTGAAGACAGAAATGCAGTGGGTGTTCTCCCCAGAAACGAGCTGCTCCTCCCAGAACACGGGACCCCACACAGCTGGCTTTCTTTGGGCTCCACAGACCCTGGGCACTCGGATGGCCGCCCTGGATCTAAGCCGGACTTGGGTCCCCATTCACTTCTCCTCTCTAGGGTCCCCGCGTCCTCCTGATTGAGTCTCCCGCACCACCTGCAGCTCCTGACGGGGGTTTCTGATCTGCAGGTTACCACACTGCCAACCTATGCATTCGGGGTGCGAGGAGCCATGGCCTCTTCACCCCGCCTGGTCCCAGCCCCAAGCCAGGCCTTCCCGGGGGCTCCTACAATCTAGAACCCTGCGGCTGCTGTGACAGCGAAAGGCTTCTGACCCTGTGAGCACCCAACCCTCCCCCCCCTTTGCTTTTGTCCCTCCTGTTGTGTCACGGACCGGGAGGAAGTGTGGCTCGCTTGTTTCTTTTTGTGTTATTCAAGTGAGATTCCTAGTTTGGAGTCTCCCGGTGGATCCCTGGGGGAGGACGCTTTGGGGTCTTCCCACCCTGCCAGTCCCGGTGAACTGACAGCCTGGCATGCTGTGTGGTCTCGCTGACTTTTACACAGAACATCTGCAGCCTTTGATGTTGTTTGTAAAGATGCAACCAGTTTTCTGGGGGCTGGATCCAATGATGATGTGTGCATCTGATGGAGACGATGAACGCTGAGGACGGCTGGCAGGGGGCCCCAGGCAGCCCCGAGGAGGAGACAGCCTCTCTGCCACCCCACCCTGACATCTGGACCTAATGCTGATGGAGGCCGGGGCCAGAATTCAGAGCTCTTCCTATCTGTTGGCCTAGACAGTGGTTATGATTCTTTCCTATCTGGTTTGGGAATCATCAAGGGGGACAATTTCTCGAGGTCAAGGAGATACTAGTAATGACATGATTGCTAAATCTTCTGCACTACGAATAGGAAGTAACTAGATATTTACCAAATGAATGAATGAACCACGGCAGGGCTTCTGGGCACAAGCGTCTGAGCAGGAATACGGGGGCACCACCAAGTCCAGAGCTGTCTGAGCCTCACTGATCCCAGCCTGGGGAAGAGAGATCGCCCCTTCCCACTCCTGTCCTCCCCCCCCCCCCACCCCCCGCCATCAGCTAGCCGAACAGAATGGCCCACAGGGCTCAGGCTGCTTTGGGGGACCAGACCTGGGGAGTTAAGTAGAAAGACCAACAGATCAGGGAAGAGTCTGAGAGACCTTGGTCTGGGTCACCAAGCCAAGAGCGAGACTCAGGAGTGGGCTCGGGGTGGGGGGGGGGGAGGGGGGAATATCAGTGCAGGGTCTAGGGTGAAGGCTGCTTGGCCCGAGTGGTCTTATGGGGCCTACAGTCTGGAAACCAGAAAGTGAAGTCAAAGGTCTGTTTATTGGATCAAGAATAAGACCAGAGGAGCCAGACTGAGCAAAACAGCTGTGGTGATGAGGTGGAAGCCACGGCAGACAGAGGGGACTCCGGAAAGTCAGATGTTATTAATACCACTATTAATGGCTGATATTTCCTGGGGACTCACTGTGTGTCCAGCATTCTACTAAACATTTGACACAGCACCTCAAAGGAGGCACGAGTTACTCCCCTTGACTTTTTTTTTTTCTCCAACTAGGGAACTGAGTCTCAGGTTAAAGCATTTGGCAAAGTCACAAAGCAAGTAGGTGGCCGACCTGGTCTGAACCTGACTCCCCAGCACCTGGGGCCACTTGTGGCTCAGAACCCAAGGCTGTTGGCAGGCAGTACTGAGCTGAGTGCCCAGCCTGATTCCCTCTCCCCCACCCTCCCAAAGCACTGGTTCTCCGTCCAGCTGCTGGGAGCGGTCACCTCTCACCAGCACTGGGCAGGATGCAGGCGGGAAGGTGGGGAACGGGGACGTGCCCGTGCCCCTTCTCCCAGCTGCCAAAGACATCGGCTTCTTGTTCAAGGACATCCGAGCTCCTGCCAAATAATACCCAAGCGGGGGGCGGGGGGGCGGGTAGGTGGAAGGGTTAGGCTCATGAAGCTAAACGGAGGAGGGATGCAGACACAGGTCCACGGAAGGGACGAGGCTGAGGACCGAAATGGTGTGGGCGAGTGGCACAGACTCTTAAAATCAGAGTTTATTGTTTTCATTAACTTCCGCTGTGTGTTCTTCACGCGCCACATTTCACTGCACGCTGAGCTGGGCAGCAGATGTGGGGAGTTACCGGCACCAGCTAAGCTTGGGGGTGGGGGGCAGGCAACATGAGGCTGCCGACACCTCAGCCTGGTGACACGGCCATGAAAATGGTTTATTAGGCAGGTGCCCTGCTTCACACACAGAAGGGATGCCTGTCTGCAGGGAAGTGGATGTGGACACGTTTGTGAGCACAGAGGAGTTCGCACGGGTATTGCCAAGCGAGAGGGACAGAGAGGTCCTAAAACGTCCAGGGACATCTAAGTGCTCCCCCCGCGCGGCCACGTGCGCTCGGTCCAGGTGGACTGACCCCCTCGGCTATCACCAGGGACATCCTCCACACACCTGCCCTCCTCTAATCTGCAACAACACTACCAGATGGCCGGCGGCACGGCCCCGCTTTGCAGAGGAGGAAACTGAGACAGAGAGATGAAGTCACACCGGGATCAGGCAGCTGGGCAACCATGAAGCCAGGATTCACATCTGAGCGGTCGCCTCTGTGGCCCAAATTTCAGCACTCAGCTCTCCAGAGATGGAGGGTTCTCAAGCTCCTTCCATGCTCCAGGCACCATGCTCGGTGCTGTGATTCAGCTCATTCGGTCTTCATAACCTCCTTGTGAAGGAGGCGTTGCTAACTAACCCTGCCGGCCCCAGGCAGCCTCTCGGACGGAGAAGTTAAGGAAGTTGTCTGTATTCCCCCAGCTGGGAAGTGGCTGAGATGGGATTTAGACCCAGGAGAGACCCCACACTCTTCCCCTTAAACTGGGTGCCTGCCTCCCACGTGACCATGTTGTGTTTTCAATTTTAAAAAGTTACATTATGGATCTGTGCCTCCCGATCTGCTCTCCCTGCTCATGGATGAAATCCTTTAACACCTTCTTTCTGAAGTCCTTCCACCTCCAAGGCCATATGGGGGGAGGGGACACGAAGATGGCCTTGGCTTGGCTCCTGGCAGGTGGAAGGGCTACACAAATAGCTTCAATGCAAAGAGGGAGGTGAGGAGTGCGCTCAGGCCGGAGAAAGTTTCTGGGGTGTTGGAGATGCCAGAGGGCACCTGTTTCTTGGTATCGTATTCTTTTTGATGCTATTGTGAAAGGCATTGTTCTCCTAATTCCCTTTTCAGAACACTCGATGCTCGTGCTTAGAAACAAAGTTGATTCATGAAGAGTGCGTGTTGGCCGTTGTGTCCTGTGCTCTGGGGAAGGTGGCACCGGAGGGAGTCTCCCCCATGGTGGGGTCCAGGCTGCGGGCGCTTTGAGCCGATGCCGCTTAAGCTGTTGGTCACCTCCATCAAACACCCGGGGGACTGGCTTTTGCCCCTGGATGGATCATCTCCTCTCTGAAGATTCCGGCATCAGCCTGAGAGCCAGCAGGGGAGCTGACTCACAACAGAAACCTCTGGAACCTCACACTCTTTAGATGTGAAGTTGAAATCGGGAGCTTTAGGACTCTTCCTGTCTTTGGGAGCCCATCAAAGCTGTGTGAACCAGAAGGAGCACCGACATCCATCCACATGCTGTGTTCCCCTTGGTCCTCTCTTGCCAAGGGAATCTCCCTCCTCTGCAGACCCTGCTAGCGGGGCAGAAAAAGCACTCCACTTGACGTCAGAAGATCCAGGCCTGCATCCTGGCCTGTCACTCAGCTGCACGACCCTCGTGAGCTACACCCTGGCTGTCCTCGGCCTGGGTGGCCTGAGCTGTAAAATGATGCCCCCTTACGGAGCCACGGTGCAGGTTACATGGCAAGTGTGTGGAATGCTAGGGTTTTTTTTATGCCCATTACAATTTCCGGGCTTCATCGAGTGACATCCAGCTCTGGCCAAGCCGTTTCCACCCCACAGTCCTCCGGGAAGTGCTTCGTGACCATTTCAGCTCACCTGACTGCTGGTGACTTAGCCACCCAAATGTAGAGGCAGACGAGGCAGATGCTGGCTTGGCGGCTTCCCGGTTTACAACTCTTCCCATGACAAGGAGAATGAATCCCAAACCCCTCACTTTCCCCACTCACCCTGCCTAATCTTGTCTCTGACTCTCCCCCCAGCGCTCCATCCCCGCCAGCTTCCCTTATAGTCCTGAAACATGCCGACTCTTCCCTGCCCCAGGACCTTGGCACATGCTGCCTGGAAAGCACTTTTCTCCATTATTTACGTAGGTAACTCTGAATAACCCTCAGCTCTAAGTGCAAGTAGTACCTCCTCTGGGACCTTCCCTGATCTGCACTCATCTTCCCTCCCCCAACGCTGAATTAAACTAGGTTTCTGCCATAGAACTCTGTTCTTTTTCTGATTTCATACAACACATCTCCATTTGCAATTACACATGTATGAACATTTTTATGGTTTAACGTCCGTGTCTTCAGGTGGGTTCTAACATGCAGACTCTGGTTACTACGACAGACCGAGTACCTGCCACACTGTGGCACACAGTGGTGTTTCAGGGACATGTGAGGGGTGAAGGTCTGCAGAAGAGGCAGAGGATGGAAGGTGTTGGAGACGGAGTGGCGATGTCGACTGCCTGAGAGGGAAGGAGGAGGAGCGGGGGTGGGGGGTGGGCAGGAAGAGGGCCAAGGGCTCTAGGAGATGAAAGAAACCCGGTGGGAACCCCCTGAGAGGGACTAATTGAATTTAAGGTTTTGGAGAGGAGTGTGAGGGATGGTCTGTTCTGAGGCTCCTAGGAGGGGTAGATGCTGCCTCCTGATGGGGTGCAGTTGGAGTGTCCCGAGTGCCCAGCCGGCTAGGAAATGGACCAGGAAGTAGGAGAGGGCTCCACGGAGGGGCCCCTGTTGCCCGTGTCCCTGCAGTGGGGGTGGCCCTGCCCTCCAGGTGTCCAAGGGATACACAGGTGCCCCTGGACTCTGCAGGAGGGGGCTCTCTGGGAGGCAGGGGGGCTCCGTTAACATCACTTTGGGGGGGGGGTCGAACAGCAGCTTTTCCCCGTGGGCCGGAGCCCCGTGGTCAACCGTGCTGCAGGGATTCAGGAAGACTTGGTTCACACTGTTCCTGAGCCGCACGGGGCACTTGGCCCCCCCTGGCAGCCCGTGTAAATCCCAACGGCAGAGGCAGGGATGGAAAGCCAGACAGGAAGCTGGTAATGGCCACTTGCAGAAGTAGCTCTTTTAAAACATAAAGGTTCATACCAAGGTCAGTTATACAAGGCTCCCCCTGGCCCTCCCAGGCCCCACTGTCCCCAACACCCACTTTCTGACCCCATGCACTCATGAGGGTTGAAAGATGTCAACATGAAGACCGGGGGGCAGCAAGTCCTATCCCTCATGCACCACTTCTTGGGGCTCCTGAGCATACAGCCTTGGAGAGAATGCTCTCTTTTCCAAGCCAGGACCATCCAGCCATCTGCCCATTCAGCGATGCTGGAAATGGCCCAGCCCCTGGACGGGCACAGCGATGCCCAGCCACTGAAACCAACCCCTTATTCAACAGGAACGCTGGGCTGAAAAGTAAGTCACACAGGAAGTATGTGCCATGGGCCAAAGGAGGAGGCTATGTCGATGATGACAATGGGGTAAGAGCTTTCCACCATCACAGCTTTGTCCTTCCTTCAAAGGCTACATCCCAGGCCCACTGAAGGGAATGTCTCCACAATCAGAATCAATAATAAAGGAAAGCCACCTCAGAGTTATGGCTCATTTTAAATTGGTTCCATGATTTCTCGAGCACTTGCCATGTGCCTGGTACTGTCCTTAGTGCAGGGGACACCAAGACTGAAGACACGCCCCCTCCCCCCCTCCCACCAAGGAATGACAGCCTTAGAGGCAGATCACTTCAATATGGTGTGGGATATTTGGGGACAAAGCCATGTCACCCTAGGGGATGTAGGAGAAGCATGGACCCCAGCTGGGGATAGGAGCAGGTGGTGACAATGGTGACGGCCAATGCGGATTGAGGGCTTGCTCTGTGCGGGCATCGTTCCCCGAACTTCGCACGCGTCCACTTATCAATGGTGACAACCGCCCAACGAGGTTGGAAGTAGCACTGTCCCACGGGACTGGGGTTTGGGGGATGAATGAACCAGCCCGGGGTAATGAGGGATTTGAACACACCCCGCGTGGAATCCCGGGTGAAGAATGGGTGGCAGAGGAGGAAGCGGCATGAGTGATGGGCTCAAGGCGGGGCCCGGGCAGAGAGGATACCCGAGGCACTGCTGAATGACTTAGGACGACCTGAACATCAAGTGGGGCCAAAAACGAGGGGAGATAGGAACCCTCTTGCGCTGTTGGTGGGAATGCAAACTGGTGCAGCCGCTCTGGAGAACAGTGTGCAGGTTCCTCAAGAACTTAGAAATACGACTACCCCACAATCTCACAACTGCACTACTAGGTATTTACCCAAGGGATACAAAAATACAGATTCAAAGGGGTATATGCCCTCCGATGCTTACAGAGGCATTAGCAACAATGGCTAAACTATGGAGGGACCCCGAATGTCCATCGACTGATGAATGGATAAATATATATATATATATATATATATATGGACTATTACTCAGCCATCAAAGAGAATGAAATCTTGCCATGTGCAACGATGTGGATGGAGCTAAAGTATATTATGCTAAGCAAAATAAGTCAGTCAGAGAAAGACAAAGACCATGATTTCACTTATATGGGGAATTTAAGAAACAGATGGGCATATGGGAAGAGGGGAAAAAAGAGAGAGGGGGAAACAAACCAGAGGAAACTTAATGATAGAGAACAAACTGAGGGTTGACAGAGGGAGGTGGGTGGGGGATGGGCTAGATAGGTGATGGGTACGAAGGACGGCACTTGTTGGGATGAGCCCTGGGTGTTGTAAGTGATGAATCACCGAATTCTACTGAAACCAATACTGTGTATGTTAACTAGAATTTAAATAAGAAATTGATAAATAAAATAAAATACAATAAAATCCCTGAATGAATTTTTTTAAAAAATGAGGGAAGATGAGGGGCGGAGGGGCTTTGACCACGCCCCCCACGGCAGGTTGGTGCAAGCAGGTGGGTTCTCAAGCATAATTCTTCATGGGTCCTGCCCTGCCACTCACCACTGCCATGGAGACACCCCACAAATGTTTGGTGACTGACTGGGAACATAACCATAGCCAAATCCCGGCTTTATCTCCTCCTGTCAATGACCTGATCCAACCCTTGCAATAATCCAGTGAAGTTGATAGTATGTCCCCCATTTTTAAAAAAATGTTTACTCATGTATTTTTGAGAGAGAGAGAGAAGCAGAGAAAGAGGGAGAGAGAGAATCCCAAGCAGGCTCTGCACTGACAGTGCACAGCCCGACGTGGGCTGGAACTCATGAACCACGAGATCACGACCTGAGCTGACATCGAGAGTCGGAAGCTTAACCGACTGAGCCACCCAGGCGCCCCTGTCCTCCATTTTAAAGCCAAGGAAACCGAAGCTCAGGAAGGTTAAATGATTTTTCTTAAGGTCCGACAGTTAGTAGGTGACGGAGACCGGTCTCGAACTCGCATCTGCATTCTGTGCCTTGTCTACCACACTCGCCCTGCTCTCGCTGAGGCGGGACAGCTGGAAAACCCAGAGACGGGGGTTAACATGGCCGAGCTATTATCTTTTCCGAAACACAAAAAGGGGGGGAGCCTTATGGACCAAGATTCTACTTTTCTGAAGAATTTTCCAGAACCTGGCTCTCAGGGAGAATATCTGTCCAAACCGCCTGTAACACACTGAGCAAACATGAGCCAGAAATAATGAGGTAATAAGCTGCCATCAATGCTAATTATCTGTGCTAATGGAGGCAGCACTGGTGCGGAGAATAAAGAGCGGTGGAAAAGTGTCCTCTGATGGCGGGGCATGGCCCTGCTCCCTGCCCCGCAGGGGATCCCGGGCTGGCTGCCCTGTGTGCAGCCTGCGCTCCCAAACCTGCCTGCTGTTCTCAACCCTCTCCAGCAGGGACCCCCTGCAGGTGGTTGGTGCTCCCCACCGCCCCTCCCCCTTTTCCTGTGCCCCAGTTGTCCCGCTCTGCCTCTCTTGCCTCTCCTTCCATCCTGGATTCCCTTCTGGTTCTCTGCCTATTCGCTGCCTGTTAGTCTTCCAGCATCCAGCTTCCTTAAGCCTGTCATCCAGGACATAGACCTTGATTTTCCTTTACTCCATGTTCCTCAGCTGCCGGCCAGCCTGGCCCCCCCCAGAAATCTAGTCTTCAAATCCTTTGACGCCCCAATGAGCTCCCCAAAGGGACTTCCATGTATGCGCCCCAGCTTTTGTTGTAGATCCAAGAATCCCAAACATACTTAAATTTGGTGCAGCCTGTCAGATTATTTTTGCATGAAAGGTGAGAGTAAAGAGGTCCTAAGAAATGTCATTCTAATTCACGTTTTTTTTTTAAGTTTATTTTTGAGACAGAGAGAGAGAGACAGAAAGAGCAAGCAAGCACAAGCAGGGGAGGGGCAGAGAGAGAGAGAAGGAGACAGAGAAACTGAAGCAGGCTCCAGGCTCTGAGCTGTCGGCACAGAGCCTGACGTGGGGCTTGAACCCATGAACCACGAGATCATGACCTGAGCTGAAGTCGGACGCCCAACCGATTGAGCCACTCAGGCGCCCCCACAAGTTTTTTAAAGTTTATTTATTTATTTTGAGAGAGAGAGAGAGGACGAGCAGGGCAGGGGTAGAGAGAGAGGAGAGAAACTCCCAAGCAGGCTGTGCTGTGTAAGCACAGAGCCGGATATGGGACTTGATCTCATGAACCGAGAGATCATGACCTGAGCTGAGATCAAGAGTCAGACACTTAACCTACTGAGCCACCCGGGTGCCCCCTAATCCACACTTTTGTTGAATAAGGGAATAAGCAACTTTAATCCTCCAACAATGCCCATTTTACAGGTGAGCCCATTGGGTCTCAGGATCTCCCAACCTGTCACTAAGCAGCCACTCTAGGATTAAAGCTGGACCTCTCTGAGCCCCAAACCTGTGTGCCATTAAGTCCACTTGTAAACTTCAGTCGTGGTTCAGGATAAGCAAAGAAACAAATATACAGAGGCAGCCATTCATTAAAGAAATCTTGCAGGGAAGTGTTCTGGAGAAAAATCTTGATGTGACAGATAAACAAGCACCCATTCATTTTCCCTATTTTACAAGTTTCTTTAAAAATAGATACCCAGTGTCTTAAAGCAGGGCACGTCAGAAAAGCCCCAGGAGAGGTACTGGGTGGAAAGGGGTAAGGAGACACGGCCAAGTGGTCCATCAAGTCTAGCTTTGCATGGCGGTTGTGAACAGCAGGAGAAACACGCAGAGGGTCATAAATTCTAATTTTTTATGCGGCTACTCCTCATACCTGCCCTTCCCATGACTTCTACCAAGAGAAAAGGGGTCTGATGGGACGTCTGTCTCCTTGGGTTCCCTTTTCTCCTGGGCCAAACGCAGAAGGAAAAAAGAACCAAAGTGTCACTCTCCTGCCGTGCTAGCCCCTGTAGGATCCCCACGTTAAAGCAAAGTGCTTGCTTTTTTTTATGTAACATATCTTTTCGGACCTTCCCACATGGGATCGTGTGATTGGCAGGCAAGAGGGTCATAAGGAAAGTGCTCTTTATTATTATTATTTTTTTTTTTAAAGAAAGCAACAAAATTAGCAGACACAGATGAGGCAATGGAGGTAAAGCAGGCATTGGGTTTTAGGGAAGATTTGACGCCTCCTGATTGGCTGGGATGATACAAGGACAGGGCTGCTGGGAAGGGAAACTGCTTAGTCCTGGGAATAATGATGATGCCCTGGGGAGAGGAGGGGACATGGGAAGAGGGAAGAGGTCCTCGGGGAGTGTGAATGAGTGTGTTCGCGCGCGCGTGTGTGTGTGTGTGTGTGTGTGTCTTGAGGCCACATTTTATAGAGCCAGAGGTTGGAGAGGAAGCAGGAGGTTGGGATCAGGGCTGACCTCACACAGGAAGCTCCGAATGCAGCCCCAGAGAGGCAGCTTTCTGGAGGGGACAGAGCCTAGGAAAGCACCCGCAGTCGCAGCCAAGAGAAAAATGTTGGCAAGTGAAAAGGAGGAACAGGGTGGTGGGAATCAAGGTCGAGTGGCCCTGGAGGGAGCGAGAAGCTGTAGCCGGGAGGTGGGGGACAGAAGCAGAAGCCCCCCCCCCCCCGCTAGGGAGGGGAGATGCGCCCTGTGCTCCCCGTAGGAACCCGTCCCCTGCCAGGCTGGGACCTGTGCATCTGGAGGGTCTGCGCGGCCGTGGGCATTTTGTAATCGGGGTGGACCCCGCAGAGCCCTCGGCCGCGCTGCGCTGGGGCTGAGAGAAGTCTGGCCCCATGCCGTCCTGTTCCATCGGGGCAGACTTTCCTCTGCTCCAGTCTGTGCTTCCCTTAGAAGGCTGACAGCCCAGGCGTGTCCTATAGGTGTGGGGACAGCATGTGCCTTGATTTTTCTGCAGTGAACATGCCGGCCCTGTATGGATGCTGCCGTGAGTCAAAATGGCTGCATAGTCTAGAAGGAACCCTGAGAGTCGCAGAGGCCGGTCAGGGCCCGCAGAGAGAGGGACGGGAGGTCTTCAGTTGTCGTGACAGCAGGGACAATGGTAGTACTGTGGTTTATGCACAATTGCCTGCCAGGGGGTGGACAGCATTTGATACTGGACTCCCCGTAACCACTCTTCTGCGCCGTGGGTATTATTAGACCCTTTTACTGCGTAAAAACATGAGAGCCAAAACCGCCTGCCCAAGGTGACGAGTCAGAGGTGGTCAGACTGCCAGCCCGCTCTGACGCTCCAGACACCCCTTCCCATCCTCACTCGGGTCAGCGTACTCCCTCCACCTGTCCCTTGGATCGCAGGGGTCCTGCAGGGGCAAGCTGGCAGGCGCACACGGCCAAAGACGGCGGCATTCCAGCCCCACCCCCAAAGGGCTTGCCCAGGCCCTGTGGGCAGGGTGGCTG
Source organism: Panthera tigris (assembly GCF_018350195.1). Taxonomy (NCBI): domain Eukaryota; kingdom Metazoa; phylum Chordata; class Mammalia; order Carnivora; family Felidae; genus Panthera; species Panthera tigris. The sequence continues at coordinate 59,987,163 of NC_056678.1, read as the reverse complement.
CCCCGGGGCGGGGGGCACTGCCTTTCCTTTGAGCACGAACAACTCAAAGACAGGCCCTCCTACCCTCCTAGTCCCACAAGAGGTGGCGGCCAGGGTGGCTGGGGTGGCCAGGCCGGAAAGACTTGGGTAGAGACACGCCCAGGCATCCCGAGGCTTGGGCCCTTCTGGGGGTGTGGGTACTCTTCACGGCTTCCCAATTCTGCGGTGTTGGCTGTCCGAAGCCACCAAGGGAGGGGAGGGACGGCACCAGTGGGAAGGCCACCGCCACTGTTTTCCAAGGCAGCTATACAGCCTTTACCTCCACCGCCCTGCCTCTGGCCCAGAACTCCTGAGACCCCAGGGACCCCCAGGCCCCCTCAGTCATGCCTCTCCTCACCCCTGTTGACAAGAGGGCAGGAGGGATGAGCAGAGAACTGCCCAAGTGATAGATACGGTGAGTTATGCCCACAGCCTCCCAGCAGACAGTCTCTGGGGCTGGAGGAGGGGAGACATTAGGAACGATCTTGCGGGGGGTGGGTGATACTCTCCCAACAGAGAGGAGTGAGGCGCTAATTCCCGAGGACCAGTGACAGTTAGAATAAACGCAGAGAGGATCAGACCCTAAACGCAGCAAGCCGCACACAGAAACGAATTCCCCAGCTGGGAACAGGCGACACCTAAAAATACGGAGCTGTGGTTCCCACAGGAATGCTCAACGGCCCACGTTCAATTGAGAACGGCTCTGGATTATGGGTTAGAGTAAATAAAGAAGATCGTCTAAGTAACATAACCATAGGTTTTTAGCTTAAAATGACATCTGGTACCAACATATTGTCTGTCTCTGAGAAGCTCAAATTGCCAGTCGTCCTGGGAGCCCCTGCTGCCCTCAGCAAGTTTTCATCCCAAGTCGCTCTGACTGGTGGGAAGAACGCAAGTTTGGATTTCCAGCCCCTCCCCCCCCCCCCCCCCCCCCCCCCCCACTGCTTTGGGCCTCTGAGTCTCTGTGGTGACCCAGGAGCCACTGCTGGGAACAGGCGGCCATCGTCACACACGGGCTGATGGCTCTGGCAGGGGCAGTGAGCTCAGCCTGCTCCCCCCCTCCCCCCACCGTGGACAGGAAGCCCACCAGCCCTTACGCATGTCACTGTGCACCTGTCTCCTCTCCAAGAGAAAGAGCTTTTTATTTATTTTTTAAAGTTTATTTATTTATTTTGAGAGGTCGGGGAGGAGGAGAAAGAGAGAGACAGAGAATCCCAAGCAGGCTCTGCGTTATCAGCACAGGGCCCGACACGGGGCTCAAACTCACAAACCGTGAGATCATGGCCTGAGTAGAAACCAGGAGTCGGACGCTTAACCGGCTGAGCCCCCCAGGCGCCCGTCCAAGAGCACGAGCTTTAAGCGCACCACGTCCGCAAGGTTGGTCAGTGGCTGCAGTTTCTCGGGAAGGAAGGCAGACTCACTCCGCAAGAGATCCAACTCCTGGTTCCACGATGTACTATCTCAAGTCACTTAGCCGCTTTATGCCTCAGTTTCCTCGGCTAAGATGGGGGCTAAGGACAAGAACATCTGACTGGCCTGCTTTCATGTTCTGCTGCTCCTCTCCTTGCCTGGGGGTCCTTCCTCCCCAAACACCACCGGGGCAGGTCTGCTCGCACCCCACCTTTGCCACAGGAAGTCAGCCTAGTTGCCCGGGAAACCAGGCTGGAGTCCTAGGATCAAGAGAAGGGAAGGAACCATCTTCAAAAGAAAACGGGCGGGGATTTATCACCGGCCCTGGCCCTGGGTGTCATGAAATCCTGACTTCACATCCTCCCGGCGCCGCTGGGCATCTTTGAAGAGTCGGGCGGCAAGAGACTGTAACTGCTCTCCTCCTTCTGCTGCTCTGGGCATTGTTCATTATGTTTCCTTCCTGCGGCCGAGGCCAGTGCAAGTGAGCAATCACAGGCTTTTCCTCTCCTGTGCTGCTGTCCCAAGCCTGGCTAATTATTAACGTCCCTGCTCCTTTCTTGCTTGGCCAGTTCCTGACACAGCCAGCCTATGTCACACGCACGTCGGTTAGGGGCAGGGTGGGCATTGGCCGCTTTGGACTCCATGAAATCAGGAGCTGAGTTACACAGAAAACCCAGGGAGTCCCCAGGTTGGGAGAGTAGAGTTGTGGCCCCCAACTCGGAGAGACACAGCTTCTGACACCTCAGGTAGCAGGGCTCCGGGACACCGTGAGGAAGCCAGAAGATACACTGGGATGACACGGTCCTAGGGCAAAGTGCAAGGTCCGCGGGCCTCTGCACATAATAGCAGGAATTAGTTGTAAGATAAGCATACTAGCCCTACACAGTCATGCTCTGGAAGGTTCTGTGCCCCATAAACACGAAGGATGGCAGAAAAATCCGCAAGGTCCCTGTGGAGCAAACAGGAAGGACCCAGGAGTGGAGAGAAACAAAGTGACCAGTATGAACTCTTTGATGACCAAGCCTGGAGGGTGGGAAGGCAAGTTATGGGGCCATTCTCTGACTTCTCCTTCTCCTGACTGGTCCGAACTCGACCCTTCTCTTTCATTGGTCCCCTGGATCAAGCAAGCGCAGGATCCAGGTGGCTAGGATCTGTCCAAGGGGGGGGGGGGGGGCTGCTCAGTGCACCTGCTGCTCTATGCATCAAGGAGACCCCGCATTTATGGGGTTTGTTAGAGGTAGGACTCTCTCCAGGACTGATGGGCAGGGAGAGGAAGGATAGGGTTATAATGGGCTCATATTTGCTCTCTGCACCCCAATAAGTGGGTCTCTGCTTTCAAGTGATGGGTCAAGATAGTTGATGTGAACGATCTCACCAATGTAGAAAGCAGGCTAGAAATCTCAGACATGTTAGAGAGGCCAGAACAGCCAGCATCCAGCAAGGACACATTGACTGTGGCTCATGTACGGTGTCCCTGCTGTTCTGGAGATGCACTAAGTCTCTCGTGTTCATTACAGGTAACTGGGGATATCGCTTCTTTTTGGCCACCTGAAGTGGGGGGAAAGTCCAACTCAAGAAAATGTCTTTATATGTCAGAAAACTACCACGCGGCTGCTGGTCTGGGATACCTTCTGCACAGAGCTTTTGAGGGGACCCAATGAATGCAGGTCCTTAAAGTTTACAGCACCGCTCCTGGTACATAATAAGCACTCAGTAAATGTTCAGTATCCTCTAATTTCCTGTAATATTTAAAATACAACCAGCCAGAGAGCAGGGCTCCTGGCTTCCCAGAGGCTAGTTCATTACCTGGGGCTTCCCATTCTTTATTGCTCTCTGGCTAAATTTCCATCCGGGTCATAGTGATTTTGCCTAAGAGAATATAAATTGAGTTCAGTAAGTTGCATGATCCAGGTTGTCACAGACTTGATTAACATCAGGAGACATTACTCAGCGGCCTGGACGTCCCTGGCTAGATAATTCTGCAACTCATCTCCTGAGGCAGCCAGGCCGCTCTGGCATTTCTGCTTCTGTGTCAATTCTTGGGGCGTATACCCCCCACCCCCCGCCACTGCAATTCTCTTCCGGCTTAGTCGTTCCCACCTTCAGAACGTATGTACGACAGATCAGCTTTCCTAGTGACTTATCATGTTTCTATTATAATTGCACTCGCGACCCTGGTCCCCAGACAGACACAAGAACGAGACAGATGGAGGGAAATATGAGTGTGAGCCCAGGGCAGCGTTCTGCGAGGCCCAGCCTGTGTGTCTGCTTCTCATTCTCACCTCACTTGGCCCCATTTATATAAAAGCACTAATCCGGTGTTTGGGGCCGACGGTCTGCGTTAGCCGAGGAGAGGAACTGTGGAGCTCAAAAGGGCTCTCTTCCCTTAGAAGCCCTCCAAGGGCTGCAAGACCATTCTAGCCATGGCTTGAAGGCCTCATCTGTTGGGCTATCTGAGGCAAGACTGGGAGGGGGGACACTAAGTCCCGGATCTCGCCCATGCAGAGTAGAGCGCACACTAACCTCTCAGTCTGCACCGCCCTCTGTGGACGCCTCGTTCTTCAAGCGATGGTTAGAATACACCTGCTGCTCTGTCACCCAAGAGGCAGGTGTTCCCATGCTCCTGCCCTCAAACCAAGCAGGACGGGGATGCGGCTCCAAGACTGTGGCCCACTTATGCTTTCTACGCTCCAGGCCCCACACTCAGCACCCTGGACAGTCCCCTCATTTCTCTTCCCAACGACCCCATGAAGTATATAACTAGGGCTACGACCACCTCACAGATGTGGAAACTGAGGCCCATGGAGGTTATGTCATTTATCCAAAGTCGTACCACTCATAGGTGCCAGAGCTAGGATATGAACACAACTCACTAGACTCTATCCTTGGGAAATCCATTTTCTAAAAAAATTTATTTTAGAGAGAGAGTGTGCGCAAGTGGGGGAGAGGGACAGAGGGAGAGAGAGAGGGTCTTAAGCAGTCTCCATGCTCAGCGCAGAGCCCAATGCGGGGCTCAATCCCACGACCCTTGGATCATGACCTAAGGCTAAATCAAGAGTTGGATGCTCAACCAACTGAGCCACCCAGATGGCCTGGAAAATCCATTGTAAGTGCATTGTTAAACAGGCTAAGTTATGGAGATGAGAGGTTTTTTTTTTTTTTAATCTGTTTTAAAAACTAACACTGTGGAAAGTAATTGTAGTGGACCAGGCTCAGCCGTGCCCTGTCCAGAGACTTTCGGTCCTTAGCCGGTCAGTGGGTCCAGAACTGCAGGCCTTGTCCAGGCCAGGGCCGGGAGGTGGGTGTGGGCAGGGGAGCAGGTTGGCTGTCACAGTGACCCTCTGTTTCACTGTCCACAGCTGGGAGGCCCCTGCAGTGGGCCCTGAGGTCACAGCCCTCCCCCATCAGCGTCCTGCCCCCACGGGCTTCTGGGGAGATGGTGTGGCACAGAGAAGGGGAACCCGCTCGGCAGGAGGAACACACTCTTGGCTCTGGAATCCCACCTCCCTTACTTGTCGCTGTGTTTCCAGATGACTTCACTGCTCCAGCCTCGATTTCCTCAACTGTGAAAGAGGGCTCGAAGCTGCATCACAGGACGATGAAATTAACAGTGTGATGACAACAGACACGCCAAAGCTTTATACACACCGGCAGTTAAATATGTAGCTAAGTTTATTTCATCAAGGTATGAAGGACCACTAGGGTTTACGCTCCTACATTTTATTTATTTTTTTATTTTTTACAGTGTATTTATTTTGAGAGAGAGAGAGAGAGAGAGAGAGAGAGAGAAAGCATGAACAGAGGGGGACAGAGAAAGAGAGAGAGTTCCAAGCAGGCTTGGCATTGTTGGCGTAGAGCCCGATGCGGGGCTCAAACTCAAGTACCGTGAGCTCATGATCCGAGCTGAAGTCAGACGCTTAACGGACTGAACCACCGAGGTGCCCCATCTCCTACATTTCAAAAGAGGAATTTGCTCACGTTAGTGGGTTGTGGACGTGGCATCAGAAAATCCTCCCAGCCTGCTGGAGGCTGGAATCATCCCCCCCTTCCCGTCACTCTAGCTCTGCTGTGCCGCTCTAGCCCGCCTCCCCTGCAAGGTCACTCAGTTGCTCTCCCCCCGACGGCCCTGCACAGGAGTGAGTGGGCATCTCCTGGCGCAGAGGACTGCGGGATGGGGGACAGGTGGGCACAGCTGTGAAACCACAGGCCAGACCTTCGTCAGCTCTGCCACATGGCCAGGGAAGCCGGGGAACTGGCCACCTCCCCCAGGAGCAGGTGTCAGGATCCAAACCGGGGTGAAACCATGAAAGCCAAAGAGTGGCCAAAAGGGGGCAGCGCATTAGCCCCGGTGATGTGGTCTCCACAGTGGGACCCCCCACCCCGCGGGTACCTACTGGCGTGCAAATACTTCATATGACAAGATGTGGGGCGATCCCTAAATCATATAGACCCCATTTACCCTTTCAACCTCCAGCCACAGCCTCCTCTGTGCATGCTCCATGCTGAGCACCTTTGGGGGGGACGGGGGGTGAGGGGCAGGTATGTTGATAACAGGACATTTCTGTTGCACATTACAATTTGGGAAGTGCTCACACAGGCACGACTGGAGTGAATTCTTGAAACAAACCTGTGCAAAGCATAGTCTAATGCCCATTTCGTGGTCAGTAAACTAACGTTCAGGGTGGAAAGGTGTCCTAGGTCATGGCAAATGGCAGAGCTAGGGTTAGAAAGCCATTTGTCCCTTCAGTCAGTCAGTCAGTCAGTCATGGAGTGGTTGGAAGTTTCCAGAATTGATTTTGGTAAAGATCTGCCATTGAGGCCAGAGGGTCCAAGGCCCTGAGAGAAGCGAGGATACTGTTTCATGGGTGTGGCCTCCCCAGGAAAGTGGCAGAAGGTAGAAAAGGAAAGTTTACCTCCTTCAGACTGTGCCTCCCCTGTTTGCTCAGCCACTACTAGTCCGGGACTGATCTCACTGGGCACTGGGGAAACCGAGGCAGCCGAGCAGCTGTCAATGACACCGGCGGTGAGGGGCTGCTTTCTACTCTCATCTCATCTCTCTGCGACACCGCCGTGAGCAGGTGTTAAAAGCTCGGCTTCACGGAAGAGAACGGCACAGAGGAGCAGGGAGCGGAGTTTCGCCACGAGCACCCACCAGCCACGAGGTCTGCCCGCCCCCCGTGTGTCCCCCCGACCCCCGTTCACGCTCCTGCTGTCAGGGCCCCAGCTCACCCGGACCCCAGTTTTCTCTCTCTTGCGATATTCAATAGTTCCATTTGACGTTTGTGAAAAATATATATGTACGCGTAAATGTACGAGTGAGCTCCAGCAGCATTCCAGGCCCTGTGCTGGACGCGGGGGGATAGAGGCGAGCCCGCCACAGTGCCTGGCATTCTGGCGAGGAGCAGGACGGAACGGGCAACCCTAGCAGGCAGGGTGAGCGCTGTCGTAGCAGGGACGAGTCCAGCTGCAGCGTGAGCGCGCGGGAGACGCGCCCGGTCCGGCTGGCGGATGTAGGGGATGTGGCGCTCGTGGGGCAAGGGAGGCTTGGGACCTCCGTGACGGGTCCCGGCTAGCCAACGTCCTAATGACCCCCTTCTGAAAATGAAAATCCAACCAGACCACTCCTCTTCCCAAAATCTTTCAGAAGCTCCCTATTGCCGCCAGAATGATGGACGGGCTCCTTAGCAGGCCCACGAATCCTCTATGTTCTGACCCCCTCTCCCACTATGCATTCTCTCTCTCTCTCTCTGTCTCCATCATCTCTCTGTCTCCAACTATCTCTATCTCTATCTCCAACATCTCTCTCTCTCTCTCTCTCCATCTCTATCTCGCTCTCTCCATCTATCTCTATCTATCTCTATCTCTATCTTCTCCATCATCTCTCCCTCTCTCCCTCTCCCTCTCTAGCTCCATCTATTTCTATCTCTATCATCTATCTCGTTCGCTCTATCTCTATAATCTATTTCCATCTCTATTTCCATCTTTATCATCTCTATCTCTATCTCTATCTCTATCTCTATCTCTATCTCTCTGTCTCCTCCATAATGGAAGCACCCCGAAGGCAGGGCCTGTGTCCAGTTCAGTTCTCCAAGTCCAGGGTCCAGAACAAGGCTGCCTGAGGAATTTATTAGAAGAATGACTACATTCCTGAGGTCTGAGTTATCATCTCCAGAGAGAAGACCGATTCTGCTTTCCCTTGGGTCTCATGGTAGGGAGGGCTCGAGGCCCCTGTCAGTTTGGTCAGCGAGGGGAGAAGGGGGTGTTACAGGCATGGGACGCAGTTCCGCCCCTCCGGTTCCTGTGGAGAACGCTACGATGCGAACGGCCAGTTCTTCCTGCCTCTTGACACAGAGGAGTCCAGAGCCAGTTTACACGTCCTCTGGGAGAGGAGTCCACTCCAGCCGCTTTGTATGAACTGCCCCGTTCCTCGTCCTTCACTTTCCAACCCCAAGAGCCCCCAGCCCCTGTGCAGTGGACACACCAAGCATTTGGAAAGTTCTGTGTGAACACTCTGCACCTCCCACCAGGATGGGGTTTATAACAGAGACAAATTCTCCTGCACTAATTTTCAAGGAGAAAAGAAATGCACTTCAAGCAAGAAAATTGGGTATCTGGGAAGGTTTCCAGCCAGGAGATTTCCAGCAGGACTTGAAAAAACTTCGTCCATCCTGCATTATAACAGAGTGGGGGTGGGGAGGTGACCTTTACTCCTCCTTCCTCCAGCTCTATGCTGGTCACCTTGGAGGACACCGAAGAGGAAGGCACGGGCCCTGCCCTGGAGAATATGACCATGTGGGTTCCTTATTTCCTAAGAAATATAAAGCATAGGTTCCTTGCTTTTTCCCCGCCAAACTCGGAAACCATGACTGTGTCATTAGCAGTTAGATCGTGTCTGACCCACGTCTATACCAGGGGCTCCGAACTCCCTTGGAGATAATCTGGTCTTGTACTGATGGTTCCCCTCAGCCTTCCTCACTTGATAGCACAGAGATGGTAATCTTTGGGGAGGAAGAATGAGGCGTGAGAGGTTTAGGAGGGGCACGTGGCGATACCATCGGATCAGGAGGTAACAGAAAGCAGCTTTTGGTGCCTTAACTTGAAGCATGGTTTCATGTTTCCTTAGAGGCTGTTCTAAGCTCTGGGGTCACAGCAAGGGACAAAAGAAAGCTCCTGCCCTCAGGAAGCTTGCATGGTGGGGGGAAATAGACAACAAACAGGAAAAAGGTAAGGAGGGGTGGCGGCTGCTTCGTCAGACAGGTGCAGGGAAGGCCTCTTTGAGAATGTTGTCTCGTCATTTTAAGCCAACGGCCAAACGAAGTGAGGGAAAGAACTGCACGGATATGTGGAGGCGGAGGGTTCCAGGCAGAGGGCCAGCAAGGGCAAAGGCCCTGGGGTGGGAAAGCACTTCCTGCATTTGGGGAAGGTGGGTGGAGGTGGGGCCAAAGAGGTTGTCGACACGGCATCGGGCCAGCTCCGATGGGCCCTGGAAGCCACGGCGAATGAACTCTGGGAACTTATTGTGTATCTTCTGCATGCCAAGCAGGTCCTAGGACTTGGGGATACTAAGATGGTCAAGTCACAGCCCTCGGTTCCACACAGCTTAGGATCTAGCGAGTGATGATGACAGAGGGCTGAGTCCGGGACCCCGTGGTCAGGGCCGGGGCACGTGTAGGGGCCGAGGGCTCAGGAAAGGTCTTCCAGAGGAGAGGACACCAGGAGCGGCTATGGGACCAGCCAGAAGTCAGCTTGTGTCCTGGCCCTAGTTCTGCCCACTTGCTGTCCCAGTCAGGTCCCTTGATCTCCCTGAGCTTCTGCTTCCTTGTGCGTAAGATGGGAACAACAGTACCTGTTCTCTCCAGAGAAAACAAGGTCACGGGCGTAACAGCGCTTTGAGAACTGCAAAGCCCTAGCCAGGTATAAAACGCTGCTATGATCTCACCACACTGTCTTCTCCTCCTGTGCGTTGTGTGGCTCCGTGTGAGGGCGCAAGCTCCTGCCTCTCCCCATCCTCCTGGAAGCCATGAGAGATGGTGGCTCAGCTGTGACGATCCAGAGCTGGGCATCTCGGCCGGAGGCCCGGCTGCATCCCGTGCCCCTCACACATCCTGTGTCCGTCAGCAGGGCTGCTGCAGACCCTGAGCTTGTGGTATCTGCTCCAGTGGTAGCTGGAATTGCTCAAACGTGTGTGCAGACCCCTGCTCCCCAGGCTCCAGACGAGCCTGGCCACCCCGCATCTGCCATTTGTCTGTATCCAGGAGGGGGACGCTGTTCCCCGTAAGCCACGCGTGGCTCTGTCCAGAGCGGCGTTTCTCTGTAGCAAGAGGCACGCAGCCCGGGAAAGTGAGGAGCCTGCATTCTCTGTAAAGAAGGTGGATTTGGGAGTACATTTCCATCAGCAGGCTGGCACGGTCATAGCTGAACACCCGAACAGGCCCCGACAAGACTGAAGTGCATTGCGCGTACCGCCCCGAGTTAAAGAGCCCTTCATCTCTAGGTCCCTGTAGGAAAAGGAGAGTGTCCTTCCACTAAGCCCAAGGCTTTATGTCAGCTGCGGTGTGTGTCTTCTGCAGAATTGTCCTACGGGAAGCTCCCTCCCTCAGCTGGGATGCCGGCACCCCACTCACAGGGGAGCACCGTCAGGGTTCCAGTAGGCTTTTGTTCTATCGCCCTGAGCATGAGCACCCCTCAAGCCTCAAGACTATCTGGAAAAGGGGAGGGGATGATAGCAGTCGACTCCAAGGTCCCACAACGCTTCCTCCCTAACGGCAGCACCTGCCGTCTCTACTGGTTAAGGATCTACCATGTCCCTTGGATTTTACCCGGACTTCTGCCCGTCCATGGTCTCCTTCTGCTTCCCTCCCCAGTTTAGGGAAAGACTTGTGCCCCTGGGTAGGATTCTTGCCTAATTTTGCATTATTTCACACTTTGTGAAGCCCGAGGCTTGCTATTGGAGCTCCATAATTACAGAAGCAGAATAAAAGACTCCCAGATCGCAAGTTTGTCTTTTTTTAGCCGATCAGCCCTTGTCGTCCTGGCACCGCACCCCCCCCCCCCAATACCACGTTTCCTGGTCAGCGCAAGTGGCCGCGTCTCCAATGTGCTAAGAACATAAGTATCCATTTACTCCCACCTGAGAAGTGCAGCTCCCAGGGCTTCTGTTTCATTCCAGACTTAATAGCACTTATTTTTCTATGGATAAATGCTTTCATGAGCATAGATTTCGGTCGAGATGGCCGTTAGCTGTTTTACTCATGGCAGGAACGTCTGAACTGTAGGTATATATGTAGGTCGAAGGCCCTGGGGTCTGATTGGTCTGGGAAACAGATTTAAAATCCCTAAAGGATTCTCGGACGTTCTCAACCTTCTTCCTAGATGAATGGGGGCCCAAGGGCTGGACTTGGGCAGGGCTTCCTGGATGTCTGGGAAGGGCACAGGGATTGAGCCAAGTGAGGTCCGAGAGAGTCAGGAGCACAGCTGAGGTGGAGAGCAGAGCAGGCAGACCCACGGGAGCACTGACTCACGAAGGCAAGCAGACCAGACTGAGGCAGCCGGGGAGGGGCCTGGGGCCCAGGGACGCCAGGCCAAGAATGGATTGGAGGGAAGGAGGCAGAGCTGAAGTGGTCCTCTGAGGCAAGCGTCCTGGGCTCTGCAGGGGAACTGCAGTCCGTCTGTGGGGAGGAGGGGAGAAAGAGAAGGCAGAGCGAAGGAGCCTGCATGGGTAGGACCAACAGGGGAAGCGGTGAGGATTCCGCATCTGCCTTTGCCACCGAGGGGCTTGGGTAGACTGGGCTGCCACCTGGGATGTTAAGTCCTTTGCAGGCTGTGGATAAGCGGATAACTGGGGCTCACGAGGCAGGAGGGGGGGCTTCCAGCGTGTGGGGCTGTGGCACTCTGTGATCCCGAAGATCCCTTGCTGCACTGAGAGTCTGACATTCCATGAAATTTTTATCAAGTATATCCCAAGAGAGTCATCTAATGTATAATTTCAGTTAATCACGCAGCAAATAAAAGAACCAACAATTTCATATTCTAATGGGGTTTATGCCTTCATTAGATAAAACATAACTTTATTAAGTTAGAAAAAACTCTATTGAAATATTAAATATGTGCAGTTTATATCTATATCTGCATCTATCTATATCTGTTGAGATATATCAGTTACGTCTCAATAAAGACGTTAATTTAAAAAAAGAAATGTTGTGAATTATAAAAAACACAAAAAGAAACTCCCTGATCTTCTAATCCAAGACCTACGGCCTGCTGCCTGTTTTTACGAATAAAGTTTTATTGGAACAGCCACACTCATTCACTTACATGTTGTCTTTTGCTGTTTTCTTGCCACAGGACAGAGTTGGGTAGTTACAGTGGTGACCATATGGCCCATGAAGCCCAATATATTTACTATCTGACTCTACAGAGAAAAAGTTGGCCACTCTTCCATTTATCCAATCCCCCATTGTATATGTAAGAAAACTGAGGCTGGCAGAGTTTGGTGACTTCCTTTAGGTTGAGTGAGTTGGTGGCTGAGAGGGGACAAGACTGTGACGTTGTCTGCCCAGGCCCATATTTCTGTGCTGCAGCTCCCAGCTTCCCATTGCTGGCTCTTCTGTTTAGGGGTACCTCGTCACGTCGTGTCGTGTTCTCATTTTACAGACACGAGGGCCATGGGCAGAGATGAACTGATGGGTCCTGGGTCACTCCTCCCACCACATGGCTGCAGGACAGGTCTCAGCTGGCTCTCATCTGCTGCTCCAAGAAGGCTGAGGCTTGGAGGGCAGAGAGAGCTTCTAAGAACTTCTAAGACTAGAACTTATCTGGCTCCCCAATTCCCTCTCAGCATTAGCATTCACCTTCTGTTATCCAACAAAAGGACACATTTACAACTGTCTCGAGTTCAACTTGAAAACCCTTTTCACAGGTTTCCAGGGAAATTACTCCAAGCAGCCCTGATGGGTTAAAATGATTTTAACATACCCTGTTGCCTTCCGTTCCTTTCGCGGCATCTGCTACAAACAGCAAAACATATGAGTACTTGATATTTATCTTCTTTTGAAATAAGAGGTTCCAAAGGAGACAATGCAAAGGGGAAAACTACCCTGTCTACCCACAATCATATTTAAAAGAACAAACAGCCAATCTGAGGTCCAGATTGGGCCCTCTGTTTTCTGTGTGGGAGATTTTTCAGAGCTACGAGATCAATCGGCCATTAGAATGATCTACATCTGTCCAGGAGAGTACACATTGAAAGCTGACCCTCACTTTCTCCCTTTGCCCAGCTATAGCCCCTCAGAGGACTGTTTCCCTCCTTCTTGCCATTTACAAGCCTTTACATTGCCTGCATTTCCACATCTATTACACATCTCTCTTGGATAGACAGTAATGAATACTCATGTGAGAGATTAAAGAACATCGGCTTTCCAACAGAAGTGGTCAAGAGAATAAAGGGTGTGTGCCGTAAGCAGCCACGAGAGACCTCCAAAGCCTTGCCAAGGTGAGACATTTGACAGGTGCATTGTTCCCTGTGCCCATAGAGCTCCCGACCAGCTCAATACAAGTTTGAATTTCAAGGGTGACATTTCCCTGCTAATGGAGGAAAGCCAAGGATGAGAGAGAAGACCAGACAACAGAGGTGGCTTTGCGTGGGCTCAGCCAGTGGCTCCCCTCTTACTTGTCCCTCTAAACTCAGCCCGCCCCTCTCAGTGGAGTCAGCTCCTCACGGCTTAAAGATGACAACCAACATGCATCATGTCAGGCACCGGGTAGGGTGCCGGCAGTCAAAGACAGAGAGAGTCCTTGTCTTTACATTTTTTGAGAATCTGGGCCAGGTACTTTGCTAGGGACTTTACCTGTGTCATCTGTTTAAATCATCGTACAACAAGAAGGTCAGCATTATTATCTGCATTTTATACATGCAGCATTCCCAGCTCTGAGAAGGTAAGCAACTGGTCCAAAGACACACAGGAAGTAAGTGATGGAGCGGGGCTTGAACTCATGTGTGTCCGTGTGCTTTCCATCAAGTGCCACCTCCGAAGCCTGGGGACTGTCTTTCACCGCGGTTGCCGTCCAGCTGTGCCTCAGCCGCTTTGTAGGGTGCCCAGAGGCTGCAGGAACGTGGGTCGAGACACAGATGCATTGGAGGTACCGCACGTTGTGTTGAAATGAGAGCAAGTTGGAACGCTGAAGGTCATTTGGAGAGGAGTGAAATGAGGGAAGAACAGACGCGATTTGTGTGGAAATACAATTGTGCATGCTAGTGTGAATTATTGGGATTGATCTGGGCTGGTGGGGTTGCTGGAGCTACAGACAACGCTGCTCATTCAGACCCCAGGGGCTCCTGAAGAGGCGTCCCCCAGGGCCATTGCAAGGGCTGCCCAAGACAGCAAAAATGCAAGATTCTGGCTGACCCTGGGGGGAGGTGGGCGCGTAAAAACAGGAGGCGCTAAGCTGCTTCTAAGAGAAAGGGTGGGTGGTGAGCAGAGATCACCATTGTGAGCTCCCAGGTAAGCGGATGCAGGCTCTAGACAGAGGGGTGGGCCTGGCTCCGGAACCCCAGGCCACGTCTGCGAACACCATCTATCTTGTTCTTTACAGCTAAGTTGCCGGCACCTTTGCCTTCCATCTGTTTGGCAACAGTTAGCAGAGGGAGGAAGTAAGGATGCAAATCAGTACAATAGTGCAGACGAGCCTCAGAGCTTCAGCTCCGATGATCCGTCCTTGATCTCACTCCTCACCACGGTTATCACCACCAGGCCCACCGCCAACATCTTCAGGGCCTGGGGCAAAAATAGACTCATCACTCCATACGAGTAAATATTTAAAAGTTAGAAACCAAGCCTACAAACTGCTAGATAAAATACGTGCTATTTTCCTACCTTAGCTACTATAGGTCTTCTATCTGGAAGATCAGACCTCCATTCAGAATTTTCAGACTCCACAGAGTTCTGTGTTGGACCAAGGTGGCGAGGGATGGGACGCCCCTGGATGAGGGCATCATGGGCGGTGAGGGGCCGCACCCACATGGTGGGACACTGAACTCCACAGCCCAGGCTCCACCCACAGCCTTGCCTTCAGGCACCTGGAGCCTCTGAGGATTCCCAAGGCAGTGGAGGCCACCCATAGGAGGCTCCCCTGGGGAAAAGCTCCCCATGGGTCCTGGAAGCAGGAGGGAGGCCATCTCAGTGGGGAATTCTGGGGTTTGGGGTACCTAAAGAATGGCCTAGAAGGAGGAGTATGGACATGTCTTCTTGGCCATTTAGAACTCCATGCCCTGTGGAGTGCAGGGCCCTCAAAGGCACAGGGCCCAGGACAAGGGTGTAAGAGTGGTAGCAAGTGCCCCGTACTGACAGGTGTCTGAAGCATTTTACATGGGCTAATTCACTTAATTCTCATGACTCCAGGAGGTAGGTACCATTCTTACGGCATTTTCACAGCTCGGGAACCTCAGACACACAGCAGGTGAGCCAACGCGCCCAAGGTGACAAGCGATGGAGCCCAGTTGTCGGGCTGCTCCATCGACTACCCCGTGTCCCCTCCTCACGTGGCAGAGCTCACCTGCAGGGCACGTAGGCTCACCCCGCAGCCTCCCAGAGAGACACAGAGCCCTCCAGACAACTCCCAGACAGGTGCTATGGAGCACTGTTGTATTCTCGTGGCTGGAATGTTTGTGACAACTCTCCTCCACATCCCCATATCTCTGACTGCTTTGCTGAATCACAGATTAACTCCCAGATCTGTCAGGTAGATTTGCTGAGGCATCATGGTGAAAGAGCTGGAAGTCAGTGAGGGCATGGATGTGGGTGTGCGCCTCGGCCAGGATGAGGAACGGAATCTTCCCTAAGGGAAAGGAGAAGCTCGGTCAGAGGGCATCTGTGGGTTGATGCCACGGCTGATGCCAGGAGAAGGTGGCTCCGCCCAGGGCACAGATCTGCCTGAAGCATGAGCGATGGACGACAGCCTGGATGAGTGAAGTTTCCAGCAGCCAGTCATGGTGGCTGACCTTGAACTGGGGGAAGGTCCAAGCCAAAGAAAAGGAAGCCACTGCACCTCATCTTGGTTCTCTTAGAAGCCCAACCCCCCACCTCTACCTGAATGAGTAAGCGTGAAGGGAAAACCCCACGAACGTGGTATTTACAAGCTTTTCAAGTGTGGCGTCCAACATTATGTCAATAGACACGTATCTTAGGTAGCAACCGACCTCAGAACACAGGCATCTGGAACCCACTCACAAGTGTTTGAAAAATCGGTCTGAAGGCGAGAATCACCTCAGATCTGGGTTCAAATTCTCCTTCTCTCCCTCAGTGGCTGTGTGTTGTTGTGTATTTCATTTTCTCTTCCTGAACCTTGGCATTCTCGCCTGTAAAATGGTGACAGAAAGTATCCACCAGGATTACCGAGAGAATTCAGTGAGGTAACATTTTTAAAGTCTCTGGGACACAGACTGTACTTGGACAAAACGTTATTTTACCCTTCAGGCCATCCCGGGAGCCGTGTGCAGGATCCTGGGCACAGGTTGGTCACAGCTATGGGAGGCCCTCTTGTGTGGAGGAACCAAGGTCCGGCCAAGAGCTGGGAGGGGGTTACAAAAGCAGCAGAGGGTAGGGTTTGTTTTTGATCTGGAGTCACTCTAAAGGAAGGTGGGAAACCAGATAAATACATCTATCTATCTATCTATCTATGTACCTATCTATCTATCTACGTATCTATAATGCCTATTTATTTTTGAGAGGGGGGACAGGCAGAGAAAGGGAGACAAGGGATCTGAAGCAGACTGCACTGACAGCAGAGAGCCTGATGCGGGGCTCCAACTCACGAACCCTGAGATCATGACCTGAGCCGAAGGGGATGCTTAACTAACTAAGCCACCGAGGTGCCCCCAGACAAATACATTTACAAGAAATCCCTCCCCGGTAACAGTGGAGCACTGGGGGCCATACCCAGGACCAAGGTGACAGTACAGTGTGGCCCAAAGGGTCTGCTGCATGGGGAGGGGGGACAGGGCTTCTCACGGCCTCTGCCAGCAACCCACTCCTAGGCCTTCACTCTCAAGGCCAGGCCGGGCCTCTCCCCCACCTGTGACAGGTCCAAGGACCTCATCCGGCCTCACTGGCAGAGACACAGCTGACAGGGTCCGGCGCCAGCAGCTCAGGGTACTGCCTCAGTGTTTCGGGGTTCAGTCTGCCTTCTCTGTTGCTACTTTGGGTACGTCAGGGAAGGCCTGGCACGCCACTCCTGGACTGAGGCAGGGCCTAAGGGGCACCCTGCTCCACTCTTCCTAAGTCGGGTTCTAACAGCGCTGTCAGCATGATGGCTCTCAAATGCAGACCCCAATTTAACACCTTCAATAGCTCCCTCACTGCTCAGACAATGAAATCCCAGCCTCTTAGTGCGGCCTATTAGTCAGGCCTGTTTCATTTGCAAATGTCACAAACCAACTTGAGAAAGCATGGAGTTTTCAAAAAGGAAGAACTTGCAGGAATCTGCAAGGAATCTTGCAGGAATCTTGCAGGAATGGGGATCTCAGGGGCCCAAGCTGGGGATCTCAGGGGCCCAAGCTGGGATCTCAGCAGCCAAAGCTGGGGACTTCTCCATGGGGCAGGGAAGAGGGGGGGCCTGGCTCCAGCAGAAATCCCAGGGGTGCATTACAATCGGCCACTTTGGGTCACATGCCCATCCCTCGCTCACTCTGCAGCCAGTGGAAGTGGGGGGAGGTCCCACTGCGGCCAGTGGAAGTTGGGGGGGAAGTGACTGGTACTTGGGTTCCACTCCTGGGCCTAACAAAGCGGTTAGAAGAGTGGGATCTGGGCTAAAAGAAGCCAGAAAGGTCATGACAAATCCCCCTATGATCTGACCGCATGGCCAGCCCAGCACCTTGTTTGCTACTCAGTATCCAGCCTGGAACCTTATGCTATAGCAACACCAGGCTCCTTGCACTTTCTAGCACATGCCATTATGTCTTGCTCATGGTTTTCAATGCCCCCTTCCTGGACTCTCTGTACCTTCTTTGCCTGGATCATGCCTCCTCCTCCTTCTAGATTCAGTTTTTTATCACCTCTTCCAGGAACCCTTCCTAGAGCTTTAGGTTAGATCAGACGTCTCCTGAGCTCCCAGCACCCCTGCACATCTTCACAGGGCTTACCCCAGAATGATGCTAGACCATAATAATAATAGTAATAAAGACAAACGTACATAATGTTTACTATGTGCCGTGCACGGGTCCAGGTACACGATGCATTTCGTTCATTTGTTCCTCACAACGACCCTACGAGGTAGGCATATTATCAGTCCCCATTTAAAAAAGTTTTTCTTTTATCTTTATTTTTGAGAAAGAGAGAGAGACAGAGAGAGAGAGAGCACGTGAGCAGGGGAGGAACAGAGAGAGGGAGACACAGAATCTGAAGCAGGCTCCAGGCTCTGAGCTGTCAGCACAGAGCCCGATGCAGGGCTTAAACTCACGAACTTCGAGGTCATGACCTGAGCCCAAGTCAGCCACCGACTGAGCCACCCAGGTGCCCCTATCAGTCCTGATTTTATGAAGCAAAGAAACTGAGGCCTCAAAGATTTATGTAACTTCCCCAAGGCAACCTGCAGAGCTGAGCTCAAACCCAGGCCCCATGGCTCTGAGTCTGTGCTCCTAACTATGTCATCTAGAAGTGGCTTGCAGGGCCACGGTCTGCCCTGCTGGGCTGTGAGCCCTTAAGGGCAGGGCTAGTCACGGCAGTCAACTTCACACTCCTGGTGACGAGGGAGTCAGTACTCACGCAATACCATCTGAGAACCGATCAGGACTTCCTCTGTTGGGTGGCGGAAGGATGAAGAGGGAAGGAGAAAAGACCACTTGGGGCCCCTGGGACCTCCTTTTGCAGACCTATGGAAGGAATGGGGTCCGAGGAGTCCCGCCCCAAGCTGCCCGTGTCCTGGCAGACCACACAAGCTGGCCAGAGCCCTCCTGCCCACCGGGCCATTTCTGTGAAATGCCTCTGGCTGACTCAGCCACGCTTTTTCTCTCCAACTTATCTCCATATTCTTGAAGCGGATTTGGTTTTCTCTGCGGTTGACTGAGACTTGCCCAGTGGCGCAAAAGGAGCTCTCACAGTTGTAGTTCTTTCCAACACAACGTGATAAGGCCAGTGTCGGGGCCAGGAGGCCTGGAGCTGTGGCATTCCTCCATTTTGCTTCACTTTCCTTCGGTTGCCGGCCCAGGAGGCAAGCAGGTCTCTGGCTCGCGGCCTTTGCTAAATACGCTATCAAACGTTCCCTGACTTGATTTCTCCAGTTGCGTGTTGAAGCTGACTCTAATACCCTGCCTCGGTAGGCCATGGAGCTCAATGAAAGGGCCTGTTTCTACTAGGAAGGGTGGCAAGGAGGGACTGTAGCCATAATGGGCAGGTCATTACATATGGCCCGTGTTCAGTAGGACCTGAACCCAAACTATAACCCAGCAGCAAATCAATCAATATTAAAGACAGGCACAATGACAGCAGCGTTTTATTAAGTCCTTCCTATGGGCCAGGCTTTGAGCTAAGCGATTGCCAAATACTATCTAATTTAATCCTCACAAACCTGAAAGTCAATCCTTTCAATGGTATGACGAGGACCCATTTATGCCAGAGTCGGTACTGGGTACCTGGGTCACAGCAGTGAACAAGCAGACAGAGACCTGCGACTTGTATACAGACAGCAAGCAATGGACATCACACCCAAGTAAACTACAAAGCAAACCGTGTGGTAGGTTAGAAAGAATATGGACCAAATAGTAGGGCAGGTGAGCGGCTGGGAGTGCTGGGGAAATGGCCTCGGTGGGCCGCACTGAGAAGATATTTGAGCGAAAATTTATTGGGAGTGAGCCAGTTGGCCTTGTGGATGTCTGGGCGAAGCTCATTCTGAGCAAAGGGGATGGCCAATGGGAAGACCTCAAGGCGGGACTGTTCTCAGGGTGCTCAGGGAACAGTGAGGGGGTGAGAGAGGCTGGGAAGGTGGGAGGAGAGGCCATATCAATGCAGGCCCTTGTAAGTCACGATACGAGCCACTTTACACGTGAGGAAACTGAGGCAGAGAAAGGTTATGTCCAAGGTAATGTGGCCTGTAAGTATTAAGTGTCAGAGCTGGGACTGACCCACCCCCCACCCCCCCACCCCCCACCCCCCCCAGGTCGTCTACATCAGAGTCCAGGCCTACCTCCTAATGCTAGATACCCTCTCCCCACGCACAGCAGAGCAAAGCATCTGGACGTCCTCCCATGTCAACCAAGTTAGGCCTGGTGGGACCCGAGACTCAGAAATTTCCGAGCTGGAAGGAATCCCTGAGATCTCATCCAATTCTGGTGCCATGGGTGGAACGACAGAGGCCTGGGTCTTGTCCCCTGCTGGGTGACGGGACCTCCGACACAGGACAGGATTCCTCACCCATACAGTGGATGCCATCCCTCCTCATCGAGTCATGGGGATTAAATGAAATGATGCGTGTACAAGGGCTCTGACAAGTGCCAACAGTTCCTCTTTCCTTTCCTACCTCCTTCCCCAGCTTCTTGGAGCTGCAGTCACTGCCCGTCCATCCCCGAGCTCAATCCTGCCCCAGTCGGACACAGGACAGGTACCAGTAGCCTCCAGTCGATCACCACCAATCCAGTGGGGAGCTTGGGATTCTCCTGGGACCGCCCTCTCATCTGTCCCCACACACAGCCCTTTCTTCCCAGATGGCCAGGATCTGGTGCCCCCGGTGTCCCCAGCCTTGAGTCTCTACTGTTCCCCTTTCATCAGCTGGGGCCCTACAGGATGTGCTCAGAGCTCTGCTCAGAGTACTACACACACACATACACGAGGTGCTCCGGAAGTGGTTGCCACTGTTATTACTAAAAGTACCGTGGGATCTGCTGCCACCAGGAATGTCTGGGACAAGTCACACACACCCCTCTGCACCCCACTGCTCCCTGAAGTTTGGGGTTAACACCCACGCTACTTTCCATCACGGCAACTGCCAGGGCTCAATGCCAGATCACTTGTGAAAAGCTATCCACATGGAAGCCAGTGTTTTCAGGTATCGGCTGGAGAACAGAGGGGAGGTGATTTCAAGCTGGATCCCACTGCCCACATCCACAAGCCAGAGCCTGCGGGATCTGAGGCTTTTCCTCCAGCTTCCCCACGGGGGGCAAAGCTGGCACGGGGCTGTCAGCCAGGGTGGCCAAGGCAGGACCTCCTTCTTTCCTGTGGTGGACCCACAGACCCATGGAGCAGCCCTCTGGCTGGTTAGCAGATAAATATTAATGACTAAATATGTACGTAGGACGGAAGATGGATGGGTGTCCTGGGAGCCATCGCTTTGATTGTCCCTTCTTAGATGCATTTAAGGATCTCAACGTGATAATTGTAGGGAGCTGGAATGAATAGTAAAAAGCGTAGGGGGAGGTAAAGCAAGGTCTAGGGGAGAAAAGAATAAGCCGGTCGGGACACCTGCTGAGAGGACAAAAGAAACCGTGACTGAGGTGGCCCTGGGAGGGCAGAAGCCTTCGGTGGGGATACCCGCTCACACGCAAACCAGGCTCTGTTTGCGTGCCTGGGTGCGTGAGCAGTGGCGGGACGCCCAGCGGTGCCCGTCCGGGCCCCGAGCCCCTGCTGCGGGCACCGTGTATAGACCCGGAGCGTCCCGGTGTATCGTTAGAAAATTCGGAAACAACAGCATATGGCATATACTCCACATGCAATTCTGCTCCCGCTGTTAACTAACTTAATTCCAAACGCCGATTCTCTCTGCTTATAATAAAAAGGTGCTTTGCACAGGGACTAGGGCCCCAGACTGAGCTTCGCTTCTTTTTTTTTTTTTTTTTCACTAAATGTTATTTAGTCCCGAAAAAATTCTAAATAGCTTTGAGAAGCCCAGCCTCACTGGAAAGAAACAAAGCACTGAGCACACAAGCATGTGTGTGAGAGCAAACAGGAAGTGTGTGGGACGGGTTCAGGTGCGGACGTGGAAGCTTCTGGGAAACCCGCATGTTTAATGCTTTGCCGCGGCCCCTCCCCAGCGCCCATAGCTCCTGATTCCCGGTCCTTCCTCTGCCTCTCCTGGTCTATGGACGGCCACCTCCTTCTCAGGGATCCAGATTCCACATTTCAGTCCTCCATCGCCTCCCCCTCCGCCTCCCCCCCTTACAGGTCCTGCTGCCTTCTCTCCTGGCACCTCCTCCCCCGTTCGGCCTGTGCTCCCCACTCCCACGGACATTACTCTCGTTCAGGCCCTCAATCACCTTGTACTTGGCCTCCCCTCCCCCCAATCCACTCCAGACACTGCCACCAAACAGCCCTTTAAACCCGGCTCTGGCCACGCCGCCCCAGGGCTCAGACACCCCCCGGGGCTCTCCACTGCCAACCACATCAAGGACAACACAGCTGACCTTCAGAAACTGGCCGCCGGCTCGTATCTCCTGCTGCCTCATGCCGTCATGCTCCGTGCCCCTCGGCCTCCCTCACACGGTTCCCGTCGCTCAGACCACCTGTCGACTGTGCTGTCTGCCCGCCGCCACCCCGTTCAACCCCCAGGGCCGATCCCCCAAATCACCTCTTGCACAGAGCCTTTCCTCTCTGCCTTCTGCACCTCTGTCGGGTCTCAGGTATGCGCGTTCTGCAGTCCAGTCATTTCTGGGCAGAAAAATTCCTCCCACTAGAATGTATCGTCCGTGAAAAGCGGCTCCTCATCTTTTCTGGCTCTTCACTTCACAACACGGTAGATATTAAACACTTTAAAAGAAGGAAACTTACTTGAATTGCATGAAGTTGAAGCACAGACCTATCAAGCTCCCCGCTGGATCCCGTAAGAGTCTCGTGTGGGCTACGCGGTTTCTTCTCTCCGCTTCTGCATAATTATGGTCAGATCAGAGGGGATCAAAGTGCTAAAGGGTGCTGAGGGTGGCCCCCGGGGGGTCCCGCGTGTGCACACACTGTGTATCCTGGTAATCCCAGGAGTTAATGCAGTGGTTCTCAGCTTGGGGGGCGATTTCGCCCCCCAGGGGACACTTGGCAGTGTCTGGAGACACTTTGGGTTGTCACAGTGGGGAGGTGCTACCTGCGTCTAGTAGGGAGAGACCCTGGGATGCTCTAAACATCCTACAATTCACAAGACAGTTCCCACAACAAAGAATCATTCAAGCCAAAGGGTCAAAAATGTTCCTGTTGAGAAACCCTGATATAATGTAAAACAGGCCTTCTTAACCCCATGAAGGAGACGATGAAACTGAGGCGCAAACGAGTCAGGTGATTTTCCCACCATAACACAGCTGTTTAAGTGGCAGAACCAGGCTGACCCTCAGGTTCCCGGATTCCCAGCCCTGTGTCCTTTCTTCTAGGTTATGCGCCTATCTGCAGAGCCAGACAACATGGCAGGAATTCAGAGGCACCAGACTCGACCGAGATTGCTGTTGTTAAGCCTGGTAGATGTCAAAGCGACCGCAAGGGCGTGGGCTGAGGCAAAATAACTCAGTGCACCACCCACTCTCCCGAGCCAGGATGCTTTTCGCTAGCCCTCCCAGTGAAGACAGTGGGAGGCAATACCAGAAGTCCAGCGGGCAGTGAACCCTCATCCCAGTAGGCAGGGCCAGACTGCTCTGGGGTTGAAGCGACTCCAGGGGACCATGCTGGGAAACCCTACACTGTGCCTCGCTTACTGGATTCCTTGACTCAAGACAGCAGAAGGGTGACAGGCTGGCACGGAGCAGGAGGGGCCCGAGAGACACAGATGCCACTTTTTCTGCGTATTTGGGCCCGTGTCCCAGAACCTGCCATCTGCAGGAGAGCAGTGAGATGGAAAAGGGCTGCGCAAGACTGATGGGGCAGAGGAGACTTAGGGACACGAGCGCTTCCTCAAGTGTCTGCAGGGCTGCTACGCGAGAAGATGGTCTTGGGGGCTCTAGTGGGCAGAAGTGAGATTCCTGGAGAAGACCACATTTGGCAGATTTGGGCTCCATGTGAGGAAGGATAGGGACAGCTGTATAAAATCACACGCAGTTCCACGTCGCTGAGACCCAGGGTAAGTGGCATGATCTCTAAGGGATACTGAAGAGGTTCCTACCTGGAAAGCTCCAAAGTTCTGTTTTATGAAGGGAAATGCAAGGGTGTGCGGCCATGTGCTAACGGTTGGTGGGGCATGAGCTCATGACCTCAGCGGCACGGCTGCTCGGGACTGGAGGTGTCCCTTGAAAAAGCCCAGCTCCACATAGCAGATGTTCAGCGGAATGCAGAAGGCCTGGGTCTCACAGTGACAGGGACAGACAGGCATCGCTTTTGCTCTGATCAAAGCTACCGACTTCAGCTGAGAAAGACTCCTTCACTCCGAGGCTGAAAGTCAAGAAGGCCATAAAACCTCCTCTAAGTACAGTTTTCTCCAATTTTGAGAATTTGTGAGCAGGTGTGTCTATAGTAAGAGCAACGGGCTGTGAAGACTGGGCACGTATTAGCTGTCACCATGAAATAAAACTTCTAACAAAGTGAATATAACATGCTCAGTGATATCATTACTATTGGGTTACATGGGGGTTCAGTAAGCAGTTCACACAAATGACTGCAAAGTGGCTTTTCGGTGCTCACTTGGTTGCTTAGAGGGGTAGTTCCAAACCTCTCCTCTCCCCCAACACTCAGCGTGTTGGAATAGGACACTGGCGTTGACAGATACTCAAAATCGGGCACTGCAACTGAACAGTGTGACCTTGGACAAGTCACTCAATTTTCACGTTGTAGTTCCCTCATCTGTCAAACGGGGAGACTACTACTACTTACCTTCACAGGGTAATAGTTGAGGATTAAATGAGGCGTTGGTAAAGTGCATGAAATGAGGCGTTTGTAACGTGCATGCGCCAGTAAGTGACTGGTGCACGTCAGCCATCAAGGCAAAGGGCTTTCGCATATGTCCTCTCTCTCCCCTTTTACCACCATAAGGTGCAGCAGTAGGAGATTCCCCCACCTAATGGTTGCTCACACTTGCCAAATTGTTCTACCTAATTAGACAAAGACTCTCATGTTAGGATGAGGGCACCAAGTTCTTGCTTCGACTTGTTTTCTATAAAGGAACCACTATACTATGCTATACTACAGTTTCTATAAAGGAGCCACTACACTACATATATATGTGTGCATATATATATATATATATATATATATATATATATAATCTGTATCATATGTATCATATATACATATACACATACGTGTATATACATGGCATCAACTATGTGCACCAGTAAGGTCAGCTTTGTTGCTAACTGCCTGGAAGTATTATTAGGTAAGTAGAGGCTTGAGTGACAATGCCAGCTCAGCCACGTGATGAAACAAGGCACCACGGCGTCCGCTGGCTTTCCAACGTGAACCGTGATGAAAGCCGTAAGGGCAGTGTGTAGGGGTGTCCACAGTGCTACTCAGGCCTTCTGGGATATGGAAACAACCTCTGGGGCCAACCTAAGGTCACCAGCAGTGCTGGGAATTTGCTGGAGAACTTGCACTCCCGACATCGAGGGGAGGTATGGATTATTTGGAAGGGGTGGATCTTGGCAGGACGAGAGGCTTCGCTGGCTCTGGGGATGGCGAAGCGGCCGTCTCCTCTTTGACAACAGGGTGCCTGCTGGAGTCTGCACCTCTGCTCTTCTCTTGGCACCGCGGCGTGGGGAACGAGGGCTGAGCTTTGTAGAGCTGCCCGTCCTGACCCAGCAGCTGCACGCCGGGCTGGAAACTCCTCATAAGACCCCTTTCATCTTCCTCAAAGGCAGGTTATGAGAACTCTAGGAGAAGGTGCTTGTTATTGTATATAGACTTACACTTTCCCAAAGATGCACGTTAGAGGTGCGATACCTTTTTCTTTTCTCTTTTTTTGTCAAGTTGCCTAACATACAGCGTAGTCTTGGCTTCAGGAGTAGATTCCTGTGATTCATCACTTACGTACAACACCCAGTGCTCATCCCCACAAGTGCCCTCCTCGCTGCCCATCACCCATCTTCCCCACCCCCGTCAACCCTCAGTGTGTTCTCTGTATTTAAGAGTCTCTTATGGTTTGCCTCCCTCTCTGTTTGTATCTTATTTTTCCTTCCCTTCCCCTATGGTCTTCTGTTAAGTTTCTCAAATTCCACGTATGAGTGAAATCCTATGACCTCTGTCTTTCTCTGACTTATCTCACTTAGCAGAATATCTTAAAAGAAACAAAAGAACCTGCAATTTGCATATTCTGCCAGCAGGGGACAGCCATGTGACCCAGACTCAAAGATGTCGCTTTATGCAGGGATCCTTCCCCAAACTCCCCAGGTGTGCAAATGCGACTCCCATGGATTTATTAGAATGTATACAACTTTAAAGCAATATTAATCCGCCACACTGAGAAATCTTAAAGACAAAAAGAACCGTGGCCAGAAGGCAGAACACGGAGTCGGATTTTTATTGGTTAGAAACACTTTCTGATGCAAATCTCATGCCCACTTAATTGGACTGGGTTTTGCAGATTTATTAGAACGTATACAACTTTAAAGCAATATTAATCCGCCACGCTGAGAAATCTTAAAGACAAAAAGAACCGTGGCCAGAAGGCAGAACACGGAGTCTGATTTCTGTTGGTTAGAAACATTTTCCGATGCAAATCTCATGCCCATTTAATTGGACTGGGTTTCACACAACTGCAGCCTGCTCCTTCCCTGCCGGTTGCTGGCGAGGGGCTCGCCCTCATAATCACCCTAGTTCGGAACCCCTGCCTCCTTCCCGTAAACATTATGATGTACTGGGCACTTACGTTACACCAGGAACCGGGCAAGACACTTCATGCCTCTCATTTTCTCCTTGCCACAATCCCACCAGCTCCACATCATTATCTCCATGCCACTGATGACAGATGGACTCAGCTGGTGACAGAGCCGCATCCAAACTCAGATTTGCCCAATCCCCACACACAGAGCTCTCCCCTGTGTTTTGCTCACTTCCTCTACTGGGGGTGGAAGAAAAGGAAGATACCAAGGTTTCCCCAACGCTGACCGGCTTTCCCGACACTGTCCCTACAATGTTCATTTCCTGTTAGAAGGGGGAAGCCCTCTACTTTACCCTTTCTGAAAAATAAGGCAAAGAAGCCCCCCTGCCCCTCCACGTTTTCATTTCAGGCACTCCCTGAATGAGCTTGCAGACTCTATTTATTTATAGGTTCCTAGAACTTACCCACCAATGGGACCTCAGGGGAGATTTCACCCAATTCCCTCTCTTTGCCACACAAAAAAACAAGGTAGGAGAGGTATAGGGACACCCCAGGGTCAGGCAAGGAGTTGGCAGGGGCAGGATTGGAGCTCAGGGGTTTCTCATTTTATGGTTGGGCTGTAGGACCCTCTACGTTTTCCAAATCATTTCAGAGAGTTATGAAGAAGTGGTCGACTGAAAGAGATCAGAACATCCAAAAAATAAGAACAACAGAGGTTCAGCTGGTTACACTGGCTTATAAAGAGCAGAGCATGAGAATTTAAAACCCCTCGGTAGGTCAGACCAGCATTCACCTCATCTTACAAGGAACCCCTGACCTTGGTGTCCCAGAGGGTCATGGGAGATTACGGGAGACACATCTATAATGTTGACTTTCAGCATTTAGGAAATGTCCCCTAACTTCCATTTAATAACCCCATTTATATCTGTCATCCACGACTCTCTAAAAGTTCATTCCTGGAATCTATTTATAATTTCAGTCCATACTGTTTCTCAGAGTAATGATTTTTGCACATTTACTACCTACAGCGTAAAGTACTACTTTCTTTTATTTGGCCTAAAACTATCAAGCTCTCTGGCTCTGCTCAGCAGGGCAGGACGAGAAGCCATTAACATCTTTCACCTGAAGAATTATTTTTAAAGAAGCTAATTAAGTCTACAATGCAAACAGGTATATTACTATGCAAAAACATTAATTAGGCCAATTTTGAAGTTCCTACAAGTGCCCTGAAAAGAGTTCAGTTCACCAACAGTTTACTTTCTCCAGATGACTTCCAGGTGGAACCCACTTTAGTAGGAATTTTTTTTTTTAATGTTTATTTTTTGAAAGAGAGAGAGAGAGAGAGAGAGAGAGAGAGAGAGAGAGGGGCAGTGGGTTAGCAGGGGAGGGACAGAGAGAGGGAGACACAGAATCCGAAGCAGGTTCCAGGCTCTAAGCTGTCGGCACAGAGCCTGACCTGGGGCTCGAACCCATGAACCACCAACCATGAGATCATGACCTGAGCCAAAGTCGAACACGTAACCGACTGAGCCATCCAGACGCCCCAGGGGGAATTTTCTTTAGACACCTGTGAGGACATGATTTATGTCTGCCCCAGAAGAAAAGTGATAAAAGGGAGCTGAGGGGCAGGAACATATAATCTATAACCACAGTGAAATAATCTATAACGGCAATGGAATCTTCAAAACATATTCTTTTGTTTTCAAAGCCCAAAATTCTGAAAGCAATTCCTTTCTGAACAAAGGGTATATTGGGAATGACTCCAATATCCAAGGCTGGGAGATGGGATAGCAGGGAACACCATGTTGATGAGGATTCAGGTTGCGTTACCTGAATCTTCTTGATTACCATTTAGAATGAAAGCATCACCCCTTGTCTGGTTCACTATCAACAAGGGATAAGCTTTCATTGCTTTCCTTTTCAATCCAATAGTATGAGACACGCTGGGTAAGGATATTCTCCTTGAAGATTCAAAGAAAGGGCAGCCGGATGGCACCGTCTGCGTCTCCTGTGGCCAGGTGAGGAAAGAGACGGAGAGGTACCCAAGCCAGAGAGAATTCCAAGTGGAACAATTTCCATCGTGGTCCCAGGGTTCTGGGTCACCAGCTCCCATGCAGGCCCAGACATAGCGCTTAACTCAATATAACGGCATCTGTCAATGGGGAGGGGAGGTTGGGGCCTAAATGAGTTTCTCCTTCCCCCAAATAGTCACATTCTGTGTGTATTCTGCCAAGATAGTGCAAAGGTTAATAATCCAAGGTATTTTAGAATCAGTACGGACCAAACCCATCTTCTAAAAGTTGGTTTTGATATATTAAGAAGAGATCTAGTCTCCCAAGACCACAGATATCCCCAGGGGTTCCTGCATTTGCAAGATGCAGCAGAAAAAGCGAAGAAACATGGCAAGCCTCAGCACTAAATCTTTTTTCAATGAGCCCCTTTGAGGGAGATTTGCCACTCACCAGTATTTTTAGGTAGGCTAAGTACAGTGTCTTAACCAAACTCTGCCAGTAATGTCTTGTCTGTGGGGACAGCTGAGAACTAGGAAAGGACACAGAAGATGGTAACAGAACAAGGCTGTAAGAATCCTAGTGCATGGAGCGAGTCAGAGATGTGATAAGAGTTCAATCTTCTACCAATGTCAGAACTCACAGCATGGCTTTTTCCAAGAATCGCGAAGTGCTTTACAGATGACACGTTAATCTTCCCAGAGCCCCGGGTAATGGAAAGCCTGAGGCTTGAGGGGCAGGGTGTGGGGCTGGGGAAGCAGACTTCTCGCTGTGTGCTGGTCCCCCGGGAGCGGATCAGTGATGTGGGGAACAGGACGGCCAGATCTGGACGCCTCGTCCTTCTGCCCGGACTGCTGCCTTCCTCTCTGCCAGTGTCACTGCGAACCGTGACCCTTCCTTCCCTCCGTACAGCAGTATAGCTTCAACGATAAGCAATAATCCAAAATAAAAGACTCAGAGTGCAGCTAAGAGAGTAAAGGGGCAACAGGAAGATTTGCCAAAAGGAAAAAAAAGCAACGAGCTCACGGAGTATGAGCTTCCCACCCTCTGTCCCCGGCCCGGGGCCACCTTGCCCATAATTGGGGCGGTGTGTCTGCTCCGGATCAAGAGGCCTGGTCCCTGCTCAGCCTCCTCATGGGAAAAGGGTTTAGACGCCTGGTGATGTGTTCAAGTTGCTGCCATGACCAAATACGAATAAGGCGCTACCCCGCATGTTAGTTCAGTGCCCGCCACAAAGCAGGTGCTCTGAGTGTGTGCTACGTGAATGCTCTTGTACTGCTTCCTACAGTTTCGAAAGGTGCTTCCTCCCCACCCCTCACGCCTCATAACTACTGCACAGTCTGCCATTACACTCTAGTTAAACATCAGGAAACTAAGGGAGGGAACGGACCAGAACCCAGATTTTCTCATTCTGTTACTCTTTCTAATGGTCTATAGAAAAGGAAGGTTCCAGGCTGACCTGGTGGAAAGTGCATGGGCTGGCAGGGAGGAAAATGGGTTTCTATGCCCAGCACGACTAGAAAAGAACCTGGAGATCTAGTGGAGGGAAGGCAAACAATTTCATTTTATGGGTGACTCCGATTTTCAGCATCAGCTGCTGGCTCCTGGGCCAGGAGGATCCTGGGGCTGCCCGGAGGTTGGTGGGGGGGGGGGACAGTGTGCTGTGATCGATTAGCCATGTCTGCCTCAAGCATGGAAAGGGCTAACGGGACCCCAATGTCACCTAATGGCCGTATTTTCTTTTTCTTTTCTTTTTTTAAAGTGCAGAGCCCAATGTGAGGCTTGAACTCACAACCCAGAGATCAAGGCCCGAGCTGAGATCAAGAGTCGGACCCTTAACCAACTGAGCCACCCAGATGCCCCTATTGCCTCCTTCTAGCGCACCTGTTTATTTTGTAGCTAATAAAGTGTATCAGAAAACTCATGTGTTCTACGTGACATGGCTGGACAGCAGCAGAGATGGAATCTGAATCCAGGACTCTCACCTATAAGTCCAGTCCTTTTTTCACTAAGTGATGCCATCCTGGGCCTAATACCAGGTCCAGCTCCATAAATATGGATGAATGAGTTCTCCACCCCGCCCCCCTCCCCACTCCTTTTCTTCACTTGTAGACTACAAGAGATAATTCCTGTTTAATCTATTTCACAGAATTACTGACTCAAATGAAAGGCCAGACTCCTAGCACTCTGAGCTCCTAGGCCCGTGCTCTTACTGCTGCACCATGATGCTATCAATAGACGTGAAAACACTGAAAGGCAGAGGCAGAGTAGCAAGATGGGAAGGGAGGAGTCTGGAGCCCTAGATTCAGCTTCAGTTGAATACGCTCCACACCTGCAGAGTGGGGGGTTAGGGAAGCAGACTTCTCGCCGTGTGCTGGCCCCTGAGAGCGGATCAGTGATGCGGGTAACAGGGACGGCCGTATCCAGATGCTCTCTCTCTATAGCCCCAGGTGCAGGAGCTCAGGAAGAATGGGAATGGGAAAAAGCCAAGGCTAACAGCGGCAGTCTCCAGCCCCCTGGGGACAGCTGGTTCCAGGTATGTCGCAGAAGGGAGCATGTGGCCAGAGGTAGAAGCTGTGTTCTCTCGTATCCCTCATCCCCCGCATCCTGCTCTCCAGAGTGGCTGTCCCAGACCTCGTCACTGCACATCAGCGATGTGACTGGAACCTGGGACACTGAAGCTCAGAAAAGATGATGATGGCAGTAGGGCCGAGGAGAGGGTGAGGCTGGGGGTCCTGGGTCTCGATTAGGGGGCTCCCCTTTGTTTCCTACTTCTGCTCCCTCCTCGTCAAAGGCTCCATCCACACTTCCACTGCTCTTTCTCTCCATCTTCCTGACACCCTCATTGGTCCAACCACATTGTCCATCCTCTGTAGTCCTCTCTTCAGCCTCTACATCACAGCGACCTCAAGGAAAGGCCTCTCTTCCTCTTGCCCTGCACACGTTCCAATACCAGTTTTTGGTGCCATCCATTAAATAGCTGCCACATCCACCTCATCTCTTCTCGGGGAGTGGGAGGTGCCATAGAGTGGAGGTCATGATTTCGCCCAGAGGTGTCCAAATAAAGAGAGATCACTCATCTAAACTAGCCTGAGACTCACAGGATTGTAGGGCTGAAAGGAACTTGTAACAAGGTCATCTTGTGTAACCAGCCATAGAAGTCCTACAAGTATCCTTGAACACAAGGTCCTGCAGAGCTCCCAGGCAGCCCATTTTGGGGTTCCAAGAAGCTCCTACCCATCACGTTTATTTTTTTATTGTCTGCACTCACTAGAATGTAAATGACATCAGGGTGAGGCTTTTTTGTCTGTTTTTATTCATTACTGCATCCCTGTTGCCTAGAATAGCGCTTGGCATATGGCTGGTGCTCAATAAATATTTGTTGAATTAATTAATAATTGGTTTTGTTTCTAGCCTTTAGGGTCTTTCAAAAGAGTTGCAACTTCTTTGCCTTCTATATGACAGCGCCTCAAATAATTCAAGACAGCTGTCATATCTTCTCCCTACCTAAGCACTTATAGTCCCATGAACATTACAGGAAGAATATCCAGACCCTTTGCCACCCTCAGGATGTTCTCTGAATGTGTTCCAGAATCACAAAGCAAGAAGGACACCTGAAATTTTCCGAGCTAGCCCATGCTCTCATTTTACAGACTGCTCTCTGGTCTTCAGACACCAAAGCCCAGGCTGCCTCGCTGCCTTGTAAGCAAAAAGTAGCTGTGCTAGAGGGGCATGAAGGGTTTACAGCATTTACGCCCTCTTCATGTGGGGGCCGTGCTCCCCTGACAGTGAAGGTCAGGCCATTGAACAGGTGGAACACTCACAAAGGGCTCACCTGTAGTGGTCCAACAAGTGCCTTCTGGAGGAAGGACATTTAAGATGCATGGAGATGGTCTCTGCCCTCGGGGTCTCTAGCGGGGCAGATAAGTCAACATGCAGTTACAGCACAGCGAGTCAAATGGCTGATGGGGCAGGTGCCCCATCATAAGCACACCAGTGGTTTGGGGACATGCAAATCTCTCCGGGTTTTACTCTGGTGATCGGGCAAGACATTCCTCTCTTTGAACATCCTAAGAGCGTTGAACAACTGAAGGAAGACAGTGGAGTATTTCTACCTGTACATCTTCCGCATTATTTTGAACCCCCATCGAAGACAGATTTTCTTAAAACTGTTGTAAGTGAGTGATTACTACGTGTTAGGAGCTGGGCCCACAACAGGTACTCAACAACTATTTGTTAGCCAAGTACATGCAGGATCTTCACAAAATCTCTACAAGGTAAGCATGCTTATTCCCATCTTATAGAAGAGGTGGTGGCGATCTATTTTATTGGAGGTGATGAGAAGTATAGATCTACGTGGGGCCTGGCAAAGGGTGGTGACCAGGTGCTAGATGCACGGCCCATGACAGCTGGCACTGCCTTTTGCATGCCCTGGTGGATGCAAGGCTGTGCATACCAAGCACAGTCTGCAAGTGACCTGGACTCTACAGGAAGGAGACTGCCCTGGGCTGGATTGTGTGGAGACCTGGGAGGAGGCGGGCTCTAGGGCCTGGGCGGGTCCTGCAGAGCTGTGGTCTCCCTGCACCCTGGCATGGCATGCTGTCAGAGATCCTGGTTTCCTTGCCCTGGGCACAGATCCCCTGTGATCAGACTGGTCGTGAGGGTGAGTGGCACGGCAGCAGCCAGCCCTGTCCTGGGGCATGTTGACATGGAAGGGGATGGCTGCCTTGTAGAGATCTATATACTGAGGTAGGTCACTAGGGGACACTGTGCAATGGAAAGTGATTGTTGGGGATGGGGGGGGGCGGTCAGACTACACCTTAAAGGAGGTTCTGGTGTCCTCAACAACTCGGGCCTATTGCTGTTGGGCTCTGCCCTCACAAGTCCGCTTCCAACCTAGGATCTCCCAGATGCCCAATACCTTTGAGCGACCTCTACCATCCAGGCCTGGGAAGACTATGTCACTCAGGCCAAGGCACAGCACAGCAGCAGGAGCCTTGAGCCCACAAAGAGGAACTTGGTGAGCGCTGGGCACATGGTCCTTCAAGGGACCTGGAGTCCAGCTGGGACAACATGGAGACTCTGTATCAGGATAGACCATAAATCAAAGAAATTGGCTTTGTTTGTGCTTTGAGGCATTATTACCATGGCTCTAGATTTGTGTATAATCTTGTTTATTTCCTCAACCAAATCACAAGTTCCCCAAGGGGGAAGGGTTGTGTTCTAAGTCTCTGACCCTACGCTTCTAACACATAGAAGGCATTCTAGGCCTATTATGGAATGATGGGTGGGCAACTGGCTACATAAGGTGGGTTAGTCTTCAATCTACTGAGCCCCATGGGCCTAGAAGGCTGGATTGGCTGAAGGGTTAATTGGAAGGAGATGTACCCCTACCTGGAGGCAGTGTGCCCGGCTCCAGGATTCAAACACGCAGAGCCCATGGCCTCTCAGGCAAGGAGTCCAGTAAAGGACATAGTTTGATCAAAGGAGACCACAGAGCCTGGTGGCTCTGAACGCAGACTCTGGAGCCAGATCACTGGGTTCCAATCGTGGCTCTGAAGAGCTGTGTGGTCCTGAGCAAATCGTTTAATTCCTCTATGTCTCAATTTCCGCATGTACAGGTGGCCATAATAACAGTGCCCAGCTCACAGGACTGGTGTGAGAATTGAGTCAAGATGTATGAAATACTTCGGAACGTGTAAGTGCTGGCTATTAATGTATGGTGGAGGCTAGGCAGTGGGAGGGAGGGAGACCTAATCCAGACTTGGGGTGGGGTGGATGCCAGGGGGGCTCTCTGGGGAGACTCACAGGTGTATTACAGAAGGGAGGGGAACCCTGGCTGTGGGTGGCATGCAGTATACTATAGCTCTGGGTGAGGCAGGTTAGATGGCCTGGGCTTCCCTGGCAGGGAGGGCCAGGTCTCCGGACGTTGGCATTATTTGGTAAGGAGTTTCAATTTTATCTCGGAGGGCATGGAGAACCTTAGGAGGTTTTTAAGTAGAAGGGGTGAGATGATCAGATGTATACGCGGAGATGCAGAGGCTGCGTGGCAGAGGGAAGCGCATGAAGACGGGAGGCAGGGGGGCCAGCTGGGAGGCCACGGAGGCAGTGGCAGAGCTGAGAGGAGCTGAGGCTTGCACTAGGGGGCGGGGATGGAGAGAAGAGGGTGGGCAGATCTGAGAAGGTTAGGATAAGACACAGGACTGCTTCAACACCACCAACAATGCGTATGGAGCCCTTCACTGCGACTCAGGCTCTGTGTTGACCCCTCAGCATGGGCCATCTCTTTCAGTCCTTCCTCAAGCCCTCCAATCCCTGAGCAGGTGGGGTGGCAGGATGAGAGGGACTGGATGCCCTCAGGGGCTGAGGGACAGATGAGGCACAACCTGCTAACTTACCTTTGATGAGAATAAAGAAGGAAGGGGATTTTATGTGGGAGCAAGTAACAACGAGGCCAAAGAGCTGAGGAAAGGCAGCAAAGAAATCCTGAACCCAAATTAGTGGGTCCAGCAACCAGGGTTCCCAAGGGATAAAGGGATCGGTGAGTGCCTACTTCTCATCATTCAGGAAACAAATGCCAAAACTCTAAATTGCCTGACGGTCAAATACGCGCACCTGCGTGTGTGTTTAGAGACAGAGACAGAGAGACAGAGAGAAGTGAGAGTGGGGAGAGGAAGGGGAAAGGAGGGAGATTATGCCTTCACAGACCCACACAGGCTCAGACATTTGGATGGGGGAAAGTGCTGCGTAAGCGAAGGGTCTAGGAATGGTTCCGACCCTCCTTATGAATGATCTCGATGTGGGTGTCATAGGAATGAAACCAACAGATGGCAATAAATTTGTAGGAAATGAAAGAGACGGATGTAAATCCAGGATCACAAGAACCCTGAAACTGGTTCTATGCAAGGGAGGCATAGGAACATTAAATATTTCCTAAAGCATTAGCTCAATTCCAAAAGGTGGGAGGCGGGGACGGGGAGGAGGCGGCTGGCTGTCCTCACGATGAAGCAGGAAGCATCAGAGTGTAATGGGGCGGGCGGAGAGGGGAGCAGAGAGAGGTCTCCCATTCATCTCAAGCTGTACTGGCTCTTGACAGACAGGGAGTGGGTGGCTGTTTCTCTCTCCAACCTCAGCTTTTTTCTTCAGTAACAAGGTGTAAACTAACTTTCCTCAGGGCAGACTCTTCAGCTTCAAGGGGGAAAGAGTACATCAAAGGTAGCCCACAGGGGAAGGGGAGACCTGCCATTTCTTTGTGGAAGAAACCCCCACTCTCTTCTCCCCCTGGGACCTCACCTAGAGATTTCTCTAAGACACCATTCATCTTCCCACTAAAAACGTGACCCTCTCTTCCAAAGAAAGTCTTCCAAACTTTCTCCTGCCTATGGAAAGGAGACGTTTTGCATTTTTTTTTTTGAAAAAGCCTCAGATGGGGGTGGGTGGGAGGGGGGACCCAACACCACCTTCTAGGCTTGACTAACACTGAAATGTTAGACCCACATCAGACTTCTAGTGCCTTGATTCTCAAACTATGCCAAAAAAGACAGGTGGTAGGGCACCTGAAGGGGTTGAATCTGCTTTACTCAAGGTAAAGGCTGTGCTCCCTGGAAGGCCCTGGGACAAAGAAGGTGATCTCTGTCTGATATCCACAGACTCAGGAGTCTCAAGGACTGTAGGAATCACCATTCCTGCCTCAGACTCTCATCTTTTCCATCAAGACTGGTTCCAGCATGTTCGTCTTTCCAAATCAGAGCTGCCTTCTCAGCATACACCCAAGGCAAGACTTTACATTTTGGAAGTGCTTGCACCTGTCTCACTGCCCCTGCCCAACCTGTCTGAATGGCAAAAAATTGTCCCAGAGCGCATCTGGTGTCCTGCCTTCTGGGGCATCCTGGAGGTTGGGTCCAGATGCTATCATGGCATCAGCACTTTGCTTGGGTTTTCAAAGGGCAAGGAGGCTTTTCGATGGGTAAAGGTGGCGGGGGAGGGGGCGGCTGCAGAAGGGGCCGCATCATACAGGACACCCACCTGCTTCTGGGTTTCCTGGGGGAGAGTGAGGGATGGGTCAGATGTTTTCCCCAATTCCCTTTCTGCTGTTTTGTGACTTTAAGAGAGCCCAAAAGCATTATTTCAGCAAAAGTCAGCAAAATGCCCATCTTGGATTCATATATTCTCAAAGATAAGCTCAACTCGGACACATTTTTGGCACCAAGCGGAGCCCATCTATGCAAGTTTTCCAAATGAAAGGTGACTGGCTCTTCATGGTTAGCTGCCCATCAAGCTGATGCTCAGAACCTGGGGCCAGCAGGATGGCAAAGTGGACAAATCGTGGATCACGAGTTAGAAGAAGCTTGTTTAGTCCTATGCCTGTGCCTTCTGGCCTTGGACATGTCACATAACTTCGCTGAGTCTTGCCTTCTTCGTTTGCAAAAAAGAGATGATACCTTCTCTACCTTCCTTTTACGACCATTGCCAGGAGCAAAGGAAACGTTATGAACAGAAGCACTTTGTAAGTTTCTATTATCAAGATGAAGAATGGTTATTATTAACATGGCCTGGAGGTCCAGAAACTTCCCTGAGGACAATTCATGGGAATGCGCTGGGCCTTTAGTTCAATGGACTGATCTTTCAGAGTTACTGCCATGGCCATTTTGTTGAAAAGGCTTTCGGCCTCAAGGGCCAATTTCTACCTTCTCCATGCAGGGTTTTATGACATCTGGGACCACAAAGCATTATGTTTATTTAGGATCCTGTCCGAATCCCTTTTTGTACCTCTGAATTAAACTTATTGATTACAGGGTCAGAGGGTGGCACATTAAGCTGATGTTCAAATTCAGAACCCAGAATGCCAATAGGATGGTAAAGTGGACAAATCGTGGGGAATGGGTCTCAGGGGACATCTCTGTCAACCTCTCGGTGCAGGTAAACAGCCCCCTGAGCATTAGCGTGCGTTTCATTTTGGCTTCTACTACCTGCCGTTATCCTGAGCTTTGTCTTGGATGCTCTGGGTCCTCTGCCTTCCTCAGTATCAGTGCTCAGGCTAGGTTGATGACTCTGTGATAATGACCTTGTAATCTTTCTTTGCAGGTCCCACCCCCAGCCAAGCACACACACACAAAGCCATCAGGGTTCCTAGAAATCCTGAGCTTATAATCTAATCCAAGAGCTTTGAGCTCTGGGTCTGCGGTTCAGGAGACACCAAATCCAGGAGGAGAGGAGCAGAGAGAAATCTGTCCTGGGAGCGGTGGTCAGGAAGGAAAACAAGGAAAGTCTAGTAAGTGCAGCAATGGACACGGGGCAGGGGAGTGTGCTGACATCTAGAACAGGGACGTGCAGGAGGTGAGGATGGCCAGAAAAGTCCTCGAGGCTGCTGAAGGTAACAGCCGCCCTCTTTTGCTGGACCGCTGTGGTTCTGGAGGCTCAAAGCAGGCATGATGCCGGGATGACAACGCCAGGATGGAAGTCCTTCATGGCTGCTGCCCGCTCGTGCTAGACCTTCTCTGGGAATAGGACCCCAAGGACGAGCAGGTCTGAACCTGTAAGGACACTTTAGGGAACAGGTATAATACTGCCTGGAGAAAACACAACTGACGGTGGTCTTTAGGCGGTCTCTACTGGCCTATCAGGTTCTGCCGCCTCTGGGTGGGCCTCCCTACAAAGTTCACGGTGGACCCCGCACAGTACTGAGCACCCAAGTGCTTAACACCGGCTGGCTGATTTAGCTGGAGGAAGGGCTTTTACCCAGTGTTTCTGCACGGTATGAAAGATTTCCAATCCTAGTTCCTGGCATGCCCCAGGTATTCCATAAAGCCTTGTCCATTCAGTTATTTGTTCGCTCATTAAAAAAAAAATTTAACAGAACCACAGAGCACCTGCGATACGTCAGGCACTGCCGTAGGCAGTTCACAAACGTCAACTCATGAAATCTTCAGAACAACATTCTGCAGGAGGCACTGCCTTTTATGGATGGGGAAGCAGAGGCACAGAGAGGTACCCGAGATGTCTGAAGTCACACAGCTAGTAACAGCTACGTATGGACCTATGTACACAGCCTCTGTCTGGAGGCTCCAAGTCCATGCTCTTTCATGCTATGTGGCCTTCAGCCAAAGAGGAGTCAAGGACAGTGAGTTCCAGGAGGTGGGCGGCTCTGAACCCCATGCCCTTCTCCACCACGGTGCACTAATCTAATCTCCCGGGAATCTAATACTCCGTCTCCAGCAAGGACACCAACGACAAGGAATCTCTAGCTCCACCCAATTCTGCCGCATGGAGACCTCACCTGAATGCAAGTAAAGCCATGAGGGGTCTAAAGAGCTGGTAACACAAAGAGCACAAACCTTTGTATCTTTTTTTTTTTTTTTTAAAGAGTGTTGTGTTGGCCCTCAGAAGAATCCTGAAATACCTCTCCTGTACTTACAGCTTGTAAGAGTGTGTGCAATAGTCCTGTCAATGGGTGTTCACATTACTTGCTGTTCCCAGCCTTCTCCAGCCCTGCTTGGAATCGTAAGGTTAACTTTTCTCTTGTAGGTGAAGCAACAGTACGAGAAATGCTGCACTGATCTCTGTGGTCAGGAGCAGAGCCCAGGAGTCCTTTGAACCTGCTCTTCGATTCTGGTTCTAGCACTGCAAGGTTGGGCAAATCACATGATCTCTGAAGGGCCTCAGTTTCCTTATGTGTGCAATAGAGAGAATATGAATTTATTTATTTACTTATTTATTTAACAACTTTTAAAAAATATTTATTTATTTTCAAGAGACAGAGAGAGACAGAGTGCAAGTGGGGGAGGGGCAGAGAGAGAGGGAGATACAGAACCAGAAGCAGGCTCCAGGCTCTGAGCTGTCAGCACAGAGCCCGGCGTGGGGCTCGAACCCACCAACAGTGAGACCATGACCTGAGCTGAAGTGAGATGCTTAACTGACTGAGCCACCTAGGGGCCCCTATTTATTTATTTAAAAAGACTTTTTCTAAAGTTTATTTCTTTGAGAGAGAGAAAGAGAGAGCACACACATGTGGGGAAAGCACAGAGAGACAGAGAGAGAGAGAGAGAGAGAGAATCACAAGCAGACTCTGTGTTGTGCTGTCAGCACAGAGCCCGATGCCAGGCTTGATCTCATGAACCGTGGGACTGTGACCCAAGCCAAAATCAGGAGTCGGATGCTCAACCTAATGAACCACCCAGGCGGCCGTAGACAATAGGAATTTAAACCAATATTAATGAGGTACATTTTGGTAAAACATCTGGTATCTCATGATCGTCCTGTGCCTATTGGGTGATGAATCAGTGAATCACTGTTGACTACGTGGGTTAGGAAGGGACTTACCTGACAGTCACCTGAGTGAAGTAGAGCCCAGATCTCTGACGGGCACTACATGGACGTGAGGGAGGAGATAAGTCATTCTGCCCCTCGGAGCCAGGAAGGCCAGCTGACAGCAGAGACCCTGTGCCCCCAATAAAGCGCCTGTCCAGGCGAGGTCATTCCTGCAGACCGTTACTGCATTATACAGTGTGTTTCTCAGAGAAGTGATAAACTTGTATAAAAAAATTAAACTCACTGAATTGTTATTAAAAACCCAGACATATTTTAAAATAAACTCAATCCTGGGGGATCTCAGCTGGTCTGCCGCTTAGCTGTTGGTATGACCTTGGACAGTTCCCTTCACCTCCTTTCACATCTGTGTCGTTGCTTAACCTGCAAAGCAAAGCCGTCGGGTTGGGGGGCTCCGTGGTCTTTTCGGCGTCTAAAGTTCCATTGCGTCCCTCTTTTCTGGCATCAGCTACCTAAAGGGAGCAATCAATCTGGAATCAGATGGCAAACGTGGCCACTTCCTAACCGTGTAAACCTGCCAAATCGCTTAAGCTTCCCGAGCCTTGGTTTTCTCCGGCGTCATGTGGACAAAACCACCGCCTTGAAGAATGAATCGGAGCCTCAGCAGAAGTAACTACAGAAAGGCGCTTTTGTAAATGCGGAAGCTCCAGCCTCGTCTTTTGTCACCAGATTCGAGTTTTACGTGACTCCGACTACCTTGAGATCTGCACACCCCAGGGTAGCTCGACGCAGGGCATCCCCACCCCCATCCCCACATGTGGAGAGAGTCAGCCCGAGGAGTGCCAGGGCAATGCCGGGCATGCGTGTGTGTGTGTGTGTGTGTGTGTGTGTGCCCTCTCTGGGGTCCCTGGTTCTGCCTGCCAAACAGCAGACAGCTTTGTCTCCCCGCCCCCTTCCTCCTCCTGTCGGTCCTTCTCGGAGCCATCTGGAAGAGAAGGAGGCAAACCAGCTCACCACCTGCCAAAAGCCAAATGCCAGCGCAAAATGAGCCTCAGGGGTCAGCCCAGGGAAGAAGAGCGGGGAAATCTGGAGCCAACTCCTTCTGAGTCTCTGATGCTACAGAGAGACACGGAGGGTGGCTGTGCTCAGGCAGGGCCTCGAGGCTTCCTAGGAATGCAGCTCTCCTCTCCAGAACATCCTGGCTTGTCCAGGAAGAGCTGGGGCCCTGAGGTGTGCACAGATGGGGACAAATGCCATAGTCGTTGACCAGAGAGCACTGACAACAAAGCAGAGAAACGGAGTCACCGAGACAACAGCACGCCTCAGTCGGCTGTGTCCAGTGCATGGCAGGGGTCTTCCCAGACCCCCCCCCCCAATCCAAGACCCTCCCAGTGCCTTGGCTCCTCTCTCCACCCCCAATGGTGGGCTGCTGAGAAACCTCAGTTCTTTTTACCAAAGGGCCTCGCCTGGACAAGCAGCTTGCTCTGAAAGGTATTCCTTCCAACCAGAAAAGGTAGCCACAAAAAGCTTACTTCTTGCCTTACTTTTGCTTTACAGTTAAGGAACAGAAGAACCTAGTAAGGAAATCATAATGTAGTGAAATAAATATCTTGGAAGACCCTCCGTTACAAATCTCTTATGGGATCCACAGTTGAGCTTGCAAAAACACGTTCCCCAGAGGTCAAAAATGAAGAGGAAGCGAAACCAAAGAAGCAAGCAGGCTCAGCCCCAAAATGTATAAAGCAAACTCGAGAACCCTGCAGGAAGAGTGATGAACACCCCGGCATGGAGAGAAATTTCAACAGACCTTCTCACTAACTAATAGATCAAGCAGATAAAGCTTGGCAAGAACACAGAACGTTTGCACAACACAAGTAACAAGTTGGGCCGTATGGACATAAATAGTGACTAACCAGAAGTTGGATGGAGGGACCCAGAACCAACGTTCTGAGCTTGTACGGAAGTTGATTGTCACCAAGGAGCTACAGGCCAGGGAGCTCCATCCCAGTTCCGTC
Organism: Panthera tigris; assembly: GCF_018350195.1. Classification (NCBI taxonomy): domain Eukaryota; kingdom Metazoa; phylum Chordata; class Mammalia; order Carnivora; family Felidae; genus Panthera; species Panthera tigris. The sequence continues at coordinate 59,945,747 of NC_056678.1, read as the reverse complement.
CTGGGTCATGCATGCACGGATCAAAATGTTGACTGACAGGGGAGGCATCACAGAAGAAATTGAATCCTGGAGACTAGAAATGATTGGAGGGAGAGCCATAACAGCTCAAGAGTTTGATGCTAGCCTGTAAATAGTCTGTGTTCTTGGACTCTGGATATACTTAGCCCTTGACCCGTCCCCGTGAAGGCAGCCTCGCCATCTACCCGCTTCTGTCTCTCTAGCTACTCCACTTCCCTTTAACCAGAGAGGTTTCTAATGGAACTTTTTTCTCAATGTCTTTGCTCTTTTGGAATAGCATTAAACCCATTCCGAAATGTTTTTCCTTTTTTGTGGCAAGTCATAAATACGACAGTGAAACTCTAGATCCTAATTCTGATTGCCCAGACATTTCAAGAAGCACCAGACGCTGAGGGTAAATCTTAGAAAAACCACTCTCGGCATTCGAGTAAGGATGGATTTCTCCCCTGCAGCAAAGCTAAACACACCTATCTGCTGACCCAGAAGCATCTCTACTCTTCTTGGCTCAGTGGTGGCTGTTCGTCCAGTTGTGGGGGTACCTGGCCTAGGACTCCTCCATCCTGTCTGTCGTCACCGACACAAGCCGCAGAAACCGTGGCACCATGTGAGTAGAGAAAAAACCATCTGAAGCCCCAAGTGTTCACAAACAACCCTCAGCGGGGGCTGCTGCGCCCAGGCGCCCCGACTTCGAGTCCTGGATGCACGCCACCCTTCAGCCATGTGGCTAAAAGAGAATTGGCTGCTTAATGGAAAAGTATGCACAGATCTGGAGGTTAAAGGCTGACAGATAAGGTTTCCGCGAAAACCTTACCAGGTAGACAGAGCCACCTCTCCCCCCTTCCATGCTACGCCAAGGGCCTGGGAGTTCCTGCAGGAGAAAGGGGCCCTTTTAGCTCCAAATCTGCACAGTGACCCCTTTCAGGCAACCTTCAGGTCCAACCTTTCGTCTAATTATGCAATAATTCCACCTCTGGAAAGTCTTTTCAATAGTGATTAAGGGACCCCACAGGTACACCCAGGTGGTGAGATTCCCTGTGGGACTCGGGCTCGGAAAAGGTGACCTCTCTCAGAGACACCTGAGAGAAGATGAGACAGTGGCCGGAGCAGGAGGACGCCACCTTGGCCGCAGAGGGGCCACCTCGGGGTTCCCGGCCCCAACCCTCCCTTCTGTCTCTGGCACCCCTTAGTTGGGGCCACTCAGCTCAGCTACCTGACCAGAGACTGTTACCCTAGGGGCTTTTCAGCAAAGAAGACCAAGGGTAGCTGTTCTTGGCTTTGGGGCGGGAGTGAGATCAGCACCAGCCCTGCCCGGGTCTCCCAAGTTCACACCCAGCAGGCAGGGCAGGACAGAAGGTCAAGAGTTTGTCCGGCCTTGCTGGGCAGGAACCAGGCTGACTGTGGCTTCCCTGGGCCCCATCCACACCTCATCAACTGTCCTCTTTCCCACATCGCAGGGTCTGCTCTTGACGCCCAGGCCTTTCTGATGGTCACCAAGAGGACAAGGGCAGTGAACCGTGTTCTCAAACTTCTTTCATACCCTATCCCTCTGGTACAGACTTCTGTGAGTGGACCGGCCCCCTCCCAGCCCCACCCACTCTGGGGATGTCCCCAGTCCTCTGGTCTTGTCTGAGTTTCAGCTGCCTTGCCAGTCTTCCAGAACTCTAGTTTGGTTGCCCCTTTCAGTCCCAAACAATTTTCCTTATAAAGAACTTTCCATGGGGGCACCTGGGTGGCTCAGTCGGTTATGCGTCCAATTCTTGATTATGGCTCGGGTCATGATCTCACGGTTCATGAGTTCAATCCTCACATCAGGCTCTGCACTGACAGAGCAGGATCTGCATGGGATTATTCTCTGTCTCTGCCCCTCCTGTGCTCGCTCTCGCTCTCTCTAACTAAATAAATAAACTTAAAAAAAATAAAGCGGTTTCCATGGCTTTTGAAACCCTCCCCGCCCCCACCACGAGAGGACGGTACCCAGTGCAGGTTTAGAGGGTATGAGGAGGACAGGGTGGCTCACGGGCTTTTGGGGCAAAGGACAGCATTGCTCCTCCGGCCAGGACCCCCTCTGCATTTCTCCCTCCCACCTCAGATGCAAAGAGGGAGCCCGACAGGGAGGACCCAGGAGGACACGGGGCTGGGGCAGGCATCTGGCTAAGGCCCAGCAGCTTGACAGAGTAAGAGAGACTGACCCGAGATAAAGCAGAGGGCCAGAAACCAGGCAGGGAAATGTCGACACAGACTCAAGAGATGCTGCATGTGGTGGACAGGGACTTGAAAAGGCCCCGCGGGCCAAGGGGACACTGCCGAGGGGCCCAACTAGGCCAGGAGATCTGAAGGGGCGTCCTCCTCCAGGGAGGTCCAGAGGTAAGTTCTAGTGCCAAGTTTTGAGAGGGAGGCCCAGGCTGGAACAGGACCGTGTAAGAGGGGGACAGACCACGTGACATTGCTCTGACTTTCTAGTCATCACGACTGACGGGCAGCCTGGAGTGGTACAAAGACACAGTTTTGGAGTCACCAGACAGGCAGAAGTGACAGGCTGCTGAGAGGCACACACGGCCCCCTCTGCAGTCCTTCCTCTAGACCCTCCTTAAATCCCACAACGGGCAAACGGTGTGTTGGCCCTGACCGGCTCGTTTCTGTTCCCGTCCACCCCTCCCTTCTTTGCAGTGAACAGACAGCCCACTTCGATCATGCCCCCTGCTAAAGTGCCTCAAGTTAACAAAAAATAAGACCCCCTCCCCCCCCCAAAAAATGGAGAGAAACCCAACTAAAAGACACAACAGAAACGGAGTCTCCAGGCTGCTAGGATATCCCTCTCAGACTCTCCCCATCTGTTCTGCCCCATGGGGGCCTCCCAGCTGAGCCCTGCTATCAGGGGAGGGCCCCCGGCCCCTCACAATCTGTCATCTTTGACACCACTTGGATCTTGTTTCTTCTGGAGCTGCCAGGGGCCCTGAAGCCACCCTGCCTGTGTGTGGGCAGCGAGCCAGGGGGCCCATGTACAGCATCAGCACCTGGGTGGGAGGGGAGTATGAGGTGGGGGAGAGGGATCCTGGGCTGCTGGGCACCCAGGCAGAATCCCAATTTCTCCATACATCCCTCCCCCTGCCTCCCCCCCCCCCCCCCGTGGGCTGCCAAACCCTCCCATTTCCTGCCATCTGTGATGCGCCTCTCTGGGGAGACCCTCTCCTTTCTTGCTAGCTAATCACTGTCTGTGGACACTGGGAATAGGCTGGTCTCTCTGTTCCTGGCAGCTGTGTAGACATCCCTTGGGCTGATCCGAGCTCCCCTCTGTGCTGCCGAGGGCCGGGTTCTTCCTGTCCTCTGTGTGGCTTCCTCTCTTGGGCGGGTGGCCATCTCTGTCCAGAAACCTGGACCTTCAGCAAACGGCGTGCAGGGTGGTGGGGGCAGGGATGAAAAAATCAGACGTGGTGACCCAATTACTACTTTACAGACTAGGGCTGCAGGGAGTCGGAAGGACGTGGGTCTGAGGCCTGGTGGTGCCACTCACTGGCTGTGTCACGGCCCCTCTCTGGGCTTTGGTGTCCCTGTCTGTAAGATGAGCAGGTAGGCAAGATGAGCTCCCATGCTGCCCTAACACTCCGTGACTCACAGATGATTCTGCTGACCCACTACCTGCCTTTTTCTGGGTGTTTCTCTTTAGCTTCTGCTGTGACTGGTAGCCGGAAGGGTAAAGAACACTGACTCGGGTGCCAAGAGGGTCCCCTGGGTCCGACCCCAAGACCCCGGTCTCATTAACGTCATGTCACGACCAGCTGAGCAAACCAGCTGGGAGGCGAGGAGGCCGGTGATTTCCAATTTGATTAAACCCTTTGTTCCCCGGGTCTGCTCAGTAAGGACAAAAGCAAGCACTCAGGCCATCTCCTGAACACCCTGTATTTCCTCATTTGTTCATTCATTCACTCAACCCTTAATGAGGCTTGTAACATCACAGAGTCTCTGGAAGTCTGGCTTCCAATCCTGGCTCTGTCTCTGATTAGCTGGGCAATGCCAGGCAAGTTACTCAACCCCTTCGGGCCTCAGTTTCTTCACCTCTACTATGTGGAAAGGAACGGCCCTACTTCGCAGAAGGGCACATGAGGCATTTAGCACTAGACGCATGTTCAACAAATGGCTGACTATCATCGAGTTGAGTAAGCTGCTTATGGCCTCAAGGGCAGACAGACAACAGAATAGGCCAATACCCACCCCTTCCTTGAAGTGCACGTGTGGCCCAGCATAAGACAGCCTCCCCAGCATCAAAGGCCACGAAGAAATCTTGGGAGTGTGGGTTTAGTTTTATGGCACAGATTTATTTTTTTTTTTTCATTTTTTTTGTTAACGTTTATTTATTTTTGAGACAGGGAGAGACAGAGCATGAACGGGGGAGGGTCAGAGAGAGAGGGAGACACAGAATCTGAAACAGGCTCCAGGCTCTGAGCTGTCAGCACAGAGCCCGACGCAGGGCTCGAACTCATGGACCGCGAGATCGTGACCTGAGCCGAAGTTGGACGCTTAACCGACTGAGCCACCCAGGTGCCCCTATTTTTTAATGTTTGTCCGTTTATTTATTTAGAAGCAGAGCGTGAGCAGGGGAGGGGCAGAGAGAGAGGGAGACACAGAATCCGAAGCAGGCTCCCGGCTCTGAGCTGTCAGCACAGAGCCCGACGCGGGGCTCGAACCCATGAACCGCGAGGTCATGACCTGAGCCAAAGTTGGATGCTTAACCGACTGAGCCACCTAGGCGCCCCACAAATTTCTTATCTTTCTTAAAAATTGGGAAGCTTACTTAGGAAGGTTTGAAACAGATTCTCCATTATTTGAGTCACTGGAAAAAAAAAAAAATTGGTCTTGGATTGAGTCAGCCGTAGGTGTGGAGGCCGCCCCCTGGGGTTGGAGGCTCAGCGGGGGGCTCTTAGTAGGAGGACAAGAGGGTGGCACCCTGCTCCCCCACAACTAGCCCATCTAAGTCCCCTTCATGCCTTTCAGTCCCCACATACCCCAGCCCCTGACCCCGGCCCCCTACTCCCATTTCTAGAGCAAAGCAACATCTCATTGGCCCGTTTCTGGCCGTTTCCAACTTGCCAAAGCCTGTCGAGGCCACCCCTCATGCCCAGAAGCCCCGATCTCCTCAGCCCGCCTGCCTCTTCAAGATGCCGCAGGGCCTGCTGAGCGAGGATGCTGACCGGTTTATCGCTTCCCATTAGCCAGACCTCTGACAGCCTCGGAGCGCCCGGGCCTGATGCGGGCCCAAAGCCAGCTTGGAAAGGTCAGGCCCCAAGAGAGGAGGCCAGCCAGAGGCTTTCTGAGGCAGGCCTGTCACAGAGACCCCGCTGGGGTGCCATCAGACGCCAAGGTCTTATTTATTTCACTTTAATCTGACAGCCTGAAAATTTCTCTTTGCTTTTGCTGAATGCATTTCGATGTTCCTCTCTGCCCCTCTCTGGTCTTCACAGGCCACAAATGCTGACTGACCCAGGGGTGCTGAGTGTGCGTGGCTCTCAGGATGACTTCTCTTGTCCCCGGCTCCTGTCCAGGGCTGGCTGACTGTGCACTTGGCACACAAAGGCTCTAGGGCAGGAGTTGGGAGGCCTGGGCACCAGGCCTGACCCAACCAGTGCCTGCCAGGGTGACCTTGAGCACACTTCATAGTCTCTTTCTTCGGGTCTCTGCTTACTCATCTAAAATGGGAATAACGGTTGTCCTCAACGTGTCTGTGATCATTGTCAGGGTACCTGTGTGAAGTCTCCTTTTTATAGAGACAGGACCTGTCTGTATGGAAAGAACCAAGTACATGAACGACAGCGGACACATCAGCCGTCATCTGGGTGCAAATCACTTCAGGTATTGGTCCTCATCTGCCCACCCGGGGCTGGAAAGTCCGCAGCTCCTTCCTGAGCTGGAACAGCATGGGCTGGGAAAGGAGTGACAGTGCAAGGAGTATGTCCGCTGAGCTGATGTGCAAGCCCAGGGTCCTTCCACCACCACAAGTGATCTGCCTTCTGTTCTTGGTTGTCCATCCAGACACCAACTGTCTGGAGAGCCTGAGGGACGAACAGACTCTGAAGTCCAGCTAACTGAGGGGTCTGGGTGACTGTCATGCTGCCCATGAGGGCTGACACGGACCCTCAAGGAAGCTCCTGGAGGAGGCATGGGCCTAAAACCTGCAGCCCAGACTGGCCGGCGTGGGATCCCTGCGAGGCAAGGAGGCGTCCCCTTGTTCCCAGGGAACGAGATTCTGGGCGAGGACAGAGCTGGTTCCCTGCCTTCTCTGCACCCCTCGCCCCAAAGATCCTGCTAACGTCTGCCCTCAGCGGGAGCTCTGAGACGCCCACATCCATGACCTCAGGACAACTTTCTCCGTTTCCCGAGGAGTGAGGAAATAAGACAGATCCGAGCAGACACTACAACTAGGTCCGCTTCAGAAAAGACCAGCGAACCGTTGGGGGACAGCAATATTCCGCAGAGCCAGTTCAGAGCACCTCCTTCCTAGGAGTTAAAGTTCAGAGCACCTCCTTCCTAGGAGTTAAGGCCGTGGACCAGACACAGTGATGGGCTGATGGGAGCCCCAGCCCGGCCTCCTGGCGGGGCTGTTTGCCCCTGAGGCCCTGGGCCCCCTACTGACCCTCCCGGCCACAGAAGCACCTCCCTGGCTGCTGAGATTCCCAGAGGCCGTGTGTGGAAAGCACTCGGCGCAGAGACCTTCCGTGTCATCTTGTCCCCTGCCTTCGTGGCCCTCCCCTCGTGGCCCTTCAGTAGCAGCATCTCCCAGACTCAGGAGGCTTTCCCTGATGGGAATGGTTCTCCCACCTCAACACACCGGCCCCTCCGTCTACAACCCTTGGCAAAACCTCCAGGGCGCCTCGGTGAGAGGGGAGGGCCGGTGAGAAAGACGGGCAGCTTGCGCATGATTGTCGGTGTGGGCGCTTCTCTGTGGTTGCCGTGCGGGTCCTGACCCCTGCCAGGGACCCCGGCCCTCCATGGGCCCTGCCTCTCTGGGAGTGCTCACCAGAATGCTCTGTTACGGCAAACTTGACATCATTTCTTTTCTTGTGATAGCCATTTATGAATCACGGCCACTTCCTGCGGCCTGTTCAGCGTGAACACATCAGAAAGGGGAGCCCTCTGTTATCTGTGACCCAAGTGGCTGGACGAGAAGGAAGCTACAGAATCACCTACTTGGGGCCTTTGGGCAACCCTGTTCCTCTCCTCAAGGAGCGCCGAGGGAGAAGCGAGGCCCTAGGCCGCAGCAGCGGCCAGCCTTCTCTCTTTCTTTCTCTCTCTCTTTTTTAAAGTTTACTTATTTATTTTGAGAGAGAGAGAGTGAGTGAGTGCGGAAGGGGTAGAGAGGACCCCAATGTGGGGCTCAAACTCACGAACTGTGAGATCATGACCTGAGCTGAAACCAAGAGACGGGTGCTTCACCGACTGAGCCACCCAGACGCCCCTTCTCTCTTAACCTGGAACATGAAGCATCTGCAGACCGGGCCCCAAAGACAGCATCTGCCTCTGCTGCCCCGTGCAAGGTCACTGACACCCTGCCGTCCCGTCTACCCAGTGCCCGGTTGTATTTTAGCATCCTGGGTTCCACCAGCCACGTTTTTAAGTCCCCTTCGAACCCTCTTCCTGAAGTCTCCTCTGGTTCCTCCCACTCCCTCCAGCCCCGGGGTTGTGCTTTATCTCCAGTGAGCTTAGTGCTTCCTGATAAGGCCTGCTAATCTGCTGCAGCTCCCTTTCTCCCAGATGGGGAAGATTAGAGGCAAAGGGTTAGGCCACCGCCCCCTCCAAGGGCACTCAGGACTCTAAGAAGGGAAGTGCATCCTGTTTCCCATCTGATGCTCTAGACTGGGAGTCCCCAACATTTCCGGTGGGGAGCAGTTCCAGCTACTTCCAGATCATGCCCCCCCACCCCCATCCAGTGATGAAACAGGAATGGGGGATGGTTGTTGGTGCAATGGCCTGGGGACTTATCAGATGCCTAAAGGAGGCACCTCTACGACCAGTGAGAGCCACCCGCAAAGCCATACTGCACACGCAGGCAGCACGCAGCTGTGAACAAGAAGGGGCGTGCTAGCTTTGGGGGAAATGACGCTAAATGCTAAAGTACCCAGGTCCTGAGAGTCAGGCCACGAGTCAGCGATGCAGGTGACGTGCTAGGACAAGGTCTCTATGTTACCTCTCCTCGGGCAGGCCCTGGATGCCACTTTATCACAGGTGACAGGAAAGTGAGGCTTCCGCGTTTGCTGAGCGTGACTCGTGGTGCACAGATTACTGCACAGAGACAGAGGAAGCGACAGACAGAAGCCCTGCTATGAGACGCAGTGGATCTGCTGGGGCAAAGGCAGGATGAAATGACACAAAAGCAAAGTGGCATTAAACTGTGTCCGTGCTAAGTGACGGCACGTATGTCTAGAGTTCAAGAGCTTGGTAGGGTTAGCCTTGGGTTTACTATGAACAGCTGACTTTGAAGACAGACAGGATTTGTTGAAGGTGACATAGCCTCACTGAGGTCAGAAAAAAATGGCTCATTTATTTTTTTCAAATGTTTATGGAGTATCTGCTAGGAGCTATGCACTCTTCACGGGAAGAGAATGGATACAGTATCTACTTTCAAGGGGCAGAAGGGTCAGGTGTTAGATAAGTATACAATTACATTCTCGCTAACTGAAACAAGTAAAAGAACAGTGTCTCAAAGAGACCAGAAGAACCTGAATTTAAACTGTGAAATCAGAGTGGCTTCTGAGGAGGTGCCAGCTTAGACGTGACTGAGAAGTAGGAATCTTCTAGAGAAGGGTGAGCAACCAGAGGACGTCAGACACAAGAGCGGCACAGGCAAAGTTCTGAATTGGGGAGAAGCTGGGTTTTTTGAAGAAATGGAAACAGTCCAACGCGGCTTGAGGACAGACCTTCAGAGACCAGGGAAGAGGCTGTCCCTTGAATTTGGATACAAATTCAAACTGTATTCCGACTGCAATGAATTTATCAGTAAAAAAGTTTAAGCAGGAAAGCGGTAACATTTACGTTTCAAAAGTATCACTTGGCTCCTGGGTGGGGAAGAGACTGGAGGTGGGGGGTGGGGGCAAGAATGGAGGTGGCAAGTTTGTCTAGAAATCCTCTGTTGGAGCAGATGATAGCTGACAGTGACCTGTCCTATGAGGGTATGCGTGGATGCAGATAGGTGGCCGGATTACAGAGCTATCTCGGAGATGGGACCAGCAGGGTTTGATGATGGACTGGACATGTGGGAGGATATCTAGGGTGACACACAGACGTTTCAGCCTGAGCAGCTCAGGGGCTGGTCTTTACCATGATGGGGGAAAGACTGTGGAGGTGCAGATTTGGGGAGGAGGGAGCTATAGTGGCAATCAAGAGTTCTGGTTTGGGGGTGCCTGGGTGGCTCAGCTGATTGAGCGCCCAACTCTAGACACTGGCTCAGGTCGTGATCTCGCCATTGTGGGATTGAGACCCACGTTGGGCTCTGTGCTGAGTGTGGAGCCTGCTTGAGATTCTCTGTCTCCCTCTCTCAAAAGAAATAAACATTAAAAAAAAAAAAAAAAAAAAGAGGTCCAGTTTGGAGCCATTAAATTTGAGATGTCTTTGAGACAGCCGAGTGGAAACTACATAAACACACACACCTATACCACAGGTGACTGCATATCACACAGAGGCTGCCGTTGGGATGGATAAAATTACCAGGGAGAGGATCAGATGAGTAACGTCCTGATGAACGGTACTTCGAGTAAGACAGAGAAACAGCTAGAAAAACGGCATAAAGCTAAAAGATGGGGGTGATTCAAGATGGAGGAAGCTGTCATTGCTGAAAAAGCAAGTGTCTCTCAATGGTGTCTCCTGTATTGGTCACACGGACGTCACAAACTGAGCAAGAACGATTCTGCGATGGATAGAAACCAGCTTGGGTCGAAATGAACAGACGACCAAGGTGGGTTAGTGGAGTCAAATTCTCATTAACGTTGGCTCTGAAGAAAGAGTAGAGTAGAGAGACAGGCAGGAGTGAGCTACGATCTCCTAAAAAAGTTTCACCCGGGCTGACCAGAGCTCCCTTACAGCTCGGAAGATGCCTCACATGGGGCTCCGAGAGAGTGGGGAGGGCTGCTGCTGGCTCTCGCCCCGCACTCCGGCTTCACCTCGTCCGTCCTTGACACATGAACCCCATTCTTTGTTCAAACCTCACTCAGGAAACCTCTTGGGTGCCGCGCTCTAGCATTCAAAGCTGTTCCATCACAAAGATTTTTGTGTCCCTCTTGGAAAGCTCCCACATGGTCTGAAGGAGGTGGGAAGAGCCTCCCGACACTCTGTCTTGGCTCCGATGACCTGACCTCAACCTTCTCTTCCGGGTCACACTGTTCTAGGCCTTCCCGGACAGACCCCAGCCTGCTTTCGGACCTCGTCTCCCACTGCTCTCCGACCTGACAGCTCCCCTTCCCCCAGCCTACTTATGCCCCCTTACAACAACTTCTTTTTTCCTGACTCCATGTATTTGCTGTTCGTCCCCCTTAAGAATTAGCACCACCCCCCCCCCATCTAGGTGAACCTGATCCATTTCTCACATCCAGCTCCAGTCCTTCTGCCTCCAGAACACGCTGCCTGCTTTCCCAACCCCGTCTCCAGCATTTCTCCGACACCCTGGGGAACACTCCTTCCTACTGAGGAACAGTGAAGTTGCCTGCTGGTCCTTTGGCGCCCTTACCTGGGAGGCGCTCGGTAAATATTTGTTTACTGATGGGACGACTGAGAAAAGCCAGAGGCCTTTCATCCCCAAAAGAGGAAGGCTTGCAGCTGTCTCCCCAGGGCTGCATCGGCAGCATTCACCAGGGCCCAGGAGACATAAATAGGGGACATAAGTATTCCCCAGCCTGGGTTCTATGTGGTCGTGGGAGGACATTCCAAGTCACATGTGTTCAAGTTCAAACGATGCTCTGGCCATCAGTATCATCAACGATTTCAAATGCTCCTTCAGAAACCGACTCCTTCCTGGAAATGCTGAAACCCTAAACCACAAAAGCCCATGTTTGCTTTTTAAGCCTGTCACTAGAAGTTTCTTGCCATTTTCAATTGTGGATTTCCTCTGGCAGTCCCTTTTATAATGTCGAAAAGGCAGCTTTCTAAGCTAAACCCTCTGATCATATCATGCTTCATGGAACAACAGCATTGCACAGGGGTGAAAATTCAGCCTGCGGTGTTCTCCGCTCACCACCCCCCCCCCCCGCCCCCAACTCAAGACACTGGCTGAAGCAGATAACTAATAGGCTGTGATGACATTCATGCAACATGAGGTCCCATTAAAAAGTCTGCACTGGCTAAGTTTTCAGGTCATAAACATTTTGTGGAGATCGGTTCAATCAAATCTGGGCTCCAAAGTATCCTTAAACACACAGCAATTGCTGCGACCACGAAGACAGGTAGACTCTGGGCACAGATCTACAATAACAGGCTTCATGATTTCTTGGGGACACTCCTGCTCCCCTGCAGCAAGATGACCACCAAGAATCTTAAAATACTGATAGCGGCAGTTTAAAAGCAAAACTTTTCCCCAAGCCCCAAAGGCAAGAATTCAGTCAGATAAGGTCGGGGGAATATGTGTCCCTCAGACCCAACCCCAGCTCATCTCCATCACAGTTGGTTCCGTGGTGGGCACACCCTCCCACTGATCCAAGGAAGTTCAACTACTATGTCTGTTTATAGCTCAACTTGGCTCTTCCTGAGGCAGAATATATTTTCTTTTATGGAAAGAAATTATTTGTTTGTTGGCTTTTGATATACTGATTCACAAGAGATATGAGCAACAGAGAGGTTTGGCTGTGCGGTCTGGGGAAAAGTGAGGCTGTTTCTGTTCAGTCCCTCCCAGCCTCCTCTACAGAGGCCCCAGACTGCAGTGACTGCCCCCTGCCCCGACCCCCGCCAAGGAGCACACTGCCATCAGAGCCGGGCCAGGGAGACAAAAGGGAAAGCCTCTGCTTGGTCTGGGGCTTGCTCTGACTTTGCTGGAAACAGTTTCTACAAAAGCCACTTTAAGAGACCCGTGTGTTCAGATATAATCATCCTTTTGAGGGTGTGTCTGGTTTTAAACGGCATGATCCACCTAAAATAATATGGCCCCCACCCCCATTTCTTACATCCAGCTGTCTTCCAGAAAGATAAGAACACACACCGAGCAGAGGCATTACAGGAAGAAACTAGGCTCTCACCCATCATCACTAGGAATGAGCTCTCTCCAGCACTGAGATCCCGTGCTTAAAGAGAAAAGTTCAAACTCTTTGAGGCGAAGGTGAGGGGAACAAAACGACCTGTCAAAATTTCTTTTAGCATCCACGACTAGTGTTAATTTACATGCTCTCGGAATGCAAGAAAAAGCCTGCCAACTGCCACTGAAAGGATAGTTTGACCTTTCGAAATAGAAACACGCTCGCCCCATATCAACATTCAGGAGATGAACCTTGGAAGTTCTAGAGTCTTCGGGTGATAAATGGCACGAGGCCCAATTTCCAGGAAAGGGTTTCTCTACAGCCTGCAGGTAGGGTGCTCTGGACCAACACCGCAACACAGGTAGAAGGCAGGCCCCCAAACCGTTAGCCGCTGCAGCCGCCCACTGCTCAGACTCTGCTCCTGCAAGGGAGCTGGCAGGGAGGTTGAGAAAACCCAGTAACTAAAAAGTCTTGGACGCGAGGGCCCGCAGCCTGCGCTGCTGGGGCAGGCTGTGGGCTCCTGGCCGCGGCCGCGGCGTCGCCGCGGCGCTGGGTCTCCCCGTAGCCGCCCAGCCCCGCGCGCACCGAGCGGCGCTGCTGAAGGAAGTTGGAGAGCTCCCAGCTCGCCGGCAGGATTCGCCGGTGGGCGCCGGGGAATCCCTTCCAGCGCCGCAGTTAGTGAGTGGAGTAAGGACGGACCCTGGACGGCCAAGGGACCCGCGCTTCGCAGGAGCACAAGGAAAACACCGCGCCACGCCAGCCCCAGGCTGCTCGCACAAGGTGCTCCTCACCGCCGCACACCTCGTCCAGAGGGCGCCGAGCCGGAGAGGCGGCTCGGCCGGGTCTGCGGCTCCGAATGTTAACGCCGGCAGGCTCCCCGGACTGGGGCGCAAGGTTTCAAACCCAACGATCGAGGGAACCAAAGGCAGAACCAGCGAGTCCCGCTCGGACGCCCGGGACCTTCTCCTCCAAGCCCGCTCGGGCTTTTCCACAGGACGCGCGGCACAGCCCGTGCGCCCCCGGCACTCCACTCCGCTCCTCTCTCCACAGGTCCCCCCAAACTCTTCCCGGGAAGCCCCCACCAAGCCCAGACGGCGCCCCGAAACTCCCAGGGCACTCGCCAGCCACCCCGACGCCCGTCTCTCGAACCCTCCTCGTCGTGTTCTCGCCGCCCCGCACCGTCCTCCTCGCGTTCACGGGGAGTCAGAAGCAAACCACCAGAAAATGCCTTCGCGAGGAGCCTCCCTACACCCGCCCTGTCACTGAAACAAAAGCGCAGGGAGGAGGGAGGTGGAAGAGGAGGCGGGAGGAAGGTTTAGAAAGAGGATGGGGAGAGCGCTAAGAAGGAGCTGAGCGGGAGGGTCGGGGTGGGGAGGAGAGACGGGGCCAGGGACCCGGCTCCGGCACCGCGCCGCCGGTCGCTTACATGCCCAGGTCGCTGTAGGTGTTGAAGAACTCCATCTGGTTGCACGCCTGGATCCAGCCCACCACCCAGGTCTCGTGGCGGGGGATGGGGGGCATGACCACGCGGGCCGAGGCTTTGAAGTAGGGGGTCTTGTAGCGCAGGACGATGGGCGAGGTCTCCTCGATGCGCGTGGGGCACTGGTCGATGGTGGCGCACACATCGTACACCACGATGTTCTCGCGCCGGATCCGCGCCTTGCAGGTGATGCTTTGGATACAGCCCATCCTGCCGCCCGGCGCCGGCGCGGCGCGGCGTGGGGCAGCGCGGGGGCCCGCGCGGGCAGCCGGGGGCGCCCGTCACGCCGGCATGGCGACGCGCCGCCCGCTCCCGGTCCGGCTCAGCTCGCGCCTGGGAGCGGGGAGCCGCCGCCGGGCATCCTCCGGGGAAGCCCCCTCCTCCGGCCGCCGCGCGGGGGCCCCGACGCCCGCCCGCCGGCCCCCGCCCACGCCCGCCCCCTCTCTCCGGCAGGGCGCGCGGAGCGTGCGCTCCTAGGAGGCGGCGGGCGCCCCCGCCGAGGGCAGGGGGGGGAGCGGCGCTGCGCGGAGCGGTGCCCACCCGGGGCCGGAGCCCCCCGCCCCTCGCCGGAGAGGAGGAGGAGGAGGCGGCGGCGGCGGCGGCGGCATGGAGCCGGGGGAGGGCGGCGGCGGCGGCGGCGGCGGCGGCGGCAGCGGCGGCGGCAGCGCCCGGTCTGTCTGCCTCCGCGGCGGCAGCAGCAGCAGCAGCAGCCGCCGCCGCCGCCGCCGCTGCATGAACCTCTGCACCGCGGCTGCCCCCCGCGTGCAGCGCACCCAGCGGCGGGCGAGCGGGCGGCCCGAGCGGCAGGCGGAGGCGGCGGCGGCGGCGGCGGCGGCGGCGGCGGAGACCCGCGCGGCCGCCGGCCCCGCCCCGCACTCCCCTGCCCGGCCGCTGGGGGCTGGGGGGCGCCAGGGGGCTGCGACCGCGGGTGGAGGGCGCCTCGCGCGGGGCGGCCCGGGACGTGATCCGCGGAGGAGCCTGGCTGTACGCCATGAGTTTTGTCCCTCTCCGGCTGCCGTCCGGGTGGCGGGGGGGGGGGGGGGGCGGCGGTGATGTGTAGGGTGGGGGGTGTTTAAAGGGCCGCGGGCCCGGGGTGGGGCCCTGCACGTGGGGCCGGCGCGGGGCGGGGCTGCGGGAGGTGGCGCCCGGGTGGGCGTGGGGGCTGGGGGGTCGGGCCGGGCCCGGGTGGGGCAGAGGAGGGCGCCGCGCTCCCGAGCCTGGTGGGAAGCCGGCGGTGACGGTCTGGGGCAGCCGAGGGGCAGGGGAGCAGCTGTATCCCGGGCTGGTGGGGTGTTTGTAACGCGGTCTGTAAGATCGGAGTTGGGCTGGAGCTCCCCGAGGACCCTACCTTGAGGAGGCCTCCCGGAGTGGCTCGAAAGGCGGTGGATTTACTACGGCTTTGCCCGACTGGGTTTGCTCTGGAAGCTTTTCTTTCCACCACCCTGTGTAGGGAGGGCGCCCAGAGAAACCTTCCGTGCCCCAACACCACGTCACCAAAATGCCGGGAGTTTTTGGTTGTAGCGCGAGCTGAGCTTTTTACTCATCGCCTGCCTTCGTCCAAATCTTTTCCTTCTTAGAAAATGCTCTTTCAACAAAATCCCACACACTGGGGAATTAGAGCAGTGGTGGACTTACCCTAACTAAACACCGCGTTTTGAATGTAGCTGCATCCTAGAGACAGGTTGTGCCTAGCACGACCATCTAGCTGGATTAGAGTGCTTAGCGGCCTTCCCGAGGTTACCCAAGGTAACCTGTGACCTGCTAAGTACAAGGGGAACTTGAGAACGTATTTGGAACCGGGCTGGATTTAAATAGTAACTGCTTAATGATACAAGTCCGGGACACCGGTGTGTAGTAAGCCATCTACCTGATGGAAAGCCTGGAATCTCAGGGGCCCGTTCTTGTCTTTGCTTCTCCAGAGCCCAGCACGAACGGGCTGACCTGACAGTTGTCTGTGAATGAATGAAGGCGTAAACAAAGAACAGCCTCACCCTAATTGTCCTGTGGAAACCGCCACCACGGATATTGGACACCGTGTGCAGTCGGACCCAAGTCGTGCATCTGACATTGTGGTCTCGTGTGCCAAACGGAAAACAATATTTAGCAAATGCTGTTGCTCTTACGGGGCATCTTTTTTACATTTAAAAGCCAATAGCTTCCCTTTACGTATTTCTTCTGTGACCATTGAACATTTGCAGGATCCGGTGCCCAAGTGTGAAACACTCACCTGGGATGATGGTCTTTATTAGCCAGGACAGATGTGATGAGTAAAAGTCAGTTGAGATCCAAAAGCATTCTTCATCCTTGTTTTAACTTTTCTGGCGCCTTGATTCACTTTATGGTTACCAAAAGAGCAGTTTTTGCCCTTTGATGACGTGCTTCTGTCATTTTCCCACGTAGCTACAGATCTCAATCACTGGTCCTTTCATTCAGGAAACACTGACAGACTTCCTGGCAGGAGCCAAGCATTGTGCTAAGTGCTAGGATTCAAAGATGAGCGGGAGCCCATGGGTCACCGAAGATAAACCTGCTAGCAAGTTGTTAGTGGAAACTGCGACACGTGCTTTTAATAGTGGCGTGTGTCCTGTGCTGGGGGGAGCCCAGATAGGATGGCCACTGAGAGATGTACAGGAGGCTCTCTTGGAGTAGTGGCATTTGAATCGGATCCTGAAGATAGTGATAGAGCTCTCCGAGAGGAGGAGTTTTCAGGCAGCGTAGGGCAAGACTTGGGCAAATCCAAAATGCGTTGAGGTATGAAAGAACACAGCATGTTCAGGGAGATAAACAGTTCCCAGTCAAAGCGTTTTTCAGGGTTATGTGCAGACCATGGGCATCTGAGTCACTGGCCAGGAACTGCTTATTGACAGGACCCTATCTTGATCTTAAGTGGAAGCCA
Source organism: Panthera tigris (assembly GCF_018350195.1). NCBI lineage: Eukaryota > Metazoa > Chordata > Mammalia > Carnivora > Felidae > Panthera > Panthera tigris. The sequence continues at coordinate 59,929,150 of NC_056678.1, read as the reverse complement.
TTGAGTGCAAAATTTGCATTTTGAGAAAAATTACTCTATCCTTTTGGAGGATAGGGCAAGGACAGTTTAGAGGCAGGGTGTCAGGGTATTGTGATGACAGATGATTTGGCCCTGAGCTAGGGCAGTGCCATGGGGCCAGAAGAGGCCTGGCTGCATTTGAGAGTCATTTAAGAGGTAAAATCGATTTACTTGGTAACTGATTAGATGTTGGAGAGAGAGTCTGGCCAACTCCGAATTTCCTGGCTTCAGCAATAAATACATTAGATCCTAATAGAACAAGAAGACAGAATTGAAAGCAGATTGAGGTTGTATATCGTCATGCTAAGTTTGAGGTACTTGGAGGGTATTTTGGGGAAGGGGCCAGAGTCTGAGTTTCCATGGTTATTAGGTTCCAGGAAATAGACCAAGAGAAAAGCACTCACTTGGGGGGAATTTAGTTACTCTTTGTTGGCTTGAGTTACTTGTCAGGCTGCAATTTTGTGGACAATATCATCTTCTGGTAGCACAAGCTAAACCTTCATAAACAGGGCAGAGCAGTGGTAACCTTCTCCAAAGTCTAGGGAAGGCATGTAAAGGAGAGTATACCTTCTTTCCAAACTACAAATGAGGCCTCGTGATATCCAGCAGAGTGCCAGTAAAATACAACTCATTATTCACAGACCTGGACCCCTGACATTCTCAAAGAGTTCATCCATGACCTTCATGAGTCTCCAAAATCATGAATGTCACCATGACTTATCATTTCCACTACAAAAAGCAGCAAAGTGTGAAAAATGCAAGGGATCCTTTTAGACTCTTAATGGTTCTATAAATATGGGACCAAGGTAATTTCTAAAGCGACTTAAGTAAATTTTGCCATTAAAATAAACTCCTTACTTCATTAGCTCTGTACCTTATTAACTCCATATATTAACTCCATATTTCCCTGGCTCTGCAAAGGAAAAAAAAAAAAGTCACAATAGAATTACTACACAGATGTCAAGGAGAAGAGAAGGGCTAAGTTGTGCCAGGACATGAATGCCAGGTGTTGGGCGTGGTCCATTCACGAGCTAAGTGGCTGGCAAGTCCTCTCTGGCCTTGTACCAGGCCATTCAGGTTTGTGGCCCAACAATTGCCTCATGACAGGGACCTTTCGGATCACTCAGCGGAGACTATTTTCATCCACAAATATTCAGTCTTCAAGTGCCAACCAACCACTCCATGTAGCACGAGGGCAAATCCTCAGAAGCACCATAATGTCTCTGTGCTGTTCTTCCAAGTTCCTCTTTCTCTCTTGGCCCGGTGAGTGTCCCCGCCCCTTTAGCATCAGCTCCCTGCCTCTCTTAGCACCTTCCTCGCTGTTCCGGGAGGTGGATCACTCGCACCGATCTCCTTCAATAAGCTCTTCACCCCTCTAGAGAGTGTACCATCATGCCCGGTGGCCCAGCCTTGTGCCTGCCACCCAGGAGCTGCTCAGTAAATGTTAGAATGTTTGAAATTATCTTTTTAGGATGATAAAACATTGTTTCCCATAACCTAACTATGAGCTTTGTCTCCTTACCTCCAGCAAGCATAAATTTTGACCCTAATTCTTTCTGCACGGTCCTTCTTTGCCATCCCGCTCATTCCTCCCAACGTGCCTCCTTGGTGTTCAGTGATGCCCTTTGTCTCTGAGCAGTACACCATCTCCAGGGGTATCCATTCCATTCTAGGCACCAAGAAAGGGAAAAACTTCAATGACGAGACCTTGATGACAATCATTCCTTGTGAATAACCTCATTCGAGTTTATTCTCGGGGCACAGCACAAATGCTCCTTTGTACGTCCTGCTTTTGATGGTCTCGTGCATGACAGAGACCCTCAGTTCGCCAAGTTCAAGCCCCAGAGCACACTCCCCAGGATGCTGGCCTCTGCACCTCCTTTGCAGTCCATTCCCTCAGCCTCTGCTGACCCCACGCTCAGGCTTTCCAGAGGCAGGGCGATCTCTGACTTTATTTTTTCCTATTGGTGGTCAAGTGTGCTTTTTAGAAACTCTGGGTTACCAGGGCCTATTTTCTATTTGACCTTGGCAAGGGTTTTCAGAAACTGTAGAACAGACTACCACATATTGTTGAGGAGTTGCCTCTGGAGCTGGTAAAAATGGACGTGGATTTCTACCTAGCTTCGATGCCCTGAAGACAGGCAAGAGGGCAAATGAATCCTCAAGCCCTAAGAGTTCAGGGTTAAAGAGACGACTCTGCTCTTTGGCTGTGAGCAACCTCCTACCACCAGTTCAAGTCAGAGTAATCGATTTCTCTTCCAGGCCACACTAGGCTCAACCTGAAGTGGACCGTGGCCATAGACTCTTTGCAGAAGGCATTCGGCCCCAAGATATGGCAACTGCTTCACGTGGCCGGTAACAGTCAAGCCTTTCCTACCAGCCTCACATTACCTTGGGCTACAAAGACTGTGAAGAAGGATGCTGTAGTTCCCCAGCTGTCCTGTTGAAGGGCACTCATACCTGTCTCTGTCACGTTCAGAGTCCTTTTCCCAATTCTTACCTGTAGGGTTTAACTCTCTCCCCTTCTTTTAATCCCACAATTCTGCAATCATGATTGCCCTCCCAGCTTCTCTGACTCCTCTTGCTTCCCCACCACCCCACCACCCCAAGTGTCTCTCCTCACCCTACCTGAACTCCCTCGGGGCATTTACCCATGCTATTGGCTGTATTATTTTCCATGGATGTCTCCCAAGTTGGTGCCTCCAGCCTAAGCATTTCCTCAATTCAAGGCCAGCACATCCATCTGACCACTAGATGTTTCCATTTAGAAGTACTGCCATCTTCTTCATTTCAGTGAATTGACACCTTTCTCCCTGCAAGCCAGTGTCTCCTCCTGACTACCCCATTTCTGCCTGAAGGTTCCTCTGTCTCTGTCTTGGCCACTCATTATTCACACACCAAGGGGGAACAAATTCTGGGGAGCCTGGGTGGCTCAGTCAGTTGAGTGCCCCACTTTGGCTCAGGTCATGATCTGGTGGTTCATGGGTTTGAACCCGCATTGGGCTCCACACTGGGCTTCTCACTCCCTCCTCTTTCTCCGGCCCTCCCTCACTGGTGCTTTCTCGCTCTCTCAAAATAAATAAATAAACTTAAAAATAAAAGTAAACTTGAAAAACAACCCTCATGACTCTCCCTATCGTAGAAACTTTCAGCGTCTTCTTGTTACCATCAGATTCACCACAAATCTCGCCGGTTGGTGTTGAAGTGCTCCAGGAGGGCACCTCAGGCAGCCTTTCTAGCTGTCTTTCCCTCTGCTTCCAACAGACCCTGGGCCTTGGCCTGAGCGGACAACTCACCATTCCCTCCACAGGCCTCCACCCTCTCCACTTCTCTGTTTTTGTTTAAGCTCAGTCCAAATCCGCGCCCCCCCCCCACCCATGACAATGATAATGATGGCAACCATGTATGTGTAAATGGTTCCTTACATGAGTCTGTGAGGTGCTACTCTTACCTCCTTTGCCAATGGTGGTACAAAGAGAATGAGGGACTAGCTCAAGGTCACGTTGGTAAGTGGCTGGGCCAACACTCAGATCTCCGTCTGCCCACGCACTGTGACCCCTCTGACTCATCAAAACTGTGAGCACTTCAGTCAGAAATGATCCTTTTCACTCCTGGACTCCTACTCACAACATACACTGGACACTGAGTAAGTGACACATGAATGAGTAGAATAACAGGATTTTATAATGGCTTCATAGAAAGAGCAAAGGAGAAGGAAGAGTCGAGGATAAATGTAAGATTTTTAGGCTAATCACTTAGAATGATAATACTGTTTTCTAAGTGAATCACATGAAAAGAGGAAGAGAGTTTGGTGGGTTGGGGGCTCTCAACAGGATATCCATGTATTCAAGTAGGGAAGTCACTGATGGAACCATCTTGTTTGAGTTGCCATTTTAGAAAGTATAGCTTTAGTGAAATTCCTTCTTTCTCTCATTTCACCCTCCTTCCCTTTTTCTCCCTTCCCTTTCTGCCTTTACTTTCTTCCAGAAATATCATCGAGCCTTTTCTTAATATTACGATGCTGCTTGGAGACAGTGAGGCATATGAGATACTCCATCCTATTCCATGAATACATTTTCATCATCTTGAGTTTGTGTCTCACATTTAATTCGACTTGGTGTCCTCAGTTGTAAGCACAGTGCTTGGTACATTGTAAATGCTCAAGTGATGCTGAGTAACAGCCTGGTGAGGAGGAAGAGAAAGGACATTTCAGGTTGAGACCAGTGCCTCTCAAATTATACATACAGACCACCTGAGGATCTTGATGAAATGCAGATTCTGATTCAGTAGATCTGGGTGGGCCTGAGACACCGCACCTGTGGTGAGTTTCTAAGTTCTCGTTACTTGAACTGTGGTCTGAGGACTAGCTGCATTGGCATCCAAGTTCACGAAGCATGAGCATGATAGAGAGGATGGTGTGTAGGGGGCCGAGCAAAGTTTAGCGTGGCAGGACATAGCACATGGGGATGTGGGTAGGGGCGTTGAGGAAGTCAGAAAGGGAAGCTGGGACCAGGGTGTGCAGCTCCCAGGGTCTACATGAGGCCAGGAGAGGTACGGTGCAAAGCTAATGCAGTCGAGTCAGACATACCTGGGTTCTAACCTCAGTTTGGACGAGAACTAGGTGTATACTTTCAATGTCCCTTAGCTTCATTTTCTGTGTCTATCAAATGAGAATAAGCAGAAGACAATGTCTACTTCATAGGGGTGCTGTGAACATTAATTAAATGTAAATCTCCTGGGGTGCTTGGGTGGCTCAGTTGGTTAAGCATCTGACTCTTGGTTTCAGCTCAGCTCACGATCTCACAGTTCGTGAGTTCGAACCCTGCATCGGGATCTGCACAGACGGCCCGGACCCTGCTTGGGATTCTTGGTATCCCTCTCTGTCTGCCCCCCTCTCTCTTTCTGAATATAAATAAATAAACATTTTTAAAAATTAAAAAATGTAAATCTCCTTAATGCCATGCCCAGGGCATGGTAGGTGTTCAGCAAATGGCAGTGAGCATCACCACCGTTATAGAGGATGCCAGAGTCAACCGGGGCAGACAGATAAAACACAGTCCCTGCCTGTGGGAACTTCCAGGCAAGATGATCATCAGTGTGGCTGGGTCTCCTGGCTATAGCCTCTCGTGTTCTGTTTTGGTTTTACAACTGGAGGCGATGGGCTGTAAACTGGTTACACAGCTTGAGGCCTCAGGCGGGATTGCCACTTGCCGGTAGACCCAGGTCAGTGAACACTCAGCAAAAGGCAGTCACCTCTGGATTTGCTTTGGCCTCAGTCACCTTTCTTCTAGACGCCTTTCCTTCTTCTCCCTTCTTACCTCACCACCGGGTTATCCTGCCAAGGCACCCGCTCATCTTGGATGAGGTGTGTTTCATTGTGATTCCTCTGCGTGGGTGAGAGAGTGGGGTTGCGATCTAGGGTGCAGGGACGACGTTTCAACGCCAGTGTGTATGCACAGGTGCTCTTTCGCACCAGGGCTGGCTGCTCTCTGGCTCTCGCGCGGTGTGGAGGACAGAGCCACCGCTTGTCCGCAAGTTCACTGCTGCCCTTCGTCTGTCTCCACCACCACCATCCCATCTGCATCGTCTAGAGCACTGGTCTCCAAACTCATCTCCACTGGAGCAGAGAAAGAAAATAATAGCATTTCTGTTTTCTGCTTTTCCTGTTAAAATCTCTATTTTTGTGTATGTTGTATTAAAGAATGTATCAGTATTTGGTGCTCACATAAGTCATTTATAAATAAGTAAACAAGCAAGCCTACTTGGCAACGATTGATCGAGACCATTGCAACTTCTTCTAGCTGGCTTCCTGGTCTCAATCTCTTCTTTTACATTACACTGAGAATTCTCTTTCTGAAACACTCTGGTCACTGTTTACTGGCCTGTCTGAAGCCATTCATTCATTCATTTATTGTTTCATTCATTCATTCATTTATTGTTTCATTCATTCATTTATGCATTCACTCATGTGCTGAGCAAATGCCATCTGTCAGGCATCGTATGCGGGAGCTATAAAGGTACCATGATGTTATGCTTCTCCGCGAGACGAAGAAGACTTTGAAGTCTGGCCCCTTCCCACCCCACCGCATAACCTCCCGGCTCCCCCCTCACACAGAGCCACATTGAGGCCCACACGGTTTCCATCCCATGTTCTTTTCACTATCACATCCCACAAACAGGCCAGCTCCATGAGGCAGGGCTCTTTGCCTTTTTGTTCACTGATGGATCCCAAATGCTTAGCATGGTACCTGGACTACAGTAGGCACCTAATAAATATTTATCAAATGCACTTGCCTTTTCTCTTGTGCAGGTGCCACTCACACAGCCAACTCATCCCTCAGCGCTCAACCTAAATGCTCAACCCCTTCAGCAGTGCTTTTGGCCTCCCAGGCCCAGGGAAGGCTCAATATCGTGCATCTGTAAGGCCCCTGGACCTCTTCCTCACAGCCCTTATCACGATAGCCATTAATTAATCATTTCTGTGATCATTTAATTATGATCACTGTTCCTTGCTAGATTATAAGCTCCATTAGTGTGGGAACTTATTGCTGTTTGGGGTGGGAGAGAGATCCCCGAACTCTGCCTTGGTTTCCGAATCCTGTCCCTTGCTCGCAGACTTCCATCAGACGGCCTGCCTTGTCACTGCTCCTGGAACTGGCCTGGCTCCGCCCCCTGCTGGGATGCATCCGTCACTCTGGTGCGGAGGCCAGGCCTTCCTGACACCGAGCTGTACTCATGGGACCAGACACATTTCTCTGAGCACCTGCTTTGGGATTTTCATGTTAAGCTCCAAGTCCCACCCCTCCTGGATTGCACCAACCAGTTTGTGGTGTGGACATGCGTCTGGAGATACAGCAGGAGGTTGTGAGGAGCTTATGTGTGGATCCCCGGGGACTGATTGCAAAAGGAGCTCTAGTGTGTGCTGTATTTACTCAGAAAATTCAACCTGGGCCTCAGTCCAGGCTAAATAAATGCAACACGAGGGCACAAATCTTTGTGAGCATTTACCATCGGAATGAGTACTTATATTTATTACTGCTGGAAACTATTGATTTATGAATGGAAAGCAAGTCCAAATCACATTATAATAAAGGGAATGAGCAGTTTAGGAAGAAAACAATACCAAAAGGAAAGAGAAAGCCTGAGAATCCCTTTAAATTGGGTATTATGTTTACAGGAATAGAAACTAATTCTATCTGTATCACCCAGTAAGTACCACACACAGTGGAAGCAAAATAACATTAGTGTTTACACTTCCTGAGGCAGTTGGCAACACCCACAATCCTGTAGCAACAGACACAGGCATCTAGCAGGCCACACATCACAATTTCATTTCACAACCCCCCACCCCCATCCCCAGCCCCCGCCACAGAGCTGGGTGGAGAGGACCACACTGTTTCCCTAAAATGTTCGAAGTACAATTGATTGTATCTTAAAATAGGCCCATGGCCTGGCGCGGGGAGCTTTATTGGAAAGTTATGTCTCGGAGGCTTTGTGTCTTTCAGGTAATGGAAGATGGGAAGTGATATCAACTCGCTAACCTTGGGCAGGTCACAGAAAGCCTTTGAGCCTCAGTTTCCTTGTTTGTATTTGTAATTCAAAGAGACAATCTTCATGGCTCTCTCCAGATTTTGTCCTGGTTTTGTTCTGGGAAATACCTTGATAAACTGCTTGGGGTGGAAGATGAGAATTCCACGATGAGGAGCTTGAGACCTGGTAAAAAGATGTTAGGTGGTTCTCCCACAGAAATGAAAGTGAATTGGGGGGATGGGAAGAGAAGACAGGGAGGAGAGGGTGGATGGCCTACCAAGCGGGGAAGGGAGAACAGGGAAATCTAATATCCAGTTTTCAAAAGGTTTGTATTAATTTTCATGTAAAAGACCCTCTCTTCTGTGTCCCCAAATCTTTAACAAAGTCTTCTTTATTTACGAAGACTCTGTGTGTGTGTGTGTCTGTGTGTGCGTGCACGTAAATTAAAGAGTAAGGCTGAGTTCCACGTCTGGGGCGATTACAGGGCAGACAACTGTATGAGTTATTGTGGAGAGCAAGAGTTGAGAAGTGTCGTGAAGGCAGCGACAGAGGAGGCTTCGAGGGCACAAACCTCCTAGAACGGCAGAAATCTTGGAAAAGTGAATGGATTCTCTGAGGGCATGGGTTACGCATTTGAGCCAATGCAGTCCTTCCTTCTCAAGGAGAAGGGAAACCTGAGTATGCCAGGTCAAATGCAAAATGGTGCCAATAAATGAGACACCAGGGCAGAAATCTTTGAGAGCACTTACCATTGGAATAAGCCAGTGCTCCTATTCTTGCTGGAAACCGCCCTGCCCTGCTAATCTTAGGTGGTTGTTAAGGGTTGAAGAGTGTCATCAGTCAGAGAGTATGAAAAGCTTTGCCAGTGCCTGATATCATTATCACTACTACTATTTTAGAGGCTTTCAGCCCTCTCTGCGTGTGTCCCTAGACTTTGTGACTCAATTTCCAATCTGCAAAGCATGACACAAAGATTATTGTTTGTTCTTCTTGGTCGTTGAAGATCGAGAGCCATCCCTCAGGAGAGCACCTTTGTAAGCATGCTACGGCAGTAACCAAGATGAATGTAAAACTGAATAATTCTGCAGAGGTATAAGGAGATTACACAATTGTTTCCTCAAAGAGGAAGAAATTAAAATACCACATGAAACAGATGAAAAAATGATCGGTCGGAAGGAATTCAGCTCCTCTTTTAGACAGAGAGTAATGGGACCTGAAAAGGGGGGATATGAAGGAAATTCTCAAGGCAAGGAGTAGAGGTAAAAGCACAAGAGATTTTATGTACATTACCCAAGTTGCACGGGGACGTGTACACAACCGAGCAGAATACGTAAGGTTGAAGGTATATGAGCAGACTTGGTAGAAACCAAAAAACAGACTGGGGGGATCAGTGTGAGGAGGTATGTGTCACACGTAAATAGAGGGGTCACTCTCGGGCACATTAGACTGGCCAGAGACCCCCCCAACACTTCCAAGATGGAAGATGCCACGGCCGTGGAGCCAGTGGACTGTGTCTGGGTTATTAGGTGATTCCTAAGATGTAAAATGGGGAAGCCCACTGGGCTATTGGCTGTACCTACTTACATTCAATTCTTTTTTTTTTTTTTAAGTTTATTCATTTATTTTGAGAGAGAGAAAGAGGGAGAGAGGGGAGGGGGTTACCGGGGGGCAGAGCAGAAAGAGAGGGAGAGAGCTAGGGTCCTAAGCAGACCAAGCCCAATGCAGGGCTCGATCCCATGAACTGTGAGATCATGACCTAAGTCAAAATCAAGAGTGGACACTTAACCGACCGAGCTACGTAGACATCCCTATTTTCAACTCAAACGTATTCTCTTTCCCATTTTTGTTAGTGTTCTGACTGAGTGCTTTGGTAGAGGTGAGGGCAATGCCTAGAAGGTCTAGAGGTCAAGGGGCAGCCAGGGTTGCTACTAGGCTGGGGAAACCTTAGCCTGCAGTGGAAGTTATCCGGAGGGCAGGCAGTTCAGAACTCCAGATGGGATGCCTGCAGTCCAGCACAAAGACCCAATTGATTTTCACTTCCTTCAGGCAGGGGTGGGCAACTGTGGCATATGGGGTATCGTGAGCCACCTGGGAGTGGATCTCACTGCTCTGCCACTGTCTCACACCATAATGTTGGGTAACTATTTATTTCTCCTCAGCGTCAGTTTCCTCATGGAAAAGTAGGATTAATCCCATCTTCCTTATTGCCCTCAAAAAGAATATCGTATGTGTAAATGCTTCAGCATGCCAATTAGATGATGTAATTTTGAGTGGAAAGATGATGTGTTTCTTTCTGGACCGCTTCCAATCTCTGAGGCTCATTTCTTCCTTGTAGATTAGTTCCCTCTGTCCCGCAGAACACGAGACTGTATCTCAAGTGACTATCAACTACTCTCTCTTAAAGTGCCAATTGATCAGTAATTTATGAAGGGTCTCCCACATGGCAGGCGCTGTGCTAGGCATTGAAGATTCAAAGAAGAATTGGACACCATTTCTTGCTCTGATGGAACTCATAGTCTGGGAGGAAAGTAAGAATTATAAGAGAAGGTGAAATCCTGTAAGACAGGTCTCATTGGAGTGCTGCAGAGAGAGATAGGGAGATGGGGAAGAAGAGCCTGAGGCTGGAGGGAAAGGTTTCTCAGAGCACAAGCAGAGATCTGCTCTAGGATCTGCTCTAGGGTGAGTAAGTGTCCCCAGGAACAAGGCTAGGGAAGACAGTGTTCGCAGAGGAATGGCATGAGCAAAGGCATGAGCACATGGAGGTACTTTATATATTTAGGAAATGGAGAGAAGTCCGACGCAGACAAATTCTGAGTGAAGAGTGAAATGGGGTGGAAGATGACATAGGATGGGATGCTGGAGACCAAGTCTATCAAAGGGATTGGGAGCAGGTTGGAAAAGCAATGGAACATCGAACCGTAATAGCTTTCCTGGGTTAAGCCGTATCTGGTCATGAGGACTTATCTTCTTTATATGTTGTCAGAGTAGATTTGCTTAACTTTGCTAAGGACGTCTAGTGCTGATACTCTGTGGTTTACTGTAATGGCATTGTCTAGTTTTGATATCAAGATAACACGGGCTTCATAGGATGCATTGGAAGCATTCTCTGTTTGTACGACTTTTCTATTGCTGCTGAACTAATAAGCCCAGTTTTATTGGCTTAAAACAAGGAAAATTTGTGAATCTTTCAGTTCTGGAGGTCAGAAGTCTACAGTGAATCTTACTGGGCTAAAATCAACATGTTGGCAGGGCTGACTTCCTTCTGGGGGCTCTAGGGAGAGTCAGTGTCCTTGCCTTTTATGCTGCATTCTTTGGCTCACGGCCCCGCCTTCCTTCTTCAAAGCCATCAGTATAGCATCTTTCAATCCCTTATTTCAACTCTCCTGCCTCTCTCTTTCACTTGCAAGGACTCTTGTGATTACATTGGGCCCACTAGGATAATGCAGGGTAATCTCTCCATCTCAAGATTCGCAGTTTCGTCACATCTACAAAGTTCCTTTTGCCATGTGAGGTGACACATCTATTGGTTTCAGGGATTAGGACATGGGCATCTGTGGAAACCATTATTCTGCTTACCATACTCTTCTTTAATTTTTTGGAAGAGTTTGTGTAGAATTGGTATTATTTCTTCCTTAAATGTTTGGTAGAATTTTCCAGAGAAGTTTTCGGGGCCTGGGGTTTCTTCGTGGAAAGATTTTTGGTTACAAAATCCATCTTTAGTAGCTTTAAGACAGTTCAGGTTATCTACTTTTTGGTAGAGCTTTGGTAGATTATGCGTTTTAAGAAATTTGCAACATGTCATCTAAGTTGCTGAATTTGTTGGCACAAAGTCGTTTATAATACTCCTTGTTATCTTTTTTTCTCAAGCTTTTATTTAAATTCCAGTTAGTGAACATACACTGTAATATTAGTTTCAGGTGTACGATTTAGTAATTCATCACTTCCATACAATACCCAGTGCTCATCACAAGTGCCCTCCTTAACCCATCACCCTGCCCCCTTCCCCTGCGGCAACCCCCACTTTGGTCTCTAGTTAATAGTCTGTTTCCTGGTTTGCCTCTATTTTTTTTTTTTTAATTCTATAGGATCTGTTGTGATATCTACTCTTTCATTCTGATATTGGTCATTTGGGCCTTCTCTTTTTTTTAACTCATGATCAATGTGTGTAGAAGTTTATAAATTTTATTGACATTCTCAAAGAATTGGCTTTTGGTTTCCTTGATTTTGTCTACTGTTATTCTTTTTAAAATTTTATTGATTTAGACTGTTATAATGATTTCCTTTCTTCTTACACGAGGTTTAATTTAATTGTTTCTAATTTCTTAAGGTTATTGGTTTGAGGCCTTTCTTCTTTTCTAATATGTGTTTAATGCTATCCATTTTTCTCTTACTACTGTTTTCACTGTATCTCATAAACTTTGATATGTTGGGATTTGTCTTATTTCCATTCAAAATACTTTACATTGTCCCTCGTGATTTCTTCTTTGACCCATGGTTTACTTATAGGTGTGTTATTTAATTTACAAATAGGGAGTTCTAGGTTGATGGGTTTTTCTTTCAGTACTTTAAAGATGTTGCTATACTTTCTTCTGGTTTGCGTTGTTTCCAAAGACATATTTCTTGTTATTATCTTTGTTCCTCTGAGAGGAACTGAGCCACCCAGGCACCCCAAAAATCTGTCTGTTTTTAAGATTTTTGTTTTATCATGGGTTTTAAGCAATCTGATTATGATATACCTTGGTATACTTTTTTGACAATGTTTGCTCTTTTGAATTTCTTGGGTCTGTGTCTATACTTTTCATCAAATATGGAAAAAAGATCTCTTTGCTACTTCCTCAAATATTTTTCTCTACATCCTTTTCCTCTTTCCTTTTCCTCTCTTTTAGGGCCACCAATTACATATATGTTAGGCTGCTTGAAGTTATTCATATTTTGTGCACTTTTTCTGATGTTTTTTCACCATACAGCTTGTTTTGAATATTTCTAGGATTATTGCTATTGCTACTCACTAATCTTATCTTCTACTGTGTCTAATCTGCTCTTAATGCTAATACCTTCCATTGTATTTTTCCATCTTAGATGTTTTTCCCATCTGTAAAAGTTCGATTTGGATCTTTTAAAAATATCTTTCACATCTCTCTTTATCATGCTTATGATTTCCACTATCTTCTTTTTTTTCTTACATTTTATTTATTTTTGAGAGAGAGAGAGAGAGAGAGACAGAGCACAAGTGGGAGAGGGGCAGAGAGAGGGAGACACAGAATCCGAAGCAGGCTCCAGGCTCCGAGCTGTCCGCACAGAGCCTGATGCGGGGCTCGAACCCACAAACCGTGAGATCATTACCTGAGCTGAAGTCAGTTGCTTAACCAACTGAGCCACCCAGGCGCCCCATTTTCCACTATCTTCTTGAGTATATACAGTGTATTTACAATGTCTTTCCTTAATGATTCTTTCATCTGTACCATTTGTGGACCCGTTTCTATTGGTTGATTTTTTTTCCTCATGAGAGATCATACATATTTTCTTATTTGCATGTCTAATAACTTTTCATTGGATGCTAAGCACTTTGCATTTTATGCTTTTGGGTGCTGAATTTTTGGTACTCCCTTACAGGCTTTTGTGCGTTGTTTGGGATGCAGTTAAGAAAAACCAAACAAAACAATGTGGTCCTTTTGAGGCTTGCTTTGAACTTTGCTGAGCGATACCAGCCAATCTTTTGTTTGGAGGTAACCTGGCAATTCTCTTTTGAATACGCTTTCTGATACCTCAAATATTTCAGGTTTCTCCACTCTAATTGTTGCAAATGACTCCAGCTCTGTGTGAGCTTTGGGAATCGTTTCTCCTGGTCTTTTCTGGTGGGTCTTTCTTCTGCCTCAGCTAGTTTCCTCACATGTAAGCACTAATCAGTATTCACCCGAATATTCCAAAGGAACCTTCTGCAGATCTCTGCAGTTTTCTGTCTGTGCAGGTCTGTTTTCACTAATGCTTTGCTAAGGTGCACGTGAACTCTAGGTGCCTTGGGTTCCCCAGACTCCCAACTCCACCTCCCAACTCAGGAAGACTCTTTGCCTGGGTCTCCTCTCTCTGTTCTGTGTTCTGGAAACTCAGACATTAATCTGGGACACCATAGGGCTTCTTTTGTTTGTTCCTTCTCTCCCAGGGAACCCTGTCCTTTACTGCCTGTTGTCCAATGTCCGAAACCTGTCATTCCATACACTTAATCCAGGTTTTTTTTAGCTGTTTATTCCATCTTATTTGGAAGTGAAAGTAGATATAAAATAACTTAAAATGAGATTGCTTAAAGACTTGGCTTTGAAGAAGACTCAGATCCCAAATATTGGCACATGGTCATGAAAACCTGGCGCGTGGACACCTGCAGTGTGATAAGGAGCAAGGGACCAATCTCAATATGCCGAAAGTCTGCATAATTGGTTCCACTCTGCCTCAGATCAGAAGTCCACTCTCTACCCTTTTTTTTTTTTTTTTTTTTTGACATTTATTTATTTTTGAGACAGAGACAGAGCATGAACAGGGGAGGGGCAGAGAGAGAGGGAGACACAGAATCGGTAGCAGGCTCCGGGCTCTGAGCCATCAGCCCAGAGCCCGACGCAGGGCTCAAACTCACGGACCGTGAGATCATGACCTGAGCCGAAGTTGGACGCTTAGCTGACTGAGCCACGCAGGCGCCCCTCTCTACCCTTCTTAAAGCTCTACTGGAGCAAGATACAGAAGCCCCCGTTATCGCTGGGGGCTGGCGCATTGACCTTACCCTTAATTCTAGTGAACTCACTTGCCCTAATCTGCTGGAAGTTGCTGAAGGCAGCAGGCAGTGTTGGGCCTGGGCCCCTGGTCACAGTGGATTTGCCTGGCTTTCTTGAAGACCATTCCTGCCTGTGTTTCCAGGGAAACAGGCCATAACCCCATGGGGCCTCCTAACACCACAACACTGAAACTCAAGACTGAGAAGTGAAGCCATCCACCGAGGGCCTCACTTCTGCCCCTTGGGATCATGACTAACTCTGTGGCAGAGTTGTGATAAATGACTTTCTCTCCTTCCGGTAATTCAGCTCTCCTGGGTGGAGCGGCCCTGCTGGGGTAAGGAATGAGTCGGGCAGCCCCCTGGGCTGCAGGGGAACTGGCAGCTTGGATGGTTGAGTGTCCCTGAGCATTCCTCTTGGAAAAGACAGATTGAAACAGAGTTATCAGTAGGTTAAGCCTCTCCCGCAGGCTTAGAATCCTCATTTCAAAGACTAAATGGCCTAGAAGGTCCTTTTCTTATGTCTCCTTGGAACTCAGTACTTTTTCCTTCTGGTTTCATTTTTTTTTTTGAGGCAGTGTCCATAGAAACCAATGTCAAGTAGGTACAGCCAGGGTGGCCCTGCCCAAGAAGGCTCTTACCTCCCGGAATGACGAATGAAGGCCTCTTTCCCAGGACAAACTGCGATTGTTCCCATGAGGATGACAGGTTACCACAGTGATGACAAACATCAGATGTCATCTCTGTGCACTTTGCATAGAAGGCCCTGTGACTACAGGGCATGAGCATATGTGTGTCCAGTACGTCTGCTAAAGCAGCTGGGGTGCACAACACGGTCAGGACACACAGTAGGTGCCTAGACGTACTCACCGAATGAGGAAGCACAGAGAGTTCTATCGTTGTTATGGGCTTGGACACAGACACATTTGTGAGCCCGTCCTGGGTTCGCAGCACCAACAACGCGGCACACAAAACGGAAAATGACACCTCACGTGCCACAGGGAGTTTTCCAGCCTGGGGGGGTGGGGGTGGGGGGGAAGAAAAACTATAGTACAAAGTAGAAGTCTACCAAAGCAGTGATTCACAAGCCCCAGGAGGAAGAGATCACTTAATTCCAGCTTCTTCTTCCAAAGGTAGCCCTCTGGACCTAATGTTTGTCTGCTTCCTACTCACATGTTTTAAAAAATCCCTCTTACGTTTGGGGGATTTTCTGCAACACAAGCCGCCCCTCCCCAAGGGAAGAGCCTGGCCCTGGCTTTCCCAGACTGCCTTGCGGCCGGGCCTCGTTCATAGATGCAAGTTCTGAAGATCAGATACCCTGCCCGGAGACTTCAGTTAGGAAAACAGCGGACTGAGGAAGCAGACGCTGGAAACTGCTTTCTGTTGAGGGAGGCTATGGAGCACTTGGCTCCTGGGGGCAGCAGAGCTCGGCGCTTCCAGCGCCCAAGGTCAAGGGTGTGAACTGTGTGCTGCCACGGCTCCACCCCACCCCCCGCCCCGTGAGATCTCCTCAGAAAGCCATCCGCAGTGTGGTCCTCGTGTTGACTTTAGTCGTGGGGCCACCAGACCTGCCCTTCCAGCCCTCCTGGAGATTTTTCTGAGCTGCTCAGTATCTTTTAATAAGTTCTTTTCCTACTTACGTCAGCTGAAGGGGGGGTTCTGTTGTGTGTCCCTGGAACCCTGGCTGAAAAACCTAGAGCCAGCATTTCCTGCTCACGAGAATGCAAACAGGACTCACCTGTTCTGTCACTCAGGGACTACGGTCCTAACAGTAGCTGGGGCAGAGTGAGCGAGCGGGTCCTAAACTACCCTTGAAGGAGTGAGCACATATCTCACCTCTGGAAGCTTCCTTGCAATGTCTGCACCCCAAAGATACTGTTAAAAACGAAATTCAGCTGAGTAAATTAGAAGATCTAATTGGCTTTATTAAGCAATTCATGAATTGGGCAGCGTCCCATCCAGCAAGTAGAAAGATGCTTCTACAAAATAGAAGGTCTTTACAGGCAGGAGGGTGGGGCAGGAAGTTATCAGCTAAAGAGAGGGAGAGAGAGAGAGGGAGAGAGAGAGAGGAGAAGGATTGTTTCAGGCCCTGACATCTTCTTTTTGGGGGGTAAGGAAACATCAGAATTTCTTTTTTCTTTCTTCTTCTTCTTCTTTTTTTTGGGGGGGGGCTATGGATAAAATACAATTAAAAAATTTTTTTTAATTGAAGTTTGGTTGACACACAGCAGCAAGATTTTTTATTTTATTTTTTCACTAGGGCTAATCAGAAATTTTCTGATTAACTTTTAAAAGGTCACATCCCTGGGGAGGTCAAAACTGTAATTAAGTCTTGGTTTGCTTCTGTTGGGGCATATGACGCCATTCTGGGCTGGTTTCTTTCTTTCTTTCTTTCTTTCTTTTCTTTTTAAAATTATTTAATTAATTTATTTATTTTGAATATTTTTAAATGTTATTTAAACATTAAAATATTGAGAGAGAGAGACACACACACAGAGTGCAAGCAGGGGAGGGGCAGAGAGAGGGAGACACAGAATCCAAAGCAGGCTCCAGCCTCCAAGGTGTCACCACAGAGTCCACCTCGGGGCTGGAACCCATGAACCATGAGATCATGACCTGAGCTGAAGTCAGATGCTCAGCTGACTGAGCCACCCAGGCGCCCCTCTTTTTTTTTTTTTTAAAAACAAACAATACTGGGAACGAAGCCCTTCTTCCCGCATCACCCACTTTGGGTTAGTATAGCTGGATGTACAAGCTGGAGATGTGTGGTTGTCCCAGACCCTTCCTCTGTCTCATCTCCCAGTGACAAACTTTTAGAATCTGACCTTGCTGTTATTGCTTAAATCACTGTGCCTCTCTCCGTCTCCACCGCTGCTTTCCCAGCTTGGATCTTCATCCACTATTATTGTCTCCCCGTTCAGTTCCCTGCCTCCAGCCCCTTCACCTTTCAGACCACATTTAATCAAGTCAATCCTCCTCTCTAGGGTAAAACCCCTCAATGGCTCCCTATGACTGGTCGACTAATGCCCAAGCTCTCTTGTGATCTTGCCCCCAGAAGCCTGGTTTTAAACTCACTTTCTGCTACTCTCTCGTCACCTCCTATGTCTAGCCACCCACCAGTCTCCAAACACCAGGTGCTCATAACTGCATCTTCCATGCACTACTCTCTCTTCTTGAAATGTCCTTTGTCACATTATGCATTTGTCATACTCCTACTCATCCTTCAAGACTTAGTGAGAATGCCACCAACTTTGGGAAATGGTTTTTGCCATTTCCAGCAAAGTGTAGTGCTTCTTTTTTTGCGCTCCCCAATTGCCTTCTCCAGCCTTCTGATACAGCACTTACCACATTGCTGTGGTTATTGACTTAACATGTGTATCCTCCCACTAAATGGTGAGGAGTGACGGGTAGGGCTGGACTCCTCTGTTCATCTCTGCATCTTCAGGGCCAAGGACGATGCCTGGCACTTAGTAGCTACTCAGTTGAGCTTGTGAACTAACTAACTAAGTAACTAAAATAAAGCTATTGCAGGAAAGAACATTGAAAATTATCTAAAACATTGGCAACCTGTATTCTCAAATAGAGGTTGTTATTCGAGTCGTAAGATTCTAGTGACTCCGGCCACCACCATTGCCTCTCCAGCGGGCTATATGCATGTTCCAAGGGGAATCCTTCTGCACAGGCAGCCTAAAGACAGACCGAGGAAAGTAAGTGAAGCACCTGCTAATTTACAAGTACCTAGGTATTCGGAATAGTAATTAACACAAAGCTCACTAATAGTTAGGCAGTAATTAATAGCTAAATGTTGGCATTTAGCAAAATGATGTTTTTCCCTTTTTCTACCCAAGCAATGATTTTAAGTTGAGGATGCTGAAAATGGCTTGAAATGGGAGGAAATCATTCCAGACACCACGTGTATTTAAAAGGCAGTGCAACTTGTGGGCGTCCTTCAGTGCTATCAACCACAATGGCAAGTGCGAGCATTTACCGAGCCCCCGCCAGCCAAGGCAGAGGTGTAGGGCTGAAGGCAGGCCCGCTTTCTCAAAAACCTCTCCTATGAGAACAAATTACACTTGCAAAGCAAATGAATTTAGAGGGAGGTAAGGTTATCATTCACAACCCAGAAAGACCCTTTGTTACACAAAAGGGTCTCCCACAGGGCTCCTTTTAATAGGGAACTCCTGGAAACACTTAAAACATCATTGAGTTTATAAAGAATCAATTAAGAACAAATTCTTTCCTAAACCATTCTGTTGCACAATGGGGGTGGGTGTAGCTGCCTTTAGAATTGCTGCCCCAACCTTTGCCTTGCCGTCAGCCTTTGTCAGCAACCAAGAGGCAGCAACATTGTGTAAAGGAAAATGCACAGATGGGTTCAGGCCACCTGGGCTTGAGCCTGGCTTCTGACCATGCTAACTCAGCCTCAGTGTTCTCATTTGCAACCGGGGCCAACACTCTTGGGGTCAAGGAGTGGAAGAGAAAATGAGTGGAAATGGCCCATGATATAGGGAATTGCTGTGAGAAGTAAGGGAGATGACTCATTTTCAGAAATACCAAATAAAAGCTGTGCTGTCTGGTTAGCAGTAAGTTTACAACCTATTGGAAATATGTACAACCCTTCACCCCCACAGAGGTATCCCAAACCCTTAGACACTTCACTTCCTGGTTCTTCTCCACCCCTCCCACCCCCCCTACCCCCCTACCACCCCTCCATTTTCCAGGCTTGTTTCCCCAGGCTTTGCAATGAGCATGGCCAAAGAACAAAGGGAGGAGGGACTGAAAGTCTCTGGGTCACCTCAGGGAATGTACATTTATTCCAATCAGACTACTTTTTGCCTTATGTGGTCATAGGGGACTTCCACGTCAGGCTACAACCTCTGTAGTGCTCAGCCAATGAGGAACCAGGGGAGGGACTTGCACGCTAGGCGATAAACTGTCTGCTGTAACTGCCCCGAGTGTGCCTGTTTATCAGACACCAGCTCTTGCAAGAAGATTGATTAAAGCCTCGCTTCACTGTTCCCTCCTTTGATTGGGTCGGTGGACTTATTTCCAACATTGCTCACTCCAGTATTGTTTTGCTAGGGCTACAGTAACACAAAGTACCACAGCCTGAGGGTCTTAAACAACACAGATGTATCATCTTAGTTCTGGAGACCAGAAGTCTGAGATCAAGGTGTTGGTGGAGTTGGTTCCCTCTGAAGGCTGTTCCATGCCTTGCTCCTAGTTTCCAGTGGCTGGATGGCAATCTTTAGGGTTCCTTAGCTTCCGCTGATTCACCACGACCTCTGCTTTGTCATCACAAGTCCGTTCTTTCTCTGTGCAGACCCCATCTCAACTAATTACATCTGCAATGACGCGATTTGCAAATAGGTCACATTCTGTGGTCCTGGAGAGTTAGAATTTTAACATATGAATTTTGAGGGGACACAATGCAACCCATAACTCAATAACAAGTTGTTGTTCTGGCCTTAAGTCACTGAGATGACAGACAAGCTGTGTTTTTTCTTGTTAGATATTTTGCCTCTCTTGGCTAGGATGTTGCCAAGTAAAAGACATTTTTATAGAAACAACAGCAAGCCACAAGGAGAAGATTTTGAACATAGAAATCAAGACAAAAGGAAACGTTTGCAGAGAGCAGACTGGGCGGCTGCTCCAGGAGCACTCTTCTTTCTCCTTCTAGACTCTTTCAGCCCTTCCTTCTCAGGAAAGGGAGTGCACTCATCAGGGATTTGGTCACATTCTCCTTGCCACTGACGAGTACGAGGGAGGTCTGGCACTCTATTCTTATCATGACTCACTTTTTACAGGAAGAAGATTTCTCACACCCAGCGGAACCATCCTTCTGTCAGATGGAGACGACTCTCTGCCTCCAGAGTTCTGCCAAACCAGCCACAGGAACAATGAATCGGTCATTTCCTCCCAAGCTTGGTTTCCAACAAACTCCAAAAAAAGCCAACCGATGCTGTTGCCCCACAGATTGTATTGCTATTGGATTGCTGGGGGTTTGGAGGTCAGAGCTGGAAAGTCAACAGCACACCTTTTTTTGTGTGTGCTCAGGTCTCCAAACAGTGATCTTTGGATATTGGGGTAGATTGATTGTGGTGATGACCACATTTGCTCCCACTTCCTGTATCCAGGCATTTGGTAGTGCCCTCCCCCCCCCAACTGTTGGCATAGCCACGTGTCTTAATTTGGCTAAAGAGACCACTTTGAAAAGTGCCCTCGCACTGAGGTGTCTCCTCTCGCTGCTCTTTTAACCTCTGCTGCTGCCACCAAACCATCAAGCTCAGGTTAGCCTGCTGGAGGAAGACATCGTGCGGAGCAGAGGTAAGCCATTGCAGCCAAGCCATCATGGATTACCCGGCTCCCAGGCGGCTCTACAGCTGAGCGCAGCTGTATGAATGCCCAGCTGATATTAGCAGAGTCTGGTCCAGGCTGGAAGAACCACTCAGTTGTGGGAGGCCCAAACTGCAGACTCTCCAAACCGTGAGCTAAAATAGTGTTTTTCTTTGCTTTTTTCTTTTGTTGTTGTAAGCCACTTGGTTTTGAAGTGGTTTGTTTTGTAGCAAAAGCTCCACAGCTATTTTTCCTGGAGTCTAGTACTACTGACGACATCGTGTGTGATGGGGTTTTAGGGACAGCTTCTTAACCAGCCAGGTGTAATTTGGGCAATCTGGAGTAGGAGGTAGGATCTGTTATCAGTCATGCTTCTGTGCCCTTTGGGACCACAGGCTTGGAGTCAAACTGGCCTTGATTCAAATTACAGCACTGTGTCTGTGTGGAGTAACAACTATAATAACATCACAATCTCGGTTGCTTCACATCATAAAGGTGCATTTCTTCCCCATGCTGCCGCTCATTTATATATTTATATATCAGGTGTCTCATACATCTGTGAGAATCTGCAGAGCTGATTGGGGCTGGCCAGTCAAAGATGGCTCGGTTGGGATGGTTTGTCTCTCCTCCGTGTGGCATCTCGTCCCCTGGCAGGCTAGCCTGTGGTTGATCACACTGGCATATATCCATGTAGAATAGGACCTGGGCTCCTTCCATCTAGCACCTCCTCTGAACCCTCCACTGGATCCTTGGTATCCAGCCAGGAGACAAGCAAAGAGAAAGAGCATGGGGTATGTAGTAGGACTTGTTTTAAGGGCCAGGGCTGAAAACGGCACAAACTATTTCCCCCCTTATTCCCTTGGCTGGAACTAGTCACATGGCCCCACCTAGCTGCAAGGGGGCTGGGATCATGATGCAGCAGAGTGCCAAAGAAAGAGAAAAGACAGGTATTGGTGAGTTCCCCAAGTCTGTCTCATGTAGCAACTCAGTAACTAGGTATTTGGGCAAGTTGTTTGACTTCTCTGATAGTCAAAGAGTCCCATGTGGGCTGTGCAACCTATGGAGAAGGTCTGTGCTCCAATATGTGTCTCTTCATTCTGTCTGTGGCCATTCATACTGGGGACTTGAGGAGGTTTAGTGCCACCTCCCTAGGTTATTGTTTTTCAGAATCAGGCTCTGTTTGGCATGCCAATGACAGAGCAGTGAGAATGGTCCACCCTTGGTGTAGGTAATAAGTTGATGCATTTTCCGTGGAGAATTTAAAAAAAAATTTTTTTTTAGTGCTTATTTATTTTCAAGAGAGAGAGACAGAGCACAAGTGGGGGAGGGGCATAGAGAGAAGGAGACACAGAATCCGAATCAGGCTCCAGGCCCTGAGCTGTCAGCACAGAGCCCAACATGGGCTTGAATCCACAAACCGCGAGATCATGACCGGAGCTGACGTCGGACGCGTACCCTACTGAGCCACTCAGGCGCCCCTGTGGAGAATTTTTTTAATTACAAAAAAGAATGGAAGTGGACCTGCTTTTTATTATCATCATATGCCAGCAATAATAATAACATTCTCCTTCCTAAACAACAATTGTTATCTGAGTGCTAAACAATCATGGCATTACCATTAAGACTTAATGATCTCCACAGCTACAATGGAGTCCTAATGCACAAGGTCCCAACCACACATTGTGGTTTTGAGCATACATTATAGAGGCATCTGGATTTCAGATCCATTTAAGCACATTTTCAAATGATCTCTCCAGCCACTGTGTTTCACTGTCTAAAACTTTTAAACACACATAAAAAGCTACAAGTGATCACATGGGGTGACAGAACAGAAGTAACTCCAGTTCTGTTTCGTCATCTTCATAAACATTGTTTATTTTTACTTTATGGCTTTAATGTAGGAATATCTAGTGCCACAGACATTGGAGGTACAAGCTGCTTCCCATGGGAGCTTGAACTATGCTGAACAACTACGAGCTTACTAGGAGTTCACCAAGTTCATTTCCAAGCAGGATACTGTATCTATTTAAAGGGCAAATGTCTTAGCCAGCTTGGGCTGCTATATTAAAGTATCGGAGACTGGGAGGCTTGAACAATAGACATTTATTTCTCATGGTTCTGGAGGGTACAAACCCAAGGTGAAGGTGATGACCATTTGGCTCTTGGTAAAGGCTCTTTTCCTGGCTTGCTGATGGCTACCTTCTTGCTACCTTATCACATGGCGGAGAATGGAACCTCTGATGTATCTTCCTTTTCATATAAGATTACTGCGCCCATCATGGGGGCTCTACCTTCATGCCCTCACCTAATCATCTCCCAAAAGCCCCACAACCTAATGCCATCACATAGGGGTTAGGGCTTCCACAAATGATTTTGAGGTGTGACACAGCATTCAGTCCCTAACAATAAGTAATGAAGTTGTACTACTTTGAAAATAATTTTGGGGCACCTGGGTGGCTCAGTCGGTTAAGGGTCCGACTTCAGCTTGGGTCATGATCTCATGGTTCGTGAGTTTGAGCTTCACATCGGGCTCTGTGCTGTCAGCTCAGAGCCTGGAGTCTGCTTCAGAGTCTGTGTCTCCGTCTCTTTCTCTCCCCCTTGCATGCTCATGCTCTGCCTCTCTCTGTTTCTCAAAAATAAATAAGTGTTAAAAAATTTTTTTAAAATAATTTGGGGGGAAGTTGGAAAATTATTTGCCTTGGGTTCAAATTCACTAGCTTAGTCAATGGCCCCTCCACAGAGCATTGGTCTTTGGTAGGCCTTCCTTGCTAGCACTCTACTCTCCAATGGGGTTCCTGCATCCACCTTGATGTGTTAGGATCTTCTTAGGAAGCAGTAACTGGAAAAGTCTTGAGAATTCCAGGTCTCAGATCCAGACATTAATTGTGGCCTGGGCCACACTGTTCACTGGCTGGTGGGGGCAAAGCCATGCTAATCCCAAGTGGGCCGAACACGGAACCTCCTGAATCCTCCTCTTTCTCACCCATCGTCTTTTTTGTTTCCTTTTAACAATCAACTGCCTCTAAAACAGCTGTGTTCAGTTGTTCTCTTGTCCAAATGAGTCCAAATCGGGATGGATCTGTTCTTCCCATACATGAACGATGCTTATTCCAATTGTCCTACATTCTTCCTTCTTTTTTTCTTTTTTTCTTTTCTATCATTAATTATTATTTTTATTATTATTAATGGCATCATTATTCTCCCAATCTCAGTAATCTTTGGCATGCTCTCTTTTATTTTCCATAGTTCACTAAGTTCTGTAATCAAATTCTCTCCTTTCCCATCTACCCTGGTTTGGATGCAGGTCAGCTTGAATCTGAGCCCATGCCTCATGGCTCCACCCACACACCCTGAAGCCTGTCTGCACTCCACTGCCAAATGAAACTTCCCAAACATTACTTCATCATGTCACTGGTCCCCCTATAATCTGCAATGGTTTCCTGTTGCGAATGCATCAAAACCATCTCCCCTCAGACCTGAGGATGCTCGAGCCAGTGTCAAACACACTAGAAAAAAATTTTTTAACGTTTATTTTGAGACAGAGAGAGACAGAGCATGAATGGGGGAGGGTCAGAGAGAGGGAGACACAGAATCCGAAACAGGCTCCAGGCTCTGAGCTGTCAGCACAGAGCCCGACGCGGGGCTTGAACTCATGGACCATGAAATCATGACCTGAGCCGAAGCCAGCCGCTTAACCGACTGAGCCACCCAGGCGCCCCACACTAAAATTTTTTAAATTAAACGTTTCACTTTCCAACTAAATATTTTTTCCTAAATCTTAATCGAAGCTTGATTTGGGGTGAGAGAGCATGTAAGCGAGACAAAGGAGACACCATTTTGCTCCATGCACAAGAAGGATGTGTTGACAGACGTCAGGGCTCAACAAATATTTCTTACATAGAGAAAAGAAACTTATGGATAGCACATGAAAAAATAACTTCCTCAGAGAGTATACTTTGCCCATATTCATCCACTGATGTTGTTTTAGTTGTCTATAGCTACGCTAATAAACTACTCTAAAGCTTAGTGGCTTAAAACAATCGTTTTATTACCTTTCGAATTTCTGTAGGTTGCTCTTTTGCTGGTCTCTCTTGGGCTCTCTCTTGCAGCTGTACTTAGATGGAGACTTGGCTGGGATGCTGGCAAAGCTGGGCCTCTTCCCTCCTTAAGTGGTCTTACCTCTCCCTTTCCACTTGACCTCTTCATGTCATCTCCCCATGTGGTCTTTCCAGGAGAACCAGACTTCTTATGTGGAAGTTCAAGGTTTCAAAAAATGAAATAGTGGAAGCTGCTAGACCTGTGAAACTAAGGCCCTACCTGGTACAGTGTCAGCTCTGTCATATTCTGTTAAATTGAGTCTCAGGGAAGCCCACCTTCAGTGAGGGAGGGGTCTACACAACGGTGTGATGCAGGGCGGTGGGTATCATTGGGAAATCATCTCTGGAGACTAGCTACCATACTCCGGCTTGTAATGATTCAGGTCCTTTCTAGATGAAAAATACACTTGCCCCTACAAATCCCAGTTCAACATGGCATCAGTTTAAGGCCCAAGATGTTGCCCACTAAATCAGGTGCCAGTATGGATGGGACTGCCCCCAGGGAGTCCCTATCACTTCTTCTGGTACAGAGAATAGCAAAAGATAGGTTATCTGTCCCCCGACCCCCCACCCATCATATAATAATGAAAGATATAGAAAAACTACAATTGATTCCCCTGTTCAAAAAGAAAAAGAAAGGGAGGAGACACAAGCAGTCCCTGATTTACAGCAATCCTGAAAAACCCAGCCTGGCACCTGTCCCAATTTCTCTGACTCGAGGCAGGGAATGTTCCTTGATTAAGGCACAGTTTTGCTTTTTAGGAATGGTTCTCCTCAGCTCCTGGTTTCATCCTTGGGGCTTTGGTTCTGAGTCATTCTTCCTTTTTCATAAGGATGGCCCGTGATTGTAGCTATGTGGCTCTAAGCCTGCTTCCTGCCTCCTTGGAAGTTGCAGACCCGGAGCGAGGGCAAGCTGGGGTGACTAGTCTGCAAAAACAGCCCCACTGAGCCACACCTCCTGTTCGTATCCTTCTGTGGTTCCTTCACTGCTGACTCTGGGCTTTAACCAATGACCCGCTTTAACCACTGGACTATGGCAGAAGGGACGCTGTGCCAGCTCTGGACCCAAGTCTTAAGGAGCCTTGGTAGCTTCTGCTTTTGTACTTTTGGAATCCCTGAGCTACTGACTGCCCTGCTTCAAAGACCACACGGAGAGTCCACATGGAGAGAGAGAGGCTTGAGACTACCCCAAGAGGGAGAGGAGCCTCCAGATAACCCCATGCCAAGTTGCCACCCGACTGCAAGCACACGAGAGAACCCAAGTGAGACCACAAGAACTTCCCAGCTAGCCTGGTCAACCTAGGGAGATGTGAGACATGAGAAAGTTGTTGTTTGAAGCCATTAAATTAGGGAGGTTTGTTATGTAGCAACAGATAAACAAAGCACACATGTTTACTTGCTGAAAGCTATTTTACCACCTTCTGTGCCTGATACTGTGTTGGGAACAGTGGATGCAAAATTAAGTAAAACACCGATTCTGAGCTCTATCTTATTTGTCAATGGAAAATCTTCAGAAATAGATATTTTAATTTTACACTTTAAAGGTAAAAGTTTTCTGCTTAATTAAAATAGACTTGCAGTGAATCCTTTTGTTAAAGAGGAATAATGATTCTGAGATTTCTCAGATTTTTCATTTTCTTCATGCCAGAGTTTTTACCTAGCAAAGCACACCTGAACTTTTTAAAAATTTCTTTTAATATTTATTTTTGAGAGAGCGAGAGAGAGCGAGAGAGAACATGCGCACAAGTGGGGGAGGGGCAGAGAAAGAAGGAGACACAGAATCTGAAGCAGGCTCCAGGCTCTGAGCTGTCAACACAGAGCCCGATGCGGGGCTCGAACTCACAAATCGTGAGATCATGACCTGAGCGGAGGTCGGACTCTTACCCAACTGAGCCACCCAGGTACCCACACCAGAACTTTTAATAATACAATTGAATTCAGCAAATATTTTCTGAGCACTTACTATGTGCTTCCTCTGTATATTTTTTAAAAACTGTGCTGCAATTCAGGTGCTGTTTTCTACCTGGCATCTATTGGACTGCATGCTGCTTATTGTCCTGAGTTACTTGGGGGTCCTGCTTTTGTCTGTTAACATGTATTCTTGTTACTCTTCTGCATCCCCTGGCTTTTTTCCTATTGCTTCAGCGGGAATCACGTTCAGTTGTTCAGTTTCTAAATGACCTAATTAGCAGTACTTTTCCATTCTTTCTTTAGAATTCTCAGTCTCCAGTTGGACGCCCTCCCGATTACTCGCTTTTCCTTTCTGAGTTTTACTCAACATCCTGCTAATGAGTTCACGTTCAACTCCTGAACCTCCATGGATTGCTGCCCGGGCATGTGGAGGCCTCCTTGCCTTAATTATTGGGGAAGAAAAAAAAAATCTCTTCTTGGTCTTTCCTTGCTAGACTCTGTTTGCTCTGAGTTTCCAGCTTCTTACCTCTTATATGTCTGTTTTTCACAGAAACAGAGACCGTAAAGGAGAGAGGAGCCCTGGAGATCATATAATTTTACAAATGAGCAAACTTTGGTCAGAGAGCCAAGTGACTTGTTCAAAGAACCACAACCAGTTCGTGGCAGAGCCAGGGGGAGAACCCATATGTCCAAACTAAGAAATCTGGGCTTCACTCATGCAGTGAAGTCCCTATCAAACCACATGAAATGGGTGCAAGCAGACTAATTGATGATTGATCGATCAGGTCTATTTATAATTAATTAATGGGTTTTAGTTACATCTCTATTCTTAGTTCTGGACTAAAACTGGGAGAAAATAAGAGGGAGAAAAAGCACAGTGGATTCACGAGCTGTAAAATGTACAGCAGTAATTTGTAATATATTTTTTTAGGGGTTAGGATTTTGATGAATGCTCTGAAGCCCCTCGCTAATTTATTCAGTAAATACGCATTGAGTGTCTCCTATGTGAACACGTGTATGCATGCAAGTACACATGTACACGTCTCACCACATCTTTCAAGGGGATGCTGCGCAAAATAGTGCCTAATATCCACGTCCATAGCGATGTATCACAGATTTGTTCCTTTTTTTGGAAACATGGACACATCAATTCCATATAGATACTTTATCTTCCTAATCACTCTCATGTCCCCAGTACCTAGAACCATCTGATTCTTGCATTTCATCGTGGGGGACCTCAAACTCAAATGCCACTGTGTGGGTCAAATAAAACCCGTTTACCAAATTCCTGGGCAGACCCTTGGCCCCACCACCCTGGTGTGCCATCAGCAGAGATGGCAGCATCCAAGCTCCCTGGCCACAAGATGCTCTCATTTCCTGACAATTCTGTAAATGAGTGCTCAGGGGCACTAGCTCTTGCTCACTGACCTCTGTGGAGTGGTTAAACACCCCATCCAGTGATTTGCCCAGCCAGTCTCCACTGGATGTCACTGAGAAAAATTAAAGTCCCTTACTAAAGGAAATGAATGGGGAAACATTCCTTATTCCCTTCTGCATTTGCAGAGATCCAAATGTGGGATTGTCTTGCTTTTATTAGTTCAAAATGTATTGGTGAGTCTACAAATGAAAATATAGTATTGGCCGTGCCACCCAATGAATGTGTTAGATGCCTGTTTCTATATGGGTCATGCTAACACAAATCTACATGTGGCATCTCAGATCTCAACGGTAAGTGTCTGGCATTAGCTCAAACTGTTCAGGTCAAGGTCCTCAACAATCTCCTCAACTTCAAATCTAATTGCCCGCTCTCATTTCTTGTTGTATTTCATTTGCTCATTTGTCAACTATTTGTAGAGTGCTTTCAAGGTGTCAGATATGTTTTAAGCACTGGAGATATTACATAGACATGGTCTGTTCTTTCAGGGAGCTTACTTTCTGTGAAGGTGAGGGAGACAACAGTCAAGTAAACACAGGAAAAAGTAGCATAGTTTCACATAGAAAGTAAGATGAGGACATAGGATAAGAATGAGTGAAGAAAGGCTTGACTGAAGAGTCATTTGAGTTGAGACCTGAATGGTGAGGAGCAGAGGGCAATGCAAATATGTAGGGGCAAAGGGTTCCACTCAGGGGAAACATCTGGTGCAAAAGCCCAGGAAAAAAAAAATGGATTCGAGGCTTCAAGAATCAGAAAGAAAATCTGTGACTGGAATATCTCGCTTGAGTTCTTTCCAGCATTTGGCCTCGTTTACAGTCTTGCCTCCATCTATTTATCTGCCGTGTTGCTGGTTCTCTCCAAGGTCCTGAAGAATAAGTCTGCCCCTTTTGGAGAGTTCATCTCCTGCTACAGTCTCATTTATTACCTCAATGTTGTACTCACCTGAGTACACTTCCTAACCTATGAATTCAGGTAATTATAAATGTTTATTTGTTCTATTTTTGAGAGAGAGAGAGAGAGAGCACAAACAGGGGGAGAGACAGAGAGAGAGAGGGAGACAAAATCTCAAGCAGGCTCTGCACTGCCAGCGTAGAGCCCAATGTGGGGCTCGGTCTCACAAACCCCTGGCATCATGACCTGAGCTGAGATCAGGAGTCAGAAGCTCAACAGACTGAGCCACCCAGGAACCTCTGAATTCAGGTAATTTTAAATGCATAGAAATGGGCAGAAGACTTACAGCATTTATGGCTTTCTTCTTTCTGGAACACAGAAACACTGCAGTAGTTCAGAAAGACAATGTCCTGAACTAAAGTGGTGGCTGAGGCGAAATCACTGGTACCTGAGAGCCTGTTAAGATGTATGTGTGTGGATGTGGATGTGTGCCATGGCAGTGAGGGGACTATGGAGTAAGAATGATTCCAAAGTGTTAGACTGGAGTCCCTGGGTAGATGGTGTTGCCATTCACTGAGATTCAGAAGAGAAGTGGATTCTGTTTTGGTGCAGATCAGGGTGAGTGGGCGGGTACAGGTAATGGAGGGTAAGACAGAGTTGAAAGAGGTTAAAAAAGGAGTTCCGCAATCTGAAACTGGGACTCCAGCAGAAGATCTCTTTCTGATATCTCAGATTGGAACTCCAAATAAATCTTGCCAAGTAAACATAATAAAAATGGGAATATGGTTCTATGCTGCTGTTGGACACTATTATAATTCTACATTGGGATTCAAGAATTTTATACATGGTCTAGAAACTTACCCACCAAGAATAGAATTGCTTTCATTAATGTCACAATGCTACAAGCCAAGCAAGTTAAAAGTTGAAAAAATTCCCTTAGAATTTCAGACCAGAGTTGTTTGCATCATTTTGATTTTCCTTCTGCCCAACAAAGTAGATTTTAGAAGGACAGTCACCGGTTTTTGAGAATTGGAGCATGGTGGCAGACATGGTCATCATTACGCATTAGCTAACGTTCATCAATCATCATAAAAATTTACGGGGCACTGACTATGCGTTAGATATTGTGCTGGGTGCTGGGGTTGCAAGGATGAATAAGATATGGCCCTTGCTCCAAATTATCAACAAATCACACCCGGGCTGATTTTCTTCTTCACACTAGTGATTCCCTTCCAAACTGACGGATACCGCCTTTTTAAATGGTCTGTTATGTGTCAAGACCATGTGGGACCAACTTGTGTTTACTCTTTTATTCCTAAAGCTAATTGCAAATCGCCACCTCACCAAAGAGTTCTGGGATGCCAAGAGATTCACTGTAGGTCACTTGGAAGGGGGAAGAAGTCTAGAAGGGGTCAAGACATGCTACAGTTATTTTTTTTAAGAGTTTGTATTACTAGGAAATAGTTTCCTTGGTTATTACCTATGAATCCTCTCACCTAGTTCTCTGATAAAGCAGCTTGTGGGCCTATGTTCTGGCATTTTGATGGAATGGGTTTATTTTCTCTACCTTGGACACCAGGTGTTACTTGCTAAAAACAGCAGAGGACTGAATCTCTTCCCTTACGGATCCTGGCAACTCTGCAGCAAATTTGGGCACCGAGCCTGCCCAGGCTCTGTTACATTTTGTGTCACACACCTCCTAATGGAAGTGTGTGTGTGTGTGTGTGTGTGTGTGTGTGTGTGTGTGTGTGTTTGGTTGGAGTGGGGGGATGGGGAGAAAAAGAGAGTGTGTTTTAGTGTTCCTACTTTCTTTTTTTTTAATGTTCGTTTATTTTTGACAGAGAGAGAGAGACAGAGCATGAGTGGGGGAGGGGCAGAGAGAGAGGGAGACACAGAATCTGAAGCAGGCTCCAGGCTTTGAGCTGTCAGCACAGAGCCCGACACGGGGCTCAAACTCACAGACTGCGAGATCATGACCTGAGCCAAAGTTGGACGCTTAACTGACTGAGCCACCCAGGTGCCCCTAGTGTTCCTACTTTCAAATGCAGATGGTGCACTCTGCCTTAGTTGTCTCACAACCAGTTATTCTGAAAGTAAAATCAGGTAAAATAGGACAATAAATATGACGGTACCTAGAAAAAAATGAGTTGTGACATGTTAAAACATTATTTGCTAATTTGTGGTATAAATGAGTATTACTCTACATTCCCATGGGAGATAGTATAGTCTAGTGGTTAAGGACATGGAGTCTTTGATTTGACCTTTGCTGGCTATGTGATCTTAGGCAAGTTATTTAATATCTTTGAGTAACTAAGACAATGAGTAACTAAGAGTAATATCTTGAGTAACTAAGAAATTGAGACCTCAATTTCTCTATTCATAAAATAAGGATAGTAACTTTATCTGCTTCATATGGTTACTATGAGGATTGCCTAACTTGTTATAGGTAAAGTGCTTACCCTAGTGTCTGACAGATGGAAAGTGTTTACTTAATCAAGTATGTGCTTTCTTTGTCCCTGCCATGCCCAAGGGGATCCAACACCTCTTTCCAAATGTATTTTTACAGAAACAACCACTTATATCCTCCCATGCCCTACTGAAAAGCCAAAACATTTGCAAAATGGAGAGACATCATGCACCCAACAGAACAAACTGTTAAAGGACCTGGATTTCAATCCTAATACTTTGGCCAGTTGGCCAAGGTGACCTTGGACACACTTTCTTATGGCAGTATTGGCATTTCTATAACATGCAGCTGAAGAAGATGAGGCCCCACCTCATTCCCCCAACAAAATAGAAATGCTCAAGTCTCTCCCACCGTTAAAACCAACCAACTAATCAATACCAAGCAAACATTTCATGAAAATATTTTCTCTTTGTGGTCATAGTCGAGCTCCTCTAAAGCTTGTCTGCATTAATTTCTCCCACATTTTCACCTGCATTCACTTCTTAACAAGGCTTGGCAATTTATCCTTGGCCTCTATCACTCTATTACACCCTCTCCTTGTTGACAAAAGCCAGTGGCCATCTTTCAATCTTGATCTTCCTTAACTTTTGGCCACAAAGAGAAGAAGGCGAATGACCTTCCCATGTGGGAAATACATTTTCAAGTTTGAGTCCAGGCATAGCAATTCTTGTTGCTGGAATCAAAATTGCCATTTAAAGGGACTTTGTTCTGCTGAAAACAACCCATATTCAGATACAAAATGTGAATTATTCAAGTAATCAAGGAAACTAGGTCTACTAAAATATCTTACGGTGACATCAGACACCAAAAGTGAAATCTGATGACAGGAGAATGATTAGAGCATAAAGCAATCTGTTGCTTAGTTCTGATGTGCAATGATGATGGTGAAGTAGGCACCTGCTGCCGTTTGCACTTGATGGGTCCTAATACATTTCAGTCCATTGTCTAATCATTCTACCCCTGTCCAATCAAGACATATTTGTACATGTCACATTCCACCATGACCTTCGTCTTTGCCAAGGAGCTGCTACAAAGATAGAGGCAAACTGTGAAATGTAGTCATTTGCATGCCAACAGACATTTTCAAGGTTTAATTTCACACACACGGGCAGGTGGATGCAGGCAATATTTTCGGTCAGGGGAACCTTTGGCAAACCCCCTGAAATCCACCATTCCTCCAGAGTTGACTGCATTTTAATGGGAGGTTTGGTGAAGCTGCTACTCTGAGCTGAGTCAGATCATCACGGAGAAAGTTTATCATTCTCCAAGGCTGTCAAGATGATTAAAGAGAGCTGTTGTGCAATAGGTCCCAAACGGCAGCATCAATGGAGTGGAATAAACACTGGACTGGGAATCAGGGGAACTGGTCTGGTCTGGTTCTGTGACTCTGAGCAAGCCTCTTTCATTCTCTCAGGCTGGGCATTGTTACCAGTAAGAGGAGGTTGGCCCAGTTTCTAAGGTCATGTCCAGTTCTATGATTCTGAAGTTATTTTTTAATCTCTTCTCTCTTGACTCTGTAGCTTTCTTCCTTATTTCCTTGACCTGTTTTTACCTTGCCTGATTTTACCACTACTTTTCCAAAGTGATTACTTCTTATCTCTCTGCCTCTTCACTTACTTTCTGGCTAGCTCCCTCAGAGATAACCCCAGGAAATATGTATCTCATAAGCAAATCATCTTCTCCTTTGGAGATAGGATATCTCCATGCTATTTCACAGCAGAACAATTACATGGTAAATTCAGGATGTGTTCAGAATATTCACTCTTACAAAGCCAGACTCTTCAGCCTGAATCCTGGGTCCTTTCCAAAGGCCATTCACTGATGCTCATGTGGCATGACAGTTGGGTGGCCAGGCTTCAAACCAGATAATTTAACTAGATGATCAGGCCCTATACGGAGTAGACTGTAGTCTTCCCATGCCTCTGTTGTGATAATAGTTTCTCTAAAGATTTTTAAACTCTAAGTTTGACAAAACTTTTTTTTTAATTTGCTCCATTTCCTCAAGGCCAAGTCTGGGGCATGGAAACAACCATGATTCATCAGTTAAACATGTCAATAAGAACCATACCTTCTTTCTTGGGGCTGTGTTAGCATTACTATGATGAGGTGTTTTGTTTTGTTTTGTTTTGTTTTTAAGACTCACAACTAGAAATACTGTAGAATTTCAGAACATCAAGTATAATGAGAATATCCTAAACACTTTCCAACAGGGTTAAGGATAAAACACAGGACACACAACTAAATCAGAAGTTCGTATAAACAATGGATAAGTTTTCAGAATAAATATGTCCCAAATATCGCCTCATTTATCTGAAATGCAAATTCAATCAAGTATTCTCTGGTTTAGCTTGCTAAATGTGGCAATCCTGTTTTCCAGAATAAAGCTAGATCACCCAAATATCCCATCAGCAGCAATGGATGGTAAAAGGCAATTTGAGTGATTACAGTTTTCAGAATTCTGAGATACTATGATTTCCTCCTAGAATTCCATACCTACTCATCATGAAGTATATTGGAGAAATTAAAATATTTTAAGATATTTAAGGACTTAGAAAAAATGACTTCTCAGAAAGTCGTCCAACATGTGTGGTAGTAAAATAAGAGAATAAGTAAAAAAGGAAGACATGGGGTTTATGAAAGTGTGACTCAGGTTCAGAAAGGCAGTGGGAGGATTCCTAAGGGCAGGTGTCCGGCAGAATGAAGGCAACAGATAAGACTGTGACTGCAAGTAATACAAAATCCATTGGCTTAACAAAAGCCACAAGTAGGGAGGTCTCCCAGATTGATTCAATGGTTCAAAGATCAACAAAGACCCAGGTTTTTGCCACGTTTTTGCTCTGTCGTCCTGGAATTGACATCATCCTAAAGCTGCTTTGCCTCCTGGCCCTAAGATGGGGCCAGAAACAATCTGAGCAAAGGCGTCTTTGCTCATACCTAACAGGAGAGAGACTCGCTTCTTTCCAGCAAGTGTTTCCTCACATCTCATTGCCCCAGATTGGCCTAGAAGGGCTCCCCATTCCCAGAAGAATCTCTAGAAAAAGGAAATAGAGTCACTTTTATTCTTCCAGGCAGTCCCTACTCTGTGCCAGGCGCTGTTCTTGGCCCTGGGGGTAACGCAGAGAATAGAGGCAAAACTCTCTGCCTTCATGAAGCTTCCGTTTAGGTAAAGAGATGATAAACACAGGTGTGTAAAATACCTGTATGCTCTATGGTGACGCGTGCTAGTGGGATAAACAAAGCAGGGGGTGGGGGACAAGAAGTGACGAAGGGCAATGGAATTGTAGAGAAGACCTCCAGGAAAGTCCTCACCTAGGATGTGACCGCTGTCTCAAGTCTAATGATCTGTGGCGGGATGGGTTTGGGAGAATCAGCCACAGTGTCCATTGCATCTGCAAAGCACACAACCCAGAGACCCTGGGAGAGAGGTCGACTGGGAAAAAGGGAGACTTTTAGACTACCTGATGTACTAGAACATTTTAAAGTAGTGTTAGAATCAGGAGAAACAAAAACACATGGAAGAAAGAAATTAGACTCACAGAATACTACTTGGCCGCGAATAACCTTTACATAGTCACAATAATATAAATGCTGCTATTAGTTTTCAGATTTTAGGATGAACTGACAGAGAAAGCACAGAAGATTTAATTATCATTACAGGACCAAATGTAAATGTTATCAATTTGAATGTTCTAAGATTGGAATGCTGAAGGAGATAGAAAAGCCAAGGGCAAGACTGGGAGTGCCCACGTTCTCATTGTACCCACAGGGATGTTAAGTGAGACTGACTACCTTTGGTGGAATAGGAAGTGAAGTTTATTACCTAAAATTTCAAAGTAACCAAACAATAGAGAAACTAAATATGTGTTCTAACCATGTTGGGAAGTTAGGAAGGACAGGTGGGAGGTGATATAAGTGAGCTAAATCTTATGGCAGGAAATTCAATGTCTAAAATGGAAAAAAACAAAAATAGCATAAAAGCCCATGGGTGGTGCCCAGGGCATGGGTGGTTCAGTTGGTTAAGCATCCGGCTCTTGATTTTGGCTCAGGTCATGATCCCAGGGTCGTGGGATTGAGCCCTGTGTGGGGCTCTGCACTGAGCGTGGAGCCTGCTTAAGAATCTCTCTCCCCTGTGGCCAAAATGAACAAATCAGGAAACTATACATGCTGGAGAGGATGTGGAGAAACGGGAACCCTCTTGCACTGTTGGTGGGAATGCAAATTGGTGCAGCCACTCTGGAAAACAGTGTGGAGGTTCCTCAAAAAATTAAAAATAGACCTACCCTATGACCCAGCAATAGCACTGCTAGGAATTTACCCAAGGGATACAGGAGTACTGATGCATAGGGGCACTTGTACCCCAATGCTTATAGCGGCACTCTCAACTATAGCCAAATTATGGAAAGAGCCTAAATGTCCATCAACTGATGAATGGATAAAGAAATTGTGGTTTATATACACAATGTAGTACTACGTGGCAATGAGAAAGAATGAAATATGGCCCTTTGTAGCAACATGGATGGAACTGGAGAGTGTGATGCTAAGTGAAATAAGCCATACAGAGAAAGACAGATACCATATGGTTTCACTCTTATGTGGATCCTGAGAAACTTAACAGAAACCCATGGGGGAGGGGAAGGAAGGAAAAAAAAAAAAGAGGTTAGAGTGGAAGAGAGCCAAAGCATAACAGACTCTTAAAAACTGAGAACAAACTGAGGGTTGATGGGGGGTGGGAGGGAGGGGAGGGCGGGTGATGGGTATTGAGGAGGGCGCCTTTTGGAATGAGCACTGGGTGTTGTATGGAAACCAATTTGACAATAAACTTCATATATTGAAAAAAAAAAAGAATCTCTCTCCCCTTCTCTCTCTGACTGCCCCCCCCACCTCACACTCACTTTCCTCCTCTCTCAAAAAACAAAACAAAACAAAACAAAACATGTATACTCCAGAACTGTAAAAAAACAACAGTGTTTCTATTTGAGCACAGAATAAACATGTTAAAGAGTCAGTGGGTTGACTTTGGGGGTAATAAGACTGAGTGGGGAGTGAAGGACAAAGTATACTTTTCATTATTTGTCCTTTGGGAAAATTTTTCTTTTGAACTATGTATGTGCATTACTTTGATTTAAAAAAATGTCTGGTCTCCATTGCAGAAAAAAAAAATTTTTTTAAGTATCTCTCTTTTTTTTTAAAGTTTATTTATTTTGAGAGAGACAGAGACAGCGTGAGTGGGGGAGGGGGAGAGAGAGAGGGAGAGAGAGAAAATTCCAAGCAGGCTTTGTGCTGCCAGGGGCCATGGAGCCTGACCTGGGTCTTGAATTCACTAAGCATGAGATCATGACCTGAACTAAGACCAAGAGTTGGTTGCTTTGCTGATTGAGCCACCCAGGCGCCATCCAGAATTTCTTTCTGTATTCCTAAAAGTGATCTGCGATCATTATAGAAAATTTGGAAACTCCAGAAAATTTTCCCGGATTTAAAGACAACTCTCAAAATATTCTTCTAGTCTTTTTTAACAATTATATTTGCACACGTTTTCAATTATATGGAGTAAGGATATATTTTGATGAATTCAAGTTTGACTCTAAACTGATTAGCTTAGATTCCATAGGTAATTTATAACATTTTATATCTTTCTTACGACTGAACATAAGACCAAAACAAACATGATATTAAAGTCTTTATGTGAAGAGATCTTTGACATTAAACAGTAACAGTGAAACGTATCCTGTTCATCAAGGAGATGGACTTCAGCAAACTAAGGTTAAGTTCACTCTGATGGTAATCAGGCAGCAAGAACTATTAATTGACAGACAAATGAAATGATGTATTTGCTTCATATCTGAGGACAATTACGTAGATAACTTGTATAATGAAGGCATGATATTCAGATCCTACCTTCCTCACTGGCCCCGCCTCCCATTCTTCCCTAACCTTGGCTCAATGCCCAAGCCTCTCTGATCTAGTTGTATGTCACAGAATGCACCAGGCTTCTTCCTGCTTTTGTGCTTAGGCAATGGTGTTCCCTGTGCTTAGAATGTCTTTTCCAAGCTAGTTTAGGTTTCAGCTCGAATGCTGTCTTTCCTGTGATATTTAACAAGTCCTTTGTGCATATTTTGCTGTTTCTTTCTCATGCTGCCGCTAAACTTTACTTCTCCCTTGACTAGTGTACTCACACTGTGGAGTAAAGACTATGTGTTGTGGGCTGGGCTGCATGACCTTGGCTCGCAGCTCCACCTCCAACTGGCCACAGGAGCGTGGACAGGTCACTTAGCCACTTTGGGCCTCAGTTTAGACATCTGTAAAACGGCATTAGTATTAATACCTACCTCAGTGGTTATGGGAAGGATGATAAGAGATAATACAAAGGAGGCACTTGGTGCAGTACCTGGAAATGGAAGGTGCTCAGTGATTATAATGATTAGCTTGCATGTCTAGCCATTGAGGTTAGGGACTGTTCCTTCTCATCTGTGTCCTCTGTGCCATGGTAGAACTTGGCATCACGTCCTTGAAAAAGTCGGTAAACTAAATGAATAAGTGAATGATTTAAAGAGTGAACTCAGCAGCCTTTGCCTTTAAAATGATCATTGTAGGAATAGTACTTCCAAGCATAGGCCTCAGGGCCACACAAAAAACGAACCAGTATTAATTCAATGAGTCCCTGTTTTTCTTTTGAAAACAAAGAACCACCTTATGAACACACTTCATACTTTATCAGCTTTGGAAAGATGCGTCTGAAAAGGCAAGATGCATAAGAAGTCCCCCAGCTACAGGACCTCAACTCTCTCCTCAAGGTTTCTCAAAGCCATGCAGATGCTGGAACTTGTGGCCTAAGAGCTTGGGGACTCACAGGATAGCGCATTTCAAGGAGGTATGGAGAATTCCTAGCCACATCACAAGCAAGAGGATCGTTAGAGCATTTTTGTATTATCTTACGAAACTGATCTATCTGGGTTTTCTACGGGATTGTTTTTCTTCCCTGTCTATGGAATCATTGCTTGTAAGGCCTGGGATATTTCCTTTCAAGCCCAGGTATATTTAATGTCTTGGCAGTCATATTCAACTGCCTTGTGACCCCAGGGGCTCCAAGTAGTAAGGCTGATTCTGTTCTGATTAGGTGACTCCCATTTGTCTGTGCCTTACCCGGAACCAAGGTTCCACATACTCCTCCAGAAGAAGGAGAAGATGTCTCACTCTGCCTGCAAGAGAATTGGGTTCTGCTGACATTTTTCAAGCCTGACTCTGAGCCAGACACTCCGGTAGTTACTTGGGAGAATAATATTTGTCCTGCTTATCTTCAAAGGCTGTTGGAAGGCTCTAGTGAGCCATTTGATAAAGTACAAAGTGATCTACAAACACAAGGGTTTTATTATTATTAAAAACACATCTCATCTTCCACTGGAACGTCTAGATAAAAGGAATGCTGGGTATGATAAAGAGACGGGGCAAAAGGGAAAGAAACATTAAAAAAAAAAACCCAATTACCAAATATCACACAAATACCACAAAGAGAGTGATTACTTGATTAATTAATGATAGAGGGCCCACGTTTAGGTTTTTCAGTTATATTGGAATCAACCCTCTTTGCCTATTCGGGATCCGCTTATTTCTGCCAACGAAGAACTATCAAACCACTGAGGCCTAACTGACGTGTGATTAATGTGGGCTCTGTTAATTGTATGGCTGAGTTTTATGCATGAAGCTGTATCCTTGATTTTTCTCCCTTAATTTCCTCCTGTTTAACTGTGGGTCATAAAACAGCTTCAAATATATCTGCTGAGCATGAGAGCAAGTTTTGCAACTTGAAAAGTGCCTGAGTCAGTTTGGGCCTCTCACGTAGTAAAACAGACTTGAGGGAACCCTCAGGCTGCAAGATGGATTGCCGTTTGGTCTCCACTCCTTTTCTCCCTGGCTCCTTTTCTGCAGCTTCTGGCTGGATCTCATCTGTTGTCATTGAGCACTTGCATAGCATCCATAGTGGCAAAAGGCTTAATCACCTTCTTTCTGACAACCCATCAGATGTGGCCCTCTTTATCCTCATTCCAGATGGATGGAGATGGTGACATCTGCCAGTCTAGTCTCCCCAGCACCCATTTACCCTTTTTGCTAATAAGGGCACCTGATTTTCTTTTGGAACCTACCTCTCTTCCCACTCTTCTGCTTAGATTCTTGTGGTTCAAGCAGAACTGATCTCATGTCCCCAGCTCCTGGGCTGTCCTTGCACAATTCGAGTCCCGGTGATTGGTACAGGGATGGGCATGTGACCCACGCTCGGCCAATGAGAAGCAATTCTGGGACTTTAGCTGGAATCACTGAGAAACAGAAATTCTCCTTTTCCTCCTGGGTTTTTAGACTGGTAAAACGTAAGCCTAGAGTTTCTGGTCTCTTAGCCACCAATGAAGGAGAAGCCACTGGAGAATGAAGCCAACACAGAGGAAAGAAGAGCCAAGAGATGGAGAGAGACAATCTCCTGCTAGCATTGTTGGAATATGTGCATTTGGTCATGCCTGAGAACAAGTGTAAGTCTTTACTTTTCTATCATAGGAGCCAGTTTAAATAGGTTTTTGTCACTTATAACTTAGAGCCCTGACTCCAATGATGATGTTAATCATGACACCTTTTTTGCCTCGGCATATTCTATGTGTAGAGGTCCTTAAGAAAAACTGGAATGGGACAGAAAGGAGTGAGTCTGCAGGAAATAAAGTTCATAACCTTAGAAATATATATACAGACTTAAAAATTTAAGTTTTCTCCATAGAAAAAGTTTGCTTGGGTCCTTTGGACATTTTCCCTTATGTTGTTAGAGAGGTCTGATTGAAATAGTTTTGCGACATCTCGCTGGTAAGAGAATGCACTGCAGGCTCACTGGCAAGAAACCATGTAGCTCCCTCATTCATTCATTCATTCATTCATTCATTCACTCATTCAATGAGTGGGGGTTGCCCAAGCTAGATTGATGAGGATGTGTCAGGTGAACAAGATAGCTCTGTTTGTTTCCCTGATGGAGATTATGCTCTAGATTTTAGTGAATCGAGAATCTGGGACCCACAAAGGAAATCAGCAGATTTTAACAATGAAATCCCTTGTTGATGTATAGTACAACCTGGGGATAGATCCTGTGATTTCCAAGGTGTGTTGATGATCTCAATAGTTATAAAAACATTCCTACTTTAATGTCCATTTTGGTCTATAATGACCTTCATATCTTTCTGTTTTCAACCTTGGGAAGGAAAAGTGTCTTTAAAAAGGAAATTGAGGCAGCTCAACATCAAGAAGGTTGTAAGGACTGAAACATATCACCCATTAATCCTATTGCTCTAAACAATTGGCTTTCTTTGGGGCCACTAAGATCGTTGTAGATTTAGGGCACCTTCATTCCTGTGAGCTATAAACACTTCATGAGGCTGAATGCATTTTATTTTCCCCAGTCTCTGCTGATTGTATCAGAGGCCAGAGTTATATCCCCCAATTTACAGAGGAATAAACCAATGCAGAGAAGTCTAAAGCACTTGTCCAAGTTGTCACAATCAGAGGCCGAGACAGATACTGATCCACTCTGATCCTTGTGAGAAGCCAGCATCCCCCAGAGTTCCCAGCCCACACGGAGCTTCTCACACACTACCTTCCTTCCATCTCCACTGCCCAGCCCTGGCTGAGGCCTTAGTCAATATAACTTGGGGATTGCGCAATTTCCTCCTTGTTCTCTTCACTGCCACTTCTGATCTGTTCTACAGCACTTTGCTGCCAGAGGAATCTATCTCATGCACAGCAACAAACCTGTCACTCCCCTGACCAGAAACCTTCACTGGTTCTTTTTGCCTGCAAAGCAAAGTCCAAATTCCTTACCGAGGTAGGCAAGGCCCACGGGATGGGGTCTACATCTACCATGCCACGTCTCCGTGTCTTCCTCTCTGTGATCTCTCTCTCTGCTCCCAGACCCATCGCTCCAGCCCAGCTCCCCACTCCCCAGATGAGCCCTCTACTTCCCTGTGCCTTTATTCCCACTCTTCCACATCCTGGAATGTTTACACCTCTGTATCCCTGCTTCCCCAACATTTTCACTTACTGAGTTTCTCCTGCCATTCCAGGCCTTGAGAACCCACCCCCCTCACCCATCTCCCTGAGATCTTGCCTAGCTGGAAGCAATTTCTTATTTTCTCTCCTTGTTATATTTGATTTAGTCCTGAATTTTAGTCTGAAATGTATTTACATACTAGCCTGTGTCTCCTGACGGCATGTAAAGTCATCAAGACAAGGAGCCATGTCTGGCTCTTCTTCTTTGTGACTCCCAGCGAATCTGCTGCTTTGGGAGAGAATTAAAGAAGCATTTGCCGAATGGGTGATGATGAGTGGGTTTTTCTCCCAGCTGAACCGGTCAGCTTCATACTAAAGCTTCCTACTTAGTTCTGAAAAGCAGCCCATTGCTCCTGTCTGCAGACACAAAGCCTCCTGAGACGACCTGACCCACCAGGAGAGGGAAGGCAGGCTCCAGCCACAGTCAGTTTGGAGCTACCACCAGAGCACTGGCCTCTCAGCACCCAGTGCCAGCCCTGTGCTGAGTGTGTTTTGGGCCTTAGCTTTGGAGCCCAAAGCTGTGTCTCTGCAGTGCAACCTACTCCTGCCCCTATAGTAGATTTGGTATTTGTGCTTATTGCGAGGGCACCCGTGCCCAGCAGCGGTTCAGACCGTCCACGATTGTTCTAATTTGGTTGTTAAAGCTGCCAAAGTAATGACTAATACAACTGACAGAAATATTTTTGGTGAACGAATTACATCAACCACTTGACCACTGGCCTCTATTAGAGTTGGAAAATCTAAATGAAGCAAAATAAACAGTCCAGAGGATGAGGAGATCATCAGTGAGCATCTCATAAGGAATGATCTCCTTTCCCTGGGGTCATGTTGTGCAGAGCAGGGATGCCGCCATATTCCTGCCAGCATCCTTTCCTCTCCATCTCCCCGAGAGACCCTCCTCTTCCTTTCCAGGTTGAATATGCATTGAACTATTTCTTCTGACACAAAGTAGTTTGCATTTTCCTCCCGAGGTAAATCTCATTTCATTAGGTGCTGTCCATATTTCTAATCTGCTAAGTCCATTTATATTATCACTTGCCTGCCTGACACATGGCCTGTTTCTCCCTTCAGTGTTGCCATGACTTCCCAGTGGCCACAGAACAAGTCGGGAGCACTCATCCTTCCATTCCGGGGAAAAAGGTGGGGAGAAGAGGAAGAAAAAGCCAATGAGAAGAAAAATAACCATCTTTGTACTTACTGAACAGGAATAGTCTGTGGTTTCATACAAAATTTGCAGCCAAGAGCAAGTCCCACAGATAATAATAAATAATAAACAACAGGGGCGCCTGGTGGCTCAGTCTGTTAAGCATCTGACTCTAGATCTCATGGTTCATGGGTTTGAACCCCGCTTTGGGCTCTGTGCTGACCGCTCAGAGCCTGGAGCCTACTTCAGATTCTGTGTCTCCCTCTCTCTCTGCCCCTTCCTGACTCACACACTTTCTCTCTCCGAAGTAAATAAACATTAAAAAATTAAAAAAAAAATAGTA
The DNA here is from genome assembly GCF_018350195.1 of Panthera tigris. NCBI lineage: Eukaryota > Metazoa > Chordata > Mammalia > Carnivora > Felidae > Panthera > Panthera tigris. The sequence goes on along the minus strand of NC_056678.1, from coordinate 59,886,150 downwards.
AACAACAAGATTTGTGTGTTTAACACATACAACTTTTTTCAGTCCTCACGCCCACTAAAGCAGGTACCTTATCTTCTCCCTTTTAACTAAGGAAACTGAGGCACAGAGAAGTTAAGTAATGTGCCCAGGGTAACACATTAGAAAGTGGCAGAGACCGGATCCTGTGGAACATACGTGTCAATTATATAGATCTTACATTTTAGTAGCTTAAATTTTCTGTTTTCAAGCTCAGGTGTCAGACATGTATCTGATTTCAGTATCTGATTGGAAAACCCAAGCAGTATTATTTTCTTCCACAGCTCCAATGACCCACCCACACCTGGACCATTCTTCTGCACTTCTGTTTATGCTCAGGTGATCAGGTACAACTTTTATGAATGTGTATACACACACACACACACACACACACACACACACAAACACAAATATATGCACAGGAAGCAGGGGTTTTTTTTTGGTCTTTGCTTATTTTATTTTATAAAAATGTGATCATATTATATACACAGTAATTTAACTTGTCTTGCTCACTCGTTAGAACTAACGGCAATTGTTAGGGAATGAATTCATGATTTGTAACGACTATATCAGAGTTCATGGCAAGAATGTATCATACGATTCCAAACATCCCCCTATAGGTGGACTGTCACTTTGTTTTCATGACCTTAACTGTAATTGTGATTGTAATTGTTATTGTGTTGGTGTGAACAATAATGCAATACACATCCTTGAGTGTGTATTCTTCTGTACTGGGAATTTTATTTCTGAGGAAACCGATTCATTAGTTTTTAGACTATTCACAGAGTTATGCAATCATCACCACAAACAATTTCAGAACATTTTTATCACCTCACAAAGAAACTCCAGACCCAATAGCAGTCACTTTTCACTTCTTCCCAACCCTCCATCTTTGAGCAACCTCTAATCCACTTTCTGTCTCTACAGATTTCCCTACTCTGAACATTTTAGATAAATAAAATCATGTAATACGTGATGTTTTATGACTGGCTTCTTTTGCTCAGCATAATGTTTTCAAGGCTCCTCCATATTATAGCATGTATCAGTACCTTATTCTTTTTCATGGCTGAATAATATACAATTATATGGCTACACCACATTTCGTTTGCCTATTCACGCGTTAGTGGTTGTTTGGACTGTTTCCCCCTTTTGGCTATTATGAATAGTACTGCTTTGGACATGGTGTACATGTATTGGTTTGAGTCTCTGTTTCCAATTCTTTTGAGTATATACTTTATGAGTCAGGCTTCTCCAAAGAAACAGAACCAATGTATAAATGAAGAGATTTATTTTAAGGTACTGGCTCATGCAATTATGGAGGCTGACAAGTCCCATGATCTGTTATCTTCCAGCTGGACTCCCAGTAGAGCCAGCGGTAGATTGAAGGCCTAAAAGCCAGATTCTAGTCTGAAAACCTAACAACCAGGAGCACCAAGGGCAGGAGATTGATGCCCCAGCTCAAGCACTCAGGCAGAGAGCAAATTCAACATTCCTTGGCTTTTTCATTCTATTCAGGCCCTCAATGAATTGAGTGATATCCACCTACACTGGGGAGGGCCCTCTGCTTTACTCAGTCCTCCTATTCAAATGCTAATCTCTTCTGGAGATTACCCTGGATGTTACCCTCGCAGGCATACCCAGAAATAATGTTTAACCGGTCATCTGGGCATACCATATCCCAGTCGAGTTGATATATAAAATTAACCATAGCTAGGAGTGGCATTGCTGGGTTATATGGTAACTGTATGTTTAATTGTTTCAGGAATTGCCAGACTGTTTTCCAAAGTGGAAAGTGGAATTGTTTTTTTAATTTTTTTTGGATTACTCATTGCTAGTGTATAAACATACAAATCATTTTTGTGAGTCAGTCTGGTATCCTGAAACTTTGCTGAATTCACTTGTTATCTCTAATGTGTGTGTGTGTGTGTGTGTGTGTGTGTGTGTGCATGTTGATTCTTTATGATTTTCTATGTATAATGTATTATCTGTGAAAAGAGATAGTTTTACTTACTCTTTTTCACTTTGGTTGCCTTTTTTAAATTTTCTTGTTTAATAGCACTGGCCAAGACCTCCAGTACCATGTTGAATAGGAGTGGTAAGAACGGGCATCTTTTGTCTTATTCTTAATCTTAGGGAGAAAGTTTTCAGTCTTTCCCCATTAAATATGATGTGGGTTTCTCACTTAGCTGTGGGTTTCTCAGTGTCCTTTATCAGGCTGAGAAAGTTATCTTCCATTCCTAGTTTGTTGAGTTTTTTTTTTTAAATCATAAAAGTGTATTGGGCATTTTCAAATGCCTTTCTCTAAGTCTATTTAGATGATCATGTGATTTTTGTCCTTTATTCTATTGATATGGTATATTACATTAATTAATTTTTGGATATTAGCTAACCTTTCATTCCTGGGATAAATCCTGCTTAGTCATGGTGTATGATCCTTTTTATATGCTGCTAGACTTGGTTTGCTAGTATTTTGTTGAAGAATTTTGTATCTATATTCCTAGGATAAATTGGTCTATAGTTTTCTTGTGATGTCTTTGCCTTTGGTATGAGGGTAATATAGATTCATAGACTAAGTTGGGAAGGGTTCTCTCTTCTTTGATTTTTTTGGAAGAGCTTGTGAAGAATGGTGTTAATTAATAAATTATTGGTAGAATTCACGGTTGAAGCTGTCTGGGTCTAGGTTTTTCTTTGTGGGAAGTTTTTTAAATTAATAAACCAATCTCTTGTTACAAGCCCACATGTGTTCAATTTAAACTCAGTTCCATTGTGGAGAGCTTCAGAGCTCTCTGTTTTATGACATACCTGTCTCTCTGGGCAAAATCTCTGGGTCCCTTTTTTGGAGCTGAGGACAGGGACAGTAGTCTGCTAACCTTGGAGTGACTCCTACTTTACAAACAGGCCATTGGGCAGAGGTGGTAGCTTCTGATCTTCTCAGCTTGCCTTTCCTGGTGGAACCAATACCCCACAAGTGAGCTGGGCTGAGGGTACTTGGGTCCTCAGTTATACTCAGCCTGCTGCCTACAGGGTAGAGTCTCTAACATTTGAGTATAGGCTGGGGGAGGAGGGAGCCTCTGAATGCTTGGTTATAATTGCCTAGAATTTAGCCTCTGTAATACAGGGTACAGGGAAGTTGGTGGGTGGTAATGAGAAATGCTCACAGCCTGCTCCTCCTGGGTTGATACCATACCCTTGACTGAGAGATTGAGGGAAAGAGAACCTCATCCTCTTGACCATGCTTGTCTGGAATAGAACTTTTACCACAATGAGCTGGGAGCAAGGGGAGAGAAGGAACAAGCTGTTACTCAAATGATGTAGAGTCTAGCTATTCTTACCAAAATTAAGTAGACTTTCTTAAATAAATACTTCTTTGTTGGCTGTATGCCCTTAGCACAATTTCTAGAGACTTTAAATTGTTGGTATTTTAAATATAATTTTTACCAGTTACGCTTGTTTAGCTGGATAATGGCATCTGCATAGCCCCGGATACCAACTCATCAGAAATTGTTCACCCTTTGCAACTTTAGTTTAAATTTCCAGATTGCTTTTCTAAAAGGCTGCAGTTAGTTTGTTTCCTCCGTTGGTATGTGGGCATACTCTTTTTTCTGTATCTCTGCCAATTGCAGATACTATAAGTATTCTGACTTTTAGCCCCTTTGATAAGTGTAAAGTAATATTTCATTGAAATAATTCATTTGATTTCACTTTAAATTTTTTTACTACTAGCAAGCTTGAGCATTTGTTTATAACCTTTGTGGCCATTTGAGTTTGCTGTTTTGTATGTTGCCTCTTCATGTCTATTGCCCATTTTTCAATTGGTTTGTCACACTTGTTCCTGTCAATTTATAAGAGCTCCTTTTAGAAAATGGATGTTAATTCTGTTTGTTCTCTGATTTGCAAATTTCCCCCAGATTTACTGTGCATCTGTTATGGGTTGAATTGTGTCTCTCCAAAAACAATATGTTGGACTCCTAACTTCAGTACCTCAGAACACGCATGACCTTATTTGAAGATAGTATCTTTACGGAGGTAATCGAATTAAAATGAGGTCATTGGTGTGGGCCCTAATCCAGTTTACTGGTGTCTTTATAAGAAGAGGGAATTTGGACACAGGCACATACAGAAGGAAGACCATGTGAAGACACGGGAAGAGGATAGCTATTAACACGCAAGGAGAGAGGCTTGGAGCAGATCCTTCCCTCACAGCCTTCACCTTGATAGTAGACATTTAGCCTCCAGAACTGTAGGATGATAAATCATGCTGTTATATCACCCAGTTTGTGATACTTTCTTACAGCAGCCCTAGCAAATTAATATGGCACCAATTGACCTCACTTATCATATTCTTTCCTCTTCCGTAGGCATTTCCATATATTTCCACGGTGATACTTCTGTGATGTCAGTGACACCATCACCCTTTTGCTCCAACTTCCAATGGCTTTCTATCTCACTCACAGTAAGAGTCAAAGACTTTGGCCTATGAAGCCTTAGGCTCTCCGTTATGTCTCTGTCTGCTCTCCTACCATCACCCCCCCTTTCAGCACACTACAGCCACATTGGCCTCCTTGCCATTACTTAATCAGGTATCAGATATTTCTGCAAAGAGCTGGTATAACAGGCCACCTCCAAATCTCAGGGGATTATAAAACATAGATTTTTCTCCCTCATGGTTAAAGCCAAGCTCACTTGGGCTAGGCTGGCTCCAAGCTTCAACATTTCTAAGACCAGTGGCTGCTCATGCATGTTCCTTTTACGGTGACCACAGAAACATAAGAGGCCCAGCCAGACCCTGTAAGCACACTTAGAACCTCCCTGCTCAAGTTATCTCTTCTAACAATCTGTTGGCCGAGCAAATTCACACTGCCAAAGTCAAAGCCCCTTGGTGGGCATGTAGTCTCTATTTTACTGGGAAGGACCTCAAGGGCACGGAGCAGAGAGATCGGGTGAGGAACTGGAGACAATACCCCAATCTTTCCCATGTATCCACTGTGCTTTTGCCTCAGAAACTTTGCACCTGCTGTTCCCACTCTTGGGGGGTCTCTTCCACCTGATATCCTCTTGACTTTCTACTTCGATTCTCTCATGACCCCGCTCAAGTGTTTTTGCTTTAAAAATGAGTTCTGCTATGACCACGTGTGTCATTTTGGGACCTCCAGGAAGCAGAGGCCAAGATGGAAGCGGAAGAGTATAAGACGTGCACAGGAAGAAGCACAACAGTAGGCGGAAATGGGTTTCACAGCGCAATGCAGGTAGGACCGCTGTGATAGGGGTGGGAGGAAGACTGGAAGACCGGGTAGAAGAGCTCCAGAATACAGTACAGCTCTGAGAACATCTTAGCCAGGCTTGGGGGTGGGGTGGGGATGGGCGTGGGGGCAGAATCCAAAAACAAAGATTGCCTATGGGAAGAGTTCTATGTGGGTCAGGAAGGTCCCACCCGGTGTAGCTACACCGTGCTCAGGTGCGGGCTGGAAGCAGCTTGGGAAGTTAATGGCCTTGACATGAATACAGCAATGGATCCTGAAGGTATGGCAGCCGCTAATGTTATCAACTACACTGCTTGAGCAGTTTTCTTTGGAAGAGAGCTCTGACAGGCTGCCATCATGGCTGCCCCACCATCATATGTGGAAGAATAACCCTGCCACTCTATCCCCACACTCAGCTTTTTTCTTCACACTCCTTCCTAGCACTGGGTATGTTACATATTTATCTGTTTGTGTATTGTCTTCCCCTCCCAAGATGAAAGCTCTCACAGCAGAGACTTTTTCATGACTGAGTAGTGGCCAGAAGAATGCTCGGAACTGGATTGTGCTCACTAAATATCTGTCAAACAAATAAATCTGGACAAATATGCTTATCTCTTCTTTACAGCTCTAAGGTTTTTAGACTTGGTTAAGAAGGTCTTTCCTTTCCCTAGATTGTTTACGTAATCATCTAGAGTCTTAGCAAAATTGTAATGGTCTTTTTTTTTTCACATTGAAATATTTAAACAATCTGAACTTTATTCTAGGACAACACTTAAGACAGATGTTCAAAGTGTTTCTTCCAGGTTAATAACTAGTGGGGCCAGCGCTAATTATTAAATTATCCATCATTTTCCCATGGTCATATAATAGATTGTCATATACAGTGAGATCTATTTCTGGACTTTATATTTTGTTCTGATCTATTTTCTTCATCTTATGGGAATAGATTATTAGTTTGACTACAATGGCCTTATCAAAGATTTTGTTATCTGGTAAATCAAGCTGCCCTCCTTAGGCTGTACGTGGTCATTGTTTTCTCCTATATAAGTTTTAAGATCATTTTATCCAATTCAAAAAACTAATTGAGAAACTCCTGGGTAGCTCAGTTGGTTAAGTGTCCAACTTTGGCTCAGGTCATGATCCCGCCATTTGTGGGTTGGAGCCCCACGTCGAGCTTGCTGTTGTCAGCTTAGAGCCTGCTTCAGATCCTCTGTCCCCCCCTCTCTCTCTGCCCCTCCCCAGCTCATGCTCTCTCTCTATCTCAAAGTAAATAAATGAAAGAAATTTTAAAAAATTAAAAAGTTCATTGAGATTTTAATTGGAAAAAAGTTTATGAAATGATTTTGGGAATACTGTTTTTGGTATTAAGTTTTAAAACTGAATTATGGTATACTTATGTATTTTTCTCATATTGTTTTACATGTTTCCTGTAAGATTCTATATTCTCTCCACATCAGTCTTGTGCCTTTGTTGCTAAATTTCTTAAGTATTTTTTAATTTTTGTTACTGTTGAAAATGAAGTGTATTTTAGGTGGTTATTGTCAGAATACTTAATAGTTTATTACTTTTATGTTTTCCATTATCTGTGTAACTATAGATAATTATACTCTATGATATAGTTTCTACTAATTTGATTGTTGTCATTTTTTTTCTTTTTTTGTCTATTGGATCTGTCTAAATATAAAAGAGGTATAATGAAGTCTCTCACTATATGTGAAATTTCAAGTTCCTTTTACATTTCTAATAGTTTTCTCCTTAAATATTTAGCTGCTGTAATTACTTTAAGCACACAGGGTTATGAGTTATACCGTCTTCCTAAATTTTGCCTTATACATAATTTTTCCCTTTTTCCTGTTAATCCATTTACATTTAAATTTTTGTTGATATTAGCTACTGCTTAAAAAATAGTTGTTTGGGGGTGCCTGGCTGGCTCAGTCAGTTAAGCGTAGGACTTCGGCTCAGGTAGTGATCTCACAGTCGGTGGGGCTGAGCCCGGCAATGGGCTCTGTGCTGACAGCTCAGAGCCTGGAGCCTGCTTCGGATTCTGTGTCTCCCCTCTCTCTCTGCCCCTCTCCTGTTCACTCGCTCTCTCTCTGAGAAATAAATAAACATTAAAAAAAAAACAGTTGTTTGGTGCCTATGACTTTAATTAATTAATTAATATCTCCTCTGTGTTTTAAATATGTTTATAGTAAATAACATGTGGCTAGTCTTGTTCCCCCCCCCCCATTGAACAGTCGCTGCTTTTTAATGGGAATTCAGTTATTTCACATTTATTGGAACGACTGCTATATTTTACTTTATTCCTCTCATGGTTATGCTTTTAAAAAATTTATTTTATATTAGGAAGGAGAGAGAAACCATTCCACTCTTCCCAAAACAAAACATGTGTAGATACTCCTCCCGTCCAGCAGGTGGAGCTTAATTCCAGCCTCCCACCCCACCCCCCCAAACCCCTCCCCGGGTTGGAGACTCACTGGTTGGCTTCCAAAACATAGGTGGGGAAAGAGAATAATGGTAAATTGACAGTTATGCGGAAAACCGGGCCAGCACTACCTGAAGCAAGTGATGAAAAGTCATGTCACCAGTGATGTCATGTGGGGTATCATCTATCACCTGATAGGATGTGATGACAGGGCATTTCCCTTCTGTGACGTTCTTTGCAAAAACCCTGTGTAACCATGAGAAAACATGAAACGAACCCAGCTTGGTTAAAAAATTATTTTACGTTATTTTTTTTCTTACATTTGCTGATTTGTTCACACAGTGCTTGACTCCGTTTCCCCCTCCGCCTTCCTTGTTAATTTGAAAGTGTTGCTTTGCTTTCCCTTTTATCAATGCGTGATTCACTCTCTGTACATTAGTAATCACATATGCTTCTTGCATTTTTTGAAAGCAAGGTACACACTGTTCCCTCCACTAAGATGCACATTTGTCCCCAAGACGCTTTCTCTCCAACTTGACTCTGCCATGAGAAGATGAGAACTCTGGAAATCGTTCACTTCTTCCTCTTCTACCTCCACTGCTGGGCTTTGCTACTTCGAGGTTTTTAAGTATTTTGATTTTCTTGCAGTATATACTTTCTATTCCAAGAGACCTTTTAAAACACATATATTTCATATGCTTAGACAGTTCATTAGTATCCATTTAGAGTCAATTATTCACATGGCGTGCATGGCACAGCTCATTGCCCGCCAGTGTTTCTTCTCATATTTACTCCTTCGTCTCAAAGTGTCTGTTCTAGTCCATTTGTTGTTTGCGTAGAGTCCTCCCCCCTACCCCCCACCCTCCGCCACCAGCCGATTTTTAAAAAATGTGGCTAGTGTGATTAAAGACATTAATTTTTAATTTAATTTTTGAGAACATCTTTGTCAAAATATAATTCACATAAAGTATAGAGCCTAGTGGTTTTTAGTATATTGAGTCATGCAACTGTCACTAAATATAACTTTAGAACATTCTCCACCCCCTAAAGAGAACCATGCATACTCCATACCCCTACAGTCACCCCCCCCCACCCCTCACCCAGCGGCTCTCCCCAGCCCTAGGCCATCGCTACTGTATTTTCATTTTCTATAGAATTTCCTATTCTGGACACGTCATACAAATGGAATTATATGATGTGTGGTCTTTTGTGGCTGGTTTCTTTCACTTTGCATAATGTTTTTAAGGATCTTCCATCTTGTAGAATGTATCAGTATTTCATTTTTTTAAGTTTATTTATTTATTTTGAGAGAGACATTGGGGGAGGCAGAGAGAGAGAGAGAGAGAGAGAGAGAGAGAATTCCAAGCAGGCTCCACGGTGTCAGCGCAGAACCCCACACATAAGATCGTGACCTGAGCCGAAATCAAGAGTCGGACACTTAACCAACTGAGCCACCCAGACACCCCATGTACTTCATGTTTTTAGTTGCCAAAAAACTACGCTGCATGGATATGCCACGTTCTGTTTACCCATTCATCAGTTTATGGCTATCTGAATTGTTTACACTTTTGACTGTTGTGAATAATGCTGCTGTGAACAATTCATGTACAGGATTTTGTGTAGATAGATATTTCCATTACTTTTGGGTCTATACCTAAGAGTGGAATTGCTGGGTCATATGGTAATGCCGTATTTAACATTTCGAAGAATCGCCAAACTATTTTCCAAAGCAGCCACACCGTTTTACATTCCTACCAGCAACGTACAGGGATCCAATTTCTCCTTATCCTCCCCCACACTCATTATTATCTGTCTTACTTTATTTTCACCATCCTAGTGGGTGTGAGGTGGTATGCCATTGTTGCTTTGGTTTGTACTCCTCTAGTGATTAATGATGTTGAACCTCTTTCCATGTGCTCATTGTCCATTTGTATATTTTCTTTGCAGAAGTGTCTACGCATATCCTTTGCCCATTTTTCAAGTGAGCTGCCTATCTTTTTAATACTGAATTAAAAGAATTATTTTTGCATTCTGGATTCAAGTCCCCTGTCCAATATATGCTTTATAAATACTTTCTCCCACTGCAGGGCGCCTGGGTGGCTCAGTCAGTTGAGCGTCCAACTTCGGCTCAGGTCATGATCTTGTGGTTCATGAGTTCAAGCCCCACATTGGGCTCTGTGCTGACAGCTCAGAGCCTGGAGCCTGCTTCAGATTCTGTGTCTCCCTCTCTGTCAGCCCCTCCCCAACTCACACACACTCTCTCTCTCTCTCTCTCTCTCTCTCTCTCTCTCAAAAATGAATAAATGTTAAGAAAAAATTTAAATACTTTCTCCCTTGGGGTGCCGGGTGGCTCAGTCAGTTAAGCGGCTGACTTCGGCCCAGGTCATGGTCTCGCGGTCCGTGAGTTCGAGCCCCGCGTCAGGCTCTGTGATGACGGCTCAGAGCCTGGATCCTGCTTCCGATTCTGTGTCTCCCTCTCTCTCTGCCCCTCCCCCGTTCATGTTCTGTCTCTCTCTGTCTCAAAAATAAATAAACGTTAAAAAAAATTAAAAAATAAAAATAAAAAAAAATAAATAAATACTTTCTCCCATTCTATGAGCCAGTTTTTCACTTTCTTGATGGTGTCCTTTAAAGCACAAATGTTTTTTTATTTTGATGAAGTCCAATTTTTCTCCATTTTTATTTTTGCTTATGATTCTGGTGACATATCTCAGAAGCCATTGCTTCACCCAAGGTTTTCTTCTAGGACTTTTATAATTTTAGCTCTTGCTTGAGTCTATGACCCATTCTTTTCACCTCTTAAGGTGAACTACCAGGGTGATGTGCTTCTTGATTTCCGGCATGTTCCATGCAGTTCTATTTCATTCTAGTCAGGGAATAAGTTGTAGTCTCAGTATCTGTGGATGTTTTTGTGCTGTTTTTCATCTTCCAAGGCTGCAGTAAAGAAATCTGGTGCCATTTTGATTATATTTCCCTTGTAGAGCTTATGTTCTTTTTATCTGAATGTTTGGCAGGCTTTTTTTCTAACCTAAAGTTTGGAATGCTACTAGGATATTCTTGGTGGATCCCTTCTTCTTTAGTCCTGACAGAACTCAAAGAGGCCATATTTATTATGTGTCCTTTCCTTCTTCTGGAATATTTATAGTTCACCTGTTAAGTTTCCTGAATGTATTCACCATGTCTCATATATTTTCCTTCACAATTTCCATCTCTACATGTTTTTCTCTGTGCTTTGAAATATTTCTTATATTTGACCATCCAGGCCACTAATTTGGGTCTCAGCAGTGACCATCCTCTGTGTGATTTCTCTACTGAATCTTTTAGAGGAGATATTTTTTTATTTTTATTCAAGAGAGACAGAGAGAGAGCACAGAAGAAGGGAGAGAGAGAGAATCCAAAGCAGGCTCCACACTCAGTGCAGAGCCCAACGCAAGGCTCAATCCCACAACCCTGGGATCATGACTCGAGCCGAAATCAAGAGTCAGATGCTGAACCAACTGAGCACCCGGGGGCTCCAGCTGAGATTTTTTTTTTTTAGTTCCAGAAGACAACGTGGTTGTTGTTGCAGCTGTTGTTGTGCTACAGGTGAGTGCCCTTAAGAACTCGTTATTTTAATATTCAAGAGGTTGGCATCCCTCCTCAGCGGCTCTATTTTAGCGCACTTTTCAGTTTCCTCTGATGGGTAGTTCATCCTGGCAGCCAGAGGAGGCGCACCTCAGCCTCCTGAGGCCCAGACGTGCTTGCAGAAGCCCTTACCAGTGGCAGCCCCAGCAGGTGGCGGAAGGTGACGCTGTCCTCGCGGTGGGCTAGGGCAGTGTGTGCAATCTGGCAGCTTGCCCGGGCCCTGGAAGAAGTTCTTTGCTCGCTGGTTTTTCCATGTCCTCCCGTCCTCTGGGGCAGGAAGGACTCTGTCTACAAATCCTGGTCTTCTTGGCCTCTTGGGGCCAGGAAACCCAGGCAATTTCCGCTGGGGCTCCAGCTTTTCCTGTGATCCTCTGCTTATGACCCCAGCCTGGAGCTCTCCAGTTTGGCTCCGGGTCAGCTTAGTGTGGAGAATGTTTGCATAGGCTGTCTCAGTGGAGACCCCGTGATGCCCAAATCTTCACTTGCACCTGCTGCCCACCAGCCCCTGAAGCCAAAGCATTGGGTGAGGCAGGGAGATTGAAAGTGTGCCTGAAGGGAGGGCAGGAGTTCAGATCCTCAACTTCCCAGCACTCTCTGCCAGAGACCACGCCACTTCCATTGTAATCGTAATTTCTGTGTCTCTTTAAGCGGTGTGTCCTCTTAAGCCCGGGCCTGAATCTTGTTTGTTTTTGTAAACCCAACAGTTGGCCCAGTGCATGAGGCATAATGGGCTTTCGTTAACCGTATTTGGAATGAATGAATGCAAAAATAAAACTGCAGTGAATGACTCGTTCAGGCCTCAGGAAACCCATCTAGACTCTAGTGCTGCACACAAAGCCTCTGGCCCTGATAATTTAGACAAAGGGTATTTCATTGGCATGATATTGAGAGAGTCCAAGAATTGAGAGCAGTCTAGAGAATTAGGCTTGAAAATGGAACAGTGTCAAGGCACCTGTCAGGAAACTAGATGTCCGGGCTCCTGCAGCAGGAATGTGATCAGGGTCACATTACTGGGGGAATGTACTCTGGCCACTTAAGAAAAAAAAAATGGCTTTACATTGCCCACTAAATAGTCAAGGTCCTGGGAGAGAATCCATTAGCTGTGTCACCGTATGACATCATGGCGGGAAGCATTTGGTCCATGGGCTTCCACAGTGGAAGGCAGGCATCTGGGTTTCCCATCCCACCAGGGCTGCCCAGAGAGAGGAGGATGGGTTCCCCGAGGGGACAGGAGTGTGTTAGGAAGAGGAAAGTTGTGCTCAGTGACCAGAAAACAACGTACGTTCCCAGCAAGGGAGTGTTTTAGAAGACAGGTCTCTGATTTCCAAAGCAGTGTGAGTGGCCCCTCCCGGACTCCCACCCCTTTTCCTTGCTGCCAGAGCCCCTGACATCACTGCCAAGGCTGGAGGGAGGGAGGGAGGAGAGAGGCGGGGGTGAATGAATCTGCTGCCAGACTCCCACCCCCCACCTCCGTCTTGCAGACCCTGCTGCTGTGATGTGGGCCCTCTCCCACCCGGGAGGCAGGGGAATTCCCAGCACTGGTTTTATGGAGAGACAGATGGGCTCCTGGGGCTCTCCAGTCAACCCCAGCTCATCCCCTTCTCTCATAAACACAGTGTAGAAGATGACATTTAGGTTCTTAGATTGAACAGGCTTTTGTGGGTTGGCGGGAGATCCTAGTCACTACGCGTTACTAGTTTCCAAGCAACCTTCCTTTCCCCTTGTCTCCCTTTCTTTACAAATGTTTATTGAATATCAGTCATTGGGAACCAAAATAGCCCCTTTCTTCGCAGAACCTACAAGTCTAAGTGGGAGAAAACAAATGTGAAACAAACAACCACGCCACTAAGCATGTTATTTGCAATTTGGCTCAGTAAGTAGAGGGTGGCATGACAGCGACCTGATTCAGGTCGGGGAGAAATGAAAAGGATTCTCTGAGGAAGGACCAAAGACCTGAAGGAATGCTGGGGTAGGTGGGGCCCCGGCAAGCGCCACCTTCTCACGATTCCATGTCGTGGCAAAAAGTCATGAAGTTCTCCACCGCGGGTGGTAGCCAGGTGTCCACGTGTGGGGTGGGGGGGCATTTTGTTGCTGTCGTCACAATGATTTGGGGAATACTCCTGGGAATTAGTACTCACAAGCAGAGATGTTAAACGCCAAAGATGGTTCTGCACAACTGTCCTGCTCAAAATGCCCACAGCACGTTCATCTAAGAAACGCTAGAGGCTGAAGTCAGTTTCCGGGCAGCCGACCTCATCAAGAGGGCTGCTGTTTAGCTGTGGCTGATCAAAAAGTCCTAGGATGGAGGGGGGGGGGGTGCGGTGTGCCTGGGTGGCTTGGCCAGTTAAACATCAGACTCTAGATTTTGGTTCAGGTCACGGTATCACGGTTTGTGAGTTCGAGCCCCGCATCTGGCTCCTTGCTGACGGCACGGAGCCTGCTTGGGATTCTCTCTCTCCCTCTCTCTCTCTGCCCCTCCCTTGCTCTTTCTCTCTCAAAATAAACAAGGAGACATTTAAAATAAATAAATAAAAGTCCTTGGATGGAATCAGATAGGCACAGCTTGAGCCCTCTGCCCACCCCTTAACCAAGCACAGTGGCTGGGGACGGAGTGGTGACTCAGGGCGGGGAAGGAAGGGGTGAATTTGCTGATGAACATGGCGGAGCTTTGGCAGAAGAGGAAGAGCCTCTGCTGAGCAGGTCAAGTAGCGGACGAGCGTGGAATAGGCGAGAAAAGCAGTGATACAGGAAGAGGCTGGATGGGGAGGCAGGGCCAGATCATTCAAGGCCTCGTCAAAGGTGTCAGACCTCTCTGAAGTGCCTTGGGAAACAGCAGACAGGTTCCAAGCAGGGAAGGAGGGTGGCAAAACCTGTGCCACACTTCAGAGCCTTGGACGTTGGGGTTTCATGGGCATCTGGCCCAGAGCTTCCTCCACGAGACGCGCACTGTGTCTCCCTCACCTCTCACCTTCTCCTTCCTTCTACCTTTGGAATGTGTAGATACCTAGTCTTCTATCTAGAGGTAAAGGACTGAGGCAGAACCGTGCTCTTGGAAAAGCCCTGTCCTTCCACTGGCCTCGGTCAAGTATGAGCTTATGACCTGAATCACATTTCAGAATTTTCTTCCTGCTCCAGAGACAAGGGGTGGAGCTGAGCAAGCGTTCTCATCCCAGGAAGTCATTGGCTTTAATCCAATTAAGTACCTAGTGGAAAATCTTTCTCCATCCCGGGGATGTTCATGCCATTCTACGGCCAAGGCCCAGGCTTTGCCAGCATATCTGCACAGATTTCATCAGGATCAGCTATTTCCATATTCTTCTGGGTCATTAATGAGTTCATTAAATGAGGCCAGTTCTGCCACCAGCCTGTGATTTGCCCCAGCTTTTGCTTCTGACCAGACGTAGTTCCCACTTATCCCTGATTACGTAGTATTTTCACTCTGCCAGCATTCCATTTAGATGAGAGCATTCCCAAACAGGCCAATTTACTTTGGAGCACAACTTTTCTGGAAGCCGTTGTCAAACGCATCACCGTCGCCCATGTCATGTTGCTGCTGTCCTGTCACCTGCTGGTTCTTCCATTCTGTCTCTCTCACCCTTCCTCCTATCACTGCTCTCCCAACAGGGTGCGTGTTTTAACTGTGATAAAATACACGTAATGTAACATTTCCTGTCTTTGCCCTTCCTAAGTTCAGTAGCGTTTAGTGTATTCACACTGTTGGACAACCACTTTCCAGAACGTTTTCATTTTGCAAAACTGAAACTCTATACCCCTTAAACAAACAACAATTCCCCATTTTCTTCCCCAGCCTCTAGAAACCACCATTCTACTTCCCGTTTCTATGAATTTGACTACTCTAGGCATGTCTTATAAGTGGAATCATACAGTATTTGTCTTTTTGTGACTGGCTTATTCCATTTAGCATAACGTCCCCAGAGTGCGTCCATGAGCCAACTTTTTTTCCTTCTTAAGGCTGAAAAATATTCCACTGTCTGAATAAAACACATTTGGTTTGTCCATTCATCTATGGAAGGATGCTTGGGTTGCTTTTCCACCTTTTAGCTATTGGGACTATTGCCGCTATGAACACGCGTGTGCAAATACCTCTTCAAGACCCTGTTTCCAATTCTTTTGGGCACAGACCCATATGTGGAATTGCTGGATCATGTGGTGGTTCTATTTTTGATTTTTCTGTGGAATCTCCATGCTCTTTTCCAGAATGGCCACACCATTGTGTACTCCCAACAGTGCACAAGGGTTCCAATCTGGCCACATCCTGGCCAACACTTGCATTGTTTTGACATCAGCCACCCTAACGGGTGGGAAGTGAAATCACATGGTAGTTTTGATGTGCATTTCCCTAACGATTAGTGATGTTGCGGATCTTTTCATACGCATGTTGTCCATTTGTGTGTCTTCTTTGGCAAAATGTCGGTTTGAGCCCTAGGCCCATTTGCAAATAGGGTACTTTTGTTGTTAAGTTATAGGTGTTCTTTATGTATTCTAGATATTAACCTTTTTATCAGATACATAACTTGACCATCTTTTCTCCGATTCCGTAGATTGCCTTTTCAGCCTGCTGGTCATGACCCTTGATACACAGAAGTTTTAAATTTTGATGTAGTCTCCCGAGACTTTTTATGATTTTAGAAATTATCACATTTCCTTTAAAATTTTTTTATGTTTATTTATTTTTGAGACAGAAAGAGACAGAGCATGAACGGGGGAGGGTCAGAGAGAGGGAGACACAGAATCTGAAACAGGCTCCAGGCTCTGAGCAGTCAGCACAGAGCCTGACGCGGGGCTCGAACTCATGGACCACTAGATCATGACCTGAGCCGAAGTCGGATGCTTAACCAACTGAGCCACCCAGGCGCCCCTCACATTTCCTTTAAAAGCTACTGTTTTTGTGTGTTTGCCGTTCTTTTTTCTCTATCGTCCAGTGCTAATTCTCGCACTTTTATTCGGGCTGGCATTTCTGAATCACAACTGTTGGTATACTTTCCACAATATAAAAGAAATCCTAGTGACAACTTGAAATAAGAAAAATAAGAAAGTGGGACAGAGAGTTTGCCACGTCATTTGGGAAGACGAAGAGGTGCCAAGGGTTAGTGAAGTCGAACTAGAATGTCAGAAACACCGTGACTCATTCTGCCACCGGTCACTTCTTTCCTCCAGGGATCCCGCGTGAAAGAGATTGTTATTCCCTCTTTACAGATGAGGAAACTGAGAATAAGAAGAGGTATCTTGCTCAGCTTTACACTTTGGTATGCATATAAACACCACCAGCATTTTTCTATTCTCTGCCAGGCCTCCAAGGAGCTGTTTTCAAATTCTTCTGAAAATACATGGCTTCCCTCTCATCGTATTCCTCTAACTTCACCACCCCGCCCCCTGTGTTACGACTGACACCAGCTCACTGCCCTATTCAGGCATTGCTCTGTAAACTGCACATGCATGAACTTGCTAATCCGCACCTCACCTTGGAAGGCACAGCCGAAGGCTCCAGGAAGTAAAAGAATTTTACCCAAGATCATCCTTCTAGGAGAAGGTAGAGCAAGGACTTCTACCCAAGCCAGTCTGATTCTAGAACTGCCTCCCCTCAGGTTTAGATCGCGAAAGAGTACATGAGTCAGATCTTCCCGTCTTAAATTGTCCTCGTGCTAGCTGTGTGACTTTTGGCAAGACGTGACCTCCTCTCAGCCTCCGTGTCTTCATCTGAAAGCTCTCCGTGATGTTCCCTACCTCAGGTGGTGTACCAAATAGTAAGTGAAATAATGTATGCACAAATGCTTAGACAGCTAACACACAGTGAACACTAAGTAGATGCCAGCTATTATCACTAATTTTATAAACAAATTCTATCCAAAGGGTGTATTCCATAATGTCAGTATGGCTTTACCCTAGTTCTGCATGATTTTTCCTTCCCAAACAGTACATGAGAAGAGACCTATAGTGGGAAAATAACTACAGACAGGAAAACGTAAACAACCTTGCATTAGACACATCGGAACTTACTCTTTCACGTAAAAGAAGTCAGACGGGCAATGAAGAACTGGGTGGCAGCACCATGAAGTCATGCAGACCCAGGCTCTATCTTTTTTTCTGCCCTGCCATCCCTAAAACACAGGCTCCAGCTTCAAAGTAAACTAATGGTCCGATATGGCTGCTGGAGCTCCAGCCATCATCTGTATATTACAGACAGTGAGGAGGAGGAGGAGGAGGAGGAGGAATAGAAGGGCAGAAAGGGCACAACTCTCAGTGGTAAGGAGTCTTCCCGGGAATATCACATGATACTTCCATTTACAGGTCATTGCCTGGACTTGGATCACAGGATGGCATCACCTGACAGCAAGACAGGCTGGGAAACGTAGCCTTTTGGTTGGGTTCATTCCCACTAATTGGAATTCTGTTACTAAGAAAGAAGGGGAAAGGGATATGGGATGGCAGGTTGCAGTATCTCTGCCTCTGAGATATACATGGTGCAGACTGAGCAAGCAGATTCCGGGGTTGCTTCTGAGGCTGGAGAGGGTCTGGGAGAAGGAGAGACACAGAGATCTCTGCTTGTATGTTTAAAAGATTGGAGTTACGTGGAAGGTTCGTTTTCCCAAAAGGATCCCCCCGCCCAAAGTAACTGCAAACGCCACTGGCCAGGAAGGACCGTACGTCGATTCAAAACAAGACTAAAGGTGGGGACACTACAGAAAGGCTTGGAAGTTGGAGAGATAGAGGAGTGTGAAGGAAGTAACAAAAACATTACCTGTGTGCACGTCCCTGTGGCCACCCAGAGAGGCGATCACCTTGATTTGTCGCACAGTGCCGTGCCGCTGCGCAGGGAAGGGACGACATCTCCTTCCCTCCTGCAGGTGGCTGTGCCCATGTCTGACGTTGGATCAGAACTCGTGTTTTGATGGCGTTGGATTTAACCGCAGGCGTGCAGACCGAATTGATTGTTTTGATCAGCGATTCCACTGACCTTTCCAGCCTCATCTCAAGCAAGCAAAATCTCGGCTTTTCTGAGCTGGCTCTACATCCAGCTCCTCTGTCCCAGCAGACTCACGAGGACATCGACGCTCGTCAGATCGTGTGTTCTGATGTCTGCTACTTGATGCTCTGCCAAAGGATTGATTCACTCTTGCCCACATGCTCCCCACGCCCAGTGCATCCGTAGCTATTTGAGAAATGTTTGTTGACAGAAATTGCTGTGAATCCTTCAGAACGACTGGGTTTGCAAAACTCACTGGCCCTTCGTCTACAACTCTCTTCAGAATCTGTGCCGTAAGGTCACCTGATAATGAGGCCGGGTGCCTTTCTTTGGCGGCTAAGTTACCCAGAGGGATCTCGTGTGGAACCTCCAGATGCTGAAGTCCATTCCAGAGAACAGAGCTCTGAGGAGGACTCGGGAGTGGGAACACTGCAGGGAGCATCACCTGCTTGATAAAAGCCTTGCTCTTGGGTTTGGCCAGGCTGTCCTGTCCTCCTGCTGCTTGAGGGGGCCCTGACTACTGCCCAACTCAAGGTGCCTCTTCAGCCCAGTGAACACCTGTTCCTTCACTCACCTCAGAGCCATGACACTGACAGAAGCCACCGCCAGCATGAGGCCCTCCCTCTCAAATTCCTGGTTGGTGCATCCCCTTCTCATTGGGGACCCACCTCCTGAAGGTCTTGCGGAATGTTCCTTTTTGGACTTTAGCCCCCCGTGGCTGCCAGAGCTCTCTGCTCCCTCTGTCACCAGTCTTCCAGAAAGGAGGGCAGTCGGGGCCAGGCTCTTGTTGCCTGAACTCAGAGAAATCCTTCCTGGAGGCCCCGGTGGGGACTTTTATGCCCATTTTCTCACAAAAGCGCTTTGAGGAGACGCGTAAGGCTCCGGAACACTCTCCAGGTCTGTAGGGATGTGCAGTCACTGTCTCTCGGTGGGGAAGGATTCTGTATTGCCCACCACCCCCGAGTACCGCATCTCTGGAGCCCACAGGGTGCAGAAGAGGAGGAACACCATGATGTAAGGGAGATCAAACATTAAAAATGGGATTCGGGGGAAGGTTTCTGTCCCTGTGGGCATGAGCTGCTCTGGGGCTCGATTCTGAAGCTTTTGTGGTAGAAAGCAGTGCTTCAAAAGCTGACGATGCTTCACGTTCACCTGGGAAGCTTATTAAAAATGTGGAATCTTGGGTCTCACCCTAGGACATTCTGAGTCAGAGGCACTGGCGTGAGAATGGGACATCGGCATTTTTGGCGAGTTCTCTGGGGGGCTCTGAGGCAACTGCTGGTTAACGCACACCCACGTGTGAAGAGAGGAACTTTGTGTGAGCCGAGCAGCGCACACCCCTTGCACGGTGCCGTGGAACCGTGTGGGCTTTGCAGCACAGGATGGCACCACACCCGCAGAGCACTTGGCAAATCAATGGTCGTTGGGAACACTGAAGACTCTGGAGAGATTAAACTTCTAACCTAGTCTATGTGACCCCGGGGCAGGAGGCAACGCTCCAAAGGACAGAACAGATTTCCAAGGGGGGAGCTGGGGAGAAGGTGGGAGGGTTGTGAGGGCATTTGGGGAAGACGGTGACTGTGGGTCTTTGCGGGGCTTGAGAGGATGTGGGGAGAGAGGGACGAGTAAAGAAGAGTCTTTGTGTGTTTGCAACGTCGTGTCCTTTTGCCTCACCTTCTAAGACCTCGCTGAACACCTTCCAGTGTTGGTTACAACGTTGTTGGGTTTGGGTTTGGGATCACTGGATGTCACGCCATGCTGAGACTGGCCTCGAGGCAGCCCGGTTTTATTCAGGCGATAGAGGTAAAAATACTGCCCTAGCAGGATTGTCTTGAGGATTTTGAGCCTATTTAAAATGTCTGTCGAGGGGCGCCTGGACGGCTCGGTTGATTAAGCATCTGACTTCAGCTCAGGTCATGATCTCATGGTTGGTGGGTTCAAGTCCCGCATCGGGCTCTGTGCTCAGAGCCCAGAGCCTGGAGCCTGTTTCAGATTCTGTGCGTATGTATCTCTCTCTCTCTGGCCCTCCCCCACTTGTGTTCTCTCGCTCTCTCTCAAAAATAAATAAATAAACATTTTTTTTTAATAATAAAATAAAATGTCCATCAAATAGTAGATGCTTTAAAAAAAACGATAGCCATTTTTGGATTACCAATATTTACTGAGTGCCGATTATGTATTGCATGTTTCACTAGGCACTGAGGATACAGAAGGTTAATGAGAGGCTCACAGTTTAAGTGAGTAGTTAACTTTTACCATAAGCGCGGGCTCCAGAAAGGTCTTACATGTCATTCAGACATTGTCAGGTACCTGGCCGCATAAGCTTTGAAGAAGAGTCTGTAAGAAGTAAAACCATGTATTTAAGAATCTGGCCAGATTCAAGAGCATCTAAGCTGGAAGGTGCCCTATAGGGCACTTTCATTTTCCACATTTTACTGATGAAGAACTGAGACCTGCAGAGGGGAAGGAATGAGGACTGTTGATAAACTGTTACTATTTTATTAAGTGTTTAAAGATGTGCTCATTATTATAGGGCATCTCAAGAAATTAGTACAATATAACCCTTATTAAGAGATAGATAGAGCATGAAGCATATAATGTCAGGGCTGAAATTTACCCAAGGAACATCTCATTCAGATTGCTTATTTAACTAATGAGGAAACTGGGGGTGGATTTTATTTTGTTTAGTGCTGAGTCACAGCCTGCAGGTGAATGCATCTGAGCAAGGTTTGGGGGAGAGGATTGATAAACGATTTTCCGGAACAGGGTTGATAAACTGCTACTCAGACACATTGCCTTTCCTTTCTTGACAGACTGGTTTTATCTGGCCAAGTAGCTATAAGTTAACCGGAATAAAGAAAGGTGAAAAATGTACAGACATAACATATGTCTACGCATAGACAAAGGATAAAAGTGTACGTTAGGATACATTTGAATGCAAAGTGACAGAATGCCTAACAATGGCTTAAGCAACAAAGATACATAATCATCCTATGCAGCAAAACAAGAAGTCTGGAGACACAGGCTTCCAAGTATGGTGCGTTGCCTCAATCTTTCTGCTCTGCCGTCCTCAGCATGCTGGCTTTTTGTCCATAGGCTGACAAACCTCAAATGGTTGTCTCACCTCCAAACGTCAGGCTTTACATACATTCAAAAAAGGGGAAAAAAAATGCAGTGGATTTTTTCACTGCAAGTGGACTTGCTCACTGCTCACAGGGAGCAAAATCCTTTCCAGACACCGGCTGCAGAATTTCGCCTGCTCCGATCGCTATATCTGGGCTATATGTCCAGTCCCCAGCAAAGGGAAAGGAGGTTATTCTGTGTGGCTCAGCTCCATGACAGTTCACCTCCAGGGTCTAAAGGAGGGCTCCTTTTGCTTTGAGATGTTTCTTTTCAAGCAACGTGAAATTCTATAAAGACGAGGCTGGGAATAGCTATCGGGAAGGGAAAATGGCGTGCGCTACGTAGTAGGCGAAATGCACAGATCCTGGAGTCATTTTTGGAGCAACATATCGTAAGAACACTTTCTAGGTAGATTTAGTTGAGCACGTGGCTTTGGAGCCAGACACGCTAGGTTTGAATCTCGGCACCTGCACATACGAGCTATTACTCAGTTTTCTCATCTGTGAATCAGGGATGGTAATAATACCTACCTTATGGTTTTGGTGGCATTATTATTATTCTGACGGTTGCTATTATTATTGTTGTGATTTTGCAAATAGCGAGTGGATACTACTGTGCAATTATTAAGTACTTGAAACAGTGTCAAGCACATAGTAAGCACTCAAGAAATGTTACCTGCCTTTACTCTGGACTCATTGGTGCTGTATATTTAAATTCTGTTTGTCTCCATGCAGGTGAAAATTATGTAAGATCCTCCTCTATTCCCCAACCCTGTTACAGTACTTTTGTAAATGTAAGACGGCATCTGGTAGAGATGGGTCCCCTCCTTGGGGGAGTTTGCGGGTGGGGGGGGGGGTCGCTTCTCTTCTTTAGCCCAAGAAGTATGGGGCAGAATTTTGCTGGTGCTACCTTCTAGTTTTTAAACTGCTCTGGAGTGAATCTCATTTTAAAAGCTTACTCAGGCCCAGGATCCATTGATTTGATCTCAAATTGGATGTTTGCCTCTCAGGTCCCAAGCAAAACGACGATGGAATTACCATGTCTGCCTTACATTTCTGGCTCCCGGAGAGGCACGCTTGGCCAGCACCCCATCTCCCAAGATGCTGGGGCACAGAGCCCGCGGGGCTTTCTGTCCCAGGCTCAGCAAACTGAGCTGATCTGGAAAGTTTAGAAATTTGCAGGAGACCAGCAAAATAACCGCCTCCGCTCAGTTTGTGGCATTGACAGGAGGGCACGTTGGCTCGGAAACCAGTCACCAGAGTTCCACCCGTGTGTGTGACAGCAAGTGGAGCTGGTCGCGAGGGGTCGAGCGGTCACTGTTGTCATTCTTTCTAAGATGGCAGGTGGGCCAATCTGTTCAAGGTCCTTTCACCCACGTGGCCTTGATAAGCTTTGGCATGATGGATTGCCCGGATCTTACTGCTATTTCTTTCCCTTCTATTACTATTTCTTCCCAAGAGTCTCCCCGAAAGTTCTATAAACAAACCAAAAAGAGGTCCCCTGTGAGGGACTCGGTGCCAGGAATTGATGGTCCGAAGGCAGGTGCTTCTTGGACAGTGGGCTGCAGACCACAACTGGCAAACGTCTGGCTTCCCAATGTGGGGGAAGAGGAAAACATGCGTCTCGTCACGCGCTGATTCCAACGTAAACTCTGCTGGGCTTTCCTTACACAAGGTGTCTTTCCTGAACTTGAGAAAGCTCTTGGAACTGGCAAATCTGAGTTTGGGGTGATCATCTCGGAAACTGGGAAAGCCAGGGAGCCAGCAGGTGGCTGGGGCCTTGTCCTGCTGAGACCCTATTTCATCGAGACCACAGAACTCTGTGTGAGTCGTGACCCCAAGAAACTGTTTGCTGTTGTTTTTCTTGGCTTCCTTTCTAGGGTGCGGGGAGCCTGGCTTCAAGAAGTGCCTTAGGTTCTGGTGTCTCTGCTGCACATGATAAACTTTCCCTTTTAGGAGCTGGACCACTTCTGTCTCCTTCTGGGTCCCCGGCCCGATGGCTGTGCTTTGCCCTCCTTCACCACCTCAAATTTCTTTTGTTCCTGGTGCACACAGATGCTGCCTGTCTCTGTCTGTCTGTCTGTCTATCTGTCTCTGTCCTTGCTGCGAGTTTGTGATGGTGATGATGCTGAAAATATGATCTTCCACTGTCACCCTGCAGCAAGTCCTTGACTGGTGACGGAAGAATTGCACGAGCCACACATCGGTAAACAGGCTGCCAGCCCACGGGGAGCATGGCTGGGCAAGGTATCAGGCCACTCTGTCAGCTGCGTCGTCCCCAGACTCGAATTCCCTCACAATCCAGGTGTGTCGGAGCGGAGGGACAATGGCTAACGGGGGGAATGTTTCCCCCAACTCAAGCTGCCACTCGGCATCGGCCGATTAGCACTATGGAGGAACGCAAACACTGTATTGTGGGAAATATCTAATTTTTCAGGAGAAAGAATTGGGAACAATTTAAATAGTGTTTGGGGACGCCTGGGTGGCTCAGTCGGTTAAGCCTCCGACTTCGGCTCAGGTCATGATCTCGAAGTTCGTGGGTTCGAGCCCCGTGTCGGACTCTATGCTGAGAGCTGGGAGCCTGGAGCCTGCTTCGGATTCTGTGCCTCCCTCTCTCTCTCTCTGCCCCTCTTCTGCTCGCGCTCTGTCTCTCTCTCTCAAAAATCAATAAACATTAAACAAAACAAAACAAACAAATAAAAACTAGGGGCGCCTGGGTGGCCCAGTTGGTTAAGCGGCCAACTTCAGCTCGGGTCATGATCTTGCAGTTCGTGGGTTCGAGCCCCGCGTCGGGCTCTGTGCTGACAGCTCAGAGCCTGGAGCCTGCTTTGGATTCTGTGTCTCCCTCTCTCTCTGACCCTCCCCCTGCTCATGCTCTGTCTCTCTCTCAGAAATAAATAAACATGATGGGGCGCCTGGGTGGCTCAGTCGGTTGGGCGTCCGACTTCAGCTCAGGTCATGATCTCGCGGTCCGTGAGTTCGAGCCCCGCATCAGGCTCTGTGCTGACAGCTCAGAGCCTGGAGCCTGTTTCAGATTCTGTGTCTCCCTCTCTCTGACCCTCCCCCGTTCATGCTCTGTCTCTCTGTCTCAAAAGTAAATAAACGTTAAAAAAAAAACCTATTAATAAATTTAAAAAAATAAATAAACATGAAAAAGAGATAAAATGGTGTTTTTTAACTTGTATAAAAAGAAACTACGTTGACTTTCACGGTAAATCCCCTGAGCTTTAAATGCTGACCACTGATTCCGTATGAGCTGCACCCACGTGGCAGTCAGAGTGGCCCTGTGCTGCCTAACCGGGACCTATCAGCAGGCACATTTGTTGCTGCTTTATCTATCCTGGTCACGTCCGGGCTTCCAGAGGCTTCGTGCCCACCTCACAGAGCTGAGTGACGTTGCAAGTGCCATACAGTCTTTCTGGACGGAGGCAAGCATAACTTGTGAATTACAAGCGAAAATAATTAAGTGCTCCTTGTTTGTTGTCGTCGTTGGCAACTATTTATATATTCCATCTTGCATATGGAATGCTGTAACTGGAAATGTGAGAGGAAGCACATTTGGTATGAAACCTACGAAGCATCAAGCTTATGGTCCATGCAGGCTTGGGTTTGGATGCTGGTTTCTCTATTTTCTAGAGGTTTGACCTTGGGCAGATTCCTGCCTCAGACCCTTACTTTCCTCATCCATCCCATGTGGAGGATGACACCTCCTTCGTGTGGCACTGCCGTGGGATTGAATGAGATGATGCGAGAGCAGAGTGCCTAGCACAGAGGGAGGGTCAGTTGTGGTGGATATTACTAGCAGCCCAGACCCACACTTTGGAAACACTGAACTGACATGAGCTGATAGGAAGCTGATTACAATCCGAATGTTTCCCACTTCATGTGAATATTCATGTTTCATTGGACAAATATTAATGTATTGGGTTATGGGTGCTGTCCTAGGACCTGTATAATATTTCTTTTAAAAAATTTTTTATGTTTATTTATCTGGAGACAGAGAGAGAGAGAGCACAAACAGGGGAGGGACAGAGAGAGAGAAAGGGAGAGAATCCCAAGCGGGCCCCACGCTGTCAGCACAGAGTCCGATGCGGAGCTCGATCTCACAAACTGTGAGATCATGACCTGAGCTGAAATCAAGAGTCAGATGCTTAACCAACTGAGCCATCCAGGTGCCCCAAACCGCTATGATATTTCTAAGATCTGAAAAGTTCTGAAACCCGAAACACATTTAACTCCACAGGTTTTAGATAAAGCATAAAGAATCTGTAGTCTTAACAACATATCAACAGGTGGACAATGACTCGATCTATACTGAACACAAAACCGCATGAGCCCTGGAAGGCGAGAGCAACTAAATGATTAGAGATGGGGGCAGGGAATAAATCTGGGAGGGTTTCCTGGAGGCGGTGACCTTTGAGCCTGATTTCAGGAGAAATGAAAGAACCGCATTTGGTAAAGAGGAGGCAGAACATACCAGCGGAATACAGAAGATTACTGAGTGTCTTTCCAAAGACTTCTAGCAAATCAAACTGCTTTCAGGGCTGTGAAATCCCTGGGAGAATGAGCGATCGCCTTTACAAAGATGCACCCGGGAACTCGGCAGGAAAGAGTCTCTGGCTGGGGAGAGTGTGAAGACTGGACTCAGAGCATGTGCATTCCGATGAGGCACTGTTGGAGCGAAAGCACATTTCGCGTGGCCCCTGAGCGACCCCTTGCCTCTCCACCGAGCACGAAGCTTGGCCATTCATGCCTCTCTTCATATGACTTCTGCATACGTCAGTGACTGATTGCTGCATTTATAGATGTTCTCCTGGAGCTGGAACGATGGTGAGCCAACATTTCTAAACCGCAAGTCCTGGATCTTTCCCTGCTCTGCTTGTCTGTGTCTAATAACCTGGAGATGAGCCAAAGAGATGTTCTGGCTGAGCGGAGGGGGGCTGGGGACAGGGCCGTGACAAAAGCTGGTTTATGTTTCAGAAAAGCTCTCTGCCACTCTGTGCATAGAAGATGGGCCATATGAGGCTCAGAAAACATGTCTTGGAAATGGCTTGGAAACTTGCCTCCCAGCACTTAGGACAGGGCCAGATACATGCTGCTTTAATTTATTAACAAACACAATGCCCATCTTGGCAAGGTCACCTCTCGGCATGGAAAACAGTGCATTGATGACACATTACATTTTTTTTAATGTTTATTATTATGTTTTTTTGAGAGAAAGAGAGAGAGACAGAGTGCAAACAGGGGAGGGGCAGAGAGAGAGAGAAAGAGAGAGAGAGAAAGACACAGAATCCAAAGCAGGCTCTAGGCTCTAAGCTGTCAGCACAGAACCCAATGCGGGGCTCAAACTCACAAATCGTGAGATCATGACCTGAGCGGAAGTCCAACGCGTAACCGACTGAGCCACCCAGGAACCCCACATTGATGACACGTTAACATGTGGTGCAGGACCCACACCTCCTTCACCCTGTGGGAGCAGTGGTGGTAGCAGGACAAGGAGGGCCGTGACAAGAAGGTTCCACGGTGACATTTCATTGCAGTTAGAAATGCTACTTCTATTGTCTACACCTTCAGGACGGGAGCTAAGAGTAACAGGAGAGGCAGAAAAACACTAACCACTTCCTGGGACACCAACTTATGTGTTAGCCTTTCCTAGTGGGAGCAGCTCTGGGCTCTTGTCTCTAACGCAGTCCCCAAGTCCTTCTGATGAGACGATACTTTTATTTCCTCAAAGTCTTACACTCAGCGATGGGACAGTGGTTCCAGGAAGACGAGGTGGGCACAGGTTGCACGGGGACTGACAGGCTTATTGAGAATTGAGAGTTTTGGAAGGGGTGCAGAAAAGACACATCATGAAGGTGCCCACGGAGAGCTCCATAGATATTGGAGAACAAAGGGTAGTCTCACGTGGCTCCTTGAAAGTGACAATTTGCTGGCTGGAAATCACTGGTTTGGGTCAGCCTTATTAATCCAGTTGTGGTTCATCCTGTTGTTTTACCTGAAATTTCCACACACACATCTGCAGGGTTGAAGTTACAGTTCTCCCCTATTATACAAGTGTTGGAGAGGGCTGCGTCACCGCTGTGTTGGTTCTAAGGGGCCATCTTCACTTAAGAGATGGCCCAACACTCTTCTCAGGATTACCTAAATTTTTGCATTTTAGATTCCAGTAACAGCATTAGTGGTCATCCAGAGGGTAACAGCAGCTCACCTCCATTGAGTACCGTGTATCAGACTATCCTAAATAGCACGCTTTATCTCACGCAATCTTCATGATGATGCCACTCTGTGGTGGGAGCTACAGTGGTTTCCCTTCACAAGTGAAGAAATAGAAGCTTTAAAGAGCTAAATAACTCAAGGACACATGGTCGTTAAATAGTAGAGTGAGGATTTCAATCCACACAGATCTGCTGAAACCTGTGCTGAGTTCTCAATAAATACAGAGTTCCTAACATGTTCAAAACACTGCGTCCAACGGGGCAGGGATTTCAGAATGCCTGCGCACAAATCCCTGTCCTCGGGGACTCTCCTTGCATCCAAGGGAGAGAAGACATCACGAGTCAGATGAAACTAGAACACGATATGTGAACATAAGAGATGAGTGGGGTGTGGTCAAGATGTCAGACAGCAGAGCCATGGAAACTGGGATAGCTCCGGGAGAGACCCAAGGAGGAGGGAAGGGAGACCGAGGAGGCCTGGGAACCAGAGTTTCAGAAGATGAAGCAAGGCACTGGAGCAAAAGAGATGGCCAAAAGGTGTGGGCATGGGATGTGCTTGGTGGGTTTGGGTGACAGCAAGTGGGGCAGGTTGACCAGAGAGAAGTTCTTGGGGGAGCCACAGGGAAGAAGAACTTTGGATTGGAAAATGTGAGAGATTGGGGGGAAAGATTAAGAATTTGCATTTCATTCTGTGATTAAGGGGGACTAGTGAAGTTTTCTGAGTGTTAGAATTATATATTATTTTAGGAGGAGTTACTGGCAGGGGCACCAGGGAGGCTCAGTCAGTTAAGTGTCCAACTCTTGATTTTGGCTCAGGTCGTGATCTCACAGTCGGGTTATGAGATCAGCCCCCACGTTGGGCTCTGCAATGACAGCACAGATCCTGCTTGAGATTCTCTCTCCTCTCTCTGCCCCTCCCCTTCCAAAATAAACAAATAAACATAAAAAAAAATTAAAGGAAGTGTTACTGCCAGAAACGTGCCAGTGGATTGTAGGCAAAGACCCTTGGAAACGAGCCAGGAGGCTGCTGAAAGAGAGCGGACAGAACTCAGAATTCCAGGGTCCTATGATTTCAGAGTTGATTGAATGGGGGCTGTGATGGCCACTACCTGTCCAAGAGGGGGGCGGGGTGATTGCTCAGAGTTGCTGTAGCTAAATCATTCCCAATGACAAGTGTCTAGACTAACCGCAGACCTGGAACTTTGTGCATAGGAAATTTACAACTAATTGATGTACTTCTATTCCTCTCCCCAATTTAATTATTTCAAGGATTTTAAACAAGTATTGCCTCTTTTGACCTCACCAGCACATAAGTCCATTTTTATAAAAGCACATCCTCTAATTGAAACAGCTGCTTATGATCTCAGAAGAAAGGCTCTCGATGTACCTGCCCTACATCTATCAACCACAGGATTTTAAAACTCTTTGCTCCTGACTCAATACAACTGGGGCCAAGAGCTGCCATCATTCATAATTTTTCAAGACCGTGACTCTTCTCGACAATCTGATCATCATCTTAGGGGACTGCCCATCCCCTGACATCCCTTACGAGCCCAGATTAGAAACCTGAAGAATTGAGAAACAGAGATGAATTAAATAGAAAATATTTTTTATTTTTATTATTTTTTTTTAGAAAGGAAGAAGTGAGCTATCATCCAAAAACAAGAAAACTTAAACGAAGGGAAAGAATTTTTTAAAGAGACTGGCTTTTTTTTTGTTTGTTTGTTTTGTTTTGTGTTTTTAGGAATTAGTTTCTTCTTTTCCTTAAAATGCAGTTCGGGAATCCTGGACCCCTCCCTGCCCCTCAGGGTTATCACTAGCTGCTCGACCTTTGTTTATAGATCCCTCACCACCTGTGTCTCCAGTCACTTGAACAGCAAAGCCTGGAATGTGGTCCAGCCGGGGGTTGCTAATGGGCTTCAGTGGGCAGAGGCCAAAGTTCTTTTTAACCACCGGGAAGGGAGAGCAAAGGCAGGGAAAACTGTCTTGAGGGAAAGCCTTTCTTTTGGCTGGACTCCTGTGTGCACTATGCCCAGCCTCCTGCCCCGGAAGCACTCCAGTCTACAAAGATAGGGCTCAGAAAGCTATCATCCAGCGACTGATGAACAGCAGCAAATTCCAGCTTCTAACAGACTCCTCAGCCCTGGGGGCATTCGTCCAGATTCCTCTGGATTTTCTCAGAGCTCAAGCAGCTGGGGAGGGATGTGAGGTCCAGGCTGGCAGTCATAGATCAAAGGACACCGGAGTTACAGAAAGGGCTAAACCCAGCCCCTTACATGACGGCTGGACGTGATTTTTCCAAGGTCCCACAGCTGGAAAACAGGATGGGGGGCCCAGGGCTCTCCCCCACTTTCTCCCATATTTTTCACAGAGCTGTTGGCAAGATGGTTGGTGTGATCTAGGTAAAAATGCTCATAAATTGTAAAGGGTAGATACACATGATCTCTTATATGTGTGTGCGCGTGTGTGCATTCTGGACAGGAGGCTCTACTAAATGATGAACACGCAGAGTGAGGATAAGGCCTCTGATTCTGAACATAGACTTAGGGTTAAACCCCCAAGCTCCACTATCCACTCAACTGCTTAATTTTCACTTCGTTTCTCTGAACCACACTTTTGCCACCTCCAAAATGGGAGTAACAATTGTATCTACCTCCTGTGGTTGTTGTTTGGCTCAGGCTTGGCATGCAGGCAATTCTTAGTCAATTGTGTCACGCAGATGAAATGACGTACTACTCTACTTGCTCGAAATATCCTTCGATGTTACATTCAGTTCCCAGAAAGCTTGTTTCCACCGCAGCTCATGCCTGGCACAGAAGAGCGGTCAATGGTTGTCTGTTGAATCCGTGCACAGACGAAACCCTTGGTTTTCTTTATCATTTTTAGTCAATGAGTAAAGCCAGGGGTGGGGTGGTTGGGTGCTGACAGCCCGGAGTACAAAGCGTGGGCGCCGGCAGGCTGTAAGTGAACTTACAGGAGGAAGTAAATAAATCTTAAACTTCAGGGTCTCTGGTGTCAGACGGAGGTACACTTGGAAAGCATCCTGGGCAACCGTTCCTGGGAAGAGGTTTCTAAAGAATAGGAACCGCCTCTCCAAGCATCCAAGAATGGTTGTGGTTTCTTTTTTCATCCTGATGTGTATGCACTTTTATACCTAATTATATGTTCATAATTTTATATTTTTTTCTTAAAGAGTGCCCCCCAAATAGTACAAGTTGTAGACACAACCACACCTGGGTCTCCCCCTATATGTTTCTCCCGGGAAAATAAGCTAGCTGGGATCATCTTTCTCCTTCAGAGAGTAAATGTTCACATCCAGAGCTGACCTCTGACAATAAATCTACCCAATATAAATTGAGTTTTCTGGTCTTTGTTGCCTTGTAGGGGCAGACAAGGCCATAAAAGGCACAGATGTGATAGTGTAAAGGAAAAATTATCCTAAATGTGGACTTGAACAAAATTTTTGGTGAGATGAAGTTCAGAACCTGGTTGTGGGAAGAAATTAGCATTTCTGATAAAACGCTTAACCTATTTCCTGGAAACTATAATGGGATTAAGACTTGCTCTGAGAAAACTAACCACCCACTCACCCACCCACCCAGCTGACTGTCAGTTAAATGTCTAGTGACCTTCAACTGAACACCCTTTTGTATCTAGTCAAACGATGGTTATCTACATATTCTCTCTTCCTCTAGTTTCTTCCTCTCTTCCCCCTAGTTTTCTTGCCAAGAGGGAATCTTTGGATTGGTCAACTGGAGACTATGTCTCTTGTAGCAAGATTATAGCAAATCTTTGACCGATCTCATAACCAGACTGACACTCTTCCCCACTGCTGTTTGTCATCCTTTGAACTACCTTGACAACCCTCATCCACTATGGATATTCCTTTGGGACTTTCCTTCTACATTTCGTCTTGTTAAATGTCTCTCTGGAGCTGTCTTCTCTCCCCAGCTGAATACCAAGCTTTTTTTTTTTTTTTTTTTTTTTAAACACAGATACAACATCTTGTTCACTTCTTTCACCTTTCTGTCTTTTCCCTGCCTCGCTCTCTGTCTGCTGATTCCCCCCAGGGTCCAGCACAGGGATGATGTATAACTAGGAGCTCAATATATGTTGTACCAGGGACTGGTTGTTTCCTGGGAGATGCTGGGAAGTGAGCCATGTTGCGTCCCAGGTCACTTTGGTCTGGTGAAGGTAACACACCTGCCAGACTTGGGGTCCCTCCATCATCAACTGGAGCCAAAAGCCAGAGCCACAAACCCAGGGCCTGGAGCATAGGATTGGAGGACAGCATCAGCTTTTTGGATTGGTGGCTTCGAGTGTGGTTCGCAAACTTATAGCAGACAATGCTTCTCTATTTCCTACAATTTGTTACCCCAAGCCTTTATTTTTGTGTGTGTATTGAGTAATATTTGAAATTTCACAGTTATGGGCTTGGTTCAAGAAGAAATGGGCACATCACACACACATGGCCCTCAAAGTCATCCTTTGACCTACTATTGAATTAGCTCTTAATGATTGATCAAAGGGTCTGACTGGGCTCAGGTGCAGACTTTCCCACTCTCTTTATGTGTGACCTCAGTGAGTCATTGAATCTCTCTGAGCCTTATTTGCCCATTTGTAAAATGTAGGCTCACCAATGCTCAGTAATGAAATGGACCCTTTTAAATTTCAGTTTCTCCAAATGCAAAATGAAAATGATAATAGAATAAATGGGTTGCATAACTGCCCGGCATTTTGCACTTTTTAAACTTCTCGAGTGTGTAGTGAGGTGCTTTGGGAGTGCATGTCAAAATTTTGGAAACCTCTTGGCTTGAAACAGACAAAAGGGTTATTCTAAGGCTACTGGCATTTTGCTGCCTTTAACCCAAGGGTGGAAAGTGGCCTTTAGGGCAGAGTCTTTGTTCTGAAGAAATAGCTTGGATGAGTACTCTTTTTGTTTGTGAATGTAAGTCACATAGCTGTTTCCTTCCTTCCTTCCTTCCTTCCTTCCTTTCAAGACTTTGAAGTTTGTGAAGTAATCCAAATGCAAAAAGTTTAGCCTGGGATATTAATATTTTTAATCATATAAAATTAAACATAGTAAGGATGGATATAAGGACAGAATACAGCTTTAGAAAAGTATAAATTTGTTTTTTACCCTCCACTCTTTCTTTCCAGCAGAGTTGTGCTAAATTTGAGGCAGTTAGCAGAATAAAACTAAGAATACTCACCCCCAGATTGTTGTAAAATGCTTGTTTAAACAATGCATTCTGTGTTGTAAAGTTCTGGTTATTATTAACAAAGTGAGGCAGGGTGTCCCTCGTCCCATTCCAGCCTCTGGCCCTGGAGATCGGGGACCCCCAGGGCTCGCCAGTTGTGGGGTACAGTGGGATGGGATAGGGGGAGGGTGCTGAGGCTGTGGAACAAGGCCTCAAAGCCCAGGCAGGGTGAGGAGCCTGGCCTGAAGTTTTCGGAGGCCCCAGTGCTGGGTGGGCCACTCAGTGCCCCTCTGGTCACTCTTTTTGGCACTTACGGGCCATAGCCCAAGTGTGTTTAGTCCAGTGTCTGGCCCTCAGACATTGAGGCCCCTTACCTCGCTTTCTTTGTCTTTCTTCTGGTCCCAATTCCTGTGATTTTAGGGCCTTCAATGCAAAAGCGTTCATTAAACCCTTTTCTATCTGTCGTAGAGCTGGTTGGTTTATCAGGCTGAACCCAAAATGTGGAAGGCAAGACTGTCTCTCTTCCCCAGAGGGTGGGGAGGGCTTCATAGCGCAGGACCGCCCGTGGGTGGTGGGTGGTCAGGATCACCTCTCTTCTCTCTCACCTCACCCCACGCAGCAGCGTATTAACATAGTCCTTTCAAACACACACACGCAGAGCTCTCCCCAGAAGGGATTCTTCTCTCTCTGTCTCATGGCAATAGAACAAACTTGTGAAGAATGTGGCAGACAGAGCAGATGTAGAAGACCCCTCCCACTTTTAGCACACAGAAATGCTCAGTAAAACATTTTTTTAATTTATTTAAATACGTAGCTGAGCTATGTATTCTGAAAAGCTATATCTTAAAGGAAGAGAAGAAAATTCCTAGGCATCAGGAAAAAGAAGAGGACCAGAGCACTTGAGCAGTAGATGGGAGCTAATGCTAGAATAGTTGGGTTGGGGGCACCTGGGTGGCTCAGTCGGTTAAGCAGACGACTTTTGGTTTTGGCTCAGGTCATGATTTCAAGGTTTGTGAGTTTGACCTCCACTTTGGGCTCTTTGCTGACAGTGCGGAGCCTGATTGGGATTCTCTATCTCTCTCTCTCCCTCTCTCTCTCTCTCTGCTTCTCTCTCTCTCTCAAAATAAATAAGCTTAAAAAAAATTGAATAGTTGGGGTTGGGAAGATGGGGGAGGGCAGAGGGGAGAGGACCCAGATAAAAGCTTTCAGAACCAGGTGAGGATTTTATTGCCTACCTGGAAGTAGGAAATGAGACCTCAGGCTGGTGCAAGGTGGGGAGTCGAAAGGGAAGCTCCTGCAATCTAACTAGGAGCCTCCAAGGCTGTCCCTTCCTTGAAGGGCACATCTGTTTGAGACTTTCCACAGAAACAACGCCACCTTAGAGAAACCACAATTCTAAGTAGGAATCAGGCTAGAATATTCAGTCGCAACTACCTGGGTAGTGCAGATTGCCAGTTTGCCAATTTCAGAAATGGAAATGATCACTGATCCAACCAATAAACACATCAGGGCCCGGGCAGAGGCCACCGAGGAAACTTCTAGCGAGGAATCCACAATCCTGGACCTGTGAGAATCTGAAAGAAATAATCTGTGCTGCTGGTAAGTTTAAAATTAAAAAAAAAAAAAAATCAGAGGCCACATCCAGAAACAACTTTCATGAGGAAAAGGTGTTCAAAAGGTGTTTAATACCCTAAAAATTGGAGAAGATCGAATAATGTTAAAAAGACTGTAAAATATGAATCTTTAAGATTACAACAATTCTGACTATTTTATGCCAAGCACTTTCCATGTGACATCCTTCCCCCCCGCCCCCAATCTATGGAGTTAAAGACTAATAGTATCCACATTGTAGAGAGGATACTAAGGCACGCGTTGGTCAGCTAAGGCCAAGCAGTTAGGGAGTGATGGAACCAGATTTGAAACAGCAGACCCACGAAACTATTCACCTCCTAACCACTACGACAGAGGCTGAAGCTGTCCAGTCGAATCCGTGGCCGCCTTCCTCCAGCGTGATGGACTTAGAGCTGGGCATATGGCCCCCCCACCCCCCCACCCCCCCACCCCCCGCTACCCTACACTTCTCAGCCTCTCGCTTCATTAGGTGTGGCCACATGGCCTACTCAGTTCTCTCCAGTAGAATGTGAGCAGAAGTGGGTGCAGCTTCCTGCTGGCACCTGATGATGGCAGGGATTTCTCCTCCCTGCCTCCTTCCCTTTCACACGGCTGCACCTCGGATGTGGTGGCCCAGCTTCAACCACACACAAGAGGACAATGCCCTAGGAATGACCGAAAGGGAGTTAGGAGGCATCTTGGTTCTTCAATGACTGTATGTAAGGATCAGAACTACCCACCGACCTAGATGACCGCCTGAAAGACAAGTCGCTTTCTATTTCCCCTTCAGCTTCAGAATTAATGTTTGTCTGTGTTACTGCTTTAGTCCCTTCTTCAGAAACTAGTTGTGTTGGTTGATGATCAATTCCAGATCAATTACTCGGCAGGCAGCTGTCCTCTGCACACAAGGTGAGTACCTACCATACTCAGCTGCCAGAAAGAATAGGAACCGTAAGACGAGACAGAAGTAGTCAGAATGAAACAGAATAGGTGGGTTTGAAAAGGAGCCAAACAGAATTTTTAGAAACAAAAACCATAGTGACAAATTCTTATACCAAAAGTTTTTTTGGCGGAGTTTGCCTCTGAGGCACGTGTTGAGTAGGTAGATCATGATGAGCCAACAGCAAGGAGAAGGAGTTTGTGTGGCTCTTGAAGGAGCCTAAGAAGAGAAATGAGGGAGGCCAGTGCTTGGGGTTTGTCTCTGTTCCTATGGAAGTCCACTTGCCTTGCCTGCTCTCTGGTGGGAGTTAGAAATCCACCTCAAACTCGACTGACTCCTTTTCCTGATTTAGCTAAGTCTTTGTCCCCAATCTCTACATGGCCCAGGTGTGGGGAGCCCATGGATGCATCCTGAGTGCTATTGCTCTCAACAAAGGCACTTCTCCTCTGCTCCAAATATCCCAGATTTCTGCTTTCATGGGCAGGACTGCTCCTGAAGAAAAGACAGAAATGGCTTAGGGAGGCTGTGCTTCTGTCCAATTTGAAATGTCCTTTTCAACTCCATGGTGCCACTGTCGACTTTTATGGACCACGTCAGGGCATCCCCTGGCAATGGTGAGGATTTGCAGGGATGTCTCCATCACGAACTAAATGTTTATGTGACCCTCATTAAGATCCTAAGCCCACAATGTGATGGTATTAGGAGGTGGTGCCTTTGGGAGGTAATTAGGCCACAGGGGTAGAGCCCTTATGAATGAGATTAGTGCCCCTATAAGAAAAGACCCAAGAGAACTTGCTTTGTCTCTTTCTCTCTGTTCTCTGCCATGAGAGGATACAGCAAGAAGATGGCCATCTCAAATCAGGAAGTGGGCTCCCACTAGACACTGGATCTGCTGGTGCCTTGTTCTTGGACTTCCAGCTTCCAGAACTATGAGAAGTAAATGTTTATTCTTTAAGCTGCCCAGTCTGTGATATGCTGTTATAGCAGCCCAAACTAAGATGCTCTCACCTTTCATTCTTGGCCTCTTGGGTCTGTCCATGCTTCTACTTCATAGCCTTCATCTGAAGGACCTTCTGGAATCATTGTGCCAGGCTTTCCTGGCAGACCCAAAGCTATACAGGAATCTGGGCCTAGGAGGCTAAGAGGGTGAGCACTTGGCCTCATTTGCTCAGGACTAGGAGGTTTCCCTGAGGCTCTAGACTTTCAGTGCTGAAACTGGGGAAGTTCTAGAGAATCAAGATGGTAAGTCTCCCTACTAACAGGACATGTGCAGGACCACAAGGCTCCCGCTCCAAGAAATGGCTCAGAGGAGTTGAGGAACTTGTTTTGGGGTTATAATCAGTGGAGCAAAAAAAGATCACCAGGCTAGACTGAGTTTTCTTTGGATCTCATACTTCTCCCAATATAGAGCTGAGGCTAGAGGAAGCTGCCCAGGTCTCCTATCATGGCTGTAACAATGATTACCAACACTGCTGGCTCTCTCAGTCATCCTTTCTGCTCCTGCCTCCAGAAAAATCCCAGAAGTCTAGTCTCTTAAGTGACCATGTGATCCACGGATACCCAAGGTGAGGCTAATGACTCATTTAACATCTGGCAGTGTTGGAGACAATGAAATTCTAGCAGTCAGGGAGTCTAGGCTGTCCCTTCGAGGGGAACGGCCTCGACTTGACCCGTTTCACCTGGTTTGGCCAAGTGTTTGCTAGATGGATCAGCTAATTTCCTCTCTGGGATCTGACTCCGTGCTTTGCCTTGGAGAGACGTCTGCCCCACATGGCTGCACACCTATTTATGCTGTTCTTTCCCGATTTGTTCGGAGGCATGGAATGGGCATCTACCGGTGGTCAGAAGAGCCATGTGCATCCTGCCATTGTGTGTTGGAGTTACCTTGTACTGGCTCCGAAGAACCAGCTGCCCAATTTTCAGGAAACTGGACAACCTGCTACTGGCAATTAAATGAACTCAGCAATTAGGAAAATTACAATTAAATTATGTTGTTTTTTTTTAATTTTTTTTAATGTTTATTTATTTTTGAGACAGAGAGAGACAGAGCATGAGTGGGGGAGGGTCAGAGAGAGAGGGAGACACAGAATCTGAAACAAGCTCCAGGCTCTGAGCTGTCAGCACAGAGCCTGACGCGGGGCTCAAACTCATGGACTGCAGGATCATGACCTGAGCCGAAGTCAGGCGCTCAACCGACTGAGCCACCCAGGCGCCCCTCAATTAAATTAAACAAAGACAGAAATGCATAAAACTCATCATTTCCTAATTATTTTCCTATTGTCTATGTCCTCGTGTATATGGTAGAAACGGTCTATAACAGGGAGCCACTGGGGTATCTTTCCGCACCTGCTCAGTGGCATCGGGGTGGTAGCTCACACCAACAAATGCCCCCAAATCAGCCTCCTGCCCTCTGAGAACCACTTGTGAAACATCCACCTGCACGCCGCTGTGTATTTTCACTTATTGAGGACCTACTATGTGCCAGGCATAGTTCCAAGAGCTTTGTAAATATCTACCACTCACCCAGCCAGCACTGAGGCATTGCACACAGTATACCAAGTATTATTAGTGTTCATCATTAGCTAATGTTTATTGAGTACTTACTGTGTGCCTGGTACTCCCCTAAGCACTTTTTAGGAATTAGCTGCTTATTCCTTGGATAACCCTTTGAGGGAGGTTCTACAATTATCCATTTTACATATCCCTGAGGCACTGAGAAGTGAAATGATTTTCCCAGGTCCACACAGCTAGTGGTTTGCAGGTCTGTAGCAGAACCCAACAATCTCACTCTGGAGCCCTTGCTCGTTAAGAGCTCTCCTGCCTCTCATTGTCTCTTAGCACCATGGATGCAACCGTGAACAAGCAAAGTTCCTGCCCTCGTGGGGCTTATATTCCGGTGGATAGAGAGAAGATGTTAAACAACAAATGTGTAAATATGCTGATGTCAGATGGCTGTCAGTGCCATGGGT
This sequence comes from Panthera tigris, assembly GCF_018350195.1. Taxonomy (NCBI): domain Eukaryota; kingdom Metazoa; phylum Chordata; class Mammalia; order Carnivora; family Felidae; genus Panthera; species Panthera tigris. The sequence goes on along the minus strand of NC_056678.1, from coordinate 59,847,800 downwards.
CAAAATAAAGCAGGGTGAGAGTCACAGAAAACACTGCAATAGGGAGGGTACGTTACTTCATTTATCTTTTTTTTTTTTTTTTTTAGTTTTTTTTTAGAGAGATGCCATGTAAGTAGGGGAGGGGCAGAGGGAGAGGGAGAGAGAACCTCAAGCAGGCTCCACGCTGTCAGCACAGAGCCTGATGCCGGGCTTGATGTCATGAGTGTGAGGTCATGACCTGAGCTGAAATCAGGAGCTGGGCACTTAACCGACCTAGCCACCCAGGTGCCCTGATCTTATTTTTAATCTCATACTATCCCCATTTTCCAGATGAGAAAACCGAGGCTCAGCTAAGTTAAAACCATACCTGAGGATACAGAGCTAATAAATGGTAGAGCTGGGATTCACACCTACCATAGCCTGGTTCCCCGAGTCTGTGCATAGTTACTTTACATGCCTGTCTTCCTCTGCTTCTTCAAGCTCGCGGGTTACCAGGCCCTTGTTCCAAGCTTCAGTTTCCTCTGCAGACTCAGCCCAGCTGCAATCTGCCCTGTGTCCACCCTCCTTTGTTTCTCTGTCCCCCAAAGCCACGTGAAAGGGTAAACAAGTTCCAGCTCACGGTGATGCTGCAAGCTGGCAGGCCTGGGGACCCCTGAGAAGCCAGCATGAGCGAATGTACTATCTGTAGCATGGAACCCGCCACACTGCCTTTCTCCACGTCGGTCACCAAGGGGGCTTTGTCTGTGAAAACAGACTTATTGTGGCTAATATAGGTCGCAGGTGGGAAAGGCCAGGGACTGACAAAGAGTTTAACTGGATTCCATTAGCACTCAAAACAAGCTCAGAGGATAGGCATGGCAGGGGCTTCTGAGATCCGCTCTTTGAAGCACCCGCATTGTCCCACTGGAAATACTGTATTTAATGTCAACTTGGTTTGACCTTTAGTTTTGGTGGCATTTACTAATTCTATGAAAGCAGCCATTTCTCACTTCCCCTGAAGCTTAACAGAAAAAAATCAGACCACTAGTTAAACCCAGCCCAGCCTATGCTGAGGGAAAGTCTCTAAAATGTTTCCCCCACAACCTGAAAAAAAGAAACAGGGTAACCTCCATTATTTTGGTTCATTTAAATTTCTGACACCAGGGGAATCAAAAGAAAGTGGTGTTTTAATGATAGTTCAAAGCATCAGTGTGACATCTGTGGGAAGCCGGGAGAAGCCAGATCTCTCAAAGTGGGCCTGATTCTTGGGTGGAAGAAAGCTCTCATGTCACAAATATTTCAGGGTCCCTGATCACTCGGTGATGAAGAGCTACGTGGTGTATTAGCTTTTCATTGCCGTCATAACAAATTATCACAGCCTTCGCAGCTTAAAATAACACCCATTTGTTATCTCACAGTTTGGGCAGAAGTCCAAGTGGATACAGTCCACTCATGGGCTCACAGTGCCAAAACCAAGGTGTTGGCCAGGTGGGGCTCTGATCCGGAGGCTCTGGGGAAGAATCTGCTTCTAGGCTCATTCAGAATTAAGTTCCTTGTAGCAGTAGGACTGAAGTCCCAGTGTCCTTGCTGGCTCTTAGATGGAGGTTGTTTTCACTTCTGGAGACACCTGCATTGCCTGGCCCATGACATATGCACGCCTATGTTCATTGCACCATTATTCACAATAGGTAAGGCGTGGAAAAAAACAGAGTGTCCATCCACGCATGAACGGATAAAATGGGACTCTACGCATGTCATTATGCATGCGTACATATGTTATAAGGCAGACAGAGAAAGGCAAATACTGCTGTGTTCTCACTTACATGGGAATTTTTAAAAGTTGAGCCCATAGAAATAGAGGCTAAAGGAGTGGTTACCAGGGGCTGGAGATGGGGGAAATGTTGGTTGAAGGGTCCAAACTTCCAGTGGGAAGATGGATGAGTGGGATCCAGGAACCTAACGCACAGAATAGTGATTATGATTATAGTCAACCGTGCTGTATTATACTCTTGAAAGTTGCTAGGAGAATAGGTCCTAAATCTCTCTCCCACAAAGAAGAGATGGTAATTATGTGACATGAGGGAGGTGTTAACGAACTCTACAGCGGTAATCATTTTACAACACGTAAGTGTATCAAGTCAATGTTTTGTACATCTTGAATGTACACAATGCTATATGTCAGATATATCTCAGTAAACCTGGGGGTGGGAAAAACCCAAAGTTGCCCAGAAGTATGGATGCTAAGACTTGAACTATTAATTCATGTGTGCTCTAGGCATTTCCAGGAAAGATTAACTTGTTAGCAACTGTATTTTTTTTCCTTTCTAGCACTGATTTAGGTTGTATCCTCTGATAATATCTCACGTCCTTCTGAAAAAAGCTGGGGGGAGGGAAAGCCAGCAATGGCAAGTGGAGAGTCTTTCTCCCATTTGGAATTTCTTTGCCCTTTCAGCCACATCTCTCCTGCTTCCAGCTAGAGAAAGTTCCGTTTTTAAGTGCTCATGTGATTAGACTGGGTCCACCTGGGTAATCCAGGCTAACCTCCCTATCTTTTTTTTTAAACACTTATATTTATTTATTTATTTATTTATTTATTTATTTATTATTTAGATTCAAGCTAGTTAACAAACACTGTAGCATTGGTTTCAGGACTAGAATTTAATGATTCAGCACTTACATATGACACCCAGTGCTCATCCAACAAGTGCCCTCCTTAATCCCCTCCCCCATTTAGCCCATCCCCCCTACCCACCTCTCTTCCAGTAACCCTCAGTTTGTTCTCTATATTTAAGAGTCTCTTATGGTTTGCCTTCCTCTCTGTTTCTGTCTTATTGTACTTTCCCTTCCCTTCCCCTATGTTCATCTGTTGTGTTTCTTAAATCCCTCTTAAATCTTAAATTTCCCACTGAGTGAAATCATATGATATTTGTCTTTCTCTGAGTGACTTAATTCCCTTAGCATAATACATTCTAGTTCCATCCACGTTGTTGCAAATGGCAAGATTTCATTCTTTTTGATCACCGAGTAGCATTCCATTGTATATATATGTGGCATATATCTATCTACCTATCTATCTATCTATCTCACAGGTTCTTTTTCCATTCATCAGTCAATGGACATTTAGGCTCTTTCCATAATTTGGCTATTGTTGATAGTGTTGCTATAAACATTGGGGTGCATGTGCCCCTTTGAATCAGCATTTTTGTATCCTTTGGATAAATACCTACTAGTACAATTGCTGGGTCATAGGGAAGCTCTATTTTTCACTTTTTGAGAAACTTCCATATTGTTCTCCAGAGTGGCTGCACCAGTTTGCATTCCCACCAAAAGTGTAAAAGTGTTCCTCTTTCTCCACATCCTCACCAACATCTATTGTTTTGCTGAGTTGTTCATTTTAGCCATTCCAACAGGTGTGAGGTGGTATCTCATTGTGGTTTTGACTTGTTATTTTCCTGATGATAAGTGATGTTGAGCACGTTTCGTGTGTCTATTAGCCATCTGGATGTCTTCTTTGGAAAAGTATCTATTCATGTCCTCTGCCCATTTATATACATCGATAATGAAGCAGCAGAAAGAGAAATCAAGGAATTGATCACATTTACAATTGCACCAAAAACCATGAGATACCTATGAATAAACCTTACCAAAGAGGTAAAAGATCTGTATGCTGAAAATTGTAGAACACTTATGAAAGAAATTGAAGAAGACCCAAAGAAATGGAAAAACCTTCCATACTCATGGATAGGAAGAACAAATATTGTTAAAATGTTGATACTACCCAAAGCAATCTACACTTTCAGTGCAATTCCTATCAAGATGATACCAGCATTCTTCACAGAACTAGAACAAACAATCCTAAAACTTGTATGGAATCAGAAAAGATTCCCAATAGCCAAAGTAATGCCAAAAAAGAAAACCAAGGCTGGAGGCATCACAATTCCAGACTTCAAGATGTATTACAAAACTGTAATCATCAAGACAGTAGGGTACTGGTACAAAAACAGACACACAGATCAATGGAACAGAATAGAGAACCCAGAAATGGGCTCACAACTATATGGTCAACTAATCTTCAACAAGGCGGGAAAGACTGTGTAATGGAAAAAAGACAGTCTCTTCAACAAAAATGGTGTGGGAAAACTGGACAGCAACATACAGAAGAATGAAACTGGACCACTTTCTTACACCACACACACAAACGCGCGCGCACACACACACACACACACTCAAAATGGATAAAAGACCTACATGTGAGATAGAAAACCATCAAATCCTAGAGGAGAACATAGGCAGCAACCTCTGTGACCTTGGCCACAGCAGCTTCTTACTAGACATGTCTCCAGAGGCAAGGGAAACAAAAGCAAAAATGAACTACTGGGACCTCATCAGATAAAAAGCTTCTGCACAGCGAAGGAAACAATCATGAAAACTAAAAGGCAACTGACAGAATGGGAGAAGATACATGCAAATGAAATATCAGATAATGGGTTAGTATCCAAAATCTATAAAGAACTTCTCAAACTCAATACCCCCCCTCAAAAAAAAACCCCAAATAATCCAGTGAAGAAATGAGCAGATGACATAAATGGACACTTTTCCAAAGAAGACATCCAGACGCATGAAAAGATCCTCCCCATCTTAAGATTTGTAACCTTAATGACATCTGCAAAGTCCCTTTTGCCATGTGTTATAACATATTCTCAGGTTCTGGGGATTAGGATGTGGACATTCTGTCTATCGTACTTGCCATCCCCTCTACCCCTGTGGGGCTCAGATACCTGGCTCACAGGATTCTGGAAGGAACACTGTGAAGGTGCTTTGGAAGCTGGAAGTACCAGGCAGCTGTGAGGACTGAGACCTATTTTTGAGGTGAGGATAAACAGATGGGTGGTTAGAAATCAAGACCACTAATTTGTGTGAAATAGGGCATTTCCAGTTGTGATTTTCTGCCTCTTAATATTAGGATCACTCCTGTAAGGACATCCATCCATTTTCATAAGTATTTATTGAGGGCTTACTATGTGCCTGGCACTATTCTAAGTACTGAGAAAACATTGGTACAGAACAGACAAAATCCCTGCTCTTATGAAGCTCACATTCCAAAATTGGGAAGCACAAAAGAAACTCAGTAACTAAGGTATACTGTATATTAGAAGGTAAAAAGAATCATAAAGGAAAAGAAAGTAGGGAAGGGGGTAGGGAGTGGCCTCGCAAGGGTGGGGGCAGGTTGCAGCTTTCAATCGGGGTGGTCACGTAGGGCTTCACTGGGAAGGTGATGTTTGAACAGAGACCTGAAGACAGGTAGGAACGTAGAACACAGCTGTCTGTGTGTATATAGGCAGCTCTGATATTTTTCAGCCCTGAGACAGAATGAGTTCTCCACGGGAGTAAATGTTGATACAGAATAGAAGACAGCAGAGACAGGAGTCCGGAGGCACGCCACAGTCCAGGTCAAGGAGAGGAGCAGGAAGCAGCCGGGAATGCGACGGCGAACAGCTGGTGAAGCCAGGGGGCGGGGTGGGGGGGGCACAGTCAGGAGAGGGTAATGTTCTAAGAAAGTGTTTTTAGGTGAAGGACTTGTTCATCCGTATCAAAGACTGCTCATGGGCGAAGAAGTTGAAAGTGGATAGCTGAACATTGGATTTAACGATTTGTATGCCGCTGGTTTCTATGCTGTGGGGACAACATCCTGACTGGAGAATCTCAACAGACAATGGGAAAAGAGGATTTGGAGGCGGCACTCAACACGGACCCCTTGGGAGTTCGGAAGAAGGAAGGAAATACCTAGGGGGTGGGCATATGTGGTCAAGAGATTTTTTTTAAGATCAGACAGCATGTTTGGATGAGGGCTGGTGAGAATAAGGAAGCAGAGAGGAAAACCTAGATGGCATGGGGGAGAGAACAGGCATTTCCTTGACTGGGTGGAAGGATGTGGAACCTGGTGAAGACAGTGATCTTGGATAGCAGGGTGGACAACCTCCATGGTCACAGGAGAAAAGGCAGAACACGCTGGCACAGATACAGATAGATGGGTAAGTGGAAGCACGTGGGTGTGCTTTTTCTGGTGGCTTCTATTTTCTCAGGAAAATGGGAAGGAGAGTCATCAGGAAAAGGGGAGGGGAAGGGAAAGAGAGGAAAGGAATAACCTTCTCTTGGAATGGCCATCGGTAAATAGAAGCTGAGACCCAAGAGGCTACAGGAAGAAGTAGAGAACCAGCAGTGGCCCTGCCTCTATGAAGTCCGCTCCTTGTCAAACACTCGAAAGAGCCAAAATTGATTGGTGGGAAGAGAGAGAGTGATAATCCTTACAGGTATCCCTTCTTAAGCATCCGAGTTGTGCCTGGCACTGTGTTAGTTGTTTTTTTAACCAGTTGCCTAAATCAGTACACAGAACACACATGGAATTAGGGACTATTGTCCTCATTACAGACGGTCCCTGACTTACGATGATTCAACCTATGATTTTTTTGACAAAGCAGTACCATTCAGTAGAAACCATACTTCAATTTTCCTCTTTTGCCCAGGCTAGTAGTATGTAATATGACCCTCTCCCATGACGCTGGGCAGCAGCAGGGAGCTGCACCCCTCCCCCCACCCCGTCAGCCATGCAATCATGGGTAAACAACCATCCTGCACCCACACGACCATTCGGTTTCACTTCCAATACAGTATTCAAGAACTTACATGAGATAGTCAACACTTTAGTATAGAACAGGCTTTGGGTTAGATGCTTTTTTCCAACTACAGGCTAATTTAAGAGTTACATTATATGTCTAAGGTACCCTTGGCTAAGCTATGGTGCTCAGTAGGTTAGATGTATTAAGTGCATGTTTGACATGATATTTTCAATTTACAATGGGTTTATTGGGATGTAACCCCATCATAAGTCAAGGAAGATCTGCATTACGCTCATTTTATCGAAGGGAAAACTGAGATTGAAAACGGTTCAATAACTTACTCAAATCTTCAAAGGAGCTCTACTGGCAACAAATTCTCTCAATTTTTGTTGTTTGAGAAAACCTTTATTTCCCTTTCACTCTTGAAGAATATTTTTTGCAGAATGCTGATTTCTAGGTTTGTGGGTTTTTTTCTCTCAATACTTTAAATATTTCACTCCACTCTCTTTTTGCTCAGATGGTTTCTGAAAAATTGTAATTCTTTTTTTAACGTTTATTTATTTATTTTTAATGTTTATCTTTATTTTTGAGACAGAGCATGAATGGGGGAGAGGCAGAGAGAGAGGGAGACACAGAATCTGAAGCAGGCTCCAGGCTCTGAGCTGTCAGCACAGAGCCTGACATGGAGGCTCGAACTCATCAACTGCAAGATCATGACCTGAGCTGAAGTCGGACGCTCAACTGACTGAGCCACCCAGGCGCCCTGAACGTTTATTTATTATTGAGACACAGAGAGACATAGAGCGTGAGCAGGGGAGGGGTAGAGAGAGGAGAGACACAGAATCTGAAGCAGGCCCAGGCTCTGAGCTGTCAGCACAGAACCTGACCTGGGCCTCGAGCCCACTAATGGTGAGATCATGACCTGAGCTGAAGTCGGTCGCCTAACCGACTGAACCACCCATGCACCCCTGAAAAATTGTTAATTCTTATCTGTGCTCCACTATAGAGAAGGTGAGTCCCCCTCACCCCCACCAGTGGCTTATTTGAACATTTGTTGCTTATCTTTGATTTTCTGCAGCCTGATTATGGTATGTCCAGGTGTAGGTGGTTTTCTGGTGGGTTTTTGGGGTTTTTTGGTTTGATTTGGTTTTGGTTTTGGTTGGTTGTTGTATTTTTGTTTTTGTTTTGAGCATTTACTCTGCTTAGTATCTTCTGAGCTTCCTGGACCTTGGTTCAGTCTCTGGTGTAAATTTGGGTGAAAACTCTGTCAGTTTAGCTTCAAATATTGCTTCTGATCCTTCCTCTCTGTCACCTTCTTCTCATGTCCCATTACACACATGTTATATCTTTTGTAGTTGTCTCGTAGTTCTTCAATCTTCTGTTTTTTTCCTTTCTTTTCTTTTTCAGTCTTTTCTCTTTTGCTTTTCACTTTTGGAAGTTTCTACTGATGCGTCCTCAGACTCAGAGAGTCTTCCTCAGTTCTGTCGCTACTAATGAGCCCATCAAAGGCATTCTTCGTTTCTGTGGCAGTGTTTTTGGTCTCTGGCATTTCTTGTTTATTCTTTATTAGAACTTCCATCTCTTTGCTTACATCACTCATCTGTTCTTGATGAGTAGGTATACTTTTTCCATCAGATCCCTTGACATATTAATCAGATTGTTTTATATTTCTGGTCTGATAACTCCAATATTCCTGCCATATCTGACTCCAGTTCCAACTCTTGTTCAGTCTCTTCCCATTGTGATTTTTGCCTTTTAGAATGCCTTGTAATTTTTTCTTGATAGATGGACGTGATGTACTGGGTTAAAGAAACTGTAATAAATAGGTCTTTAATAATGGGGGGAAGCATTCTACAGTCCATGATTGGGTCTCAGTCTCTCATGAGTCTGTGCCTCTGAACTGTGAACTAAACAGGTGCTTCTGTTTCTCCCTTCCATATACAGGACAGGATTTCTAGAGGGGACTGGAGTTGTGTGCTTCCCTTCTTCCTCCTGGAAAGATAAAGCTGGAGGTTGGTGTTTCCCTTTCAGCAGGTCAATTGAGCTCCGGTTAAACCCCAGTGGGCTGGGCTCCAATAAAACGGTTTCCCCTGAGAGCAGTCCTTGTTAAAGAGAATAAAATCCTCTTGCCTATTTCAAAATGGCTGCCTCGCCTCTCCTGCCAGAGGCATGGGGAGTGTTTTCTCTGATCCTCACTGTGAAAATCTGATAGAGTTCTTGGAGGAAAAGCTCACTCCAGTGTGGGGCTCCTTCACGAATGGACCTCTGTGGGGTTTTTAATTCTGAGACTTGTCCACACTGTCTCCGGAAGTTTGTCAATCACAGTTTAGATTTCCTGCCCTGCTACAAGTTTCCACACAGGTTTCTGCTCGTGGGTTTCTGTGCCAGTAAGTTGGGATTTCCTGTATCCGCCTGTCTGTCCCTCCGATTATAGGGCAGTGGTTCGCCTTCTGACATCACTTCTCTGACAAATATAAAACGAGTTGTTGATTTTTTTTTTTTTTTTTAGTTTGTTGAGCTTTTTATTCATTGTTAGCATGGAGTGGCTATGTCCAAGTCCTTCCACACCAGACCAGAAACTGGAAGTCCCCATTATCTTTTCACGCACTCCTCACCACAACTCTAGATACAAAGTGGATAGTGTTAGCTCAGTTTCAACGATAAGGAAACAGGCTGAGAAGGTTAAGGGACTTGCCTAAGGCCACATTGCTTGAAATGGCAGAACTGGGGTCAAATTCAGATCTCGCTTCTCTGGCGTGGCCATTCTCCTTCCACAGTGCTGGCTGTCTCTGCTCATACAGAGCGTCACAGGCTTATGCTTCACTTGACCGATTTGTGCTGGTAGTTACCTTGGAGCTCTTTAAATTAGAACTTGCGTGTTTTGACCTGGTTTTGTAAATTGGTAGGTCTTCTAGGGAAATCCAGCCCTTGATCATTCAGTGGTCTATTACCTAATTCCTTTTTAACCTATGACTTTGGCTTCTCCTCAGGGGGAAAAAAAGAACATATAGTGAAATATGTTCATTTTATTACTTGCTATTAGCTCCAGTAAGATGATTTAGGATGGCATAATTTGAAAAGGAAAGCCAAAATGTAGCTGTAAGAGTGCATGTGATTCCCAACAATTCCTGCGGAAAGGAGAAATGGACTTGACAGCCATAAGGCCAGGGTTTGAGTTGAGTCCTGGCTTTGCTCCTTGGTCGGCAAGCAAGTCGGAATCTCAGTTTCCTCATCTACTAAATAACTACTCTCTTACATTTGCATCACGACTCAATTAAAAAGCATCTGCCAACAGTTGTTGAACAAGTTTGTGCCCAGCATTATGCTAGCTAAAAGGAGGAATGCAAGAGAAATATATCCAAGCCTGTGTGCCCGGTATTTGTGGAGACTGGAGAACTGTGTGCTCCTGGAAATAGGCTACAAACTGTCAGACCTTGTATCAGTCTCTTCTGTCCTGCAAAATCAGCTGAGGCATCTCACACCCTCTGCTTTGGCTCCTAAATTCTGAGGCTTTTGCTCAATTTCTTAATGTCTTTGGCTACTGCCCAGCTGACTGCATCTTTCTGTTGGTTCAGGAGTCTATCTAATCTATTTGATTGCAAAATTTTAGTTTTATTTAGCACAGCATCTTTCTGCAAAGCTCACAACTTTTCCACCTGTAGGTGCATCCTGACCAAAGGCTCACAGGCCTCTTCCTTTGTTAATTCAACAACTTACCTCATACGGACTTGTTTCACCTTTCAAGAAAAGCAAGGACAAAAGAATGTCTTCCCAATATCTCAGTATTCACCCATAAAAAGTAAGTAATGCTTGGGGAGCCTGGGTGGCTCAGTCGGTTATGTGTCCGACTTTGGCTCAGGTCATGATCTCGTGGTTTGCGAGTTCCAGCCCTGTGTTGGGCTCTGTGCTGACAGCTCAAAGCCTGGAGCCTGCTTTAGATTCTGTGTCTCCTCTCTCTATCCCTTCCTTGCTTGCACTCTGTTTCTGTCTCTCAAAAATAAATAAACATTAAAAAAAATAAGTAATGCTCATAATTGAGCATATTTAACAACGTAAGACCTCCCACCTCACACCCAAGGGTGGACATTGAAAAGTCTGCCTAAACTGTGCCTGGCAGAGTTGTCTGCATTTGTCATTCTGAAGCCTGCTCTGGTCAGATTCGGCTCGGGAACAGAACATTGGAGTCTGCAGTGATGCCTCAAGAATGTGGCAGATGAGGTCAGCATCCAAGAGACAAACCAAGAAGACTCAGCAAACAGTGGATACGCTTGGCCATGCCAGAGAGGGTCAACCTGAGAAGTGCTTTGTCAACGTGCTGATGATGGAGACTCAGGAAATATTCAAATGCAGCTGTGGTATGTCCTTAGGCTTGGATTTCACTGCAGGAAAGAGTTGTGTAACCACCCTTTGGTAGGAGCGGTTTGGAAAAATGACCAGGCCGCACCGGACCTGGGAAGAAGGAATTGGGCTGACAAATCTCACCGAAACCACATCTGAGGATGTGTGTCCTCAGAAAGGTTCTATGTTGGTGAAGATTTTGCAGAGCCTGAAAGGGACCATCCCTTAAGACCAGTCATTCGCGGCTGGGGGTTCTTTTGTCCCCAGTGGAACATTTGGCAATCACCTCTGTTCTCTAGTTTCTCCGAAGAGTACGTTTTGGCCTGGGAAAGAGTAGAGCATCTTCTTGGCCACATTTTCTCTTATACCTCCCTTAGTTCCTGGCGCCCCTGCTGGAGTGTGCAATGGTTGAAGTGTCATGGGTCAGAAAGAAAGCACAAAACCTTGTAGAAAGGCATGAGCAGAGGGTGATGGGGGCACAAACACGGTGAAGAGATGCCTAGTGGAAATTTTCTTTCTACTCCTTCTTTCCATCCCTTTGTTTCCTCCAGCAATTACTGAGGGCCTACTATGTCCAAACCCAGTGTAGTGCACCAAGAGAATGAAGATGACTCAATGCCTATGCTTGAGAAACTCACAGGCTAGCGGGGGAAGACAGCCGCGGGCTCTCGTTAGTCCTCCACCAGAAACAAATAAAGGGCTCCGAGGGGCAAACTGCTGAGGAAGTTTCTATTAGTTCCCTATGGTTGCTGTAACAAATTACCACACACTCAGTGGCTTAAAACAACACAAATTAATTCTCTTGTAGCTCTGGAGACCAGAAGTCTGAAATCAGTGTCATTGGGTTAAAGTCAAGATGGTTGTGGAGTTAGTTCCTTCTGGCGGCTCCAGAGGAGATGGGCTTCCTGGCGTCTTCCTGCCTTTGGGGGCCATGTGCATTCCCTGGCTCGGGACCTCTTCCATGCATTACTCCAACCTCTTCTGTCGTCATATCTCCTGCCTCTTCTTCTGTAGTCTTCTGTAGTTCCCCTCTGCCTCCCTCTTGTGAGAAGTCTTATGATCACATTTAGGGCCCACCTAATCTAAGATAACCTCCCCACCTCAAGATCCTTAACTCAATCACATCCACAAAGTTCCTTTTTGCTGTATACGGTAACATGGTTTCAGGTTCCAGGAATCAGGAGCTGGATATCATTAGGGGTCATTATTCAGCCTATTACAGAATTATAGAATGAGGACAAGGGCATTTGGGCTGGGCCCTGAGAGATGAGTAGGAGTTCTGGCAATTTTCTAAGTGGAGGGGATATGATGTGGAAAGGCTCACTGACTCAGAAACTACTAAGATATTTAAGTAACTGGACTATGGACTACTCAATGGAGAAAGACAGAAGCTGAAGCCGGAGAGGGGAGCAAGGCCAAATCACAAAGAGCCTTGAATGCCAGACCAAGAAGTTTAGATGTGACTTTAAAAAAATTGTTTTTAAGTTTATCTATTTTGAGAGAGAAAGAGAGGGAGAGATCTAGCATGAGTGGGTTAGGGACAGAGCAAGGGAGAGAGAATTTCAAGCAGGCCTGCACTGTCAATGTAGAGCCCAGCGTGGGTCTTGAACTCACTAACTATGAGATCATGACCTGAGCCAAAATCAAGAGTCAGACACTTAACTGACTGAGCCACCCAGGCAACCCTGAATGTGACTTTTTTTTTAATGTTTATTTATTGTTGAGAGAGAGACAGACAGACAGACAGACAGAGTATGAGCAGGGGAAGGGCAGAGAGAGGGAGACACAGATTCCAAAGCAGGCTCCAGGCTCTGAGCTGTCAACACAGACCCTGACGTGGAGCTTACACTCACGGACCGCGAGATGGTGACCTGAGCCGAAGTCGGCCACTTAACCAACTGAGCCACCCAGGCGCTCCTCTAGATGTGACATTTTTAACAACAGAGCTATGCCACAAGGAATGGAGTGGGCTGTTGACATAATCAAGTGGAGAGATGATGAGGTCTGAAACAAGGCAGAGATACCGGCATCCATCAACTACCAAATAACAGAGCTGGTCCTACTGGGGCTTCTACGGGCCCTGGTGACAGGAAAGTCAGAGAATCTGTGATGTTAAGGTGTCAATGCCACCCTGAGATTTAACCCCTTCCCAACCCCATCCTTGTGAAGCCTGCCACCTAGCTGATGTTCACTAAATACTTGTGGGTTACATCAATGAAATAATCCTCTAAGGGGGAACCAGAGGGATGATCTTCCTTGCTTTGGATCCTGGGGTTGGAGTTCTCTTCTCAGGTCCACTCAGGGATAAATCAACCTTCATTAAGAGAGAGGACAGTCCTCTAACCTGGCTCTTCTTAAGGGAACGCTCAGGACATCAGAGGTATTGATGAAGAGTGCCTTGACATTCAAAAAGGAGACACAGAGCAGAGGAAAGCTTCCTTCAAGAGCCTGCGGAGCCCATCTCTGCCTCCTTTGGTCTGGATTTAGACTCCCAGTGTGGGTCTAGCACGTGTGCTCCATCAGTCAGTACGCTCAACTGCTCGTCCTCTGTAGGGAGCCTTGAACAACTCCTGCAGCCCTCTGTGCCATATTGGAATTAAAAAGAAAACAATCCACATTAATGTCCCCAACCGACAGAAGAGCAGTTGAATGAGCCTTTTGGGGAAGCGAAGTTGGCCCCGGGGCTAACTGTTACAGTCCACATTCCAAGAGCACAAAGTATTTTTTCAGTCTGACCATCCAGACTTTAATTCCTTCCATACCACGCATTATTATGTGATTCCTGTCGCCTCGGAAAGCTCAGATGATTAAAAGAGTTTATGTTTTCCACTTCCAAGAATCCCTCTTGCAATTTAAATGATTCATGTACCCAAGTTTTACAAAGAGGAAAACAACCTCATTGTTATTTGCTCTGTTAAAGCCCTCAAGTGTTCAGCTTATTATTTTGTTATCTGGTAAAAAGGGAAGTTTATCTCTAATTCTCTAACCCTTTCCATGGGGATTTCTTATGGGATAATAAAAATTCCTTATTTAACTAACAGAGAAAAAGCTCCTGTTCTCATCTTTTCTCCTGTTTGGGGGGGGGGGGCGGGCGGAGGGAGAGATACTGTCCATCATATGCTAGTATTATGCCATGTGGCAAATTTCAGGAGAAGAAATGGGCAAAAGGGAAGTCAGAGGGACAAGAATATTTTCCATCGCTATGATCCTTGCGCCAGAACAATAACATGGTTGTGGTAGAGACTGCTGGCTGTCCCCCAGCACCCTTCTTCTTCTACTTCCTTTCCTTATACAGATTTTCTGAGTTTTACTTGTACTCGTTTGCTTGTTTGCATTTAGCTCTACGTAACTTTATCACCTGTGTAGGTTTGTGTCCCCACCATCACGGTTAAGATGCCGATTCCGTTATCACAGGGTCCCTGGTGTTGCCCTTTTGTAACCACACCTACCGCCCTCCTGTCTCCTTCTCCCCTGCCTCCACCACTGTCCCTAATCTCTGGAAACACTGATTTCTTCCATCTCTATGATTTTGGCGTTTCAAAGATGTATATAAACGGACTCCTTTCTATAGTATATAATATTTCAAGATTGGCCTTTTTAAAATTCAGCATAATTCCCCTGAGATTTATCCAACTTGTCTTGTCTTGTGCATTCATTATTTGTTTTTTATTGCTGAGTAGTATTCCATGGTGTGGGTATACCACAGTTTGTTTATCCATTCCCTTCTTGAGGATTATTTGATTCTTTCCAGTTTGGCCTGTGAACATCCAGTTTGGGTTTTTGTGTGAACATAAGTTTTCACTTTCCTGGGATAAACGTCCAAGAGTACAATTGCTAGGTTGTGGGGCAGATGCATGTTTACTTTGATAGGAAAGTGCCAAAAATGCCTGTAACATCTTACTTTCCTACAGACACTGTATGAGTGATCCAATTTCTCCTCATCCTCTCCAGCTTTTGGCATTGTCACTATTATTTGTTTTAGCCATTCTGATGGGTGTGTGGTAATATCTCCTTGTGGGGACTAGTAGCTAATGATGTGGTACAGCATTTCATGGGCTTACTTATCTGTATATCCTCTCCAGTGAAATGTCTGTTCATATCTTTTGCCCATTTCCCACTTGGATTGTTCATTTTGGAAACAACCAAAAATGATGTATTGAGTGTTGAGAGCTCTTTATATGTCTTAGATACTGGTCTTTCATCTGATACATGGTTTGCAGTCTTTCTTTCTTTTAATGACTGACCTCCTTGGGTTTAAGCTCAGCACCTGGCTGTCCAGCCAGGGACAACTTTTCCCAACTTTTCTTGCATCTAGGTGTGGCCATGTAGCCAAATTTGGGCCAGTGAGATGAGAGCAGAAATGACTCAAGCAGTGTCTGAATCATGTCTAATGAAAACAGAAGCCACACATACTGAACTTCTGTCTTCTCCCCATCCTTGCAACATACTCCCTGCGGCTACCGAGCTTCAATCGTGCAGATGAGGACATGCCTTAGAACAGGGTTGGCAGAATCCTTGCTAAAGGACACATAAGAGGGGCGCCTGGGTGGCTCAGTTGGTTGAGCTTTCGACTTCAGCTCAGGTCATGATCTCACGGTCCGTGAGTTCGAGCCCCGCGTCAGGATCTGTGCTGACAGCTCAGAGCCTGGAGCCTGCTTCGGATTCTGTGGCTCCCTCTCTCTCTGACCCTCCCCCATTCTTGCTCTGTCTCTCTCTGTCTCAAGAATAAATAAACATTAAAAAAAATCATTAAAAAAAAAATAAATAAAGGACACATAATAGATACTCTAGACTTATAGGCCATATGGTCTCTGTACAAAGTATTCAACTCTTGTTGTAGCACAAAAGCATCCATAGGTGATATGTAAACAAGTGGGCATGGCTTTATTTAGATAAAAATTTACTTATAAAAACAGATGGTCTTCAGTTTGCTGACCCGGCCTTAGGAACCTATCTTCAGGCAAAGCCACAGATAGCAGGAACAGGATCCCTGAAGAGTCACATAGAGCCATCCTCTCAGCCTCAATCGCTACCCTCAAGACTAATTAACGACCAAGAAAATGAACTTCTGTCATATTTCGGTCACTTTATTTTAGGGGCTCTTGGTTGGGGCAGCTTAGCCTATGACTAGGTCATGCAGAAATTGGAGTTTACTGAGCACTTACCATGCTCAGCGTACAAAGATAATTCAAAGTAAGCTGTCTCTGTTCTCTGTTCCTTACCCAGACAGAGCTCGCAGGCTAGCATGAGAGATGCCAGTAGAGTGAGGCTGACCTGTAACTGAGTTATAAGGAAAGTGCTCTGGAAACATGGCAGGGGAGAGAGTGGGGAAAAGGGATGAAATGCTTACCCAGTGCCTAACATGTAACAGCTGTTTTATGTTATTATATCACTGAAGGCTTGGAGAAGTCTATGAAGTAAGTTATATTTCCATTCTAGAGATGACAACAGTGAGTCTCTGGAAAGTTATTGAATTTTCCCAGTAGCGGAGATGCATTTAAACCTTTGGAAAAGTGCCCAATCTGATTATAAACTTATTCAATGTGGACACTCAGAATGGTCTGAGTCCACTCCACCCTCCTGATCCCTCCCTGGTAGATGGAGCCTCCATCATCAGATTCAATTAAACTTAGCTCAATAAGCAATTATTAAAAGTAGAACCAGGGAGGATAGAGGAATGAAGAATAAAAACTGGAAAGGATTTCACCTTTAAATGAACAATGTTGGACTTTGTCTGAGCCCCATGCTCCTGCAAAGCAGCTACGGTGAGAAATTCCCCCCAATTTTGTGTTCCTGGAATGGCTAACCACAAAGGGCCCTCCTGCCCTTGAATGTTCTGAGATAGGTCTGTCTCCATCCTTCCTCAAGACTGTTGTTAAGACCCATGATGCTCCTTTGTTTACCTGCCTCTATAAATCCCAGGGCCCTTTCCTTTCCCTTGAGACATTTCTCATTAAGGAAGGTTCTCCCTGTTGCAATAACATGAATTAAACCATATCTTCCATTGTCCGGTGCATTTTGTCCTTCACAAAGACAAAATTCTATTTGATGCCGTGACTCCAATAGGATCGGACCTCACCTTTGAATCCTTGTTTATTCCGTCTACATACCGAGGGTCTTCTGTGCTTTGCATTCCCTTCCTGACTTCTGATCTGGGGACCCCCACAACTCGTCGTTCTGTGTTCTGGACCCTTGTCCTTTAGTAACACAGTATTTGATATTGATTCTTTTTTGAATCTCATTTGACTTCTAGTACCGGCTTCTCTTGGTTTTATTGTCTGATCAGTCGGTATTCTTTTTAGACAGATTAATGTAAATGTAACAGATGTAATGTCATGAAACAAATCTTTTCTCTACTGGATGAAAGATGACAGAATCGGATTTGTTAGCCTTTTCTGTTTGTCTATTTGTCTGAGCTCAAATCAACTAAGAATTTGTACCCACTAGGAAGGGAATGGCTCCTTGATACAGACTGGTGAGTTTTCTATTTCTGTGTTTATGCTTGACCCATGGCTACAATTTTAGACTTGATGCTCTAAGCATTTTCTCTGTGTGTGTCTACATGTTCATATATCTGTAATTCAAAAAAGCCTTCACCTCTCCTTCAGTATGTAATATTTCCCCCCCTCTGGATTGTATGAACAAATTATATTATAAAATCTCTTATAGGAGCTTGATTCTTATTGACTTAGAAATAAGTGCTTATATAAATTAAATATTCCTGGAAAATTCCCAGAAATTAAGAAAATTAAACCTCAAATAGTTCCAACGCTAAATAATAAAGGTATTGTTGTATAAAATAACTCAGAAATGTTTTAAAAATCCAAGTTCACATAATTTATGTAAATCTTTGGCAAACAATACTAATTTAATAATTTTGGTTTAATAAAAACAGCTACGGGGCACTTCAGTGGCTGAGTTGGTTGACCATCTGACTCTTGATTTCAGCTTGTGTCATGATCTCAGGGTCATGGGATCGACCCTGCATTGAGCTCCTTGTTGAGCGTGGAGCCTGCTTTAGATTCTCTATCTCTCTGCCCCTCTCCCCCACTTTCACTGTCTCTCTCTCTCTCTCTCTCTCTTTCTCTCAAATAAAAAAAAAACACAGCTATGTTTCCTCTGAGTTATTAACATTAAGTGTAATAAAAACATAGATTTTTATTCTACTTGCGTATGGGCTTCCTAAATTTATATAGGTTTATTTATCGAATAAGTAGCACTTCTGCTTAATGTTTAAGATTATGAAAAATATAAAATTGTATGTAGCCAAATTGAATCATTATTCTGAAACTTTGTTTCAACAATAATTATGTTTTGTAGTGTTTTAAGCTTGAAGATAATTTCCAAGATCTTTAGGCAACATAAAACCTTGGACTTCTACTAAATTGAGTTAATTAATGAATATTCATTGGATATGTACATCATGTCTAAGGAAGATAGAGTACAACATTAATTGCTAATCATAATTTTAGGTTGATATACATTTGCCCCCTATTTTTATATGCTGCAAGGAAGCTATATATTTTGGGTCTGTTAATGAGCCTGTTCATTTTTTGCCATTTTGAGACACCAAACTATAAAGGATGTGGATGGTTGTAGGGAGTCATGAGCTTTGCTAATCTGCTGTAAAATGCTGGTGTTTGGACAGATTGTCCACAGTTATCAGCCTTCTAACTTCTTCTGTGGAATAGAAGTTACTGTGATTAAAAATTATAATCAATATATGCGAATGAGATGACAGAGGGGGACAATTTTGTGTGCAAGGTAGATAGGATGTGTTTTTGCTAATGACGAACAAGAGTAGTTTTGTCCTAAACTAAAATGATTGGTGGTTGCAGAACAAGAAAGAAGAAAGAGGAGGACCAAATCTAAATGGATATAAAGTCTTTTAGAAGATTTGTGGAAAGGAACTTTTATTTGTTGTGGGCAAAGCTTGCTAAGGTTTGGTGGGCTTATTTATAAGATTACAAAAAAGACTTTAGTATCAGATATTATGCTGATGCAAAACTAGAATTTGTTTTTATCTCTGTTAAAATGAGAAATTTTTCTCAGATCATTGGTCTGCTCCTAATATGAGGTTTTAAAATGTGATGCTTTACTTTCTGTGTAATCTGCCTAGATTGCAAAAATTCTGTGTTTTTTTTCTTTGAAGTGTATTTATTTATTTTGAGAGGGACAGAGCGAAGTGGGTGAGGGGTGGGGGGGCGGGGGGGGGGGGAAGAGAAAATTCCAAACAGGCTCCATGCTGCTGGCATAGAGCCTAATGCGGGGCTCAAATTCATGAAACCACGAGATTGTGACCTGAACCGAAACCAAGAGTCGAAGCTTAACTGACTGAGCCACCCAGGTGCCCCAAGATTCTGTATTTTAACAGAATAAACCTTCTATGTTTCATGTTAGTTTTTATTATGTCCTTATTGGTTCAAGAAAACAAAAGCTTCTCACATAGGAAGGAACTAAGGTTCTTTACAATCATATTACCTTCTATGCTTATTTTTATGTATTTTATTATTGCTTCAAAGTGAGAAGCAAAATGTTGTGTCACAGGCATCCATGATCCAATTCCTATCTTAGATGTGCAGATCTCCTAACAGCTTTTGCTTTTTGTCTTTCCAAAATCCAATTTTAAGTGATATCTTTTGCACCTAAACCTTTGAGATTTCCTAGAGGGTCCTTGGAAAATCACAGAGGATTCATTCTTTCACTTTGTAAAAGGAGAGGTGCTAGAAATACTGTTCATTTGCTATGTCATCACTGATGAATTGCAAGCAAAGAACTGTCAAATTAGAAGAGATGCTTGGCCTTCCCTAGGTTAAATTCATACGGGTAATGTTTTTAATACAAATATTACAGAATTGTATGTCATGTGGGAAGTCCCTAGAGATTTGTGCATGCCCTTCCTGTCTACAATACACTCCGATTTATCAGAGTCCTGGTAATGCTTTCCCTTATATTAGACAGCAGTGTAGCATTCGTCATATTTTCAGTATTTTTAAAAATGTTTTATTTATTTATTTTGAGAGAGAAAGAATGAGAGTGTGAGCAGGAGAGGGACAGAAAGAGGGAGAGAGAGGATCCCAGGCAGGCCCTGTGCTGTCAGCACAGAGCCCGACATGAGGCGGCTCAGTCTCACGAACCATATCATGACCTGAGCCAAAATCAAGAGTCGGTGCTTGACCGACTGAGCCACCCAGATGCTGTTTCAGTATTTCTTTTTAAATGTTACCTTGTTGCAACTTTATTTCTTTAATTTAAATCTAGCATCTTCTAGGGCTGTAGTTTTCAAGTGGAGTTTTATTATCTATGGAGTTTTAGATCATTACCCATGGAGTTTTATTAACCCCATACCTTGATAAAACTCCATGACATATTCTTGGTATTTCTACATATATGCTTGATATCTTTGTGGTATAATATGCCTTAGAATTATAACATGGTAACTATGATGTTTTCTCTTTGTAAACATTATGTTCATCCAGTTTTATAAATTATACATAATATCCACAAATTGAAAATCATTATATTCATAGATATTTTATCTTATTTTGCATAGAAACAAACTCCATTGTCACTTGTGTTATTCTTGCATGAACACTTGTCAAATCTTGTACTTTTGAAAATTGCAAGTAAATGGTAAATATTCAGACTTTCTATTACCTGGGTAGAGATTTAATTGGCTCCTACCCCCACACCTGGAAAAATCTACATGCCAAAAGTAGACTAAATCCTATTGCCTTGACCAAATTGTCAATCTTTACCAAATTTTTTAATTATTTTAGTTTGTTTTTTTTTTAATATCTGCCTATCATTCTCCAAACAAACTTTTCCAATTTTTCACTCTCCCACCTGACTCAGAGTCACTCAGAGCTAAAACCTGATTGCTCAGATCCCCATCAAGACTCTAGGGGCATCTGGGTGGCTCAGTCGGTTGAGCATCTGACTTTGGCTCAAGTCATGATCTCACAGCTTGTGAGTTCCAGCCCCACATCGGGCTCTGTGCTGACAGCTCAGAGCCTGGAACCTGCTTCAGATTCTGTGCCTCCCTCTCTCTCTGCCCCAACCCACTCGCGTTCTGTCTCTGTCTCTCTCAAAAATAAATAAACATTAAAAAAAAAAAAAAGACTCTAGGCTGCCTTGCCACTGGCCCTTTCCTCTGGGGCCTGAAGAAGCCCTGCAAGTTGAAACCTAGAAGTTTGATATAAGCCTCCAAAGGCTCACCACTGCAGCTGACCTTTCATGGGCCAGAATTCTCCTCAGACAAGCTACGTCTGCACCACTAAGGGAGTCCAGCAAAATGTTGGGTCATACATTCCCTTTCACAAGATATAACCAACATGGTGGACGACATCAGCAAGAACATCCATGTCAAAGTGGAGAGCTTCAAGAAACTCAGAGTAGTTCTGAATAACCAAGAACTTCCTCCACCGACCTGTTGCAATACATTGGACTGCTTACCTTTGGAATTCATCTTCTGAATGTGAGTGTTTCCCCTTTTCATTTTAGGCATCCTCTTTTAAGATGCCTGGTTTCCAGAACCCCCAAACAACTGATCTTTGCCACCACTTCTCACCATGTCGTTCAGCTGGTTTTATAGGAACGACACTAACAAGTGTCCTCATGAGACTTTCTTAGACCCCACTTCACCTTCTCAGGAGGAGTTGAGTTGTTGAGAAATGAATGCTATTTCTCTTGAACAAATGAGGGGAGTTGACAATGTGGGGCTATTTCTGAGCCTTTTGCTCCCAGGAAGTTGTGAAAGTTAAGAAACCCACCACCCTTTTGTGTCCCAGGAGCAGCTGACCCCAAGGACATGCTACCCTTGCATATTCCAAGAGCCATCTCCATCCTGCCTCATGGATCCTGTAAGTCTCCCAGATGGCTCTCTTCTTTCTCTGCTTCTATAAACCCTAGGCCCCCTTCCCTTTCTTTGAGTTGTTCCTCATTAATAAACATTATCCTGATTGTAATAGTCTGAATAAAATCATATCCTTAATTGTCTGCTACATTTTGCCTTTCATGCTTTTCTTTCCTGTCCTTGCTGTGGTTGAGTTCTATCAATTTCTTTACCTCCCTGAGCCTCAATTTCCTCATCTATCAAAGACTATGACTTCCACCTCTGAGAGGTGGAAGGATTAAATGAGACAAGGCATGGGAAAGAACCAAGCCAAGCCAATAGTAAGTGCTCAATAAATATCAGTCCTTTTCCTTGGAGGAAAACAATCCCAAAGCAATAGGTGACTGGAGTGAGAACTGTTTAAAGACAGGGGATCAGTCGATGTAACTATGTCTCTACAAATGGGAAAACAATTCAGAGCAGGTGCCCTGACATTGAAGTAATCAGCACAGGGCAGGAGCACCATTTCACATGGGGCAGAAAGTATAGCATTCATATATCTTAGAAGCAGGTCTTCCTCCCCCGTAGGAGACAGAGACCCTGTTCCATTGGATTTGCAATGCGTGTGTGTGGTGAGGGGGGAGGGGTCTTGCATATTAACGCTGAGATCATCAGAAAAGCGATTTACCCTTACAACCCGGTGACAAGGACTAGCTCTCAAATGGTAGAGCTCCTCCCACCTTGGAGCGGCTGGGTGGCTGGGTGCCTGCATTGTGGGTTTACTGAATATTTCCAGGGAGGTCCCGGCGCCTCTGTCTGGCAGGTGCACATGCCAGGTGTGTTGCTTGTATTCACATCTCGGGCCCGGAGAACACAGTTCTAGAAGCAGGGGAAGAGTGAAGTTTCTGACAGCGCTACATGAGTTTTTCCATAATTCCCCCCGTTCTCTGTGGAGCCCTTCTCCGGTCTGCTGGCAGGGAATGACAGCTTCCAAACAGACTTCAAGATTGCTGGAAAGGAGAAACACCGAAGAAACAAAGCACAGGACTTGGAGGTCTGCACGTTAGAGAACAAAGTCACCACTTGACGATTCAACTGGGAACTCAAATTGCAGCAGTTAGCATTCACGGGATACCGGTTTTAGATCCACGAATGCAAAGTAATCAGAAAAACATTTGCTCCTAAAAAGTGATCACTGTGGTGCTTTGCATTAAACTGTAATCAGCCTGACTGTGAAATGAGCAAATTCTCAAGACCTGGAGACTTTAACCTCTGAAAAGCTGTATTTGGGGACCTTGACAAAATATGGTTCACTTACCTGCTGTCTCGTTTCACCACTCTGTGGTCCTCAGTGATGTTTATTTCTTTTCACATTTCTGATTCTTCCTTCCCCACCAGCACCTTTTAATTTAATTCTTACCCCATCAGGGTCGAATTACCCAGTAAGTACAGGCAGGCCCAGCACCTATGTCCCACAAAACTGTTCTCATGTCTTTTAAAACCAGGGGAGGGGGCGCCTGGGTGGCTCAGTCGGTTGGGTATCCGACTTTGGCTCAGGTCACGATTTCACGGTTCGTGAGTTCGAGCCCCGCATCAGGCTCTGTGCTGGCAGCTTGGAGCCTGGGGCCCGCTTCAGGTTCTGTGTGTGTGTCTCTCTCTCTGCCCCTCCCCCATTCACGCTGTCTCTTTCACTCTCAAAAATAAATGAACATAAAGAAATTTTTTTTAATAAAATAAAATCAGGGGAAAAAAGAAGTCTCAGGTCAAAGAAAATATTTCAAGATACGATATTAATGTACTCATCTTTATACCAATGCTTAGGATATAATTTAAGATGATACTTTATGGAGAAAGTGGCAGTGAAGACAAGTGTGCCTAGGGCCCACGAAAGTCACAGCGCTGCTCTGAGCAGTTGGGTTTAAAAGTGCTGCTAAGTAATTTAGAAGTGCTGCTAAATCCTTAGGGACACAGAAACTAAAGGATGACACTTGCTATGTCCTACAGTAAAGCTAGCAAGACCCAAGTCCAATTCTGCAGGCCACCAGCCTCTGGAGTGGGGACACTTGTCATTTGCAGGGAGCATCTGGCACCTGCAGGCTTCAGAGGGCATCAGCAGCCACACTCCAAGGCTTTTGGAAGCCAGCAACATGCTGGTGGCAGAGACTGTCAGAAATTCAGATTTGGCAGGTACCTGGGTGGCTCAGTCGGTTAAGCATCTGACTTTGGCTCAGGTCATGATCTCACAGCTTGTGAGTTCGAGCCCTGCTTTGGATTCTGTGAGTTCGGAGCCCTGCTCTGTGCGGACAGCTCGGAGCCTGGAGCCTGCTTCGGATTCTGTGTCTCCCCCCCCCCCCTCTGCCCCTCCCCTGCTCATGCTCTATCTCTCTCTCAAAAATGGACAAACATTAAAAAAATTTAGAAACTCAGATTTGGTTATTATGGAGAAACCAGAGTTATGACCACACTGACCACTGTTCACAGCAAAAATCAAGTTACGTAATCAGGCATCAGCTCTTTCTTCCTCATGTGCACGAATAAAAATTTTAATAGTACGTAAAGCAAACCCTAAATGACAATCATATAATTTACTAATGACCTTTAAGACGATCATAAAATGAGGTGAAAATAAATACCCAAACCAGCAAGCAGAGGCTACTTAGTAATCCCTTAATCCAGTATTTGAATATTAGTTCCCTATGTGACCCCAACGGTCCAGGCCCCTGGGCACATACTAGGCTTTCTTCCCATGGTGAACAGTGCCAGGCAGCCTATGGAGGGTCTGGTTTCTCTTCCTTATCTTTTTCCCAGGGGTGGTTAACCTGACATAACAGTGGTGACCACTACCAGCTTCTGCTAGGTGTCGTATGCCTTCCATAAATTACATCTGGATAATACAAAATGCTGCCAAGTAGAGATTAACATTTCTGTTTTAAAGACCAGAAAAGGGGCACCTGGCTGGCTCAGTTGGTGGAGCGCGTGACTCTTGATCTTGGGGTTGTAGGTTCGAGCCCCACGCTGGGGGTAGAGATTACTTGAAAATAAAATCTTTTAAACGATTAAAAAATAAAGACCAGAGAAGAACTGGGTAACATGTCAAGAGCACAGAGCCGGAAGTGTTGTAGGAAACTCTGATTCTTCTCGGTCTGCCTGGAAAGATCTTGGGTTCCAGATACTTACTAATGGCTGCAAAGCACTGGGACATTCAGAATTGGAAGTGGAAATGAGTTCTGCAGGTAGATGAGGTGCAGGGATCGCAACCGGGGGCTCCCATGATGGTTTCTCACAGAGGAGACCTCTCAAAGCCCTCTCCAGGACAAACTGTCCTGGACCCTCTTCAACTTTCCTCCTAGGTCAGGTGCTTCCCAGCTTCAAAAGGTTGGCTCACGTGGCTTGCTTGACACAAGCACCCTACCCAGGCCTCCCTTTTTAGCTTCTGGGTTCAGCTCAAACCCCCACCCCTTCCTAGATGGTCTCCCACAAAGACCCAGCCCACCCTGGCCTTTCTTTTCGCTATAGCCCTGCTTTGTCTTCAGAAGTGGGGAATCTTATGCTTTGTGTCATGCAGGTAGAAAGATCAAATTCACGTCCTTGTAAGTTTCAGTTCTCAGAAATCCAAGTGGGGAGGGTGAAGGAAAGTGTAGACCATGCCAGACCATCCTGTTCCCCATTTGGAACACCCTGATCTGAAATCAACCCCCCCCCCACACCCCGCTCAGGGGGCAGGTGGGTACTGGGTACTTACTAGCTGACAGCCGGCACACTGAGAAACAATCCACCACTCCCAGAGGTCTTAGTTTTCCCCTTTTCTCTCTGGGCTTCAAGGGAACATGAGCCCTTTTTGGAAACGATGTTGCAGCCTGGCTGAAGAAGGTCATGCATTTGAAACATCCCCGTGGAGCCAAACTTCTCCCAGAGATTCTTCCAGCACAGCCCCAACACTGGGAAACCTGTCAGCCTCTGAATGCGGACTTGTGAAGTCAATGAAGAATCGAGTGCAAACTCATATCCTCTCTGGTTCTTTTCACGCGCGTTCTTTATCTTACCAATTAGACTGTAAATCTGGGTGGGCAGTGATGAGCGTTACTTATTTTGTGCCAGAGGCTTCCTCTCTGGTGCTCGGTATGTATTTAGTAAGTATTTTATACAGTGGAGGAGAAGATCAACTTATCTTACATTTTCTGCAACACCAGCTCAGGGGTACGCCCGCTCTTGGATCTGAGGAACAGGCAAACAAAACACAGTTTCTATGAGAAAACCCATTCCTAGGCAATCTAGTTGCTCTAATCCAGAGATTAGAAGCCGGTGGAGGGTTTGCAACTCCAGCCCCCTTGAACTGTTCTCTCCCTGTGCCTGCAAGTTTCGCTGCTCTGTGGAAATCATGTTCTCTTTATTGGAGCCAAAGGCAGCTCTGAAAGGAAAAAAAAAAAAAAAGGCTTAACAGTCCTGAGGTTTAAATTCCATCAAAAAAGAAGCATTGGGTGCTAATAACATGAGGAAAAAAAAAAAAAAAAGCAGAGAACATTTTAAGAAATGTTGCCGCCTGTTCCCAACCAGGGTGTCTGTTTTCATACACATTAAGCTTGCTCCTTCCTTAAGATTGACGGATCTCCTGTTTGGACCTGCGTGGAGATTCTGCTACCTTGCACTAATTTGTGTTCCATCGAGCCCCAAATAAGCTCAGGGGATATGGTAAATTGGATTTCGGGAGACAACGGATCTTGGAACGGGCAAGACTCAAATAAATGATGTTTACTGCCCTAGAGAAGGGACGTGGCTTTAGTTCTCGCGTGTGGACTTGCTTCCTTCCGTCTGTTGAAGGGTGGCTTATCTCAGCGGGAGGGTTGAGGAGTGGGGGAGCATACCCTTCTCCTGCCAGGGTGGGGCAGCCTGCTGAGCAGTCTCTCAAGATCACAGTGAGTTGGTGGTCTGTCTGCCGGCCCTCAGACCTCCACATCCCCTGCTCAGCTCCTCAGTTATGCCTCCTTATTTCCATAGGTCCTTGGTGTTGACAGGGTGGGTCATACCCTACTAGCCTCAGAGCCGATGGGGCTTAAGTTAAATACCCACAGAGCTGAGCAATTGGCATATCCCAAAGCTACACAAGACTGATTATTTTTTTTAAGGGAGAGAGAGCACACAAGAGTGGGGGAGAGGGGGCGGAGGAAGAAAGAGAGGGAATCTTAAGCAGGCTTCGCTTTCAGCGTGGAGCCCGACGTGGGGCTCAATCCCAAAACGCTGGGATCATGACCTGAGTGGAAATCAAAAGTGTGAAGTTCAACGGACTGAGCCCCCAGGCTCCCCAAGGACTGATTCATAAATCCTCAAGAGTCAGAGCAATGGCTGTTCACCCGAAGCAGTGGGGGTGGGAGGGATGGGGCAGGGGAGAGCACTGGTAAATCATTTGAAGCATCTTGTTTAAGAGTCAGATCCCATTGCCAGCACTCCTATCGGTTTCCCTCTTCTTAACACTTGGGCATTTATTTATCTATTTTTTTTTTTAATTTTTTAAATGTTTATTTATTTTTGAGAGAGACAGAGACAGAATGCGAGCGGGTTAGGGGCAGAGAGAGAGGGAGACACAGAAGCAGAAGCAGGCTCCTGGCTCCGAGCTGTCAGCACAGAGCCCGACGCGGGGCTCGAACTCATGGACCGCGAGATCATGACCTGAGCCGAAGTTGGACGCTTAATCGACCGAGCCACCCAGGCGCCCCTCGTGGCCTTTTTTTTTTTTTTTTAACAGCCATGTGGTGTTAAGGTAGAAGAATGTATCATAATTCTTTTAAGAGTTCTGTATTAACAGTTTCCAACAGGCTTCATTTACAAATGATGCTATAAGGAGTAACTGTGTATGTATCATTCAAATGCATGGTGGTATATATGTGGGATAAAGTCCTGAAAAGAGAATTGCTGTGTAAAACGATATATGCTTATAATTTTGATAGATTTTGGCAAAGTGCTAGAGATTTTCATCATTTACATTCCCACCAACTCTGTATCTACTCCTCCACGTCGTTACCAGCGTGATGTTTTTAAACATTCTGACCTTATGTCATCTAATAGGTTGAAAAAAAAAGAGGAAAACATTATTGTTTCAATCTTCATTTCTTTGATGAATGAGGTCAAGCAATTCATTTTCTAAATGAGTAATCTAAACTATTAATATCTACAATATTTTCTTCCTCATGCCTTTTAGACACTTTCTTGTTCTTTCTTTACTTTCTTGATTTAGATACTTTATTGTGATTCTCTCATATTTATTAACATAAGCTTTTAAAATATATTTACCCACTTATCAAAATAGTATATAAGCATAATTTTTCTTCTTGTTTATTACTATAAATGTAGCTTTTCTGAGCACTACTCATAGATTCTAACAGTATTTTAATTGTCATTATTTTTTTGATGAAATGTGATTTCGCTTTTCTTCTTTGAACTAAGAATTGTGTAAGGGAAAGGCTTTCCTGTTTTTTCTAGTTTCGCTAATTGACTTCTGGTTCTATTGCACTGTAATTAGAAAATATTGACTATACACACCTACATTTTGGAATATATTGATACTTTCTTTGGGCCTAACAAATAGTCGACTTTCAAAAATGTTTCTTGGAGGCGCCTGGGTGGCTCAGTTAAGCGTCCAGCTCTTGATTTTTGGCTCAGGTCATGATCTCATGGTTTGTGAGATTGAGCCCCACATCAGGCTCCCTCTCTCTCTACCCCTTCCCTGCTTGTGCTTTCTTTCTCTCTCTCTCTCCCTCTCTCTCTCTCTCTCAAAATAAATAAAAATTAAGAAAAATAAAAATATTTCTTGGGATCTTGGAAAAATTATAATCTCAGTTTTCACCACGTTTGTACATATGTTAGAATTCTGTATTGTATATGACTCATATAACTCTAAAATTCTGCACACACTCACATATACATGCACACTATTGTATTAGGCAGGGTTCTTTAGGGAAGCAGAGAAAGAGAGATGTGTTTTAAAGAATTGGCTTGTGTGATTGTAGAGGTTTGGCAAGTCTTAAATCTGCTAAGCAGAGGGCAGCCTGGAGGCCAGGGAAGAGTCACAGCCTGAGTCCAAGGGCTGCCTGCTGGCAGAATTCCTTTTTGAGGGAGGGAGGGGCCAGTTTTTGTTCTATTAAAGCCTTCAACTGATTGGATGAGGCCCGCCCACTTTATGCAGGGTAATCTGCTTTACTCAAAGTCTACTGATTTAAATGTTAATCTCTTCTGAAAAATACCTTCACAGAAATGTCCAGAATAATGTTTGACCAAACATCTGGGCACCACGACCCAGCCAACTTGACACATAAATATATACGTTATGTTATATATGACATATATAAATGTATGCTGTTCTTACACGTTTATATCTATACCTTCGTATAATACACCAATCTTCTGCATTGATATCTGCATCTTGATTATCTTTAACAAGTGAATAAATTAGAATACTTCTTCTTTCTGCTCTCTCCCTCCTTCTTCCACATCATCCTATTTCCATTCACTATAATATAACTTTTCTTAGTGTTTAACTTTCTATTTTCCACATACTTCTATATCTCTGGCTTGGTTTAGCAGCTTTAAATAACATTTTTTTACTTAGCTACAAAAGATACTGTAATCAATTCTTGCATTATCATCTACCATTTGTTCTGACTTGGCCTTCTTAAACTTTGCTAGTTGTTTTGTGCCTGCATCATAAGGGCTCAGGACATTTCAGCCTGTTCTGGAACTCTGATGTCCACGTCTGGTTGGGACTCCGGCTAAATGTTAAGAATTCATTGCTCGTGGCTGACTTTTGGGCCACATACCTGTTTTGTTTGTTTCCATCGCTTAGACCATCTCTCAGTCTGTTCTCCATCCAGCCTGGTTTTTGTTTGTTTGTTTGTTTGTTTGTTTTGTTTTTAGTGTTTATTTACTTTTGAGAGAGAGAAAGCACGTGCACAAGCAGGGGAGGGGCAGAGAGAGAGGGGGACAGAGGACGGCACAGAGCCTGAAGTGGGGCTCAAACTTGCGAACTTTGAGATCATAACCTGAGCCGAAGTCGGATGCCTAACCGACTGAGCCACCCAGGTGCCCCATTCAGCCTCTTTAATTCTCTGTTTAGGTGACGTTTAGGTGATTCTCTGTTCCTGTCCAGCTGCCCAAAACAGTCTTTGTCTTTGAAGTCTTGTCATTTTATCAGATTATCTCTGCTGTTGGTCATGGGACAGTTTGTATTTTTAATAGGTGGAGGCAAAACTTCTTTAATTTATTTATAAATTAATATATAACTATACCTGTAATATTAATACTTAACTATACCTGTAAATAATGTTATTGTCCCATCGTTTGGATTATATTCTTTTGGGCCACAAATCACATGGATCTGTCATTTTCCCCCCTGTGCTCCACTTTAAGTATTTATTTGCTTTGATTTCATTTTTAAACATTTCCATCGCATTTTGTTTCTGCTGTCCCTCCATCATGCTCCTCACGTCCCTGCTATGTTTTCAGCAGGGTTTTTCACATTTGTGGTGCTTTCAGTTTGGTTTTCCTTTTGTGATACTTTTGACGTTTTTTTTCTTCGCCAGATCATGTCTCATCCACTTTCATTTCCTGCCATGTCTCCTCTGGACTTTTCCATCTCTGCTCTAAAGACTTGTTTTCACAGAGGCGAATTACTGAAGTCCTTTCTGGGCCAGCTGTTTGCAGAAGATCTGTGACCAGAGGGCGCCTGTGGGGGCTCAGTCGGTTAAGCGTCCGACTTCGGCTCAGGTCATGATCTCACGGCTCATGGGTTCGAGCCCTGCATTGGGCTCTGTGCTGACAGATCAGAGCCTGGAACCTGCTTCAGACTCTGTCTCCCTCTCTCTCTCTGACCCTCCCATATTCATGCTCTGTCTCTCTCTGCCTCAAAAATAAACATTAAAAAAAATTATTTTAAAAATCAGTACATTTAAGGGCACCTGGGTGGCTCAGTCAATTAAGCATCGGACTTCAACTCAGGTCATGGATCTCACGGTTTATGGGTTCGAGCCCCACATCAGGCTCTGTGCTGACAGATTGGAGCCCGGAGCCTGCTTTGGATTCTGTCTTCCTCTCTCTCTGTGTCCCTCTCCTGCTTGGGCTCTGTCTCTCTCAAAAATAAATAAACATTTTAAAAAAAGAGAAGAAGAAGATTTGTGACTGGGAGGGCCAGAGCTCTCTCCAGGCGGCAGGAATCCTCCCTCTGATGGACTGTGTCGGTGAGATCGCTTTCCTCTGGTATTTGTTTCTCCCCAGCCAAACGAGGCTGGCACAGCAGGATATTCCCAATTTAGAGTCTCTCTCTTTTTTTCTCCTGCCATCCTGGTAGACTGCTTCTTGCAAACATGGCATGTCTCTGTGATTCCTCATTTAGCCCCACTTTCCCTACTTCTCAAGGCTTGGTACCAGAAAGAATCCGTGGAAAAATCCTTTGACCACACTGTGGTTTGCCCCTGACGGTGTGCCTGTGTTTGCAGAACTCTTTTTTGCTGGTTTTGCCGGAACTCTAAAGCCCTGTGCATCTTCTCTCGGGCCTTCACGCACCCCTGTGAGACCTTTCCTATAATCTGGGAACTCTCTGTAGATTGTGGTTTGGGTCACTGCTTCTTAATTTCATCAAAGAGGCAGAAATTCCCTCTCTCTCTCTCTCTCTCTTTTTTTCCTGGTTTGTTATGAAGAGAGGGGAGCACGAGCCAACCAGAAGTGTTCTTCATAGCGGACGTGTGTTTGTCCTCCAGAAGGGATGGGTCTTAGCCAGGCTCTGGGATGTCCCAATTCTCTCTGCCTTTGGTACTCACACCTGACGCGGACCCCTGTTTGAGTGTCAGGACTTATGGCTGATCTCCACAAAAGTAATATGGCAAAGGTGATAGGGTGTTATTTCCAAGATTACATTACATAATATCGTAAACCGTCATCTGGGAGCCCCTGGCTATGTTTGATGTAGCAGGAGACCTTGTGATAGAGGCCCCTTGCGTCCAGGAACTGAGGGTGGATTCTAGCCAAACACCATCTGGGAATGGAGAGTAGCTTTGGGTCCAGAGCTGGCAAGAAACTGAGGCCCTCCGTCCTGTACCCCAGAAGGACCCGAATCCTGCCAACCGCCACGTGAACTTGAAAACGGCTCTTTCCTTCATCAAGCATTGAGATGAGACCTCAGCCCTGGTAGACACCTTGCTTAGGACCTCCAGCCAATCGGGATCCAGATTTCTGACCCACAGAAACTGAGACGATAAATGTGTGTTGCTTTAGACGCTACGCGCATGGTGGCATTGTCACACATCGACAGATAACTAACACGGCATGTCAGGTCTGTGCTGGAAACACACCCTGGCCAGCAGTTCTGCAGGTTCTGGAAGAACGCCACACATCTGCCCGCACGAGGCTCGTGGCTTAGAGTTGAAGAACATTAATTTCGCAATAAAATGGATGTGTGTTCAGGTACCAGGCCTACCTTGGGTTATGTGGTTATTAGGTCAGTTAGGAGCTGTGTAGCCTGAGATGAGTTGCTTCATCTATCTGAGTTTTGATTTCCCCTATTTTATTTTATTTTATTTTATTTTTAATATGAAATTTATTGTCAAATTGGTTTCCAGACAACACCCAGTGCTCATCCCAACAGGTGCCCTCCTCAATGCCCATCACCCACCCTCCCCTCCCCTCCCCTCCCCTCCCCTCCCTCCTACCCCCCCATCAACCCTCAGTTTATTCTGTTTTTAAAAAATTTTTTAATTACATTTATTTATTTTTGAGAGACAGAGAGAGACAGCGCAAGTGGGAGAGGGACAGAGAGAGGAGACACAGAATCCGAAGCAGGTTTCAGGCTTCAAGCTGACAGCACAGAGCCTGACTCGAGGCTCGAACTCACAAACCATGAGATCATGACCTGAGCCAAAGTTGGGCGCTCAACCGACTGAGCCACCCAGGCGCCCCTATTCTCAGTTTTTAAGAGTCTCTTATGGTTTGCCTCCTTCCTTCTCTGTAACTTTATTTTCCCTTACCCTCCCCCATGGTCCTCTGTTAAGTTTCTCAGGATCTACATAAGAGTGAAAACATATGGTATCTGTCTTTCTCTGTATGGCTTATTTCACTTAGCATCACACTCTCCAGTTCCATCGACGTTGCTACAAAAGGCCATATTTCATTCTTTCTCATTGCCAAGTAGTATTCCATTGTGTATATAAACCACAACTTCTTTATCCATTCATCAGTTGATGGACATTTAGGCTCTTTCCATACTTTGGCTATTGTTGAGAGTGCTGCTATAAACATTGGGGTACAAGTGCCCCTATGCATCAGCACTCCTGTATCCCTTGGGTAAATTCCTAGCAGTGCTATTGCTGGGTCATAGGGTGGATCTATTTTTAATTTTTTGAGGAGCCTCCACATAATTTTAAAACACAAGTGTTAAATGGACTCATATTCTACCACTGAGCAGGAGGTTTGAAAGAAATGTACAAAATTCCTGGCACAAAATAAGCACTGAGGTACTGGGTCCTGGTAGCTGCCCAGCCACCACCAGATTCCAGGGTTTGATTCTCCCCCCGAACCCCCGCCCCATCAGGGAAGCCTGCTATAGCAGAAGGAGTACTGGCCTGGGAATCAGAATTTCCGGATTTCGATCCTCTCTGTGCTACGGCTAAGCTGGGTGACCCCGGTCATTTCACCTCTCTGAGCCTAGTTCTTCAGCTGAAAGTGATAGTGTTTGTCCCTGTTTATGTCGTGAGGGTCCAGGGAACGGATGTACATCAAATGCTTGTGAGCAGTAACAAGGACAGACAAATGCGAGCATTAGTACTGTTAACAAAAATGTATTATAAAAACGGTAACTAAACTCTTGGAGGGAACCTTTACAATGGATACTCCTGGCATCGGTGTGCCAGCCCGGACAGAAGCTAGCCCTGAGCGCCCAGGAGGTGGCCCAGCATGAGCTCCAGAGCGAGACTGCCTGGGTTCAGATCCTCCTCTGAAGGCCGGGAAACGCCTTCCCTCTCTATGCTTCTGCCTCCTCAGCTATAAAACGGGGGTAAGAGCTACCACGTGGTCGTTCTGAGCGTCAGCATCGTTCTGAGCGTCAAATGTGCCGATGCATTTGAGCGCTAATCTTGGAAACACCTCCCCACGGTACGTGCTCGGTGAGTATCAGCTGCAGTCATTATTCTCAGTGACTCCTTCATCATTAGGAAGCGGAAGATGGTCATTGGTCTCATTACGGTTACATTTCCCGCACTTTCACTTTTTTGGTGGGGGGGGGTGAAGTTCAATCTGGGGTCCTCTTCAGCCATCTGGCACCGCCTGTTGGTCTCCTTCTGGGGAATTCTACACCTGCTCATTAAACGCGGACTGATTTTGACCAAATCAACTATCATAAGGGACATCAAAAACTACTTAAACTCAATTTGTGATTTAGTCTGCTCTCTTGAAGTCAAGGATGACTAATAAAGCATTTAAAATTGGTATGGGGAAGAAGCTACCAAGATAAATGTGCTCTGCAGCTACAAAAAATAATAAAAGTTCATTGTCTTAGGACAAAATGGCATAAATTTCCCCAAATATCTCGATTGCATGAACTCACTCCCTTTATTGGAAGTGACTGGTAAGGAGATATTCAACTTCATTGAAAACAGATTCCCTGTAGAAGATAATTTCCTCATTATCCTTAGAGGCTCTGGACTCTGCTGTTAGATTCAGAATTCAATTTTGAGTGACTTAAGGGAATAAAACCTTTATAACTTTTCTTTCTAAATTATGCAAGATCAAAGGCTGAACGCCCCCTTTAAACTAATTTATTATTATAGCATCTCACACTATATCACACATTTAGGAACTAATAGTTTTTCAACAAATTTAACTTGTTACATTAATTCTTAGAAGATTTTTCTAAAATCTCTTGTGAATTACCGTTTTATCTTTGGGTTTTCATGTAATTACCACCAGGTCGATTTACAAGTAGCATAAAATCGCAGACCGAGAAAGCTACTGGGTACCTCCTGTGATACCTCATTGAATCCCTCAGTAGCCCAGTGACTTAGGTGTGTATTTCCTTGTTTATATACGAGGAAACTGAGGCTCTGACAGGTTATCCAGTGTCATGGTGTTAGAAACATCTAAACTCAGCCCTCTTCAGGGGCGCCTGGGCAGCTCAGTCAGTTAAACGTCCGATTTCAGCTCAGGTCATGAGCTCAGGGTTCATGGGTTCAAGCCCTCCATTGGGCTCTGTACTGACAGCTCAGAGCCTGGAGCCTGCTTCAGATTCTGTGTCTCCCTCTCTCTCTCTGCCCCTCCCCCACTCACACTCTGTCTCTCTCTCTCTCTCTCTCTCTCTCTCTTTCAAAAAATAAATAAACATTAAAAACATTTTTTAACTCACTTTTGTTCAAATTCCTTTTTTTTTTTTTTAAAGTTTATTTATTTCTGAGAGAGAGACAGAGTACGAGCAGGAGAGGGGCAGAGATGGCACGGGGTGGGGAGGGACACAGAATCCGAAACAAGTTCCAGGCTCCCAGCCGTCAGCACAGAGCCCAAAGCGTGGCTCAAACCTGCAAACCGAGAGATCATCACCTGAGCTAAAGTTGAATGCTTTACTGACTGAGCCGCCCAGGCACCCCATTTTTTTTGGTAAATTTTTTTAATGTTTATTTATTTTTGAGAGCGAGAAAGTAGGAAAACGGCAGGGAGAGAGGGAGACACAGAATCCGAAGCAGGCTCCAGGCTCCGAGCTGTCAGCACAGAGCCCGGCGCGGGGCTCGAACTCACAAACCGTGAGGTCATGACCTGAGCCAAAGTCAGCCGCTTCACCGACTGAGCCACCCAGGCATCCGAGTTCTATGCAAATTCTAAGCCATCATTATTTCTACCACAGATGTCAACCCCACTATCATTAAACAGCTTTTAGTGACACTCTGTCCCAGCCCACGACACAGATGAAAAACCCAAGTCTGGGGGGGGGGGGGCGGCTGGTCTGGGCTCCACTGTGAGCTGGTGGCAGGTGTGGTGCTCAGTGGCCGACAGATCTGGGTTGTCCGTTTGCCACACACCTGGGATGTGACACTTATTCAAACTCCTTGAGTTTCAGCTTTCTTACCTATAAAATGAGAACAAGCTTCCATCATAAGGATGTTCTGAGGGTTAAACGAGCTCAGGAGCAGCCGAATACTCATATGCTAGTTAGTGCCTGGCATCTGGGAAGTGATGAATTAAAGGTAATTGTTTTCATTAACACTGGTAATAATAACATGAAATAGAACTTAGCTCATGAGTTCCAATAGAGGACTTGTTCTAATTTGTCATCACTCTAGTCCAACATCCCAACTTTATGCCTGGTGCACTTTACCTATGGGTTTCTTCGTGCCTTTATGTAAACAGATCGGCCTTGCTTTAGGCTGCATTAACTTGCAAATAGAATGTATTTACATATGTCTCCTATGGACTTAGGCTGATGCTATTATATCCTGGCACAGGCCACTAATCTCCCGAACCTCTTGAGAAATTTGGAGTTGGGCTTTTGCTCTCTGCAGCCTCCGGGACCCCACCCTGCTGTTCCCTCTGATGGGTCAGGCCTGGCAGGTCCAGGTTCATTACCGACTCCCTGGGCTCCCTGGAAGTCGGGGGCCCTGTTAATTTGCCTGCATCTCAGCTGCCCAACCCCCACCCCCTTTCTGGCAGCCGCTGCCCCCACAGCTTTCTGATCAAATCACAGTAGCTCTTAACCGTCCACGGCTACGTGTCTTTCTTTTTCTCTGCGAGGGAAGTTCGGCCTGAGGATCACTTCGTACTGTTTATTTAACACACCTCCCATTTGTCAGTGGGTTTACATCTGCACCTCTCTTTCCTGCTGTGCCGGGGCAGATGTACCAAAGAAGCCCTTACTGTTCTCCTAATCCCTCCCATGCATGGCTGTTTGTTTCTGTTTTTTCCCATCCTTATCTCCCCGCCCCTCCCCTGTAAGCGTTTACTGACACAGCTGATTCTTACCTTCCTCCCTTCGATTTTCCTAAGTACAAATGGTTGTTTAACCCCTTGATGGTAGATGCTTTATTTACAAGGTTTTCTTCCCCCTATTTTTCTCATGTTCCTGCTCCCATTCGCCTGACATTAGTTTTAAAAGAACTCTCTTGTTCATCCCCGAGTGTGTCTTTAAAGGGCAGAGTCGAGAGTGTAAGGAGAGTAATGCTGTGGCTGCTTCTCTTTGCATTTGATGCCTTGTGTCTACATTTGTCCTCTCTCTACACCATCTACATTTATTCTAGAACTATATCATCTACATCAGTTCCGTGTCGTCTAAATCTATCCTTATTATCATCTCCATCTATTCTGTATCCTCACCAGGTTACAGTATTTATTGCTCATAAACCCTCCAGAATTTCAGAACGATGTTAATGACAGGGGACTAAGCGTCCTGCAATGCCACCTCCAGCCCCTGCGTCTCCGCCGGGAAAGTTCTACTCATTCTTCGATGTGCGTTTCCTTTCAAGTCTCGCCTCACCGTGAAATCTTCCCAGACGGTGTCTGAGAATCACAAGGGCACTTCATATTTGACTCTCGGATTTCGGTATTGGATGAGATAGTTTTCCATTGCACTGTGTTCTCTTTTCTGTTGTGTTCTTTTCATGACTTGACTGTTTCGTACGTGCAGCTTCGCACTCCTGACATACGCTTTCAATCACTTCAAGGTAGGGCCACCAATGGTTTAGACATCCTTCACGCTCCCATCTTCAGCTGCTAGACTCTTTCCTGGGCATCAGAACGCCCCCACGGACCTGCCTCCAAAAGATTCCTGGGTCTTTTCCCAGCCCAGCTGAATGAGAAACTCCAGGTGTGGGGATATGAAATCTTTTGTTTAAATGAACTCTCAGGGGCTCGAAGAGTCAACCCAAGTTTGCTAACAGCTCCATTTGCAGACTGTAAAACACCTTGAAGATTTCTCTTCTTTTCCATTCTCACTGTCCACCCAATGAAGCAAGGTCCGTATCACCCAAAACACACATGTACACACACACACACACCTCCTTTTAAAAAATGTAATATTTGAACACCAAACAAATATGAACGAATACTTAGTACGTGCCAGGCACTGTGGTGCATGCAGAGGGAAACAGACCATGACGTCTGTCCTTGAGGAGTTGACAACAGAGAGGAAGACACACAGAGGCATCCCGCACTTAACGAGAGAACAAGGCTATGGACAAAAATGAGGCCAAAGAGCTAGCCTGCCTCAAGGCTGTGCTGGGAACACACGTGTCATGGTTTAAGTGCTGTGTCCATCCTGTCCCACGAACGGCAGGTGTGGAGTTAACTTGTCTTCAATTTCGGAGATGGGGGAGATGCATGCAAGCACTCAAGCAAGCAAACAAAGGAAAGACATCAATGCTCAGTCATTTCCCATTGGGCCATGCGTCCTCCATGAACCAGGCCCATGGACGTCACCCTCCATCCAAGAGCATACGCAAGCAGGCCGTGCTCAGTGCACGGTGCTCAGCAGACATCGGCAAGTGGCAAGTGTCACTGACTGGCTGAGGCCTCTCAGTCGGTGCCTGGCCAAAACACCACCGTCCCCATGTCTACTCAGGACCCAGGCTTGGGGCAGACACTCAAAACCTACGCTCTCTGGTCTCACGAGTCAGTTCCCCGGGGCAGCGACAGTACCGATTCAAGATGGCCCGTCCATCCATGGAGGTTGGCAATCTGTCCTGACCTCTTCAGCTTTCTCATTTCTCGAAACAGAGCCCGTCATTTCAGAACATCTAACACTTGAAAACAGCGTATTGTGGTGGTGCCATGGCAACAAAAACAGGCTCTCCCCCATTTGTACCAAACAAGAGCGAGGGGTGTTTGACGAGCACATAGAAACACAGTCCGTAGTTTGGTACGGGGATCATTTAACTAAATTGGCAGGAAGAAATTTCTGCCTCTGCAGATTGCCAGAGTTGATCCCTAGCCTCTGGGAGCCTTGAAATGAGGCGAGTGCAGGAATTCGGGGCTGGCTTCTCTCAGTCATCGTTTCCCCATGTGTCTGTCGCATGGACATTCTTTGCTGGTGATGTGGCGAATACTTATGCTAATGCCTTGGCCCGGGGTAATATTTTGATCAG
Source organism: Panthera tigris (assembly GCF_018350195.1). NCBI lineage: Eukaryota > Metazoa > Chordata > Mammalia > Carnivora > Felidae > Panthera > Panthera tigris. Next base: position 59,808,957 of record NC_056678.1, on the reverse strand, counting down.
ACAGCAGCTCCTGAATCTCTGGGTCGCTTGTCTAAGTCCCCCTCGTGGCTTCTGCAGGTGGCAGTGGGAGGTTCATATTAGACCAGCGTTTTCCAAACCTGGTTGTACATTAAGAGAGGCTGGGTGGCATGTGAAAAAATACAGATTCCAGAGACCTAGCACGACCTACTGACTCGAAAATCGTGTGCTGGAGGGGCCCAGCAACCTGGCTTTGGAACCTGCTGCCTGGCGATTTCAGCGTAGGCAGGCCTGTCGCTGAGACTGAGAACCAGAAGCTCGGCCACGCCCCACGGCCCTTCTAGCTTCGAGCCGAGGGTGGATTCGGGGTCTCCTGACCCCCTCCCTGCTCCGCCCGGCAGCGCTCCACCACCACCCGCACCACACACAAGGAACCTGTCGGCCCCTTTCTTTGGTGACTCCTTCGGGCCTCGGGGAGGTCTCGGAATTTTGTGGACGTTCAGCAAACGAGCCCTTTGCTCCAGCGTTTGCGGGTGGCTCATCAACACCTACGTCAGATTGCTGGGTAACGGTGGTTCCTTCCAGGATAATATGCTGCCTCTGTAGAGCACTTAAAAAGCTCATCTTCGGGCACTTGCACTCACTTTCACACGGCGCTGGAATCGCGAGCCCTTTCTGTCCGTCTCGCCGTGTGCGTTGGAGTCCGCAGAGGGGACACAGATGGGAATGATGTTGACCTGCGAGATCTGTAGCAACAAAATCGGACAAGGGCTTAGAAGCATCTTTCTGCCCATGAATCCTCCAGTCCGGTGTTTCCTGCTGAGTAAAGCAATCTCCGAGTCATCCAGGAGAGTAAGATTTATGCCAGGTGAGAGGGAACAAACAGTCAGCTGATTTCCTGTCTGTGGACAGATGCGGGAGGGCAGAGTGGCTCAGCCCAGGGCCCCCGAGGCAGGTCTGCCCTCAAATCCTGGATCCCTCACTTACCTGACAGACTGGCTGAGAAAATCCTCTAGGGACTGATTTTCCCATCATAAAATGTGGATGAGAACAGTCCTATATCATAGGGTTACTTTAGAGGTCAAATGTAAAAATCTGTTACAGCACTCTAGTACATAGTGGGCGTTCAGAAAACGCAAGAGTAGATACATAGCAGGAGTTCAGAAAACCCAAGAGTAGAGCTAATGTGATTTCTCCATAAATATAAAATGTAATGTGGGGCGCCTGGGTGGCTCAGTCGGTTGAGCGTCTGACTTCGGCTCAGGTCACGATCTCACCGTCCACCGTCTGGGTTCGAGCCCCACGTCAGGCTCCGTGCCGACAGCTCGGAGCCTGGAGCCTGCTTCGGATTCTGTGACTCCCTCTCTCTGCCTCTCCCCTGCTCGCGCTCCGTCTTTCTCTCTTAAAAATAAATAAACATTAGAACTTTTTTTTTTTAATTTTAACTATGATGTAATCAGTGTTAGGCACTGCTCCCCTTCCAGTGCTCCCCTGACTGACCACAGCATGTGTGTCTGTCAGTTACAGGATTTCCATCTCACGGACAGAAGTGGATCAACAGCTTCTGCCCACCTCTCTTTTCCCTTCATCCTGCAGCCCACACCCTTCCCTCAGGTTACAACACCACTGCTTTGGTCCTACCTGTCTGTGGGAGCCCGCCATCTCGTGAACACGCCCCTGGCACCTTGAGTGCATTTAGGTACTTGCCAAGTCGCCGTCGGAGATCATCCGATTGGGAGCCAGGGCTCACCTTCGGCCAAAGCGGTCTTTCTTTTCATTGATTTTAGCTAGGTCTCTCTAAGTGTGGCCTCTGCTAGCATTGTTAGCTTATGGGATTGCCATGACAACGAAATGGAATGATGTTCAAACGTACTTAGTACGGTTCCCGGCATGTGGCCGTGCTCAAAACATGCTCCTGGTTTTCATTATTAGACCTTCAGAGCTGGGGGCAAGGTCTTGGTCTGTGGTTGTTCCCCAAAGGCCGCCATGCTTTGCAAACCTGCCCTCAGCTGTGAGCTCTTCTCTTTGATGGAAGCACTTTATCTTCTTTGAACTTGCCTACTTGCAACATTTTATGACCTTTACTCGTCCACACACCCGCACTCCCAAAACTTCTTTTTTTTTTTCATTTTTCATTACATACTTAAAAATTATACGTATTTTTTGTCAAAATTCGAAGAATACAAAAATATATAAGTCTAAAAACGAGTCTGTCCCATTTTACATTTTAGAATGTGAACTTCCGAACTTCCCTCGAGGATGTATTTGTATAACATAAAAGGTTTTTCTGTTTCCTTTCTTTTTTCTCTCTTTTCAAAGACGGGCTCACACTAGACATAGTATCCCATGACTTGTTTTTTTATTGGTTTATTTTTGGTTTTTCTTGCTCAACAAATACCATGAAGATTCTTCCATGTTGTAAAAAACTCAAATGTAGACGTGCTTGCCCGGAATTTTACAGTATTGTTTCCAAATTTTTCTATTGCAGCTAATTCTGTCTGGTTTCAATACTGATAGGATTTTTATGAAAGCGCTCCACCTTAACATTAATTTTGAGCTTATTCTGGGATTCTAGGACCTGAGGGACTCATTGGGGGCAGGTGAGAGACAGACAGTGAAGTGAGTGCTGTGATGAGGAGATGATAGGGTGTGATGCTGTCAAACCTGGTTTAAAATCTGGAAACTGCAGGGAACCTGGTGACTCGGTTGGGTAAGCGTGTGACTTCAGCTCAGCTCATGATCTCACCGGTTGTGAGTTCAAGCCCCACGTCGGGCTCTGTGCTGACAGCTCGGAGCCTGGAGCCTGCTTTGGATTCTGTGCCTCCCTCTCTGCCTGCCCCTCCCCCACTTGCACCCTCTCTCTCTCTCTCAAAAATACATAAACATTAAAAAACATTTTTTAAAATCAGAAAACTACGTTCATAATCTCAGTGCACTGATTGACGGTAGATAAGAATCAACCTGTTCTAGGGATGGGAAAGATGAGGTGGGGGACAGTTTGTAAATCACTTTATGCCTGTACGGTTCTGCTTAAACCCAAATGCTCTGCCAGACTGTTTTTCCACTGAGAAACATTGTTCTTTCTCTTCAAGAATGGTGCTCTCAGGAATTATACCAAGAACAGCTGGTCAACTTCACATTGAGCGAAAAAACAAAAAACAAAAAACACTTTTCATAAGTTTGTGGTGCAAAGTTACTTCATGGGCCGCTGGGTCTAAGTGTTCTCTGGGACAGCTGGTTGAGCCCTGAACAGGGAGACACTCGCAGGGAGGGAAAGACACAGGTGGACAGGTTCCTGGTCCGTTAGGAACTCTACCCGCCCACCTGCATTTACCAGTGCTGCATTGAACACCCGCTGTTGGTCAGGTGAGGGGTCCACACCCGGGATCCCGTGGCAAGCACAGATTCGAGGCAGAAACAGACAGATGCGACCCTGAAGGAGCTCCTCGATCACGGGGACAGATTACAAGGTGGAGAGCTACGGACGGTCACGGGGTTTGTCCAAAGTGCTTCTGAGACGTTAATCTGAAGAAAAGACTCCAAGCAGGCAGGCTGACTTCTGTTTAGGGAGCACGGTGGAGGGCCTGTGAGCTAACAGGTGCACCTGGCTGGCATCGTGCAGTCCGGCACGGAATGAAGCGGAACAAACCCAGGCCACATAGGGCAGCCTCATGCTGACAAAGCGGTCATAGAGGGAGGGGCTCTCCATCTGCGATCGGCAAGCCTCTCTGCTTAGCCTAAAAGGAGTCACTGAAATGCAGGGGATGCCCCACATGGTTGCTCTAGTGCTCCCCACGCCTGAAGACGGGAGGTGGGTAGGACAGCAGGTGTATATGTATATGTATGTATGTCTATATCTATACCCTCTATACCTAAATCTATTTGAAACCAAAGCCAACTTCTTTGGTCTATGCATAGAGAGTGGTCCCAACTCCCCTAAATTGCTCACTCACCTTGGTCAAGTCACAAATCTCTCCAGGCCTCGGAGTTGACTTTTCTGCGTAATGGGTATGTAAAATGTCTGTCCTTCTGAACAGAGTTCTGGGGGCGGGGGCAGTAAAATAAAGCCTAAGGGTGCACAAGAGTGGGGTCTTTCTTATCTCACCCTGTATCGCGGTGCCTAGCACAACGCCAGGCACACAGCGACTACCAAAGGTAGATGATCTATGTGGCTCAGTGAGGCCCCAGCAGCTCCCCAAACACTCCACACTAGCCGTGCCCATTCCGAAATATCCGTGTTAGTGCTTTCTCCTTGTCGGGGCGTCGTTCTGGATTTTGTGGGAATGGATGCCTACATCCCTGGCATGAGGTGTCGAGTGTAGAGAATATTGTCCTATTTCCATTAACAAGAATGGCCTGGGGCCTCTCTGCCTCTACATGCCTTCCTTCTCTTTCCTCCTTCTGCCTCCACCTTCACTCCTTCTCGAAGTCTATTATTCATTCTCAAAAATACCCACTGGACAGCCAAATCCTACAGAACATCTGCTCCCATAAAGAAGCGGCACCTGCCCAAATGTCTCCAGACCTCCCTTAATGGTTTTAGGATTCCCTGCTGTCTTACCCGTTCCATTTCTCTTTCTTTCTTTCTTTCTTTCTTTCTTTCTTTCTTTCTTAAATGTTTATTTCTTTTTTAGAGAAGGAGAGAGAGAGAGACTGAGCAGGGGAGGGGCAGAGAGAGAGGGAGACACAGAATCTGAAGCAGGCTCCAGGCTCTGAGCTGGTAACACAGAGCCCGATGTGAGGCTCAAACTCATGAGCAGTGAGATCATGACCTGAGCCAAAGTCAGACGCTTCACCAACAGAGACATCCAAGTGCCCCTACCCATTCCGTTTCTGTTCCAGAATCTCAACTGGCAGCCACATTCCATTTCTTCTGGCTCTTATTCTCCAGCATCTTTTACCTATCTCCTTTCCCAGAGCGGGGAGGCAAAGAAGAAGCCTTCAGGCCCGGCCCCAGCCCTCAAGGAGCCCATGGTCTTTAACGGTGACTTCACAGAGCATGGTGGCACGGTGGGGACCATCTGTGCAAGCCACCGTGCAGGGCCTTCACAAGCAAGCAGAGATGCTTCTGGAGGGATGATGGAGCTCCTGACTCCCTTGGCAGGGCTAGCATCAGGGTGTTCGAGGGCCCAGAGCTGGGCCCCTGCAGGGGGAGTGGGTGGGCAGAGCCTTCTCAGCCCCATGCAGAGTGTACGTGGCTAAGGCTTGCCTCAGGGGTGAAGCACCTCACAAGGGTTGAACACCCCGTCGTGTCTTGGGGGCAGGACCCATCCCCAGCTCCTAGTGGATGCCTTGTCTCAACCACACAGAAGTTGGGTGCCAGCCAAATCTTCCCCAAAGCAACATTCCGGAAACCCACCTGGATCTGAAGTATATCTCCCCGGGGTAGTTTTAGACAAGAAAATGGTCTCCAGGACCAAGCGTCTCTTCTTTTTCCAGCCTGCAGGCTAGAGGTATGGGATGCTCCTAGGGAGGGACCAGCTGCCTGCAGGGGAGTTTCAGGACAGTGTAAGGAGTCCTGGTAGTCACCCAGATCCTCCCTTTGTGAAGAGCACCAAGAATCAGACAGGTTTCCCCACTTGGGGCAGAGCAGAAAGTCTACATCTTGTAGGGTGAGCACAGGAGGGTAGCTGCGAGGAGGCTCCGTCTTCTTCCTGAGATTCATACAGCTCCAGGGTGAGAGAAGCTTCCCTCAGAGGGGACAAAATGAAGGATGTGCTCAAGCTAACTACTCAACACAATCAAGGGTTCAATCAGAAAAGCAGAGCCACTCTGCTGATTAGGGATGAGGAACTTACCAGAGGAATTAGTTCTTGCACACGTGTGGAAAAGCATGGGGAAGTAAAGGTCTGAAAAGGAGATTCAGAAGTCGAGAGAAATGTTGTTAGTCAGTCCTCCCAGGGTGCCCGTGTGGGTGGACAAGACAGAGCTTGCAGAAGAATCTGGATGCTAGCTCGTGCAGTAGGACTGTGAGCAGGGGCTGGTGTTTCTGGAAGTCTGTCTTTTTGTATCTGTGAGCTCATAGCCCGATGGTAGACCTGGGTTGCTGTTGGTCAACAGGGATGGAGTTGGGAGGAAAAGCAGGATAAACCGGGCTTCATGGACACCTCCATATCGGTCTCAAGGTAACCTTTGGAGCCTCATGGCTGCAGCTGCACCCCTGCCTCACAGATGTCGTGTCCGTTCTCTTTTGACCAACTCCAGCCTGGAGCCATACAGAGATGAGGTCTGGGGAAGGTAATTCCAGCTAAGCCAAGGGGACGCAGTGTTAAACCACCACAGCCAGTGAATGTTCTCGGCACTCGGCTATTCACTGGGTGCGAGGGCAGAGTTCCAAGAGGTCCTGGGACATTAAAAGGTGTGAAGGCCCAGACTCGGGCAACATGACCTCACCTTTTGGGAGATCTGTAAATGGCTCGGCATGATCGGGCCATAAGAGCGCAAGATGGCGAGCGATGGGAGATGGCTGAGTGGTGGCTGGGGCCACTTTATTCTGTGGTGTTTATCACAGTAGGAAGTTTGGGCTTTATCTTATCAGAAGGAAGGAAAAGTAAGATAAAAACAGAGAGGGAAACAAACCATAAGAGACTCTTAAATACAGGGAACAGGGGCACCTGGGTGGCACAGTCCATTGAGCATCTGACTTCAGCGGACAGGTCATGATCTCACTGTTAGTGAGCTCGAGCCCCACATCAGGTTGCTGTTGTCAGCCTGTCAGTGCAGAGTCCACTTCGGATCTTCTATACCCCTCTCTCTGCTCCTACCCCCCCTTGCACTCTCTCAAAAATAAACATTAAATAAATAAATAAATAAATAAATAAGTAAATAAAACCTGAGGGTTGCTGGAGGGGAGGGGAGCTGGGTAGGGAGGATGGGCTATATGGGCAAAGGGCATTAAGGAGGGCACTTGTTGGGATGAGGACTGGGTGTTATTCGTAAGTGATGAATCACTGGGTTCTACTCCTGAAACCGATACTACGCTGCATGTGAACTAACTTGAATTTAAATTAAAAAAAAAAAAAAAAGAGTTGCAAGCAGGGGAAGGAAAATGAGCACATTTGCATTTGAGGAAGATCATTCCGGTTGTGGTATGGTGATAGCGGTTGAGAGGGGGCAAACCCGGTGGCTGATGTGGGGGCTCAGAGCTGGGAGAGGCATCTACCTCTACATGAACTTACATCTAAGGGATGGAGAGGCAGACCAAAGGAAGAGGTACCAAGGAAGGAGAAATGTTGAGCCCCGGACCTCGACTGGACACGGGAATGTGAGACAGAGGGGGACAGAGGAGACGCTAAGATATTTTACTGGGACCACTGGGTCGATGTGAGTGCTGTTCATTAAGATAAGGGAGCCTGGGAAGCGTATGGATAGGAAGGGAATGAGTTCTATCTGGGGCATGTTGATTCAGAGACACCTGCTGGATACATGGGTCCGGAGTTCAGGGAGGAGGAAGTTCTGAAGATCCAGATGGTGGGGCATCAGCACATTCCAGGGTTCTTAACTTTGTGCACTCATGGATCCCTGAGAGAACGTGATGAAGGCTATTTTCATCAGAAAAATGCACATGTTGGGAAGCCTGGGTAGCTCAGTTGGTTGAGCATCCGACTTTGGCTCAGGTCACGATCTCCCAGTTCATGCGTTTGAGCCCCGCGTTGGGCTCTGTGCTGACAGCTCAGAGCCTGGAACCTGCTTGGGATTCTGCGTCTCCCTCTCTCTCTACCCCTCTGCCCGCTCATGCTCTGTTTCTCTCTCTCTCAAAAATAAATAAATAAACATTTTAAAAAACTAAATAAAGAAGAAAAATGCATATATGTACAAACATCTGCATATATTTTCAGGGGATACACAGATCACGTGGAGTCTGGCTGCAGAACCCCCAGGGACCAAAGTGTGTGCCTGGCGTCTGGATGGAGCATGACAAGGAGATGAGCATAAAACCTTTGGGAGAGTAAGGAAGGAGGAGCTCCGGGGGAGGAGCTAAGCCATCTGCCCAGGAATGTGGAGGTAAAAGTCAAAGTGATGCGATTCAAGGAGAACATGGTAATGTCATGAAACCATAGAAAAGGCAAGTAAGAGAAAGGCTGCAGATAGCCATTCCGTTTAGCAAAAGGGAGAAATTTAAATGTGGAAGAGGAGGGGCCGCTGGACCCCAAATAGGCATGTACAGGAAATGGGGGCTAAGTGGAAGTAGAGGGGATCCAGAGCCCCAGGGGAGGACTCAGACAACGGGGCGGGAAAGAAGGAGGCGTACATGTAGGAGATCTACTGGGGGGAGGAGGAGAGGGGAGCAGGCGCTGGGGAGAATTCGAGGTGCTGTTCTCCGGGTCTTTGCCTCTGTACCCAGGGAGACGCTGGAGGCCAGCTGGTGGGAGGACCCGCTGGCTATAACTGTGAATTCAGGCTTCCCGGAAGCCAGGACCAAAGTGGACTGGGGTAAATTATACGGTTCTGTCCGTCCAAAATAAATGTTTATTTCAACATTTTATTTATTTCAGATGTATCTTCAACACAGAGGGCACTTCAGCCCAATCTGACTCGTGGGAGCAGCTCAGCCCAGTCGGCACCTCAGCCCAGTCGGCACCTCATGCTGGACTCTATGTAAAAGGGGGACCCAGCTAAGCCCCCCCAGTAGCAGGCAGAGCCCTGAACTGGTCTCCTGCCCTTGTCTCCATTGCCATGCCTCTCCCAGCTCCAGAACACCAGCCGTTACTCTCCACCACTCACCCCTCTCACTTCAGGTTGGATGCTGAACTCCGAACGTCTCAGGAATGACACTGACTTTACAAATCGGCAGCCCCCTCGCCCCTGCTCCCCACCCTCCGCCACCACATAATCTCAGGGAACACGCCTGAGGGTGTGACCCGGCCCTGAGACCTTCCACCAGGCATCACGGGTCCTGTCCTGGGCAACATCCTGTGTAACCACTTAGGAAAAATTTGATTCGGCCTTGGAGCAAATGAAAAAGTAACTACAGTTCACACTTGTTATGTCGTGAGAAGACCTGAAAAAAAATTATCTTGTTGACATAAGGAAGTAAGAATTTTAAGTGCTGTGTTGGTGAATATATAGATATTTTCTTATCCAAGCGTAATTGACATACAATGTCCTATCAGTGCTGGGTGTATATCACAGCATTTAATATTTTTATTCATTACGAAATGATCCCCATGCTAAGCCTAGTCACCATCTGTCGCCATACAACCTTGCTACAATATTATTGACTATACTCCCTATGCTGCACATTACATCCCCCTAACTTATTTATTTTATAACCGGAAGTTTGTACCTCTTCATATCTTTCACCTGTTTTTCCAGCCCCAAGCCCCCCCCCTGATCCGGTAACCAACAGCCTGTTTCCTGGATCTATGAGTCTGTGTCTGTTTTGTTTTGTTTGTTGGAGATATGGAGATATAGAGTGATATCTTAGTGATATAGAGAAGGGCAGGTTGGAGAATGTTTACTCTCTCATGAGGAGGGGCGGGGAGCACAGTGAACAAAAATCTCTGACTCTTGCCCAAAGCCAATGGGATAAAGGTCTTAGTTTCAGTGATGTTATCGTGATTGTAACTCCTGTCTTTAACTTTTACTGATACGCAGTAGGAGATTCTCCATAATATTTAACCATGGAGTTCTGTTTTAATGTTTCTTATTTTGAAACACAAATTACACAAGAATAAAGAACATTTCCTACCTGAAGCGTTTGAAAGGAAATTGCTAATCTGTTGCCCCATCACATCCAATTACTCTAGTATTTCCCACAAATGAGCATACTCTATAAAACCTTAATTCAATCATCAAAAATAAGGAAATTAACATTAATACATTACCATCTAGCTCTCAGATTCCCTGTTGCTCAATAATGTCATTTGCAGTGAAAGGGTCCAGTACAGAATCACACACTGCATTTGATCGTCATGTTTTTTAGTCGTCTTCTGTCTAGAATAGATCTTTAGCCTTTTTTTGACTCTCAGATCCTGGAATTTTTGAAGGAACAAGCCAATAGTTTTGTGGCACGACCTTCAGTTTAGGTTTGATGATTCTTCACACCTGCGTTCAGGTTATATGCATCTTTGGAAGGAATATCACAGAAGGGATGCTGAGCTCTTCATACTGTGTCTCCTCATCGGGTGTCACACAATTTGTTTTTAATTTTTTTTATGTTCATGTATTTCTGAGAGAGAGAGAGAGTAAGAGCACGAGTGGAGGAGGGGCAGAGAGAGAAGGACACACAGAATCCGAAGCAGGCTCCAGGCTCCGAGCCGTCAGCACAGAGCCCCATGCAGGGTTCAAACCCACAAACTGTGAGATCATGACCTGAGGTGAAGTCAGATGCTCAACCAACTGAGCCACCCAGGTGCCCCTGGTGTCACACAATGTTTACTTGTTCTATTGCTGATGAGTTACTTCGATCATTGATCAAGGCAGTGTCTGCCAGACTTCTCCACAGACAAATTCTCCTCTCCCCCTTTTTCACTTATAAAGCATTCAGTAAGGAGAAATTATAAAACCATGTAGATTTCTCATTTCTCATCAACCACTCAATGTATCAGATTATTTATTTATATCTGTATGTGCTCATGGAAGTCTATGGTATTCAATCAGTTACAATCCCTCATTACCCTTATTTATTTTGATGTTCAAATTGTCCTCAATTTGACTGGTGCGAATCCCTTCGAGCAGGTTTCTGTATCCTTTTGTCATGTTTTCATTGTTCTGGTTGTTTTGGTTGAGAACGCTATTTAGAAGTCAAGTTCTGGGTACCAGGTGTATTCATTGCAAACGGGGTGTCACTGATCCCAGGTCCTTTCTGAGGACAGATTGAGGGGATATATGTATGCTAATATACACATTTATACACATATTTACTTTCAGATTTATTTCTAGAATTATTTCTGTATTATTAAAAGGCGAAAGATTTATACGATCTGAAGAGAAACCAGAGCATACTATTTCTGTATTATTAAATATGGGAAATATTTAATATTTATTTTTATATTTAATTATATACATTATTCATTAATAATAATACATAATTTAATAACAGTTTATACAATATAATAGATTTAATATAAAGTTTAATATGAATATTATTTAACATTTAAATAATGTAAGTGTTATTTAATATTGAATTAATTATTAAAATACTTGAGTTCATATGAATAACTCTAATTCCCATCAAACAGTATTGAATTGGTTCCAGTGTTCCTCCTTCCAATACCTGTAACTCCCTCCTTCAACAGTGAACACCTGGTTCTCATGACCTTTAATATAGCTACTCATTTCATCAACTGCCCTTCTCACATCAGTTTTCTGACCCTGCTGCCTCCATTTCCTGTAAGGATGCCCTCTGCACTCCAGCTGAGTTCTGAAACCCTGTCTTTGGACATCCTCCTCACCCTTTTGTGGCTATGACACCCCACGTTAGGCCAGCTCCCTACATGGATAGTGACCTCATCTTGCCTTTGCTCACTCCTTATGCCGGGCTGCCCCCAAGCGTAGATGCTTTCCTTACTTGTTTTGGGTTCTGACACCCCATACCGGATGCCCGTCTTCTGGGATGCCCTTCTTACCCTGTCCAGGCTCTGATTCCTCATGCTGGCCACCCCCCCCCCATCACATGGGCACCCTGGCCTCCTCACCCATCGGACCCTGGACTTCAACATTAGGCTGCTTCCTTGCCCTTCATACAGATGGCTTCCCAACCTATGTGGGCTCTGAACCCCTAAACCAGGTACCTGGACACTTTTCTCAATGTGTTTAAACTTTTACACCAGACCACCTCCTGACAGGCTACATACACCCAGCCTCCTCCAGGCCTGGGAGCCCTTCTCACCATACTCAGGCCCTGCCATTCCACGGGATGCCGCCCTTCTGCACGGACGGCCTCCTCATTCTTCTTGGGTTCCAATACTTCATGGCAGGCTATCCCCATGCCTGAGTGTCCTTCTCATCCTGCCTGGGCTCCCACACCCCATGCTGGTATACTTCCCTGTGTGGACACCCTGCTTGAGATCTGACATCCCACTCTGGATCACTGAAGTCTACCCCTTACGCCCCTCTGGCCCAGACGCCTACCTTGTTCTGCAAGAGCATTAGTACTGAATTGCTAATGCTCTTGATGAGGAAAAGCAACTACTAAGCTTTATCTACAAAGTTGTTCTTGAACCACAGGGACGTAACTTTAGCAATGAAGTTGGTTACAGAGTCTTAGAAAACACGTTTGTTAAAAGCAATAGTATTTATTCACTTAATCACTTCATTGGTTATAGAATGAGGTGGCCTGATGACTGAAATTGCTTCTTAGAGCTGTGTATGAACTCATTAGCTCTGTTTTAATTCATAACCCATCACTATGAATATATCTTGTAAGGTCTCTTGAGAACCAGAAACCCCTGTCTCCACGTTCCTTGCAGCCCGGATGCATATCCAGCGGATTCAGATCTCAAAACTATCTAGAGCCCCATTCTGCATAGTCCAACCAGAGTTGATGATTGTTCTACCATTAAAAATTAAAACAAAAATCTCACTTAGGATTTTTACTTTTATAACTGTCCTCATGCTGTCCTAGAGTTTGGGGAATGTGACTTAGGGATCCAGGAAAGGTATCTCCACACAAATTTCAGGCTTTTTAAAATTTTGTTTTTCACATTGGGATTCTAGGGAAGATTCCCTTTGAGGAGAGGGTTCTATGCTGCATACCCCCGCCCCCCACATCCTTCACACACACACACACACACACACACACACACACACACACACACAGTCACTGCTCTAACTGAAGCCATCTTTCCCAGTTTATTTTTTTAAGTTTATTTATTTATTTTGAGAGAGAGAAAGAGTGCAAGCAGGGAAGAGGCAGAGAGAAGGAGAGAGACAAAAATCCCAACAACACTCTGCACTGTCAGCGCAGAGCCTGACATGGGGCTTGAACTCACAAACCGTGAGATCCTGACCCGAGCCAAAGTCAAGAGTCAGATGTTTAAGCAACTGAGCTACCCTGGCGCCCTCATTTTCCCCAGTTTAAATGTGTAGCTGATATGTGGGGTTATTTTTTAAGCTTTAGCAGACATGTTTCAAGCTTTAATTTGAATGTGTTTCAGATATTCTTCTGCAGAGCAGAATTTCTCTTAAGCGAATGGTAGTGTATATACGTTAGCTATTGCTACACATATGGTGTGTAACTAACTGCCTTCAAATTTCTAGAACAACAGTCATTTATTCTCATTGATCTTCATGTTGGCTGATCTCAGCTGCACTTGGCTGGGTGGCCGTGTCACATCTGGTCGGTCTAATTCACGGTGGGGATCTGCTGAGCCAACTTCACTCTGTCATGTGTCATCTTCCTGGGACCAGCAGGCTGGTCTGGGGCCAGTCTGAGCAGGTCCTCCTCCTAACTTGGGATAGGAAACCTTAGCTTGCACGTGCTTTTCGGTTTCTGCTAGCCTTGTATCTGGTCGAGAGGGCACTGACGAGTGCAGTGGGTACACAGAGGGGTAAAGAATGGAGCCCCTGGGGTCCCTGGGTGGCTCAGTCGGTTAAGCATCCAACTTTCTCAGGTCATGATCTCACAGTTCGGGAGTTCGAGCCCTATGTCGGGCTCTGTGTGGACAGCTGGGAGCCTGGAGCCTGCTTCGGATTCTGTGCCTCCCTCTCTCTGCCCCTCCCCTACTCATGCTCTGTCTTTCTCTCTCTCTCAAAATAAATAAACATTAAAAAAAAAAAAAAGAATGGAGCCACTCATTCAATCCACCACAGAGTGCCTCAAAAAGGACAGGAATAGGAAAGGGTTTTGCCAGAGTTTAACAATTTTTCTAGGATGTTGGCTGCTTAATTTGTCCTTCAGCTTCTCGTTTGTGTGAACTAGTAAGAGCTCCCTTGGTAGTGGGGCTCTCTTCTTCCTGGGGGGCCTCTCTCTCTTCAGGGGCAGCAGAGTTCATCAGACTGGCACTGGGTAGATACTTGAATGAATGAATGAATGAGTGAATGAATGATACCATGACTTCAATATTACTCGGCCCTCTTTTTGAGTTTGGGTACTGAGGCTGTAACTGTAAAATATCTGCAGAGGTTGGGGCGCCTGGGAGGCTCAGTCCGTTAAGTGCCCAACTTTTGCTTCTGGCTCAGGTCATGATCTCATGGCTCGTGAGTTCCAGCCCCGTGTCCGGCTCTGTGCTGATGGTGCGGAGCCTGCTTAGGAGTCTCTCTCTCCCTCTCTCCCTGCCCCTCCCCTGCCCGCTTTCTCTTTTTCTCAAAATAAATAAAGTTTTTAAAAAAAAATCTCTCCAGAGACTCCAATTAGGAGCCAACCATGCTATAGGATCTCCATTTTCATTTTCAGTCCCTACATTCTAGGTATCCTTGGGAACAGCCAAATAATGATTCTTTTTTTTTTTTTTTAATGTTTATTCATTTTTGAGAGACAGAGTGTGAGTGGGGGAGGGGCAGAGAGAGAGGGAGACACTGAGTCTGAAGCAGGTTCCAGGCTCTGAGCTGTCAGCACAGAGCCCGATGTGGGGCTCGAATCCACAGACCATGAGATCATGACCTGGGCTGAAATCAGATACTCATCCGACTGAACCACCCAGGCACCCCTGCCAAATAATGACTCTTAAATGTTCTACAACAACTGATACTTCTTCCAAATTTTGAGTTTACAAATTGTGTGTGTGTGTGTGTGTGTGTGTGTGTGTATGGGACAATTTATATCACCATTTAAAAAATTTTTTTAATGTTTATTTATTTTTGAGACAGAGACAGAATGCAAGTGAGTTAGGGGCAGAGAGAGAGGGAGACACAGAATCCGAAGCAAGCTCCAGGCTCCGAGCTGCCAGCACAGAGCCCAACATGGGGCTTGAACCCACGAACCGTGAGATCATGACCTGAGCCGAAGTCAAACGCTCAACCGACTGAGCCACCCAGGCGCCCCTTATCACCATTTTAAATCACCTGTTATTCATCAAGAACGTGTTACTAATATTTTAAGTTAATTTTGATGGGAGGAGATAGGACCATTCTGGTGTATTTGTGTCACCACTCATTAGAAGACTGGCTGCCATTTATTAAGCACGTCTACATGTTATCCATTCCCTAGCTTCACTCTCCAACACAACCATACAAAGGAGGCATTATTTAATATTCTCACTGAATAGTAGAGGAAACAGAGGTTTAGAAAAGTGAAGTAAATTACTCAAGGTCAGATAGGGGAAAAGGATTGATCTGGGCTGTAGGTCGAGCCAGCCTCTCGGGCAGCACTGTTTCCAATACATCGTGTTGCCTTGATTTCTTAATTAGGCTGGTCTCATGGGTACCCCCAACCCCACCACCCTCCTACCATCTCGTCCTGGAGAAAACGATTATGCTCGTGGAATGCAATGCATTTTCTGCTGAGTCGTCTGATAAAGGCAACAACCAGAGACAGGTTTATAATTTGCCTCCACTAAGCAAATGGTTCTTATGGCAATTTCTCCTTCATCTTTACCAAGAGCAGGGGAGAGGAAAAGAGCTTATGCTCCAGAATAAAACACGTCGGTCAGATACAAGAAAAGACTTCCTCTCAGGTTGATTGAAAACGTCACGGGATCGCTGGAAAGTTGGCAAATATTTTCCTTCAGAAGAGTCATTTCAAACCTCCTTTCTCTTTCTCGCCTTCGTCTTCTTCCTCTTTCCACGGAGTCTTTGTTTCCAAATAAAATCTCCGCCCATCCATTGACTGTGTGTCTGACACTGTGTTAGGGGTGAACAGAAGACACACATACCGTCCTCCCATTATACTGGGAGCTGCTGTGCTGGTTGAAAGGGTGGGATTCTCAGAGCCTTTCCCCACCTGGCCTTCTCTGTGGAGCCACAGCACGCTGCAAAACCCCAAGAAAATCCCTGCCCTGGAGCCTTTTAGAAGGGACAGAGATGGGACGCCTGGGGGGCTCAGTCCGTTAAGCGTCCGACTCTTGGTTTCGGCTCAACTCATGATCTCATGGTTGGTGAGTTCGAGCCTGGGTGGGGCTTCACTCTAACAGCACAGAGCCTGCTTGGGACTCTCTCCCTCTCTCTCTGCCCCTCCCCTGATCGCTCTTTGTCTCTCTCTCTCTCTCTCTCTCTCTCTCTCTCTCTGTCTCAAAATAAATAAACATTGTAAAAAGATAAAAGGGACAGAGATACTTGCGCCAATCGCCACTCCCTCCCCAGCATCTTCTGTTAGGGAAGTCAGGAAAGAAACGGTTTGTCTGCCTTTTACACAAATGTTTGTGCTGGGGATGGCTCGGAACAGAAGCATGAGGCGGGCTGTTTTCTTACAGCCCTTCTCCTCCGCCTGGATCTCTCCCGCCTCCATCAGTCTGCCTTACCAGCCCATCTTCGGGGCAGCCGCGAGAGTTGTCTTCATAAAACTTTCAGTGGCTCCCTGTTGACCTCTTAATAAAAGTTCAATCTATTAAACAGGCAGTCAGGGGCCTCCCGAGCTACTCTAACCACTGCCGGTTTTCTGGCCTCATTTTCTATCACATCTGTCCGTGTATCCTGCAGTCCCCTTCACTGACTACCTGCTTGATCCCCCAACCTTGCTGGATGCTCACTCCTCCCCTTGGTTAGGCCCAGAATGCCTGTTACCTCCTCTACTAATCAAGATCCATGCCAGCTTCCAGGCACAGCTCATTTGCAGCCTCTCCCCGAGGTCTGCCCTTATCGCTCTGCCAGAATTAATTGCTTCCTCCTCTGTGCTCCCACGGCCCTTTCTTGTGCTTCCCCTTAGCACATTTTTCTGTTCTGCCTCACCCAAACATGATATGTTTACACGCCTCTTTCCTGCAAACCCTTCAGATACTCCGAATCGAGGTCACGGGTCCGTGTCCGTTCATCATTGTATTTTTCCGGTGCTTTATTCATCAAAGGGCCTCCACAAAATATCTCACATTATTGGATTAAATTCTCATACTAGAGTTCTGTGAGGTCAGGTGCGGCTGCTCGGCAAGGTGCTAATCACTTAATGTTTAATTTTATCTGTAAGAGGTACCAGAGCACTCGGTGTAAAACAGACCTGGGGTGAAATCCCTTATCGCTTACTTTGTGAGCTGCAGTGCATCACTTAAGTACCTTGATCCTCAATTTTCTCATCTGAGAATGGGGATCAAAACACCTCGGCAAGACGTCATGAAGATTTTTAATTTTATTTATTAAAAAAAATTTTTTTTAATGTTTATTTTTGACAGAGAAAGAGAGACAGCACAAGCAGGGGAGGGGGAGAGAGAGAGGGAGACACAGAATCTGAAGCAGGCTCCAGGCTCCGAGCCATCAGCACACAGCCCAAGGTGGGGCTCAAGCCCGTGAACCAGGAGATCATGACCTGAGCTGAAGTCAGACACTTAACCCACTGAGCCACCCACGCACCCACGTCTTGAAGATTTTTAAGCGGCCACTGTGTGCCTAGCCCAATGCCTGTCACGTCTTACTGAGCGACGCATCTTAGCCACCACTAATGTGTTTCTTCTGGCAGAATCCTAGCCTGTGTTACTGAATTCCTGCTAGGTACCAGGTGCTTGTCTACACACTTTGCCTGCATTTGCTCATTTAACCTCCATAACTCCCCCCCCCCCGCCCCGGCCCCCGCCACGAGGGGGTGCCATTGTTCCCATCCCCTGCAATAGGTTAAAAACCCGGGAGGCTGGTAGTTACCTCGACGTCAGGCAGCTAATGAGGAGTACAGCTGGAGGAGAAGCCGGTCATCAGACACTAGAGGCCATGGTCTGAACTAGCGATGCCATTCGGTGGATTTGAGAAGCTAAAGAAAAGTTCTCGTTTCAGTGGAACAGGAACATTGGATGGCAATGTCATTCCTAACCAGCATCCTGGAGGGAATCTGTCATTGGGTTTGCCACCCATAAAACTGGCGGGCACTCTCCAGCAGAATGATTTCTTCTGGTTGTACAGAGAGGAGCGTCGGGAGTCCAATCACGGCACTAACCAGTCCGTTAGATTCCCTGCAGGGCCTGTACTTACAAGGAGAGTTCCTGTCCCTCCGATTGCTAAATAACGTCCCGCATTTTTTTTTTCAGTTATAATATTTCAAGGCAAAGTTGGCTTCTCAGTTTCCTCAAAACCTCTCCCCAGAAGAGGGGGGCAGAGTCAAATCAGCCCTGATTGCACGGTACCTTCAGCATGTATAGATTGCAATAATCAGCCCTAAAATTTCATTTAGTTCCCTGAGAGTTAGTGTGGGATCTCTTGCAAAATGAATAAAAAGGACGCTTCTTATACCATTCATCTCTTTTATTTGCCAGCATAATAATCCCCATGGTTTGTTATCTGACTCACACTGGGGCTGGTTTGATTTGAATTATGCATATTCTCCTGTGTTGCTATGATTTAGCCAAACATGGTTTTGTGTTGTATTTTAGTTTAAATAAATCCATTCCCTGGGGACCAAAACAAGAAAAACTCCAAGCCTCTCTCCTCTCTGAAACCTTGGAGTTTGCATATTTCACACTTTTTTTTTCCTTCCTATTTAGTTCTTTGTTTCTTCTCAAGCCAGAAACTTTAGTGACTTTTGTGCTTGGGTTACTGGTTTTTTACAGGGCTAAATCCAGAAGCTTTTATCCTTCTTCCCTCCTTCCCTCCCCTCCTCCCTTCCTTCCTTCCTTCCTTCCCTTCACAGCTTTATTGAGAACTAATTTGCATACCATAAAATTCACCTGTTTTATATGCACGATTCAATGATTTTAAGTAAATTTTCAGGGCTGTGCAGCTCTCGCCCCAATCTCAGCTTACAACGTTTCCATCACCCCAAAAAAGAACTGTGTGTCTGTGTGCGGCCCCTTTCCAACCCCCTCCCAACCTTGGCCAAATATTAACCTACCTTTTATGTCTATGTGCTTGACGTTTTTGGAAATTTCATACAAATGGAATCATATCATCTGTGGCTTATTGTGTCTGGATTCTTTCACTTAGCCTAACGCTTTTAAGGCCCATCCACATTGTAGCCTTTATCAGTACTCTGTTCCTTTTTATTGTCAAAGAATATTCCATCACGTGGACATATTGAGTCTGGTTTATCCATTCACCAGTTGATGGACATTTGGTTTGGTCCCTCTTTTTGGCTATTATGGATAACGCTGCTATGAGCATTCACGTAAAAGTTGTTGCATAGACATAGATTTTTATTTCTCTTGGGTAGATTCCTGTGAGTAAGATTATTGGGTCCTGTGGTAAATTTGTGTTTAACATTTTTAAGAGACTGCCAAAGCATTTTACAAGATTTTATAAATTTTACATTCCTACTAGCAATGTATGAGGGTTCCAGCTAATCCATATCCCTGTCAACGGCTGATATTCTCTCATACATTGGTGAGATGACTTTGGTGAGAAAATGGTGGGGAAAATGGTATCTTGATGTAGTTTTAATTGCATCAGTTATGAGCCAAATTGGGCCTCTTTTCATGTTTAAGGACCACTTGTGAACTTTAAACGTGAACTTCAGGGCACTTCCTTTGCCCATGTTCTATCTAGGTTTGGGCCTTTCTTTTCCCCTATTGACTTAAAATTATCCACTTAAAATAATGAAAGCGTATTTTCTTTATTATAAACACGGTCTACGCTCATTTAAAATAAAGATAGAAAAAGCGACACTTCAAATTAATCAGGTAAGTTGACTGAACTTGTTCTATCCTTTCCAGAAAGTCCACCAAAGTGATTATGAAGTGATTTTTTTTTTTTTTAAGGAATTAATCTGGAAGGACCAAAAGAGCAGAAATCAATAAGTTTTCACGGAGAGCAGATGGCGGGGAACTCACTGCCCAAGCAGAATAGAGAAAGTCACACTCCAGCACCTGCAGAGAGGAAGTCTGAGGAAAGGGAGACCCCTTCACCTAATAGATACCCCCACAGAGACTGAACGCAATACAGGCTAAGCTTCCGGAGTGCCTGGGAGGAGATTAATGACTGGGAGGCGTTTTGCAGAGAGGTTAGACCTACCCCCAAGTTCCCTTACCACGCTGTCCAGCCAGGTGACTATACATGTCCACGCAATCTGCCCCTCCCCCCAGGAAGTGAAGATCCTAAAGGGGGCGGGGGTAGAGGCTGAAAAGGGAGAGAGTGAGTCTACGTATGAGCAATGGAGCTATGGGATCCTGAGCACGACTTCCTCTTCCTCCCCAGCACATGCTGAGCCCTGCCTACTTCTCCTCTGCTCCCTGTTCCGAAGCAGGAAACTGAGGAATTCTTCCGGGAAAAGTCTTCCGCCTACTGACATCTGCGAGTCCCCCAGTGAAAAGCCTCCCTCACCCCTTGGTCACCTTACTCAGAAGCTCAACAGTTGACAATCACCTTCACCCCCAAATTAAACATGAACGGAAAATAAAAGATCATCAGATATTTGAGGAACGCTTTAAACATAAAAGAGGGGGCAGGAAACAGCAAAGAAACAAACCAGAAACTTTTTTGAAAACTATTTCTGTAAAGAAATAGCTCTCCAGGGAACAGAAAGATTTCAACAAACAAAACCACAGAATATTTTCATGAAGATAAGATACTGTAATCACAAGCCAAACACAGGATGCTGTGATAAAAGAACAGAAAAGCAGTAAGAGCTTCTAGAAATTAAGAATATTGGAATTAAAAAAAGGAAAATCAGTAGAAGGGCCCTTGGAAATATTCCAGAAAGTTTTATAAAATAGGAAGGAAATGGGCAATAGCAGGGGGAAAAAATAAACTTACAGGATCGACCCAAAATGTTTCTTATCCTCATAAGATTTCCAGAGGAGAGAACAGAAAAAAAATGGAAGGAAATTATCTGACCCAACAAGTACAGATATTTCTCAAAATTGAAAGGCAAGTGTCTCCAGTTTGAATGGGCTCATTAAGTGCCAACATGATAAACGGGGGGAAAGGACATATAATTTTGAAATTTTAGAGCATTAGACAAAGAGAGGCCTCTAAAGAGAGGAAAAATATAGGTCCCAAAGTCAAGGATGACACTGAATTTCTCCACTGTAATGCTGGATTCTGGACAATCCCTTCAGCAACTTTCTACTTAGAATTCTATGTCTGTTCAAACTATTCATCAAAGATGATGGTACAAGACATTTTTAGATGTATAACGACAAAATACTTACCCCAATGGATCCTTTAAGAACCTACTTGAAGATGTTTTACAGCAAAAGAAGTGAGCGAAACAAGAAACAGGGGTGATGCTTGGCCTCCCAGGAAACTGCCTTCACATCATCCAAATAATATAATCTCCCTCTACTTAGATCATCATTTTCATACCATAATTTAGGGACAATGGGGGAAAAGGAATTTACCTAGGAATGTTTGGAGGACTGTAAGGAGTTAAGCCTAATTAATACTGGAAAGGAAATGAGCAGATGCTGTCTAAACTACATAAACCAAGCCATAGGAATATAAGCATATTATTTTTTAAGAAACAACAACATTATTTAGAAGAAACAGGATGAGAGTTCAAAGTGACCGGTCTGGACAGTGGGACTCACAGGGTAGTTGGTGGGTATGGGTGGGGGGTAAGGGACACCACTTTGATAAACATGAAATCAGCAATTTAACAAGAAGGACACATTTGAGGGCCAAATATAAACTGCTACCACAGCAGAAAACAACAGTAAAACAAAGAAAGTAGGTGGGAGAAAAACCACGAATTGTCACAAGGTGCAGAGACAAGTAGGGTCCGTATTCAGTGCCGTTATTCATTTATTCAGTCATTTCTCTAGGAGCAGGTTTTTGCTTTTGACTTTGAGCTATGTTCATCCGACTGGCTCTTCTGCTTTTTCTCATCTGTTCTCATGGCATGCACATTTTCCCACGTTATTACGTCACATTCACATTGAGACGTACTTCAAAAAGGGCTGCATGATAGCCCAACTGGGTGGCTTTCCTATGATTTACTTTTGACATTGTCATTTTGATGTTCTGTCTGCCCGAAAGCTCCCATATTCTCAAGAACAGCCTCCCCAGAGACTCTCAAGCCTGCAACCACCCTTCCTCTGCTCCAACCGTGAGTTTCAGGTGGAGCCATCCAATCAGCACGCCAGCCAGAGGGCTACGGCCAGGAGAAGGAGGCCTAAGCCTGGGCAATCAGACTTTCCTGGAGTATCCTCTGCCTGGAGCCAGACTCAAGAACTTCATGTGAACATGTAAGCCTGAGCAGGGATGTGAGCCCAGAGTCCCGGGACAGCCAGTCTGAAAGCATAAAGCATGGGGAAGCAGACATAAGAGAAGGGTCAGGCAAGGGAACCAAACTAGGGCAAGAGGGAAGAGAGAGAGAGAGAGAGAAGAAAGAAACCAACATCACAGCATGCAAACCTATGACTCCGGCTATCCTTAAGGCCACTCTTATTCTAACCTTTTCCATAACTGGTTATATTAGTTGATAAATACTTCCTTTACACATTTTCTATGTGAAATAGGTTGAATGGCTTTTTTTTTTCTTTCTTTCTTTTTTTTTTTTTTTTTTTTTTTTGAGAGAGAGAGAGGGCACAAGGGAGCAAAGGGCAGAGAGAGAGAAAGGGAGAGAGTGTGAGAGAATCCTATGAAAAAGAGAGACAGAGAGGAACAGAAAGAGAGAGAGAAGTGGGGCTCACCTGAAGCAGGGCTCATGTTTTATCCGAATCAAGCTCATGTTCACCCATAGTAGGGCTCTAGCTCACCCAAAACAGGGCTCAAACTCATGAACTGTGAGATTATGACCTGAGCCAAAGTCAGATACTTAACAGACTGAGCCACCCAGGCATCCCATATTTTTAAATGAATGAGCCTTGGGTCACCTGGGTGGCTCCATTGGTCAAGCATCCGACTCTTGATTTCAGCTCCGGTCATGATCTCACAGTTGGTGAGTTTGAGCCCCGAGTGGGGCTCTGTCCTGATAGCAGGGAGCCTGCTTGGGATTCTCTCTCTCCCTCTCTCTCTGTCCCTCCTCTGCTCACGATCTCTCTCCCTTTTTCAAAATAAATAAATAAACTTAAAAAAAAATGAATGAGCCTTCACCAGTGTGACTTCTGGAGTGGAATATAATATGTAAGTTGTTTTTAGCAGGTGCATAATAAACACCTCTTCCACTGAATTAAATGAACTCTCCTAGAGGCCGAATGGTACAGTGAAGAGAACACAGGCTTTAGAAACTGGCTGATCTGTGTTTGAATCACAGATCTGTCAGAGCTCTGGCAAATGATTTCCTATGTCAGAGTCTCGGTCTGTCCTCCTCCTTCACCCCCCGCAGCATCATAATCTCTAGCCTTCGTTAAGTTCTTTCTCTGCGGTTCACACACGCTAGGTGCTTTGCACGTGTTATCTCTTGGATAAAATAATCCCAAGGCACAGGTCTTATTGTTATATTGTTATGGTCTGCGAAACGAGGATTTGATGAGATAACCAATAGAGGGCATTAATTATTAATAAAATGGCACTCCTCTCCCACTTTTTCCTTCCTGACTTCATGCCACCTCTTAACCACTTTGCCAGAATTCAGAGTTATGGCCCCTTCTCTTTCGGACGGGTTAACGTGTTTGCTTTTTGCCATAACTTGCTAGCCTTTGTCCTCTTGCCTGTTAGCTTGTCGGTTACTCAGTGTGAAATGTGCTCAGTAATGACACAACACAGAAGTACAACTCAGCATATCGAAAGGTGCACTATGCTCTTGCTTGGGAAGACTGAACATCCTAAAGAGGTCAGTTCTCCTCAATTTGTAAATTTAATTTAATCCAAATAAAAGCAGTAACAAATACCTCCCCCCTTCTCCTTCTCTGGAACTGGGCAAATTGAATCTAAAGTTCATATGAGCCTGGGCAGCTCAGTGGGTTAAACGCCCGACTCTTGGTTTTGGCTCAGGTCATGACACGGTTTGTGAGTTCGAGCCGTACATCGGGCTCTGCACTGACATTGCGGAGCCTGCTTGGGATTCTCTCTCTCTCTCCCTCTCTCTTTGCCCCTCCTCTGCCCATGCTGTCTCTCTCTCTCTCAAAATAATAAATAAACTTAAAAAAATACTTTAATAAAATAAAATAATAAATTTCATATAGGAAAATAAACTAGCAAGGATAGACAGAAAAAAATCTGAAAACAAAGAGTGATGAAAAGGGGTTAGCCCGTGTCAATAATAACATATCTTCTACAAGCTCAATAATAAAAACAGAGTGATAATGATACCTAAATAGGCAAATAGATCACAACACAAACTAGAAAGCTTGGAAATAGACCTGATTAAGAAAAGAATTTAGTAGAGGGCCGCCTGGGTGGCTCAGTTGGTTAAGCATCCCAGTTTGGCTCAGGTCATGATCTCACAGTTTATGGGTTTGAGCCCCGCGTTGGGCTCTGTGCTGAGAGCTCAGAGCTTGGAGCCTGCTTCCGATTCTGTGTCTCCCTCTCTCTCTCTACCCCTCCCCCACTCATGCTCTGTCTCTCTCTCTCTGTCTCTCTCAAATATAAATAAACATTAAAATTTTTTTAAAAAAGAAAAGATTTAGTGGAGTAAGGGGTGACTGTGGAATCAACATTCAGATTCTGACTGCACACTCTGTTGGCAAGACAGATGGGGAGGCCAAACAGTACAAACCCCCGTTCCGTGAACGGAAATTTGCTAATATTTGTCAAAGTTACGAAATGCCTTACTCCACTTCGGGGAATGTAACCTATACATTTCAGTGCATGCAGACAAAACGACGGGTACTCAAGAGGGACTTGTTGCAGTATGTTTATAAGAAGAAGAAATCTGAGTGTTCATAACGAGAGCAGTGGATAAATAACCTACGATAAAACCACACAGTAAAGTACTATTCAGCTTTAAGAGAAAAAAAAAAGAAGAAAGTTTCTCTATTTATATGCAAAGAAGAAAATGACAACCTCAAGTGTGGAATGCTGTGTATTATACACTGCCCTTTGTGTAGGAAAGGGGGGCAGAAAGGATGCATATGCTTGTATTGGCTTGTACCTGCATAAGGACATGCTGAAAAACTCTGTAAGTCACTAAGAAAAGCCAACTATGGGGGAAGGGAGAATCTGCTGGAAGGGAAGAGACCTGAGAGCAATGCTTGCCTGAATATCCTTTATTACATCGGTTTGGTTTTTGAATCATGAGTTTATATTACCCATTTAAATAATTAAAAAAAAAAAAACAACAGTAAGGGTTAGGGGCTCCTGGGTGGCTCGGTTGGTTGAGCGTTGGACTTCGGCTCAGGTCATGATCTCGCGGTTAGTGGGTTCGAGCCCCGCGTTGGGTTCTGTGCTGACAGCTCAGAGCCTGGAGCCTGTTAATACATTTACATTTAAATTTTGTTGATATTAACTACTGCTTTAAGCTACTGCTTAGAAAATAGTTGTTTGGGGGCACCTGGCTGGCTCAGTCAGTTAAGCGTAGGACTTTGGCTCAGGTCATGATCTCACAAGTGGTGGGGTTCGAGCCCCGCGTCGGGTTCTGTGCTGACAGCTCAGCACAGAAGCGTCGGAATGCTTCCGATTCTGTGTCTCACGCTCTCTCTGTCCCTCCCCTCCTCATGGTCTGTCTTTCTCTGTCTCTCAAAAAATGAATAAAAATGTTAAAAAAAAATTTTTTTTAATAAAGAACCAGTACAGGTTACAAAAAAAAAAAAAAATCAAGCAGGGAGTCCTTACTGCGTGTAAGACACTGAGCTAAACTTCGTAAAGACATCATCTCCTTTAATCCTCACAAGAGCCCTGTGAGGCTTGATTTTAACCTCCATTTGGTAGCTAAGAAAAAGAGTGACTTCAATTCCGTGAGCAGTTTGTTCATCATGTCTATCAGTCCGTGTCCCTCCTTTCTTTCATGTCCTGGCTCCACACTAACTTCCCGCAAGTGCGTGTGGATTGCTCCCACCCAACTTCAACTACCAGTTGGGATGTCTTTAACAAGCAAAGTTCCTCCATACTCTTTTTTTTTTTTTTAAGTTTATTTATTTATTTCGAGAGAGAGAGCAAGCAGGGGAGGGGCAGAGAGAGAGAGAGAGAGCGAGCGAGAGAATCCCAAGCAGGCTCCGCACTGTCAGCGCAGAGCCCGATGCGAGGCTCCAACCCACAAACTATGAGCTCATGACCTGAGCCGATATCAAGAGTTGGACACTTAACTGACTGAGTCACCCAGATGCCTTCACACCATATTCTTTCCACGTACCAACATCCTTTTGCCTGTACCTGCCCTGTCTCTCAGACTAGACTGTCAAAAGCGAATTATATGCCATAGTTTCCTCCTCTCCTCTGGTGCTACCCGGCACACTGAACCACCACTCAATAAATCACAGGATATGAAACAGTAACTTTTACCTGTGTAGTTTCATGGAGTGTATACAGTCTCTAATTCAGTTGCGTCTCCCTAACACCCTGCCCGGGAGGATTTATTATCCTTATTTTACAGAAAAGGAAACTGAGGCCCAGAGCGTTTCGGAAAGGTCAACTAAGAGTCATATCTAGGACTTCTGGCTCCAAGATAAGTTCTCCTTTCATAACATCGCAGCTACCTTAAGCTAGCCTTCCAGAAAATATCTGGGTGAACCATATTTATTGCAGAAAAATGTCTGTGTCAACTATTCTAAGAATGAGGAACAGAAATAGCCCAAGGATCACGAAACTGGCCCTTTGTCATTCATTCTACGTCTCGCTAACTGATTATAGAACTTCGTGTCTGGGTCTTGAAGCGGCTTCACGTTCTTTACAGTCTTTCTCAAAACCGGCTCTGCCTCCACGATC
The DNA here is from genome assembly GCF_018350195.1 of Panthera tigris. NCBI lineage: Eukaryota > Metazoa > Chordata > Mammalia > Carnivora > Felidae > Panthera > Panthera tigris. The sequence continues at coordinate 59,782,308 of NC_056678.1, read as the reverse complement.
AATCAAAGATGGCCGCTGGAGAAGAAATGTACTTAGCATCTGAGAACTAGATGATCTCGAGTAACTCGCTGCTCAAAACGTGGCCCTCAGACCAGCATCTTCAACCTCTTTTGGAGGCTTGATAGGAACACAGAATCTCTGAAGGGGTACATATACTCCAGTGTTTATAGCAGCATTATCAACAATAGTTGATGGGAGAGAGCCCAAATGGCCTTGGACTGATGAATGAATAAAGATGATGTGATATATATGTATGTGTATATATATATATATATATATATACACACATACATATATATATATATACATATATATATATATATATATATATATAAAATGAAATATTGTCCAGCCACCAAAAAGAATAAAATCTTGCCATTTGCAATGACATGGATGGAGCTAGAGTGTATTATGCTAAGCAAAATAACTCAATCAGAGAAAGATGAAAGCCATATGAGTTCACTCATATGTGGAATTTAAGAAACAAAACAGATGGACATATGGGAAGGTGGTGGTGGAATAAAGGAGGAGAGAAGAGAGGGAAACAAACCACAAGAGACACGTAATGATAGAGAACAAAGTGTGGTTTGAGAGAAGGAGGCCGGTGGGGCATGGGCTAGATGGGGAATGGGTGCTAAGGAGGACACTTGTGATGAGCACTGGGTGTTGTGTCTGTAAGTGATGGATCACAGAATAATTCTACTCCTGAAACCAATATTGCACTGGATGTTAACTAACTAAAATTTAAATTAAAAAAAAAAGAAGAAGAAAGAAGCAGCACAGAATCTGTCTCATCTCAGACCTACAGCATCAGAACCTGAGCTTTTACATGCCCAGCTGATTCCTAGGAGTATGAATGAGAGGTTCTGCTCTAAGATTCTGTTCAGTGACAATGCTTCGTGATTTCATGGCTTATGACCCTTCCATCTCAGAGAACCACCCATCCCCTGCCTTCAGATCTATTAGTTGTAGAGAGCATCTATTAAACTTCTCTAGGGACATTTGGGTGGCTCAGTCGGTTAAGCATCCGACTCTTGATTTCAGCTCAGGTCATGACCTCACAGTTTGTGAGCTCGAGCTCCGCATCGGGCTCTGTGCTGACAGCGTGGAGCCTGCTTGGGATTCTCTCTCTCCCCTGCCTCTCTGCACCTCCCTCCCTTGTGCTCTCTCTCTCTCAAAATAAATAATTTTAAAAAAAAAGAAAGGAAGCCAATTTTCTCTAAGGTATCTTCTAGGATTTTGAGGTTGAATGAGAGAATGGTTCCATTTGAAAAGACCCTTCTGAGACCCGATTCACATAAGTGAGAAATGAGAAAAATGAAGGGAGTCTAAACTGTCCCATCTGGCTGTCACTTCATGTCTTGTTGCTGGAGAATTGTTCTCTGCTTTGTGTTGACAGTGTAGAGGTGCGATGCTTCTGCCCCGGGAGTTCCCAGCACCACAGCAGAATGGAATCTTAGACTGCTCTCCTGGGTGCGCCGGGGTCTAGCCAGCCTGGCTCACATTCCGGGGTGGCGGGGTGGAGGGGGGTGAAGGAACTACCTTTGCCTGACATGCTATCTCTGTGATCTCCACTTGTGTGCTGCCTGTTTCCGTATTCCAAAGGCTACGGCTGTGTCCACCAACTTTATCCCTTGCGCACTTTGCTGACATTTAAAACAAAAGTTCTTTATGTTTGCTTGTTGGTTTTAATTTATGGCAGGGGAGAAAGATGTTTCCAACCACAAGCCTGGAACCAAATTCTGGAGATTATTCACCAGTGGGGAGCACTAGAAACAGTGGTAATTGAACAGAAATAACAACTTTCTTTGGTTTCTTAGAAACCTCTCATGCGTATTTTCTTTCTTTCTATGTTTGTGTATTATTTTTCCGTTTTTATTTTAAATGTGTGTGATGCTGTTTGGTTATAAAAGAAGAGTGTTTTTATTTTGAGAACTCTGGAAAATCCAGTGAATGATGGGGGGAGTAACAAGAAAACAACACGTCCAGTTGCTAAGCGTTTTGTTCGTTTTCTTTCCATTCTCATTGCTGTAACGGGCATCTTTTCTTGTTTGTTTCTCTCTGCAACTTGCGGAGGGGAAGCTTGTTGTAAGATCTCTTCTTTCATTAGCACAAGGACAGTGATTGAGCTGCGGTCAAGGAGAACAGCAGGATGAGTCAGCGAAATGACACCCAAGGGCCACAAACACACAGGAAGCTGGACCTCTCCAAGTCACCGTCCTCTGGCTCTCGGCCGTCAGGCAAAGATGCACCCATCCCCATGTGCTCACATCACAGCCTCCACAGCTGTGAGGCCCAGCTGGTGGCACTCTCCATGACGCTGTCCTGGCTGGAAAGCTGTCACCCCCACATGGCTGAAGGTCCCCTTGCTGTGTGGGGCATGTTTCTTGTTCCCGGCAGAGATAGGACACCCATGTTCTCCACTCTCTGGATGACATACAGGCCTGTGGGAAGGCGTCGGAATTCAGAGCCAGGCAGCCGTGGGTTCTGATTCCAGCCCAGTCCCTTGGTGGTTTTACGATCACCAGCAGGGGTAAGTTCCCGGAGTCTTCTTTCTTTTTTTTTTTTTTTTAATTTTTTTTTTCAACGTTTTTTATTTATTTTTGGGACAGAGAGAGACAGAGCATGAACGGGGGAGGGGCAGAGAGAGAGGGAGACACAGAATCGGAAACAGGCTCCGAGCCATCAGCCCAGAGCCTGACGCGGGGCTCGAACTCACGGACCGCGAGATCGTGACCTGGCTGAAGTCGGACGCTTCACCGACTGCGCCACCCAGGCGCCCCCGGAGTCTTCGTTTTCTTAACGGTGAGATGCGGCAACTAAAACCTGCCTGCGGGGTCCTCGTAAGGATTAGAGATCACGGATGTTCAACGCTGGCAGCTTAATAAGCTCTCGGTCAAGAACAGCCACAACAGTGACGGTCTGTCCCTTCCGGCATCTCGTTTGCAAGCTTATGTTAAACAAGCTTTTATTTATTATTATTATTATTATTATTGACAGAGAGAGGGAGCAAGGGAGCAAAGGCAGAAAGAGCAAGTGAGAGAGAGAGAAGCAGGGCTCACCTGAAGCAGGGCTCAAGCTCACCCAAAGCAGGTGAGATCATGACCCGAACCGAAGTCAGATGCTTAACCGACTAAGCCACCCAGGCACCCCTAAACAAACTTTTAATATCGGTTTCACACCCCATTTTTCCACATCTGTGTCTTATAAGCAAATTCCTTCTGGAATTATGGAATCCCAGAACGATCATCAGCACTGTCCTAAGATTTCAAATTCTCTGCCTCCCGCCCCCACCACTCTCTCCATATATTTTCTTGCTAGTGGTGAAAAGATACAAGGGAAAAGTCAAGCCTAGCCTCTGTCCTTCGGGAGCCTTTAATCTCATTGGGGAGACAAGACTTAGACACAAGATACAATTAGAGAATAATAATAATAAAAAAAAAAAAAGAGCGAGAACGCTCAAATGTGCTGAGTATAATGTTCTATGCTTCTGTCTGCTTCCGAATTCCATTCTTGCTTTATTAAACAATATCACCATGCTGCTGACTCATGTTCAGTTTCTAGACCCCTAAGACTATAATATTTCTCTGCTGTATGCACACGTACTCTACTGAGTATAATATTTCTGCAGCATATTGTATTTGGGCAGTTTTCCCCAGGTGTTCTCCATGGCACTTGTCCCCATCCAAGTTCACTGTTGACGTCTGATAAAGTCCCTATGCTATCAACCTTGTAACATGATGCATTAGCTTCCGAACAGATACCTTGGAGTAAAGCTCTTCAAACAGCCATCTTAGCCCGTAGTGTCTGATACTTCGACATTCTCTCTCTGTACTTGGAATTCAAACGCTCAGAGTGCTGCGAAAGGGAAAGAGGGACGGGCAGATATTAAATACCATGTCCCTCACCAGACAGACGACCTTGGACTTCTCGTTTCCCGTCTCCGGGTGTTGATTTCCTCATAAGGAGAAGGAGGCTAGGTGGGAGCTTCTGTGACAGACAAACATGCTGTGACTGCACATACGGATGCTACTTTGGACGGGAGTGATGTCACCAACAGCCAGCTGTGTCGCCGAAGAGTGAGATGGAGCCCGGCACTGCTTTCTCTCCCATTGTCTTTCTGCTCGAGGACAGGTCTGTCTGTGAGACTGTAGCTTTTCCCTGAGAATGGTGGCGGGACAATTCGGAGTCTTTCTCGCTTTATGATGGGTCTGTAACACCGACCCGCTAGATTAGTGAGATCAGCCACAAGCCTACACAGATGCTTAGCGGGAGCAAATGTTGACTTCTTGGGTTTGCCAGGTGCCGGCTATATAAAGTGAGAGCTCCCTGAGGCTGTGCCCTGTGGACGATATTTCAAAAGCAGCATGGTTGTAGCGCCTACCTTCAAGAAGTTCGCATGTGGCGTAAGTGACGGGAGAAGGAGAAAGGGTAAGTCAATACACAGAACAGTGACATAGGAGCAATGCGTGACTACGTTCACCCGGGCGTGTACGTGAGCACCACGTAGGATGTTAGAAAAGGAGAAGTTATAAGATCATCTCACAATCCACACTTTGCAGGGGCGCCTGGGTGGCTCAGTGGGTTGAGCAACCCACTTCGGCTCGGTCACGATCTCACGGTTTGTGAACTGGAGCCCTGTGTTGGGTTCTGTGCTGACAGCTCGGAGCCTGCTTCACGTTCTGTGTCTCCCTTTCCCTCTACCCCTTCCCTGCTCATGCTCTGTCTCTCTCCCTCTCAAAAATAAATAAACATTTAAAAAAAATTTTTAAAAACAACAAAATTCACACTTTGCAGAAAATGGAAATGGGGCTTTGAGGACAAATGGCCTTCTCAGGGGGCAAGTCATGGAGCTGGTTAGTAGCAGGTGTCCTGTTGATCGATTCAAGGTCATTTCCACCCCAATATTCTTCCTCTGCTGGGATTATTTGATCTGGGTTGGTTAGTGAAGGCTACATGGGTTGGCTATATTTGAAAATTATCCTCAAGCGTGAGAGGTGTGGGTTTGGCTGCGAGGCACATATTTGGGGTTTGCACACGTAGATTTGTGGCAAGAAGAGGATGTACAGAAAGTATTGGTTACTACCTCTGGGTCTTGAACTTAACAGGCATTCAGTAATAGTTATTAAATTTGGGGGGATTTGTTAAACATGCAAACAAAAAAATAAAACTCCCCTTATCCTTCTCAATTAATATTTCCTGATTGAGGTGGGAGTGACTGAGTCATATTCATGAGTAGGTTTGCCTAATTATAGACAGCACCAGCTGGTGAGTGTGTTGATAGAGCCAGATAGAAAGCCTCACATATAAATACCGGGTGTGTTGGAAGGACCAGATATTAAGGTAACAGTGGCTGCCTCGGTCAACCCGGGTGTCTCAGCAAATTCCCAACCATGTAACGGAGTTTAAAAGGTGGGAAATATTGATAATACAAGCTACTTGCACCCAGGAACTGAATGGGCTATTTTACCTGCATCCTTGTTTTCCTCGTTGACATCTATTAATAGTGCTAAAATAAAATACACTATGTCGTCATTAAGCAATCACGAGCAGACTTCCACTCCTGATGGATAAAAGGCTACAGCCAGTAAGGAAATTTGAATTCATTGCTAGTCGCAAACAGCATTCATTGCTGTTTCTGTACAGAAACAGTCTGGGCTTTCCAAAGGTATATTACTTATATATACACAATACTTCACCCCTTCGTTGACTCATCATTTAATCATGAATTTTGAGGACTTCATAATTATGTATTATCTGATAGTTCTCAAAGGCTTTTACATTATCTGATTAGGGCCTTACCACAACCTTCTGAGCAGGGTAAGTGTACTTTGTCCTGTTTCACAGAAGCGATGGGGAAGAAGTGCACTTGGGAGCCCCGTTTTAACCTTGGGTCATTCACGGTCACTTTGTGGATGTAGAAGAATGAATGGTTTCGGTGCTAGGCCAGGAAAGATTAACTTGCCCAAGGCCGCACAACCGTTAACGGGCAGATCCAGATGCAACCCAAGACTTTTGACTCCAGCCGGTTATTCGTCCCCTACACGGGGGGCTCTCAAACACAGCTGAGCCCCAGCATCGCCGGGAGGGCATCTTCAAACCTAGAGTGCTGGCCCGATCCCAGAGGGCTTGACACAGACATCTGGGGAAGGTAGGCCCAAACTTTGCATTTCAGTAATATTTCAGGAAATGCGGACGCTGAGAACTACTTCCTGTTCGAAGTGTGGTCCCAGCAGACATCACCCAGGAGCCCCTGAGACACGCAGCATCTTGGCTCCCATCTCAGACCTGCAGAATGAGAATCTGCGTTTTCACATGACCTCCGGGTCTCAAGTTCAAGTGTGGGGAGTGCCACTCTCCACCCCAGCTGCCAGTTTGCAGGGCACTGGACTAGGGGTTGAAGGGACAGGAGAGAACCACCATAGTTTTTAAATCGGGCACTTTCTATGTGGCAGTGTCTCCTCTAAGAACTGGGCATATTATCTCACTTAATCCTCACATGAACCCTGAAAGGGAGATACTAATACTGTTTCCATTATAAAGTCGAGGAAATTCCATGACACAGAGAGGTGGGTAGCCTGCCTCAGACCACTCATCCAAGAAACGATGGGTCCAGGCTTTGAAGCTGGACAGTTCATTCTCATTTACTCTGCTGCACAAGGTGGGTCACCACTCAGACAGAAGGGGAGACAAGAGGGAAAGCCACTCAAATATAAAGCAAGAGAGAAGCTATGGCTAGAACAGATTGCCTGGGTCAAAGGCGCCTATTTGTGTACTGCATTGAAAGTCAGGAGAGCTGGCTTCGCCTGGGCCTCCGTAGAGATTTCTGATGATGTAGCCTTGGTGAGTCCTACTTCTTAGCATCTTTGCTTGTGAAATTGAAATAATATTAATAACAACAGATAAAAAGAAGTCGGACCCTTCTGGCTGTGAGACTGTGGAGGGAGTGTACCGAGAATTGAAAAAGAAGCCAGTTTGTCGAAATGGACTGCACTGCGTTTGACAAAACAAACGTACCAAATTGAACCCACGATGTTCATCCCGGGGTACCTAAGCTTCTGCTCTTTCGACTCTGATCTGTTCAGACCCGTGGGTTCCCGGGGAAGACCACAGACACAGACACACTGATCTCACAGTGAGTCTGAGCAGACACATGTGTTCCAAGGACAGGGCTGTGGATCGATCCAGCAACTTTCTAGTTTATTCCTGCCAAGCCCTCCCTATGACTAACTTGAGCTCCCAAGACCTTAGAAAGGACCTCTTTCCTGACTCCTCTCTTTGGAGACGCCTATGGGCCCCCAGGATATATATGTTTCCCTTGCCGTGGCGAATAATAATCCGCTTGGCTCACGACAAGGGTGTTCCCAGTGCTCTTTGCCTGATGGGTTCCAACACAATTACATTTTCCTACCTACCTCACAGACTTGTCCTGAATGTCGAATAAAATAAAGTATGGAGGACTCCATACACTTGCGAGCTTCTAAATTTATTATCGCTATTATTTATGTGTTGTTCCATTCCCCCACCCCCACCAGGACAGTGGTGCCCCAAGGTAAGAGAAGAGACCAGGTCTTATTTTCTTTGTGTTCATGGTATCTAGAACGGTTCTTAATGCATAAGAGACTCAATTGTTGGTTGAATGAGAAAACAAATAAATGGGCAAATGAAAAAGAAATCATGCTGTAGTTCTTCTTTCCTGGGCTCCAGCCCCGTGAGTCATCCAGACTCCCCCAAACAAGGTCAAAGGTTTGTGAGTGCTTGAAAGTGATGGTTACCCCCCGGGCAGACTGTCACTAGCACTTGGTAACAGTTGGCACATAACGTTGTTTGCCTCTTAAAAGTTTCCCTACTCGCAAGCTGCCTGGAATTGCGAGTGGGAATATCAGTCCTCTTGCCCACAACATTGATCTTGGAACAGTAACCATGTGGCCACATAGCAGTACATTTTCTAGCCGGTAGAGCTGGCGTGTATCAGCATGTGAGCTGAGTGCCTCTTGCAATCACGCCCGTGTTTAACAGCTCAATGTACTTGCCTATTACAGTGCCTTTGTTACAGACCTGCACCAAGCAGAAATCATGGTGCGTGGAACACTGCGACTCCATCAAGCATCCTAAAAATCCTCAGCACGGCGAGCTCTTGCTATGCTGAGAATCCCTGAGGATAATTCTGATCAAGCAGAAGCCATCGAAGATTCTTCAAACTCAGAAAGCACAGAGGTTGTCCTCGGCTATACATACTCCTTTCTCTCCTGCCCCATCTTCCCCTGTGTCTCCAAGCCCACTTCTGGTTGTCACGACCTCTGACAGAGGCCCCAGAGGAACAGGCACAGTCACACTGGTGTTGCAGGGAAGGAAGCGGACACCGTCTACAGGATGAGCAGAACAGTTATTCCAGGAAGCGCTGGTCATACAAATGGAGTTCAGGCCAGTGGTTTCTGAGACCCTGTTCTCTGCGAAGGCAAGGCCTACCCTACAGGGTACTTCCCAAGAGAAACAACGGGAGCAATGTGTTTCCTTCCCAATGCCCTCTTCCTGGGGCAGGCGGGAGTACAGAGAGAACTGTATTGGCTTCCCTTCTTGCGTCCAGCCCCCAGAGGGGCATTGCTCCTGAAACAAAAATGAAGTGCATCCTTCAGTGGGTCCCAGGGCCAGTACAGAGCTCTCCTCCACAGGTCAAAAAGGATGGGGCTTGTCCTCAGCCAGGCCCTGCTGCTTGCTGGGCTCCAGCCAGGATTTAATGGCTCCTGTGCAATTCCCAGTTTCTCCTCCCTGCCTAGAACCTGCGGCAGCCTGGACAGGGGACAGGGTAAGATGTTTTTCTGAGCAGTCCTTCTCACCCCTCGGCATTGGTGTCTAATTGGAACCTCAAGTCTGAACAGTTCCATACATAGCCCACATCTCCCATTTCTTTCCATGCATCTCACCCTGTATTTTCCATGTGCCCCCGCCCCTCTTCTCCATTAGAATATAAGCATCTCCTCTCTGCCCTTCCCCTACTGTAAAGGTAAGCATGATGCTTGATTCGCGACAAGTGCAGGAAAGATACATATATATTTTTTAAGCTTATCTATGTATTTTGAGAGAGAGAGAGAGAGAGAGAGAGAGAGAGTGAGAGAGAACACAAGCAGGGGAGGGGCAGAGAGAGAGAGAGGAAGAGAGAGAATCCCAAGCAGCACACGCTGTCAGCACAGAGCCTGATGCAAGGCTTGAACTCACAAATTGCGAGATCATGACCTGAACTGGAATCAAGAGTCGGACACTCCTCCGACTGAGCCACTCACACGCCCTGAAACAGACACATATTTAAAGAAACACATATGTGGCCAAAGATTGGGGATTGTGGCAGTTCCAACAGGTTGAAGAGTCTTTTTTCTTCTGAAGGTAACTTTAATGAGCATGGGCTGACTCTTGCTTCTTGAAGGTAAAGGTGAAGAGGAAGGGCATTGCATCCGGCTGGCTGATGCACTGTTGGAGACTTTCCAACCAGCCGAGGGCCAAGGCTCAGGCTTCCTCTGCAACACAAGGTGTCCCTCCTCAGTCAACTTCCAGAGGCCGGACAGAGGCCCCAGTCCACATGCTCTCCGGCACTTTCTCAAAGCTGCCTCGGAAACGGAGATGGTGAGGACCGCTACCCTTCCAGCCTTCCAGAGCTATCCTGAAAAAGGGGGCATGTTGTCTAGTGAAACCTATTAGAAACAACACAGGGACAGAGGTCAAGGCCAAGAAGAATGTTGATCCTTTCCCCTGGAGGGTGCCCTCTCCTTTGGTGGGTGGGGACTCAGGCAGGATCCATCGTATTCTGGGAGGGGCAGGTGGGTCCCTGACCTTCAGCTTTCTTCTTCCAGTGTTTTAATTCTCATTGGGGATGATGTTCCAAGCTGCTGCCTCCCTCCTCAACTGGGTTCTGCCCCAAAGTCACTGGAGCCCATGCTGCGAAGAAATTTGAAAGGATGGAAGTTGATGTCTGGGGGACTGTTTTGAAGAACTCACAGTCAGCTGTGAGTGTTATCATTGTTAATTATAAGTTCAAACTCAAAGTGATATTATCGCTACTCATTAGAGTTAGCTGCCTCTTTTTGCAGGGAAGGTGGAGGATGAAAGCCATACATTTTGTAAATTGATTACTAATGTTCAAAGGGCTCGAATATAAGATAACACAGCACGTTCTCACTAGATGGAGCATAATTTAAATTTTCTTTGATTCAGAAAACACTTCAGCGTCTTGCAGTCAATCTGCTAACACTACAAGAAATCCTGAGTTTTGCATGGCTAATTGAGCTTTGGATACACTCTCCTTCACCGGATCTTTATAGTATTAAATTAACATATATTTAATTATTGATTAAACGATGTTTGTTGAGGACTTATGGTGGGCAGGGTTCTGTGACATGTGACAACAATAAATAGAAGTCAAGACGCAGAAGACGAAACTCTACGAGACAGAATGAAGGGCGGTTCAGTTGAAGGGAGCCTCAATCAGAAGGCCTGGGGATGAAAGGCACAAGTGTGCTCCAGGAATAGTGATAGAAATAATAATTATTATTACAATAAGAAGCACACCGTCTGTTGAGCATCTACCACTTGTCAGGCCTTGTGCTAAGTGTTCCATTAGGGAACCATGGAACCTTCACAGTAACTGTCAGGAAGCTACTGTTTTGCTTTGCAGCTGAGGAAACTGAGGCACGAGGTGATGAACTGACCTGCTGCCTCAGTAAACGGTGGAGCTGAGATTTGTGCCCAGGCTGTGTGACTACACAGCCTGTGCTCTTGGGAGGTCTGATGGGCAAAGGTCAGGTGGCAGAGCGTCTGTGTGCTGGGTCAGGAAGGAGTAGAGGAATGTACCTGAACGAAGAAGCATGTATAAAAATGTCCCCGAGTTCATTATTAAGATTAGTATGCGTCCCTCCCCTCAGCTGGGCTCTGGGGCTTGGAATTACCTATCTTTTCCCCTCTGCCATCTCCCATCCTTCTAGAAATAGTGTACTGGGAAGAAGGGGTTCAGCTCTCTGTTTTGCTGCTAGCCAGCTGTCTGACCTGGGACAAGCTACCCAGCCTCAGTTTCCTCAACTCTAAAATAGGAATAATAATTCCTGGGGTTCTTGCCAGGATCAAGTTAGATATCCTTTGCAAAACAGAACAACATTGGAACTCATTAATAGTAGCTAGTAAGAGTGGCTCCAAATAATGTCTTTCACGAAGCATTGTCCATGCCGATCATCTTGAATAATTGAAGTTATAAGTGAATGTGGATTTACTCTTCTTTCTCCCCATCTCCTCAAGGCCAGCCACATTGTCTCTACTACCTTCATAGTCGCAACATCAACTCCTGCTGGATGCTGAATGACTCTAGCTGGGGTCCCTTCCCACTAGAATGGGTCTCGAGGGTCACCAGCCTCATCAGCCCCTGCGATGTCAGCCTGGTGGGTGACCAGACCAAGGAAAAGGGTCATTTGTTGACAGTCGAGTGAGGTGTGCAGAAGTATGGGGAACTAATGTAAAACTCATGGACCACTGAAGGGCCCGTGCATGATAGGAATTGCCCATGACCAATCGTCAATTCAAGGGAGAACCAAACGGGAGGACCCCGAGGATGCCCCATTTGGCCCGAGACTGGCTATAATGGCATTCTTCTCGGCACCTCCCCATTGCTCCCAGCTTCCTCTACGATGGCACCAATGCCATTTATGAGTTCTGTTCAATGGGCTTCATTCACATCACTCTGCACATTTCCTCTCCCCTGCCCGAAAATAGGAGGTTTTTAAATTAAAAAAAAAAAAATCCTCTATTCTGAGCCAAGCATTATGCTGGATCGTTTACAGAAATTATCTCTAATTTTCATCAAAACTCCAAAAACAGTCTTATTATTATTATTACCACGTACTGCTGAGGAAACTGTTGTCCAAATGATACGGCCGGGTACGCGATGGAGTACATACGATGGGCCATGGCTTTGTAGCTGGAAGCCTTTGTTCTGGCCCCTCAGTGTTGTCGCTACGAATTGGGAAGATCTCTTCTAACTTTCCACACCGCGCAGTGACAAGACAGAGAATGTGACAGCATTTTGTCAGCCATTTACAGTACAAATGTTTACCGGACATCTAACCCACGCTAGCCAGTGGTAATCGGACATTGGGTATTATTTCTATTAATTCCTGTAAACCTAATGGTGCATAGCCCCCACACCCTGTGCCCCCTCTTCTGAGCGTGTACTTCTGACGGAAGGGTTTTGCTTACCCCGTGGTTCCTGGGAAATTCTGCTCTGACTCAGTGTATTATTATCAGACAAAGCTCTCACTTCCCTGCTCATCATTTTCTCATCCAGCAACCGAGGATGAAGATAACGTGTCTGAGAAAGCTCTGGGAGAGACGTGCTACCCAGATTCAAAGCATTATTCAGGAAAAAAAAAATACATCCAACACAGATGTGAGGGAAGTGTCGGTTTTTAGCTGTTTTTAACAGGTGCACCGATGGGCAGGAACCACCAAGGGGGACGCATTCCATGCAGACGTTTTGAACCCCCTGAGACGCAGAGACAGGAGGAGACCTCACTGGACTGTGGGGAAGGGTGCTCGCTACGGTTGCAGACACTGAAAGCATGACGTCCCAGTAACAATCGGTCCCCCCGGTCTCGCAGGGCTGTCTGGTGGGGGTAAAGGGTTGGCATTCACCAAAGCCAGAAAGAAACGGATCTGATGGGATTCCCTGAGGGTCCTCTGTCTGTCCAGATGGCAGATGGGCACGTACAGCGGAGCGTGACCCCGCAGATCAGATCCTGTGGCCAGAACGTCGTCTTGGCCCCACGTGCCAGGCAATGCCGTCAGAAGGAGAGAAGCCAGCACTCCCCTCCCGGTCCGTAATGTGACTTTTCTCAAACACATAAGCATGGCTGTTTTTACATGACCTGGAGCACCGAGAGCTCTCAGGACTTGAAATCTCGTTATTACCGACAGCCCTGGCTACATGCCAGACTATAGACCTTAAGTCTGCTCTCACAGCCTTACACCTCAGTGAGAAAGGAAGGGGCCCCCAGAATATAAGGAACATTGTTCTCATTTTGTGGTGCTCCCACTGAGAAGTGGGGAGCATCAAAAGTCCTGGGAAGAATTGGTAGGGGAGGTAGGTAAGAGAGAGGGTGCCATGGGGACAGAGATTGTCTTTGTCACACAACTTATTGTTCAGACTAGGACACTTTTGAGTACGGAGGAGAAAGAAGACAATATTCATAACCACGCTAGCACCACAGGAATCCTCCAGGATTGACCCAGCCCAACCAAGATATGTGGCCATCGTATCAAATATCCAAGTAGAAATGTTGAATAAGCCGTGGGCTGCTATTTAGGGGAGAGGTCTGGACCAAAGTTAAACACTTGGGGGTTCTCAGCTTATCTCTAAAACTTAAAACCACGTGATTGAGTGAGATCACTAAGAGAAGACCAAGGAGCAGAGTTGGAGGCATCGACGGAGGACAGGGACACTCCCAGTTTGAGAGGTCAAGGAAACGAGGAGGAACCAGCAAAGCCATCACAGACAAACCTACATGTGTGAACACAGAGACCAAGGGGCAGGATTAGGTCATGAGGGTTTCTTCAGAAACAGAAATTTTTTTCTTAATGCTTAGATTAAAATTTTTTTTGAGAGGGAGAGAGAGTGCAAGTGAGCAAGGGGCAGAGAGAGAGAGAATTTCACAAGGGGCAGAGAGAGAGAAAGGGAGAGAGAAGGAGAGAGAGAGAGAGAGAAGCAGGGCTCACCCAAAGCAGGGCTGGTGTTTTTAACCGAAGCAGGGCTCATGCTCACCCAAAGCGGGGCTCGAGTTCACCCGATATGGGACTTAAACTCACAAACCGTGAGATCATGACCTGAGCCGAAGCCAGATGTTTAATGACTGAGCCACCCTGGCACCCTAGATTAATTTTTTTTTGGATTACCATCAAAATATAAATGCAAAATTTTAAACTTCTTGTAGAAGCACCTACATTCTCAAGAATATTCTTGGGTTTGAGAGACGGTGTCACATTAATCAGGGGTAGAACCCACGGCACAGATGGCGACTGGTGGTCCCCAGGCAATCAATGGTTGCCTGAGGACATCAAGATTCCCATGTGATGTTGTTGGATCCTGAAAATAATCCCTCAATTAGGCAGGGGAAATGGTCACATTCTATTTTATAGATGTGGGAACTGAAACACTGAGTGAACTTCCTGGTCTCACTTCTTTATGTGCAGGTGTCTGTGTCCCGAAAATCAATTTTTATATCTATCTGTTTTCTTTTTCTTCTTCACACTAGCCTTGTACCATACTTCCTTTAAAAAGAAATTACTGCAGGATTTTCAAGACGCTACTTCTGCCCCCATCCCTTTTCTTTTTAAATTTCTTTGTTCCTACCCCATGTAAGACTAAACTAAAGCTCTCACCCCCATGACCCTCCAGACTCAAGAAGCTGGGATATCCCCTCCCATCTGAGCTTGGAAGGATTCTCTTCTAGGATCTTTTTTACGTGACCAGTTTTCCGTGGAAGCAATAGTTCCCCAAACTGAGCCCATTTTAGAGGGATGGGTCCTTTTGCTAATGAAGAAGAGAAGATTCAAAATGGAAAGGTGGTTGGGTCTCTTACTACCCAGAGGAGTGCTGCATCTTGGTGGAGGATGCTCTGGGTTGAGAGACAAGAGGCCTGGGTTCTCTGGGTTTGTGCCAACCAAGTTCTGGAGAGCGTCCATTTCCCAATGCTCTGATCTGAAACTCAGGGCAAGGTCCATCTTGCTGTGGAGTCCTAGGGAGTCTTCAGGAAATAATAAAACATCGAAAGGGTATGAGATTTGGATTCAAATGATTTGGAACTGGGAGGAGCCAAGACAGCGGAAGAGCATGGAAGCTTTTTGTGCATCATGTGTCCATGAAATACAGCCAGAACAACACTAAACCATCCTACACACCTACCAATGATTTGGAACTGAGATTTTCGTTTGCCTATTTACTAGCTGTGTATCCTTAGATAAGTGACACAATCCCTTTCGACCTCAGTTTGTTTACCTATAAAAATGGGCATTACAAATAAAACTTCACAGCACTGTGGGGGGAAAACGTGGGAGCAGTGCGAAAGGCACCTAATAATGAAACATTATACTAAGGGTTAGTTGTTTTTAATGTTGTTATCAAATTTAATATTTCAAGCAAACATTAATAGATTAGTTGTGGCCAGAGGTCTAGAAGCAGCTGGAAAAACATAAAGGAGCGGAGTCTCGGGACTTTTTCTATTCTGTCATCATGGAAATGATAACCTAATAGAAGGATTCTTAAAGTCAGTAATTTCAATTTCCACCTCTGCTGATAAATACAGGGATTTTCTTAGATTTTCTGAGCTCAGGAGAAGCTCACACTACTCATCAGTTCTACTGACTCCTTTACCCTAAGCCTGAATCTGTTGACTTATTGTTTGCTTAGATGGTGCCCTTCTTTGGAGAACTCCATTTATTCACCTATTGATTCAATAAAGGTGTATGGAGTTTCTGTCGTGTGCTATCCAGTGTGGGGCACACAAAACCTCATCAGACTTGGACACTCCCCTCAAGGACCTTATGGTCAAGTGGCAAAGACAACTAACGTAGATCATTATGGCACAAGGAAGCAAGCGCTAAAACGATGGTACCCATGACACGAGCATGGGGGGTAGGGGGTGGGGGTGGGGAATGCTCTGCTATTTTGGCTACAGGACTTCAGAAAACTTTCACTGAGAAGATGAAATGGGACCTTACAGCTGGCAGATCAAGGGACAGCATTTTAGGCCCAGGAGGGTAGCTTGAAACAAGACATCAGAGGTCAGAAGTTCAGGGAAATTGAAAGCATATCAGTATTTCTGGAGTACTGCTTATGTTTGTGCGTGTGTGCTTTGGTGGGTGGGGGGAGAGAGAGAGAACAGGGGAAGGAGAAAAGGCTGATTGGCGATATCCTTATTAAATAAATGGATAGCAGAGACAAAACATCTTTCCCCTTCCACACCTTGGCTTTTCCTGAAACTGACAATTCATCTATTTTTGCAAACTTCATTCTAGTGCTGCTGGCTATATGCCAAGCACTGTGCTGAATGCTAAGGATAAAAACAAGAATAAGACATTGGAGATAACAAGGACATCCAAAATCTCGACCTCGAGTGCAAAGTTCTACCCTTTCGGCTAATCTGCTCAGTGTTAACCTCCTACCCCATTAAGATCACCGGTCCATTGGCCCTACCAGTTTTTCCATTGGTCTTATCTTCATGTGTTTATGCCCTCCTCACCTGAATTCCATATTCTAGTGCTGCTGCCACTCTTTTATAAAACCTTAACTTCTCTCCCCATCCCCTCTGGCAATCAGCGTGCAAAGTTCCACCCTGGTTAAAACCAATGGTCCATCTTCTCTATGCCCACACCAGAGAGGCTGAGCATTATCAAAAGGAGAGAAAGAAGGGAGGGGTGGAAGGAAGGAAGTAAAGAAGGAAGGGAGGGAGGGAGGAAGGAAGGAGAGAGAAAAGAAAATACACATACAACCCTGTTTGCTCAACCTCTTCCAATTTATGACCGTAAATCTCAAAGGAAAACCCTGCATCGGCCAGACAATCCAACTATGTTTTCCTAAATGGAGAAATTCAGCTTCCTGCTCTCTGAGATTACTATTTTATACCTTCCTTTTTCCCCTCCAATCTCTGCCACCATCCCCCAGCTGATGATCTTGCTTCAAAGATCTCTTTGGGGGAAAAAACGAGGTCATTCTCATACAGACGATTTCTTCCAAACCACTGCGACTGCAGCCGCGCGTACCCTGCCTCCCTGCCCGTCACCACGGAGGAAACGGCTGCTCTACCTCTCCTGTGCTTTGTTCCCGTCGCTTCTTATCTTCTCCAGAGCTTTGAGAGAAAAGAGGACAGAGAATGATTTAAGTTTCCCAGTTTCAGAGTGGATCGATGTATTATTTTTCCAATATGTTTTTCCCCCCCTTGGAAGAAACCCAAGTGACTTTGGATAAGTGACTGAGCCTCTGAATCTCAGCTTTCTTATCTGTATACTGGGCATAACAACCTGCCTGCCTACTTCACAGGATTGTTGTGGGGGGTCAATGTGTTGGTGGAATTGGAAACACTCTGCAAACGTCGGAGTGACGGGATACGAAAAAGAAAAACTAGGGGCCGTGTTTTCTGATGTAAGACAGTTAAGTTGTATACGTAGTCATCTCAGATGACTCAAAATAAGAAATTTGAATGGCGGGACTTTTTTTTTTTTTTAAGTTTGTTTGTTTTGAGATAGAAAAAGCAGGCTCAGCACAGAGCCTGACACAGGGCTCGATCCCACAACCCTGGGATCATGACCTGAGCCGAAATCAAGAGTCAGAGGCTTAACCAATTGAGCCACTTAGGCACCCCTGAAAAGACTATTTAAAGAGGTGGGGCCGGGGTTAAAGTGACAGACAAGATCCGTTGAGGCACGCAGAGATTAGTCACAGTGGGAGGCAGCTATGTCCACAAGGACTCCAGGGATAAGGGAAGGAGATGGTGTCCCTGGGACTGGAGAGGCAGCCAGGGGGCAGGACAGCCCAGAGGAGCCGCAGCCCTGGGAGCAGGCAGCTCCTGCAAGGACACTAATGCTGAAGCAGGGAGAGCAGGAGAACACAGCTCCTCTCTGTCCTTCCACCCTCCCATCCCCTGCTGCTGACTGTTGGTCAAATCCAGCAGAAGCCAGAGAGAAGGCAGCCTGGGGGAGGCGGTGCAGAGTCAATCTCTGGGAGGCAGAGCAAGGTGGAGAAGAGTGGGGGATGCACCTGAGCGGAGGCAGCCAATACAGAAGCCTTTCCTTGACAAGGGAAGTGCTGCTTTTCAGTAAACACACTCCCTTGGTGAAATCTCACATTACAAAAGATGTAAGGCCAGAGGATTCAAACTTCCCCCTTGCCTTTGCATTCAGAGTGCATTTTCCCCTGCAGAGTGGGTGGCTCAGAGGTGAGCTTGCAGCCCAGGAGGCCCCTGAGCTCAGCCTGCAAGGTAGAGGTTGAGATCAGTGATTTAGTTCATGGACCAGAAGCTCGGAGAAGGAAATATGACCTCTCGACTTCCTACTTCTCTATTGCTCATCTGAAAGCCGTTCCTTTCCCTTTCTTTCTTCCTCTTCTTTTCTGTTTTCTTTTCTTCTTTTCAAAGAGCGCTTAGCTGTTGACTAATTGTTAGCATAGAGCATGCATTTGATGCTCTCCTTGGAGATTCTCATCTTCGCTTGGTAACAGTCAATCAGCATGCTTCCCTCTCAACAATATTAGCATCTAAGATGGTGAGATAAACAAGCTCATTAAAAAGCAAGTTGTTACACGAAGCAAACACCTTAGACTAATAAAGCTTGGCCTCCTCTGTGGTACACCCAGGGAAACAGTATTAGCAGCCTTCATAGCAGTCTGCATTTAAGAGAAAAGCCCAGAAGGCAGCCAGTTGGTCTTGTAGAATTACTCAGGCAGCCTCATCCGTGTATGACACTGTGGGGAAATGCTGGGCCAGTGAGCTCCGAGGTACATTGTTTAAACAGCATACCGATAGGAGGAGATTTTCACTCATTTAGGGGGACTTTTTCATTCATTTAATAAACATCTATGGGGTACTACGACATGCACCATGCTGGCTACTGGACACATAAAGATGAATAAGATACTATCCCAACCATGAAGGGCTCACATTCTTCTGAGTAACACACGGTGACAGTGAACAGACCCAGGATCTAAGGAGTTAAGTGCAGTGATAGAGACATTCCCAGAATGTGGCTCACAAAGAAAGTGTAATTAGCCCAGTTAGGGCTGGGATACAAGGTGAGGACAACTCTTTTGGGGCTGCGGTTTTTTAATTTATTTCAAGGAACAGTTAATACAACATCACACATGAAGTTATGTCTAAGAACTTGATGGCCTTGTCTTTCCTTCCACTTGGACACGAACTGAACTCCTAGGCACAGTATTTCACTAGACACTGTGTAACTTGATGCAACTTGGAAGGTGGTTCCCACCTCCAGGCCTAGAGCCATCCCTGGAGTAGGTGGAAAGCCTCAGCATGCACGTGGCGTCCATGTTAATGCTGGCCTGGAATGTCATGGCACTGAATGTCCAGCTAGAAAAGTTAGGAGTCCAGGGAGAGCAGGACACTGGGGACTCTCTTGGTCTGAAGACAGGGGTGGGTTGAAACGCTTAAGATGAGATGTGTAGGTTTCTATCTAACCTGGATTGATTGAGGACACATTTTGGAGGTGCAAGGTCTTCCTGGGCTTTTCAGGGGATGGTAGGACCCATCTGGTCTTGGAGAAAAGTCTCAGAGTAGCTCGTCCATATCTGAACAGCAGGCTGTGGGAAGGGGAGATCTAACCTTTCTTGAGAAGATACAACATGCTCTACAACTCTGATTGGTATTTAGCTTATTTAACGTTCCCGTATCCCTATGAAGGTAGGTGTTTTGTTTTGTTCTTTTAAATCCCCATCTTAGAAAGGAATTTGAGGTTCCAGTGAGCATACAGAACTGGAGATAAGACATGAGAGGTTTTGAGCCAAGATCTAATCTATCTTCCTTGCCCCATATCTCACAGATTCTGAGCCGGGTCTGGGCAACATCTTGGCTCAGCATTTGCCTCTAAGGTGGCTGTGTTCCCATGATGTCCTTGGAGTATCATTTGATTGGTTGGTAAAGAATGACAGTGAGCCAGCATATTATTGAGCTGGCCTGCCCCTGTCTGTGTGTGGGTTCTCAGGGGACTGTTGAGACAGACCCATCAGGTCCTGGAATACCATAGGAATCTAGTTAAGGAAAGAGCCACAAATCTGCAAGTCTCAGAGTCAATGTAGAAGGAAAGCTTGTGAAACAACCACATTTCTGTGTGATATTTTTGCTAAATGTATTAACCTCTGAAGAAAGGAAAGATTTTGGCTAACTTTTCTAGAAAACATTCTTTTGCACTTGTACCTTCCTAAACTGGGGTTTTGTTCTATTGATCTCTATTGAGGTCATGAGATTAGATGTTTTGCAGGAGGCACTGGATCTTTTTTAAAAAAATTGTTGGATCTTTTGTGAGGGGCATTGTGTCTGCTCTTCTGTATCCATAGTGTTTTTTAACTGTGATCCCCTCCTGTCAACTGTTGGTCAATCCAGCAGATTACTTGGCGGCTGGCAGATGCCCAGTAAGTATTTGCTCAGTTAATGAACTCCAGAAACATTAACTAGAAAAAGCTATGAGTTCACAAATGGTTTAGGGCTGGAAAACTAAGATCAGTGGAATCTAATGTAAGCTATCACTGATGGAAACAGATATATGGCACTGCCAAAGACCCCTCGTGTCTTCCCCTAGTACCCTCTCTACCTTCAATGCACCCCAAAAGGAGGCAGGAAGGCAAACACAGAAAAAGATTCTGATAAAAGACGGGAAGTATATCTCTGTTTCCTTAGACCTTCAAGAATGTTTTCATCGGTATTTTGTAATTTTTAGCACACAGATTCCATATGTGTTTTGTTCAATTTATACCTAAGAATTACATTGTTTTTGGAGTGACGGTAAATGGTATTGTGTTTTTATTTCAGTTTCTACATGTCTGTTGTTATTACATAGAAATACTATTGATTTTGGTATGTTGATCTTGTATTCTGTGATCTTGTTGAACTCGTTTATTAACTCCAGCAGTGTTTTTGTATATCCCCTGGGACTTTCTATGTATATAATCCTGTGACCTGTAAATAGAGGATTTTATTTCTTTCTTTTCAATCTGTAGGCTTTTCTAGGAATCTTAAGAACCAGACATGTTTTTCTTGTTTCTGATCTTAGGGAGAAAGCACTCAGCCTTTCATCATTATATACAATATTAGTTTTAGGTGTGTTTTGTAGATTTCATTTATCAAGTTCAGTCAGTTTCCTTCCATCCCTAGTTTACAGAGAGTTTTTATTATAAATAGGCAATAAATTTTGTCAAATGCTTCCTCTGCATCTACTGATTTTTCTCCCTTAGTCTATTAATGTGGTGGACCACATTGCTTGATTTTTTGAATGGAGAAACAGTTTTGCATTCCTGGGGTAAATTCCCCTTGGTCATGATATATTATCCTTCATATATCACTGGAGTTGATTTGATACTATTTGGTTGAAGATTTTGTGTGTGTGTGCCAGGTCATGAGATAGATTAATCTATAGTTTATTTTCTTAAATACTGTTGTCTGTTTTTCATTTTTTATTTTTTGATTTTTAGTTCTATGCGGAACTTGAACTCACAACCCAGAGATCGAGACCTGAGCTGAGACCAAGAGTTGGACACTTAACCAACTGAGCCACCCAGGAGCCATGTGTCTGGTTTTGATGTCCGTATAATGTGGGCCTCATAATATGAATTGAAAGGGTTTTCACTTCTTCACATTTTTAAAGAAGATTATATGGAAATAGTAATAATATCTCCCCTGAATGTTTGGTAGAATTCACTGAGTTAGCCACCTGAGTCTGGAGTTTCTTCACTGGAAAGGTTTAACTACAAATTCAATTTCTTTAATAGGAAGAGAATTATTCAGATTATTTTAAGTGAGTTTTCATCTTTCAAATAATTGCTTCATTTCAGCTAAGGTTTCAAAATTATGGGTATAAAGGTATAATAATCTTCCCTTATTATCCTTTTGGTGTGCATGGGATCTGTAGTGATGTCCTCCCTTTTGCTCCTGATAATTTGTGTTTTCTTTTTATTTTTTTCACTTGGTCAGCATGGATAGAAGTTCATCAATTTAATTGATCTTTTTAAAGAACTAGTGTGGCTTCATTGATACTTTCTGTTGGTTTTCTCATTTCAATTCGATTGATTTCTGTTTTTGCCTCTATTATTTCCCTCCTTTTGCTTTCTTTGGGTTCAATTTGCTCTTTTTTTTTTTTCTGCTTTCTTAAAGTGTAAGCTTATATAATTTAAGACTTTTCTTCTTTTTAAAATTTTTCTTTAATGTTTATTCATTTTTGAGAGACAGAGTGTTAGTGGGGGAAGGACAGAGAGAGAGGGAGACACAGAATCTGAAGCAGGATCCAGGCTCTGAGCTGTCAGCACAGAGCCCGACGCGGCGTTCAAACCCATGGACCACGAGATCATGACCTGAGCTGAAGTAGGACGCTTAACCGACTGAGCCACCCAGGCGCCTTCTTTTCTATTTAACTATTTAATGCTTTAAATTTCCCTGTAAGCACTGCCTTAGAGGCAACCCACACATTTTGATGTGTCATTGTCTCCTACAGCTTTTGCTGTTTATCCTTGCTGCCCAGTCCCACAACGGGGGCCACCCCCAGCTCAGAGCTGAAAGACAAAAGAGGACAGATACCCTCAAACCTCCCCCCTCACTGGTCATTCTTCACCTTTTTGACATCCCAACCCAATCTGCATGCTAATGTGAACTTGTCAAAAGACCTCAAGCAGTTGGGTGTTTGAACTGTGTTTAGAGTTTTTCATTGCCGTCAGTGGACTGTGGATCCGTGGAGGGCTAACTCCACCTTCATCTTGGCCAGCATTTGAAATTCTATCTGACTCTGAGCTTCCATCAGAAGACACCTAGTCCCAAGCTGTGTGTTGGAAGATACTCATCCATATGGGACTAAATCCATGCTCTAACTCCCCCCGCCGCCACCACCGCCACCTGAGGGAAGGGGCTGGGAGTGACATATGGAAGATGTCCTCTGTTCCCAAAGGAAAGCAGAGGCCTCTCGTGCTTTCAAAAGGAATAGAAGTCCCCAGGCTGCTTTCGGACTGAGAGAATGAAGGAGAGCTGGTCTCTGCCCTGGAGAGATCACAGCTGAGAAGCTCTGGCCAGTGAGTAAATGCTGTCCACCGTGGACACCTCAGTCCAAATGAGATCGCTCTGTTTTCCGTTCTTTCGCTCTTCCTCTCCTCTCCTTCTCTCTCCTTATTCCTCGGGAGCACTAAGCGCTTAGACAGTGGTCTCCAAAGTTTAATTGTATATCTCTATAATTAAAAGTAATTTTGAGCACGCACGCACACGGATTATATCATTATAGCAAAACCATCTAAAATGCTTCCTATGTGTGCTAGGCACTTTCCTAAGCCTAGATGAGTAGATAGATTACTGTGAGTATACCAAATGAAAATGAATAAAACTCACTTTTGTGTTTATTTGTTTCAGACAAAAAGCACGTGGTTGTGCAAATTCTAATAATTTCCTCTCACACCCCTGTGAGGTATCTTGCACACGGTGGGTTGTATGCACCACCCCCTTTCGGGACCCCTGATTTAATCTACCCATTTGGAACCAAAAGATGATCAGCCTTGTGTTGTTCATCGAGTACCTGCTGGGCGTCAGTTACCTCTGTACCACAGATAAGAAACTAAGATTCAGAAAGAGGTCTCGAGACGTCTAGTAAATTACTGGTGCCTTTGTGGTCACACTGATAGTAAATAGGACATTTGGGGCTTCATCCTCCAGCCATCCAATTCTCTTTTACGCAGATTCCCCAGGAATGGTATTTTCTTCAGCCAACTGGGGTCCTCTTAACGTAGAAGTAGGAGGTGGTGGGAGCACAGGGGACAGGGGATTGCAGATATTCTGGTGGTCGTTCTCAGAGGAGGGACAAGCTCCAGACCCCCCCGAGAGGGTCACGAAGCTCAACTCAAAGGAGGGACTCATCTTCTCCCTCCCGCTGCCTAGAGCCAGCGTTTCCACCTTCCTTCCCATTGTGGCCCCAGAGGGACAAGTGTCTTCTCCCATCACTCACTGCCTCTCCTTTTCCCCCTTGCCTCCCTGCCAACACCTATCAGCCTTCACCAGCCTCCTCAGTTCCAAGCTGTTCCTTGAAAATTCACTAATGAAATTCCTGTTTCTTTTGTAATTGTATTTTAACATGGTTCATGCTCTGATACCAACCTTAAATCAAACTCTTTGCAGAAAGACTATCACAGGGTGACAAGCTCCTTTCTGCATGCCTCATTACTGAAACATTTATTCAGGGCTTCCTGGATGATATGAATGGCTGCCTTTGAACACTGCAATGACTTAATACAGTACAACCAAAGGGTTTTAATTTCCTCTCCTGGGCTCCCCACTTTGGTTCCCTGCCTGAGGTGGGCCCTCTTTTTGGATGCACCGTTGTGGTGGGGGTTGGTGGCTCTTCACTTAGAGCCTGGAGAGGGCCTACGCTGGCCTCAGAGCCTGGGGCACCGATCATAGAAGCAGCCTTCGGTCCCGGGCCTCGGTGCTTTGTCCAGATTCTGGCCAATTGGATTTCTCATCGTGGGAGTTGCTATCTCCAAAGGCACCTAAATAGAAAATGTGAAAGAAAGCTCTCAGAAAGGGGAAAGTGTGATGGCGGCTTCAATCTTCTCGGAGGCCCTGGCAAGGGACCCACATCCAGGATACTTTATGAAGTTTCGCTCAGTGATTAAGAAATACGGTGGACTCATCAGAGACCCCAGACATGAAAACAGGGCCATGAAGGTGAAGCCACAGGAATGACCTGAAGATGGCACAAGAAGTATGAAATTCGGGACAGAGATTTTTGTGTGGGTTTTGCAAGTGTGAAAAATATCACTCAGAAGATGGGTATAATGGGATGCTAAAGGGGATTTTTCTTTTTGTTCCAGAATTAGCAACTGGGACTCAAAGAACACGATGTGGAAGATCGTCCACATCATCACATGTGGAAGAAGGGTCCACACATCCTAACAAGAGTCAGAAGCAACTAGAGCCAGACGTTTCTGAAGGCTTCACACGATGTGAGCTGTCTTTGCTCAGGTGTTACATGTTTGTCGAACCATTTGAACTCGCGGATACACAGACATCAAACAAGATTGTGTCTCATCATTGTTTTCAGTTCTCCTCTGTTCAATCTCCCTTTCCTCCCTTTACTGACACCTCAGGCAAACCCCATAGTTTTCCTGTCATTTTCAGTTATTAAAAAGTCCGGGTCAGGGGCGCCTGGGTGGCTCAGTCGGTTAAGTGTCCAGCTCTTGACTTTGGCTCAGGTCATGATCTCATGGTTCGTGAGTTGGAGACCTGTGTCAGGCTCTGTGCTGATGGTGCGGAGCCTGCTTGGGAATTCTCTCTCCCTCCCTCTCTTTCTGCCCCCCACCTGCTCATTCTCTCTCTGTCTCTCTGTCTCTGTCTCTCTCTCAAAATAAATAAATACACTTTTTAAAAAAGTCCAGGTCAGTCCAATTTAAGATGCCTGTCCTTCTCCCCAGCTCAGCCCGACCTGTAGTCCCAACAACCTTGAGGGGCAAGAGCCTTCTTCTCTCTCCCTCTTCTCCTTCTTCTTGGTTCCAGCTTAATGGGGTTTGGGATTGAGAGGCGGGAATAGCTGTTGGATGAGTGAACTACTATCTTAGTGAGGAAGCACATTCTTAGCCTTGAGAACATTTACAACAATTAAGTATACAAATGTTCATGAAAATTAAACCCACAGTAATATTTTTATGAGGAACCTATCATATTTGTAGTTTAGGTAGTTGCCTTGTTTAAGAGAACCTAGCCTGTAAGAGTAACAGGCCAGTCTTGTTATTCTAATTCAAAGTGGTTGATTGAGCAATTAATTTGAACTTGTAACGTTAAGTAGAAGTCTTAGGTATTATAAGTCTTAAGTTTTACCTTTTTATAAGTTTCATTTATTAGATCTTTGAGTATTATTCAAGCGTGTAGGGCAGAAGCTTTTTTAAGTCAAACATCTGGGAAACTTAAGAGGGAAATTAAGTATATTTAATAATTTAATGTATAAATACAACTTAAAATATTTGACGAAGTTAAACTACATTTGTAAATGAGGCTAAATGTTAATCAAAGGGCCCTCAAAAAGCTATTGTTAATCATCACTAGAACTATATAAATAGAATAGTGAGATCCGTAAGCTGAATTTAAAAGCTGCAGAACGAACTGGGTTTTTTAATAAATGGAATATTAATTTCAAAATTAAAGTAACCTCTTGCCGCACCTGGGTGGCTCAGTCGTTTGAGTGTCCTACTCTTGATTTCGGCTCAGGTCACGATCTCACGGTTCATGAGTTCGAGCCCCGCGGCCGGCGCTGAGCTATGTCAGTGTGGAACCTGCTTGGGATTCTCTCTCCCTCTCTCTCTCTGCCCCTGCCCCAGTGGTGCTCTCTCTCCTTCTCTCCCTCAAAATAGATAAATAAAACAAAAAAAATTAAACAAAGCAAACAAACAAAAACAATCTTTTCTGTGCACCCACTCTGCCCTAGATGGCCACCTGTCAGGGTCCTCTGTTCGCTGTTCCTTCTTCTCTGGTCCACACAGACTGTTCTGCACAAGCCCTGTGCCGGGCAAGCCTGAAACCTGAGCACGGTTGTTTGGGAGTGGGGTGGGCAAGGGGGCCCGCAGCACGTAGCTCTCCAGCATGGGTCGGCTGCCTCTGACCCAGTGTCTTCCAAGAACCCCCTGCAATTTCTGGCTGCCGGGGCTGCCTCCCTTGCAGCTCAGCCCTCTTAGTTGGGGTACCAGCAAGAGTCCCCAAACCTTTCTCCTCCTCCTGCAGTAGTCACACGTGGCCCATGGCGGGAGGGCACCCAGCTCCACCGCCATCCTACCCTGTTGTCACGTTCATCCTTCTCTTCCTCCCCCTTCTCACAGGGCTTCAACAAGTGACTTCCTTGGGGTTCTCTCACTCAGTTTGGACAAGCTTATGACCCATGACTTCAATGATCCCCTCAAGCCCTTTCTACCACCCCCCAGGCTTTTCAATAACCTAACGGGGGATGAGTGGGTGCCAGACTCTTTCCACTGAGCACAGTTGGAGAGCACAGACCACCTGATTAGACCACACAGGTTGGCGGGTGGCTCGTGTGCAAACACATCTGGTGTTTGGACCCGGAAAGGAGATGCGGCTGCCAAATGACGCTTAGGTACAAACAGCAGGACTTCTTTTCCAAGCGTTTCTGGAATTGCCTTACCGCTCAGACACCACGGTTGGAATCTGCAGTTGTCGCTGAACAATGTTGTCTCTTCCTTTGCTTTTCCGGCTCTCACCTGAGTTCCGAGGCACAGCTGGGTACCTGGCTGTGATGATGTTATGCACAAAGACTCTGAGAAAGCTGCTTTGCTTTTATTCCAGATTCTGCTTGCACTCTCTAAGGAACTTTAGTCCCTCCCCCCGACTCCTTCAGGACAATTAAGCACTATTGGGAAGAGCAGTGATGGTCAGTAGAAAATCAGCTTAGCTAATGACACGTATATTTACTGAGCACATATTCAGTGACGATGTTGTTATAAATGCTTTACATGTGTTAACTCATTCGGTTCTTATAACCACTCCACTTCTATGAAGTGGGTAGTGTTACTACTCCCATTTTGTAGGGAAGGAAACTGAAGGGAAGGCGCAGAAGGGTTAAGTAACTAGCCCAGGCTCTCACAGCTTGGCCAGGACTGGAACCCAAGCATTCTGACTCTGCCACATTCCCTAGATCTGGCAATCATCATACTTTGTCATATACTCCTGGTCTCAGAAATAATTGGGCTTTCTCAGAGCTAGGGTGCCTGCAGGGAATCTACTTGGCTCAAACACCATCAGAAAATCCCAAGTGCAGGGGCGCCTGGATGGTTCAGTCGGTTAAGCATTTGACTCTTGATTTTAGCTCAGGTCATGATCTCATGGTTCGTAAAATCGAGCCCCGTGTCGGGCTCCATATGCTGACGGTGCAGAGCCTGCTTGAGATTCTCTTTCTCCCTCTCTCTCTGCCCCTTCCCTTAAAAGAATTTTTAAAAAGTCCAATATATATAAGCTAGAACCAACCCATATGAATAAATAAAACAAGTCTTCCTCATTTTATAATCATAATGCTCCTTGAAATAGAAAGCTTCCCTCCAAACGCACTGAATATATCATTTAATTTGCCAAAGTCTAATTTGCCCACAACTTTTCCAGAAAAGATCCCTTAGGTAGAAGGTCTCTCTCACTCCACAGAGGAAAACCTGGGCTGAGTTACTGCATTAAGGTGCTAATGATGGAACCAAAAAGGGAAGCAAGTGTAGATCCAACTCAAGTTCATTCAATCGTGGATGCATTTAATAAATCTTCACCAACAACCTAAGGCAGGAAGGAAGACATTTAAATACGCTATCTTTTGGTAAAGAAACAAATCCCGGGACATCGTGATGTCTGGTTCATTTAAAATATAATCCTGTCTTTAATATTCCACGCAGACAAAGTGAGAATTTCGTGAAGTTGATGAGTTCAAGTACAATGCCAAATCATTGAGTATAACTTGTCACTTTCGCCGGGGTCCTTTCCCCACTGTTTTGGAGCAGGAGTTAAGGAAACGTGAACCCGTGACTTGTTGCAATCCAAGACAGAGTTTGCCAATTGTGTTTCAGAGCACGGCAGTCAGGAGCTGCTGCTGAGGCTGGTACAGTCAGCAGAGGCCAGAGGGTCAGAGAGTCCAGGGTGGAGGGAAAGGAGAGGGGCTGGCTTTCAGGGAGAGCTAAGAAAGCAGTCTGGATAGGAAAGGGTGTGGAATGGACGTGGTGATTATTTAACCAGGGGCGCTGGAGGAAATTCAGCTCTGCTTCTGGCAAGAAATGTGGCAATTGGGTGCCTAATGCCCGTATGGACATGTGAATGGGGTAGATTGGTGCAGACTCTGAAGCTGGGCTTTTAGATTTGTTTTTTCTCTCTTCTTTTTAATGGAGATATAATTGACACATTACATTGTGAAAGTTTAAGGCGTACAATGTGTTGATCTGATACGTTTTTTTATTTTTTTCACGTTTTTAATTTATTTTTTGAGAGAGAGAGTGAGCAGGGGAGGGGCAGAGAGAGGGGGTGGACAGAGGAGCTGAAGCGGGCTCTGCGCTGACAGCAGATAGCCTGATGTGGGGCTCGAACTCACAAACCGCGAGAGCATGACCTGAACTGAAGTCGACCACTCGACTGACCGAGCCACCCAGCTGCCCCTGATCTGATACTTTTGTATACGGCAATATGATTCTCACCACGGCATAGCTAACCCCTCTATCATGTTACGCAGTTATTATTTATTTTCTGTGGTGCGAATAATTAAGATCTGGTGTCTTAGCAACTTTGGAGTTTATAATTGTATAATCATTTTATATCACATTTACATAATGTAAGATATATATTAACTATAATGCAGGTGACCCTTGAACAATGCAGGGGTTAAAGGAGCCAGTCCCCGCCCACAAAAACCCACATATAACTTTTGACTCCCCAAAACTTACAGCCTACCATTCACCGGAAGCCTTACCAATAACATAAAGAGTCAATTAACACATATTTTTTATGTCATATGTATTATATGCTGTGTTCTTATAATAAAGTAAGCTAGAGAAAATAAAATGGTATTAAGAAAATCATAAGGAAGAGAAAATCCATTTACAATACTATACTGTATTTACCAACACTATATTGTATTTATCAGAAAAAATCCGCTTATAGGTGGACGCATGTACAGTTCACACCGATGTTCAAAGGGCCAACTGGGATTGCATTATTATTATAGTCAGTGTTGTTGACTCTAATCACTATGATTAGTTCTCCAGGATGGATTCCTAGATTTCAATCCTGGCCCCTCCACTTACTAGCTGTGTGATCTTGGGCAGATCTCTGGACGTTTCTGCCTCTGTTTCCTCATTTGTACGTTATAGATAAACACATAGGGTTATTGGGAAGATTAGATATGCTAATACATATACATTACTTACAACAGTGCCTGACTTAGAGTAAGCAGTATGCAAATAGGTAGCTATTACTATTGTTAAAGACATTTTTTTTTTTTTTTAATCACAGTGATACTGCCTTTGAAAATCTCCAGCAGTGACATGCATTCTGATCCACTGAACGTTTTGGAATAGTCCGTCTGATAATGCAGACATGTGCTAACGCTGATGTCCTAATGTCCAGCACAGCTCTGGGACTTTCGACTTTTGGGACTTCCCTTTCTTTGGGCTTCAAGGTGGCGCTTAGAGACAAACGTTTCCGGGATAGACTCAGTCACTCAAGACTATGGCGCCCTCTAGTGCCCGACGAATCCTGATTCTCCCCAGCATCTCAGAAAAATCTACCCTGAGCAGAACATCGCCCCAGGTTCAGGGCTGCTGAGAAAACCCTGCTGCCTTCTCTAGGATCCACCTCTTGTGATCAATTTAGAGACCTCACTGTACATCTGCTATCCGGGACTCTAAACCGTTAGCAGCTGCAGTGGCTGGTGAGGGGCTCCCTGTCCGTGATAGACTTAGCACCACCAAGCCCTTTCTCCGTGTTATTGACAGTGTAGGAAAGAGACACGGTGGTCATGTGCCAGCCGGTGAGGTGTATGCCCAAGGCAAACCACAGACAAATGCTGCGATAAAACAAAGTCCGTAATTGTTTGGACGAAGATGTAAGTGCGTTTAGTTGGGAAGGAAATATGAGTGAGGAGGACTCTGTGGGGGTTTAGGAAGGAAGAGACCAAGGAAGTCCTTCCCCTTTCAGTCACTGTAAAAGGTTATCTGAAGGAGGCAACATTGCAAGAGCAGTTTGGACGGTTGGAGAAAGAATGGTCCTCTGTAGAGTGAGTGGATGGGGGTAGGAAGGGTAGAGGCTGAGGTTGGGTGGGCTGAGAGAGAATGCGCAATGCCTTCCTTTGAAGGGGTGATCATCCTCTGTCCTGAATGCCCTCTTTATTTCTTCCCCGTGCTGGTCCTCATGGCGTTAGAGGTGACAGGTGCAGTAGTGGGTGACAGGTGCGGTAGGGAGAAGAATGAAGGCTCCCTTTCTCCTTGTTACTCTCCCAGGGTCAAAGTATGGGAGAGGCAAAACCACCAAATACAGACACAACCACCTTCGAGCGAAGCAGGGTTCTTGAGTGGCAGGTGGGGTCTCTTCTGACCTGAATATTTCCCTGAATGCTTTTCCTTCCTGTGAACAACTACCACCGGCCGGTCACCCAATGGGATGAGAGTGCTGCCTGCCCCACATACACCTAGATACAAGATGCAGTGTAGGGCAGTAAAAACAGAAAATTACTGCTGCTTTATCTGGGCCCCTTGACAGAGGAAGGTGTTGCCAATAGCCTACCTTTCCTTCTTTACCACCATTTTGCAACATTCACTAACACCATGGGAAACACTGAATTTTCTTGTGTGTATGTATGTCTGTATGCATATGTTCGAGGAGAGGGTGAATATTAAAACTTAACATATGCCATCAATTCTAAGATGTAGAGGAGGTTATTCACATTTATTCACGTCCCAGCTCTGAACTTGAGATGCTTCTTACATGTGATAGTTTTGTAATGCAATTAATGATTTTTTTTACTTCTTAGTAATATATATATTTATATAAAATAGGAATCCATCTTATTACTACTGACATCTTGATGATTGTAACTGATGAAATCTGGTAGTCAGGAAGTATTTTTCCACCTGTGTGAGCCCAAACCCCTCCCGGAAGTCTGCTCTCCCCAATGTCACCCCAAAATTTCCAATGCAAATTTTATTCTTCTGAATCATTGCAACTCAGATCTGAGGCGTTAATATTTGTAGTGGATGCCACGGTGATCTGCCCAGGTCACTCCCTCCGGCAATGAAGCCTTAGAAATGTTGGTCAGCAGCTCTGAGATGAAGGGAGCTATGTCCCCAGAGGGCCAGGCCACATCCAGTGACTGGCTGATGTGGGGGTGACTTGGAAGGGCCATCCAACTCCTGAACTTCCTGTAGCGTCGGCTGAGGTCTTTGTTGCAACTGCTTTGCAGTTCAGCTTCTCCCTTTGCGCACGATGCTCCCTTTACTTGTTCACGTGTGTGTTCATGGCTGATCGTTTTCCTGTAAGTCAGCTCCATCTCAAGAGTCTACTTCTCAGGGAACGTAACCTGCAACAGTTGGCACGGGGAGCAGCCCGAGAAACTCCAATATGGGACTGTGGAGCTGGATCACCTGCTGGTAGACTGGAAATGGGGTGAGGGTCTGGGTTCTTGTACCAGGTAAACCCTATTCACTAACAGGTACAGGTCAAGGCTGAAAGGTCTCTAGAAGGGGGTGGGCGATACATGGAAGAGGACGATGATAATGTAGATTGTAGCTTCCAAGAACAACTGAAGCGGCAGGGGCTGTGGTCTAGGGCGCTAACCTTCCTCTTACAAGTTTCTATCAGGACGAGGGACCCAACAGAATCCTGGTGGAGCTTTTCTCAGAACCTATGATATGAAGCAAGGGAATACAGACAGCACAAGAAGTGAACTTTCGTGAACGTGGTACGGTACCCCCTCTAGGACCAAAGCACTTGTTTTCCCAGCTGCTGAGGAGGCTGATGGCCAACACCTCTCACCTGAATGCCTCTCGAAGCTTTGTCCTCAGCTGAAGGGATCTTGCCCAAGGTCAAGCATGAGGTCAGACTGCCTCTGACTGTTCACTGTTCCACTAATGCCTAGCCTTCTCCTTCTGATTTGGAAACCTTTTAGGGCCAGATTTAGCTACACTGGGTCCTTATTAAATAGAAAGTATTATTAATTTTGGGTTTCAGAGTGAGCTTGACAAAAATAGTGTACCATAATGGTCAAGAGTAGAAGTTTAGAACAGCCTGCACTGGGTTCAAAGTCACTTTACGTGTCTGTCCCACAGTCTCCTGTCTGAAAATGAGGTTGATAATAATGCTTTCACCTCGCAAAGATGTTGTAAGTTTTAACTTTGACAATCACGTATCATAACCTCTAGACATGTAACAGGCAACCAACCTAGGATAGATATTATTATTATTAGCTATCCTATCTTAATTCTTGGGTACTGTCTTCTACTTCTCCAGATTGGGCGAGGCAGTCTGTGTCTTTCTCTGGAAAGCTAAGTACAGTTTCTTAGTCCTCTCGGTAGTGAGGTCTCAGGAAAATATTTTTAAGATTTTTACTTTGTCAAAGGACTCCGTCAAGATAGTGAAAAGTCAGCCCACGGGATGGAAGAAAATATTTATAATACTTATATCTGACAAAAGGTTCATATCGGACTAAAGAACACTTACAAATTAATACAGAAAAAAAGCAGTCAACTCAAGAGTCCGTACAATAGAAAAATGCACAAAAGACTTCAACCGAACATATCCACTGGAATGGCTAAGACTGAAGACCCCAAGTGTTGGGATGATGTGGAACAAATGGAACTCTCTGTAGTGCTGATGTTAATATTAAACAGTGTCTTCATTTTGGAAAACTGGAAGCATCTAGTTAAGCCAAGCTTATGCATCCCCAGTGACCCAGCAGTTCCTCCCATAAGCATAAACCAAAAGTAACGTATGCATATTTTCACCAAAAAATATCTAAGAGTACTACTCATAGCAGTACTTGGTTTAATAGCTCCCCAAAAAGGGGAAAAAAATGGAAATCAGTCAAATACTCAGCAACATTAGATAGGGTAAACACATTACAGTATAGTCACACAATAAAATACTATGAGGATGAGAATGAATACCCATTAACCACATAAAACAACAAATCTCATAAACTTAATGTTGAGAGAAAAAGGCCAGACACAGAACACACGTGCTGTAAAACGCAATTTTTCGAAAGCACGTGTCAGACAAAATTAGCCTATGCCAGTAGGACTGAAACGGTGGCCACCTTGAGGGTTCTGGCGACTCACGGGGAGCAAAGTATTGGCTTCTGGGTGCCAGCGTTGTTGTTGTTGTTGTTGTTGTTTGGATCTGATGTTAGTTACATGGAACATTTGTGAACCTTCATCGAGTTTTAGATCTCTGCCCACTTCTATGTATTTATCTGTACCTCAATAAGCATCACTCACACATGTATCTTCTGCCAGCAGGCCACGTTTCTCTGGCTTCTGGGATGCTCACACATTGCAGAGGCAAGGTGGCCACTGAATTATATCTCACTGCCACCATCCTCCTTGTCGTCATCATCACTGCCAGAGGAAGAGAGCTGAGAGGTTGGTGTCCATGGAGAGGAAAATCACACAAAAAGGAAATCGAAAGTTCAAAAGAAAGATTTGGGATTTGTCGTTGAACTCAACGCTCTGTTCTAATTTCTTAGGCCCACCGGGAATTCTCCAGGCCTTAGAGCACCGAGCCAAGGGCTTATTTTGGTGGCTGTCGCTGACATATGCAAACAGGCTAAAAGCTTTCCCCCGGCTTCCTAATGTGTTAACAAAGCTGACTTATGAGCAGCAATTTATTTTTATCAACATTTGAAGCTTGATAGTGCGGGTGATGTTGATGGTGACAGCATATTGATGAGCCAAATTATATACCAGGCTCGGGTGTGACTTGGGAAAGGAGAGGCACCCAGAGAACGCGCTGTGTGAGGATGACTCCGGCTGTGGCAGAGTCCGTCCCCTCTCTGTTTTGCTGTCTTCATCCTCTGGCAAACTTGTGTCAATATCCCTTAGCCAGGGACCAGCTACAGCTCTTCTCCCTGTTCCCAAGATTTCTGCCTTCTCCAGCTCCTCATCTACATCCAGAAAATGACCTGTAGGTACAGGACTTATCAGTGGCCAAAAGCTGAAGCATCAACCTTTTGAAAAGAAGACTTCCGGTCCCCTCTGCAGGGACCTTGCACCAACCCACAGATTCTGCAATGTATCCCCTGCACCCACAGCTGACCTGGGCATCACCAGCGCTTTGATTTGTATTATCTTTGTGGATATGAAGGACGTTGACCGTCTCAAAAATTTACTTCTAAAATGTATACCTCTACAAGAAAGATTCTTTCAGCACATTTTTTTTTCTTTAGGGTCCAAGTGTTAGGCCAGAAAAACACAGGTCATTCCTTCTTTTTGAGTCCAGGTCCTAGAGGCAGCTACTTTTGCATGAAAATCAGAACAAAGTAGGTCATTGGTAGCCCTGCGACGCGGTTGGATTTCACAAAAACAGCCAATACAGTCCTTCAAAGGCCACTGAGAAAATGATTACTTCACTAGACGATATGCCTAATGAAGAGTTCATAATAATTCTTTTTTAAGAAGAAGAAGAAAAAGAAAATGATTCGAAAGTTCCTTTTCGATATGAAGTCATGGTTTGCAAATGCCTCTGACTTGGGAAAATATCACAGATGCCATCGCACCTGCAAGATTCCTTCCATTATCACTTACCCATAAGTTTAACCCCCCCAAACCCACCACCGGCTTTTTATGATATTCTCATACTTTTTGTTTTTCTCTTCCATGCATGGCCAGGAGAGCTGAGGATTTTTTTTTAATGTTTATTTATTTATTTTGAGAGAGAGAGAGAGAGACAAAGCGTGAGTGGGGGTGGGGGGTGGTCAGAGAGAGAGGGAGAGAGAGGATCCCAGTCAGGCTCCACACTGTCAGCGCTGAGCCCGGTACGGGGCTTGATCCTACAAACCATGAGATCACCACCTGAGCCAAAATCAACAGTCAGATGCTCCACCGACTGAGCCACGCAGGCACCCCAGGAGAGCTGAGGATTTTAAGGAAAGACACTCAGTCTTTTGAACTTAATCCCATGAGTAAGCGGCCCCGCACATATTTTTCAAACCACTGTTGGAAGCAGAATCCTTTCTATCCCCTGAGTGAGACACTGAGAGGTAGTATCGTTACAAGAGCTTGGCTGAGGCATCGGGAGGCCTGACTAGCTCCTGTCTGGTGGGCGATGTGCTCTTGGGTCTGTCACCTCACTCCACTGGCCTTCAGCTTCCCCCTTTGAAGAACAGGGAAAATTCTTCTACCTTACTGCACGTTACTTGGGAATCTCATGAGGCATGCAGAGGTGTTGTATAAACTGTAAAGTGCTAACCAAATAAAGAAAGACTGTTAAAATCCTGCATGTTCTTCCCATGAGGCCCTACCTCTTCACTATCACTCTGTCTCCATCACTTCCTGGGGGGAAAAACTGATTATAGCTAAGAGGAAATGGAGCACCAGGAAATTCTAGTCTTAACCCTTCTGCTCGATTTCCGTTAAGGGTCATTCATCAATATTAAAGTTCGAATTTTAATTTTAAACACTACAGTCACAGGGAAAAACAAAAGTCTCTTTTGTCCTTAATTCTGCTTATTAGAGAGCAGCCACTTGGCCACCCATAGGAATGGGAATTCAGGAATCTATAGTCTTGGAGTCATGCTTTTCCCTTGACAACCCAAACATCCATTAACACAGGCCTCCCAGTCTCAATGATTGGAGAGACTCGAAGCAAGGTTTACGTGATGTAATCGCTAAGTGATATTCTTTGAAACGTTCATGGCCATGAATTCCCTGTGTTTCAGGACGCTGTGTGCTGTTGTGATGTAACATTTATTTTAATGGCCCCAGAGATGCATTGAGTAATAGTGCAGCAAATCAACACCGTCTTCTTGCTTTGCCGGAAACTGTAAAAGGCAATTTGAACCACATTTGGTGTTTATAATTATTCTGTAATCCAACTTGCAGAATTGCACTGATTATTGGGTATGTAGATAACGTATAAATCTTAATAAGAGATTTTGGTTCTTTTTAGACGACCTACATACCCACGTGGGCACTAGAAGAAGAAAGAAGGAGGAGTATTTATCTGACTGTCTCTGATTTGATTCTCTCTAGATTATTAGGGGAAAGCAGCAGAGAAATTCATGACAGTAAATGACAAAGAGAGATATTCTACTATCTGCTTCTCTCAGGGAAAAAAAGCTCACCGTGGAGACAGAGGCTCACTTTGCTCATTGGGACTCATTAGCATTTTACCCACGGCAGACTACACTTGGCCTTCTGAAACCTTACATCAGCTGAAGTCCATCCCAGGACAGCCTGTGTTAGGGAGCTGTCTTCAGAAATGATTAAATCTTTCAGTAGCTTCCCAGGCTGAAATAGCAGAGCAACCAGGTAAAAGCACCCTGGATCTCTGTCTTCACCCTGAAGGCAGTGGGTCCGTAGAATTGCACAGTACAGCAGTTACCTTTGCACCAGCAGGAAATATATGTCCGTAGCATTAAGCCTCTGAGATTGGGGGAGTCGTTTATTATAGCTACATAACTGCATTAGCCTGCTCGGACTGCCAGAACAAAATATAGACTGAGTAGCTTAAGCAAGAGAAATTTATTTCCTTCTGGTTCTAGAGACCGGGAAGTCCGAGATCAAGGTGCTGGCCGATTCATTTCCTGGTAGATGGCCACCTTCTCTCTGGGTCCTCACATGGCAGAGAGAGACAGCGCAAGCTCTCTGGTGTCTCTTCCTATAAGGGCGCGAATCCCATCACGAGGACCCCATCCTCATGAATTCGTTCAAGCCCAGCCATCCCCCAAGGGCCCCTTCTACAAATACCATGTGGGCTTCGACACGAATCTTGGGGGAACCACAATTCAGCTCCGAAGCAATAATCTAGCCTATGCTGAATAATTCAGTAATGGTTTGGGGATTTCTTAGCCTCTTCATACCCTCTCACTAGGGCACATGAAAATTTCAACATCAGCTTTACTGCTGCAAATGCGACTCTGTCTTCTTTCTCTGTGCTAGAAATGACCTCGCAGAACCACTAGCGTTATGCTCAGGGAAGCATGTCATTAACTATCTGCTAAGGTTTCTAATGCCCCTAATGTCCCACTCTCTGAATGTTTCTATCACACTTCTTCCTCTTAGCTTCTACTCTGAGTGGAGGAAAGCTGGTGTGTGCACGTCTAACCAGTTCTCACACACTTGGTCTCCTTCTCTCTATAATTAATGAAGATGAACCAAATAGGCTTTCCACTGTCTCTTCCTGTCTAGCAAAATTTCCCCTATGTCACATTCTTCTCATTCACAAGGGGCCTTTGTTTTGCTCTCTTCCCCTGGGCCTTGGGGTAGGTGCAGGGAGAGAAACTGGCTTATTGATAAGGGAAAATAAAAATGTGGTATCCATGCTTCCATCGTGTTCTTGTACATGGGATTATTTGATTCATGTAACATTTACTACTAAGTGATGAGGTACATCAGGGAAGGGATTGGGTCTATTTTCCTCACATTGTATCCCTAGACTAGTACATACCTTAGCACAGAAAAGGAGAGCTATACTCATCCTTCAGAATGGAAATGGGTCTACACTGGGCAGATGTGCTAGAACTCAGGCTGCCCTCTCTTGCTCTAACACATCCTTCAGACTTCTTGGCCAAAGCTGGGCACAAATACTACTCTTCCCATGACCTCTTCAACTAAAATGAATAACACATAACAATTAATGTGACAACACTCATCTTATTCTACCTTAAATTAATTGTTTCTATAACGATTTCCTTCACTAGTTGGGGAGGGTGGACCTCTGCATCATTAAGCTTTGTTTATCCCTCCCTCTCCTGACCACCCCCAATGGTGCCTAGCTCATTGGCTACAGTAGATGTTTGATAAACATTTGTTGAATTAAAATGAATTCCCACTGTCCTTTTCTTATTTCTTAAAAATAGAAACTATAAAACTGCACACTGTTTCTACATGTTGTTTTTCTTTTTGTGTGTCTATCAACAGCATCCTTGATCTGTTTGCCAACCTGACATGTGAAGATGTCTAGAATAGTTTTGGTACAGAAAGGGCTCAAAAAATATTGTGTTGATGAATGGATAATGAGGCACACAGGGGAGAAGAAATGTGTCTGGAGTCCCACAGTGGCAACTGGAAGCTGAACTCTTATGTGTTGTCTAGCTCTGAATCCACACCTTCTCCTCATTCAGCATTCTTTAGTTTAGCAAGCATTTACCTTAGCAAGCATTTATCTTAGCTGAACAGAGAATAATGATAATGAATACTGAGTCATGAGATGGGTTCTGTATAAACACCTGGCCTGGCCAGAGACTGAATCACACAACAAAGCCAGCTCTCTTGTAAAAACAAGTTCCAGTGACAAGAAGTTTAGGCAAGAAAGTGGCACCTCCAAATGCATACACCACAGATGATATGTCCACAGCATTACTTTTGTAAAAGAAGCCATCTTCTTCCTACTAATGTAAAGAATTCCTGAGAAGAGCGTTGGCTGAAAATCCATTCCACGACCTACTAACTAACCTTGGGGTGGCTGGATCCCTACTATTACTGTGGGAGTTCAGTCTTCAAACTCACGCCCATGCTATCAAAAGAGCTTCTCCCCTGTCCCCATGAAAATGGTGACACCATTCTTCAAACCATCCTCCACGCTGACTCCAGAATTTTCCCTGAAAAACAAACAAGCAAAAAAGAACTTCATGTATCTGATTATAAAAACAACTGTATTCGTGGTTAAAAAAAAAAAAAAATACGGGATTCCAGAATGGGGAGGAATCATCAGGGGGCCTCATTTGGTCTCTCAGTTCATGGTAGAAAATGTTCTCCACGACTATCTTTCTAGTGGGGACTCTGCAATGAGAGGAAGCTCTCCGCTCCCAGAGGTAGCCAGCACTTTCCATCTTTGGGTGCATGTGGCTGCTCAAAGAATCGTCCTTGAGGAGCAAGTAAGATATCCAGAACATGCAAGCATGTGGACTATTGCAATCCCATAATCTGTTGTCACCTTCAGCAATTAACAAGATGACATCAAACATCACCACAGATCGGGAATTTCCAAACAATTAGTGGAAACTGTTTGCAAAAACTTCAGCTTAGAAATTCCTTTCCCTCGAGCAACCAGGCACACTTATGAGATTTTCCCTCCTGCATGAGCATAGGGACAATGTTTGGCACCTCTTTCAAGTAGACATCCAAGAAGAGCCATGCCTCCTTATACATAGATGTGTGTGTAACAATAGAAATAGAAACTTCTAGAGCTATAGAAGTATGGATTGTTGGCATGATGAAACATAAACCCCGACTTTGAGTAATTACGGACAGAAAGAGAACTTTCTGCCCTTGGTCCATTAAACCTGATACAACAGACTGGCACAGATCTGACAGATGTGGGAACAGAACAATAGGGTGCAGAGAAGAGAATCTCCATGCCAGACCAACACAGAGGCAAACCCCTTGGCAAAATCTGACCCAGATTTCACTGGCTGTAGCTCCTGTATTCAGCAAATGTTTACTGAGTGCCTACTATGTGCCAGGGACGGTTCTAGGGCCTGAGGATTTAGCAGTGAACAGGGTCGTGGAAGAGTCTCTGCTTTCAAGGCCACCCTTCTGGTGGAGGGAGACAGGAAACAAACAAAAACTACGTGAGAAGAAGATCAGATTATGACAAGTGGTATCAGCGAATCAAAATGGAGGGACACCTGGGTAACTCAGTCGGTGAAGCATCCAGCTTCAGCTCAAGTCATGACCTCGAGGCCGGTGAGTTCGAGCCCCACATCCGGCTGTGTGCTGACAGCTCGGAGCCTGGAGCCTGCTTCGGATTCTGTGTCTCCCTCTATCTCTGCTCCTCCCCCACTCATACTCTCTGTCTCTCTCTTTCTCAAGAATAAATATTTTTTTTTTTAATGAAAGAACGGATATAAAATGGGGTGGCTTGGTGGATATTTTGGTTTGGGTGATCAGGTAAAGCCTCTCTAAGGAGGTGACTTAGAGCTGAAATTTATGCCCAAGAAGGAGTAAGCACCCTGGAGGTCAGGCGGAGGGGTCTTCCGATCAGAGGGCGCAGTTAATGCAAAGGTCCTATCATGGGAAGGAGGGCCCGCAGGGTTTGGGGGAGGCAAGATCGGAGAGGCTGGGGACAGATGATGTGGTTGCAGGCCTAGACTAGGCGTCACTCTCCTCACGGTGACGGTCACTGCAGGATACTAAGCAGGAGAGTGACACGGTCTGGTTTATGCTTTGGAAAGATTATTCTGGCAGCCCTGTGGAGCACACACATGGGAGAGGGATCGGGCAAGAGCGGAAGCGAGGAGGCCTGTCCAGGGCGGCCGCAGTCATTGGGTGACAGGCTGGTGGCATGAACCGGGGTTCCAACAGTGAAGATGAAGACATATGTGAGCTCCAGATAGACACATTTTGGAGAGAGAGGCCACAGAACTTTGGGACAGATTGAACGTGGAGAATTGGGACCCGAGCAGCCGGGTGGAAGAGGGCGATCTCTGGTGAGACGCCAAAGACGGGTGAAGAGCGGGACGGTTGGCCTCAGCACACCTGTATATGCCCCCCTGTCCTGACCACTGCCACAGCCAGAGCCTGCATGATGACCTCTGGGCCTCCAGCTTCCCGGCCTCTACTTCTCCAGGGGGAAACCCCTGCCCCACCAGCTCCCCCACAGAAGCGTCTCTTCTCAGCCTTTCCGTTACTGAGCCTGACTCTCTAAGGAACTCAGGGCCGCCCTGCTGTTTCTTTCCAGAGCCTCTGAATTGGACTTTGTGCAGAGCAGGTGCACCCCTCCTGGAACACAGGGTGAGAACGGTTTCTGGGGAGCCCATGGGCACCCTCACACTTGCTGTTCCAGGCAAGCACACAAGGAGATAACTAAAATCACAAGGGATTCCCTTTCACACCTTTTTGCCTGCCCCTGACAACATACTTGCATTCAGTGATGCCGTAAGACAAGACAGATGAGGTGACATGTGCCCACCGTTAATCAGGTTGCTGTTTACACTAACCCCAGTCACAGTTCTGGACACTGTAGGTTCAGTGTAACCTTTTTATATAGAGACTCCCAAATTTCCCATGAAGATATCGTTCCATGTATGCTATGCAAATTCCATGTATGCTATGCATGCTATGCTATGCATCTTTGCTATGCAAAGATCACTTCCGATCTTTGGCCCAGTAGTTTCCCTTATAAAAAAATAACCATAGTAGTTAATGTTTATTGAGAGCTTATTATGGACGTGCCAGGCATTTTGCTAAGCACATTACATGGATTATCAATTCAATCTTTTCAACATGCCTGTGAGCAGACACTATTATTATCGCCATTTTACAAATCATTGGACTGAGGCTCCGAAAAGTTAGGTTACTTTTTTGTTATTATTTTAGAGAGACAACACACGTGCGAGTCAAGGGAGAAGGGCAGAGGGGGAGAGAGAGAGAAAATGTTTTTCTCTTTTTTTAATGTTTATTGATTTTTGAGAGAGCACAAGTGGGGGAGGGACAGAAAGAGAAGGGGGGACAAAGGATCTGAAGCAGGCTCCGAGCTGACAGCAGAGAGCCCGATGTGGGACTTGAACTCACAAACCATGACCTGAGCCAAAGTCAGATGCTCAACCGACGGAGCAACCCAGGTGTCCCATAGACAGAGAGCGTCTTAACCAGGCTTCACGCTCAGTGAGGAGCCCGAGGCAAGGCTTCATCCCATGACCCTGGGATCATGACCTGAGCCGAAATCAAGAGCTGGATGCTCAAAAAACCGAGCCTCCCAGGCACCCCTGAAAAGTTAGGTTACTTGCTCAAAGATCACATAGCTAGTGGGTCATAGGGACTGAGCTTGAACCCTGTTCTGTCCTCAAAGCCACTCTGCTACAAAACACACACACACACACACACACACAAACTAGCACACACACACAAAATGACTGGCACACAAAGGTTATTACATGAAAAGACATTCACTGTGCATTGTTTACAATAGTGAAAAATAAAAATAAAACATCTGATAATCTTGGATGACTCTACATTGGGTAAAACTCATCTGATAGTTTGCAGCTATTAAAATCATGAGTTTGAAGTAAATAAGTATTGTGGGGCCAGTCTCCTTATATAATACATGAAAAAAAGAAATTATATAACTATAGCGTTGGGCAACATTCCTAAGACACTGTACCCATGTGTGTGCCTTGATAAAGGAAGAGCTTACACCAAAATCCCAACAGTGATTTATCTCCTGGGTGGTAGGATTACGGGCTATTTTATTTTCTCTTTTCTTTTCTGTATTTTCCAGTTTATACAATGATCATCAACAGGAGTGCCAAGCGTGATAAAAGCATTATCTCATGTAATTCTAAACCTCGCATCCCCAGCTAACAGGTAACTTGCCACAGCGCACAGGTGGGAAGTAACAGAATTTTACACTAGATTGACTCTAAAGTACACAAAACGAACTGTCCTTACATATAGTCTCTAAACTGCTTTTGTGGCCAGAAAAATAAAGCCGCAAGAGAAAAGTGGCAGTAAAGAAGTTAACTAC
This sequence comes from Panthera tigris, assembly GCF_018350195.1. Classification (NCBI taxonomy): domain Eukaryota; kingdom Metazoa; phylum Chordata; class Mammalia; order Carnivora; family Felidae; genus Panthera; species Panthera tigris. The sequence continues at coordinate 59,739,385 of NC_056678.1, read as the reverse complement.
CAGGGCGCCTGGGTGGCTCAGTCGGTTAAGCATCCAACTCCGGCTCAGGTCATGATCTCACAGTCTGTGAGTTTGAGCCCCGCGTCAGGCTCTGTGCTGACAGCTCAGAGCCTGGAGCCTGCTTCAGATTCTGCGTCTTCCTCTCTCTCTGCCTCTCCCCTGCTCATGCTCGGTCTCTCTCTGTCTCAAAAATAAAATAAAATAAAATAAAATAAAATAAAATAAAAACACTAAAAAAAAAAACAATTAAAAAAAAAAGAAGTTACCTAGCCACACGAAATGCATGCTTGGGACAATATGTGGGTCCACTGGGCTAGCGTCCAGAGGGGAAAGGAGACTTGGGCTGGCCTCGAAAGAACAGATTACTCTTTAATATCCCTTACAGAATTTAGTCCATGATAAACCTTACATTGAATTTTGTTCAAGCTTTTGGCTACTGGGGTGAAGCGGGATGCTGAAGCGATCTGAGGCCCAATATAAGAGCTGGGCTTTGAAACTCACTCTGGCTGTTTGTTTGAGGCCATTTAGACTAGGACAGAATCACACGCCACAGCATCACTGCCAGAGCTCCCCAAGGGTGTACTGTTTCAGCAAGCACGAAGAGCTCTCTGTAGAGAGAAGCTTCATTTAAATTAAATAGCAGATGTAAACATAGCTCAGGAATCAGCTTAAGGGGCCTTGACAATGTGACTTTGGTGGATAAAAAGGTGGTCTTGGATGAGGCTGGAAAAGTACTGCCTATGTAGGGAGTCTCTGAGAAAGCTGTAAAGAATATTTATCTGGGGGGCGCCCGGGGGGCTCAGTGGTTTGAGTGTCCGACTTCGGCTCAGGTCATGATCTCGCAGTCCATGGGTTCGAGCCCCGCATCGGGCTCTGTGCTGACAGCTCGGAGCCCGGAGCCTGCTTTGGGTTCTGTGTCTGTGTGTGTGTCTCTCTCTGCGCCTCCCTGACTCGTGCTCTGTCTCTCTCTCTCTCTCAAAAATACCTAAACATTAAAAAAGAGTTTTATATATTCCTTCCCTCCTTCACGCAGGCCATGGACAGGTTACTGGCAGCTCAGTGGACAAGGATTCTGTGTCTCCTGGTACAAAATGAACGTCCACCTTTCCAGTTGCCTTTTATTATTTACCGTGTTTACAGGTGGCTTATTTGATTAAGACAAAGCCCATGCAAAAATACCCAGTCTAAAAAAACACCACTTTGCTTCTTTTTTCTTTTAATTTTTTTTACATTTATTTATTTTTGAGAGACAGAGAGAGCACAAGTGGGGAGGGGCAGAGAGAGAAGGAGACACAGAATCCGAAGCAGGCTCCAGGCTCTGAGCTGTCAGCACAGAGCCGATGCAGGGCTCAAACTCACAAACCGCGAACCCGAAATCATGACCTGAGCCAAAGGCGGACACCTAACCGACTGAACCACCCAGGCGCCCCGACACCACTTTGTTCTGAACCTAGTGCTTCTAGACAGTGGATGAGCTGGGATGGGCGCTCGCTCCTCAAGGCCACTCCTCGGTCACTGTGAACTGATACCCGTGGGGTTTGCCCCTGCAGAAGGTGTGAAGCTAGGAGCCTGGGGTCTATTCCCTAATCACGCTCTTGGCTTTCATCACATATGACATCAGGTGTCATCGACAGAAGTGAGGGAGGTGACAAGGCCATCTGGGATTGTCTAGAGGGCAATTATTTAGGCTCTCTTATCTCTTACCTCCCCTTTCCATGGCTTCTGGCTTTCTCCCTCTTTTTGTTCAACAGCTGTCTCCAGAGAAGTCTACTTACTTCTTTCTTGAAGTGCCAATTAAAATTTTGTGCAGTATGAAAGGGTTGTAGTAAAATAACGTTTAGGGATCATCATTACACATGCGTCATTATCCGCCTCAGGAGTCGATCCCATTCACTGAGTATCTTATGCGTGCTAACTCTTTGTCACAACAAATGCTGTTATTATGTCCATGTGATGCCATTATCACCGGTGTTTTACAGATGGGGAAACCAAGGCACAGAAAGATTAAACAACTGATCAGAGGCCACATAGCTAGTCAGTGATAGAGCTGGGAAGTGAACCCAGGTAGGCTGGTTGTAGAATTAACCTCCAGGCTACCCTGCCTCTTTTTAGAGGTGACAGGGAGTTTGGTTGTATCTCGCATTAATACCTGGCCCTAAAAATCAGAGCAATTTGTGAATTTCCTCGTTTCCTTGACAGCAATCCTCTGTCTGCTCTTCTGATTTATGCAAAAGCTGCAAGAACTTTGTGCTAGCAGTTGAGGGGAGAAGCCAAGTGAACGCGCTATCAGGTGTGAAACCCCTCTCTTCGTTAGCTGATCTGGCAGAGTGATGGATGGCACTTAGCGTAACTCCGACAGCGGCCTGACCAGGGAGCCACCGACAGGAAAGCTTCCCTCTCTAGTTCTGGATTGATTCTCAGGAAGGACAAAAGGTATCCTTAAGATCTATCCAACCCTTCTGCCTGATCCCCTTCCCCATGGAAGACCGGCAGTCTGCACCTTCCATTCCAATCTGGCCCTCCCTTTATGAGAAGCAGGTCAGCCTTTCCAAGTGAGAAGTGAGTTTTCTCTGGGTGGTTCTCGTTCTGCTCAGAATACTTCCGTCTGCTGCTTCACGACTGCCAGCTCCTCGCCACGTCCCCTTGCCATGTTCTCACCGGCTCAGAGGATCTTGCCCGCCAGGCAGCTCTGGCCCCTCGAGCCACCAGATCTCAGGATTCACAGCTGGGCACAATGGGGCAAAAGAGTCCTGGAAATAAGAATGGGCAAGGGAGGGGCGCCTGGGTGGCTGTCAGTTAAGTGCCCGACCTCGGCTCAAGTCACGATCTCGCGGTTCGTGAGTTTGAGCCCACATTGGGCTCTGTGTTGGCAGCTCAGAGCCTGCTTCAGATTCTCTGTCTCCCTCTCCCTCTGCCCCTCCCCACCCTCTCTCAAAATAAATAAGTAAACTTAAAAAAAAAAATAACGGACATGTGAGAGGTGGATAAAACGGTAGCTCAAATTGATTCTAAGTTAATAGTCTAATTCTGCCCTCTTGTAACTTACCAACTTTGAATGGAGCTGTCATGAGAATCCCTCACTTGAAAGCGTGATCATGCGGCCACTCTCTCGGGGTCCAACAGCAGCACACCACAGCCAAGCGTCCAACTGAATGGGTTGGCGTAAGGCACTTTAATGCAAGATTGTTAAAAGGCAAAGCAACGGAAAGCCAGAAAACCAATATTACTGCCCTCCTTTGCTCCAGGCATTTCAATATACATTGTCTCCTCCAATCGTCATAATAATCAAAGATGGTAGCTGCAATAGACAACATGTTACAGATGAGGGAAGTAACGATTATCAAATGTAAGTAGCTGGTCAGGGTTACATCCTTACTTGGTGACGGGCAAGCTGGAACCGGTGTTTTTGACCTTCACGATAGCAACGTCTTGAATTCAAAAGTCTTTGTTTGAGCAAGCACCAAAACTTGCAATAGGGTTTACTTAAAATGCTCTATGATCAGATGACATTTTTAGATGCAATTATTCTCCATGAAGAGTACATTAATCAAATATAATCATAATCGACTTGATTAGCCTTATCCTTCCCAGTTTCAGATAAGCTTTGGAAGAGTTCTCCTTGCCCATCAAACTGGCCTCCATGATTAAATGCGATGCCGCCAGACTGCTGTGGATCAGAGTCTACGTTTGCTGGGCTCCTGATCTAGACGACCATCTATACTGTGTTTTGGGGGTTTTTTCTACTCTGTAAACTGGGATTCATGCCAGAGGCCTTTGAGGGTATTTCTAACTAGCTTTATTGGGAGACTACTACCTTGCCAAAGTCCCTTGTCTTCACAAATGTTCTTCCTGGTCTCATGTGTATATCTTTTGCCAGTGCTGGATTTGTAATAATCTCCTAAGTGGTCTGTCTCCAATTTCTGAATTTTCATGCTGTTAGTTGTATTCCAAAACACTCCTTCCCCCACCCCAAACCACAGGCTATACCTATGGAGAAGTTGAAGTTCCTTAGTATGTATTTAAAACTCTCGAAATTTTTGCTTTAACATAATTTTGTAGACATATTGCTTTCTACTCCCCTTCAAGATACCTGTTCTAGCCAAACTGGCCTCTTGCTGCTCCCAGGACATATTTTCTCATTTCCTGTTCTCTGCCTGTTGCCACATGCTGGGCCTGAAGTGACCTTGTCCCCCTCTTGCTTGGCAATACCCTAGCCCAGCTCACATCTTGCCCCCTTCATGAGATTTTCCAAGTCCACATACTCCCTCCTTCATTTCTGCTTCCCTTGTATTTTAATTTTTTTTTTTTTTTTACTATTACAGCATATGATAGTTTCAGCCTTGACTTATAGTTGCTTATAAATAGGAGTCTGTCTCACTATTCTGTAACTTCTGTAAGGGAAGGACCATTTCTCATTCACAGTTGTACCCCTGCAAAGCTAAGCACAGCACCTTGCTAGTCATAGGTATTCAGTAAGTGCTTGACAACTTAAATATATTCTAATAAAGTTAATTTCTGAGTATGTGACAAAGGTTATGAAATCATTAAAACTGGATGTTTAAGAAGTAAGGGCTAAAATTGTTTTCAGATCCTGCAGTCCTACTGACAGAATGGTATGTTTGATCAGGTACTTTCTTTAATGGAACTCCTTCTGAAACACCAAATATCTCCATGCAGAGGAACTCACTGTAATCTGCCTCTTATTCTAGATATCACACTTTGCCTGCCTACTTGATGAGTATTTCAGCAGCCTTTAGATAAAAGCAAAATAATTTGACCTAGCCTGAGGAAAAGCCATTATAATGCAGTGCTATGATTTTCTTGGCTTGCAAAAACTATGAGTTGTTCTTTCTTGGTAACAGGACTCTCTAAACCGTCAAGAAGATATAATTCATGTCACAAAATTGATTACTGGGAGCCCTCAATGCTCAGCCTTTCTTTCCTCCAAATTCTCTCCTTCCTATTTTCCACTTCTGATAAAGACTGACTTGTGTAAATGATGATATATATGTGTATATATATCATATCAGATATGATATATATCATATCACATACACATATTCATTATATATTGTTTTATAGGTATCAGCAGTGGAAGAAACTCCAAAGAATGGCAAACTTTGCAAGATAGTCATACATTTTCAGTCCAAGGTGATCTTAGAATGAATGTGCAAGTTCTAGGCAAATCATTTGTAAAGTTAACTTATGGTCTTTTGGGCTGAATTGTGTCCTTCAGCAGCATGCTACATACTTGTGTGACGTAACCCAGTGGAGACCCCTGTTTGGTCTGGACTTACAGATGAAGAGGCCCATGAGGACGTTGAAACGTGTTCTGAGAATCATAATGAAAATGACAAAGCTGTGGAAAATATGAAGACGAGGTCGCCAAAGTGGATCAAACAACAGTGAGAGGGCTCATCTTGAAGCAGGGTTTTCAAAGTAATACCTCCATCTGCAACCAGCCTCCTTCCCCAACGCAGTGGTCAGGGAGGTCTTTTCTCCATCAGGCACTCACCCTGGACAGTCCCACCTGGCCTGGGTACTGACTTCTCTGTTGCAACTACGCATAGTGACTGTGTATAATGACTACACATAGGGACACATATAGTGACTATGCATAGCAACCACACATAGTAAGTACACATAGTAACTCTACCCCTCCCTCTGGGGTCATGAATGTGACACTTGGGTGTGACTCCGTCTATATCTCAAGGATTCTTCATTTTCTGTATCACGGCCCCTGATTACAATCTGGTAAAAAGGGACTTACTCTACACTCGGAAAAATGTACATACACCCCCAAAGCTTTGCATGTGATTTGGGGGGTTCACAGTCCGTAGATCCTAAGCTTCTAATCCCTTCACTGGACAATAAACTCTTTGAGGACATTGAGGCACTTTATTCATATTTGTATTACCAGTGAACCTAACATATTAAGAAACACTTGGTAAATGCTTGACAAACTCATAAAAATAAGAAATTTGGACATTATCTTGGAGAAGAAAGAGAGACTCTCTGCTCTATTAGTTACGAGAGTGTCTATTACGTTAGCTCTTAACAGCTGTTGGTCTCTGGCACCATTGAGTCAAAAAGAAGAAATAGGATAATTCCTATTAATTAATAACTGGACATATGAGCTGGCTGTAAGGGAGGCTTCTCCAGCAAGAAGGTTGGTGCTTTCATACTGAGGTGAGTTTAAAAGAAAGGTGAGCTTCTCTAGGTTCCTTTAGAGCAGTGTTCTTCTCTGCAGTGGGACAGAGCAGCATGAAGTCGTGGGCGGGGGGGTGTGGGGGGGGAGCCAAGCAGTGACGGACCAGCCTGGAGTTCCCCATGGCTGTTGCCTCCGTCACACCTGGGGACTCTGCAAACCCCAGACCTCAAAATGGACTCTCTGTCCCCAAGGGCTTAGAGCCCTCATCTGAGACCAAACACCATAACTGAACAGAAGCCCACATCAGATGCACACTAGGTGACCAAGGTGACCGTGGGGGCATGGGGAATAACCCACACAGAGTGGGCGGTAGGAGCTACATTTAAAGAGTCTCATGGCAAGACATGGAAGCCTGTTCCAGGCAACCAGGAAAGCAGGACAACAGGAAGGAACAGCAAGAAGAGACATCTGCTCTCGTCACAACAGTAAATTTCCACTCTCCACCTGCCTCTCAGGCCTGGGCCCTATCCTCAGGGTTAGGAAAGAACGGAAGTCATCCCAAAGACCCGAGAGGTTTCGCCAACATCATTCCGGGGTTAAGGTTTCCCAGAAGCTCATGGTTTAAAAATCAAGTGTGGGGGACGCCTGGGTGGCTCAGTCGGTTGAGCGTCCGACTTCAGCTCAGGTCGTGATCTCACGGTCCGTGAGTTCGAGCCCCGCGTCGGGCTCTGTGCTGACAGCTCGGAGCCTGGAGCCTGCTTCGGATTCTGTGTCTCCCTTTCTCTCTGCCCCTCCCCTGCTCACGCTCTGTCTCTCTTTATTTAATAAAGAAATATTAAAAATAAAAATAAAAAAATCAAGTGGGGGATGTATCCAAAGAAGACTGTGGTCTGAATTTCCTTTCAATGGCTTTTTCTACTTCTCTCTTTCTCTCTTCACCATCCTAACACTGATCAAGCACTTTTTTTTGTTGTTACTTTTCCAGGTGTTTGGTACATCGGGGATGGAAATATCCTGGTGCTTCTGCCAACTGCATGACCTGGGACAAGTCACTTCACATCTCTTAGCCACGTGATATCATCTGTGAAGTAAGGGCATCAGACTAAAATGTCTGCTGTGATGGTCTCTGAAGGGCTAACGCCTACCTCCCTCTCCTCTTCTAATCTCCCTTATCTCGACTTTTGCACCCTGGAGAGGACATCTCTCAGCGCTAGAGTGTTGTTTTTACAGCTGTTGCGGCATAATGTCAATAATAACAATAGCTGTGGCAGAGTATGCTTTCCAAAGATGATCAGCCCCACATGCCTCACAACAGCATGGCGTCGACAGTCCCCCCCTCGGGCGGTGACGTCTGTGTCCTTTCCCCTCAAACTTGGAGGGAGGGACCCGGTGACTGCTTCGACTGGAAGAGTACAGGGGAAGTAAGGCTGCACCAGTTCCCGGGACAGTGTCTTCAGGAAATTGCTGCTTTCCATCCCTTTTGGGATGCTGACTCATGAAAGCCGGCCACCACGCTGGGAGAAGCCCCGTAGCCACACGGAGAGGCCCCTTAGAGGTGTTTGGACTAACAGCCTCTACTGAGTCCCCGGCCAACAGTCAGCATCGGCCACCAGAACTGTGAGTGAAGAAGCCATCAGATGATTGCAGCCTCTAGCCGTAGAGTCCCCCTGTCAGAGTCTGCCCAGCTGAGCTTTCAGACACTGTGGAGCAGACATAAGCTGTCCCTTGGATCCGTTTCCCACGTTCATGACCCACAGAATCCAGGCACATAATAAAATGGTCGTTGCTTTATGTCACTAAGTTAATTCAGCAACGAATAACCAGAACAGTAGCTAGCCGTTACTGAGTGCTTGTTGTGTGCTCAACACTTATCCTAAAGGCTTCAAGTGTAATAGTGTGTTTGATGCTCACAGCAATCCTATGAGGTAGGTACTTATTCTCATCCTTTGCTGAAGGGAAACTGAGGCATCGGGAAATTCAGCAACCTGTCCGCATTTACGCATCTGAGAATCCAACAGGGATAGCCCAGCCCTCAGACCCTGCACACTTAACCTTTATGTTGTCATGCCACTGAAAAAGAGGATTTTTGAGGAGATACAAACATTTTGCAGCCATGGTTTATATCTGGAGGCAATCGCAGGATCAAGTATCTGGTATCTCGAAGCTCAGCTAAGTAAAAAGGTAAGAAGAAGTGATTTGTAGCATCTTTAAAATATTTAAATACCAAGGGACCCTACAAGAGGAGTGTTGTTACCTTTTTCTTAGAAATGTAGAAAGGAGAGCCAGAGACGTTGTGCACAGTGTATGCATGCATGCGGCCAGCTGGGGAAAACTTGGGGTTTGAATCCAGGGCTGTCAAAGTCCAAAGACTACAGTTATCCTGTTAAAGGGCCCACCTGCTCACAAGACCGCGTGAGCAATAAAGACTAGAAAGGTGAAGAAACAGAAGAAGAACATAGAGAATGCATTTTACCTTCTTATAAAAAAGTCTCAGTTTGCCAGAATAAAAACATAGCAGCAGACCATAAGCTCCCTGAGGGATAGGATTATACTTCAATTTTTTTTAAATTTTTTTTAATGTTTATTTACTTTTGATAGAGAAAGAGACAGAGCACGAGCAGGGGAGGGGCAGAGAGAGAGAAAGGGAGACGCAGATTCTGAGGCAAGCTCCAGGCTCTGAGCTGTCAGCACAGAGGCCCACGCGGGGCTTGAACCCACAAACCGCAAGATCATGTGCCGAGCCAAAGTCAGACGCTTAACCGACTGAGCCACCCAGGCACCCTTATACTTCACTTTTGATTCCCCACTACATCACACTATTGTGTGTGGTTCATGGCAGGTTCTTAATAAATGTTTGTTCAATGAGTGAATATGACTATTTTATCATTGTTACATGCTAATGTGGATTCTTATTATCCATATTTGTTATTTATTACTTACATGTATTAACATTCATGCATTCAATGATTTTTTTTAGCATCAGCCACATCTCAAGTAATAGTTTACCCTGTAAGGAGATGGCTTTCAACACGAAACACAAGGTTCCTGCTCTCCTGAAACTGACATTTGAGTTGGCAAACAAACAAACAAGTGTGTGTTTATTATATATGCAAATTATACACACACAATATGGTAGAGAGTGACATTTAAGTTAAGAGCTGAATGACTAGGAGGAACCTGTGTAAATTCTAGAAGGAAAAGCATTCCAGGCACTGGAAACAGCTCATGGAAAAGTGTGATGAAGGAATTTAGGAAAGCGAGGAGGCTTCTGGAATCGGGAACGAGCCCAGCATGACGGAGGAACAGCAGGAAAGCGAGTAGGCTGGAAAGAAGGGGGAGGGGGTGCTGTGAGGGGTCAGAAGGGTAGCAGGAGCTAGGTCACACGGGGGCTGGATTTTGGTCTCAGGACAGTGGGAAGCCAACGGGTGGTTTTAAGCTGGGAGTTGTGTGATCCTATCTACATTTTGTAAAAGTGAGTAGGTACCGTGTGGGAAATGGATTGAAGGGCCAAAATGGATACACGGAGACCCATTTGGAGACCACTGCAGAAAGCCAGGTAAGAGATAATGGTGCTTTGAAAAAAAAAAATGTTTTAAAAAGAAGATAAAAATAATAACAAAATAACAAAATAAAATATTTTGATTTAAAAATAATAACAAATAATAAATAAAAATTTTAAAAATAAAAAACTTTTGAAAAGGGGGGCACCGGGGTGGCTTAATCGGTTGAGTGTCTGACTCTTGGTGTCAGCTCAGGTCATGATCTCACAGTCTGTGAGTTCAAGCCCTGTGTCAGGCTCCACACTGGCAGCGGGAAGCCTGGTTGGGATTCTTTCTCTCTCTCCCTCTCTCTCTGCCCCTCCCCCCACTTGCTCTCCCTGTCTCTCTCTCAAAGTAAATAAATAAGCATTAAAAAAAAAAAAAGATATAATGGTGCTTTGTACTGGTGTGATGGCAACAGTGATAAAGAGAAATCAACAGATATTAGGTACTTCTGAGAGGCAGAGTCTGTATAACCTGCTATTGTATTGGCTATGGGGGATGAAAGAATGCAAGGAATCATGGGAGGCTTCCAGTTTTGGGGGAAGCACCTTGGAGATAATGATGCTCCTTCAGTGGGGTAAAGAAGATGGTGTTGGTGGGGAGCAAGTTGAAGGGAAAATGAGAGACACAGAGAAGTACCAAAGACGTTACCAGACCCTAAACTAATACTTAGTAAAATGGCTGTCATTTTAGATAAAATGGGATCACATGTCTGCTAGCCCACAGCTCTTATGTTGCCCCTACAAGGTGCTAGCATCCACAGGTTATTAATGACCCTACCGACTTTAAGAGAGATTAAAGACTGTGCCGATTAAAGACTCAGCTAAGAGAAACAGTGAGGATTGGAACCCAGATGGTACAACTAAAAACATCCTTTCTTTACTAAGCCACCCTGCCTCCCAGCCCCAGTTTATCCCCTTGGTCTTCATCCTGAGTCTCAGATTTTTACTAAATTTGCTGCCCCCTGCTGTTCATTCAATGTAACCACCTGTAGTTAGGAAGGGTTTTTCCAGAAGCAGCCATGTTCAATTAAACTCAACAAAATGCAATGAGCACAAACTAATTACAAGACTCTACAGAGAAAGCATTTGTGGGAGTTTATATGAAGAGGAGACAGGCCGTGCCCTCAAGGACTGTAAAAGTAGCAGGCTTTTTTTTGAGCAGTGGAGTGAAATGTTTGTTTTTTTGTTGGTTGGTTGTTTTTGTTTTATTTTGTTTTTTGTTTTTTTCAGAAAGAGAGAGACAGAGCAGGCTCAAGCAGGAAAAAGGAGCAGAGGGAGAGAGAGAGAGAAAGAGAGAGAGGGAGAGACTCTTAAGCAGGCTCCACACTCTTCATAGAGCCCGACATAGGGCTCAATCCCATGACCCTAGGATCATGACCTGAGCCAAAATCAGGAGTTGGACGCTCAACCAACAGAGCCACCCAGGCACCCCAAGGAGTGAAATGCTTTAAGAAGCACAAACAGGAAATAAAGGAGGGGAATCCCTAAAGGATGTGGGGCAGGCAGGGATTAGGGGCCACTTCTGGGACACAGGAGTATTTGACACGGATCCTGAAGGATGGGCAGACGTTGTGTGAGAAATGGTACTTCCAAAGCAAAGCGATAGCTTGAGTGACAGCAGAGGGGGGTCTGTGGGGCTCTAGAACACAAGGCAGTAAATGATAGTGGTCAGAGCACGGACACTACAGCAAGAACGCCTCAGCTAGGCTCTATCTGACCTCTGTGTGACCTCAGGCAAGTAATTTGACCTTTTTGAGACTCAGTTTCCTTTTCTGCAAAATGGTGATGACAGCAGCATTTACTTCATAGGGTTCTCATGAGACAGAAGTGATTTAATGCATCTAAAGTGCTTAAAACAGTTCCCAGTTCACAGGAAGCACCACCTGTGGATGGTCACAAGGGATGGAAAGCCAGAAGGTTGGAATCAAGACTTGAGGGGCCTTGAATGCCATATTGTAGCTTTACAACTTTGTTCTCTAGGCCACAGGGATCCATCAAAGGGTTTCTGAGTGGGGGGGATTGACAGGAGTAACCTTCCAAAGATACTTCTGGCCTCGATGTGGAGAGAAATAGAAAGCAGGTGACCAGTTAGAAGCCATCAGACTTCCTCACTAAGGTGCCTGGAAATTTTCTGAGATCCTGTGAATGTATGTTTTACCTTGTATCTTCATTCATTCACAAATGTTATACCTACACAACCCAGTGAATTGAAGGCTGTCTTAACATGTTGGGAAGGAGCTATGATGTGGCTTTATCTACTGAGGGAAATATCTTAATTTTGCTAGAAATGTTTTCATGGTAGAAATGTATGTAGTGTAAAATGTCACGCTAGCTAAGACTGGGGCTCAACGGAGAAGACAGATTTCTGTGCAAATATTTTTTCAAAGAAGGGATAAGGAAAGGAGGACAGAAATAGTATCGAAAGGGCAAATAGAAAATAACTTATTTTTTGAAAATAACTTTTCAGGGGCACTTGCGTGGCTCAGTCGGTTAAGCAGCCAACTTCAGCTCAGGTCATGATCTTGCAGCTCGTGAGTTTGAGCCCCAGGTCGGGCTCTGTACTGACAGCTCAGAACCTGGAGCCTGCTTCAGATTCTGTGTCTCCCTCTCCCTCTGTCCCTCTCCCGCTCATGCTCTGTCTCTGTCTCTCTCTCTCTCAAAAATAAACATTTAAAATTTTTTTAAAAAAGAAAAAGAAAATAACTTTTCATGGTTTCACTGAATACGCAGATTAACCCAGAAGCAACCCCACCACTCGTGAGCGAGAAATTCTTTCTCCCAGGCTCTCCCCAAAGGAAGCATAAAACCTAGAAATGTGAGAACAGTGTGCTTCCTTTTGAGCTTTAAGAGGATTTGTGTCCTTTTCACCATCTTTTCACCTTTTAACTAATTGGTTGTTGTTGTTGTTTTAACCTGAATTAGTAAGATGGTTTGCTCACAAATGTTTTGTGGGCAACTTCAACAATAACTCACGGGAAAATTGCTTCAACAAAAATCAAGCAACCCGAGTCAAGAAAACAGCACTTGCTGTCTTCAAAGAAATGCCTAAAACTGCTTTTTTTTTTTTCCAGCTTCATAGAAGTAGAAGTGAGTGTTCTGAGTTCCAGAATCCGTAGTATTACTAAAGCTGAGGAAGTCATGAACAGAGGGAAGAAATACATTGTACCTGTTTGACCCAATGACTAGATTAGATCTAATACGGCACCTGAGTAAATGCTGGTTTTCATTATTATACTTATTGTCTTGGTTTTTTGCTGTTGTTGCTTTGGTTTGTCGTTGTTGTTGTTTTTTAAGCAAGCATTTACTGTATTCTTTTAACATGAACCTTCCTAGACAAGAAGAACAAACAAACAAACAAAAATCTGTGGCTTGATACATTGGACTGTGACCTAACTGGGGGCAAAAAACAAATCTTATTACCTCAATGTCCAGCCATGGTTTCTTGGTTTAATTTGAATTCAAAACATGCAAACTGTTCCGAGGGAATTGGATGCTAACAATTACATCGGGACGTGAGGTATCTGATTGCAGGCTGTACCCTCAGCTACCCCTGGCTGAAATCACTGTGACTCCTTAATCGCCTTGATGAATGATAAAATCCCAAGGGTGGTGACTCCTTTGCAATCTGCTTACTTAAGCTCATACTTACACCTAACTTTTTTAATGTTTTCCTGTTTATTTGTCCTGTTGTTATCGCAGTAAGATAACAGCCTCCGCTTCACCACTCCACTTCTGTGCCTGTGATCATAAAAAGCCTGATGGATCAATATGAGGCTTTTAATGTACTTTTTCTGCGTTTTTCATTAAAGGTTTGCAGGCAGGGTATTCAAATGCAGTTGAGACATAATCTCTTTCTAGCATTTGGTTCCCAAGAACAGGGCTTCCCAGGGAGAGGGAGGGTCTACATGTGGTGGCTTTCGTGAAATAAAGCAATGGAGCGATTTTATGGGAATCTTGCTCTCTCGGGGATTAGGGATCGCCGAGCAGATGTCTGAGGCAACTTCTGTGTGCATTCAAACGCACTGCCCTTCTTTGGATTTTTTTTTTTTTAATGTTTATTTTTGAGGGAGACAAAGAGACAGAGCACGAGCAGGGGAGGGGGCGAGAGACACGGAATCCGAAGCAGGCTCCAGGCTCTGAGCTGTCAGCACAGAGCCCGACTGGGGGCTTGAACCCAGGAACCGTGAGATCATGACCTGTGCCGAAGTCGGACGCTTAACTGACTGAGCCACCCAGACACCCCCTTATTTGAATGTTTAACTCTCGTTGTGAGGCTCAAATCACAAAGGGTTTATTCCAGTGCACCTTAGTGTGTGCTCGGCAGTGGTTGATAACAGGCTGGGGGGGAGGGGGGGGGCAGAAGATAACCCTAATTTGTAGCATTTGCTGATTTCTAAGGTGTAAGTACTCCCCCCAAAGCCAGTCTCAAGCTATCAAATGATGCCACTGAACGCGGCGTGGGGAAGAGGCTCATCATTCAGCGCTCCTCCGCGGTACAAATACGTGAAGATAACCGCACGAGAATGGATACCAGGAAAATGTAGCAAAATAACTGGGAAGTGATGGTTTTGAATTCCTATCAGCTTCATTTTTAACAAAACGCATTTAGTTGTAAGTTTCCATATGTTTTACTAACGACCGGGTTTAACAATCAGCTTGCGGAATTCCTAGAAACTGAGCCACGGGGTCTGACCTAGCTGACTCCAAGGGGCTGGTGCACCTGCTTTTCTGAGCAACAAAGCACCTTTTTCTGGGTAAATGATCCGTTCCACAATGCCTCTGGCCCTTAGGGGAGAGATGCCTGTAGTCATTTTCTGGAAAGCTGGCTATATTTGCGGAAAGCACTCATAAAGCAAAGTCAGTTGTGGGAGCAGGCTGTGCTCACGATGCAAAATGCACACACCCCCGGGCTGGGCGTCAGGAACACTCCCGAGGCATGGCCATAACCCAGCAGGCCCTCAGCGAGTGGCGTTTCACTATGACAGGACGTGGAAATTGTGCAGCAAGGGTTCAACAATTCTGCCTTGAGATTTAACTGAAAGAAGACATGAATTGTATTTATTATGCTGTATACTGTTTGCTTGTCCTATTTTTTTTTCCTAAAGTTTATTTATTTCTTTAAGAGAGAGACAGAGAGCAAGAGGGGAAGGGGCAGAGAGAGAGGGAGACAGGGAATCCAAAGCAGGCTCTAGACTCTGAGCTGTCAGCACAGAGCCCCACGCGGGGCTTGAACCCACAAACTGTGAGATCATGACCTGAGTCAAAGTCGGGCGCTTCATCGACTGAGCCACCCAGGCGCCCCCTCCTGTTCTTTTAATGGGGTGGGGAGAGGGAATTTGACTTTAGATCAGTCATAAGAGTTTTCCACATTATTTATTCTTTCTTTCAGAGTACATTTTCACACCATTTACTGAGGTAAACCTGTCTTTGGTAATTTATTCATGTGTTCGTTCTTCACATATTTATCAGGTCCCCACGGCATGCAAAGAGTAGTAGTAGATAAAAGATATTCAAAGACACGTAAACCAGTCCCTTCTGTCCTGGAAATCACAGTCCAGTGAAGAGACAAATACATATATAAATCACAATTTAATATATTAATTTCTTAGTGTAGAAATAAAGTGTTGGGGTGCCTGGGTGGCTCAGTTCGTTGAGCATCCAGCTCTTAATTTAGGCTCAGGTCATGGCCCAAGGGCTCTGGGATCAAGCCCCGTGTCAGGCTCTGCACTGAGTGTAGAGCCTGCTTAAGATTCTCTCTCTCCCTCTGCCCTTTTCCCCCGCTCACAGTCTCTTTCTCTCTTTTAAAATAATAAAGTAAAATAAATAAAATAAAATAAAATAAAATAAAATAAAATAAAATAAAATAAGAAAGTGTTATATGAACAAAGGGTATGAACAACTGGTTAGAATTTTTAATACATTTCTCCACA
Organism: Panthera tigris; assembly: GCF_018350195.1. NCBI lineage: Eukaryota > Metazoa > Chordata > Mammalia > Carnivora > Felidae > Panthera > Panthera tigris. Next base: position 59,723,760 of record NC_056678.1, on the reverse strand, counting down.
GTAGAATTGAGGGACTAAGTAATAGTTTAAAGAAATATCCCCAGGGGTGCCTGGGTGGCTCAGTCAGTTATGCGTCCAAGTTCAGCCTAGGTCATGATCTCATGGTTCATGGGTTCGAGCCCCACGTCGGGCTCTGTGCTGACAGCTGGGAGCCTGGAGCCTGCTTCGGATTCTGTGTCTCCCTCTCTCTGCTCCTCCCCCACTTGTGCTCTGTTTCTCTCTCTGTCTCTCTCTCTCTCTTTCTCTCAAAAATAAACAAGAAGAAGAAGACGAAGACGAAGACGAAGAAGAAGAAGAAGAAGAAGAAATATCCCCAAGAGGCGCATGATGAAGAAAGGACCTTAGATTTCAAGCCGTTTCCTGCATTTATTCCCAGCTTCTGTTTTGATGACACTCCATTGGTAGTGGCCTCTGAGTTGTTCAGTCCACACTCTTTGCAGGAAGGGATCAGCGCTCAGTGCTCTGACCTCACTGGGACTCAGGTTAGCCTTCAATCATAGCAGAGAGAAGAGCTGGCTAAAGAAAATGGGATTGTTTCAGGGATTCGGGTAGCCATAGTATGGCCATTTTGGAAAGCCGTAGATGCTCTATTTCCTTCTCCAGGCCTGGGCCATTACCTTTTGCTTCTCTCTTGTCTCCTCTCTGTCTCTCTCTTTTTCTCTCTCTCTGCTGGGTGATACCCTTTTCTGCCTTACCCATGGCCCATAAAGGCTGCCTTAGCCTCCTCAGTAACATCACAGCTCTCCATGTGCTGTATCTTTCTGACCTCTTCCCTTCAGTGCTAACCTTGGACGGATTAGGAGCTTACTAAGTCCAGGCAGCTGGGGACCAGGGCTGGCAGAAGACACACTCTCCAGAGCATGACTGCTTGGGGCAGTAGTAGGTCCAGCCAGGAATCCCCCAGAAGGAAGTGTGGATGGGTAGGCATTGTGAAATATTGTGGGTAGGCCCCAGGGAATGCCGGGGAAGAGTACCGGACTGGAAGTCAGTCAGCCCATGTGCTTGGCCTAGCTTCTCTGTTTGCCACTTGCGGACCTTGAACAAAAGACTGCTCTCCAACTATGGCTTTCCTCATCAGGAAAATGGGATTGTACTGGTACTTGCCCTGCCTACTTTTTCTAGGGGCCATATTGAAAATAAAGGCTTACCAAAGTGCTAGGAAGACAACTGAGCACCGAACAGTGTAAGGTGGCTGAGGGAATTTATGTATGTACGTCTTCAGAGACAGTCACGGCATGGGCAAGTTCAGAGGCAAAGCACAGAGGCACTTCCGTTAAAAAACGGTAGGTCGAAGGAAAGGGGGCAAGACTGGGCAGAGCAGAGCCTGGAGGCACTGGCTTTGTTCTGGAGGCAAGTGGTACCTGTATGTTCCGGGGGAGGCCCCTCTCTGCTTCCTGTTTATTCAACTACTGTTTCTTCCTTTAATCCCTTCCCTCCATCTGGCCCAGAGACATTCGGGAACAAGAACAACAGAAAATGGCAACGTCTGCTTTTCTTAAACTTCTGGCTTATTTTTCCCTGGCACAATGGCTCAGAAAGCCTGTAACCTGCTTGACTAGAGATAAGGGGAGATTAAAATTTTCATGTCCTAATACATTGTCCAGGCCAACATTTCTCCCTAATGGTCAATAATGATTCAGGAACCAAGTGGGACAGATCATCACTAATTCCGTTGGGAAACTCTGGGAAGGCAAGAGCCAACCCAAACTGTAGGATACTGAATTATTTCTGGAAAAAAAAAAAAAAAAGAATTGTTAGAGATCTTTACTAACGTAGAGGTGTTTTAACCGAATGGCAATTCATCCCCACTCACCTGGATTTGCAGCCGTGATGATATGGCTTTTGTTCCTCCCGGTGATGTCGAAGAACATGGGGATGCGGAGAGTGGAGTGATGGGAGCTGGGATCAGTGGTCTGGGGGCCCCCAAGTGCCACTTGGACAAAGGACTGGAGTGCCCCCTGCTCTGAAAATGTGACAACATGGAAGGACTCTGCAGATTTCAAGTCACAAAGTTCTTGGGATGGCACACAGCTCACGTCCAATCTCAGTACGACTCAACAAATGTAAAACAAGAACGTACTGTGAGCTGGCAACCACTCCCTGTGGGGAATAGAAAGATAAACAGGACGGGTTCCTGGCGTTCAGAGTTTGTGGCAAAGGACAGAAGCCGTGGAAGATCGTTATAGTACGAGGTAGAGTGTGCAGAGCTGAGCCAGGTGTCCTGGAGGTGCTGCGGGCACACAGGCTGGGGGGCAGCCCTAAGGCAGGACTGGAAGGGGAGACTGGAACCCTCAGCTGGGCAAGTCTCAGAGCCCCTGTTCCCTGACCTAGAAGACACTCGTAAGCAGGTCTTCATAGATGGCCTCTGTGAGAACACCTGACCTAGAGGTTGGTTACAGAGTTGGTATTCAACCATCTCTCTTGTCCTCTTTAGAATTCGCTTAATAACAGCAAACAATAAGTCATTAACCCAAATAATACAATTAGAAGAAAATCTGACTTCTGGAGGTTTTAAGGCTTTTTTAAGTGTTTATTTATTTTGAGAGAGAGAGAGAGTGTGCGTGCACAGGAGAGGAGCAGAGAGCGGGGGAGAGAGAGAATCCCAAGCAGAGATTCAGTGCTTGAGCCCCAAAACCGTTAGATCATGACCTGAGCCCAAATCAAGAGTCAGACACTCAACCGACTAAGCCACCCAAGCGCCCCATTTTAAGTTTTATAAAAGAAAAATTCTGTCATAATCATAACGTCCAAGCCCAAGATAATGTCACTTAGGTTTCAACAGAAGAGAGGTATCTGCTTTGCCCTGTGTTATCGGACCACACCTGGAGTGCTCTGCTCCAGTGTCCCCTCCCAGAGGAATGGCCACTAAAAGGAACGTAATTAAAGGAAAAGGAGAACAGCCAGAATAGTAAAGACCCAGGCAAATGCAGCATGCTGAATGTTGAAAAACGGCTCGAACTATTTAGGCTGGAAGACACGTGCTAGAGGCAGGAGAGGAGCGGGATCTTTGACTTCAGTATGAACTTCACCGCAAGATGGAGTCAACGCCGTGTGTGTTCTTGTGGGGCGGGGCAAGGACTGGTAGGCAGAAGTTCCAGGGAGGTAGGCCTGGCTCAAAAGAAAAAGAGATTTTCCAGCAAGAAGTCATATCCCAAGGTGAAATGGTGTGCCTTGTGAAGTAGTGAGTTTCCCAAGTCAGGAGGCGTTTAAGCCGAAACTCATGACGGTCAATGAGAGGTTTTCTGATCGGTCGTTCTCAGCCTCTTATGGGGTAAGAGTCACTGTGAGACTTTTTTTTTTTTTTTTTTTACTGTTTATTTATATTTGAGAGTGAGAATGTGTGAGAGTCGGAGAGAGGCAGAGACAGAGGGGGACAGAGGACCTGAAGGGGGCTCCAGGATGACAGCAGAGACCCCAATGGAGGACTCAAACCCACAAACCATGAGACCATGACCCGAGCCAAAGTTGGGCACTTAACCTACTGAGCCACCCAGGTGCCCCAATCACTGTGAGACTTTTAAAAATCAGATTGCTGGGGCGCCTGGGTGGCTCAGTCGGTTAAGCGTCCGACTTCAGCTCAGGTCACGATCTCGCGGTCTGTGAGTTCGAGCCCCGCGTCAGGCTCTGGGCCGATGGCTCAGAGCCTGGAGCCTGCTTCCGATTCTGTGTCTCCCTCTCTCTCTGCCCCTCCCCCGTTCATGCTCTGTCTCTCTCTGTCTCAAAAATAAATAAAACGTTAAAAAAATAAAAAATAAAAAATAAAAATCAGATTGCTGCTTCCAAGTCCGTGAGATTCTGACACCATGTGTCTGGAGTGCGACCTAGGGATTTGCCTTTGACAAAGTCCCCCAGTGCTGCTGCTGCTGGTGGTCTGCAGGTCACATTTTGCGTAGCAGGGCTACATTCATATATAATGTAAGATTGGACCAGACAATCTAATTTTCCAATTTGGAGAGTCCTTTGTGACAATCACAGAAAACAACTACAAGTTCAGTGGTTCAGTGTGTGAATTTCGGTATCACCAAAATGAATTTGCTCTGTAATAAATTCATATAAAATAACTTCATGTGTATGCCATGATTGAAAGATACCCATTGAACGACATCTAATTGTACGACCATGTGCATTTGTGATCCCATTTACAGAAAGAAACTATTTACCTATGATTGCACCTGTATATGCAGGGTTTTTAAAATTGTTTTCAATGTTTATTTATTTTTGACAGAGACAGAGTGTGAGCGGGGTAGAGGCAGAGAGAGACAGAGAGAGAAAGAGAGACAGAATCTGAAGCAGGCTCCAGGCTCTGAGCTATCAGCACAGAGCCTGATGAGGGGCTTGAACTCATGAACTGTGAGATCATGACCTGAGCCGAAGTCAGAGGCCCAACCGACTGAGCCACCCAGGCGCCCCCGTATATGCAGTTTTAGGAAGACACAAAACACTTAACAGTGGCTTCCTCTGGGGATAAGGATTGGGTATGTGTGCATAGGGAGGGGACAGTCTTCCACATTTTATGGATTTTTTTTTTAACTGAGAGAGACTATACACTATCGGTGAAACAAAATAGACAGCAACGGTGATAATTAATCCAGATCATCGGTCTCCTGTCCTGACAGGCATGCTTCAGAAAGGTATTTAAAACCTGCAGAGAAGATTTAGGGGATTCAGAATAAGCTAGACAGATGACTTAAATATTGCAAATTTTCCAAATAGATACCTAACATGCCTCTCACTTTGAGGTCTGTGAACAATGTGTACATGTGTGTAGTTATGCTTATTGAGCATGGTTAACAAAGTGCAAACAGAGCAGTTGTTGGAAATGTACTAAGCAATCGCACAATAGAGCCCTACACCGAGGGGAGCCCCCTCGCGAGGTAACCCATCTAAACCAATGGTGGGTTTTGTCAGTGTTCGAGCTCGCCCTCTGCTGGCCACTCTGGGGGAAACCACAGCGGTTTTAAAACAACGGTGTCCTCCCTGACTACGGTCCGGACCATTCATTCATTCCAAGGGTATTAACTGGTCACCTACTCTGTGCCAGGTGCATATATGTATCATCATACATGATACTTTAGTATTTACTGTATGATTCGATTTACTTTCTGGTAGGTTTAAAGTATTTTCTCATTAAAAATATATCCAGTGTAGAGAGGAAGACAAGGCGGAAAAGTGATGTGAAAAACAAAATTTTATATGTTTAGTGTAAGCCCTGACAGTTGCTTTTTTTTTTTTTTTTTTGTAATGCAAGTGATAAGGCAGCCATTTCAAAGAGGCATCCACTTCACAGGCTATCTGGAATAAACACATTGCCAGCCACACTGCTCCATAGAGAGCCGGGCGGCCTCTCTGCACTGAGGCTCCTTCGTTTCAGAGATCCTGGCCGATTTGGGTAACTGGCCATTTGGGCCATTTCTCTTTTCTCTTCCCCTGCTTTAAATCCCCATGCTTTAAATTCACCAATAAAGAGTAAGCCTTCAAAACCTTAAGTCCCCATCCTCAACCCTAACAAAAGCAGTATCCCTGGCCAGTTAGCTCGCTCTCTCTCTCTCTCTCTCTCTGCCTTTCTCTCTCTCTTTCTCTCTCTACCTGCTACCTTGCTGTGTGATCCCAGGTGTACTGTGTAATTTCCAGGTCTTCTAAGTAATAAAGCTTTATGTTTTCAAACTTTTCTAATGGTTGTTACTGAAGGATATCTTGCAGTTGTAAGAACCATGAGGGTTGGTCCAGTCATAACATTGCTTTGGAAAGGGGAAATGTCTGTGGGAAATTCGCCGGGGCCCAGGTGAATGCCCCGAGACTTTCCCAGCCCATAACATTCCCCTCAATAGGCTGAGACTGGCACAAAATAATATTTTAAAGGAGTTCTGATAATTTTTTGAAACAGTGAAACAAGGTAAAGGCATGTAATAGAGACCATAGCATTTTAGGACCAGGGATGGCTTAAGAAATTATTTAGTTCAACCTTCTTTAGAGTCAAGAAAACGGAGACAGTACCAGCTAGTATAAAGGCAGACAGAAAATTAGGGGGAAAAAATAGCCAGCACTAAAATTTATATCACCTTTTTCATTGATTTGCCACATTTGCAACTGAAGACAGAAATAATCACAAAGCAAAAGAATCAAGTTGTTGTGTTCGGGCTTCTTGTTGTTGCGGATTTTTATGTTTAAGCCACGACCACTGGTTTGATAAAGGAAGCACGTAAGAACTAACACTTTACGTAGAAACATGAATTTAGGGTTCATCCACATGGATGTAAATATGGCTGAAGTCAGAAAACAGAGGAGAAGACCAGGGGTGAGTTGAGAAGTAAAAACGAGGAAATCTGATCCCAACCCTTTGCAAGGTATGGGATTTAGGAGTTCCAGAGAGAACATGCCTGCTCTGATCCAGGGCTGGAGTCTGGCAGAGCTCAGGAGACCAAGACTGTGAGAGAACCCAGACACTGCTGGGGCACTCGATATATAAAAGACAAAAGCACTTGATCTTGTGGTTACACTCTGCAAAGGTTGTGAAGTCTTGGTTTACCAAGTCTTTTTTTTTTTTTTTTTTTTTTAGAACACACACTACAGTCTGGGCAAGAAGAGTCGGAGGCCTTTGTGAGCACAGGCCATGTCCTCAGCAGGGTCCCCAATGAGGTGTCACGCTCCAAAGAGCCACCAGGAGGAGGCCCTGAGGTGTAGGAGGGATTCTGGTTCTTCCACCCTTTCCAGTCTTTACAGTCTGAAGTACTAAAATTTATTTCTAAAATATTTCTAAAATTTACTTTACCCCATGGAGTAGATCATGTGGTTCTGTCTTCCCCAAAGAGGCCAGGTAACTTCTATGTTATTTGTTCTGCCCCACAGCTGCCTTGACTACCCCACTTGGAACACGCTCCTACTTTATTCCAGGTGTTTCTAAGCACCAGATGAGGGGCTTGGATTTGAACAGTGTGTGGAACAATAGCTATCCCATGGACACTCTCCTTTTCATTTGCTTTTTTTAAAAAAAAATTTTAATGCTTATTTATTTTTGAGAGAGAAAGAGAGAGAGAGCATGAGCAGGGGAAGGGACAGAGAGAGGGAGACACAGATTCTGAAGCAGGCTCCAGGCTCCGAGCTGTTAGCACAGAGACCAACGGGGGACTCGAACCCATGAACCGCGAGATCATGACCTGAGCCAAAGGCAGACGCTTAACCTACTGAGCCACCCAGGCACCCCTCATTTGCTTTACTGCTTCATCCAAAAGACCACGGTGGCATCTGTGATGATGACCGGGCAGAGAATAAATGAAATTCAAGTTTGCAATTGTGCAAACTATGATCCAAAGTCTCAGAAAAAGTATTTATGTCACTCTGCAGGGTGCATTTGTCTCAGCTGATGTGATAATAAGACCCGGAAAGGACAAAAACAGGCTTATATACATTACGAGCCATACACTTCACTAATGAGACAGGATTGGAAATAATCCCCCAGAATTTATTGACCCTTAACTTTACAGATAATTCTAACCATGGGTTGTCTGGTTTGTCAGGCCAGAGCAACAAATGAAAGGGAAATACTGCTGGCTACAGACTCTGTGACAAGAGCCATAATAATGACCAGCACAGGGAGGAGACATTAAAACCTCATTATAGTATTTGAGCAGTAATTAAGGTGCTTAATGATAAGAATGAGCCATAAAAGCCGGTTAAGTTATGTTTGCCGCACACGGTCTGAAAAACGAGGCAAGAGTGTGATAAATTTTAGAAATATTTTTATCAAAACACAAAGTAAAAACTGAAGGAACTAAAAGTAAATAAGAATTTCCTTATCTGCATACATTTCAGTGTCCTCAGAATTCTGCCTGCACCACAGTGCCTAATCACCACCACCGTGTGAAATTCAGCCGAAGATCTCAGTACTTTCAAGAGCTATGTGCTAGAGCTGAGGCATCACAGCAGAGCGAGGAGGAGAGGTTGGTTGTTGTGATAAATACTTGACCAGAGTTGAGAACAGGATCAAAGTTAAGAATGGAACCTTCACATTCTAGCATTTACCTAACCTACCTACTGTCTTGCACTAATGTAGATAGTCATGTTTAAGGGTGGAAAACCAGACTAAGCCTTTTGCCCTGAAGCATCAGAACTTTGTTTTCCTGGCTTTTTACTGGCTTCTTAGTATGATAATGGCCTTGTAGTGGAAGAGGAAGAGAAGAGGAAAAGCATAACCTTGGAGTCTTCACCTTTCCTAAGGAACATTTTTATCTCATCTGAGGAAACAGAGAGCAGAAAAAGGATACCCAGCAAAGTCTCTGGAATGAATAAATGGATACGTGAATGAATAAGTGAAGGGAAATAAAGACTAATGTGAGTCATCCTCCCTGGTTTTGCAGATTCTTAACCTCTCCAGTGAGCATCACTGACCACCTTCCCAATCACATCATTTATGATGGAATAATGGTCAAATCCAAAGTGAAAGAATTCGCAGAAAAGGCCACCATTTTTGAAGATAGTGGCACCGTGGAAATACTGATGTGGTCATCTTTGCTACAGGGTATACTTTCCCATTTCCTTCCTTTGGAGATTCTGAGAATATCACTGATGACCAAATATCCCTGTAGCATAGAACATTCCTACTTAATTTTGAAAAACCACCTTTGGCTTATATTGGCTTAATCCAGTCAGTGGGAATGGTCATACTAACAACAGAACTTCAAAGGCACTATTTAAAGTTGAGAGGACAGTGGTAGAATGAATTCTGTGGTTTCTTTGCTGCTGGTAGACACCCTGAACCAAAGGAGTGTGAAAATCAAGCCAGTTTAAGTTAAAGGATTGGTTGATTACAATCAACATTACTATTCACTAATTTTTTCACTTAAAATGATTCCATCTTCCAGCCAAATTTTATTTCACTTAAAGTAATAACAAGAACAGATTTTTCCTTCCTTCCTTCCCTCCATCCCTCCTTTCTCCTTTTTCTTTTCTTCTTTTCTTCTCTTTTGTTCTTTCTTTCTTTTGTCTTTCTTTTCTTCTTTCTTTCTTTCTTTCTTTCTTTCTTTCTTTCTTTCTTTCTAATTCAGAAAGGCCTGGAAAAGAAAAGTAGAAGAAATCCAATCATACCAGTGTTACAAAAGCGAACGACTTCCCCATCCTTGTCTATGCTTTCTAAGCTCCACGCTCAGCACAAAAACAGAGAGAATCAGCAGCCAGCCCCAGTGTCGTACCATTGCTGTGAGTTCCATTTAGAATTTTCATTCCAGTTCTTTCTGGAATAAAATTTCTCCTTGATTCTTTCTCTATCTATTCTATGGAACCAACAGTAATGGAGGAACCAACAGTAAGGAAGAATTTTTTTCAGTAGTTCTGCCTAACTCCCCTCTCCATTACTAACAGAAAAGTCAAGTGTGCATTTTCTTTCTAGAGTTCCTCTTTCAGGGTCTTTCAACTACCTTTGGAGAAGCTCAGCACCAGAATTCCCTCTTTTTTTTTTTTTTTTTCTTTCCCAGAACCATCCTCTGTCTTTGCCTAGACCCTTCCTTACACCACATGTCCTTTCATATAACCAAACATGTTGCTCTCCTTTGAGGATGTCATGGCTGACACCTTCTGCAGACGGGAGGATTCGGGGAGAAGGTAGGGCCCTTCACCAGCAGGCACTTACTGGAAACAGCATCTATGGGCTTAGGGAGGAGGGGGTTAAAGGAAAGCAAAATCTCCGAGTCAGATTTTAGACGCAGCTTACAACACCAGAGACAGCTTCCAGGACCATTCAAAGGAAAGACTGAAAGCTCATTATTGCTTACTCTGCCTTGGTTTTAATATTCCAGTTCAATTTGATTATCTTCTGAGCCAAGAGAAAACACTTCGTAATGGAGAAATGAGAGAAAGCAGAAATTCGCTTACGAGACAAATATCTGAGTGATTACGATGCGTCGGGAACCAGGCGACTCAGACAGGATCAAGGTGGCAATAATATGATTCCCACCCACAGAGAACAGCCAGATGACAGTAATTAAATGTTTGCCAGCTGAAGGAATGAAACTTCACACAAGCTAAGACCACAAATGTGTCCCAGGAGAAAATTTGAAAGTGGCAGGAATAATTTGAATGCTCTAAGCAGGAAAAGACCTAAGGCTACTAGATATTTCCTAGAGTCCTTTTTGTCACCTTTGGGAGACTTCTATGCAGGTCCATTTTTTAGGTTTAATAAAGAAGGAAAATAGGGCACTTGGCTGGCTCAGTCGGAATAGCATGAGACCATTGATCTCGGGGTCATGAGTTCAAGCCCCACGTTGGGTATGGAGATTACTTAAATATAAAATCTTTAAAAAATAATAAAATAAACAAGGAAACTAAACTCAACCCTTAGAACAGGGTGGAAAGAAAGCCAAATTCAACCTTCTGCAGCCAGATACTCCAAACGAACTCTTAGTTAATTGTGGGAAACACTTAAATAAATGTCCGCTCCATGCCTACATGTGTGCTGAAATCTATGTAGGCTATAAAACAGTCCATGAGCTGTGGTCCCCACTAACAGGCAGTGTCCAGCACCATTGAGAACACGAGACTCCATGTGCATAGGGATATTCCCAGACAATATGCACAGTGCAGACAGGCCATGGTAAAGAATCAGTGAGGGCAGGAGCCCTGTGGGGAGGGGTACAGAGAACTCTGGTGGCCACAAGGGGGGGGGGGGGGGCTCGAACCTCGTCCTGAAAGTAACACTTGTCTGTGCAAAAGGGAGGAGAGGCCGAGCATCCCAGGATCAAGTGTGGCCCCAGAAGTTTCAAAGTCATTAACAGTTTCTATTCTCTCTGCACAGTCACAGAAAACCATGTGGTTTGTTCTTAAGTATCTCAGAACCCTTGGCACGGGCTTCAGAAGGATTACATAAACTACATGGACAAAGTTGACTCTTGGGTAGGAAGGCAATCCAGTTTGCTGTCTCTCTTCATCATCGACCCCAGTCTAAGTTCTGGAAGTTCCTTCATGCACCTCACGGCAGTACCACCAGCAGGGACTGGGGAAATAGGACGGGGCCCAGAGAGCCATCCTGACCCCCAGAGAATGAATTCTCCATCCCATGAAGAACCTCGGTGATCCATAAGTACATTGGCCAGTCTCAGAGGCCAGCCTGGCCATCTCAGTGTTCATGAACACCTGCTCTCAACGCAACAGAATGGGGTGCCTGGGTGGCTCAGTCGGTGAAGCGTCAGACTCTTGATTTCAGCTCAGGTCATAATCTCATGGTTCATGAGATCGAGCCCCTCCTCAGACTTTACACAGTGTTGAGACTGGGATTTTCTCTCTATCCCTCTCTCTCTGTCCCACCCCTGTTGGCTCAAGTGCATGTACTTTCTCTCTCTCTCTCTCTCTCTCTCTCTCTCTCTTTCAAAATAAATAAATAAACATTAGAAAGAAAGAAAGAAAGAAAGAAAGAAAGAAAGAAAGAAAGAAGAAAGAAAAAATACCATGACAGAATGGAGCAAAGGTTACAGGAGCCTATGTGTCTCTACTTCCTGAGGTCAATGCCACTGCCTTTGGATGGCTTCATTCCCCTCACCCGGCTTGCTCCCAAAGAGGCATATGCTCATCATAGACCACTGAGAGAGGAAGTTGGAATAGTTGTCATTGTTTTACTCTGTCATTATGTATTCAGGGCTCACGATACACACTGCACTGTCCCCAGCAACGGCAATCATCCCACACTGGTTGAGCATCAGTTAAAAAAAAAATAATGCATCTCATGGAATTCTATGTGACCAGTGCCTCCATTCAGCAAGAACAACTAGATTATGGTTGCTTTGACCAAATATTTATACATCCCTAACTCACAGGAATTTGGAAGATATTCATTCTGCTTAGCATATGGCAGGATTATTATGGAATTGTAATTGCCCGTTATTCAGCAAACACGTAAATAAATGAACATTTATTTACTGACCATGCACTAGCCACTGTCATAAATGTTTTGTGTATGTTACTTCAGAAACATCAAAACAATATACACAGGGGAAGTGTTCTTTCTTTCTTTCTTTATTTTTTAGCCCGGGTTGCCCAAGGTTATATAACTAATAAATGGTGGTTCCGCGTTTGAACCTAACTGATACCAAAGCCAATGTTCTGTGCTGTACTATCTTTCATTCATTCTCAAAGGATATATTTCAGGAGTTTATATACTAGAATATTTACAACCTACTAGTGTGACATGTATTTTCTTTATTGCTGATTACCTGCTGAAGCCAGTGAATTGTGATAGTGTACATAGGCAAAGATGTATTTTTCTAACAACACATAAATATTTATAACAGAATGCCTTCTTGAAATTTCCTTCTCCATATAATTTACAAATTGCATATTCCAATGATGTGAAGCCAGAAATATTTTTAAATCAAATTCTATTTCCTAACATGAAAATGTTTATCATCTCAGTCCCTTTAGAATGTTTGACTAGAAAAAATGTACATTTTAAAGAATTTGTGGTTAAAAACCTTTCTTTGAATGATTGGTATGGTGTATATCATCAACTCCCAAATTCTGGCTTTCAGTAGAATCTGAGGTAATGAAAATGTAAAATGTATTTCCACATTATAAAATATCTGGGAAACCATCTATAATTCTATCAATCTCATTGTAAGATTCAGCAGTGCTGTTCATCAAATATTCCTGGTTTGGGGGGCGCCTGGGTGGCTCAGTCGGTTAAGCACCCGACTTTAGCTCAGGTCATGGTCTTGCAGTCTGTGAGGTCTGTGAGTTTGAGCCCCGTGTCGGGCTCTGTGCTGACAGCTCAGAGCCTGGAGCCTGCTTCTGAATGCGTGTCTCTGTATCTCTGTGCCCCTCCCCCACTCAGACTCCGTCTCTCTCTCTCTCTCTCTCAAAATAAATAAATATTTTTTTGAAAGTATTCATGGTTTTCTCTCTGATCACATAGTAGGAGTTAGCTTCTTGGCCCCTTTGATGTTAGGCATGACAATCTGACTTGCTTTGGCCAAATAAATGTAAGTAGAAATGACATATGTCACTCCCATATAGAATATTTAGGATACAGTGCCAATCACACCTTTCCTCTGTCGAGGTTGAGATAATTGAGGAAGCAGGTGTGAAGATGCAAACTTTTTCAGCCTGGGTTCCTGAGTGATTACAATGAGCAGAGCCTGATGATTAGTACGAGCATTTGTTGTGAGTTACTGAGAGATAGGGATTGTTTGTTACTGTGGCATGACCTGGCTTGTGCTGACTGATACACAGCCAGGGTTTCCATTTCTTCATGTTCTCATCTCACTTCATGTACATAAAGTTTCTTTTACATGGACATGATCATAGTATACATACACTTTCCTTTGACACTTTTCAAAACATATTGTAAACATTTCCTCATCTTTTTTTGAACACCATATTTGTCATTTTAATGGTTATATAATAGCCTGATATATTAACATGCAATTATTTATTAACTATTTTTTTCTATTATTTGTTTCTGGGGTTTTTTTTTAATGTTTTTATTTATTTTTGAGACAGAGAGAGACAGAGCATGAGCAGGGAAGGGGCAGAGAGAAAGGGAGACACAGAACCCGAAGCAGGCTCCAGGCTCTGAGCTGTCAGCAAAGCCCGACGTGGGGCTCAAACTCACAGACTATGTGATCATGACCTGAGCTGAAGTCGGACACTTAACTGACTGAGCCACCCACGCGCCCCTGTTTTGTTTTTTTTTTATTACAAATAATGCAGCTAAAAGTAACTTTGCACAGGTAGCTTTTTTTTTTTTTTTTTTTTTTCAAAATTATCTTCTCATGGGGCGCCTAGGTGGCTCAGTCAGTTAAGCGTCCAACTTCAGCTCAGGTCATGATCTCATGGCTCGTGGGTTCAAGCCCCACGTGGAGCTCTGTGCTGACAGCTCAGAGCCTGGAGCCTGCTTCAGATTCCGTGTCTTCCTTTCTCTCTGGCCCTCCCTTACTCATGCTCTGTCTCTGTCTCTCAAAAATAAGTAAATGTTAATAAATAAATAAATAAATATCCAAAAAAAATTTTAATTATTTTCTCAGGATAAAAGAAAAAAATCATTGTTGGCCTTCCAATTTTATAGTAAAGTATTTTATAGTCAAACTTACAGTATACTTTTCTTTAAATTGGCATAAGAATTTTAGTAGTAATGACATTGAGAAAAGATTGCCCCTTATGTTGTCATCCTTTGAAAATTACAGTACTAATTCGTTCAAAAGAAGATGTCCAGAATATTCTGAAGCCATGCCCACAAAGATGTCCTTCTGAGATAAAATCCGGTCACACTCTAAATGTCACATCCTGATGAACTACCTGATCTCAGCATTTTTTACTCTCTATTAGCGACTTAAAGTTATGCAGATTTCAGCACTAAAGACAGCCGAATTGTTTCTGCTGGGACCAAATTAGTAATATTTCATCCACATGTTCAACGAGGAAGCAATATTTCTATAGAACCTTTCATTGGTGGTAAACATGTTTATACTACATTAATCCTGAGGAAAACCAGACGGGCTTGCCCAGCCAAGAAACAAACAAACAAAAAAAAAACCCCTCTGCTTTCTTCACTGTACATTGATCACTTTGATGAATAAAGCAGTTTTATTTCTTTTAACGCATAGACTATATATCTTTTGTCTGTCACTTTTATATTCTCAGTATTTTATATTTGTCTAACACTATTTTCCAAGGCGCTTGAAGTGCTTCTTAGATATTATCTCATAAATGCTTTGTAGAATGATGAAGTCAGCACTTTATACAAGTATGTGAAAGACGCAAAGCCATCACTTGGGAAATGTTCACTTGCTACTGAGCTGCTTCCACGTCTGTCCTCCTCTTCCTCCTCCCTTTCTCTTCCTCTCACCTGATGCCGTATTTTTAGTTTTCTCCTATGCTTCGGCGCCTAAGATATAAAAACACCACACCCAACACCCTGCCGGTAAACCTGAAGATTCACAAAGAGGTGGGGGCCTTGCTTTCCTAAAATGCTCATTGATTTATGCTGACTGATCTACAGCCAGGGTTTCCAATTACAGGCCAGGCAGCCGCTGACATCATTCGATGGACGCTCACACCATGACTTCCCACGCTGGGCATCACCTTCAGCAGCTTAGAGACGAGGAGCTGAGCGTCTAAATGGTGTCCCCAAGTAATTCCGCGAGACCTTGGGTGGGTCATATGATCTTTTTTTTTTAATTAAGTCATTTAAATTCAAGTTAGTTCACATACAGTGTAGTATTGGTTTCAGGAGTAGAACCCAGTGATTCATTGCTTACATATGACACCCAGTGCTCATCACAAGTGTCCTCCTTAATGCCCCTCCCCCATCTAGCCCATCCCCCCACCCATCTCCCTTCCAGCAACTCTCAGCTTGTTCTCTATATTTAAGAGAGCTTACATCCTTATTTTTCCTTCCCTTCCCATATGTTCATCTGTTTTGTTTCTTAAATTCCACAGATGAGTGAAGCCATATGATATTTGCCTTTCTCTGATGTATTTCACTTAGCGTAATACTCTCTGGTTCCATCCGTGTTGTTACAAATGGTGAGGTTTCACTCTTTTTTGATCGCTGAGTAATATTCCATTGTAGATATAAACCACATCTTTATCCATTCATCAGTCGATGGATATTTGGGCTCTTTCCATAATATGGCTATTGTTGATAGTGCTGTTATAAACATCGGGGTGTCTTTCTAACACGAGATTCTTACCTGTAAAACAGAATTCATCACCCTGTTTTACCATTCTCAAAGAGCAGCTGGAAGAATCAGATGAATAATGCAAGCAAAAGTGCTTTGAAATCATCTATCACATCAATCTAACAAAATAAAATTGATGGTATTAAGAAATGTTCTACCACCATAGAAGAAATCAAAAGATTACAACAACAACAACAAGTTTATTTCTCCAAACAAAAAAAAATCTTAGGTTAGATTATGTCCTACTGTAGGAGAAAAAAAAAACATGGTTAAAAACAAAAACAAAAACACCATGATTTAGAGAAATAGATAGAAGACATTTTTTGTTGACACATTTTTTTAAAAATGTTTATTTATTTTGAGAGAGAGAGGGTGGGGCAGAAAGAGAGAGAGAGAGAGAGAGTGTGTCTTAAGCAGGCTCTGCTCTGTCAGCACAGAGCCCGATGCCCATGACCCTGGGATAATGACCTTAGCTGAAATCAAGAGTTAGACGCTCAACTGACAGAGCCACCCAGGTGCCCCCATAGGTATTTTTCATAAATAGAAACTATGTTCTTTAAAGACTTATTCTAAACCAGTTTTCTGGCACCCACCCCAGATGTTCCCAAAAACTGGGAGGCGTTGGGTTTCCTGCCAGCAGCCATGGATTAAAGTCGTGGGTTCCTCCTTTTGTGACTTGGAGAAAAATCACGCCATCCTTCAGGATCTGTTTCATTGAGCAGAAGTGAAAATACCTGCAATCCACGTTCCCAACCGTCACACGTGAAATCATACGTTGGCAACGTTTTGTAAATTAAAAACTACACCAGCCCTTGACAACACCCATCTCCATAAACTCAAAACAAGTTTTAAAGAGCATATCATGAGCTAATTCAGGTGCCGTTCCTAAGTTAAAAAAGAACTCGATCACCATGGAATGTCAGTCATAAGAAGAGAAATCGATGAGGCCACCAGAGCAGGTAAGAGTGAGGCGCCTTCACTTCACGCCTGGGGACTCTGGGATGGAGAAGGGGCTGGTTCAGGATCCTCCGCGCCCCTGCACAGGCTCCCTCTCAGCCACCTGCCCACTTCTTTTTTTCTTTTAAGTTTATTTGTTTTGAGAAAGACAGAGAGAGAGAGAGCACAAGCTGAGGAGGGGCAGAGAGAGGAGAGAGAGAACCTCAGCGCCGTCAGCACAGAGCCCTCTGCAGGACACAAACTCATGAACCGTGAGATCATGACCTGAGCTGAGATCAAAGTCGGGCGCTTAACGGACCCAGCCACCCAGATGCCCTGCCCACTTCTTGCCCACCAAGCAACTCACTCCTCTGCCTACCCCTCGTCTCCCTGACCCTCCTCCGGAGCAGGTGTAGCATCACCCAGGAGCTTCCAGTTGCCAAAGCCCTTTCACATTTGCAGCTCCCACCCCCTTTAAACTCCCCCTCAGATCCTGCCTGATTTCCTTCTCCTTTTCTCATCACACCTAGTTTGCTTATTTTTCAGAGCTCGTGTCCATCTGTCCAGCATCAAATGTTAGTGTCTATATATCCCTTCTCACGCTTAGCCCGAGCTTCCTCCATGCCAGGCACTGCCCTGAGGGCTTAGTGAATATTCACTCATTTAAACTCGTGACAACCTTGTGAAGTAGGTACACACTCAGCCAGGGAAACTGAGGCATGGGAAGGATAAGTAACTTGCTGTGCTGCCTCCTACTGTGCTAAGCTGATTCCGCTTACACGCCCCACAGCCGTCCTGACCCCTAACTTCTTCTCATGGGGTAGGTCTCATGGGGTCATGAGAGCATTCCCTGCCCTGGGCTCCGTAAGATCTGCAACCCAAACCTGTAGTGTAGACTCAACCCCTCTCCTGAGCTTTACCTTCCAACAGTGCACTGGATGTGGGAGTCTAGATACACCATGGGCCTCACGAATGTAACTACAACCCAAACTGAATTCATTATCCCCCACCCCCAACCCCAAACTTACCCAGCACCCAGTCTCCCTTTCTCTTTATTTCTTTGGGCCTATTTCCTCATCAGTATAATTCATGGGCTGAACCAAACGATCTCCACAAACATCCTTACTTTAACATTCTGATTCTCTATGCATCTGTCTGTTTTAAGAGCTCCTTTGTTCACTCAAGTGTATAAGCAATAGTTGAGCATAGTCTGTAGGCCAGACCCTCGGCAAGCCCTGGTTAGTAAGAGAAGATCCCTGCCCTTGAATGTGGACTGGAGAGAAGAAAATAAGTGAAGGCAGTCACATCATTCACCTCAGCAGGGCGGTCACTGTTGACCCAAGTGTCCAAACAGAGGCCAGGGGCTGGGGGTGTCACCATGGGGCCAGCGGCCAAACCCGAGGTCTGCCCGTCAGCGGATGCCTGCCTCTCCCTCACCGCTCACTCCATCATCCACTGAGCTCACTCAGTATCTTTACCTCCTAAACATCCATTTTATCTGCAGACTCTGTCAGTGCCTTCATGACGGCGCAACTCCTTGGATGCTAGTTGGCCGGTTTTCCTGCCTTGATAGTTTCTCCACTATTTACGGCATAATCTTTGCAAAACCCAAAATCTGACCATAGCACCGTCTTATCTGAAAGCCCCCGGGGGTACCTCTCTGTGGGTAGGAGGACTCGTGCACAGCAGGCGCCCTCCCCTCAGGCCCTGGAGCCACGAGGGCCCCTTCACTCTACATTCCAGGACAGCTCCACGCACTTGCACTTTTTTTTATGTTTATTTATTTCTTTTGAAAGCGAGAGAGAGAACAAGTTGGAGAGGGGCAGAGAGAGAGGAGGAGATAATCCCAAGCAGGCTCCGAACTGTCAACGCAGAGCCCGACACGAGGCTCGAACCCACAAACCATGAGATCATGACCTGAGCCGAAACCAAGAGTCGGATGCTTCACAGACTGAGCCACCCAGGCGCCCCTAGCTAGTGTCTGTCCTGAGAAAACTTCTCTGCCCTTACCTGCCTTGGAGTCATAAATTCCCTTTTCTCTGGTCGCTTCCATTCCTCATATGGATTTGTGTTCCTGCCTGTGACCTACGGCACTACAATTATTGCTTAATGTCTGTCTCCCAACTAGAGCAGAGTCTCTCTGGAGCGGGGACCGTGCTGGGTCATTCCTGATGCTTCAGGGACACCTGCATAGCAGCACACAGTGGGCCCGCAGTGAAGCCTTGCTGATCGGATGACCAAGGGGACCTGCTCGGGAAAGCCCCCAGAGGACAGACTGGGGTACGTGAGATCGTGTAGACAAGAGCCCAATACCTAACGTCGCAACGATGTGGTCAGTTTGTCTCCATCACTGGCCTGAGAAGGAAGGAAAGCCGAGAGCAGGTCCAGAACGTGTGTGAGAGCAGACAGGCCTCGATGCCCCGTGGGGGGCTCTTCTGTGCTTCATGTCTCAAGCTCGTCTCCGAGACTGAGGATGATCTGGTCACGTCAGACCCTTGCGACACACGTGCAGAGCAACGAGGACCCCCCTCCCCCACTAAGGGAAATGGAATTCTGTGAATGTGGGGAGGGCTTGGGCCACAGAATCCAGTAATCACTGCATGTAGAACAGGTGAATGAACGAAGAAACGTTTCGAAGCAGAGAGGTGGAGAGTAAAACCCGGAGACGGTTTCCGGGACAGAGGTTTAGAGAATAAAAAACGCTAAAATACCATGTTTGTGGCAATTATTTAGTTCAGCTTGTTCATTAGGTAGATAAGGCCCATAGTAAGGAGCCTCACTTATTTTTGGTGAGATGGGGAGCCACTGGAAAGCTTTGTAACAAGTGACTTTTGGAGTCTCCAGTCTGGTGACAAATCGTCCCCATTCGCCTCTGGCCACAAACTGCAGGAAAGGTAGGGATTCTCACATTTTAATATGGGGACCTGGTTAAATGCAAGTTTCGGGGGGCGCCTGGGTGGCTCAGTCGGTTGAGCGGCCGACTTCAGCTCAGGTCACGATCTCGCGGTCCGTGAGTTCGAGCCCCACGTCAGGCTCTGGGCTGACAGCTCGGAGCTTGGAGTCTGTTTCGGATTCTGTGTCTCCCTCTCTCTGACCCTCCCCCGTTCATGCTCTGTCTCTCTCTGTCTCAAAAATAAATAAACGTTAAAAAAAATTTAAAAAAAATAAAAAAAATAAATGCAAGTTTCGGGGCTACATGCACGGAGAAGATGTAGATGCCGCTGGTCCTCAGGTCACTCTAAGTAACAAGGGACCAGGACACCACCTCTTTCTTAGTATATTCTTTGCATGGCAATCTCGGAAGGCTCGAAAAACATTGGCTTATATTTGCCTGGCATATCTTACCCCATACTTCCATTTCCAATCTTTTTTTTTTAATGTTTATTTATTTTTTAGAGAGAGAGAGAGACAGAGACAGAACATGAGGGGGCGGGTGGCAGAGAGAAGGAGACACAGAATGGGAAGCAGGCTGCAGGCTCTGAGCGGTCAGCACAGAGCCCAACACGGGGCTCAAACCCACAGACGGTGAGATGATGACCTGAGCCAAAGTCGGATGCTTAACCAACTAAGCCACCCAGGCGCCCCTCCACTTCCAATTTTAAAGGAAGAATAAGGAAATGAGGTTTAGTTGTTGAGCTGAGGACAGCTGGGATCCAAGGAAAGATGTCAAATGCGTGGACGATCAGGGTTAGTTTGGCAAAGCCAAGAGCAGGCACACTCACAAGTCTTGAGAGCTGTTGGGTAAGCATTCTCATCCAGGATCACCAAAAGGCGAGATCTTTATCATCAGAGTGGGGCTTTTAAATACCAGGCCACAAATGATGGAATCTTTTATTGTCATTCACCCAGATGCAAAGATTGACTTCGGTGTTCCCCTGCCTGCTTCTCCAGAAGGTTCTAATACTTCCAGTCGGTAAATCATCAAATACTATTGTATACCCACTATGCAGGCACGTGTGACACAGCAGTGGACAAAGGAGAGACGCTGCCCTCAGTAGAACAGTTCACACACACACACACACACCTGGATTACATACCATCTATGCAGGTGATGAACCTGCTGGGGCAGCCCGGGGTGACAGGAGGGTTTGAGAAATGGGTAGGGTCTCCAAAATCTTTTGCCTCCGACTGTCGCTGAGGTTACTTCCTAACTTGAAGCCAAATCAGAAAGTGGAAAGCTTTAAAAAGCTTCCTCTGGAGCTTTTTAAATTCAGCACTATTATTAAACTTAATCCAGCCTTTTTTTGTAAATATAGAATGATTGCTTGCAACATGTAAAAAATATTTATGAGTATTTTATTCAATCTCTTTTGTTCTGTTTTGTTTCAGAGGCTGTTCCAGAGTTTATAAAATATATTTTAACTTCCTGCCCTCTCAAATAATATTTGTGGTACATATATAACCCCGTGTACTCTATTGTCCCCCCTCTGTCCTTTTTTCTTTGCGTCATACATTTTACTTCTACGTATATTTTAATTCTCACACTACGTTGCTATTTATTTTGCCTTCAACCTTGTATTATCTTTTAATTTTTTTAACTATTTATTTTGAGAAAAAGAGAGAGAGAGCACAAGCACGGGAGGGGCAGAGAGAGAGAGGGAGAGAGAGAGAACACCCAGCAGACCCCATACTGTCAGCACAGAACCTGATGCAGGGCTTGAATTCATGAACTGGGAGATCATGACCTGAGCCAAAATTAAGAGTTAGACACATAACCAACTGAGCCCCCCAGGTGCCCCAACAATGTATTATCTTTTAGAGGTATAATTTAATTACAAAAATGCCTTTTATATTTATCTCTATATTTATCATTTCTGGTGCTTTTCACCTCTCAGTAGGAGAAATATCAAAGAATTTGTGGCCATTTATCTAAAACCAACACACGCATAAAAAAAGGGGCTGCTAAATCAGAGTGACAAGCAGGGAATTTGAAGTTAAATAATTAAGGGTTTCCATTCCGGTTCTACCATTTACTGGACAATTAATCTCCTTTGAGCCTGTTTCCGTGTCTATGAAATGAAAATATGCTTTTTGTGAGGATTAAATGAGATTATGTTTTCAAAGCGCTTATTCACAATGCTTGGCACATAGTTAATGCTCAGTAAATGATAGCTCTCCCCAACCGAAACTAAATCAAAACATTAATACTTGGGGCCCCTGGGTGGCACAGGCAGTTAAGCGTCCGACTTCGGCTCAGGTTATGATCTTGTGGTTCTTGCGGTTCAGCCCCATGTCAGATTCTGTGCTGACAGCTCAGAGCCTGGAGCCTGCTTCAGATTCTGTGTCTCCCTCTCTCCCTGTCCCACCCTTTCTCTCAAAACTAAATAAACATTTAAAAAAATTTTATTGAAAAAAACACAATACAAAATACTGTAATAATCCATGCTACAGAAATATCTTACATAGTACAGTTTTGAAGTCAGTTTTTAAGAAAAGTAAGAAACTTTTGGAAGTACCTTTTCAAAAACCAGCAAAAAATACTAGAAGGAGGCAAAAAAAAAAAAAAGGGTGCTTTATATATTAAGGCAGGAGACAAGAAGACTAAAGAAAAGTTTGCCCAAAGTTCTGGGCAAAGAGCTCCCTCTCTAACCTAATGTACATCTCAGGGACATGGCTTTCCTTGTGAGGGGTCTCAGGGTCTTGTGTAACACTCTTTCAAATATCACAGCTTGGAATGTTGCCCTGTTTCTAAAGCAGACCAGAATCTCACACATTCAAACTCTTCACAGACATGCCTTTTATTTTATTTATTTTTTTAATGTTTTATTTATTTTTGACAGAGAGAGAGATAGAGCATGAGTGGGGGAGGGGCAGAGAGAGAGGGAGACACAGAATCCGAAGCAGGCTCCAGGCTCTGAGCTGTCAGCACAGAGCCCGACGCAGGGCTCAAACTCACGGACCGCAAGATCATGACCTGAGCCGAAGTCAGATGCTCAACGACTGAGCCACCCAGGTGCCTCAGAAATGCCTTTTAAAGTATTAAATGTGTTCAGAATGGGGGAAAAAATCTAAGTTCAAATAAAGCAAAATGGCACATGTTAAATGGGGATAACAGACAGTCTATGTTAGACCTTAAGTATAAGTTTATGTTTAGCATAAGAAAGAATTTGAAATCACTACCACCACCCACCCCCAAAACACACACAAAAACCACCTGTCTTAAATAGGTAGGAGGCATGCTTTAGTGGAAGAAATATGGTCTGCGGACCTTTCAGCGTGCATCAAATTTTGGCGAATGTGCAAAATTAATTTTTGTCAAACTAAGAACCTATATCTTTGGGGCCATGAAGATCAGATAGACATGGAGAATTTTCATGCACTTAGAAATGAAAAGCACAGTGCAACAGGGAGTCAGCACCCAAGAAACATGGTCACACGTCCCGTGGAACATGCAGTTTCAGTTAGGCAGTAACATTCTGCTGCGACAGCATTGCACTGTCGATGGACAGCCAAGTGACACGTGCCTCCTTAGAAGGCCACTGTGACACTCCAGCCATGGCTTTTGCCTCGATTTATTAAGTCCTCTCATCTTTTCCAGTATCATTTTAGAAATTCTAGTCCTCAAATGTGCCACGAACACCTGAAGGTTGGAAACCACTGGCAAAGATTTTGCCTCCTGACAGTCTTAGGTTTCTAATGATGTTTCTGCCACATATCAATTATGCCCAATTATTATATGCCTAGAGGACTTTGGGTGTATTATTTAATTTTTCCTCATCTGTAAAGTGGGGATAAAAATACCTACTTCCAGAACTCTTGTGAGGTCTAAATGAGATACCAAATGTGGGGAAATTGCCTACCATTCAAAGTATCTGAGATATGGCAGGTGATATAAATCTGTAAACAACTTGATAGCTTCATAAAAATATTGATTTTTGATTTCTCCCCAGGACAATCTGCTTTAGTAAATATAAAGTGAAGCCCAGAAAGATGCTCAGTATTTATTTAAGTTCCTTAGTGATTCTGATGCTCAACTAGGTATGAAAACCATCGAAATAGGTAACATTCTAAATAATAAAAAACAAATTTGTAGTTTATGTTCTGCTTTTGAAAATATCTTTAAGTGTAGCTTTTTATCTAAACCATACCATAATTCTGTGAGGCTCGTTTCATATATTATCATTCCTACTTTATACTTTAAAAAACAAAGAGGCATTGCTCAGACTCACACAGATAATAGCAGCAAATAGAGAGATGAACAATTCTTCTGAAAAGTTCAGTGCTTTTCCTGCATACAGAGTTTCCAGCTGCTTCGTTGTGGGTCTTTGCTTTTCGCTGGAACATTTAATAGATGGATTTAGCAGTCTTTAAGGTACAATGCATCATATGACTATCAATTGTCTATAAATTATAACTTTACAGTCAAAATGTGTCTATATACGTGTGTGTGTGTGTGTGTGTGTGTGTGTGTGTGTAAATTAATTACTTAAGATATAAGAAGAAGTTTAGCTGCCAGTTTTACCTTTCTGCTTGCACTTCAGAAAGTCACAAAGCAGGGGCGCCTGGGTAGCTCAGTCAGTTGAGCGACTGACTTCAGCTCAGGTCATGATCTCAAGGTTTGTGAGTTCAAGCCCCACAGCGGGCTCTGTGCTGACAGCTTGGAGCCTGCTGCTTCGGATTCTGTGTCTCCCTCTCTCTCTGCTTCTCCCACACTCATGTGCTGTCTCTCTCTGTCTCAGAAATAAATATTAAAAAAAAAAATTTTTAAAAAGAAAAGAAAGTCACAAAGCAATTGAAGATGTTGATTTTAGGAACTTTACCTTCCCTGATTTGACAAAATCTTGAAACCTCTAGTTCAGAGACTTTTTACCTTGTCTGTTCCTAATTAATTATAGTAATCACATTGCCCATTAAATAGACTCGCTGATTTTAATTAACTGAAGAAATACTGGCAATGATTTTAAAGGACTAATAAGATTTACCACAAAGTTATTAAGATGTGTTATAATGTCACAATTCATTACCGTGAAATAGAAGGCAAAATTTTATTAGAGAACTTTATTGTATTATATAAGCTTCCAATCTATTTTTCATCAGTTATAAAGCAAAACTAAGTCAGCACCTGAGAACATGACTGTAGGAATCTCAGGTAGGTTCAGTTCTTAGAACCCCTCCCATAATTAGATGTGCTTGCTATAAGGCAATTCAGAAGTTGTGGGTTTTTTTAATTTTTTTTAATGTTCATTTATTTTTTGAGAGAGAGAGAGAGTGAGCACAAGCAGGGGAGAGACAGAGAGAGAGGGAAACACAGCATCTGAAGCAAGTTCCAGGCTCCGAGCTGTCAGCACAGAGCCTGACGGTGGCTCGAACTCACAAACAGCAAGATCATGACCTGAGCCGAAGTCTGATGCTCAACTGACTGAGCCACCCAGGTGCCCCAGAAGTTATATTTCTGACTAAGGACACGAGCCAAACGAAATGCTTAGAACAAGACAGGTGGAGGATTTACGGACTTCAGCATTTCATTCATTGTGTGTCCTCAAACTTTTGGTTTCTAAACTCATTTGATAGAATTTCACTGTATGTCTGATACCAAGTGGGTCCCCACTCGGTTATGTTTGAGAACAACCCTAGGCAAACACTCTGCCTGCTTCTTTCTACCCACTCAAAGATTTCCTTCCCTTGCTTTCTGTTTTAGGTCTGTTAATACCCTTTTTATTTCTAGGGGTCCCTTAACCGCAGAGCATGATATGGGGCCTTCAAAAAAGTAAATTAGATCTTTTTTACTTGTTTTGAAATTGTTCATTCCGGGAAATGGCCGAGTAACAACAATAACAGAGGTGCAGGGATCTCATGGTCAAGATCCCAGATCCACAGCTCCTGAGTTCATTGGGAAGTTTAGTGGCCTCCCACTCCCTCAAGAGGGATTTTTTAATACTACTATTCTTAGATTTATATTTTTAGATGTTTAGACTTTTTAATACTAGTATACCATGACCAAGTAAGATTTAATGGGGAAATGCATATATGGTTCAATTGGGAAACCTAACTAATATAATCCATTACAGCAATAGATGAAATTAGAAATCTGTATAATTATCTTGGGTGCCTGGGTGGCTCAGTCAGTTAAGCATCTGACTTTGGCTCGGGTTATGATCTCATAGCTCGTGAGTTTGAGCCCCACGTCAGGCTCTGCACTGACAGCTTGGAGCCTGGAGCCTGCTTCGGATTCTATGTCTCCCTCTCTCTCTGCCCACCCCCCATTTGCGCTCTGTCTCTCTCTGTGTCTCAAAAATGAATAAAAGTTTAAAAAAATTTTTTTAAAGATTTCTTTCAACAAGAAGAATAAAAACATGTAAAAATGACATCCATCAAACTCAGTGAAGAAAAATACAAATGGACCAAAAATAAACGAACAGAGTTTAGACTCACTGATATTCAAAGAATGGCAGATTTCATTAAGAAAATGGAATATTTATGTAATTAACAAGGAGGAAGGAAAGGGTATCTTCAAACATTTTAAATTATAATGAAACCGCTTGAATCTTTATTAGAAACAATACATCAAAGATCTGAAAAACTTCTTCAAATGCCCTTTGACTCAGCCATTGCAGTTGTAGGAATTTACCTTAAAGAAATGTCAGAAATGAAAAAAAAAAAAAAAAAAAAAAGAAATGTCAGAAATGGGTACAAAATTATGTACGAGTTATGTTTTTGGTCAATGGCTCCCATTCCCTATTCTAAATTTGGTGATGATCCTCTATCAAATGAAATGCGTTTGTATTCGGGGCACCTGGGTGGCTCAGTAAGTTTAATGAGACTCTTGATTTCTGCTCAGGTCATTATCCCAAGATGGTGGGATCAAGCCTGCATTGAGCTCCATGCTGAGTGTGGACTCTGCTTGATATTCTCTCTCTCTCTCTCTCTCTCTCTCTCTCTCTCTGCCCCTCTTCTCTGCCCGCATTCTTTCTCTCTCTAAAACAAAAACTAGGTCCATTGTATATATAAACCACATCAAATGTTCATCAGTTGATGGACATTTGGGCTCTTTCCACAACGTGGCTATTGGAATGAGCACTGGGTGTTATAGGTAAACAATAAATCCTGGGAACTACTCCTGAAACCAAGAGCACACTGTATACACTGTATATTAGCTAACTTGACCATAAATTATATTTAGGAAAAAAGTTAAAAATAAAAATAAATCGATAAAAATTAATTAATTAATTAAAAAGAAGAAATATGTTTAAATTAATTGTCTATCATCCCAGGAGATGAAATGTTTCCCCATGTTTGCTGAGTTTCACTATAGATCAATTTCCAAACTGTCTACTGTCTAAATGAACTTGCTTCCAAACTCCTTCTTACCTTTGATTTAATCAGACTTTGTGAAACCAACACAATGACTATGTTTAGAAAAATTTGACATCATGACAGTTTCTTACCCGAATCCCAACTTTAGAATCCAGGTGGAAGGGGGAGAGACAAGAGGAGGAGTTTTTGCAAATTAGCTATCACATAAAACTCACCTTGACGGGCTCCTCAGTATAGAAAAGAGCAAAGAAGAAGCCAGTAGTCTTCATAGGAGACAAGGATTCAGAGCCCATTTCTTCACCCTGGCACCAGGAAACTTCAAGAGCAAATCTGCTGTTATTTTCCTTCTTGTGGCAGGTTAGTTTTATGACCTTTATTTCCTCAAAGAAATTGGGGCTTAATGAGATTGTAAATGTTTTATTTTGTGCCATATAAGTGCATGATTAGAAAAATATCCTTGTGTTCTATATGTGCAATTAAAAAAAATGGCTAATTGGAATATTCACAAGGGAAGGAAAAATGGACTAAGAATTTATCCAAAGAGCAACTCATTACCATTTCCAGTGAGGAAGAAGACAGGTTGAGGTCAGTGTTGGCTATACGTATGGAGAGAGATTTTGCCAACTGAGATTTAATTTGAGTTTGTTTCAGATGAGGGGATAAATAGAGGTGACTGGGCACTGGAGGTCAAGGGGAGCTGCTGAAGAAACAACAGCATATAAATGATCAAGGAGACACCTACAACACACTAAACACAGATTGCACGTGCTAAATAGCCTTTTATTTCAGCAGCCAAGGAAATCAACTACCCTGGAGAAAAGTGACCGGATAATTTTGATATTTGAAAGGTGATTTTTCTTTTTTTTTTTTTTAATTTTTTTTTTTAACGTTTATTTATTTTTGAGACAGAGAGAGACAGAGCATGAACGGGGGAGGGGCAGAGAGAGAGGGAGACACAGAATCGGAAGCAGGCTCCAGGCTCTGAGCCATCAGCCCAGAGCCTGACGCGGGGCTCGAACTCGCGGAGCGCGAGATCGTGACCTGAGCTGAAGTCGGACGCTTAACTGACTGAGCCACCCAGGCGCCCCGAAAGGTGATTTTTCAAACAAATGTATATGTCCCAATGAAACATGATAGCCTTGGCATTAAACACATGGACACTGAGTATTTGGGTTCACTTTTCAAATTACTAAATGCAACATTCATTGTCTATGTATTTCTGTTGGTAGCAATTTCTTTGTTAATATAGACTCCTTCGGCTACTTTGTGATCTAGGGTGTTGGCTGATATTACAATCCTGCAAAGTGCGTGGAAAACCTATGCATTAACTGGTGTACTCAGGGGGGATTATTTAAGGACTAGCTGCTGTCACTGGGTAAACTCATTTCTTGTAGCCTCTGGATACATTTTCAAGTAGTAGCAGCACATCAAATGGTACAGGGTTATGTTAATAAGCCTTAATTTAAAAGATTTACCAACGAACTCCAGATTAAAAAACAGTCTCATATTTTAATAGCAGCTCGAATCCACTGTAATAGAAACTTATTAAAATGCAGTACAGAATTCCTGGGGCACCTGGGTGGCTCAGTCGGTTAAGTGTCCGACTTTGGCTCAGGTCATGATCTCACAGTTCGCGGTTCAAGCCCCACATCGGGCTCTGTGCTGACAGCTCAGAGTCTGGAGCCTGCTTCAGATTCTGTGTCTCCCTCTCTGTCTGCCCCTCCTCCACTTTCTCTCTCTCTCTCTCGAAAATAAACATTTTTTAAAAACTTTTTTAAAATGCAGTACAGAATTCCTTTCAGTTTTTCTTCCAGAGAGAAATTCAGCTAAAGAGCAAACATACGGGGAGAAAATCACCAGAGAGTTAAGGAGACCTCTCCTAAGGAAACTGTATCTCAGGGGTACCTGGGTGGCTCAGTTGGTTCAGCATCTGACTCTAGTTTCGCCTCAGGTCACGATCTTGCAGTTCAACCCCCGCGTCAGACTCTGCGCTGACATTGTGGAGCCTGCTTGGGATTCAATCTCTCTCTCTCTTTCTCTGCCCCTTCCCTGCTTGCTCGCAATTTCTCTCTCTTTCTTTCTCTCAGAATAAATAAACAAACTTTTTTTAAAAAAGTTTTAAAAAACTATTTCAGAAAGGAAGGGGGGAGGAAGGAAGGAAGGAAGGAAGGAAGGAAGGAAGGAAGGAAGGAAGGAAAAGAGAAAGGAAGAAAGACAGGAAGAGGGATGGAGGGAAGGAAAGGAAGGGAAGTAGGAAGGAAGGAAGAAAATTCCATCTCCTCATGTTTCAACTGAGTAGCAGAGGACAGAGCAAGCTCATAGAGCAGACAGGGTGAGGAGAGTGGTGTCCTCAGAGTCACTTACAGATAAGTGGCATCTCTGCATACCTGTTGATATTGTCCGTATATTTTCTTTGCTCCATCCGTTGAAAAGTGCACTGCCTGATCTGATCCCTGACCCTGATCCTGACCCTGACACTGACGCCTAATACTTCATCTCCAACCTCATTGTACCCTCTACCCTTCTGGCACCCACTCACAAAGCTTCGCTTGATTTTCTTCAAAAATGTCCAGCATGTTTCTGCCTCAGACTCTCTGCTTGGAATTCTCTTTCAGATGCCTACAGGTGGGTTTGGTCCCCCACTCCCTGCTTCAGTGTCATCAGGGAGCCCTTCCCTGACCGTGTTATAGAAAACAATAGCCTGCCTCCTGTATTCCCCACAGCCCCTACCCTGCTTCATTTTTCTCCATAGTGTGTATCATCATCCAGCTTACTATTTATTTACTCCCTTGTTTATTCTCTACATCATTGGAATGTTCTCAAGGAACTATGTTAGATCTGTTCACTGCTGTATCTGCCCAACTGAAGTCATATCTGCAACAGAGTAGATACCAGTAAATGTTTAGTGAATGAGCAAATGGCAGAACATTAATCTTCAGGATGAAGGCAGTTGGACTACTTTTGTGAAGAACGTTTACATGTATGTAGCTTGCACTCTGTCCCAAGAACAGTGAGATGAGCAATACTTACTTGATGAAATGCTCTGTTGGAGTTTTCTTTTTCCTACCCACTTCAAACCCTATCACAGGGCAAAAGTGGCCATTTTCTGGCTTAAATCAAAAGTAAACTGCAAAAGTCACCAACATGAGTGTTTCGGCAAGCAGATCGTAGTAGCAGAAGGAGTTAAAAGTCAGTTTGTGCAAAATCTGTATATGGAGGTGTGTGTGTGTGTTTGTGTGTGTGTAACTTTAGGAATCAATTTTTTTTTTCTTTGAGAGAGAGAGAGAGAGAGAGTGCGCATGCGCGCACACGATCAAGGGAGAGGCAGAGGGACAGCAAGAGAGAGAATCTTCAGCCCACGAGGGCCTCCATCTTTGACCTGGCCTGAGCTGAAATCAAGAGTTGGACGCTTAACCGACTGAGGCACCCAGGGTCCCCCAAACCTATTTTTTTAAGCAATCTACTTTTGTACTTGAAAATGAGAAAGTCTTGTGTGAGGTAGGGTTTTCTATCGCTCAGAGAACCTTTGAATTGGATAGCAGCTTTGAGTAGGACATTACTTAAGTGCATTAGCTAGCAATTTTAGAAAGAAAAAAAAAACCTAATGATGTTGAACTGTAGAAAAAAATTCCATGACAAGAAAAATCTGATTTTCTACTAATAAATTTCCTGATAGAGGGAACAATGCCAGGAAAGAGAATTGCGGTGATTGGTGCTGGGGTCAGTGGATTAGGGGCCATTAAGATCTGTCTGGAGGAGGGATTGGAGCCCACCTGCTTTGAAGGAACCAATGACATTGGAGGACTGTGGAGATACCAGGTAAGTTTGAATAGACTATGTCACCGCATGTGTGATGACATCTTTTCCATATCTGGAAGTAGGAATGCAAAGATATCAGCAGTAACTTATCCTCAACTACCAGCGTAATAATTATTATTTTTATTAGTGCCTACACCTGTGCGTCGAATCCCAATCTTTCCTTCCCCCAAGGATGATGCTCCAACAGTCCTTCCTCCTTACAGAGTCTAACTCCCTGAAGTTCCAGCAGCATTACCTAGTGGGCACACAAGCCCTCCCAGAAAACTGCTCTCACGGCTGTTACCAATCAAAGCTGTCAAATCAGATGGACTTCCTGTGCTGAGTTTTCTTGCTTTCTCAAGGGGATCTAAAAGTGTCAAAAACCAACTCAGTTTAAAAACCGCTTGTCCCTGGCTTCCGTGATTTCACTCTCTTTTCTCTCTCCTTTTCCAACGCGATAGTTTTCCGCTTGGCCTCTCAACGTGGCTGATTGTGGTTCTATTCTCGATCCTCTGGTCTTCTACCTTTTGCAAGTCCCTTGGGATTCTTCCTTATCACCCTACCTTGGCTTCCAGCTGCCACATACATGCTAATGCTTGATCTATCTGTAGATTTTGATCTTCATCCTAATAATATATATGTGCTAGTAAGGGCAGCTAACACTAACTGTCCCACAGACAAACTCTGAAATCTCCAGGACTTAGCACAATAACGGCTTCTGTCCCGCATCATAGTCTGATGTGACTAAGCGGTTCTTTTCCAACTTAGAGTTATGCCCCTTGACCATGCGACCTCCAAGATTGCCATGTGGGGATAAAAGAAAGGTAATCTCTGGGATGTCTCACCCACACCTAGTTGGCTTTTTAGGTCTATCCTTTTTTTTTTTTTTTTTTTTGGAAGAACAATTCCCTGCATTACATTCCCAGTTTCAAGTATTGGGAGTAGTTTCCATGTTCCTTTTTCTTTTTTTTTTTTTTAAGTTTATTTGTTTATTTTGAGAGAGACAGACAGAGTGAGCAGGGGAGGGGCAAAGAGAGAGAGAGAGAGAAAGAGAATCCCAAGCAGGCTCCGTGTGTCAGCACAAAGCCTGACGCGGGGCTCAAACTCAGGAGCCCTGAGATCATGACCTGAGCCGAAACCAACAGTAGGATGCTTAACTGACTGAGCCATCCAGGTGCCCCATTTTCCATGTTACTGGTTGGACCTTAACCAATACAGGCCTGTCTCTAGGAAAGCTTCTCCAGCCTCCACGCCCGATGTCTACAGCACCCTGTGCACACAGGCTATTAGTCATATCGCACTATATGCACCTGTTGAGGTGTGTAAGGTTTTTAAGCATTTTTTGTGCACGATTTGGTCTTCACAATAACTCCGTGAGAGAGGCAAGCACTTATCTGCAAGCGAAGAAATAGATTCAGAGAAATGATTTGATGTCAGGTTCCCTATCCAAGCCAGACAATGATATATCTCCAGGACCACATCAGAATGCCACAAAATACCACATCATGTCATCTGATTTCATCTGATACCCATCTTTTAAGCTTTCACTCATAAAAAATGCTGCTTATATTTGCAGAAGCTATCCTTCTCAGAAGGGATATTTTTATATATGAGTGTTCACTACAATGGCATTTATTAAACAATACTCTTCATTTTGAGGGAGAAAACACATATTTTGATCTGTTCTTAAAGTTGATGTGATTTAGCAGGAATTAGATTCCATATTTTCTGGATTCAAGTTTAGAATATTCATAGTACATGTATTACTGATTCTTTATTTCACCAATAATATACAAAAGATGAAAAAAATAACCTCCTCCCCAATTGTGTTTTCTGCGTACATATATTAAAATGACTATATTTTAAGATTATAATAAATTCTTCCCAGGAGAAAACAACATATTTTAAGTGGTGGTGTATTTCTTTTCTTAGCCTTAAATCACTTAAGTGTCTGGCCTTAGTTTCAAAAAAAATCAGGAATGGTTGCTAACACGCATAACAGATATTATGTGCTGTATGGACTCCTGAAAAATTAGCATGATAATGTGCTTCACAAGATTGAATTAGGTAATGTATATAAAAAACTCTTTAGGGGTGCCTGGGTGGCTCGGTTGGTTGGGTGTCCAACTTCGGGCCAGGTCATGATCTCACAGTTTGTGAGTTCGAGCCTTGCGTTAGGTGCCGACAGTTAGGACCCTGGACCCTGCTTCAAATTCTGTGTCTCCTCTCTCTCTCTTCCCCTCCCCAGCTTGTGCTCTGTCTGTCTGTCTGTCTCTCAAAAATGGATGAACATTAAAAAAAGTTTTTTTAACTCTTTATAAACCGTAACATATTGTAAATTGCTAAAATACAATATACCTATCTGTATGCATATAGATAAGTAGATAATAGAGATTCTGAAAGATTGAGAAACTGAGACCAAAAACATATATATCACAACATTTAAAGTGATCATCAAGTTGGCGAGGATGTGAAGAAAGGAGAACCTTCTTACATTGTTGGTGGGATGTAAACTGGTGCAGCCACTCTAGAAAACAGTATGGAGGTTCCTTAAAAAGTTAAAAATAGAATCACCCTATGATCCAGCAATTACACTACTAAGTATTCACCCAAAGGATACAAAAATTCAGATTCAAAGGAGTACACACATCCCGATGTTTATAGCAGCATTATCAACAATTGCCAAACTATGCAAAGAGTCCAAATGTCCATCAACTAATGAATGGATAAAGATGTAACATGTACACACACACACACACACACACACACACACACACACTGGAATATTACTCAGCCATCAAAAGGAATGAAACCTTGCCATTTGCAACAATGTGGATGGAACTGGAGGGTATTCTGCTAAGTGAAATAAGTCAATCAGAAAGACAAATAGCACATGATTCCACTCATATGTGGAATTTAAGAAACAAAACAAATTAATATATGGAAAGGGGGAAAAAAGAGACAGGGAGACAAACCCTAAGAGATTCTTTTTTAAAAAAAAATTTTTTTTAATGTTTTTTATTTATTTTTGGGACAGAGAGAGACAGAGCATGAACGGGGGAGGGGCAGAGAGAGAGGGAGACACAGAATCCGAAACAGGCTCTAGGCTCCAAGCCATCAGCCCAGAGCCTGACGCGGGGCTCGAACTCACAGACCGCGAGATAGTGACCTGGCTAAAGTCGGACGCTTAACCGACTGCGCCACCCAGGTGCCCCAAACCCTAAGAGATTCTTAATGATAGAGAACAAACTGAGGGTTGGTGGAGGGAAGGAGGTGGGGGGAACAGGCTAAATGGGGGATGGGCATTAAGGAGGGCACTTGTGATGAGCACTGGGTGTTGTATATAAGTGATAAATCACTATATTCTAAATTCTACTCATGAAACCAATATTACACTATATGTTAACTACCTAGAATTTAAATAAAAATTTGGAAAAAAAGAAAAAGAAAATGATCATCAAGAATGATATTCGTCTTGGGGCGCCTGGGTGGCGCAGTCGGTTAAGCGTCCGACTTCAGCCAGGTCACGATCTCGCGGTCCGTGAGTTCGAGCCCCACGTCAGGCTCTGGGCTGATGGCTCAGAGCCTGGAGCCTGTTTCGGATTCTGTGTCTCCCTCTCTCTCTGCCCCTCCCCCATTCATGCTCTGTCTCTCTCTGTCCCAAAAATAAATAAAAAACGTTGAAAAAAAATTAAAAAAAAAAAAAGAATGATATTCGTCTCTGATTTTCTATAAAATTGTAATAAACATTTGATGCTTTTGGAATTAGAAAAAAATCATCAATTAAAAAAAGGAGGGAAAAAAGAAAGCCAAATGTACTAACACTCTGTATTCTTTTCTGTCACTACAAACAGCATGGACTTCTTGGATATCCTCTGGCCAGGACTCTGACCCCTCTGAGCTCAGTGGGCAGAGAGGCAGCCCCAACTTCCTCTGATGACTTTCACTCTCTGGTATTCTACATACAGTTTTCTTTTCAGGTTGCTTCCATCTTTTCATACTCTCCTCTTTGTTCCTCAACAAAATTATCTGTTGTTTTAAACTAAGACAAGGTAACTTATCTCTTCGTGAAGGTACTGGAAAAGCAACTTTACTTTCTTTGAAGGAATTCATCCCAGGAGCCTCATAATTTGACAAATGAAGGATTGATTTTTTTTTTTTAATGTTACTCTTGTATTCTAAAAGATGGGAAGTATCTTCTTTTTCCTGGCAGGAGGAGACTACGAGTGGCAGGGCAAGTATCTACAAATCTGCCACCAGCAACACTTTGAAGGAGATGACAACCTACCGCGATTACCCTTCCCCCGATCATTTCCTCAACTACTTGCACAATTCCAGAATCATGGAGTACCTCAGGATGTATGCACAACACTTTGACCTAACGAAGCACATCCGGTTTCTGGTAAATGGAGCCGGGAACACTCAGCATATGCAGAACCTTCTTGGTAGAGTCCAGAACCAGGCTAAGTGAGGGGCAGCAAGGCACAGGCATTCAATCTTGGAGGGGAGCCCTGTGTGCCTCTCTGGTGGAGTCAGCAGGACCTTCCATCCTTACTTCCTTCTGGAAAAGGTACGATGGGTTGGCTGAAAACGCCAGATGGTGCACCTGGTGTTGGCTCACCGTCAACTACATTCAGGGCCACAGCTGGGGACGTGCTGGCTTACGTCTCTACTTAAAAAGGTCTTGGTAGGAAAATCAGCTATAAAGAAACTCTTTCAGAAAACCCCGAGGGAGAGTAGCTATAACCAACCTTACTCAATGAGGCCAAAAGTTCTGGGACAGGAGGCAGCCAGGAAGAGAGGCCACATGTCCAAATTTGTCTCATTCCCAGTCAAAGGTGGACAGCGTGAGGAAGCGCTCCGATTTCTCTTGCACGGACGTCCTGATCGAGACCACAGGGAAGCAGGAATCCTATGTCTTTGATGGGATTATGGTGTGTGGTGGTCTTTACACCGGTCCCATCTTGCCACTCCAGAACTTTCCAGGTATGTCATGTGGAGCGTTAAGGCACTGGTGCTATGAGGTTTTATCATTGTTGCTGTTGTTATTCTCGAAGAAAGTTCGTCACTCAGAAAGTCACCCTATTTTCAAAAGAAACATTATTTTTTTCTGATTATAAAGTAATGCATGCTCTTATGGGGTCCATTCAAATAATACATAATATTATAAAATCAAAAATTGAAATTACTAATACCTATTGCCACAAGTTCTGGGTTATTTTCAGAGAAAAGCGTTACATTTTTCCACAACTAACAAGCAAAATGTGGGAATTGTTGTGTGTTGGCAATAGTTTGGAGTCAATATGGGGCTCCTGACTGGCTCATTTGGAAAAGCGTGTGACTCTTGATATTGGGGTCATGAGTTTGAGCCCCACGTTGGGTGTAGAGATTACTTAAATGAATAAAAAACTGAAAAACATAGTTTGGAATAAATAGTAGGATCAAAGCTACAGAAAATATATTAAGATTTAGCTTTTATATATATATATATATATATATATATATATATATATATATAATTTATTGTCAAGTTAGCTAACATACGGTGTATACAGCGTGCTCTTGGTTTTGGGGGTAGATTCCAGTGACTCATTGCTTACATACAACACCCCGAAGGTGTATGTAGGTACATAGCATGATGAATATAAATAGCCATGTACACATGTTAGAAGTTGCTGCAATGCTATTGTTTACTATCTGGAAGCTTAAGCACCTCGCATATAAGGAATGCTGCAGGAATGGTTTACCTACACAGTGCCTCCCTGTTTATCCCTAGGAGCAGGATGCATGCTCAATCTTCTCAAACAGAGCTGAACCTGAGACTCCTTTGGGGATCTTAGAAGATTCTAGATGCCCCCCACTTTCACTGCTGTGTGTGTCTGTTTCCCAGTGTCTGAGAAGACAAGGAAGGTTTAAATGGGTCGAGAGAAATCTCTTGGTTAGTTGATTCGAAATTTAAATATTCCTGTATTCATCATTCAACAGTCATTCAAGAAATACCTGTTGGGCACCAAGAGTCCAGAGGCTCAGCAGAGAACGAAACAAGCAAAACCCCTGCCCGCAAGGAGCATGCGGACGGCAGATGGACACAGACAAAAATGGGATAAATATGGGGAGGTGGTAACTGTGGGAAAGGGGAGGAGTTTGGGGATGAGGGTGCGATGCAAGGTTAGATGAAGTGGCCAGGGAAGGTTTCCGTGAGAAAGGGACATTTGAGCAAACGCCCAGAGGAGTTGAGGAAGTGATGCAGATATCTGGAGAAGGCGCCCCGTGCAGGAAGAACATCAGGTGCAAAGGCCGTGATGGGGGAGTGTGCCTCCCAGGTCCAGTGTGGTGGGAGGAGCGGATGGGGTAGGCAGAAGATGACGTGGGAGAGTGAACGGGGGCCATTGTTTGCACTCTGGCCTTGAGCGAGGTAAGAGCTGTTAGGAGGTGTTGAGCCCAGTAGAGGCGTGCTCTCATCTCTTTAGCTGCTGTGCTCAGAAGAGTCGGGGAAGGAGGTAGTACAGATGGAAGCGGGGGGAGCAGGGAGGAGGCTCTTGCGCTAATTCAGGGGAGACATGATGGTAGTTTGGACCAGGTGGGTGGCAGTGGAGACATAAAGAAGTGCTTGGGTCTTGAATAGAGTTTGAACATAGAGATGATAGAATTTGCTGATGGGCCAGAACTGAGATGTAGCAGGGAGGTATCGACGGTACCTTGCACGTGATCTGTCCCAGCAATTGAGTTGCCACTTCTTGCGACAGGGGACGATGCAGGAGACGCTGATTCTGCCTGCATGAGGGAGAAAGACGGAGGGGACCACGAAGCAACAAGGCTGAAGAGATGTTCCCTGAAAATAGGAGAACGTGGGCCGGGACTGAAGATACTTAAAGAAGAGTATTAAACTTATTTCTCAAGTACTTATTATTTAGGAACATTTTAACAGATCTGATACCTTTCCTATGAGCTGGGTGAAACCATACCCATCGCAAATGTCCCTAGTGGTTAAAAAAAAAAAAAAAAAGCTGACCTTCATGCCTACATTTGTTTGACCTCAAAACCCCCTCACAGTTTGGCCCACAGGGCAAGGGATTCATTTCAGAGTTGAAGAGAAATATTTTCTCCTGGGGAAGGGAGACAGAAAAAGGATGGATGAAAACACAGTAACTTTTAGGTGTTGGGAAACTCCCTGAAGATCTTTGCCATTCCATAAACGTGAGGGAAAAAAAAGTTATCTTCAGGAATGAGATGAATCGCAGTGGGCCCGAGGGGAGGGGAAATGACTGATGAGAAATTTTATGGACTACGCAACTCGGAAAGATGGAGTTTGGGAACAATTAGATCCATGCCAGGAGTTCGCTAGGTGAGGACTGAAGAACTTCCAAAGGAAAGCTGAGATCTTAGATCAGATTCTGTAGGGGAAAAGAAACAGGGCAAGGACTGACCCACAGTCAGGACTGACTAGGGCTGTCCAGTGTCACAAGAGGAGCAAACGAAGCCCATATGTGCAGACCCTAGTGTTGCTTAAAAAATGAAATACTGTCAGGGCACCTGGGTGGCTCAGTCAGTTGAGCGACCGACTTCGGCTCAGGTCATGATCTCGCAGTTTGTGAGATCGAGCCTCGCATCGGGCTCTGTGCTGACAGCTCAGAGCCTGGAGTTTGCGTTCAATTCTGTGTCTCCCTCTCTCTCTGCCCCTTCCCCGCTCATACTCTGTCTCTCTCTGTCTCTCAAAAATGAATAAACGTTAAAAAAAACTTTTTTAAATAAATAAATAAATGAAATGAAATACTGCGAAATCAACCAGCTTTTATGGCTTTGCCGTATGAGGTTTCTATTTAAGTCAGAGGAAATTTTTAGGCAAAAATATTAAGTTCCTACATTATTTTAGCTTCAGATCCTATAGGTGATGTTGGAGTGTTTGTCCCCAGTAGTAAAGCAGAGTGAGTAGTGCTGGTGGGAAGGGTGTGCTGGGCCTAGCCTGAGATGGAAACATCTAGACAAGGGTGAAGCTTGGGTTGGGAAAGCAAGACAGAAAGTGGGTCCAAAGCAGTAATGGTAAATAACAAGGATGAAGGAAAAGGAAGATGCATTACTTAAATAGGAGCCTAACTCACCATTGAAGGCTTGGCAAGGAATAGCTAAGTAAAACAGAGGCAGAAATTAGATGTCTGATTTGTTTAGAAACCTGATAATTTGTTTAAGCTTGGAATTTATGATCTAGAACAAAAATGTTTGAGGATTTATTCTGTCTGATGATGTTGGGCAGATACAATCTGCAGGCCAGCATCAGTAAAACAGCAAATGAGAGGTTTAAATAGGATGGACTTTGAATTAAATAATAAGCTTTAAAAAATAATATAGGGGCACCTGGGTGGCTCAGTTGGTTGAGTATCTGACTTGATTTTGGTTCAGGTCATGATCTCAAGATTCATGGGATCAAGCCCCTCATCAGGTTCTGTGCTTATAGCACAGAGCCTACTTGGGATTCTCTCTCTCCCTCTCTCTGCCCCTCCTCCTCCCTCTTTTCTTAAAATAAACAAACAAACAGGGGTGCCTGGGTGGCTTGGTCGGTTAACGTCCGGCTTCGGCTCAGGTCATGATCTCGTGGTCCGTGAGTTCGAGCCCCGCGTCGGGCTCTGTGCTGATTGCTCAGAGCCTGGAGCCTGTTTCAGATTCTGTGTCTCCCTCTCTCTCTGCCCCTCCCCTGTTCATGCTCTGTCTCTCTCTGTCTCAAAAATAAATAAACGTTAAAAAAAAAAAAATAAACAAACATACATACATACATACATACATAAAGACCAATGCTTGAGTAATTCTATTCTTGCCCACAGGA
Organism: Panthera tigris; assembly: GCF_018350195.1. Taxonomy (NCBI): domain Eukaryota; kingdom Metazoa; phylum Chordata; class Mammalia; order Carnivora; family Felidae; genus Panthera; species Panthera tigris. The sequence goes on along the minus strand of NC_056678.1, from coordinate 59,684,295 downwards.
ATCAACAGGTTCAAAGGTCAATATATCCACAGCTGTGAATACAGGAGCCCAGAGAAATTTCAGGGGAAGAAAATCATTCTGGTTGGCATTGGAAATTCTGGAGATGACTTGGCAATTGAGCTCAGTAATGTAGCTTCACAGGTTTGGTTCCTAAAATTCTCTTTCCTGAGATGCACCCTGCCCACTGCCCTCTGAGATGTTGGCATTGCATGAAGTGTGTGTGGTGCCTACCCACACGCTGCTTCAATCCTGATTGTTAATTACCTCTTCACACTCGTTTTCTTGGTAGCAATCTTGATAATACATTTAAAAAATGAGAATTGAATAAAAATCGATATTTCAAACTTTAGTGACCACCATATTATTTTCACCAGTGAGTGTCAGCTTCACTGGTACAGCCACGAGTTAAAAAAATGGACTATATCAAGGGCGCCTGGGCGGCTCAGTCGGTTGAGCGTCCGACTTGGGCTCAGGTCATGATCTCGCGGTCCATGAGTTCGAGCCCCGCGTCGGGCTCTGTGTTGACAGCTCAGAGCCTGGAGCCTGCTTCAAAGTCTGCATCTCCCTCTCTCTCCACCCTTCCTCTGCTCGCACTCTGTCTCTGTATCTCTCAAAAATAAATAAATGTTAAAAAAATGTATTTAAAAAAAATGAACTATATCAGAAAACCACTTTAAATCCCTTTGTTTTTCACTGATACGACACTTGATACATCTCCCAACTCTGATTCCTTCCATACCTAGATTTCTAGGGATACATAGTAACCAAGTACGTATTCCAAGTTCTATAATATCATAATTAGCAGATGGATGGGATCTTACATGTCAATCTGTTGACCTCTAGTCATCTTACATCATTGTGTTTGTCCAGGATCTGCAATGTAAGAGATGGCAGGCATCAAACACTGCTTTGGGGAAAACGCAAGAGGGATAGTGAGTGAGACCCAGAGGAAAGCTGAGGGAGATTTCTGGAACTATAAGCCATAAGCCAAATGTGTCTGTTTGCGTGAGTGTGTGTGATTATATCTGTCTGTCTATCTGTCTTTGAGGACAGAGGAACTCTTCAAGCTAACAAGGCAAGAGAGTTCTTATCCATCTCTCATGAGCCAAATGAGAGACATCTGAAAAACTGAGAAAGGAAAGTCTTACACTGTGAGGCATCTATATTTCATTTATCTACATTCTCTCCCAGGTGTATCTCAGCACAAGGCGGGGTGCGTGGATTTGGAACCGGGTCTGGGATAATGGAATGCCCATGGACACTGTTCTCTTCACTCGTTTTAAGACCATCATCAACAAATTTTACCCTACATTCTTAATCAACAGATGGGCAGAGAATAAATTAAACGCTCGATTTAACCATGACGTTTATGGCTTACTACCTAAACACAGGTATGTTCTAGGTTTTTTAAAAACTAATTTTGGGGCGCCTGGGTGGCTCAGTCAGTTGGGTGTCTGACTTCAGCTCAGGTCATGATCTCACCGTCCGTGGGTTCAAGCCCCACATCATGCTCTGTGCTGACAGCCTGGAGCCTGCTTCAGATTCTGTGTCTCCCTCTCTCTCTGCCCCTCCTCTGCTCAAGCTCTGTCTCTGTCTCTCTCAAAAAAAATAAATAAACATTAAAAAAAAAAAAAACTAATTTTGCCTCTGTCTTTTAACCCTGGTATAGTTAAGTATTTTCTTTCTTTCTTTTTTACATTGGCAAAATGCAATCCCTATCTCCTATCTGTTATGAGGTATAAATGTGCAAGCACAAAAAATTGATTGTGTACAGTGTGGATAAATTTAATAAATATTTCTGAGTTCCTACTATGGTCACGTATGTTTCTGGATACTGGGAGTAGAATAAGGACAAGGTCAGGTGGAATCTTAGCTCTTGCTGGACCTCCTTTCTGGTAGGGGAGAAACCAACCAGGGGATAATGCAATGACGTGGAGTCATATGTGCTATAACAAACAGTAAGAAGAGTTGGGGAGAGGAATCTTTTCTAGATGGGGTGGTTCTGGAATGCATATATGATGAGAGAGCATTTGAATGGGACCTGAAGGACGTGAGGAGGCAAGACCTGAAAGAATGTCTAAGATGAGAATATCATTCTGGGCAGAAGAAACACAAGTTCAAAGGCTGGATGGAATGAGCAAGGAACCAACCCAGTGTAGAGACTGTTGGGGGAGGGGAAGTGGTAAGAAATATATTCACAGATGTAAGCAGGAGCCAGATCACGGGGGGATTTTTAGGGTTAGGGCATGGTCATAGCTTTCGATTTCATTTTTGGTGAAATAGAAACCCATCAGGATATAATTCTACGTTTTCAAAGGATCCCTCAGGTTGCCGAGTGGAGGGGAAATTATAGGGAGGCTGGGGTAGCAGCAGGGAGACTACTAAGTATTAAATGATGTCAGTAAAGCTTATAAAAGTGGTATGTAGGTTCTCGAAATAAATGGAAATCAGAATATGATCTAATTTTCCTATTCTAGTATGAACACTTCCACCAATTGCTTTTAAAAAATCTCTCCCCCAAAAAATGGTTTCCAAGAAATTAGATGTCAATATTATCATTGGCATAAACTTATATACCATTGCAAAATCTTCTCTTTGTATATAATAAGTATTAAATAAATGCTATTGGCATTCTAATAAGTACAGGATATTTATTCAGTAAACAATTCAGAAAAAGTATTGACTTAAAGAAATTTTTTATAAAACAAAAATGCAAGTTTTTTTTTCTTTAGCTCAACCAAAAAATATTTGAAATATTTTTGAGCTCAACTCCTATCCCAAAAGACATATTAATTTTCCTGAATTTCAATTTTTATTCTTCAGACTTCTCATTCATCAAGCTACTTGTGGTGATGATCTACCCAATCACATAATATCTGGAAGAGTTCTGATAAAATCAGATGTTAGGGAGTTCACAGAGACGTCAGCCATCTTCGGAGATGGAACAGAAGAGGACCTTGATGTTGTTATTTTTGCCACAGGATATACTTTCTCTTTTCCCTTTTTGGAAAACAATGCAACAGTTCTGGACAGCCAGCACTCCATGTTTAAATTTGTCTTCCCCCCTCAACTAGAGAAACCAACACTAGCTTTCATTGGCATTCTCCAGCCAGTGGGAGCCACCATTCCCACATCGGAACTCCAGAGCTGATGGGCCATGCGTGTATTCAAGGGTATGCGCTGACCTTATGCATATTTGGAAAAGGTGACCACCCAAAGAGGTGATTTCAGAGGCATTGCAAAGGTCTTCTGCTGCAAAACATATGTGAAGTTAACCTTTACAGTGTCCGAAATTGTACCGCTTCGTATTTGTTATGTTAGCGTTTGATGGCTATTTAACCTCTAGGATTCCCATGAAAAATGGAGATTAAAAAAACTACCTTAAGCTACCATCAAGTGACAACTTATTGGCAAATAATTCTTCAGAACACGTTAGGGCACTACCTAGTAGAGGAAGTGATGGAAGTGGAAGAAAGAGCTCAACCTAAAGTATAGATGGGAAATAATAACTATGCTACTTCTCAGTTGTTGCTAGAATAATTCTGGAACGAGCCTAAATTAAAGGGAGCATTTTTTCGCCTCTCACGTTCAAAATAAAAGAGGACAGGCAGAGTCACAGAATTATGAATGGTAAATTATGTGAATTATGTGAACTACGGCCGAATCACCAAGTAACTGGGGTAGCACCACAGCACAATGAAAAGAGTAAGAGCTCTGTACCAAGACAAACCTGGGATTAAAACCCAGCTCCCCCAGCGGTACCTGGTGGCTCAGTCGGCTAACCCTCTGACTTCAGCTCAGGTCATGATCTCACGGTCTGTGGGTTCGAGCCCTTCATTGGGCTCCATACTCAGAGCCTGTTTGGGATTCTCTCTTTCCCTCTTTCTCTGCCCCTCCCTCACTGTGTATTCTCTCTCTCAAAATGAATGAATAAACTTAAAAAGAAAGAAAGAAATAGAGAAAGAAAGAAAGAAAGAGAAAACCCAGCTCCTCCATATCATTAATTCTAAGGTTGAGAATTAATTGATGAAGACAGATTCACAAACTACCTTTTGTCAATCACATTATATTAATTCTGCTCATTTGTTTCTCCTTTAAAAAGTTCCCCATATTTTCCCAGAACATTCTGTGTTTCTCAAAATATAGAATGTCACTCATCAAAGAAATGAGGGAGAATTATAGGAAGGTGTCTCCCATGAGTTAAGATGGAAAATTAAGGGGTGCCTGGGTGGCTCAGTCGGTTGAGCGTCCAACTTCAGCTCAGGTCATGATCTCACAGTTTGTGAGTTCGAGCCCCATGTCGGGCTCTGTGCTGACAGCTCAAAGCCTGGAACCTGCTTCAGATTCTGTGTCTCCCCTTCTCTCTCTGTTCCTTCCCTGCTCATGCTCTGTCTGTCTGTCTGTCTCTCTCTCAAAAATAAATAAACATTCAAAAAAATTTTTTTAAAAGATGGAAAATTAAGAATAAATCTCTGTCCAATGAAAACAAGAGACATTGAGTCACTATTTATTAGTAAATACAATATGTATTTGTAAACAAATTCATAACATAAATGAACAGGGGTAACTCACTATTTAAAGGACAGCCTGACTGGCTTAGTATGTTAAGCATCCAACTCTTGATTTGGGCTCAGGTCATGATCTCACAGTTCATGGGATCAAGCCTCATGGCAGGCTATGCTCTGCCTTGCTTGGGATTCTCCTATGCAGAGCCTGCTTGGGATTCTCTTTCCCTCTCTCTTTGCCCCTCCCCCCACTCATCCTCTCTCTCTCTATCTCTCTCTCTCTCTCTCTCTATCTCTCAGAAATTAAGCAAATAAACATCTTAAAATATGTGAATAAATAAATCAAGGACAGCCAGAGTGAATGCTCTGATAATGGAAGCACACGCATGCTACTTTTTGTCTTGTCATTTGGGTGTCACTCCCTTCAGTCCATCCTTCTTTGTGGGCTTTGAGGTCTGCTAGTCAAGATGTGAACGCATTAGAGGACATGTCTTTGCATCTGTAAGGCATTTGCGTCGGACGAAACAATGAGTGGAGGGCACACAAGAGGACCTCCTGGATGCAGCTCCCTCACTCTTGTGCTACCTCACTTAGGATGCTCTCCACCAAAATGACTCTCAAGGTATTCATTTCTTCTGGAATATCATCTTCTTTCTTTCCTAGGATTGAACAAATTACCTTCGGTGAGTGGCATGATGGCAGACATAAGACGGAAGAGAAAAAAATTTGAAAAAGAGTAAGAAACTTGCTTCTTAGTAAAAGTCAATTGGACGTGTTTAGGTGGAGCTGTTTGCCTATCAAAGATTCTTTCTATTTTTCTCATCATAGAATCTATTTGCCTAGATGAGATCTCAAATTATCAACTTCGCCATCTCTTCCTATTATAATACATAATATAAATGTAGGGAATATTTATGGGAAGAATGGGTACAGAATAGTCCAATATGGAAACCTTAGAATCTTGTTTAAAATTCATGTAACACTAGATAAATACAATTACAAATTTATGTCATATCATAGCCTTAGAGCTGCAAAGTGTAAAAAAATGTAAGATGAAATGAAGGGTTGTTTTATTCCTTTAAGGAGTTGGAAAGATAAATCAATGTGAGAAATGAGTTGGCAAATCATTACAGAATCTAATTAAAATACTGACATGAAGTCAGAGGCTCATAGGTTGTATGAAATCTTCTTAATAGAAAATCATTCTCAACCACTGAGGTGGGAAATGTAAGGTATTTCTATGCAACAAATACCTGTTGAGAATTTACAGTGTGAATGTTTACAGCCTGTCTCTAAGACCAAAGGGTTTATCCCGAAAACAGTCAGTTATCCAGCAACTGGTTTAAAAGGTCGGCCACGAATTACATTTTAGTAATACTTAAAATCAAATGAATGTCACACATACCTAAATAACTGGCATGTACAATTTCATATTCCCCACCAATTTACCAAAATAAGACTATACCCTGAATGAGAATCCAATGCATGGCCAAAGTACAGGATTTAAGAAAAGAATACCATTAATATGACAACAATCTTCTGAAACCCACCTATTACCATCCAAGACTCTGGGAAGGATTTGAGGATGAAAAATACAGTGTGTGAATATTTTGTTAGAAACCACTGAGAGGAGCGCCTGGGTGGCTCAGTCAGTTAGAGCCTGGGTGGCTCTTGATTTTGGCTCAGGTCGTGATCTTGTGGTTCATGGGATTGAGCCCCATGTTGGGCTCTGTGCTGGAAGTGCTGAGCCTGCCCAAGATTCTCTCTCTCCCTCTCTCTCGCCCCTCCTCTGCTTGTGTGCTCGCTCGCTCGCTCTCTCTCTCAGAAGTAAATAAATAAACAAGAAAAATTTTAAAGAAAAGGAACCACTAAGAAATTACCCGTAGCCATCAGTCCTTTCCCCCATGGGTTATCCCCTCACACAAAGTCCACCGATGTTTAGAGGAAATTATGCTTGGAAGGAAGGAGGTTGTCATCTGACTTGAGGTTTCCGATTGCGGTTTTTTTCCCCTTCTGCTTTCAGATTCCTGAATAATCCTCGCGACACATGCAGAGTGCAATACGTGGAATACATGGATGAGATTGCCTCTGAAATAGGAGCGAAACCCAACCTGCCCTCCATCTTCCTGTGGGATCCAAAGCTGGCTGTAGAAATTTTCTTTGGCCCATGCACGCCTTACCAGTACCGCCTGCATGGGGCCAGGGACGTGGGCTGGGGCCCGGAGAGCCATCCTGACCCAGAGAGAGAGGATCATCAAGCCCCTGAGGACTCGAACCCTCATCTGTGACCAGCCTCCATCCTCTGTGCCATTTTGGCTTAAAAGCGCCTGTGCAGCTCTTCTCCTCTTTGCTCTCACCTTAATCATTATTAAATGATAATCCTATGGTCGTTAGCATATTAGGAGCTGACAGTGACACACACTAATTAAGGAGATTGAGTGTGTTCAAGTGTTTATCTTTCAATTCAGACTAGACCAGTACAACGAATAATTCTAAAATCTCTCTGCGTGAGTATTTTGGCAAAATTGGAGATTTCTTCAACAGAGAGTTCAAATGAAGTGGGTTGTATGAAACTTTGCTTTGGAAGTGAAAAGTTAATTTCCATAATATGGCAGATGTTCTCAGTTACGCCAAGTTCTCCTAGGCCCTCCTTTTATAATAAACACACGGTTTGTCAACTATTCGCAATTGGCAAATTCTTGGTTTTGCGTGTAAAGCACAGGCTGGGAAAAAGTATCTCTTCAAACGATCTCGAGTAGCTAACGATGAACAAATGTCCTCATCAGAAGCCTTCTCCTCGGGGCCCTGGGTGGCTCAGTCAGTTAAGCGACCAACTTGATTTCAACTCAGGTCAGGATCCCAGGGTTGTGGGATGGAGCCCCATGTTGGGCCCCATGCTGGGGGTGGAACCTCCTTAAGGTTCTCTCTCTCCCTCTCTCTGCCCCTCCCCTGCTCACACTTTCTCTCTGTCTCAAAATAAATAAACATTAAAAAAAGAAAGAAAGAAACCTTCTCCTCTACAGTCACATTCTATAGAATCATGGATGTTGAGGTAACAGGTTACTTATACACAGGTTATTTCAGGTATTACTGAGGGTATTTTAGGGGATGGAGAATACCACAGAGGAATAATAGAAGTCAGAAAATGCACATAATTTGTGTTCTGTTAAAACTATCCAAACATGGAACAAATTCTACAGTAAACATACAAAATTCTATAAAATCATTCAGGAGAATGTGAAGAAACGGGGAGAAAAAGTAGTAAGTGTACATATACATGGTGAAATGATGACCATAATCAAGATAACTAACATAGTCATCATCTCACATAGATATGTTTATTTTTGAGATGACAACACTTGAGATCTACTCTCTTAGTAAATCTCAATAATATATTCAATGCAATATACAATAGAATATTTAATACTTTAGTAAGACAGTATTATTAACTATAGTCACCATACTGTACCTTAGGTCTCCAGAACTTCTCATCTTATAACTGGATGTTTCTTTGACCAACATCTCTCCATTTCCCCCCAACCACCAGCCTTTGGTGACCACTCTTCCACTCTCTAATTTCTAAGAGTTTGACTTTTCATAATTCCGTAAGTTAGATCATGCAGTATTTGTCTTTCTGTGTCTGGTTTATTTCATTTAGCATAATGTCCTGCAGTTTTGCCCACTACATTACATATGGCAGGATCTCCTTCTTTCATAGGGCTAGATAATACTCCATTCTGTATATACACACATCACATTTTCTTTATCCCTGTACCCATCAATGGACACTTAGGTTGCTTCCATATCTTGGCTTCGTGACTAACACTGCAATGAACTTAGGAGTGTAGATGTCTCTTCAAGATCCTGTTTTCATTTCCTTTGGATAAAAACCAACAGTGGGATTGCTGGATCATATATATGGGAGCTCTGTTTTTAATAGTTTGAGGAACCTCCATGCTGTTTCCTATACTGGCTGTACCAATTTACATTCCCACTAAAAGTGTAAAAGGGCTTCCTTTTTCAATTCTCTTGATTCCTCTCTTTCATATCCCATATCTAGTTGAATAGCAAATCATATCACCTTTACAGTAAATCCAGAATCCCACCATTTCTCATCACCTCTAATGCTACCACCTTACTCCCTGCCACCATATTGTATGCGCCATTATAATAGTGTCCTCAGCACATTCCTTCCTTCACCCCTAATCTCTGTGGTTTATTCTCACTGGTGCAGCCAAATGATACTTTTAAACCATAAACCAGGGCCTCCTGGATGGCTCAGTCTGTTGAACGTCCGACTCCTGAACTGACCACAGGTCATGGTCCCAGTGTTGTGAAATGGAGCTCTGCGTAGGACTTCCTCGCTGAGCATGGAGCGTGCTTAAGATCTCTCTCTCTCTCTCTCTCTCTCTCTCTCCCTCCTTCCTTCCCTCGGCCCCTCCCCCACTCACATTCTCCCTCTAAAATAAAATTTTAAAAAATAATAAATAAAAATATAAAACATAAGCCAGATTATGACATTTTATATCCAAAAGTGTCAATGGCTTCCCTGTCACTGAGAGTGATGGCTAAATCCTAACAATCCTACCAGGCCCTTTATGACCTGCTTCCCCACCACTTCTCTGGCCTCCTCTATCACTTCTCTCTTCCGTGTCCATTCCTTGAACAGGCCAAGCCCACTCTCACCTCAGGGTCATTGCACGTGCTGCCCCTTTTCCTGGAACACTCCTCCACACGCACATCCACAAAGCTCACTCCTTCACCTCCTTTGGGTCTTTGCTCCAACGTTATCTTTTAAAGTGAGTTCTTTCTCTATTTTTTTTATGCACATTAAATGCTAGTAGGCAAGATTCTGAGCTTTACATTATATTGGTTATCTTCTCCATTTGTGGGTTTGCAAGGTTTGGTTCCTTTTTTTTTTTTTTTTTTTTTTTTTTTTTTTTTTTTTTTGTCTTAAGTGAGATCTTCCTTGACTACATACGATAGCAATTCCCATCCTCCTTATCCTGCTTTATTTTTCTCCCTGTCATAATACATATTAACTGGTTCTCTGTTTCCTATTTGTTTTTTTTTCTCCCTCTTCGCCGTAGCGAAGATTTTCCCTGTTCTGTCAGAACAGACACAAACGAGGAGCTTAAAAAAATGTTTGTGGGATAAGTGAACAAGTAGATATTGTCCCCATTCCCAAAGAGCTCTAAGTTTAATAGGAAAAAGCGACCACCTGAACAGATGAATATGAATAACAATTGAACGTGGACACATCTGTCTATAGCAAATATACAAGCAAGTACTATTGGAATACAGAAGACAGAGCAAAGAACTCAAGAAAGGGGAAGTGAGGAAGGAATGACAGAGATCAGGAAAGTACACTTGGATCTCTAAAGATAAGTAGGAGTTTGTTTCTTTTTTTTTTTTTTTTTAATTTTTTTTTTTTCAACGTTTTTATTTATTTTTGGGACAGAGAGAGACAGAGCATGAACGGGGGAGGGGCAGAGAGAGAGGGAGACACAGAATCGGAAACAGGCTCCAGGCTCCGAGCCATCAGCCCAGAGCCCGACGCGGGGCTCGAACTCACGGACCGCGAGATCGTGACCTGGCTGAAGTCGGACGCTTAACCAACTGCGCCACCCAGGCGCCCCAGTAGGAGTTTGTTTCTGGCAAAAGAGAAAGACACCAACTATGCAATGGATGAGTGAGCACAACAGCCTAGAATGCTAGAGTATTCATGCAAGAACACAGCACAGGATATACAAGGGGTGGGGGGGGCGGTGGTGACAGAAATGAGCCTGAAGCGGTGGTTTGGGGACAGAAATGGAAGGACTTCTGCCCTCCACACCTATCCCCACTCCCTTCGTTGATCTGGAGCAGACCTAGAATTTCTCACAGTCGTACCCTTCATCTCCCTGCATCCAGCTTCCACCCCCATCCGACCATCTCCTAAGTGCCATCACTCTTTATACCATCTCCTAAAGACCTGCCAGGGTTAAATTTCTAAAAGTCAGATCTCATCACAACATTCCCCTGCTTAAACTAAAACTGTCACTATTTTTTTAAAAATGTTTTAATGTTTATTTTTGAGACAGAGAGAGAGACAGACAGAGCGTAAGTGAGGGAAGGGCAAAGAGAGAGGGAGACACAGAATCAGAAGCGGGCTCCAGGCTCCGAGCTGTCAGCACAGAGCGCCAGGCGGGACTCGAACTCATGAACCGCGAGATTGTGACCTGAGCCGAGTTGAACGCTTAACCAGATGAGCCACCCAAGCGCCCCAACTTTCATTCTTCATTGGCTCTGGAACCAAGCTCAACTCCTTGGCTTGTATATAATGTTTCTTCTTTATAGGCTGTAAGTGAAGTGAAATTTTCCATTCTTTTGTGTTTCGTTTGTTTGTTTTGTTCTGTTTTCCTACCTCCCCAAGTTTTCCGTTTGTATTAAAGTTTTCTTCACTTCATTTATCCAGAAATGCAATACTAGAATCTGAATTTACATCTGATACATATTCTAGTTGTCCTCACCTCAGGCCCCTGACCATGCTTCTGAGGAGATTCATCATACAAACCTAAGAGTAATTTCAAGTATAGAAAAAGTTTTGTTTTTGTTTTTTTATTTGCTTCCATTTTTTTGATAGTTCTGGTCTGGCCTCTTGCTGACGAATGAACCCCTTCAACAATGGTTCTCAAATTTCAGTGTGCATCAGATTCTTCTAGACGGCTTGTGAAAACACAGACTGCTGCACTCTGTCCCCAGAGATTCTCATTTGGTAGGTCTGGAGTGGGGCCCACGGATTGGCATTTCTGGCAAATTCCAAGGCGATGTTGCTGCTGCTACCTGGGGGGCTGCAGTGTGAGAACCATCGCCCCGTAACAGTTGTAACCATGCGATTCATTCTGAAATCATCTTCTCTGTTCATAGGAGGTGAATCCCGCCAAGAATGCCTTAAGTACGGGTTTTTCGGAAAATGACAGCTTCTGCTCCCTCAGAGCAGTTGCATAGACAGATAGAGAATGGTGGGTACCAGACCACTGGGACCCTGGGGGAACCGGCTCAGCACCCTAAGCGAGCCACAGAGGTCTTCTCTATTTTCACCTTCACCTGAAAGACCTAGAGAGAGATTCTTTCCTTAGTCACAGACAATTCTGCGCGAGGCTGGGCCTCCCAGTGGGCCCATGAATTGCGACACAACCCCTTACTCTATCAGCCTCTACACATGTCCCACCTGCCTCAGAGCTCACATCAGTCAAGGCTCACAAGAAATACTCATACCTGAATGATCAAGTTCACACTGAACCCAAATACGCTTGGAGGGGTTCCGTGCACTTGGAAAGTACTTCTGAAATGTGTTTCTTGCTCCCTGCCTATCCCAGATCTTTGATGGTGTCTATTTCAAAGAGACCATAACCGCACGTATATTATAATTTTTGACAGCAGATAATACTTTGTACAAAATCCTTCAGAGGTCAAAAAGGTTTTAATATCTTTTCATCCTCAAGAAACGAGGCTATGTTAAGCTGTGTGGCCTAAGGCTAAACACTGAGTCACTGCTGGGTGTGGAGATGAAAAACTCACGAACACTTCAGCCACATGTTGCGGCTGAAACAATACGGTGGCCAAGTCACTGTTCCCTCTCTTTTCTTGAAGAAATTACTAAAAGAGTTGAAGGAGATGAAAAGCTCATAAATAGAGAAAGCACGATATAAGACTGGAATTATTCTCCGAAGCCATCTAAACATAGAAATGTCTCATAATTATTTCTGTTTTGGGTACAAAACTGAACACAAACGTCAATATTATTTGCTGGAAAAACAAGATACACGATGACATTGGTTTTAAAAAATGACAACGGAAACCTGGATCTAAAATGTCAGAGGCGCCTGGGTGGTTCCCTCGGTTAAGCTTCTGACTTTGAATGAGGTCATGATCTCATGGCTTGTGGGTTCAGCCCTGCATTGGTCTCTGTGCTGATAGCTGGGAGCTATCGAGTGCTCAGGTGCTCAAGATACGCCCTTTACTTGTGAGCTCACTGTGGTAATTCTGAGATATGACTGCGGGTGGGGAATGTTTCCGATTAAGCCCTATTTGCACCATCTGGAAGTTTGTTGTTCTCTGTAGCCCCTAGTTCCACCCCTGGGGCAGTTCTGCTTGTGAGGTTATTCTCCTTGGCCACACCTGAAATGGGCTTTAGGGATTCTGCTTTCATCCTAAGCAGCTTTTTTTTTTCTTTTTAACGTTTATTTATCTTTGAAAGAAAGAGAGAAAGAGAGGAGGAGGAGGAGAGGCAGAAAGAGAGGCAGTCGCAGAATCTGAAACAGGCTCCAGGCTCTGAGCTGTCAGCACAGAGCCCGACGCGGGGCTCGAACTCACGAGATCATGAGCTGAGCTGAAGTCAGATGCTTAACCCGCTGAACCACCCAGACGTCCCTGACTAACCAGCTTTTCTGGATGTTGGGAGTCCAAGGGGGTCATCTTTAGCCTTCAAACCATTACAGTCTGTTCTAGTTTAGGCAGATGGCCCTTTTGACGGTACAACGTTCTCGAAAACCGCGCTCACCTCTTCAGCTCCTGCCAGTTACAAGCACCAGTAGCCAGCTTGCTGTATTTCTTGGCCTTCCCCCACCTCTGCTTCTCCCCTCTGCCCCCACCCACACCCCCACAATCCCCCACATCTGTAATGCCTGAAGTTCCAAAACCTCCCACAAAAGACCACCAGAGTCGTAAGTCAAAGCCAAGCGGCAAGGGTCGTTTATTGCAGGTTCGAACCTGGTCCTCTGCACACTCGTCGCCGGTGACACAAGAGGCCACGATTAGGGTTGGTATAGCGTTTTTATAGACAGAGACAAATAGCACAGGGGAGGTTTTTACTTGTGGCGAGAGGAAGAAAGGGGGAAGGGGGTAGGTGAGGAATGTGCTAAGCAAGCAGGTTTACAGAAGCGAGAAATGCCGGTTAGTTTGTATACAATCACTCATTCCATTACATATCAGACTACATTTAGGAAGTTTTACAGCCCATTCTACAGTGGGTTACAATCAGGAAAGGTCTCACAATGCTCATAGCAAACAGCAAGCAAAACAAACTTCTCAGCAATTGTATTTCTTATCAAACATCCATAATAAGCAGAAAAGAGAACCTAGCTTTAAACTAAGGCGGGGCTGTCATTTGGATTCAAAGCTGTTCCTTTCACATCCTTTGCTTCTCTTTCTCTCTTCACCACCCCCTCCCGAGTGGATTGCAAGTTCTTCTGCTCAGTTGAAAGGAATTACTGAGCCCTGCCATGGCTGTGACCTTGGCGCTTGAAGCCACTCAGAGGTTTTAACAATGAGTGGGATGGCTATACCCTTAATCTGATGCTGGTCTCAAGACTAAGTTGTTGTTGTTGTCGTTGTTGTTTTAATTTAATTTTTTTAAGTTTATTTATTTTGAGAGAGAGAGAGAGAGTGAGTAGGATAGGGGCAGAGAGAGAGAGAGAGAGAATTCCAAGAATTCCAAGAATTCCAAGCCCCAAGACATGGGGCTCCATCTGACAACTACAAGATCGCAACCTGAGCCAATATCAAGAGTTGGACGCTCAACTGACTGAGCCATCCAGCTACCCCCCAAGACTAAGTTCTAATCAGCCTTTGTCACTCAAAGGTCTTCCCAGTTTTATATTGTACTGATTGGATTCAGCGGCCGTTGCCTCTTCCAATCCTGTAAGCACCCAATTTTTAAATTCATTTTTATTCCTCTTATTCTTGCTTGCTAACTGGCCAGTTCTCTTCTGTGCTTATTTCTTTCTTAGAGAACTGAGCCACCCGAGGGCAGTCCACACACTCCTGTTTCTGCACCCCTCAATTCCAAAGTGTGGATTCTCCCCACAACACCAAGAGACCCTCTGACACCAGTGGGGTGTCCTCCAATAAACACAATTCCGATCCTATCTACATAGATAACATGAGATTCCCACGGGCTCAGTCCCACAAGGCTGCCCCCACTTCAGCTGCCAAATGACAGGTCCCTGTTGTCACCTGTGCTTCTGACTGCCTATACATCAGAGGTTCCCAAGACCCTCTCCTTGGGTTTGACTGATTTGCTAGAGTGGCTCCCAGAACTTAGAAAGCAGCTCCAACGGCCAGATGAAGAGATATATAGGGTGAATTTCTGAACAAAGGAGCGTCTGTCCCTGTGGCGTTTGGGGGCCTGTCATGGTGGTACGTGGAAGGGTTGTGCTTCACAACCTGGAAGCATCCGACCGCCATCCTCTAGATTTTTATGGAGGCTTTGTTACAAAGGCATGATTGATGAAATCATTGGCCGTCGCTGAATGATTCAACCTCCAGACCCTCTCTGGAACTCAGGGGGTGGAAATGAGAGTCCCAAGCTTCTATTCCAGTCAGTTCCCCTGGCAACGAGCCCCATCCTTAAGTGCAGGCTACGTTGCCTCATTAACATAACAAAAGATACCTTTATTGCTCTCATCTCCGAAAATTCCAAGGAGTTGAGGAGCTCCGTGCAGGGGATGAAAACCAAATATATATTTCTTATAAATCACAATATCACATTTCCTACCATTGTTTTTCAACTTCTTTCTCTGTTGCAGGGAGTATGGCCAGAGTTACACAAGATGAGTCCACAAACAAAATGCAGTTAGGCGAGGGTCCTCAGACGTGAGTTGGAATGAGGCCCCGACTCCAGAATGAAGCTTCTTTTTATTAGGATAACTGCTGAAGACTACATGCATAAAGTCAGCTAAGCAAGTGTGTTAATCAATCTAATGGTTTAGCTTTTCAAGGTTGAATTTCAAGCTAATTGGTTTCTAGAACACTAGGAAGGGTCAGGTGTGAAGGATGATCTGGCCCTGGACAATGTTAATGGCTCTAGGTGTTCCTTACAAGCTGCAGCCTCGTTCAGCTGTGTAAACATGTCCCAAGGCCTTGCACCTTCTCCAGCTCTTCCCGTTTGAAGTCTCTTCCTTTGATGCTTCTCTTCTGCATCTCCCACATTTCTCTAGAGTCTAAAGCAAGAGACAGCAAACTTCCTGTAAAAGTTGAGGTAGTAAATACCTTTGCAGGCCATACAGTCCTGCCACAATGTGCGAAGTTAGGGAGATGATTCATTTTCAAAAGTACCGAATAAAAGCTGTGCTGTCTGGTTAAGAGTAAGGTTACAACCTATTGGAAATATGTACAAACCCCCCCACAATGGAGTCCCAAACCTTTAGACACTTCACTTCCTGGTTCTTCTTCCCCTTTCCATTTCGCAGGTGTATTTTCTCAGGCTTTGCAATGAGCATGCGCCAAAGAACAAAGAGAAGAGGGACCAAAAGTCTCTGAGTCATGCCAGGGATGTACATTTGTTCCAATCAGACTACTTTTTGCCTTACATGGACATAGGGGATTTCTGGGTCAGGCTGTAACCTCTGTAGTACTCAGCCAATGAGGAACCAGGGGAGGGGCTTGCTTCTGTAGTACTCAGCCAATGAGGAACCAGGGGAGGGACTTATATGCTAGGAGATAAACTGTCTGCTGTAACTGCCCCAAGTGTGTCTGTCTGTCAGACACCTGCCCTTGCAAGAATGTTGATTAAAGCCTCACTTCACTGTGCTCTGAGTCTCCGCGTCCCTCCTTGATTGGGTCGGTGGGCTTACTCCTCACACATAACTACTCAGCTCCACGGCTATAGCTCGAAAGCAGCCATCGACAGTAATTAAATGAATGAGTATTGATGTGGAAAACAAAAGCAGAAAGAAATGTAGATAAAATTAAATTTCCTTATAACCTGCAGCTCATCGACAAATATTCCTCCAGGAACTCCTAACCGTCTTAATGTTAATGCTTTTCTAGAGGGAAAAACAACTTTAGCTTGACACTAGCTAGGCCTCCAGGATCCTGTGAGTCTTCTTCAGCGTATGAAAATTCTTTTGGAAACTTCCCCTTGACTTTACCTCCCCCCAATTCCCAAATATAAAATCAGTCACTCCTCACAATCCTGGGGCAACTCTACCCATAGGTCCTGTCCCTGTGCTTTAATAAAACCACCTTTTTGCATCAAAGACATCTCAAGAATTTTTTCTTGCCTGTTGGCTCCGAATCCCAACACTTCAAACCTTATCAAGCATGGCTATGGTTCAAAAAACTGTATTTATGGGCACTGAAATTTGAATCGCATATAATTTGCACATATCATGAAATGGCATTTTTCTTTTGACTTTTTCAATCATAAGAAAATGTAAAAACTATTCTTGACTTGCAGGCTGTATAAAAACAGAGTGGACCCAACTCTAGCCTGTGGGTCATAGTTTGCGGACCTTTCTTTAGAGTAGAAGTTAGGTCATCATTGGCATTCCACATTATCACAGGTTACCATTTAACCAAAAGTCTCACCTCTGTCTAACTTGGACCATTAACACTTTTCTAGGTTTTTGGCATGGCAGCCTCACACTCCAAGGTATCAGTTTATCACTCAAGATGGCAGATTTTGCTGCCATTCAAACAGCCCCAAGTCAGCCCCACACCTGACTTCCAAGAAGAAAATTGCAATCCTACCACCATGGATACAACAGTTTCCCAGGAAGTCCAAGAACTGGTACATGTTTGAACAGCCCTGATCACCTGGACACAGGGGTAAGTTACAGAATCCTTCTGAAAACTTCCACCGATAAAACCAAAAAACAATATACACAACTTTCTAAATGCCAGAGAAGAGACAAGCAGAGACAGCATTGTCCACATAGTAAGGAAAAACATGGAAATATTAAAAAATGGAAGCCATAAACACAATGATGGAAATAAAGTCCAACTTTATCACTTGAAAATAAATGTAAATGGGTTAAACTCTCAAGCTGGTTGAATAAAACAAGGTCTAACTGCCAAAGATAAAACAAATGACACAAAAGGTTAGACCAAGGGACAGAATACTATGTCCTACAGACCAAGTCCAGCCCAGTCCACTCTCTACTTTTATAAATAAAGTTTTATTGGAACACAGCCATGCCCATCTGTTTACATACCTCCCATGGCTGTTTTCTGTAGAGTAGTTGCAACAGAGACCATCTGGCCCACAAAGCCTAAAATATTTATCTGCCTCTTTACAAAAAAAAAAAAGTTTACTGACCCCTATATTAGGCAATGAAGGATAGACTAAGAAATGCAATACAAATAAAAATACATCATTTATTCTAATATTATTAATAAAGTGAAATGAAATGTCAGCCTTCACCAAGTATACAGAAAATCTCTGAGTGTTAATGAAGAGGAAAATGAGCTCAGAGTAGAACAACTCACATTTTTTTTTTCTATTTCTTTTTAAGCTACATAATAATCTCCTAAAATAGAGACTTATTTAATTTCCAACATCATAATTCTTCCTTTGTAATCAATGAAGTTTAAATAATAGTGTTTCTTTCTATTTAAACCAATTCTTCAATATCTAATTTACCTCCTTACTCAAAGGGTTTGAGTAAACACACAACAAAAGACTGTGGGCACAGTGTTTGATAATGCTGAAATGAATTTTGGTGAAACAAATGAAAACTTTTAGGAAATTATGTACAATCTGCATCTACAACACACATAAGACTTTAACAACTTCATTAAACCAAATTGCTTTACATAAAATGTTTTTTTAATTAGGTAAATGCAATATTTCTCTACCTTTACACTTTTCCTATACTGGGTTAAGCTTTTTATTTTTTTCATTTATTTATTTTTAAAGATTTTATTTTTAAGTAATCTCTATACCCAACGTGGGGCTCAAATTCACAGCCCCAAGATCAAGAGTCACATGCTCCACTGACAGAGCTAGGTAGGCGCCCCTGGATTAAACTTTTTAAACCATAATCTGGAAACATCATTGCTCACTTATTTGGAATATATGCTCCTCTCTTTTAATGGCTTGGAGAGCTCTGTCCTAGTGTGAAGGGAATTCTCCCCTGGAGCCAAGTGAGCTTACATGCTCTTAAAGAAACTGGTTCCTTTAACACTTCTGAGTCATAAAAACAAAGAGCCCGTATATCCATTACATATATTTTAATCCATTGCTTTGTTTTAGAACATCTATGACAGACAGTGTATACATCCATGAGCTCCTCGGGTAATTAATATCATGAAATAGTGTCTATCCTGCTCCAACACTCTTGGAGAATTTGTTCATTTGGAACAAGCAGGACTGTGCCACATCCCCACTCTCCCTCCTATTTATTCATCTCACAAATATTTACTGAGTGTCCACTGTATGTATTATCCAGGGTTCTCTAGAGAAACAAAACAATGAGGAGATAGATGATAGATGGACAGATAGATAGATAGATAGATAGATAAACAGATACATATAGATAGATCTCTATCTATATATAAAGAGAGAGACAGAGACAGACAGAGAGAGGAAGAGAGGGAGAGAAAGAAAATTATTGTAAAGAATTGGCTCACATGATTATGGAGGCTGGCAAGTCTGAAATTTGCAGGCAGACTGGAGACCCAAGAAAGAGATAATGTTGTAGTCTTGAAGCTAAAGTCTATCTACAGGCAGAATTCATTCCTTGGGAGAGCTCAGTCTTTTCTCTAGGCCTTCAACTCGTTGGATGAGGTCCACTGATAGAATGAAGAACAATCTCTTTACTCAAAGTCTCCTGATTTAAATACTCATCATATCTCAAATAAAACTTTCACAGCAAGATCCAGACTAGTGTTTGACCATGGGCACCACAGCCTACCCAAACTGATGCATAAAATTAACTATCACACCCACTGTGTGCCAGGCACTGAGGACGCAGAATTAGACAAGGCTGACAGACCCATGGTCTTGAGCAGCATAAAAATACAGATTCACAGAGCAAAGCTGAATTAATACAAAATATGTAGAGAACAAACACATAGGCAGCCATGTAATGTGGAGAGAGCTGGAGGATTTGGGAGATCCAGTAAGGCAAACTTGACCTCGTGGTCACTGACGTAGGAGGAGTGTGCTGAGAGTTGGCTCTGCACCCAGTGCACACACATATGGGAAAGCACCTATGGGGAAAACGCTCGACAGAGTAGCCATTGTGTCATTTCCCCCTGTCCTGACGATGTCTCCATGTTTCTTCCATCTTTTCACAGGACTCACTGAGAAAAGAGACTAAAACGCATCCCTTTGGGAAAGTGCCATTCAACTTAGCTACCAAGACTTGGCCAGCATTTCTTCTGGTGACAGGCCCAGTGAATTCCCACCATTGCCACCACCATTGTGGTTTGCACGTTGTCGATTTTGTTTCACTGGAGTCAGATCTGTGACTTTGCATGACCTCCAGTCCCTTTTACAAAGCATACTAGCCTCATACAACCTGAACGTGATCTTTGTAATTGCATAATCTCGTCAAGCCTTTCCCGGGTGTATCATAATCCATTTATGATCCAGAAGGAGATACAAGTGCCACGTTAACCAATAGTTGAGCAACAGTTAGAGAATTACTCAAGAATCAAGAGTAACTTGCTACCGTGAGTTTTGAGAGAGAAAAACGGTTTGTCAGAATAATCTGATCCCATCAAGACCCTGCAAGTCCCACAGCTGAGAGGAGGTGATTCCACTGGTTAGGCTCAGCTACTTTAAACCCCAGGGCACTGCAATCTGGGGATTTTCCTTATGTCTTGTGTTGTTCCTCTGTGGCCCTGTATCTTGTCTTTCCTCTAATTGTTAAGCTCCTGAGTTCTCAAATTTATTTCATAATGACTGCACCTATGGTTCCTCTAGTCCCTCATCCTGGTAACTTTCTTCTGATTTCCTAAAAGCTGCTTCTGTTTCAACTTTTCATTCACCAGGGACTGTATACAACTCTTTTACACACAGTAATTCAACACAAAGAACCCAAGCTCCTGCTCTTGACAAATATCTTTTAGGGACGAAACACTGATCCTTGTACGGAAAGGGAAGAAACATATATTTTGTATTGATTTTTATTTTTATTTATTTATTTATGTGTATAATGTTTATTTATTTTTGAGAGAGACAAAGACAGTGCAAGTGGGAGAGGGGCAGAGAGAGAGGGAGACACAGAATCTGAAGCAGGCTCCAGGCTCCGAGCTGTCAGCACAGAGCCTGACACGGGGCTCGAACTCACCGTGAGATCATGACCTGAGTTGAAGTCAGACGCTTAACCGACTGAGTCACCCAGGTGCCCCTTGTACTGATTTTTAAATAGAATATCGATTCTGTTCCCTAAAATATGTTGGTAGGCAAATTCTACTTAAGTCATGAAATTATTTTATGCCCTTAATTCTGAAAACCTTTTCCTCCTCATATTACCATTATCTTAAAAATATTTCATTAATGTGATGCCTTGGCACCTTTGTAAATTTAAGCGTTGCATATTATTATCCAAGTAATAAAGCAGTGGGAAAGTCAGCAGGAGGACAATTCTTTATGAGACCCTGAAGAGACTCACATCACACTCCAGGTGATACTGGTATAGGGCTTACAGCTGCAAGACTCAATATACAGAGGTGCTTTAAAATGTTATTAAGAGTTAAATGCAATGGATCTTGAAGGCAGTATGCTAAGTGAAACAAGTCAGACAGAGAAAGTCAAAGACCATATGATCTCACTCATGTGAGATCTCAAAACAAACAAAAAGGAAAAGCAAAAAAGGAACTCATAGATCCAGAGAACAGATCGGTGGTTGTCAGATGGGTAAAGGGGATTGAAAAGTGCACACTTCCAGTTACAAAATAAAATAAATAAGTCCTGGGGATGTAATGTGCAGCATGGGGACTGTAGTTAACAATACTGAATTGTATATTTGAAAGTTGCAAGAGAGTAGATCTTAAAAGTTTTCATCACAAGAAAAAACATTCTGTAACTATATGAGGTGATGGACTGAATTACTGTGGTGACCATTTCACCATATATGCAAATATCAAATCATTCTTTTGAACACCGAGACTTAAATAGTGTTGTAAGTCAATTATGCCTCGATTAAAAAAAAGTTATGGGATGCTTGGGTGGCCCAGTTGGTTAAGCATCTGACTTTGGCTCAGGTCATGATCTCACAGCTCTTAAGTTCGAGCCCTGTGTCAGGCTCTGGTCTGACAGCTCAGAGCCTGGAGCCTGCTTCAGATTCTGTCTCCCTGTCTGCCCCTGCCCCGCTTGTGTGTCTGCGTTCTCTCTCTCTCTCTGTCCCTCTCAAAAATAAATGAATAAACATTTTTTAAAAAAGTTATATCTGAAAATCTGAGGTTGGGGCGCCTGGGTGGCTCAGCCGGTTAAGCAACTGACTCTTGATTTCAGCTCAGGTCATAATCTCACAGTCATGAAAGTAAGCTCCACACTGAGCATGGAGCCTGCTGGGGATTCTCTCTCTTCCTCTTCTGCTGCTCCTCCACCTCCCCCTTAAAATAAATAAACATTAAAAAAAAGAAAAAAGAAAAAAACCCTAAAGTTCCAATGCTAGTTCCATCCAAGGACCTTTCTAGTGGAAGATCTCTTTGGTGGATAGTCCCGGTACATTTTTCCTTGGCAAGATAAATAGCACTTATTTCTACTTCTTGTTTTGCTTTTTAATGTTTATTTATTTATTTTGAGAGAGAGAGAGGCAAAGAGAGAGGGGAAGAGAGAATTCCGAGCAGGCTCCATGCTGTCAGCAAGGAGCCTGACATGGGGATGAAACTCACGAAGATGAGATCATGACCTTAGCTGAAATCAGGAGTCATTTAACTGACTAAGCCACCCAGGCGCCCCACTTCTAAATTATTTCTAAATTAAGAAGATAGAAATTGAAATACTGTTGGACCAGAAGCACTGGGAGCATCGGATTTTATGATTATCTCCTCCATAATGCAATTCTTCAAACACTGGCATTATAACTTCTGGGTTTTTTTTTTCTTTCTTTCTCGAACTTTTATTTTGTTAATTTGTTATTGCATCCCTTTGGTACTTAGCAGATTGCTTCCCCTTATGATTGTTTAATATATATATTTGTTTAATTCAAATTTAATACAGATATGAAATTAAGGACAGAGAAATCAGGCACTAAGGACAATGAAATGAGAGAACAATACAAAATCAGGCAAGACCCTTAGTAAAAACTGCCCTGGAATCAATAGATACTACATTCACCTCCCCCAGTTGTTACATTCTCATTGAACTTTTTATGCATAGTGGAATTTTCTAACTACTTACTAAAACACAGGCTACTATTTACTAAGAAGGTTCTATGTCCCAGGCACTGCACCAGAGAGATTCTCTGTACTCATAAGCATCAATAATGGGAATAACTGATGAAGATCCAGTTGCCTGGAAAGGGAATGAAATAGTACAACTTTTTTTTTCTTTATTTATGATAGTAAAACTGAAAAAAAAAATCTAAAATGTGCAACAATAAATTATATAGTGGAAATGTCTGGAGCCATTAAAATTCATTAATTCATTTAACAAATTTTCCCTGAGAGCCTCCATGCACATGGAAATGTGTTCATAAAATTGCTAGGCTCTAAAGAAGTTTATATTCTGTAAATGATATATGTAAATTTAGATATATACATATATTCTTATTTTTAGTAGATTTATGCAGGAGTAAGAGTAAAGTGTCATGATATTGACAGTGTTTTCAAAAGATACAGCCAAAAGTATGCGTGTGTATGTGTGTAAGAGAAAGAAAATGAAAGGGACAAAACATGAATAACTAATGAAACTAGGTAAAAGGTATAAAGGTGTTTATTACACTAGTCGTTCAGTTCTTTCGTAAGTTTGAGAATCAAAAAAAAAATTAGGGAAAAACATATTCTCTACAATGATTTATCTATGTGCCACAGCTGGGCCACCAATTTGGGTTTAACTTTTATTAATCAAACAAAAAGGGAAATGCAGATAAGCAAACCATAGAGCTTATGAAATAAAAACAGACCAACTGGTAAGGAGAACAAAAATTATACTCAGTATTAAGATGAGGCAGGAGTTTTTCTGGGGATTCCTATCAATGAGGACACTGTGTTATAATAACAATATCCTTCATGGTGTCTTTAGCCTCATTGCGACAGGATCTCAATTGATCTGGTTCCTCTTCTTTTTGCTAATGAAATTTCCTCCTGTGATATGTTGTAGAATAATCGGCCTACTGTCTTTTGAGAAATCTTGGCTAAATATTATTTCTCTCAACAGTAATTTTTCTAAATATTGAGAATGTTGTCTCTGAAAGTTACTCTGGAGTTGAGTAATTTTTAAGAAGGTCATTTTGATCACAATTATAGAATGGGAGTCACACTGTTTTCTGGAACTGAGAGTCCGAAATGGGGCAGCTGTCGTTAAAGTAGGTCATCTCTCCAACCTAAGATACAAGCCCAAAGAGAGCTTGAGGCCAACATTCTTCACCATACACGGTTTTGAATCTGCTCCACACAGGCAAATGGTTGAGAAATTTCAACCGTCTGAAATGATTGAGAAAAAGAGCTGATTGCTCTACTCCATCCAGAATGATTTTAATCCGGAAAAAAAAAATTTATAGAAGTTTCTAAGGACCATTCATCTTTAAAATTTCCATTTAATCCTTTCAGGTAAACTCTGAAATATATTCCAATACAAATGAGCTAATTTATTATTAGAGATTATAATTTATATGACAGGTAAAAGTTGAGAAACATTTACCAAAAATAAGAAATTTATATTTAGATTAGAATAGCTAAATTTACCATTTTTTTTTTCTAGCAACAACCGACTATCAGGGTCATTTGTCTATTTAGTCCCCTCAAATATCAAAAATATTACCTATTTTTTAAATAAGATATAAGATTAAGATGGGAGAGAAGATATGGGGAGGGTGGGGGAGAAGAGTGAAATGTTCAGTTATTCCAGATTAAAAATCCAATTTTACATGTTTTTAAAAATCTATAGCTTTATAGGGGCGCCTGGGTGGCGCAGTCGGTTAAGCAGCCGACTTCAGCCAGGTCACGATCTCGCGGTCCGTGAGTTCGAGCCCCGCGTCAGGCTCTGGGCTGATGGCTCGGAGCCTGGAGCCTGTTTCCGATTCTGTGTCTCCCTCTCTCTCTGCCCCTCCCCCGTTCATGCTCTGTCTCTCTCTGTCCCAAAAATAAATAAAAAACGTTAAAAAAAAATTTTTTTAATAAAAAAAAAAAAAATCTATAGCTTTACCATGACGCGAGAGTGAGAACTCTGATCTTTTACTTAAACATACAAAGGGCCAATTGTTTGGAATTGGACAAAGTTCATCTTTTTCCTTCTTAGGTAAAATTCACTGAAAGTAGCAGCTCCAAGGGATCAGAACAATTTGTTTTTAAGTTTATTTATTCATTTTGAGACAGAGAGACCATGAGTGGGGTAGGGGCAGAGAGAGAAAGAGAGAGAGAGAGAATTCCAAGCAAGTTCCACACTGTCAGCACAGAACCCAACGCAGGGCTTGAGCTCACAAACTGTGAAGTCATGTCGTGAGTCCAAATCAAGAGTCGGACGCTTAGCCAACCAGGTGCCCCAGAACTATTTCAGAGCTAACTGAAGTTTCATGATAATAGACATAGATATTTTTAAGAAAGTAGAGGCAGACATAACAATCTCAAGGGAAAACTTACATCTTGCTTATCTCTTGCTCTGTGAGGAAGCCTCCATTTCAGAAACACCTCCATATCTGGGAGTGTTGTTCTCTGGAGCCCAGCCTTTCTTCCTCAGGCAGAGTGAAGTCTCTCTCTTCTTTCGATGATTATCGGGTCCTGCAAGTGTGAGACAACCATTTGGGTAAATGTACCTGCTCTGCAGACCTAAACTCTCCTTCGGTGGGGTCATCCCATTACAAAGCCCAGATACAGCTGCCCATCGGAGCCCCATTCTACCATCAACTTTATCAGCAATACAATCGTGTTTCAGTTACTTATACCTGACTCTTGTGTCTTGATCTTGAATTATTTCTGAGTTCAGTAGAGATATAAGGGCTGTGAGCAATTATCACTGCAAAACAAAAGCACAATTGTGAGAAATTTTGGAAGTGGAAGGACAGGAATGGAATGAAAGGCTGTAAACACATGTGAAATCAGGACAACTGTTAGGAGGTAGAAGAAATGAGAATCTGTTGGTGAGAAAAAAAAATCCCAAATAAAAAAGTATAAGAATATTAAGTGAGATCCTACAACCTCTCCCTGGCTTCTACCCCCTCATCCACAGCACCTTGAAAGTCTCAGGAAGAATGAACAAAAATGGCAGACTCTTCACTATGAAATGGGAATCTAGAGACTCTTGATGTGGGAACATCAAATCCTAATTTTATTTCTCTAGGAATTCTACCAGCATCCCATCCTTGGTAACAGGAGAGATACAGTTTACCAACTAAATTCCATGTAAGATCTCAACTGCCCTTAAGGACTCCTAGGTGAAAAAAGTCAGATTCTGGTCATTCTTCCTAAACATTCCATTTATTAAGCCCAGGGGTCCATGAAACTATGTCTTTCCTGTTTGCTAGAATGTTGCTAGAATTTGCTAGAATTCTGTAAGTCCAAGACAAGACCACAAGATTTATATCACTGAGTCTCAACCTCGTCGAGACAGTGGCACCCACAATCTCAAAATAATGGCAGGATGTGAAGATGAGACAGAATTTCATGATCAGTTCCTCAGGAAGCATGACAAGGCTATTTGCACCATGCCAGGCCACAGTACAAATATCTTACCAGTTAGGACCCTAACCGGTAAGCCCATTTAGGGACAAGACTGTCACCTGTATCCTAGTGTCCTAAGAATAGCTGTGGCGATGGCTGTTGTTTGTCTCTTTCTTCCAACCTAAGTACATTTATTTTCGCACTACTATTTCCAACAGAGCCCCCTTTTGCTTCTTCTTTAACTTTCTAGTAAAAGCTCTTCTGCTTTTCCTTTCCATTCACTTCTGTTCATTTTAGTCTGGGCAAAAATTCCAGAGTTAGATTGATTCCTTATCCCACCCAACCAGCCCATACACACAGTCGGCTAACTCATGACTTAGGAAATGGGTCAGGAATCACTTCAGAATAGCAGAACCTTTTTTTTTTGGGGGGGGGGGGGCGGGGTTGACTTTGGTATAGTTAACTTCATACAGGAAAATTCAGCAGAGACAGCAGCCTAAGCCCTAGTCATTTCCATCTTGCATATATACTATATATTATACTTATATAAGCTTATTCAACATACATTCATTTATCAATGAGTATTTTTCAGAAGTCACACTTCTACAAATCTGTGATTAGAAGTTCACATCATTCTAAACAGCTTTTCTGAACTCCGTATAGAACAGATAAATAAAACTGTCAAATATTTTAAAAACTCAAACTTTACAACGGCTGTCCAAGATTTGCCTCTTTCTCAATAAATATTAATGAAGTTCATTTACCTATCAAAATGTGTCTTCATAGGCTCAAGATGATTTCAGTTTAAAGCAACATCATAACTTTGTTAAAAGGTAAAAAGTCAGGGGGCGCTTGGGTGGCTCAGTTGGTCAAGCGGCTGACTCTGGATTTCAGCTCAGGTCATGATTTCATGCTTCGTGAGTTCTAGCCGCTGGTTGGGCTCTCCACTCTCTGCTCATGTTCTCTTTCTCTCTTAAAATAAATAAATAAACTTAAAAAAAAAAGGTAAAACGTCAGAAAGATGTGATGATATAACACATTGAGTACGTCTGAGGAAATTTTTTATTGAACTGGTTAATTGTCTCAACATTTTACACAGTCACTTGACAGGTTCTCTTGTTCACCAGTGACTACTCCTACTCAAGCAGTAGCAGAATCTAAGTATATCTAAAATGGTTCATCTCTTTAAGAGTCTCTCTTGGAAAGTTCTGGAGATTGGGGCATTCCTCTATTTTCACGTTAGTGCACATTCGCCACAACTCTCTGGAAGTTCCTTGTTGTTTATTTCTACACCAGAAGTAGTATAGTTTAGTGATGAAATTATGAAGTGGGGTTCGTGAGCAGACGACTAAGAAAGAATTCTTGAGACGTTTTTGGTGCAAAAAGGTGACTTTTTTATAGCACAGGGACAGGACCTGTGGGCAGAAAGAGCTGCACTAGAGTTGTGAGGAGTGACTGATTATATACTTTTTAACTAGTAGGGGTTAGGGATAGAGTAAGTCTCTAAGGAATTTGGAAGCAAGGCTTTCAGAACCTTGAGGGGCTAGCTGCTGTTAAGATAAGGTTACTTTGGGGGCGCCTGGGTGACTCAGTCACTGAAGTGTCCGGCTCTTGGTTTCGGCTCAGGTCATGATCTCATGCTTTCGTGAGTTTGGAGAGTTCGATCCTGGAATTGGTTGGGTTCGGTGCTGACAGGGCAGAGTCTGCTGGAGATTCTCTGTCTCCCTCTCTCTCTGCCCCTCCCCGACTTGTGCTCTCTCTCTCTCTCTCTCTCTCAAAAATAAATTGAAAAAAAAAATTGAAAAAAAAGATAAAGTTATCTTTAGTTTTTAATAAAACAAAAACATTAAGGCAGTAAGGCAGCCATGAGTTCCTTGAAGAAGGTCACACTCTACAGGTTTCAGTTGTCTGTCAGTGGGCTGCGAGCTGTAAGGAGATTTAATCGAAGCTACCTTTCTCTAGTCTTTGTTTCCCTCATCATTTGGTTTCTAAGAAGTTGTGTTCTGGCACCAAAGAGCTTGAGTTCAAATCCCACCCCTGCCGTTTTTCAGCTCTGTGGCCTTAGCCGCGTTTATCTACCATCACTATGTTCAATTTCCTCATCTGTACAGTGAAGGTGATAATATCTCCGTTTAACTAAGTTAATACATTGAAGATGTTTGAAATAGTACCTGCCATATCATGAGCAATCAAAAGAGTAGTTATGTTACTAAGTGTTAGAAATCATTTCAACCGTACTTATGTATACATGACCCATTTATGATCCTGAATAAATATTCCTTTTTTTAAAGTTTATGTGTTTTGAGAGAGAGAGAGCGAGAGAGCAAGAGAGGGGCAGAGGGAGAGAGTGGGACAGAGAGAATCCCAAGCAGGCTCCTCACTGTCAGCGCAGAGCCCAATGCGGGGCTCAAACCCACAAACCGTGAGATCATGACCTGAGTCAAAATCGAGAGTCGGTGGCTTAACCAACTGAGCCACCCAGGCACCCCTGATTCAATATTCTTTAGTGTAAAAAAATTTCATATGAAACCAAGTGTTCGTTCTCAAGCTCTTCGGGAACATCTGAAAGCTAATCTGAAACTGCCCCCTGGTTACAGGGGGCAGGGAGAAACCCAAGAAACAGGCAGCCACACCAGGTTGCAGGTGGCAGTTTTAATAAGCAAGGGAATTAATGTATGAGGCTAATCCTGGATGACCTCCCCACATCCACCTGCTGAATCTTAAAAGCTCATATAGAGGCGTTAACCGGGTTTCGTTATGTATGCCAGCCTGATGCTCTCAACACCACATTGCCAACTCAAGGCTGTGTCCTTGGAGCAGCGTCTGGGAGCAGCCAAGGCAAGCAGAACCCACATCCCAAGGATGGGGAGGAGGTGAGGAGCCTCCGAGTGCCCGGGGTCAGCTCACGGGTCAGCTGGTCATCACAACCTCTCAATGACCTCTCCAACACAAAGGTAAACACCTTCAAAGTCAGCAAGTTCATTTGTGTTTCCGGTGAACATGATGTCAGAGTTCACTGAGAATGTCTACATTATTTCTTTTCCGAAGAAAGAGTTGTACCATACATACTGTTTTGTGGCGTACCTGTAAATTATTTCCGCAAGCCACCAATATTGGGCGTTTCTGCTGTTCCAAGTAATCCCCTATTATTGTTCTGACATGGGCTCACCTCTTTCTCTTTGGGAGGTGTGAGCTCTGCTCAGAGCAAAAGCCCAGGGCTGGTCGATTTGCTCAGCTTCCAGTTAATTACCCAATTTGGGGTCCCCACTCATTGATTTCAGTTCTACTTTGTTACCTTTTGTCCTACTTCCAAGGTCTGATTCTTTGATCAGCGGAACCTGTAAAGTACACGGAAAACTACAAGTCCAATACTTCTTCCTACTTTTGCCCCACTTGCAGAGACTTCTCTGCAGATGCTACACTTCTCAGGAGACCTCCTGGCTCCAGACACTCCCCAGCTCCCCACCCCCACCCCCACTAGTCCAAGTGCTCTATTTTCCCAGAATTGCTGTTTATGAATTTGTTAGAAAAAGAAGGCTGGGAGACTACCTTTGCTACCTCAAAGAGTTGTGGCTGGTGGACAGCTTGCAAGTCTCCGAGTCAGAACGGCTAATGGGGAGGAGCGATTGCATGAGAAGGAGCCAAATGTCATTTTAAAAAATGCCACGGGTGAAGGGGGTCAAAGTCCTGGGGATGTAACGTACAACACGGTGACTACAGTTAATAAGACGGTTGTAGGGGCACCTGGGTGGCTCAGTGGGTTAAGCGTCCAACTCTTGATCTTGGCTTCGGTCATGATCTCTTGGTTCATGGGTTCGAGCCCTGCATCGGGCTCTGTGTTGACAGCACGGAGGCTGCCTGGGATTCTCTATTTCTCTGCCCCTCCCCTACTTGCTCTCTCTCTCTCTCTCTCTCTCAAAAATAAATTTAAAAAATTAAAAAAAAATTCGTGTTGTGTATTTGAAAGTTGCTAAGAGAGTAAATCTTGGAAGTTCTCACCCCAGGAAGAGAAAGATTTGTAACTACATGCGGTGATGGATATTAACAAGGCTTATTGTGATCACTTCTCAACATATGCAAATATCAGATCATTACGGTATACACGTGAAAATAACATAATGTTGTGTGTCCATTCTACCTCAATTAGAAAAGGAAAAAAAGACACAGGCCACAGCACCACTGCTTTATATACACAACTTCCCCTAGTTTAAAGACATCGTGAAGAAAAGCTAATGCTTCTCACTCACAAATAAGAAGTATTTACATGTAATTTTGAGAAAATAAATTCTATTGTGCCATGTGGTTGGTCATTAGTATCGCTTTTTTCTTCATAATTTCTTTCTTTTGTATAGTTTTTGATGACTTTATTCATCTAAAAAAAGTAATGCTTTCATATTTAAATAAGTTATAGCAAAACTCCATACAGTATTTGATATATCCTAAACAGCTTTCAGCTGCCGCATGTCAGATCCTCATGGAATAAAGTTTTCATAACATCATTCTCAACTCTTCCTTCACATTCAATTCCCAAAAATGGAAGCAGTGGGAGGCACATCATCCCACGTAGTGGCTGAAAGACTCAGCCTCCAAAGTCAAACTGACTGGGATTCAAATCCCAGTGCTTCCTCTTCTTGCTGTGTGATGTCGGGCAGGTTGCCTCACCCCACCAAGTCTCCGTGTCCTCCTCTGTGGCGTGTGAATGCCAGTCCCTACCCCACAGAGGACTCGTGTCTATGAAATGAATAAATCGTGTGTGGCCCACGTTCACACCATGCCCTGTGCCAGATGCTATTACGATTACTGTGCTTTTTCTGCTGCATTCTATCCTACCGAGGGCAGAAATGGAAGTGAGCTCTTGATCTTTGACAAACGCCATGCACAAAGCAGAGACACCATGGCAACAGGAGGCCCCCACCCCTGCCCTCATGTAATATCCCTGAAAGTTTATCCAAGCCAAGCCTGAGAAATCCTCAGAGAAAATACTTTAAATGTCTTTAAAAGCTCCAAACTTGCACTTCTTAGAGGAGTGAACATGTAGTTTCCTGAAGCCAATCCTAATGCTATGGCTTCCTGGTGCTATGGTTTCCTAGCACTCTGAAGATGCCCATTAAAAATGTTCATTTGGGGGGCGCCTGGGTGGCTCAGTCGGTTGAGCGTCCGACTTCAGCTCAGGTCACGATCTCGCGGTCCGTGAGTTCGAGCCCCACGTCCGGCTCTGGGCTGATGGCTCGGAGCCTGGAGCCTGCTTCTGATTCTGTGTCTCCCTCTCTCTCTGCCCCTCCCCCGTTCATGCTCTGTCTCTCTCTGTCTCAAAAATAAATAAAACGTTAAAAAAAAAATTTTTTTAAATGTTCATTTGGGGGCGCCTGGGTGGCTCAGTCGGTTAAGCATCCGACCTTGATCTCGACTCAGGTCATGCTCTCACAGAGAGCTCAAGCTGGGGTCCTTGCTGACACTGCCCAGCCTGCTTGGGATTCTGTCTCTCCTCTCTCTCTCTCTCTCTCTCTCTGCCCCTCCCCCACTCTCTCTCACTGTCTCTCAAAATAAATACATAAACTTTTTTTTTAATGTTAATTTCCATGATGTCGTTCTGTGAAAGTCAGAAAACAAACATTTTTCGAACTGACTAGAAATAGAAGTGTTACTCTGTGTGAGGATGTGGATCGAAGTGTGCAAACACCTTTTCCGTTCCGAAGGCACTTGGGCCTGGCAACAGTAGCACGTGAGTCGTGGGACCGATTATGGAATATTCTGCTGCCCTTGGTTCTCTAGACATCTTAGACACTATAGGATGAGGAGGTTACCCAAGGCATTCATTTGAAGATCCGGAGCTAGATACGGACTCCAGAATCTGTGTATTCAGGATGAATAATCTTTCAGATTCCACTAGGAAGCCGCAAACAAATACACACAGTGAGAAGTATGCAGGAGCTCCTGGGTGGCTCAGTTGGTTAAGCATCCTACTTTCTTTTTCCGCTCAGGTCACGATCCCACGGTTCGTGAGTTCGAGCCCCTCGTCGGGCTC
Organism: Panthera tigris; assembly: GCF_018350195.1. NCBI lineage: Eukaryota > Metazoa > Chordata > Mammalia > Carnivora > Felidae > Panthera > Panthera tigris. Next base: position 59,652,228 of record NC_056678.1, on the reverse strand, counting down.
TGTGCTGACAGCGTGGAGCCTGCTTGGGATTCTCTCCCCCCCCACCCCCGCCTTTCTCTCTTCCAAAATAAATAAATAGACACTTTAAAAAAGCATGCATTGCTGAGAATGAGTCCATTCTAAGGAGACCCCCTTATAATAAGTAGGTTCTTTCTCCTCAGACATCACCCAACAGGGAACTGTACCCAGTGGATGCACATCAAACACTTCTGATGAAGTCTCTCCCCTTGGGCAGGCCCATGCCTGAGGAGAGTCAGTAAGAAGGCATATTACAAGCTTAGTATTTTTGACATGTGGTTTCCCCTAAATCTTGGAAGGCGTTTATTTCAGAGTAAGGATACTTACAAATGTGAAACAATTTGAAACATGAACTAATTACTCTATATAATGTCCTTTAGACTCCGCGAAGCCTTAATATCCTTTCGTGTTTGAGGGGATGAAACAGATACATGCTTCCCCCGGCTCAGGCACCACAGTTAGGAGGAATTAAGAACCAGGAAAACCCCAAGTAGATCCTGTAGTTTGAATCACACAGCGGCACCGCCACTGTTTCCAAAGGATTTTGCAGGAAATCCTTAGAAAATCAGTAACTGCAGGGCTGCGGGGGTGGGGGCACCAGCTACTTTGCCACGTGGCAGGTCCACGTTCACGCAAGGACGCCTTGAGGGCAGGGACTCACAGGCTCCCAGCTTTCCCAGTTGATTGGAATTTAAGTGGATGGCTCCTAGCTTAATGCCCCAGCTGGAAAAAATTCAAAGCACGCATAGGTCCTTATATTCCCAGAAAATCTTTCCCTTAGCTGGCTTAGGCATTCTGTTTAATGAGCAAACAAAGCCAGTGGAAGCATGAACCCACTCTGAACCCCCAAGAAGTACTGTGCTAAGCAGTGTTTTCCACTTTTGCAAGTTTGTTCCCCCATTTATTCATTCATGGGTGCAAACGTTTCTTGAGCTCCAGGCACTGGCCTAGAAATTTGGGATAGAGCAGGAAACAGGAAGCCGAAGTCCCTGCCCTTGGACCTACATATCCTAGGGCGATACAGATATTAATAAGGTAGATAAACATAACGCCAAGGAGGGAAAAGACCAGGAAGAAAAATAAAGCAAGGGAAAGGAGTAGAAAGTGCCCCGGGGGGGGGGGGGTGCAGTGGGGAGGTGGGAGGGGCTCTTCAAATAGAATGATCAAGGAAAGGCCCTCAAGAGAGGACATTCCAGCAGGGACCTGAAGGAGGGGAAGGAGACAACTACTGTGAACAACTTAGTATCTAGTGTCTCATTCTTCTTCTTCCTCTTTTTTTTTTTTTTTTTACCATTTTTAAAAATTTTTATTTATTTATTTTGAGAGAGAATGCAAGTGGGGGACTGGCGAGGGGGAAGAGAAAGAATCCCAAGTGGGCTGTGTGATGTCAGATGATGACAGTGCTTATGGGTATGAAGAAAGAGTAGGGGAACCCACCGTTACTGTAAAGGGGTGTTCTGAATGAAGTGCAGTAATTGGCTAGGACTGGTCAACATGACGTGATGTTCGGATGTACCCTCAACGTGTTTCCCAGCCTTCAGACTTTTATTTTTAAGTTTATTTTATTTATTTTGAGAGAGACAGAGAGAGAGAGAGAGAGAGAGACAGTGGGTGCGGGAAGGACAGAGAGGGAGAGAATCTGAAATAGGCTCCACACTGACAGCTCAGAGCCTGATGTGGGGCTCGACCCCACGAACTGTGAGATCATGACCTGAGCCAAAATCAAGAGTTGGACACTTAACAGACTGAGCCACCCAGGTGTCACTAACTTTTTTTTTTAATGTTTATTTATTTATTCGGCATGAGCGGGGAAGAGGCAGAGAGAGGAGACAGAGAGAATTCCAAGCAGGCTCTACACTGTCAATACAGAGGCCAATGCAGAGCTCAAACTCATGAAATGAAACATGAGTCTGACGTGAGCTGAAACTAAGAGTCAGACGCTCAACCAACTGAACCACCAAGGCTCCCCAAAGCCTCTCATTCTTCTGATGCATGTAAATACCCAAACAATTGTTCTGCAAAAATTAGACCATACCATACCTATTCCATTGTAAACTTCCATAATTTATTTCAGTAACCTGCCAATTCTGGAAATTTGTTTGTTTCAACATATTGGAATTTATTTAAAAAATAATAATAATTGATCAAGAGGCACCTGGGTGGCTCAGTTGGTTAAGCAACCAACTTCGGCTCAGGTCTTGATCTCGTGGTTCATTGAGTTCGAGCCCTGTGTCGGGCGGGCTCTGTGCTGAGAGCTCAGAGCCTGGAGCCTGCTTCGGATTCTGTGTCTCCCTCTCTCTCTTTGCCTTTCCCCCACTTGTGCTCATGCTCTTTCTCTCTCTTTCTCTCTCTCTCTCTCAAAAATAAATAAATAAACTTGAAAAAAATAATTGATCAAAAATTAATTATATATGAGATGGTAGAGGAGGAAGACTTTAGATAACTAAAAAGTCTAGGGATGCCTGGGTGGCTCAGTCCGTTAAGCATCCAACTCTTGATTGTGGCTCAGGTCATGATCTCATGATTCGTTAGATCAAGCCCCAAGTCGGGCTGCGCACTGACAGTGTGGAGCCTACTTCAGATTCTCTCCCTCTCCCTCTGCCCTTCCCACACTCTCTCTCTCTCTGTCTCTCTCAAAATAAATAAAATAAACTTAAAAGTCTGAAGGCTGAGAAACACGTTGAGGGTACATCCAAACATCATCATGTTGACCTGTCCTAGCCAATTACTGCACTTCATTCAGAACACCCCTTTACAGTAACTGGGTTCCCCTACTCTTTCTTCATACCCATAAGCACTGTCATCACCTCCATAATCAGTTATTAGCTGGAGACTCTATGAGCCAGTTTAACACACAAAAAGTGATTCAAGTTCTGCCATTCTCAACACTGGGAACTAAGAAAGAGCATATGAGCAGGACACATCATCTGGCTCCCCTCCTTAAACAGACTAATCCCTTACTGGAAACAAAATACATGTGGAATCTTCCTAACCCCACTGCATTCTACCTCTACTCTCTGCCTTCCTGTGGATATATCTGATGTCCCATCCACTCCCAGGCATGCTCTTTACTACTCATCTGAATCCCAACCTTGAAAACTTGAGAAAGTGAACTAGACACCCGGCCCAAGAGGTACTGAATCACCACCGGGACCCACTCCACACTGTTACTCAGTCCAGTGGGGATGAGACGAGCTGAAGAAGAGTCAGGGGAGCCCGGCCACTGCATCCTTCCTCAATGAGTCAGGGCTTTTCAGGAAGCCAGGGCCCTTCTGCCTGTGGGATGGAAAGCCTAAAGGAACAAGGATGCTTTCTGTTCATCTCTTTAAGTGAGCCCACTGGCCAGGCTGTCACCCCCAACCTCTGCACCCCCCATCTTCTTCCTTACTTATCAGTCCTTGCTACCCTCCTTATTGCCTGGCCCTCATTTATAGCCCCTGGCCTATCTCTGTGGTTGCCTCATATGCCCTCTTGTTTGGGTGACTTTCAAAATTCCCTTCTGGTTATTTTGGGTCTTTCTAGCAAAGACCATTTGCTAGAAACTTTCTAGCAAAGTTTTATTCTCTTCATTCCCCCACTGCCACCATCACCAAAAAAATAAAAGTAAAACTTCACTAAATCCAGATACCTGGTGTCCTTTCAGGTGAGGACAGCCCCAAGTTCAACTAAACATACAAACCTGTTCAAAGTTGAAAACAAATGTATAAATAATATAAAAGCAAGTGTTAATATTTGCTTCAACATATCTGATAAACTACCTTTGCAGGTGTGTTTTATATGAATGGTCATAGTTGAGTCATTTGGATAAAAGCTTTCTTCCTTGTCTTCCCAGAACGGGGCTGTCTCTGAAATGTGAAACTGAAGGACTGTTCCAAATCAGAAAGAGAGTTGAAAACAGACAACCAGGGAGCAGCAGGTGGGTGGAAAAGTCCTTGTAGGAATCTTTCTGGAAATGTGTTTTCATTGCAAAAACGGGCACACCACTTCCACCTGGTGGCAGAATTGTGACTCACGGAGGCAGTTTTACAAGGTAACAAAGTCCCTTTTGTAGCGATTGTGAAATGTGCCCTATTAATGCCGTCTAATTAGATCTTTCAAGACAAAAGGAGGGCAGATGAGTAACGGCAAAAACTATGGACAAAAACTGGGACAAGACAGAGCAGACCTAGAACTTTCTGAGATGACAAAACATATGAACTCATTCTCTGGATTAGGAACTTCTGCCTTTTCCATCATACCCAGTTCAATGCAAAGGCAGCTCTCTAGAGAAGCCTGAGTGAACAACCAGACATGATAGAAAGACTAAAGCGATATGCTGGGGCAAAGCAAATATCCGTGTGGATGTTTCCTATGAAATCCTTCCTAGAGACAAATGATTACATGCACTTTATGTAAAGAAATAAATAAGTTATATAAATTCCAAGGAAGGCCAATTAATTTTTACTAGCCATTCTTGGTCCCATTGCGTGTGTGTGTGTGTGTGCGTGTGTGCGTGCGTGTGTGTGTATGTGTGTGTGAAAGAGAGAGAGAGACGGACAGACAGACAGAGAAAGAGAGAGCAAACTAGAGTCAGGAGCTAGAGACTGATGAAATAGGACTGGAGCCTGGTCTCCCTGCCCAAGACCTCCCTGGCTCAACACTTGGTGATTCTAGAGGTGCTGTCAGCTCAGAAGGGCAGTATCGTATCTAATATTGGGCTTGCCCCCCTCAGGTTGAGAGGTAACATGGACAGCAGGGCCCTGTGCAAACAGATCTGTAAAGGACAAAGCCAGAGGGTCAGGAGTCATGATGGAGCCACACATCCTTTGTAACACCCACGCCCCTCACTCAACCACCTGCCCACACTGAGGATGCTACAACAGGGGAAGTAATGACTTCACCTTCACATCTCCTCCATCTCTTTCATATCAGGGTGAGAGCAAGTCCCAGAGAGGATTTGATGTTGGAAGCATGCTCTTTAAGCTTAGGACCTTTCGAGTGGGGCTTTTTCCTGTGCCATAGGTGAAAAAAACTTAAAAACTAGAAAAGGGGGGGGGCATGTGTATTTTATACAGACAGCACTTTCAGAATATTTTGCTAAATTTTCCAATTTGAATTGTGATAAGTGATTGGTTCTGCCCAAGCGGCAGTGATTGACTCTATATAAGGCCAACAGATGGGCAACCCTGCCCCCTCGACTTAGAACAGGTGCCCCTGCCTCCACACTACCCTTCTATTGTATCTCAGGGTGTCTTTTCAAGCTGTTTCCTGCTATCCAGTAAAGGGCAGAGACCATGTCTTTTCCTCTTTTTATCCCCAACACCTAGAAAAGTACACAGAAAACATAGCATGTGCTCTATAAACATGTACTTGGTGAATGAAAAAACAAATGCCAATCATAGGGACTTTAGAAGAAGCAGGATTATGATCACTAAACAGATGGAAATAGGGTGAAACCCGTTGAGTGAAGTCATATTTGGGACACATCCTTTAAAATGCTCTCTCAGCCATGTACAATTAGCGAATATTGAATACTCCCTGACAGGTAGAAAGGCTACACAATTGCTTTGAAATAATGCCATGATCTAGGTATTTTTATAAAGTGACAAGAATATTTCTTTTCCCTGCTGACAACTGTTTACCTTTTCCTACTGTGAAGTTAACCTAATCTTGTACCTTGTCATTTTCTTTCTCCTGCAGAGGTAAATCCTCTGTCTATAAATGTATACAATCATAATCCCGTGAGCTTCACAAAGACAGCTTGACAGTTCTGATGGAGTAACATAATATTTAATAGCTCAAGGGGTAGCTGACAAAGAAGTAATTAAGAGCAACAGATTTAATGAGCAGATTGAACTTCTTTCTGTAGCACAGTTTGCTAACTACAAAGGTAGGACTTAAATCTAGAGATAAATATTAGAGATAATTAGCTCCTGGGTCCTTTCAAAAATAAGCTAAAAATACATTTGAGCTTAAACCCGCTGAATATAATTAATGTCAGTTAAATCTCAGGGAGCTTCTTGCTAGCTTTTATAATTTTAGAAAAGCTGGTATTAAAAGACGATCAGAAAATGCTAGAGTATGTTCAAGTTTAGAGCATGGAATTTTTTCCAATATTTGTGATTGTGGGTTTACAATATTCCAGACACTGTCCTTGGCCCTGGGGCACAAAGATGAGGAAGATATGGTCTGTGCTCTCAAGAGGTTTACAATCTAGGTCAAATGAGTTTGCGATTCCATTTTATTTAATGTTTATTTATTTTTAAGTTTATTTATGTATGTTGAGGGAGAGAGAGAGTACAAGTGGGGGAAAGCCAGAGAGAAAGGTAGAGTGAGAGAATCCTAAGTAGGCTCCACACTGAAGGCACAGAGCCCGATGCAGGGCTGGAACTCACAAACCGTGAGATCATGATCTGAGCTGAAACCAAGAGTCAGACACTGAACCAACTGGGCCACCCAGGCGCCTCCTAAATATTTATTTATTTATTTATTTATTTATTTATTTATTTATTTATTTTTGAGAGAGAGAGAGAGAGAGAGAGAGAGAGAGAGAGAGAGAGAGAGAGAATGAACAGGGGAGGGGCAGAGAGAGAGGGGGAGACAGAGAATCACTAGCCTGACACAGGGGCTCAAACCCATGAGTTGTGAGATCATGATCTGAGGCAAAACCAAGAATCTGATGCTTAACTGACTGAGCCATCCAGGCGCCCCTCTATTTTTATAATAATTATTCAAAATTGAGGAACCCTGTATTAGGACAGATCTCTGGAAGTTTATTACCTAGCACCTAGCAGGTCTCATCTAAACCATTCCAGATATCTGTGTATGTTCCTTTCTCTTGGTGAGAGCTCTGACATAATGAATGTCTACTTGAAACGATTAATAATATGTACCTTTAATAATTAATGAAAACCCGGGGCGCCTGGGTGGCTCAGTCGGTTGAGCGTCTGACTTCGGCTCAGGTCATGATCTTGCGATCTGTGGGTTCGAGCCCCACATCGGGCTCTGTGCTGACAGCTCCGAGCCTGGAACCTGCTTCGGATTCTGTGCCTCCCTCTCTCTCTGCCCCTCCCCCACTCATGCTGTGTCTCTCCCTCTCTGTGTCAAAAATAAATAAACATTAAAAAAAATTTTTTTTAATAATTAATGAAACCCATCAAAAAGAAAAGCAACATCTAATATATGGTCAGTGTAAACATAATAAAAAAACTCACTAGTCTGACATCAAATGATTAAAATTTTTAGTAGCCAAACTACAAAATCCCCTTAAATTTTTTTTCTCAGAGAGCTCACAAAGTCTGTGGGATGTTTGAAGTCTAGCCACATTCCATCATGGGAGAATGATTTGAGAGAAAAGATTCATTTTTTTTAGCAAGGTTTTAATATCTGTAGCCATATTTAGATGTCCATAGCAATATAAAAATGTCTCATTCTTAGTTTCTTTACTAACTGTGAGGTCTCCACTGCCTAATGCAAGTTTCCAGGTAACAATAATGGATTAAACTTGATTTTTAGGCCATTGCAGCTTTTCCCCCTTAACTCTCAAAGCAAAAAAACTCCCTACAAAAGACAAGATACACATAGAGTATGTGATAATACAGACATACAGTCATGCTGGTGCTAGGACTTCAATGAAATGAAGGCTACATATTTCAAGCATTCCTCTCACTACAGCAGGGGACCAGCAGTCCTGCTTTGACAACTATGGTAAAGCAAAATGGCCCCAAATGGCTCCAAATGGCACTTATTGTCCAAGCAGTATTTCTGCTCTTCTTTCTAAACTTACAGCGCTTCCCAAGTCCTAGCTTGCCCTAAAAGAGGCAACCAACAGTGAGGAGAGTGACAGTACAAAAGTACTAAAAAACTTCTTTGAAAATGCAGGTCAAAAATACTTCAGAAACATTTTAATGTGGCTGCTAATGAAGATTGACAACTTCTTGCCCCCCACAAAAAAACAAAAAAACATAGCATACAAAGCAAAATAAGGGAAAATTTTTTTTTATTTTATAACACAGGGAAAAGAAAATATAACAAGATGACCCAAGAAACACAAATTACATAAATTAAGGTAACTGAACTAAACTTCTACATTAAGAAAACTCTCTTAGACTGAGGTAAAATGCAAAATCCAACTCCAGGTTGTTTAAAGAAAACAATATCTAACACAAAGTGGCCCAAAAGATTAAGATTAAAATAATTGTCTGTGTTATATATATAAAAAAGTAGCATCTACTATATTGAAATCCTATAAAAAAATGTAAGGCAAAAATGAAACAGTTCCTATTAAATAGTATAATTCAAATGGATTAATCATGGCTTTTAAATCATATGCTTAAAATTTTCATCTCTATAGGCTTCTAATATATAAGGCAAAATAAATTAGAAATCAACTTACTACAACCCATAACTAGTGGCTGCCTTTCACTATGCCATGGTCTATAATTGATTAATGGTATCCCTGGAGGGTCTGACAAAATCAAATACAAAAACAATCTGGATGAAAACTTCAACAGTCTAGGACACACAGGACTGAAGAAAATAAAAAGTAATAAAATAAGCTTCACATAAGATACTCTGACAATCGAAAATTACAAAACACATGTGAAAGCATTCCATCAAGGGGAAATATCAGAAAACAAAACAAGCAGCAGAGTTAACTACTCAAGTACTGACTTTTACTAAATATACTTCCATATTCAATAACTATATATTGAGTGTTCATGATGTGCTAGGCACTGTTTTAGGCACTGGGGATCCTTTAGTGAAAAGACAAAACAAACATTCAGTTGAAGGAGTCTGTAAATAAACATGTAAATATATAACATTACATCAGACAGTAATATGTGCTAAGGATATAAGCAAAGTAATGTAAGGACAAGTAGAATGGGTTGCAATTTTAGATGGGGTGGTGAGGGAAAATGTCTTACATTGAGTTCATTCGAAGAGCAGAGCCTGAGACAAAGGCATGTATGCAAGTGGTTTATCTGGGAGGTGATTTCAGGGAACAAGAGTGATGGAACAGAAAAGTGGACAAAGAAGGAGAAAGGAGCCAATGCAAGTATCTACTATTGCTGCTAAGGGCAACAGGGGTTTGACTCCTCCAAGAATTGTCTGCACAAAGATAAGAGGCAAGAGAATTTGACTTTTGGCTCCCATCCATTATTGACTGGGGGTTGCCCATAAGGGGGGTTAACTCTTCAGCACTTCCAAGTTGCATGTGTGAATGGGCTAGGTGGGCTCACACCAGAGTGCTAAGCATTGAAGTTCTAGACATAAAGTAAATGACTTAATGGATGAGCTTGAGACACATACTGTCAGCCTGAGTTTAGATGAAACCCATATAGTGTCCACCATAGCTGTCGCTGGAACTGGAGATGAAGCAGAGATGTGAATCAGAGCACTAGAGGAGTCTAAGCTTGCTTGAATCAGTGATATTTGAGTTAAGATTTGAGAGAATGAAGGAAGAGAGCTTTGTTGATATCTGGAGTAAGAAGAAAACAGGCAGGGGGAACGCAGGACTAATTGTAATTATGATGGAAAACTTTGAAAGAGGTTTGAACAAAAGAGTAATATAACCTGACTCTCATTTTTAAAAATTATTTATTTATTTAAGTAATCTCTACACCCAATGTGGGACTTGAAGTCATGACCCTGAGATCAAGAGTCACTCACTCCTCTGACTGAGGCAGCCACTCAACTCTCATTTTTAAAACAATCTTTCTAGCCTCTGTATAGAGAGTAAAGAGAGTGGAAGAAGCATGGGCATGAAAAAACAATCAGAGAGAGACTCAAAAGAAAGTATGCTTGAAATAATTAGAAACACAAAAGAATACATAGAGCTGTATAAAGAACAAGATATCTTTAAAACTCATACAGATTTGACATTCCTCCAAAAAGATAACTGAAATTATTCAAGAAATGAACTTAAACAGCAGTTTTGACACAACAAGGAATTAGAAAACTGAAAGATACGCCTGAAGGAATTATTCAGAATGCAGTATAGAAAGATACTGTATTGGAAACATACCTAAGAGAAATTAAAAGACAGGAAGGATACAAGGAAAAGTTCCAACATATGTCTAATTGAGACCCAGAGAAGAAAAATAGAGAAAAGGAGAGCAAAAATATTTGAAATGAAACTGGCTGAGGATCTTTCACACTTGGCGAAAGGTGTCGGTGTCATAACCACATTATGTACCCCAACCAAATAAATTAAATCCATGTAATTCATCAGAGTATCAGAACGAAGCAGGAAAACCTTATGGTTATTTCAACAGATGTAGAAAAAACCATGTGCTAAATTTATATATATATATTATATATATATTATTAATATATATGAGTTTTTAACCTTAACAAACGAAGGATACAAGGAAATTTCTTTTACCTAAATAAGAAAATATATGAGAATAACCTAAAGCTAAGCTTTTATGAAATGGCACGATGCTGAACACTGTCCTTGGTTTGGAGGACATTGTACTTAAGTTTTCAGCAAGTTCAATAACATAAGAAGAAGAAATGAAAGACATAAATATTTGAAGGGAAGAAGAAAAATTATTTTTATCCTCAGATACTGTGACTGTATCCATAGAAAATCCAAATAAATATTCAGACTTCTGGAAATAATATAAGAGTTTTTAGCAAGATTGCTGGATTCAAGGTCAAAAATTTAAAAGTTACTAAAAAAAGTACTGTAGGGGCGCCTGGGTGGCGCAGTCGGTTAAGCGTCCGACTTCAGCCAGGTCACGATCTCACGGTCCGTGAGTTCGAGCCCCGCGTCGGGCTCTGGGCTGATGGCTCGGAGCCTGGGGCCTGTTTCCGATTCTGTGTCTCCCTCTCTCTCTGTCCCTCCCCCGTTCATGCTCTGTCTCTCTCTGTCCCAAAAATAAAATAAACGTTGAAAAAAAAAAATTAAAAAAAAAAAAAAAGTACTGTATTTTTGTACTGTCAATAGACAATAAAAGATGCATATTAAAAATATCATTTGCCCCTTACAATAGAAAGTCTATATACAAATATAGAAGGAATAATGGTGCTAGAAAGTCATCATTTGCCAACTATCACAGTAATAATTTATTTAGGTAGGTGGTAAAGAAGGACATTGGATGGGGGCGCCTGGGTGGCTCAGTCAGTTAAGCTTCCGACTCTTGATTGTGGCTCAGGTCATGATCTCACGGTTCTCAGGATTGAGCCCCCACATTGGACTCTGTGCTGGCAGGACAGAGCCTGCTTGGGATTCTCCCTCTCCCTCTCTCTCTCCCTCTCTCTCAATCTCTCTCTCTCTCTCAAAATAAATAAACCTAAAAGCAAATAAAAATACATTAAGGAGGGCATGGGGTATTGGTAATATTGTTTCTTCGTCTGGGTTTTGGTTATATGGGTGTGTTTAGTTATGAAAATTTATTGAGCTGATATGTGTACCTTTTTCAAGACAAAAATTTCAGTAATGCACCGGCTATCAAGGATTTAGAAAAATGGGCATCCTGAATCCTTTTGGCACTAAGATAACATAATAAGACTTTAGAAAAGGATTTTGGGCAAAATCTGTTCCAGAGATGCCCATGAATCCAGTAATCTACTCCTAGGGGATCACCTAAAGAGACACTTGTGTGAAATTATTGCCTAAATGGATAGTCACCTGTGCATTATTTGTAAGAGTAGAAACTTGGACACAGCTGTCCCTTGGCTATCCCTTTAGATCTATCCCATCAAATAGAACTTAGATGAAATCTCACACAAATCTCAAAGCTTTTCTGGTTACTCTAGCTATTAAAAAATAGATTTGCTCATCAGATGTTAACAATTTCCAGACTAATTGAATATCAAAGCTTTAATGAATCATCCACTTTTTTTCTTCTTTAGAGGAGGAGGGGCAGAGAGAGAGGGGTTTAGAGGATCCAAAGCAGCCTCTGTGCTGACAACACACAGCCGGATGTGGGGCTCAAATTCACGAACAGTGAGGTCATAACCTGAGCTGAAGTCAGATGCTTAACTGACTGAGCCACCCAGGGGCCCCAGAATCATCCACTTTTAAGCCCCCAGATGAGCTTCTCTCTGAAGTTGGCCACATGAGTCCTGGGGTAGTACAACTCCCTTACCTGTGAACTAGGTGAAAGTAAGTAAGTGACAAAGCAAATGTGCAGATGTTAAAATTTGCGAAAGAACAAAAAGAATACATAAAGTTATATGAATTGTCATTATCCAAAAAATTAATAACAGTGGTTGTCTCCAGAGAGGAGAACCAGGTGTCTTACTTATATCCTTCTATACCTTCTAAATTTTCTACCATGTATGTCCCTTGCCTTGTCAAAAAATAAATGGGATAAAGAGAGCCATAATATAGTGTTAAGCAGAAATGGCATAACATTACAATCCCATTTTTAGAAACCATATATATGTGGATTTTAACCAAGAATTTGATTTTATTCTCCAAGTGATAGATTTCTGTATTGTTTTAATTTTTCAACGAGCTTATGGTTTATACATAGAAAAGATATTCCCACTTATAAAATATGTAAATAAGCACATTTTGAAGTTGAGGGAAGGTGTTTAGGAATCCTGGTTCTTGTTTGGCATTGAGTGAAACATGTCAGTTTTCTGCTGTGCAGGGTGCATTTTGGTTGACAGAACATATAGTATAAGAACAAGGCCAGCCACTATTGTGGCCTGTTGTTATGCAAATATTGTACAGATCTACTTAATCTGATCAACAAATCATTGTGTCATGCCATTTTTACCGAAGATGAGTCATAGTGTCCTCAAACACTCTAAAAATGAGATATTTCTGTTTCAGGAGTACAATCTTACCAATGATTTAGAAGGTCATTTTCCTGCGGCGCCTGGGTGGCTTAGTTTGTTGAGCGTCTGACTCTTGATTTTGGCTTGGGTTATGTTCCCAGGGTCCTGGGATTGAGTCCCGTGTTGGGCTCCTCCATGAGCATGAAGCCTGCTTGGGATTCTCTCTCTCTCCCTCTCTCTCTCTGCCCCTCCCCTGCTCATGCTCTCGCTCTCTCTGTCAAAAAAATAAAAAATAAAATTTGTTTAAAAAGGTCATTTTCTTCTCAGCTACTCAGAAGGACTGAAACCTCTCCTTGTTTACCAAACACAATCTATACTTGTGAAAAGATACCAGCCATGAGGAAATCAAAATAAAAGCATAGCCATCAGGATCCAGATGTCAGAATTAAAAGTCTAGGCATAGCTTCCACTGAAATGCCTACGAAATTCCATATTGCATCATCCGTTCTAAAGCAAGGATAAGTAGGGCTGGCCTTGAGGAAACAAATAATAAGGAGAAGGTTTGGGAGATTGCAGAATAAGAAACAAAAATTTTTTAAAATGTGGTGTTCAAATTTTTAAAATTTTTTTTTCAACGTTTTTTATTTATTTTTGGGACAGAGAGAGACAGAGCATGAACGGGGGAGGGGCAGAGAGAGAGGGAGACACAGAATCGGAAACAGGCTCCAGGCTCCGAGCCATCAGCCCAGAGCCTGACGCGGGGCTCGAACTCACGGACCGCGAGAACGTGACCTGGCTGAAGTCGGACGCTTAACCGACTGCGCCACCCAGGCGCCCCGTGGTGTTCAAATTTTTAAAAATTGTGTGTGGTCAGAGGATTTAAGCCTGGCTACCTTGGATAAACTCCTCTGAAGACACTCCCACTTCACAAATCTACTGGAAGCTGAGATGTAGTTTGTCCATACACATCAGGCTTCTGACTATTTCCATGGCACAGATAAAGGAATGGTTCTTAAGTCCAAAGTAGCTTTTTTTCCGAAGTTCAAGGACACTAGCAAACACTAACTTCAGAGTCAACCAGTAATGATATATTTATTAAATACTATGCATACAGGTAAGTTTACTACTCTAAAACTCTTTAAAGATATTTAAAACTAGACATCTAAATCACAGCTCTTGGATTCTTCTGATCCAATGGGGTAGATAAAAACATACTAAAGGGGTGCCTGGCTGGCTCAGTCAGTAGAATATGGGACTCTTGATCTCAGGATAGTTGAGTTCAAGCCCCACATTGGCCATTTTATATATATATATATATATATATGAAACCTTTAATCCAGATATAAAATAGACACATATTGGGGTTCCTGGGTTGCTCAGTTGGTTAAGTGCCCTACTCTTTATTTTCCCTCAGGTTATGATCTCATGGTTTGTGAAATCCAGCCATGATTCAGGCTCACCTTGACCTTGAAGAACCTGCTTAGAGTTCTCTCTCTGCCCCTCCCATGCTTGCACACACACTCTCTCAAAATAAATAAATAAACTTAAAAAAATAGATGCATATTTAGGAGAAACTACACAAAATTGTGAATATCTAGAACTGTGAGCATCTATTAAAGAAGACTTTGGTGTAAGAAAATCTATCTTGGGGTTTAGCTGAAGAAATTCAGATATTGAATGAGCAGAAAAGCTTACTCATAAGCAATATCTGTAGTTATTATATTTTAATTTAATGAGTATTTATTATGGTCTCAATTTGCTTATGGAATGACTGCGATGTTATAAAAAATGATCTCTTACAGGAGTCATGGCCTTTAGAGTGCTGAATAGAGAGCCCAAAACTTTAAAGCAACCAAAATATTCTCAAGAGGTTAATGGATAGGGGCACCTAGGTGGCTCCATTGGTCAGGTATCTGACTTTGATTTCAGCTGAGGTCATGATCTCACAGTTGGTGAATTCAATCCCCCCGTGGCTCTGCCCTTGACAGCACAGAGCCTGCTTGGAATTGTTTCTCTCCCTCTCTTTCTGCTCCTCCCCCATGGTCTCTCTCTCTCTCTCTCAATAAATATTAAAAAAAAAAAAAAAAAAAAAAAAAAAGAGGGAAAGCAAGAACGAAAAGGAAAGAAAGAAAAAGAAACGCTTTTCCGAGGTGGGATCTCTCCAACCAGGAATCTGTGCAGGTGGTCGCGGACCAGCCTGAGCTCCACGGCCAGGAGGGCCCGCCGGCCCCTCCCCGGAATGGTGGGGCCAGTACTGCGCCTGTGCCAGCCGCGCACTCAGGGAGGCCCGCCGGAAACCTAGCAGGAGCAAGTGCCTGGAGAAGAGGGGTTGCAGGAGCGGGCTGTCGCGGCCACAAAGCCTCTGCCTAATTCCAAGCCCTGACCTACACAAGGGTACGTAGTCCCCCTGAAGGGAAAGCTGGGGGAGTCGGGACTGACCTGCCGGTTCGGGGCCTGGTGGACTGCTCGGTATCTTCACTGAGGGCCCCCGGGAGCCTGGATTACTGGTAAGTGCAGGACCCCAACAGGCAGCCAGTCCAAAAGGGCACTAACTGTCGCTAGTTTAAAGCAATGGCTTCAGAAAGACTCTTTGAGGGGGTGGAGGAGGGGGGGTGCTTCCTCCTCCCTGCGCCCATGCGGGTGTTTCGGGAGCAAGTGGAGCTCCACAGGCCTAGAGGGCCCTGTGGCCGCCAAGAGCCAATGGGGGCTGCTTAGTGCGCATGCGCGAGCCGGCGAATCAGGGTAGCTGGCGACCCGGCACAGGACAAGTGTCTGGGCCAGCAGGGTCACGGCACCAGGCTGTTGGGGGTCCAAGGCATCTGCCCGATTCCAAGGGTTCACCTACACAAATGTGCATATTCCCGCCGGAGGGAAGAGCTGGGGGGCATCTGGATGGCCCTGCCAGGTGAGGCACATGATCGGGATACCCTCCACTTAGACCCCTCCGAGCCCTGATTGCTGGAGAACCCTGGGAACCAGTGGGCAGCCGGTCCAAATCTGGGCCGACTGTCGCCAGATTAAATCTGCCACCTCAGAAATATTTTCTGGTCTTGGGCTCCCTCCACGCTTCAGGGGGGCCTGAAGCTTGGGTCATTCTGGTGGTTGGAGTTCCTCTCGGAGCCGCTGGGGCCTGGAGAGCCCCATGCAGCCCAAGGTGGACCGATACGGTGCTGACTGCGCGTGCGCAGGCCACAAAGGTCATGGTAGCGGGGACTTGGAACAGAGCGGATGTAGGGATTAGTCAGGTCAAGGAGCAGGCTATTTGGGGTTGCCTGGCGTCTGCCTAATTCCAAGCCTCCTCCTACACAATATGCCTATTTCCCCTGACAGCAAACCTGGAGGACACCGGACTGCCTTGCCAGGGTGGGGCAAGCTGACTGGTGTCGTCTGATAGGAGACACCAGGGAGCACTGGTTGCTGGAGAGGCCCCTGCTCCTGGGGGGCTTGATTCGGGAGAGAGATTTGTGTTTGGTATTCCTGCACAGCTCTGGAGCAAGGGGTAACAAGGGCCATCCTGTGACCTGCTACTGGGCCAGGACCCGGTTCAGAAGGGGCGGAGTCACAGCCGTGGGCTCTTGGGAGAAAGCATGGATCTGCCAGTGTCTAAGCTCTCACTACACAAAGGCTCCTGTTCCCTCTGAAGCCAGATAGGGAGATTGCTCTAAAGCCTTGTTTGGAGGGACTGAGCTGTCCAAGAACGAGACACATGGGAGCCCTTGTTTGTTGATAACTTTAGGCACCTATTAGCAGCACTTTTATTTTTTTTTATTATTTTTTTTAATTTTTTTTTTAACGTTTATTTATTTTTGAGACAGAGAGAGACAGAGCATGAACAGGGGAGGGGAAGAGAGAGAGGGAGACACAGAATCGGAAGCAGGCTCCAGGCTCTGAGCCATCAGCCCAGAGCCTGACGCAGGGCTCGAACTCACGGACTGCGAGATCATGACCTGAGCTGAAGTCGGATGCTTAACTGACTGAGCCACCCAGGCGCCCCATAGCAGCACTTTTAAAAGGGAATTGACTTTCGCTACCTTTGCAGCCTCAGTACTATATCATGTTGTGGTGGCATCCCAGGAGAACATCCGGGGGGTTAGACCAGCCATGGCACCAGAGGCTTGGAGGGCCTGGCTGCCCAAGGCCTGATGAAGGGTTGTGTGCCGTGTCTGTGTATGCTATGTGGTACATGGTGGCCAGAGATCTTGAACAGTCCAGCGGTTATCCTAAGCAACAGGATCAATGGCTCGGCTCTTGGGGGACCTAAGATAATCCTGAATAATCCAAGCCTTAACCTAACCAATGTGGCCATTGCCCCTGAAGGCAGATCTTGGGTGGGAACTTGCCAGGGGCAGGCCAGGCAGGGCTGGCTGGGGTTACCTCCTGTCAGAGACACCTGGGAGCCCTGGTTGCCCAAGAGGCCTCTGCTCCTGGGGTCGTGGGTCAGGAGAGGGAGCTGTGCATGTGGATCCTGGCAGCTCTCTGAGCAAGGGGGTCCCCAGACAGTCTGTGACCTGGTAGCCACCAGGACCTAGTTCAGAGAAATGGGGGCACTAGGATTGGCTTTTGGGAGAAACTAGGCCTGTGAGAATTCCTCTGTTCCTCATTGACTATTTGCTGGACACCATAGTTCTTTACAAAATGGACTTTTCCGTAGACTGCATGCCTGCATTCACAACATAGCCTCTAGCTCTCCCTAGCGTAAGTGATTTAAGAAAAAGACCAAAGCAGAAGCCATAGTCTCTCTTTAAAATTTTCTCAGAAGTGTCACACCATCACTTCTGACAAATTCTGTCGGTCACATAGACAACCCTGGTTCAATTTGGGAAGGGCTGCATGGGACAAGAGTACCAGGAAGCAAAGATTATTGGGACCATTTGAGAGACTGGCTGCGCAAAGCCTGGATGTCCTGATAATTTAGCTGTCTGGAACTTAAGGCCAAGAGGAGTACAGAGATTTTTGTCTCTTTGGTTGATAGCACCTAAAACAGTAACTGGTACATAGAAGGTGCCCAATCAATATTAAAAGGATGAATTGATATTAAGGGAAATGTGGACTTATCTTGCAGCCACCGCCTGGAGCTCTGGAAGCTGGTTTCCATTTGTTTTCATTAATATATTTAGCTCAAGATTTGATTGGTTTGCGATCACTGACCGTAAGGGAAAGCAACCTGCATTCTTTCAGAGGAAAAGAAAAGTAGATTGAGAGTATAATATTTGCTGGCTAAAATTCACTCCTGCAAATATCACACTTTGGTTTGCCTAGTTCTCTAGAATCAGCACTGGGTGGATATCTTCCAGGCTACATATGAGAAAAGTAAATAAGTACATCATGGGGTCTATTTTGAAGCAACGTAGCAAATAAAGCAGAGACAAGGTTTTACTGTGATCTGACACCTGAGACACAAATGACCAATGCTTCACTGGTAGGTAGGCTTCGCCGCTTTCCCTGCCACATCATAACCTCAGATTTCCTTTATCTTGAATTTGAACTAACAGGGCCTGTCAGATGAAACACTAGACTCAGTCCTTGGTGAGGATAAACCACGCAGACTCCACCCCACAATTCCATCAATATTAATAGTTATAATTGGTATTATGACTTAAGTACATAATTAGAACCATGTGCATTTCCTCAATTTTCACATTTTATCCTTAGAACAGACATGGGGTGCATCTACCTTGTTTACTTTAATCCTCTTCTGAGATCCATGATCACCCAGAAATAGGTCCTGTATTCATGTCGCTGCTACATGACTCCACTTCCCTGGTCACAACTGATTAGAGGAAGGGATGGTCAGCTCAGCAAAAAAGGGCTAATCAGATTCTATGTCCTGTGTGTTTGGAATTGGGACCGAGGGGCAGTCACTTGAACACGCGAGTTATAAAATGTTACGGATTTGACACCAAAAGCAAAACAACAAAAGCAAAAATAAACAAGTGGGACTACATCAAATTAAAAAGCTTCTGCACAGCAAAGGAAACCATCAACAGAATGAAAAGACAACCTAGTGAAAGGGAGAAAATATTTGCAAATCATAAATCTGATAAAGGGCTAATGCCCAAAATACATAAAGAACTCATACAACTCAATAGCAAAAGATAAAAACTAAAAACAATTTTTAATCCGATTAAAAAAATGGGAAGAACATCTTGTGTACAGACATTTTTCCAAAGAATACATACAGATGACCAGCAGATATATGAAAAGGTGCTCAACATCCCTAGTCATCAGGAAAATGTGAATCACAACCACAAGGAGGTATTCCTTCACATCTGTTAGAGTGGCTATCATCAAGAAGACAAGAAAAAGCAAGTGTGGGTGAGGATGTGGAGAAAAGGAAACATGTATGCATTCTTGGTGGCAATGTATATTGGTGCAGCTACTACGGAAAACAGTATGGAGGTTCCTCAAAAAATTAAAAGTAGAACTACCATGTGATCCAGCGATTCCATTTCTGAGCATTTTTTCAAAAAAAATGAAAACACTAACTCAAAAATATAAATGCACCATGTTTATTGCAACACAGTTTACAGTCACCAAAACAAGGAAGGAACCTAAGCAACTATCAGTACATGAATGTTAAAGAAAATGTGTTGTCCATGCATGTGTGCGTGCGCACGAGCACACACACACACACACACACACACACACACACAGTGAAATATTATGTAGGCACGAAAAGAAGGAAATCTTTCTGTTTGCAACAACATGGATGGACCTGGAGGACATTATTATGCTAAATCATATTACATCAGCTATTCTGACTTATGAAATAAGTCAGACAAAGAAAGACAAACACTGCATGATCTCACTTATATGTGCAATCTGAAAACAAATCAACCAACCAACAAAAACAAACAGCAATAAAAATCCAAACTCCTAGATACAGTGAACCACCTCTGGTGGTTGCCAGAGGTGAGGGATGTTGGGTGGGTGAAAAGAGTGAAGGTGGTCAACAGGTACAAACTTCCAATTATAAAATAAATAAGGCATGATGACTTTAATTAAGAACATTGTATATTTGAAAGTTGCTGAGGGAGTAGATCTTGAAAGTTCTCATGACAAGAAAAAAAATCGGTAACTGTGTCGTGGATGTTGACTAGACTGTGGTGATGACTGCACAATATATACCAAATTAATCATTAGGTTGTACACCTGCAACTAATACAACATTATAAGTCAATTATATCTCAATAAAAGTAAAGATTACAAAATAAAAGAGCTATGGAGTGATCTTTCTTTCTCATGTGTAGGAAAGATGAGAAATGGAGAGAGTAGTACTTACGTATGTGTTTACCAGATTTGTTCTAGACCTACTGAAATTTATGTGCCCTTGGGGTCCATGAAATACCTTAATATCCTTCCAAAAAATATTTTTTTGTTGCATAAGCTAGTTCACATTGAATTTGCTTCCTGTATCAAATCTGTTTTACCCACAGGGACATTGGGAAACTGAATAACTTGCACAGGGCCATTGGGTTACAAAGAGGCAGCAGAGCTGAGATTTAATCAATATCATATTGACTCTTGAGCCTATCATTTATCCCATACTGCCACTATTAGGAAGTGTTTCCCCTTCTCAGCTCACTTAGGGGGCTCACACTCCTTAGTGTTAATTGTGGCCATGTGACTTGCTTTGGTGGAAGACACATAATCAGAAGTGACATGATTCATTCTTAGTGGAGAGATTGGTTACCAGAGCTTCCCTATCCACTCCATTTCTGCTTCAGCAGCCCTGAAAGCATCACAGTATGAAGGATCCAGAAGATCAAAGATGCATCCACCACTTAGCCAACACACGGAGGACACTCTGGGAAGCCACCTCAACTGACAGTGGACTTCTTATGAGAATGAAATAAACTTGTGTTGTTTCAGGCCACTGAGATTTTAGAGTTGTCTGATTATGCAGCAAAACTTGTCTTATCATATATTCAACGGACTACACCGTACACCTTATTCTCCAGGCCTTCTTCTTGATTTCGTGTCAAATCAACTCCAACTTCCCCTTGTCTTAGAGCTTTTATTTCAGTTACATAGGACTGCATAACAAGCCACTCCAAAACTTAAAACAGTAATGATTTCTTACTTCTCATGATTCTGTGGGTTGACGGGGCTCAGCTGCAGGGTTCATCTACTTCACATGGGATAACAGAAGGTCACTTATGCGGCTGCATTTGGTGAGGAGCATGGCCGGGACTGGAATGTGCGAGACAGACGTTCATCCTGGGGAACCTCTTTCCGTACGGCCTCTCACTATTCAGAAGTCTAGCCCAAGCCTCTTTACAATGTAGAGTTTCTAAGACCACATGTTCCCATTTGCAAGTGCTTATCAGGCCTCTACTTTCATCACATTTGCTACTATCTCATTGGCTGAAACAAGTCACATGGCCAAGCCCAGAGTCAATGTAGATGGGACTGTACCAGGATGTGAATTCCAGAAGTCATGGCTCTTTGGGGACTTTCAGTGTAACCATCTATAACAGCCATTAATTAAGCATTAACATCGAGTTGTCAGTTTTAAAAGTGTTTCCACATTTATTATCTCATTTTGTTTAACAACAACCCTTGAGGAATAAATATATGCCACGCCTATTTTACAAAGAAAGGGACTAGGGCTCAGAAATCTGGACACCTAAAATCACACAACTAGTAAATGGGAGAATTAAGACTTGACCTCAGGTCTTATTACTGAAAGTGCTGTGTTTTCTATCACCTCACAGCTACCTCTGGCCAGCACGACCAGTGATATCTAGGTATGATTTCCATGTTTGATCTTTCCAGGTTTTTATTTTTATTTTTTTTATTAATGTTTATTTATTTTTGAGACAGAGACAGAGCATGAGCAGGGGAGGGGCAGAGAGAGAGGGAGACACAGAATCCGAAGCAGGCTCCAGGCTCTGAGCTGTCAGCACAGAGCCCGACGCGGGGCTTGAACTCACGAACTGTGAGATCATGACCTGAGCCGAAGTTAGACGCTTAACCGACTGAGCCACCCAGGTGCCCCTGATCTTTCCAGGTTTTTAAATTTTGCTGGCAAATAAACAAACTCATCCATTTTTCCAAATACTTTTTCCAGAGTTTAGGTTGTTGTTGTTGTTGTTGTTGTTGTTGTTTAACTGTGTGGAGGGAAATGCACCCAATTCTCAAAGACTTTGATGTATTGAAACAGAATTGCTAGCAATGTTTGCTTATTGTAAAGCAAGCCCCAACTAAGCCAGGGTGGTTACTGGGAAGCACCCACATTACACCACACCTTGAAAGGGGACTTATTTAGACTTCATAATGCCCAAAGTTTCTTCTGAGGAACAGAGATTCTTTTCTGCACCCTAGCCCCATGATGAAGAGTTTCAGCCCCAAACTGCCAGATCCAATTCCTTAAGTTATTTACACTTCTGTGCAAATGTCAATACTAATAGATCACAACCAGGGAAGGGGGGTTTGGGGGGGGGGAGTTGAGTTGGAGGCTTATAAAATTGAGAAAGCATCCATAATTATTCTCATCACTGCAATCACTGGATGCTAGAGAATAAATCACAAGGAGATGAAAATCAGGACTGGCTCAGAAGCACTACCTATGGCTGTTGCCATGGTCATCAGTGGTGGTGGAACAGACACCCAGAGGAACCACAGTCCTGCTGCCCATTATGAGCTGAAATCAGCTGCCAGGCCCTCCCTGGATGAGGCGCTCCGCCGAGGAACACCCTCCACAGTGTCCTGTTGTCTGGTTCCATACTCTTGGCCCCCAGTCTCCAGATGACACTTTTCATTAGGAACCTTGGTTGGCCGGGCCTTTGGCCCATTCCCTTCACTTTCCTTGTCACTTTCCTGGTATGGAGAGAAAGAAGGAAAACTTTACCTGTAAACCAAATACCTTTGCACTCCCCCTCTTACAGAGACACCCCTGAAAGAACCTTCTTTCTTTAAGCAATGTCAGGCTTCACGTTCAACCAACTTCTGCGACCCATCTCATAACACTCTAGCTTCACACAAGAAAGGCAAACATGAAGCATCATGGAGTGAAATTGTGCATGGCTACCAGGTGGGAAAATGCCTCCTACGGAGCTGAAGTGCAAGCAACCAACCTTCCCACATCAGGGCTCTTGGTGTCTTCCATTAGGATGTCACATACCTTATTTTGTGTCCTATAGTACTCATTTAACACGTACTGATATTTGGGTTGAGTAAGACCGAAGAAGGTAGCAAATCTTCCACCAAGAAATTCACATGCTGAAAGAAAGAAGAGGCACTTTGGTAAGCTGAACTGATGACTAAAACTTAGAGTCATTTGAGGTGAAGAGTTTAAACTTGTCTGCCGGTGATCCATTACCACACTTAACTTTAAGGCTGACAAAAGATTTCAATTGCTCTGGACTCTCAGAAAGTTCCAGGACTCACAAGGAATTGTTAACTCTTCTGTCTCCCCGTGGGATTACATCTAAACCATCCTTTCCAGATGGGTATGTCAGGAGAGATTTTCAAAATACCTACTTCCAGGTACAGCGTTGGTCCTAAGCAATCAGAATAGATGGTTTGGTTGTGAAAGTTGGGGGTCAAGGGTTAGCATTAACAGTGGTTTCCTGGCGGGGTCTCCTAGACACCTAGAAATGTTTTCCTTTAGAATTATAGGATTTCTGACACCCTACCCCCCACGACCCCACTTTCTGATCCCTAAGGCTTTTCCTCTTCTTGGGATGTTGCCCATATAGTACATCAACATGGTGCTCTCCATTGTTTAAAATGCGTTTTATCTTTTCAAAAATACTCTAGCTCCTTAATCTGTTTGTTTGCCACAGTGCCTGGTACATGTATATAAGAGGAGTTTCTAAAGTATTAGAATAAACCTTAGGAGGCTTTCCTGCTTATGACCTACTAGAATTTTACCTTGAAAACACTAGTTACGGTTTCATGTGGGTGTCAGCTCTATCCAAAGTTCCTGTGTAGAGACCAGGGTGCTGACTGCTAGCATTTGTATGGCTCCCCTACAACCTGGAAGCCCCAAGCAGATGCACGTCAACGCTACAGTCCTGCTTGGAACCTCGAAGGCAGCGTGATTCCCCATATGTCCTGTTCCTACCATCCTAAGTCACAGCCCAACATGGAAATCACTACAGTCCCTGTTCTCCTTTACATTCTCATAAGGCTGTATTGAGTTTTGCTTCTTTTACTTGACCTAATCTCCTAGGGTGTTCTCCCTCCAAAATATTTCACCCCTTACGCAATCTTGTCCCAACTAAACACATAGAGCTCTCTAGAAGACAGCATTTTTTCTGCCAGTGTACCATGGTCGAGGTAAGATTGGTATCTCACCTGGGTTCCCAAAGGAACTTACAAATCCCTAACCCTGTATCCTGATGTAAAAGCACTTGCTCCTCTGAGGCTCATACCATCTGACTAAATCACCCCATCGTTACTTTTTACTGTAGTTTGAAGACTTCCCTCCCCTCCCCTACCCCCAGTGACTATTGTGGTCCCTAAGCTGACCTTAGCCATACTTTCATAGCACTCTCAAGTCATATATCAGCATTACTCATTACTAAGTCTTTTCATCGGTGGTCCCTATGCTCCTTCTAGCCCGGCGGTTGTGACGACAAATTGTAATTAAAGGCATGTTTACTAGCTTATAATATCTATTGAATATGGAGTCCCTTGAAAGCAAAGCCTGTCATTTGTCTTTGTGTCCCAGGGACCCACACAGTGCCAAACACACATTGGCACTCAATAAATGTTTATTTAATGAATGAATGAAGATCAATTCCTCAGAGCTATGGCTATACTTCGTATTTTCTTGAATTTTAATTTTTGTATTTTTTTAAAGTTGTTTCCTTCCTGCTGTACATACAAGAATACGCAAATTAGAAGGAAATGAGAAGGGGCGCCTGGGTGGCTCAGTCAGTTGGGCGTCCGACTTCAGCTCAGGTCATGATCTCACAGCTTGTGGGTTCGAGCCCCGTGTCACGCTCTGTGCTGACAGCTCAGAGCCTGGAGCCTGTTTCAGATTCTGTGTCCCTCTCTTGTTCTCCCCCTCACCCACTCATGCCCCCTCCCCCCCCCCCTCTCTCTCTCTCTCTCTCTCTCTCTCTCTTAAGAATAAATAAAACATTTTTAAAAATTTAGAAGGAAATGAGTAATTAGATGTTGCCAATTGTGTTTTAAAGAAAATTGGTGAAAGTCGAGCAAAATAAGATTCAGTGTTTCATCTGTTATAAATAGCTGCTTAGGCCATTCACTTTGTCCCTGAGAAGGGTCCATAAAGTCCTTGTTCATAACAGAGTCATTATGATGAGGGAACTTGGAACTGTGTCATATAAAAATAGTTTTAAAAAAACCTTGGAAGTTTATTCAGGTGAAGAGTCACCTTAGGGATGGGGGAGGCTATTGTCTTCGAATATTTGAAGCTCTGTCCTATGAAAGAGGAATCTAGACTTGTTTTATATGACCTTAAGAAAGACAACTAAGATCAATGGGAATAACTTTAAAGGAAGACAAAATATAAGGTAGAATTTACTAAAAAGAGTTGGAAAGAGATGGAAGGGTCTGCCTGAAGATGTGAGGTTCTACACCTTTGGGAATGTTCAAGCATAGATCAAGAAGGGACTAGGTTGTCCCTTATTCTGGATGCCAGGGAGTGGATTAAACTACTGGAAGGCCCAACGAACATTGAGGGCCTATAAGTCTACATCTTGTATTTAGGACTAAATAAATAAATAAATAAATAACTTTGGCACTACTTACTAGAAAATGAGGTGCTTGCTATTTGCCCTGCCCAAAACCATAAGTACGACTGCCATGAGAGTTTAGACTGAAAAAAAGAAAGAAATCAAGTTAGAGTAATTAATAACAAGAGTAGTGGTACAGGTGTTTCATGTAGAGATTTCAAAATGCTTTATAGAATATTACATTTTCTTTCGCACACATGAGAAATGTAAAGTTATCAAAACTATGAGTTGACTATAAACTCCAGGAGGTAAGACAAGGGGAACAAGGAGTTAGCTTAAAACTGTATTTTCTACAAACCTTGTTTGGCTTAATCTCTTATTCATTAAGCCCCCATGTTACTAATATTGACACTCTAAGCTTACAGGATCATGTGTTGAATTTGTTTTCTGTTCCTTCTTTTCTTCCTCTTCCTCCTCCTCGGTGCTATATTCTTCCATGATGTCTCCATCAACAAAATGGATAATTCTTTTGGGAGTAGTTCTTTTGGAAGACCTACTTTTCTCTAATTCTGACTTCTGGAAACTGTCTTTTTCCATAAGGAAATAAAACAACTAGTGAATTTAAAACAGGGAACCTTCAGGCCAGTTGCCCAGGGCAGTGTTTATATAGCTGAGGGGTGTCTAGTTATTTTCAATGGATGGTAAAGCTAGAGAATTCAGATGTAACCGTAGCTACAATCTCATCAATTCTTCAAATCCAAGGAAGGACTGTTCAGTTCTGTACCAAAATGGAAAAAAAAAAAAAATGTAATTAGTAGTAAAAATGTGAACTTTGAGTCTTCAAACAAAAATTTAAACAGTTCCCTTACCTCTTATTCATTACAAAACCAACAAATACTAGTAGAGAGAGGCCACTAAGGTGTGGAAGTTTCCCAATTATTTCAATAAAGAGCGAGAGGCAATGTAGGTAGTGATTAAGAGTGCAGGCTTTGCACAGAGAAGAACAAATTTGTCAAGTATATACCTGGTAAAGGACTTATTTTCAGAATATGTAAAGAGCAATTACAATTCAATAAGTAAAAGACAAGCAACTCCACTGAAATATGGGCGAGGGATTTGAACAGATACTTTATCGAATAAGATTTACAGGTGCCAACTAAACTTAGGAAAAGATGCTCAATGTCATTAGTCATTAGGAAAATGCAAATTGAAACCATAATGAGATATCACCCTCACTAGAAGGCTAAAATTTAAAGGACTGAGGAATAAATGGAGCAGCTAGAACTCTCACATTGCTGGTGGGGATGCAAAATGGTACAGCCACTTTGGAAAACAGTTTGGCAGTTTCTTAAAAGTTAAACAGGTTCTCACCATATAGTTTTGTTCTGGGACCCAATTCCAAGCTGGGGGGTGGGCAGAGATTTCCCCCACCAACAAGCAATTCTCAAATTGTCAGGACACCAGCTGGATGTCCTACAATTCAACTAGATTCTGACACTTGGCCTCTTACTTGGCCTCTTCCCTTACTTCAGAGGCCAATCACAAGCCCAGGTTGTTATTTGTACTTCTGACCTACTGGCTATAAATCAGAGGTTCCCACAACCCCCACTTTGAGTTAGATTAATTTGCTAGAGCAACTCGGGAAGTCTGTTTACTCACTAGATTATCAGTTTATTATAAAAGGATAGAATTTGGGGCGCCTGGGTGGCTGAATCGGTTGGTTAGGCGTCTGACTCCAGCTCAGGTTATGATCTCATGGCTGGTGATTTCGAGCCCCGCTTCAGGCTTTGTGATGACAGCTCAGAGCCTGGAACCTGCTTCAGGTTCTGTGTCTCCCTCTCTCTCTGCCCCTCCCCTGGTCTCTCCGTCTCAAAAATAAATAAACAACAACAACAAAGGATATAATTTGGGAAGAGCCAGGTGGAAGAGGTGCACAGGGCAGGGTATAGGGAAAGGGCACAGTGCTTCTGTGTGTTCCCTGAGCACAACACGCTCTCTGAAGTTCCACGTGTCCACCAACCTGGGAGCTCTCCTCCCACCCTGTTTTGTTTGTTTGTTTGTTTGTTTGTTCTGGAGGCTTCATCACCAGGTCTGGCTGATTAAATCATTAGCGTTGGGCACTGGTGATGAATTCAACCTCCAGCCCCTGGGGGATGTTAGGAAGTGGGAAGGAAATCACCTAATCACAGGGTTGGTTCTTGCAAGTCACCTCATTAACATGACAAAAGACGTGGTCCTCTCAACAGTTAGGAAATTCCAAAGGTTTTAGAAGCCCTGGGCTAGAAATGGGAAGACCACATGTATAGTTATTAAAAATCACAGTATCACACGTCTAGATGTTTACCCAAGAGAAATGAGAACACTTCCATCTAAAGATTTGTATGTGAATATTTATAGCAGCTTTATTTGTAAGAGCCCCAAACTGAAAACAATCAAAATGTCCATTAATGAATAAACCAAATGTGATACATTTGTTCAATGAAATACTATTTAGTGATTAAAGTATTGGACACTTATATTTTTATTTATTTATTTATTTTGAGAGAGAGAGAGAGAGAAAAGGGGAGGGGCAGAGACAGAGGGAGACTGAGAATCCCAAGCAGGCTCTGCACTGTCAGTGCTGGGCTCGATGCAGGGTTCCATCCCACGAACCATGAGACCATGACCTGGGCGGAAACCAAGAGTCAGTTGCTTAACCAACTGAGCCATCCAAGTGCCCCTTTGGACATTAATATTTGCAACATTATGAATGAATCCCCAAAACATCACGCTAAGTGAAAGAAGCCAGACACTGTATATTAAATGATTACATTTATATAACATTTTAGAAAAGGCAAAATTATAGTTGTAGAAAACAGATGAGTGTTTGCTGGGGAGGATGGGGGGAGAGATAACTACAAAGGGACAAAAGGGAACTTTCTCGGGCGATAGAAATGTTCTAACAGATATCATGATTGTAGCAGTGGTTACTCAACTATACATTTGTCAAATTCTACACTTAATGATGAACTTTTGGGGTAATGGGGTGGTCTGTGGGGTCTGGAGCCGATGGCCAAGAAATAATTCTTGAAGACGTCTCTGGTGCAAAAAGGTGATTTTATTAAAGTATGGGGACAGGACCCATGGGCAGGAAGAGCTGCACTGGGGTCATGACGGGTAACTCATTATATACCCTCAGGTTGGGAGGGGGTCAGGGATAGATTAAATCTCTAAGGAATTTTGGAAGCAAGGTTTCCAGGACCTTCAGGGGCCAGCTGTTGCTAGGGAAACACCATATATCACTGTTTAATAAAACTTTAGTCCTGAGACCCTTCAGATACATATCAGGGGCCATAAACTTGGAGCATGATTGCCAGGATATATCTTGGGGCAGTTGACATAAAGGAAGTAGACTTATGGGGGAGGTGTAAGCCAAGGTTCTCGTTTGCCCCTAGCAAAGTGTCATCCTTGAGGCCTCTGAGCTCCTAGAGGGAGGTCACTCTGCTGGTCTCAAGGATTTATCAATGGGCTGTAGGCAGTAAGGGAATTTCATTTCTCATTTGCCTTAGTTTCCCACATCACCGTGGCAAGCAATTAAACCCCTTTCCTTTGTTCTTGGGTAGCCAGGCAGGTCAGAGGAATAGGACACATATTCCACGGGGGGGGGGGGGCGGGGGGGGGCTGCCAGCCTGTATTTTGTCCTCAGCCTGCCTCTTGCTCCCCCATCAGTTAATCAGTTAACACTGGTTAATATCTCAATAAATCTCACCAGTTTGGGAGCCAGCCTGCCTAGGTTTAATATCCCATTACTTACTATCTCTGGGCCTTGGTTTCCTTATCTCTAAAATAAGAATGATACAGTTTGAGCATATCTTTGAATATAGTACCAACCTTATAAAATGAGAATTAAACGAGGAAAGACACAGCAAGGAGTTAGAACAATTCTTAGCAAATATCAAGTGTCTAATAAAAGCTAGGTATTATTAAGTACCTATCACTTCCGTAACAGTGGGTACACACACTGTTGTCTTAATGAGTACTTAATGTATTTGAAGATTATGTCAGCAAATGTGGCAGACTGAGTTGATGTGAAAGTCCTCTTCCTGTTCCAGATTCACAGAAATGCTGGATAAAATTAAAATATTAAACCAAGCTGTGAGAAGAAAAGCTAGCAAAAACGAGTATCCGTGCCCAAGGCTGGATACTCCCCTTGCATACTTTTGTCTTCCGTAATCTTGTCTGTCTCCTGCACCAACTACCTGTGTAGCATCACTGGTAAAGTCCCCCTCCCCTGTTTCTTTGATCTCTCAATCCCCTACCATCCCAGCCATGAAAGGAGTCCCATGGCAAGGTTCGGGGCTCAGCCTTTGGAGGTGACTCCGCTGGGCCGGCACCGGTGTGCAATGAACAGCCTTTTCCGATTCCCGGAGTGCACATGGCTGGTCTCTTCCTGGGCACCGAGTATTTGCTGTAACAGCTGGACTGAGGATGTAAGAGAGGCAGAGAGACTGGAAGGAAGCCTAGGTATCAGCAAAAGAAGGAAAACTGAAAATCCTAAGGGTGAGCTAAAGCTGGGATGGTTCCTGAGGGTTTCAGAACTGGATACAGACCTTGGGGCTAAAGGTTTAACACTGGTGCAGAGAGGAGAGCCCAAATCACAGACCCTGCGAATTTGAGGAGCCAGCCGAAGTGAAATACCTGAGTAAAACTAAGATAAATAAATTACAATCGTAATCTGTAAATTATGGACTGGAAAAACTGCCTACTGGCTTATCAAAGTGGAAAAACAATTTGTCATCTCCTGGCAACATGGGTAGAAAGAGTCACTGAAAAATACTGGAACCCCAGGCCAGTATCAAATGCTGGGTGCGGCCAGATTCAGAGTGCTCAGGTGGGGTGAGGCCCGGCAGTGAAGCTTCGGGACCCACAGCTGCCGGAAGCAAGCACAAAGCCACCTGAGAGGGAAGCTTCAAGAAGATAAGGTACACAAGATCTGCACTAAAAACACCCCCTGCTGAGGATGCCATGGCAAAAACTTACAAATCCCAGGAAGAAACCAACCCTCCTGAGGATGTTACCAAGTTGTCACCCAAAAGTCGGGAGTAATAGAGCAACACAGAACTTTACAATGATTATGGTTAATATATTCAAAGAGATAAAGGAAGCAAGACATAATATCCCAAAGGAACAGGGTGATTTGAAAAAGAACGGAACAGAAATTCCAGAAACGAAATGTATAGTCAACACAAGATATGTTGGATGTAGATTGAACAGTGAAGCAATCTCTCATAACCCAGCATAAAGAGAGATATGTTCTGTTAACATCAAGGAAAAGCTTTGAGATATGAAGAATGGATGAGAAAGTTCAATATGTGTTGAATGGGAGTTCAGAGGAGGTGAATGGAAAGGACAGGGGAGGTAATGTTTGAAGACACAATGGCTATGAACTTTCAATATTTGGGTTTTTTTAAGTTTATTTATTTTTGAGAGAGAGAAAGCACGAGTGGGGAAGGGGCAGAGAGAGAGAATCCCAAGCAGGCTCTGCACGGCTAGTGCTGGACATGGGGCTTGAACCCACGAACCATGAGATCATGACCTGAGCCGAAGTTAGGAGTCGGACTCAGCCAACTGAGCCACCCAGGCGCCCCTAAAAGTTACTGTAGAGACAAGCCTATGCAAAGAAGGACACTCAGACCCTCCCCTGGGCCCCTAAAAGCAGGAAATCTATGAGAAAGGTAGCCTCCCTGGACCAGGAGGTAAAGAGACATCCTTATCACCAGAGATGAGATGTTTAGAGCCAAGAAGGCTGTACAAACAATCCTTGTTACTTTTTACTAATTTGCTATCCCAGCCCAAAGTCTGTTTACAATTCCTCACTAATTGAAACTCCAATTAGTTAACATTTCTCTGTCTTGTCAATTCCTCACGGATTTATTGTCTCTCTGTCTAAAAGGTGTAAAAACTGCCGGCCTTGGTCATTTCTTTGGGTCTCAATTTCATTATTGGGCCTCTGTGTACATGTAATAAAACTTTTTTTCTCCTGCTAATCAGTCTCATGTAAATTTAATTCTTAGTCCAACTGGAAGGCCTTGAGCATAGAGAAGAATTTTTCATTCCCTTCAGGGGATGTGAATAAATCACTGAATCTTATTGGTACAATGCTGAGTTTATGTCGTTGTCAAAGGTTAGGGTTGCAAAAGACCTGCCAAGGGTTAAATTTGTCAGCAAAGTGATATGAAGACAGAGGACCGACCCAGCATAGGGTCCTCTAAGGAGACTTGAGCAATGAATACACAGGGTTTTGCCGACTGACTTAGTGACAGTGTATCACTAAAGAACCTCAGCAAGAAATAGAAAAGTTGTTACCATTTAGTTTCTGATGCCAAAAAAGCAGCAAACAGTAACTTAATTTGGTGTTTAAGACAGTGCCATGTGAAATAAAACACATCCTACAACAGTAATCAGAAGGAAATACAAACATTTTTGAAAGCAACTCACCTACATTTATTCCTCTGCTTTTTCTTTCATTGCTTTTATTCGTTATGTCTGGCTTTGAAGGTAGTACAAAATTCGGTGCCAGAAGTTGTTCGGTAGATGATAAATCAGAGAAGCTAGGCTGAGGCCAGACAGAGCCCTGGGATATGCCAACGTGGAAGCATTCTCTGTGTGCTGTTTACAGGGCGGAACGTGTTTGAGTTGTGGGAAGGTCAGTTATATTTACACATCCGGCAGTGAATGAACCCAGTGGGCACCAAACTTGTCTGCAGATTAGAATCCTCTAAGGGTCTTTTAAAAAATTCAAATGGCAGACCACACCCCAGACCACTGAAGTCACCATCTCTATGAGTGGGACATGGCATCAGGTGTTATCGTTGTTGTTGCTGTTGTTTTGTAGTTTATTTTTGAGAGAGACAGAGTACATGTGCACGCACCAGCGGGGGAGGGGCTGACACAGAGACAGAGAATCCCAAGCAGACACCTCGCTGTACGTGAAGAACGCAACATGTCGACCCCACAGATCATGAGATCATGACCTGAGCTGAAATCCAAAGTCTGATGCTTAATCCACAGCCACCCAGGTGCCCCGGCATCTGTTATTTTTGAAGCTGTCCGGGTGACCCCAATGTACAGGCAAGTTTCCTAAGGAAACCAGTGCCCTAAGGATGTGGGAAAAGATACAGTGATTTGCTGCACATGAAGCTAGTACCAAGACATCTCGTCTATTTTTTTTTTCAAGAGGGTTTTTTTTGTTTTTTTGGTTTTTTTGCCTTCTGCCTTCTGAGGCTCCCCTTCCCCCCCACCAACCTTGCTGCAACCTTAGAAGCTTAAATATCAAAAGTTCAAGAACTAACAGGGGCACCTGGATGGTTCCATCGATTAAGTGTCCAACTTCGGCTCAGGTCATAATCTCATGGGTTTGTGGGTTCGAGCCTCGCGTTGGGCTCTTGGCTGACAGCACGGAGCCTGCTTTGGATCCTCTGTGTCTCTCTCTCTCTGCCCCTCCCCTTCCCCCACACATACTCTCTCTCAAAAACAAATAAACATTAAAAAGAAAAAAAATGAATACGGCCTAACAGCCCCACTGTGGTTTATTGTACTTCACTCCTCTGAAGACCATCTCCCAGTTCATACATTTCCAAACCAAATGAAGTACCCCATCCCCCATATACCTGGCTCCCCCGTTACTTGAATTACAGATGAATGATATCTGCTGGCCCTCTAAAGAAAATACTGGTTTCTTTTCTTCATGATAACAGTGTTGGGAGTTAAGTAAGCATTTATATCTTTTAATTCAGGGGGCTCTAAAGGGAAGCC
Source organism: Panthera tigris (assembly GCF_018350195.1). Taxonomy (NCBI): domain Eukaryota; kingdom Metazoa; phylum Chordata; class Mammalia; order Carnivora; family Felidae; genus Panthera; species Panthera tigris. The sequence continues at coordinate 59,619,046 of NC_056678.1, read as the reverse complement.
ATGAGGAGAGAGGAGAGAAAAAGGGGAAAAAAGGTGAGAAAGAGCTCTAACTTATAATGGAGTTAGTGTTTTTCTGCCACCTACTGGGACTCTTTAGGATGTGCTATGCAAAATTACAGAACAATGTGGAATCTACTTATTTTTATTTACAAAAACCTTGGGAGCACCGCCAATTTCACACCATGTACATAGACATGGATGTTTTGCAAGTGACCTTTCAGAAGGCTAAATATTCCCTACAGCATGTTTTTTTACCTCTGTTTAATTCTTTTTTTTTTTAAGGTTATTTATTTTGAGAGAGTGAGCATGAGTGGGAGGGGGCAGAGGAAGAGAGAGAGAGAATCCCAAACAGGTTCCACGCTCAGCGCAGAGCCCAAGGCAGGGCTCCATCCCATGACCCTGGCACCATGATCTGAGCCGAAATCGAGTCAGACGCTGAACCCACTAAGCCACCCAGTCTCCCCACCCTCTGTTTAATTCTTATGAACACCTCTACTTTTTGTTTCTTAAAAACCCCAAATCTAGTTTATCAAGGATTGTGCCTAAGTATATATAGTATAATTAAAAGGCCATATAATCTCCCCAACCTTTCAATATTGTAGTACCTCCCGGCTCAGTGATGGAATCACTTCTGTTTTTATGTATTCATTCATCAATGAATAGATATTTATCTCATTGAGTCCTATGGCTTTAAATGCTACCTACATGTAAATTTGTATCCAATAATTTTATCTCCAGGTCAGACTTTTCCTTGAATCTCAAATTCAGAGATCCTACTGTCTACTCAACATTGCTTCTTGGGTGTCTAATAGACATCTCGGTCCTGATGTGCCTAAATCTTTGCTCACACTTCCAGTGCACCCTTCTTCCTGCACACCCCTCCCCCAGACACATACTCGTACCTCCTCCAGCAGTCTTTCCATGTCAGTAAATGGCAATTCTATTCTTCCAGTAGTTCGACCAGAGTCCTTGGCGTCATTCTTGATTCTTTTCCTTTAGCCACACCCCCCATTAAATCCATCAGGAAATCCTCTTGGATATTTCTGGAATCCTCGTATGACCACTCCACCCTGGTCTAAGCCATCATCTCTCGCCCAGATTGTGGCCGTGGCCTTCTATCTGTCCCCCTACAGTCTATACTCAAGAAGGCAGCCAGAGTTGTAGAATCAGATCATGTCACTCTGCTTAAAATCCACAAGGGGTTTGGGGTCCCTGGGTGGCTCGGTCGGTTAGGCGGCCGACTTCAGCTCAGGTCATGATCTCACAGTCCCAGAGTTCAAGCCCCGCATTGGGCTCTGTGCTGACAGCTCCGAGCCTGGAACCTGCTTCAGATTCTGTATGTGTGTCTCTCTCTGTGCGCCCCACCCCCCTCACGTTCTGTCTCTCTCCATCTCTCAAAAATAAATAAAAATTAAAAAAAAAAAGAGCATTAAAAAAGAATCTGCAAGGGGTTCATATGGTACCTGTGGGAAGGCGCATTGGGGGACGGAGGAAGCCCAAGTCCCTGCAATAGCCTGCAAGGCTGTCCATCTGGCTCTCGATACTTTTCTGATCTCATTTCGTGCCGACTGCCGCTCACCACGCTCAACACACTGGCCTTCACATTATGGTTCCCTGACCACAGACTCTCCCCCTACAAGGACCTTGTAGCTGTGGTTCCCAGGACTAGTCCTTCCTCCCACAGACTTTGAACTCTTCTCTCTCAAGGCACCTTCCTGTCCCCTTCACCACCACCACCACTCAACATGCTACTAGTTTTTCTCCTGAGCACTTACACCTTGCACAAACTCTGATTTTGCCTGTCTCCCCCCTCCCTTCCCTCCCTTGCCTGTCCTCTGGCCAGAGTGGGAGGGGCTTTACCTGTGTGTTTCCCGCTGTGCCTCCTGCCCCTACACTACCTGAGACAAGGCTGACACTCCGTATTTGGTTAATAAATGAACCATACGTTTAGATCATTTTAATGGGTGAGGGAAGGTATTATGTAATAGATTGGAAAACTAAGGAGAGAACAGGCTTGTAGTTGTCTCTATTTCTGATGCTAAAATGGCTGCCTTTTGTTTCACATTTTTCTCACTACATTTGCACATTATTCATTTCATTTTCATCAACTCCTTCACTGACACACGGCATTGGAATCCGTACCAGCAAAATCACACACGAGTTCTACATCTTGGCATTGAGCTTCAGAAAGATATCGTACCTAAAATTTCCTACATTTCTTTCAGTTTTCGTTTATGAAAACAGGTTTTCAAATGAACCAGATTAAAAGGCAGCAAAGCAGCAGCACCGGGAATTACACACACACACACACACACACACACACACACACACACACACACACACCCCCAGCTAATTGGGCCACTGTGGGTGCTCCCAGCTTCCGCCTTCCCCTCCCCCACGAGGTGCTCTGAAGGTCAAGCAGGGATGGAGCATCCAAAGCCCCCCCTGCAGGCAGCAGTCTTCTCTACCAACTTCTCCACGCTGGTTCACCTGAGGAAACTGGCCAGGGAGCGGGCAGGGTTGAGTGAGGAATTATGTGGACTGAGGAGAGATGTGAAATATGAATAAATGAACACACGCATTCGCAGACCTCTGCTCCCCAGGGGAACTGCTGTCAGAACATTACCTGGCAGGATTATTATATCTTTATTTTCAGTATTAAACCGCATGCATGCACCCAGTCACTGTGGACAAGAGTGACATCACTGGGGCACCTGGGTGGCTCAGTTGGTTAAGCGCCGCACTCTTGATTTCAGCTCAGGTCATAATCTCAGAGTCGTGAGATCGAGCCCTGCGTTTGGCTCTGCTCTGCCCTGAGCCTGAGTGTGGAGCCTGCTTGGGATTCTCTCTCTTCCTCCCTCTCTGCCCCTTCCCTGCTTGTGCTCTCTCACTCTAAATAAATAAACATTAAGAAGAAAAAAAGAGGAACATCACTGACGTGCCCCTGCCATCAGGGCATTTCTCAACTTTTTCTACATCGTGGCAGGTGATGGTGGGAATTCTCTGAAATTCCCAGGTGGCCAGCCTGGGAGCTCCGGCCACCCTAGGCCCTGCCCAGCTGGCCCTAGAAGCCTGAGACCAGTAGCTTGAGGCAAACTACTATGAAGCTCTAGGGAATAAAACTCAAGCCACTGGTGAACATTTTCTCCGGGGCGGGTGGCGGGGGGGTGGGGGGGTGGGGACTCTGATTGACACTATGAACTTACACCCACCTCAAGCACAGCAAAGGCATTGGATACACCGAACTGCATTGACGCAGTATCGCTGGCCTTATATTGTATAAGTGGGTTTTCGTTCTACAATTCAGAGTAGGCTCCCCTTGTTTGAGTCCCTTTAGTTTGCTACTAAACTGTTTTTCAAAATAAAAATGTAAATGCTGAGCAAATTACTCAAGTATCACAAGTCCGTCAACACAAAATTACGGTAACCCACGTGACACTGCCAAGTTTATTTTCACGCACATGTTAAAAGAGGTAGGAAATGTGTGATTTTGTAAAGCACACCCTGGAAAATGAGGCACCATTTCTGAATGGGGTTGTATTTCTCAGTACATTTATACAGTACTGGAAACCCACCTCAACTTTCCAAAGGACAGCTTTCTACAGAGCACAGCACAGCCACAACGGGCTCTCCAGCCAAGTCTACCACAGTCCACAACTGCATGGTGCTGGACTGTGCTGAGGAAGGGAGACACAGGCCAACTCCGATCCTACTTTGCCATTCAGTGGCGCTAAGTACCAAGAAACAGAAATAAAAGCCAAACAGATTGAGGAGCGTTGAATATTTAATGAACTCATGTAGCGTAAAACAATACAAATGTGTGTCATTTTAAAACTTTACTGTGAAGAATTAGGGTTTTTGCATTGTATTAATGGTAACTGGTTTAATAAGTAAAAATGTTTATCGAAAAACAAAATCCCAATGAAATTATAAGTAAAATTACTTTTATTTTCATAAATAAAAAGGTAACGCATTATACAGACAACACTTTTGTTGGCGGTCATTATCCAGTTTAAACGAAGGACGAAAGTATACGCAACACTTAACACAAAGTTACACCCTCTACAACCTTCATGCAGCTGCTTGACGTGTCAACTTCCCAAATTTCCAATGTCACTTCAAAGAAGATATATAATGGGGTATTTTAGTCACAAAGTGTCACTTTTGCTCAGTCAACACAATATTTCTTACTTGCTCATGTCGAAGTTGCCAATTATTGATTTAAAGTAATACCAGTATTTCCTGCATTTTACAAAAGCACTGAACATATGACATGTTTTCATTCCATATATGGTAGTATAACCCCCAAGTGTCAATGTGAAAATTTAGCAACTAGGTTAATGAGTACTAGAGTACCCAAGATAAATAGGTCCTACGAGGCCGAGAAGAACAAGCTGGCACAAGTTTAAAGTTTTGTCCATAAATGGCAAACGGCAACCAGACGAGTGATTTTGTAGTGTCACGTAATATACAGTGAAATTTCATTAAAGTATGTTTCTGTAGACAGCAAAATAAAGTTAAAAGTCCAGTTATTACTCCACTTATTCTAGAAACTGCAGTTTCAAATATTAAATGGTATACAGTAGTTATTAGCATTTCCGTATATTAAAAAAAACTCTCACTGATTCTTTGTAGTTTTCAAGAGTGAAAACTACAACTTAAGTAATTCTTTGCACACAATACTGATTCAGACAGGAATAATCTCTTTATTCTTCACCATGAAATGTTTATTCCTATTTTAACACCTTATGCAGATTTCACTTATCTGTCACAGGGCTACCACGTGGAGTCAATGGTTTACCTACATAAGTGTTGAGCAGAGTGCCGGGCACGTAGTAAGCTCTCAATATACACTATTTCTATTAAGTGAACCAATCTGTCATTTGTAATAGGAAAATTAGCTAACGCCCCAGAAGAATAATCAAAAAAGATAATACTACAGACGTGTGACTTTTGTTAAAGCAGCATGCATCCACTATTTCCCAAGTTTGTGTACACGCTAAACTGTTTCAAATATTACAAGCTGATTTTAAGTTCATACTATATGTTTGCTCTTGTTTTTGCTTTGGCCTTTGGCCTAAAGCAGTACGATTCTGATAGGATGTGTAAATTAGAAGACCATATAGAAATAACGCACTCTGAAATCAGTAACGAAGGCATCTTACCGTAACTTCTGTGACCAAAAAGTAGAGTTAGCAGTGTAATTCAGGACAACCTATCTCGCTTAGGTTTGATGTTTTTTCTTTACATCGTGAAATACCTGACTTCTGCAAAAACGTTTCATTGTGTTCTCTCACATGGGAACATGAAGAGCTGTCACAAAGTTCTGTCCTCGAAGTAAAAAACCCATTAGAAAAAGTACTTGTAAAAATCACTGTAGGTTTATTGAAGCTGAAATAAAGTGCAGGGCTACCAGAAGTTCTTAAATGGTCTCAAAATACCTACAAACACTGATTTTTTGGAACAAATTATAGCTTCTTACAAATGGAAGGGATTTGAAGAGAACACAAGTCTGTGTGACAACATAATGGTAAGAGGAAGAAAACTGTTAAAAACCAACTCCTGTCATTCTTCTGGTATCAGGTAAGAGGAAGGAAAATAAAACTTTTTGTGTGTGAAGACAGAAAAACATACCTGATGCCACGTGATTCTGGCCTATATTAACCTGAAACTTACTACAACCCAGACTTTGAAGAAAAAAAAGCCCAACCCCCAAATACGCCCTTGAGGGGCACAGTAAAATCTTTTACATGTTGTCCTGATTAAAAAGGGTTTGGAAACAAAGCATGAAACATCTCTACTCTATTAAAAATCAAGAACAAATAAACTGAAGGCAGATTCCCTCCGAATGTACTAAATCATTCTACGGGCTTCAGAGAAAACCTTTTAAGAAATACGGACTGAAGTCCCAGGGTTTATCTTATCTACTATAGAGAAATTCGTAGTGCACATTTTATCAGTGTATTTTAGGAGATGGAACATCCCGTGTCCTTCTGAGGTCTGGTATCTGGTTCTCTGACAGGCTTCACTGCTTCTTCTGCTTTGGGTTTGGTCTAGGGAGAAAAACACAGTTTTAAGTACATAATAAACTAAGATTTGGAAAACAAACACTAGATCTTTTCCACCTTAGATTTTTCATTTTTATTTATCTTTACTTTTAATTTTTTTTATGTTTATTTTATTTTTGAGAGAGAGAGACAGAGACAGAGCGTGAGCGGGGGAGGGGGAGACACAGAATCCAAGGCAGGCTCCAGGCTCTGAGCCAGCAGTACAGAGTCCGACACGGGGCTCGAACTCACGAACCGTGAGATCCTGACCCGAGCCACAGTCGGACGCTTGACTGACTGAGCCACCCAGGCGCCCCCACCTTAGGCTTTTTAAAGATGTTGTATTAAATTACCCAACGCTGAAATTAACAAAGCTTTTCCAAATGCTACATATCAATTCAATTTAAGAAGTAATCAGAAAGCAACGCTTCAGTGAAGATGAAAACCTAGGCAGGCAAACATCAAGCTAATGGTGCTTGCACTCTTTCTGAGGACAGAGAAACTGAGTGATGAGTCTATGCATGTGGAACTCGTAAGTGTGAAAATATCTCAGGACAGGAACAGGCTACTTCTTATCGCATTATTTTAGAGGCTGACCAGGATAAAAAGACAGTCATTTTAAGTACTAATGGTTTCAGAATGGGTAGGAAATTATATAAAAACCCAATGTCAAGGAAGGAGCTATGGCTGCAAATTAATTCCCATTCCCTATTTTTCACAGACCCCTCCTCTTCGGGCAGTCAGACCATAAATTTCCCACTTAATCTCATCTTTGATTTAGTACACCAACATGTACTTAGATATAAATGAATAAAAGCAGCCTTATTTTACCCCTGGATGATTTCATGGAACGTTGAAATAAGGTCAAATCTTCAAATGACCTGCAGCAGCTAAATCAAAAACAGTATATTGCTATAGCAATACAAACATGGATAAACTATCCATCCTTAGACTTCTTCTCCCACACTGTTCCTAAAGGAGGCTCTGATAAATTGTAAAAAGGCAAGATAATGCGTTGAAAACAGCCTCAATTATGTAAGAAATCAGAAGATAATTAAGGCCTAGAGATGGAATCTCTGACACAATTCAACAACACACATCACACCAACACTGCAGTTAGCTAACTTAACATTTAGACAAAGATACATATGTGTATATATCTAGATCTACTTAAGTAGAGAAAAATAACAAAATGCTAACTCTGAATTCTCTTTTTAAACCTCTGTGAACAAACGGAAAAAAGCCAGTCTCGTACACTGTCATCCTTGGGTCTTTTGGTGAGATCAAACGAGGCCAGCGTTTCCGGTGTCCATTGTGCACTTGTCGGAGGGAATTCAAAAGGTACAGGCTCTACGAGACCGTAATTTGCTTTGAGTTCCAGCTGTGGGGCTTCTGTTGGAATTTTTTGAAAGTAACTGCAAAAAGCAATTTAAACAGCAATTCATTCATTCATTAACTACTTGAGCGGCTATTGTGTTCAAGGCCCTGTGCGAGAAAGAGACCATTTAATGATAGGACAGAGAAGATTCTCCTGCCTCATGCGGCGTGCATGAGTAGATGAGACAGTCAGGAAACCTGTCCCCTACAATGCAACGTAACAGAAGCTTTGACGGACATCGCATGCCGTGAGAACATGCTGTCGGGGGAAGAGGGCGGTTCAGGAATGCTTTCCAAAATGGGTGAGGCAAGTTATACTAGGCATATTTGACGAAGTAAAAGGGCTCGGTATGACCAGGTGCGGCAATGTTAAGGGGCAGACTGTAAAGAGAAAAAACAGGGACAAAACAGATTCTACCCATCTACATAGATGGTCATCTGCAGTTTGAACAATGCTGACCTCACAGTGGAAAACTGCTTGACAGGACTAGGCAGGATGGACAGAAAACCTATTTCCCTGCTTTACAGGTGGCTGTGAGCAGGGCGGGATGCCCACGTGAGAGCAGCAGAGAAGCTCCATATAACTCGCAGGGAAGAAACACCAGGGAAACGAAGAAGAGAAAACTGAGACACTGTAAGTGAGCTCTTTGTTAATAACCTACGTTAAAATTGTAACATCTGCTTTTACATGTATCAGAAGCAGGATATTGTAACATCTGCTTTTATATGTATCAGAAGCAGGATGAAGTGAGGTCCAACAGGAGGGAACTTTACCACCAATTTAAAGAGAAAATTCGAGTTGAGTGCAATGTGACACAAAGTGGGGCAGAGACTAACTGGGAGGCTGTGACAACAGTATTGCTATTTAAACGCTGTGACTGTAGATACACACACTAGCATTCGTACTGCCAAAACACCAAGCTGTACTCACATGAACCCATTCTCTCTCTGACACTTCTCTAGGGTGTTCGTCACAAGATTTCCGAGCTTCCGAAAGAACAAGTGTCCTGAGGGTCTGACCGTTGGCCCAGGTCCCTTGGTTTCTCCATATTCTTTGCACAGTACTTCTGCCTTTGCATAAACTGCAGGTGAAAGGGATATAAAATCATCTGCTTATTGTTTATACTAAGGAAGCTATAAGTCAGAGATGATGGCAACTTTTCTGCTCCTTACCTAGTGTGACAGCGATACCAGTAATAGAGTAAGGGAAGGGGGCTGTTTTCTACATGTTTTCTGGTTTTTGAAACGTTGTTTCTCTCTCTCCAGTTCCTCACTTGAGTTCCCATCCTCTTTCATGAACTCAGCCAAAATCTCTTTTAACTGCCTATTTCTTTCATGATAAAACTTCTGTGTTTAAGAAGGGCGTTAATATTCTGGCAGCAATACTTACATTTTTCTGCTTCTTGGAGAGACCGGATTGCTTCGCCACATTTATCACTAGCCAACAAAGTCTGACCATGATAACAGTAAGCCTGATAAAGAAACAAATTCTTATTCATTCTCTCCCCAAACGATGCCTTCTGCTATCATTGTTTTATAAATGCATCAGATGAAGTGGACCTTCGTCCACTGTTTGAATATCAATGCCATCCCTTACATTTCTTTACTTGAATAAGCTTCCCCCAATCTCTGCTAGTATAAAACAAGTGGGATTATGTCACGCTTTGAACCAAACTAACCTTCTAACCATGGGGTGAGAGGAAAAAGGATTTTCTTTTAACATATGTATATTTTTATTTTGGAGAGAGAACGTGAGTGGGGGAGAGGAGCAGAGGGATAGAAAGAGAATTCCAATCCCAAGCAGGCTCCGTGCTCAGCGTGGAGCCCAACGCGGGGCTCGATTCAAGGATCCTGGGCTGGGATCATGACCTGAGCCAAAATCAAGAGCTGGATGCTTAACCAACTGAGCCACCCAGACGCCCCGCAAAATTTAGTGTTTGTGCTTTTTTTTTTTTTTTAAGATTTATTTATTTTTTTTTTAATTAATTTTTTTTTTTTTAACGTTTATTTATTTCTGAGACAGAGAGAGACAGAGCATGAACAGGGGAGGAGCAGAGAGAGAGGGAGACACAGAATCTGAAACAGGCTCCAGGCTCTGAGCTGTCAGCAGAGAGCCTGACGCAGGGCTCGAACTCACGGGCCGCGAGATCATGCCCTGAGCCGAAGTCGGACACTCAACCGACTGAGCCACCCAGGCGCCCCAAGATTTATTTATTTTTGAGTGAGAGCGCAAGCAGGGAAGGGACAGAGAAAGAGGGGGACAGGAGACCTGAAGTGGGCTCTTCCATGACAGCAGCGAGCCCAAGGCGCGGCTAGAACTCACGAACCACGAGGTCATGACCTGAGCCAACATCAGACTCTCAACCAACTGAGCCACCTGGGAGCCCCAAAAGTACTTTTCAATAATGAAACTGGTTTTTAAGATTTGGGCACTGCAGATAAAGGAGGGAAATTACTGTGCTAATGCAGAGGGACAGGGAGGGAGGATTCTAAGGTTAATAATAACTAAACAGGTTTCAAGAGAAAGGTTATTAGCCTGAAAAAGAACATGCTCACTCTAAATGTCTGTATCAAACCCAAGCATTGCACATGGTCCAACGCTGTATGCCGGAAAACAGATCCCAAGGTAGAAGAAATAAAAGTATCTACCCGGGTCTGAAAAAGGTGTTTGATTATCTCTCACTTGATATTCTAACCAACAAACAAGTAAGTTTGTTTGGTGGGTGGAAGAAACTGGTAAGTAACTTCTAAAAGAGTGCTTATTAAGGTTTCTTCACAGACTGAGGGGATATGTCGTGTGGTATGCCTTAAGATCAGGATCAGTAAGTATCTTCTTCAATGTACAAGATGAAAGGAGAGAATTCTCATTAAGTATACAGAAGGTTCCAGCTTAAAAGTGGGTTTGAGGGGCACCTGGGTGCTTCAGTTGGTTAAGCGTCCAATTCTTGGTCTCAGCTCAGGGCAAGACCTCATGGTTTGGCTTGGTGCTGACACATGGAGCCTGCTTGGGGTTCTCTCTCCCTCTCTCTCTGCCCCTCCCCCACTTGTTTTCTCCCTCTCTCTCTCAAGATAAAAAAGTAAACTTTATAAATATAGACATAAATATATTTATATATTAATTTTATATTTACATAAACACACATAAATATATAAATAAAATAAATAAACTTTAAAAAGAAGTGGGTTTTCGGGGGCCTGCCTTAGTTGGTTAAGCATTCAACTTTGGTTCAGGTCACGATCTTGCAGTTTGTGAGTTCGAGCCCCGTGTTAGACTCTGCTGACAGCTCGGAGCCTGGAGCCTGCTTCCGATTCTGTCTCCCTCTCTTTCTGCCCCACCCCTGCTCACATTCTCTCTCTCTCAAAAATAAATAAAAATTAAATAATAATAAATAATAATAAAAAGTGGGTTTGAATCAAATAGTAATTCCATCACTATAACCCAGTGCTACAATTCTCCGTCGTCTCTTTCTATCCACCTCGGCTCACAAGAGTTGCACTGGCTGTCGGTAAACATTGGACAGCTTTCCATTATTTATGCAATGCTAATTTACAAAATGACAGACCTAGCAAGCACGGGGCTAGAAAGACAGTAAATTTACACTGGTTTTCAGGTTATCAGTACTTACATAAGCCGTGTAGAAACACATTTTCAAGTGAAGATATTTTCTCCATTTAGCAGAGTATGCAGGCTCCAAACTGGATAAAGCATGATCTAAAGTTACATTTTAAAAAGCAAAATATAATTTCACCCCGATTCACTAGAAGATTTTTAGTTCATGTGTTCAGATGCTAAAAGCAGAATGCCATTCAAGTCTAAAACTCAAGCATTTACATATTTTCTAAAAAAAACTTTGCTTTAAAGTGATTTTCCCGTAACTACACTTTAACTACATAATAAGACTGTTTGAATACCCTGTCACCTCCTTTGATAGGTAATGCAACTTAGGCTTAAAATAATGATAAAAATAGAACTTTAAGAAAAATATAAATTACACTGTTACACTTTTTCCTTTCGTTATATAATATAGCAAACTGCATAGTGTGGTAACCCCAGTCAGCAGGAGACACTCTCCTTCCTGGTCCATCGCCCCAGGCTGAACCTTCCCTAACACGCACATTCACATCCTGCCAACTTCTCTCTCATCCATTTGTCCTCTGCTCCCTACTTCTCTGTTTTGTCAAAGCTTCTGTCCCTTCCTCCACAGACTACGATCCCTTCTTCCTTAACACTAAGTGGAGTCAGCCTTCACCTCACAAGCCCATTTCTCATCCTGCAATTATAGGGATCTTTTTTTTTTTAATTTTTTTTTTAACGTTTTTATTTATTTTTGAGACAGAGAGAGACAGAGCATGAACAGGGGAGGAGCAGAGAGAGAGGGAGACACAGAATCTGAAACAGGCTCCAGGCTCTGAGCTGTCAGCACAGAGCCCGACGCGGGGCTTGAACTCATGGACCATGAGATCATGGCCTGAGCCGAAGTCGGACGCTTAACCGACCAAGCCACCCAGGCGCCCCTCTTTTTTTTTTTTTTAAACATTTTATTTTTGAAAGAGTACAAGTGGGGGAGGGGCAGAGACAGGGGGACAGAGAATCCAATACGGGCTCTGTGCTGAGAGCAGTGAGCCTGATGTGGGGCTTGAACTCAGGAACTGTGAGATCATGACCTGAGCTGAAGTTGGAGGCTCAACCAACTGTGTCACCCAGGTGCCCCTATAGAGCTTTTCTAAATTCAAATCCAATCAAAACAGATTTGCTTTATACCTTTTCACAGGTCCCCATGATCTACCAAATAAAAGCCAAACTTCTAAGGCTACAAACCAATTCATGATCTCACACGTGCAAACTTTCCTAACTTTTTCTCCTATCACTCATCCTGTGCCTCAGCTAAGAGCATCTGTTTAAAGGTCCCAGAATGTGCCAAATTCTTTCTTATCTCTGTACATACTATATAGAATGTTCTACTTTTCCCATATGCTAAAGCTTCCTAGCAAACTCAAAACTTCTATTTATATTTCAAAATAAGGCCCAAACACCACCTTCTCATAGAAAGCCTCCTCTAGCATGCCTGGATCCTTGAGGTTTTCATTTCACTGCTGTAGTCACATCTTATCTTATGCTATTATAATGTGGTTACAGGTTTGTTTCCTTCCCTATATGTGACTCTGTCTATACACTGATCTTTGTATAGCTAGCAACTAGAGTAGTAACCACCCCATAAACAAAAATAAATGCATGTTTCCTGAATAAGTGAATGAAAAGAATAACAGGCTACTGAGAAGACCTGAGTTCTAGTCCTAACTTCCCAGCCTGCTAACAGTTAAATTATAGGTTAGTTATATTAATTCTCTGGAGTTTGGTTTCATGACAACCATAAGGTTATTATAAAGACCCCAAAAAACTTCAAAACTAAAACACCTGTGTAATTATTACATATAACTGGTTAAGAACTGTAACACTGGCTTCTCCATTAACAGTTATGCAGCATATTAACCGTGAACAGCTCATTCTTTTGACCAAGATTAATAAAATAATGTAGACATTATTCCAGTTTTACAAATGAAGAAATAACCTAGAGAATCTTTTTGTTTTGCTTATTCCCTATTAAACCATGAGCTTAATCTGAACATCTAAAGACTAAAAATACAACAAGAGAATTATAAACTCACCAGCTTTTTGATAGAAGTTGGCCGTTTCATACGCCAGTGCAGCAATTAGGCCAGGCGCGTGTTTCAGTTCAATTGCTCGAGCGATTGTTACTGTCACCAAAGCACAGCAAAGTGAACGCATAATTAAGTTCACTTGCATTCATACTAAGTTAACTGTAATGGCAAAAGCCATCCCAACAATCTATTTGGCATTTTAACACAATTTGTCAAGAATTTTAACATGAAAAGTAAGTTACAGAAAGTGCAAACAGAAACAGAAAACACTAATAAGCTTGCTGGTTCTGACACTATTTCTTTAAATCACTAGCTAATTACTAGATCACAAAAAACTACTACTACAAAGTAGCATGTCAGAGGAAAACGAATCCCTCCAGGGCACTGGAATTTGAAAGAAAAACAAAAACCCTACAAAGTTTCTTTGTTGCTTTTACAGGAGTCTTCATTTATTTCCTGACACTGAAAGGTGAAGAAAGGCAAGGCAAACAGTGGAAGAGAAAAAGAAATGAGCAAGGGAGATCAGGAAAAGAGGAGCTACATAATTCATCTGTTGCTGTCAGAAATGGCATGAAATTAAAATCCTTCTTAAAAGATCCATTAAACTGCAAGGCCTTTTCCTATAAACCATGCATGAAGGCAAATGCTGACAGTGAAATTATTCCTCACTAGAAATTTCTCAAGATGTGAAACTCAAATTCAGCTAATTCTGATTAAAAAGAAAGAATTAGATGCCAGTAGAAATTTCTTCAAAAAAAAAAAAAAAACAAAACAAAATCTTTCAATATTTAGGATACCTTCTTGAGCTTCTGCCTGACACTGGACAACATAAGCTTCCAGGAGCCGTGCCTCTAAATCCCTCCCCTTCTCTACAGGTGTAATGAGCTTTGGGATATGACTTTCCTGAGAGAGAAAGAGAAACAAAAATAAAGAAGCCAAGTTTTATTTTAACCCAATTGTTACAGATAAACAAAATGGAAGTTATTAGACATTCAGTTTGGGGATTTATCAGAAACTCAGGGGTATCTGGCTGGCAGCAGTAGAGCATGCAATCCCTGATCTCGGGGTTATGAGTTCAAGCGCCACAGTGTTTAAAATAAAAGTCTTGAAGGGGGAAAAAAAAAAAAAAAAAGAAAAATTCCGGACAGCAAAATTGTGTAAAGAGGAGCGATATTAAGCTTATAGAGAATAAAAGCTCCTGTATACCAAAACTTAGAGCTTCTCATAAACTTCTGCCAACTTTGGGCCAAAATACATAGCTTAGGTATGCAGGTCGTATTTTCATCTTAGAAAATGTTTAACTGAAACAGTAACCAAAGTTCTCTTTTGCATGATGGCTAGAATTATTCACTCGTTAATAATAGCAGAGTCTAAAGAAGTCTATAATTTAATAGATAACTCAGGATCACAGGTTTTTAATTACTGTAAAGACATTTTTTTTTTAATGTTTGTTTATTTTGAGAGCATGAGCTGGGGGGAGGGGGGATGGAGAGGGGGGAGAGAGATGGGGGAGGGAGGGGGAGGGAGAGGGAGGGAGAGGGAGGGAGGGAGGGGGGCAGAGAGAGAGAGAGAGAGAGAGAGAGAGAGAGAGAGAGAGAGAGAGAGAGAATGAATCCCAAGCAAGCTCTGCACTGTGTAGACGCAATGCTCAATCTCACAACCAAGAGAGAAATCAACATCTGGGTGCTTAACCAACTGAGCCACCCAGGCGCCCCCTGCATCCTATTTTATCATTAGAGAGCCCATCATTGGCCTCTGGAAGGCGTTCAGTAAATATCAGTTTAATTAGAATGAAGTGGGGGTAATCCTGATTACTAAATACATTAGTCTTTTCTCTAATTTCCATCACAGCTCCAGGCAATTTAATATAATGAGTGCAGGCTGACTGCCCTCCAACATTTTCACTGAGATACAGAGAATACACTCAGAAGTTCAGTTTTGCAGGACCATGACTATCCCGGCAACTGCTGCACCCAGATGGTAAGAACCATCATGTGTGTACTTTGTTTTCTCCTGTCTTTTCCAAAGAGACAGGTGATTACAGCTTGAGTTTTCCAATCGTAAAAGTCACTGATAGGGTGTGTGACTAGCTCAGTCAAAAGAACATGTGACTCTAGCAAGAGAGAGCACAAGCGAGGGAGACAGAGAGAAAGAAAGCAGCTCATGCAGGCTCCATGACCAATGCAAAGCTCGATGCAGGGCTCAATCCCAGTACACGGTGATCACAACCTGAACCAAAATCAAGAGTCAGACACTCCACCAACTGAACCACCCAGATGCCCTGAGCATGTGACTCTTGATCTTGCGGTCCTGAGTTCAAGCCCCACGTTGGGTACTGAGATTACTTAAATAAAAACTTTAAAAAATAAAAATAAAAAACAAAATTCACTGATGACTCTCTGAAATGAAGACATGTGAGATTCTGTAACTGGCTGCACTCATCAACAAAGTACTTAACGTAAGAAAAACAGGACATACAGTAGATTCTTTTTACATAGTGAAATAATTCTTTCCTCCGGCCCCCAAAGGAAGAAAATTTAATCAAGAATTAAAGCATGAGGAATACATTTTACTGTCATATTACTTTACCTTTAAATGTTTAAAAATCCCCGCTGCAATTTTTAGGCTTCGATGGACTTCTTTTGCTTCATCTTCGGTTATGCTTAAAGACAGTGATTACATCAGTTAGAGGATGAATCCTGTTTCTTGTATTAAAACCAACAACTAGTGAATTAATCATAAAACCAAATTAGTCATTTGTTTCTCACCACTAGTCTCCCTTTTAAAAAATCTGATTTGACAATTAAAAAAGGAACAAATGCACATGAAAAATATCCAGAGAAGATACTACAAATTAAAAAAAAGAAAGACTCTATCTATAGGTCTAGTTTTTCCTTCCAGATAATGTTCTGTGCATTAAACAAGTTCAAAATATTCTACACTTGGTGCGTGCACACACTTAAAAAAACGCACACACACAATATTCACTATTCTGCTCATTTTAATCATCTAAATTACTTTAGACATAATTTTACGACAGCACGTACAATTCAACTTTATTTTTTAAGATTTTATTTTTAAGTAATGTCTACACCCAACATGGGATTCTAATGCACAGCCCTGAGATCAAGAGTCACGTGCTCTAAGCCAACCATGCGCCCTGACAATTCAACTTTATTTTGAAATAGCTGCATATTATACACATGTTCACATGTACCACAGCTCATAGTTGCCAGTTTCATATTGCTGACATCCACTTCTATTATAAAAACTGCATCTTATTTCATGTCACAATTCTTTAATCCTTCAAAACATTTTTCACATACTTATCTTTGTATTTCTTTTTCTAGGAGCTGCCTGTTCATGTCTTCACTTATTTTCAATTGATTTGTTGATCTTTTCCTTTCCTCTTTATTTTCCGTTACAAAAACAATTTGTCACATGCATTACGATTTTTTTGACCATCTGTCATTTGTTTTTAACTTTATTTATGGTACTTTTATGCAGTCCAATATTCAATTTTTTCCTTTTCTTGGTATAGGGTTTCATTTAGATAAGACCTCTGACAAGATTAATTTTTCTTTCCAACACTGGGCTCCATAATTCTGACACTTAAAACACTAACATTATGAGGCAACCTTGCAGTGAACAGAAGTGGTACTTTTTATCAGTAGCTTAGACTTTTTAATAATGAAACTCCATATACTTGAAAAAATAACACATATGCATATAACCCTCCCCTTTAGACTTACTTTTCTTTTCCAGCCAGTCTTGAAGCATATTTGGTATACCATAAAGCTACATTAAATCCCATGGATATTAATTCAAAAACAGCATCCTGCTGGGCACTAGAATTATAAACATGTTCATTAACTTCTGTCAATTACTGACACATCTCTATATGAAGCCTATTGTACGTTGAACTCAAAATTATAAAAACTATATGCTGATTGGAAAAATGAAGAAAACAGTCCTTATGATTAATGACTAAAAACAATAGCCCACTATGTACTTCATGATAGTAAACATGTGAATAGTAGGTTCTCAAAGGTTACTGTACACAGAGTAGTTTTAAAAATATAAATTTGGGGGACTTAACTCCAGAGAATCAGAAAGTCTGAGAGGGGCCCAGAATCTACACTTTCAGTAAGTAACCAGTTGACTCTGGAGTGGGTGGTTCTTATACCACATTTTTTAAAAAATGGAATTCAGAGGAGACACTGCTTCAGGCTAGAATGATTCAAGAAGGTTTCATGGTATAGACAGTCTCTGAATTGTGCCTTGAAAGATGGTGGGAAGGGAAGCAGAAGGACATCCCAGGTGAGGGAATGATGCTATTAAAGGCACAAGAAGGATCAACATTTTTCTGAGAGCAGTGACCCACCTAGCATGATGGAGCACATGGTTTGTAAAAAGAAATCAAGGAGGTCAAAAAGCCAAACAGAAGTGAAACTGGTAAAGACACTGAATGCCAAGCCTATCAGTACATGCACCACAAAGAAAAAGGTCTTAAAAACAAGCATATTCCTTCAGATTCTATTACTAAATATGACACAAAGAAGATGACAAGGGCTTACTAAAGCAAATAAGGTAATGCCAATTTTTTAAATCACTATTGTTCTGAAAAGACCCTGGAAATTCTTCATCTGTCTCAAATGATGAAAACAGAAGCAATACCCTTATTTTATACACATAATACTAACATATAGAAAAATGAGCCAAAAAGAAACTAGAATTGTGATTCCACTTTGTTATTTTCTATTTAACTGTTGCCACCATCATTAAAGGAACAGAGAAAGGGAAGTTTTTTAGATTAAAAAAAGGGGGAGTGTTATAAAACATTAGTCATTCAAAAATAACTTGTGATATCCTGTTTAACGTAACATACAAAATATTGACACTTTTTTTTTTTAATGGAATGTTTCACAAATTCATGTGTCATCCTTGAGCAAGGGCCATGCTGATCTCTGTACTGTTCCAATTTCAGTATATGTGCTGAAGTGAGCACTAAACAAAATTTATAATTTTTTCTTTTTTTTAAAGTAAGCTCTAGGCCCAACGTGGGGCTTGAATTCATGACCCCAAGATCAAGAGTTGCACGCTCTACCAAATGAGCCAGCCAGCTCCCCCGCTCCATGAACAAACTCTTAAAACCGTTTTACCCCACTGAAAAAAAATTTAATGCATAGTTTAAAACCTTATTCTTTTCAGCATTCAGAACATTCAAATGAATTACATCTGGCGATCTAGTAGGCATATCTAATTTATTAGTTTACCTTTAAATAATAAGAGAGGTGCACCTGGGTGGCTCAGTTGCTTAAGCATCCAACTCTTGATTTTGGCTCAGGTCATGATCTGATGTGAAGAAGCAGGCATTCACACAGTACAAGACCTGACACAGCGCCTGAGTCCACACTCCTGCCACTGCCATGGCTGCCCTGGGCCCCTCAGCAATCTCCATTTCCTTCCCTTCTGCCTTTATACAGTTTTCTACAGCAAACCGAGATCAAGATAATATGGCCACTTAACACAATGGTGCTAAAAAAAAAAAAAAAAAAAAAAGTTCAATAAAAAATTAGCACCATTATGATCTGGTTCCTGTTATAAATAGATCTGTTCTGATTAGTTTCAAGAGTGTGATGAGAAAGTTTTGAGAGGAAATTTTTTAAAAGAGAAGAAACAGTGAAGAAAAATTAGGAAAAAAATAAAACTATGACTCAAAAGGGTATGGAGCTGGGGTAGAACCCGGGACAAATAGAAAGAGATTGACCAAAGGTATCTGAAGTACCCATCAGAAAAGAAAACTAGATAAAAATCAAAATTCTGCTCTGCTTAAAGGTAGGCAAAAGATTTGGATTCCAAATTCCCAAACCATTCTTTGCATATTATTAATACAGCTAAGACTGTTGAATTCTGGGTAATATTTGTATGGATTGTCTCACAGATTTGATCCAGGAGAAATAATTTAGATTTTTACTTAATTGAGTATATTAAGAGTTCAGGTCAAACGTTTTTAACCAGCTTCCCAATAGGAGAAAATGCTGATCAGATCTATGTTCTATTTCTTCAGATACAGAGGCAATGGGTTAACCACTGGCCAAATAGTTACAAAAATGGCTTCCATTTAGTACTGTCTGCACTACCTACCTTGGAACCTGTCCTTGTAATGTATCAGTCCACTTGAAATTTTGAATATATCGTAACTTGCTTTCTTGGGTAGATTCATCCAAGGAATTTATGAAACCTATAAAAAGGTACAGCCTTTTAGTTTTAGAAGGAATATCAGGTATTCTGTTTAGAAACTTTTTTCAGATAATGACTTTTCCAGATACCTGTAGAAAAGACCTTGCCACCCCTCCCTTTTTAGATCTCACATCTCCTTGTAAGGTAACATAATATGAAATATGTACACATTTACTTTTCAAAACATTAGAAAGACCAATACTGCCCTTACATTCTCATGTTGCTGAAACTCAAATATACCAAAGAATACAGACTAGAAGACTAGACTATTCAGATTTGTAAAGTCTAAGAATTAAATGTGAACTTCCGCATAGTTGTTTTTCAAAAACTTTGAAGTTCCTATAAATAACTAACCTTGTAAAAGTGAAAAATAGGAATCTGCTGCGTTCTTCATCATTTCTGGATTACAGCTCAAATCAGTGAAGAGTTCAAGCAGTCGTGCTCTGGATGATCTCAAGTCACTTATGAGAGACAGAAAGAGTAAATTAAGTCATGAATTATGATGAATCTATGTTAAAGTGGATTAAAAGTTTCAATGGTAAAAGCTTTAAAATACCACACACACACACACACCCCCCCCCCCCACACACACCCACCCTCCTCTAAGGTATGACTAAGAGTACACAGGAATGAATTTAATTAGTACTAACACTGGGGGTAAGTGAAATTTCTGGTAACAATTGTTTTAAAAGTTGTACTAAAATAAACTCAGTCCAATCCAAGGGGCAAGTCATGTATACAATTATGTAATAAAAATATACATTTTATATTTTAAAAAACATCAAAAGAGGCGCCTGGGTGGCTCAGTCGGGTGAGCGTCCGACTTCGGCTCAGGTCATGATCTCGCGGTCTGGGAGTTCGAGCCCCACGTCGGGCTCTGTGCTGACTGCTCAGAGCCTGGAGCCTGCTTCGGATTCTGTGTCTCCCTCTCTCTCTGACCCTCCCCTGCTCATGCTCTGTCTCTCTCTCTCTGTCAAAAATAAATAAAACATTAAAAAACATCAAAAAACACCGCCTGGGTGGCTCAGTTGGTTAAGCATCCGACTTCAGCTCAGGTCACGATCTTGTGGTTCTTGAGTTCAAGCCCCCTATCAGGCTCTGTGATGACAGCTTGGAGCCTGGAGCCTGCTTCAGATTGTGTCTCCCTCTCTGCCCCTTCCCGCTCTCACTCTGTCTCTCTCAAAAATAAATAAACGTTAAAAAAAAATTTAAAAACATCAAATAAACACAGGCATTTAAGATGGGAGAAAGGAATCAAGAATTAGTAAATTAAATAGACCAGTTCACAATGCAAATTTTTTGAAAAATAGAAATTTAACAATGTTTACGCAATTCTAGTATCTCCTTACGTTTCAAAACTAGACGTGATCTCAATATACTTTATTAAGTAGGAAACCCTGTTTTTATTTCTTTTAAAGGACGATTTCTTTAAAAGTTTATTTATTTAACTTTGGGCAGGGGGAGTGGGGGGAGCAGAGAGAGGGAGAAAGAGAATCCTAAGCAAGCTTCACACTCAGCATGGCGTCCAATGCAGGGCTTGATCTCACAACTGCAAGATCATGACCTGAGCTGGTATCAGAAGCCACCCAGGCGCCCCAAGTAGGAAACTCTACTTTTGAATTGCATTCTAGGGGCACCTGGGTGGTTCAGTAGGTCAAGCGCCCAACTCTTGGTTTCGGCTCACGTCATGATCTCTCACAGTTCATGGGTTCAAGCTCCACGCCATTTCCTTCTTGAAATCTCTTCTCCCTTTATTCTACTAACACAAAATATTCCAGTTTTTCCTCTTATCTCTCGAAGTGCCTTCTACTTTTTTTTTTACATGCCCCCCCCGCCCTCCCCCTTTTTTTTAAAGTGCTTATTTATTTTGAAAGAGACAGCCCAAGTGGGGAAGGGGCAGAGAAAGTGGGAGAGAGAATCCCAGGCAGATTCTGCACAGCCAGCGCAGAGCCCAACACGGGGCTCGAACGAACCCACAAAACCCTGAACTGAAACCAAGAGTAGGAAGCTTAACCGACTGAGTCACCCATGCGCCCCGGACATGTCCCCTTTCTATTCCCACCTTCAACAATGTTTAGTCTTTGGCTTTTTGCTTTTCTCTCTGAGGTCTTAACTTTGTATCCAATTGGAGATCTACATCCACCAGATGCAGCTTGGTCAGGTTCCAGTTCCACATCTGATTTCAGAAGGTAACTTGCTTAGTGAGGGTTCAGAAATCGTATTAAAGGGACAATGATTGAAGACATTTGTATATAAATGACTAATGAAAGACTACACTTAAATTGTAAGCACTGAGAGACTAGGGACTGTATGTCCAGAACTTAAAAGGTGCCTAGGATAAAGCACATACTCAAGGTTCTTTGTTGAGTGAAAGAATACTAACATTTAAAATATTTTAAGATTTACAAGAGGTATGATGTAGCAGTGATGTTTAGAGGACAGTGCAGACTTGATCTTAAATGGTCTAGATGGAATGTTTACTCTTTGGTATCAGGTCCCTGAAGGCTTATTCCAAGAAAGCATATACCAACAACTATATACAACTAACGAGAGATGGGATGGTCTACCTTACTAATGTGTCATTGTTGAGTTATTTAACTAGAAGCTAGGCAGGAGTAATTCCCAGACTAGGGGGGAAAAAAGAATTCTTAAGGCCTAGACTCAAATAGTTTGCTAGCTATTTCCAAGCAGGCACTCAATCATCATTTGCAACCCAGCTGAGTAAAGTTACGTTCACTTTAAAATTATAGAATTTCAGAAAAATGTACCTTATAAACATCTAATTTAGGCTGTTCATTTTACAGATGAATAATTAGACCCAAAGAAGTTAAGAGACTCATGCTACAGGTAAAACAGGTAAGCTGGGACCAGCCTCTGGGAGTCTAGGATCAGGGGTTGGCAAACTACAGCCTCTAACTTGTTTCTGTACTGCCCACCACTTGTGTTTGCAAAAATCAACAAAGAATATGCAACAGGGGAGCCTGGCTGGCTCAGTTGGTAGAGTATGTGATTCTTGATCTCGGGGTCATGAGTTTGAGCCCCACGTTGGGTGGAGAGGTTACTTAAGAAAAAAAATAAAAAACAAAAAGATTTTAAAAAGAATATGCAACAGCAGCTATATATGACCCCACAAAACCTAAAATGTTTACTATTTAGCTCTTGACAGAAAAAGTTTGATGACCTCTGATCTAGACTAATAAGCCAGTTTTCCCACCTTGTGCTCCAATTACTTTCCAGAAAAAGCAGCAACACTCTCAACTTTCCATTACTGGTGCCATCAAGGTCTTGATCGTCTAGGGTCTGTGTTTCATACAGACAGAATCCTTTTCAACTTCCCAGAGCAAATCAGATACCTGGCCAGTTTACTCCTCCTTTGAAGTATCTTTTGCATCTCTTTCTTTTGTTCCAAACTGCTCTACTCACTATCCCTAGAATAAAAGTGTTCCTGACAGAAATGCTTTTCTCTTGTCCCTTCTCACAATCTAAATCAAGTATCAGCAAACCTTTTCTATAATGTTTTGTGGGTCATAAAGTCTCTGCTGATATTACCACTCTGCTGTTGTAGAGGAAAGCAGCCAAATGCAGCCAGAATAATATGTAAATAAATGGGGTGAGGGGACATGGCTCTGTTCCAATAAAACTTTATTTATAAAACAGGCAGTGGGACAAACCTACAGGACAGTTTGCCAACCCATGAACTGGCATATGATTTATTTAAACCCCAACTCAAGCCCTTTCTCCTATATGAACACCCTAAAGCCCATTCTAGGTCATCAGGATCTCTCCCTGATCAGAACTCCATGAATCTACAATATGGCTAATTAACCAGATAGCTAATTAATCTACTACTGGCTAATTAACATCTATATATATTAACATCAACTTTGTGGAGTCTCTTGTACTTGTGTAACATGTAGCTTAACTCCTTCATTGTGATTGGTTTAGCCTCTCTGGGATTCACTGATCTAAAATTACGGACCGAAGCTTAGATGACTGCCAAAGTTTAAATAATCTGTGATTTAAGTCTTCACACATCGTTTATAAGTTTAGAAATCGTCTAAAGACAGGGACAATGTATTACATATTTCTGTATTGCCCGTTCAATATAGAACCTAGAAAAGTACCTTGTATCCAAAAGTGGCTCAATCAGTAGTTATTGAGATTAACTAAAACTAACCTGCATATTTTTGAAGCAGGAGGACCAGCAGCTACACCATAGTAGTTAAAAGCGACAGGAGCTGTGGCTTTTAATGGGTTCCTATGAAACCAATGTGTCATTTTCTCCAGATGTTTCCTATAAACAAAAAAGGAAGTGTATAAAAATTAAACATAAAACATTTAATAACGTAAACAGTATAAAAATAATTAAAGGTTTACTAAAAACATATGTATATATTTTTAAAGTATATATATGAAGCATACGCATATATAAATAAAATGCTTTATTGACATGAGTGAATCTTGTTGTAATGTCTATTTATTGTACTCTATATTTTAGAGAGAGAGACTGCATGCAAGTGGGGGTAGTGGGAGAGAATCTTAAGCAGGCTTCGGGCTTAGCATGGAGCCCAATGCGGGGCTCGATCCCCCCACCCTGGGATCCTGAGCCAAAATCGAGAGTGGGACACTCAATCAACTGAGCCACCCAGGCGCCCCCTATTTATTGTAGTCTATGTTTAGATCAGGCCTGTAAAAACTTAGCACTTGGAAATTTGTCCACAGTTAACGGCCAATGTTAAATATACTGGAGCAGTAATGTTTAAATTTTAATGTGCTTTATAAAAGTCACCTTAGCATGGGGAGAAGGTGGGTCTTGTTAAAATGTTGATTCTAATTCAACAGTCTAGGGTAGGACCTGAGATGCCAATGCTACTGGTCCCCAGACCACCCTTTTGAATAGCAAAGTACTGGAATGTGGTTGGATAGCTGCAAGTAAGGAGGTCACAGGACGAGACTGTAATTTACAAAACAGGTATAAATAATGACCTTTATTTTTATTTAGACTGCTAAGGTTACTTAAAGTAAATAGGTTTTAAATGAACTATTTCCAACACAGTACTGCTTATGCCAATTAATTAGTTACAGCACATGTCTCTATGATAAATACCCTTTCCGTGAAATAGCTAATAAGCATCTGTATTTTCATTAAAAAAGAAAACCCACAATACTTGATCAATAACTTCCATTCTATAAAACCCAAAATATTTGAAAAACTACCTAAGTAAAATGCCAACTTAAAAAAATGAGGTTCCAGGGCACCTGGGTGGCTCAGCCGGTTAAGCATCTGACATCAGCTTAGGGAATAAACTCGTTGTTCATGGGTTGGAGCCCTGCATCGGGCTCTGTGCTGATGGCTCAGAGCCTGGAGCCTGCTTCAGATTCTGTGTCTCCCTCTCACTCTCTGCACCTCCCCCACTCATGCTCTGTCTTGCTCTCAAAAATAAAATAAAACATTAAAAAAAATTAAGTTCCACTCCTTTTTGGTAAAAAAAAACAAAAACAAAAACAAAAAAACAAGAACAAACAAAAAACAGCACGTCAGTGGCCTAAAAGTCCTTGGGTAGATAATGCAAATACAGAAGGCCTAACTGAACACTTAAATGTGGCGATTAGATTACCGGAACCAACAGACAAGAAATTCTGATAAGGTGTAATTAACTGCAAGACACTATACAATGTTGTTGGTTGACTTTTCTTACTAGGGAAAAATTTCCGTGGGCTGAACAGTATATGAAATACCTCCTTGAGCACCTCCCTTAAAATATTTACCTATTCACGACAAAACCAGATATTCAGTGCATTGTATGCTCAATGAAAAACTGAGCAAGTTCCCTTGCTCAAAACATTTAACGAGCTCCTTTAAAAATGTATATAAAACCCTCTAAACAATAGCCCCGTATACCAACTTTACAAGTAAATGAATACAGCATGTACGTGCATGTAAATCAAGCTTTCTGGAGGCAAAGGCACACAATACACTTGATTTTGTGACAGCAAATTGTCTAATACTCTTTTCAGGCGGCCTTCCACTGCCTGGATGAAAATGTCTGCAGTTCTGTGTATCTTTACTTCAGGAACGAAGAGGGTAAGTACTGTATTCTCGGCCCGGCCCCATGTTGCCCCTTTGGAGACCTGCCATTCCTGTTTTCAGGAACTCGGAGGGTGGATAGCACAGGGACACGCCCACCCGCAGGTGCAAGGGTACTCTCAGAGCCACCAGCAAAACGGCCGGTTAGACGCTGCCACCGCCACCGCCTTGGGTCACCGAAACGAGACCCCCACTCGCGAGGCCCGGGCCCCCAGAGGAACCTACCTGAGCACCGCCCCCGAGCTCGGAGCGCCCACTTCCTGTTTACCACCCAGCCTCTTCCTCCCCAGCCCGTCCCGTAGAGGCTAGCGGCGACCTTGCGCAGGCGCCAACCCTCGGAGTCCCTCATCGGAACAGGCATTTTTGTGGAAAGCCGATGCTCTCCACCCGGGACAGGCGGGCGGACCACAGCGGAACAAGCGCCCATTTAGTGTGTAAGGTCCTCGGTTGCCAGTGGAGACGCGGGCAAAGGGATTCGGCGATACTGTCGAATACGAATACGATTGATTCGCAGAGCCAACATTCATTTTCTCCCTTTCAGTTGTTTCAAGGCAGTAGAAGACTTTTTTAGATCCCTATCCGGGAGTCTATGGAGACTGCAAAACGCGTGTAAAGGGCGGGGAGGTGACCCTATCGCTTGGGACTCCAGGTTAACGCCAGGGGTAGGGGTATTTCTGGGAAACGCCCATTCTCATGACAAACTTACTGGATTCGTCGGGAGTCTGTGCAGCAGTCCTCCTGATGGAAGAAAGGCAATGTCCGAGTCCGAAAACGAGACAGAGGGAGGCGGGGAGCTGAGGCTGCCGAACCAGGCCTGCGCAGAGCCGGAGTCACGTGGCCCGGGCCGCCATGACAGCTACCGAGGCGGCAGTGCTCGCCGCTTAGGGGCGGAGGCGCCGCGTGTCGCGGCCCCCTCAGAACTCTCCGTTCCTCAGCCCCGTCCTAGCTGCTCTTCCCCACTCTTTCCTCATGAGTTGCAGTTCTCTTCTCCCGAGAGGAAGAGAGGAGGCGGCCGGGCCTCGAAACCCGAGGAACAAGGCCGCAATAGCGATGGCGGCCCTCGGGGGAGCGGGGCGGCCTCAACCTAACGCGGGGCGGGGCCTCGGGGGCGGCGCCTCGGCGGGGCGGCCGCTCCGGAGCCGCAAAGTTTGGCTGTGGCGGCAAATGGGCTTGGGCGGCTCCTCGGCGGGTGGCGGTGGTGGCCGTAGCGGTTCCTCCTGGCCCTGTTAATGTCGGGGCCAGGCCCGGGGAGGATGGCGCCCTAGAGCCCGGCCTCGCTGGGGTAGGGGCGGGAGGGGACGGGGTGGGCACCGGCCATGTCGGAGGTGACCCGGAGTCTGCTGCAGCGCTGGGGCGCCAGTTTTAGGAGAGGCGCCGACTTCGACTCTTGGGGCCAGCTGGTGGAGGCGATAGACGAGTATCAGATGTGAGTGACTAACCGCAGGAGCGGGCCAGCCCGGCTCCAGTCGGCCGCCTCCCCCTTTCTTCTGTCGGTGTCTCTCATCTCTGTATCTGCAGCCAAGGCTTCCCAGGGTGGGGCCCCGCAGGCACTGGGGCTGGGATCGCACTGGCCCCGGCGGGCTGCCCCGGAGCCGGCGGTCCGCTCGCTGGGCTTCCTCGCCCCCGTCCCCCTCCGCTGCCGCGGGGCCGGTTCCATTCAACAGGTAGCCCCTCTTTCCTGGGGCGCCCGCCCTAGCAGGCTACGTCTTTTAGTGCCCGTCCCCCGCCCCGCAGTCGGTTTCCTTTCCTCCTTTCCCCCGCCTCTCTCAGGTTGCTGCCCCTCAATTTCTCTTTTAGAATCGCTCAGGGAGACTTGTGTGTTTTCCGCCCACGTTCCAGGGATGAGTGGCCTTGCTCTGTGCGGTGCCTTCCTCCTCCCATTTGTAGGACAAGAGGAGGGAACTGGTGGCGATTGAGGGGAGGGGGTGCCCCAGGAAGCAGCGAGGACAGGGGTGCCTCACCAGCCAAGGGTCCCCTTAAGCACCCCTTCTCCACCCCTCTTGCTGGTGAGCCGTGTTTTCACAATTCACCTCGATTCCGTTTCGGTTTCTGGAGCTGTTATTTGCTGGGCTGTGTGAGTCCCACCCACCCCCTCGCTCGGTCGCTTTGGGTGGAGTCCGCGCAGGATGTGAACAGAAGAGAGCAAACTGAATTAATGGACCCCGCACGGGAGCCACCGCTCCCTCTTCGGGTCCCTACTCCTTGTCCTGTGGCTAATGTATAGCCGCTGGGTACTTTGTGAGTACCAGTCTCTTTGATCTTTGACCCGAAGTCCGATTTCTTTCTCTTTTTGCCCCCCCCCCCCAAAAAAAAACTTCGGGGGTGTTTTTTTAAACTAAAAGACAAGATTTACGTGTATATAAAATCTTGCTTATTTCTTGCACCTTTTACTGAAAATAAGAACTGCTTGCCAAAATGGTATTGTTTGCAAGCCGTTGCCATTAAATTAACTCTTTGGTCAAAAGCAAGTTATTGTTTGAGGTATAACCGTGGACGAAACCTTGTGTGAGTAAAATCCCCGCCCCCACGTGTCTTCTGGAAAGGATATACAATTGAGACTGGGAAGCTTTAAATTCTTTTTCCTTTCTCTACAATAGTTAACTTGTTTTTACCTGACCGTTAAGATAATTTAAATGTGCAGATGTTTTCCACGCCGTCCTACAGACTTGTAGTTTCCAAAAGCCCTGAAAACAACCTGCTCTGGGCCGTTTAGCCCTGTGCCCCCAACGCTGGCGCTTGTTTTGCATCTTCACTTGACTTCACTTGCTCTTGCAACTGCTTAGGGAGAACATTACTCTCGTTTTACAAAACCAGGAAACTGAAGCTCTCAGGTTAAACAGATTAACGGGGGGTCATAAAACTATACCACTGAAAGCCGGGTTGTTTGTTTTCGGTTGTTTTGGTTTTTGGGGTTTTTTGGTGTGGTATTGTTGTTGTTTTACTAAATCCTGGGTGCTCTATTACATGGTGCTTAAGACACTTGAAGATGCCTTGTGTAAGTGAACTGGGTTCCCAGAGCTCGTAGCTTTACCTTACCGTAGCCAGTTAGCGAGCACCTGTGCGTGCTCATTCTGCGTGTTAGCGGAAATCACATGCCCTGAAAAATGTAAAGCTGCCTTCGCTTGTGCGGTGCTGGGACTCAGCAGCAGACTTCACAATGGGAAGTGAAGAATACCATGTCCAATTGAAATCACAAAGGAAAATTGAGTATGCAAGCTGTTAAGCTGGAATTTCTAGAAACCTCTCCATGAGAGTAATAGCCACATAGAAATCTATTGTTGGACCTCAATACTAACCTTTGAACGTAATGATTCAGAGTAGTTCTCAAGTGATAGAAACTGCTAGCGTCGAATCGGAGGAGTAATGATTGCCTTAAATTTTGTAAACATTCAGGCTACGTGTAAAATGAGGTTGGATTGAAAATTAGGATATTCAAAAGTGAAGGCAAATTGTCTTTTTTATTTCAGTTATCTGTTTGGGAGGAAAGGTTGCAGAGAAGGAGACCATTTGAGGGTCACTAAATCATGTAGAAAAGAACGGGCAGCATACTGAGAGTGAAGAAGGAAGAGTCTAGGATAACTGGCATTTCTAACTCGGTAGGCAGCAAGGACTTGATAGTCATGGAACACAGTGAAATTTATGGGAGGAGGGATATTTCGGGAGGGAATAAACATGTCTGTACCATCACAATGTAAGAAGAATACAGTAGCTTAAACAATTTCATCACTCAGCAAGTGAGGGCTGGAGATACAAAAATGAATACGATTTGATTCCCACCCTCAAAGCACTGAGAGTCTAATGGAGCATTTTAGAGTGATTGGGTCTTGCTGTTACAGAAGAATGAAAAGAGTATGTGCTACTACATACTGCTTGCTGTTTCCAGGAGCATGCTTCTGCCTTAGGGCTGTTTGTACTTTTTCTGGAACATTCTTCTTTCATTATCTGCTTGGGTTGCATGGTCACCTCCTTCAGGTCTTTGTTCAGATATTCTCTTCTCAATGAGGACCTGTCTGGCTACCCTGTTTCTAACTGCAAAGCCTGTTACCTACCCCCACACCCTCCACCTCAGCCTCCCACATCCTGACCGCCCCCCCCACACACACCCTGTTTACTTTTTTCCATAGTGTGTATCACCATCTAAAATACAGTGTATTTTACGTATTGATTGTTTATTATCTCTCTCCCTTCTTGAGTGTAAACTCTGGGAGGGCAGGGTTAGAGGAGTTGTCTTGTTTTCTGCTTTACACTTAGTGTCCTAGTGATGCGAGGTTATTATTAAATCACTGTTTATTTGGATATTCTATATTGTATTCTTTTAATGAATGGGTTCAGAAGTATGCTGTGGGAGCACCGAGTTGATATTAAAGTATTGTTGGTGGGGCGCCTGGGTGGCGCAGTCGGTTAAGCGTCCGACTTCAGCCAGGTTACGATCTCGCGGTCCGTGAGTTCGAGCCCCGCGTCAGGCTCTGGGCTGATGGCTCGGAGCCTGGAGCCTGTTTCCGATTCTGTGTCTCCCTCTCTCTCTGCCCCTCCCCCGTTCATGCTCTGTCTCTCTCTGTCCCAAAAATAAATTAAAAAAAAAAAAAAAAAAAAACGTTGATAAAGTATTGTTGGAAGATTTACACGAATTCTGTCAAAACTAGAATTGCTAGCCAAAATATACATGGCCAATTAAGAGTAATTCATGAAGCAGGCCAGCCAGCTCTTTCAGCGATCTGGGGATACAGTGACCCCCTCACTTATGATGGAATGACATGGACTCTGTTGCTCAGAATCAGATATTTCACAGGATCAGTGCTGAGGTATTAATCTAGCACGTGTTGCTCAATAAATACTTGTTAAATGAATGAGTTTGAAGACTGAATAATACCTGGTGTTAATCATCTTTACTATGCCTTACATCACCGCTACTCAAAGTGGGTCCGCAGGTGGCAGTGCTGGTCTATGGTAAGGAGATCAAGGAATTGAAATTGAAGATTTGGAAACTTTAGGGATGCTTGGGTGGCTCAGTTGGTTAAGCGGCCGACTCTTGGTTTTGGCTCAGGTCACGATCTCACGGTCTGTGACTTTGAACCCCACATCCGGCTTCATGCTGACAGTGTGGAGCCTGATTGGGATTCACTCTCTCCCTGCACTCCCACCCGCCCCCCCCTCTGTCTCTTAAAAAAGGATTTAGAAACTAGCAATTTGACATCTTCATGGTAGTTTTTATTAAATTTTGTTAAAGTGTTAACTTAGAGCACAATGGGGAAAGAAACTAGTCCTTCACTACAGATAGTTTGAGAAGCACTAATTTGTTATAGATCGTTGTGGGATTTCTTTCAGTTGCTTATGTGTTTATATTTAAGCTCCCTCTAAGAACAGTGTTTTGTTTTTATTTTTTTTTTCCCCCTACAGTCATCCTTGTAGGATGAGATTATTCCGGAGAGAAGAATATTTGAGAGGTTTCTCACCTTTTCTAATAGAACGTCAACTGTCTTAGCTGCTTATCTGATATCTAAAGCATGTGGATTTTCCCTCAGTGGGCAAGATCACATCTCACTTTGTCTTAAAATAGTGCAATCATTTATGGATTCAGAAAATTAAATTTTTATCCAGGTCTTTAAAAAGTTTTTAAAAAAAGTATGATATTTATACCATGAAATCCATCCATTTTACACATACAGTCCGGTGAATTTTTAGCAATTTTATACCACGTCGTACAACCATCACTACAATTAAATTTCATAACATTTCCATCACCCAACAAAGATCCTTCGTGTCCATTGACAGTCGCTCCATATTCTCATTCCAGCCTCAGGCAACCTGTAATCTATAGTAAAGATTTGTCTTTTCTGGACACTTCATGGAAGCGGAATCATACGAAGTGTGATCTTTGGTATGTGGCTTCTTTCGCTCAGCATAGCGTATTTGAGGTTCATCCCGTGGCGGCACGTGTCAGCACTTTGTTCCTTTTACTGCCGAATAGCATCACATCGTACGGATACCACCGTTGTGTATCCGTTCACTAGTTAAAGGACATTTGAGTTGTTTCTACTTTTTGACTATTATCAGTAATGCCGTTGTGAACGTTTACAGGTAACTCTTCATGTGCACATACATTTTCATTCCAAAGAGTGGAATTTCTGGGTAATAGAAGTTTACGTATACTTTGTGAAGGAAACTGCTGTATTGTCCAGACTGACTGTACAGTTTTACATTTCTACCCGCGGTGTATTGGAGTTACTGTTTCCCCACATTGATGGCATTTGTATTGCCTGTCTTTTCTATGATAGCCATTCTAGTAGACGAGTAGCATACTTCACTGTGGTTAGTTTGCCTTTCGTGAACCATGAGAGAGGGACCTGAGCCAAAATCAAGAGTCAACTGACTGAGCCACCCAGGCACCCCTACCTATTGAGTTTATGACCGTTCTTTGTGTATTCTGGATATAGGTTCTTTATCAGACATATGATTTGCAAATATTTCCTCCCAGTCTGTTGCCTAATTTTTAAAAGCAAGGTTCTGTTTGAATTTAACATCCTTGTCCACTGACTATTAACATTTGAGCAGGAGTTGAGAGCTACCCCCTTTCTTTCTGATAACGACCATGCTTAGGTTAACGGTCACTATTAGCGTATTATGTGAGCACTGTTCGAATAAAGAAACTGTGCCACACTAGAACTTCCCTGAGGTAATTGACATTGTGAAATGTAGACTATGAGTCCTAACAGAGAACTTCATGTAAGGGGTAGTCCAGCAAGAGTTAGAAACTAAGTGCAGAACAAGGACAAGAATAATGGCAATGTCTATTCCTATTTGTACCTTCTCTTGTATAGAATCCACAAAGAGTGGGTCTGTAAATGACATCATAGGAAAATATTATGGGTTTCCACCTTTGAGGTAAAATAAATAAATGGATGGAAACAGTTTGATTAAGTAAAATAGTGGAGTGATTCTTGGCAAATGTCAATAATTTTATGTAGGAGTTTCATACATTATAATAAGGAAGATGCATACCTTTCGTCGATTGGAGAGAGGCCATCAAATATAATGGACTTTACACCTGGTCTTTAAGGACATGTGTGATTGCATAGAATAAAACTCTCATCTAAGACTTTTTTTTGAAATTCATTGAACTGTCTTTTGCAGTTGGTTTGGTAGGAAATCAAACACTTGCTACCCTTTGCATTCCTGCTTCCACCCCCCACCCAGAAGAGTATAGTATGCTTGATAATTATGGTTTTAATTTCTTTTGCCGGTGACAGAATGTTTCACCAAAGAATCCTTTCGATGGTCATTTTCCCCCCACAGATTTTTAAAAATTGAGATAAATATCACATAACATAAAATTTCCCATTGTAGAGGCACCTGGGTAGCTCAGTCGGTTGAGCGTTCAACTTTGGCTCAGGGCATGATCTCGCGGTTCGTGAGTTCGAGCCCCACGTTGGGCTCCGTGCTGACAGCTCAGAGCCTGGAATCTGCTTCGGATTCTGTGTCTCCCTCTCTCTCTGCCCCTCCCCCACTCACGCTCTGTCTCTCAAAATAAATAAGCATTAAAAAAAATTAAGAAATGGGGCACCTGGGTGGCTCAGTCAGTTAAGTGTCCGACTTCGGCTCAGGTCATGATCTCAGTCCATGAGTTTGAGCCCCGCTGACAGCTCAGAGCCTGGAGCCTGTTTCGGATTCTGTGTCTCCCTCTCTCTTTGCCCCTCCCCTGCTCATGCTGTGTCTCTGTCTCAAAAATAAATAAAACATTTTTAAAATTAAAAAAAAAAATTTCCCACTGTAAAGTTGTACAATTTGGTGGTTCTAGTACATTCACAGTGTTCTGCAACCATCACCACAATCTCATTTCAGAATATTTCAAACCCCATATCTGATGTCAGTCACTCCCAATTCCCTCCTTACCCAGCCCCTGTCAACCACAAATCTGCTTTCTGTCTCTATGGATTTATCCATTCTGGACATTTTGTGTAAATGATCAGGTGATTTTTTTGTATCTGGCGTCTTTCATTTCACATGATGTTTCTGAGGTTCATGCTGTAGCTTGTGGCAGCAGTCTTCGTTCCTCTTTGTGATCAAATCCTATTTCATTGAAAGGATGCACCACATTTTGTTTATCCATTCTGCAGTTGATGGACACCTTGGGTATTTCCAGTTTGGGCTGTCGTGCTTAATGTTGTTGCTGTGAACATTCATGTACAGGTCTTTTTGTGGGAGCATGTTTTCAGTTCTTGGACTATACCTAGAATTTTGAAATTGCTGGGTTATGTATGGTAACTCTATGTTTAACTTTTGAGGGACTGCCAAACTGTTTTCCACAGTGACTGCATCATTTTACATTCCTACCAGCACTGCATGAAGGTTCCAAAATTTCCATGTCCTTGCCAACAGCGTTATTTTTTCTCTTTTTAGAAATTATACCCATCGTAGTGGGTGTGAGGTGGTATCGTATTGTGCTTTTGATTTGTATTTCCCTAATGACTAATGATACGATATTTATTGGCTTATTGACCAGTTTTATATCGTTTTTGGGAAAATGTCCAAATCCTTTTCCCATTTTTAAATTGAGCTATTTGTCTTTTTATTGTATGGCTGTAAGAATCAGTCATTTAGCTTTTGTGGTCTCAGAAAGAGCTTGGGATCCTTACTGGTGAATTTGGACCTAGTAACACAGATCCATCCTTGGCTCAGCTGCTATTTTTAAGAACAATAATTGGGCAAACAGTGATTTTCATGTCTGATTGGTGGAGGATTTTCTTTTTCGTGAAAAATGTTTTGAAAAGTATTTAATAGGCTGCTATCATTTTGTCATGGCTGTCTGACTAATCTCAGCACTACTTCATTGTTTTTTAAAAAATATTTGTAAGTATATTTATTTTGAGAGAGACAGTGCAAGGGCGGGGAAGATGCAGAGAGACAGAGGGGCAGATAGAGGATCTGAAGCTGGCTCTGTGCTGAGAGCAGAGCAGGCTTGAACTCACAAACCACGAGGTCAGGACCTGAGCAGAAGTCAGATGCTTAACTGACTGAGCTACCCAAGCACCCCCATTGTCTGTTTTTTATTTTTTATTTTTTTAAATTTACTTTTAATGTTTATTTGTTTTTGAGACAGACGGACACACACACACACACACATACATATAGTGTGAACGGGGGAGGGGCAGAGAGAGAGGAAGACACAGAATCTGAAGCAGGCTCCACGCTCTGAGCTGTCAGCATAGAGTCCGACGCGGGGCTCGAACCCATGAACCACAAGATCATGACCTTAGCTGACGTTGGACGCTTAACCAACTGAACCACCCAGGTGCCCCCCCATCGTCTGTTTTTTAAAAGATTTAAATTATTTCACCTTGTTACACTTGAGATTGTTTGCTTTCCTTCAATTCTAAAGAATATTTATTTTTCTTCTTACAGATTAGCAAGACATCTACAAAAAGAGGCCCAAGCTCAACACAATAATTCTGAATTCACAGAAGAACAAAAGGTACTGTAAAATAATCTCTACATGTATCAGATTCCAAATGGAAAGGATTCTGTCTTTCAAATCCATTAAGCAAAAACAAACAAGAGAAACTGTTACACTTAAGTACAAAGAATAACACTGATTATGCTTTGGGGAACATGAAGGGATCACTGAGAGATAACACTTGATTTACTACTCTGTGACTTTCTCACTTAATGAATTTCTCCACTTAGCCATTTAGACTTTAGCTTTAGTGGAGACCCGCTACACTCCAGTTGCAGAGGGGTAGGTAGATTCCAGAGACTCAATTTTGATTGTGAGTAATTACATCCAACTTCAATACTTAATTAACTCTGAATTCTCTTAACTCCCTCTTCCCTCCTCTCAAAACAGACACATATCCAAAAAACCAGCCTCCCCCAAAAGCCACCACTGAAAAAAATTAGTTCAAGTCAAGAATTTGGCATAAAAATACATGAGCCAAGTAACTGCATATGGTTACAAAATGTTTCAATGGTGCTCTTTCTCCTTGAATTAAAATTTTAATGTGTCAAGTTGATTCCCTGGATTGTTAGAGATTAAAAAAAAAAAACAGGATACTTTAAGAAACTTTGCTTTAGGGGCACCTGGGTGGCTCAGTCGGTTAAGCGTCCGACTTCAGCTCAGGTCACGATCTCGCGGTCCGTGAGTTCGAGCCCCGCATCGGGCTCTGGGCTGACAGCTCAGAGCCTGGAGCCTGCTTCCAATTCTGTGTCTCCCTCTATCTCTGCCCCTCCCCCGTTCATGCTCTGTCTCTCTCTGTCTCAAAAATAAATAAACGCTTAAAAAAAAAAAAAAAAAGAAACTTTGCTTTAAAAGAGTGAGAAGAAAGGGAAGAAACAATTCCCATTTTTTCCTGGCTCAGAGTGTCTAGTGTTAAAGTCAAATTTTAATCTCGTAGATAATGAAAAAAATTACTGCGTCAGATTTTCCCTCCTATCTTAAGATGTTGTAAAAACTATAGTGACTTAATTTGTTTTTATTAATCTTTTTTTTTTTTTTAGTACAAGGGGTGGGAGTGGTTTTTTGCACGTGTTTTAAGTAAGCCTGAACAAATTTATCTTTGTTATTTTGCCTGTATTCTTTTGACTCTTGTTTGTAGGAGTTTGGATGGGAAAAAACCCAAAAGATGAGGGTTAGCTATGTTTCTTGCACAAGTTTGTATATTTGCATTTTTAAAATATTTAGGAGCTACATTATCTAATGTACTCTTTCTATTTATCTAAAAAAGAAAACACAATACTACAATATACAGATGTGTTTTTTCTTTATTCCTTTACGGTTGTTAATGTACACAGTAGATGTAGGAAATTTAAGATTTGAGCCCAGCAAAATAATTACCAGGGAGGAAACGATGGGTTTGCTTGAGGAAAGGAACAAACACGATTCATAGGCTTTACCACCTCTCTAAGATTTGTGAACTCTGGGAATGATTAGGAAGTGATTGGCTGGCATGACAAAATTGAGAGGCAAAACACCTTAACTTTGAAACACAGTTTCCAATGTCTGAGTGTGTGAATTAACAGCTGACCAAGTGTGTTATGAATAGGGAAACAAATGAAAGCTGAGGGAAATTTTTGGAAGTTTAATGATTCCTACACTGTAATCACCTGTTTGCCTTGAGTTACTTACATGCTTTATCTCCAACATCTGTTGCTCAGATTTAGGACCTATGAGCAACGTGACCTCAAATTTAAAGTGAGTTGACCTAAAAGCAAAAATTTTTTCAAATGCCATCAAGAAGTGAGCTTTGTTACACAACAATAATTAGACTAATGAAAAACAATAAACTTTTTCTTAATTTTCTTTAAGGCTGAAGCTGATGTGTGATTATGCTCTTTATTCTTTAATTTATAGCTGTTCCTTAGTAGCCACCAATGCTGTCTTTTTTCAGTTTACACAGACCCACAGATCTTCTGCTCCATGAGGCCTGGGAGGCAGCATGACCTTGAGGAAAAGCCTGAGGCCTTGAGTTGGAAGGCTTTGGTCTTGAATCCCAGCCCTGTCCCTGGGCCTTAATTTCCTTAAGTATGAAATGAGGGATTAGATAACCCTAAATGATCTTAAAAGATATCCCTAAATCTTCTAATGCCTTCTGCCTTTGAAGTTTTCTGTACCTCCTCCTTTTCTGGAGGCCTGATTTCTGAGGTATTTGTTATTTATAATACCTGCCTAGGAGGCATTTGTGGCTGCCAGTTGTGACTCCAGAGAGAGCTTGTTCCTGCCTGCCTGTTCCTTGGGCTTGGAGAGTCAAGTCACTCTGTACTACATTAGGAACATAAGGCAAGTCGTATGCATTTACAAATTTAATTTTCTTTAAAAATGCAGGCGAAACACTCACAGCCAACCAAAAAAACTCATAGTGACATATACATCGTCTTATTTTTGAATGTCACAAAAGAAAAAAGTTAGAAGCTCCAAGTTAATGATTAGGAAACCAAGATTTTCCAGACGTGATCTGGGGAACACTGGCTCTAAAAAATTAATAGATGTTATTTGAACAGAGAGTTTGTGACTTGTCAAGGCTTTTCATATGCTAATGTTATGTTGAATTTTTAAAGGCTTTGGGTAGTGGAGTGTTTCTTAAATGTGTTTGCTTTTCGAAGGCTCCCTCCTCCCTTTATAGAACACTTAATTGGGTCTAGTGTTCTGAAGAACACAATATGGGAGATTTCGAAACCAACCGTTAGGTCTGCAAAAATAATTGAATGCCAGACCTGGCACTTAAGCCAAAGGAGAAGAAACTCAATTGTGTTTGCCTCAAAAGAGAAAAATGCAGAATATATACCTCAGTTACTCTAAGCAAAATTGTTCTTTGTATTTTCTATTTGGAATTATATCTTTTATGCTTAGAATCAAATCTTAGAATTATACTTAACCATTCAGTAGTTTGTGGGACTTTGAAAGATTTTTTTAAAAAGCAACATTTCTTTATGAAGCTTTTTACTGTCTCACAATAAGCTTTCAAAAATATTTGATGAATAAATGCTTTGTTGGATCTTAGGTTATTGATATTTATTCGTATATAAGTATTTAAGATCAGAGAGAAATCCTAATTTTTGAGAAAAATATCTTCACGATATTTATTTCTTTTAAGTTTATTCATTTTGAGAGAGAGAGATAGAGAGAACGAGTGCAGGAGGGGCATAGAGAGAAGGGGACACGGAATCCGAAGCAGGCTCCGTGCTGTCAGCACAGAGCCTGATGCGGGGCTCAAACTCACGAACCGTGAGATCATGACCTGAGCCTATGTCAGACGTTTAACTGACTGAGCCACCCAGGCGCCCCCACAATATTTATTTTAAATCTAAACTCTAAAGCAGAACTACTGATTTCTCTGAACTTTATTCATTGGTGATTTAAAAAATATCTTCCTATGGATTTGCTATTATATTCTCATAGATTTCTGGTAGAAAATAAGGTTTATGATTCTCATTTGATCCTCCCTCGTGATTAGTTGACTTAGCTTTCATTTCAATTCTCAATAGTTTTGTCATTATAACAACTGAGTTTAGTAGCCAAAAAATAGCTGCCAAGAGCTTTCATTCCATTAAATTCCCTACTTTGGTGTAGTAGGTTTTCTCGTGTAAGTTTCTGGACAGAATAGAACATCCTGTCTCATGATGCTTAGAAAGTTTTTCCCTGTTTTGAATCAAATTTGGTAGTAATGAGAATTCCAGCACTATACGCTTGTTTTATAGGTTCCCCCTTTCCACTGACTTTCCTGCTTTCCCCTATTCCCCCCACCCCACCCCACCCACAGCCAGAGAGTAGATGACGGCTGTTTAAATTAAAAAAAGTACGTCTGGAGTGAGACTGTGTTACTTTATGTGTATTTTGTAAACTTTTTTTCCTTATATAAATTATGTTTTAGCAAAATTAAACTGTAGCTCTTTGTTTTTAGTCCGTCTTTTCCTTAACTGCTCTTTTAGAGTTATTAATTTCCCTAACAATGACAAAATAAAATAGCCAATATTCTGAAAATGAGAACATTTTCCATGGCTATACCATATTAGGCATGAGCAGTTCATTTGAATGAGGTACTAATAATTTAAATCTTTCTAAAATTAGTCTTCATTTACCTTCAGGGCTTAGTCTCAACGTACTCGAGTTGATAGTACTTCTGCTTGGACACAAGCGACCTTGTGCCACTTCATCATTCTTCCTAACGGTTTGTTTCTAAGAAAGGTGGAACAGTTACAGTAGCGAGAACTTGATTTTGACATCAGTAAATGCTACATGTTTTAAAAGTCATTGCTGCAGCTGAAAATGATAGTGTTTCGCTCCCTTTTTAATGCTGATGTTGGGTGTGGTCCCTTAAAGTAGTTATGAATAATGCTCATTGGTATTTTGCCACAGTTCAGTAGGTTCTGTGTACAGAGCGGCCAGTTCTGCTTAACTTGAAGAAATGCTTAAATTTAAAATAGGTTATTAGTGGGATTGTAGTTGTTAAAGAGCATTTTACCTTAAATGTTAACCGCCTCGATTCAAATGGATTTTATAGTAGAGAAAGAAGGGGAGTTAGCCAATATTTTTAAAGACTTCCTCATTGACACATCTCACAACAAAACCCTTTTTAAAAAGCATTTTTTAAAGAACCTAAAGCATATGGCCAAATGATATTAAAATAAGTATATTGCTTTGTTGGATATATTACTGTTGTATGTATAGAATACTTTGATGTCTAGGGCAAGTTACTGAACCTCTCTTCAGTCTTCACGTCTACAGAAGGATTGTGTCTTAACTCGGGGTTAGAGTAAGATTACATGAATTAATGCTTATACATCACTTAGGAGAGCCTGAGTATTTAATGGCCGTTAGCCATTACTATCTAACTACACACACCCACACACATTTTAAATCACCTGCTAGTTTTGTCAGAGTTGAATGGTATATTTGAACCCTTATTTGGGGATGTTATATTTTATGTAGAAAAGACTATTGCTGTTTCATATGCAATAGCTATTTGAGAGAACGGATAAATCTATGAGTTACCTCGAGTCCTTTTGCAGTTACTACATTTACTTTAAACGTAAAATTTCAGAATAAAATTGGGTATTTTCTAAACTGAGATAGTGGGATTAAAAGGAAGTTTTAAAGATCATGGAGACAGTTAAATAGCGTTTTGTTCCTTGGCCAAGGGTCCTGTCTCACTCAGTAGCGGGTCGAGTCTGTGTACCAGCTGTTTATCGTTGGTAAGATAATTGTGTAGTGCCCACTCGCCTAAGTGCCAGGGGCCAGCACAATACTCATTACACCTTTTTGCTCCTCATTTATCTTATAAAGAAAGTGGCCAAAGAGAAAACCACAAAAGCCAATTTGCTAAACTTTTGCAAGTGATCAGTACATGTAGAAGATACATCATTTTTTTCCAAGCAGTGTTTCGTTCTGAAGGCAGCGCACATGTATGTAAATACTTAACTTTCATGGTCTGGGTTTATTTCTAATAAAAACAGAAGAAATGCCTTTTTTTGCAAGGACTTAAAAATGTTGATGGGCGTACTTCAGCCGTCTACTCTTGTAGGTGTTTCTTCTGTGGGTTTCCTCATTGTCATTTCCACCCTCGTCGTTCACGTTCTTGTTGTGATTACCATTTGCCTGGACAGCTGAGGTAACCTGACTGCTCTTACCTTTGGTCTTTTCCCTTTTCTACCCTAGCCTATGGGGACTGTTCTCACAACAGTCTTCTTAAAAGGGCAAATCTGATGGTCATTCTTCTGTTCAAAAACTTCTGTGCAATTGAAGGTCCTTCTGAATGACCACCCTAGGACACACACATTTTCAAACCTATATCCCTCTGCTTTCAGTTTGAGACTTTGGACAACTGAATTGTGACAGTTTTGTCAACTCTTCAGTTTTAAAAACCTTCCCAAGTCACTAGGGTTTGATTTCTAACACAGATTCTTGCACTATTTCTTCAGAACATACGTAATGGCTTACTTTGCTGTGCGTGTAAGAGTTAAGTGTTTTTTCTTAATATTACAGTGATTTTGTAGTATCTCCTCTCACATAATAGAATTTGAGCTTAGGAAAAGCAAGGACTGTACCCTATCATTTACGTCTGTCTTATAGCTCATCTAAAACAGACCTGGATGCAAAATTAGCCACCGCATATCACAACTATTGATTTTGCTTGGTATTATCTATATATTTAATTAGACAAGTCAAGATTGGACTTAAGTCAAAATTAAATGATCCCATTTTGCTAATTTTCAGGTATTTCTAGTTTTAAATCTTTTCAGGACTTTCAGGCTTAATAGAGAAGAGGGAAGGAAAAGCTGGGGAGGGAAGAAGTTGGAATTCTTTTCATTGCCCTTTAAATAAATCTTAAAGCTTTCAACAAAGCCAATTGGATTTTAAATTGGTCAGAGTACAATTAGGTGTGGAGAGAATATACATTCCCCTTCTCTCTCTTGTCCTAGCCCTTTGCCTCTTGTTTCTCTTCTCTAAAATCTGCAAGACACCAAAAAGAAATAGAATTTAACTTTAAAAAAATTATAGATCGTTTACGAACAAAAATTAACTCCATGATTTTGACAACTAACAGTTACAGTGTATTTGGTATTTATACCTTTTTCTTTCTCCTACAGAAAACCATAGGCAAAATTGCAACATGCTTGGAATTACGAAGTGCAGCTTTACAGGTAAACAGCATTTTTTTTTCTTTCTAATGTAAGAGAAAATTATTCTGAACTGTTCTAATAAACATAGGGGTTAATGCTAAAAGCGGTATTGTGTCAGAAGAGATGTATAGCAATAAGAATTCATGGGTTAAAGTCCTATTCAAAGATTTAGTTCATATTTAATAAGTTATAGAGAAAAGATATAACTTCCACCTTTTGCAATTTTTACCCTGAATGTTCCAAAATATAAAACCCAATAAAAACCCGTTTGGGACTTTTCATTTTCTACTTTGAAAGCAAGAAATGGATTCATTTATTTTGGCTACTTTTTGAATATTTAGTTCTTGCCACTTAAAAAACATAGGGTGTAGTGAAACTTTTGTAATAAAAGGATGTAATATGTGTGTTTTAAATTCAGTCCACACAGTCTCAAGAAGAATTTAAACTGGAGGACCTGAAGAAGCTAGAACCAAGTAAGTTTTACTTTATTTTTTTGGTGGTACTCCTTTAGAAAGATATTTAATCTCTTAGAGATACAAAGATTATTTAGCATAAGGGCATCTGGGTGGCTCAGTCATTTGAGCATCTGACTCTTGATTTTGGCTCAGGTTGTGATCCCAGGGTCTTGGGATGGAGCTGCACATTCGGTGTGAAGTCTGCTTAAGATATTCTCTCTCTCTCTCTCTGTCTCTCTCTCTCTCTCTCAAAAATAAAAATAAAAAATAAGGATTATTTGGCATAGATGCTTATTCATTTCTGTTAGT
Source organism: Panthera tigris (assembly GCF_018350195.1). Taxonomy (NCBI): domain Eukaryota; kingdom Metazoa; phylum Chordata; class Mammalia; order Carnivora; family Felidae; genus Panthera; species Panthera tigris. Next base: position 59,576,756 of record NC_056678.1, on the reverse strand, counting down.
ATCTAGTCATGTGTGACTTTTTTGTGCTTTTATACGTCCTAAAATGTTATAGAAATGCTTAAATTTAAAATAAGTTATTAGTGGGATCGTAGTTGTTAAACATTTTACCTTAAATGTTAACTGCCTCAATTCAAATGGATTTTATAGTAGAGAAAGAAAAGGAGAGAACTAATTTTTTAAAGATTTACTTACTCATTGATACATCCCACTTAGTTACTACAAAGTCCTTTTTAAAAAACATTTTTAAAAGAACCTAAAGCATATGGCCAAATGGTATTAAAATAAGTATATTGGTTTGTTGGATATATGACTGTTGTATGTATAGAATATATTGATGTCTAGGGCAAGTTACTTAACCTCTCTTCAGTTTTCACATCTATAAAATGATTGTATCTAACTCGGGGTTATATTGAGGACTACCCCTAAATATTATAGGAATTATTATTCTGTTCACCATTATAGAATATGAAAAATTATTTGATTCGAGGTTGTACCTCATCCATATGTTTTAGCCTTTGTTTTGTTTTAACCACTTCAATAAGACTATACCTACTTTGGTAAGCATTGACAGTAGAGTTTCCTGGAGAGGAAAAAGTTACAGCCATTGAGGCCCATTTATACTACCTGTCTTTGAAGACTACACTGAAATCAGTCCAGCTGTTTGCTGTGCTTTACGAAGTATTTCCTTGTTCCCATTTTCCTTTCCCTTCTTGAAAGCTTTTTTGAAGTAAACAGTTGCTTCAAATGTTTTGGTGGTCGGGATGTGCCAAATAAGGTTTTCTTACTGGTTCAAATGGATGTTCACTTAGAGCAAATGTCTGTAATGTAGGCAAAGACACAATTATTGAGAATCACCACAGTCCACCTTAGAACATTTCCATCGCCCCAGAAAGAGACCCCATCCCCATTAGCACACATCTGCTTCCCCCGCTCCTCAATTCCTGGTCCTAGGCAACCATTAATCTACTTTCTGTTTTTGTGAATTTGCGTGTTCTGGACATTTTGCATAAATGCAATCATACCATATATGGTTATATATTAGATTATTTTAAGAAAAGCACATCGATAGCTTTTTAAAAAGATGACAGTGGGGGTGCCTGGGTGGCTCAGTCAGCTGAATGTCCGACTTGAGCTCAGTCATGATCTCATGGTTCATGGGTTTTAGCCCTGCATCGACCTCTCTGCTGACTGTGTGGAGCCTGCTTCAGATTCTCTGTCTCCCACTCTCTCCCTCTCTGTCCCTCCTCTGTGTGTGTTCTCTCTCTCTCTCTCTCTGAAAATAAACATATAAAAAATTACAACTGCAGTTATGATGTCTGTTATGTAATGGTTCTAAAGAAGATTATAATCAGTTTTTTTCATGACAAAAATTATTAGGATTTTGACTTTCTATTTAGTCACTGTTTGTTGTTTTGTTTGTTTTTCAATTTGTTTCCAAATAAAACTTTAGAATCTTACAGATTTCTCCTATTGCCTTATAGGATCTTTTGTTGGTGTTAATAGTTACCGTTTTTTTAGAGTATCAGCTATGGACCAAACACTCAAGTAACTCCACTCAGCTGTGTTTTGCTGACACTTGCCCATGACTTCACAGTTTGTACATGTCAGAACTGGGTTTTGACCAGGTTTCTAAGTGACCCCAGAGCCTGTGTTCCTTCCACCATATTGTGTTGTTAATATCTGTAATGGTGCGGTATTGACATCAACCCTAAAGATTATGGTTTTCCAGTTCAAGCAACCCATGTGTTAGTAGAAGATTGGACTAAACCCTGCATTAATCCTCTGTTTCTTGCTTTTGTGTCTGTTTGTTTGCTTGTTTTTATTTTTTTAAGATTAGGGGTGGGGATGGGAAGCAAAGATAGTACTATTGGGATTTATTTTGCTATACTTTGAATTTATATAGTGCATTTGGACCTTCTTGGTACTTAATTATCTTTTTGGGTGATTTTAATTTGCTGTTGTGTCTTCAAGGAATGTAAATGTATATGTTATATCTCGGGATATGCTCTGTAATTTTGCATTTATCAAAGCGAGGCACTGGTTGTGAGTTAGTTACTTGATCAGAATGAAACATTTTCTACAAATTGGTATTTGAGTATATTTCAGATTGAGTCAGGCTAGCTTCTGCATCTTCTAAGGCCAGAAGGAAAGAAAAATTAATACATAGAACTCAGTTTATTCTGCTAATGTATTTTTGCTTTAAAGTTTGAAAAGAGATCTCTTGATAGTGTAGTCTGAAATTCGTACTACAACTAAGATCTTGAAAGTACTATTTGTTTCATTTTCTTTTGTTAGTCCTTGGTAATATACTACTTCTTACTGAAACCTATCCCCCTGCCCCTGTCACCTGTAAAGTCCTTCCATTGATTGATCCTTCGAGGCCCCAGATTAATCCCACCTTTCTCTGAAAGATTTTTCTCCCTAATTAAGCTCTACCTCCCGTCCTTTTTTTTTTTTTTTTTTTTTTTAAATAAGTTTATATATCTATTTTGAGAGAGACACAGTGTGAGCGGGGAAGGGGCAGAGACAAAGAGTATCCCACATAGGCTCCGCGCTGTCAGCACAGAGCCCGACGTGGGGCTTGAACCCACAAAACCATGAGATCGTGACCTGAGCTGAAACGGAGAGTCAGACACTTCACCAGCTGAGCCACCCAGGCATCCCTACCTTCTGTCTTTCATAGGAGCATTTTTTATATCTGTTATCGTAGTCCACCCTGTATGATTCTTAATTCATTTCTCCCCTCGAGGAGATTGTGAATAACCTTTGTATTTTCCCCACAGAGTCCATTGTAGTGCTCTGCATATCATACGGACTTGGCACATTTTTAAGTGGAATAGGGTTGAATGTCTTCAGGGAATCTTATCCTGTAATTTAAAACATAACTTTTCGGATGGGAAGGTAGCGCTTGTTCATTTTGTCCCTCAGAAAAATGAAGCGAGGGGCGCCTGGGTGGCTCAGTCGGTTAAGCGGCCGACTTCGGCTCAGGTCATGATCTCACGGTCCGTGAGTTCAAGCCCCGCGTCGGGCTCTGTGCTGACAGCTCGGAGCCTGGAGCCTGTTTCAGATTCTGTGTCTCCCTCTCTCTGACCCTCCCCCGTTCATGCTCTGTCTCTCTCTGTCTCAAAAATAAATAAACGTTAAAAAAAAATTTTTTTTTTTTAATTAAAAAAATAAAATAAAAAAAGAAAAACGAAGTGAATTAGGCACAAGCAGAACACGTTTTGATAACTGTGTGTCATCTTCAGAGTGTGACCTTGTGGAGGGTGGCAGGCCAGGCTGTGTGACAACGGGCTAGGGGTGCCGGATGCTTACCAGCACGGGTGCACCATCAGCTGCCAGCCTTGATGGACTCTGTGCTCACAAGAACACCTTCCAGGAAGTTACAAACTGCTTCTCTTCTCCAAATATCCTAAAATATCAACACTGGTATTGGTGGAAGAAAAATCTTGTGTAAAGTCTAAAGACATCAGAATCTGTTATTCCATAGTTGGTGAAAATAGAAACCTATCCTACAATTACAGAAAATGAGAAAAGATTGGTTATTTTCCTTCTGAAATTACTCCTACAAATTAAATATCTAATTGAACATTTCGTTTTCAAAGCAGTGGTATACCTAAGAGAAGAAATACTGTTCAGTGCTTGTATTATAGTACAGACACGAGATACTCTTAATAACTGATACCATTTTTGACTTCTTTATTGATTTTTTTTACATATGTGGTAAGGATTCTTTTTCCCCTTTGTATAATTAAAGTATCATTTCAGTGCTTTCATTTCCTTTATTTTATTTATTTTTTTATTTTTTTGGAGAGAGCGAGTGCACGTGCGTGTGAGCAGGGGAAGAGAGAGAATCTTAAGTAGGCTCCCCACCCAACCACGGAACCTGATGCACGGCTCAGTCCCACAACCATGAGATCATGACCTGAGCCGAAATCAAGAGTCAGACACTTAACCGACTGAGCCACCCAGGCAGCCCTCAGAGCTTTCATTTCTTTTTTTTTTTTTTTTTTTTTAAACGTTTATTTATTTTTGAGACAGAGAGAGACAGAGCATGAACAGGGGAGGGGCAGAGAGAGAGGGAGACACAGAATCCGAAACAGGCTCCAGGCTCCGAGCTGTCAGCACAGAGCCCGACGTGGGGCTCGAACCCACGGACCGTGAGATCATGACCTGAGTCGAAGTCAGATGCTTAACCGACTGAGCCACCCAGGCGCCCCCAGAGCTTTCATTTCTGATATGAATGATACATGGTCTGTTTTTGGTCACCCACTTCCCTATTCTTAGTATTTAGCACAATACTGTGATACTGGAGTTAAACTAATAGTTTATTCACAATGAGCAATCATGCACAAGTTTAGAAAGGATGTTTTTATAATTTTAAAAATCATGCTTTTCAGTGAGACCCAAAATATTAAATACCGTGGAGAGAATAATATAATTATTATTATATATATATATATATATAAAATTCTGTATATATAGAATAATTATAGCTGTATAATAATGTGGGGTTATACTTCTATGGGACTTAAAATTTCCCATACAATTTCATATGTACTAATTCTCTCAACAGTCTGTGACAGAAGTAGTATTTCCATTTTAGAATTGGGGAAACTGAGATTCAGAGTAGTTCCGTGAATGACACAGTGACAGTTGACATAATTACAGGGCTAAGATCAGATTCAGATCTTGTGCCTCTTCCCTCTGGCCTACCAAACTCCAGTTATGTAGCCTGTTTTCTTCCTTGAACAAGCCGAGCGAGGGCCTGCCTCAGAGCCTTTGTGATTGCTCTAGCATGTTGGGTTTTTTTTTTAAGATTTTATTTTTAAGTAATCTACCCCTCGTGGGGATCAAACTCACAATCCCGATATCAACAGTTGCACGCCGCACCCACTGAGCCAGCCAGGCGCCCCTCTAGCCTGTTTCTTAATACTTAGAAAGCCCTTGGCCCGGGGCTACTTTTGGACAGTTCCTCTTTCCAGGTTACGGTTCACATGTCTTCCAACAAGTTAGTTTTGAGAGGCCTGCCCCCGTCCACCTGAGCTAAAGTCCACCCTGTACTCCGCTTACACACTCGTCCTGACTGTCCTTTCTAACGCTAATCACAGTCTAACACTGTCTTGTTAATTTGTCGGTTTATTTACTGTCTGCTTCTCCCGACTAGAGTCTCAGATCCATAGATGAGAGCAAGAACCCTCTGTCTTGATCACTGCCATTCCTTTAGCACCTAAAACAGTGACCGGAACATTGTGGGCACTTGGTGCACATTTGTTGAGAAGAAAAAGAGAGGAAAGATGAGGGTAAGAGCTAGAGGGAGAGAGGGAATAAGAATGAATGAGAAGGTAGACACAAGCCGCAGGCCTCTCTCTCACTGAAGGACTCGGTAAGAGTGCACAGAGAAGTCCAGTAAGCACCCCGACTGCTGTTGGGGTAAGTCGGATGATCACAGTCTGTGCCCTGGGGTCTCCTACTTTGGGACGATATTTATGCCATGGCTATTGTATCCTCAGACTACAGCACTCCAGAACAAGGCCGAATAACTTGAGTACGAAATCATAGGAACGTTTTGGATTGCTCAGTTATCACCATGACTTCACCTTCATACAATTGCAGGTAGTTACTGAAAACCCATAGCACCAGCTACGAAGCACTGAATTACACACTTAACAGTGCTTCTGTAAGGTACCCGTAGTCCTAGTGCCTTCCCAAATGCAGGCAGAATCATAGAATCTCTTTACGTTTACCTGCCAGAATGTAATCATCGGCCACATTAGAATACAGAGGTGGTGGGCGCCACGTTACCGAGAGACTTCTTGAGGATAAATCCTTCTTTGTGTATGTGTCTGTGTATGTAAGTACGTATATGTCTGCAATAAACTATTGTAAATGACGTGTGGAAATTATAACCAGTTTTATCCAGTTTTGCCAGTTTTATGGAGTTGAGGGGAAATGTAATCAGGGCAGAGACCAGAATGAGCTCGTGTACCTCTAATTGGTTATCTTTAATACAGGTCTTTTAACTGAAGAACTGCAGGGAGGGAGGTCTTCCCTTTCTCGGCTGCCCCATATCTCACTGGGACCTTATACAAAGAACTGTTTTGGAGTTTATTTTCCATGAGGGCTCTGAGACTCTGGAACTTAACTCTCCTTGGAGATCTGACAAAGTACTGGTACCTGCCGTGTATTACATATTTTCATTTTGCTGAGACCTTCAACGGACAAGTATATTGTGGTTCTGAATGATTCTACGATTGGGAATTTTTTTTAAGTATTAACATGCATAGTAAAACTGATTAAAAATCCGCCATTTCCAATAAAACTTTTTGTTTTGATCCATGGAAGAATTTATGTATCCTCCTCTCTGTTTTTATTCTAGTCCTAAAGAATATTCTTACCTATAATAAAGAATTTCCATTTGACGTTCAGCCTGTCCCCTTAAGGTAAAATAAATAAGCACCACTATTTGTCTTTTCATTTCATTGTCTTATACTTATTTTTCAGATATTTCTAAATTTTTATATCAACATTACCATCTTTAATATCAATACAGCAATATATTTGTCAGCATTTTTGCATCAATGTCTTAACTGTGAAATGAGTGGCTGTGATTCCTCTCTAGTGTATTTGTTTAGGTAGCTCACTATTTTATCTGCTCTTCTACATGTAGAAGAATTTTAGCACCTGGTGAAGAAGAGAATCTGGAATTTGAAGATGAAGAAGAAGAGGGCGGTGCTGGAGCAGGGTCCCCAGACTCCTTTCCTGCTCGAGTGCCCGGTGAGTATCCCTCATTTCAAACTGGACATAACTGAATCCAGTGTGAGGGTGTTGAGAACTTATTTGGGTACTTGGTACTGGGAAGTAGAACCTTCCCAGAGCTCATGCCAATCTTAAAAATGAATTTTCACCGCCATGTTGTTGACTGTAACCATTTTGTAAGTATAGTCTGGAAGTATCTCACTACCTATAACCTGACCACCCTGAGGTCCAGGGATTCGCTAGGAGGACTCACGGGACTTAACGTATAGTGTCTTCACAGCTGTGATTTACTGCAGTGAGCAAAGAGCAGAACAAAGTCAGCAAAGGGAAAAGGTGAAGTCTGGAGGAAACCAGGTGCAGGCCTCTGAGAGTCCTCTCCCAGTGAGTCACGTACTTTGTGCTCCATGTGAAATCTTGTGTCTGAGGGAAGCAGTTAGAGATTCCGTGCCCACAGCTGTAATGGGGGTTGATCACAAAGACACCCTCTGCTTAGCTCTGGCCGGAATTCCAGACTCGCAGAAGGAAGGCGCATATTCAGCGTACGCCATATTGTTGGCACAGTTGATGGATAGTAGCCACTCTTACTGGGGAATGGTGGGAACATGCCCCACATCCAAGTTCCTGGGTTCTAGCCAAGGGGTGCCCTTGCCAGGAGGCCTTTCTGGGAATGAGTCTCAGGCCTGCTGTGTTAACTGTTTTCTGTACACTCTCATAAGCACTTCTTTAATGAATCACGAGTAGTCATGAAAACTGGATCCAGGGGGAGTGGGTGCTGAGCAAATGCCCTTTTTCCCATCCTGATTTAGGAAAGCCAGTAATGTATGGCAAGCCTTCTTTATTTGCAGAAGATCTCAGTGAGGATCTTCCCTTGGTGTAAGTGACCTAGGCAGGCACCCTGGATTAGTTTCTTGCTTCTCCCAAGCACTGGTTTACTCTTTTCTGGTCTTACACAGTGCGTAGTTTTCCTTTGTGGTAAACTGGTCCACTTCGGAATGATAGCAATAGGCTATGAGGTTATCGTGCATTTTAAAATAGACTCTGGAAGCTTTACGGTAGATCTAAATACAGTCTGTGTGTCATGCAGATAGCTCTCTTGGTAATGAAAGTATAGTAATATTCCGGTATTTTTGGAACTCCCTGGGGGAGGCATTCTGGGGTAGGAACAGCATAGGCTTGAACCAACAGATACGTGGGCTGGAGTTCCACTAGGCTCTGACAAGGACTACTTGAAGGACTTTGCCCTTGTTTCCTCAACCAGTCTGCACTTCAATTTCTTCATTTGTAGAATGGGATAATAGTAGTGCCTAAGTTATAAGGTTACTGTGAAGGTTAAGCACGGCACTAGGTCTGAAGCTTTGAGCACAGTGTGTGTCGTATGCTGAGTATGTGGTGACCACTGTTGCTTTTCCCTTCACCACCCTTCAGTGGACGGTCGCGGTACCTATGCTCCGGGTTACTGGGGGAATCACAGGCACTGTAACGGTGGCTGTTCTTGGGAATGTTTCTTTGGTCGCAGGGCATTATTTCCAGCCTGCTTTGCTTGACGAGGAATGGGGTGTTTTTCTTACTTTTGTCATTTACGTAGGAAATTTCAAGGGGGTGAGAGAAATCATTTTGCTGTTTTACTGACTGAATAACCGTTATTCTCTTTTCAAGCCACATGTTGTAATTGGTGTAGCTTCCAGTGCTGTAAATTTCAGTCCGATTTGGTTGTTTGCTCACTTACTGCACTTCTGTGGCAAACGGGATCCTTAGCAGATGATGCGAACCATGGTACAGATTAAGGTCTTTGTGGGGTTCGGGTTGCTGAGTTGAAAAGAAACTAACACCATAAATTAAATCCATTTGCTCCGTAAGATTAAACCCAAGCTAAATAAATTTTTGTATTCTGGTATTGCATTGTGATATCTCATTTTAGAGACACAGGAAGGTTACCAAACCTTTTGTTCCCTGAATTTCTTTTTCCTAAAAGTAAGAAAGAGCACGTTTAGTTTAATTAACTGAATTTAGTTTGTGATATGAATGTTATTAAAAAGTAATTTGTAAGATTATATCTATTGAAATCACCACTGAAATAGGAAGGTGGCATTTAACATTTAATTGTAAAGCAAGACAAAAAGTTTTTTCCTTGTTACTTTGAGGGAATCCAACATTTCAGCGATGCCTAGGCAGTGTCCGCATCTTGGTAGCAAGAGGGTTCTAGGAATTGTGACTTTTTATTTGTCGCTTTTGTGTTTATATAATTTCTTGAATTGTAAGTTTTTTGTGGCTTTTTAAAGTCAGATTTATTGAAGTATCATTTACATATCTAACTCGTCATTTTTAGTGCGCAGCCTTATGAGTTTTGACAAATGCACAGTTATGTAACCACTACCACTGTAAGGCTGAGGAGGAATGAGGTTTCGTATGTGGTACAATATTGACTCAGAGTAGTTTTTTCGCATTTAAAATCAAAAATGACTTTCAGCCAACCTTTCTTGAAGAAAAAAAAAGCTTAAGAATCTGAACTTTCCTGACACTACTTTCTCTTTTCAAAAATTTAAAACCTCACAGGCAAACAATAAATTTCTTTTGAATAACTGGCTTAAGCGAAAATGAGATTTAATTGTTCTAAAGGTAGGCTTGGTAGATTTCATCTAAGTAAAGGTTATAAATTGACAACCTGTTATTTATGTCCAGCAAATGTATTGACAATGTTGAATAGTAAAGCTACTTAAATCATAAGCCAAAACAATATGAATTCAAAAATAGCCCAAGGCACCATTTTCAAGATTTTAAAAAACATTTTCCTATTAAGTGAGAAGCTCAAATACAGGCTTAGCTCTTTCAAAATTATTACGTTGAATGTGTTGATTTATCTCTTATGTAGGCTTAAATATATGTACGCCTTTATTTTTGAAACTAAAAGAATGAAATTTACCTCTTTAATGTGGAAACAATTTTAATATTCACTTGGGAAAAACATAGGCTTTCGTAAAAGGAGACTCTACCATTGGCTTTAAAGTTGGATAAGCAGTCCCCTTTTGACTGTCAGAAAAGCCATAATCAGAGTAAAAAAGACAAATAAGGACCCAACAACCTTAATGTATAAGAAACCTTTACCTTGTGACAACAAAGGCCACAAGCATATTAGAAAATTGCACAAAGGCCATGGACAGTTTACACACACATACAGACACACAAATACGTACAAAGAGCGCTTAAACATGGGAAAAGATATGTAACTTATAGTAAGAGACATACAAATTAAAACTGCTGTTGCGGAGGCTGTGGGGCTGGTGCGAGTACAAAAAGGTACAGCCCCTTTGGAGGGGAATTCATCGATGACAACAAAAGTAGACATTTTATTCTTAGGTCCAGCAATCCTGCTTCTAATAATTTATTCTGAAGTTATACCTCCAATAAAATGAGAACAAAGAACAAAAAAAAGGCTGGCATATACATCAGGTTATTTATTGTGCTATTACTTGTAATAGTAAAATATTAGGAACAACCTAAATACCATACGTAGATTGGTGGAGTAAACTCTGATACATAGAGCACTATAGATAATAAGTAGGAAAATCTCCATGAACTAATGAGTGATTTTTGAGAATATATTGTGAAATAAAGAAAGTACACCAAGGTGATACACCTTAATGGATTGAGGAAAAATCTCCATCTTCTCAGTCGGTGCAGAAAATGTTTAAATTAAATTCTAAATCTATTCTTGAGTTTAAAAAATTCTGGCAGACTGAGAACAAAACACTTCTGTAGGGACACTTAGAGCCAAAATCATACTTAGTGGTAAAAATTGAAGCTTTCCTTTTCAGATCGAGAACAAGGCCGGGAGTAAGAGTGCCGGCTATTACGTCTTTTTATTAACGTTGTTCTGGAAGTTCTAGCCAGTGTACTAGGAGAAGAAAAAGAAATAAAAGATAAACATTAGGGGCAGAAAATCCCTTTTCTTTATTTGTAGATGTGATGAATATATACATAGTACATGTAAAAGAATCAATAGGTGAGTAATTAGGATTAATAAGAAAGTTTAGCATGCATGGTTCCTTGGTTAGAAAAAAACAGTCTGTACTTAAGAATTGATTCTATCTATAAACAGGCAACAATTGCTTAGAAAATGAAATAACTTTTGTTAGAGTATCATAGAATGTTAAATACCTAGTAATCCAACAAAAGAAGTATAAGACCTTTTGGCACAAGAACACTCAGATCGATGGAACAGAATAGAGGACCCAGAAATGGACCCACAAACATATGGCCAACTAATCTTTGACAAAGCAGGAAAGAATATCCAATAAAACAAAGACGGTCTCTTCAGCAAGTGGTGCTGGGAAAACTGGACAGCAACATGCAGAAGAATGAACCTGGACCACTGTCTTACACCAGTCACAAAAAGAAACTCAAAATGGATGAAAGACCTCAATGTAAGACAGGAAGCCATCAGAAGCCTCAAGGAGAAAGCAGGCAAAAACCTCTTGGATCTTGGCCGCAGCAACTTCTTACTCAGCACGTCTCCGGAGGCAAGGGAGACAAAAGCAAAAATGAACTATTGGGACTCATCAAAATAAAAGCTTTTGCACAGCCAAGGAAACAATCAGAAAAACTAAAAGGCAACCGACAGAATGGGAGAAGATATTCGCAAATGACATATCAGATAAAGGGTTAGTATCTAAAATCTATAAAGAACTATCAAACTCAACACCCAAAAAGCAAATAATCCAGTGAAGAAATGGGCAAAAGACATGAATAGACACTTCTCCAAAAAAGATATCCAGCTGGCTAACCGACACATGAAAAAATGCTCAACATCACTCATCATCACAATGAGATACCACCTCAACCTGTCAGAATGGCTAACATTAACAACTCAGGCAACAACAGATGTTGGTGAGGATGCGGAAAAAGGGGAACTCTTTTGCACTGCTGGTGGGAATGCAAACTGGTGCAGCCACTCTGGAAAACAGTATGGAGTTTCCTCAAAAAGCTAAAAATAGAACTACCCTACGACCCAGCAATTGCACCACTAGGTATTTATCCAAGGGATACAGGTGTGCTGTTTCGAAGGGACACATGCACCCCGATGTTTATAGCAGCACTATCGACAGTAGCCAAAGTATGGACAGAGCCCAATGTCCATCGACGGATGAATGGATAAAGGAGATGTGGTGTATATATACAATGGAGTATTACTCAGCAATCAAAAAGAATGAAATCTTGCCATTTGCAACTACGTGGATGGAACTGGAGGGTGAAATTACTCTAAGTGAAATTAGAGAAAGACAAAAATCATATGACTTCACTCATATGAGGACTTTAAGAGACAAAACATATGAACATAAGGGAAGGGAAACAAAAATAATATAAAAACGGAGGGGGACAAAACATAAGAGACTCATAAATATGGAGAACAAACAGAGGGTTACTAGAGGGTGTGTGTGTGGGGGGGGGGGGGGCTAAATGGGTAAGGGGCACTAAGGAATCTACTCCTGAAATCATTGTTGCACTATATGCTAACTAATTTGGATGCAAATTTAAAAAATTAAAATTAAAAAAAGTATAAGATGTTTGTGAAGAAAATAATAAAACTATCAAGAGATGTTGTCTTTTTAATAAATTGAAAGGTATATTTCAGTTCATGGATTAGAAGAAGCAGTTTATAAAGATGTGACTGTTTGTAAAATCGATCTGAACTTCGCTGAAATTCCAAAGGTTTTTTTTTTAAAGAACTTGAGATCTGTTTTTATAACTTACATGGGAATGCAAAGGGCCAAATATAGTTGCCCCTTGAAAAGTAATGTCGAGGGGAGAATTTGCTTTACCAAATGTCAAGGCTTCTTACAAAGTTACAGTCATTAAGAAACTACATAGCCTTGCAAGTTTAAGAGATGGTCCTGTGAAGCAGAATGGAAAGCCCAGAACAGCCCACGCTTGATTTGTGATCGAGGTGCCCTGTGGATCAATGGGGGAAATGACGGGCTTTTAAATAAGTGGTGCTGGGACAGTTGGGTGTCCATGTTGGACAGAATGGGCTTGGGCTCCTTCCACACACCAAAGACAAACATGTATTCAAAGTGGATTGTAGAATTAAATGCAGATGGAAAAACAATAAGGCTCTTACAAGATAAGAAAATACCTTCGTGATCTTGGAATGGGGAAGGATTCTTGAATAGGACACAGAAAGCAGTGAGTATAAAGGAATTTAGAGTTAAGAAATTGATTATAGGGGCTCCTGGGTGGCTCAGTTAGGCGTCCGACTTTGGCTCAGGTCATGATCACACAGTTGGTGAGTTCGAGCCCCACATCAGGCCCTGTGCTGACAGCCTGGAGCCTGCTTCGGATTCTGTGTCTCCTTCTCTCTCTTCCCCTCCCCCGCTTGTGTTCTCTCTCTCTCAAAAAAAAAATAAGTGTAAAAAAAATTTAAAAAGAAATTGATTGTATTAACATTGAGCATGTATTGTAATTAGAAGACACCATTAACAGAGAAAGGCATTTTAAACATATAAAACTAATCTTTGGTGTTAGAAGGTCAAGAATGGTTGTCATCTCTTAGGGGAGATAGTGGTTCGGTTGTGCTGGGGACACAAGGAGGGCTCCTGGCGTGCTGGGAAGATCTTTCCTGGATCTGGTGGCAGTTATGCAGGTGTGTTCACTTTGTGAAAATCCATTAAGCTGTACTTAGAATTTGTACACAATTTATATACTTTTTAATATATAATCCTTCAATAAAAAGTTTCTTTTTAAAGTAAGTCACTGAGAGGCTATTTACAAAACACGCATCCAACAAAAGCTTGTATGAAAACATGAGAGAACTTTTGCAAATAAGACAAAGGTGAACATTCCAATAAAAGATGTGCAAAATAATCGAACAGATACTTCAGTAAAGAGGAAATCCAAATGCTCATCCTAAATTTTTTTTTTAGGTTTATTTATCTTGAGAGAGAGAGAGGAAGTGAGTAAGCAGGGGAGGGACAGAGAGAGAGAGAGAGAGAGAGAGAGAGAGAATATGCCAAGCAGGCTCCGGGCTGTCGGCACAGAGCCCGAGGCGGGACTCGATTCCACCCACCGTGCCATCATGACCTGAGCCAAAATCAAGAGTCGGACGCTGAACCGACTGAGCCACCCAGGCACCCCCAATGCTCATTCTGAAACGAAAAGCGCCTCCACCTCAGTCAGTCATTGGAGAAGTGCCTATTAAAACTGGATCAACGTTTCTCCACACCTTAAACGGACCAAAGAGAAGGGTGTCCTGGAGGGTGGGGCTGTGGGTGCAGTGCTGAAGTGGGCCTCTGCACAAGCACTTCGGACACAGGTTGTCTTTACGTGGTAAAAAGGGGGGCGATGCCCTGCGTGACTTGGTGGTCCCTCTCTTTTGCAAATGTGTGCTCACATACATTAGAATATGTGCGCAGGGATGTTACAGCCGCATTGGTCCAAACAATTTCCAAACTTGGAGCCCCTCTTAATGCCTGCCAACAGAAGAATGAGTACAGAAACTGTGCTACGTTGATAAACCCCACGTACCATATACCCCCGTACCGTGCGGTCAACAGGCGAACAAGTTACAGCTACCGGCAGAAGCAGGCAGAACATCATTACACTGTGCTTTTCGGTAATTATTTTGAAAGCCAGGATAGTGAAGGATGAGAAGAACTTTGGGTGGTGATAGAAGGGAGCCCCTGGGGTAGTGTGTATCTTTTGGCCTAAGTGACGGTTCCCGGATGCCTGCTTTCCGGTTTCCATGAAGCCACGTCCTTGTTTCATTTGCTCTTCTGATGTTTGTCAGTTTTCGCCAATTAACATATTTGAAGGAGACAGTGGATGCAGTAAGAGACCTCTTATCTTTAATATGAGAAAACGTTTGACTATTGAAAATGTGTTAAAATATGGCAAGATGGCCAAGATCTGTTTCATGTGAAAAGGTAACGTAATTTCACCTTTGAAGCGGTGTGGAATGCTGCTCTCAGTGTTCCCTTTTGGCCTCCTCACTTCCGACTTTTCATTAGCTAGAAGTTTTCACAAGTGTCACCAGTGAAGACTCTGGGACGTTTGTAGTAATTTTCATGGCGTAAAATCCACTCATTCGAAGGGTACAGTTCCGTGGCTTCTGATCTGTAGTGTTGTATATCTTGTCGTGGTTTCATAGATCCGACTTGAGGGCGTTTTTATCACCTCCTCCCTCCCCCCAAATCCACTCAAGCCTGTTTGCAGTTAATTAAATGTACTCTTTTGAAGGCAGTAAGTGGATCGATTCACACATTTCAAATACTTCATCATTAAAAGTAGGATAACACGTGGTTGGATAGAAATTGGGAGAATGTCAGTGAAAGTCCTCGATAAATGTTAGCTTCTGTAGTTTGAGATGCTGTATATGTATTAGATTCAAATCGACTTTTCCACCTCTGTTCTCTGTAATGATAAGAAATAAGCTAACAAACTGTACAGTTATGTCTTCCTTCAGATCACGGTCGGGAACGTGTGTGTGGGTCCAGGGCATTTTCAGTTTTAGAAAGCTTAGTTGATGCGTGCATCCAGGAGATTGCCAGCGTGCACTCCCTCTCGTGCGTGCCGTCTCAGCAGGATTAACTTCCAAGAGAACAGGTCATACAGAATAGGGTGCAGAAAGGGGTGGGAGGTCAGACTAGAAAATTATTTAATTAAATACACAAATACTACGTTGTAAGTTATTTCCTCCGTTAATAACTAAAAGATCTATTGATTGACTCTGGTGTTATGTTTCTCAAACTTTGGGATAATACAAGAGTTTGAAAAGCTCTTTCTGTTTTTTTTTTCTCCTACTTCATATAGAGATACGAAATCTATGTTACGTTTGTAAGTACAGGTGACGTGTGTGTGTGTAGGAGTGTATTAAGTGTGTGGTAATTTGTAATTGGACTTCCTGAAGTTAGTGAGTTGAATCTTTAACAAACTGGACTTACTTACACTTTGGTGTTGAATATGAATTAAGGAAGCGTAGATGTGTCTTGTGTTACATTAAATACTTGTCCAAAAGAATAACGTTGAGTGTTTGGGAGTTTCAGAAACCCCAGTTAAGGGCTGGCTGGTTACCGAGTCAGGTGAGAGCAAGGTTCTGTCTTCTATGGGTTGTTAAAATACTGACTCTGAACTTGCTGGTGGGGCTCACTTTCTTTGCTGTTCTGTTGTCAGGTACTTTATTGCCAAGGCTGCCGTCAGAACCGGGAATGACGTTACTCACTATCAGAATTGAGAAAATCGGTCTGAAGGATGCGGGGCAGTGCATCGACCCCTATATTACAGTTAGTGTAAAGGGTAAATAACTCTGTGTACATTTTCGCCTCTTGTGAATTTTATAATGTTGATTCTCGTTTGGGACGTGAGGGGCTGTGGGGGTGGGTTCTCGCCTCTGCGACAACTCATTTGAGTTCATTCTACACCGAGGTAAAATCCCTGGGAAGCTGTCCTCTTTCCTTCACTGAATATTTCTGAGAGGTTTACTAAAAATACTTTGTTATTTATAACCTTCATGCACAGTTGCTTTTGAGGGTGTTTTTGTAAATCTCTTTTTTTTATCTTTTTGGGAGAGACAGAGACAGCGTGAGCAGGGGAGGGGAGAGGGAGGGAGAGAGAGAATCCCGAGCAGGCTCCACACTGTCCGCTCAGAGCCCATCGTGGGGCTCGAACTCACGAAATGTGAGATCATGACCTGAGCCGAAACCAAGAGCCAGAGCTCAACTGACTGAGCCACCCAGCACCCCGTATGTGTCTATATTCTTAAAATTCCATCTGGACATAGACACTGACTAGACATACACGCTGTCTTTAATAGCAGATCCTTCTGCTCACCTTCTCAGGGTGTGTGGTTTTCTTTGCGAAGCCCCATGTTCTCCTGTCAACCCCCCCCCCCACTGCCCCCACCCCCCAACCCCCCCCACCCGCACCCCCCCCCCCACCGCCCCCCAACCCCCCCCACCCTCCCCTCCGGGTTCTCTGCTTCCTGCTGTAATGCTTGAGGCACAGAGGAGCCCTGCAGGGGTGGGTGAGAATCAGGCCTCCGGTGCATCATCCCTGGAGACAGGAAGTGGGACGCGTCTATAAACATCCATATCTGAACGTCATCCTGAGGGGCATTAAAAAGTGATGTGTTTCTTATTAAGGGTGATTGTCTTGAGGATTTGTTTTTTCTCCTGTCCAGTGGGACACACCAGTGATTCCTTGAAAACCGCTTTTTTAGTCTTTGGTTTAAGATGGACAGCACACTGATTGAAAGCATTTGCTGGTGTCAACGCCTTTCATCCAGCACTTTATTGTGAAGCTGCCATTGGTCTTCTAGAAACGATTATTGGGTGACTGCACATGAAGTTGTCATACTTTTATTCAGACGTAACTGCACAAATAATCTCAGTCCGTCTGCACTTTGAGGCAAACCAAGGAAACAGGGACTGACATTACACGGAAGGAACTTTTACCAGTCGTAGAAGTAAATTCCGTCCCGTGGGCTCAGTAGTATCTCATAAAAGAAACGTGAGTTCAGACACAGAGAAGACTCTTGACGTGGGGACCCCATGCTCCACCCAACTGCTGCTCAATACTTGAACCTCTGCTGTTAGCAGCTATCAAATCCCTGGTCTACTGGAAAGTATTCATACCCACCGTTATTTGATAGGCCATTCGTAAACCTCATATCTCATGTGGGACTGCACACTGTGAAACAGAAAAGCGTAATGATGAGGGTAGATATGATGTTCCTCTTGCGTACATGTTGAACCGAAACGTGTTTTTGGGTAAACGTGTTTAGGAGCTGAAATAATCGAATGTACGAAATTGTTTTAAGTTCCCTAAGATAGGAGTCTGTGGAATCATACAGAAACGCCAGACGTTAAGTGAGTCCATGTTGAATCTGATTAAGCTGGCAGATTCCTGGCTGCAGGAAACTAAAGCCACCCACCACACACGGTGTACCATCCGGTTGTTGTAAATCAGGTTACTTTATAGCAGATACAATCAGAATGTAGGTAATGCGTATAAAAAATTACCCGTTTAGGGAACGGTTTCATTGGCAGCTTCCATGTCCATTGTTTGGGCTCTGACTTGAGTACAACAGGGGAATTCTGGTCATGTTCGATTAGAGGCCTTTCCACACCATGCACTTGATCAGGGTTGGAAAATAGGGGTAGGGGCCCCACCGTGGAATAGGATTCACGTTCCAAATTTGTATTGCAGACAACAGGGTAGTGGCCGAAGGACGACAAGAGTTCTTTTCACCTCTTAATAAGGATCGAATTTTGTCGCTTCAGACTTGCACTTGCACCCAGTCACGGCAGGGCTTCCTCGCCCTTGGCCCCGAGCCCGCCCCCCCGCGCCCCCGCCACCATCCCTGTCCCCAGCCCCCTGCCCCCCCCACCCCAACACCTCCGGACACCAGAAGCTCTGTAGGAACCCGTTCACGCCAAAGGGAGTGTCTGTTATCCAAGAATCTCCTCTCTGCTTTTGCCAGGCCTCTGGAGGAAACGTAACGCTCTGTGGTTCATTTGCAGTTTTTGAGTCTCTGTATTTGAAACTCTTCTTTCCTCTCTAGATCTGAATGGCATAGATTTAACTCCTGTGCAAGATACTCCTGTGGCTTCAAGAAAAGAAGATACGTATGTTCATTTTAATGTGGACATTGAGCTCCAGAAGCATGTTGAAAAATTAACCAAAGGTTGGTTCGTGATGATAAATCATTGCATTGGCTTCTCGTGGCCAGAGTCCTCCTCCCGTTGGTGTTTCTGTGCCCGGTGGCCTAGCGCGGTCGGCAGAAGTACATGTCATACGGTGTTCATTGACTTGAACGCAATATCGATTTTTCAGACGTGGGAATTAGGCATTGTATTAGCTAGTTGTGTCATAGATAACCGTTAGATAATAAAATGGTCTTGGGGGCGCCTGGGTGGCTTAGTCGGTTGAGCGACCGACTTCGGCTCAGGTCATGATCTTGCGGTCTGTGGGTTCGAGCCCCGCGTCGGGCTCTGTGCCGACAGCTCGGAACCTGGAGCCTCCTTTGGATTCTGTGTCTCCCTCTCTCTCTGCCCCTCCCCCGCTCATGCTCTTTCTCTGTCTCTCAAAAATAAATAAATGTAAAAAAACAAAACAAAAAACGGTCTTTGATAATAAACCTCATCATCGTGAACAATGAACCAAATGAAGTTTTCTGCATCCTAAGGGGCAGAGGGGGCAGCGGCTCCCTCAGGCTCCTCGGCAGTGGAGGCTGACAGTTGACAGAACAAGTTGTTTTTCCAGCTGCAGTTTTTGGGAAGGAGGACCCCGCACCTTGTGCTTGGTCAGGAGGAGGATGGGAAGGAGCAAAAGCAAAGTTTGGAAAAGGTGAAGTTCCGCTTCCAAGTCAGATGGCTCCTGGGACCGAATGCTTCTCCGAGCCGCCTGCCCCGGGGGGGGGGGGGACCGTCGTGTTCTGTGAAAAGGCCTCGGGCCCTTTCTCACCCCAGATTCCCTGGAGGTTGTTGACGTTTTCACGCTTTGCAAGAAGCTCGCACAAGATACAGAAGAGCCTCTTGAACGATCGCTCCATCCTCTAAAATAGTTGACATTTTACTTCTCGGATCCGGTGCTGCCGTGGCCTCTGCTCCACCCCGAACGACGGTCTTCCCCGGGGTCCGTCGGTGCAGTGGCTCCAGGTGTGAGTGGCAGGCCCTCCTGAGTCCTGCCCCCCCCCCCCCCCGGGCTGGGCCCCGCGCTCTGGTTCTGGGGGGTCTTCTACACGATTCCGAGGTGCGCCAAAGTTTGCGAATCGCTGTTAGAAGAATACAGAGGTGGATGTGCTTAAGGACCCAGGTCCAAGACGTTGCAGCGCGCAGTTCTGCCTTCTGCATGAAAATGTGAAAACATTTGCATTTAAGTCCCTTGCTTTGGGAAGTGTTTCTGATATGGAGAGACGGGGAGCATTTCGTGGGCTCGCTTCCCCGGGTTTTTTGGTGCTGTGTTCCTGAGGACTTGACTCCCAAGATGCTGAAAGTACAACTGTATTCAGAATTTGATTCCGTTCATTTTCTTTAGCTTTGAATTTATGGTGGACAGTGTTACTATAGTCGCAACTGAAATGAAAACTTTTTTCATGTTTCCAAGCATTTCCGTTCATCTCTGTACACTAGTCCCCTTTCACATTCTCTTCTTTCTTCTAAATGCCACAAAGAACAAAGCAGTGCCCACCAGGGATGCCGGAAATATATTACCTACTCACGATGCGCATGACTAAGTTCCTTGAGAGGATGGCATCGTATTTGGACCTCGGTCCTGTTGTCAAATGTGACTTTATTTTCACATTTATTCAGACCCCAGACACAGGCGTGCGGACAAGCAGATGGGTCCATAGCTGCAGAGACTAAGAAATGTGATCTGCCGTCTTAAAAATCTGTTTAAGGTTTTTAATCCCAAACTTGCCTCACTTACTACCATCGGAGGGGAAAGAGAAGGGACCCTTTTGTAGACCCGGAAGGTCACGCTCCTGGGGATGGCAGGTGCCGGGGCGGTCGAGGGTCGAGTGTGCCCACCTCTGCCTCAGCCACGTCCCGCTGCCTGCTGGGACAGGCGGACCCGGGTGCCAGGACTGCACACACATTTCTGAACGTTAAACCTCTTGTCACCCGTGGGTTCTGTCACCGGTTTAGGTACCGGATGCATGTCGTCCTTAAAAGCCAAGCAAGATCTGGCACCGCTGCGGTGCAGGCAGAATTAAGTAGCCGGCTGAGAGTGAGACCCCAGCTTCCCCCCAACTAGTTTCCACGCCCTCTTTAGAAAGTAACTGTTCGTGCCCACGTTGACGAGGCAGCTTATTCTGTTTTGAGCTGCTTTCTGTGGGGAGAGCTGATCCGTTGGGCTTATCTTTGGGGAGGTCAGAACGTGTGAATTTTTCCTCCCCGCCTGCTCATTGGGGAAGGGGTGACGCAGGAATAGGCTTGCTCTCCAGACTTTGCCTTCCGATACGCCATCGGTACCCAAACATAGGGGATTCTGGGAAAAACAGGACAGTGCTCCGAACACTCTTAAAAGGTCCTAGGAAGTAGATGGCAGTTAAAAACTGAACCGACACACGATCTATGTTGTTTGAACTCTGAGACACTCAAAAAAGTTGAATTTTTGAGCTTTTCTCTCAGCAGGAGAAATGACGTAAGCTTGAATTTTTTCATGAACGCTTACAGGCCTCTGCCACTTAGTGAGTTTCTGTGGATAATGTTAATACTTCACAAGCATCCTGTGTGTTCATTCTGTGCTATTGAAGAGGTTCTGTCCTTCGGTGGCTTACGATCCTACCCGTGTGGGAACGTGCATGAGATCTTGAGGCCGCCCAGCTCAGGAAGTTCTGCTGTGCTTTGTAGGACTGGGAGGATGTGGACAGAGGTCACTGCGTTCAGACGGAGAAGAGCTTTGGGTGATGAGGAGAGTCCTAGCATCAGGGCGATTGTTTGACAAAGGTTACTTTGTAAATTATGCCGCCTGCTGCTTCTCCATGCGCTTCCGGTGATCTGATCGGAGAAGAGAAATGTGTGGGCACGTGAAAGTCTGCGTCTGTGGCTAATGTGGTCTGTTTTAATCCCTTAGGTGCAGCTATCTTCTTTGAATTCAAACACTACAAGCCTAAAAAAAGGTTCACCAGCACCAAGTGCTTTGCTTTCATGGAGATGGATGAAATTAAAGCGGGGCCGATTGTAATAGAACTGTAAGTGACGCACACGCAGGATTCATGCTAGTTTAACGGTGACTAGTAGTTCTTCTCGGTATGTGACCAAAGACTAGGTCAGCTCTCAAAGTGTTTTAAACCATGATCTTTCTACTGTGGTTACAGATACAAGAAACCCACTGACTTTAAAAGAAAGAAATTGCAGTTATTGACCAAGAAACCACTTTATCTTCACCTACATCAGACTTTGCACAAGGAATGATCCTGACATGGGTGACCTGGAACGTCTGTGAATCCTACCACTCAGTAGAGACCATCCTAGCTCGTGTAGCACAGCCCCCTCCGCCAGGCAGGAAGCAGGCCGCGCCCACGCCGGGAGGCCAGAGCGAGTCCGCAGCATTCACAGTCCGCACGCCGCTGACACGGACGACCCCTTTGGATACAGGCTTGTTGTAGTTTTGAAACCTGTTTTTACTTTTCTAGTGTGTGTGCAATTCGTAGTCTCTCTTCTAACTTACCGCTGTTCCTGCCCTGCTTCCTGGAACAACACTGCTGTCGTAGGATGTGCTCACCTTCGAAACTAATACAGCAATAAGATTGTGCTAGAATGTACACGTCGGTTCACTTCTGCTCCAGTATGCTTTTTTGGTTTTTTGAGTTAACGCCAGACTTTGGGCTGATGTGGGTGGGATGGTGTGAAACTTTCCCGAGAGGAACTGGACCAGATTTTGCTGCCCAGGGAGGTCAGTCTGGAATTGTATAGGCGGCTCCTCAGACGTGGCCTGAATTCACCCCGATCTCTAGTTCTCCTGTTTAGAAATCGTGTGCCTTGGCCGGATCGGTGTCCCCTGTGGGAGCGTTCCAGATGACCGGATCGCTTTCGAGAGCGCGGATTTGTGGTCCAGTCGACGGGCGGGTCCGCTACGTCACACACACCGCTGTCCTGAGGGCGACTCCAGCGTTCACGGTGGAACCGTCTCAGAACAACTGCAGGTGTCTGGACGGCTCCGTAACGTCTTCTGAGTCGTGTTAACCCGAGTCCGATGCTGACGAGACACTGCAGGAATAACTGCTGTTTTTCTGACAACTGATTGTGAAACCTTAAAGCCTGCACCCCTCTTCTTCAAGTGGGGAGCGTGCAAAACCTGGAGCTCCTCTGTGGTTTCTTTACGTAGGTAGATAGGATCGCCATTTATTTCCCAGATATACTGACTTTCATCCCTAGGGAAATACGCAGGTCATGAGCTTACTATAATTTGACTATTTACATTACTTTTGACTTAATGGGGCGTAAATAAAACTTCCAGAGTACACCCGAGGTAGATATTTGATACACGGGACAGGAAGGTTTGGGGTGGGCTTTCCGTGGGTCAGACGTAGAACCCACATATTTAATACTATTTTAAATGCCCAGTGCTAGCATGAGGGGAATGCAGCGCCAGTCCTTGGCCTGTTTTTCAACTAGCCGAAGAACCCTAGGCGTCCCTTCGGCGTTTGCTTTTTAAAATAAGTAGCCACAATGAAGTGTTCTAGCCCTTGAGCGCTTCTCGAGAGCTGGTCTTTGCCTTCCGTTGTCTGTCAGTTCTGTTCCAAGAGGGGGGTTATAAACTGTGAGCCTGGAGGAATTCCCAGCCAAATTAATCCTTTCTCTCGTTTTGATTAGACTAATCCCAAGATGATTCAGTCCACGATAGCTCGAGGGGAAGAATTTGCCTTAATAAATTACCTTGCTGTTCACTCCACCCTCAGAGCGGGAGCTGTCGGCCCCCAGACCGCCAGCTCCTCAAGGGGCAAGAACCACATTTTCTCCAAGTCGTGTAAACGTCCTGAGGTGCTTGACGGCACGCTGTAGCCTGGAGAGCACGCAGTCCCTTCTGTTCGATGTTGCTGACGAGACCGAGAAAATAATCCCGTGAAGTACCTACTATTAAAATGTAGCAAAACTGATACGTTGGTCTTTCTCTTTTCTCATAGACCGTAAGACATGTATGTCAGTGATAACTTATATGAAGGAGCATCTCCTGTCATTCACATAAATGGTCTGTATGAACTACAGTTGCCTTTCACACCAGTATTAAAGAAGTTTAATGGATGCTGTGATTAGCCGAGCTTTAATTCAGACCCGAACGGAATGACAGAACAAGTGATCACCTCGAAGCAGTAGACCCAGAACACGGTGCTTCCCACCAACTACTTTTCACTTTCCAATGAAAAAACTCAGCTACTGAACGGTCGCTGTGGTCGAAATGCTTTCAGGCCGAAACACGGCTGCCTCAGAAACGAGATGGGTTTAGCCACTAAGCCCAGATCCACGCTTAGCCGGTGACGGCTTCTGGAACGGCTGGAGCCCAGGGACCCCCTCCCCCACCTCCACCCCCCAGGCGCTGGGCTCCCCTGGACCCTGCTGCGGCGGCGGCGGTGCCGTCCGAGGCTGGGCTGGGCGCCGACTACGGCAGGCTCACAGCGGCTCGGGTGAGCGGTAGGTACTCGAGTTGCTCTACAGGTCACGGACTGTGCAGAAATAGGAGATACAGGACAGACCCCGGAAAAAGTTCGCGGCAAAAAAGACTGGCTCTGATTTTAAAATAGATCTAATGCACCTTTCCTACTTGCTTCTCTCTCCTAGCAGGTATGACCTATATTCTAACACTATATACGAGACATCGTACGAACTGCCTAATTTTTGTGTCCAGAGACCGACATATTCAAAAGTTGCATTTGCGGACTTAATCGTATTTTACCCAGTTAAAAACAACCTATGCGATTAAGTATGGAGGTGTTCCTCTTACGTTTCCTCTCTTGACATGAAATGGGAAGACCTACATATGAATTCTCTTCCTGCGGAACTACTTCTGTATTCCTTAAGAATTTTGAAGAGTGGTCTTCTTTCAATGGTTATCTTCCTAAAGTGGTATTTGTTAGTTTAGTACAAAGAGAGATCTTTGTTTCACAGCTAAGCTTTAGTATTTATTTCATAGCGTGTTGTTAGTACATTAAATTTACGACAAGTCATGGTCTAGGTTTCAGTAGTATCAGGATGTCACAGAACTTCGGAGAAGGGGAAAGCATAGCCTCAGTAGTGAATACCAGCCTTTTCTAATTTTGATTAAATCGTAAACGTTGTTTCAAAGACGTGGCATAGAAATGGGGATAGTTAGGACTTTAAATATGGCATAATCCCAGATTCGTAGGCTTACCGATTTTCAGATCTAAGTGCCAACATTCCAGTCTTGATGTGGGAGTGGTTGGTAGTCAACAGGAAGAACTGAGGTCCTAAACCACCCTTTCTCAGAGTAGTGCCCTCTTCCGATCCTTTCCCCCATATTCCTTGAAAACCAGAGGCAAAGGATGGGAGAAATACTACATTCTACTTTTTTAAAAAGAAATTTCCTTACTTCTTATGGTCACAACACATCCTGTTCAGTTTTCTGTTTTGCACCCTCAAAGCAAGAATGGTAAAGGTAACATCAGGTCAGACGACTCTTCCCCGATGGAAACTCATCCTCAGGAGAGCATTCTCACCCAGGCAACGAAAGTCACCGGAAAGCACACGGATGCCGTACAGTAAGGGCCCACAGGCCTCCCTGAAGGTCAAGGGAGACGCGCGGTTGTGGTGTTCCCAGGGGGACGTTAGGCTGACCCCCCCCCCACCCCCCCCCCCACAGTGAGCAGCAGGGAGCTTGCCGCCGGGTCACGACTCCAGCTCTGGGAGCCCGTGTTTACACGGTTCCAAGATGGCACAGTCCTCGTGAGAAAGCAATCCAATGAATCGACAGACACTTGGGAAATACTAATAACCAAATTTTTATGAACTATTACTACAAAGAACTTCAGCAAGAAGGGAGAGTTAATGATCTTTTAGTAAACATTTTTAGCGTAACAGTCTTTGCGACCAGATATTTTAAAAAACCAAGCTTATAAACACCATTGCTCTGTATTCAACTGGTGCACACTAAAAACAGGATAATAAATGGAAATACATGTTCTAGCATTTCCACAGGAAATGTTCATATTTCTCAGGACTCTAAATCATGGAGCAGTTACGCGCTACGTTAACTAGAACACAGGTATTCTTTATTGCACATTTCAAGGTTGTCAGAAGGCTCTAGCTTATGAGGTGGTTTTTATTTAGGGGGGTAAATGGTATTTTTCAATTGTTTGGCTCAAAAATGCACACTGCCAGGGCAGCTTGGTTCTAAAAACATACCTTTTAAAATAAACTTCTGGATTCTGAAGCCAATGAAATCCTTTACCGTAACCAATGTGCCCAGCCCACTTTCTCTCAGACTGAACGTCAGAGGTCAGAGTTACGGGCTCTGTTTTAAAGCCTGTGAACAGTCCGGGCTGCTGCTCTGTGAGGCAGCGGGGGGCTCGTCTCTGGAGCCAGAAGGCAGGAAGTCTCTTGCAGCAGGTGGAGGCGGATAATCCTGGGGGCCGTGGGTTGGCGGTGGTGGTCGAGTACCGGGAATAAAGTACTCTCTCGGGCCAAGAGAGCCTAAAGGTCTAAAAGGTGTGTGTCCCGGGAGAAATTCTCGAGGGTCGAGAGGCAGGTCCCGCTTCCCAGGTGGAATGCCCGGCGCGTATTCCCTCAAGCCTAGTGGTGGACGTAAGCCAGGACCTGGAAAGAGTAAGTCACGTAAAAGCACGCGAACACACGTGGGCACGTCAGTCTTTAATTTCTCACAACTTGAGAAGCCAGGTGGCGGCACCCGCACTTCAGGCAGGAGGCAAAGTGAAGTTCTAGGCCGACGGCCGGCCGGCCAGCCAGGAAACAACACAAGCAGGATCTAGACGTGCCTCGACCTAGCTCGTGTGTTTTCTGTCCCACAGTTCTGCCAGCTCTGTCTCACAAGGGCTTGGTTTGTACTTGAAAGCACCGTGTGTCACAGCAAGAAGACAGACTGAAATAAGGGCTTTACTGCAACAAAGAAGTGTGACAGGACCATCTCCCTGTCTGCTGCCGTGTCAAAACTTCAGGCAGTAGCTCAGCATCCACCCGACACGCCACCAGACCCGGGAGCCTGCCCCACCGGGGAAAGGCCTTCTGGCCACCCCCCCAATTAAATGCTCCCTTCTCTTAGAGCTAACGCTGCCCTACCCGTGATTCCCAAGGTGGGGACTGAAGGTTCAATCTCTCTCTCCTACCGTCTATGATCCCCTGCATATCCTTCCATCGTGGTGATTACAAGCTTTGTTTCCTGACCGATGTCTGTGGTCCAGAGGACACTGTAAACTCTTGAGCTGGGAGAGGGAGTTCTATCCATCTGCAGAAGTAATATTTCTGGCTTTCTAGAAATCTCTCTGGTCTATGAGATACCTACTGCCCATCTCCGTATAGGGGGACTGTGCAGCCCCCCACGTGCCCAAAAGAAAGCGTACTCAGCTTGCTTTGCCCTTTTAGTAGATGGCCCTGTAAAAGCCACTATTAAAATTTCAACAAGGAACAGAGAGAAAAGATGAATTCCACTCTACAAGTCAATTACTACCATTCAATTACCGTACCAAATGGTGGGGGCAGCGGCCGAGGCCCGAAAGGCCCGCAGAGCGGGGGTGGCGGTCCGTATCGAGTGGGGGGTGGTAGAGGGCCTCCCACGGGCGAGCTCATGAGGGGCACCCCTGGGAAAGGAGGAGGCCCTTTTGCAGCCATAGGAACCTGCGGAGCAGAAGCAGTTAAAATTCTGGAAGACTCGGGTATAACACACACAAGCACCAACACCAATAAAAGCTGAGACCCAACGAAGCAGAGGTCAGGCACCTGTCCAAAGGACAACCAGTGTGACAAAGCTTTACCCCTCCCGTCTCTTCCCACTGGCAGCTCAGGCAGGTTAAAGGGATGACCCAGGAGCTAACACCTTCCCTGTCCTATTACTGCTAGAATACGCAAGGTGGAGAAAGCAAGAGGACTGCTGAAGGACATTAACAGAGGTGACTGCTAAGAAATCCTACCACAAACACCACAATCCATTCCTAGGGCAACCCCTTCACCCCCATGTCCTTCCCACTGCCACAACAGGGCACTATTTCCATACTAAGCATGGACAGAACAAGGGGCTGAAAAATCCGCTTTCTACACATGTGACAATAGCCACCATTCAGCGTGCCTTCAATTTCATGTATTTAATCTGCAGATCTCTCAATCTCCAAGTATGAACATCCTGTTTTAAACATGAAGGAACAGAGACACAAAGTATTAATTTGCTGAAGGCCACACGGCATGTAAACAGCCAGGCTGCCATTCAGGATCACGTCTGCCTGGCCTCCCCCGCCTACCGGCACTTCTGCTCCCCCAACCTAACAAAGGGGCCTCTACTCTCTGAAGTCTACTCCAGGGTTTCACATCTTGTCCAAGACGCCCATGGATAAAAAGACCTCAAGAGACGCATGTCCCTCGAGTCCTGCACGGAAACTTAGAGAAGCAATGTTCTCCATACAGGGAGGCAGGTGGAGCTCTCATATTTACCTTCATTCACCAGTAATGCTGTGCTTTCTCATTAGAGACCCTGACCTCCTTTCCTGTGGGAAACTCGGTTGGAAATTCTAGACTACCACGCATACTCTGATTTCCACACAGAGAAGCACCGTGAGGACCGGTGTGGCTCTGGTAGAGAACACGCTCGTGTGAACGTAACCGAAGGGTACTGCTGGAAACCCACACGGCAGGTAAGGACAGATCTCCACCGGTGAGGATTTCACCCGCAGCAAACATTCTTCCCTTGCCAGTCCGTAATTTCAGATTACTCAAGACAGCGTCTGCCTAGCGTACAACTGGAGATATTCTTAAATGCCACACTTGGTGTGACGGTGAATTCTATATAGAGTTACTTTCCTTCGCCTCACAACACTTAACGCCGAGGCACACACAATGCAAAGCTGGAGTGGGGGCTTTCCACATTCTTTAGTTCATTACAAGAGATGTTCTGAACAGGTGAACGGCCTAACCAAAACAGGCAAAAGGAGGAAAACCAACCAGTCAGATTTCAGCAACCCAGCAACACTTTCAAGTCAAAGACGACAAGATCAATACTGCCATGCAATTTAAAGCCAAGCAGATTAGTGTCTGCTTCCCTTCCAGAAATACACCAAGTACAAGCTCAGTTCAGTCCTCGACCTCTAAGTACTTACTACTACTGACTGCTCAGCCACAGATGGAATGCTGGGAGCTGAGGGGCCTTCGGGGTCTTGGGCAACAGTTTGCTTTTTAAAAAAATAAATGAGATACTACAGATGTAACAGGCACACAGATGGATGATGCAGAGAGAGGATGTTGCAGAAGTTCAGTGTTTGCTGAAATACCTAGTTACGACTCAGAACACCTGCAGAACTTACCTTGCCTTCATCCATCACCTTAGTAGGGGAAGAGCTTCTCGAGCTGCTGTTCGCCATGGGAGCTGCACCGGGTCCTGGATCTGCTGAAGGCCAGAGAAAGGACTTAGATTTATCCTGCCTTATCTTCGCCCCGAGGAAGAGTAAGAAACCCTGGGATTTTAGACTCTCGACACACTCAGATCCCTTACCAGAGGCAGAGGGTTTCCCAGATGCCTCAGATGACCATCGAGGACGAGGTGGAGGCCCGTCCACTGATCCTTGAGAGAGAAAGAACAGAGCCCTTGTATGGGTTTTTCAGAAGAAACGGACCAATTGTGGACAGGTCAGGGTTCAACTCTACCTAGAAAGCAACATTAAAAACGGGTCTCCTAATACACATGAGGGGAGATCCCAAACTTACAAACAGACTTAAAGGATTAAGGCGAGCTGTCTGACGGAAAGAACAGCAAGAAAACGTACGTTAACAGCACCGGCAGGGACTTTGGGCTACAGGCCTGCCGCAGCGGCACACACTGATGGTTTTCAGTGTGTGTAATCTGACCTCCGTACCTTGCCAAGCATTACAGACGTATTTTAAGAAATAGGTACAGCATGGTATATTAATGGGCTGTAAATTATAAAGTCTTTTATAGCTACTTTTACAATACTCCAGGGAGGAACCCCATAGAAATTTAAAGATAAAGGCTTATACTTTGCAGTGAAGAATTCAAAAGCAAAAAAATGATATTTATCGTTACATAGTCTATATTTTTATGTATTTATATGTTACATTAATGTTAATAATAAACTCTTTCTGTTCTAAAGCAGGTCTTACGGCAGACTATTTATTCAGCAAGACAAATTAAGAATTTTTTTCTCTATACCGAGCAGACCCAAATTCTAAAATGTTGTTTGCATTAGAATTCTCAAAAGATGGGGGGAAAACCTCTAGGAGCCCCAGTTTACTGCGAGGTAAAATGTGAATGCTCACCGAATTCACTTCTAGGCATGTCTCTTCGATTGAGGGTAGCAGAGAGCGGTCTGGCAGGTGGGTCAGCCGTCGGGGGAGGGGAGCACTCCCCCCCACTCACAGGAGATGGACCAAAAGAGCCGTTCTGGCTCAGAGGACCTGACGATGACAGTGCCCTGTTACCACTCTGAGGCCACCTTTCTTTACTGAGTTCTTGGGGTTACTTCTAGGGCATCATAACTAAGACACACAGAAATAAAATGTGATTTCTGTACATTTTGACCACAACCTCGAGTGCTGCCCTTTCAAAGTGCTGCTACCTCTCCACGGAGGGTTCTGGGCGCTGGGTCTTCCCGGCCGTGGCTTCACAATCACGGGCTCTTCCTGCAGCACTGCCATCTTCTGGGTTAATTCCAGTAACCTGGATGCGGAGGGAAAATGGACTCACATATGAAATACAAAACTCCCCCATGCGATAACCAGAAGCACAGCCTGTAATAACCCTAAAACGCACTGAAAACGCAATTCAGTATCCCATACTTGTGTCTCAGGTTGGCAGCTTCCCTCTTCTCCTCAGCGATAGCTCTTTCTGCAGCACGAGCCTTGAGCTGTTGGAGAAAACAAGATCCAAATCAGTTGTGGTGGGCCACACACAAAATAAAGGAAAGGAAAAACAAATCTTACCCAGTTATCATGAGCTTTCTTCTCGTGAGTAGCAATCTGGAAAAGACAACACATCAAAAGCTGTGTTTAGGGACTCGTTTAACAGGCACTACAATAGTCCACTAGCTACCAAAGAATTCTGCAGCTCTAGGGCAGTATGGTAATTACCTGGGTTTTAAACGAGCGCTCGGTTTTCTGTAATTCATCCTCCATTTCTTGAATTCTGCGCCTAAGAATCACACTTGCGTTTATCAATTAAAGTGCAACTAAAGAATAGTTTCAACAGTCTCACCACACCCCCTTGACTGTAACACCTGCACTCCTGCGGGCTCCGGGCTCCATCCACAGCCTCGTGGTCATAAGAAAAGCATAAGATGATCAAAACTAATATTAATTTCCCTACTATTTACCAGCTGGAGATTCTGAGTTGATACGCTAATCTTACGACTGTTCCTCGATGTTCTCAAGCAATTCTGCTAAAGATATCTTTCTCCTCCATTAAGTATAGCCACGGAAGATCTCCCAGAGCTGCCACCCCTGAGTCTATCAAATGGCACAATCGCTTTCATGATTTCTGCTACATCATTACAGCAAACAGCCTTCCGAAAACAATTACTCCAACACACAAAACCCCCCGGAACCGTTGGCACGAACCAAGTCCCCTTACGGTCTTGCCAGTACTGGGTATAAAGAAAGTCTGTTAACGTGACATTTTTTCCTTTGTTAACCTAAACTTTTTTTTTCCCTCACATGAATTAACTGTACTTACACCCTTTGACCGTTTATTTATGTTCTGGGCTACTTTGTTCTACACACTGTAACATGTTTTTTTAAGAAGCCAACAGTAGTTTCCCCAGTCGCTGACCCCTCTTTCGAAGCTGAACTCACTTGTACGTTTTTACTTCCTCTGCAGCCAAAAGCGCCTTTTCATCTGCAGCTGACAGCCGCTGCTCTCGGTCTTGCCGCTCATACTCTTCTTGACTCAGTTTCCTAAGACAAAATCGGTCGTCAGTCGAAAGTGTTTGTCTTCCCAGTGGCTTGAATGCCTCTAAGCACACATCACCTTCCCCTCCTCTCTAAAACACGCAGCAGACGTACAAAGTCAGGAGAGAGCTCAAACCTGCCATTCAAGGATAAAAAAATCAATCTCTAGCCTGTTGGCAAATCACCTGCACTTTCTAATGTCTCATAATTCTTCACTCACCAGTAAAGAAATGTCAAAAACTCTACATGCCCAGGGACAAGTTCCTTGTGCTTAACACAGTGAAAGCCCACTTCCCTGTGGAAGGCCCGGGCTGCTCAACCTCACACAGGTAAGCTTCAGGTAAAGCAAGCGATCATTACTTCTCTTATTTCTACCACAGGAAACCTATAGTTACTTTCCTTATTGCTATCATGGAAGGACTGCTTCTCAATCCGAGACGGGTACCACAATAAGACAGTCGGCCAAAGAAGGCCTTTTAGAACATGTCTTGTAACCTGTGCAATTAACCACAGAACATTCCCACACTTCAGATATGGAACACCTACTACCTATTTCAACGGAATTGTGATTTGAGAACAATCTCAGAACTGGCAATGTCTAGTGAATAAAACAGATAAAGAATCCCAGATGTTGCATTATCAGGATATTACCTACTGGAAACTGGTTTTAACCCA
Organism: Panthera tigris; assembly: GCF_018350195.1. Taxonomy (NCBI): domain Eukaryota; kingdom Metazoa; phylum Chordata; class Mammalia; order Carnivora; family Felidae; genus Panthera; species Panthera tigris. Next base: position 59,544,753 of record NC_056678.1, on the reverse strand, counting down.
ATTAACCTTCAAACTCAAGATGTTAATCTACTATAAAACAGACTGCAATGGCAGCAATGTTTAAAGGTTTAAAAATGCTGTTCTCAGGGCGCCTGGGTGGTTCAAGTCAGTTAAGCATAGAACTTCAGCTCAGGTCATGATCTCAGTTTATGAGTTCAAGCCGTACTTCAGGTGAGCATAAGGCCTGCATCGGGTGAGCCCCACTTCTCTCTCCCTCTCTTCCCTCATGAGAGTCTGTCTCTCTCCCTCTCACTCACTTGTGCCCTCTCTTTCTCAAAAAACATAAAAATAAAAATGCTATTCTCGTTGCCCTTGTACATCTTTGCCCGTAAGTCTAATTCAAAAAACACTTAACTTGAAACTTAAATTTCTATGAATCAGAAGCAAAATGAGAAGAGCTATAGTTAAAGGGTTTAATAACAGGAAAGAGAAGAAAGGTTTATATATTCTTTTATACTTAATACTCAGCAAAATATCGTATGAGTGGCTATGATATATTGGTTACCTAGTAAGACGCTAAGTCAAAAGTATGAGCAAAGTACTCTCCCTGCACTAACAAAGCTCACAGTTTACCGTGTAAAAGATGCACATAACAAGAGGAAAATCCCTGTCTCTGGCTTAGGAAGAGATGTGAGAAAAGATGAGTCAATGTTTTTTCCAGTGATGAAGGAGTTGGTCTGAGAATACTGAGAACGATTAGAACACTGGACAAAAACATAAAAAATGTGCGTGGAGGCATCAGAGAGCTAATGTATTAGCTAACAAGTGAATATATGAGACCACGTACCAGGAGGAAGAGGAATCTCAGAATTACAAGAAAGCCTGGTATCTGAAGCCACCTTTTCCCCAGGTTCATCCCACACACTGAAGACGACAGAGACCTTAGGAGACTGAGCATAGCTTTCAACGGACCCTGGGTTCTAAGAAAAATAAGTGGAGTTCAAGGTTACCAATGACGGGGACCCCCAGTAAAAGCCCTAGGGTTTGGGTTGAGACTCGAAAGAGCTATGCAGACAGGCAATACAGTGTCCTTTGAAGGGATGAGGCCATTTCCGAAGGATCTGAATTGCTGACTATATTAAAAATCAAATGACCACGTGCTAGAAATAAACTCCCATCTTTTCTGTAGGAAAATCACATCACCCCTCTCATTTCCTCTACAATTAATACACAATTTCTGCCTCTCAATCATTGACCGGGCACTCTACAAGACATCGAGATCAAATTCTAAAAAACGAGGGATGGACCCATCAGGTATCCACACATGGGAATCATTACACACACATCAAAATAATTATGCCTTACATATTCAAGAAAGTAAAAGTCACAATTAACAGATGTTAACAGAAGAGAAACTATAAAACTGAAACACAGTCACTGACATGAACTGAATGACTTCAGCAGCTGATCTGGCAAGCAAAGTGAGATTTTAGCACACTGGGAGACAGGGCAGGTAAAAACCAATGCAGAATGAAGCAAATCCTGGTAAGAATGTAGGGGACACAGGGGAGATCATAAAAAACAGTGTAAATGGAATTTGAAAAGAAGACAGAATGAGGCAGAATACACAAGGACCCCCAAATCAAGAGGTGCCTATGACCCCAAGCAGCATAAATGCACACGAGATGGGGGAGGGCAGGGAAGCAGGGAGACCTGAGCACCTCCCGGTAAAGCTGCTGAAAGTCAGAAAGAATGACTGAGGGCAACAAGGGCAGGGGTGAGACGTGTGAACAAGGAAAAGAAGCCTGATCCTGGACTCCTCACAGAGACTATAAAACCGGCAAGTACCTGGTCGCTTCTACAGTGATGACATTAAGCGGCTGCGCACGCGGTGGGGGGGCCCTAACAGAGACACGCTCGCACAGACACACGGATCGAATCTGCCACTAAGGGACGTCCTTCAAGTAGAATGAACACGACCCCGAAGGAAAGACTGCAGGTGTGCAGACAACGAAGAACCACAGGAACTATGAATCTGTGCATCAACAGAAGGAACACTGGCCAGAAGGCAGTGCGACAAGACGGGAGAAACGTGTGGAGGGTAGGTGTCTAGAGAATTATTCGGACAGCATCTAAGGCAGGGGCTAGAGCCCAGAAAGAGGTAAATCCATTAATTCAGGTCAGACTTTGACAAGTTCAGGGTGTATGGTGTGGTCTTTCGGGTAATTAGCTGGAGAGGGGAATGGCAACCTGTAACTACCCAGTGTACACAGGGGAAAAGCAGAATTACTGAAAATATTCAAACACCCCAAAGACAGAAAGAAGGAAGAAACAAAAGAACACAGAACAGGCCATCAATAGAAAGCAAACAGCAACAGGTAGATTTAAATCTAAACATATATTTAGGAGTTACGTTAGAAGAAAAGATGGGCACTCCCCCAGTCTCTTCAGCTACCTACCTATTTATTGCTGCAACTCACGTCGGAAAAGATTTGAAGGAACGTGAACTTTTCGGGAGGCAGAGGCTGCCAGGGGGAAATACTGCCAAAGGACCTTTCACTGCAGAGAAAGCAGCGCACACAGGCTCCAAGCGGCCACAGGGCAGGACGCGCCCCACGTCGCTACAAGACATGCACCCGAGAGGCAGCTCCCGCAACTGAGGGGAGTGCGCCACGTGCCCGCGACACAGTCCGGCACCGATCCACAAGACAGTGGAGCATTTCTCATAGACTGTAAGCACAGGAGGACACGAAGACTCGCGTTTTAGAAAGCTCACTCTGGGCTGAGACAGAATTCATCGGAGCCTGGAGGAGGGGGTGCAAGAAAGGGAAAGTGGGAAGAGGTGATGAGTCAGGGACTGGCAGGGAAGAGGATATGGGGAGGAAGAGCGGGGTACAAGCCAGGCATGGTGACTCTGCGCGTGTCGGACGAACGGAATAAAGTAGTGCCACGATGACGATCGTCAAGAAAACAACTGCCGTTTAGGACATTCAGATTACTTCTGGTGGCAGAGAAGTGCTCTTTACGAAAGTAACGTAATGAGAAATATTTCTCTGAAAGAGGCCAGGTATTTAGAGGGCTGGCCTGAAAGAAATTTGGAAAATCTAAACTGATTGTGTGGTGAGCCAGGAGTTAGAGAAAACATCAGTGGTATGGTTTCCATGTTTAATGGCGTCAGGCAATAGCAGCTTGAGCTTAAATTTCAAAAAGAGGAAGTATGCTTAGCAGGACAAGCCTTCTCAGAAATCCAGGATATGCCGGAGAGTAAAGCAGAGGAGCAAACCCATATGGCAACTGCCACTGACAAGCTATTTTTAGAGAACGCGGGTATTTTCATGGAGAAGAAAACGTAAAATGAACCGCAAAAGTGTCTTTCACAAGACACACCTAACTCCAAATCTGAGCTGTAGATTTCAGGAGATTAATACCTAAACCTACACACCGATCCGGTATTTCGAGATTTAGAACTCCAAACGTCCTTGCCACAATTACACTGTGTAAAGTTTAATGTGAGCATCTGACTGTATGGAGTCCAAAACGTAGAACACCTTCCTATAACTAAATATTCCTTCTGGAACATTTATTCTACTAAACATCATGTCCTACAAATCACTCCGGATTCTGAAAGTCTATACATTAAGAAGTGGTAGACCAAACACAGGACAGATCAGTTACTTAAATGCCACAAAAAAACAAAGCGAAGCTCGTGGTGGAGCCACGACAGGGAGCAGGTGGGTCTCCACACGGCAGGCACAGCGGTGACACCGGCACCGGGAAACTGCGCCGGCCACAATTTCAGATGACTGATTGGAATGGAAGAAAAATGCAAGCTATGGGAAACGAAAAAGAGACAAAGACCAATCTCTACTAACTACGATGGCAAAGCCCCACAAATAATGTTCACAAAAGACAGAATTCTGTCCAGGAGTCCCACGTTTGCTCACACAACACGACACGACAGCGAAGGGCGAGGCGTGAGCATCTTACTTCTGCAGAGCCATCTCCTTCTGCTGATACAGTTCGTTCAGAATCTCCACCTTCTGCCTCAGGGTTTTGCATTCGCCTTCCAGGCCGGCTTTGGCCGACTGCAGCGAGCTGCGTTCCTCTTCCAATTTCTTTATCTGGTCTGTGAAGGAGAGAACAGCTGGGCTGTGTGTGTACACGGACTTGCAAACTGCGGGTGGACGGATGTGAGGGGGGTAAGAAACGCAGCACCTTCTTCTCAGGAAGGAGCCTACCTTCCAGGTTGCATTTAGTAGACATCGAGGCTCTAAGCTTAAATTGTAGAAGTCTTAGATCCTCTCCGACTACTGATATTGCAGTTTGCGTCTAGAAATTCCAAAAGAGCGAAATGGTCTTACAAGGGAGGCACAGTGAGAATTCACAGGCACTCACGGCACTCCGCAAAAAAGATCATACCCGAGAAATGTCCATCATCTGCTTAATTTGATTTTTCATCTTCTCATTCCGGTCACCTAAAATACAAAACGCTTTAATCGCTTTTTCCTCCTTTGCTTTTTAACTATATTTTCTTGATTTCTCCAAAAGTAAACAATTACAGTATTCAAACATTCAAAGGAAAACCAAATTAACCAATACCACTGATGAGGCTCCATGACTTTTAAGAGAATTGCAAACTTAGATTCAAAAAGTAAATTCCTAGTTTGCACAAGAAAAATGGTATCTGTGCCATTCTCAAACAAGAAGGGATGTGTGAATGAAGGCTCTTCTCTCTCAGGTCAGGTATCTTATTTATTATTCTTATTTTTTAAATCTACTTGTTTGTTTTGAGAAAGAGCATGTGCATGCACATGCACGCAGACACACACACACACACACACACACACACACACGAGTGGAGGAGGGGTGAGGGGGCAGGGGAAGCGCAGACAGAGAATCCCAAGCAGGCTCCCTCCTCACTGTCAGCACAGAGCCTGATGCAGGCCTCGATCCCACAAACCGTGAGATCATAACCTGAGCTGAAATCAAGAGTTGGACGCGTAACCAACTGAGCCACCCAGGTGCCCCTCAGGTATCTTATTTAGAAAGACTCACTGTCCTGTCCTCCCCTTGAATCTGCTACCAGGTGTGGTTGAAAACACCCACTATGCAAGCAATATCCAACTTGAAAAAGTGTCTAGAAACATGTCCCTCATCAGTAAACACTGCTACCCTTTAGCTCCACTCTCTGGGTCTCAAGTAGTCTATGGCTCCCACCACCTCAGTGCTCCTAAAATTGGTTGTAGGCCATGGGGCGCCTGGGTGGCTCAGTCGGTTAAGCGTCCGACTTCGGCTCAGGTCACGATCTCGCGGTATGTGAGTTCGAGCCCCGCGTCCGGCTCTGTGCTGACTGCTCAGAGCCTGGAGCCTGTTTCAGATTCTGTGTCTCCCTCTCTCTCTGACCCTCCCCCGTTCATGCTCTGTCTCTCTCTGTCTCAAAAATAAATAAATGTTAAAAAAAAATAAATTAATTAAAAAAAAAAATTGGTTGTAGGCCTTAAAACCTCAAAGCTACACAGATGATGGGCACTAAATTTAAATGTCATCTCCACGGCACTGAGAAATAAATTTCTCCTGCTATTCAGTGCTCAGTACTTGGAGGGGAAGTCACGACTATGCTGCTCTAGATGGAAAAGCAGAGTCTGTGCTCACAGCATACCCACTGCTATACCACGCCCCGCCACCCACCTCTGCCCAATGCACACAAACGTGTGCACAAGTCCAGTGACTTGCGTCTACAACTCTAGCACTGACGAGGAAGTTCACTCAGCCAAAAAGAGCAGTGGTGTACTTAAAGACAGGAACACAAAAAGAGGTCCAACCTCCCTGAAACCCATCTTACCTCCCACTTCTCCATTTGCTAATTCATCCATCTCATTTCCTCCTTTATTCTGACCCTCAGATTCAGATTCACAATCTAAGCGATTCAACTGTGTAATGCAATTAGTCAAAGCCTAGAAAAAAAGCAAAGGGGTATTAGAAAGAGCCTCTCAAAAAGATTTCGTGGGAGTTCATGAGAATTAAGCATGGATTCAAGAGAATAAACTTACGTTAATATTATCATCTTTGTGAGTAAGAGCTACTTCCAAATTTTTCTGGGACTTCTCAAATGATTTAATTTGTTCACTGAGCTCAGCATGTGATTTACTCCAATCTTTGATTTCTTGCTGCAACTGAAATGTTAAAACACATGAATTTCCAAAGGCTAGGGCTTTTGCACTGGACACGTCAGGACCATGTGAATGACACAGGGAAGCAGGGGCCCATGCTACTCTTCAGCCTGTCACTATGGACTGAGGCCTTGGTCAAGGGAGAGGGGGCAATGGCTCCTACCCTCAGAACTGCAGTGAGAACATGAGAGTTGTCAAGGAAGTCGATCCAGTTTACTGCACCCTTCAGAAAACTGCAGCCACTTCAAATAATTCACTTCGGTAGGAACCCAGGAGCACATCTCCCTGTCTCCCATGTCCACTGCAGGTCATGTAACCTTCCCTTGGTCAGTGAAGCAGTTAATTGCTCAAAGGAGGGTTACGAATACCAAATTCTTTGGTCAAGAAGCAAATCCATCATCCCCCTGAGGCTATTCAAGTTAGTAACTGGTTGGTATTTGACAAGGAAAAGACTAAACACTCTGATAGCTATAAGGAATTGTAGAGAACAGAAAATCCAGAACAGATGGAGGATATATACATGAACTCAATTTTGGGAGCACAATTTAAACTTTGCATATCTAAGAATAGAGTTCTGCATACATATTTCATTTCCCTAAAAAAAGATCTGAAAAAAGATACTCAAGAGGTAATGATACTCAGTTCCCTAGTTCACATAATCTAGGATGTTAAACTTTCCTTTACCTGCTCTTTCTTCTTCTTAAGCCTAGCATTTTCTTCTTGAACCCGATGGCATTCAGACTTCACCTTCTCTTCGCTAAGTTTAGCTTCATTAAGAGCAATCTGAACCTAATGCAAAACACTATTAGTGAATTAATTCCAAAGGGGAGGTGGGGTGGGGAGGTGTTACACTTTCTCAATTAGACATCATATAGTTTTCATTTATTGCATATCCTAACAAAAATCAAATGTCTGCTCCTCAACAAAACTAAGGCACGCAATCCTGCAGAAATTACAGACAGCTTTACCTCTGAAAATTCGGAGGCATTCACTGAAATAACATCCTTTAACTTCTCTATAGACTTCTTGTTTTCCAGAATCTGCCATGTGGAAAAAGAACACACACAAAAAAAATGTAGTAGAATTTTAGTAGAAGAGTGGGATATATGCTAAAAAGATAAAACATCATTCCAGGGCCATCCCCTACTTCTCAGGTAAAAGCAGGTGATTCACTTTCAGCCGAGGAGAAAAGTCAAGAAGGTAAAGAGGTAAGGAAAGAAAAAAATAATCGGAGTTCTATCACATGCCATCCACAACCTTCCTGACTGTGAGATAACGTGGTAGATGACCAGACCAAAAAGGGGAAAGAAAAAAAGAAAGAAAAAACAAACTTTCACGTAATCTAGTTCAAATCAATGGTTTTTCCTATTGGTAGGGGAAAAAAAATCCCCAAGGTCACTTTAAAAATTCTCTTGGGGCACCTGGGTGGCTCAGTTGGTTAAGCATCCGACTTCCACTCAGGTCATGATCTCGCAGTTCGTGAGTTTCAGCCCCACGTCGGGCTCTGTGCTGACAGCTCAGGCTGGATTCTGTGTCTCACTCTCTGCCCCTCCCCTGCTTGTGCGCTCTCTCTCAAAAATAAACTTTAAAAAAAAAATTAAAAATCCTCCTGCCTGAACTGAAAAATGGTTGGCCTTGAGGCAGAATACAAAAATAAATCTCACTTATAGAATTCCAAATAATTTGTGAAGATACTGCCTCCTCAAGGAGGTGGTGCCTACTCTTCAGGCTCTCGGCTGGGGGCCGCGTGCAGTCCCTTCCTTCCAAAGAGAACAGCACACCAAGAGTGGGAACCGGTGAATAGAGCGGAGAAAGCTGGCAAATACCGGATCAACCCGGTGCACAAGCTCGACTGGGTGTACCGTGTATGGGAACCCCCTAGACCAGCACTGCAACCTTTCTGAAATTCTAAAAACTGTTCTAAAAGGCTTGTTTTAAAAAGGATCATGCAAAACAAAAAAAAAAGTACTAGAACTGTTCGACTGGGCTACGGTTTCTTAGTTGTTCCATATGTTTCAGAGGGCAGAGCCAAGCAATACGAAAATTATCCAGGGCTAAGAACACAAATACTTCTTAGAGCCATAAAAATAACAACTTGTGGTACTAGCATTTAAGATTCTATGAAGACGGATGGGTGCGGGTTCAACTTCCCTGACTCCCACTCTTCCTTTAGTTAAAGCGTGGGAAAATGCAGAGTTGAATTCACCCGCCCCTACATGGCAGTTAGAAAGCAAAATCACAGTAATGCTTTGCAGCAAAACTTTACCAAGTCCTGATTCTTTGCATTCTGTTCTCTCTCGGATTCTAACATAACACGCAGATTTTTTGCTGTATCATCCAGAAGTTCATTCGTTTCTTCAAGTTTCTTGATTTTATCCTATTAACAGACATTAATAGTAATTACTCACTATTTTTCTTTTGTTTTCAGGATGTAATCTCAAAAAGAGAAGGGATTTTTACCTTAAATTTAACTGCTTCATCAGACAGAATCATATTCTGTTTCTTGGTTTCCTGAACATGTTTCTTTGATTCCTTGATCTATAGAAAATAAAGCACTCAGAATTAAGAAATGTAAATCACAGTGCTATCCAAACATACCTCTGAGTAGGTAACCCCTTAGAGAAGAAAACAATACTTTACACATAGGATGACTACTTCCAATTTGGATGGTTTGCAGGAAATAATGAAATTTTAAAATAACCATAGTAACTGAACTATGATACAGGAAGAAATAGTCCAAGCTGGAATCATGAGGGAATATACTGAAATAAATACTGAAAGAATAATTATACCTTCTGTTCATAATTTGACAATTTTTGTACAAGTTCTGCATTTTCTTTCGTGATATTCTTCAACTTCTCAGAAATCTGCTGTTCAGTGACTAGAAGGGAGGGGAAATCCATAAGATTACTATGATCACTAAATAAAACTGAATTACCCAATGTAACAGCAGTATGCTACCTAGCACTATGAAGGAAAAGGACTCCCGAACATAACTATTATGCCCTTAAAAAAGCAATCTGTAGCTGACAGCAATAAGGGTATAAAAACACTACTAAAATTTAAGAAAAATATGATAAGGACCTTTATTTCAATGAGAAACTCCAATTTAAATTTATTTCAAAGATAGGAAGTAGAATAAAATACTTTAGCTTGATATCCTTCCCTTTATGAAGTACCTTTCTTCTTAGTAAATGTGATCATTTTGGATACATGTCATTTGCAAAAAGAAAGAGACAATAAACATAAGCACGTAGATTTACATCTCTAGTCCTCAAATTACCTTCCTAAGTAAATGTATAGTGTTGGTTACACCGTTAGCACAGGAATACTGTTCACATTGACACGTCTGCCCCAAATCTAACTAGTCATCTTCTTCCTACTCCCACAATTTGTCCCATCTCATCTCCTGTTTCATTTGGTGGCATCACCAACTATTGTGTCATCCAAGCTAGCAACCTGGATTAGTAAAATGTTCAGGAGTGAATAAATCAATCAGACATCAGAAGTCATTGTTATCTACTTCTAGCTTACATACAGAATCAACTCAGATCAAACACCAATACTGGGGGAAGAGTACAAGTAACAAAATAAGCCTAAATATTTACCTTGATATACTCTATTCTTTACCTAGAAGAAAAAAAAATTAGATGTCAAAACGTTAATAGAAATATTATAGTATTATATAATATTACAGAAATAATATATACAAGTCAAATCATAACTAAATGAAAATTTAATAACAGGTTCAAAATAATAATCTGTAAGATTAAAAGTAACAAAAGGTTAAAAAGCATTTCAAATCTAATTGGTAGTGATACCTCATAGTTTCTGATAAATAAAAGCACTAAAGTGAATACCTCATTTTGCAACTAAAGGTATTTTTATCTATTAAAAGAGCACCGATCTTATTAAATAAGCACTTAACATTAATAGTGGAAATGGGTCTTTTCATATTAAATACACTAATGCTTCTTTTACCTGAAATCATTCATTTGACAACCCCAAACAGCCAGAATGAGGTCTAGAAACAATGATCATTCAAAGAGACTCTCAGGAAACAAGATTAAAGGCATAATCTTTGTACTAAGATAACGTCTCTTTCTCTCACCAGAAAACATCTTAAATCCTATTAAAAGTTGGCAACTGGATGGGGCACCTGGGTGGCTCAGTCAGTTGAGTGTCCAACTTTGGCTCAGGTCATGATCTCACAGTTCATGACTTTGGGCCCCACATTTGGCTCTGTGCTGTCAGCACAGAGCCCGCTTCAGATCCTCTGTCCTCCTCTCTCTCGCTGCCCCTCCCCAACTTGCATGCTCTCTCTCAAAAATCAATAAACGTTACAAAAAAAAAAAAAAAAAAAAGGTTGGCAATTGGCTGAGTTTTAGAAATCTAATAAACTAGATCATCTCATTTTCCCAAATCTTTAAACACAGTGGTCCTCAACCTAAAAGGGAAAGAAGACTGCTAGAGGAAAATTCACGAACAAGAGAAATGACAACTAACCTCTACCTCATCTCTAAAGACAGCATTGAAGTACAGGGTTATAAAATCTAAGCGATACTCAATTTGTTTTAAATTGTATCACCGAATGTCTTTGTGACCCAGAATTTATGTCCACATTCAAAAGTTACAAAATGGTAATGAGATACCCAAATCAGTCCATAAATCATCCATGATATCTAAGTATCTAACACCACTTCTAACAATGTCATTATAGGAAAATGCAGTCCGAGTTCCAACATGGAAAGAAATCGCTGTTTCTCTAATGTCACAGCCTTGCTAATGAGAGACTAAGCTTCTTTTGCACCAGATTTCTTTTTCACCCAGATCAGCAGGCAGGAGGAGGCAGGGAAGAAGCAAGAACCAAGCAAATTAAGAGCAGGGCCCACGGTTCCAAAGTCAAACATAAAGGCTGAGAAGCAGCAGTTAGGACATAAAGCCCGCCTCACCCTGTGAAAATGTAAACAGGTTTTAGGATTTTTTAGATGGGAGAAACAAGAGTGGGAAACAAAAAAAATTTTCACCTTTTCCCCCTTCCACTCATCCTTTCTATGCTCCCTTTCTCCTCTCATCTGAGGAAAAGTCCTGTGAGGTTAAAAGACTCTTCACAGGAATCCAGGCAAAAGACCTTTCTTTTTAAGTGACTTTACCACCACTTGTGCAACGAGAGAACAATGAATAAGTATTTCTCTGGATACTAACATAATCTGTATTTCTAAATAAAAAGATATTCTATGGGCACAATTAACACATGACCAAATCAGAAAATCTGTGAAACAGATACAATTGGAAAAAGACTGAAAAATTACCTAGTGTCCTAGATACAAATATTTGTTTTACTATTTTCTTGTTTTGTAGCATTTTTTGTTTGTACCTGTATTTATATAATATACATTTATCTATACTTTAAGGTCTTGATTTCTTCTTTTTTCCACTTAATATTAAACTGGGAGCATTTTCTAGGCTCCAGTGTCTTTGAAATACATACAGTTAGAGTTACCTAGTATCCCATTATACGGATATACAAGAATTGAACAATTCCCCTACTATGAATCGTTTAGTTTGTACCAAGTTTTCACTCTAATAGTGTTCCATTGAACACCCTTACACAAGATTTTTAATGCATGACTAGTTATTTCCTTAGAATACATTATAAGACATGACAATATATTATAATAAAAGGATATAAAAATGTTAAGGATTCTGATATATAGTATTTAAGTGCTTTTCAAGATAGCTGTAAAAGTTCCCAATTCATTAGAAATGTACAGGGGCACCTGGGTGGCTTAGTTGGTTAAGTGTCCAACTTCAGCTCAGGTCATGATCTCGCGGTCTGTGAGTTCGAGCCCTGCGTCGGGCTCTGGGCTGATGGCTCAGAGCCTGGAGCCTGCTTCCAATTCTGTGTCTCCCTCTCTCTCTCCGCCCCTCCCCCCACTCACACTCTGTCTCTCTCTCTCAAAAATAAACATTAAAAAAAAAAGTTTTAAAAAAAAAGGTATATAAGTGCTCAAGTAGGTATACATACACTTAACCTTTAGATTTTTACCTAAGATTCATAAATTGAAGTTTTCCCATTAAGTCTTTGCTAACAAAGATTACACTGAATTATTTCACAAGATTAATTTAGATTATAAGCATTTGTGTTCATGTTAGTAACTGAAGAAAAAAACAAAAGGGCCAGTGATTATAAAATATCCTTTGTCTTGATGAGTCAAGGCGTAAGTTTAATTTACTCACAACAAGGACAGTTCTCCAGAAGAAAATGGCAAATGACACAATTCCCAAGAAGGCTGTGATAAGTACAGGCTTCCATGGCAATCCATAAAAATCAGGCCCAGGCTGAACATCATCAGGCAATGTAGCAACCAACTGAAACAGAAATATTAGAAATAGCAAACCATGAGGAAATTTACAATAGAGCAGTCACAAAGAGTCATCCACGGAAATTCTAAATGAACCTCCATGAGAAAACTTCTCCATCAAAAATCTTCAGTCGCTTCCACTGCTTCAAGAAAGCTGGGATACTGGCAGCCCATTTCTTGTTTGGCATGAAGTGTTTCTGAATATCACGAAGCTAAATGTCTTTAAGCTGAACATGTATTTCCACTTTACAATAGGTCTCACCACATCATGTTGTCTAAGACCTGTCTAGAATCTCTGGATCATACTTTCCTCCTAGCTAATTTTTATGAGTTAAAAAGCCACACGAAACAAAAAATTGAACACCCTAGAGAAATCATCACCTTTTGTGGCTGCAAATAAAACCAAAATGATAATGAATAACACAAATGTTTTTCCTCTAAGATTTTAAATCTTAATTCTCTTCTATTCTTATATAAAAACAAATGCTGAGTAAGCTCAGACAGCTCCTGATAACTGGTCTAGACTGCTCTGATTAACCATCTTCTACATAACCCAAAGCCTTTCATTTAAATGTTTCCTGGAATACAATTGTTAAACACCTGCCGGCTTCTACACTTTGACTGCCCTCTACGAACACACAAGCAGCTATCATACCGGCCCCATTCCCCAACAGTGCCGGGATCGCTGGAAAAGGACCGGAAGAAATCGTGACCGCATATGAGAAAGTAACACAATGCCCGGTACAATTTAAGCAATCAATAACAAATGAGCAAGTGACGAAACCTCAAACACACTCCCCCTTTCCTCTCTAAACAGCACTACAACGCCTCGCCTGCCTCGGGCCTGACCCCACTCCATTTCTCCCTCCCCCGGTCAGCGCTCCCACTCCGCTCAGAACTCGTCTACCCGCCTGCCAGAGCTGGGGTCCCTCCCTGGGAGCGGGGACCGTCACCTCCAGTAGCTTGGCTATGAGGGCTGCGTAGAGCACCGACAGGGGTCCCAGAAGTTCCGGGTCCCCCGGGGAAGCGGTGACAGAAGGCACAGTGGCAGGAACTGAATCCATTGTGTGGGGATGGCCGAGCAGAGGCGACGTTTCCCCGTGAACAGCACTGGGACCCCCTCCCCTCTTTCACCGCTTCCTCCTTCGGAAAGGAGCCGGCTGAGGAGGCAGACACTGGGAGTGAACTTCGCCTTCCCCCCCGCCGCTGGCACTTTCCCCCAACGCCTCCTGGAAAACACGTCATCAGACACTGCCCGTGAGAGGCCGTATAGGCGCCTACGGAGGCCGGCCCGCAGTGGGCGGGGCCACAGCGGCACAAACCAATGGCGGAGCGAGGCAGCGAAGAGCGAACAGACCTGCGCGGAAGAAGAGGGAGGCGTGGCCGATGGACGCTCACCTGCCACAGGAACTGGGGGAGACCGCCTGATTTAAAGGGCCCCGGGGGCTATGAGGAGGAGCAGGGGCTGGGGACAGACCCGCCACTCACGCCCCTCAGCCACTCACGCCCCTCAGTGCCGGTCTTGTGTCACTGCGTGCCGGGACCGCAACCGCACGCATCTGTCCTACAGCCCACGCGGGAGAGCAGCCTCTCCCACCCCCTAGTAAGGACCGGGGCTGCGCCTCGGTCCCCTGGGCGAGGCTTCCTTCCCCGGCATCTCCAGTGCCCCGCTCAACTTGTCCCCTTCCTACGCCACGAGCTGGCCGGCCCACACTCTTGCTGATGCCCCGTAATAACGCAGCTTCTAAGGAGCCACGTCATTACGCACCATGCCAAAGGGTTCAGTTCTGGGTTCCGTACTTTACAGTGACGTGCCTTGTGGGAAAGGGTAAGGATTATGTATAAACTCCTTCTAAAAGTCGTAGAAAGTGGGGACATTTACCCTGGAGGGAAAATGATGTTTGCAAATCTTTAAAGGTACATCTTCAAGTTTAATATAACGTCAATTCGGAAGAATAATCAGGAAAATTCTGAAAACGAAGAGCAATGGAGGGGAGGTGGAAAGGGAGGGGAAAGCAGGCTCTGCAATTAAAATAGTAAGTAAGGTACTGACCCAAGAATCCAGATTATGGAACAAAATAGAAAATCCAAAAATAGACCCAACTGCATTAAAAATTTGGTATATAATACGTCAGTTGGGGGGGGGGGAAGCCTTTTTAATAAGCGGTATTAGCATAACTAAATAAACCATACGGAAAATGATAAAATTGGTTTTCATAATAAGTTACAAATGATCAGACACCTGATTGTAAAAAAAAGTGAAAACAAGTACTAGGAAAAACATGGGTGAATTTCTCAATGTATTATGAACAAAACCTTTCCAATTAGGTCTCAAAATCCAAAAGATTTGCAAACAACTACTTAAAAATTAAAAAAATTTGTCCAGCCCCTGCATACAAAAAATGCAAAACAAGCAGTTTGACGATGACAACCTGAGAAAAAATATTTGCAACATTAGAGACAAAGGGTTAATATTCCTAAAATATAAACCGTACAGATAGAGAAGAAAGCAGCCAACAAACCTACAGAAAACTGGGCTGAAAATTTGAACAAACAGTTCTCAGGAAAAGACCTAGGAATAGCTCACAAGCCTATGGAAACATGCTCATACATAATAAAAGACCTACAAATTAAACCTACACTGAGATACCATTTCTTACTTATCCTGGCAAGATCTAAACATCTGACAACATACTCTGCTGGTGAGAGAATGTAGGAGAATATTCTACACATACATTGCTCATCATTACACAAGATGATACAACCTCTGTGAAAGGGAATTTAGCAACATCTCCCCAAATTACTCATGTATTTACCTTTTGATGTAACAATCTCACTTCCAAAGATCTCAAAGATACTGTGTGTACAACAAATGGTGAAAAGATAATATGCACAAAATTATGTTATCCCATCATTATTTACAGTAACAAAAGACTAGAAACAACCAAAATGTCCATCAATAGAAGAGTTGCTGAATACACTAAAGGAAACTGTGAAACTGGAAAAAAAAAAATTAATAGATTTTATATACTGCCAGAGTATGATTTCCAGAATTTTTTTTTTAAAGAAGGGGTGGAGAAAAATACATAGAATACTACTTTTATATTAGAAAGTAACAAGGGACAAATATAATATATATATATATATATATATATATGTTTTGTTTTGTTTTTTTTATGGTTCTGAGATAAAATTCACATGCAATAAGCTACACAAAGTGCAGTCTGGTATTCATATGGTGACATATGAATACACCTGTGAAACCCCGATCACATTCAAACTGCATGTACCCTTCACCTCCACAAGTCCTCTCCTCCCCTTGGTAATCCTACCTCCTGCCACTTGCTGACTGGGCCCAACCCCACCCCAAGCAGAATTTCTATAATAGTTCACATTCAGTTTTATATATGGAATACATAATACACCATGTATTCTAATTCTCTGGCTTATCTCAGCCTAACTGGAGATTCACCCATGTTGCTCCCATACATCAAAAGGTTCTCATTGCTTTTTATTGCTCAATAGCATTCCATTGTATGCATATATCACAGTTTGCTTATTTATTCAGCTGTTGATCTGAGTTTGAGGGTCCCCCCCACCCCCGCCAATTTTTGGCTTTTACAAATAGAGGGGCTATGTATATTGATATACAAGTCCTTTTATGGATGTAGAATTTATCAGGGGTACATGCTTAGCAGAGGGATGACTGGATCATTTGACATCTACTTTTTCAAGAAGCCGACAAATGGTTTTCCAAGGTGATGTGCCTTTTACACACTGCCCATCAGCAGTGTGTATTTCCAGCTCCTCCACACCTTCTCCCATACTGAGTATTTTAATTTTAATCACTTTTTAATTTTAGTCAATCTAATAAGCATATAGTGATAATTCATGGTGGTTTAAATTTGCATTTCCCTGAGAAGTAATGATGTGCATTTTTAAAATGTGCTTATTTCCTATGCACGTATCTTCTTTGGTGAAGTGTTACTTTACTGAGTTCTTATTAAGTGAGCTTTGATAGTTCTTTATATATTCCAGATAGAAGTCCTTGTTCAAGTGCATGCTTTGCAATGATTCTCTCCTACTCTGTGGCTTGTCTTTTCATTCACTTAATAGTGTATTTTGGAAAGCGTAAGTTTTTATTTTGATGAAATCCAAATTATCAAATGTTTCTTTTATGAATGAATCCTGCTTTTTGTGTCAAACCTAAGAAATCTTTGGCTTAATTTTTTTTCTAGACGTTGTATAGCTTTAGGCTTTACATTCACTTCTATGAAGCGTTTTGAGTTAATTTAGGTTTGACTGAGGTATGGTTTGGTTTTTTGCACAGGGATATTTACAATGGTTCTAGTACTGTTTGTTGAACAGACTTCTCTTTCTCCACTCTGTCTCTCCTCCTTTGTCTGAAGCCCACTGCCAGGTGGTAGGGATCTGCTTCTGGATTGTCTATTCTCTGTTCCAATAATCTTTTTGTCTCTCTTTACACTGATACCATGCTCTCCTAATTACCACAGCTTTATTCTAAGTCTTGAAATCAGGTCATGTTTATGCTGTTCTAGGCCCCTTGAATTTTCCATATGAATTGTACAATCAGCTTGTTGTTTTCTAAAAAAAAAAAAAAAATCCCGGTGAGACTTTGATCAGGATTACGTTGACTCTGGGGATCACACACGGGAGCTTAATATTTGATATACCGTTTGTCGCAGTGACAATATGATAGCATAACAATATTTAGTCTTCTCTTGAACAATGTATATCTGTCCGTGCATTTAGGTCTTCAATTAATATCAGCAATATTTTATAGTTTTCAACTATAGGTCTCACAGTTTTACCAGATTTATCCTTGAGCAATTCATATTTTTTGATGCTATTTTGCACTGAAAGGTTTTTTTCAATTTCAATTTCCAATTGTCTGCTACAATTTTACTCCTTCCTTCCCAACCCGTATGCTTTACTTCTTTTTCTTGCTTTAGCACACTGGTCATTGCCTCACTGTGCCCCACTATAATGCTAAACAGGTGTGGTGAGAGTGAACATCCTTGTTTTGTTTCTGATCACAAGGGGAAGCATTTAATTATTCACCATTAAGTATGACGTTAGTTGTGAGTTTTTCATAGAGGCTATTTTAAGCCCCTGTCTATTCCTAGTTTGCTGATTACTTCTTTTTTTTAATATCTGTAATCAACACTGGATTTGTTCAAATTCTTTTTCTGTGCCTGTAGAGCAGAACATTTGGAAGTTATTTTTAAAACGTGTTAATATGTGACTTACATTGATTGATTTTCTAATGTTAAATGAACCTTGCATTCTTGGGATAAGCCATACTTGGTCATTATGTATTATCATTTTTATAGATTATTGGGCTTGATTTGCTACAATTTTATTTAGAATTTTTGTGCCTATGCTCATGAGAGATACTGGTCTGTGGTTTTCTTTTTTTGTTATATCTTGGTCTGGTTTGAACTGTGATGTATTTTCTCATCTTCAATTCTCTAGAAGAGTTTATATAGAATTAATACTATTTCTTCCTAATATGTTTAACTGAATTCACCAGTGAAGCCATCTGGACCTGGAGTTTTCTTAGCAGAAAGGTTTTTAACAATAAATGCAATTTCTTTAATAGCCCTAAGGCTTGAGTAGGCTTTTGCAATCTGTGTCTTAGATGGAATTTCTTCACCTCATCTAAACTATCAAATAAACATAAATTATTCATAACATTCCCTTTTACTGTTTTAATTTCTGTAGAATCTGTAGTGATGTCCCTGTGTGATTGCAGATCTTGGTAGTTTGTGTTTCCTCTTTTATTTCCCTGATCACTGGCTAGTGGTTAATCAATTTTATTAATCTCAAAGAACCAGCTTTTGTTTTCATTGGCTTTCCTTTTATTTTCTATTGAGTTATGCTCTTTATTTCTTGTCTTCTGCTTCTTGAGGATCAAAATGCTCTTCTTTTTCTACTCTCTTATAGTACAAACTGAGGTCACTAATCTGAGATCTTTCTTTTTTTCTAATATATGGTGCTATAAATTTCCAAGTAATGCTTTACTGTTATTGCACAAACTTGATATGCTGTTTTCATTTTCATTCTGCTCAAAATACTGATTTCCCTCTTCTTTAACCCAGAAGTTATTCAGAATTATGTCAGTTGGTTTCCAAATATTTGGAAATTTTCGAGAGATCTTTCTGTTACTGCTTTCTAACTCAGATTTTTTACCATGTCCAGAAAACATACTTTGTATGATATGAATCTTTTTTATTTTTTGAGATTCGGTTTATGACCCAGAATATGATTTATCTTGGTAGATGCTCCATGTGCACTCAAAAAGCATATATATTCTGCTCTTCTGGGATGTTCTATAAATGTCCATCAGGTCAAGTTGGTTAACAATGTTGTTCACATCTTCTAGAACCTTATTCACATTGTCTATTCTAACAACTACTTAGAGAAGGATATTGAAATCTCTAATTATAATTATACACATATATCTATTTTTCCATTCACTTCTATCAACTTTTGTTTCGTGTACTTTAGAGCTCTATTATTAGGAGTCATTGTTATGACTAATGACTACTTTATCCTAGAAAGTAACTTTCTTTATCCCTCTTATATACTTTGCTCTAGAATCTACTTTGGTATTAATACAGCCACTCTAGCTTTCACTTGACTACTATTAGCATGAGATATCTTTTTCAATCTTTTTAGTTTTAAGCTTTTTATGTCTTTTTAAAGTATGATTCCTGACGGCATCTATTTGGATCCTGCTTGTTTACCCAATCTAACCACGCCTGCCTTTGAATTGGGGTATTTAGACAAATTATATCTAATGTGATTACTTATATGATTAAGTTTAAGCCTAGGCATCTTTTTTTCTATTTATTCCATCTGTTCTTTGTTCCCTTTTTGCTCTTATTCTGGCTTCTTTCAGATCATTGAGTCTTCTTAATGATTCTAATTTCTCTCTTCTCTTGTTATTTTAGTGTTTTAGTGGTTGCTTTAGGGTTTATAGTGTATAACTTATCACAGTCCACCTTCAAGTGATACTGTACTACTTCATGTGTATAGTAACCACTTTATAAGAGTTATTACCACTTCTCCATCTCCCGACCTTCATGTTATTGTTGTCCTGTATTTTATTTTGCGTATTTTTGAAACCCTATGCTACAAGAAGTTACATTTAAATAGTAAGATGATGGTTTTATATATGTACTTATATGGCTACCATTTCTGGCACCCTTCACTCCTTTGTGTAGCTCCACTATTTCCACCTATTGCCATTTTCCTTATGCCTAAAGGTCTTCCTTGAACATTTCTCAAGGCACAAGTGTGCCAGTGAATTCATTCAGGTCTTGTACATTGGAAAAAAAAAATCTTCATTTAATCTTTGCTTTACAGAATTATCTTCCTTGGTATGATAAGTCAACAATATTGTTCTTCAAGTATATTAAGAGATTTTATTCTACTGTATTCTGCCATGCGTTCTGATAAGAAATCTTGATGTCAACCTTATCTTAATCCTTCTCTATGTAAAGTGTCTTTTTTTTCTCTGCTTTTAAGATTGCTATTTATCAGGTATTTTTGAGCAATTTGATTATGATATACCTCAGTGCAGTTTTCTTCATGCTTCTTATGTTTGGGTTTCATTGAACTTCTTGAATATGTGGATCTATACCTTTCATGAATTTTAGAAATTTGCAACCATTATGTCTTTAAATCTTTCTGAACACCTCTTCAATCCTGTCCTCCAGTGATTCCAGTTCCATTTACTAGGCTGCTTGAAAGTGTCCCACAGCTCACAGGTAATCTGATGAGTTTTCTTGAGTCTTTTTTCCCTATGTATTTCATATAGAATAGCTTCTAATGCTAGGTCTTCAAGTTCACTAGTCTTATCACCTACAATGTCTGATCCAGCACAACTTCCACCCAGTATATTTATCATCTCTGTCACTGTAGTTTTCAAATCCAGAAGTTTGATTTGGGTCCTTTTAAAAAAAACATCTTTTATGTCTCTACTTAACTTTTTTAACATCCAAAATATAGTAATAAAACCTATTTTAATATCCTTGCTTAATTCTAACATCTCTGGTAGTTCTTGGTTGGATAGGCTGATTTTTCTCCTCATCATGGTTTCTATTCTCTTGCCTCTTTGCATGACTAGTAATCCCTGACTGGATGCCACACATCATGAACAAATGTGATGGCTACTTTTATGTGTCAACTTGAGTGGTTATGGGGCACCCAAATTAAACCTTAATTTTTGTGCTTTTGAGGATGTTTCCAGATGAGATTAGCAGTTGAATCGATTCACTCAGTAAAGTAGACTGCCCTTCCCAATATGGGTAGGCATCATCCAATCCACTGAGGGCCTGAAAAGAGCAAAATGCAAAAGGAATTCACCCCTTTCTCTGGGATTGCTTGAGCTAGGACATCATTCTTCTTCTACCCTTGCTACTCCTGGTTCTCAGGCCTTCAGACCTGACTAGCATCTACACCATCAGCTCCCTTTGGGACTCAACCTGAATTACACCACTGGCTTTCCTGGGTCTCCAGTTTGTAGACAGCAGACTGTGGGACTCCTCAGCCTCCATTTGTGCGTTTGTCAATTCCTTATAAAAAACCTCTTCTACCTATGTGTGTGGCTGTGTGTGGGTGTCCCCTATTGTGGCACAGAAGTGAGAACCTGGAGTTGAGGAGACGGAGCTGAAAGTCCAGGGAAAGCAAGGCAGCTAAAATTCACAGGGCTGAGTACCAAGAGGAGGCATGGGGTGGGGTGAGAGAGCGAACACTCAGGGGATCCATGAAAGGTCCCCTTTGAGAATTCATCGGCACATGAGGTTGACAAAGTTACTCAACATCAGAGAAACTATCCAGTTGTTCCCAGGGAACAGTTCCTGACATAGGGCCAAGAATAGTACCTTATGATTCTAGGAGACCTGGATGAAGTACGCAGAAGGGTCTCAACTCAGACTAAATGCTGCTCGTACCTCGCCTAACAAACCTGAAACTCCAAGACACCAAAGAACCAAACTATTTCCTGGTTATTTACCTGAACAAACAGAACAAAGCTCAAGAATGTTGTATTAGTCAAGGTTCTCTAGAGAAACACAACCTGGGACTCTTTCAGTGCAGTGAGCAGGCACAATTGTAGAGCTCACGGCACTTGTTCCCGATTTTTTGGGAATCACTGTCCTTTGTTACCTGAAGCCCAGTGATTTGAAAATGGCTTCATTAATTTTGTCTGATTTTTTTTTTCTCTCCAGTTGTTTCAGTGACGGTAAAGCCAGTATCTCTAAATCTATCTTGGCTGAATGTGGAAATCATGCGATTTTTTTGGATTTTTTTTAATGTTTATTATTTTTGAGAGAGAAAGAGAGAGAGAACAAGCAAGGAAGGGGCAGAGAGAGAGGGAGACGTAAAATCAGAAGCAGGTTCCAGGCTCTGAGCTGTCAGCACAAAGCCTGATGCAGGGCTCGAACTCACAGACTGTGAGATTATGACCTGAACTGTAGTCGGCCACCCAACCGACTGAGCCACCCAGGCACCGCCCCCCCTTGTGCTTATTTTTTAATGATAAGATAATGAAATTAATTTTAAAAATTATCCATAGAGGAGGGTAACAACAGGTTCAGTGGACCTGGGACAAAACCTTGACTTCTCCAGAGCATTTGTTTTATAAATTGGCTTTGGATCTTATAAATATGTTAGATACTTGTAAAACAAAACAAACAAATACATTTAAAAGCAATCCCTAAAAAGTGAAAGCAAAAATGAAACAATTAACCTAACTGTATCAAGTTGATGGCAGGATGACAGAAAGGAATTATTTCAAGTATGCACTAGTGGGATATAGCTGAAAAATATCCTGAAAACATTTTCAATAATATATCGTGGGTGGCAGTGTTGGTATTGGTGTTTTTAATATTGTTGTATGACTACTGTAAAATGAAGTAAATATGTTGACATCATTGAAAACTGGGATTTCCGACACTGGAGAAAGAAAATACATGTGTAAGATAGATGAGGTTAAGTAAAATCCCTCTAGCATCCTGATTTTATTTTGGGAGTATCCATATGGAACCAAGATGAATACTGAAACACACAAAAAACTCCATGTCTTTCTTAGCCTTGCCCTCTGAAAAGGCCTAGAAATCCCAACTCAAAAGAAATAAGCATCTTCATATCCAGAATGCAGCTTTTAAATTACTATTTCCCATTCAAAGAAATCAGGGGCTCCTTAAAGAAATAACTCCTTCAAGGTGCAGGCAGGAAATGTAGAGGATTAGAACACTCTGTCACACTAGAAAGCAAGGAAGGTGTCAGTGACCACTGAGTGGTGTCCAAAAGGCTCCGAAGCCAAGCTGAAGAGGCTCCCACTAGCCAAAAGTGGGAGAAATTGAGCACTGGTAAGAATAAGAACTACAGTGGATTGAAACACACCAACTATTTTCAAATTCATGACATTGTAATAATCATTAGAATAGAGTTAGAAGAAGTACACCAAAAAACCCCTCTGGACATCTCTGGATGAAGCCAGGAAACCAAGCCATTATTTTGGAAACTATTTAAATAGAAAGAATCAAATATTTATACTATACAAAGTAAATCTCAGTGTAAACAATACTTGACTATGTTTCTTTTTGAAGAAATATCCCAGCCTTTAAATGAAGCAGCAACAATATAATCACCATCTCACCATTTTATGCTTGATCTTAGCCAAAAGGGTGAGAAGCAATCCCCTATCACCATTTTGCACCATAATATATTAACAGACTTAGTCAATGTCACCAATGACTAGTGACATCAAAAGTAGAGGGACATCCAGGGATGTTGCCTCGGTGGCTCAGTTGGTTGAGTTTCCAACTTCGGCTCAGGTCATGATCTCGCAGTCTGTGAGTTCGAGCCCTGCGCTGGGCTCTGTGCTGACAGCTCAGAGCCTGGACCTGCTTCAGATTCCGTGTCTCACTCTCTCTCTGCCCCTCCCCCACTCATGCTTTGTCTCTCTCTCTCTCTCTCTCTCTCCCTCAAAAATAAACATTAAAAAAAATTAAAAAACAAAAAGTAGAGGGACATCTATACATTAGATGCCTCCTGCTGAAAGCAAACATCTCCTGTTAAGTATCCTTGCCAATCAATATTGAAACTGAATCGGACTACCAATTCCCAGCAAATACAAAGAGTCAGAGAAACATGTTCAGTTACACTGGGGAATGTAGTTAGCAAAATGCAGAACACGATATAGCCCCTAGAGGCCAAACAAACCGTTTCTTCAATGAATACATTCCAACAACAACAAACAAAAGGAGAAAATCTATAGGCAGAGGAAAGGGTATACTTGCCCTCCCACTGAAATAACTAGAAAACTGGACAAAACACATGAAAAACACAATTTTCAGGTGGAGAACAACAGGCCGCACACAACCGTGACCCCTGAAGGAAGGGAAAACAAGGAGGTGAGCCTGCTGGTCAACCAGCTTCCTGCCTGGAGACACATTCTCACCTCAGCACAGGGAGAAGCCTCACAGAGCCCACCAATCTCCCTGAAGAGGAGAAGGCCAGAGTTCAGGGAGACCGAGGTTACTGAAATGTGCAGGGAAAGGTACCACAAAGACGGGGGCTACAAAGAAAAAGAGTTCCTGAAATCCGTGAAGGGGTTTCCTTCAGTCTTTGCTGAATTTGAAGCAGATCTGCCTAAGGTAAGATTCTCTAAGGACAGGCAAAAAAAAAAAACCCTCAGATGAAAAGAATAGCTGCCACCATTCTGAAAGCTGAACAAATCCCAGAGTTCTACACAGGCATGGGAAGCAAATTGCGCTCCAGTCAGTTAGAGTGACCTGACATTGCCTGGCATTCAGTAGATTCCAGAAGAATCACGCCTTAGGAGTAGGGCTATACTACCTCTAGAGTCAAGGCAACTATATACACAATCTTAAAAAAGTCTTAAAAATAAGACTAGAAAGGATCAAGCTGGTCCACAAGTAACAACTGTCTAGCAAAGCAAACCTCAACATTTTAAAAAAGTCACTAAAAACCAGGCGCTCAACAATGTAACATTCACAGCACCTGGCACCCAGCAACAACAAGGAATCACTGGAATCACTATGTGTAAAAAAAGCAGGAAAGTAGGTCGACATGTAAAAAAAAAACCAAAAAACAAAAAACACCCACAGGAATATCCCATGAGTAGGAGACAAATCAATCTGTAAAAACAGACCAAGAGGGGCGCCTGGGTGGCTCAGACAGTTAAGCATCTGACTCTTGATTTCAGCTCAGGTCAGGGTCTCACAATTCATGGGATTGAACCCTGAGTCAGGCTCTGTGCTAACAGCACAGAGCCTTGCTTAGGATTCTCTCTCCCTCTCTGCCCCTCCCCTGCTCATGGTCTTTTTTTTCCTCTCTCTCTCTCTAAAGAAAAAGAAAAAAGAAAAGAAAAAAACAAAACAAAACAAGAAATTGCAACAGAGATGACAATTGGCTTGAAAAAATTTCTTTATTTTTTTCTGAAAAAATTTGAAAAGAATATTTTGAAGTTGACCTTGGCCATACTGACAAAAGGTGGAAGATATAAACAGAACCAAGTAGAACATTCAGAGCTGAAAATTAAACTACCAGAAATGAAAAATTCACTTGATGGGCTGAACCACAGATTAGATACTATGAAAGATGAATGAGGAGGCAGCACCTGCTGGCTCAGTCCGTCGAGCGTCACTCTTCTTGGTTTTGGCTCAGGTCATGGTCTCTCTCATGGGATCAAGTCCCGTGTCAGGCTTAATCACTGAGCCTGCTTAGGATTCTCTCTCTCTGTCCCTCCTTTCGTGTTTTCTCTCTCTCTCAGCATAAACTAATAAACTTTAAAAATTAAAAAAAAATTTTTTTTTAAAGATCAATGACCATGAAGACAGCAATAGGAATACCTAAACTGAAGCAAAGACCTAGAAAGCTGGAAAACAACAGAAAAGAACAGGGCCTCAGTGACCTGTGGAACTACATGAAGTGGTCTAACTTACGTGTAATTGGAGTCCCAGAAGGAAAGGCAAGAGAGGAGGGAAACAAAAAAATCTAAAGAAATAATGTGAAGACTCATCAAACTGTCCAGAGCAAGAGTGAATTTTACTAAAGGTAATTATGTTTCATTAACCTGACTTTTCTGAAAGGTGTTTATTCACAGATGACATAATCACCTATCTACACAGAGAATCCTATGAAATCTACAAAAAAAGGTCCTAGAACTAATAAATTCAATAAGGTTTGAAGATACAAATATACAAAACCAGTTGTGTTTCTATGTATCAGCACAAAACAATGGTAAATGACATGTAAGAAAAACACAATTTTACATCAAAAACCATAAAATACAAAGGCACACAAAATCTGTGTGAAACCTGTACCTGAGACCTACAAAATTCTGCTGAGAAACAAAAGATGTAAATGTGGAGATGAACTTACTTCACGGATTAGTTGCCTTAATATTTGTTGATATCGATTCTTCCGAAACGCATCTACAGATTCAACATAGTAACAAATAAAATCTCCGGAAGTTGGTTCTAAAATTTATACGGAAATGCAAAGGAACTGAAATAGCCAAAAACAATTCTTCCGATTCCGAGACCTACTATAAGGCTATACCAATCAGAAAAGTGTATTATCTTAGGATAGAAATACAGATCAATTGAACAGAGTGCAGACGGACACACAAATATGGTCGGCTGATTTCTACTCAAGGGCCAAGGTAATCGGAAGGGAAAAGAAATGCCACAGGAGCAACTGATGTCCATAGAAGAAAAATATGAAACTTGACACCATTCACAAAAATTAACTCAACACAGAACAGAGACCTGAGCATGAAAGGCATAACTATAAAACTTCTAGAAGAAAGTATGAGAAAACATTTGCATCGTTGGAAGGGCCTATGATTCCTCAGGCAGGAAATAAAATGCACTAACCATAAAAGTAAAAATTAATAAAATCGTATTCACCAAAATTACAAATTTGCTCTTCAAAAGCAACGTTAAGAAACTGAAAGGCCAAGCCATAGACTGAAAAAATTATTCATAATATATATTTGACAAAGAAGTTATAACCAAAATACATGAAGAACTCTTAGATCTTACTATTTATGAGGAAAAAAAAAAATAATTTAAGAAAGGGCAAAAGAGGTGCGCCTGGCTGGCTCAGTTGGAAGAGATGTGACTCTTGATCTCCGGGTTGTGAGTTTGAGCTCCACACTGAGTGCAGAGATTACTTAAATAAATAAACTTTAACAAGGGGGACAAAAGATCTGAAAAGCTATTTCGCACATGAACACACAACATGGTCATGTGAAAAAGTACTCATCATATATCACCAAGAAATACAATTAAAACCACAAAGAAGGGGGGTGCCTGGGTGGCTCAGTCGGTTGAGTGTCTGACTTAGGCTCGGGTCATGATCTTGTGGTTCCGTGAGTTCGACCCCACATCAGGCTCTGTGCTGACAGCTCAGAGCCTGGAGCCTGCTTAGGATTCTGTGTCTTCCTCTCTCTGCCCCTTCCCCGCTCATGCTCTGTCTCTCTCTATCTCTCAAAGATGAATAAACTTAAAAAAAAAAAAAAAAAACCCACAAAGAAGGGCGCCTGGATGGCTCAGTCAGGCATCCAACTCTTGATTTTGGCTCAGGTCATGATCTCACCATCATGGGATAAAGCCCCACGTGGGATTCTATCTCCTTCTCTCTGCCCCTCCCCACTCATGCATTTTTTCTCTCTCTCAAAATAAAAAAATGAACAAAAAAATTTTTTAAAAACCCACAAAGACATATCTACTAGAATGTCTAAAATTTATG
The DNA here is from genome assembly GCF_018350195.1 of Panthera tigris. Classification (NCBI taxonomy): domain Eukaryota; kingdom Metazoa; phylum Chordata; class Mammalia; order Carnivora; family Felidae; genus Panthera; species Panthera tigris. Next base: position 59,517,464 of record NC_056678.1, on the reverse strand, counting down.
ACCGATAATATCAAATGTTAGCAAATACGTGACCAAATGGAAGTCCCATAAATTGCTATGGAAGTATAAACTGGACAGTCACTCTTGAGAATTGTTTGGCCGCTCCTTTCCAGCTAAAACAAACTTACCATGTGGCAGGGCAGTTTCACTCCTAGGTATGAGTCCATTTTATACTTATAATTCTCCAACGGGCAAACAGAACCTACAGTGAAATTCAGTGTTGCCGGGAGCCAGCAGTAAAGGAGACACACTGAGAAGGTACATGAGGAAACTCCTCTGAATGAAGGAAATGTTCCATGTCTTGGTTATGATTGTTTTAACATGAGCGAATACATTTGTTAAAACTCACTGAGCTGTATTCTTAAAATGGGTAACCTTTATCGTATGTCATTTATATCTGACTAAGGTTGATTTAAGACATATGGCAACCTTCTATAATATCTGGACCCCAGCAAGATCCTGATTTGAACAAAAATAATTTTTAAAAGTAGGAAAGGGGATTTTTAATGTGCCAAATATTGGATGATATTAAGGAATTACTGTCAACTTGGGAATAGGCCATGGATTCATTTTACAATTACTTCTGCTTTTGTATGTTTGAAACTTTCCGTGATAAAACACTTAAAAAATTAAAGCATCACTTCAAACATTCAGAGTTACTATAGAGAAAAAGAATTAGATTCTACAAGAAGGAATCACGTAAGGAAACTCTAGAGTCAATAAGAGAATGAGTGAGCCAACAGGGCCACATATGGCCCTGTAAGGTTAGGTTGTTCACACAAGGAGCTGTTGACACCCAGATCTCCTAACTACCTGCCAGGTGACTAAGAGGACATTTCTGCAATTAGTGAAGCTGGACAAGCTGCCCCCGAAGGTCCCTTCCAGCTCCAAGATTCCATCAATGGTGGATCCATGAATCTGACTTCTGGTCCAGTTTTCCTGAACAAGTCAGCACCCCAGTACTCCCCAGCCTTACCAAAGAATTATCTATACTACTTGATATTTCACAAAAACTGTTTCAAGATATTTTCCATTTTCTCAGTTTTCACATACCTGATATGCCCCTTTCTTAAACCTTTCCAAAATCAGAATCATGCTTTATACCTCTCAGAATCTTCTATTCCTAGCACAACACTCTGCACATACTGGGCCATCGAAATGCTTTCTTGACAACACCTTTGAAGTCCATGTTACTTTGTAACATTGTGCCCTTTTCCCTGGCCATTCCCGTCTGTGCCTTCTCCCACCATCCCCAAGCAGAGACCCTGTTTTATACCACATCTGTGGCCCCCAAGTGGGCCTAGAAAGGGGCTCCGTGCATATCCACAAACAAAATGAATAAAGAACTCCTTCCACATCTGGAGGCTGTTAAATTTTTGAAGTGACAATGATTCATTCTGATGATAAAATTCGAATTCTGAAACTGCCTTAATCACTGAAAATGTCATTATTCTAACTGCACAGGTCATACACACCTTTACCTGGGGGGCTGCTAACCACCACAACCATGGAGAAAGCTAAAAACTCTCCCCGGTGGCCTTTCTCCTGAATTCCCTGGGTATCCAGTGTTTTTATGCTTCCCTCTGACCATCCAAATGAGAAGCAGGCAGAGGGTGGTGAGATCCTACAAATGCCAGGCACTGCACTGAACACTTTGTTATCAAGTCATTTAATTCTTACGACAATTGCAGTAGGTATTATCAGCATTTGGAAGATGTAGGACAGCTAAACAGAGCTCAGTAATTTGCTGAAGCTTCTCAATGATGAATCTGGGATTTGAAACCAGATAATCCTGGCTCAAAACTCATGCATTTTTATGGAACGGGGCGGGGGGGGGGGGGGGAGGGGGGAATCCTCTTTCCTACACAAGTCTTGAAATAACAGAACGTAGTGGAAAAATAGTTTTATGGGGGAGGATACTTTTCTTTACAGGTCCAAGGACAACTTGGCCTCCAGCTTCTGAAAAGCTTGCTCATTCCCACAATTTACCGAAAAATGTCCAATTTCAACAAATACCACAAGGGGGAGCTAAGTCCTAAAAAGCTTAAATATGCTTCCAGGCAGATTAAATGTCTCATTTGAATCCTGACTCCCTAAGAAAGATAAATCTGAATACTCTGCCATAAGTGACTCTTTCTAAGACACAAATCTAACCACATCCCTTTCCGCTTAAAACCTTCCAAGGATCCCAATCCCAAAGAGCGTAGCACTACCTGTCACAACACACAACTTCCTTTACCGATCTCCCTATCTCCCTCCAAAAGATGCCTTCCAACCACACCCTCAACTATTCAACACCAAAAAGGCTTCCCTGGCTTCCCCCAAAGGCCTTCTCTTTGTAATACCATCCATCTCTCTGAACATGTTATTTCCTCGGTCGAACCGCATGCTACCTCCCTCTCCACCGTCTATTCAGCAACACATATCAAACTCCCATTTGTCCTTCAGCTCCTGCCGAAACTTCTGACCTTCTCTGCCCATCCTCCCACCACAACGAAATCAGTGTATCCAACACATCATTCTCCCATCGGGAAAATCCTCTCTGCCCGTATCATATTATGTCCCCAGTGAAGGTCTTTATCTCCCTGCTGGACTAAAAGGTCCTGCTGGGGAAGAGCCATGTTTTACAGGTTTGTCTATGCCCAGCTCTGACACACCGCAGATCTGAGCTAAGAACCCATCAAATTATACACAGGTGGCCCGTTTCAGAGGCTAAAGTCAAAGGATCAGCAGTAATTTTAAGTTCTTGACCTCATGCTCAAGATCAACTCAAAAACCATAATTAATCGATAACTCTATCTGAAGAAGCTATGTATGTCGAACTTACCGTCTTAGTTAAATAAATTATGAATGAATATATTATAAGAATTGCATTTTCCAAAGGTGAGACACTTGCTGGCTCTTCAGCATTTGTTTCTAGTTTCTTTTTTGCATCAACAGCATCAACAGGACTGCTTTCTGTTGGAATTATCCCTAAAATTGAGGGTGAAAATTAATATTTTATAATATGCTTTAGAGTAAGACTTGTTTCTCTTCGTTTAAAATATTTATCGAGTGCCCACCGAGTATGAGTCAGTGGCTTCTCTTAAAGACGTATACAGACATAGGGGCACCTGGCTGGCTCAGTCAGTAGAGCACGTGGCTCTTGATCTCAGGGTCATGAGTTTGAGCCCCAAGTTGGGTGTAGAGGTAACTTGAGATAAAATTAAAACATATTTACTAAAAAAAAAGACACAGTTTCTATAGGTCTTATATAAATACGTATATAACTTATATAATTACGCTCTTAAAGAATTCTAGAGAGAACAAAATTCAGAACACCCATTCGAGCCATCACGCCCTTCCATTATGAAATGAACGTATCTCCAACACACCCTACCCCTCACCAGGTCTCCCATCATGTCTCCGGCAAAACAACTGCTCTCTGAACAGTATTTAGTCATGGGAATTGAGAAAAGCAGAATCTTATGGGTTGTTTTTTTTTTTTTTTTTTTCCCACACGGACACAGTTGCATTTACCAGATGTTCATTCAGTGCCGGTGAAGCATTGTGTTAGAAACTTCAGGCAACCGCTGAGTAGAAAAGCGTCAGCTTGCAGACCCGCAGGTGGACTGCACCCGTGCTTAGCACGGTGTCTGGCCCCTGGCAGGTGACTGCTCCCTCACAGATGAATGACAGCTACACAAAAGAGAACAAGGTAAACGCCCAGAGACGCTAACGGGAACTGCTTACAGAGCGGGGGCTGGCCTGAAGCTCTGCTGAGCCTGAAAGGGTTTCACTAGAGGAGGTGGCGGGGAGGTGACCTCAGTTTGAATTTCTTGAGGCTGGGCCCGTTCTGTATACAGCTAGGAGCTCAGCAAGCGGTTAGTGAGGGGCGGAGGAGGGGACTCTCTCCCCACCCAGAGACTCCATTCACGATGGATCTATGACTGTGACCCCTGGGGAAGTGTCCACAGTCAGGGCAGCTGAGATGCATGAAGGGACATTTGGGAAGATGAGCCTGTAAGCGTAGCTCATGTCATCCTGTGGCAGAACTCGGAAGGACCGGGCAAAAAATCTGTTTTTAATTCTGCAAGCAGAGGTTTTCCTAGCCTTGAAAGTTTCTGAGCAAGAGCGTTAACGAGACATCGTGGCGTATGACTCATTTTCAACAAGCTGAAAAAACTCTTTTGACTCTTTTTGAGATAAAGACTTTAGAACTAGAGAGGATGATACATGAATGCAACGTCCTCGGAACACGGGAGGCCTCTGACAGGTCATTTCTTCCCCAATTACAGAATTCCTGCCCACGCCGTGGCTTCTCCTGAAGGCCCACACGGTGCTACCAGGTCTCACGGGTAGCGCTTTATCCCGGGTTACAGACCACAACCTCGAAGGACAAGGGACCAGTAATGGTACCACACACACCACCCCCCACAGCGGACACACAAAATAACACAATTAGCCTTTCTGCAGTGGCAACCTGTTGATGCCATTATTGGGCTTGTCGTCTTGTTTTTAAACCATCTCCTCAATCCAAATGAAGTGAGTTGCTCTCCACTGAGTGTTTGCTGCGCTCTGTGATTAATGCTGACACACTGGTGTCAGGCCACACGGGACCACGACACGATGCACAAGTTTCTGTACTGCTCCCTACGGTGTACAGACACCTAGGCGTAAATATCCCCTTCACTGTTTTTAAGAAGGTTTTTGCCATGTCCAGGTAGCAAATTAACACAAGACCTGAGCCACACTGTATTCTACTGGGGGCGGGAGAGGGGGAGAAGAATTTGTGGGTTTTAAAGCAGTGGCTCTTGGGGCGCCTGGGTGGCTCAGTCAGTTAAGCCTCCAACTTTGGCTCAGATCATGATCTCACAGTTCAGGAGTTCAAGCCCCGTTACGGGCTCTCTGCTGTCAATATGGAACCTGCTTCAGACTTTCTGTCTTCTCTCTCTCTCTCTGCTCCTCCCCGCTTGTGCTCTCTCTCAAAATAAATACACTGAAGAAAATAAATAAATAAAGCAGTGCCTCTCAAACTTTCATCTGATCAGAATTTCCTGGAGGGCTTGTTAAACACAGCTTGCTGGTCTCCACCCCCAGAGTTTCTGATGCCGGCTGGTCTGGTTGAAAACTACTGTTTGAGAACATAAGGCCTTTGAAGAATAATAGTTTAGATTGAAATTATTTACGTGAGTAATGAGAGCCAAACATTGATATTTTGGTTGGTTATAGTCTCTGGCCTTTTTCCTACTGCTGACCTCCATCCATCTGCCTCAACTGCTTTTCTTTCTATTCTGGGGTTTCTTGTTTTTTAACACTCACTCATGCCTGTATTATTCTCCCTTTGATTTCCCGCCTTTAGGAACAAATGTCCAGGGGCACCTAGCTGGCTCAGTTGGTAGAGCACGCGACTCAGGGTCATGAGTTCGAGCCCCACGTTGGGTGCAGAGATTACCTAAATAATTAAAAAAGGAAAAAAAAAAAAAAAGAAAAGAACAAACGTCCTAGAAGCTCTTGTTTATGACACACCTCTACTTTGTAGAAAAAATCTGCAAGTTTTACCTGGGTCTATGTCCTTCTCAGTATTCGGCTTCTGTGACACTTCTGAGCCATCCTTGTCACCAGTCCCAAGTTGATCCAACTGGCTGGGCTCTTTGGGAATCTGTGCTCTAAGGTCTTCTGTGTGATCTTGTGGGAAACTATCTTCAAGGGGTGGCTCTATTCCTACAGGGAAGAAGAATGCACTGGGCTGGCAAAGCCTTGACGATACTCCCCACTTGGCCTCTCCCACTGGGCAGCTCTCCCTCCCCGGTCACCCCCTGGGCACCTTCCCACTGCCCTCCCTCCACATGCCAGGATCCCAGGAAGCACAACTGAGTGGGGAAATAAGAGTTTCAGTTGCTTTTGTCTCACTTCACAGATGACTACAATTTACAAAGAAACCCGTATTCCGAAGTATTTTATAAATAAACCCGTTTGTGGTAAGGGGTTCAATAACCCTAACTCCCCTCGACAAACCCAACACATGCCCAACCAGGTGAATGTGCAGAAGAGAATTCCAGTCAAGGGCAGAAATAGGAAATATCTACGCCACACAAAAAGAACATGAATTCTTTCATTCACAAGCATGTTTGTTTCACAGAGCTAGCGTTACCAAAGGCAGCTTACTGAAATAGCTTTCAAATATTTTCAGAGTACCTCTAATTGTCAAAAAGAGTGAGAACCCATTTCCTTCCCCAAGAGGCTTAGGGCAGAGTCCAATGTGACCCACACGAGAGATGAATTTCTTTAAAGCATCACAGTTTACCCTAAAAATTCATCAGTTTTGCATTCTAATGGAAAATAGATCTGCTTTGATTACATGCAAAAATGTTCCCCTCTCCAAATTCTCAAGAAAAACTGGCCCTCTGGGAAGACAGCATTTATTCTGTGGCTTTATGTCCCCCTGGTATGCTATCACATGCCACAGTTTAAATACCTCAGGCTGAAAAGCGTGGAACTAGGAATCAGGTTATGTTAGGAGACTGGCTCAGGGTCCGTTCAATCAATATTTACTGAAAGGCTTCCACATGTCAAGTGCTGTGTTAGAGAGCCCTGCATCCCGGTCATGTCCCTGGTTAATTCATCTGAATGCAAGAATCCGAGGGCCCAGGAGAAGTTCACTAACCTAAGTGACCGCTCCAAAGAGGCAAGAAAGAACATGACACCCACAAAAGATGAAAACTGAGGGGGGTGAGGATAAAGAAACTCAGGCAAGGCATCACCTGAAATGTGATGCCAGCTCATCCTTGGTCAGAGAGCAGTTACTTCACGCGAAAGCCCTTTCGGAGGCTTCCGGTTGTGGAATGAGTAAGTTACAGGGGTGAAAGGTACAGGGTGGGGAATACAACCAGTGGTCCTGTAGTGGCCTGTAGGCTGCCAGATGGTGGCTACAGCAGAACACACAGACCTGCCCCCGTCACTACGCTGTGCACCGGAAACTAATGTAACATTGTGTTTCAACTACACTGTAATTTAAAAAAGGGGGCAGCAGGGCGCCTGGATGGCTCAGTCGGTTAAGCATCCGACTTCGGCTCAGGTCATGACCTCGCGGTCTGTGGGTTCGAGCCCTGCGTCGGGCTCTGTGCTGACAGCTCGGAGCTTGGAGCCTGCTTCGGATTCTGTGTCTCTCTCTTTCTCTGACCCTCCCCTGTTCATGCTCTCTCTCTGCCTCAAAAATAAATAAATGTTAAAAAAAAAAAAATTTTTTTTTTAAAGTGGGGGGGCGACTGGGTGGCTCAGTCTGTTAAGCCTCCAACTTTGGCTCAGGTTATGATCTCACTGGTTTGTGAATTTGAGCCCCGCATCAGGCTCTCTGCTGTCAGCACAGAGCCTGCTTCAGATCCTCTGTCCGCCTCGCTCTCTCTGCCCCTCCCCCGCTCACTCTCGCACTCTGTCTCTCAAAAATAAATATTAAGAAAAAAAAAAAAAAAGGAATTTACTCAGGATGTGTGGCTGGCTCAGTAGGTAGAATGTGCAACTCCTGACCTCAGTGCTGTGAGTTCAAGCCCCACATAAGGCATAGTTAAAAAAACAACACAAAAGAATTTACTTAAGTTACCAAAAAAATTCCTTTCATAATTTACATGAAACTTGTACTTTTTTAACAGGTTTACTTGGGGCGTCATTTTCTTGTTTGTAGCTTTCTCTTTACCTGCTTGTCAAGGTTCCTTTTGAAAATGCTAGCAATCTCGGGGTGCCTGGGTGGCTCCATCGGTTAAGCACCCGATTCCTGATTTTGGCTCACGTCATGAACTCAACAGTCTGTGAGTTCAAGGCCCGCATCAGCCTCCATGCTGACAGCGCAGAGCCCGCTTGGGATTCTCTCTCTCTCTCTCTCTCTCTCTCTCTCTCTCTCTGCCCCTCCCCCACCTGCTCTGTCTCTCAAAATAAATAAATAAACTTAAAAAAATTTTTTTTAATAAAAAGAAAAAAAATGCTAGCAGTCTCACCTGTCCTAAGGGGAAAACAGGATGAGAAATCCTGACCCACGCTCCAGCCTAAAAGAAAGAAAGCAGGAAGGGACATGTGGATGTCACAGTGCTGTCCCTCACCTTTAGGCACACTGCAAACTGTGGACAGAGCTTTACGAGGAAGGCAGGAGGCACTTCCCCAACCACTCTGCGCCCCACCTGCCTCTCAAGCCCAACTCCCCAAGGCCACAGGCAGGCGCTTTACCTTCCGTGGCGCCAGCCCAGCCTTCCTCCGTGGGTGGAGCCGTCGCCAGCGGCGTGGTCTCCTCCATGGTGGAGTGTTTGTACCTCACAAAATAGATCAGGTCTTGAACGTCGTCAAGGACCGCCGCCTCTTCAAATATGTTATTTTCCTTGGTGCCCAGCTCTCGGTTTTCGGTCACACGAGCGTCCAGCATCTTCTCTGCTGTGCTCAGAATCTGGGACTCAGACGCACGGAAGACCTTGTCCAGGACTTTTTCCACATTATAGGGCAGGCTCTCCCGCTGCGCGGACTTCAGCTTTAATGACATTTCGTGGAACATGGCTTCCAGCTCATGGACGTCAAAGTACTTCTGGAACCGCCGCAGAGACTGCTGGTCTTTAAAGAAGCTGCTGAGGATAGGCAAGTCGTTCCCCTGGTCCCCGTGCGGCGGCTGCACAGCCCTGTGCGCAGTCCAGTGCCACACGTCGCCGTCGTGCTCCTCAACTGCAGACCCCTGGCCCTCTGTGTCCGCCACCCTCTCCAAGTCCTCCTGGTCCTCTTTGGAGAGTCCTTCCACCCGGGGCTGCTCAGCGGGCCCGGAGGTCTTCAGGTATTCCTCAGGGCTGTCTTGAAAATGATCAGAATCTTGATTCTCAAACACTTCCCCTAACTCTGGGGTCTGATTTTTTTGGTCAGGAGAGTCACTTCCTTCAGATGGTCTCTGTGCTCTCTTACCCACAAGAGGGCTTTCTTTTTCCACCACCCCACCACCCGCTTCCCTGCCCCCTGGGTCCACCCCTTTGCCCAAAGTTCCACTTTCTCTTTCAATTTCCAAGACATTACTAGTTTCTTCTTTGTTTCCTTCTGCTTCTGCATCAGTACTAACGGTGCCTAACATGGCCCCTGCGGGGGCATGAGGATGAACATCTAACCGCCCACCTTGAATCTCAGGGCTTTTTTCTTTAGACTGTTTTGCACTTAGAGCATTTTCATCCTCCAGTAGTTGTTCAGGGCCGTAATCAGCTTCTGCTTCTGGTGTCTCGGGATGGAAACCTGGCACTTCCAGGCTATCCACCTGGCCTCTTGTCTCCACTTCCTGTGTGCCCGCCGTGGGCTTGTAAGGAGCCATTTCTTCCCCTGAGGAGTCCTCTTCGACCACTTCCTTGGAGAGCTGTAACTTCTCATCCATCTGCCTATCACGTGCATGGGCCACCTCTTTTCCTTGTGGCCAGGAAAGATTTCTTCCCACAGTGGGACCCTCTTCTTCCGGTTCTCTTGGCAAATCAGCTTCATCTGGAGGGGAAGGCCTAGGCTGACCATCAGTCTTAAGACGCTGTTCCTCTTGAAATCCTTCGTGTGGAGGCTCCAGTGAAAGCGTGTGCGGTTTTGGTGCACTTACTAAAGCACGCACTTCTTCCGCGTTGTCTTTGGATGCGTTATGCGGACTACCCCCCGGCATTGGTGTGATGCCCACGGATTCTTGCTCCATCCCTTCCTCGGTCACTTGACTCCCTGCAGCTTTGGGTACCGCTTCACGCTCCGAGCCACCCTCCAAAATCCGCTCTGCAGGCTTTTCTTCATGGAGCATTCCTTTTGACGTGTGAACAGCTGCTCCTTCTAGGTCATTTTCTTTGTTATCAAAAGCTGATTCCGACACGTCTTTACTCTTTACAGCAGCTGGCAAAGAGCCGAGGTCACTGCTTTGAGTAGGACCGTGTGCCTTCATGCCTTCCTGCTTCCCCTCCAGTCCCATCTCAGCCTGCGCCAGGCCCTTCTTGGATTCCTCAACTTTCCTCCCGTTTCCTGTAAAGTGAATTTCCGGGTCTTTGTCATTATTTGTTTTAGGGGCCTCTACAGTCAAAAGCCCATCTTCTGCTTTTTGGGGGTCGGCGTAATCTGGTGCTGATTGTGGTTTCCCCCATTTGCTATCTGGGATGAATGCGTCACCACCCTCCCTTCCTTCCTCTGGGTCAGAACTCCCTATGTCCAAGCCTGTTTGTCTGTCACCATCTGTGAAGGAGAAGACAGTATCCTCCCAGGTTGTTAGTATATTTTGATCATAGTTTTTGATGCCAGGGGGCTGAGTCACCTCAACCTTATCCTTTTCTTTTGTATTCTGCTCTGTATCTGTTGGATATTTCTGAGCTCCAGACTTCATTGGGACCTTCACATCTTCCCCAGCGTGTGTGAAGGTCAGTAACGGCAGGTCGTCCAAGTTTTCTTCATCCTCCTCATCTTCCTTGCCAACTGTGTAATACTCAGTATCCAGCTCCTCATCAAAATCATCCTCTAATGAAGTAACAAGTCTGGTTGTCTCATCATCAGAGACAAGGGCATCGGCAGTTGAGCCAAATTTGGTTTTTAAGTCCAGAGTCATTTCTTTTTTCAAAAGTTTATAAGCATCAATCTTCTCCTGTTCACTCGAGAGCTGAGACCCATTGCTGGTTTTGTTGTTTTCATTTTCCGGCACTTTCAGTTTATCTTGTAGCATTTCCTCAAAAGGTTCAAATGCAAGCTGGTCTCCCTGAGCATGATCTGCTTGGCTGTTTAAGTGAGGGTGGTTCCTCTGAGCCGCAGATCTTTCCCTGAGTTCCTTCGAGTTTTCTGAGAACACACTTTCTCTCTCCTCTGAGTTAAGTTCTACTGGTTCAGCTTCAAGTTCAGATTCAGGTGCAAGGTCGCTTTCCTCAAGTACTTCAAGAGGTGTGTCCTCAAGCCCAGTTTTTTCTGTAGCTTTCTCAGAATCTCCAGGTGCAGAATTGTACAATTCCAAAAATCCTAAAAGCTCTTCTACGTTGTAATTGTCAAAATCATCTCTTCCCCCATCAAAACAAACAAAATCTGTCTCCTGTAAGAGAAAGAAAAACATTAGCATGTCACTACGTGTCGCAAGAGCAAACTCTTACCCGTGCTAATGAAGGCTAACCTCAAACTGGATCTAGAGGGGCTTCTGTGCCAACCTCGGGCAATGACTGTTCTTGGGTAGTGGGAGGGGAATAAAAGCGGGCATCCACTTTTCCTTGGTTTCCTGCTTCCACGGAGAAGGACTCCTACCTGAGTAATATTCCTGATTTCCCTTCATCGTCTCCTCCCGAGGATTCATGTGGCTGGTGAGTTTGCTCTGCACCATCCCTGTTTTCTGTTTGGGACCTGCTAGAGGGAACACATATCCTCTCCGCTCCATGCTGTAAGTTTTATAGGGACGCCCCCTTGGGGAGGCTAGCTAGCCCTGTTAGCTAGCCCTGTCTGCGGCTGGGTATGTCTGTCTTATTCCACACGACAAAGTTAGGAAACCCATTACTTCTGCACACCCAAGCCATGTTCACCGAAAAGTTTTACCAGTAAGTAATAGTGATACTTTGGTCTCCACATGCCTGACTCCTGAGTCTCTCAATTTGTTCTGAGCACAAGTGGAGAAAAACAGGGTGTCATTTATTGGGTCCCCCAACTCCCAAGAACTGTGCCTGATGTCTTGGGAATTCCTGTCATAATAATATGCACAGGAGAAGCTGGAAGATGATCCAGCTTCCCCATCACTGTGCCCTCCAGACTATCCTCTCTTTAACCAGCTAGAGACAGGCAGAATCACCTTGCTGTCAGGCTCTAAGTCTACACAGACTTTTCTTTTGGCTCATATTTTCTTGGCGCTGGGAAAGATAAATCAGCCTAGGAAGCCTTATTAAATACAGCCTTATTAAATTATAGGTGCATGGGCAATAAAAATTTAAAGGCACAAATAAGGGTGTCAGGGGGCTCCCCACTTAACTATTACCTCAAGTACAACTTGAAAACAAGATTCAGTAAGGAATATACTCTATTCTACATCAGGGTGGTAGGTGTCATTAAGGTCTGCTTTCAGGACTAGGCATAAACCTACATTCTTCCTTTCCTCCAATAGTAAGCAACTTGACGTAAATGGGGCCATAAACGGAAAGTAAGTTTAAAAGCCAACACAGGTAATTCTCTTCTCCTAACTGAACTCTCACCAAAGTCTGAGGAGCCCTGACCAGTGCAGTAGGGATGAATTTCTTCTTTTCACCACATCCGTTTCCAAGCCACTTTCTTAACACTGAGGGAAGCATGCTGTGGAGGTACACTAAGGCAGACTCCCAAACAAGTGAGGTCACCGCGGCCAATGAACTGCTGTCTCACACCTATATCCTGGGGAGTCTCTTCATTAGGAATGAGGCCAGACAGGTAATGGGGCTGATTTTATGACCCTTGAGACTACAAAGAAATGTTAAGTACAGCACTGGCTCTGAGACTTCATATATTCTGCCAATCTCATCCAACGATGGCCCTAGGCCAGCTGCCTGCATATCTGTAGCACTGCAAAAAAAAAACTTAAAAAACTGCTCAAAGATTTCTGAATGAAGGTAGGCATCAATTACCACACATTTTAAAACTCCAGAAAACAGGGGCGCCTGCGTGGCTCACTTGGCTAAGCGTCTAACTCTTGGTTTCAGCTCAGGTCACAATCTCACCATTTGTGGGTTCGAATCCTGCGTCCGGCTCTGCTCTGATAGCACAGAGCCTGCTTGGGATTCTCTCTCCCTCTCCCCATCTCTGCCCCTTCTCCCCTCTCTCTTTCTCCTTTTCTCTCAAACTAAATAAATTAAAAAAAAAAAAAAAAAGGCCAGAAAATGATCCACAGGACTAAGGATCCCAGAACACAGAATCCTTGCCATCACAGAGCTATGTCATGCACCCAGATGAATGCTTTATAGGATGTACAGTCAGTACCATGCAGATCTGAGACCAGACCTTTTCAGAATCTCTTAGGTTCCCTTTTCCAAACCTGTAACGTAACTATAATCCCTTAAATCACTAAAGAAAACGACTGTAGGGGCGGCTAACCATGGGACTCTTGATTTTGGCTCAGGTCGTGATCCCATCGTTCATGGGTTTGAGCCCCGTGTTGGGCTCTGTGCTGACAATGCACAGCCTCCTTGGAATTCTGTCTCTCCCTCTCTTTCTGCCCCTCCCTCGCTTGCATGCACAATCTAACAATAAACTTTAAAAAAAGAAAAAGAAAACTATTATAAATTGGCATTTCTGACCTAGTACATAGTTTAGCATTTAATCTGATTTCTCTACACTTAAAATGTCTAAGAGCTATTCAATGAGTAAAGTTTTCTAATGGAGATACCTTCTTCTTTAGCCTATAAAAAGGTATAGCTCTTAATAACTAAGTACAAAGATATTGAATTCTTCATTTTTTCTCATATAAAGCAGCAAAAAGAAACCCTATATGACTGTACATATTAGACAATTACCAAATAATGACACAGTCTCCCATAAATTCTTTTCAAACATTTTTCTTTTTTTTCTATTTTTAAAAGTTACCTGATTCTAATTTAAAACCTGACACACAAATGTTAACTTGTTTTTTTTCTGGCCCAAATACAAGGACTTTCAAAAATCATTAACTGGCGATAACTGACGAATATGAAAGGCAATTTATAACTGAGAACCAAAAAAATTAAAATTAAAATTAAAAATCCATAACATAACTTACATCTGTGGGAACCCGTAGCTCCTCTTCGGTATATTCATGGACTACTTGGATTAAATCTTTTGGAAAATATCCAAAAATACGTCCAACCTATATGAAAAAACAGGCAAAAGAAACACATACCAATCAAAATTCTGTATAAGAAATACAAACGACAGACTTTTCATCAGTGAGAAGAAACACACAGATAGATACGTAGGTAGGTACAACCACAAGAGACAGATAATTGCTATGATGATTACACGGATTATTATTCCAATGAAAATTAAGTACAGAATACTTTAAAGTCAATTTTTCTAAAACCACTGAAGTTTCCTTTCATCATGCAACTTAATTCTAAACACAGAGCTAGATTTCTGAAGTAGATAAAAGACCTACATAACAGAAAGTGTTTGTATATTTTATGGTTAAAACTGAGCACATCAGGTGCACCTGACCGGCTCAGTTGGAAAAGTGTGTGCCTCTGGATCTCAGGGTTCTGAGTTCAAGCCCCATGTTGGGTGTAGAGATTACTGAAATAAATACACTTAAAAAAAAAAAAAAAAAAAGAATATAAAATTCCTAAAGTAAGTGATGACTACAATAAAACAGCAAACATTTATTGATATAACGGGCTGTAGTAGCTTTTTCAAAAACTAGATTTTTGAGTATTTGCAGAGAAAATAAAATTCATACTACTGTACACAAGAAGCTTTAGTTTCATGCAAAGTAAACCTCTAGAGAAAATAACCCCGTTTATCTATAGCACTAACAGCTAAAATACACAGAGCATCCTCCTGAGAGGCACACACTGTCCTCTACTGACTGTGTCTGGAAGGAAAAGCAGATCACTGGGAAGGAGGCTGAGCGGCAGATCCAATCCACCAAGGGAAAAAAGGCTTACTTCTCACCAACTCCCGAAATAGCCTCATTAGGAGTGCTGTTGTTCTATCTGGCAAATATGTGAAAGCCAGTCTTAGCACTAGATAGAATACAGCCTTGAAGATTAGATAAGATAGGGTAATTAAAAACTGCTACACTGGCAGTTAAAATCTGAAAACTCCAAGAAACCAAAAAAGACTGCAGGATGAAAACTAAGAAACAAGAGTCATTCTGCGAGGCACCCGGGTGGACAGTTCGTGAGATTGAGCCCCACATCAGGCTCCACACTGGCAGTGCAGAGCCTGCTTGGGATTCTCCCTCTCCCTGTCTCTCTGCCCCTCCTCCACTCACGCCCCAGCATGCGCTCTTTCTCTCTCAAAATAGATACATAAACTTAAAAAAAAAAGGCAATATAGGGGATGCCACGTGAGCAGTGCAAAGTGCCACCTGAACAGTTATCAGACAGCAAGATCCCTTCTGGCTGGGCTGCTGAGGGCAGGGCTTCCCTAAGAAGGCACCATGACAGGTGAATATGGCCAAAGGAAAACGCCATGTATGTCAAGCTCACTTACCAAATGCTCCAACTCAACCACTTCACCGTGTATAAAACAGGCCTAGGTACATGGAAAAAACTTTCCCAGAGTGAAGATTATCAAGAAATCTCACGCGGCAGACTTGCAGGAAGCAGAACAGATCCTTCTTTGTACACAGTGACTCAACCGGGACTCTGCCTAAATTGTAAGGGCTGAACCTAACCAGCTAGGTGGTCGCTCAAGATTCACCCCTAGGGAGGCACCTGAGCGGCTCAGTCAGCTGAGTGTCCGACTTCAACTCAGATCACCATCTGGCAGTCCATGAGTTCAAGCCGCATGTCAGGCTCTGTACTGACAGGCTGGAGCCTAGAGCTGCCTCAGATTCTGTGTCTCCCTCTCTCTCTGCTCCTCCCCCCCCCCCACTCTCTCTCTCTGTCAAAAACAAAAACTAAAAAAAAAAAGATCCCCCCCCCCCAAGGAATCTGTAACACCAACAAAATGAACCTATTTTTCCCCTTATGTAGGTTTCTCAAGCCTTATTTTCTGTTGTCTGGTATTTTATGGAAAGTAAAAGTTTCCACAGCAGGGACTGGATATCTGGAAGTTTGGATAATCCTAAGCACATGAAGAATTCTCACTCCTTTTGGTAAAGAAGCAGTCCACACATCACACTTCTTGGAAAGGACGATAACTCATAAGGCTTTCAATCAGGTCACTCCTAGGGAATCTCCTCATTAAAAACATCAAAGCCCGAGTTTTATTTACAACAGTCGAAACATGGAAGCCAGCCAAGTGTCCATCGATAGATGAACAGATGAAGACATAGCGTGTGCATACATGCATGCACGTGCACACACACACACACACACACACACACATACCACACACACTGGAATATTACTCAGACATAAAAAAGAATGAAATCTTGCCATCTGCAACAACATGGATGAACCTAGGGGGTATATAATGCTAAGTGAAATAAGTCAGGCAAAGAAAGATAAATGCCATATGATTTCACTCATAGGTGGAATTTAAGAGATGAAACAAAGGAAAAAAAGAGGCAAACGAAAAAACAGGCACTTAAATCCAGAGAACAAACAGCTGGGTACCAGAGGGGAGGTGGGGGGGGGGGGGGGAAATAGGTGATGGGGATTAAAGAGCACAATTATTATGATGAGCACCGAGTAACGTATCGAATTGTAGAGCTGCTATATTGTACACCTGACACTAATATAACCCGGTGTGTTAATTATACTTGAATTAAAAAAAAAATTTTTTTTTAATTCTAAAGCACGATGGAGTCACTGCTTTCCACATCTGCCATCAGGGCACCTGTAAAACTGCCCAGGAAGACAACAGCCGGGGGCCCTCCAGGAGCAAGTGTCTGAAGAGTGGGGGACGGGGGTGGGCAGCAGCCTGACCCAGAAGATGCAAACAAAACATGGAAACAAGAAAAACACACAGTGAAAAGGGCATTTTGCTCTTTTAACAGACCGGTGACAATATACACGATTAGGCTGCCTATTTCCAGACCTGCCAATCTTTCACAAATGTTAATGATTTAGAAAAAAAAGAGGGGCACCTGGGTGGCTCAGTCGGTTAAGCATCTGACTTCAGCTCAGGTCATGATCTCATGGCTCATGGGTTCAAGCCCTGCGTCGGACTCTGTGCTGACAGCTCAGAGCCTGCTTTGGATTCTGTGTCTCTTTCTCTCTCTGACTCTCCCCCACCTTCTCTCTCTCTCTCTCTCTCTCTCAAAAATGAATAAACATTTTTTAAAAATTAAAAAATAACAATTTAGAAAAAAAGAAACACACAATCAACTTTAAACATGAACACCTGAAACACAGTCCTGCACAAAGTTTACAGGATTAGGGCTAATGCTCACGGCAATGAAGTTCAGAATTTTCAGTTTTCGCCACTTCAACCTTTCCTGTGCGCGGAGGAGCCACAGCTGATAAGGCTCATGACTTAATGCTGAGCAGCAATAACCAGAAGCAGTTGGGGCCTGTTTAAGGAACAGAGCCCCCACCTAGGGCCAGGCCTGATGCCTGCTGGTGACACACAGCCATCCTGTTTTCCCAGTCCAGCAGAGGGGACACGTGAATACCATCAAAGACCCCAAGAAAACAGTTATTTAAACCCATAGCCCTACAGAAGCCAATAAAAAGTAAGAAAATAAAGTGTCAAATTTGTACTTACACTTCCAGCCCAAACTTCAGGCGGTCTCCCTGCCAGTTTATAGTAGACATATACGGGGTCACCTTTTTTAAAACTCACGAAACGACAATCGGGGCCTGTGAAATCTTCTAGAGCCTCACCCCGGTACATTAACACTGTAGGTAAAGACGAGGCAGGGAAAAAAAAGAGAGGAAAAAAAAATAGATGTCAGGATTCAACTTTCAGAGTCCACGCTGATTTATCAGGAAAGGAGGTTTCTTCTATTCTGTAAATAACAATCAAGTTTCTCCAGTACTCTCTGGAATCAATCGCTTTCGATTCATATGCTCCAATTAACTAAAATCTTTAGAGCTTTATCATTATATATCATCTCCTACAAGTAGACAGGGGAGAGGGCCGCTTTCTCTGTTTTTCTCTAAGGATAATGCCGGGAAACGAAAAGCAGGGAGTCCACTGCCACACATGGCTGGTCTCAAGAGAAACTCTCTAACCTTCTTGTCCTCAATCTCTGCTGTTTCATAATCCTAAAAAGCTTCACTGTGCGACTGGATAAATTCAAGTGCAGATGCTGTCTGGCTTAAGCGTGAATGCATGCCGAGGTAATAAGGAACAGGGGAGAGCACCCAGGAACCCCCGAGGGGTCAATTAACTTGAACTAACACTAAAAGGCACGATCTTTAAGTGGCTGTAACTGCTACCATGCAGCAGCAGTAAACATTGTCAACTTCACTTGAGGCCACGCTGTTCTCCCCGTGCAGTATCTGGATAAATTAACGGGAAAGTATATCACATCCTATTATGGGTCCAATCACATGACAGGGTAATGTGGAATTATTATGACAGTAGGTAATGTTGACTGTCCCCAACATTACAAAGGTTTCAAAACAAAGGGAAAATACCCTCATTTATTTATGTCTATACACAAAAATCACAAGTGGGCATCACATATTGCAGGGACAAGCAAAACTATGAGAATTGTTCAGTAGTTACCTTCAGTCTTAAAATGCAGGACATAAATCACACTGGATCTAGAAACTGGTAGAAGCAGAATTTTTCTTTTTGGTGGCCAAATACACAGTTTCTGATGTAAGATGGAACGGACAATAGACGCAATTAAATAGCAGAGAAAAAGAAGGGTGAATGGAAAGAATACTTTTTCTTAAAGCCAATTAGCAATAAATACATTAAAATGTATCTTTAAATACATACTTGGGGGGGGTGAACAGATAGATTTGAAGGCGGTTCTTTGAATTTTGACGCTAAAATCCGGTTATTTTAATATATGCCCAGCCATCCAAATCCAGATAGAATTGGGGGAAAGGCCAGGTTGAAGGTAATGGGCAATTTCAGATTGGGGGTCCTATCAGAACTGGAAGTGGTAACGTTTCTTTTGTTCCCCCTTAGAAGAGATCACGGAGAATCTATAACAGTAAACTAGATGACAACATAATGCACACAGTGAAACAACTGTCTGGAAAGTACACAAGGACAGCACACACGCGCACACCTTACTAAACAAACACTTTATGCAACACGGTCCCAGACCCTGCTCAGCCGCTGCCGGTCGTTCAGTTACATCTGTTTGGACACACGCCATTTCTCAACTTAAGTGACAACCACGGGCCCTTCCAACACCATGCCTCTGTACTAAGGAAGCATCAGCGATGTGATTCTCCACCTTAACTATGGTTTTGAGGAACCCAAGTCAGGGAGTCCTTGAAAGCAAAGCATAGCAAACATTCGGTCTTAGCCAACCCCACTTGCTAATCATCTGGGTTTGCTCAGAGGAAACTGAAGGCAAAAACTGTAAAATCGGCTCCACTTTTGCGGTGTTTAGTTGCTTCAGCCCTAGGTTACCTCTAGGAACCAGTTTAACACAATCCACGATGCCTCCGCCTCTTATGAAACTCCTCCAATTATGAAATTTGCTTGTGAATAGCACCGATTTGAATATAAATAAACTGCAGCCATGCGGCCTCTTCGGCATGAATATTTTTTCTATATGTGTTGTTTACAATTTACGAACATTGGTTGTCACTAAGTTACAAGGTTATTCAAGACCCTCCGGGAGACGGTAAGAATGATTCTGGTCCCACAAACACAGAGGGAGAGATTCCGACAACACAAGTGACTAAAGCTAAAGCTGATCGCGTTTATGAAACCCTTGGGGGAATGCATTATGATTACTTTAATAATCCTCATCTGATTCTGGACATCTCTGGCCTCCTCGCCGCCCACAGTCCATCCCCCACCCCAATCTAGGATAGGACTGGGGAACAATTCCGCTTCCTGCGCAAAGAAGAGGAGGCTGCTGGTCCCAGGTGGCCAATGCAGATTCTTGGCCTCTTTCGAGAGCGAAAGATTTTGGCCTTCCGAAGGTGCCCTCCCTGCCTGGCTGTTTGCAAGGAGACACCCAAGCACAGAAATGACAGGACTGAGGCAGAGCCGGGGCGGAGACCTTGGAATACACTGCATGCTTGGACTCCGGGCTCGTCCCAAACCCAAACTCCAATCCCTGTCAAGAAGGCGGTAGGAGCCCCAAATCCGAGAAAGCAGCTGGGCGAAGGGGCAGCGCCAGCGCGCACTTCCCGAGCCCCACCACCGACCCGCCACGGGGAGAGCACCCGCCGAGCCCTGGGCGCATGGGCGCCCCGACTGCACCCACCCAAGTCCCCGCGGCGGGGGCATGAGAGCGCTCCCTGCAGCGCGGGGAGCCCAGGGCGCGCGGCGCGTACCCCATGTGTCCCGACTCCCCTCGGGACCGGGCGGGAGCTAGCGCTGCGAGCCGCCCCCGAGGAAACCGGGGGCCACCGCCACCCCTAAGACCCCGCCGCCTCAGCAGAGGGAAAGGAAACGCTGGCAACAAGTGGGAGGCGCAGCCCCCCGACCGGGGCCGGCGGGCGCCGAAGACCGAGGGGACGGCGCACGGCCCCGGCGATCGCCCACCCCGTTGTCGCGCCCGCCCGGCCTGCGCCCCCGACCGGCTCGCGGGGGTGCCCGGCTCCCGCCCCCGCGCGGCCCCGCCGCCGCCGTTGCCGCCGTTGCCACCGTTGCCGCCCTCCCGCCACTCACTGCTGCACTCGTCGTCCGCGCACAGCTTGTGCTCCGAGAAGCGCCGGCTCGTGCCCGCGTGCGGCTGGCCCGGCACCGGCCAGGGCAGCCCGAGCAGGAGCAGCCAGAAGAGCAGCCCCGGCGCCGCAGCCATGTTGTGGTCACCGCGGGGGAGCCGGCGGCGCGGAGGCGGAGGCGAGGCGGGGCGGGCGCCGGCGGGCGGGGCCGAGGGCGGAGCGCGGCGGGCGGGGCGCGCGGCGGGGCGGGGCGGCGCCGGAGGCCGCGGCGTTCCGGGGCGACACGTCAGCACGGCCCCGGCGAGGGGCTCGAACCCGCTACCGCGTGCTGTCTCCGCCCCGGCGGCCCGCGCTCCTGTCGCCGCTCCCTCGGCCGCTCCTTCGTATTCCTCGTTCACCGGTCTCTGCGACCTTGGAACCCCCACCCCCACCCCGCCGTCCCAACGCGGGTCCCTTCTGGCAGCTTCTGGTTCCTGGTCCAGCCCAAACCAGCCCACCTCCCACTCCCCTCAATGTTGGTTCGGTGCCTCCTTTTCCAAACTACCAAATCCCACCCACGAGTTGCCGCTGTTAGTCTCCGGATTGAGGCTCCCAGGGGTTCGTTCAGGCTTCCGGGGGTTCCTTGGGGGTCCCATCCATGATCCCCTTAGATTGGGAAGGGGCGTGAGTAGTGGAATGGTCGGTTGGTGATGGAAATTAGGACTAGTGGCCGGCTTGGTCTTTTTTTGTTTTTTGTTTTTTGTGTTTGTTTGTAGCCTTGGGGGATAGGGGTAGGCTGTGTATACCAGTGCTGAGGTCTTCAGAATTCTTGGGCCTTTATCCCTAAGGGAAGAAGTAATTCAACACAGATGGGTTGAGCTTCCATTTTATGCTATCATTCATGCCTTGGAGACACTAGACTGGTGTGGGGAAAGATGTAGGTCAAAAGACAGGTATCTGGCCCTTGTCAAAAGAAATCCACAATTTAGTGGAAACTAAATGACATCAAAACAGCGAAAGAGAATAAACATCAGGTCGGGGGCGGGGGGGGGGGGGAAGCTAATTAATTGCAGCTAATGTTTATTGAGTTCTTTCTTAACGCCCAGGTGTTATCCTAAGGTCTTTAAACGTATCAATTTGTTTAATATTCACAACAATAGTCCCTCACAATAGAGGATGCTATTACTATCTTCATTTTTGAGATGAGTAAATTGGGGCATTTACACATCTAGTGAGAGATGCAGCTGAGATTCAAACCCAGGGAATATCCTTTTTATCACAATTCTGTAAAGCCTCCATCAAGCAACATGCAATATTTTGTATTTTCTGACTAGGGGAAGCAAAATCTTTTTTTTAAATAATTTTTTAATTTAATTTTATTTATTTATTTTAGAGAGAGAGACAGAGCGCGAGCAGGGGAGGGGCAGAGAGAGAGGGAGACACAGAATCTGAAGCAGGCTCCAGGCTCCGAGCTGTCAGCACAGAGCCCGAAGCAGGGCTGAAACCCACCGACGGTGAAATCATGACCTGAGCAAAAGTCGGAGGCTCAACCTCAGGAGCCCCACAAAATCTTTTTATAAATCACGATATAACTGAATTCTCTGTATGGGGGAAGGGAAAAAACGCCATAAGCCTGCAGTGGCTACAATGTTCTGCCTTTGGTTGGAGCACTTGGCATTTGACTGTGACCAGGGGCTTCTCACTGCGGTATTCTCTACTAAGGTTATTCATCCACCTCAACACCAAACCCATCAATTGGTTTTCCAAACTAATTGGATTCTTTAAAAGCAGGAGTAAAGGGGCACCTGGATGGCTCATTCAGTTGATCATCTGACTCTTGCTTTTGGCTCCCGTCATGAACCCCGGGGTCATGGTCCCAGGGTTGTGGGATAGAGCCCTGCATCAGGCTCCAACTGAACATGGAGTCGGCTTAAGATTCTCTCTCTCTCAAAAAGAAATAAATTGAAGAAGAAAAAAAAAACCAAAAAACACAGAAAAGCAAGAGGAAAGAATGTGGCCTGTCCATGTGATCCATAGTGTTGAATAAAGAAAAAGATGTGATGTTCACATAGATGTTCACAGTTGTTTGACTATAGGGGCCATGAGATATTCCATTGGTCCAGTGTAGTTCCCATAATTCTCTGGAGAGAATGTACAATGGATAAGGTCACTGGCACTCTCCAAGGATAGTGCCCTCAGGGGTTCATTTCTTTTCTACTCTGTTTATTTGCGCTAGAATCTTAGGTGTATCTAATGGGCATCTTCAATTTAATTGGTTAAAAACCAAACTATTTTCTCTCTCAAACCCTGCTCCTTTAGTCTTCCATATCTCAATAAATGCCATTTTAATTCCCATCTTCCTGGTGATCAGGTCAAAAACTTACAAATCATTCATGACAACTCTTTCTCTCACACCCAATCCGACCCATCAGCCAATCCTGGGTGTTCTTTATTTTAATAACTTTACTGGAATGTAATTGGCATATGATAAACTGCCCACATTTAAAGTGGACAGTTTGGTAAGTTGTGACATATGTATATTCCCATGAGACCATCATTATAATCAAGATAAATCATGTATCCATCACTGATAAGAGTCCTCATGCTCCTTTGTTATCTTCCCTCCCCTTTTCTGCCTATCTCCAAACAACCTTCTGTTGCTATAGATTGATTTGTAATTGCTGGATGTGATATAAATGGAATCATACAGTATATATTCATTTTTTGTTTGACTCTATTCACTCAGCGAAAGCATTGGAAATACATCTAGAATCTGACCACTTCTCACCATCTCCTGTGTTAACACTGTAGGCCAAGCCACCATCATCTCTCACCTGAAAGGTTACAATAGCCTTCTCACTGCTCTGCCTTTGCCTCCCTAAGGTCTACCCTGTCAACGGCAACCACAGTGATCATTTCACAATGTAAATTTGGTCATCTTTCTCCTCTGCTCGAAACCGTACTACAGCTTTCCATTTCCAACTAAAATGCAATGACTTTATGATGGACTGTACTGTATTATTTGATCTGACCTAGCTCATCCCTTTTACCCCCACTTCCTAACACTCTTCTGTGTTAGTTCCACTCAAACTCACCAAGTCCGCTCTTACATCAAAACATTTGTACTTGCAATTTCACATCAACCTAGAACAGTTTCCCCAAACAGTCCACCTAACTAGTTCCCTCACTTCATCCAGTGTCTGTAATGACACTATTTCTTGTTAGAGAAGCCTTTCTTGATCACTCTATATAAAATAGAGCTCCTTTCATGATTATCTAGCCCATCATCCTGGTTTGCTTTTCTTTAGAGCACTGCTACCAGCCTTACATTTGTTTATCTGACTGCCTCCTACCCCAGATAGAAGTTCTTTGGGAGCAAGAAATTTGTTTTGTTCACTGCTATAACATAAATGTCTAGAAAAATGTCTGGAATGTATGAGGTACTCAACAAATGATTCATTAGATGAACCCATGATAACTCACATATGATAAATATATTACACCACTAACCTACATGGAGCCTCCATATGTAAATAGTACCAAGAGAAAATATGCTATAAGAACAAGGTATTTTGTGTCTTCCCCTCAGCAGGATCTTCAACACATGGAACAGAACCTGGAATACATTTA
This sequence comes from Panthera tigris, assembly GCF_018350195.1. Classification (NCBI taxonomy): domain Eukaryota; kingdom Metazoa; phylum Chordata; class Mammalia; order Carnivora; family Felidae; genus Panthera; species Panthera tigris. The sequence continues at coordinate 59,493,522 of NC_056678.1, read as the reverse complement.
TTGTTGATTAAGGGCATATTTCTTGTGGAGAGAGTGAATGAAATCACTGTGTATTTTTTTCCTATGTATTACCAGAATAGATAAGGCAGATAAAAGTAATTCTAATTTTTTAAATTTCTATCTAGAGTAGAATTAATGACAATTCATTGGTGGAAAGGGCAAAATTCCAAAATGATCTAATTCCATATTACTTTGCTAATATTTACTTTGGCAAATATTCAGATATGCTTTTACATGAAGGATGAGAGCTCTCAGTTGGTGAAGAACTGCCTGCTAAGTCTGTTGATTTTCCAGGTTTTCATTTATCTGCATTCTTAATTATTATATTATTGCCTTAAGAAGATATTAACAAGTTAGATGGAGAGAAAATTTCTCATCTGACCACAATGAGGGTGATGGTGGTAGTCCATATATAGTATATATATATACTTCCATATGTAGTATATATATATATATATGTGTGTGTGTGTGTATATATATATATATACATATATATATATATATATATATATATATATATATACTATAATCCACTGTATATTTATCCTGTAATTATATATATAAATTATAGTGGATAAATCAGCATTCATTTTTTTAAGTTTATTTATTTATTTTGAGAGAGAGAGAAAGAAGGTGTGTACATGTGGGGGAGGGGCAGAGAGAGAGAGGGAGAGCAAGAGAATCCCAACCAGACTCTGAGCTGTCAGCCTGGAGCCTGATGTGGGGCTCGATCCCATGAACCATGAGATCATGACCTGAGCCAAAATCAAGAGGCAGACACTCAACCAACTGAGCCACCAGGAGTCCAAGCATTCATTTTTTTAAAAAAAATTTTAATGTTTATTTATTTTTGAGAGAGAGAGACAGAGCACGAGCAGGAGAGGGGCAGAGACAGAGGGAGACACAGAATCTGAAGCAGGCTCCAGGCTCTGAACTGGAGCGGGTCTCAAACCCATGGATGGTGAGATCATGACCTGAGCCAAAGTCGGATGCTTAACCGACTAAGCCACCCAGGTGCTCCTGCAGGCATTCATTTTTAATAGCATTTGATTATGTGGTCCTGATGCTTAACATAAATTCTAATCCTAAGTGTATTATTAACACCTCAAATGGAATTTTCAGGTAAAATTGAGTAAAGGCTGAGTAAAGGTTGAGTAAAGGTTGAGGTAAAGGTTGAGTAAGAGTTAAAAAAATGTTGGCGGGGGCATAAAAAATAAGACATGGAGGGCTCCTGATCTTAAAGATTTTGCAGTCTGCTTAAGAAGACAAGAGAAATACATCTGAAACAAATAGAAGGCAGAATAATAACATATATAATTGTAGACTTCCCATGGTGCCTGCCCAGGAACTTCTAGTAGGACTAATACTAAAGTTTCCAGAAAGAACCCAGTTTATTGCCAATGATGAAACCACTCAGAGTTCAGAGAATGGTGTAAAATATTTATTGACATATTTATATGTCTTCCAGGCAAGATGGAGTAACTTTATATATCTTCCAGGCAAGATGGGGTCAGATTTACCCCTCCCCATGTTAAATATCTGAAAAAAATGGGCAAAATATATGAAACAATTTTCAGACAGTGGACAATAACCAGAAGAGGACAATGATTCCTAAGATAAGTGGAACAAATGAGGTGACTGCTATGATTGCTTCAGCTTACTCTCTGGGTGAAGTTTCCTGGCCATAACCAGAGAAAGGACACTCAAACCGGTGATCTACTTGAGTTGAAGAGACAGATTTGAAAGTTTGGGGAGGTCAAGGCAGCTGGAATTTGCAGGGAAGAGAATAGGAGAGAAGAGAGCTACATGGAGAAGAGAGAACTGCACAAACAGAGCTCCAGAGATCTGCAGAGGGTACTTTCAAGTCTTCAGCTGAGTAATGATAAGCACCTGTGTGTAAAAAAACTACCTGAGACCAGGGAAAGAACCACCAGAGAGGACAGGAAGAATAACTGTTGTAGAGAATAGTTTGTGCTCCCATCAGTCAGAGTGAAAACCTATAATAAGCAGGGCGTCAGGTAGACTGCTCAGAAAAGGGGAAAATGTCAGCCTATGATTAAAAGCTCCTCTACCAAAGCTTTAAGACAAACCTTGAAAATCTCAAAATGGTTCCAAGTAAATTGACTGCATTCCAGAACAAAGCTAAAGAATATTTAAAAAATACAAAATGTCCAGTACCCAACAAGGTAAATTCACAATGTCTGGAATCCAATAAAAAATTATGAGGCATACAAAGAAGCAGGACAATACAATGCATAATGAAAATGAAAATCAATCAATAGAAATTTTCACAAATGACACAATTATTACACAGTATAACACAGTTATATTATGTATATTGGATATACATATTATGCTATAGAAAAGCATAAGCATGCAAAGTATAAACATAGAGGATGTAAAAATGATCCAAATTAAACTTAGGTAAACAAAACAATGGCTGTGATGAAAAATATTAATAGGCGGGATCAATAACAGATTAGATACTGCAGAAGAAAACATTACTGAACTTGAAGACAAGGCAATATAAACTCTCCAAAAAGAAACAGAGAGAAAAGAGATGGAAAGAAATGAACAGAGCATCAGTACACACACTTCAGTCCAATATATGTATAATTGTGGTCCCTGAAGGAGATGGGAGGCAGAAAATATGTTTGAAGAAATAATAAAAGCATTCCAAATTTGCTGAAAACTCACAGATCTAAAAAAACTCAACAAACCCCAAGCACAAGAAACATGAACACCAAAGCATATTAAATTGCTTAAAACCAGTGGTAATTAAAAAACAAAATTGAAAATCATTTAGAGAAAACAGACACACTATGTACAGAGGAACAAAGATAAAATGACAGAAGACTTCTCATTGGAAAAATAGAAGCCAAATGGTTGTTTAACATATTTAAAGTGGGGGTGAGGTTGGGGGTGGGGAATGACACTCTGGAGTTGTATACTAAGTAAAAATATTTTTCAAAGATGAGGTGAAGTCTTTTCAACACATGGTGCTGGGACAACTAGATATTCGTATGTGAAAGAATGAAATTGAACCATACCTTATACCGCGTACAGAAATTAACTTAAAAATGGATCATAGACCTGAATGTAAGAGCTAAAACTATAAAAATCTTAGAAGAAAACATAGGGAAAAATCTTGGCGTATGCAATTATTTCTTAGATATGACACTGAAAGCACAGCAACCAAAGAAAAAATAAATTGGATAAATTGGATTTTTTCAAACTCAAAACTTCTGTGCTTCAAAGGGTATCATCAAAAGAGTGAAAAGATAAACACACAGAAAGGAGGAAAGTATTTGCCATTCATATACATGATAAGATATTTGTATCTAGGGGGCACCTGGGTGGCTCAGTCGGTTAAGCGTCCAACTTCGACTCCAAGTCATGATCTCATGGTCTGTGAGTTTGAGCCCCGTGTCGGGCTCTGTGCTGACAGCTCAGAGCCTGGAGCCTGCTTCGGATTCTGTGTCTCCCTCTCTCTCTGACCCTCTCCCATTCATGCTCTGTCTCTGTCTCAAAAATAAATAAATGTTAAAAAAATTTTTAAAAAGATATTTGTATCTAGAAAATGTGAAGAACTCTTTCTTAAAAAACAACTTCTTTTTATTTTATGTGTTTTTTAAATGTTTTATTTATTTTTGAGAGAGAGATAAAGACAGCAAGAGAGCATGAGCAGGAGAGGGGCAGAGAGAGAGAGGGGGAGGGCAGAAGATCTGAAATGGGCTCTATGCTGACAGCAGCAAGCCTGGTGTGGGGCTCGAACTTATGAACCATGAGATCATGACCTGAGCTGAAGTTGGACACTCAACGAACTGAGCCACCCAGGTGCCCCAGAATATATAAAGAACTCTTAAAATTCAGTAATAAAAAGACAAATAACCTAATTAAAAAAAACCCGCAGAAAAGAATTCAAATAGACATTTCTCCAGAGAAAATATACAATGACCAGGAGTGTAAAAAGGTTCAAACACTTTGGAAAACAACCTAGCAATTCCTCAAGAGGTTAATCATAGAGTTAACATATAACTAATTAATTCCACTCCTAGGTAAGTAACTGATAGCAATAAAGAATATATCCACACAAAACTTTATATACAAATATTCATAGCATCATTACTTATAATAGCCAAAACTAGAAACAACCCAAATGTCCATCAAGTTAATAAATAAAAAAATAAGTAAAAGATGGTCTATCAAGACAACAGCAATAAAAAAGGAATGAAATATTTATATATACTACAACAGAAATGTCCCTTGAAAATGTTGTGCTAAGTGAAAAAGCCACCCACAAAGACCATATATTGTATAGCTCCATTTATATGAAATGTCCAAAATATTTGAATCTATAGAGACAGAAAGTAGATTATTGATTTTCTAGGGATTGAAGAGATAGGTGTATTGGGAGAAGACAGATAAAGAGTGCAGGATTTCTCTCTGGGGGTGTGACCAAAATGTTCTAAAATTGATTGTGTGATGCACAACTCTGTGAATGTACTAAAATCCATTGAATTGTACACTTCAAATAGATGAATTGTTTAGTTACGTGAATTATATATCAATAACACTATTACAAAAAAAAAGATTTCCCATCACATAAAAGCAAATTTCTAAATATAAAAAACAAAGCAAAAATATGATAGAATATATTTTAAGATACACAAAAGCTAAAAGAATTCATTACTACCGTATCTATACTGCAAGAAATGTTGATGCTCTTTAGGCAGACAGAAATGACCAGATGAAAATCTGAGTCTAACAAAAGAACAATACAAGAAATGTATGTGTGGGTAAATACAAAATATGTTTATATTTAATGCACATAAAATAGAAAATATTTTTTCTTATTTAAAAAAAATCTCTTAAAAATAATTAATTATTTAAAGCAAAAATAATAACATCTTGTGAGGTTCACAACATATGTACAGGTAAAATGTATGGCCACAATTAGATAAAGGCAGAAGAGGATAAATGGAACTATACTGCTGTAAAGACCTACAGCTATAAGGGAAGTGATAAAATATCACACGAAGGTATACTATAATAAGCTAAAGGTGTGTACAAGCTAACGGCCCTATAGCAATGCAAACAACAACAAAATCACAGAGAGGCAGAGCTAGTAAATCAACAGAGGAGGAAATAACACATGCTTAATTAATCCAAAGGGAGAGAGAAAAAGAGGAAAGGGGGAACTTAGAACAGAGTATACAAACAGGAAGAAAAATACTAAGACCACAGATTTAAACATAATCATATCATTAATTGCATTAAATGTAAATTATCTAAAAACTCCTTTAAAAGGCATAGATTTTCAGATTCAATTTATAAAAAGCAAAACTCACCTATATGCTTCCTACAAGAAAACAGTTTAGGGAGGCTGAGCAGTTCATTTGGTTGAGTATCTGCCCTTTTCTTTTTAATGTTTATTTTTGAGACAGAGAGACAGACAGAGACAGAGCACGAGTGGGAGAGGGGCAGAAAGAGAGAGAGACAGAATCTTAAGCAGGCTCCAGGCACCGAGATGCCAGCACTGAGCCCAGTGGCCCAATGTGGGGCTTGAACTCACAAACTGCAAGATCATGACCTAGCTGAAGTCAGATGCTTAACCGACTGAGTCATGCAGTCGCCCAAGCATCTGCCTTTTGATTTTGGCTCAGGTCATGATACCAGGGTCATGGGATCAAGCCCCATGTTGGACTCCGCACTGAACGTGGAACCTGCTTAAGATTCTGTTTCTCTCAAGACATCCAGATGGCCAACCAACACATGAAAAAATGCTCAACATCAATCATCATCAGGGAAATACAAATCAAAACCACAATGAGATACCACCTCACACCTGTCAGAATGGCTAACATTAACAACTCAGGCAACAACAGATGTGGGTGAGGATGTGGAGAAAGAGGATCTCTTTTGCATTGATGGTGGGAATGCAAACTGGTGCAGCCACTCTGGAAAACAGTATGGAGACTCCTCAAAAAATGAAAAATAGAACAATCCTATGACCCAGCAATTGCACTAGTAGGTATTTATCCAAGGGATACAGGTATACTGTTTTGAAGGGGCACATGCACCCCAATGTTTATAGCACCACTATCAACAACAGCCAAAATATGGAAAGAGCCCAATGGATTAATGGATAAAGAAGATGTGGTGTGTGGGTGTGTGTATATATATGTGTGTGTGTATATATATATATATATATATACATATATATACATATACATATACATATACATGTATATATATATATATACATGTATATGTATATGTATATATATGTATATATATAATGGAGTATAATTCAGCAATCAAAAAGAATGAAATCTTGCCATTGCAAGATTGGATGGAACTAGAGGATATTTTGCTAAGTGAAATTAGTCAGAGAAAGACAAATATCATATGACTTCACTCATTTGAGGACTTTAAGAGACAAAACAGATGAACATAAGGGAAGGGAATCAAAAATAATATAAAAGCAGGGAGGGGGACAAAAACATAAGAGACTCTTAAATATGGAGAACAAACAGAGGGTTACTGGAGGGGTTGTGGGAGGGGGGATGGGCTAAATGGGTAAGGGGCATTAAGGAATCTACTCCTGAAATCATTGGTGCACTATATGCTAACTTGGATGTACATTTAAAAAATTAAAGTTTTAAAAAAAGATTCTCTCTCTCTCTCTCTCTGCCCCTCTCCCCTGTGCTTGCTCTCTAAAATAAAATTAAAAAAGGAAAACACCCTTTAAATAAAAAAGATAAACCAAGCTAACACAAAACAAAGCTGGAATAGCCATATTAATATCACACAAAGTATGGGGCGCCTGGGTGGCTCAGGTGGTCAAGCATCTGACTCTCGATTTCGGCTCAGGTCATGATCTCACAGTTCATGGGATCAAGCCCCAAGTTGGGCTCTGTGCTTGACAGTGCAGAACCTGCTTGGGATTCTCTCTCTCCCTATCTCTGCCTCTCCCTTGCTCTCTCTCTCACAAATAAAGAAGTAAACATTTAAAAATATATCAAAATAAATTAATGTCTTAATTTTTTATTTTTTCAAATTTATTCATTTTTAATTTTTTTAAACATTTATTTTCAAGAGACAAAGAGAGACAGAGTGCGAGTGGGGGAGGGTCTGAGAGAGAGGGAGACACAGAATCCGAAGCAGGCTCCAGGCTCTGAGCTGTCAGCACAGAGCCCGATGTGGGGCTCGAACTCACAAACCATGAGATCATGACCTGAGCTGAAGTCGGATGCTTAACTGAGCCACCCAGGCGCTCCTTTATTTATTTATTTTGAGAGAGAGCATGCATGCATGTGCATGTGAGTGAGCAGGGGAGGGGTGGAGAGAGAGACTTCCAAGTGGGCTCTGCACTGTCAGCACCCAGGCTGATGCGGGGCTCAAACCCACAACCACCAGATCATTACCTGAGGCAAAATCGGAAGTCAGACACTTAAACTGACTAAGCCACTCAATTTTAATTCCAGTTGGCTAATATGCATTGTTATATTCGTTTCAGGTGTATAATAAATTCAACAATTCCATACATCAGCCTGTGCTCATCACAAGTGCACTCCTTGATCCCTATCATCTATTTAGCAACCGCCCCCCACCCCAACCATCAGTTTGTTCTCTATAATTGAATCTGTTTCTTGATCTGTCTCTCTTTCTCTCTTTTTCTCCTTTGGTCATTTGTTTTGTTTCCAGAGAAAGATTTCACAACAAAGACTATTACCAAGGGTAAAGGAAAATGTTTCATAAATTTACAGAAATCAATTCATCAGGAGAATATAACAATTTTAAATATTTATACACCTAATAAGAAAGCTTCAAAATACATGAAGCAAAAACAAATCTGATGGGAATATGGCACAAATTCACAACTATACTTGGAGACTTCAATATCACTTTCTCAATAATTGATAGAAAAAGTAAGGAGAAAGTCAATAAGGTTATAGAAGACTTAAACACAGTTAATTTGACTTAACTGATGTCTCTAGAACACTCCACCTGACAACAGTAGAATATGAATTCTTTTCAACTGTTTGTGGAACACTTACCATGATCATGGGCCATAAAACAATACATTAAAAATTTTCAAAACAGGTAAAGTATGTTTTCTGACCACATGAAATTAAATTAGGAATCAATAACAAAAAAAATCTGGAGCATCTCCAAATCTTGAAAATTAAGTAACAAACTTTTAAATAACCCATGAGTCAAAGAATAAATCAAAAGGGAAATCTGAAAGTATTTCACAGTGAATGAAAGTGAAAACCCAACATATCAAAATTTGTGCGATACCATGAAAGTACTTAGAGGGAAACTTACAGCTTAAATGTCTATATTAGAAAACCAGAAAAGTTTCCAATCAACAACTTCAGTTTCCATCTTAAGAAACTAGAAAAATAAGAACAGATTAAAACCCAAGCAGAAGGAAAGAAATAATAAAGATAAGATCAGGAATCAACAAAATAGAAAACAAAAAGAAAATAGAAAACCAATGAGACCAAAAAGTCATTTCTGAATCTCAGTAAAACTTATAAACCTCAGGGCAGCTAGGTGGCTCAGTTGGTTAATCTTCCAACTCCTGATTTCAGCTTAGGTCATGATCTCACAGTTCGAGAGATCAAGCCTTGCTTGTGATTTTCTCTCTCCCTCTCTGCCCCTCCCCCACTCACGTGTGTGTGTGTGTGCGTGTGTGTGTGCGCGCGCGCGCGCGCGCGCTCTCTCTCTCTCAAAATAAATTAAAAAAAAAACTTATACATCTCTAGTCAGACTGAGTAGGAAGAAAAAAAAAAGTAAGACTACACTTAATACCAGAAATGAAACAGAGAGGACATCACTATAGATCCTACAGACTTGAAAAGAATATGAAGAGAATATCATGAACAACTTGATGCCAATAAATGATACAACTAGGATGAAATGGACAAAGTCCACTAACCTCCACCCTTACCACATAACATATACAAAAGATGACTGGTAATACTTCATAGACATAAATGTAAGAACTAAAGCTATAAAACTTCTAGACGAAAACAAGAGAAAATATTTGTGACCTTGGGTTTGGCAAGCCTTTAAAATACACACAAAAAATAGGGGTGCCTGGGTGGCTCAGTCAGCTAAGCGTCCAAGTTTGGCTCAGGTCATGACCGCATGGTTCGTGAGGTCAAGCCCTGCGTTAGGCTCTGTGCTGACAGCCTGGAGCCTGCTTTGGATTTTGTGTCTCCCTCTCTTTCTATCCTTCTCCTGCTCCTGCTCTGTCTCTCTCTCTCTCTCTCAAAAATAAATAAACATTAGAGAAAATGTTTTAATAAATAAATAAATAAATAAAACACAAAAAACTCTAAATGAAATAAATCAATAAATTGGACTTTGTAAAAAAAAAAACCTTTTGCTCTCATTTCTATATTCACTGTTATTAAAATGGAAAAGTAAGCCACAGACTAGGAGAAAATTTTGCAAAACATATATCCGAAAGAATTAAACCTAGAATATATATAAATAACTCTCACAACTTACAAATAAGAAGACAATCCAATTTCAAAAAAGTGGGCCAGAGATTTAAATAGAGAATTCACCTTAGAAGATACACACATGGAAAACAGGTATATGAAAAGATATTCAACATCATTAGTAATTAGGAAAATGCAAATCAAAGCCACAATGAATATTAGTGCATATCCTCTAAAATTATTAAAGTTAAAAAGTCTACTTATACAAGTGTTGACAAGGATGAGGACAATTGGATTTCTCATGACACTGCTGGTTATAATTGGCAGTTTGGCAGTTTCTTTTAAAATTAAACCACATCCACCATAATGAACCCAGTCTTTCCACTCCTAGGTATTTATTCAAGAAGAATAAAAGAATGACCTCACTAAGAGTTGTTCATAAATGTTCATAGTAGCTTCATTTGTAATAGTAAAAACAAACAAACAAACCCCAAAAACAAAGCGCCAAACAACAACCCAGGTGTCCATCAACAGATAAACAGATATTAAATTTTGGAATATTGCTTATCAGTAATAAGGAGCTGTTGATACTAGCAACAGTAAGGAGATTCTGAGTGAAATAAACCAGACCAAAAAATATATACTTGTAATTCTATTTATATAAAATTCTAGGAAATTCAAACTAATCTATAATGACAGTTGTTGCTTGGTAACAGGACAGGGAGGCAAGAAACACAAAGAAACCTGGGGGTGTGTGATGGTCTTAGGTGTGTATGCCTATGTCAGATCTTAGAAAACTGTATAATTTAAATACTTAAATAGCATTCATTCATTCATTCATTCATTTTTAAATAGCATTTATAGCTCAGAGAGCCTGGGTGGCTTAGTCAGTTGAGTGTCTGACTCTTGATTTCAGTTCAGGTCACCATGCCAGGGTCGTGGGATTGAGACCTGTGTTGGGCTCTGTGCTGAATGTGGAGCCTGCTTAAGAGTCTCTCTCTCTCCTTCTGCGCATGCTCTCTCTCTCTAAAATTAAAAAAAAAAAAAAAAAACGTTTATATCTCAACAGAGTTGTCAAAAAATTATACCGAGAAAAATAATTTGTAATAATTCACCGAGAGAGATAAAATACTGTTATCCTTAAAGGTAACTGAAGATTTATAAATCAGGTAAATCCTAGTAAAGGTCTTAGTTAAACACGAAAACCCTGCAATTATTTATAAAACAGCGAGTCAGAAAAGCAACAAATACATTTTTGTTTTACTCAGTCAGATCAGCCTGCACAGTATCATTTCTTGCTAGGCATCCTGAGATCTTCTCTCTTCCCAGAGTTCTGACTTCTTTTGTGTCCAGTGTCATCCTTTGTAGCCAGTGTCTAGGAGATGGGTCCACCTGTTACGGCTGTGCCCAAGGAGGCCCAACCTTGGCTCCAATTCTCAAGGGTGGGGGAGGACTCTGGATCCTATTATATTCTTCAGAGTGGAAACTCCTAAAAGATAAACAAATCTTTCTTGTTAATAATAATCATCTCTCTTTGTAACAAGTTGGGGGCGGGGATGGGAGGCCGACACAACCCTGCCACACAGTAAGTGCTAACATGAAAACACAGTTTCACATTCAAAACAGGTACAAATTCTAAGCACTAAAGAGTTCAATGAAGGAGGAGAATAAATGATAGTGGTGGAATTTGACTTAGGTCTTGGTGAATAGGTGGGATTTAGATTTTAAAAAGAAAGGAAAAGGCAAGTGAAGAAAGCAACATAAGAGAAAAGAGAGCAGAATGTTTAAAGGACAGTAAGGGGATCTAACGTTACCAGAGTGAAATGATCCTAGTGAAGAGTAGTGGGAGATAAATTTGGTGGCCAGAGTAGGTCAGATTACACAAGTCCTTGAAAATCAAGCACAAAACTTAGACTTAATAGAGTAAAAAGCAGAAAGCTATCAGACTTTAAGTGATCATATGACTGAAGTGGAATTAAAGCAAATATCTTGTTCTGAAAGCCACGGAGAATGGAGTTCTGTGTTGGGCATGGCCAATAGGGCTAAATTCTTCGCCACAATCAAAAGCCATGTCAAAGCCATGTCAAAGGGTATGTTGTACTGAGAGTGAGTCATATACAAGGCAAGAATACCTATCAGCATGTGCTATTTGTCTAGTCCTGACAAATATTATCCCAATTTCTATTGCACAAAGAGAGAAACTCAAACATCTGAAATTGCCACTAATATACAGACATATAAGTTCCTGTGTCCGGTTCCACCTAATTTACCTTGGCACTATTTTCACAGAAGTCAAATATTTGATGCTTTGAAACAAATGCAGAACAGATTCCAGGGTGGGGCCTATAAAACCCAATATCCACAGTGTAGACTGTTTGGCTTCCTCCATTTACAGTTTTCAGATATGAATTACTTCCTTACTGAAGACAACAGCAGAGGCGAATAATGTAACCAGAAGTACTAAACTAGGTATGAGAAGTCCAGTCGCATGACTCTAGGCAAGCCATCAATTTTTCTGAGTCTTAGATTCTTCATCAATAAAATTGGGGCAACTGTTAAAACCAAGTGTTTCTTTAAGAAGCAAATGAGATAATATATTAACAGGCTGATTATGTTGTTTAAGTAATTAAACAGCAATATATCTGGCTCTTAGCCAACAGGGATGGTTAATCAGGGATGGTTAAGATTCTCAGTAAATCAGTGACTGTCACAAAGGAGACCTTTTTTGATACTACCTTCCCTAGAAACTTCCCTTATTAAAAATCAGGAGGGCAGGTAACATCCCCCACAAGGTGTGCTTGACAGTTCAAAAGCGCCTCCTGGAGGAGACTTCAAAAACTGAGAGGGAGAAAATCTATTCTTCTGGGTAACATGCAGTCACAGCAGACCGGTTACAGATAACACATCAGGACAAAGCAAATCTCCTGAATCTTCAGCATTTTAATGAATACATGCGGTACAAAGTTAGGAACAGGAACACGAATACCATTATGAAGACTATTCAAGTGTGAACACCGAACAATTGCATACAGAAAGTGTAGGAGTTCCCTGCAGGTATGAGAGCTCATTCCATTTAAATCTACATGGAATATGAAATGGAATGGAATATATTAGAGGATGAAAGGATGATATTAAACCAGAATGATTAAATAGAAAATCTAAACATAATCTGATAGTTCCCTTATTTCTTGTGAATTCTCTAGAATATGTTGTCTAATAGCAGTATGATGCCAGCTACAAATATAATTTAAAATTTGTACAAGTCACATTAGAAAGGCAAAGCAAAACAGATGAAATATGCTTTAATAATACATTTTATTTAAACCAGTATATCCAAAATATTATCGTTTTAATGAGTAATCAATATAAAAATTATTAATGAGATATTTTACATTTATCTATTTGTTTATTTTGAGAGAGAGTGTGTATATGTGTGTGCAAGGAGCAGAGGGGCAAAGGGAGAGGGAGAGAGAGAATCTTAAGCAGGCTCCACATGCTAAGCGTGGAGCCTGACATGGGGCTTGATCTCATGATGGTGAGATCATGACCTGGGTAGAAATCAAGAGTTGGAAGTTTAACCAACTGAGCCACCCAGATGCCCCAGACATTTTACATTTTTCACTTCATATGAAATCTTTGAAGTCTAGTGTATATTTTATACTTATGGCACATCTCAATTCAGAGTAGGTACATTTAAAAAGAGCACAGCTCTAGAAAGCAGGGATTAAAAATTAACACCAGATCCATACCATATATTTATACATTATTTGCACACACTTAAAGAAAAGCAAACCTTAAAATTCTGTTACAGGATACAAAATATTTTTGGCTAAGCTCTTTTAGAATTTCTGCAGAAAGAGAAAGAACAGTGGTAGTTATTTCAAACCCCCCAATAATTTTGTTTGTTTGCAATTAGAGGTTGAGATTTTTGTTGGAATATCTATAAATTTCGTTGCCTCTTCAGAGGAATCTGAAATCTTTAGTAAAAAGCATGAGCTATGGCCATCATTAAGTTCCTACACGAGTCATGCTTTTATTATTTATTTCTTATAATTATTTAAAACAAGTTAATCATTGTTGACAAGCATAAAGAAACCAAGAATGGCATTTTTAGGGGTAATAACACAATGATACTGCACAAGAGCCCTTATCACTTTAGGCTAAATTCTGGAAAAACACAATTGCAGGTAAGGGACCACAGCATGATACTTGTCTAGGCAAATGTTTCTTGCCTAGAGGTGTATTGGCATTTTGGGTGGGACAGTCCAACCAGTTGCAGGGTATACAACAACTCTGGCCCTGGCCATGAAATGTTAGTATCATCTTCATCATGGCAATGGAATAATATTGCCCCCATGCATTCCCAAATTCCCCTTTGTCAGAATGGTACCACCCTCCTACTTGGGATACACTGCTTGAGACTTTTGTTAAAATCTGATGGGTAAAAAGCACCCATATTTGGAGCACCTAGCTGGCTCGGTAGGTGAAACATACAACTCTTGACCTTGAGGTTGTGAGTTTGAGCCCCATGTTGGGTATAGAAATTACTTAAAAATAAAATCTTTAAAAAATACGCCCATATTTGTAAATATTCTATATCCCGTGTTTTGTGGTTTCTCTTATCAGCTAAAAGAAAAAGATTATAATATCAACCTAAAAAAAAAAAAAAGAGTCCCTATACATTCCAATGATTTTGCTTTACAGTTTTTGGTTTTTTGGTTTGTTTTTGTCATTAAAGTTAAAACCACCTTACTAGACATCTCACACTTCTGAATTTGTATTTTTCTTCCTCCAAGAATGGTCATATATTGTTCTACTTCCACTTTCTCACATTTGTTCCCTCTTCCACACTGTCTCCTCTTAAATTTAGATCTGAATAAATTGTATTGTTAATAGTCACATTTTGAATTATTTGGAATGAATGTAGAGGGTTTTTTTCTTAATGAAAGAACACGTTTCTTAATTAAAATGTAGGGGAATATAGGTAGAGATGCAGTATGTGGAATTATTAGGATAATAATTATGATAAATATGTATCATTTTCATGATGGCTGATCTCATTTACCCTAATATATCAGGTTTCTCCACAACGGAACATAAAATTACTTCTTAGCGTTAACATCTACTAACTGTATGTTAGAGGATTCAAGTGAAGCAATATACAGTCAGTGACTATCATAAGGACTGAGACGTATGATGATATCAGTAATTATGTTTTAGTAGATCTCTGTTTGGATGCAACAATCATCACCAGGGTGGATATGTATTTTTAAAATTATATGTGTGGGGCACCTGGGTGGCTCAGTTGGTTACACGCCTAACTCTTGATTTCAGCTCAGGTCATGATCTCACGCTTGGTGGAATTGAGCCCCATGTTGGGCTCTGTGCTGACAGTGTGGAGCCTGCTTGGGATTTTCTCTCTCTGCCCCTTCCCTTCTCACACTCTGTCTCTTACTCTCAAAATAAATAATAAACTTAAAAAATTAAAATTCTACGTGAGTATATATGTATATATTCCAACCAAACCTCTTTTGTGAGACTAAACATGAATTAGTACTCTGGTACAACTGTTGGCAAACTGTGGCCCACAGGCCAAATCCAGTCTGCCACCTGCTTTTGTGAATAAGGTTTTATTCAGAACACAGACATTCTCATTCATTTACATTTATCTGTGGCTGCTTTTGTGCTGCAACAGGAGAGTGGAATAGTGGTGACAGAAACCGTATCAACTGAAAAGTCTAAAATATTCATTATCTTTTTACAGAAAAAGTTGCTGACCACTGCTGTAGATTATAAGTTAAAAGTCAAGAGAAAATATCCACAAATAATTTTTCTTTCTTATGGCTGGAATGGGTTTATGAAATAAGATCAAGGAACTGTTAGTTTCTGGGACCAATGTCTCCTCCTTGCAAAAGTGTGCATTTAGGACTAGAAAGCTTCATGTGTCATGTCAGAGGTGGAGAATCCTGGTGAAGTTCATTGTGCCGAGATTTAAGAAATGTCTTTTCTAGAGAATTTTGAGGTGGATCTAATTTTGGGGCTACAGGTATTGATACAGTTTTTCAACATTGTTGAAAACTGTGAGTCCATGAGTTGAGTTGCTCATTAATAGTGTGTAATAATTTCACAGCTATCATCTAACATATGAAAGTATCATAAAAGGCTGTCTATTGGATTGTAGTAGAACGTTTTATAAGTCTATCCATTAAGTTTTATTCTTTTTGCTGATTATAGATGTTATACTCATAAAGCCATGAGTAAAAATATATGATTAGTTCAGTATGGTTACCTTGCAAATTTTGGGCAGTTCATTTTTCAGAGACCTATTTTGTTTTAAATTTTTTAGTGTTTATTATTTTTGAGAGAGAGAGAGAGAGAGAGAGAGAGAATGAGTGAGGGAAGGGCAGAGAGAGAGGGAGACACAGAATCTGAAACAGGCTCCAGGCTCTGAGCTGTCAGCACAGAGCCCGATGTGGGGCTCGAACTCACAAACCATGAGATCATGACCTGAGCTGAAGTCGGACACTCAACTGACTGAGCCACCCAGGCGCCCCTTCAGAGACCTATTTTTAAATGTACTTTTTAAGTTGATTTTGGACTCCATGGACAATGAAATATTTGTTGAATCTGTGAGATATTAGAAAGTTTCTAAGCAGTTTGACCTAAGTGAATGTCTCTATCACCATGACGGACAAGGATAAAAGGAATATAGTACTTCTACTTTGAACCGTAATAGAGTAACAGGTACTGCACTTGTCTTTCTGCCACAAAAAAGCATAAAACTAGACAAACTACTTAGAACAATCTTCATCTTATTCTAACAATCTTAGAACAATCTTCATGCACTGATAAACAAGCAGCATGTGACTGTCATACTTGAGAACAAAGCACACAAGGTAAGCTCCATAATTAGGGAGGTGAAGTTCAAGTAAAGTAGTGGCCTTCCTGAGATGAGGAGAAAATTATCAGGGGTCAAAGATATTGAAGTGGCTGAAATTTTGTGGGTTAGAATACCTGAGCTGCCGTAGTGTCGGTGTGTATGTGTGTGTGCATGTGTGCACATATGTGGGGTGGAGGGACACAAATGTGCCAGGCAAGTTTGCCTGTTGCAAGAGGAAGGCTGAAGAGCGATCCTAAAAGTCATGTAGTGCTGAGACATTGGATTTTCAGCCCAGCCCAAGAGCAGCAACTTCTCTAATACTTTAGGCACATAATTGAGAATCCAGAATCAAGCCTTAAGAGAAAGAACCATGCAAAAAATAATAATAATAAAATAAAATAAATAAATAAATAAATAAATAAATAAATAAATAAATAAGAAGCACATGCCAGGGCCAAGTATAAAACCAAAATGAACATGTGATGAAAATAATAAGACCAAAGCTAACATAACCAAAAGGACCAATCAGTGATTAATTTGCATGACACACAGATGTAATATTCTTTAAAGGAAGACAGGATTAGCCAGACTCCCTATAATGTATTATCTACAATTATCTAACATACAATTATTATCAAACATACAAAGATTTAGGAAAATGTGAACCATATGAGAAAAGTAGTCTATAAAAAATTTCTGTGAGATGACCTGGATTTGGGGTTAGGAAAAAAAAATTAAGTAACATTCATAAATATTTTCAAGGACTTAAATGAAGACATCATTGTAATGAATGAAGAGATAAGGGATGTCAGCATATAAGTGAAACTTTTTTTTTTTAAGAAAAACTCCAAGAACTAAGAAGTACAGTAATTAAAATAGAAAAATTTACTAAATGGGCTTATCAGCAGATTGAACACTGAAAAAACAACAAAAAGTTAATTTGAAAACAGATCAGTAGAAATATCTGCTTTAAAAATCAGAAAGAAAAAAATGAACAAAGATTCAGTAACTTGTCAACATCAAAAGAATTTACATGCATACAACTGAAATCCCAGAAAGAGGGGCGCCTGGATGGCTCAGTTGGTTAAGCGGCCGACTTCGGCTCAGGTCATGATCTCATGGTCAGTGAGTTCGAGCCCCGCGTCGGGCTCTGTGCTGACAGCTCAGAGCCTGGAGCCTGTTTCAGATTCTGTGTCTCCCTCTCTCTGACCCTCCCCTGTTCATGCTCTGTCTCTCCCTGTCTCAAAAATAAATAAAACGTGAAAAAAAAAAAAAAAAAAAAAGAAATCCCAGAAAGAGAGCAGAGAGAAAATTGCATGAAAAAAAAAATATTTGAGGCATTAATGGCTGAAAATAACCCAAATTTAGTGGGGAAAAAACCTTACACATATAGGAAATTCAGTGAATAACAAGTAGAATATTTACAAAACAAAACAAAACCCATACTTAGACACATTATAGTCAAACTGACATTAAACCAAATGGGGAAGAAAAAGTCTTGAAGGCAGCCAGAGAAAAGTGATACATTACACATGAGTGAAAATGATAAAAATGATAGCTGACTTCTCATCAGAAACAAGAGATCAAAAGACAGGGCACTTGGCTGCTCAGTTGGTAAAGCATGCAACTCTTGATCTTGGGGTTGTAAGTTCGAACCCCATATTGAGGGTAGAGTTTACTTTAAAAAAAAATAAAGAGAGGGGCACCTGGGTGACTCAGCTGATTAAGCATCCAATTCTTGATATCGGTTCAGGTCATGATCTCTCAGTTGTGAGATCGAGCCCCACATTAGGTGCTGAGCTGATCATGGAGCTTGCTTGGGATTTTCTTTCTCTCTGCCCCTCCCCCACTATTGCTCACTTGCTCTCTAAATAAATAAACTTAAAAAAAGACAATGGAAGGGCTTA
Organism: Panthera tigris; assembly: GCF_018350195.1. Classification (NCBI taxonomy): domain Eukaryota; kingdom Metazoa; phylum Chordata; class Mammalia; order Carnivora; family Felidae; genus Panthera; species Panthera tigris. Next base: position 59,475,274 of record NC_056678.1, on the reverse strand, counting down.
AATAATGGGAAGACAAAAATCGCCAATTCAGAATTCTACATCCAGAAAAAGTATCCTTTAAAACAGAAGACACAATAGACATTTTCAGGTAAATGAAAACAGAAAATTCAACACCAATAGACCTATACCATAAACAATGTTAAAAATTTCTTCAGTATTAAAGACAATGACTCATCTGATGAAAATTGAGATCTGTAATGTTTTAATTTCCTTTACTGTGTAATGAATTTAGTGGTTTAAAATGATTATCATTTATTATTTCTTCCTATTCTGTGCCTTAGCTAGATTTAACTGGGTGGTTCTTCAGATTTGGGTGTTATTGGCCTACTTCACCGATGTGGCTGCATTCAGCTGGGAAGTTGGCCAGGGTTAAAACTTCCAAAATAGCTTCATTCACATGTTTGGTGACTCAGATGTGGTAGCTGAAATGGCTGGGATAGGCCTCTCTCTTTCCAAATGTTTTTTTATTATTCAATAATCTAACCCAAACCTATTTACATGCTGGCTGGATTTCTAGAAGACAGAAGTAGAAGATGTAAACCTTCTTAAGGTTTATATCTAGAACTGGCATGGCATCAGTCTTCGGCATATTTTGTTCATCAAAGCAAGTCAAAAGACACACCCAGATTCAAGGGAAGAAGAAATAGACTCCACATCTTTTTTTTTTTTTTTAATGTTTATTTATTTTTGAGAGAGAGCATGAACAGGGCAAGGGCAGAGAGAGAGGAAGACACAGAATCTGAAGCGGGCTCCGGGCTCCGAGATGTCAGCACAGAACCTGATGCAAGGCTCGAACTCATGAACCATGAGATCATGACCTGAGCTGAAGTCAGACGCTTAACCAACTGAGCCACCCAGGCGCCTCTAGACTCTATGTTTAAATGGGAGAAGCAACATGAATGTGTGGGTGGTAATGGAAAGAATTTATGACAGCTATTTGAAGATTATTAGAAGGAATGAAAGCACTGAAAATAGTAAACATGGATAAATATAAAAGACAACATACACATTTCTCAATTTTTTAAAGGACATATGACCATTTAAAGCAAAAATTATAATGAATGTAGATGTAACATACAAGACAACAAAGCATAAAGGATTTGCAGGTGGTGGTGTAAAACTATACAAGGTAAGGCTCTTTTATTTTATGTGAAGTATCACAATTTTAGCTCTAGGAATATTGATAACTTAAGAATGCATACTGTAATTCCTAAAAACATACAGTTGAAAGCCAACAGAGGAATTCAAGTGGAATACTAAAACATTTGATTAATCCAAAAACTGGCAATAAGTGAAGAACAGAGGAACACAAAACTAATGGAACAAATGAGAAACAAATATCAAAATGACAGACTTAATTTCAATAATATAAATTATTATAATTAATATAAATGGATAAACGCACCAATTAATAGGTAGAGGTTGTCAGATTGAATTAAAAATAGGAAGATCCAACTAATTATTGTCTACAAGGGAAGCACATTTAAAAAACCATGGTTGAAAGTAGAAAGATAGAAGGATATAGAACACACTGACAGTAAGCTGAGAAAGTGTCAGTGACTATATTAATATGAGAAATTTCACTTTAAGAGGTGTTATCAGACACAAAGATTTTTCACAATGATAAAATGCTTGTTTCATCAGGAAGACACAAGAGACAACAGTTAATGTACTCAAAATAACAAAACTTTAAAAATATGTAAAGGACAATGGAATACTAGTTGGCAATGAGAAAGGATGAAATATGGCCTTTTGTTGCAACGTGGATGGAACTGGACAGTGTTATGCTAAGTGAAATAAGTCGTACAGAGAAAGACAGATACCATGTTTTCACTCTCATGTAGATCCTGAGAAGCTTAACAGAAGACCATGGGGGAGGAGAAGGAAAAAAAAAAAGTTAGAGAGGGAGGGAGCCAAACCATAAGAGACTCTTAAAAACTGAGAATAAACTGAGGGTTGATGGGGGGGTGGGAGGGAGGAGAGGGTGGGTGATGGGCATCACCTTTGGGATGAGCACTGGGTGTTGTATGGAAACCAATTTGAAAATAAATTTCACATAAAAAAATAAAAATAAAAATATGTAAAGGAAAAACTGACCATACTAAAGGACAAAAGAAATACACAAATCCATTGTAAGAAATTTTAACTCCTCTATTTTGGTAATTAAATAGTGAAACTATAAAAAAAGTCAGTAATGATATAGAAGATCTGAACAAAACTATCAACTACCTTAACCCCATTGACATTGATAGAATTCAATGCTCCACAACTGTAGAACACATTTTTTTTCACTGCCCATGGAACATTTACCAAGATAGACCACATTTGGGGGGACAAAATAAGTCTCAACAATTTTTATAATATTGATATCTGACAAAGTTTGTTTTCTGATCACAGCATAAATAATTTGGTAATCTCTAGACAGATGAAGAAAAAGAGATGGAAGATGCAAATGATCAATACCAGTGTTTTAGGTATCTATTGCTGTGTAACAAAGTACTCCAGAATGTAGTGGCTTAAAACAAGAACCATTTTATTGCTTACCTTTTGTGAGTCAGGAATTTGCACAGAGTTCAGTGAGAACAACTCACCTCTTTTATGTGTTGTTAACTAGACTCACTTGTGCAGTTGAACTCAGCTGTTGGCGGATCTGGGTCACAAGGTCTGGGAAGGCCTTCCTCATATGTTTGGATAAGATGCAGACTGGTGGCTTCATGTGGCCTCTCTCCATGTGGTGTTTCATCTTTCAGAAACTTTTTCTTCCTGTGGTCTTTCTTTCCAGTAAGATTGCCTGAACATTTTTGTTTTTAAATTTTTTTTAATGTTTATTTATTTTTGAGAGAGAGCGTGAGTGGGGGAGGGGCAGAAAGGGTGACAGAGAATCTGAAGCAGATTCCGTGCTATCAGCACAAAGCCCAAGGTAGGGCTTGAACTCATGAACTGTAAGATCATGACCTGAGCCACAGGTGGATGCTCAACTGACTGAGCCATCAACGTGCCCCAAGATTGCCTGAACTTCTTAATGAGTGGCTCAGGGCATCAAATGGGCAAAAAATGAAGCTGTGCCTTTGAGGATATAATTTTTTTTTCTCAATTCTGAGCCTGGGGTGGGATCCTAGTCCATGTATTTTGAGGAGTTTGTAGTTAGAGAATATTTTTCTCTATATTGTTATGTAAGCTATCTTTGTTTTTTACTTTCATTTTTGCCACATTCCTTTTTTATCTTGTTCATATTACCAGCTATGATACCGTATAGACTATGATGATGTCTCTTCAACTGTTTGGTTATCTAAAGCCTGACTTTGGGGTGCCTGGGTGACTCACTTGGTTGGGCGTCTGACTCTTGATGTTGGCTTGGGTCATGGTCTCAAGGTTTGTAGATTTGAGCTGCAAGTCGGGCTCTGCGATGGCAATGCAGACCCTGTTTGGGATCCTTTCTCTACCTCTCTCTCTGCCCCTCCCCTGGCTCATGTGTGCATGCATGCTATCTCTCAAAATAAGTAAACATTTAAAAATGTTATTCACTGGGAATGCAAACTGGTGCAACCACTCTGGAAAACAGTACGGAGGCTCCTCAAAAAATTAAAAATAGAACTACCCTATGACCCAGCAACTGCACTAGTAGGTATTTATCCAAGGGATATAGGTATGCTGTTTCGAAGGGGCACATGCACCCCAATGTTTATAGCAGCACTATTAACAATAGCCAAAGTATGGAAAGAGCCCAAATGTCCATTGATGGATGAATGGATAAAGAAGATGTGGTATACACACACACACACACACACACACACACACACACACACACACAATGGAATATTACTCAGCAATCAAAAAGAATGAAATCTTGCCATTTGCAACTACGTAGATGGAACTAGAGGGTATTATGCTAAGTGAAATTAGTCAGAGAAAGACAAAAATCATATGACTTCACTCATATGAGGACTTCAAGATACAAAACAGATGAACATTAGGGAAGGGAAGCAAAAATAATATAAAAACAGGGAGGGGGACAAAACATAAGAGACTCTTAAATATGGAGAAAAAACAGGGTTGCTGGAGGGGTTGTGGGAGGGGGATGGGCTAAATGGGTAAGGGGCATTAAGGAATCTACTCCTGAAATCATTGTTGTACTATATGCTGAAAAACTTGGATGTAAATTAAAATATAATTAAAAAAAATGTTATTAATTATCAGCAGTGCCTGGGTGGCTCAGTCAGTCACCTGACTCTTGATTTCAGCTCAGGTCACGATCTCACAATTCATGAGTTTGAGCCCCACATCAGACTGTGTACTGACAGTGTGGAGTCTGCTTGGGATTCTCTCTCTCCCTTTCTCTCACTGCCCCTCCCCCACTCACATTCTTTCTCTCTCTCTCTCTCAAAATAAATAAATAAACAAAAAAATGGGTGATGGGCAATGAGGAGGGCACCTGTTGGGATGAGCACTGGGTGTTGTATGTAAGTGATGAATGACGGGAATCTACTCTTGAAGCCAAGACTACACTGTATGTTAGCCAACTTGACAATGAATAAATAAAAAAAATAAAAAAATAAAATGTTATTATCAAATTAAATTCTCTTTAGCCCTGTAAGGCAACTGTAAGGACATCTTTCTGTTCCTTAGAATATGTTTCTTTCTAGATTGAGTTTAGGAAACCTTCTGTGTGCTTTGTTTTATTTTATGTTTGCATTTTTACCATGTTATTTCTTTTTTTTAATCTTGTTTATGTTATTGGATGAGATATAGTACAGTCACTTTATTTTACGTCCTTCACCAACACATTTTATACCAGAATTGTACTATGGGAAAGGGAAGGGTTAGGTAGAGTATATAAAGATTCATTCTTAACTTCCTTTTATCTACAGTTACCTAAAACTGTATGAGAATATAAAGGTAAACAAGAAATTTCTTCTCCATCTTTGTGAGAGCATGAATTTGGGTGAAATTACACCTTGCAGAACTTAATAAAGGAAATTTCTTTTAAGATGGAGCCAGGAGGCCAGAAAGGGTAGCTCTCAGGCCCCACCACTCATTGCAACCCTTTGCAGATCCAATAGGACCAGACTACTTTGCATTCCCAATAGGAAGAAACCTACTTCACTATCCCAGTAGGAGAAAGGAGGATTTTCCCTTTGCCCAGCAACAGCCCAGCCAGTGACAAACTGTCACAACTCAGCCAATGAGAAGCCACTATACTTCAAAGTCCCAGTTTACTGCAATGGACTTGTTGTTTATAACAGCTCCCCCCAACTCCCCCCTATCCTCTATAGAAGAGTGGTCCTTTCCTATGTTCTTTGGACTTGCCTAAGGCTTTTGCTATAGCTTCCTTGTCCCAAATTCCAATTCCTCTGCTAGTCCTGAATAAACACATTTTGCTGGTAAAATAATAAGCCGTTTTACTTTTCAGGTCAACAACTTCATGGCAAAGGAAGAACTGTAGCCGGACCAAGCCTCGAGACTAGAAGATTATGGCTGTGTTATTTTGTTTGTGTGCGTTGCTGGACCACATCATCACTTAGGTCAGCCTTGCTGCAGAGGCAGAGCATTGCAAAGAGTTACAGCACAAGAAGCAGCAGTAGGAATTTTTCTTTCTTTTTAAGTAATCTGTATGCCCAATGTGGGGCTTAAGCTCACCACCCCGAGATCAAGAGTTGCATGCTCTACCAGCTGAGGCAGCCAGGCGCCCCTGGAACTTTTCTTGCAAAATCATAGCTACTGCACGGTGCTTATGAGGAAAATTCAGAATCAAGTATTTCTGCCATTTTAAGGAATTCCTATAGAAACCCTTACTACACCCTTTCATCAATTCTACAACATTGATTCTGCTCAGATGGTTTGCTTTCAGGGTACAGAAAACTCCGATTCCTATGCCATTATTTGTGCAGTCTTAAGTATGAACAAAATTGATGTAATGACTTTAAAGCTAACTCCTTGTAACTTTTCCTCCTTAGTCCTAGTTCTGTTCTCTGAAGCTTTGAAAAAATGGTCTGACCTTCTTTCACAGACCAACCTTCCCAGTTGTGGAGATAACATGCTGTGTTCCCATGGGTCTCTGCCTCTCCAGGGTCATCTTACCCAGAACTCCTCAACTTTCCCTCATTTTACATTTAATCATCTTACTTTTTGTCCCTCTTTCATGTAAGTTTGTCAATGCTCCTCATGAAAAGTGGCCCCCAGATGGGTCCCCGGAGTCCTCTCAGCCGAGAGGGAAAAAGATATTCTTGCTCAAATTTGGGGGAGGGTGCCAAATGACTTAAATTCAAAGATAAAACTTTAAAAGAAGAGAAAAAAAGATGTCAAGGGAGCAATTAAGAGGTTATGCACATTTATCTTGGCCAGGGCCACTAACCACGCCTCTGAGGTTTGCGCAGTGCGCCCCTGGGCCAAGAAAAAAAATTTAATTAATTTAAAGATTATAGTACAGTGGTAATAGTACTCTGGTAATGGTGGTATAGTACTCTGGTAATGTTGCATTCTGCTTTTTCGATTGCTCACCTCAACCAGCCACCATCCCCTCGTCCCACTCTCCAGTTGCACTTAAAGTCTCCCATTTACCAACTGGAACAGAGTAAGACACAAACGAAAAGCCAACGCGGTGGGAGGACAGCTGCGCGCGGACACTTCCGGGGTTGAGCGGCGAAGGGCGACGCCTTCGCCACAGAAGGAGGAGTTAGGGGCGGAGCCGCGTCCGCGTGCCATCTGAGAGCGCGGCGGAGTTTGCGCATGCTCACACGAAGCAGGCTCTAGCTCCGCTTCCGGTGGGGGTTCGCTCCTGCAGTTCACGAGTAGCAGCCAGGCTGCGTTTAGTGCTGCGGGGAAGAGTCGGCTTCAAGGCGGGTAAGTGGCGCCTCTTTTGTCCATCAATCATGGCAAGCATTCAGAGTAGAACCTGAAGGGCTGTGCTAGGACTAACCCATGTTCTGCTGCTACTTTCTCCTGATGTTCTGAAACTTTTATTTCTGAGCACAAGGCGAAAGGGGTGGAGAAGCTGTGGGTGCCGTGGCAACTGCATGGCAACAACGTAGTTTTTTTAGAATTTGGAGAAATTGGGAGAGCTGCTTCTGTAAGGGCTCGTTAAAGTACGTGTGCGTCGGATGCAAATTTCGATGTTATGTCAGTCCCAGGCGCCTAAACCGCAGAATTTTATTTTAAAAGATGTACTCTGGCTGTAATGTTGGAGTAGCAGGATTTGAGGTGGGGTAACTAGTTGGAAAGCTAATTCAGTGATCAAGACACAGTCTGAAGATGTCCTGTCCTGAACTGGGGTAGTGGTGTAGGATTGCGGAGAAGAGGGAAAATTGGAGAAATTCCAGCCGTTAGTATCAGCTGGACCAAAGAATCGATTGGATGTGGGGAATGAGGGACAGGAGCCCTGAGCATCTTGAGGATTAAGTCCATTCTTCGCTTGGCATATGGCCGTCTTTCTAGATTCGTTTCCCTCCATCAGTTCAGTCTTCTGACCCCGTCCTCCACGCAGACCCAAGACTCTGTGCCAAGTAGTTTGATGCTCTAGTTCTAGAATATTGTCCTCACCTTTTTATGATGTTGGGTCAGTTTATATAATTTCATTACGCCCCTCCGTTTTTTTCCAACATGAAAATGAAATAAAATAATAGTCCTTCTCTCAGGATTTTTATAAGGATTAAGGGAGATAGTTTATATGCTTGGTATATAGAGAAGGATCAATATATGGTAATTACTAATACTGTTATGTACTTGCATCGTTTTATTATTATGTGTCATTTTGCTATATCTTCCTCTGGACTTGGGTGTTTTTTGTTTTTGTGGGGTTTTTTTTTGAAATTAGCAGCAGGATCTTCTCTATCTTTGTATGTTCTTGTAATATAGTAGTAAAGATTAAAAAAATTTTTTTGAATGGATCATTTATTTGGGCTGTTGTTGACATAATTAAATTTATTTCTTACTTTATAGGAGCTACCTGGGGGGTGCCGGGGTGGCTCAGTCGGTTGAGTGTCCAACTCTTTGATTTCAGCTAAGGCCTTGACCTCAGGGTCGTGAATTCAAGCCCCACATTGGGTGTAGAGCCTGCTCAAAAAATAAATAAGTTAATAAATAAAACGCAGGAGCTACCTGGTAGAATGAATTTTGCTGATCAAATATTATCTATTAGATAAAAAGGTAGCAGTTTTTTTATATAACTAAGAAGGCCGGGAAATGAGATGTACAGATGGTAACTGATATTCTCCGTTTGGAACAGGTATGAGTGATTTCAGTGAAGAATTGATAAGGTCCAAGACAGAGGATGACCAGGAGGAATCATGTGTATTGTCTGGTACAGGAATGTATTTTCCTTGGCTCCAAAAGCATATAGACACTGTGGGTAAGTAAAACAACATCTAGCCATTTTAACTTTAATGCAGGGAGATGGTAAGATTCAGTATGGACACAAAATTAATAAGTAAGTTCAGTTGCAAGATGTGCCTCTATTCGGGTTTTGAGGCCGTAAGCAAAATGATCATTTAAAACAGAGATCCCTTTCCTACTTTTCCTTTGAACTAATAACATAACAGATAATCTGTATTATGATAGATTCCTTTTTCCCCCCCAGTAATACTTATTAGTCACTTATAAGCCTGGCATTGGCTAAATATTGGGATACATAGATGAATAATATATGGTCACTGGCAGTGAGGAGTACATATGTAGGAAGTGTTTTTAAGAAATTTCTGTTGTTTTGCATTGAAATTATTCCTAATATAATTGATCTATAATAGGTTCCAAAAAAAAGAACTTTTCTCTCTATAAATATAAGCAAATGTTTCTGTGGAGTATATTCCCTGTAAGAATATATAAAAGAAGCAGTTATGTGTATATTATTGACCTGTCGGATGGTGTACTTCTGGGAATATATCAGAACTGGCACTTAGTACCCTCAAAACATCTCTCGTAGACTAGCCATCTTTCCCCTTGACTGAGATTCTTTGGCTCCTGGAGTTTGCTCCCGTTTCTTTATCTTTTAGTTTTAATATTATCTCATTTAGTTATCTCAGTAAATTAATCCTCAGTAAATCCATTTGCTGGGCGTTTTAGAGTTGAGGGAAATGAATCCTGAAGAAGTTAAACTCTAGATGTTGGTATCAGGAGTTAAACCAGGTCCATCTGATCTCAAAGCTTATACTTTTGACAACCGAAATATAATTTTATTAATGAGGTATTATATGTAAAGTGCTTAGTGCAGAGCCTCATACATAGTGAATGTTGGAAAAAATAATAGTTTCTTTCCTCTCTTCTCATTTTAATTTTGCTAATGACCGTACATGGTTTAAGCTAGCTTTGAATGGTTGGTACTTAAGAGTGAATGCTACTTCCCCGCCTGATAGGGAACTAGTAATCTCAAGTTCCTGCTGGTTAAGATATACTTGGGCAAGTTTTTGTCATCAGGGTTCTATAGAGAACTGGAGTCAGTCTGAAAGCAGACAGGTTTAACACCAGAATTTACATGCTTAGAAATGTTTTAGAAGTTATGAATAGCCTGTTAAACCCAAAATACTTTATGCCTGCAGTGAACAATAGTTTCAGGTAATATTGACATTGTAGTGATAAATGACCATACTAGGAAAACAAAATTGCCCAGCAGTTATTAATTTTTTTATTCTAGTAAATATCTATTGGCGTTCTGAAGGGTATGCCCTTTAGAATAAAAACTTTGAAGGCAGAGGCCACTCTGAATTAAAATTATACGTTACGTGACACCTGGCTGTCTGTTGGTGAAGTGTGCAACTCTTGCTCTCATGGTTGTAGGTTCGAGCCCCACGCTGGGTGTAGAGATTACTTAAAAATAAAATTTTAGAAAACAAACAAAAAAACTATGTCGAGTACCTAGAGTAGTACTTGGCACAAAATAGTGCTCAAAAAATATTTGTTGACCGACAAGTTTCCAGATTCTTTCAAGGGCAGTAGAGATAGGCTGATGGTGCTGGTTCTCTATTGTAGCTCATTTCATGTCAAAATTTCTTTTCCTAGGCAGTTATTTTTGAAAGTGTATCAGCAACAAATAGGATGATCTTTTGCTCATAAAAGAATGAAATGAGAGGTATTCCTGAGGTAACTAGGCTGAATTGCAAGACAGAAGGAGAATTTTCCAAGAATTTAAGGACAGTAGTCTAAAGTCCCGACTTCCAGGCTGAGTAGTGAAAACTTGAGGGGTTGGCCTGAGGTCAGTCCTCCTTTAGGTAAATAAATGAGGTTTTAGGGAAGAGGTGTTTTGTCAGTTTCCCGGACCAGCTGCTGCTGCTTGGATCTTGCTAAATGCAGCTTCTTATTCAGAGAGCTGGGTGGGGCATTCTGTTAAGTTCCCTGGTGATGCTAAGGCTTTTGTTTCCAGGACCACACTGAATAGCTAGCAATAGGATCTCCATGAGATTTGTAAGTATTTTTAAAAAGTTTGAGAAACCCTAGTGTAGAGCCGTTGTGTTGAAACCTGTTTTGTTTGAGTACCCTTTTTTTTTCTTTTCAATTATGTACTGCCTTGCATGGTTTTAAAGTGTCATCTAAAAAGTGTGTTTATTGTAAGCTGAATAGTTGCAAAAGATCTAATTTCCAACATATTTTGGCATTTTTAAATGAAATTAAGTTTACTACTTTTACAAATATATCCAGTGGAATCTAAGCAGCATAGGAATGTGATGCCTTTCACCATCCATTTAAAAATATTTATGAAAAAAAATTTTTTTAATGTTTATTTTTGCGAAAGCACAAGCTAGGGAGAGGCAGAGAGAGGGGGACTCTGGGCTGTGCACTGACAGCAGCAAGCCTGACGTGGGGTTTGAACTCAGGAACTGTGAGATCATGGCCTGAGCCAAAGTCAGACTCTCCACCAACTGAGCCACTCTGGCACCCTGAAAAAGATTTTAATTGATGAAGATTTTATACTGTTTGTTTTCCTTTCATACTTTTGTTTTTACAATAAAACTGTGTATCTACATTTAATTATTTTTTGTTAATATCCTATAGGACTTTAGGTACTAAGATTTTGTCTGGAGTGAGACATCATAATTTATGGTTTTACAAAACTGATGCTAACAACATAAGTATTAAAAGTTGTGTTAAAATTTAGGGGCACCTGGATGGCTCAGTTGGTTAAGCATCCTATTTCAGCTCAGGTCATGATCTCACGGTTCGTGGGTTCGAGCCCCACATTGGGTTCTGTGCTGACAGCTCAGAGCCTGGAGCCTGCTTCAGATTCCGTGTCTTCCTTTCTCTCTGCTCCTCCCCTGCTCATGTGCTGTCTCTGTCTCTCTCTCTCAAAACTAAATAAACATTAAAAAAAACCTTAAAAAGTTGTGTTAAAATTTAAAGTAAATTTTTATGACTTCATTTCTTTTTTTTTTTTAAATGTTTATTTTTCACAGAGAGAAAGAGAGAGAGACAGAGCATGAGTGGGGAAGGGGCAGAGAGAGAGGGAGACACAGAGTCCGAAGCAGGCTCCAGGCTCTGAGCTGTCAGGACAGAGCCCGACACAGGGCTTGAACTCACAAACCATGAGATCATGACCTGAGCTGCAGTCGGTCGCTCAACCGACTGGGCCACCCAGGTGCCCCATGACTTCTTTATTTCAATAAAATAAATAAGGTTATCACTTTTTTCCAATGATTTGATATATCCGTGAAGGAGTAGCATGTATTTCTGGAATGAGAAAAGGTTTAGCTTCAGTTCTATTTTGTTTTTATTGATGTAATTCTGAGAAACCTTAGTTACATGAGTAAGTAGACAGCATTGGATAGAATGTAATTGTAGCAATGTATCAGGCCTTTGAATTCTTGAATTACTCATGACAAAATTGCGTAGTGATCTGTTATAAAGAATTCTTAAGTCCTTCCACGCTTTTGAAAAGCAAGGACTTGGAAATCACCTGACTTGCCAAAGGGTTTGTTAGAGTCAGTCACTGTCCCAATAGTTACACCTACATTTTCACCTTCAGGTAATATATATTGATTTTGATTGTGAAGCCTTGACTGTAGCATGGTTCTCTAGGAGATTGATTTTAGGCACGAGTGAGTATGTGAGGAAGTTGAAGATCTGCAAGTCAATTGCTCTGAAACTGTCTTTGCCCAGTACCTGTAAGTCTCTCTGTATTCCCAGGGGTCAGGGTACCCCGCGGGAGGACCACTGACCTAGTGGGGTCCTGTGGTGGTGTGGGAAGGAAAGAGGAGGTGTCAGTATGCCACCTGTTACTCCTAAAACGGGGTTGTGGGGTGCCTGGGTGGCTCAGTCGATTAAGCTCTGACTTCAGCTCAGGTCGTGATCTCACGGTTTGTGGGTTTGAGCGTCGCATTGGGTTCTATGCTGACAGCTTGGAGCCTGGAGCCTGCTTGGGATTCTGTGTCTCTCTCTGTCTGCCTCTGCCCCACTCACACGTGCGTGTGCTAGCTCGCTCTCTCTCTCCCTCTCTCTCCCTCTCTCTCCCTCTCTCCCTCTCTCTCTCTCTCCAAAATAAACATTAAAACACAGTTGTAACTAAGCCCAGATGTTCTTAAGGTGAGGATTGTTGATCCTTTAGAGATATAAACGCTAATGTCTTCAGCTGTTAAATCTCATTTGTGTTTAATGTCATTGAGTTACTAGAACTCGGTCCTTGAATAATGAAAGCCCACCTCTGAGAGTTTTCAGAATACTGGTAGTTAATACAGGACATGCTTGTCTAGGATAACCCTAATGATTTTTACCCATTCTAAATACTTGGGACTTGCTTTTGGGGCCCGGATTGTTTGGTGCAAAATGAAAGGATGATTGGATCTGATCTGGAAGCTTTGGTACCCCAGTAGCCCATGAACATCAAGTCAGGTTTTTCTTTTCCATTTGCTGAGACTAGTAAAAATAGCGTGCAAGAGTTTGTTTCAAGGGAAGCTAGCTTTGATATTAGGGCCGGGCTGGGTTGAGTAATAATTACTGTCCTGCTTGTTAAAATTTCTGCTTATCAGAAAGGACTTTTTTAACACTTGAATTGGGATCACTGTGGGTAAAGACTTCTTTTTAATCTGTAGAAACTGGAGGAAAAAAGGAGAAGGATTTTGCTCAGACAACCAGTGCTTGTTTGAATCGTATCCAAGAAGCTTTGCTGAAGCACCAGTGGCCACAAGCTGCAGGGTACATGCACAGTTACTTCCAGATCCTGGAAGATTCCGACAGCCACAAGAGGCAGGCTGCACCTGAGGTAAGTGAAGTGTGAGCCTGTGGGAGGAGATTACGGCTACCCGAGAGAGTTTCTGCCCCTTGAGCGCCACCCAGAATAGCTTTTGCAAGGATCGCAAATTGATTTTTCTAAAAGCTACTGAAAGTGGTTTTGGGTGGAGAATTTATACTGGGACATTTTTTCTTGCACATCTTTTTACTTGTTAGGATTTTATTTTATCTTTTAAGTTTATTTATTTATTTTGAGAGAGAGAGAGGGAGGGAGGGAGGGAGGGAGGGAGGGAGGGAGGAGGGGCAGAGAGAGAATCCCAAGCAGTCTCCGCACTGTCAGTGCAAAGCCCAACTTGGGGGTCAAACTCACGAACCGTGAGATCATGACCTGAGCCAAAGTCGGACGCTTAACCTACTGAGCCACCCAGGAAGGGCTACTTATTAGGATTTTGAAGGAAACTAAAAATATTTTGAACTCTGAATTCTCAGATTCCCCACTATTCATTCCTTCCTTCTAAATTCTCCCTCCTTTCCATGTGTTGTTATTTTTCCCTCTCCATAGGATGTTTCCTATCATCATACCAACGTGTTGTTTCTTGCGTCTTAAAATCATCTCTTGACCCCCATTTTCTCCATAGGTGTGTGCCATTTTTCCACTTCCGCTTTCAGCCAAACTCCTTGAAAGGATGTGCATACTTGTTCTCGCCAAACCTTCTCCAGTTAGGCCCCTCTGCCCACCAGCATCACCGTTTCTACCAAGTTGCTTTGTCAGGGTCAGCAGTGATCTCCAGGTTGCTAAATCTGGTGCCCAGTTCTCAGCGCTCGAGTAACTTGACCTGTCAGCAGTATTGAAGACAGTAGATCGCTGCCTCCTATGTTGTGATAAGCTTTCTTCATCTGGCTTCCAGGACACTGTTTCTCACTTTTCTCTCTTGCCTCACTGGCCTTCCTCAGCCTCCTGTGATTGCTCGTCTGCTCCCTGGCCTTTTGACTTGGGAGTTCCCCAGAACTCAGTCCTTAGTCCTCTTCTTAAATGGCCTTAAATCTGGTCTGTATGCCGGACGATTCCCAGTTGTGTATCTGCGGCCCTGACATCTCTCCAAGCCCACGTTCCTCTGTCCAGTTGTCTGTTCCGCATCAGCACTCAGGTGTCTAACAGTCGTATCACACCAGCGTACCTAAAGTGGACCTTCTGATCTTCACCATCAAACCTACTTTTCCTCATCTCAGATGATGGTTTTTTAAGTATCTAATCGCTGGGGCCCGACTCTGAAGTTCCCTTTCTTTCATACCCCATATCCTATTGGCTCTCCTTCAGAATTCGGTCTGAATACTTCTCGCCAGCTGCGTGACTGCACGTCAACCCAAACCACTGTCATCTCCCGTAGATGACTGCTTGCCCTCCGGCACCCCCTTGTCTCTTTTCAGCATAGCGAGCGACCAGGGTTATCCTTTTTAAAAAATAGTCTTATAAATAAACCACCATACAGTTCCCACATTTAAATGGTACAATTCAATGTTTTTTCATATATTTGCAGAGATATGCAGCCATTACCACAATCTAAATTTTGAACCTTTTCCTCCCCCCCCACCCCCCCAAAAGAATACACTCACAGTCACTCTCTGCCCTGTCCCTCCTACCCCCACTCCCCAGCCCCTGGCAACCACTAATCTACTTTCCGTTTCTGGACATTTCAGAGAAGTGGATTTTATGATATGAGGTCTTTGTGCATGACTTCTTTCGCTGAATGTGTTTTCACATTTATTCTTGTTGCAGTTTTTATTAGTACTTCTTTCCTTTGTATTAGAAGGTGACATTCCATCCTGTTCTGTGTGTCCCTTCGTCTGTTGTTAGACATGGGCGTTATTTGCACTTTTTAGTTATTATGGGTAATGCTGCTATGAACATTCACGTTTTTGTTAGGGATGTTTGTTGAAATCTCTCTTGGGTATGTACCAAGGAACAGAGTGCTGGGTCATACAGTAACTGTGTTTGGCCTCTTGAGGAACTACCAGACTGTTTCCCAAAGTACCCGCACCATTTTACGTCACCACCAGTAATCTATGAGGTTCCAATTTCTCTGCATCCTTGCCAGGTTTTGTTACTATCTGTCTTTCTGATTGTAGCTGCCTTAGTGGTTGTGAGGTGGTAGCCCGTTGTGGTTTTGATTTGTATTTCCCTAGTGACTAATGATGCAGCATGATCTTTTTAATTTTTTTTTTTTTAATGTTTATTTTTGAGAGAGAGAGAGAGAGAGTGAGTGAGTGGGAGGGAGAGGGGCAGAGAGTGACAGAGACACAGAATCTGAAGCAGGCTCCAGGCTCTGAGCTGTCAGCACAGAGCCCGACGCGGCGCTCGAATCCACGAACTGCAAGATCATGACCTGAGCTAAAGTCAGACGCTTAACCGACTGAGGCACCCGGGCGCCCCTGCAGCATGATCCTTTTAAAACACAGAATCGATCATGTCACTTCTCTGCTAAACTCTGTAATGGCTTCCCATTTCACTCAGTAAAAGCCAAAGTCCTAATGATTGCCTGCAAGTTCTGTATGATCTGCGCATTCCCTTTCCCCCTTGACCTTTCTGATCTCATTTCCTATTACTCAAATACTGTTTTTTTTTCTTCTTCCAGCCTCCCTAATCTCCTGGTTCTTGCTTGAACAGACCATGTGCACTTTTGCCTGATTGCCTTTGCTGTACCTATTCCTTTTACTTGAAAAGGTCCTTCTTCAGATATCACTATAGCTATCTGTCAAGTCTCATTTTCAGTGAGTCCTACCGTGACTGTTTAAAATGCAATTCCAGGGGCGCCTGGGTGGCGCAGCCGGTTAAGCGTCCGACTTCAGCCAGGTCACGATCTCGCGGTCTGTGAGTTCGAGCCCCGCGTCAGGCTCTGGGCTGATGGCTCGGAGCCTGGAGCCTGTTTCCGATTCTGTGTCTCCCTCTCTCTCTGCCCCTCCCCCGTTCATGCTCTGTCTCTCTCTGTCCCAAAAATAAATAAAAAACGTTGAAAAAAAAATAAAATAAAATGCAATTCCATACCGCCCCCTCCACTTTCCAGCTGTCACTCCTGACCCCCTTAGTGTGCTCCATTCTTCTCCCACCATACTTGCCGATTTAATTGTTTCTGGGTTATTGTCTGTCTCTCTACAATAGAATGTAAATTTCCTGAGCAGAGGGATCTAGAACAGGGCCTGGCATATACTTTTAAATTCGTTCAGTAAAATATAGTTTATCCGTAAATAACTTCACATGGAGCTCTCAAATAGCTCTTACTAATATAGTAACCATCGCATTGGGTAGATATTTAATAAAGCCCAAAAAAAATCTGAGAGAAAAAACCTATTGGTTGAAAATTTAGTTTATGGACAAAGCTATGTTCATCTATAAAACATTGGACAAGTTATAGGTTCTTTTTGTCCAGAATTTGTATTATAAAATGAAGGATTTGAATCAGTGGTTTCCAGACACTTGTCTGCTTCTTTTTGAATTATCTAGGGCTTTTGTTGAAAATACAGACCCCTGTGCTCTACCCTATACTGATCAGACTCTGAATCCCTAGAATATTTATTTTTAAAAGGTGTCCCAGGTAATTCTTATACACAGCTGGGTCTAAGAACAATTGTTACAGTCTACAAATTTTCTATGAGCTCCAAAATACTACAATTTGGTTTTTCTACAAAGGAAATCTTGATTCCTCTTTCTGAGTTGGAAAGGTGAGTATTAGGATTATACCAAACAACTAATATATATATTCACAGAAAGAACTGATTTAAAATTCTCTTAAATATACTTTAAGATCAGTAATGAAATAGGGGTGCCTGGGTGGCTCAGTCGGTTAAGCATCTGGCTTCGGCTCGGGTCATGATCTCATGGTTGGTGAGTTCAAGCCCCGCATCGGGCTCTGTGCTGACAGCTCAGAGCCTGGAGCCTGTTTCAGATTCTGTGTCTCTGTCTCTCTGCCCCTACTTCCCCCACACACTTACTCTCTCTCTGTCTCTGTCTTTCTCTCTCTCTCAAAAACAAACATTAAAAACAATTTTTTTTAAATCAGTAATGAAATATTTTAACTGGGTAAGAGAAATAGAGATTTACCCCAAGAAGCGCTCCAGGTTCTGTTACCAGAGTTTTGGTGCTCTGGGGAGAAAGTAATACTTTATTAAAATTTGACTGTAGCTGATGAAAAATTTTAAGTTGGAGTTCTAAATATAGATTAAATATAGTCAGTAGTTGTAGAGCTTTATAGATCTCAGGAAACATCTAGTCCATTGCCCTCATATTGCAGATGAGACCAAGAATTGTGAAAAAGCCAGGGTTAACAGAAACTGAGTTTTCTGACTTTAACATTCTTGCCCCTATGCCAATTAGAAATTCTGTTTTCAATATGGATCTGAGCTGCGTACCTTCTTTAGACTACTAAGTTTAAAATGGCACTATTACAGCCATCTGCTATTTTTATTTAATGGATGGAAAAACTTTATCGCATGAGATATAATATTTAGTTTTACTGGGTGAAATGAAGTATAGTAAAATGTTGATAGTAGTGGTATCTAGGAAAACGAATTATAGGTTGTAAGCAGAAAAAAGATAGGGTCCTTAGGCAGAAATTGGTTAAGGGAAGGATTTTACATTTTTATTAGTAATTTCTGTTTTGACAGATTATTTGGAAGCTCGGAAGTGAAATTCTGTTTTATCATCCCAAAAGCAACATGGAGACTTTCAATACCTTTGCTGACAGGATGAAAAACATGGGTGTCATGAATTACTTGAAGGTGAGAGAACGCAGGCTTTGTGAATTGACATTGACAGTGCTCGTTCTTAAAAAAATCTTCTCAGTGATGAGGTAGGTAATGATGTAAAAGGCAGGGAAAAAGGGTAAGAGGATAAATACAAGAGCCTGAAAGGAAGTAGTATTGTGAAAACCATTTATTCCTCCATTTCCTGCTGCCTGCCTTGTTCTCTGAGGCAAAATACCTTGTCTTTGTTTATCTCCGGCTGCCAGGACCAGTCCTTAAGAGATGGCACTTATGCCTTATTATGACGTTGGACCAAATTCTAACCTCTTTGCTTAATTCATTTGGGTTCTCTAGGAATTCATGCTCTTAGAAAAAGGAAGCAGCTAAAACAAATTGGGAATTTGAATATGTGAAAGTGGTCCCCCCCCCCCCCCCCCCCCCGGCTTTATTAAGGTATAGTCAACCTATAACATTGGGTGAGTCTAAGGCATACGGTGTGATAATTCGGTACACGTGTATATTGTGAAATGTTTACCGCGTAAGGTTAGTTAACGCATCCTTCCCCTCACACTGCCACCTTGTTGTTGTTGCTGTGGTGAGAACATTAAAGTTCTACTCCCATAGCAACTTTCAAGTATACAGTCCAGTGTGATTAATTATAGTTACTCTACATTAGATCCCTGGAACTTACTCATCTTACAACGCCAAGTTTGTACCCTTTGACCTACATCTTTCATTTCCTCCACCCCCTCAACCACCATTCTACTCCCTGTTTCTGTGAGCACAGTGTTTTTAGATTCCACATGTAGATGGTGAGGTCATACAATATTTGTCTTACTCTGACTAATTTCACTTAGCATAATACCCTCCACTTCCATCCACGTAGTTGCAGATGGCAAGATTTCATTCTTTTTGATTGCCAAGTAATACTCCATTTAGGTATATACCACATCTTCTTTATCCATTCATCCATCGATGGACATTTGGGCTCTTTCCATGCTTTGGCTATTGTTGATAGTGCTGCTATAAACATTGGGGTGCATGTGTCCCTTCAAAACAGCACACCTGTATCCCTTGGATAAATACCTACTAGTGTAATTGCTGGGTCTTAGGGTAGTTCTATTTTTAATTTTTTGAGGAACCTCCATACTGTTTTCTAGAGTGGCTGCACCAGTTTGCATTCCCGCTCTACTCATTCTTTTTATTGGGTTTTTAAAAAAAGATGTTATTTTATTTTTTAAGTTCTATTTATTTATCTCTACACCCAACGTGGGGCTCAAACTCGACCCCGAGATCAAGAGATGCAAGCCAGGCACCGCTGGGGTTTTTGCTATGGAACTGTCTGAGTTCCTCATTTATTTTGGATATTAACCCCGTCAGATATATGACTTGTAGATGTTTTCTCCCATTCCATAGCATTTTCATTTTGTTGATGGTTGCTCTTGCTGTCCAGAAGCAGTTTAGGTGAATATAGTCCTACTTGTTCATTTTTGCTTTTGTTGCTTGTGCTTTTGGTGACAAAAATCATTGCCAAGACCAGTGTCAAGGACCTTTTTTTCTTATGTTTTCTTCTTGGAGTTTTATCGTTTCGTGTCTGAGTAGTTAAGTCTTTAATTCATTTTGAGTTAGTTTTAGTAAGTAGTAGAAAATAGAGGATGAATTTCATTATTTTGAGAGTATCTAATTTTGCCAGTAGCATTTATTGAAGAGACTGTCTCTTCTCTATTTATTGAGTATTCTTGGCTTCCTTGTCAAAAACTGGCTGATTATATATGTGTGGCTTTATTTCTGGGCTATTGATTCTGTTCATTGGTCTATGTGCCTGTTTTATGCAGGCACCGCGTGCTTTAATGACTGTAGCTTTATAATGTAGTTGAGTCAGGAAGTGTGATGCCCCAGCATTGTTCATTCTCAGGATTGCTTTGGCTATTTGGGGTCTTTTGTGACTCCATACAGATTTTAGGATTGTTTTTTCTACTTTTGTGAAAAATGACCCTGGAATTTTGATAGGATTACATTGAATTTATAGATGGCTCTGACTCTTAAATGTAGAGAACAAACAGGGTTGCTGGATGGGTTGTGGGAGGGGGATGGGCTAAATGGGTAAGGGGCTTAAGGAATCTACTCCTGAAATCATTGTTGCACCATGTGCTAACTTGGATGTAAATTATAAAAAATAAATAAATTATAGAATGTGCAGGGAAAAAAATACAAATGGCTGTGGGTAGTATGGACATTTTAGCATATTAACTCTCCGATCCATTCATAAAAATGTTTTAATGGTCCTAATGTGTAGGCAGAGCTCCCTTTCTAGATTTTTTTTATTAAAGCCTCATCCAAAAACATTGAGTCTCATCCAGAAACATTGCGATGTTTCCAAAATGGTAGACACTTCCCTGTCTGTGGTATACATTTAACTAAAAGAGTACTTTTTCAATAAAGTTTTAAAAATGCTTTGCTTTTTAATTTTTTTCGGTATCTCTAAAGTTCTTGAAACACAGCCATACCCATTCATTTCATTGCCACAGCTGCTTTTAGTGTGACAAATGACAGCATTGAGTAGTTGTGACAGACCATATGGCCTGCAAAACCTAAAATATTTACTCTGTGGTTCTTTTTTTGTTTTGTTTTTACTTTTTCTATTTTCCAATTTTTTTATGGTGGTAAAATATATAGACCATAAAATATGTTATTTTAACCATTTTAAGTGTACAATTCAATAGCATTAATGACATTCACAGTGTTGTACAGCCATCGCCAGTGGTTTACATTTTTCATCATCCCAAACATGAACTCTATGCCCGCTACGGAATTACTCCCCATTCTCTCTTCCCAGCCCCTGGTAACCTCTAATATGTTTGCTGTTCTATGGATTTACACATTCTAGATTTTTTCAATGTTTATTTATTTATTTTGAGAGAGTGCACGCCCTTGCACCACTCGGGGAGGGACAGAGAGAGTCCCGAGCAGGCTCTGTACTGTCAGTGGCAGAGCCCTACAGGGGACTTGATCCCACTTGATTGTGACCTGAGCTGAAACTGAGAACCAAATGCTTAACTGACTGAGCCACCAGACACCCTGATCTATTCTAGGTATTTTACATAAGTGGAATCAAACAGTATTAGTTCTTTTGGGTCTAGCTTATTTCACTTAACATCGTGTTTTCAAGACTTATTTATGTTGTGGCAAGTATTAGAACTTTTTATGGCTTTTTATGACTCATTAGCATTCTATCGTATGTACCTATCACATTTTGTTCACACATTCATCCGTTGTTGGTGGTGAACATTGGTGTACAAGTATCTCTTTGAGTTCCTGTTTTGAATTCCTTTCGGTATATTACCTAGGAGTAGAATTGCTGGGTCACATTTTATACATATAAAATGTATGTAAATCTGTATGTAAGCAAATATACAAAGATACAAGCCTACGTTTAACTTTGCGCCATTTTACATTCTCACTGCTTTCTTATTTTGAAGAAAGATTTCTCCCAGTTTAGGATTCTTTTCTTAATTAGAAAAAATTTCCGGAGGTTCTCCTTACATGCCAGGTGCTCTCTTGCGATCTTATTCTCTGGTAGCCCAGGTATGCTACGGGTGGAATTTAAACGGAAGCAGCTTATGGTTCTGCTTGAGGAAGAACTTTCCAGCTGAACGGTTGGAAAAAGAAATGGCCTGTCTTGGTGTGTGCTCCCCTCTCTTCTTTCAGGAAGACACTGGTTAGCCATTTGATTGGGGAGGGAGGGTCGAATTTTAACTAAATTATTGGTTGGGTTCTTTTAAGCCCATAGAATCTATTCAGTTGAAGTAAAGAAACCTGAAAGGAACCGTATTTCACACTCCAGAGTCCGAGGGTGATAATTAAGATAGGCAGTAAAACATTTCCTGTAAAACACTTTCTGCTACTTTCCAGATAATGTGCTAGACATAGTCCTTGCAGTAGAGGGAGACGGGCATGTATGTGGAATCAATTATGGGTACCAGAGCAGAAATGCAAGATACAGTGAGAAGACGAAGGAGGGAACGGTCAGCTCTGGAATCAGAGAGGGCTGGGATTAAATGCATAGGGGGGTCACGGAAAGAAGCGATGCTTCAGCTGAGGCTGCGAAAACAAGTGGGTGTTCACTGGGCAGATCAGAGGAAAAGCTGGGCGGGCAAGGCAGGGATTGATGAGAATTTGATAGCCCTGCATCCAGTGCTTCAGTTACTCTAAAAGTCACTTGGGTAGAAGCCAGGGGAAGTCGGCTGGGTCCTCTGTGCCATCCCCAGGGAGCTTAGTTTTTCCTCTGTAGGCAGTGGGAGCCATTGAAGTTTTCACACAAATGAGTAACAAGATGGGGTTTCTTTGGCAGCCCCATGGAAGGCAGATTTTAGAGGGACAAGATCAGAGAGACCAGTTGAGAAATTACTGAAGTAGTTTGTGACGAAGGCCTTGAACTCTGACTCTACTCACATGACTAACTGTACTTCCCGTTATTCCCCTCTTTAATATCCTCCCTACTTGTGATGCTCATTCTTTGTGTAGTTGTTCTTCTTGCTTCTATAGTACGCATTCACTTTTCCATTTGAACCAATGACATTCTTCAGTAGTCCTTTTTAAGATGTTTTCTGTGAGCTTCTATGACATCTATAAAATAATGTATTGATCACCTGCTGTGGACCAAACTAGGCAGTAGGTGGGATGCAGGTATTCTCTCATTTAATCTTTATAACATCCTTCTGAAGGGTTAATAATAATTGTTCCATATAACAGGTAAGACTCAGGCCAAGTCACATACTCAGGTTTACGTAGTTTTAAGTAGCATCTGAGCCAGGACTATCTGTCTTGAAAGCGTCTGTTTGTTTCACTAAATGACACTGCCTTCTTTTTGTGAGTTTACCTAATTTAGCTTCCATTTGCATAATGTTAATTGTTTCATGTATCTTTCCTCTTTGCTAAATTGATGTTTTTGATGATAGAGACAATATTGTTACATCACTTATGTACTCCCAAGGATTTAGCCCCAGCATATATATTTACTGAAGTCTTGGATGAACGGATATCTAATGACCTGTTTGTCAGTGGGCTTTTTCTTTTTATTGTTGCAGATCTCCTTACAACACGCATTATACCTTCTGCATCATGGAATGCTTGAGGATGCAAACAGAAATCTCAGTCGTGCAGAGACATGGAGATACGGTGAAAAGTCATCGTCCCAGGAAGTGTTAATCAACCTTGTTCAGGCCTATAAAGGGCTTTTGCAGTATTATACTTGGTCTAAAAAGAAGATGGAATTGTCTAATCTTGGTGAGTGAAGATGAGTGTACTTTTTATGGCTATGAGACCGAATCAGAGGGACAGACAGGATCTTTTTTTTTCCTTTAAGTTTATTTATTTTGAAAGAGAGACAGTGCACGTGAGCGTGCACGCAAGTGGGGGAGGGGCAGAGAGAAGCAGAGACAGAATCCCAAGCAGGTTCTGTGGCACCAGTGCAGAGCCCGATGTGGCAGTTGAACTCACGAACCATGAAATCATGACCTGAGCCAAGATCAAGAGTCGGATGCTTAACCGACTGAGCCATCTGGGTGCCCCTAGACAAACAGGATATTAAGGAATAACCTCATTCCCCTACTTTGAAGCCTGGCTCTTTCCAGATACTGCAGAGAACAGACATATCTATTGATGTAAAATTCTTGATCATCCTTTGTAATATTTCTGATATATCATACTTTTCAGACATAAATTAGATGATGCATAAATTAAGTCCATGATCATGTTAGATTTTTGTTTTGTTAATTTTTTTTTTTTTTTTTACATTTATTTATTTTTGAGAGACAGAGAGCGTGAGCTGGGGAGGGGCAGAGAGAGAAGGAGACACAGAATCTGAAGTAGGGTCCAGGCTCTGAGCAAGCTGTCAGCACAGACCCTGATGCAGGGCTTGAACTCATGAACCACGCGATCAGATCTAAGCCGAAGTTGGACACTCAACTGATTGAGCCACCCGAGTGCCCCAGTTTATTGTTTTTTTAAATATTTTCAAGAAAGATTACAAATTTTTTTTAGTAGACATTATTGCATATAATAAACATTTCTTCCTGTGTATTTATTTGTTTTTTAAATTTGTTTTTACTTATTTATTTTTTTAAAGTTTATTTATGTAAGCAGTTTCTATACCCAGCATGGGGCTTGAACCCACAACCCCAAGATCAAGAGCTGCGTGCTCTACTGACTGAGCCAGCCAGGCGCCCCATTTTCCTGTGTGTTTAGAATGGAGTTTAGTTTGTTTTATAATGTTCGTTTTTTTAAAAAAGAAATTTATTTTTAAGTAATCTCTAAATTCAGTGTGGGGCCTGAACCTACAGCCTGAGATCAAGAGTTGTACGACCTTCTGACTGGGCCAGCCAGGTGCCCCTGTTTTACGATGTCATTCTTCATATTCATATTCTTCATATTCTTCTCTAATATGCTTAGAAAATAGGGCAAGGTAAAGTTGTTTTGTTTCTGTACAAAGGTCATGATTTTCTTGATTGACCACACCAGGAATTGGCTGCATGTCCCCACTTCTCAGAGTTCCCTTTCTCTGGCTTCCAGTGGTGATGTTACCTCTCCCATCCCCGGATTTGTGTTTAATTCTCTGCATCTTCCTTCTCTTGTGTAGTTTTCCTCCATAGCCTCTCTAGGATTAACCCTTTTTATTTTCTCATCCTCCATCCAAATCTCAGTCCCTGTATATATCGGCTAATATATATAAGCAGTGATTCCTTATGATACTTATATGTACGTAGTATTCCCTTGGTCTCTTGGATATGCAGGTTCACTAATCTCAAAATTCCATTCCCTCTTTCTGAGTATGATCTCTCTCAAGACACTCGTGAAAAGCTGTCTTCATTGTGATAATCTTGTCCAGTCTTCATGCTTCCTCTCCGTCTAGAAGGCCATCTGCCCTTCCATGACTCGTTAGACCCCCTCATTCTCATACCATAAACCTCATAGCTCCATGTCTGACCTATATCATTTGACTCTTTACCTCTTGCTTTTTAATTGTCCTAAGTTTTTTCATGTCTGTTTTATGTTGTATCTCTTCTTTCTTCTAGACTAATCAGTCTTCTGAGGTTACATATCTCTTACTTCTTTGGTTAACCTTGACATAATGCCTGGTATAATTTTCTTTTTTTTTTTTTTTTTTTGAAGGCTTATTGAGGGACACCTGGTGGCTCAGTCGGTTGAGTGTCCGACTTTTGATTTCAGCTCAGGTCATGATCCCAGGTTGTGGGATTGAGCCCTGCGTGGACCCTGTGCTGAGCGTGGAGCCTGCTGAAGATTCTGTCTCCCTCCCTCTGCCTTTCTGCCCTGCTCACGCTCTCTCTCTCTCTGTCTCAAAATAAATAAAACCTAAAGAACTAAAAAAGGCTTATTGATATTAATTGATTAGATGAGTTTTAAAGTCAGTATTTGCCTTTTTCTAACCTTTCCGGTTAGGTGGAATTCAAACAAACATTGATGATAAAAGCAGTAGGAACATGACATTTGCACGGTCTCTTCCACGGGTAGATGATTTAGGACCTTTCTGCAGCTGATGGCTTGTTCGCTACCAAGAAGACATAAAGATGACATAATGTGTGGAGCTCTTTAGATCATCTTTAACTTTGGATGTTTGTTTAATAAAGAAAGGTTAGGACTGGTTCTGTGTAACTGAACTCATGAGAACATAACACCTGAACGAATGCTCAGTATTGGTTTGGGATTTTTCTCTGTTGCTCTTGGCCTGTCCTGGTTGGATTTGACGCACTGGTGACTGGAGACCCCCTTCCATGGTAAATTCACACTCCACTTCACTGACTCGGGGCGTGCTTTTTTTTTTCCTTTTAAAATTCTTTATCGTTTCTTAACCTATTTTCCCTTTATCACTTCATATTCAGGTCCGTATTGATATATATTTAGTTGATCCTCTGGGAGGAGAATACCTATGCATTTTGGGGAAGGGGAAGGGCTGTTATTTTGGCCAAAAATAAAAAGTATTTTGTTTCTGTTAGCTGTCACTTTTGAAAGACTAACTTTTCTTTTAAAATTTTTTAAAAAATATTTATTTTGAGAGGGGGAGAGAGAGAGAGTGTGAGCGTGCGCGAGTGGGGGAGGGGCAGAGAGAGAGGGAGACACAGAATCTGAAGCAGGCTCCAGGCTCAGAGCTATCAGCACAGAGCCCGACACGGGGCTCAAACCCACAAACGGTGAGATCGTGACCTGAGCTGAAGTCGGTCGCTTGACTGACTGAGCCACCCAGGTGCCCCTAGACTAACTTTCCTTTTAAACCTTTAAGACTGTGAAATATAACATGCAGAAAAAGTGTGTACACAAATGTGTGATAAAATGAATAATTTAAAACAAATATCCAGGTAGCTACCACCTAGGTTCATTCTCAAAGCTCCCCAGGTATGCCTTCCTGACCACACTTCCTTTTGTTCCTTTCGTGTGTGTTGGCAGGGAGGGAGGGTGTTGGGGGTGGGCGGGGAGAGTTTGTGAGGATGTAGTATTATTCTTTAAATGTTTGTTAGGATTTACTGGCGGAGCCATCAGGGCCTGAACTTTTCCTGTGGATAGTTCATTGATTGCCGTTACTATCAGGAGTGTCCTTGATAGTGAATAACTTTCAAAAATCTTTTATCTCTGAACAGATGAAGATGATTATGCTTACAACACAGCATCCCAGACTATGCTCAACCACAGTTGGAAGACATCGGTAAACCTTGGTGCCTTGATTCAAACTCCTGGAGTTTGGGACCCTTTTGTGAAGAGTTATGTAGAGGCAAGTAGGCTTCTCATAAAGTTTTATTCGTTTCATTTGTTATAAGCCTTATCTTTATTGGTCAGAAGGCAACTAAGTGGAGAAAATTGTTTTGTTTTTTTTAAAAAGACAGAGAGGGGCACCTGGCTGGCTCAGTCAGTGAAGCATGCAACTCTTCATCTCAGGGTTGTGGGTTTAATTTTTTTTTTTTTTTAAATTTTTTTTTTTAACGTTTATTTTTGAGACAGAGAGAGACAGAGCATGAACGGGGGAGGGTCACAGAGAGAGGGAGACACAGAATCTGAAACAGGCTCCAGGCTCTGAGCTGTCAGCACAGAGCCCGACGCGGGGCTCGAACTCACAGACCGTGAGATCATGACCTGAGCCGAAGTCGGACGCTTAACCGACCGAGCCACCCAGGCGCCCCAGGGTTGTGGGTTTAAACCCCATGTTGGGCATAGAGACTACTTAAAAAAATAAAGTCTTTAAATAAATAAATAAATAAAAATTTTTTAAAAAAACTTAAAAGAGGGAATATGATATGTCTTTTTGGTCTGAGTCATTTTTGTTTTACTAATATCCTGTAAATGTTACTGTTTTTGTTCCCCTCACCACTGAGTAATGGGACATGGTCGAATATTTATAAAATTAATAGCAATATAATTTGTAAATGTTAATTCGTTAGTATTCTTATTGAATTTAGAAGGAAAGCAAAAAGTTGGTTGTTGCTTTTTTAAGTAGGCTTTATGCTCAGTGCGGAGCCAACGTAGGGCTTGAACTCACCACCCTGAGATCATGACCTGAGTTGAGATCAAGAGTCAGACACTTAACCAGGCGAGCCACTCAGGTGTTCCCAAGCAGAAAGATATTTTATATTTCGTGGGCTAGAGAAGACCAGGGGACAAAAATCTGAAACTAGGTCATAATGTGGGATGAAGAATAATGGCTTTTAGGAAGTTCGTCAGGGTGCTGTGTCATCTCAGAATTGCTGTGAAAGGACGGGGCGGTGGGGGGGGGGGCTTGGCACTGGGAATAAATCTTCAGAATTTTTGAAAGTTACATAAACGCTAACGTGATAATTATGCTGTCAAAAGATACTCTCTGAAACCACATGCCAGTGAATCTGGGAATTCCCCTGTGTGGGTGGGAACGAAAGGGAAGGAATCCTAGTTCCCATGTGCTCCTTCTGTGGCTGAAGTCATATCGGCACTGAGGTTCGCTGCTTCGTGGGGTCTTTCTCACTCGTCGGTGGGCCCTGCTTTGAGGCCTTCATTTCTTTCAGGAACAGTTCCTAGGTTGAAGTGGCTGCATTTTTCAGTAACAAAAATGTGATCAGGAAGAAATGGGAACCCATGTGGGCCTTTGTTGTAAGTGATCTGTGTTCCACAGAGGTTGTAAGGTATGCTGGTGACAGCAAAAACTGCCATTACTGTCGTTCCCTGTACAGGAAGTACTGTTTGTCGTTTTAGTGAATTTTTGTACCCATCAACAAAGTCAAGTTGTGCATTATCTTTCACTCAGCTGTCTTACAGAATTTAGCGAAGACATTATGACTTATTTTATATAGATGCTGGAGTTCTATGGGGATCAAGATGGAGCCCGAGAGGTACTCACCAATTATGCCTACGATGAAAAGTTCCCGTCAAATCCAAATGCTCACGTCTACTTATACAACTTTCTAAAGAGGGAGAAGGCACCAAGAGAGAAACTGATAAGTGTGCTGAAGGTATAAAATGTTTATTTCAATGACTGAACAGGGTCGGAGGTCCACTTTAAGACATCCTTAGGGGCGTACGGCTGGCTCAGTTGGAAGAGCATGTGACTTGATCTCAGGGTGGTGAGTTCAAGTCCCATGTTGGGTAAAGAGATTACTAAAAAAAAGAAACTTCAAAACATCCTTAGGTCGTGCCTTCCAACTTGCAGATTCTGGCACTCCTAGCAAGTCACTGTTTGTGTGATGGTGCCCTGAGGTGGACAGAGGGGATCCCGCCCTGAGGGGACCCCACCACGGCCGGCCGTTCCCCCATCGCCCTGCCCAAGTGAGACTGAGGGCAGAAACCCTTTGCCACCCTTCTTGGAAAGTTCTGTTTTGATAATTTTTGAAAATCAGCTTTATGGAACCTTTCACACACAGTAAGACACATTTTTTTTCTTTTATTTTAAATTTTTTTTTTAACGTTTATTTATTTTTGAGAGAGAGACAGAGCATGAACGGCGGAGGGTCAGAGAGAGGGAGACACAGAATCCGAAACAGGCCTCAGGCTCTGAGCTGTCAGCACAGAGCCCGACACGGGGCTTGAACTCACGGACCGCGAGATCGTGACCTGAGCCGAAGTCGGCCGCTTAACCGACTGAGCCACCCAGGCGCCCCAAGACACTTATTTTAAGTGTACACTTGAAGGCGTTTTAACAGAGACATACATCCACGTAACCACCATGATGATCCAGACGCTGAACATTTCCGTCCTCTCAGAACATCTTTGATTTCCCTTTTGTAGCCTATCTGCCCACATTTTTTCTGGCCCCAGGCAAATAATGATCTGCTTTCTGTCACGACAGATTAATTTGACCTCTTCTAGAATTTCATACACGTGAAACCTATGCTCTTTATTGTGTGGCTTGTCTTGCCCCGCATGTTTTTGAGAGTCATCCATGTTATTGTGGGTGTCTAATTTGTTCCTTATTACTGCTGTGTAGTGTTGCATTTCTACACATACACTTCTTGATGGTGTATTTTCACTTTTTGCCTGCTATGAATGCTGCGGTGAACACTCACGTACAGGGCTTTGTGCGCATATATATTGTCATTTTTCTTGGGTAACTGTATGAGTGGAATT
This sequence comes from Panthera tigris, assembly GCF_018350195.1. Taxonomy (NCBI): domain Eukaryota; kingdom Metazoa; phylum Chordata; class Mammalia; order Carnivora; family Felidae; genus Panthera; species Panthera tigris. Next base: position 59,445,793 of record NC_056678.1, on the reverse strand, counting down.
GCTGGAAAATTTGAAACAACCTCATAAGAAACTGCCCAACTGTTTTCTTTTTTTAATTGAGATGTAACTGGTGTATAACGGTATGTTATTTTTAGATATACAGTGTAGCGATTCAGTATTTGTATGTATCGCAAAATGATCACCACAGTAATTCTATCTATCTGTCTATCACCACACAATTACGTCTATCCCACGCAGTTACAACTTACTTTTCTTGTGATGGGAACTTTAAAGATTTATTCTCTCAGAAACTTCAAATATACAATACTGTATTAACTATGGTCACCATGTTCTATATTATATCCCCAGGACTTAGGTTTATTTTATAACTGGAAGTTTGTACCTTTTTGTTTGTTTTTTGCTTTCGAGTTGTATTAGCTCTTTATATTTTAGATATTAAACCCTTACCAGATAGGTGATTTGCAAATATTTTCTCCTTTCACTGGGTTGCCTTTTCATTCTGTTGATGGTTTCCTTTGCTGTGCAGAAGCTTTTTAGTTTGGTGTAGTCCCACTTGTTTTTTTTTGCTTTTGTTGCCTTTTGCCCCACCGGTTTGTGAAGTGACCGTACCATTGACATTCACGCCGTCAGTATGTGAAGGTTCAGTTTCTCTCCCTCACTAACACTTGGTATTGTCAATCGTTTGAATTAATAGCCATTTTAGTGGATATGCAGTGGTGTCTCTGTGGTTTTAAGTTGCATTTTCCTAATGAATGATGATGTTGAGTATCTTTTCATATGCCTGTTGGCTACTCCTGTATCATCTTTTGTGAAGTGTCTGTTCAAACGTTTTGTCTCTTTTTTTAGAGAGTAATTTGTCTTCTCATGGATTTGTTAGTTTTATATAATCTGTCCTTACCTAAGGCATATGACATGGGATTCACAACATGGACTGAGAATATTTTCTTCCAATCTGTGGCTTGCCTTTTTTTTCTTAATAATGTCTTTTGAAGAGCAGAAATCTCTAATTTTGAAGTACAATTTATGCATTTTTTCTTTTATAGTTACTACTTTTTGTCCAAGAAATCTTTGCCAAGCCCAAGATAATGAAGATTCTCTTCTATGTTTTTTTTTCTTTTTTCTAGAAGTAGTACAAATTTGTGTTTAGGTCTATGATAGATTTTCAGCTAATTTTTTTGTGTAGTGTGAGGTCAAGGTCAGGGTTCATTTTCCCCCCCATGTTGTTATTCCAGCACCATTTGGCGAAAAGACTCCTCGTCCTCCTTAGAATTACATTGGTAACATTGTTGAAAATTAATCGGCCATATATATGGGCTCTGTTGTCTTCCAGTGGTTTATGTATTGCCATCCTTATAGCTACCCCACATGTCATAACTGTTGCTTTATGTGAGTCTGTGTCATGACAGTCATATAAATTTGTCCTTTCTCAAAATTGTTTTTCTAGGTTCTTTGACTTTCCATAAACTTCTTTTTAAGTATTTTATTTTTATTTCTTTAGAGAGAGAGAGAGCATGAGTTGGAGAGAGAAGGGGGGGGAGAGACAGAGAGAGAGAGAGAGAGAGAGAGAGATAGAGAGAGAGAGAGAATTACAAGCAGGCTTCATGCTCAGCACAGAGCCTAACATGGGCTCGATCCCATAACCCTGGGATCATGACAAGCTGAAACCAAGATTCGGACACTCAACTGACTAAGCCACCTAGGCTCCCCTTTCCATATACATTTTTATTTTTATTTTTTTAATGCCTTTTTTTTTTTTTTTTTTTTTTGAGAGAGAGAGAGATACCATGAGCAGGGGAGGGGCAGAGAGAGAGAGAGAGAGCGAGGGAGAGAGAGCGAGAATCCTAAGCAGGCTCCTCAGTGCAGAGCCCAACACAGGGCTCAGTCCCACAAACTGTGAGATCATGATCTGAGCCAAGACCAAGAGACCAAGACCAAATGAGCCGCCCAGGCGCCCCTCCATATACATTTTTAAATCAGCTTGTCTAGTGCTAGAAATTGTCTTGCTGGGATTTTCAATCTATAGATCAATTCTGAGAAAATTTACATTTTAACCAGTATGGAGGTTGCCAAATTGTGAACATCATATGTCTTTCCATTCATTTAGGTCTTTTGTTTCCCTGTGAAATGTTTTATAGTTTTTATTGTATATATTTTGTTAAATTTATCCCTGTTTCGTGTTTGGGGTTGTTACTGTATAGGACATTGCTTAAAAATTTTTTTTAATGGTAAAATATATATAACATAGAATTGACCATTTTAAATGCATTTTTATTATTTTTTTTAAATTTTTATTAAAAAAAATTTTTAATGTGTATTTATTTTTGAGAGAGAGAGAGAGAGACAGAGCGTGAGGGGGGGAGGGGCAGACAGAGAGAGAGACACAGAATCTGAAACAGGCTCCAGGCTCTGAGCTGTCAGCAGAGCTCAATGCAGGGCTCAAACTCACGAACTGCGAAATCATAACCTGAGCCGAAGTTGGACGCTTAACCACCTGAGCCACCCAGGTGCCCCGACAGGGATTTTTAAAAATAGCTTTACATAGAACACCTTTCTATACCCAAATAGAAACTGGACAAGAGCAAAACATGTTTTAAATCCTTGATTCATTTACTAAGGGCATATTAGGCAATAAGGACCTTATTTGAAACTAAGCTGAAATTTGAGGAATGCTGTTATCACGTGTAAAATTTACAAGATTATTTTTTTCTTCCAGATTTTGTATCAGATTGTACCATCTCATAAACTCATGTTAGAATTCCATAGATTACTGAGAAAATCAGGTAAATAATTTTTATTTTGTATCTCCATGTGCAGATAAGCTGTAGACTAGCAAACTATGGCCCATGGGCCAAATCCACCCCTAATCTGTTTTTATAAATCAGGTTCTTTTGGAGCATTTATGTGTTGTCTGTGGCTGCTTTTGCACTACAACAGCAGAGCTGTGTAGCTGTGACATAGACCGTATCATTCACATAGCTTAAATATTTACTGTCCCTTTATTAGGAAAAGTTTTCTGACCCCTGCTGTAGAATATGAGGCAATATTTAGCACGAGAGAAATGGCTGCACTATAATTCACCTCATTTAATCTCTGTTGCATTTCAGCTCGGTATAGAAAAGAACATTTTTTTTTTTTAAGTAGGTTCCATGCCCAGCATGGGGCTTGACCTCACGACCCTGAGATCAAGAGTCATGCAGTCCACCAGCTGAGCCAGCCAGGCGCCCCAGAACATAACTTCTTCATAGAAGGAAATCAGCTTAAGTCCAATAGGTACTGGGACTGTGTCAGTCCCTCTCCTGTTAGAAGAGAACATATATAAAATGCCTACATAGGGCAGGCACTTTAATGTTCTCAGTAAAGTGTAGCTCATTTAGAAATCAGACTCACCACTCTGACTTCATTAGCAAAGACTAAATTAGTGAATTATTGAATATTTCAGATTTATCACAGGAGAGTATGAACAGAATGAATTATTTTAAACTGTTAACCAAACTAGAAGGCTTACAATTCAGTAATATTTTATCAACTGAATATATATTTTTAGCTTTGTGCACTTCAGTATCTTGTGTAAACTCTAATTGTTGTGACCATTGCAGAAAAAAAAGACCACCATAAACTTGGACTGGAAGTATTATTTGGAGTCTTAGATTTTGCTGGATGCACTAAAAATATAACTGCTTGGAAATATTTGGCAAAATATCTGAGACAGACTTTAATGGGGTAAGTAGAAGAAGCAGTGTTTATTACTGGCTCAGCACCAGTAAAATTTCCCAGTATTGTAGCTGATGTCTGTCAATGTTTAAGTATCATTCTTTGCTTATGTTTTTTGATTTCTTGAATTGTGTCTTCAGTTGTTTCTTCTGGGTACATCAGAAGCAAGGAAATAAGGTCACAGGTAAAACATACAAAAATTCTATTAAGATTTTTTTATGAGGACACCTGGGTGGCTCAGTCGGTTAAGCGTCCAACTTTGGCTCAGGTCATGATCTCATGGTTCATGGGTTCGAGTCCCACATCAGGCTCTGTGCTGACAGCTCAGAGCCTGGAGCCTGCTTTGAATTCTGTGTCTCCCTCTCTCTCTCTCTCTGCCCCTCCCCCACTCATGCTCTGTCTCTCTCTCTGTCTCAAAAATAAACATTAAAAGAAAAAAAGATTTCTTTTATTGTGTCCAAGTAAGTACTTACCTTACCACTGCAGTACTAAAGAATGTGCGTATTTTCAAGTTGGAAATGATGACAAAAAGGGGTCATCCCCACTCTCCGCCAGGCTGTTTGTAAAGCTCTTGGTGATCTGTGTGTCATCATCTTGTAAGATCACATGGAAACTGCTTTTCTCCCAGCTGGTTTTCAATAATTTTTTGTGGGGCTTTTTAGGGCCTCATAAGATCATCGTCAGTTATCCATTCAGCAGATGTTTGTTAAGTCCATTGTGAGCTGGATATCTAAAACTATGCCTCTGATCATAATACCATTTTGAGAAAAGAAGGAGTGGCCCTTGTCATTTTTAAAAAGTGTTTATTTGTTTATTTTTGAGCGAGCACGTGCAAGTCATGGCAGGGCAGAGAGAAAGAGAGAGAATCCCAAGAAGGTGCCATGCTGTCAGTGCAGAGCCCAACGCGGGGCTGGAACCCACGAGCCGTGAGATCATGACCTGAGCTGAAGTCAGATACTTAACCGACTGAGCCACCCAGGCTCCCTTCCGCAGACTCTTCTTAAGTTCATATTCTGCCAGTATAGGTTCATCTCCATCACTGACCTTCTCTTTTGACATTTTTCTTTTCCAGGAACCACCTTGCCTGGGTCCAAGAAGAGTGGAACTCCAGGAAAACCTGGTGGCCTAGCTTTCACTTCAGCTCCTTTTGGGCAAAAAGCGATTGGAAAGAGGATAAAGCTTTGGCTTGTGAGAAGGCTTTGGTAGCTGGAATACTGTTAGGAAAAGGTATGGGGTTTTTTTTCATCTTACGTAGACGTAGCTTTTGGATGATTTTGAAATTACAAAGTGTGACCATTCATTCGTGTCACAGCTTACTTGGTACAGTGCCCAAGGACATTAGATGCTGAAGAGGATAACTGGTGAATGGAAAAATGAACGTTGAGTTGGGGCCAGGTGATCTGCTTGTAAGGACTGTCCGTGGACTGGAAACTGATTTCATCTTGTTGATTGCGGTGCTTGCTTTTTATGCTGTAATTTGCATATCTTTAGGGGCCAGTTAAGATAGAGGATGCAGACTGTTTCCACAACAACCGCATAGAAAGTTTACTGACATTGTCCACTTGACAGTATTAGAAATAGAAAAAGATTCTTTGCTGACCTTACTGTTTGATAATAGCTCCGCATTATACGTACTTATCTGTTCCGGTTCGGAGGGAACATTTCTCCCGTAAAAAGAGTATACCTCCTATTAACTTATTTAAAAATCCTCTTAAAGAAAGGGAAATTGATCTTTTCTTCGTGGAACATGCTGGCTGTTAAAACTCTCAGCGCTCGGTGCCAATGGAGCAGGGAAACTGTAGGTCAGAGAAAAAGTGAGTGTCACCCGTGTCCATGAGTAAGCAGTCTGTTGCTAGAGAGTTCAGGGTATCCTAAAGAGATTCTTCAGCTCGGTTGTGAGATGGTTGGTTTTATTTTGGAATTAGTATTCTCAGTGAGTGTTTCAGATGATTACAAGGGTTAATGAAATGCTGGTTCCTAAGAGGAAAAGGACAAATAAATAGGAAAACAATTGTAAGATTTCTCTCTTAACACACTGATGCCAAGGAACAGAAATGTGATTCAGACTGAGATTTCTACTTCCTTATGAGCATAGAGGCATCTAGTACAGATATCTAAAGGTGTCTGTGTTTGAGCCGAGTCTGGACTGATTTTCCAGTCTGTCACCTTTTCCTGTCACTTAGATCAAACAGTTAACCTTTGGGACCCTCTCTCTGAGTGGGCTTCCTAACACCTGTCCATGCTGCCTACGGGATTGTTGTAAGCATCAAGTGAGCGTCACATCAAAGTGCTTTATAAATTCAAAAGTGCTCTGTGAATATCGGGCATAATCATGCCTGAAAATGGGTACATTTCTTTTTTCCGGTGTTAGTGTGGGGGTTGAGTCAGTCTGTTCAGGAGTTGAGCTGGGTTTTGTCCGTGCTCTGGTTATCCCCATTCTATCACAGGATTCAAATTCTGGTCACGATCTGCCTTTACTTCATGCTGAGAGCAGGGTCCGGTAGCTGCCCTTCCTTCCATGCTCTGGTAAGGCAAGCCAGGCCCTTTGTCCTTGCGACTATACGTCTTCTGGCGGAGGAAGGAGTTTGTAGGTTATTTGGCTTTTTCTCTGTGTTAGGGTGAGATCAGAGTTCTTTCTATCTTTCTATATTCTAGATGGAAGCAGAAGTGTGTGTACAAAGTATTTTGTTTTTGCTAAAGTGGTAGATGTGTTTGGAAATACAGATTATTACGTTAACATCACAGCACTGCTTTCTAGCTAATAAAACGTTAGTAATTCTGGCATACTATTTCAGGAATAATGGTTACTGTAGGTACAGTGTATATCCTAGCAATTTCCCAGAGAAGATGAATGTATGGTGAGACTATAATGAAATTAGTTCTTATGTGATTTATGGTCTCACTCATCAAATACAAAAAAAATTCTCTTCTTTAAGGTTTATTTATTTTGAGAGAGAGAGAGGAAGGGAGTCAGGGAGGGGCAGAGAGAGAGGAGAGAGAGAATACCAAGCAGGCTCTGCACTGACAATGCGTAGCCTGACACGGGTCTTGAACTCACGAACTGTGAGGTCATGACCTGAGCCGAGATCAAGAGTCAGACGCTTAACCCAACTGCGCCACCCAGGTGCCCCTAAAAAAATCTCTTAAAATACCCAGTTTACATTTTTATTTATTTTTTTTGAAGAGAAAGTGTGAGTCGAGGAGAGGGGCTGAGGGAGAGAGGGAGAGAGAGAGAGAGAAAGAGGGAGAGAGAGCGAGAGAGAGAGAAGGAAAGAAAGAAAGAAAGAAAGAAAGAAAGAAAGAAAGAAAGAAAGAAAAAGAGAGAGAGAGAAAGAAAAAAAAAAAGAGAGAGAGAGAGAGAGAGAGAGAGAGAGAATGAATCCCAAGCAGGCTCCACCCCAGTGTGGAGCTTGATCCCACAACCCTGGGATCATGACCTGAGCTGAAATCAAGATTTACACGTTCATCCAGACGCACCCAGTCTAGTTTTTTTTAATAGAAATTTGATTCATGTTTGAAATACTTGACCAGTGAACCGATGGCATTGTAAGACTGTGAAAAGACCTTTGTCAGAGCTGCCCCATCACCATCCAGCTGCTCTCTGGATGGCTAGAACGGCTGGCTAAGTTCTCATCTCTTCTGACCTGTGAGGAGTTTATTTTAATCCTTCACATCAAGGTTTTCTTACAGAGAACCTTTGTATTGTTACAGATGCCTCTTCCGCTGTTTTACAAGCTGACATTGAAAGGGAATTTGTAGTAATTTGCTTTTGGCGAAGTCTCGTTTAATATGTGAATATATGTATAATATGCATATCACCTTGACTGGGGCTTGGGAGGCAGGGTGGAACCAGCTAAAGTATGTGCTTTAATTAGCAACCAATCAGAAACGTTTTCATATGTAGAAAGTGTGCATTTCACTGGTGATAGCTCTTAGAATGTGCTCAGGATACCTTGGTATAGATAATACAAATCCATTTTATTTTCATAATCGTTAGTATGCCAGAGTTGAAGCAAAATTTTCAAAATGTGGAAATATACTTGAAGAATTTGATAAGAATTAAAACTCTTTGTTGATTTTGCTTCGTTTGTTTTTTTTTTGTTGTAGGTTGTAGATACTTTCGGTATATTTGCAAACAAGATCATCCAGTCTTAAGGAAAAAAATAAGGCGGATAAGGAAATCTGTGAAAAAACACAGTATTGTAAATCCAGGACTCTGATACCGAATATTAGTTATTTACGATGAGTAGCTACAGAATAGTAGCTCGGTAGGTGTTACTGAATGTATTTAATTGGCGTATCTATGATGTAATTTATATTTTTATATTTTTCTATATTTTCTATATTTCTGTATTTTCTTTTATTGTAATTATAGCTAAAAAAGAAACAGCCTTGCTGCTTTTGTTCTTTGTAAATAGCATATTTTTCTTTTTTGTACCATTAAATATAATATTTATTAAGAAATAAACCTTCAAATAAGAAATATATTTGTTTCATTAGAGAATACAGGTCTACGGCAGTTATTGCTGTCTGCAGATAATTTCCTTCTGACTGTTGTATAATAAAACATAACTTGTAGTGTTGTTAAGTGGATTTCTATTCTTGGAGTTTCTAAACGATCCACATTAGGTTTACCATCATAAGGAATATATTGGTCATGAGTTCTCTTGAGGAATTTTGGAAACAGGGAAGGATTTAGGAAAGGAATTCTCTTTGTTTTGGGGGTATTAAGACATGGGGGCTTGGGGCTAAGTGACCTTCTGACAAGAGAGCTACCTTTGACTCTAGAAGACTAATTTGGGTCAGAGCGGGTAGAGGGTTGGCCTGACTTCAAAGGGCTCTAGTCTGTTGTTGTTTTGCCAAGCACAGCAATCTGAGACATGCTTTGGAACTCCTGTGTCCCTTACCTTTCTTTTGGAAACGGGGATGTGGCAGTAGGCAGCTGGACAGTGGAGAAGAATCTGCCAGTGAGATGGTATCCCAGGGTCACACAGCCCAATGGGAAAGCTTGGCTCAGAAGCCAAGAACAGCGTTCCTGGAATAGGAGCTGGCGCTTTATATAATATGTTGTGGTAACTGGTAGAGTGAGTGCTTCGTCGAAACTGTCTCAGCTCTTACACATTTACGGTTCAGATAACTTGTATTTGAGTTCCGTGAAGGCTCACTAACTTTAGAACAAGCCCAGTATTTAGATGGCAAACCTCACATTTTCCCCACTGGCTTTAACCCATCTGCAAGGGTCTCCTGGGTAGCTCAGTCAGTTAAGTGTGTGACTTCAGCTCAGGTCATGATCTCATGGTTCATGAGTTCAAGCACCACATCAGGCTCTGTGCTGACAGACCGGAGCCTGGAGCCTGCATCAGATTGATTCTGTGTCTCGCTCTCCCTGCCCCTCCCCCATTTGTGTGTCCACATTCTCTCTCTCTCTCTCTCTCTCTCTCACACAAAAACAAACATTAAAAAAAAATTTAAAAGAAAATTTAAACCATCTGCAAGAAAATAGCACAAATTATCCTTTGTCAGTAACTTGGTTCAATATTTTATACTTAGTAAGCTGACTCAATAAATACTCATCCTTATAATATACATGTGAAACATGTAGGTGCCCCACAGACCAACATAAACCAAGTTCAATCGACCACATGGGTAGGACCAGCTTTACTTTTGGGGGCTGGCAAGTGGGTTGGAGACCCACCCTTCTGTGGAAGGTCAGCCCTACAGGAATGAAATGCCCGGATGACATGGACAATGTCTCAAAGCTCAGGCCGAGATTGTCAGGGCATCTCCTCTCTGAAACTTTAGTCAAAGGCTGTTAAGTAGGATTTACGGGTTCTCATGATCTCTGGCAAATGGAGGTGGGACTGCAAGAGAAACGAGTAGACTTGGTTCTTGGTTTCCACACAGAGCTTAACTTGCTAGGGTTTTCATACCCAATGATCATATTGCACGATGCAGTAAGAGTGGTGTGAATCTACTGTGATTTTTAGGTCCACTATAGTCAGTTTCATGAATAATAATGGCTAAAATTTATCAAGCACTTTGGGCTTTACATGATGTCTTACTGTCCCCACAATCTTACGAGTTATTCCCGTTTTACCCAGGAAGGAAGGGGGGTCTCAGAGGTTAAGTGACTTGCACAAAGTCACAGCTCATAGATGGTGGCACCAGGACCCTAACCTGACCACTGTGGTTCCAGAGAGCACGCGCTCTATCTGTACTGTGAGTACTGCCTCCCAGTTCCGTCAGTGTTTGTGACCCGCAGAGCCCTGAGCTAGGCAGCAAGGAAAAGAGTAGAGGGGATTCGCAACCCAGAGCCTAGCAGCTCCAGCAAAGCCTGTCCTCTGCCGGGCTGGGTAGGTCGGTCTCCCCTCTGTGTCCTCACTGGTCCCTCACAGCCTCTTCTCAAATCATCACATTGTTATGTTACCTTTGTACATTTTTTTTTAATTAACATTTAGTTAATTTTTGAGAGAGAGAGAGACAGAGCGCGAACAGGGGAGAGGCTGGGTGGGGTGGTGGACACAGAATCCGAAGCAGGCTCCAGGCTCTGAGCTGTCAGCACAGAGCCCGACATGGGGCTTGAACTCACGAACTGTGAGATCAGCACCTGAGCCGAAGTTGGACGTTTAACCGACTGAGCCACCCAGGCGTCCCTGTCCTTCTTAATAGTACATTATCTGAACTTAATAATCTTTTATCGGCAACCCTCAACTGAATTTCTAGCGCATTGAATATTGAATAGAAGGGGCACCTGGATGGCTCGGTCAGTTGAGCGTTCGATTCTTGATTCCAGCTCAGGTCATGATCTCACGGTTTGTGAATTTGAGCCCCGCATAGGGCTCTGTGCTGACAGTGTGGAGCCTGCTTGGGATGGTCTCTCTTTCTGTTTCCACCCCTCCCTACCCTCGAAAATAAATATAAATAAACATTAAAAAAATAAATATTGAGTAGAACTGAATGGAAATTCATGAAAGCTATGACCTAGTGTGCCCGTTGCATAGGAAATAGTATCTGGGGGCTCCTGTGCCCAGGGTAGGGGCCTCGGGAGACTTAGGTTTGACTTCTGGGTTTATCATTAGGTAGTTCTGTGACTTCTTGGACAAATTACTGAGCTTTCATAATTTCTTTACCTGTAGTTGAGAGATAGTAGGATTTCTCTCACTGGATTGCTACGAAGAATGAAAAATATAACCAATGCCTAGGATAATAATGAATACTTAACAAATCTTTTATTTTTATTTTTTTAAATTTATTTATTTATTTATTTATTTATTTTTAATTTTTTTTTTTTTTTAACGTTTATTTATTTTTGAGACAGAGAGAAACAGAGCATGAACGGGGCAGGGTCAGAGAGAGGGAGACACAGAATCTGAAACAAGCTCCAGGCTCTGAGCTGTCAGCACAGAGCCCGATGCGGAGCTCGAACTCACGGACCGCGAGATCGTGACCTGAGCTGAAGTCGGCCGCTTAACCGACTGAGCCACCCAGGCGCCCCTATTTTTGGTTTTTGAGAGACAGAGCACAAGCAGGGGAGGGGCAGAGAGAGAAGGAGACACGGAATCTGAAGCAGGCTCCAGGCTCCGAGCTGTTAGCACAGAGCCCGACGCGGGGCTCGAACTCACAAACCGTGAGATCATGACCTGAGCCGAAGTCGGAAGCTCAACCGACAGCCACCCAGGCGCCCCAATACGTAACAAATCTTAAGTGAACACCCATCATGACGATTTTAGACAGCAGATAATAGGAACTAAAGATAATTTAAAGTCTGGTTTTCTCTTAAAAGCCTCTGAAATACAGAAATTGTGCAATAGTTGAGTTCATGCTTTCTGCTAAAATACACCCCTCTTTCAGTCTATGGACAGTGCAGCCATCAACCACGGACTCAAGGGCTTCACACACTTTTGAGGATACGCAGTCCACCGCACAGTTCCCTCCTTGCTCAGCTGCCCCCAACTCTGACCTCCGGCTCACTGGCTTAGCGGGACTGCCGTGCTTTGCTTGGGACTCCGGCCCAGTGCGCTGTTCGGGAGAGGTTGTTCCAAGGTGGAGAAGTCAGACTGTGTAGAACTTAGTTTATAAGTTGCACTTCTTCGGTAATCCCGGTCTTGTGCTGTCTGTTGTCCACTGCCTGAGAAACAGTTCCTCATATAGTTGATCTAGATTAGATGACAGGCAAAATAACTAAACTAAAATTAGGACCTTTTGCCTGTCAAATGATACCTTTAAGAAAATTAAATGTAGTCTGTTAAAAGATTTGTGGGGCATCTGGGTGGCTCAGTTGGTAGAGAGTGTGACTCTTGATCTCGGGGTTGTGAGTTCAAGTTCTACATTGGGTACAGAGATTACTGAAAAATAAAATGTTAAAGGGGTACCTGTGTGGCCCAGTTGTTTGGGTGTTTTCAAGATCGAGCCCTGCACTGGGCTCTGTGCTGACAGCATGGAGCCTGCTTGGGATTCTCTCTCTCCTCTCTCTGCCCCTCCCCACTCTTGCTCGTGCTGTCTCTCTCTCTCTCTCTCTCAAAATAAATAAACATAAAAAATTATTTAAAAAATAATGAAAAAATAATAAAATCTTAAAAAAAAAAGAAAGTATTTGCAACACATAAACTGACAGGATTAAAATAAATTCAGATCAATAAGAACAGGAGAAAGAGCCCGATAGAAAAAAATGGACAAAACACATGAACAAGTATTTCACAGAAGTTAAACATGGACCACAAACACCTACGTCTGAGAAATGCAAATCAAGAGCATAGTGGAATTCCAGTTCAGACCCACTCAGTTAGCAAAAATTAAGATGATGGGGAATAAAATACAAGAAATAGGTTGGGTTTTTTTGGTACCATTTACCAATACTGTTCTTGAGTGTTTACTCGAGAAATGCTTGTACGTGTGCACCAACCGACTGGGAATACTAGAAAGAACCCACAAATGCTTAGTGGCATGAGAGCGGATAAATTGTGATAGTCGCACAAGGAAAAATGAATAAAACTGTAGATTTACACACCAGTGTAGAGGGAACACCGTAACATACTGAGTGAAAGAAACATGTCCCTGTGTACGACTTCATGACTACATAGAGTTCAAACTCTAAAGTGCAACTAAAGACTAAAATGCTTATAAATGTATGTAGCTTGTGATGAAGCTACATATATATTAAAAAAAAAAACCAAAAAACAAGAGAATGATAAACAAAACTTCCATGCAGAGTGGTTACCTCTGAATGGGAGGGCAGAGGGAAAGGATGGAGGAAAAGCTCATCGTTAAGGGACGTAAATTATTGTTAATGGTCTAGTTTTTTAATTAAGTGGCAGGCTCTCCGTGGACTAATATTGACAGTGCATGATGAGCCACGGGTTGTGGTTTATCCCATTTTGTGCACTTGGGGCTACTGTAAAAAATGGAAAGGACCCTACAATATCTGATTCCATTTATACGAAATGTCCAGAGTAAGCAAGTCTACAGAAATGGAGAAAGTAGACTAGTGATTGCCTAGGGCGGGGAGAGCGGAGGGGGGGTGGATGAGAAGATGAGGCGGAAGTGATAGCCGGAAGTGATAGCCGGAGGGGTGGGTACAGGGTTCCTTTGGGATCCTGGTTGCAGAATTCACTCTGTGAATATACTAAAAAGCATTTAATTGTGCACTTTGAACGAGTGAATTGTATGGCATGTGAATTTTATCAGTGACACTATTACCAAAAAGAAACAAAACCAAAAAACCAACTAGCTTTATGGAGTCAGAAAGGTCTGGATTCAACCAAGCACCTCACCTAACTGAGCCTCAGGTTTATTCTGTAAAACAGGGTGATCTGAGAAAGGCAGAAAGTGCTTAGCATGAGTCTTGGTGCACTGGTTTTCTCAATAAGTGGTAACATTTATTATTATGAACAACAACAACAAAGGAGATTAAACTAAAAAATGAACACAAAACCAGGCCAACCATTCTTTAATGAAGGGGTAAGTGTAGCCTTTTGGGGTCTAGTTATTTATCCATATTTATAGCACAAGGGCTTTATCTGCTGGATTGCATTAGAATATTTATATTTTAGGGGCACCTGGGTGGCTCAGTTGGTTCAGTGTCCAACTCTTGATTTCGGCTCAGGTCATAGGATCAAGCCCTGCATCAGATTCCAAGCTGAGCATGGAGACTGCTTAAGATTCTCTCTCTTCCTCTCCCCCTCTCCCCCACATACACTCTCTCTAAAGTAAAAAAAAATACATAAATAAAAATATAAAAAGGAATATATTTTAAATTTTGTTTCTTTTAATGTGTATTTATTTTTGACAGAGAGAGACAGAGCATGAGCGGGCGAGGGGCAGAGAGAGAGCAAGGGAGACACAGAATCTGAAACAGGCTCCAGGCTCTGGGCTGTCAGCACAGAGCCCGACGCGGGGCTCGAACTCAAGGACCGCGAGATCGTGACCTGAGCCGAAGTCAGACGCTCAACCGACTGAGCCACCCAGGCGCCCCAAAAAGGAATATGTTTTAAATATTTCAAAAGGAAATAAGCAGACCCTTTATGGATGTGGCCTGCAAATCCTAGGACTAGTATCCTCTGAATAAGTTAATTTTTTAAAAATTAATGTATTTGAAACTCTTCATCCAAGATTCATGCTCCAAAAGAAACAATCAGGCACCAGATAAAAGTCCACTCCTATTCAGTCCTACAAAGACCCGTCTGCATGTGATCCATGTAGATATGGACGTAGCCTTTAACTCAGTGAATAGAGGCAGATCTTTTTTTTTTTTTTTAACATTTATTTATTTTTGAGACAGAGAGAGACAGAGCATGAACGGGGGAGGGGCAGAGAGAGAGGGAGACACAGAATCTGAAACAGGCTCCAGGCTCTGAGCTGTCAGCACGGAGCCCGACGCGGGGCTCGAACCCACGGACCGCGAGATCATGACCTGAGCCGAAGTCGGACGCTTAGCTGACTGAGCCACCCAGGCGCCCCTAGAGGCAGATCTTGAATTTGTTTCTGCCTTGTCAGCCCCACGATGAGAGACACCACTGTCCATTGTTTGTTTATTACCTCCTATTATGCCTATACCAAGAATTCACACATTCTTATCGATGTGCCTGGATTTTCATTCAGTCAATATACTCCTTAATTGGCAGGCTGCGTCTGACACAGATTTTTCTAAGTGAAGAAAACAAGTTAAAGTGATTGCTATACTTTTCATGTTTTGATACATCATCATAATGGAATGAACAAGATCTGGGCTGTAATTCACAACACCTAAATTATAATGCCATCATCTTCACCCAAAGCAGGACCCTAAGTATTTCATGGAACCTCTCTGAGACTTAATTCACTTGTCTATACGTTCGTGATAGAGTATCTCCCCTGCTTACCTCAGAATTTTTGTGACGATCAGATGAGATGAAGTGGGAGACAATACTTTGTAAACTGTAATGCATAATACAAATGAAGAGTTATTAATACTTTCCTTAATCTCAAACACACCTGTTCGTTTTCGTACAGTGAGAAGGCAGTTAGGCTGTGGCTGTGAAGACAGATAAACTTCGAGAGAAAACGAAGTTACATGAGAAGGTACTGGCTAGAACATCTATTTTTTTTTTAAGTTTATTTATTTTAGAGAGAGAGGGGACAAGCGCAAGAGGGGTAGAGAGAGAGAGAGGGAGAGAGAGAATCCCAAGCAGGCTCTGTGCCATCAGTGCAGAACCTGATGCAGGGCTCAAACTCACAAAGAGATCATGACCTGAGCCGAAATTCAAGAGTCAGACGCTTAACCGACCAAGCCACCCAGGTGCCCCTAGAGCATTTCCTTTTCTATTTTTTTCTTTTCTGTTCCATGACATGATGCTAGAATGAACACCAGACCTGAACCTCTCAATGTGACTTTTTTAAATGCAACTCTTGATCTCAGGGTCATGAGTTTGAGCCTCACATTGGGTGTAGACATTACTAAAAAAATAAACTTAAAAAAAAGAAAGTCACTTGCTATATGAAAGTGTGTGTATGTGTGTGTGTGTGTGTGTGTGTGTGTGTGTGTGTGTGTGGCTGTTATTGGTTGAATCGTGTATCCCCAAAAGGATATGGTCAAGTCCTAATCCCCAATCCTTCAGAATGTGACCTTGTTTGGAGATCGGGTCTTTACAGAGATAATCAAGTTAAAATAAGGTCGTTGGGGTGGGTCTAATCCAAAATGACTGGTTTCCTCATAAGAAGAGGAACATTTGGACACAGACATGCACCCAGAGAATGCCATGTGAACACAAAGACAGAAATTGGGGTGATGTATCCTCGAGCCAAGAGTACAAGATTGCCTGTAAACAAATTCTTCACAGCCTAGAGAAAAACCAGCCCTGCTGACAGCTTGACCTCATCTTCCAGCCTTCAGAAGTGTGAGACAATACATTTCTGTGGTTCAGGCCGCCCAGTTTGTGATACTTTGTTACAGCAACCCTAGCTGATGAATAACAATATTTTTAAAAATGTTCTGTTTGCTTCCAAGGTTGGAGCTAAAGTGATTTTGCTACACAATCTGGTCCCAGCTTGCAGTTCTAGATTTTTTTCTCCTAAACTCACCTAACAGTCAAAACTTGGTTTTCTCTTCTTCTCCACCTGGACTTCATCTGAATACTCCATTCAATCTTCATTAGGATTTTCTTAGCCACTCCAGTCTGATGCCCCCTCTCCTTCCTTGGGATTCCTACAGGCAGTTTGTTCCTTCCTTATTGTTGTCTGAATATCATCTGCCTACGATTATTTGGACTCTTATTTTAGCCTTTCTTCTCAGAGCATAAACTCTTTGAAAAAGTTTATTTCGTGCATCCATTTTCTGTTAAATGTTTCTCTTTCAGTATCATGCTTTGTGCATGATAATAAATATCTATGGTAAAATTAGTAACTGTATAGTTATATAATCACCTGTATTATGTTATTATGTCTAAAATATTATGTAGTCCCATCTGAAATGTTGCATCTTTTAATAATCAGAAATTTGTGCTGTCACTGTGTCTGATGGGACCTGCTAGCCAATCTCTCCCTGTCAATTTTGAAATCCATCTTTGCCCAAAACAGTAAGATCTGATTTGGATTTACATGTCCTGGGTAGATAGGAATTATTATGTTCAAGGTTTTTTGTTTTCTTGTTTTTGTTTTTTTTTTTAATTTTTTTTTTAACGTTTATTTATTTTTGAGACAGAGACAGAGCATGAACGAGGGAGGGGCAGAGAGAGGGAGACACAGAATCTGAAGCAGGCTCCAGGCTCTGACCCATCAGCCCAGAGCCCGACGCGGGGCCCGAAACTCACGGACTGCGAGATTGTGACCTGAGCTGAAGTCGGACATTTAACTGAGCCACCCAGGCGCCCCTGTTTTCTTGTTTTTTTTTAATTTTTTTTTAAAGTTTATTTATTTTTGAGACAGAGAGAGACAGAGCATGAATGGGAGAGGGGCAGAGAGAGAGGGAGACACAGAATCCGAAGCAGGCTCCAGGCTTTGAGCTGTCAGCACAGAGCCCGACGCGGGGCTCAAACTCACAGACCGCGAGATCATGACCTGAGCTGAAGTCAGACGCTTAACCGACTGAGCCACCCAGGCGCCCCTTTCTTGTTTTTTTAAAATATGTTTATTTATTTTGAGAGAGCGCGAGCAAGTGGGGGAGGGGCAGAGAGAGGGAGAGAATCCCAAGCAGGCTCTATGCTGTCAGCACAGAGTGTCATGCAGGGCTCGAACTCACGAACTATGAAGTCATGACCCGAGCTGAAGTCAGATGCTTAACTGACTGAGCCACCCAAGCACCTTGTTTTTGTGTTTTCTGGTTTTTCTTTTTTTTTTTTTTTTTTAATACTGTGCTATAATTCTGTAAACACAGCCATTAAGCATTATTTTCCAGGGCGCCTGGGTGGCTCAGTGATTAAGTGTCCAACTCTTGATTTCAACTCAGGTCATGACCTCACAGTTCGTGAGTTCCACCTCGGAGTCGGGCTCTGTGCTGACAGTACAGAGCCTGCTTGGGATTCTCTGTCTCCTCTCTCTTGGCCCTCCCCCACTCATGATCTCTTTCTCTCTCTCTCTCTCTCTCAAACTTTTTTTTTTTTTAAGAATTATTTTCCAAGAAGGAGGCATTCCTTTTAAACTCAGTATTTTTTTTTTTTTTTTTTTTGTGGCAAAGGGAAAACTGAGACATAAATGTCAATAAAAGATCCAGAAGTACTCCCAGGTCCCACGTGGAAAGAGAGAATGCACTCATTCCTACTCCTCGTGGGGTCAGACTGTTACCTCCCATTTCTGAGAAGGCATGGTGTGTGAATCCCCTGGCTGAAATCGGTCCATGTGTTTTTTACTCCTCCCACCCAAGGCTTCCAGAAGGGTGACATTATCTAACCTCTCAGCAAACAACCCCATGGAAACAGTACAGTCATCAATGAATCATGGATGCTGTATTATGTTTTAAAAAGCAGCATTCAACTAGGGATGCTCTTGAACAGTACAGACAGGAAAGCAGGGGTGTGTTGATGATTCTTAACCACTCCCTCCTGAATTATCCCTTATTTATAGAGATGTCGTGTGTTTGTATTTTATTTTTATGTATTTTATTTATTATTATTATTTTTTTAATGTTTATTTATTTTTGAGAGAGAGAGACAGAGCATGAACAGGGGAGAGGCAGACAGAGAGGGAGACACAGAATCCGAAGCAGGCTCCAGGCTCCGAGCTGTCAGCACAAAGCCCGACGCGGGGTGCTCGAACTCATGAACCTCGAGATCATGTCCTGAGCCGAAGTCGGATGCTTAACCAACTGAGCCACCCAGGTGCCCCGAAATGTAGTGTGTTTTTATTTTAAATGCCATTTTGGGCCTTCACAATCCACAGCATTGTGAACACACACCCGTTAGACTGAGGCTCATCCCCTCTTGACATCCTGGAAAGGCTGTTTGGAGTGGTGAGTGGGATCCCTCCTTAGAAGTGGATCCAGGCCAAGAAAAGTCTTTGATTTCATCTGCATTTCAAAGCGCAGTTTTTTGCCAGTGAGGAAATTTCCGGATAGTGGAGAATCGTGGAAAGTACCAGAAGGAAAGTGAACTCAGAACCTAATGCCTCTGCAGGCTTGTGCCCCGGTTCATGCCTCTGTCTGGGTTTGGGGTCGTGTGAGTTTGGGACTCCATGTCCTTCAGTCATTTAAGAAATATTTATCAAAGGCCTGTCGTGTGCCAAGAACATGTATAAAGCAAAACATATTCTTAAATGCTAATGTTGGAACATAAACTAAGTGGGGAAGTGTGCCCTGAGAGCAGGTATGGACTTGGCAAAAATAAAGACCCCAGGTGTTGTGTGCCTCCCGAGGACACTGTCCCAACAGCCCTTGCCGACTCCTTGTTTGTACCAGGCCACACTCCCCGCTTCCTTCACTGTCTCCTTTCTTCTTACTCCTTGCTGTGGATCCAAGATTCATGGAATGTCCTCTCTTCCAGCCACGGCAAATATAGAGCTGTCCGGATCACAGGAACCCTAAGCTCCCCCTGCCTCCCCCTACCGACCCCCCTATCCTCCCAGATCCACACCCGAGGTCCAGTGGGTGCCATTCAGCACTACAGGACCTCTCTCGCATCTTGCCCTTTCAAGGTCTGACATCTGGGACCGCATAATATGTGCTGGTCTCTAGCTTGTGAAGAAACTGTAAACAAATTGTGAATTTCCTGCCCTCCCCCCAGACCCCCACTGCAGGAATTCTTAGCAGTTTTAATGAATCACAGCACGCCTGCCAGGGACATCATTGTGCCTCTTCCTAAGCAGCCACGCACCCCAATAACTCAGCAGTAGGGGGCAGAACGTGGCACCGGCTTCGTGTCTGGGTTGGAAGGGGCAGGGACACCTCTCACTGTTTTCACGGAGACACTTGGCCACCCAGACCGCGGAAGGGACACTGCTCAGAAACCACCTCAGGGAACCTGGTGGGGGGAGGTGGGGGGGTGGGGAGGAAGGAAGAAAACAGCCTGGGGGTGGGGAGAGGGAGGGAGCTTGTGCACAGCAGGGAGCCAACCTGAGCCAACACAGCAGCCTGAGACTTCCCAAGCCCAGAATGCTGAGGACATCTATTCCCCGGGCCCCCAGCCTCCCCACCTCTTCTGGCATTTTCCACCTCTGCCTCACATTCTTGTTGGGCCAGGTGGGCTTGCTGCAGGGACACCCCCAGTGCCTGGACTACGGGCCCCCCTTCCAGCCCCTGCTGCACCTGGAATTTTGCTCAGACTATGAGTCCTTCGGCTGCTGTGACCAGCACAAGGACCACCGCCTTGCTGCCCGGTACAGGGTCATCATGGATTACCTTGACCTCAAGGGCCACGAGCTGTGTGGTGGCTATATTAAGGACATCCTCTGCCAGGTGGGCCTGAGCCTAACCCCTCAGCACAGTGACGGGGGGAGGCTTAGCGGGGTGCTGGGCTTGGTGGCGTGGGTCCTGGGTGGAGGGCTCCGTGGGCACCTGACATCTGCCTCTCTGCGTGGGTGCACTGAGGCCAGGGGGTGCTGGGGTGGGCTCCAAGAGTCTCCCCTGGGGTCTGCTGGCCCTCGTGGTTTGTCACACAGGAGGAGGAGGTGGGTGTCCCTCATGGAGCTCTCAGGGCTGCGTTGTCTGGGTCCCTCTGCGTTGCTCTGCTCGGGGAGGGGGGCACAGCACGCACAGGTGGTGGTTACGGGGAGGAGGGGGGAGGTGGAGGGAGTGGAGGCACCTGCTGGGGTCCTCGTCTGGGTCCTTTGTGCCAGGGGGTCTCGGGGTGGTGATGGAGGTGGCGAGGTGGGGTGGTGGGGGGCCCTCCCCAGCATCGTGGAGCCGGGAGGCAAGGACTCACAGAGTCCTTTTCTGGGGGCCAGAGTGCACGTCCCTGGCGGGCATCCCCCCCTGCCGGTGCAGGCAGCACGCACCGACCCTGGAGAGAGGTGCTCGGGGTGCAGGGGACAGTCGCACTGGAGAGCAGATGAAAGGTGCGGGGGGTGGGGGCTGTAATAATGCGCTGGGGGCAAAGAGGCAGGAAGCCCCCCTGCAGACCTGACATCTGACACCCTCCTGGGCGATGTCAGCGCAGGTACAGGCTCTCCCGCTGCCACCATTCCCTGGCGCACCAGCTGCCCCAACTCCCGTGCTGGGGACACAGCAGCCAGCCTGGGTGGCATTGCCCAGGGCTGCAGTCTCCGACCTCAGGCACCACCCCTCTGCTGTTTCCAAGGAGAATTTAACTCCAGCCGTTTGGGGCAGAAGCCAGGCTCTTAGGAGCCGCACTAAGA
Source organism: Panthera tigris (assembly GCF_018350195.1). Classification (NCBI taxonomy): domain Eukaryota; kingdom Metazoa; phylum Chordata; class Mammalia; order Carnivora; family Felidae; genus Panthera; species Panthera tigris. Next base: position 59,424,865 of record NC_056678.1, on the reverse strand, counting down.
CTATTCATTTCCAAGAGACCCCCTGGTAAGGATGTCTCCACCCTCCCCTCCCCATCCTCCCACTTTCCCTATTGGGTGAAGTCTCAGAAAGCCAAATTCAGCAGCTCTCCTGCTTTAGGCGTTGGAGGAATCAGAATAACCTACGTGAGTCTATTTATTACAATTCCCCAGCCCCTCCTCTTTCCGCACACACGGTGTATGCCCAGCAAAGGCTTCTGCGGGAAGTTGTTCTGACCCCCATTGTACTGGTAAGGAGACAGGAGGGTTTTTTAATGTGTTGTTTTTTTTTTTAAGTTTATTTATTTTGAGAGAGAGAGAGAGAAAGAGAGAGCACTAGTGGGGTAGGGGAAGAGAGAGAGAGAGAGAGAGCGAGCGAGAGAGAATCCCAAGCAGGCTGGAACTCACCAACCATGAGACCATGACCTAAGCAGAGATCAAGAATCAGAAGCTTAACAGACTGAGCCACCCAGGCGCCTGGAGGAGTCCGGAGTTTTAAAGAACTTGTTTAAGGTCAGACACAGGGCTGGGGGCACAAATCTACAGGCTGAGGCTCCAAGTCTCCTGCCCTTTTGATCATATTTGCCAAAGGCAGAGTCACAACAGCACAAGCCATTTCCTTAATGGTTTCCTGCCCTGGGGCAGGTGGAGGTTCCTTTAGAACAAGCCTCAGTGTTCCTTGCTCCCTGTCCCCAGTGCCCAGAGCAGTGTCAGACTTCCAGGGGACCTCTTCCTGGGCCTTATTTTCCTTAATAGAGAAACCATATCCTGAGCTAACTGAGTAGAAGCAGCTGTGCAGACTCTAAATTTCTGCATGAGTGTCCCTTGGTGAGCGGCTCACAGCCCGCTTTGTTCACTGCTCTCTCATCCTGATTTATAAATTTTTTAAATGCTTATTTATTTTTGAGAGTCTGTGAGCAGCAGAGAGAGAGAGAGAGAGAGAGACAGAGGATCCCAAGCAGGCTCTGTGCCGAGAGCTGAGAGACCGACTTGGGGCTCCAGCCCACAACCCTGGGATCATGACCTGAGCTAAAATCAAGAGTTGGATGCTCAACTGACTGAGCCACCCAGGCGACCCAGCACTTAAAGATTTTTTTTTTTAACTTTTAAAGATGTTTTCATTTTTGAGGGGGGGAGGGGCAGAAAGAGAGGGAGACACAGAAGCCGAAGCAGGTGCCAGACTCTGAGCTGTCAGCACAGAGCCTGACACGGGGCTCGAACCCACAAACCGTGAGATCCTGACTGAGCCCAAATCGGACGCCCAACCGACTGAGCCACCCAGGCACCCCAAGACTTTTAATAAATAAGTGAAGAAATTGCTAGATGCCTAATTTCTGGGAGTGATAACATCGTGTGTCCATTTTGGTAATTTCATTTTTAGCTGTAAAGTATTTCAACCACACAGGAAAGCACAGAAAACCAACACCCAGATTAACAAATGTGAAACTTCTGCTACATTGATTCAGATTTGGATAAAGACAGAAAACCTTGCAGATACAGCATTTATACTAAAGGGAAAGATGGAGAAACTTGGTACTCTTTATTTATTTTTAATTTTTTTTAATGTTTTATTTGTTTTTGAGACTGGGAGAGACAGAGCATGAACAGGGGAGGGTCAGAGAGAGGGAGACACAGAATCCGAAACAGGCTCCAGGCTCTGAGCGGTCAGCACAGAGCCGGACACGGGGCTCGAACTCACGGACCGCGAGATCATGACCTGAGCCAAAGTCGGCCGCTTAACCCACTGAGCCACCCAGGCTCCAAGAAATTTGGTACTCTTTAAAAAAGAAAGAAAGAAAAAGTCCACCACTTACTAAAACTTTCAGGGTCAAGAACTAAGTTAAAATGCTAAAGACAGTACAGCGGGTGAGAAATATTTCCCCCTCTTTTTGCCTTCCAGAAGCACTAACTGGCTAGAAAATGTGGCCCCAGGAAAGGGCTTTACCAGTAGCTGGTAATAGAAACTCTAGAATCCGGATTCTGTCCTAGACCGTTTTCCTTCCGCTTGCTCACAAATTGGGACCAGCCCCACGGTGGCCAGTCCGACTACCAGCTGGGCTTCTGTTTCTTTCCAGGAGTGCTCACCCTACGCAGCCCATCTCTACGATGCGGAGAACCCTCAGACGCCCCTCCGGAACCTTCCTGGCCTCTGCTCCGACTACTGCTCTGCCTTCCACTCGAACTGCCACTCTGCCATCTCCCTACTGACCAATGACCGCCGCCTCCGGGAGACACGGGAAAAGGATAGTGCCCACTTCTGTCACCTCCTCAACCTTCCCGACAAGGACTACTGCTTCCCTAACGTCTTGAGGAATGACCATCTCAACCGCAACCTGGGGGTGGTGGCTGAGGACGGCCGGGGCTGCCTCCAGCTCTGCCTGACCGAGGTGGCCAACGGGCTGAGGAACCCCGTCTCCATGGTCCACGCGGGGGACGGCACCCGTCGCTTCTTTGTGGCCGAGCAGGTGGGGGTGGTATGGGTCTATCTGCCTGACGGGAGTCGCCTGGAACAACCGTTTTTGGACCTCAAGAACATCGTACTGACTACTCCGTGGGTAGGGGATGAGAGAGGCTTCTTGGGATTGGCTTTCCATCCCAGATTCCGCCGCAACCGCAGATTCTACATTTATTATTCATGTCTGGGCAAGAAGAAGGTAGAAAAGATCCGGATCAGTGAGATGAAGGTTTCTCGGGCTGATCCCAACAAAGCCGACCCCAAATCAGAAAGGTGAGATGTGCCCATGAGAATGGGCAACTTTGGGCTGTGTCCCAAAATAATGCCAGTCTGTCCTCTGAGGCGATAGAGGGACATTTTTCTGGTTTCAGAGCCACTAGCTTCTAATGTTGACAAAGGAGTCATTGTTGAATAACAAGGACAGACAAGTTAGGCTTCTGAGTCGAGGGTCTTTGTGGCGTGTAGCCATCCCTTAGAGTTACCTAATCAGAACCATGCTTGCTTGTTTTTACAGAATTGTAAGCAATGGCCAGCAGCCACAGGGGCTTGAGAAATGATTATAGATCAAGTCAATATATTAAACGTAATAGTGGCCTCTGATTATTGTGTGGTCGTTGGATTCCAGGCCCTTTAGCTTGAACGTGGGAATTACCCTCACAGGAAGCTGTGGCATAAGGCCATAGATCTATGGATGCCCAATCAGATAAAGCACTTAATTCTGACTCCAAGCTCATGGTCTTTCCACTCTACCACTCTGCCTTTTGTCCTTCTTTCCTTTCTGCCTTCTCTCTCTTTTCCCATATAGCCAGGTTGGGGGATCGAAAAGAGTTTGGAGAACTGATTGATTAATCCCTGCTGGGCTGTGCAAAGGAAGGGGTTAAGAGTTCTGGTAGAGCAGAGAGGAAGGCCGAGCCCCCCAAAAGAGTGATTGTTACCCTGGCTGTGTCCACAGCTCATGAAATCACGATCTGAAAGAAGAATGATCCATGAAGGAGGCATACTGGGAAACAAGGGGTGTCTCAGAGCTCCAAGCTTTGTGATCATTGGAAACTCTGAAGCAGGTCTTGGCTGGATGGGACCAGTCATTTCTCGGTCTCTCAAGAGGATGCAGTTTCAGTTTGTATCAAAGCTTCATGCATGGTTTCTTCTCCTTCCAGAGTCATCTTGGAGATAGAAGAACCAGCCTCAAATCATAACGGTGGACAACTTCTTTTCGGTGTGGACGGCTACCTGTACATCTTCACCGGGGATGGAGGGCAGGCCGGGGATCCCTTCGGCAAGTTTGGAAATGCTCAGAACAAGTAAGCTGGTTGGATCTGTCCTCCCACCCCCTTTAGGGTGAGCCCTTGGTACGTTTTTGCTGAGATGGAGTCTACAGAGGGTCACATCCAAATCACCTACTGCAAGATGTAACCCCCTCTGTTGAGGCAAGTGGGAGGAAGAATTGGTTTTCTGTCCTATAAATTTCAGGCACACGTGCTTTGTGGTAAGTAATATTATGGATGCACAATGTAACTCTCAGAATGCTATGCAGAGACGAGTTCAGAATGTTTCATATATATATTCGACACACATAATACTTACTGTGTGTCAGGTACTGTTCTGAATACCTTGTGTGTATTTAAGAACATAATTCCAGGGGCACCTGGGTGGCTTGGTTGAGCATCCGAATTCGGCGCAGGTCATCATCTCGCGTTTTGGGGACTTGAGCCCCACATCGGGTGCTCTGCTCTCAGCACAGAGCCCACTTTGGATCCTCTGTCCCCCTCTCACTCTGCCCCTCCCCTGCTTGCACTCTCTCTTCCTCTCTCTCTCTCAAAAATAAATAAACATTAAAAAAAAAAAAAGAATGTAATTCTAACATCCCACAAGGGCAGGAATTTTTATCTATTTTGTTAATTGATGTATCCCCATCACCTAGTAGAGTGCCTGGAGTGGGGGTCACTTCAGAAATACTTATGGGATGGATGGTTCCTATGAAGTGTAGGTATTATGATAGTCATGTCACAGCCCAGAAAATAGAGGCAGAGAGGAGTAAAGTAGCTTGTCCAAGGCCGCACAGCAAGTAAGTGGCAGAACCAGAATTTATACTCCGACAATCTGGTGCAAGAGAGCCCAATGAGGGTCCTGCTGCCCTAGATAAAAGTCATGTGATCCTTTGCACCAGCAAGTACTTGAGTCCCATTATCCCTACTAGTAAAATATTAAAGTTCTAAGAATCAAGAGCTAACATCTGTCAAATGCCTTTACCGCGTGTGGGGAATTGCCTTACATGCTCCATGCAAGATACCTCCCTTAACCCTTACATTGTAACCACACTGCAAGCTAGTGTTTCTTTTCCCTGCTCTACAAATGTGGAAATGGAGTCCCAGAGACCACAGTTGCCCTCAGAGCCACTCTAAAAGCTCTTTCTATGACCACAGTGCTATATGAGGAAGAACAGAACCAGCCCCTTTTAGGAATTCATGCTATTATTGCCCATGTCGGCAGCTCGTACATTGAACTACAGAGAAGGTTAGCATGGCGCCTGGGCAAGGATGAGTGCAAATTCGTGAAGGTTTCATCTTAAAAAAAAAATTCAGGGGCGCCTGGGTGGCTCAGTCGGTTAGGCGTCCGACTCTTGATTTCGGCCCCACTGTCATGATCTCACGACTTCGTGGGTTTGAGCCCCACATCAGGCTCGGTGCTGGCAGTGTGGAGCCTGCTTGGGATTCTCTCCCTCCCTCTCTCTCTGCCCCTCCCCCACTGGCACTGTCTCTATTTCTAAATAAATAAACTTAAAAAAAAATCCATAGTGTTAAACCAAACCTGAGAGAAACCATTCCATCTCTCTCAAAATGTTTAAAAAAACATTTTAAAAATGGAAACTACAGCTTGCTTGCTCTGGGTTACATGGGCCAGGGTCACATCAAACTTTTGCCTAGTATTTCTCTGTGAGCTCAAACCTGTCAAGTCTTAACATTTGCATATACACATATATCATATAGACATGACTATATGTATATGTGTGTGTGTGTGTGTGTGTGTGTGTGTGTATACGCACACATATAATCAGTTCATGCACATACACATATAATATCATGTGTGTATATAAAATCATGTCTCCCATGTGACTCCTAGCAGTTGTTTGGCATTGACTATCAGTAGGTCCCCCTGGGCGATCTCTGATCCTGTGCCATTTTATTTTACCTTATTTTCTATTTTATTATTTTATTTAGTTTGAAAGTTTGAATACTTAACACAAAATCTACCCTCTTAAAAGATTTTAACTGTAACGAAAATTTTTATTTTATTTTTTTAATGTTTATTATTGAGAGAGAGAGAGAATGAGCAGGGGAGGGACAGAGGGAGCAGGGAACAGGGATCTGAAGTGGGCTCCACACTGACAGCAGAGAGCCTGATCTCAGGCTCAAAGTCATGAACCGTGAAATATGACCCAAGCTGAAGTCAGATGCCTAACCAACTGAGCCACCCAGACACCCCTAAAAATTCTTTTAAGTGTAAATACAATATTGTTAATTGTAGGGACAATGTTGTACATCAGATCTCTAGAACTTTCTCCTCTTGTAAACAAATGTTCGACTGGTATATGGAAAGATGCTCGGGGCGCCTGGGTGGCTCAGTCGGTTAGGCGTCCGACTTCGGCCCAGGTCATGATCTCACGGTCCGTGAGTTCGAGCCCCGCGTCGGGCTCTGTGCTGACAGCACAGAGCCTGGAGCCTGTTTCAGATTCTGTGTCTCCCTCTCTCTCTGCCCCTCCCCTGCTCATGCTCTGTCTCTGTCTGTCTCAAAAATAAATAAACATTAAAAAAAAAAAATTAAAAAAAAAAAAAGAAAGATGCTCAATGTCACAAATCATCAGGGAAATGCAAATCAAAACCACAATGAGATATCACCTCGTATCTATTTGGATGACTATTACCCCCGCCCTTCCAAAAGACAGCAGGTGTTGCTGAAGACATGGAAAACTTTGCATACTGTTGTTGGGAATGAAAAATAGTGCAGCTACTGTGGAAAACAGTATGGAGATTCTTCAAACACATTACAAATAATACCAGCAGATGATCCAGCAGTCCGGTTTCCGGGTACTTAATCTGCGCCTATTTCCCGGCCCTCTTTCTTTCAGAAGTTCCCTGCTGGGGAAAGTGTTAAGGATCGATGTGAACGGGGCAGGCTCTGATGGCAGGCGGTATCGAGTCCCCCGCGACAATCCGTTTGTTGCTGAGCCAGGGGCCCACCCTGCTGTCTATGCCTACGGGATCCGAAACATGTGGCGCTGTGCCGTGGACCGAGGGGACCCCATCACACGCTGGGGCCGAGGCCGGATGTTCTGTGGGGACGTGGGACAGAATAGGTTTGAAGAAGTTGACCTCATTGTGAAAGGTGGAAACTATGGCTGGAGGGCAAAGGAAGGGTTTGAATGTTATGACCGAAAACTTTGTCACAATGCCTCTTTGGGTGAGAAGCCTCTGGGTGATTTCTTGAATGAATTGAGCGGGTTGGACGTGGAGGTGGGGGAATAGAACCTGAGAATGTGCTGTACCAGGAAGGGTCATTCAGGTGCCCTTGTTTCTGTCCTGCAGGATGTAGTGTTGGCCAGGAGCATGTTGGATGTTTGTTAACCTAAGCATTTGAATCTTGGGTGGATTGAAGGAGCGGGATTGACCTGGGAATCGAGATTTTAAATAAATTACCCACATGATTCTCAGGCATACTATCTTGAGAACCACTCACAGAGGCAAATTGGTGGCTGTATGTTTTTAATTTATTTCCCAATTGGAATAGCCCACTGAAATCACCTTCCAGATACATTCAGGTGCTATATTCCATATACAATCCCTAAACATCAATAATCAAGGTGTGTGCTTCACCAGTGTTTAATCTTTTTTTGGCCCTCTAGGTTACAAAGGAGTCTTACAGACCCTTTACAGACAAGTTTTTCAAATCCTTAAACCTGAGTATGTGCCATGTCAACCTAGGGGATAAACTTAGGTGTGTCGATTACCTGATCACTGCCTCATAGGTGGGGGAATTTTCGGCTTCCTCTCTGCATGCAGAGACCAGTCACATGGGAAGCTCACCAATATCGTGGCTGGTCTGTTGAGAAAAATAAATGTGATTCTCTTGGCCTTACCAAAGACCAAGAGATAAAGTGTTCTCCACTCAGTCAGGCAACTGCATTAGAAAGCCCCAACTTATTCCTCGAAGTTATCAAGTGTCAGCCACGACGTTGTCTTTGTTCCTGGACAGATGACATTCTGCCCATCTATGCTTATGGCCATGCAGTGGGGAAGTCAGTCACCGGAGGATATGTCTACCGTGGGTGTGAATCCCCAAATCTCAATGGCCTCTACATCTTTGGGGACTTCATGAGTGGGTAAGAAAGGATTAATATCTCCTTTTTTTTTTTTTTAATATTTTTATTTATTTTTGAGACAGAGCATGAGCAGGGGAGGGGCAGAGAGAGAGGGAGACAGAATCTGAGGCAGGCTCCAGGCTCCGAGCTGTTAGCACAGAGCCTGATGCGGGGCTTGAACTCACAGACCGTGAGGTCATGACCTGAGCTGAAGTCGGACGCTCAACCGACTGAGCCACCCAGGCACCCCTCCTTTCGTTTTTTTAAATTTTAACATTTTTATTGGGATTTAAGTTACATGTGGTAAGATGCAATCTCTAAGAGCACAGTTGGATAAAGTTTTACAATCTATGCGCTTGTAGCTATGTCAAGATGCCGAACGTTTCCATCATTCTAGAAATTTCCTTCTTGTCTATTGCCTGTCAGTACCACCCCTTTCTCCTTGACACTCACACACACACAGAAGCACATCAGTCAGAGATAACCACTCCCATCACACATTAATTTTGCTTCTGGGACTTAATACACGTGGAATCATATATATGTATTCTTTTTTGTACATGTATGGCTTCTGTCATTCAAGAATATCAGTGAAATTCATCACTGTTGTCACATGTATCAGTAGTTTTTCCCCTTCATTGCTTTGTGATATTCAATTGCATGAATATACCACAAATTATTCATCTATTCTCCTATTTTTGGCTTTTCCAGTTTTTTACTGTATATTTATTTTATATTTATTATCTATTTGTTATATATATTATGTGTGTGTGTGTGTGTGTGTGTATTGGGTTGTATCTGGCTACCTTGTCAAACCCTTATTAGCCCTTTTGGCGTGTGTGTGTGTGTGTGTGTGTGTGTGTAGATTCTATTGGGTTTTCTATGTAGAAGATCATTTTGCCTATGAATATAGATACTTTCCTTTTCCTGAATCGAAAGCCTTTTATTATTGACTTACTGCTTCGTCTTACACCTTCAGTACAACATTGGATAGAAGTGGGGGAAGCATTCCATTTTCACCAATGAGTATGATGTCAGTTGTAGGTGTTTATACATGTCCTCTATCAGATGGGGAAGTTTCCTGTCTGTTCTTAGCTCACTGAGAGTTTGTATTAGGTATGGGTGTTGTGTTTTGCCAAATGCATCTTTGCATCTAGCGAGAAAATCATGTGGTTTTCTCATTTTTAGTTATTAACATAATGGATTGCATTGATGGATTTTTAAAAAAAATTTTTTTTTTTTAACATTTATTTATTTTTGAGACAGAGAGAGACAGAGCATGAGCAGGGGAGGGTCAGAGAGAGAGGGAGACACAGAATCCAAAACAGGCTCCAGGCTCTGAGCTGTCAGCCCAGAGCCCAATGCGGGGCTCGAACTCACGGACCGCGAGATCATGACCTGAGCCGAAGTTGGATGCCCAACCGACTGAGCCACCCAGGCGCCCCTTGAGGGATTTTTTTAAATCATTGAAGCATTCTTGCATTTCTGGAAGAAACACGACTTGGTCATGATGTATTATCCTTTCAGCATATTGTTGGATTTGACGTGCTAGCCCGTTGTTTGAAAATTTTGCATCTGTGTTCATGAAGGGATAGTGAGCTATAGTTTTTCTTTCTTGGAATATCTTTGCCAGATTTTGGCATCAGGGTAACGCCAGCTTTAATAGAATGATTTGGAGAGTGTCTCCTCCTCTTCAGTTGTCTGGATGAGTTTGTGAAAGAGAGGTATTATTTCTTCCTTACATGTTTCTTCCAAGTGAAGCTGTCCAGGCCTAATGTTTTCTTATAGACAACGTATAGTCAGGTCTTGGGTTTTGATCCACTCGGGCGATCTCTGTTATTTGTTTGTTTGTTTATTATTTCTTCTGTCTTTTAGTTGGTACATTTGGACCATTAATATTCAAAGTGGTGGGGCTTCTGGGTGGCTCAGTCGGTTAGGTGTCCGACTTCAGCTCAGGTCACGATCTCACAGTTCGTGAGGTCGAGCTCTGTGCTGACAGCTCAGAGCCTGGAGCCTGCTTCAGATTCTGTGTCTCCCTCTCTCTCTGCCTCTCCTCTACTTGCACTCTGTCCCTCTCTCTCTCTCAAAAAAAGTAAATATACATTAAAAAAAAAGAAGCCAAAGTGGTTATGGATTTAGTTGGATTAGTATCTACCATAATTATTACCGCTTTCTATTTGTTGCCCTTGTTCTTTGTTCCTATTTTTTGTCTTTTCACTCTTTTTCTACCTTTTGTGGATTTAACTGAGCATTCTATATAATTTCGGTTCTCCACTGTCATAGCACATCACTCATAGTTTTTTTTTTTTCCTTTTTCAGTGGTTGCATAGAGTTTGCAATATACATTTACAACTAATCCAAGTCCACACTCAAATAACATTATACCACTTCGGGATGGAAACTGAGGTCACTGACTTGACACTGTCATCTTTTCTAACACGTATGTTTAGTGCTACAAATTTCCCCTCAGATACTGCTTTAATGGCATCCCATAAATTTCAATAGATTGGGTTTTCATTTTCATTCAGTTGAATATATTTTCTAATTTCCCCTTGGCTTATTTTCTTACAAGTTAGTTTGAAGTGTGTTATTTATTTCCAAATATCTGAAGATTTCCTGAGGTCTTTCTGCTGTTTGATTTATAATTTAGTTTGATTGTGGTCACAAACAAACTGTGTATGATTTGCAAGATTACTCTGGATTATCTAGGTGGGTCCTAAATGTAATCACAGATATCATTAGAAGAAGGAGGTAGACGGAAATTTGAAGATAGAAGAGATAGAAGTCAGTGTTAACAACAGAAGTGGTATGATGAGACTGTGAGTCAAGACATGAGGACAGCTTTTGGAAGCTGGAAAAGGCAAGGAAATGGATTCTCCTTTAGAGCCTCCAGCACCTTGATTTTGCCCCCATGGAACCCACTTCAGGATTTTGGCTTCCAAAACTGTAAGAAAATAAACGTGGGTTATTTTAAGCCAAGTAGTGGTAATGTATGACAGTGGTGGCAAGAAACAAATATAGTTACCATTCCCAATATTCTTCATTCCTTTCTGTATATTTCCTTTAGATGTAATTTTCTTTTTTTTTTTTTCTTTTCTTTTTTTTTTTTAATGCTGGAAGAACTTCCTTTAACATCTTTTGAAAAATGAGTCCAGTGGTGATGAATCCTTTCTGCTTTTGGTGTCTTTTTTCCCCTTTGTTTTTTAAAGATATTTTTGCTAGGTATAGAAGTTTATGTTGACCTATTTTTTCTTTAATTCTTTTTTTTTTTTTTAAGATTATTTATTTTGAGAGAGAGAGAGAGCAGGGGAGGGGCAGAGAGAGAGGAAGAGAGAGAGAATCCCAAGCAGGCTCTGCACTCTCATTGCAGATGTGGGGCTCAAACCCATGAACATAAGATCAGGACCTGAGCTGACTTCAAGAGTGGGATGCCTGAGCCATCCAGGAGCCCTTCTTGAATTCTTTAAAAATATTGTTCATTATCTTCTGCTTTGTCTTAATTCCAATGAGAAATCTGCTGTCATCCTTAAATTTGTTCCTCCATATTTAATCTGCCATGTTTTCTCTGGCTGCTTTTAAGATTTTCTCTTTATCACTGGTTTTGTGCAATTTCATTATGATATGTGTTCATGTAGTTTTCTTCTTGTGCTTAGATTTGGTTGAACTTCTTGGATTTGTGAATTTATAGCTTACATCAGATCTGGAAAATTTTTGGTTATAATTATTTCAAATATTTTTTCTGTTTCCCCACCCTGTTTTTTCTTCTCATTTTCTTCTTGAATTATGTGTATATTAGGCTGCTTAAAGTTTTCCCACAGCTCACTGATGATCTATACATGTTGAAATTTTATTCCTTTTTGTGTTTAATTTTGGATAGTTCCTATTGCTGTGTCTTCAGTTCATGAATCTTTTCTTCTGCAATGTCTAATCTGCCATTCATTCCATCCAGTGTTTGCACTGATGGAATTTTTTACCTCTAGAAACTTGATTGGGGTGTTTTGTGTATGTCTCATGCCTCTACCAACTTTTTGAATATACGGAATCATAGTAAAAACCACTGTTTTTCTCTGCTAATGTTCACATTTGTGGCAATTCTTTGTCAGTTTTGATTGACTTTTCTCTTTATTATGGTTTGTATTTTCCTCCTTCTTTATCCGCCTAGTAATTTTTTATTGGATGCCAGACATTGTAAATTTAACATTGTGGGTGCTGAATATTTTTTGTATGTCCATAAATATTCTTGAGCTTTGTTCTGGGACAAACTACTTGGAAATAGTTTGATCCTTTCAAGTCTTGCTGTCAATATTTGTTATGTAGAACCAATGTGGTGCTTATTCTGGAACTATCTATTCCTCAATATTGAGGCAGGATTTTCCTACAAACTCTTTTCAGTTCCCTGTGAATTATACTTACACTGTGCCTGACCCTGAGTAAGAGCCAGGTGCTTTTCTTTCTAATTTTCCCCCTGATTTAAGTAGTTTCCTCATATGTATGTGCTGTTAAGTATACTGATGAATACTTGCGGGGTACACTTTGCAGATCTCAGGAGCCTATTCTCTGTGCTTCCCTCTTTTCTCCAATATCTGTCCTGCATACTCTTCCTATATAGGTCTTCCTGGACTCTTTTCAACTTCCTGTCTTTTCAACTCAAGGAGTCTGCTGGCTCTGCCTGTGTTATCCTTCCTCAAGCTGGAAACTTTTTCAAGGTAGTAGACTGGGACAATTTTAGGGTTTACCTTGTTTATTTCCCATCTCATAGGGAACATAGCCCTTTGTTGTCTGATCTCCAATGTCTTTTATATTTAGTTATTTATTTAAAGTAAGCTCCATGCCCAATGTGGGGCTTGAACTCATGACCCTGAGATCAAGAGTCACATGCTCTACTGAATGAGCCAGTCAGGTGCCCCTCCAGTGTCTTTTAAAAACTGTCATTCTAGGGGTCACGTGGGTGGCTCAGTTGGCTAAGTGTCCGATTCTTGATTTTGGCTCAGGTCTTGGTCTCACAGTTTGTGGGTTTGAGCCCCATGTCGGGCTCTGCACTGACAGTGTGGAGTCTGCTTGGGATTCTCTTTCTTTCCCCCTCTCTCTGCCCCTCCTCTGGTCTCTCTCTCAAAATAAATAAATAAACTTAAAAAATTGTCATTCTATTTTGTCTAGGTTTTTGACTGCTTAAGATGAGAGGGTAAATCTGGTCCTTGTTACCCCCATCTTCATTAGGAAGGATGGTAATATTGTCATACTGCAATTCTTGGTTCCAGAGGTTGGGTAGAGTTAGTAATTGGTTAGTTCTTTTATCGTCACTTGTTAGATCTCTGGGATTTAATTGTTCTTTGTGTTTTCCCCATAATTCCGTCTGCTTACATATCACTTGGTTGATACTCAGTGATTCTTAGTCAAAGCATATGCACCAGAATCACCTGGGGTTGAACATCTCTTGTTTCCATAAAATGTTTCATGTGAAACCCTGATATACCCATATTCCTTTTAAAAAAAAACCCTGCTTTTAGGTCAAATAGATGATAGAGGGATATTAAAGTATCTACCTGCTACTCCATAGACATAATAACAATGAAAATAGCTACGAGTTTTGAGCACTTACTATATGCCCAGCTCACTGGGGAGATATTCATGTATATTATCTTAACCTTTGCAACTTTTGTCCGTGGTAAATTCTATTACCATTCCCCATTTTACAGATAAGGGAACTGAGGCTCAGCTAGTTGAGCAACTAGCCAAAGGTTGCAAACTAATAGAAATTAGATTAGTCTTTTGTAGTAATGCAGCCTTTACTGAGCACCAGACTCCTCCTATAATAGAAGTTGAGCTTCTCCATCTAGCACAAGCAGGTGACCAAGGTATCTCGAAATAGCTTTTTGATTCTTGGGAGAGGCTAGGTGTTGATCACCTATGGGTGACTCAGTGCTAGTACTCAGAGATTCTTTGTTTCCAGGAGGAAAAATATCTGCAGGGTGAAAATATGGATTCCTATAATAAAGGTTTTATTTTTCATCTAGTCGACTTATGGCTTTGCAGGAAGATAGGAAAACCAAGAAATGGAAGAAACGGGACATTTGCCTGGGCAGCACTGAATCCTGTGCCTTCCCAGGGCTGATCAGCACCTACAGCAAATTTATCATCTCTTTTGCTGAAGATGAAGCAGGTAAAAATATACAGGGTTATTCTGTTTCTGCTTACTGGAACTTAAATCATCACGGGCATTGTGAGCTAAACATTTATTATAATAATTATTACTACGGTTACTATCATTTTCATTTAAGTAGCAACCGTCCCTTCTATTTTCACTACCATTTATTTTTTAAAATTATTTTATTTTAGATGTTTATTTATTTTTAAGAGAGAGAGAGAGAGAGTGTGCACATGCACGCTCGGGGAAGGGGCGGGGGTGGGGGTGGGGGACAGGAGATCCGAAGCGGGCTCTGTGCTGACAGCAGAGAACCTGATGCGGGGCTTGAACTCACCAACCGTGAGATCATGGCCTGAGCTGAAGTTGGATGCTTAACCGACTGAGCCACCCAGGTGCCCCTATTTTTACTACCACTGAGTCAACTTTTTTTTTTTTAATTTTTTTTTTTTTAATATTTTTGAGACAGAGAGAGACAGAGCATGAACGGGGGAGGGGCAGAGAGAGAGGGAGTCACAGAATCTGAAACAGGCTCCAGGCTCTGAGCAGTCAGCTCAGAGCCCGACACGGGGCTCGAACTCACATACCGCGAGATCCTGACCCGAGCCGAAGTCGGACGCTCAACCAACTGAGCCACCCAGGCGCGCCTATTTTTACTACCACTGAGTCAACTTTTATAATGTACTGGATACCATCGTAAACACTTTGCATTTTTTATGTTACTTAGTAATTGCAACGCCACCACGATGAAATTATTAACCCTATTTGTCCAGTGAGGCAACAGACCGAATATGCAACAGAACCTACCCCTTCTTGGTTGGGGCCCACACCGACTGCGGGGGGAGCAAATCAAGGTTTACACTCCGGTCTTTTGATCATGAAGGAGATTCATGTCCCCCTCCCTGATTTCATTCTAATCTGCAGTCACAGGAAGGTGGACAGGGCCAGCCGTGGGGCAGACCACGTGGACACTGATATTTGTCCTGCTGTTGCTGCCTGGGAGAGAGCGCCTGTGGTGATGGGGCCCTGGCCGGCTGTGCTCTTTGCTGACCCTGCCAGGAGCCTGTGGGGTAATTGTTGGGAGCGTGCAAGGGAGAATCTCTTTCCTGAGAGACCTGGGGAAAGGGTAAACAGCTAGGTGGGAGGCTATTCGCTAGACAGACAAGGTCTTTGTTAAGGGCATCAGCAAAGCCAGACGCGTAGGCACCTATGAGACACAAAGACGGAGAGAGACTCGGCTCTACTAAATTTCCCCAAATTTTGTAATCAGAAAATGGATTTTGAATTTCAGCTTTACCTATGCTTTGTTACATTTTGAAAGCTAAATGTTACTTTGTGAGGAGAACAGGGCCTGTGACCTTTCTGGTATTGGGCACTGCTTCTAGTCATGCTCGGAGTCAGGGAAGAGAAGAAAGTGGTCTATCAGGGCCCCTTCCAGACCTGGGATTCTCTGTGAGTGAAAACCAGAGCTTTGCAGGTTTCCTCAGTAATGGGTTTCTTCCCGCTCTGAGCCCTACGGTGCCTGTGCAAGACTTTCCTTTGAGCAAGACGCTAAGAAATCTAGTCAGCTCCTGGACCTTTTCCTAGCGTATGAGAAATAGTTTGAGATGAATATTTTAGAGAAGCAGAGGATATTTTAGAGGATTCAAGCATTCTTAATAGAGCAAAGTGAGTTCCAAATTGGAAGTCCAAACATACGCAAGAGGAGAGAAACCACAGACCGGCAGGATGGTGCTCGGTGCAGAGAGGGCGACGGGAAAGCCACAGGCCTGGCGGGGCCTCTGGAGGCTGATGCCCCAGCGAGGCTGGAGTCCTCCGAGGCCAGAGCTTCCTCTCCCCAGAGGCTAGAGCCCCGGGGGCGGGCCTGCCCTGGCATCCCGGGCTGCTGTCTTCTGCGGCTGGCTCCTTTTCAGGCCTCAGAAACCGTGGCTTTGGCGGTTTGGTTTGCTGTGCCTGTAAGCTTCTCGCAGGAGAAAAACAGGCAGTGTTTGAACACCAGTGGGTACATTTGGCAAACAAGACTAAGTGTCCTTGGCCGAATTTTCTCGAGTGGACTTGCCAGGGTGTTCCCAAGCCAGACTTTGCCCAAGGCGGCCTTGAAGCCAGGAGGGCTGTTTTCAAGGCAAGTTTATTTTCTTCCAGAGTTGCTTGCTCTTGTGTTTTTGTACGGAGTGATTCAGATTTTCTGCTCATGCCATAGCCTTTCCCACTGAAGGACATCTTTTTAGATCTGAGTATGTCATTATTTTGTTATCAGTCACCAGCTGTAGACACGTCGTTGTTGGTTGAACCAGAGCTCTGCC
The DNA here is from genome assembly GCF_018350195.1 of Panthera tigris. Classification (NCBI taxonomy): domain Eukaryota; kingdom Metazoa; phylum Chordata; class Mammalia; order Carnivora; family Felidae; genus Panthera; species Panthera tigris. The sequence goes on along the minus strand of NC_056678.1, from coordinate 59,408,612 downwards.
TCCACTGTGGCGGTATTTTCCAGATGTTCTAGCTGACAGCTGGCCACCATGGAGGGCGGGGTGGGCACGGGGCGCCCCCGTTGCTGGGTCCCCGTGGGCTGGATCTCTGAATGTCGGTCACTGAAGTGCATTCTCAAGAGGGCTGGTCGAAGAACTAATGCTTGCAATAAATTTACATCACGTGCATTTTGTTTTACGTGGCATGTTACAGCTTTTTTGTGTGTCTAGTTCTTTTCTGTCCTAAAACGTATTTTTTAAATCGTCAGTTGGAGGGCACCTGGGTGGATCAGTTGGTTCAGTGTCTGACTCTTGATTTTGGCTCATCTCATGGTCTGTGGGATCGAGCCCGGAGTTGGGTTCTGCGATGACAGCATGGAGCCTGCTTGGGATTTTTGCTCTTTTTCTCCCCTGCTTGCCTGTGCTCTCTCTCTCTCTCTCTCTGTCAAAATAAACTCAAAAAAAATTATAGAAATATGCTTCTAGCACTGTTTTCTCCTAAAAATACAATGGGGAGTTTCCGGCATGTTTAGGACATACAATTTACATATTGTGTAGAGACTATGCTGCAATGTGGCGTTTTCAGTCAGAGCAGGTGTGGTTGCGAGGGGCTCCTGCATGAGGGCACCCCGTGTTCAGGCAGACCCTTGGTAGACACCTCCTTTGTCTAATGGAAAGTGCCCGGGATATCCAATCAGAGGAGGCAAATTGGCTGTAGGGCAAGATGATAAACTAGTTCGTGAGCACACAAAATCCAAAGTCCACTAGGCAGCTGTAGGGGGTGCTCCGTGAAGACCGTAAGCCTCACATCCGGCACGAGACAGACATTGGTCACCATCCTCCACAAATTCAAGGAAGAAGGTTGTTGAAATAACTCAGAGCTCTCTAAAGTTCTAGGCTTTTCCAGTTTGCAGTTTAGTAGACATTTACTTCCATGAAGTTGAGAGGGCCATCCAGGGCAGTGGCACAAATATTACGGTATAAGGAGTAATGGCTGATCATCGCTTTCTAATTGAATACCTAAGAGTCATGTGGGGGATCATTAGCCCCATTGTACAAATGAATAGGTCACGTGAGGGTTACACAGGTTGGGAGTTTTCCCAAGACAACGTCTAGCAAATGGTGTTCTCAGAACTCAGTCAGGCGGCTGCAACTCCAACGTTGTTGTTCTCGTCAACCCTATCCTATCTGTCCCTCACAGGTAAGCGTGAGAAGAGGCAGAGTGAGGTAGTCACAGTGAGTGGAGAGTGTTCACACTGGAGGAAATGGGAGGGACAAGGGCTCCTCCTCAAAGAGGTGAAGGAGACCACGGGTAGGGGTGATTTCTGGGGGTTGTGGAGAAGGCCAGGAGTACAGACTGAAGAGTGGGAGGGTCCGGGGAAACGCAGGACCCAAAGGCCAAGGAAAGAAGGTGGTAATGGAAAAGTGAGGCGGGGCTGGTGGGGAGAGGCACCCGTGGACTCAAGAAGGGGCAGTGTGAGGTGACTAATAAATGGTCCTTAGCCTGGAGATCGCTATTTCGGGGTTCCACAGAGAATTGTCAGTAGTAAATAGATGGGGAAGGAAATGGAGATTGGTTAAGGCGAAGTTTCTGACAGCCAAGAGATAAGCGGAAACCTTTGGTCCAGTGAATGTAAACAGAAATGTACCCCTGTTGGGGTACACTCTCAGCTAGTCTTTGAGGACTCAGAGAAGGACTTTCTCCTTGGGGAGCTCACAATCCAGTGAAGGCCCAGCGACAGGATTCTGGGGTTCCCTTCCTGGGGCTCCCTCCATTTCAGGGCTTCCACCCCCTGTGGACGGTTTCCTGTGCACCCAGCTCTGTGTCTCAGCCCTGCCTCACGTCCTATTCCTGATTGTGTGTTTCTGTGTCCTCAGGGGAGCTCTATTTCCTGGCCACCTCTTACCCGAGTGCCTACCTACCACACGGATCTATTTACAAGTTTGTTGACCCATCAAGGTGAGATTTGGTCTCATTTCCTTCTTAGGTGCATTTTTTAAAAGTTTTATTTATTTTTATTTATTTGTTTTGGGGGGCCAGAGAGAGAGAGAGAGAGAGAGAGAGAGAGAGAGAGAGAGAATCCCAAGCAGGCTCCACCAGCGCAGAGCCCAATGCAGGGCTTGAATCCATGAACCACGAGATGGTGACCTGAACCAAAAGTCAAGAGTCAGGTGCTCAACCGACTGAGCCACCCCAGCGCCCATCTTCGGTGCATTCTTATCAGCCCTTATCTTCATGGGAGATCATAAAAATAGTCCTGACTCCCCAGGAATTACCAGAAATGATCAATGAAGCAAATCTGTGCCGTAGATAAAAAGCAGATCGGGCAAACGAATGTGTAGGGCGACGTGTCTGTAGAATTTATGAAATACTTGAGAAATGGTCTCTTTGTGGTTAGAAACGAAGATCTCAAGCCTTTCTGGGATGACAGGTCTAGACCTATGGCTCCTGGTTTTTTCTTTTTCTTTTTTTTTTGATATGCTTCTGGAAACTTCTGTCTGGGATCATCTGACAATTGGGTGTGTACTTGTGACCACTTGAGTGAGTACTGTTGCCCTGTCCCCTGGGTTTGGTGGAGGTCTCAAGGTCCTAGGTAAGTGTCGTAAACCGGTTGTTTAGTGCCTTTTGTGTCCACCTGACCCTTTTGGCAGTATTTATTCACTTGGTGGTGAAGACCGTTTACGTCTGCTCTTTTGCCGACCCGGCTCAGAGATTAACCAAATGATCGGGCAAAAGCCACAACACAGCTTCCCATCTGTGAGGGTATTCAGGTAAGTTACGTTGCCGGAGATACAGCCAGCCGGAGGGGGCCTGGGATAGGAGCCCTCACCATCACCACCATCATGATCATCATCTGTGGGGCACTTGTTATGTACTGGGCACTGTGCCAGGTATCCTTTTTTTCTCTTTTTAAATCTCCTTAAAAAATAATTTTAGGGCTTCTGGGTGGCTCAGTCGGTTAAGCATCCAACAACCAACTCTTGATTTTGGCCATGATCTCTAAGTTTGTGAGTTTGAGCCCTGCATCAGGCTCTGTGTTGACAGTGTGGAGCTTGCTTGGGATTCTCTCTTTCCCTGTCTCTCTGCCCCTCCCCAACTTGCTCTCTATCTCTCTCTCAAAATAAATTAAAAAAATAATTTTAAAAAGTTACTTATCGGGCTGCCTGGGTGGTTCAGTCATTTGAGTGTCCGACTTCAGCTCAGGTCATGATCTTGAGGTCAGTGAGTTCCAGCCCCACGTCAGGCTCTGTGCTGACAACTGGGAGCCTGGAGCCTGCTTTGGATTCTGTCTCCCTCTCTCTCTGCCCCTCCCCCACTCATGATCTGTTCTGTTTCTCAAAAATAAATAAACGTTAAAAAAATAAAAAAGTGGGGCGCCTGGGTGGCTCAGTCGGTTGAGCATCCGACTTTGGCTCAGGTCACGATCTCACGGTCCGTGAGTTCGAGCCCCGCGTCAGGCTCTGGGCTGATGGCTCAGAGCCTGGAGCCTGCTTCCGATTCTGTGTCTCCCTCTCTCTCTGCTGCCCCTCCCCCATTCATGCTCTGTCTTTCTCTGTCTCAAAAATAAATAAAAAAAAAAGTTAAAAAAAAATAAATAAAAAAATAAAAAAGTGACATCAATCACTTATGGTATGCCAAGTACGCAGCTCATATTTGATCTCCCTGTGAGGATAGATACTATTACTTTTTTATTTTATAGATGTGGAAATTGATACATATCAAGGTTTACTTGCTCATGGTCCCCAGGTTTTGAACCCAGTTCTATCTGTCATCATGCCCTTGCCCCTGACCCCCTCACTACCCTCTGTCCCAAGAGCCCATGGTGTCCCTGTGATATCCTTGTTCTTTCTCCTGTCTATCTGAGCTCATCATGTATTTTCTCCTACATCTGCCCCATCCTCATGGATAAAGGAGCGCTGAATCCAGTTCTTGCAAATGTATACCTTCTGGTGACCTTGATTTCCTGGTCCCATCTTCAGAATCTTGTGTCCCCACTTTTTCTATCTGTTTTTAGGCGAGCACCGCCAGGCAAGTGCAAGTACAAGGCAGTGCCGGTGAAAACCAGGAGTAAGCGGGTCCAGTTCAGGCCACTCGCCAGTGAGTCTGTCTTTGTCTCAGGCCTAGGCCTTGGCATTGAGATGCAGGCACAGTGCCCTCTGCAAACACGCTCTAATCTTCCCAGGGTGGGAGGTCTGTTCCCCACTGAGGGCTTCTGCTCTGGATGAGGAGTGTAACTCGTGGCTCAGTCTATACATCTCTGTATACTGGAGTATGCATACCGGGTGGCACCTGCTTCTGAGGAGACCTGTTGTCCTCTATCCACTCATCAGTCATTCACTGGGCATCGTTCACTTAGCATTGACTTTGCGGCAGTCACCGTGCTAATCCCTGGGGCTACAGCAGTGAACCTGACCTGTAGGAGCTCAGGCAAATGTAGTGTAGGCAAATAAAGAAATAAATATAGCATTGAGGTTCTGGTATAACGGCCAGGAGACTGAGGGGACCCTGAGAGTGAGTAGAGTAGGGATTCTGGAAAGACTTATAGAGGAGGGATACGATCTTTTTTTTTTAATTTTTAAGATGTTTTTATTTATTTTTGAGAGAGAGAGAGAGAGAGAGAGAGAACAGGGGAGGGGCAGAGAGAAAAGACACAGAATCGGAAGCAGGCTCCAGGCTCCGAGCTGTCAGCGCAGAGCCCAATGTGGGGCTCAGACTCGTGAACATGAGATCATGACCTGAGCCAAAGTTGGACTCTTAACTGACTGAGCCACCCAGGTGCCCCAAGAGGCATACTATCTTAAGGGAACTATTCCAGAGCCATGAATCACTGGAGTGACCCTATTAAAAAAGTAATATATTTCGATCAAGGCCAGTTAAGGGAATTAAAAAAATATAAGAATTTATATATATATTAAAGATTTTACTTTTAAGTAATCTCTATACCCAACATGGGGCTTGAACTTACAGCCCTGAGATCAAGAGTCACATGCTCTACCACTGAACCAGCTAGGTGCCCATCTAAAGACTGTATATTGGAGAACCCTCATGCAGTCGTGGGTTTCCTGGAGGATGTTTCCCTGGTAGACTCAGTCTCTTTTCCTCCCAAACTCTTGGGGTTCAAAGTCCTTTGGCTTCAGCCCTTCTTTGTTTGAGAGATGCGGGAAGTACGGATCCCCCTACTTCTCCGCCATGTTGGCCCCCCTGGGTGGTGTTTCCCTTAGAGCCACTTTCCAGGACTTCTGTTTCTCACTAAATAAATGTTCGTTTCCCAGAGACAGTCTTGGACTTGCTAAAGGAGCAGTCGAAGAAAGCTGCTAGAAAATTGTCCAATGCAACCTCAGCCTCTCGGCCAGTCAGGACCTCATCTCTGAAAGGCCCCTCCAGGAAGCCAGCTTCTCCCACAAGCAGCAGGAAGACATTTCGAGGGCCTGGGACAAAGAAGAGAGCCAGAGTGTGGTCCCCAGGCTCCCAGGGCATGAGGAAGATGAGGCGGAAAAGCCACAGTGGCAGGGTCAGGCAGAGCCGAGCCGGCAGAAGTCTCCGTCGGCCTTTTCTGTCAGGGTCGCTGGCCGGGGGACGTGCCAGGGGAGAATCACCTCGCCCCATGGGAGCCCCTGCTATTGAACTTGGGCTTTAGGTGGACGGGAGCTGGAGTCAGAAGTGGGCAGGCAGAGGGAGCCTGACTTAGGGCCGGTGTGGTTGTCCTCTCCACTCTTGCTATCTGAACGGATGCTCCTTGTCTGCTTTTATGGAGAGACCCGATCCCACATTGCCAGTGCACCTGGCTAACTGTGTGCACTGGTTGGTAAGCCTCCTTGGACTCCCACGGGATGTCTTTTGTTTTACAAATGCCTACAACCCAAAGTAATAAATCAATACTTGCTCGGACAGACATGTATCCTTTGATCTCTTGGATGTTTGTCTGGCATTAAGAAATCTCGTGTGCTCCATCAGTGTGACCTCACCCCAGGTCCCAGAGGAGGGCTGTAGACACATATTACTTTTTCTAAAATCTTTTTTTAACATTTATTTATTTTTGAGAGACAGAGCAGGGTGGGGGAGGGGCCGAGAGAGAGGGAGACACAGAATCCCAAGCAGGCTCCAGGCTCTGAGCTGTCAGCACAGAGCCCGACGCGGGGCTCGAACTCACGAACCGTGACATCGTGACCTGAGCTGAAGTTGACGCTTAACCAACTGAGCCGCCCAGGCGCCCCTGAAAAGACATATTTCTAAGGAAAGACCCTCCAGCCTGTCCCTGTCCTTTGCCCCAGGCTGCAGCTCACAGACCGAATAAGGACAGGTTACGTTCTGGAACTCTGGCACCTACTAATTTGCCCTGGCAAATAGCAGAATGAACGTGACTACATTTTGAGTACCTATTATGTGCCAAGATTATATACATTATCCGAAACCTCAAAACCTTTCTTCCTATGCGTTGCCATGTAATGTTCTGTTGAAGAGGAGGAAGGTGACTCTTCGTGAGCTTAAGCTACTTGCCCTAGACCACAGCAGGGAGGGGACGGGGAACTGTTCAGCTGGATAGGAGCCAACACCCCTGTCAATACCCTGTGCACCCGCCACCCTGTAGGGCACTCAGCGAGGGCTGGTAGCTCTTACCCGGGTATTTGAGGAGTAAAAGAGTTAAGGGAGGAAATGATCCCCGTCTCTGAGAAGTTCTTCAAATCCTGCAAATCATCCAGAACAGTGTTGGCAATTTGGCTTACAGAGAACAAAAACGTGAAATGCCGGGGTTATGGAGGGCTTTCAGAGGCCATGTAACCACTGCGTTTGATATGCTTTCCATAACCTGCATAGATTTGTTTTAGATCCAAAGAAACAGATTCCATTTTTTTCCTTTAGCAATCTTTATTTGTAGGCTAACCTAACCTAACCAGATCTAAATACATCAGGCCTCTTTTTGATTCCTTTTCTCTTGTTCGGCCTTTATGAAAGATACAAAACACTGGTCATTTACTGAAGATCATTTTTAGATCTTTTTTTAGCCACTTCCTTTGCCCTATCCCATGGCTTTTGTTTTACTTCTGCCTACCTTTGGAACTCTAATGAACACTCTCTAGGATAGACATAAACCTCAGGATCTCACCAGCTCTGGTATTTTATACTTTTTACATCTTCTTAGATGAAGACACCAACATAAACGTGGGAGGAATTCTACCCTGGGTCGTTCTGTTGAAAGGTGGCTGAACATCCCGGGTCAGTCGGGGAGATTGGACCTACCTCTGGAACAAATATTTGAGCTTGCTCGCCTCATTTTTTTCCTCATTACAGGAAAAAAATACAATCTTTCTTCGAAGACATGTGGCAAAAATAGGGTCTGACCTGGAAGTGTTTTGGGCCCTGGGGGAACTGTGTCAAAATAAAGGACCGTGTCCTTCAGGGTCCAGGCCTTCTGAACACGGGTTTTGAATAGGAGGGTTGGCAGGTCTAGAGAAGGGAAATGAATGGGTATCCCTGAGATGCCAGGAAGCTGGGGAGAGGCAGCGTATTCCTCTCTGGCAAAGTGGCTTTATCTTCTGGAAGATGGCAATGCCTGCGAGCTGTCACAAAGAGGCTGGCCCCGTGAGGGAACAATCACTAGGTCATAGCCTAAATGGTTTTGGGCTTCCTTGGAGGTCAAGGTGTTGGAAAGTTCAGAAAAAGACACACATGCACGTGCTTGCTCTTTCTAGAGACCGGCTGGAGGAGGGGGAAGGGGAAGGAAGCATGAGGACGGGTCATGCTGGAGGGAGAAGGGACTGGAATGCTTCAAAGGCATCTTTCTCTGTACTAACTCTGTTACTTGATGACCAAATAACCCGAAGTAAGCAGTCTCGGTATTACAGTATTTGAGGATCTGAAATGGCCTTGCAGAAAGGCATTCAGTGTCAGTGAAGAGCTGACCCTTCTAGAAGTGATCATTATGGATGTTTCTTTTCTGCACCAGCGGGGGCCTATTTACTCAGGGGGCTCTGAGCATCTCATCTCCGCAGCATCCCTAGCAGCAGCTACCCCGACCACAGAAGGGCCGATAACCAACAAAAGCACGAGTGTGTTTTCCCAGAGCTAAAATCCTGCAAGCCGAGATGGAAAGTCTAACAGCTGTGTTATTTTCAAAGCTAACTCAACTGAAGAAATACACGCTCTTCAGACAAATTCCGTATGATTTCATTCATCCGTGGAGTCTAAAAAACAGACAAAAAGCAGCATCACATCCGTAAACACAGAGAACAAAGTGATGGGAGCCAGAGGGGAGGAGAGGAGGGTGCATGGGGCAAAATGGGTGAAGGGCAACCGGAGGTGTAGGTTTTCAGTTACGGAATGGATAAATCACGGGGATAAAAGGCACAGCATAGGGAACATAGTCCATGATATTGTAATAGTGTTGTATGTATGGTGACAGATGGTAGCTACTCTTGGGCGGAGCACAGCACAGAGAAGGTGAATCACTTGTGCACCTGAACGGAACAACACGTGCCAACTGTACTCAAACAAAAATTAAAAAAAAAAAAAAAATTCCCTTGCTCTTGTGGAGTTTAACATTAGGTTGGGGAGATACTTAATTCCACCTCAACCACTGCCATTCTTCACTTTTTCGCCCAACACAGTGCTGGCTCTGGGAGACCCGCAGATGGAGGAGACTCTGGCCACCGGTTTACCTGGTGTGAGCGCAGGTTAAGAATTCACTTGAACTTTAGGTCACAGGACTCTGGCTCTCTAAACCTGCACCACCTAACAGAAACACACGGGAGCTGCAACCGGGGGGAATTACAAATTTTCTAGTAGCCACGTTAAGAAAAATTAGTAAGGTTAATGTAATTACGTATTTTATTTCATCCGGTATTCTTTCAACACGCCAGCAATCAAAAGTTAACTGATGGGAGAACTTACGTTCTCTTTTTGGTACTAAATTTTCTATACCCGAGTGGATTGTACTCTTTCAACAACCCAATCGACGCCGACCACATTTCGGACCCTCGGCGTCCACGGGGGCTAGCGGCTACTTTGCAGCTAGTCCGATCTCAGCCCCAGCCGGGAAACATGGGACCAGAAAGCCGGGGCGGGGAAATTCCGCGTACTCGGGAAGGACTCCCGCGGCTGCCCAGGCGGGCTCCCCCAGCAGCCCCGGGCGGTTTAGTTCCGGGAGCCGCTCCCCCTCCCTCCGCAGGGGCAGGCGCGCGGAGCCGGGCCGGCGCGGGGGCGCGGCTGCCACGTGGCGGCCACCGCGCGCGCTTGCGCCCCGGCCACGCTGGCCGCGCTCGGGCCGGGCGGGGCGGGCGGCGGGACGCGCGCTCGCCGGCCTCCCGGGAGGCGAGCGGGACCCGGCGCGGTAGCGCCGCCCGCCGGCCGCTCGGCGTCACCGCGGGCGCGGCGCCGGCTCCGCCCCCGCCCCCGCCCGCTGGCCGCCTCCCGGGCCCGCCCCGCCCGCGGCCCCTTGAACCCGCCGCCGACGCCCCTCCCCCCTCCAGCTTCTCCTAACGCGCGGCCGGTTCTCGGCTTGCGGGGCGTTGAAAACGAGTCCGTGGAGCCTCGTGTCTCCTGCTCTGGGGTCGCCGAGGACGGCTTTTTTTTTTTTTTTTTTTCTTTTTTCTTTTTCCTGCTCTTCGTGTCGGGCCAGGATTTTCTCTTCCGGGTCGCCTCTAAAGCACCTTAAGGACGCCCATCATTTGCATTTCAGGAAGAGTCATTTTTAATCCTCCAGAAGTAACGTTTTCAGAAACCGCTCTTCCATTTTGGAGTTTCTAGTCCGTGAAGGGGAGGATTTAAAAAAAAAAAAAGTAGAAGTTGACAAGAGGCCCCAGCGAGGATCGAACTCGCGACCCCTGGTTTACAAGACCAGTGCTCTAACCACTGAGCTATGGAGCCAACCCGTTACCTGTCCTGCTTTAATCCAGGGACATTGGAAGCAATGTTGCTTTTGCTGGCAATCTGAAGACAACTGACTTCGTGCATCCACGATCAGTGATAATCGTAAAGACTATGAATTGCTGGAGAAAAATGCCTACAATATGACAAACATTAAAAAAAAAATCTCAAAGTCCTAGGCTTATGATTACAAAACACGAAATCATACCTCCGTAAGTTAAGCATATAGACGGGGGCTGGAAGGGAAAATGTAAAAATGAAATCATGTTCTGATCGTATTAGGAGTGGTTCTTTTACATGTGAAAAAAAAGCCTCCAATTCATTGTTTATATGACAAATTGTATCAAGTTTAATACAGGGAAATGGGGGGGGGGTCTTTGCTTCTCATAAATTAAGCTATTGATTATGGATGAGTTAATTGAACAGTATCTATTGAGTACTCACATACCTCTAGACTTCGGGGGTAGGGTGAATAAATAAAGCTCTGTTCCTGTTGTTTCTTTAATGATTGGGATCCTGAAACTGTACCTCATTCTTTTTTGCTTAATGCACTATTGACCGAAGGAATGAAGTTATGGTCACAGCATGACCCATTCCTGCGTGAAGGAGGGAATGAAGGTCATTTGGCCCAGCGAGCTGCCTGCCTCGCTCCCTTACCTCCTTCAAGGGTCTGCTCACATTCACTTACTCAACAAACCCTTCCTGACCCGCTCCTTGAAACTGCTCTAGCCTCCTTATCCTGTCCCGTTTACCCCCTAACGTGTTAACCTTCTTTCCTGTTAGATAATGTACTCTATTATTCTTTACTGTCTCTCCATTAGCGTGTCAGTTCCTTGCGGCCAACGCCCAGACCAGTGTGTAGCACGTAGTAGGTGCTCAGTAAATGGCTGAGTGAACGACATCTATGTTCAGGTCCTAAGCCGGGAGAAATCATGCAAGTGCTTGGGGGAGACGGCCTCTCAACTCCCCTCTACTTCCACTGCCTCTCCCTCCCAGCTGGAATTTTGGGAACACCCTTGTGTCTCCTTGGCCCGTCTGCTTTTCTTATTGTTCTGCTTCCCCTGCTCTTTGCTCTGAGGTTCACTGTCCTAATGCGTGGCCTTTGTTCTTCCTCCGCTCTAGGACCCTCCAGGAGCGTTCTGTTGTACTCAGGATAAAGGCCAAAGTCCTCAGTTTCATTTTTTTTTTTGGTAAACAACCTTTTCCTCTCCCCCAGGCTAACCTCGCTGGCACCGCCGTTTCTCTTTACATGGCTTCTTCCGCGTGGAACATCTGAGCCTGATTTCAGCGCCTCGTGTCATTTTCCCAAGAGCATCAGAGCTGGCTTATTCCCCGTCTCAGAGGTGGTCTGGAGAGTGTTATTAGTTTTCCAGGGCTGCCTAACAAAGTACCACCCGCGGGTGCAATAGAAGTGTATTGTCTCAGGCTTCTGGAGGCTGTGGGTTCGACGCAAGGTGTGGGTAGGGTCGTTTCCTTTGGAAGGTTCTGAGGGAGGATCCATCCCAGCCTCTCTCCTTGGCACTGGTAGATGGCCGGCTTCTCCCCGTGTTTCGTTTCTTTTCTTTCTTAAAATTACCTTAATGTTTACTTATTATTTTGAGAGAGAGAGGTGGGGGGAGAGGGACTGAGTCTGGAGATAATGTGCGCCAGCGGTTCAGGGACGGCCTTGGGTCAGGGGCTCCGCCACTTCGCAGTGCCACGGGGTTCCTGGTGGTGTTCAGGTTGTTCTGGGTGGAAGGATGGGGGCGGGGGGACGAAGACCCAGGAAAAAGATCGAGGAAATGCACCCCTAGCCTCCCGTTACCTTGATACCTGGATTGCAGAACGAATTTAGTAGCTCAAAGTCCCATTTGGTGGGCTGCCCCCAGCCCTTCCAGATCAAACTCGAGGGGGCGGCGGGCAGGGGAAAGATCTTGGGCTTCGGGGTCTTGCAAGACCTCAGTTCGAATCCGGGGACACCTGGGGACACCTGGTCCCGGCCGCCCTCCGCCGAACTGCAGTGGGTGCTTCGGCTTCAGCCTCGGAGGGACTAGGTTCCCAGCCCAGCTCTGCCCCCTGCTGGCGGCACCGAAGTTACTGCACCTCCAAGGCTGCACCTGTACCGAGGGGCGATAGGGTCGTGCTGCCTGGGGTGGTCATGGGGGCAGACGGTGACGCACTGGGCCTCGCCTCCCCTTCAGGTACTGCCCACCAGGACCTGCGTGGTCCCCATCCCCATCTTCTTTCTCGCTTTCCTTCGGACTGGGACGGAGGAGCTGTAACCCTGGCTCCAGAGGCAGTGATCCCTCCGGCTTTCTGCCCTCTTCCAACCAGCCATCCCCCTGCGCCGTTTTTTAAAAAAAAATTTTTTTTAACGTTTATTCATTTTTGAGAGACAGAGAAAGACAGCATGAGCAGGGAAGGGGCAGAGAGAGGGAGACACAGAATCGGAAGCAGGATCCAGGCTCCGAGCTGTCAGCACAGAACCCCATACGGCTCGAACTCAGGAACTTGGAGATCATGACCTGAGCCGAAGTCGGAAACAACCGACTGAGCCACCCACACGCGCCCCACCCCCTCACGCCTGCGCCTTTTAATCCCTGGAACATCCGGGTCACTGGACCCTTCCCTTTAGCTTAAAAAAAAAAAAAAAATCTTATTTATTTATTTTGAGGGGGAGGGGCAGAGAGAGAATCCTGAGCAGGCTCCACCGCCCTCAGGGCGGAGCCACAGGCAGGGCTCGACCCTATGAACCTGTGAGGTCATGACCCCAGCCAAGATCAAGAGTCAGAGGCTGAGCCACCCAGGCCCACCCCTCATTGCCACCAGCTGTTACCGCACTGGAGTCTCTCCCACAGAGACCATAAAGTGAGAGGAAAGGAAAGAAAACCCCTCCGCTGCAGGGGTTTGTCTGCCCTGGTTCCCTCTGTTCCTCGCCCAACTGGCCCTCTGTCTTGGGCCCGCCCCACTCTAGGCAGACAAGACCTTGGGGTCTTGACCCCACTGACCACTTTCTCCCCTGCGAACACTCTCTGCCGTGTCCCTCGCGGCCCCCACTCCTGAGAGTCCGCTCACTTCCCGGGAGGCTGCTTCTCAGCCTTGTTTGCGGCCCCGCCTTCCTTGCCGCCCCCCGCCCCCCTCGCGGGGGAGGGTCCGGCCGCAGGCGCCCGAGCACCCGAGTCCGAGCTGGGCAGCTTTTTAGTGGAAGCGCAGGGCCCACGGCCGGGAGCATGAACGGCGAATACAGACAGCTTGGTTTCCTCGCATGTAAAACGGGACGAGGAAGAGGTTGGTGAAAATAATGTGAACAATGGCACCATCTCGTGTGGGCACGTGGGAAGAGTGAGTGAAACCATGCGTGTAAATACTTCACCTGGCATCTGGGGGGTACTTAATCGGGATGAATTGCTTTTTTTACTGGTCGTACCTAGGGGATAAAGAGCATGGGGTTCGTAGGGCCCAGAGCCCCTTTTCTGTAGCCAGAGCACCTGCTGAGTGAGACGTTATCACTCTCCTTTGGGAGCTGACATAGGAGTGGGTGAGTCATGTCCAGAAACAGGAGATTCTCTCACCTCTTGAAAGACCACGGATTAGAATGAACCTTATTAAAGCCAGACAAGGCAAGGGCTCCACCAGGCCAGGAAGAGGATAGTCTTTCATTGCCGCAGCTGTCTTCTGTCATTTTCCCTGCTCCCCTCGGTGTTTTGGAGGAGTTTCTAACCCCCAGCAGCCAGAGGAGAGTGGGGTGCGGGTCCGTACTTTTGGTGGGTAGAATGATACTGGAAATGGCTCATTCAGAGAGTGGATGCCAGTTGAGACACTGAAGGCATCTTAGGAGGTTGTTCAAGGCTTTTGGGACAGTCTTGTGGGACCAAGAAACTTCCCCCAAAGAGCTCTTGTGCGTCCCTCTGATCCCGGTGGGAAGAGACAAAAGAAGCCATCCAGTCTGGGGCAGAAATACACAACTCGAGAGTCTTACAGTTCTTCCAGCCCCGTGGGGCTCCATTCTGGCTGCACATTAGTTATCTGGGGGCTTTAAAAAATGGCATTGCCCAAGCCCCAGAAATTCTGCAGCTACATCTGAGAACCTGATCTAACCAATCCTTTTTTTGTTTTGTTTTAAATGTTTATTTATTTTTGAGACAGAGAGAGACAGAGCATGAACGGGGGAGGGGCAGAGAGAGAGGGAGACACAGAATCGAAAGCAGGCTCCACGCTCTGAGCCATCAGCCCAGAGCCCGACGTGGGGCTCGAACTCACGGACCGCGAGATCGTGACCTGAGCTGAAGTCGGAGGCTTAACCGACTGAGCCACCCAGGCACCCCACCAATCCTTTTTATCTTGTAGATGAATACTCGGAGACTTTGAGAGCTCAGATAATTGACCCCAAATAAAGACCCTGGAGTCAATTATTGGCTCCAAGGTCTGAACTCGGACCCAGGGCTCTCGCCATTACCCTACAGCAAAATCTCCTCAGCTCTGACACTTAGAATTGGTGTTCTTATGGGGAATGGCTACCATATTTATGCCTCTAAACATAAATCTAGACTTTATTACTTGAATAGTGTCAGTATACTCTGGAAGGACTGTCAAGAACGAAGACTGTTCTGGAAATCTCTGGGATCTATGGTGCCAGGGTCTGGTGACGAGCTCGGGTTCCAGAGTCACAAAAACCTGGTTTTAAGTGGTAACTCTTCCACTACCAGCTGTGTGACCTTGGCCATGTCACTCAACCTCTCTGAGCTTCAGTTTCTTTATCTGTAAGGTAAATATTTCCTTAGAGAGTCAACACAGAGTGTTTTCTTGATTGTGAAGGTTAAATAGAGTAATGTCATTTGTTCCTTTTAAGTGGTAGCAGAAATAGGAGTTGTTGGTAGTATGATGTTTATATTCTGGTGGACTTGCCTTCTACAATGGTGGTTCTCAAGCAGGGTGATTTTGCACCCCTAGGGAACATTTGGCAATGTCTAGAGATGTTTGGATTGTCACGATGGGTGGGGAGAGGGATGCTGTTGGCATCTAGTGGGTATCGGTCAGAGATGCTGCTAGACGTTTACAGTGTGCATGGCAGGTCCACCCCTCCCCTGCCCCCAAAGAGTTGTTCAACCTAGTGGTACCAAGGACAAAAAACCCCTGCCCTGGGTAACTGAAAATAATTGGGAGTTTGAAGGCCAGAGCTGTTGGGGTGATATTGGGATGATAATTCTTGGCTCTTGCACTGATGAGACAGGGGAGTGGCGAGTTCCGGGGAGAGTAAACAGCTCCATCTCTACTTTCAGTCTCCACGGAGGATGGGATTTCTACCTCTTTGCATACGAGTTCCTGTGGTAACCTGCAGGTGCTAGGAACCCTGGCATTATGCCCCTGAGAGGTGCCGTGAGGATAATCTTGCACCTAAAGCTTAGAGACGCTGGCATGAAAGGCTTAAATAACGCCAAGACGATTGCATCAGGTCCCGCGGGAGGGCTGTGTTTCTCCACGGCTGTGCTCTGGGCACCTGGGAGTTTCATTAGGTCTCCTCTCTCATAGCTCATCGTTTATAAATGACAGCCGCCAACGTTGGAAAGTCTGACACCGGGCTGGCAAGTGGAAAACTTACTCAGCTTTCTCGCTGGAGCCTTGTGTCTTAACTTATTTATCTCAAAAAATAAGATAAGTATCATCCTGCTAGGCGAGCCCTGATACGTGAGGCGAGGAGAATGCGTGTGAAAATTCTCGGTAAGAGCCCAGAGCTCTGTCAAGGTTATCGCGGTTGTTGATTTTGGCTGCAGTGGAGCGAGTGGGCGCTAGGTGGCGCTCCGTTCTCACAGCAGAGGAGAGCTGGGCCCCGGACGCCCGTTATTAATGTCAGTGCTGGAACGCGCACACCCCACAGTGAAAAATATAGTAACAGGAAAGATTTAGTACTTAAAATAAGTCAGCAGCCCAGTGAAGCCAATACTGCCATGGCAGGTACATTTTCTTGCTCGAACTGATGGAGAAGGGCATTAACTGCCCACAGGCATCCGGCTACAGACACCGAATGATAAAAATACACAATTAAATGAAGCCACGCAGCAGGCCTGGCCTCAGAAGAGAATGAGAACCAGCTGGGCTCAGCCATAGGTCTGGGATCTGACACCGATGTTCCTCTCTAATGACTGTCGTGTAAATGTGCAGTTGTCATGTGGACACCCTTTTCATTGTGTGGTTGGCTCTTTCCCAATGAGGAGAGGCCTGGCCCCAGGCTTAGGTGCCACTGTTCCCGGCCTCAGTGTTCACCTGTTGGGACGGGGCTCCCTTTCCTTACGTGTGTTAGAAGATCACAGGAGGCAATGGATGGGAGGGAAAAGGTGGAGGTGCCATCTGGGTGTTGCCATGGTGATGGGGCCATCGAGCTGCTCAGGGGGCCCAGAGCAGTCTCCGTGGGGCTCTCTCACTCACTTGATGGGGTTGGATTTGAACTCACTGGATCCTATGCAAGTTCACAAGCATCTGTTTTTTCTTTCTTTCTTTCTTTCTTTCTTTCTTTCTTTCTTTCTTTCTTTCTTTAAAATTTTTTAATGTTTATTTGTTTTTGAGAGAGAGACAGAGTGCAAGTAGTGGAGGGGTAGAGAGAGAGGGAGACACAGAATCTGAAGCAGGTTCCAGGCCCTGAGCTGTCAGCACAGAGCCTGACACGGGGCTTGAACTCATGAACCGTGAGATCGTGACTTGAACTGAAGTCAGATACTTAACCAACTGAGCCACCCAGTGGTCTCCGCGTTCCGGGAGCCATGCCCACGGAGTTGCAGGGGGAGCGAGATATGCTTTAGAAAGGGGCAGAGCAAAACAGGGGTGAAAGGGGGGCTTTGGGCCCAATGGTGTTGAATTCCAGGTCTGCCACCGACTAGCTCTTTGACCTTGGAAATGTCATTGCGTTTCAGCCTTGGTGCTGTCATCTGTAAAGTAGGGATAAAAGGGACAGGGAGCTTGCAAAAACTGCTCCCAGTGAGCTCACGACAGTTGGAATCTGAGAGCACTTGCAAATGAAGGGGTCAGACAGCCCTGTGTGATGGCGGGAGTGTTACACCCAGAGGAGGGACCTCAAAGGGACATGGGCAAATGCCGTTTTCAGCACTTTTAGCTCTTTTTCACTTTTGCTTGTGGCTGCCTAGACTTGCCACCCCAGGGTGGGGTGGCTCAGGGGTGCCCATGATTGGAGCAGCGGGCATTTGCCGCCACTTGGTTTCATGTGCGCAAACACCTGCCAGGCACGTATTACCACACGCAGGGTACAGCTGAGGAAATGAAGGCCGGCCACTGTGGACGGTCGTCTGACAGGTGGGCAGGAGAGTCCGGAGGCCAACTCAGGTCTGTCTGAGAAAGCAGGTGGGGAGAAGATTCACCTGCCCCATAGGAGAAGCAGAGTTTCTGTCTTTTCCCTCAGATTATAAAGCGTCTCAAGGCTGCTCTGGAAAGAATATGCAATGAGTTCTCGTTCAGTCATTAACCATCCTCCCAAGGACACACATACACGCACATACACTCCTTCACATAGATGCAGAACTTTGTTTTTATCCTGAGTTGCACACATTCATCACGTTATGAATAGCCATGGGCTCATTGGGCGTCCTACTGGGTGGCCTTCCTCATGGCCAGTTAAGAAATTTGCCAACACGTAAGGGGGATGTGAACCTGTTGGTCCAGACCCCACCAAGTGAGCCCCTGTCTTCTCCCATTTGGTTTAGAGTAGGCCAGACCCCTAACCCTGGGATATTAAACCAGGGCTGTCTGGGCCCGTGATGCTTCAGGGTCAAACACTCACCTTCCTGCAGTGACAAAGTGATAGACAGTCTCCAGCACCCTTCTGAGGTCAAACCTTTGGGTAGGAAGTGGTTCTTGAAAGAATTCTCGTTTCTGATTTGTTAGCATCTCACTGTCTCCCACACCTCATTTCAGGACCCTGTAGAGTCAGAGATCGCCTTGTCTTTTCAAACTTTGCCCAAGAGTTGAGCCTCCTGGAGCAGGATCTCTGAGCTTTGGGATGTAAAGTATATTTGTCAACTCAGCCTGTTCCCTACCAGGCCATTCGGTGTCATCAGTTTCAGGTAGGATGGTTTGGGCAAGAGAACTTACATTTACTAAGGGCACACTATGTTTCAGGTACTTATTAGATGCCTTAGATGCATTTACCTAGTAAGTACCTGAAACATACCTGTAATTAGCCCTGATGTGGAAATGTCTTCAAGGATGACCTTGTCTCTCATTAGGCAGCTTGAGAATGTACTTGGGTTTAGAGCTCAGATCTGAGCGCTTTCCAGTGAATTGTCCTAGCGAAGTTTATGCCTTAATCAACACATATTTATTTAAGCATCTTTTCTGCAAGGAGTGCTGTCCTAGGTAACCTTGAGCAAGGCAAGGACATGTGGGCCGTGGTTCCTGCCCTCAGGGAATTACAACACAGTGTGGGAGGAAGACAAACATGGACGGAAGTTAATGAGTATTATCGAGCATCACAAATGCACAGTAAGAAGAGATGAAGTGTCGCTTGTGGGAGAGACACGTGAGTGGTCCGTGGAAGCTCCTGGACAAAGTGGGGAAGGAGTTAGTTCTTGAAACGCATGTAAGATTTGGGTGGGGCCGGATGGGACAGGTTACAAGTGGAGCGTGTTCACAGGGTGTGCTCTGAGGACCAGTATCAAGGGTCATCAAGGGGCGTCGACCCTTCCTGTGGAGAGGTGGCCGACCTGAGCAAGGTGGGGGACGCTTCTCCCCAGAGTCTTGCTTAGAGCTTGGTTCCCTGATCCCTGGAATGGTTCTTGGGGTTCCGTAGAGAGGGAGAATCAACTAGACGAGCTCAGTGACCTCATCTTGGTCTCCCGAATCTGGGAGGGCTCGTAGGACTTACAAGTCGCTCCATCAAATCACCACAGGGTCATCTTGTTGCCTTCAAATCCCCGTACCTGGGCGGGCAGAAGATCTGGTCTGTGGATGTGTGTGCTCTCTTTCTCCCAACTCTCCCTGCGGCTGTGAGTCCCTTATCCAGCAAACCCAGGGGGCAGTGGAGTGGGGAGGGCACAGACCCTGTATCAGGCAGCCCCACCACCTACCCACTATTTGACCGTGGCCGAGTTGCTTTATAAACTACAATTTCCTCATCCGCAAAACTCAATATGTACTAGTTTGTCTGCCTTAAAAAATTTTTAAAAATGTTTGTTTATTTATTTATTTGTTTATTTTTGGGAGAGAGAGTGTGAGCAGGGGAGGGGCAGAGAGAGAGGGAGACGCAGAATCTGAAGCAGGTTCCAGGCTCCGAGCTGTCAGCACAGAGCCTGATGTGGGGCTTGGACCCGTGAACCGCGAGATCACGACCTGAGCTGAAGTCGGACGCTTCACCAACACAGCCACCCAGGCGCCCCGAGTTTCTGCCTTTTTAGGTTACTCTGAAGCTTAGGTTGGATGGTACATAAAACCATTTTACACGACAGTGGTCACCATGAATACAATGCACAGTGCCGTTAGCTCTTTGTTGCTCTGACGAAATGCTTGTTGCTTGGAATGAATCGTCACAGGCGCTTTTGGAGTATCCGTGGCCGCCGTGTCTGAGTTCTTCCCCTCGTATTGACATTCTGAGGATTCACTGACCATCCTCGCCTGTAAGTCTTTCCAGTTTCTTGACTCATTTGACAAATGCTCATCGAGAGCCTCCCATGTGCCTGGTGGGCACTGGGGAGCCAGCGATGAATACTGCAGACGTTGTCTCTGTCTGGTGAATGTGTCCTGGCGTTCGTCCCGTGGGGATGCTGCTACCAGGCACGCGGGAGTGGGGCCGGGAGCAGAAGCCCTTCCTGTGGGGCGGCCAGGGACTGCCTGGTTGACCTCCTAGCTGGTGAGCCACCGATTTTCGGACAGTCTTCACCTGCTGCTGCCTTCTCCCTGCCATGGACTTACCTCTCTGCCTTCTCAGTGCCCAGATGCCAGCCACCCACCAACACATCTTCTGTTTGCAAAGGTGCCCCGAGAGACTTAATAAGAACATAACACCCCGCTCCCAGGTGAGGCTCAGTCCTCTGGGATGTGGTTTAGGAGCGTTCTTTCAGTCTCTCTGCTAATAGATCCTTCCTTCTCTGAGTGCAGCGTATCGGGGCTCAGCTCTGGCTATGTGTTAGAACCACCTGGGACCATTTGAAAGCTACTGATGCCCAGAGCCCACCCTGGACCAATAGAATCAGTGTATTTTTAATGTTTTCCAGGTGGTTCTAGTGGCTTCAGGCTTGAAACAGGTTCTTGTCAAAACCTTGCAGGAGAGAAGCTCCTGGGACTTGGGCTTTCGGCAGGCAATTCGTTGGCAGTCATTGGTGAGATGGTCTCAACTCGGTTTCCCCCATTTTTTCCTTAAGCCTCCTCCTGAGGGTTTGAAATGTTCGGTCAGGAAGACCTTATTCTCAGATACAGCTTCCGGCACTTGGTTCCAAGTGAACTTGCTTTTTACTTTTTGATGAGTTCTGAAGGCTATTTGCAGAGGTGAGGTAACCTCCTGCCTCTAAAATGGGACCAACATAACACATGGTTTCTCACCTGTAAGATGGGAACAAAATAAGGGAAAATTAGTGGGGTTAATTAATGTTAAGACATTAAAGGTTCCTTAAGTACTTATCATGTGCCATGTATTGTGCTTAAGGGGTGTGTGTGTGTTTATACACACGCATATATACAAGGTGACTAGAATTTGGTTTCGACACTGAAGGAGCGATCAGTCTACCGGGGAAGAATTCCGCTGCTGTGAAAGCACAGGCAGGCCCGTGGTAAAAACTGACGGCTTAGAGTTTGTGTGGGTCCTCTAGCCAGCCTGTCTTGTCTGGATTTGAATTACGGCTCTTAAGAAAAGGCATTTGACCTTTATATACCTTAGTTTCCTCCTCAGTAAAATGGGGGACAAGACTCATCCCTTGTCAACTGGGATGTGAAGATGGGATATGTAACGTATATAAGCCGTGTAGAATAATGCCTGGCCAGTAGGAAGCACGTGATAAGTGAGAGTTATTATTGTTGCAAGGTTACAGTAGGAGCAGTGGTACGTTTCCCATTTTCCCTGGCGATTCAAAGACTCCGAAATGGCAACTGAATAGTGACTGATGCAATCGCCCTGCACTTTAACGGCAGGAGGTTGGGGGTCCATTTCCTTCTTCGTTGCTAGCCTTGCCTGTCATTTAGATGTTGTGAGAGCATCTTTGGGTATGTTTTAACCTTCCTGAGTCTTAAAATTTTTTAAAAATGTTTATTCATTTTTTGAGAAAGGGAAACAGCATGAGCGGGGGAGGGGTAGAGAGAGAGAAAGAGGGAGACACAGAATTGGAAGCAGACCCCAGGCTGTGAGCTGTCAGCACAGAGCCCGACGCGGGGCTTGAACCCACAGGCCGTGAGATCCTGACCTGAGCTGAAGTCGGATGCTCAACCGATTGAGCCACCCAGGTGTGCCTAACCTTCCTGAGTCTTGATGTCATCATCTGTTAAATGGGAAGACTGTCTATTCCACTGAGCTGGCGTGAGGATAGGATCCCCACGCGGAGTTTCGCAGCCTAAATGCTCAACAGACGGCTCTTTATTCTACAGAAATAGGCATGTGCCTCCCTGGAGCCAGACACTGTCCCACACATGGGGATGTTACTAAGTGAGGAACAACGCAGCTGGGGTCGGGGGTGGCGTGTGGGGAGATGAGGGTTTTGAGATTGAAACTCCGCAGCGTGAATCCTTATTTTCCAAGTTCTTCTTTTCTCCACTTCATCTACCTCTCCCCAGCTGATACGATTGTAACTTTGCATTTGACTTGGCGGGATTAAGTGTGCCAGTGGATTCAGGGGACAGTGGTGAAGGTGAGCTGTCTGACATTCTCATCTGCATGACGGGATAAACTGTCCTTGAATCTAATCCACAAACTAAAGTGTAAAGCTATTACCTAGGTCTCCAGGCAGAGCTTTATTGGACCCGAGTGTCTAGAGTGGCTCTTCCTACCAGATAGATAGTTTGGAAAGACGGAGTGTGAATATTAATTCCCTTTCTCTGCAAAATGAAATCCGCTTTTGAGTAGTGCTGCCTTGTTTTACAACATGCCAGGATGCATAGCTGATGCGTGCAAGTGATGGTGATCGCAGAATACGGTTTTGGGACTCACCCACGGACTTGGGGGGGCCGTCCCCTTTTCCCATGGTGGTTTGCTCTCTGGCTTAACTGCTCTGGCTGGCTGTTTCTAACTCTGCCAACTGGGCATGGGAGTCCTTAGCCCGTTTCCTTTACAAGGGTGTGCAAAGTTGGTAAGACAGCTAAAAATTTCTCTGCAGCTACAAATTGGTTCAAAAATCCCTATTCAGAGTAAATTGGAAAAAAAAAAGAGTCAATTGGTATATAAGGAATAAAATCAGACAAAAATCCCCAAAAATGCCTACCCATTCACCCCTCTCCTTTAACTTTCGGCCCCAGTTCCTTCCTGAGAAGTGAGTGCTGGGGAACATCAGCACCCATGTGAGCAGTGAAGGCTGAGGCAGTGGGTCATGTTTAGGAAAAAGCGAGGGTTGGGGTAAACAGTCATTTAATGCAGCAGTTTGGAGGAAGAAAGCTGAGTTTGGATTCTCTTCTTTGGTGATGGCTTCCCTGAAGGGAAACGGTGGCCATTCACAGACTCCAGAAGAGGGGTCATCTGTGTGGTGTGACATTTAATTGCTGTGTTTTCTTTTTTTTTTTTTAATTCAAAAAATTTTTTAAGCTTACTTATTTATTTTGAGAAAGAGATAGCACAAGTAGGGGAGGGGCAGAGAGGGAGACAGAGAATCCCAAGCAGACTCTACACTGTTAACACTGTCAGCTTGGAGCCCGATGTGGGGCTCGAACTCACGAAACTGTGAGATCATGACCCAAGCCGAAACCAAGAGTCGGACGCTTAACAGACTGAGCCACCCAGGCGCCCCTACATTTTCTTTAATTTAAAGCATCATTTCCAAACTAATAGGCCAAAGAGCACTGCCCTCGAGTGATGTTCCATGAAGAGGGTTTTGGGGTGACAGCCTGAAGCCTGAAGACTACAGTGCCTCTTGGCAATTCACAGCTCATGTTGGCAGTTTAAAGGCTCTGAGAAGTCCTGCAGGGAGGAAAAAGGTTTGAATTCGTTTAACCAAGCACTGCACACACTTGAGTATGGAACCCATTTTACACGTATAACACCTACACTTCGGAAACCTGGATTAAAATGAAGGGAGTAGCATTCCCTGAGCTTCCTCCATCACAGGAAACCTGTGAGATGCTTTATAGACATTATCTATTTAGTCATGCATGAGCCTTCTGAGCTGCACATTTTCATTTCCACTTTACAGACGAAGACACCGAGGTCCAGCAAGGCCAAGGTGCTTTCTCCAGGTTACACAGCTAGTGGGTGGTGAAGCCAAGTTTTGGAATTTGGGCCCTGTCACTCCGGAAGGCCTTCTTTTTTCACCTTGTCACTTTTCATAACGCCTCTCTCCTTTTTAACCAAGGAGGCAGGAAGCGGTAGAGACAGTGAAGGACTTAGTTGGGGGTTCAGTCAAGTCCAGGTTTGGCATGTTTTTCCTTTTAAGTTTTTTTTAATGTTTATTTCTTTATTTAGAGAGAGAGAGAGAGGGAGACAGAGACAGACAGAGCGAGTGAGCGAGCGTGCGCGCACAAGCTCATGAGTCAGGGAGGGGCAGAGAGAGAGAATCCCAAGCAGACTCTAGACTCAGCTCAGAGCCTGACGGGGGGCTTGATCTCACGACCCATCGTGAGATCATGACTTGAGCCGAAATCAAGAGTCGGACGCTTAACCGACTGGGCCGCCCAGGCGTCCCTTTGGCTTGTTTTTATTCCCCATGGAGACGGTCAAGATCTCCCACCTTGGAGGAGTTCATCTCCGCAGAGAGAAAGGTCTGAGAGTGGCCAGGCCCCACAAACATAGGGGTTATTGTGCACAAAAGGCATCTCCCCTCGGGCCTGGAGGACAGAGAGGCCCATTGCCTTTATAATGGCCTTCCCACTTCAAGTAATTCTGTTTTTTTTTTTAAATAGTTTTAAAAAATATTTACTTATTTTTGGGAGAGCACAAGGGGGGAGGGGCAGAGGATCCGAAGTGGCCTTCTCGCTGACAGCAGTGAGCCTGATGCGGGGCTCGAGCCCACCAACTGTGAGATCGTGACCTGAGCCGGAGTCGGACCCTCAACCGACTGGGCTGCCGAGGCGCCCCTTAAGTAATTCTTTCAGCAAGTTGCCCCCTGTCGCATCTGCTGAAACTCTGTGGGCTGTGGAACGTGCCCCCAAGTTCTGTTAAAGAACAGTTTGCCCACGGAAGCCAGTAGGGTAAAAATGTCAGAGGAGGCATCGTGCCCCACTGGTCTGTGGTCACCACCCTCCGATGCCCCACGTGGGAGGTGCCTTTGCTTAAGGGGGTGTGGGGGCAACAGCTGGTCTAGGGCTTGTGGAGCCGGCGACGGGGTCACCCTCCTCAGGCTGGTGGCCGGAGAACCGAGGAGGTCACTGCTGCTCAGTCAGGCTCGGGCCATGCGGGGGCCCCTGCTCTTTTGCCTCCCTCCTGGCATGTTGTGGACACTCCTGCTGTCACATAGGGGCTTTGCCAGCAAGCCTGGCCTTGCAGCATGGTTTAAAGAGGTTTCCTTTATGTGGCCTGTCCCAGAGGGTTAGCTCAAGTGAGAGAGGTGCCGAACGCAGTCAGGGGTGAGGAGCCTCCTTCCTGACTTCCCTCCCTGCTCTGAGAAGCAGCGTCACCATGGTCTTCTTGGTCAGTGTGTTCGATTCCGTTGCGATGCTTATCGGTGCCGGCCGGGGCACAGGGACAAAGATGAACACACATAAAATACCCCCGGGGAGGGTGCAGGTAAACACGTGATGGCACAAAAGAGCACTTTCAGGAGAGGGACTTACAAGGTGGGGGCCGGGGAGTGGTCAGCGAGCCCGGGACTGGGGGGCTGAGAAGGCCCCACAGCTCAGCTTGCAAGTGGGAATTTGCTCTGGGCCCAAAGGGCAGGGAGGGAGGGGAGGGCACCCCAGGCCGAGGCTACGGCGTGTGCAAAAGAAAAAGGAGGTTTCCACAGCTGGCGAGGGTTGGGGAAGAACGTCCCCTGGGAGGAAAGCACTAGCTCCTGGGTGCAGGTGGGGAGGGCAGGGAAAGAGGAGAAAGAAAGAGCACAGTTCAAGGGTACAGGGGTGGGGAGGAGCGTGTTCAAATACCTTCCGTGTAGTGGATGCTGTGCTGAGTCACGGTGTGGACAATCTCCACGGTATGGAGAGAACCACTGGCTTAGTTTTGTGCGTGGGGCCCGGGGTTTAGCGTTTCATCCCCTATCTCTTCTCCAGGAGTGCCCGTCGGGGAAGAGATGATGAGGTCTCTCTCCCAGTCCCGGCTTTCACAAAGCCGGTGCTGGCGTGTGAAGCTGACCCTTAACCTTTAAGCACCTGACGATTGTGCACCATCCCCAGTGGGCGGCGTGGAGGTGATGGCAGGATCCTTACTTCTTCCTGAACCTTTGGGGCCGTCGGGTGGGCCCTTTGCGCAGCCGTGGTTGGACGGCCTTCCTGCTGGGGCCTGAATGGCGGCTCTGTCCCAGCTTCAGGTGCGAGCCTGCAACGGAGAATGCCCCCGTTGTGTGGGGAAAGGCACCCCACAGGGCTGTCAGGGCCTGAATATATATGGCGACCCAGGCTGCAGCGTGTCCAGAGTTGCTATCGAAAAGAAAATAAAGGACATCTCCACGTCTGCCAAGATGTTGCACCTCATAGATTTAAGGCTGGACGCAGCGGCTCACTGACCTCCATACTACGCACAGGAGGCACATCGGTCTTCTCCTTATAGAATTGTCCAGTTTCTCGTGGACGCTCCAGCTGGGCCAGGCTCTGCTGGTAAACACTGGGCTGAGCCCGCCAGTCACTGAGATGCCCTGCCGGCTGCCCCCCGGGCCCATGTAGCCCCGGAAAGGGACACACGAAGAGTTGGCCTGCTTTTTCCTATTGGTCTCAGTCACCCCCAGTGACCTTCGTCGGGGTTTCTGGGGAATCATAACGGTGGGGAAATGTCAAGGAAGAGGCGCAGGGGGTGATGGTGACCCATGCCGGCTCAGCGGCCTCTTGGGTTCCTTCTCGTGCTCTGGATAGAGTGTTCACCGAGGCCTCTGCAGAACCAGCTGGGCCAGGCAGGTGTTTCTGGTGGACGGGACTGGGGAGCGAGGCAGGTTGAGAGACCGGCTGAGCAGACCTAACAAGCATATGGACCTGTGAGCAACAGCCAGGAGAAAAGAAGGGGCCTGAGTACCAAGGGGCCTGGAGAGAGGAGCAGGGGTGAGGGGGAACGTGTAGGTCACGGGTGAGTCCCAAAGACCATGCTGTGTGGCCTCAGGGCGGCAAGATGAAGTGAGAGAGAGAGGGCTTTAGAGAGCCAAGTGCAGGGAGGGAGTTAGGGTTTTCCTTGTGGGGCCATCTCAAAGCCCTCAGAGGTCAGGCTCTGGAGGAGGACGGAAAGAAGACGCTTCCTGGGGCTTGATCCGCAACAGCAGCATTTTAGGAACCAGCCCTTTTCTTTTCCTCCTCTTTTCCTCTCTTTCCTTCCAGGCGGCCCCCACCCTGCATGCCAGAACACGCCCGCATGACTTCGGTGGGAGGGGAGCACGGCATTCTGTTCCCAGCCTCAAGCATGGGGTTCCGTGAGTTCCAGGGCAGAGGTGCTGATGGAGGCAGGGCAAAGCTTCCCCACTTCTGCATGGGAGAGGCGGTGAGCTGTCCACCTCTGTCTGGGGGGAGCTGAGGGGCGGTCACAGCCCTCGGTGGGGGTGTGACCGTCGTGGATCGGCTGGGAGAGGGCGAAGCCCGCATGCCACATTGATTCAGGCTTTTGTCTCACTTCCTGTGAGGGAGGTGAGACATGCTGGGGTCACAGCAGAATTCCAGGTGACAGGGGGCTCTGGGTTGTGGGTGACCTGTTCCCACCTGGAGGGAAGGAAGGGTAGCCAGCTGTTTGAGAGGCAGGAAGGGGCCCAGGTGCCTCCAACGACTTGCTCCCCATTATGGTTTGGCAAAGGGAGGTTGCTCTATAGCCCTGAATCAGAGTAATTCAGTTCTCTCTTGGCACCATTGAGTTACCAGGTTGGGGCGTTTATCTGGTGTGGTGATCAATCATACAAATCCTTTCTCTTCCTTCCACCGCCTGCTTTTGCAAACACACACTCAGATCAACAAACTGGGAAAACAAAAGACGAGCAAAAGAAAAAAAAATACGGCCTGGAGGCAAATCATAAGCACTCAAGAATAGAAATTGTGACCCCCCCCCCACCACCGACTTTTAACTGCCACTCTCCCCAGCCCCCACTTTCCACATTAAGGGAATTATATTGAAAGCTGGAGTTTTCGTTGTAGGAAGCCCAAGTCTGCTTTGTGATGGCTTCATGACAGGGTTAGGAATAGGGTATTGCCAGGAAACACCCACTTGGGGGGGATGGAGACCATTCTTTGTGCTTCACTGGGAGAGGGGGGAGGAGGCAAGGGTGTGAATGAGGGGCTGTAGACCCTGAGCCCAGGAAGGGGCCCTTGGGCAACTGGGGGTGCCTGCCCTTGACTTTGGCTCTCTGGCTCCATTCATTTCTGCTATTTTGTAAAATGCTTTTGAAAGCACAGTTCATAATCTTGAGGTCTTTTACATTTTTAATTTTTTTTTTTACATTTATTTATTTTTGAGACAGAGAGAGACAGAGCATGAACGGGGGAGGGGCAGAGAGAGAGGGAGACACAGAATCGGAAGCAGGCTCCAGGCTCCGAGCCGTCAGCCCAGAGCCCGATGCGGGGCTCGAACTCACGGACCGCGAGATCGTGACCTGAGCCGAAGTCGGACGCTCAACCGACTGAGCCACCCAGGCGCCCCTCTTTTACATTTTTAAATGCTGGGTAAACCCTGGTGGCCTTGTCCTTGTAATGGCTCTGGATGCAGGAATGAAGGATCTATGTAAGGAAGCTTTATTACTTAAAATAACAACTGAAGATAGTCAAGAAACATTTTATATTAGTATCAAAACCTTCGATATGCCTTAGGTCCCTAAAAAGTCCTATGGTGGAGTCATGAACTTCTAGGAATCGCATGTCTTCATCTCTCACTAGACAGTCAATTTTAATGGTTTTGATGCTTGTAAATCCAGTCTTTCCCCTAAGTCATGGTGCCCTTGGGGCGGCCGGAACTAAGAGTTGTTCCTTCTTGCCATGGCTGGATGCTTCCCATTTGTTACCTCTCTCAGTCCCTCCGCCCTGTCTCCCCTCCCTGGACCCAGGTTGGTGTCTGTTCCTGTTGTGCAGGTGAGGACAGAGGCTGAGTCTGGGGAATCCGTCCAGTATAATCAGAGCAAAGGGGCAGGAGTTAAGAAGGGTCGAGGCTGGGATTTGAGCCTGAGCTAGTCTGACTTGGAACGCTTTGCCGTCTTTCTGTGGCTTTGGTTCCTATCGTAAAGGTCACAAACACGAAATATTCCATCTTTTCAGGTCAGGTGTGCCAAAATTCCAGGTTTGGCATTGGACCCTTGGACTCTGTGAATGCCTTCGAGGTGAAGCCTGTGATTTGCGTCTATGCCCCCCTGCCTCTCACAGCTGTGTGCTAAGTTGGGTTGATGGGGCAGGTGGCACATAAGGTGGATAATTGATTTTCTTTTTATGAATATTCATTTGAGGTTACTTCTCCATCTGCTCTCCTTCTGCAATTTCAAAATGGCCACTGAGTACTGAACATGAACATGCCTGTCCCTCTCCTTCTAGGTCACTCCTCCTACCACTAGAGGAACAGGGCTGAGCCAATTACTTTTGGAAGGCCAGAACAGAGAGCGCCGGGTAAATTGTCTGGGCTTGGGGTTTTTCCAGTTTGCATATCCTTAATTGTATTGAGCTCTTTGGAGCCATCTGATGAATTGATTCTCAGCGTGGCCATCTGCACAGAAATGCAGGGCCTGCTTGCAGGACCGGGAGGCAGTTATGCCCGAGTTATGTGGCCGAGCCCCCGGGCAGCTCTCGGAAGGGGAGAACTCATAGGTCGCCGATAATAGCCTATGATGGAGAAGAAGAACCATAAAGTGCAGAGGCCTCATTAGTTTTGATGGATCTGGCTCAAATAAAACATTTTAGTCCCTTGTGTAAAACCCAGGCTAAGTACCAAATAAAAATGTCTCTTTGGGCCCTTAGGAACTGACTCTTGGGGGAGGGAAAATTCAGCGACCCTGTTGCTTGAACCCTCGGTTCAAGGGGTCAAAAGTGACTAAGTTTGTATTGAAGCCATGTGTTTGCCTCAGAAGAGGCTGTTTACCTGGTATTCTATCAACGAGGACTGAATATTGATGGACTCTTCCCCCATCAATGAAATGTAATTGATATTCCTAGTAATGACCCTTCACGATGGAAATACATGAAATGGCCCCTTATATCATTACATCATGTTCACTGAAGTTTTAATGTAAAATGTATGTCATAGGTCCAATTCTGGGGACAGTTACAAGGTATGGGTTTTTCCCCCACACCACCAAGCAATTCTCAGATATCAGCTGGATGTCCTACAATTCAACTCACTTCTGGAATTATCTACCCGGAGATAGTGTCACACCCCCCAGGTTAAAGGCTCAGTCGTCCACTCCAGATGCTAGTCTCAGGTCCACGTTGTCACCTATGCATCTGATCCTCTCTTGGGTTCTATGATTTTGCTAAAGTGGCTCATGGGACTCGGGAGACCTGTGTACTCACTAGATTATCAGTTTATTAACAAGGACATAAGGATACGAATGAACAGCCAGGTGAAGAGATACATCGGATGGTCTCTGTCCTTGTGGAGTCTGGGGCCCAGCACAACGGCACATGGAAGCGTTCTGGTTCACCAATCTGGAAGCTCTTTGAACCTTGTCCTTTCTTGGGGGGTTTTATGGAGGCTTCATTCCACAACCAAATTGTTGGCCATTGATGATTGAGTCAACCTCCCACCCCCTACCCCTCCCCAGAAATCAGCAGGGGAGAATAAAAGTCCTAACCTTCTCAGATCGGCTCCCCTGGCAACCACCCCCATCCTTAGTTCCAAAAGTCACCACGGTCATGGTGGAAAGGGATTTGTTGGGAATAACAAGATACCCATTTAATTTTACGGCTCTGAAGGGATTTCAAGACCTGAGGACAAACGGCCGAATATTATAACAAAAATATGGTCCCACTGCTCCTGCTCAGGAAATTCCAAGTGTTTTGGGAACTGTGAGCAAGGAGCCATAGACAAACACCAAACTGTATATTTATTATCAGTCACAGTATCACAGGATGGTACACATTCTTTGAGAATTGTTAGGCCTTACAGTGTATTTAGGAATGTTCTCAGTATTGAGATAATTAGTATGGTTGTGACTATGATGGATGATGTGTAGCTCATGTTACATTTCCCAGTCAATATTCACTCATTCATTTCTCATTTACAATGACCCCTTTCACTTTTTCTTAACAATTAAGAAAGAATTACCCTGTGCCTGGCACGGGGTAAACAATAAAATATAGAAGTTGGCATTAGGTAAAAAGAGAGCATGAGTTGAGCATGAGTCTTAGGCACTGTTATAGGCATAGAAGATCTGAAGTCCTGAGTAAGACACAGCACGTACTGGGGAGGAATACGTCTAGTGGGGGCACAGGTCAGGAAACCAAGCAGTGAATGCCTCAGAGAGAGGACACGTGGAGGGGCTTCCCACACTTGAGGGGCTCAGTGAATCTGAGGGATAAGTGGATATTATCTAGGCAAAGAGGAGGGGTGACTGAGGGTAAGAAAGAGAGCATTAGATTCCCAAAGGGTGACTGCTCTCCTGGAGAGAGACTACTGCCCTCTATTTCGAATTGACCCCTTTCTTGACAGGAGTCATCTGTGTGAGCTTTTGGTCCACACCAGTGATTCTCAACTGGATTTTGCTGCGCTCACCACCCCCTCCCCCCCCCCCCCCCGCCCCCATCTCCAGAGACATTTGGCAACATTTGGAGACATTTTTGGTTGTCACAACTGGAGGGGTGGGGGGCACTACTGGCATCTAGTGGGTACAGGCCAAGGATAGTGCTAAACATCCTACCCTACACAGGACAACCTCCAACGAAGGGTTCTCAGGCCCCAAATGTCAATCTTGCAGCTCCTGAGAAATGGCGGTGGAAGTCTCTGCACTAATTCTCTGCCTCTGAACTCCCTGTAAGAGCACTTTTAGAAGGAGGTGCACTGACAGTGGAGGGATATTGAGGCACCTGCTGAGAGCCCTTCCTTGGGTCCACCCCACTAGATGCTGGAGGAGGGATTTCCTCTCTGTCATTTGTGTTCCTCTCTGTACTAATATAAAGCACTTGGCTAATAACTGTAAAACGAATCAAAGTACGAGACACTGCCTTACAATGTCATTTTAACGCATAATCACTTGAACAGTTTGCACAAAACGGAGACAGTAATATCACATGGTTGTGCCTGGGCAAGGAAGTTACGTTTGTGGAGTGTTTACATGGAATACTCCCAGAGTGCTCCTTCTTCTCATTTTTGTTAGGGTGTGGTGGCTTCTTTGATGTATTGACTTGTCTAGGCTCTAATCCCCAGTTATAGAAATGCTGATCTAGATCTTTCTAGGGGTGCCTGGCGACTCTTGATCTTGGAGTTGTGAGTTTGAGTCCCAGGTTGGGTGTAGACATTACTTAACAAACAAATGAAAATTGATCGAGGTCTCTCTCTCTCTCTCTCTCTTTAAGTTTCTTTATTGTTGAGAAAGAGAGAGAGAGAGAGAGAACGCACACTTGCACAAGTGGGGGAAGGGCAGAGGGAGAGGGAATCCCAAGCAGGCTATTTGCTGCCATTGCAGAACTGGACACGGGGCTCAAACTCACAAACTGTGAGATCCTGACCTGAGCCGAGATCAAGAGTCTACAGCTAACCGACTGAGTCACTCAGGCGCCCCTAGGTCTTTCTGCGAAGGTATTTTGCAGATATAGTTAATGCCCCTAATCCGATGACTTGAAGTAACGAAGATTATGCTGGATCACTTGGGTGGGCCTGACTGAATCATATAGAAGGCCTTAAAAGCAGGGCTGAGACTTCCCCAGGGGAAAGCAGGAACTCATCGCCTGGATGGCAGCTTCAGCCTGTGCCTGTGAGTTTCAGCCCGTGCCTGTGAGTTTCAGCCCACAGGAGATCTTTTCTTTCTGACTCCCTACCTGCCTTTGGGACTTCAGGCAGGCTCATCCAGCCCCCACAATTGCGTAGGTAATTCCTTGTAATAAATCTTTTAATACATGTAGCTTCTATGGGTTCTACTCCTCTGGTTGAAGTTTACTGAGACATTATTTGTAGTATTTTATGTCCATCTGGTAGGAGGTATTTCAAGATGCTTGGAACGGATTTAAAAACAGTTTCTGGGGCACCCGGGTGGCTTAGTCAGTTGAATGTCCAACTTCAGCTCAGGGTATGATCTCACGGTTTGTGAATTTGAGTCCCGTGTTGGGCTGTCTGCTGTCAGCCTGGAGACCACTTCAGATCCTCTGTCCCCCTCTTTCTCTGCCCCTCCCCCGCTTGCGCTCTCTCTCGCAAAAATAAAATAAGCATTAAAAAAATAATAAAAAAATAAAAACAGTTTCTGCTCAAATCCCTGTCCCTTCCCATTTCTGAGTGGACAGCTGATTGTCACAGAACCCTCAGAATAAAATGAAAGGCCTTTTAGTGAATCTCTCAGGAGTTGAGGCTGAGAAGGTAGTTTGGGTATGGAATTGGCCTGGGCCAGTTAAGTGGGCATGCACTCTACCCCATATAAACTTGCAATCCAGAAGTAGGATTCAGGGAAAACATGCTTAGTTTTATGTGTAGTTCAGCTTTCTAATGAGGGTGGATGCCAAGGTGAAGTGCTTATGTGTTGGGCTGGGTGGTGATGGGGTGGATGCAAATTATAGTGAATCTTTTCCACCTAAAAATGGAGATGAAGGGACGCTGAAGAAGGGCTGGGTGAGGAAAGGGTCTTGTCCAGGGGTCTGCCAAGGCTGCAGAGGTGGCCTGCGAGGAGAGAAGAAGCCAGAGTGGCTGTGCTAGGAGGATTTCATGGGAAAGAATAAAAAACGTATCCAGGGGATTTTATTTTAGTTTTTTGAAGTTTTTAAAAATTTATTGGAGTAATCTCTACACCCAATGTGGGGCTTGAACTCACGACCCCAAAGTCAAGAGTCACACGCTCTTCTGACTGAGCCAGCCAGGTGCCCCTATCCAGGGGATTTTGAAGAAAGTTTTGCTGTGCTGTGAGCATATAGACCTTCTTCCCTTCCTCCCCATGAAATCTGCAACCGAGTGTTTATTCATTTGTGTTGATGAATTATAAAGTTGGATCAATTTCTGGGATGTGTTAAAGTGCTGTAAGAGGAGTGGAAGTCGTAATGCAGGTTTCATGGGAGGTGTGGCTACCCTGTGTGACTTAGAGAACCACCGGGAATGCCCCTGATCTAGAACCACTAAAGATGCACGTTTTCTAGTTTCATCGCAGCAGGTAAGAAGTTTGTCATTTATGCTGAAGTGGCCTATCCGTGCCTTCTTCATGTATTTATTGCCCCGTCTGTCGGGGGTGCCGTGCTAGGTCCCAGGCATGTGTCTGAGAACAAGACTGCCAAGGGTTGGGGGACATGCTACAGGTAAACGGAAGGTAATTATAATATAACGTGGGATGAAAAAGCAAGTGAGAAGGTGCTAGGGGTGTCCAGGACAGCATACAAACTAAACCTGGGAGCAGGGATGAAGGCTTTCTGGGGGAGGTGACACCTCATCTAAACCAGAGGATGGGTAGGAAGTGGGGGGGGGGCAAAACATGACCCCAAAATGTGCCACTTTGGCATGCAGATTGTTTTGAGCTGAAGGCGATCAAGATCCAGCAGACGCAAGAGAAACTTTTAACTTTCCCTTAACTACCTAAAAAAAAATTGTATAGAAGACCTGGCCCAGAAAGAGAACTATTACCGAAGATGACATTTTTATCTGAAAGACCTCTCTGTATGGCAGGGCAAACAGCTCATTGCTAAGCATCTGATCTTCTTACTGTCCTGTGAATTACTCTTGTCCCCTTTGAAGACCCGGGCCCCTATCCTGTTCCTTAGCACAGGATGGCATTTCACCCTGAACTGACTGCCTTGTCCTGAGGTCTCATATTTTTTATGGGGCTCCTGTACATGTGTAATTAAGTTTGTTTTTCTCCTGTTAATCTGTCTTATGCCAATTTAATTAATAGACCAGCCAAAAGAACATAAAAGGGTAGAGAAAAAAATTGTTTTTCCTTCCCTACAGAGGTAAGAAGATAAAGAGCCAGAGACAGGTGATTTATGCTCTTAGTCTACTGAGCAATTTGTTGAATAGATGCTATGTTTCTTGTAACCACTCTTGTATTTTGATTGTTTCTTGGAAGTTCCAAATGGACATCATGCCTTGACGTGAAATGGAAACTTAATTGAGGTTAAGGCTCTTGAACTCTTTTCTGAAAGAAGATCATCCACTGTGACAACCTTTAAGGCAAAAGAACAGTTGAGTCTGGCTGGTTTTCTGCTTGTCCTCAACATACAGATTGAGGCTGGTACCTTAGAAGTTAAGAAGATTGTAAAGGGAACAAAGAAAGCACAAACATGGACTTGATAACAAGTCTCACAATAACAGAATTTAGACGAAACCCTCAAAGCCTGAGATAGGCAGTTGAAGGATAAATACAAGCAAAGCCTTTAGAGAGTCTATTTGATGGGAACTTTTATTCTCTAAAATGAGACTGAGATTACAGAAATGTTCAAGACCTTGGACAGATTAATGTATTCATAGTGGGCTGCTCAGGGGATCAGGAATTATTTGGAATAAATCACATTATCATCAGGTTTTGACATCATGGAAGATTCAAATTGTCTCTATGACACTGCCAGAAGGGGACGCTGGAAGATGTGGGTCATGAGACCCCCAATGACAATGACACTGCTCTTTCCCACCTAGTGATTGTTCTAACAATCTACTATATATCTAATAATGTTTTTATCTATACAATTTCTCTCTCTTTTTTCTGGAGGAGGGACTTACAGCCACAGAACTATGACTAATTGCAAACAACAAACTACAGATCTGTTACCTGTCTCTTTACCCATTTCCACCTGTCATTCTTCACCCATATGTCCTCTGTTGGATTTCTCTCTCCTTGCTTCTGTTCCTTAGACCTTGGTTCCATACAGCTGACATTTTTTTTTTTTTAAACCACCAGTGTCTACTGATTTATTTCCTTCTGAACTCTGAAATTGAGTCTCAAGTTCACCAGGGTGGGAGTTAGTAGGAGAGTCAGCCAAAGTGAAAGACATTAGCTCATCATTTGATATGGCCCCTGGATGAATTGATTTGTAAGTGGAAGTCTCTTTGGTTGATTACAGGAGGACATGGAGAATCATCCTCTAGAAAGGACTATGGAAAAGAATTCCAGCAGGGTGAAAAAAGCACTGTCCTGCTATCTTTTTGTAAAAATTAAGATTTTATTTTTCTAGAGCAGTTTAAGGTTCACATGCTATCTTTTTCTTAAGATGCTATCTTGTTTCCTAAACAGGTGGCGTCCAGAACCAGTTATTTAGACAGCTCTTGTTTCCAGTTAGTTTCTGGGAATCATCTGAGTGATCCTTTGTGTGTGTAGGGTAGATTTTTTGTCAGCATTTTCAGGATTGTTGACACAGTTTTCCATGTCACTTTCCACCGTACAAAGATTATGCCATAATTTGGTGAATTATAAAGAAAGGCAGCAGAATTGTCAAGGAGTGGTGGTGAGGGTGATCTTGGGGATCTAGCCTGGGATGTCCTTGAACTCCTTTCTCTCACCTGTTCCTGGCCCTTCTCTATTGGGATGGGCTTGGGCTTGGTGATCCTCATCTACCTTCAGAACTATATTGATACCCTACCCTATGGTGTGCCTCCCATCCCTCAGTGTATCCAGAAGACTTGGGCTGACTAGGGCTGTGTCTTAGTACTTCTGCCCTGTTATTGACTCTTTAAGTTGTGGAACTTTCATTTGAATGTGGAGTGGAACCTTGGTCAGGAGGATAGGCAGTTGGGATGGAATGGGATTCCTGGCTAAGGAGTGACCTTTTAGCATCGGCTGTATCTGGTAAGACACCAAGTGTCTACCTTTCAAGGTGAGGTAAAAGAGTTCCTTTGATGGGTCAGGGGGAGGCAGTGACTACTGCTTCCTTAATATTCTTTGATTCTAAGG
Organism: Panthera tigris; assembly: GCF_018350195.1. Classification (NCBI taxonomy): domain Eukaryota; kingdom Metazoa; phylum Chordata; class Mammalia; order Carnivora; family Felidae; genus Panthera; species Panthera tigris. The sequence continues at coordinate 59,372,537 of NC_056678.1, read as the reverse complement.
TTAAAATGACAACTTACTATTTTTCTACATAACCTCCAAACAGATTTGTTTTGTCATTATGTGGGTTGAGTAAAATATACATTTTCTTCAATTTTCCTTTTTCTTGAAAGCTTGTGTCCTACCTGGTTGCTCTATCAACTAAAACTCTCCTCTTCTTAAATTCTCCCCCCAGCGTTTGCCCATTTATTTAGTAGGTTAAAGAAAAATTGCAAAATTAATATAGGATCATTGTAGTATGTGAAACAATACAAAGGTGTGTATGAAATAGCTAGTAACAGCTGATCTATGACACAGCCTCCTTAAATCCTATTCTTATGAAATCACCAGTGTTAAAAGTCTGTTGTATACACTCTTTAACATCTTTCTTCGTACTCCTCCGAGCCTATACAAACAGATCTGATATGTATAGGTTCTTTTTTCCCCTAAACATGAGCTCTTACTGTTTAATATCCTCTACCGTACATTTCCCCCGTAAACACACACCATGAGTATCCGCCTGAATGAGTAGATGTCTTTAACCTTGCTCTGTTCAATATAGTGGCCATTGGCAATGTGTAGCTATTGATCACTTTAAAATGGCTAGTCTAGATTTCTAAGGCTTAGTATGAATATAAAAAGAATGTAAACCACCTTGTTAATAGTTTTTATGTCGATTATATGTTGAAATGATAATATTTTTGGAGCACTCGCGTGGCTCAGTTGGTTAAGCAGCCGACTCTTGATTTCAGCTTAGTCATGATCTCATGATTTGTGAGTTTGAGCCGCACATTGAATCCCTGCTTGGGACCCTCTGCCTCCCTCTGACTCTGACCCTTCCCTGCTCACATACTGCATGTTCTCTCTCTCTCTCTTTCAAAAACAAATAAATACACAAACATTAAAAAAACGAAATGAGAATATTTTGGCTACATTGAGTTAAGTAACATATATTACTAAAATCAATTTCACCTATTTCCTTTTACTCTTTTTAAAGTAAACTCTACCTCCAACATGGGGCTTGAATTCACGACCCCAAAGTCAAGAGTCTCAGGCTCTACCGACTGAGCCAGTCAGATATGCCTATTTCCTTTTACTTTTAAAAATTGTGGCTACCAGAAGATTTAAAATTACTTGCATTATGTTTGTACTGGACAACACTGCTCTAACCCATTAAAAAATCTTTTTTTCAGAGTTTGTTTTTGAGAGAGAGAGAGAGCGAGAAAGAGAGAGCGTGAATGGGAGAGGGGCAGAGAGAGAGGGAGACACAGAATCTGAAGCAGGGTCCAGGTTCTGAGCTATCAGCACAGAGCCTGACATGGGGCTTGAACCCATGAACCGAGAGGTCCTGACCTGAGCTGAAGTTGGACCCTTAACTGACTGAGCCACCCAGGCATCCTTAACTCATTCTTTTAATAGGTCCTTACATTCCAAAGAACTTCATGTAAGCTTTAGTAAGTTGGTGACTTATATCTGTACAAAAGTATTTTGTTTGAAGATCTTTCCATGGAGAACTCTTTATCTAACCATTATGGTCTAGAAACGTGGCCATTTTTCTTGAAGAGTACGCTAAAACAGTCATACCTAATGCAAAGTACACATTTCTAATAGTCTGCTGAGCTACCAGCAAAATCACCAAACTACGCCTGTTATACCAGCAAGTCCCCCTGTCTTATTCTCCTTGAATAGCTATCATATATGCAAATGATTTTGCAGAATTACGTAAATTCAGCACTGAGGCTGGAGACAGTGGACGCAATAGAGAAGGTAGAGCTTGGCGGTCTTCAGGGAAGCTTTCAATTTGAGGTAGAGTTTGCTAATGAGATGCATGTGATATTGTCATTTGGAAGAATATTCTAAGAGGGACAATAGCTAGAAAGTCTGACTGATAAGCTATGAAGAGCCTGTAGCATTTTACTTTTATAGAGAATGAACCTTATTTGAATCAGAAGACTTAAGTTGGAATTTGGACCCAGCCATTTGAAAGCTATGAGATCTTGGATAAGTCACTTAGCTTTTCTGGGCCTTGGATTTCTCTCTGAAATGAGGTGAAATGACTCCCCATATAGTACCGTTTTCTTCCGTGCCATGATGTTTCTCAAATTGATGGGAGGAGCTGATGACTTGAAATGAATACATTGTCATTAAGATTTTTTATTAAAAATAAAGTCTATTTTATAAATATGCAACATTAATAATGCCATATAACACACACACACACATATAATATAGAACTAGGCTGTGTCCTTAGTTCTCTAATTTTTCTCTATTTTGTGGTCATGGTTACAGATGACTTGGGCTTGCTCATCATCATACCATTAGTGGTAGAGACAGGTCTAGGTTCTCAGTCCTGTCCTTAATTTGGTTCCCTGTTCTTTATAATAAACTACTGCACTGTTTTCTAATAGCTTGAAGCCTTTATATATTTCAGTGACTAAATTCTTCCAAGAAGAAATATCTGGGGGATGTATATCTTGGAGTGGAAAATCTGGAAGATATATATCTTGGACATAAAGTTTGGCTATATTATAGGAAAATATTTATAAGTAGGAACAGTAGAACATGGCTCTATTCTGCTAATGACTATTACAGAAGGTCTCACATTCATTGGAAGGAATCTTCTTTGGGGGATTCTGGCTGCCTCTGTGCAGTGGTCTTTACTCTGCAGCTCCAGGGTCTGTCTGTGGATATTTGTGATGCTGTAGGTTACAGGAAAAGGGAGTTGCTCCATAGCCAATGGAAAGCATCAGCTTAGTGATTCCTGCATTGGGTTTGGCTCACTGTCCAGGGTTATGCCCTTGTTGCAAAGCTTCTGTCAGTCACTGGATAGGTTTGGATGACTTCCACTGAGCAGGCCAGGCAAATTTCAAGGCTTCAGACTGAGCTTCCTAGGGAGAAATGAAAAAGCTGAGGGATGGAGGGACATCAGAGATTCTGTTTGGGACAAACAGAATGTGTGTGTGTGTGTGTGTGTGTGTGTGTGTGTGTGTGTACGCGTGTGTGTGTCCAGAAATGCTCAGATTACCCTCAGCTACCAGGCAAAGGTCACCCCACTCTTTTAGGTTATCTTCCAAAGGCCATTAAATCCTCCAAAAAGAAATTGATCTATTGTAACTCTGATAGTTCTGAGGCTGACTGTACTTTCCCAGAGTTTCACATTATTCATTTCCAGAAAGTAATTTTAGTTGATTGCCTTGTGGTCTTTTTGAATGAGGCATTTTATAAAATAGGAGAAAATTGAAAGGGTTGGCTCACCATCAAAATATATCCCTTCTGAATGCTCTTAAAGACAGTATAACTGCCAATTTGGGGTGGAAACTTGTTGGAGTTTCAGTCCCTGGAGGTTTTTAATGGAGGGTGAGACAACTGTCTTTCTTGGTCCATTTAGTTGGATGCCTGCCTTGGACAGGTGTACCAGATGACCTTGTGATCTCTCCCAGTATTGGCATTTTATGATTGGGTAGATTCATGAGAACCTATATTAGGTTCAGGATTTTACCCATCTGCTTTATTATTTGGCCCAGTGTCCCTTAATCTTGTTTCTCCTAGGAGATTTTACATTATTTGAAGGCTGGGATGATGCCTGTGTTTCTTTCATGCTGTCCATGGAAGAGAGAGAGCATGGGAGTAACTTATGGAGGAGACAGTGCTCGGGGAGGTAGGAGAAAGGTCCCAGGTGAAAGGTTGACAATTAATGAGAGGAATGATACCACATCTTCTGAGGCTGGAGGGAAGGTATCCAAATTAATACATAGGCATGCACAAAGATGAGGGAGATTCCATTTATAATCTCAGTTTCATTGATGAAATATGAGGAAAGATCATCCACGGGAAGAAAGAAACTTAAGGGATACAAACAGAATGGTAAACACTTGGAATAATTACTGTGGAGAATGTAAAAGGGTGCTGACCAAGAACAAGTCAAGGGTTTGATGCATGGTGCTCGAGGCTCAAATAAATTTTGAAGCCATGAATATGTAATGGAGCCAACTCTGAGGACATCCTGGTTTTTGTCAGCAGTGTGCAGCTGATGGGTGGGTATAGGGATGGAGAAGGAAGACTGGAGCATTGATTCAAGGTTGGGATTTTCCTGAGCAACATGGGAAGAGACTGAGAGATGTAAGGTAATCAAGGTTAGCAGACAGAAGAGTTCAGATAACCTGTCTGAGGGTGTGGGATTGTCAGGGAAGAAAAAGCATTGCTTGTTGAAAAAAAATGGGGAAGCAAGAAACTGGAACATTCTGTGAGGCCAGAAATCAAGCAAAATGGATGGAATAAGGAAGTGCAAAAACTGAAAAGGTAGGCAAATATGGCCAGAGAGTAGAATATTGGAGTTTAAGATTTTTGGGTGATGACAAAACCGAGAGCGTTGTGAGGATGGGTTATCCAAATGCAGGGCAGTAACTGAGTAGAGTTAGGGAGATCCATGAACTTCAAGATCACATTGTTGGGATTATCAGATGGGTGGTTTATCTGCATGGATGTGCTTATCTCCTAGGATTTAGGTGGAAGTAGGAATGGGAAGGACCATGAATGGGGCCTCAAAGAGCTATGATGTGGGAAGTATACAGTGCTTTGGGGACTCATAAGAGGGTCTCCTAACCCAGACCTGGAGAGCTGACGGACTTCTGGGGGAAGTGATAGTTACACTAGCCCCCCGAAATGAATGAGGTTAGCTAAGGGAGGGAGAATTAAGGCAGGAAAAAGGGTAGGGCTGTTCCAGGCAGAGGGAAGTAGAATGTTAAATAGATCGATATATTTTTTTAATTTTATTTTTTTAAAAATTTACATCCAAATTAGTTAGCATATAGTGCAACAGTGATTTCAGGAGTAGATTCCTCAGTGCCCCTTACCCATTTAGCCCATCCCCCCTCCCACAACCATTCCCGTAACCCTCAGTTTGTTCTCCATATTTATGAGTCTCTTATGTTTTTTCCCCTCCCTGTTTTTATATTATTTTTGTTTCCCTTCCCTTATGTTCATCTGTTTTGTCTCTTAAAGTCCTTACATGAGTGAAGTCATATGATATTTGTCTTTCTCTAATTTCACTTAGCATAATACCCTCCAGTTCCATCCATGTAGTTGCAAATGGCAAGATTTCATTCTTTTTTGATTGCTGAGTAATACTCAGCAATTGTATATATGTTGTGTGTGTATGTGTGTATACATTATATATATATATATACTGAGTATATATATACCACATCTTCTTTATATATATATATATATATATATGCCACATCTTCTTTATCCATCATCCATCGATGGACATTTGGGCTCTTTCCATACTTTGGCTATTGTTGATAGTGCTGCTGTAAACATTGGGGTGCATGTGTCCCTTCGAAACAGCACACTTGTATCCCTTGGATAAATACCTAGTAGTGCAATTGGTGGGTCGTAGGGTAGTTCTATTTTTAGTTTTTTGAGGAGCCTCCATACTGTTTTCAAGAGTGGCCGCACCAGTTTGCATTCCCACCATCAATGCAAAAGAGATCCTCTTTCTCCACATCTTCGCCAACATCTGTTGTTGCCTGAATTGTTAATGTTAGCCATTCTGACAGGTGTGAGGTGGTATCTAATTGTGGTTTTGATTTGTATTTCCCTGGTGATGAGTGATGTGGAGCATTTTTTCATGTGTCAGTTGGCCATCTGGATGTCTTCTTTGGAGAAGTGTCTATTCATGTCTTTTGCCCATTTCTTCACTGGATTATTATTTTTTTTTTTTTTTGGGTGTTGAGTTTGGTAAGTTCTTTATAGATTTTGGATACTAACCCTTTATCTGACATGTCATTTGCAAATATCTTCTCCTATTCTGTTGGTTGCCTTTCAGTTTTGCTGATTGTTTCCTTCACTGTGCAGAAGCACTTTATTTTAATGAGGTCCTAGTAGTTCATTTTTGCTTTTGTTTCCCTTGCCTCCAGAGACATATTGAGTAAGAAGTTGCTGCGGCCAATATCAAAGAGATTTTTGCCTGCTTTCTCCTCGAGGCTTTTGATGGCTTCCTGTCTTACATTGAGGTCTTTCATCCATTTTGAGTTTATTTTTGTTTATGGTATAAGAAAGTGGTCCAGGTTCATTATTCTGCATGTCACTGTCCAGTTTTCCCAGTGCCACTTGCTGAAGAGACTGTCTTTATTCCATTGGATATTCTTTCCTGCTTTGTCAAAGATTAGTTGGCCATACATTTGTGGGTCCATTTCTGGGTTCTTTATTTTGTTCCGGTGATCTGAGTGTCTGTTCTTGTGCCAGTATCATGCTGTCTTGATGATTACAGCTTTGTAGTATAGCTTGAAGTCCAGGATTGTGATGCCTCCTGCTTTGGTTTTCATTTTCAAGATTGCTTTGGCTATTTGGGGTCTTTTCTGGTTCCATACACATTTTAGGATTATTTTTTCCAGCTCTGTGAAGAATGCTGGTGTTATTTTGATAGGGATTGTATTGAATATGTAGATTGCTTTGGGTAGTATTGACATTTTAACAATATTTGTTCTTCCTATCCAGGAGCATGAAATCTTTTTCCATTGTTTTGTGTCTTCTTCAATTTCTTTCATAAGCTTTCTATAGTTTTCAATGTATATATTTTTCACCTCTTTGGTTAGATATATCCCTAGGTATTTTATGGTTTTTGGTGCAATTGTAAATGGGATTGATTCTTTGATTTCTCTTTCTGTTGCTTCACTGTTGGTGTATAGGAATGCAACTGATTTCTGTGCAATGATTTTATATCCTGCAACTTTGCTGAATCCATGGAATCATTTCTAGCAGTTTTTTGGTGGAATCTTTAGGGTTTTTATATAGAGTATCATGTCATCTGAGAAGAGTGAAAGTTTGACTTCCTCCTAGCTGATTTGGATGCCTTTTATTTCTTTGTGTTGTCTGATTGCAGAGGCTAAGACTTCCAATACTATGTTGAATAACAGTGTTGAGAGTGGACATCCCTGTCTTGTTCCTGACCTTAGGGGGAAAGCTCTTAGTTTTTCCCCATTGAGGATGATATTCACGTTGGATTGTTCATATATGGCTTTTATGATCTCGAGGTATGATCCTTCTATCCCTACTTTCTTGAGGGTTTTTATCAAGAAAGGATATCGTATTTTGTCAAATGATTTCTCTGCATCTATTGAGAGGATCATATGGTTCTTGTCCTTTCTTTTATTGATGTGATGAATCACATTAATTGTTTTGCGGATATTCAACCAGCCCTGCATCCCAGGTATAAGTTCTACTTGGTCGTGGTGAATAATTTTTTTTAATGTATTGTTGGATCTGGTTGGCTAATATCTTGTTGAGGATTTTTGCATTTCTCTGTTCATCAGAGAAATGGTCTATAGTTCTCCTTTTTAGTGGGGTCTCTGTCTTGTTTTGGAATCAAGGTAATGCTGGCTTCACAGAATGAGTTTGGAAGTTTTCCTTCCATTTCTATTTTTTGGAACAGCTTCAAGAGAATAGGTGTTAACTTTTCCTTAAATGTTTGGTAGAATTCCCCTGGAAAGCCATCTGGCACTGGACTCTTGTTTTTTTGGGAGATTTTTGATTACTAATTGATTTCCTTCCTGGTTATAGGTCTGTTCAAATTTTTTATTTCTTCCTGTTTCAGTTTTGGTAGTGTATATGTTTCTAGGAATTTGTCCATTTTTTTCCAGATTGCCCATTTTATTGGCATATAATTGTTCATAATATTCTCTTATTATTGTTTTATTTCTGCTGTGTTGGTTGTGATCTCTCCTCTTTAATTCTTGATTTTCTTTATTTGGGTTCTTTCCTTTTTCTTTTTGATCAAACTGGCTAGTGGTTTATCAATTTCATTAATTCTTTCAAGAACCAGCTTCTAGTTTCATTGATCTGTTCTACTGTGTATTTTTTTTGATAGCATTAATTTCTGCTCTAATCTTTATTATTTCCTATCTTCTGCTGGTTTTGGGTTTTATTTGCTGTTCTTTTCCCAGCTCTTTAAGGTGTAAGGTTAGGTTGTATACCTGAGATCTTTCTTCATTCTTTAGGAAGGCCTGGATTGCTATATACTTTCCTCTTATGACCACCTTTGCTGTGTCCCAGAGGTTTTGGGTTGTGGTGTTATCATTTTCATTGGCTTCCATATACTTTTTCATTTCCTCTTTAACTTCTTGGTTAGCCCATTCATTTTTTAGTAGGATGTTCTTAAGTCTCCAAGTATTTGTTACCTTTCCACATTTTTTCTTGGGGTTGATTTTGGGTTTCGTAGCATTGTGGTCTGAAAATATGCACGGTATGATCTCGATCTTTTTGTACTTGCTGAGGGCTGATTTGTGTCCCAGTATGTGGTGTATTCTGGAGAACGTTCCATGTGCACTGGAGAAGAATGTATATTCTGCTGCTTTAGGATGAAATGTTCTGAATATATATCTGTTAAGTCCATCTGGTCCAGTGTGTCATTCAAAGCCATTGTTTCCTTGTTGATTTTTTGATGAGATGATCTGTCCATTGCTGTGAGCGGGGTGTTGAAGTCTCCTACTATTATGGTATTACTATCGATGAGTTTCTTTATGTTTGTGATTAATTGATTTATATATTTGGGTACTTCCATGTTTGGCGCATAAATGTTTACAATTGTTAGGTCTTCTTGGTGGATAGACCCTTGATTACGATATAATGCCCTTCTGCATCTCTTGATACAGTCTTTATTTTAAAGTCTAGATTGTCTGATATAAGTATGGCTACTCCAGCTTTCTTTTGTTGACCATTAGTACGATAGATGGTTCTCCATCCCCTTATTCTCAATCTGAAGGTGTCTTTAGGTCTAAAGTGGGTCTCTTGTAAACAGCATATGGATGGATCTTGTTTTCTTATCCGTTCTGTTACCCTATGTCTTTTTATTGAAGCATGGAGTCCATTGACATTTAGAATGAGTACTGAAAGATTTGAATTTATTGCCATTACGTTGCTTGTAGAGTTGGAGTTTCTGGTGGTGTTCTCTGGTCCTTTCTAGCCTTTGTTGCTTTTGGTATTTATTTATTTATTTATTTATTTATTTATTTTTTCACCTTTTCTCCCCTCAGAGGGTCCCCCTTAAAATTTCTTGCAGGGCTGGTTTAGTAATCACAAACTCCTTTAATTTTTGTTTGTCTGGGAAACTTTTTATCTCTCCTTCTATTTTGAATGACAGCCCTGCTGGATAAAGAATTCTTGGCTGCATATTTTTCTGATTCAGCACATTGAATATATCCTGCCACTCCTTTCTGGCCTGCCAAGTTTCTGTGGATAAGTCTGCTGCAAACCTGATCTGTCTTCCCTTGTAGGTTAAGGACTTTTTTTCCCTTGCTGCTTTCAAGATTCTCTCCTTGCCTGAGTATTTTGTGAATTTGTTCACGAAATACTTGTGGCCTTGTTGATGGTCGGTTTTTGTTGAATCTAATGGGGGTCCTCTGTTCTTCCTGGATTTTGATGTCTGTGCCTTTCCCCAGGTTAGGAAAGTTTTCCGCTATGATTTGCTCACATAACCCTTTTACCCCTATTTCTCTCTCTTCCTCTTCTGGGATCCCTATGATTCTGATGTTGATCCTTTTTAATGAGTCACTGATTTCTCTAATTCTTAAATCATGCTCTTTTGCCTTAATCTCCCTCTTTTTTTCTGCTTCATTATTCTCCATAAGTTTGTCCTCTATATCACTGATTCTCTGTTCTGCCTCATCCATCTTTGCTGCCGCGGCATCCATCTGTGATTGCAGCTCAGTTATAGCATTTTTTATTTCATCTCGACTAGTTTTTACTTCTTTTATTTCTGAATAATGGGATTCTAATCTATTTTCAACTCCAGGTAGTATTCTTATTATCGTGATTCTAAATTCTGTTTCAGACATCTTGCTTGTATCTGTGTTGGTTAAGTCCCTGGCTGTTGTTTCTTCCTGCTCTTTCTTTTGGGATGAATTCCTTCATTTCATCATTTTGAAGGGAGAAAAGGAATCAATGAGGTAGAACAAATTAAAATTAAAAAAATATTAAAATTAAAACATTAAAAAAACACGCACACACAAAATCGAATAAATGATGCTAGGTCCTAGGTGTGTTTTGTTCTGGGTGTTGAAAGTGGTTTGATAGATGAGAGAAAAAAGGGAGGGGAAAAAAAGAAAAAAAAAAGGAAATCAGTTGAAAATTTGAACAAATGAATACACTGAAGTAGACCAAAATGAAATGAGGGAAGTAAAATAGAATTTGAAAAAAATTACACAAAACTAAAAAATATAGTAAAAAACAAAAAGATTTTTAATAAAATTGAAAATAAAAATGAATTTTTTCTCTTTCTGTATTCAAGAAAAAGAAAAGAAATGAAAAAGAAAAAATAAAAAAGAAAGAAAATTGAATAGCTGGACCTGCTAACAGACTGAAATATGACTGAAATTACTTCATTTTCCCCTAGAAGTCAAACTATGAAGTGCTTTATAGTCCATAACCTAAGCAGGTGGTGAGAATTGTGTTCTTGAAGAGCGAGAGGTTGGCTCAGTTGGGTGGGGCTTAGTGTAATGACTCCGTTCTCCACTAGATGGCGCTGCTTAGCTCACTGGGGTGGATTGTTCTGGCTCTCATAGGTGCGTATGCATGTGCGCAGGAGCAGTGAAAATGGCGTCACTTAGCTGCTCAGTCTTTAGTATGGGAACTCTTTCCTCTCCAATCAGCAATCACGCACCCATCCTGTTTTCAGCTTTTGTCTGCTCCGTGGACAGCTTTTACCCTGTCCGTGACCAAGCCCCAGGTAGTACCTCCCTCCTGAGTTTTGATTCAGATGCGGCTGTTTTCCCCGGCTCCTTACTTCTGAGGGACCGCGGCTTTGACCCGTTCCGCCCCTCTGCGGAGAGTCTCACTGAGCAATGGCCAAATGCCGGCTGCACCCAGAAAAGTTCCCGGGACCGGGCTGCGGCCGAAGCCTAGAGATTACAGCCAGGTGCCAGTGTGCCCCAGAAAAAGTTCACGAGATAGTGTAGCAGCAGCATTTCAGGGATTATGGAAAATCACAACACACATCTGGCACCAGGCTTCACCCTTAATGACCTTGTTCCAGCACCAGCGAATGTGGCCGTTCTCTGGGGTCTGCTGGGCTCAGGTAGCCTCACAGGCTCTACCAAATGTCCTCCCAGCGGGGAAACCGCCTCTCCCCTTGTGGCCTGAAGACCCCCAGACTCCACTCTGCTCCTGGGGATTCGCCCTTCCCATCAGAGCACCGCCAGGTATCGAGCTGCGGAGTTGCTGACTCTTTGCTCCCCTTGTTTACAGTCTTAATGGAGTTTAAACCCACTCCTTTCTCCTTTCTTAGTTAGTTCAGTCCCTGCGGCCGTTTCCAATTTTCCACTTTCTCTCCAGCTGCTTTTGGGGAGGGGTGCTTTTCCTGTATTCTACCCCTGGTTTCCATCCTCTCTCCACACGCAAAAGCAGCTCCCTGCCCTCTGGCTTCTCTCTCCCCAAGTTCACCTCTCTGCACCGTGTACCTGCTGAATTCTGTGGTTCAAGTTGTGCAGGTTGTTGTGTTAATCCTCAGATCAGTTTTCTAGGTGTGCAGGATGGTTTAGTGTTGGTCTGGCTGAATTTCATGGATGCGAGACCCACAAAAAACTTCCATGCTGTTCCGCCATCTTGGCTCCCTCCCAAATAGATCAATATTTTATAAAGTGTTTAGCTTCATAAAATGAAAGATAATCTGGAGATGCAGAGTCTATCATTAAATAACATAGTCTATAGCGTGGTAATCTTCTCCACTTACAGTAGCCCTTATTTTGTGATTTTTAATTTAAAAATTTTTTTTTCTTAACTCAGACTTCTGGGGGCTACAATTCACACCGTCACATTCCTAACATATGGGAAAGGAAGGAGATGAAGTGTTCCTGAGGACCTGTCCTCCTGACATTCACTAAGACTTAACCCTCTGTCTGCAGATTAATTTTCAATTACAGAACAAGTGCATGATTTGTGCTGCACGGCTGCATTGGGAAAAAAGGGGAAAAGAAAGACATGGAGGTGGCAAAGCAGAGAACAAACAATGGAAGACATAATATACCCAAGAGCCTTTTGACTTGTACCTTCGTAACATGCAAACGAGAGGGCATTATTACTCTGTGCAAATGTTCACATGCTAAATGTAGATCAACAAAAGGTGAAAGCGCTTAGAGAAGAGAGCCAAAATATCTGCAAGGAAAAAAGAAATTCAGAAAAGAAGCCAACTCTATTTCAACCAAGTACCTTGGGTCATCAATCATATCTAAGGAGATTTAGCTACCTGACACGTTGGACTTGGAACCTGTGTCCTCTTTTCCACCCTGTTCTCGCTGTGAGGAGGGGTCGGATGGGGCACAGCGTGAAGAGCCCAGGCTTTGGACCAAAATGGAGCTGGTTCTGCATCCCGACTCCGTCACACTGCTGGTGAGCAGTGCACCCTTGAGCACGTGCCCAAGCCTCTCTGTGCCTCCATTTCAGCATCAGTAGAAGCAGCAGCAAAAACTGAAGTCAAAGGGTGGATGTGAGAATTGGGAAATTCCACATATTTCTGGAGTGCTCAGAAAATATGCAATACATAGGAGGCAGCTCATAAGTGGGAGCTATCAGCTGGAAGTCCTATTGCTCCTGCTTCTAATATTACTACTTCTATTAGTGGTCTGTTCAGTAAATGAATCTGCACGGTCTGTACCATAGAGAAAGTGCTTGCAAGGGATATTTTATGTGTGTATGCTACACTCAATCAATTCTTGCCTTGATAAAATAATTCAAAGATGCAAATGGCACCTTTGCAGTTCTGCAGACAGGATCAAACTTCCTCCAGAGGCCAGAGACCTTCATGTGTGTGTGTGTGTGTGTATGTGTGTGTATGGGGAAAGGAGGTCAGGGAGATGGGAAGGCAACTGGGAGGCTGGCAGCAGCTTCCTTCCTCTAAATACACAGTCTAGAAGCATTCTAGCGCCAGAGGGATTTTCTTAAGCTGACTTAGAGAAATAACCCAAACCTTGCGGCTGTGTACAAATGCTGCTGTGATCCATTTGTCAAAGGGAAGATAGTTTCTCTCTTGGCCACGTCCCCAGCTCCTTCTTTGAGCAGGACACCTAGAAGGTGCATCATCTGAGTGGTTGGCATAAGAAGGATGACCTGGTGGAAAGGTAGGTTCAGTGCCGAGCTTCTTTGTAAGATCCGTGTGTCACAGGTCTTGAAGGGCTCCATTGTTCACCTTCCTGGTTGATGCCATGGCTTGGGTCCAGCTGGACTGAGGACAGTGCCCCTTTCTGTTTTAACTGTGCACCTGTCCTGAGCAAGGTGCCAGGAAGCTGCTGTCTTCCTGCCTGATAAATAAATTAAGTCAAGTTTAGACTTGACCATTTACATAGCTTCTGGCAAATGCATTTTCTAAGTGTATAATCTCTTTTTTGATGTCCCTGGAAATAAGAAAGCGAATTTGGTGTATTGGAAGAGCTACATGAGAAAGGGGCATTAGGAAAATACAGCAGGGACTGAGGCAGAATATAGGAGGTAAAGCGAACATTGGCTTGGTGATTTTAGAAGAGAGAAGCACAAACGCAGAGGGGGAGTTTCTTTCCGTAAACACAGTTAAATTTTGAAGAACGTTACCTGGGAAAGCTGTGGGTTTGCCTTCCTGGGAATACCGAGGATGGACCTTCATCTGCTTGGAATGAATGAAGGAAGCCAGGCTGCAGGCAGGGAGGTCGATTAGATAATTGCTAGTTCCAAATCATACATTTTGATGCTATATTAAAGAATAGAGCTGCACATCTTAAAGCATTTAAAAATATTTTTAAAAAATGTTTACTTATTTTTTATTTCATTAATTTTTTTAATGTTTATTTATTTTTGAGAGAGAGAGAGACAGAGTTCGAGGAGGGGAGGGGCAGAGAAAGAGGGAGACACAGAAACTCAAGCAGGCTCCAGGCTCTGAGTTGTCAGCACAGAGCCTGAACTGGGGCCCGAACTCACAAACTGTGAGATCGTGACCTGAACCGAAGTTGAAGGCTCAACTCACTGAGCCACCCAGGTACTCGTGGCATTTAAAAATATTTAGATGAGCATATTTCTGGAGCTATGCAACTAGGAAAGCATTACATTGTCTTTCTTTTTTCTTCAAATTTTTGTTTAAATTCTTGTTAGTTAACATATAGTGCAATATTGGTTTCAAGAGTAGAATTCAGTGATTCATCACTTACATAGAACACCCTGTGCTCATCAAAGCACTGCCCTCCTTAGTACCCCTTACCTGTCTGGCCCATCCCCCCCTCATCTCCCTCCATCAACCCTCAGTTTGTTCTCTATCTTTAAGGGTCTCTCATGGTTTGTTTCCCTCTCCCCCCGCCCCATTATGTTCATCTATTTTGTTTCTTAAATTCCACATATGAGTGAAACCATGTGGTAGTTGTCTTTCTTTGATTGACTTATTTCATTACTATAATACACTCTAGTTTCATCCACATGTTGCAAATGGCAAGATTTCATTCTTTTTGATGACTGAATAATAATCCATTGTATTTCTGGAACACATCTTCTTTCTCCATTCGTCATTTGATGGACATTTGGGCTCTCTCCATAGCTTGGCTATTGTTGATAATGCTGCTATAAATATTGGGGGGCATGTGCCCCTTTGAACCTGTGTTTTTGTATCCTTTGGATAAATACCTGTTAGTGCAATCAGTGCAATCATAGGGCAGCTCTATTTTTAACCTTTTGAGAAACTTCCATACTGTTCTCCAGAGTGGCTGCACCAATTTGCATTCCTGTCAACAGTGCAAGAGAGTTCCCATTTCTCTGCATCCTCGCCAACATCTGTTGTTTCTGAGTGGTTAATTTTAGTCATTCTGACAGGTGTGAGGTGGTATCTCATTATGGTTTTGATTTGTATTTCCCTGATGGTAAGTGATGCTGAGCATCTTTTCATGTGTGTGTTAGCCATCTGGATGTCTTCTTTGTAAAAGTGTTTATTCATGTCTTCTGCCCATTTCTTTTTCTTTTTTTTTAATATGAAATTTATTGTCAAATTGGTTTCCATACAACACCCAGTGCTCATCCCAAAAGGTGCCCTCCTCAATACCCATCACCCACCCTCCCCTCCCTCCCACCCCCATCAACCCTCAGTTTGTTCTCAGTTTTTTTTTAATGAAATTTATTGTCCAATTGGTTTCCATACAACACCCAGTGCTCATCCCAAAAGGTGTCCTCCTCCATACCCATCACCTGTCCTCCCCTCCCTCCCACCCCCCATCGACCCTCAGTTTGTTCTCAGGTTTTTTTTAATGAAATTTATTGTCAAATTGGTTTCCATATAACACCCAATGCTCATCCCAACACGTGCCCTCCTCAATACCCATCACCCACCCACCCCTCCCTCCCACCCTCCCATCAACCCTTAGTTTGTTTCCAGTTTTTAAGAGTCTTTTATGCTTTGGCTCTCTCCCTCTCTAACCTCTTTTTTTTTTCCTTCCCCTCCCCCATGGACTTCTGTTAAGTTTCTCGGGATCCACATAAGAGTGAAAACATATGGTATCTGTCTTTTCTGCCCGTTTCTTAACTGGATTATTTGTTTTTCAGATGTTGAGTTTGCTAACTTCTTTACAGATTTTGGATACCAACCGTTTATCAAATATATCATTTGCACATATCTTCTCCCATTCTGTAGGCTGCCTTTTCTTTTTGTTGGTTGTTTCCTTTTCTATGCAGAAGCTTTTATCTTGATGAAGTTAATAGTCCATTTTTGCTTTTGTTTCCCTTCCCTTTGGCGACACGTCTAGTAAGAAGTTGCTTCAGCTGAGGTCAAAGAGATTGCTGCTTGTGTTCTCCTCTAGGATTTTGATGGTTTACTGTCTCACATTTACTTCTTTCGTCCATTTTGAATTTATTTTTGCATATGGTGTAAGAAAGTGGTTCAGTTTCATTCTTCTGCATGTTGCTGTCCAGTTTTCCCAACACCATTTGTTGAAGAGATTGTCTTTTTCCCACTGGATATTCTTTCCAGCTTTGTCGAAGATTAGTTGACCATATAGTTGTGGTTCCATTTCTGGGTTTTCTATTCTGTTCTGTTGATCTATGTGTCTTTTTGTGCAAGTACAATACTGTCCTGATGACTACAGCTTTATAATACAGCTTGAATTGTGGAACCGAGATGCCTCCAGCTTTGGTTTTCTTTTTCAGGATTGCTTTGGCTCTTTGGGGTCTTTTGTGGTTCCACACAAGTTGTAGGATTGTTCTAGCTCTGTGAAAAATGCTGGTGGTATTTTGATGGAGATTGCATTAAATGTGTAGATTGCTTTGGGTAGTATAGATGTTTTAACAATGTTTGTTCTTCCAACCCATGAGCATGGAATGCTTTTTCACTTCTTTGCAGCCTCTTTGATTTCTCTTATAAGTGTTCTATAGTTTTCAGAGTATATATCTTTTGCTTCTTTAGTTAGGTTTATTCCTAGGTATCTAATTGTTTTTGGTGAAATTGTAAATGGGATCGATTCCTTGATTTCTTCTGCTGCTGCTTCATTATCGGTGTATAGAAATGCAACTGATTTCTGTACACTGATTTTATATCCTGCGACTTTGCTGAATTCATGTATTAGTTTTAACAATTTTTTTGTGGGGTCTTTTGGGTTTTCTGCATAGAGTATCATGTCGTCTACAAATAGCGAAAGTTTGACTTTTTCCTTGCTGATATGGATGCCTTTTATTTCTTTTTGTTGTTTGATTGCTGAGGCTGAGACTTCTAGTACCATGTTAAATAACAACGGTGAGAGTGGACATCCTTGTCTTGTTCCTGACCATAAGGAAAAGGCTGTCAGTTTTCCCCATTGAGGATGACATTAGCTGTGGTTCTTTTGTATATGGGCTTTATGAAGTATTACATGATCTTAATTAACTTAAGCCAACATGGCTCATATTGGCAAATAAATGCTGGAAGTTTTTTTCTTTTTAAAAAAATATTTTTTAAACATTTATTTTATTATTGGGAGACAGAGAGAGACAGAGCATGAGCAGGGGAGGGGCAGAGAGAGGAGGAGGCACAGAATCGGAAGCAGGCTCCAGGCTCTGAGCTGTCAGCACAGAGCCCCATTCAGGGCCCTAACTCATGAACCATGAGATCATGACCTGAGCTGAAGTCTGACACTTAACCGACCGAACCACCCAGGCATCCTGTATGCTGGCAGTTTCCAAGATGCGCTCACAGGTATCGACACTGGGATTTATCCTCAACGATTGACCTCACTTTTTGGCCTGTTGTGTTTATTCCATTGCTGTCGGAAGTTTCAGGATTGACAGCCCAGCTTGACATCCATTTTCAGCCTGGAACTGGCTCTCCGGCAGGTTGCAGCCTCTGCATTTACTCACTCACCTCACCACTGATCTCTCCTGCTTTCTCCGGGCTCCACCCTGGGCCTGGGAACTGGACAACTGGGACCAACTGGCACCTGTCCTCCAAAGCTCTACTCTGACAGAGGAGAGACAGAGTTGAATTAATGCCTTGGGTTTACTATCTCTGTTGAGGGAAGAATGATCAGAAAATTCATAGTGCCTATAACTAGTTCCTAGAACAAGGGTATTCATCTTCTTTATAGACTTCAGGAAATAAAAGTATACTTTCAGTTCTGCAAATTGCATTTAAATTTGCAGAATATTGCGTATCAAGCTAGGGAGTCAGGCTTTTACAAACCTCGTTTCAAAGCTGGCGGTTCTGATGACAAGTCTTTTTAATTGAAAATTTAGCTTGGGAAAGAGGTACACAGATAGACGCCTGAACTTACTAGTTGTTCACGGATGTTGACCTTTAGCTAAGTGGACATGGCGTCAGACTTCTGGTTGCTTCTTGACTGGGTGTTGTAAACATGGGGAATTCCAGAAATCAGTTTCTTCCCACCGTGAGAGTGTACTGTGGGCCGGTGACCAACCACAGTCTCGTCTATAGAGAAGAAAGTCCTGTGAGGAGCAAATGTGTTTCACAAAGTTCTCCTCATGGTTAACCTGTTCACTGAAAACGAACGTGGTAATGAGGAATGTGCTGTCTGGGAAGGAGCAACCGATCGTCACATCGATGTGTCACCGAAACCACCTCGACCTCCTACCTCCAAGTTCACAAAACACTGTCACGTGAGTGATCTTGCTTCATTGTCTCACCAGCCTTAGAGGCGGGTCAGACATCTTTTATCCCCATCTTGCAGACAAGTAAACTATGGCCCGGAGAAGTGAAGAGACTTGCCTGGTGTCTCAACAGCTGCAAGGTTGCGGGACTTGGTCTAGAAAGCCGCTCTCGGAAGTCTGAGTCTGTTTTTGCTGCTCTGCCGTTCTGCATCGAAAGCGTGTAGAGTAACACTGCAAGGGTCCCGCTAAAGTGCTTTCTAAGGCCGATTAATCACCATCCTAAGTGCCTGGGAACCATCCAGCATTATTAATCTTTTCACCTCCTGACCCCGGTCTTCAGCCTTTCCGGAGAGGGGATCCAGCCTGTTAACACACAGCAGCAGCCTTCGGTCATGCCCTGCATTATGGTGACGGGGCTTCATCCGTTCTGACACGGAGCGCGGTTCCTGCTGCTTTGGGTGTGGTTCCCAGAGAGCCATGAGCTACCCTGGCCGGGAGAGGCAAGAACGTAGGACCACCATCCGTCAGACTGCTCCGCTGTGGCTCTACAATCCATAGACCTTGTGTCCGTAGTGAATGATAGTGGCATGAAAGCGGTGTTTTAAGCTGCCCCAGGAGACAGGGAAAATAGATAACACAAAGAATGGGTGCATGATGATAATAACGGCGGTACATTTTGCTACATCTTTTAGTCCAGACCGGAGATGGTAGAACGTGGCATTCCACTGCGTGCTGATGCCCACAGTACCTTAGAAACAAGCTTGTAAATAGCTAGGAAGAGCCCTGAGCTGGCAGCTGGCAGTATTGTGGTTTTCTGTGTCAAGTGTCTTCAACTATCATTATCTCCACATGTCCTTCGCATACTTCTCTACTTTGCGCTGCTTTTCCCATCTGTAAAGTGGGGATGATTTTGCCTCACCTCACCCTCCATTAGAGGATGAGCCAGACTGCAGGTGTGAGGTGCTTGAATGAAGTGTCGCTAGACAAGACGGTCCAAATATCTCTGGCTGCGTGAGCACGTGTGAGGGGCATTTGGAAAATATAGGGGCGCCTGGGTGGCTCAGTCGGTTGGGCGTCCGACTTCGGCTCAGGTCACCATCTCGCGGTCCGTGAGTTCGAGCCCCGCTTCGGGCTCTGTGCTGACAGCTCGGAGCCTGGAGCCTGTTTCGGATTCTGTGTCTCCCTCTCTCTCTCTGACCCTCCCCCGTTCATGCTCTGTCTCTCTCTGTCTCAAAAATGAATAAACGTTAAAAAATTAAAAAAAAAGAAAATATGACTAGATGGTATTTCATAGTATTTGATGAAATATTTTCATATGGATTATTCTTGTGTGTGTTGCAAATTATTATTCCTTCCTGGTTTTTAGACATCAGACAATGAAGCTAATGTTCAGACCAGATTACTGCTAAAAGGCAGAGTTGCAATGGATTCTGACATTGGAACACCTACCCTTTCCTCTGAAGGATGCTCCTCCCTTCATATAAAGTCCACGTTAGGTTTTGGGTTTTACTCCAATTTAAGCATTCTGTGTTTTGGTCAACTGCTTGCATGTTGCAAACACTATTTGCATGTGTTCTCTGTTGTCCTGTAGTATTACAAAGGTTTATCTTCTACTTTTTTTTCTTTTTTTTTTTTTTTGTGGTAGGGACAGCTACCTGATTGGAGTCTGCGTCCTTGCTCCAGGCAGAAACACAGATCCAAGATGCTTCTTGCATAGCATCCTTAAAATACTGCTAGAGCCTCTAACCCTATCTCATGGTCAATATTGTGAAGGTGTCTGTGATTCTACCACATCCTTGGGTGAGACATTAGGAGTAAATGGGATGCTCGTTTGTGATGCTCAAACCCTGGGGTTTACCCTTGTCTGTCATTGTAATGTAGTTTTATTAAGACAAAATTGAAAGCATTCTAAATGTCAAGAGGGGGTGGGTTAAATAAATTATTATATGTCATTACAAAGAATAAAGTAAATTTGTATTGTTGACATGGAGAGGTTTCCAATTAATAGAGTTAAATAAAAAAGGGATATATATTTTACTATGATTCCATTTAAAAATTATTTATTTAAATTCAAGCTAGTTAACATACCATTAGTCTTGGTTTCAGGAGTAGGACCCAGTGATTCATATAACACCCAGTTTTTATAAAGAAAATATCTATCTATCATCATTCGTCATCATCATCATTCATCATCATCATCATCATCTATCTTAATATCCTTAATGATGAATAAAATACTCTGAAATGTTATTCTTTTTTTTATTTAAAAAAAAATTTTTTTTAACGTTTATTTATTTTTGAGACAGAGAGAGACAGAGCACGAACGGGGGAGGGTCAGAGAGAGAGGGAGACACAGAATCTGAAACAGGCTCCAGGCTCTGAGCAGTCAGCACAGAGCCCGACGCGGGGCTCGAACTCACATACCGCGAGATCGTGACCTGAGCCGAAGTCGGACGCTTAACCGACTGAGCCACCCAGGCGCCCCTGAAATGTTATTCTTAAAATAAGGAAGGATTCATATGAAAATCTTAATAGTCATTAATTCTAATGTACAGCCTGAAGGCTGGAGGGAGAGGGAGATGTTAACTTGTAATTTTATGTCTTCCTATATTTTTGAAAATTTAACCATTCTCCTCATTTTCTCTGTGTTTTGGTTTTCTTCATTTATAAAATGAGGATATAATAAATGAGTGGACATCCTAACAAGTGCCCTCCTAATGCCCACCACCCATTTAACCCTTCCCCCCACCCACCTCCCCTTCAACAACTTTCAGTTTGTTCTCTGTATTTAAGAGTCTCTTATGGTTGGGCACTTGTTGGGATGAGCACTGGGTGTTATACGTAAGTGACGAATCACTGGGTTCTACTCCTGAAACCAATACTACACTGTATGTGAACTAACTTGAATTCAAATAAATAAATTAAAAAAAATGTGTGGAGTTTTGGTTCATGCTCCTCAAACATTGGAGATTGCCCTTGGTTTTTCATTGTAATGTTGTTTGGTTAAGAAAAACATTGGAAGCAATCTAAATATGTCCATCAAGAGGAGATGGGTTAACATCTCGTAAGATTGTTGAGAGGGTTGAATGATTAAATACAGATGAGGTGCTAAGGATGATGCCTAGCACATAATAAATATTCAGTAAATGTCAGCTGTTATTAGTTTTACAGTTATTAATAAAGAGGAATAACTGCTTCCCTGTGGGTTCTGCCAGCACCATACATCTATAAATAGAAAAACCTCAGGGATTCACTTCTAGATCTGTCCTTGGTTGAGCCTAAGTAAGAGGTGATAACGGAGCCCAGGCTCAATGATTCTGCCTAGCCCTTTCCCCTTCCCTACTACAGATGGCAGCTGTTTTGTGTCTTAGTAATGGAGAAGATGTGGAGGTCAAGTGGACTACATTTTCAAAATGTTTACATCAGATGGAGGAATAACAGAGTGTGGTATAATAAAGAATATATCTGGTATTTGTCCCTGGTTCCCAGTACAAAGCTTCAAAAACCCTTGGAATGTCTCTGTTATTCCAACAAGGTGGATCATGGAGAGCCTCTAGGTAGCTTCAAGATGGGGGTCACTAGAAAACCAAACATGTTATTAGGAGGTTGGAACTTTGGGTCAACTCACCCTTTGAGGAAACGAAGGAGATAGGGATTGAGTTCAGTCATTTGGTCAACGATTTAATCAGTCATGGCTATGTAATGATTTAATCAGCCATGCCTGTGTAATGAAATGTCGATGGAAACTCTGCACGCTGAAGCTCAGGAGAGCTTCCTGGTTGGTGAACATGGATGTGCTGGGAGGGTGGTGTGCCTGCTTCCACACGGAAACTTGGCACTCCCTCCCAGACCCTGCCCTGTGTGGATCCTTCACAATAGCCTGTAATTGTAAGTTAGCACTTTCCCCAGTTCTGACTCATTCTGAATTATTGCACCTAGGGGGATCGTGGGAACCCCCCATTTTGTAACCAGTTTGTCAGACATGCGGGTGGACTAAGGACCCCTAGATCTTGAGGCTGGAAGTTGAGGAAGGGGTAGGTAGTCTTGTGGAGGCTGAACCCTTAAACCTGTACAGCCTGGTGATGAGTCTAAGTGGCTCTTGTCATAACTGAGTTGTGGCGTACCCACGTGGGGTGGAAACAGAGTACAGTCACCTGGTTTAATTAATCATTAGCAAGGTCTCTCTTCCGTCAACGGGAGAGTCCATGTTACTACAGCTGTTATGGGGCAGAGTAACCCAAGCCAGAGAATTATCTGGAATTATCTGCCTGTCACCGTATTCCCTTTGCCTCTTGCTTCTTCGCATCCTCTGCCCTTTGATTCTTGTGAAAAGTCATCTGTAAAAACGGCGGTGAAACCACTTAAGTGTCATTTTTTCATTTATACCCAGGAATTTTCTCCTCGTGGACCGAATGTAGCTCTTCTTGGTGTACAAACCGCAGTAATTGGTTTTCCTTGTTTTCTTTTTTTCCCACTGACTTTCCTCAGATAGGGACTCTGCCAAGGGCATATGTCTGCTGAATAACAATTTCATTTACAAGACCTCCCCGGTCTATTAGACTTGGAGCTCACATAAGAGTTCTTCTCAGCGTTTCAGTGTAACTCATTAATTGTGAGACACATTACTCTTCCTCACCGCTTAGACTTTGAAGGAATGCAAATAACATTTTATTTCAAAGTTGGGAAGAACAGCCAAAAAAGTGCCAAGAATTGTCTCGACTGGTTTTAGGCAACTGTTAGAGGAAGACATAATAAGTGCTCTAACCATGGACTAACCAGTGTCCTGTAGGAATTAGAGCCCTTGCTCTGCTGTGTCCTGATGCAGACATTTTTCTTTGTTCCTTTTAAAACTTGAGTGTCTGTCTGCGAACCAGCTGCCACCTCCCATCACTTGCAGCATATTCCGACAATTTCCCATCAAAATAAACTGGTGTATGCTTGGGAAATGCATGCATACCCTTTCCACTACCAGCATGGTGGAGCCAAGTAAGAAAGGCACACGTTAGCAAATTTCCGTAATACACAAGCACCTCAAGGCCGCATAGGTACCAGTTTTCAGATTGCTTACCTGTCCACAGGACTCTCCTCAGGGGATCAGGGTGGGGGACAGTGGCAAACCATACCTGTGAAGACGCCACAGTATTAGAAAAACATCTTAGAGGTGAAAAGATCTCCTTACTCATGAACCGCCTCAGCCATCCTCCTTGTAAGAAGTCATCCAGATTCTGTAAGAACTGTCAAAATACAGTGAAACTTCTCATGGACTTCTGGGTGGTTCACCCTCAGTTAGAAGGACAGCTCTGTTACACGTTTCCTTTATGTTTCTTGCAGCTGGGGGTTCTGTTTCTCCTTACTGGCCCACGCAGAAGCCATGTGTGCCCTGTTGGATGTAGCATCCCTTCTCACGTGGGGAGACAACACTCCCATGATCAGCACCTCTATTGGTTTTCTAGAGTTGCTGCAACAAAGCACTGTAAACTGGGTGGCTTAAAACCACGCAAATCTGTTCTTATGTAGCTGTGGAATCCGGAAGTCTGAAATCCAGGCATCGGCAGCGTTGGTGCCATCTGAGGAATCCGGTGGAGAGTTTGTTTCATGCTTCTGTCCTCGCTTCTGGGATGGCACGAAAGCCTTGAAGTTCCCCAGCTTATAGCTGCATCACTAGTCTTTGCTTCCATTTGCACATGGCGCTGTCGCTGCATCGCTGGGTCTTTATCTGGGCATCTTCCCTCTGTGTCTCTTTCTTTGTCCTGTAAAGACACCAGTCATAGTTGGACACCAGTTGGATTAAGTACCCAACCTACTCCAGTACAACGGCCCTATTTCCAAATAAGTTTCCATTGCAAGGGATGGGAGGTTGGGACTTCGTTGTATCTTTTGTGGGCAACACCGTTCAATCTACAACAGTACTTGAGACCCTTGAACTGTTCTTGATAGAACAGATCTTCCAGGCTCCTCCTTGTCCTGTCCATCTCCATTCACAGGGTCCAGGTTGTCAGTGTCCCCTGCACAGCCTTGTTTTGAGAGACATTGGTGCAGAGGATGGGGAATTACCTTTTACTCTTGCTTTTTTGAGCCTAGGGAGAAAACATTTCTAGTGGTAAATGGTAGAAGGTGTCAGTTTGAAAAACTTGCAGGGAAAACTTGCAAAGGAAACTTGCAAAAGTCCTGTTTCTCTGTTAATAAGAAAAGTACTTCATTTTCTCATGTAACCGAAACTTCCCTTCTCAGGGCCTGTCTCCTCATACCTGCCTCCATCCATTCTCAGAGTCCCAGGGCATTGTATCACATGCTGTCCTGCTTGCAGAATAATTATTCCAGAAAACACATGAAAGTGAACCATACTCAGAGGGCAAAAGAAGCCACAAGATGGCCACCTGGGTGGGGATAATGTCTGGATGGGAGATCTGAATCCTCGGAGCACTTATGTTTCGGTGGGGTGAACTGATTAGGATTGATTTGTGGCCATGGTGAGTACTGAATCCTTTCTGCATGGAGATCACCTCCTCCTCTGGTGGGGCTGTGAAGCCCCAAAGTGCGAGTTCAAGGGAGTTGGGCTGTTGCCCATTAGCTGTCCTCTTGCCATGGCTCTATCCACACTCCTTCCTGCATGGCCATGGGCAGCACTTTGCAGTCAAATGCTCTACCACTGAGCTATACCCCCGATGGGCATCACTTCAGAAACCTTCCCTGTGTTTATCCTTTGAGACCCTGATCTTGTCATTACTCACTTTGTCATGTTCTCAGCCTCTGGCTGTTAGGAAGGGATCCTCTGCTGAGGGTGGGCCACAAGCCGGGTTTGATGGAGGCATGGGAAGGGGGTTATGGAAAGCAGATAAAAACAGCTAGTGAATTGCTACTTATATTAGGGTAATGATGCTTGTAAGTATCCTTGGGTAATATTCCCAACACTGCATTACATGCATCCCCACAATGTATTTGAATCAGAAAATCCTCACATTTATTTTTATAGTTTTTAACAAACATTTTAATTCGGACAGCATATACCTTCCCATATTTTTAATAGGAAAGAATGCAATTACTGAATGGGCATTCATTACAGACTGCATCAATAATGCATTGTGTTTTATATTATTTTTTCCTGTGTTATCATTGTAGTAATAGATTATGAGTCTAAGCAGATTTAGTTAATGCCACTGTGACTTATGGGAACATGATGAATTTGAAAAGTCCTAGAAGTCTTCTTTCCAGATAGGTGGCAGGAGTAAGTTGTCATGATGGCGGCAGGGGAGTGGTAACTCTACTATTAAGGATTTAGAAATATTATCTAATTATATGGGACACTTGGATGGCTCAGTCAGTTAAGCATCCGACTTCTGCTCAGGTCATGGTCTTGCTCTTCATGAGTTTGAGCCCTGCATCAGGCTCCCCAGCTAGGAGCCTACAATCTGCTTGGGATTCCATGTCTCCTTCTATCTCTCTCTGCCCCTCCCCCACGGATGCTCTCTCTCTCTCGCTCTCTCTCTCTCTCTCAAAAATAAATAAACATTAAAAACATTTAAAAAAAGAAATATTATCTAATTATTATTAGTCACCTATTTTCTCTACCTTTCTGCATTCTCATGGATTTGATGCAAATATTCATATTTCTGTTTATAGTGAGGACAATGGAGCACAAAGCTGTTTTGTGTCAATATTTACAGGAAAAGTAGGACTTGGAGTAGAGTTTTGGAGGTACAATGGGACAACTGTATTTAGATCATTGGAATGTTTTATTTATTGAGTTGAATCCAGTGAGAAAAATTCAGTTCCACTTAATTAAAGTATTTCTTGAGTGCCTACTTCATATAAAGTACATAGCAGTTGGTGTGGATGGGTTCAGCAAAAATAGCTTTAACACAAAGCAGAATGAAACAAGTACCATAAATAAGAGATGTTAAAAGTCCCATTTGGGGGTCACGGGAAGAAGGCCATTTGTTATTTCATCTGAATTCCCATGAAAAAAGAGCCCCAAACAAAATCTTACATAGGAACACTTTACTGGGGGTACAATCCTAAGAAGACAACAAGGAGGTAAAAGAAGCGAGTCGAGAAGGGAGAACAAATGCAAGATGATGCATGGCCATGCTGATTGCAGCTTTGTGGGAAGCCAGGTGGTTGTTCGGTCATGTGGACCATCTCCAGAGAGAATGCAAGGAACAGTTCTCTGCATGTCCTAGAGAAAGAAGAGGGAACAATTTATTTGCTGGCTTTTGCCTCTCATCTCTCTGTCATTAGTCAAAATCTCCATGGACACCAACTCCCTCACAATTTTGGGTTGTCATCCAGCCTTCCATGGTCAGTTCATACCCGTGGGTGCCTCTTAGCCTGTGGTGGCAGCACTGGTGGCTTGGGCTTTATGATGGTAGAAACAACATGAGCTGTCACTAGGGTCACTCTGGCTTGGAGGTAAGGCAAGCAAGGCTGGGGGTGCCGAGATAGTGAGGAGCAAATCTAGGTGGTCCAGGTGAATACCATTGGGATTAGGAAAAGATTTAAAGAGGAAGATGGCACCCGAGATGGTAGTTAAAAGGATGGGCAGGGTATTGATGGACAGAGAAAGAGAGAGTGTTATTGGTAGTGAGATTTGAATCAAATAAGGGCATGAAGTTGGGAAATCAGGGTTGGTGGAGGGCATAGGGAGTAGTGTACATTGCGTAGACTCTAAGACAGATATAGAGGAGAAATGGGAGGTAGGTTAGAAATGTAGCCTGGGGCTTGATTAGGGAGGGCTTTGCAGGCAAGTATATCAGTCAGCTATTCCTGTGTAACAAACACAAAAATCTTACTGGCATGTAACAATAGGCATTCATTGCATATTGCATCATTGCACTGATCAGCTGATGTGGCTCTCCTCCAGGCTTCCGGCTTGTGGACTGCCTGGGCAGCTCTGATTTATACACGCTTTATATCATTCTGGGGCCCAGGCTGATGGGACACGGGCTCTCTGGGGGAAGCTCTTCTGCTGGCGATGGCAGAAACTCAAGAGGGCTTATCCAACCACACAATCACAATTCAAGCTGCTGCCTGTGTCATGCTTACTAATACGCCATTGGCCCAGGAGGTCACAGGGCCAAGGACAAAGTCAGTGGGGCTGGGAAATAAACCCTGCTCCTCTGAGATCGAGGCAAAGATGTGGATACATCCTTTTCCTCCAAGAAATAAAGAACTGTGGCCACTAATCCAATTGAGCAGAGCCAAGAGGAGAAGCTTGTAGACTCAAGGAAAAGAACGGTCTTTCATTAATTATAGTTGTACTTATAGTGCCACCCACGGTGCATAGAACACGGTAGGTGCTCCATGATTGCTGAATGCAATACCGAATGAATGCTAACCACCATACATGTCGCAGTGTGGCAAACATTGCAAATTGAGTTCAGGGCTTCCCCACTCCAATGTTTTCCTCAGAATAGGTTTTGAGATATATAAAACCCATATCTAAGTCAATTAAAGCACGTATTTTGAGACAATCTTTCCAAAACTTTGCTTCTCTATGTCCTTTCCTTACTCAGGAACGAATTCAACCTTTTTGATTACCTTGTCAAGCCAAACGCCACCTGACCTTAATCTGGACTACAGAGACCTGAAACTGACACCAGCCCCCTCATACGAGGCAAGCCCTATACAGCAACCACAGCATCACAAGCAAATGTAAGTTTCTGATGTGACTCCCCAACAGCCCTTGCAATCAACAATCTCTCCTGCCTCCCAGGGCCTTCCCCTTGCGTGCCCTGTAGGTAAGACCCTCATGCAACTTACCAAAACCCTGCTCTTTTTGGGTTTGAATTGATCAATCAGGCCTTAGCCTGGGAACCCCAAAACACTCTACCCATGGAGCCTATTAAAGGTATGTGCTCTGGGTCCTGCCCCTCTTTCTGCCTGCACCCTGTCTTGACTTCCCTGGGTGGCGCCTCAAGGCATGCTGTGTACTTTCTCTAGGACTTGTGAGTAATAAATTTCTCTATTTAATTCCTCTTGCAGTCTGTGTTTGAAACACTGCTCACCATCTGGTACCCCGGACCCTACTTAACAAATGTTAATTTCATGAAGTCATAACAGTCCCAGTTACACAACCAGTTTGTGAATATTTTCAAGGCAGAGTCCAAATCCTTTGTTTCTTTGGGTCTTCCATACTCTCTAGCATGAAGTAGATGAACAGTGAATAAGTATTGATGGATTGATAGTCTATGCACTATATATTCACTGTTTATTTTTGAGAGAGAGAGAGGCAGAGCGCGAGCGGGGGAGGGGCAGAGAGAGAGGGAGACACAGAATCTGAAGCAGGCTCCAGGCTCTGAGCTGTCAGCACAGAGCTCCACGCGGGGCTCGAACTCCTGAGCCAAGTCGGTCGCTTAATGGGCTGAGCCTCCCAGGTGCCCCTGCGCTAAATATATATTTAATGAACTTGGCTGTTGACTATCTGGTGTGTGTTAGAAAGTGGACTCCTTGCGGGCAGCAGCAGAGCTTTCTGTGTCTATGTAGCTCCGCCGATTGTCCCGACACAGGCCTTGAATCAATCATTGGTGAACTTTTGAAAGGTGATCAGCCCATCTCGTTATAGTAAATTCTTACTTAGATACCTCATGATTGAGAGGCCGATGGGAGACAACAAAGTTATTTTCAACAAAGCAAGCTAAGGTCGTGCTGCCTGCTGAACATGAACCCAAGGGAAACTGTCTGCCCCCTCCTTTCCCCCGCCCCCCCCCCCACCTTGCTGGGGCTTCAAAGATATAGCAGATGATGTCATCTTTAAGGCCTGAAGAGGATGGCCATTGTCCTCTGGGCTATGTGTTATCTCTTGCCCGTTATGCAAATGAGGTATGAAAATAATAGGCCGTTTTTTATTTCTCCCTCTGAAACCATGAAAACAGTGAACATATGGTTTTAGCTGTGCCTGGGATAAAAAGGAGAGGTTGACATTGTCCTTTTTGGTGAGGAAGATTCCGTGTTCCCCTTACCACCTTCTAAGGGGATATTCTTGCCTGAGCACGGCTGACTCAGGTGCTCTCTAAGTGAAGCTGTCATTTGAAAGGAGGCTAGCTTTTGGGTCTCGATGCTTAGAAGTCTGAATAAAAGCCTTAACTCTGCCCCCTCCCTGGATTGCGTGCTATTTACTCCAACCTGTGGTCTACTGGCAAAGTTCTGAATAATCTAATGTAATCCTTCGTATGTCTCAATTGCATCCCTCTTTTCCCTCTTTCTGTGCCTTTCTAGTGCCTTCTTTCCCTGAGCACCCATCACTCCAGGATGTTTTCTCCCACAACTGTGTAGGACTCTATTACAATGTCCATCGAATGGGAGGATTGTGTGTTCCCAACTTTCTTACCCATCTTCTTCCCGGCTTCAAAACTTACCTAACTTGTGCCTTGTCCCCTCAGGGCTTTTCTGCTGAGGCTGACCAGATTAAGTGTTATGTCATGGTTTCTAAACAGCTTGATGATATACTTCTTAAACACAACTTTCTGCTGAAATGCAAGGCAGTCACAAGATGGTCCTGACATATCTTCTTCCAGCATCAATTTTATTCAGTGGCAAATGATCTCAAGTATCTTGGAAAACTAAGACGAACGCTGTTGAGTTGTAAAATAGAACACAAGGTTCAGGTGAAATTTTAAACTAAAGCATGAGACGTAAGAAGTTTGAGCTCTCTGTGGAGTGTTCTGAGCTCTACTCTATTCCCACAAATTTTTACTCCTGAGCTTTGGTGGAGGGCAAAGCTTAAAAAGCATTTTGTACACACTTCCTGGCATAATTTGTTTAGAAATACAAACAACAAGGATCAGAGTGAGTTGAAGGAATGAGTGAATCAAAGATGGAGTCGGTTCATATCCCAGAGGAAAAGCAGTCAAGGCTTGTACAGCAGTTGCCGGGAGAAACTTGGTGTCCAGCAAGGTGGATGGCACAAGTGGATCATAACGGAGTCAAAGCCTGGGATTTGGGAAGCACAGCTAAAGCCTTAAGGACTCTCCAGCTGGTTCTCTTGATTTCGATGCTTCTGCGTGGGGTGACTTTGCCTTAATGGAGTGAGTAGTCTTCACTTTGGACCTGTGTTCATGGAGGTTCACAAAGCCTTCTCAGACAACTTTTAAGGGTACCAATTTCACATCCTCAACCCATAAACATATTCTCTCCTAAAATTTTTCTCTCTTAAAATCAGCCCATACTGCTTCTGGCTTACCTCCCTATTTACAATAACTCTGCTCCCACTTTACAAGAGAAATGAATAGCGCTTATCTGTTCTGAGTCTTCCCATGGTGCATTGTCCCCAGGTATAAAGACCATTAGGGCTCCAAAGATTTCCAAATACTGGTTCTGAAAAAGCAAATGACTCTAATGGCTGGGTTGTGAAAACTTGTACAGGTTAGGTGTCTTCCAGTTCTTTGTTTCCAAAACTAAAGGAAGAGTTTTCAGCTCTAAGTTTCATTAAAATAAATTTTGATTATAGATCAATGTATGAGTTTTGACATATAACTTAGAACAGCAAAGGATAGAGGGACAGTGCTGTAATAGAACTCCTTCCTTTCCCATCATCATACATGTGTGAACAGTTTCCTAGGGCTTTTGTCTATAAAAACATAAAGTAAAAATATAACTGATTATTACAGCATCATTTTCAAAAAGGAAAAATCCTATGTACACACACACACACACACACACACACACACACAGACAGTCATAAATGCTGAAATGGATTTGTTAATAGATACCAAACTGGTAATTATCTTCTAGGGCAATGAAAGCTAATGTTTGGAATTATGTTTTCCGAAGAGCAGAAATATGTGTCTCTATTAGACAAAATCAGTTTACATTTCTATGGACAAGAATCATCTTTATTACTTTCAATTTGCAGAATTGTAAAATAAACTGTCAAAGACAACCAAAGGCATACACCCCTACAGAATCAGATAACTTTCCTGGGGGCGAGGGTGTGTGGTCCTTCTAGACAACACCCAGCTTTTCACTGAAAGAACATCCAAAATCTCTTTTGCTCCTGTCAGTCTTTCATGACTTTCCTCACAGATCCTAAACTGTCATAGAACTCACTGAAAAAAAAAAAAAAAAAACCCAGTCCTCCCATTCTCATTAAGAAATAAGTTTTTCTAAAACATTATATTTATGTTGAATAGTTATTTAGCAAAAATGTTTATATATTTATGTTAAATTGATCAATCGTTTATTAATAATTGTAACAATAAATCTGGAGAAATTTCATGTACACTTAAAGCCTTATAGCTACCAAAAATTTAGAAATAATTTGAATAATATATTTTAGTGCATAGAATTATGATAGGATGATCAGTAAAAGACTTTTAAGCAAATATAATGTTACATTAGGATAAAGTCTTGTGGAAAAGTGGAGAGAAACTAAAATTAAGGAGAAAAAGAAGTGATGTAAATTTTTTGACATAAAAAATTGCTCGTGTATTTAAAAAAACGGATAATCATGGCTATCAAATTATGTTAAATTCCATCGCCTATACTTAGCAAGGGGAATGTGAGAATGTATTTTAAAATATTGATATTTATGACAACCATAAATCACATCATTTGTGACTGTTTATGCTTATGATGAAAAGTCTGAAATGTCAACTAAAAAGCATTAAGGTATATATAAATTTTCAAGAAACTTTTAGAGAGCATACAAATGAAAGTCTCAAGGGGAGTATCCTAAGGAAACTCTCTGGCATCTCAGGAATGTAACATTTTTATTTTGATAGTTATTTTTTAAAAATGTGCTTTTGTTTATTTAAAAAAGTTTTTGAGAGACAGAGCACGAGCTGGGAAGAGACAGAGGGAGAGAGGGAGGCACAGAATCCAAAGCAGGATCCAGGCTCCAAGCTGTCAGCACAGAGCCCGACACAGGGCTTGAACTCGTGAACCATGGGATCATGACCTGAGCCAAAGTGGGGCACTCAACCAACTGAGCCACCCAGGTGCCCTGTTGATGGTTACTTTCAATACAGGATTTGTCCACAAGTGGTTTTTCTTTCAGTGCCAATGGCAGACATTGCTAACTGATCACACTAATTCCTTTTTTTTTTAAATACTTATTTTGGGGAGAGCACAAGTGAGGGAGGGGCAGAGAGAGAGGAACAGAGGATCTAAAGTGGGCTCTGCGCTGACAGCAGTGAGCCTGATGTGGGGCTCGAACTCACGAACCACAAGATCATGACCTGAGCCCAAGTCCTACCCTCAGCTCAACCGATTGAGCCACCCAGGTGCCCCTTGATCACAGTAATTCTTTCTTGCAGAGCCTGAGAGTGGCTCTCACTATTTCAACACCGTGCTGCAGGCACCCACTATTGATGGGTTTGGCACATGATTTAATTTAAAGGTTCTCAAACAGAACTCTTTTCTGGAAGCTCTGATAATGGTGGCATCGCATTGGTTGGGTGTGAGTTAGGCCTTTGGAGCACCCCCTGCGCTCCCTGTTCCCACAGGTCACTGATGCGACAGTAGGGTGGCTCTCTGATGCTTTATGGAGCCTTCTTTGAAATTCAAAGTCCTGCCTCTCAGATTTTTGCCTAAAACCAGCTTCTCATTCCCCAGCTTTCTGGGTCTGCCCTCCTATGACCTGTGGAGTCAAGTGCCCCATGTCTGCAAGTTGACTTCCCACCACGCCTCCCAGCACTGGGTACTTTCTCTGTCCTTTATGATTCAGCTGTAAAACCTGAGGTGGAGCCAGTTCTCAGAGATCCCGAGGTCGTTCCTGGAGAGACTTTAAGGGACAGTGTTCCACTAATCTGTGTGATCGTTTGCCTTTGTAGCAAGCCTGTCTGGCGATGCAGTTCAGGAGCAGACTGTACTCCTTAAACTTTTGGACCTGGTGCCTCTCTGACCCTCCTCTACTTATGAAAATAATCACATTGAACCTCTAATGTTTTAGTGGTCCCTTCAATAAAATGGGACTGACTACTTTTTCTTATTTTAAGGAAATGTCAGAAGACAAACAGGACTATGTACATGAGTTCTCTGATTAAAACCAGATGCCCTGTAAACCTTTCATACTATAACTTTTTTCTGCTAGACCAGCACTAAGTGTTTTTTAGTAGGCACTCTGGAGCTGTGCCCATTTGGACTTGAGTGTAGACGCAGGGATCCAAAGAGCTGCTAAGAGAAATGATGCAGGCGTTTGTGAGTGGACCTCTGATTAAAAGTGTCTTATCATTAATGGAATAAAGATGCATATTATATCATATGTGTGTAAAATATATATATACTTGAAAATGCAAACATAGTGGTATAACGGAAACCGCTACACTTTAGAATAAGCAAAAGGCATCCTAAGTGCAAAAATCCCTATGAGGCAACACAAGTAATTAAAAACTCAGGAGATTGTGATTAGTTATTACCGATTGTCTTTGCGTTTCAAGCTCCCTTGAGTAACTCGGTCTAAATGTAACGTGTACAAAAACTGAGTTGTGAAATACATTGAAAGATTGGACCCTTCATGAGGATGGCCTTGTGACTAAGCATGCTTATGTGTATGTGCATAGGGGTGTGTGTGTGCGCGCGCGCGTGTGTGTGTGTATGTGTGTATCTGTCTGAATGTACAGGGGGGTCTTGGGGCAAGGGAAGGTCCAGAGGGTAACCTATAAATAGTATTTCATCTTTTACTATGTTTTATTTCTCTTTACCATTTAGGGACTCACATATAACAAAATGCTCTTTTTTAGTGTAGTAAAGAAGCTGTAGGTGTTAACGTAGGTTTTTCTTTTTTCTTTTTTTTAACTTTTTTGTATTTTTTATACTTCCTCAAATAAAATAAGAAAAAACTCAGCTGTCAGTGTAGTTCTGCATTTCTAATATATTATATTTTGTCTTGTCCCACCTACTACTTGCTGCTGTTATCTCCTTAGATCATCTTGTATGTATTTGACCCCAAACTGTGACTTCCTCATCTTGTCTTGGGTGCCCCCTTTGGACATTCAGTATTCTTTCTTTTGTAGAGGAATTGTAACCATCAGAAAGACTTTGGCCCTGTAAGACTGAGATACTGGGAATGGCTTATACCCGCACTTCTTTTCCAGGGGATGGAGAGGCTCAGAAGCAGGGGACCGCCTCAGGTTAGAGCAGTAAATCTCAGGTGTCTAAGGAAGAGGGCTGTGCTGATGTGAGGGTAGACATTACTCCCTTTGGCACAATGCTTGGAGCCTGCAGGGCTGGGTCTGGAGAAGTGGAAACTCTTGTTTCTCTAATGTCTAAAAGGCTGGTCTGTCTGTTGGCGGTCAACTTTGCTGGGAATTTCATTGGAATTTAAATGAGTGCCTTCACCAAAGCCAACTGCGGAAGGGCAGACCCTCAGAAGGATGAATTGGGACTAAAACTGGTCTTAGGAAGAAGAGTTTATACAGATACTACCTCTAAGGAGCGTGGTGGCTGGAGTAGATGACCCCTGAAAGCACTTTCACAGATAAGGCATTTTAGAGTTGGGACAGACCTTAACGGGAGTTAAATTCTCTAATCCAATCTCATTATACAGATGAAGAAACTTGAAGAACTTTCCTCAGGTCACGCTGCTAGTTTGTGGCCAGTCGGGGCACTGGACAGAGGTAAGTCACTAAAAATGCAGGACTCGTGAATTCATCTGTTACCACTGCGTCCTTTGTGCTCAGCAGAATCCACTGTGTCCAATGAGCAGTTACGTTAATATGGACTGTGAATGTGGAAACAACCTCATTAGAGAGAGGTGGACGTGATAATGGTACCTGTTAAAATGAGTTTTCTCATCTGTAAAATGAGAAAATTGCAGTAGATGAACTTGAAGTTCCTTCCTCCTTGAAAGTCTCTGAGATCCTACTTGTGTGGTGAGGATTACAGGTGCTGGATTTAGACACTTCTTAGGTCCACTTGTTGTGACAAGGGAGCTTTTGTTTTGGAGTTTGTAGACTGAGTTCTGTCTTTGCCACTCACCTATCTTGTCACCGTGCGTTTTCCAGCTCTCTAAACTCATCTTACTCATCCGTAAGTTGGAAATACTGATGTCTGCCTTATCTACCTCCTGGGTTCTTCATCCTACCAAGGAACACAGAAAATGATTTGAGTGATGATTTTCTCCATTCTTGTAAGGATCCGTTGATAGTAACATGTGCGGGAGAGAAGTCAAGTCACTGATGGGGATGCATGCATGTTTGAAAGTGTCTGCCTTCAGCATCAGAGCATAACTCTCTTCTAGAATCCTAGATGAGAAGGGCCAATGTACAAAGGGCATAACAAACTGTATCATGTGTATGACGTGGTAAAAACATAACAGAATACTTTCCTTTGGACCTAACTCTTTGTTAATTCTTTTTAAAAAATTTACTTATTTATTTTAAGACAGAGAACATGTGAGTGAGCAGGGGAGGGGGAGAGAGAGAGAGAGAGAGAGAGAGAGAGAGAGAGAGAGAAAGAAAGAAAGAAAGAAAGAAAGAAAGAAAGAAAGAAAGGAAGGAAGGAAGGAAGGAAGGAAGGAAAGGGAATATCCTAAGCAGACTCTGCACTCTCACTGCAGAGCCTGACTCAGGACTCAAACTCACAAACCATGAAATCATGACCTGAGCTGAAAGCAAAAGTTGGATGCTTAACTGACTGAGCCACCCAGGTGCCCCTCTAACTTTTTGTTAGTTCTATATCCAAATCCCTTGCCTGAAGATTAGGGGTGAGAGTCTGATGGGGACCCCTATTCTAAGTATGAGGTGGCGTGACCCTAGGGATTGAGGGGACAGGTCAGGTGTGTCATGGTGTGGAAGAATGGGCTCTTTGCTCCTTATCATTCTAACCAAAGCTTCAGCTGTCCCATAGTGGCTTTGTTCTCCTCAACCTTACTCCTTTCCGTGAAGAACTTAGGCGGTGAAAATACTTGGATTTGGGATTGGCTGGCAAATCAAGAAAGGCTCATGGGTAGGGATGGGAGACCTTTGGCTCGCCATAGACTTCCTTGCATGAAGCCCTGAAAACAAGTACTTCTGAGTCCTTGTGTGGGCACGATCCCCTTTAAAGGGGACTTTAAAGAAAATAAATGACTGCTTTCAATGTCTCAGGCGCTGTGCTAAGCGTATTACATATATCACCTAATTGAATCCTTAGAACAAGTTGGAGACATAGACATCAAAATAGTCACTTTATAAATAAAGGAAACTGAGGATCAGGACAGTTAAGCACTTGGTCAAGTAATACTCCTAGTTCTTGGCTAGTGGCTAGGGCAACGGCATGTGACCACTCTGGGAGCATCATTCACATTGTTGTCTCTGTGAATGTTGCTCTTGGAGGTGACGGTGTCGTGGAGCTCTCTGAGAGTGGGAGAACTGAGGTGTAAATCCAACTCTGTCTGACCCTAAGTTCTGTTCTGAGCCCCTGTGGCACATTGCTGTCTCTTTCCCACTAACAACCTAAGTGGCTCCAAGGGTTGGATCTAAGTGGTTGATGAGGTGGGAGTGAGTGGCACTTACTTCCTAGATCTTCATCCACGTGTGTTCTATATGTGGAGCCTAGTTGAGCTGGGCCATCGAGGGAGCCAGTTCTCACTTCAGGAGGGGGCTTTGGAAGGTGGACTGATGTTGAAAGCCCAGGGAGGGGGTGTGTATTTGTGTGTGTATGTCTGTGTGTGTGTAACTGTGGTTCCACTTGCTAGGGCTGTGATTTTTGAGGAAAGAGATCAGAAAACCCCAGGACATGGTGTTGGCCAGGGCTGGGAGCCTCCCAGTGAACTATCTTTCTAGCTCCATTTTCCATGTCTCTGACTATTATTGTGTGTGTACTGTGTGAGTTGTATGTGTCCATGTGTGCATGTGTTGAAATCAAGTTTTCCACACACGGTGGAGGTACAACGGGAAGGAGTACAGGGGAATGTGCAGGAGGCACCTCCCAGTGGGTGCCATCTTCTGGCTGGCCATGTGGGTTCGTTCTCTGTGAGGTGGGGAAAGACTTACAAACACTATGCCCTACTTTTCTGAATGACCATGTGGAACTGAGACTAAAGACCTGGATCGGGAGTCAGATGACTCGGGGAATGTCTGAGTTACCTTCAGAAATAGGCTGACGGTGTGTGAATTCTACCCCTCAGGAAAAAAAAATAAGGAAGATGACGCTCATTTCATTGGACGGACATGGAGCTCGAGCTTTCACACAGTTGGCCAATGACAAAGCAACCCACAAGCCATACTTTGGAAGAGGGAACAGCCTTATTCCTTTTTTTTTTTTTTTTTAACCAGTACTGTTTTCTTTTCCTTTAAAAATTTAAAAAAAAAAAATGTTTATTTGTTTTTGAGAGACAGAGCTGGGGGGCGGAGGGGCAGAGAGAGAGGGAGACTCAGAATCCAAAGCAGGCTCCAGGCTCTGAGCTGTCAGCACCGAGCCCGACGTGGGGCTCACTCACGAAGCACGAGATCACGACCTGAGCTGAAGTCGGACGCTTAACCGACTGAGCCACCCAGGTGCCCCTTAACCACTACTGTTATTTGAAGGAATTGTTTTAGCCAGAGCCCCATTTCTCCTCAAATTTCCACTGTCATAGACCCTCTGAAACTGACACAGCCCATTGAAGGTGCTTCCCCCAAATTAACCTTCAGTTATGCATCATTGTAATTACGTGCTTCTCTTCAATGCAGTTAAAGAAGAGACTGTGCTTTGGCATCCATTCTCCACACTCACTAAAGATCTCTCTCCTTTCAACACCTCATTTTTAGGCTGTGTTTGATTTTGGAGATTATGGAGGCAGAGACACCGTGAGAAGCATGGTTGCCCTAGCACACGGAGTGAAGCACCAGTGCTGTGATATCACATGCAGGGCACACAGTGCGGTGCTCCCTATGCAGGGCTGGCTCCTGGCTGGCTCTTCGGGGGTGTTAGTTTTCATCCGCATTCTCCCTTTGTTCTCCTACAGTCAGAATTAGTCAAAGTTGTTTCACAGGGGGATGGGGAGTGTGAGTGAGCATCCTTCTGTTTAAGTTGAATTTCATGAAGCGCAGCGAGGTTATTCGCATCTCCCCGCCTGGTCTCCCCCGTCCTCCAGGTCACAGGCAATTGCGTGGTTGCCCTTGTGGTGGCTGCTGTCTTCCTGAAGACAGCTTAGGAGGTGGGTGTGCTCATGTGGGAGGTGGGTGGGACTGATGTGGTCGCCAGTTGAGGCGTTGATCGTGAAACCCAAATCCAGTTAGTGTGTTCTTCCCTCTCCTTTTCTGGATGTTTTTCAAACCCTAGCAGCTTGTATCACTTTGGAATTATTTAGGAGCCATCCCACTGGAGGGCAGGAGGACAGAGTGGACAACCTCTCAATGCCCATTTCCTGGAATTGCTCCTCCATACCTGAACCCGGAGAGGGCAAAGTAGTTCACAACCCCCCCGCCCCGACTTCTCTGCAAATCAGCCTTAGAAGCTCTCCCTCCTGACAATTGTCTCTCAAGCCCCTTAAGAATCAGTTTAGCATCAACACGAGACCAAATCTCTACTTATGAATGTGTGTCCTTCCCTTTTGGCACATGGGAAGCTCCTGCTGAAGGGAGGAGGTGGGGTCTCAGGGACTTCTGCCCTGAGTGACCACCTGTGCTCCTGGGAGCTAAGACACACCTTGCCTGGCCCCGACAGAATATTAGTAATTCTTCTTTACAAACTCATGGCTCTGGGAAGACACGACCTCTATGTGTGAGGCTGTAGATGGGGTCAAGAAGGCACATGGTCCAGGTAGCCAGCCCCTCAGGTAGGAAAGTCTCAGGAGAAGGGGAGAAGACAGGTCAAATAAGGACAGAGACATGGCCTTGCTCCTGACCGGTGGCTCACAAGGGTTTATGGCAGCTCTCCCTGGGGACAGATGAAGCATGTGTTTAGAGTGTCTTTGATGGTGTTGTATTTCTTTTTCTTTTCTTTTTTTTTTTTGATGGTGGTGTATTTCAAACAGGGTCGTCATGCACCAAATTATCCATCCTCTGCCCACCAACCTGCCAAAGTCCTATATTGAAGCCCTAACTCCCAATGTGACTGTGTTTGGAGAGGTAACTCAGATTAATGAGGTCATGTGGTGGGGCCCTAGTTCAATCTGATTGGAGTCCTTATAAGAAGAGGAAGGGCGCACCATGGATGTGCGTGCCATGTGCAAGGGCCACGAGAAAAGACTGTGAGAAGACTTAGTCGGAAGGCAGCCATCGGTAAGCCAAGGAGTAGAGGCCTCAGGAGAAATCAAACACACTGAGACCTTGATCTTGGACTTCCAGTTTCTAGCACTGTGACGAAGTACATCTCTGTGGTGTAAAACCCCAGTCGGTATTTTGTTATGGTGGCCCCAGCTGACTCAGACAAGTTTCTTTCTGCTCCTCTCCCAGTTAAAGCTTTCCATGCCAGTATTTTCAGCATGCAGGTACTCATGTGTGGTCTTGTCTTTATTTATCATACAGAGGCAGTATAGTGTCCAGTGGTGGGAGCACAAGCTCTGGAGTCATACTGATTGAATTCAAATGTTGGCTCTGCCCATCACTTTGTGATCTTCAGCAAGTTGCTTAACCTCTCTGGGCTATGCTATAAGGATAATAGTAGCCCCGACCTCAAAGAGTTGTGAAAGGATTAAATAAATTAATCCATGAAAAGTGCTTAGAAGACCACCTTCTACAAAGCTTATGCTCAAAGATGTTTCTTATCCTCATCCTTTCCGAAGCCTTTCCATGGGACTGTGGCTCCACTATATTCCAAGCATCATGGGGAAAATGACTGTGGCTGTTTTATAAGTCCAAGCACCTAGCACAGTTGGGTTTTTCCTTCATCCAACAAATATTTACTGAGCACTGACTTTATGCCAGACATGATTCCAGCAGTGGGGATCAGCGGTGAGTAAAGGCAGACTCCTGTTCTTGAAGAGCCTATGGTTCTGACACATCATGGATACTCAAAAAGTATCTGTTGAAATAAATAAATTATACTCTGTGTGTCCGTAAATAGTGATTTCCGTAGGGTAGAAAAAGGAGAAAGGGCTAAGGCTTTGGAGTCAGAGAGATTTGAGCTAAAATTCGTGGATTGCTGGCTATGTGACTTTGGGGAAGCTTCTTTACTTTTCTGTTTATCAGTTTCCTCATCTGTAAAATGGAGGTCATAAAAGTACTACCTTCCCCACACCTCGAGAGCTTCTATACTGTTAAAGTGAGCAATATCTGAGGATGTGAAAATTGGCACTAAGTTAATTCACTCATTCGTTCACTCATTCAGTCATTTGTTCACTCACTTACTCATTCAGCTAATGCCCACTGGACTTGTACTGTGAGCTAGGATTGTTCTAGCCACTGGAAGCATTGCAATGGATGAACAAAATCCTTGCCCTGCAGAAACTTTCACTCGAAGGGGATACATATGATAAAAAATGGAAAAAAAATGTGTATTATAATTCATGTGATGTTAAATGCTATGAAGAAGATAGTGAATAAAACCCAGTTCCTCAAACAGTAACGATTTTGATTAGGATCGTGGTAGGGGATCAGGTTTTGGTGTTGCAGTTGAAACATTATCCAACATTCTTTTCTCTCCTGTGTCCCTTTGGGAGAAGGGACACGTTCACCTTTGGCTGACAGGCCCCCGGGGCCCAGAAGATCCATTGGATACTGTTTGCTTTGGAGGTTGCTCACCCCTAGGGTAGTCTTAGCATTCTGGAGGGTTCCCGCAGATGCACAGCAAAGGTCACGCTGGTTCTCTCTGGGTCAGTCAGTGGTAGACATCCCAGCCTCGACCTGGGAGAATGTGAGCTTCCTAGGTGTGCACAGATGAGAAGAACCTCTGGGGGGAAGTAGATAGATTGGTGCCCGCTCCAGCTCCCTTGTTGTAGGAAGTGGAAGTAAAAGGAGAGTTAGGAAAGAGGAGACGCTGACTCTTGATCCCCCTCCCTCAGGAATCTGCAAGTTTGTGCTTCTAGTCCATTAATTACTTGTTTAACAACAGTCTTCCCTAGCAGGTGATTCGCCCCTAAGGCAGCGACCACATCTGTCGGCCGTGTTCACTTTTGTACTTGATAAATGCGTGTTGAATTGAATTATATTGTCTTTAGGGATATTCCTAAATATTACTAAATCAGAATTGCATTTGGAGGGTGCAGTTATTTCATAAGATGTTTATTGGAGGAGCCCTGTCACATGCTGGGGTCTCCAGGAAGCAGAGTCAGAGATGGAGTTTGGCTTACAGGCTGCTTTTTAAGGAGCACTCTTGGCATCAATGGCCATGGAAAGGAGGGGAGGGGTTAGAGAAGACGGTCAGAATGAGAGGTCTGACTATAACGAAGGTCCAACAACAGCCTCAGCCCAATGTTTGGGAAGCTCTGGAGCTTGAATACCTCCTCAGGGTTGTATTAATTATTTATTACCTAGTACCATTAACCCCAAGAACTATCTCACAGCCTCTGTGGGCTAGGAATCTGGGCATGGCTTAGCTGGGTCCACTGCCTTGGGGACTCTGTCACGGCTGCAAACAAGGTGTCAGGTGGGGCTGTGGTCTCATCTGCAGGCTTGACTGGACACAGTCTGCTGCTAAGCCCACTCATGAGGTTGTTGGCAGGATTCAGCTCCTCATGGGCTGTGAGGTAACAGCCTGAGTTCATCACAAGCTATCGGTAGAAGCCCTGCTCTGTTCCTTGCCACGTGTGTCTCTCCACAGAGCATCTCACAATGGGAGCGAGCAGACCGAAGGGAAAGAGCGTTCGAGCAAGAGATGGAGAGAGAGAACGGGCGAGCAAGCTAGCGAGAGGGGAGTCACGGTCTTTTATAAGTTTGTCACAAAAGTGGCAGCCTTATTCTTGCCATATTCTCTTGTTGCCATATTCTCTTTGTTAGGGGCAAGTTGATAGCTCCAGCCCACACTGGAGGAGAGGGGATTCCATGTAGGCGTGAACCCCAGTGGGTGGGGAACACAAGGGCTGTCCCAAGCGGGGCTGAGATGGCCAGACCTTTATCCTCTGGCATGGCTCAGTCACCTGATGTGGACCACAAGGACAAGAGTGTGACTCCGGGGGAGGCGGCCCTCTGCAGCAGGCTAACGGCTGAAGGCTGAGGCAGGAAGTCCTTCCCGGAAGGGGGTTGGGGAGGCACGCTCACCT
Source organism: Panthera tigris (assembly GCF_018350195.1). NCBI lineage: Eukaryota > Metazoa > Chordata > Mammalia > Carnivora > Felidae > Panthera > Panthera tigris. The sequence continues at coordinate 59,330,449 of NC_056678.1, read as the reverse complement.
ATCCTTCATTCCACATTCAGACCGTAGAGTTCGGCTCAGTAGCAAATTCTGTTGGCCCACGTGTGAGAGAAGAAAGGGAAGGACGGACTGTTTCTCATATTTATATTCACGGGGAATAGTGCTACTTACTTGTGTTTCTTCCCTTTATCTTCCTCTTTTTTTGACCCTGGGGTTGGAACTTCCTCTGAATGCTAAACAGAAACTCTACCTGAAAATAAAGTTGCGCTGTAACCATCTGTCACCCCACGCCACGAGAGCGAGACCTCGGTGGTGGCTCATTCTGTCAGCCTGCTGGCAGGGGGGCATTTTGAGATCGCACCTCTGCAGGGCAGGACCTCGCAGGGCCCCAGATTCTCCTTTCTCGTTCTTCCCCTTCACCGTCTCCCGTCCTTTTCATTCTTCATTGCACAGCCACACCCTTTGGACAGCTTGCATCGTGGAATCTACGAGGCCAGTGGCGCTAGGCACCTCAGAGCTTGCCTGGAAGCGGGACCGAGATGGGGATCCTGCCGCCAGCGGGGGAGCGCGCCCGGGAGAGTGGGCAGGACAGGGAGGCGCTATGTGACAATGGGGTCCCCGCTAGCCGAAGTCCGGTCCCCTGGGATGCTCACGCTGCCCGCAGGCAAGGGGGTCCGGCCTGCTGTACCTCTGTTGTCAGTCAGCCAGCTGACGTGTGTAGTCGGGCCCCGGGCACTGGGAGCGCCTGCCACAGGTCTTTCCTCTAGTGACTCATTGTCGTCTTCCTGTGATCTTTCCTCCCAGGGCAAGCTTTCCTTTATGGAGTAATGGAAAGAGCAGGGCTGGGAATCACATAGACGTAGCCTGGAATCTAATTCTCATTCTTTGGAAACTGGCCACCTTGGATAAGTTCTTCAGCTTATTTATTTGTTTATTTTGTTTTAATGTTTATTTATTTTTGAGAGAGAGAGAGAGAGAGAGAGAGAGAGAGAGAGACCGAATATGAGCAGGGGAGGGGCAGAGAGAGAGGGAGACACGGAATCTGAAGCAGGCTCCAGGCTCTGAGCTGTCAGCACAGAGCCTGATGAGGGGCTCGAACCCATGAACTGCGGGATCCTGACCTGAGCCGGAGTCGGATGCTTAACTGACTGAGCCACCCAGGCGCGCCTAAGTTATTCAGCTTTTTAAGCCTCAGTTTGGCTGCCTGGAAAATGGGTATGCTAGCACTCACCCCACAGGGGTGTGGAAAGGACTGAAGGGGGCTATTTGTGCAGTGCTCATTGCAGTGCCCTCCCTTTCTTTCCTCTCACTTGTCCCTTACCCGGAGCAGCCCCTTCTTTTCCTGGCATGGCCCTCAGAGCTCTCAAGGTCGTCATGCTGGTCCTCACAACCTTCTGCTTTCCTCGTGAATGAACTCTTTTGCCTTTGGCTCCCATGACAGCCGTCCTGTACCTGCAGGGTGCTCCCTGCTGTCCTCTGCGTGACTTCCAACCCATCACCTTCCCTCTTCCACAAGGCAGCCCAGCACTGAACATGGCCTTCTTCCTTGGGGTGGGAGGGGGTCCACCGGGGAGAGGGTAGCAGAACTGTGCCGCCCTCTGTCCCCACACTAGCCTCTCAGAGATGCTAGCCCTGATGACATCTGTTTTTCTGACAAGTCCAGAGGCCGCGGTTATAAGTAGCAGGCGGTCTTAGAGCTCTGCAGGGGATTCTAAGCTGTGGTCCTCTTTCCCAGGTATCTACACAGGTCTTTGGGCTCCTCCTCTGGGGTTCTGGCTGGAGGTCCCCATCAACCTGACATCGCCCAGTGCAGGGCCGACCCCCGTCCTTCACGTATCGGTGGGGCCCCTGGCTGGAGGAGTTAAAATCCATATCAGGAAGTCTCTGCAGTGATGAGTTAATGAAATGCAAAGCTATGCAGGCCAACTCCAGAGATTCTGATATGCCTTCTAGACTCTCAGAGATGGCCGTGTGGAGTTGTGCAAACTCCCCAGCTCGCTAACCAAGCCGTTGTCCCCACCTTGAAATTCACTGCTCTGCTGCTTCTGCTTCTGGAAATGAGAGCTTTCCTACCTCGGCACTCATCCAGATGGACCAGATGTTAGAAAGCCCTGAAGCATCTGAATCTTTGCGATGGCTCTAGAGCCTCGCCTGTCTCGAAGGACAAGTGGCAGTTCCAATCCACGAATCTTTGTGATTTATGTTTGCTCCTCCCTCTTTCCCTCACCGACCCCCTGCCCCCACCTTAGCCAGATGCCTGGAGCCTGGGTGGGCTGCCTGAATATACAGGCCTTTCTCTCTCCCCCTCCCAACCCCTTCCAGGCCCATCCCAGGAGGGGAATCTCTCACTTTTCAAAGAGTAAATCTGTAAAAGAGGCAACGTTTCCAGAGCAGTAAATCTTTGCTCTGTGTGTGTGGGCATGCATGTGTGCATATGTGTTTCTGAAATATGTGCTGTGTATCTGTATGTCTGCAGAGAGGAGGACAGAGCTAGTAGCATTAAAGGGCCTTTTAATTTCTGAAGAGCCAAGACCACAGAGGGAAGCACGTGCTCAGGAAAGCGCGAGTGTCATCAACCTGCTTCGAGAGGTTGGAGTCATCCGAGGGAAGGGGAGTGTCGGACAGGATGTGCTCCCAGTTTGATCCGCTCCCGGATATATCTGTGCGCAATTCCGCAGTAGCCTTGGAAAGTCAGAATGAGCTGTTACTCACCCTTACTGGGCGCAGGCTCTCTGCTGCTTTGGGGAGGTCAGAGGGAATTCTGGGAATTCTGGCCATCCCTGAATGCCAAGTCCCTTACGCCTTGGTCAGTCAGCCACTGGGCTTTGTTTTCTCAGACACTACACTGTATTTCCTCTTTTCCTGTCCAGAGGAAGTGATCAGAAGAAAACCCTGGAGAAGGCTGTTGAATCAAGTTTAACTCTCCGTAGAGTCTCCTGAAAAGTTGTGAATGAAAACAAAACTTTTCCAGCCAACGACCAATGAACTCACTAGCCAGCCCCAAAGAAACCCCAGATGTGTGGAGATGGTAAAACCACTGGGCTGAAATCCAGTTTTACTGGCTTTTGTTTGAATGAGATCAGGTGTGGCAGAGGTCAGTGGGGAAGAAAGTCAATTATGAGGGAGGAGTCTATGGAAACTAGGGGCTCTCACTGGACCATAGGCTGGCTGATGATTGAGCATGGACCACCCCTGATACCTCATGATTTGGGGAAGAGGACCAGTATGGATAACTCAAGTCCACTGAGGAGTTTTCAAGCTTATTTCAGCCTCTCTTCCCTTGCAAATGAATTTGATGGAAAAAAGACACCACAAGGAACTCTATAGTAATCATGGATCTGGCTGTTGAGTCAGGTCTGGGGGAGACATTGAGGCCCTATTGATGTACACAGTGTGAAAAGAGTCTGTCTCCTTCTAGCAATGAGTGGACTATTCCTGCAGGCACGAGTGGCAGGTGGAGGTAGAATAGACAGAAAGAACGAAGGTCTAGTAGGAGGGAAGAGGAAGGAAGCATTTGGGGTTTATTACTAAAGAGAAAACATAGACTCAGAATGAGAGCACAGTAAGAAAGCAGAGCACACTGCCTGGGCAGAAAAAAGGGCCAATCCCAGGGTGTCCGGAAATGGGGGTTCGGTCCAACCTAGCTGGACCGGCCCCTGCCTGCAAGAAAGGTTTCAGCCTGGAGGCAAAGGTGAGTAGACTGAGGCTCAGCAGCAAAGCTCTCATGTCCTCAGGGAGAGAAGAGGCTGGTGCAGAGACCCCACTCAACTTGGGCTGTGAGGACAGTTGGGTGGGGTGGGCAGTGACTCCCCCAAACTGTAGCCCAAGAACTCACGGGTTGGACACTCCTGAAAGAATCTGTCCAATGCTGTGTTGGGTAAGTCAGTGGTGGCATATGTATTGTGACTTTGTCCCAATTGAATAGAATTTTGGCCTTAGATTCTGAACATATCCTGCTGAGATCCCCCCGGCCGGGGTAAGTTCTGAGAGGCGTAATCCCACAAACATTACCTATGAAGGGGCACCGGCAGCTCCTTCTTCCTTCCCACTTCTGTCCACTTTTGATCCTTGGGTGATCCAAGATAGCGTCCACAGCTGGGGCCAGAAGAAACGTGTTTGAAAGAGTCCTTCGGTGAGGGAGGTTGTTTTCTCCTAGATTTTTACTCAGCCTTTGTAGAGGTGGCATGATACAGCTAGATTTGTTAGAGTCTTTCCCATTTTTTTGTTTTTGTTTAGAAAAAGTGCTAATGAACAGAGAAACATGGTCAACACCCAACAAGCTCACTTGTTATGATACCTAGTATGTGCCAGGCATTGCATTAGGCTACTGATCCCTAGTTGAACTAAACTGCATTAACTACCTCATAAATGGGGGAGCTGCTCCTGAACCCCATGCAAGCAGTGGCCCCATGAGAATATAGGCCCAATGTTGCCAAATCTACTTTTTTGAGAGAAACTGGAATAGCATCCACAAGTTGGAAATCACTTCAGGGTTCATTCACTTATTCAGCAAATATTTACCACACACCTGCAATACTAGTCATGGGGGTGCAGAGGTAAACAGGGCTCATAGGTGCCTTGCTTTGTGGAGCTTTTTCTAGAGGGGGAAGTTCATATGTTGATGTATATATAGGTAAAGAAACAGGCAAACACATACTTCTGGGTAGGGTCATGTGCTGTGAAGGAACTCGAACAGGGTTTGGGAGTAGAATGGTGTGGAGAGGCAGCGTCTCTGGAAGGTGAATGACAATGAGAAGGAGGCTGTCAGGCACAGAGATGGAGGAAAGAGCATTTCAGGTACGAGGGAAAAGTAAGTGAAGCCCCAAAGCTTAGTGTCTTCAGGGTCTGAAAGATGGCAGATTGGGTGGTGTGCAGAAACCAGGGTCAGAAATGGAAGAAGGCTTCCAAGGTAGAAAAGTTCCCTCTTGCCAAACATTCCTTTCACTCTTTTGGGCGTGCTCTGGTCTCCTTCAAGGGTCTCCTGGAGGCCCAAGGTGCAGAGATGGGGGGGGGGGACTAAAATAAGCCAGCTCAGGGTTTTGACCCACCTTCCCTCAAGTGTATGGAGGCTTTCCTCCCGTAGCCCAGGTCTCTACCCTGGGCTTGGTAGGCTTAGGGAGATGGGAGACAGAAAGAGTATACTCAACTCTTCCAAATTGGTTTTAGGGAGATTTGTGTGTTAGGTTCTGATGTGTGGCCCGGTGGCCATGGAGGCTTCAATGGCGGCCATGTTGTTTTAGAAGGAGATACCACAGGCCCCTGTGACAGCTCTGTTATGTGGGCACAAATTTCTGGGTTCTATTTTAGGGAGATGATTTTTCCTGCGATGCTCATTATTTATGGATTCCAGTCCACCATCCTGTTTGGAAACATGAAGCTGATTGGCGTGCAGGGAAAGCAGCTTAGAAGAGGTCGGTCAGCAAAGCAGAAGTGTGTAAAAATCACCTCACACAGCACAGGCTCCCATTCAGGGCCACAAATCAAGCCCAGGCATTCCTTGCCTGCGGACAGGGGCGGGTTCTCTGGGCCTGTCATCCTCAATCAGGCTGTCTCTATCAGAGAGCTAGGTCAAAGTCAATTTTTATAAAACTATTATAGAAACCATATGTGTGTGCAAAAGCATATTGCCTTTTTTCTTCCCCCATGGATGGTAAAATTTCTTGTTCTTTTCCTTGGAGCCTTTCTCAATTGGAAACACAGTGATGCTCAGTGGAAGAGGATTACTTTTCATGCAACACAAGTCCAGCAAAAGGGGGAATTCATTGCAGGAATGAATTGTGGACTTTTCCAACAAGAGTTCTTTTTAGACTGATGGCATGTAGGGACCTATTGGGCACTGTAATGAGCCAGGTCAGCCAGAGCATAAAACAGGTCTTAGAAGTTTCACAAAGAAAGAAGAAAGAAGAAAGAAGAAAGTCTCAACATTTTACCAGGTTCTGTTTCCTTCCCATTAGTATAATTGTAAATCTGAGCTCTCAAGGCCCTGGGTTCAAAGCCAGCCATGTTAACTTTTATTGATTGCCCTGGAAATGATAGAGAGGTACCCTCTTCCCCTGACCTATTTCCTGGGATGTTGGGAGACAGTATCTATGTCTGTACTCTTACCCTCAATGCTGTGTGTCTTAAAAGCATTATCACATGACAGATCTTGCCTGGTTCAGCATCTAGGAGTAAAGGGAGGTAGGGACTTCTTATGTCTCCTCTCTTGCTGTCTCAAAACCAAGCAGCATGGGTTTTACTTTACAGTAAAGCCTTTTCTTAACCACCCAAAAAGCCAGATTTAAAGTTCTATAAGCTAGAATGGCATTTTAGAACCTTATTTTTTGAAAATGTTTATTTATTTTTGAGAGAGCGCAAGTGGGGGAGGGACAGGGAGAGAGGGGGACAGAGGATCTGAAGCAGGCTCCACACTGACAGCACAGAGCCCGACCTGGGGCTTGAAATCATGAACTGTGAGATCATGACCTGACCCGAAGTCAGATGCTCAACCGACTGAGCCACCCAAGTGCCCCTAGAACCTTGTTTTTTTTTTTTTTTTTTTTTTTTTTTTTTTTAACACAATCAGCCATCAGTACCAGTGGTTCTCAAAGGGTGGTCCCCTGAACATCTGCGTCAGTGGCACCTGAGAACTTGTCAGTGATTCTAATCTTCAGGCCCCAACCCAAACCTCCTGGATCAGCACCCATGGGGGTGGGTGCTAATCTGTTTTTAGCAAGTCCTCTGGGTGATTCTGACTTATAACGTTTCAATGCCATAGCTATAGACCAATAACATTCAATGTCAAGTCATGCACTTAACTTTCCTTTTTATATGAATTTAATAACTGTATAAGTAAAAGAAATCACATGTTTTCTTATGTCAGTGTACTGCTTCCTCTGCCCCCCACACTGATCCCCAGCTTTGATGAGGGGCCAGACTTCTCTCTGGACAAGGCTAGGGAGACCTGGCCAGGGAAGGAGACGGGGAAGCAGTGTACTGGGTAGCAAAGAGTAGCACCGCAGGAATGCCCCCTGTTACGTCTTCTGGTTGTGAGGTAGGTCATCGCTTTTGGTTGAAGGAGGGGGAGATTTGCTTGACTTTCTCTTCATCATTTTACCCCACAACCACTTTAAGTCTCCTGTTAAAATACAGCAAGAGAGCCAGTCAACATTGTCAATGCTAAGAGGAAAGTGAGGCCAAGGACGGGTATGGTTAAGATAGGAAGTTTCTTGTTGGTAATTTCTTTCTGCTTTTTAAAATATACATATGTATTTTTAATGTTTATTTTATTTTTGAGAGAGAGAGAGAAAGAGAGAGGGGCAGAGCACAAGCAGAGGAGGGTAGAGAGAGAGGGAGAATCCAAAGCAGGCTCCAGGCTCTGAGCTGTCAGCACAGTCTGATGCAGGGCTCAAACTCACGAACTGTGAGATCATGACCTGAGTCAAAGTTGGACACTCAACCGACTGAGCCACCCAGGTGCCCCATGAGCCTTTCCCTTTCTTTCTTTCTTTCTTTTTCTTTCTTTCTTTCTTTCTTTCTTTCTTTCTTTCTTTCTTTCTTTCTTTCTTTTCTTTTCTTTTCTTTTCTTTTCTTTTCTTTCTACATAGTACTGCATGTGTAGAAAATTAATGTTGAGAATTTTAATACAAAGCCACATATTTTTGGTAGACTGTGTGTTTGAAATTCATCATCAGTTACCTCTCCTGCTGGAAACAGCTATTCATATTTCCTTTAGGAAACCACCTCTCCTCCTTTCCCAACTATGTGGTTTCCTTTGAATAGGTCCACCCTGGCTCCAAGCCTATACTCTGATTGGCTTAATCCAGCAGGCCATTTGCCATCTCCTGGCCACAGTGATTGGTTCAGTCATGGGGATGTCCAGTCATGGCCAATGGGAATCAAGATAACATGTGCTGGAACTTCTGGGCAAGTGGCCTTGTCTGTCATCCCCTGAATTCAGTGGTAGCCACAAAAGATGTATGCTCCATACCCTTTGGTTGAGCTGTACAGTGAGGGAAGCCCAGTGAGGATAGCCTGAAAAAGCACAGAGCCTGATATTTGGATTAAACAATTGCAAAAGCCAGTCATACCCTTGGATTTTGAGACATATGAGCCAACACATCCCTTTTTCCTGTTTGAGCCAGAATGATTTTTTTTTTTTTGGTCACTTGCAACTGAAGGAATCTTAAAAGTCATAGGACTTATCACCAAAGTGATCGTGAATAAGATTTGCCTCCAGTTAGATGATTCATCTGGAATTTGCAGTGTCATTCTCTGTATTAGCAGTATTTCCGTTTTCTGCCTTTTTAAAAGTTTATTTATTTATTTTTAGAGACAGCAAGAATGAACGAAGAGGGGAGGGGCAAGAGAGTGGGAGAGAGAGAGAGAGAATCCCAAGCAGGATCTGCACTGATGTGGGACTCAAACCCACCAACTGCAAGATCATGACCTGAGCTGAAACCAAGAGTTTCATGCTCTACTGACTGAGCCATCCATGTGCCCTCATTTTCTGCATTCTTGATGCTCTTGCATCTGGGGAGCCTCGGGGAGGACCTCACTGCCTGAGGGAAACTGCCTTTTCCAGGGCTAGCCAATTCTTAGGGGCACCAAAGGCCCCACCCAGGAACATGCCTCTCATGTGAAAACTAACCAATCCAACACCCATACTCCAAGCTACCTCTTCTATCTAGCCCTTACCTTATAGGAGGCATTACTCCTCTGTCCTAATCATCCCAGGGCCAGGTACCGGACAACTAGAGAAAGCCCCTATCTCCAGAGCTTGCTGAAATTATTCAAAGTAGCCAATCCTAAACCCGCTTACCTTGTCCTGCTCTGCTTTTTGTGTGGAAGCCACAATGAAGGTTCTTACCCACATTCTCATCTTGATCTTTCTTCCTCCTGACTGACCCTGGTGCTTCTATGCATGGCCCTGCAGGGTGTGGTATACTCCCTCCTCTTGGGAACTGTGAGTGACAAACTATTTTTTCATTGGTTCTAATCTGATCTGTGGTCCTCACCATATCTGAGCACTGATAAAATCTGTATTTTAAAACATGCCGTGAATTTAAGATATCACAGTAGGAGGCATGCTAGGAATGCCAGAAAAGGCCATGTTCATGGATATTCCGGGAGGAGGGAGCAAAGAATGCCTATCGAAAATTTCCTTTTGCATTTGTTCCAAATGCACCCCAAAGTGATTTATCCTGCAAAGATTGCCCAGCAGTAGGTAATATGGTTGGGATCCCATGCTCTTTGGAAGATATGTTGTAATTTATCTTCTGTTTTGTAGTGGAGGTGGTGAGGAGGTGGGGGAGGTTCTAATAAGAACCAATAAGAAGTTCTAATAAGAACTAATAAGTTCCAATAATAAGTGCAAATGGATGGCTAAGTTTTATGGTTGTGTCTCTCATCCTAGCAGCCTTCCGAAGGTTTCAAGCATGATCGAAAGGCATGATATCGACTTGTATCACAGTTTTTAAAATATGACTTTTCATCTAAGAATTTCTTATAATCAAGAAATGGTTTAGGAACCAGAGCAGCCCCATCATTCATCTGCTCCATAGCCCCCAAATAGAACACCCCAATACGTCCAAATCCCCTACTTTTTTTCTGCCAGTGATTGGTCCCATGAATCATTTTAGTGCTGGCGAGATGTACAGGTCAAGCAGTATAAAAAATTAGGAGCTCAGGTTTACCATGTGGGGTTCTCAACAGCTGGTCACCTACTCAGGGGAGCTGAGAGCTGAAATTCATTCATTCTCACATTCGCCTGTTGGAGATTGAATGTTTAATTTTTTAAAGCCGGGAAACTACTGTTTTGGGGATTGCAAGCAGTTTCTGAATGATCTCTGTGTAGCACCTTCTGTGACAGTCTGTGTGCTTTTGGTTTCAAGAAAAAGAAACCAAGACTGAATATCTTAGGCTGAAAGTGAATTTTGGGGGAGGATAATGGAAGGATATCAGCACACAGAATGGACAGGGAAAGCTGAAGAATTCAGACTGGAAAATGGGCAGACACCAAGAGTGGCTTGGCAGCAGTCAGTCCGGGATGTGGGACCATCGCTTCAGGACATCACTGCCATTGCTAGACTGAGCTGCTGCTGGACAGAGCTATTACTGTTGGACAGAGCCACTTTTGTTGGACCTCTTCTAACCCTTGTTCATTGCCTTGTGTATTTGGCTACAGTGGACATAGGACTTGTGATATTGTGATTTATAATAAGAAATATATATCTGTTTTTGTCCTATTTTTGGCACAGAGCTCTTAAAACCCTTGGAGTTTCCTAAGCAACAACAGTGTCTTTTGTTATGTAAATGAGCTACCCTCAGGACAGTCCCTAGGTAACCTAGGGATGGGGGCTGGTTGCCAGGGGACCCAATCCTGTGACTAAAGATTCAGAAATTTAGCCCTACCCCCTCCCTCTAAAGAGAAGAAAGGAACTGGAGATCGAATCAAACATCAGTGGCCAACGGTTTAGTCAATTATGCCTATGTAATGAAGCCTCCAGAAGGAGGTTTGGAGAACTTCCACGTTGGTGAACACATGGAGCACCTAGGAGAATGATGCGTGCAGAAAGCATGGAAGATCTGTGTATTTTCTTCATACCTTGTGCTACACATCTCTTCTACCTGGCTGTTCCTGAGTTGTAACCTTTTATAACAAACTGGTAATCTGGTTGTTTTCCTGAGTTCTGTGAGCTGCTCTGGCAAGTTAATCAAACCCAAGGAAGGTGTGGGAACCTCCAATCTATAGCTGGTGGGTCAGAAACCAGGCGACAGTTTTTACTTTCAATCCAGTCTTATCAGACTAAGTCCTTAATTTTTGGGATCTGATGCTATCTCCAGGCATAGAGTGTCAGAATTGAGTTAATTGTTTAGTGGTGTTAGGAAACATACACATATTAGAGGGCTATATATTGATCACTGGTTCAGAGTACAGACAGCATCCTACAGGGCTGCACCCCTATCACAGAGTTTTGTTTCCAAGCCAGCATGGTAATTGAGGATTTAGTGGGCTATTGCACCATTACATAGCTGTCTTTGGGCGATGGGGTGTGTTATAGTACCATTGAATTCCACAGACATCAGCCAGATTGGCTTACTTCTTTTCCTATAAAGTGAAACCATTGGTCAGAAAATATGTTCTATGGGATATAATTATGTATAGGCATATAGTAAGTCCACTGATGGATCTCCTGGCAGAATCATGTTGGATGATGCAGAGAAAGCAAATTCACATTTACAAGTCAGTGTCTATTTTGGTGAGAACAAATTGAGCCCCTCCACGATGGGAGGGTGTCCAATATAAGCATATCTATAATCTTGCCCTTCTGGAGTACAGTGCCCCATCAGGATTTGGAGTAGGGTATTGCTGATGGGCTGAAGGGTACGTTAAAATTTTTTTTTAATCTAATGGAAGCATTGTTTCCATCAGCAGGTTATGATGCTGCTGATTGACATATGATACCCTGTAGGCGATGTGGGAGAGAGAGGCCATGACTGCAGGAGTAGAGTCCTTCATGGAGGTGAGTAGCGAAGAGTGTTGGCTCACAAGTGAAGGGCTGCTGAGACAGGACCAGGAATGGTCCACTCATTTCGACAGGGGGAAGGGAGAGCAGGTGTGTACAGAGGTTTCTCATTTGCTTCTATTTTTTTGGTGAAATGAAGTGTGAAGTTATCAGCAAAAAATGAGGATAGTGAGAGGAGCTATCAGAGGGGATAATAGATTTATTGAGGAGGGAGAAAAAGGTGTGAAATGGTATCTTAAAAAGTGGGGAAACAAATTTACTGTGGAAAAATTATGATTGCTGGGCAGTTTTCATGATCATGACTTTATGAGTTCTTTCTGAAGCTATGTCTAGCTGTGTAGTACAGGCATGGAGTTGGAAGTGTCCTGACTAACCCACAGAATTGATGGGGAGGCTGGAAAACCAGGTGTGGGAAATGGACAGTAATCAATGGAGGCTCAGCAGGATGAACATTTGGGCCACGGTATGGGCATCGTCACTGATGTACAATGCTGTTGCCACTACCTATGGCTGCCAGTGGACATTGTCACCATGACTCTAGCCATTGGACATGGGTTCCAGGGCTATCCAACTCTCCATCCGCCACAGAGCTAATCTCTCTGAACTTTGGATTTTGTACCACTTTCTCATGATCTAAAGTATTAGTTGGGGCTAGACCAGGACTGCCACTGGCCTAAATGGAACCTTTATGTAAATTCCTCTGTCAGAATATTGTTATAATAAACACGCAAATCAAGGATGACTCCAATATGCAGGGCACACCTGGAGCAGAGTGGCGTAAAAACAAACATGGTGGCAGCCCTGGTCTTGTGTGTGTTCTTGGTTTGGTTGCCAATGTGTGGAGAGGATGAGAATCAGCCACATTTCGCTTCTGAGGACCTGCACAAGGGGGATCCTCTAAACTGGGAAGGAGTTTTGGATCCTGTTCGGTAACCAAATAAAATGTTCAACATACTTTTATGGTTTAGGAACTTCTTTTGGGTAAGTCCTTTTAATCAGGCAAATATAAGGCACAAATCTACCAATGTGTTGAGGGAGATCTGAACTAATAAAGTAATTCAAATATAAATGGCTACAAGTTAAGTCTTCTGTCTAGTACACACGTTGAGTGTATATATTTTTCCCACTTAAATGTGGATATGTGCTGTGTTGGAAAGTTTTCATTTTTTCTTGGGAGATATGGATGTCTTTTTCACCCAGATTTGTTCACTGAGGGCAGGACTGTGCCATGAGGACTATTAAGCTGGACCAGAGGAATGACTTTGCAAATTGTGGGGACTGGGCTTACCACAGTGTTACCTGGCTGTGGTAGTGATGTCCCTCATTGGTCTTATTTGAGATCAAATAAACCCACATTTTAGAAACTGCTGGTATAAATATAGTGATTGCTTTGTGGGGGCAATAGAGGCCAAATTGCACCTTGTTCCTGAAGGGGACAATGTTTCCACTGTCAGTTGTCATGGGGTGGGAAATGATACAGGGAGAGAGGACTTTCCTGTCATTCCCTGGTGTGGAACTGAATGGGGCCAAGTCCTCAGGCAGAAAAAGGCCCAGAGATTCTTATGGGAAGGTTAAGGTGCCACCTTCCCCTTATCCCAATACATAGAAGCCCATGGGGAAATAGGCAGGGATATGGAGTCAAGTATGGGCCAGGGACCCTGAGAGTATCCACACTGGAGCAGCAGATGAAAGCAACTTGTGTAGTTACTTGGTCTCTCAGAGTCTTGTTAATGGATCTTTTACGTGCTGTCCACCTGCTCTTAGCAGCGCGTTGGGGAGCTGGGGTGGGCATTCACACTTGAGTTGAAATTATATGGAGCGAGTGACAATAAGCCAATTAAAAGATGGCAAGAGGCAACCTGGATAATGATGGATGGAAGAGTTTCATGTCCACCAGGATGGATCTGTGGGACACGTTAAAATTCTTTGGGAATGTTCATGAGAGTAAATATGAAAAAAATAAGGGATTCCCCAAAATCCATGGGGACGTGGGCTTGGATTATTTGTATTAAAGCTTTAAAGAAAAATGCCATCTTGAAGGCTAAAGAGCTTGGGGACCCAGAGGAGGCACGTTTAATAAACACACACTTTTATTGACCTCCTAGCATGTGACAGGCACTTTTTTTTTTTTGAGGATATGAGATAGACATTTAAAGACGATACATTATTTTCCTCCCTCAACACCTGGCATGGGATCTCAGATTATAATTTCGTGAAAGGGAGGTAAGGTCTCCAAAGTTATGTCATAACCAACATCCAAGAGTCAGATTTCCTCATCTTCTCCAACCCTGTCTCCTCCAGTAGATTTTCTACAACATTCAGTTGGACTGATACTGGCCATGGTGCAATGCAGCCACATTAACATTCTCATCATACCCAGAGTTTCCCCTTCCCTGGCTCTGATATATGGCTATCTGCAGCTTCAGTGTTGCAATCACAGATGCTGGGAGGGAATGGGCTGGGCGGTAAGGGAACCGTCTGGCCCCAGAAGAAGATGTAGAAAAGACTTGGAAAGTTCCTGTGCCTTCTCGGGGTCTCAGGCACAGAGGCCAGAGTTCAGTATCAGTGTAGTAAATCCTGAGACCTATGGAGGATCTTGCAAAGGGAGCTTCCCTCATCTATGAAAGATAATGGCTGTCACTTATTGGGTCCTATTGTGCAACATATGCTTTCACACAGTATCTCATGTAAGCCCCAACAACACCTCAACTCCATGAGATAAGTGACAAAAGTGAAGAGAGAGTTTCATCACATTGTTCAAGGTCACAGGACAAGTAATTAAAACAGCATCAGAATGTAAACTTTTATATTTGAGCCAAATTCCTAGGAGAATGCTTCTCAGCCAGAGGTAATTTTGCCCCCAGGGGACATTTGACAACGTCTGGAGACATTTTTGATTGTCATGACTGGAAGGGTGCTAATGTCATCTACTGGGTAGAAGCCAGGGATGCTGCTAGACATCCTGAAATGCCCAGGACACTCTCCTGTTACTGGCTGAACCGTGTCCTTCCAAAGAGAATACTGAAGTCCTAATCCCTGAGTACCGCAGAATGTGACTGTATTTGATAAGAGAGTGGTTGCCCATGTAAGTAGTTAAGATAAGTAGGTGAACCCCTAATCCAGCGTGACTGGTGTCCTTATAAGAGGATGGCCCTATGAAGACATAGGGACATATGAAGAAACTTGAGAAGATGGAGGCAGAGAGTGGAATGATGCACTTCTGTGCATCAACAAGCCGAGGAATGCCAGGGATCACAGGTCACCACCAGAAACTAGGAGAGAGTCACGGAACAGATTCTCTTTCACAGCCCTTAGGAAGAACCAACGCTGTAACACCTTGATTTTGAACTTCTGGCCTCCAGGTCTATGAGAGAAGAAATTTTGGTTGTTTTAAGCCATGCGGTTTATGGTAGTTTTTTTACAGCAGACCTAAAAAAACAGTATGCCCCCACAACCCAAGATGTCAACAGTGCCACTGCTGAGAAACCCTGCCTTAAGAGAACACTCTAGTTCCCTACTCATACTTAGCAAGCATTCTGCCCCCTTCCTTTCCGGGAGTTGCTGAACATTCCAGGAAGGTTGGGAGCATTTATGCCTGTATCCAGAACAGGGGGAGGGCTGGCTATTTCAGTGAGTGAAAACCAGTCTTTTAAAGTGTTTAACATGGTTAGTCCATCTGGCAACTTAATTAGCCTTGATCCATCTCAGGAGTGAGGGGTCCTGGCTGGAACTGTGTTGATAGATTTTGATATTGTTTTCATAGAGCAAGACCCTGGGTCCCTTCCCAGCCTGGGCTAGAAGTTTTTGGCTTTTGGTACTTGGCTGGGTGGGCTGAAGTTTCCTCTAGGATGTCACATTGCATTTTATTAGTCTCCATTTTCCTCATAAGGCTTAGGGCTGTGTTTCACCCCAAATCAGAGTGGTATTTTTTGAGAACTGGAAAAGAAAACATTCTCCCAGATTGTAACTTAGAAAAGTGGTGCGGTGGGAAGACCAGTCTTTCTCAGAGCAAATGAAACAAGCCTTCAGTGCAGTTTGCTGATTCACTGTCTAGTAAAGTGTTATTGCTACAAACGTATTGTCTCTGAGCCTAGATAGCCCACTCACCTCTTGGCTGTAAAACCCATTTCATCAACGAGCTTGGCATTTGCAGCACTATGCTCTGGTTTCCTTGTATGCTGGGACAGTAAGTTAAATAATAAAGGCAAAGTTTCTTGTTTGGCCTATGTCAAGGGTCAAGAAGTGCAGCGTCACGATGGGGGGAGGCATCCCCTTAACATGTCCTTGGTGGGGTCTACCTCCCTCTATGATTATGAATATTTTAATGACATTGTACATCCAGGCAAAGACACAAAACACACACAAGAAAAGACCTGGCCAAAATGGTAGGTAGCTCGCATGGATTTGAGAGCTAGCAACCCCCAAAACTGGCACAGGGGTTTTCAAAATGGATCCTCTTCATTCACTGAGCAAAGCTTGAAGTGGGTTAAAGAATGGCTCGAGGATGAGCCATGACTCATAAGAAATTGAGCAATGGTCGATGAGAAGTGGATCTTCTAGGCATGGCACTCCCAGATTCCATAAAAGAAAGTGAGGATGACCTTGATTCTGTTAGCATACTATGTTTGCACTGGGGGAGCGGTTTCAACTGGCTTGCCCAGGGCAGGACCACATGTTCTGTTCATTTTGTGCACCCTCCCTCCATCTCCTCAATGTTGTGATGTCTGGTGGACACTCAGTGATGCTGTTTGTTGGCACTGGAACTGGCAGTGGAATTTTTTAGTTCATCCTGGGCCCATCCTCTAGCATCTTTATGCTTCAGTACGTTTGTAGGAAAAAAATGGGTGAGTGAGAAGGGACCTGTAGATGGGCTTGCAATGTGGACGTGCTAAGGCGATGCCCCCGCCCCCCCCCCCATCGTGACGCTGCATTTCTTGACCCATGACATAGGCCAGTTGATTTCTGATCTTTCATTTTGAGAAGCTGGACAATCTAATGCTTCCTGTGAGATATTTATTTGTGGTTACTTAGCTCTTGTAAGGTTTGACATAGCAGAGAGATCTGGAAACTGGGGTTTGCTACTTACCAGCTGGATGATAGTGGACAAGTCCCTTAACCTCTTTAGACTTTAGTTGGCCATCAGTCAGACAGGAACGGGCTCTGTGTTGCCTATTTCCTAGGGTTTTGTGAGCATCCAATTTGATCAGGTTGTGTGAAGGGGCTTTGAAAATGGCAAGGCATTTTTTAAAGGTCAAGTATAATTATGAATACATTCTGATTTGTTTTTAAATTTTCATGGTTTCCTGTGACCATTTCCCTATGCAAAGCACAACAGAGAACTTTCCTATGCAGTCCGATTGTTTTTCTTTTTACTTTATTGTTACCCTGCTTGCTCTTCAGTGATCTGGTTCCAGTTTTACAATCTTGAGATTGGTTCTTTCTGTGAACATGTTTACTTCTCATTGTCATTCATTAGGATGAGGACAGTGATTTATAAGATAAACAGATGCTGGGGCATAGCATTTGAAAATGTCACATGTACTTCTCCATTGTGAAGTAACACTTTTTGTTTATGCCTGGGTTTAATTTATGGTTTAAAAACAGTCTGTTTGCAGCATTTTGTGGCATCTTCATGGTTAAATCTGCAGTCATTGTGGAGCCATCAGTAGCGCTAGTGAACAAGGGGGTGTGCTAACCTGGTGCTGGGGTTTCTGATGCTTAAGAGATTGTTGGGAGGCCTGAAAGGGGGCATTGCTGTAGTCTGCTAATCCAGATCGCTGCTGTCTTGGTATTTGCATATGTAAGAACGGTGTAAGGATTTTATTCTCGCTTTTGAAAATTCAGGATGGCAATATGGTGGTTTCTTTCTTTCTTTTCTGATCCTAGCTAAAAATCATTCATCTGTTTTCCTTCTGGAACCTCATGGCCAATGGTCTCAGCATAGCCTCTGGGCTGTCCTGCCTCCCACCCACATCATCTCTTCTTTCCACCGTTCTGTTAACGTATGGGGTGGTGAGCCAGAATGGACAGGGTGCAGCCAGTTGCTGGGACCCTCATTGACTCTGGGGCATGTACCTGGAGCAGAGTGATAAGAGGAAGCAGGAGTGTGGTAGTGTGGCTACTGCATCTAGAACTCAGCAATGAGCACATCCCCTGGCCAGGTCCCCTCAGAGGGCTGCTGGGGGCTCCTTTTCTAATTCTGACTGACGTGGTCTGTAGGCCAAGCAGAGGGCCAGTGGAAGGCATTCACTGACATGGGGCTGTGGCATCCACCCTGGGATTCCCGAATTCTTTATCCTGTGACTTCCCTGAAACTTATTACCCAAACTTAAGAGTCTTACTCATTTACCCACCCTTGCCTATCTGCAGGTGGCAGAAGTTTGGGTTGATATGAACAAGTAATTCATTGACTGAAATATGTACTGGAAAATGCATCGGTGCTTCAAGATACACAGAAATAACAAACACACATTTGCATAATGCTTTTTCAAGGGAAAAGTTTCTCTCACATAAATTATCTCCACAACCCTGTGAAGTAGGGAGGGTGTGAATCGTAATGTCTTTTTACAGTCAAGAAAATAGAGGCCTGAAGCCTGGGTGATTAGCACAGGTTACATCTCTAGTAAACAAAAGAGCCCACCTGTACTTTACAGCTTTCATTTCTGAGATCAGGGCTCTTTTCCTTTATAGGATCTTGGGATGGTTGGACCATGGGAAGGAGAGGAAAGGATAAATCATCCAGAAGCTGGCAGGTTTAATTCAGTTATGCTTCAGTCAATTTATATAATTGGATACACTAGAGGCCAAGAGTTTTGTTCCATGTTATTTTAGGAATTCCTATTCTTTATCCTTTCTAGAGCAGAGCAGTGGTATTAAACCTTAAAAAAAATTATTTTCACCTTCCTAAGGCAAAAGACTTTCCCTGTTGGTCAAATGAAGTATGGTACAAAAATTCCAATATACAAAACTGAAATTGAATGGCTGTGATCGAAGTAGGTGTGAAACCTTGCCTGATCCACCCCTCTTATCCCTCAAGGTGCCTTGAGACACCTTTGAAACCTTGAGGAAATGAGGATGGAACTTTTAGGCGAAATGGGTTTTGTTGTCTCTCTCTTTTCTTCCTTCTTCCCTAGTTTGGTCAACTGTCTATGCTTTAGCTATCCTCTTCAAAAAATCACCTAAAGACCTCATGGAATTCTCCCATCTTGGCACCCAGAACGCGTGAGGAGTCTGATTTTGTTATTCATTCCAACAAAGGCACAAGAAAAAGGCGGTAGATATCAGTCTTAGTGTCATTCAACTCTTCTTTATTTCTGTTATGTCCAGAACAGAGAGGGCATAGCATGCAATCCAAGGACACCTCCATTCTCAGACAACTGGTCAATGAGCCAAGCCCTAGAACCTATTCTAGGCAGTCAGCATCTTTTCTGGGCATCATATTCTCCTGAGTCAGTTGCACAAAGCACTAAACCATGGCCTAAGGTTCTCCAGCTGCATATGGGCTATGGGTGTGTTAAACATCTGCTTTCCACCATCCACACTGGGATAATCTGTTTAGGTCCTGATGATTAGTGCCCATTTGCTAAACAATCTAGACATAGCCTTTCCCTGCACATTTATAACATTTCCTAAAAGTCTTCAAAGGCCCTGGGATGGCAACAAATCCCTTTGGCTGTCCTTTGTTTCCTGTACTTGTGGGTTATTACTCTACCTTGCGCCTGGGTGGTTTTCTGTGGAGTTAGGTAGGAATCTCATCCCTTATTGTCTGTTTAGCTAGGCATATGGGCTTTTGACTTATTGGAAAGGATTTCTCAGCATAGCGATCACTGGATATATAGACTTGCTTGCAAATTCCTGTTCATATGACTTTGGTGTTTTCTCCTTGTGTTTCGGCATCTCTTCATAGAGGGCAGAAAACTCATCTCTCTCCTTATATAGGGGAAAGTATGGACATGCTCTTAAACAGTCTCTTTACCCCCTTCTTAGCTCTGTGTCCCATCTACTCCCTGCCAAGAAAGGCTTGCCAATGCATAGAGTACTGATTGAGTCACTTGAGTTGGCCAGCCCTTTTCAAGCAGACCTCAGACCTCTTATGAAATTCCACCATATTTCTTACTCCTGAAGTACAAGCTTAAACAGGTAGGCGTCAAGCTCTGCACTGAGAGCATGTGGGTGACCCCACTTGGGTCTTCTGTCCTGAGCCATGTGCTCCAATTCAGCTTTATCCCCAAAGTCCTGTGTTGTGGAGCTCCTAGGCTCTTTTGCAGTTATATAAAACTGCATTTTGTTCTTCATTGAGCTCCATTGTGAGTACCGTCCTTCTATTGAGAATCCCCAAAGGAAAGGGTAAGTGTGATTCAGGCATGGAAAATCCACCTCAAACCTTAACACTGCAAAGAAATTAAATGGCTTCTAAAATTCCACAGCCTTTGGGAACGTTCTTTTTGTTGTTGGGTTTTGGAGTTCAGGTCACCTTCAGTTATTCACGCTCAATTATGTTTTAATATTGATGGTCACAGACAGCCTATGTGATAGGTTTCAAATGATCTCAGTGCCCCCAAGACTCTCTCTCTCTGACTTTGGACAACTGCATGTTCCCTACATGTGGTGACCTCTCAGCCATCAGACCCACCTTCTACTGTTCCTTGTCTCATTAGGCCTAGTGGCCACAGGTGTTTTCTGAATGACCACTCTGCCCAAGTTTATAAAGAGAAGAGAGGCATGTGGTCACCTTAGCCCATGTAGAGAGCTAATCAGGATCATTTTGGACAAGTATGCAATCTTCCCTTCTTCATAGTTTTTCTTTGATGGATCTAAGTCATTCATCCTTGAATAGTTTCATTAGCCATCAAAAACTTACCCCGGCAGGACAATAAATTAGTGACACGAAATCTCCTTAAGCTGTGGTAAGAGAGGCAGGCATGGCTGTTGCTGGGTCAAAATTATTTCGTCAAGGAGCACCTGGGTGGCTCAGTTGGTTGAGCCTCCGACTTCGGCTATGTCATGATCTCGCGGTTGTAACTTCAAGCCCCGCGTCGGGCTCTTTGCTGACAGTTTGGGGCCTGGAGCCTGCTTTGCATTCTGTGTCTCCCTCTTTCTCTGCCTTCTCCCACTTGTGCTCTGTCACCCTCTCTCTCTCAAAAATAAATACACATTAAAAAATTATTTTTTCAAAATGAATTCATGGAAAAAAATGACAGGGGATACTTCTAACTCCTCAATCTTTAATTTCTGGATTCTCTCACCCTCTCATGGAAGCCTCCATCTGAGGAACTCTCTCAGTTCTCTAAGTAGGGAAGCCCTCCCAACTTCTATTTAGTTGTGAAGTAGATGAGGTGTTTGTGGTCCCCCTTCTGCTGCCCCTTATCCCCTCCATGTTGTTACCCTCTTCTCCTCTCGTGAGGTTCCCAGTGACACCTTCCTCTCCTCCCTCACCCATCAGAAAAGGCTCCCATATGAATCATTTACCCAAATGATGAGCTGTATGTCTTAGGGATACCTGCATTTTGATTTTGGTCCTAACTGTGGACTGACTGACCTTGTGCCCTGTTAAAGGAGTTCTATTACCTGCAAGTGAAGTGCTTGTTTGGGGAGATGAGGAATACATTCTTGGAGTCCCTGACATTGCGATGTTCCCCCAGTATGTCTTTATTCCACCCCTAAGGGTGATCTTCTCATCACTGTCCTTTTCCCACAGCATTTCCAAACCCACTGAACTACTGGGCTTCTCCATCCCTAAGGCTGTGTGTGCTTCATCAGGATGTTCCTGATGCCAATCCCATAGCAGCCCCAAGTGTTTTTATAGGATGCCTGCATTGCTACAAGAGCAGCCCAAAGGCTCTTGGATGGGCACTAGCTGATCAACACCTGCCTTCCCCTCCTTGGGGTTTTGGCACCATAATGTTCCCTTGTGGGACCCTGCCAGCTGCCTCTGCCTGTGGGAAGCAGCTGTGAGATCTCTGACCAAATCAAATTCCTGGAAGACCAGATTTATATGCAGGAGGAAGGCGAGTCAGAGCTGATTAGCTCTGTGTGGGTTGTCCCTCAGGCCACATTTCTCTGGCCTCAAATGGAGACATGCGTACGCTGGCTGGGATTACCGAATGGGTTCTCTACTTTAGCTGATGGATGAGTGATATATAGGTAGCCAGTGACGCATTTTGGGATTTATCCAAAAGAGGCAGCCCCAGGTAAGTGGAAGGATTGGTCATTACTGTAATTCTAGTGGCGAATGCATCACAGAAGCTCCAAATCCGTCAGCCCTCTAAGCTACTGATTGCAGCTGGGCTAATGCATTGCCTCCGAGGAGCATCCATTGATGTGCTGCAGAGGAATTAACTTTGACGTAATGGAATTTTGTTTTCACCACTGCTCATAAAAACAACCGCCTTGAGCAAATGAAAATGTGTGTGGCAATTTGTGCATTTCCAGTAATGACTGTACATGGGTAGAGGGTTCTTACAGAAGGAAATGGCGTCCCTGCAGACCAGGGCTGGCTGATGAATGATTAATGAAGAACAGTGCTACCAAGATTCTGGCTCTAGAAAGATAAGGGAGAATGATGATGTGAGCTGTGGGGGAAGGTAGGGGCCTGGAAAGGTATGCTCCACTCATGGGCGAGATTCCAAGGAATCTGACTGGTGCTAATGACTTAGAATCATTTCAGGGGAGTATGACCAGGGTCAGTTGCCCTGTAGCTGGCAAAGAGGCTTACTCAGAACGTTCCCTTCCCCTGCCTCTTCTTGGAGACTCTGACCTTCCCTCTTGGGACGAGGCATGATGCCTTCCCTCAACCTTGCTCTTTTGCCCTGTGTACACCCCTGTCTGTCACCTATTTTTTTCAGAGATAAACTCTCTTGGCTCTATTTCACTGCAAACCCACCTTCCGTTTCCCCAATTATTTGTTAACAAAATCCTGAGGATCACTGCCAGTTTGATCATCACTACTTACCAGTCTCTGGGTAACAGAATGTTCCCTACAGAGCCCCATGAGGGATCCCAGATTCCAACTCTGCTCACTCCTACCCTCAATGTTGTTCAGGTAAGGCCCTTAGGTGATTTCTGTACTTGGCCTGGCCTGCAACCTGATACCATAATAAAATTCTGTGGTTGCCCTTTGAGTTTCCATCTGCCTTACCCCTGGCATAGTCAAGCATTCAGAGAAGGAATCTGGGTTATTTTTTTTTAATACATTTTACAAGGGCAGAATTCTCTGTGCTGGGGTCAGAGGAACGCTGAGCCCCAGAAGTGGGGCCTTTGGTCCCTGTACCCACAGACCGGGTCCAACAGCTGCATGGAACTCTGTGAAGGGCAAGGTCCTGAGAGAGATGGTGTCCTTGGTTACATTCCTTCCTGTGCTGGGGGTGGGGAGAGTCTTAGGCAGGCTCCTTTCCTCTGCTCCCACACTGACAGCTCAATAGAAGTACCCTTCACTGGGAAAGGAATAGTGTGGTTGCTTAAGGTGCCCTGGGCAGGCTGGACCATGCAATGCATTTGACCTCAATCCATTTGTTTTATGGTTCAAAGTGGTCTTCGTTCTTCTTTTCATGTAAATATCCTTCCTCTATGGGATGACGGTGACTGAGAACAAAAATGGGCTTATCACAAAGCACAAGAAATCAAGTAAAATATAACCAGAATGTATTTTTTTTCTTCCCTCTCTCACTGAAAGTAGTTTTATATGTAGTGGGAGGAAGAGTATGGCATTTGCCCTGCTCTTGCTGTCTGAAGTCTTATTTGAAAGAGGCATGGAGACTTATTTTTCTCAGACTCACAAACTCCAGCCCATATGCCTGCCCTAATGAGAAGATTAAAGACCTGTTAATGCCATTTGTTTTGTTTCTAAGCAGTAGGTGACAGGAGAGCTAAATATTCTCTCTGAGTTGATGCAGTGGTTCTGAAGGCACCGGGACCAAATGGCTGCAGTGACCTTGCTTTTTATGTTCAATTAAATGGACCAGAGATAAGATCTATATTGTTTCTGAAGTGTTGAGATCCACAGACAGGATGAGCAATTTCTTTGCCTATGCCACTGGGAAAAACAAATGAAACACACTGGGAATTCAAATGTGTCCCCTTGAGTCTCATTTTTCACTCAAACACTGCAACGCTCTTGTTTGATAGCAGGGCTTGGTTTGGAGAGTTGGAGGCACAGGGCATGGCTGGTGATTCACAGGCTTATATTTTCTTGTGGAGAATACTTTTAACAAATAGCCTATTGAATATCAATTACCCACAGGACACTGTGTTGGGGGCTGTAGGGGTTATAAGGAGGCATAGACATTTCTGCCTTCAACAATTATAAAATCTTGTTTGGAGGCAAAGCATCTGAAGACATTGAAAGAGCTCAGTAATGAGAGCAAATGCCAAGTGTGGTGGAATTGAATGGCCACTCACCTCTCCTTCTTTAGGATCCTAGGGGCTAGAGAAGTCATTAAAGCAACACTAGGTAAATGGGAACTGAGGTACTGGTTTATTACTCTGGGCAATAACCCCAAGTATTGCTTCTGATGAGTTGTACTGAGGAATAGAATGAGATCTGAGGTCATGGTGGGGACTCACTGCTTCTACACCAGTATGACTGGACCTATACAAGTAATTCTAAATGCTCTCACCATTAAGCTGAATGGCCAAGGACTACAGAGAAGAGTGGACTATTCCCATGAGTGAATACTGCACGGGGGGCAGGAAATGCAGGAGAAACTGTCACTGTCCACAGGAAAAACAACAGTAACATCAACAATTGGCCCAGTTCCTGATTTTGAGGCATAATCAACATGTTTCCTTAGTAAAACATGGGTCGGCGAACATTAGGCTTCAGTCAGAGTCTAACTCTTCTTCTCATGGAGATAAGCCGTGAGAGATAGTGCCTGAAATTACTTCTAATAATCCTTCATATGGAGAGGGAGCTCTTGGGCAGAAATATGAAATATGACAATATGGGGAGAACTATTTCTCTTTCTCCAACAATGTGTCTGATGTGTTATAATAATAGGTTGGTGGTGGGGAGCAGGGGGAGAGAAAACTCTAGGTTGGCACTATGGTGGGGACAGTCTGGGAGATCTCTGAGAAAGGGTGGTTTTGAGCTGAGTTCAAGGCAGGGCTGGGACAAGAAGGGAGTGGGCCTGCCAGGTGATGGATAAGGGCAAGCAATGATATGATGTGTGGATGCTGTGAGAAGAGCACCATGGCTGGAACATAGAGCAAGAAGGTGGTGGAGACCAACTGATATGTTTGGATTGGATACTCTCTCATTATCCTCCATTATGATCTATTTTTCCCAAATGACTTGCCGTTTCTATATTCTGTACCTGTTTCTTCTTTTTATCGAAATGAAGACCAGAGTCACAGTTCCCACTTTTGATACTTCTGCTTCCAGAGAGATGAAATGATCACTAAAACAAATGTGGAACTTACCCGCCATGCTCTTTCTATATTGTCAGTGGGACAGATGGTAGCATGTGGCTGAGGCACTGACCTTGCACACCAGCACTGTTTTACCCAATTTCCTTCATGTGAGAAATTCAGAAGATTAGAGAAGGCTTTTGCCAGGCTTGGAATCTACTCCGGTTACTATCTTTGATTACTTGGATTGCTTTATCCCAGAGAAACCAGACTTTATTTAAATGAAAAAAAATTTGAAAGGACTTAAACATCTTAAATTGGCACATTAAAATGTTCATGCACTTATCTGGACAGCAACTGTGTCTCCCTAAAGCCATGCTGTGGCCTGTGGAGTTGACAAGGCAGAAACAGATGGCCTGGGTTTCCCTTGAAATATACTAATGAAGAGAAAAAAGTGACTTGGCCCTTTATCTTTTAGATTATGCCAAATCCACACAAGCAAGGGACTCTAGACATTTGGCATGAGCTCCAAAATGTGCAGAACTTGCCCCTCCTGGCCCGTGATGTCTGGCACTTGTGGAGTGTTTGATGGAGAACAACTCGTGTTTGTTGAGGTGGGTTAATGGCCCACCTCCTTGTCCATCATGCCAGTCTCCCACATGCTCTCCTTTATATACGTCACTTCCTCTAACTCCCTCCAAATGGGCTACACCATAGGGTTGGTGAATGTTCTCATTAATCTCTCTCTTGCTTCTTGTTTTCTTCTATTCTTCGTTTTTGGAATTTCTTAAGATATGGAAATACTTTTCAGGCTATTTAACCAAGTGGACTGCTCTTACGTTTTCACTGATTCATAATAAACTCCTGGAGCTAGAAGGGCCTAGAAAGGTCCTTCCTGCCTCCCCCTCTCCTCAGCCAGATCACAAAGATGGGGCCTCTACTACTTTGTCTGTAGACACAACCCAGTGCATAACAATGTCCACTGTTGGGAAATAATGTCCTGACACTGAACTTGGAACTTTCACAAATTAAGTTTTCCTGAGTCTGTCCTTGGTGAAGCTGGTCTTGGTATTTACCCTTAATATACTTGAAAGACATTTACAAGTCACTCTAAAGCAGTGGTCCTCAACCAAGGGCAACTTATTTTTAAAAGCACACTGATGGACTTTCCTTAAGAGAGACCATCCCGCCCCACCATTGTGCAGGAAAAATCGATCTGCTTTTGTATTTGAGAAAAATAACTGCAAAGAAGGGGCGGGTAAGGTGTGTGTGTATGTGTTTGTGTGTGCACAGGTATGTATGTGTGGGGAGGAGGTACATAGCTGGGCTTAGGTCTGGGTATCCTGTTTATTTTATAGATGTAAATTCATTTCACCTTATGAAAACTTTTCAATTTTCTCCCAAGAGCTTATTCAGTTGACCTAAATAATGCATTTTGGCAAAATAAGAGCCTTAGTTCCTTCTCTTTCTTACTCCAGCAAAGGGGATCTCCATGATGGTTCATGAGAGAGGTGATAACCTTTGCCTGGATACTCAGCATCCTACGCCAAATTTATTCTCCTAAAATTTTTTTTTAGTGTTTACTTTTGAGAGAGAGAGAGAGAGGGAGGGAGGGAGGGAGAGGGAGAGGGAGAGAATGTGAGTGGGGGAGGGTCAGAGAGAGAGGGAGACACAGAATCTGAAGCAGGCTCCAGGCTCTGAACTGTCAGCACAGAGCCCAGTGTGGGGCTCGAACCCACGAATGGTGAGATGATGACCTGAACTGAAGTCAGATGCTTAACCGACTAAGCCACCCAGGTGTCCCCAAAATTGATTCTCAAAGCTAAATTTTTGCCTCCCATATAGGCAAAGCCAAAGGTGAGTAGAGGGAAATGGAAGAGCCATTCTGTAGAAACTCACCAATGGCCACCAGGGAGGGGCTTTTGCATATTCAGTCTAGATTTGAAGGCACTTTACGGTTTATGCAGCCTGTCACATATAAGGTCATTTGGTCTTCCCAATGATCCTGGGAGGTAGGTCTGATTATTTGAGGAGGAAACCAAGACCTAGAGAGGTCTTTGAACCTGTAAGTAGAAAGTTGGCCATGAAGCTGATTTTTGGGCTCCAGGTCCGAGGCACTTACCAGCACACTACTTTATCTCCGCATTGCCTCCCTTCCAACTCTGTCTGTGGGTCTGAATCAGCCTGCCAGAGACATCCATGGCCCAGGTGATTTCATGTTTCCCTCTCTGCAACACTGCACTAGTGATGACTCTTGGACTTAAATCCAGTTTCTTTACTTACTACTTCTGGGATCTTAGGGAAGTCACTTAGCCTCTCTATGGCACAGTTACCCTGTCTGTGCAACAGGCACCATCATCATCATCATCATCATCATCATCATCATCATCTACTTCTCAGGGTTCCTTGTGAGGATTAATTAAAACTGCGCATGTGAAGCCCAAGTGCTTGATACTTGGTAACTGCTCAGTCAATGTCAAGTGTAATTACTGCTTTAATTCAGACACTGCCACCTCCCCCTTCCCCCACTGCCCAGTTTACAGTTTGCTGTTCAGAGGCCTTTCTCTGTCTGTAGCCCTGGTCCCTGTCAGGCTTGTATCTCTTCTGGCAAAATCTGTTCAGAACACAGAGCTTTTCATCCAACCATGTCATTTCTTTGCCCACTAGAGAGGCCAAGCTCTTCGTGCATCTTTTAAAAACACAAACCCATGGTGATGATGGATGTATATAATAAAATAAAATAAAAACAAGTAATGGAAACAAGTCTTGAAAAATTAAAGTGAAGTATGCTTACATATTGATATTTTAAATATGGCCAAAGTGGTCAAAGACATTGAGAAATGCTATCCAGGCTCCTGTGAAAAGTGTCATAACAAAGCAGGAGACTTGGAAATTCAGCTCTACAGTGGACATGTTGAGACATTTTACCTCAGAACTGCCCCCCCCCCCACAGGCCCTTTGCTCTCACTGACTCAGGCTGACAATGATGAAGGTCATGGAAGGCAAGAGGGATGTGTTGTTTTCAGAATCATCATGATTTTGCTGCTTCTGATTGTAAAAGCATTGTATAGGCATTTGAAAAACTTTGGAAAATGCAGAAAAATAAAGGTAAAATAAAACTTGCTAGTATTTCTTCCCTGCAGAGATAGATACAATTAAAATTAGCGTTTTTGGTTATTTTCTTGACATAATTCGTTATTCTTTCTACAACCTTCCCACTGACCCTCCATGCCAGCATCCCACATGCAGGGCTATCTCTTTTGGGGACAGAATACATGAGGTTCCTTCTCTCCAGGATGCCTTTCTGCCTCCTCACCCCCTTTCTCCAGCTCCATGCATCCTGTCCATCTCAACTCAGACATCACCTACTCTGGCAAGACCTCCTCAAGCCCCACCCAAGATGGGGGTTTTGCGCACTTCATATGGGAACCACTTCTGTGATACCTTGTGTCTGTCTCTGTCTTTGTATTTACAGTGTGTTTATTGATCTATGTAGATGTCTGCTTGCCATATTAGACTGGATGTCCTTGAGTCTTACTCACTTTTATTTTCCTGGCATTTAGAATAGTGCCTAGCACAGAGTGGGTGCTCCATAGGTATTTGCTGAATAAATGAGTGAGTGATCCTAAGAAAGAAATTAGACTTGTTCTGCAAGGATCCAATGGTTAAAACTAGGTCTAGGTTGGATACTGTGGGGTGACAGACTTTGTTTCAGTGGAAGACAACATTAAAGTGGATGGACTACTTTGGGAGGTAGTGAGCTCCTGGCTGCTGAAGGTATTTCAGTATAGACTTGGCAACTACATCAGAGATACTGTAGAGTCTGGTCAACTTCTAGATTAGTTAATGTTGATCTAGAGGATTTTTTAGGCTCATTTAATGTTAGGAGTCCCTAGTTTTCTATTGCAGAAGTCATAAAATGATGTCATTTGTGGTTAGAAATTCCAGGTCTTGGTAGCCCTGACTAAGATGCTCATAGATGAGATGAGAGTTCTTACTTCACTTTTTATGTGGTTTAAGTAATTGCAAATACTCTCTTACATCAAATGTTTTTCTCGATTCTCTAGTCACACAGCTTTGTATCCAAACAAGTCACAGACTTCCCAGAACTGCAGATTTATTCCACCAGTAATTGACTCTGAAACCAAATGCCAGTGAATCCAGCCTCCCAGTCCTTTGAGGAACAACATGGTGACCTTCTCCTGAACTCTCTCTGTTCTCTTAGCTTCTGTCTGCTTTGCTCTCTTCAAATATCTACCCTCAGGAAGATCTTCAAAATACTTTATCTGTTAGGAATGCTGTTTCCTAGCCCTCAAGGAAGGCCTGATTGATCACTTCATTGAGCTTGTTCCCTCTAAGTCTGAGATAAATGAGAAAGTACAGCAAAGCACCTACCTATTCCAGCTCCCAGCACTTGGCAGGTGCTACCTCCCAATGAAGTCACTTCTCCTCTAATGGTGCCCATTTAAGGCTTCTCCTAGTGGCTCCATTTTCCTGACTTGGATCCTCTTCCAGCCCCATGTGAGCGATCAGCAGTTGCAAAGCCCACTTTCTCATCTCTGATCAGCCCTCCTTGTGTAGGTCCTGCTTTCCTCTTTCTATGCATCTGTCACCATCTACTGAGTAGATTTGTCTCATTGGATTATTTCCCCATAAGAACAGTTATGGACTAGGACCCTGTGCCCGATACTTCTTTGACATCTCTGAATACAGCTATTGGCCATTTTTCTTTTGCAGATTCCACTGCTAATCACCACAGGGAGGCAGCCAAGCAGTAAGGGAAATGATAGATTTGGAGAAGTTACTCGTATTCAATAAGGTCAAACAGGACTGATAGCTCCCCTGGACGATTATGGGGTGTGAATGAGGCTACTGCTCTTTCTCAGAGGCTCTTTTTGACTCCTATCTTATGAGATCTGTAGGAAATCTCTCTTCCTTCACTGATTTCTCCTTTAGTCTTTGACCATGGGCCTCTTCCAGCCTGTATTATATGGCACCATATTACAGTCATTTGAGCAATTTGCCTTCTTCACCACCGCTAGGCTGTGAATTTCTTTTTTTTCTTAAATATGAAATTTATTGTCAAATTGGTTTCCATACAACACCCAGTGCTCATTCCAACAGGTTAGGCGGTAAATTTCTTTTGAGAACCTCTAGTGCATGGGAAGTGCTCAAAAAATTGATATTTTTTTCTGTCTTACTCATTTTGTTTTCCTGACATCTGAAATAATTCCTAGCACATAGTAAGTGCTCAATGGATACCTGTTAATTAAATAAATGAGTGAGTGACCAGTAGAAAAATCAGGGCTTCCAGGCTTTTAGATTTTAGTGTGAAGGATTATCAAAATGCACAAAATTTGTAAACATGGGTAGATTCACTTGACAAGAGAGAAGAGAGTAGTAGCAAAGAAAAGAGCATTTTGAGATGTGGGGGAGGGGTGGGATGGGCAGAGCAATGAAGTGGAGGGTAGCACAGTCTGGCCTTTCTAGCCTCAATGGATCCAGAATCTGAGAGAGCAAAACTCCTCCCTTTCTCTTGGTCGTTTGTCCTGAAAGATCTCAGATCTTTCAGCCTGAACCTTTATCTGGGGCCCATGTATCCACCTACTTTTGGAGCTTAGCACTTTCCTGGGTCATCCTCTCCATGGTTGTAATCTAAAAACACACAGTTTTCTGGTTTTACAATGTAATTTCAAGCTTGCTCTGTAAAATTATTTTCTTTCACATTTTCTTTTAAAAATTTTGTAATTTTTGTCATATTTTATGTTTCAAATAGGTAATATATACAATGGCATATGGTGATATTCCAAAATAAGTCTTTTTTTTTTCTCTTGCTTTCTTCCAGTCCCTGAGTTGCCCTTCCCAGAGGCAATCAGCATAATCAGATTCTTACATCTCCTTCTAGAGGCTGTCTTTGGATATATAAGCATATATGCGTATCTTTCCTTATAGAAATGGTAGCATGTGATAGATACTTCTTATTTTTACATCTTGCTTAAAAAAAAGTTACAATACAGCTTAGAGTTCATATTGGTTCCTATAATGCAGTCGTGTATTTTTTAGAGGATCTACAATATTTCATAGTATAGAAGTTCCTGAACTGGTTTAACCAACCCTTTTATTGAGTTCTTGAAATTTAGTCCTTATCCAGTCTTTGGCTATGACAGACAATGCCACAATCCATATCTGTGTGCATATATCTCACACAGATGAATATATTTGTAGGTAGGATAAATTCCTACTAGTAGGACTGACGTATAAAAGGGTATGTACAGTTTATTTTTTGCTGATAGTATTAGTACTTCCTTAGCATTAGTACTAATAGCCGTGATTCACTCAGTGATTTACTATGTCAGTTACTATTTAAGCATTATGCATGTAGTGTATGTCATTCCTTGAGGGAGGTACCATGATCACCTCCACTTTCCAAAGGAGCAAGCAGGCATTGAGAGACCAAGTGACTTGCTTATGTTCCTACAGTAAATGACAGAATTTAAGTTCAACCCAGGCAATTGGACTCTGGAAGTGCCCCCTTGTACTCCCAAGTAAGCTGGACCATCAGTGATTGAGAGGAAAGCATTCTTCCTACAGACACAGAAACAAACAACCACACTTGCACACTTCTCATGGCTTCAGTTTAAAACTTGTCCATAAACCTTCTTGAAGACCCTTGTGGGAAAGAGTAACTTTTGATAAGTTCTCTTCCTAGAAACAGCAGACCTCCCAAGGACACAGCTTTTTTAGACAGAAAATGTACCTCTTTCTGGTCAGTCAAAACATGCTGACTGGTATAGTCTACTTGAAAAATAAGAAAAGGACCTCAGAATGAGTAATCTAACGATGTTTCTCATTAATTCATGGCCAGTGAAAGCTACTGTCTCCTAAAAGACAAATAGCGCATTTGCCCTTTACTGGTGGGTTTTAAGTCTGTTAGTTTAATCCCACTAGACCAAATCTATTTTGAACCTGCAAATGAATCATATGATCAGATTGGATCCTTTCCCCCTGTCACCCATGCTGAAGACATTTTTTTTTTCCTTTTAAGCCAAGAAAGGACAAAATAATGACATTTTCAGAGTACTTAGTCACTTGAGTCTAATCCAACCCAACAGAGTAAAGAAGCCTGTTATGGACATGAGTGGAACATAGAGTTTTCTCATACATTCTCCATCTCCATAGGTGTCTTTTTGAAATTAGAACTGAGAAAAGAAATACAATGACTTTGTGATATTTTTACTTTTCAGACCCTGCAGTTGAAAAAACTCCCCCTCTCCTAGGAAGATTTGTTCACCCCCTCTCCTAGGAGGCTTGTTCATTTTTGTGTTTATTCAATAACCTCTGGTGAATGTCCCATGAAGATTGGTCAGTGTACTGGGTCCTGGATGAGCTGTAAGGGGCTGGAAAGGCGTAGCCCCCACCCTCACGGCTTATCAAGGCTGATAGAGGCTACCTAAGGATGTTAAAAGAAAGTCTGGTATTTAATTACTGGGCCAGATTCCCTACAGGAAAGAAAATAGTCCTTTGGGGAGGGAGGGAGGAGGAATACCCTGATGGACTGATTTGGGTGGGAAAGTTGAAGCCCATGGAGATAGCATGGCTGGAGACAGAGACACATGGTGAAGGCTGAATTGTCCTGCATAAAGACCTTAAATTATGTTAGGAGGTTGGGCCAATGAGCGAGTCCTGGTGGCCCAAAGGAGATTCAGATATCCTGATGCCCCATAACCGGGTTTTAGTGTCCTTGCTGTGTAGTGCTGTGATGCCTCCCTCTGGTCTGCACGGGAGCTCCCACCCGAACTCTGTCCAAACTGTTTTCTTGGCAGGACGCACCTTCCACCGACTGTGACACCACTCGTTACATCCATAAAGAGGGCCTGCAAAGGTCAGCGTGTCTGTCCCTTCTCGAGCCTTAACACTCCCATATCACTACTGTAAAATTCCTAAAGAGACTGATCCTGATGAAAGACGTTTAGCCAGAATGGATCATCTGTCCCCCCCAAGAAGACATTAGGACCACACGCATCCAGCCTTACTTCCCTGTTTACCTTAGATAGGTAGCCTGCGTATCCCAGGACTGAGGTATCACCTGGGCTCTTATCCTCACACAGATCTGTACATCTCTAGACTTACCCAATCACACACTTCCCACGAAGCACCCCCCACCCCCGCCCCCCACAGTGTGCCTTCCAGAGGGTGTGACCTGTGTTGAAAAACATTACTCTGACATTTGTTAAAATGGTAAAGAAGCCCTTATACAGGACTCCATCAGTAGGCGTCAAGAGTATGGCAGTAGGGGAGAGACATGGGGTTCAACTCCAAATCCCGTGAAGACAGCTGGGCATTTATTGCCAAAAAACAGGGTGAGGGGTTTAGGGAATGAAAAATTACTAGGAGGAGGCATCAAGGGTTAGTGGGGAGGGAGGATTCTTCCTAAACCAACATAAGAAGATTCTTGCTGAAGGCAGGCCAGGGTGGTCAGATGTCAGTCACCAAACTGACTTAGTGGGATTCTTGCTACAATTGGGGAAGGCAGGCCTAACAAGGATGGGGCTTTCTTTTCCCCTTTTCCTTATCTCTGCTCATGTTCTTGAATTTTTCTTTTCTTTAAAAAATTTTTTAAAAAATGTTTATTTATTTTTGGGAGAGACAGAGACAGAATGCGAGTGGGTTAGGGGCAGAGAGAGAGGGAGACACAGAAGCAGAAGCAGGCTCCAGGCTCTGAGCCATCAGCACAGGACCCAACGCGGGGCTCGAACTCATGAGCTGTGAGATCGTGACCTGAGCTGAAGTCGGATGCTCAACCAACTGAGCCACCCAGGCGCCCCTCTTGAGTTTTTCTTATTCCTTGTGTGTGGCTGCATGACTTTTTGAAGATCCATGTTCCTACATCTGATTGTCACAGAGAATTGGTCATATGCATCACAGAAAAGCCCTCTCCATGGCAGAATGACTCCCAAATCCTCCCTAGTCCCACCTGAGGGAGGGCACCCAGTAGGCTGCTAGTCTATAGCCTGATAGGATATGCTTGGCCCCAGCCTGGAGCACCAGGCAGGGCTACCCTACTCAGTGTCCTTCCTCTCTCCTTTCCACTTTCCTTAAGGAAATGGATCTGGGTAAAAACTAGTTAAATGTTAGCATTCAGGAATATTTTGAATAGGGAACAAGAGTCACGAGAGGGTAGTTGGAAGTGGACTGGGTCGACGGAAGGACTGACTGGCCATTGTAAAGGAAAAGACTTATCATCACCACGATCACAATGATAATAATGATGAACCCAACTTTTATAAACAGTCTTGTGATGTAGACTCTCAGAGAAGCCAGTTTTGGTGAATCCAGTTTGAACCAAGCCCATGGGCAATTCCAAAGTCTACAACTTATCCACGCACTAAACCAGTGGTATGACTTGAGGCCTCAGGGCATTTTTCTTCATCAGCGAGTGTGACCAGGCTGCTTGTCTCCATGCTGCCTCTTTGAGTCAAGTGCAGGCATCATGGAGCCCTCCAAAGTCTTTGGCTGGGGGATTGTTCTAGCTGCTGAACCCAAAAAGACAGCACCACTGCCAGCTGGACTGGAAACATCTCGGCTGTGTTTTATTCTATGGCCCCGCCAGGTGCATCAAATATGCAGACCAGAAGGGGAAACTTCGGTGTGGCACAGGTGAAGAATGCCAAGTTCAAAAGGCAAGATGGGAAACAATTTTTTTTTAAAAAAATGTTTGTTTAATATTTTTCTTCACTTTTGAGAGACAGAGAGAGAGAGACACACACACACAGAGAGAGACACAGAGAGGGAATGAGTGGGGGAGGGGCAGAGAAAGAGGGAGACACGGAATGTAAAGCAGGCTCTGGGCTCTGAGCTCTCAGCACCAAACCCAACATGGGGCTTGAACCCATGAACTGTGAGATCATGACCTGAGCTGAAGTTGGATGCTCAACCTACTAAGTCACCAAGGTGCCCCGGAAACAATTCTTCTACATGTGCCTATCGGCCCCCTTTAATCTAGGATTTTAAAATGATGTTCTTTTTGAAAGTTGTATTAAAATAATCACAAATATGAGACTTTCCTGATTGTCAATTGTAAATTACTCCCACCTTCAAGCAAGCCATCAGACCGTTTTCAAACACAGACTATGGCAAATGGAAAGCTTGTGCATTTTTTCTCTTGGCATTTGTAGTCATTTGTGGTAGGAAAAAAGGCATTTAAAACCAAATAACTCAAGGTCTCAGGGTTATTATTAGAAAAGCAAAGCAAAGGGAACCACAACGGGCAGGTTAAATGTTTTCACATAGCTGTGGTTCCCTTTATCTCAGAAATACCCTTAAGTTTTATAATGTCAAGGTATTTTTCCTTCATTGGTGGTTCCTCCAGAATCTATGATGGAAGGATCTGGGAGGTCTCTTCAATTCCAGACAGGTTTGGGAGACCTCTGACCTGTCATGAACATTTGAAAACTAATGGAGAAAATTGGTGCTCCTGGAACTGAAAGAACCCTGTGCCTTTGACTTCAGCAGCCTTGTTCTGTGATGAATAAGGCACTTAATAAGCAGACAAACGGGCAGGTCATGGTCAGAGGTGCATCAGGGTCTAGGACGTGACAGAGTGAAGAGATCCATTTTGCTTGTGACTTCTTTGCAGGCCATGAGGTGAGATCTGTCCTATTTTTTGAAATGCTCTTTTTTCTTCTGTGTTTTGCAAAATGGAAGGTAATTTTATACATCTGTGCCTTGGAAATGCAGCATATGAAATAACAACTTAGTTCTAACCCATGAAGTTTCTTATTTGGATTCCTGAGCACCAGGACTGGCCGCTCCTTTCCTGATTTTGGTGGAAATGTGTGAACACGAGTCCTTTTAACCTCAGTGGGGAAACCCCATTCTCTATTGTCTTCAGATTCTTTGTAGTTGAGACTAGTAACTCGATTTGCTGCTGATGACTAGATCCCTGACCATGGGTTCCACTGATGACGCTTCAAGTGGCAAGGCATCATCTCTTCCCTTTCTCTGCCCATAGAGTGAAAGGGGACAATTTGTCCTTGATCCTTGTTCCTGGTACCATGCTGATTTTTATGCAAAGCTGAATGATGAGCAATACCTCACTTAGCTGCCAAATTGCCTTGAGGTTATGATCACTTCAGAGGGAAATTGGCATTCTGCTTTAATCCAGAAAGCACCAAGATGAAGGGGTATTTTTCTCCCTGTTCTACAGGCTGTAATCAGTCCCTGAACAGACTTTATCTACTGCAGACAGATCTTCCTACCAGTTGCTGTGGGGGTCACATGAACGAGATGGGAGCTACCTAAAGGTTCTAGCAATCCCGGTTCCTAGGGGACGAGATTACAGTTAAGACCCATTTCTATGCACTGGAACAGGGTTAGGGAGACAGAGTAAATATGGGTTATTTGTAGCCACAGGGAAAACTTTTAACGAATTCAAGAGTTATGGGTCTTCCCCCCCGCCGCGCCCCCCCCCCCACTTTCATTGTCCTGGAGAATCATTCTCTTATTTTACTTTATTTAATTTTTAAGATTTAAAACAAATTTATTGAAATGCAAGTTAGTTAACATATAGTGTAATAATAGTTTCAGGAGTAGAATTTCGTGATTCATCACTTACATATGACACCCAGTGCTCATCCCAACAAGTGCCCTCCTTTTTAAAAAATTTTGTTTATTTATTTAGAGAGTGAGAGAGAGAGCAAGTGGGGGAGGGGCGGAGAGAGGGAGACAGAATCCCAGGCAGGCTCCATGCTGTCAGCACAGAGCCCAACGTGGGGCTCTGAACTCACAAACTGTGAGATCATGACCTGAGCTGAAACCAAGAGTCAGATGCTTAACTGACTGAGCCACCCAGGCACCTCCCAACAAGTGCCCTCCTTACTACCTATCACTCATTTAGCCCATCCCCCCATCTTCATTCTCTTATTTTAATGAAGATTTTATAAATGGATTTAACTGTGGGATGCAGCACAAGAAAGCTGAGAGTTTTTAAGAAAATATTTATTTAAGTAATCGGTACCCCCAGTGTGGGGCTCAAACTCACAACCCCAAGATCAAGAGTCACATACTCTTCTGACTAAACTAGCTAGGCACCCCAGATTGAAAGGTTTTAAATGCAATTCACACATTCCAGTGATTCAAATCTATCAATGTTAACGATGTCATTTGCAACACAAGAATTAACTTGACAGGAAAGGCACCTGGGTGGCTCAGTTGGTTAAACATCCGACTTTGGCTCAGGTCGTGATCTCATGGTTCATGAGTTCGAGCCCTGCATCAGGCTCTGTGCTCATAGCTAGCTCAGAGCCTGGAGCTTGTCTTCAGATTCTGTGTCTCCCTCTCTCTCTGTCCCTCCCCTGCTCAAGCTGTCTCTATCTCTCTCAAAAATGAATGAAACATAAAAAAATTTTTTTTTAGAAAATGTTTTAAAGAATTAACTTGATAGGAGATACGCAAGTGACAGCACTGTGATTTGGTTAGTTTATCTTCTGAGCTACAAGCAGCAGAAAGTAGGATTGGGGAATGGAGGGCAACATAGGATTACCCAGCCTCTGATTCGTGATAATAATAATGGGCAAAAAAGCAGGCTTCCCAGGCTTCTTTGTCACAACTACTCAGTTGTGCTATTGTGGTGTGAAAGCAGCTCCAGAGAATGTATAAACAAATGGGCATCACTATGTTCCAATAAAACTTTATTCATGGACACTGACATTTGATTTTCATATACTTTTCTGTCATATCTTTTGAATTTCTTCCACCATTTAAAAATGCAAAAACCATTCTTTGCTTTTGGTCTATAAAAGCACAGGGGTTTGGCTCAACTTGGCCTGAGAGCTGTAGTTTATGGACTCTTTAAATCACTGTCTTCTCAATATTCTTGATTTCTTTACTTGATTTCGTTGTGCTCAAAGACCCAGAAAAGCCTCAACAGTGGATTGGTACAGTTGTGTGCTTCCTTTCTCTCCTGCTCTATATCTTTATTCTTTTAGTTAAGACCATCAGTTAATGGTTTGTCTATTTTCCGTCTTGCCTACTAAACTGTTCTCCACACTTTAAGTGATCTTTCTTTCTTTCTATTGGAAACTAGCATTTATTGAACACATACTATAATTACGCGTTTAGCTTGTATGATCTCATTTTATATACAGAATAAACCTTGTGGTAACTATCATCATTAAAAAATAACTACATATTAACATAGTGAAAGAATTGGAAACTAGGTTTTCAGAATCTCAGCACAGTGTTACTTTTAATTCACTAGTTCACATCCTAATTATAAATATTTTTGAATCATTAAAATATCTTGCCTGTTTCTGTGGATTGCATGAGCCATTTTAGGCTAAATATAAGTAGCATATGTCATATTAAAACTGAATTCTGCTCCTGAAATCAATATTGCACTGAATGTTACCTAACTAAAATTTAATTTAAAAATAAGGGAAAAAAACCCCAAACTAAAATGAAACCATGATTTATTAGAGGATTGATTTACAAATACAAAACCATAATGACTAAATCTTGTTTCTAATGAATTTAGTGGAAGAAAATGATCCCCAAAATTTCTATTTGAGTTCACAGAAAATCTATCCTACCGTTAGCTCAGGCACAGCTACGTACGTTTCTGAAAAATACTTTAAAAACTTTTTTTTAATGTTTATTTTTGACGGAGAGAGAGAGAGAGAGAGAGAGAGAGCGCGCGCGAGCGTGAGCGGGGGAGGGGCAGAGAAGGAGGGGGAGACGCAGAATAGGAAGCAGGCTCCGGGCTCTGAGCTGCCAGCACAGAGCCTGACGCGGGGCTTGAACTCACAGGCCGCGGGATCATGACCTGAGCGGAAGTCGGACGCTCAACCAACTGAGTCACCCAGGCGCACCTCTGAAAAATACTTTAAATTTGTGTCTTCCAGTAAGAAAATGCTACTAAAAAACCAACTCTTCAAGATATTAATGACTGCCTCATACCAATTATATTTTAATTAACCATGGAATAATTTGGCAACTGGTAATTTTGGAAGTGTGCGATGCAGATACTTTTGGTTCAAGCCAGTCTATTATACTAATTGATTCATCTAAGAGATAAACTACATTTAAAATTTTTTATTTTAATTCCACTATAGTTAACATGCAGTGTGAAATTGGTTTCAGGTGTACAATATAGTGTTTTGATGATTTTTTATATTATTGCTCATCAGGTTGACTAAGTGATCTTTCTAAAATGCTAATTTAATCTTGTCATGCATCCTGCTTAAAATTCTTCAAAGTCTGTCTCCCATTGCTTTGTGATTTTGGTCTTGTAAACTCATCCATTTTCACCAGGTCTCTGTTGGGTTCTCTCCCCTGCCCCTACCACCATCCTCAGTTTTTGTTCCAGCCAAACTGAAGTGTTCAATTTCATGAATACACCATTTTCTCTATGTCTTTAGTCTTGCTACATGATCTTTCTTGAATTCCATTTCCCTGTCATCGTCTGGCTAACTCCTCTTGGTCGTGAAAATTTAGCTCACCTATTGCAAGCGGCCTTCCTCAACTCTCTTTTGCCATTACAGTCTGATTTAAGGGTCTTTTAAGCACCACACTTCAAGGCAGAGGCTGTCTTTATGTCTAAACTCAGGGGTCTAGACACAGTTCCCAACACACACACACACACACACACACACGCACCAAAAGTGTTGAATGAAATTAGCATGGCTTTAGGGTAGGAAGGGATGAGTGGCAAACACTGTAGGTGTGAGGCAAATTATGAAACTATGCTATAGATCAGGGGAGCTATGGTGACAGTCTGTACCAATGCCCAGAGCAAAAAAGATTCATGGGAAATAATTCGTAGGGAGAATTGATAGGAACTTTTTCAGCAGAAGAAGTAAGAGGGAAGGGGAACTTAAAGATGAAAACTTTTTGGTCCTTGTATTTTTCATCTAAAAAATGGGCTTGGATTAGTTCTAAGGTTTCTGATTCTATGACTCCAAGGTTCTAAGCCTGGGTAACTGGGGAAGCTCTGGTAGGTATCACGAATGTGGCTTCAGGAGTGAAGGAGACTCCCAGGTTTGGGAGCGAATGAGACTAGGTAAAGAAGTTCTCAAGGTGGGTACAGAACAAAGAGAATGTTCTGTTTTGGTTTGTTTTAGGATGGTGGGTGCATATTTTAGGTAAAGGGAAAATAGGGAGAGAAAGAGGCTGAAGACACTGGAAAGGAGACAGTTAATGGAGCCAGGTTCTGGAGGACGTTGGAGGAAATGGGACTGAGGGCATCAGGAAATGCTTGGATTAGGATGGAGAGAAGCACATCTACCTCTGTAGGGGGTAGGAATGATAGACGAAGTTATGGAGGTATTTTGAGGTGGAGAGAAAGAGAAGATCAGGCAGCACCCATTCTTTCCAGAGAGTGAGAGAGGCAAAGGGTATTTGGGATCCTAAAGTTAAGCTACTAAAAACACTTTGAAATCGTTCATGTGTGGAATAGGATGGGGGTCAACTGAAGATGACATGATTGTTAATTAAACATGATTATGGGAGGGGGTAGGAAAGATGGGAGAGTCTTTCTCTCTCTCTGAAGGTACTTTAAGAGCAAGGGGATGTCTGTGGAGCAGTCGTTGATGTAACCACTTGAGATGTCTGAAGTCAGTGAGGGTACAAATTAAAGACATAATCCTGCCTGTGGTTGTTGGGAATGGAAATGAGATCATTAGAATGGAACAACAGGGAAGAAGAGCTTGCTCTGGGATTCCCCAGTTCAGTTCTGGTGAACAGACTCCAGACCAAAGCTTGGGTGGGGGTGGGGGTTGGTGTGGATTATAAAGGGACAGCTGGTGCTAACAGTATATCAGTCTTTGGAGAGTTGGAAGGTACTCATAGTCACTAACTGTATTTAAATGAAGACTGAATAATCATTGATAAAGGTTATTGCGCACATATTTGTCACTTTGGAGGCAGAAATTACAGATGATCGATGACTACTAAATTCCTTTTTTCCCTAAGGTTTTGCAAGAGTTTATGTATGCAATTCCCATACGTCCTAAAGAACGTATGGCTCCATGCCATTCACCATCACACCGATTCAGATACCTCAAGGCTGAATCATATCTCTCAGCTTTAACTACACTCAAAAATCTTCACAAAGCTTGCTTATCTTCTGTGATGGGAGGTAAATTGATCCCTAGATCAGCACAGTGAAACACAAAGGAATTAGCATTCAAACAGCATGCCATTGTGAGGCAACATATTGTATGGAGTCTTATGCCTCTGATTTTGAATCTTGATTCCATTGTGTGGTTGAGAGAGAGAGAGGGAGAGAGAGAGAGAGAGAGTGTGTGTGTGTGTGTGTGTGTGTGTGTGTGTGTGTGTGTATTCTGAGTTTTCTATACAATTGTATAACTTGTGACCTTGGACAAGTTACTCATTAAGCCTCAGTTTCTTTTTTATTTGCATTTTGTTTATTTCAGACCCATTCAGCTTTAGGTCTGGGAGTGAGAACATGATGTGTCTTTGGCTCAAGCTGCTGGGGCATCAATGACTGTGTAGTCCTTGGTGAGCACTGTGGGGGTTTCACATGGCTGCAAGGGCTGTTGGGATCCTCAGTGGCACCTCCTACTCCAGTGACTAGGAACTGGCTAGGGAACAGCGGTGCCCAGAGCCAGTGGTGTGCAAACACTCAGGGGTCGGGGCTAGCTGCAGGTGCCCATGTAGTGGCAAGGTCTGTATGAGGGCATACACACAGTGGTGGGAGACAGAGCCAGCAGCAAGGGCCAGGGCCAATTTTGGGCACATTGGCAGCTTGTAGGTGCTCTGGCTGTTGGCTTGCACTTCTGTGGCTGTAGGGTTTCCCTGTGGGCTTTGTGCACAACAGTGGAGGCCAGTGAAGGGAGTCTGGCTGGGTTGTGCACCTGGAGGGACCAGCTGCTGGTAGACCCAGTGGTACAGGCCAGTGACAGGAAATATGGCCAGAGCTGGGCACAAGCAGCTGTGGGGGCCTTGGCTCCTGACATGCACTATTGTGGCCGTAGGCTATTGCCCTGGGTGCATAGCAATGGAGGTCAGTGTTAGGAGTCTGGCTAAGGGTATGCAGGGACACAGCTAGAAGGGCTAGCTGAAGGTGAGCCTGGTGAAGGCCAAGAGACAAGGGCTGAATCCTGCCTCACAAGCAGCTGTGCTAGCCTAGTCTGTCAGCGTGCACATCCATGGCTATGGGGTCTTGTTACATGCAAGGCAGCCATGGAGGCCAGTGATGGGGATCAGACCGGAAGCGGGTAGGTCCACAGCTGGAGGGGCATCTATCAGTGCATCTATCAGTGGGTGCGGGGAAGCCAGGGGGCCTAGGCTGGCATCTCGCACTTGCACAGTTATAGGGACCTGGGGAGCTGCCAGTGTGGATCATGGGCTCTGGATGGGGGTTATGGTGGGAAAATGGGGAGGGACTCAGGTGGCTGGTGTCTGTGAATATGAATACCTGTGGGGCAAAAACCGGTGAAGTCTGCAGGACATCTGCAGTGGCTGGCTGTTGCTGTTTTCAGTGGTGAAAACTGTTGGGATCCTGTGCAGACCGGGTCACTGGGAACCGTAACTGATGGCTGATACTGGTGGCCCCTGCTCTTCTTCCGTGTTCGTAGCCATCTGTATATGTCCCAGCTTTGCTGGATACTGGGTAGGGTAAAACTGAAGCGGGTCCTTTATGTAGTGACCTGAACGGCTGGGGAAGGCATGTTGTTCATTTTGCTCTCACTCTCCCTGTGAGGGGAACTCTTTTTGGCTGGGAAGTTCCCTCTTGGTTCTGAACAGTGCTGGGTTGGCCCATTTTTAAATTGGATTGTTTGTTTTCATATCGTGGAGCTTTAAGAATTTTTTTCCGATATATTTTGGGTAACAGTCCTTTATCAGATAGGTATTTTGCAAATATTTT
Organism: Panthera tigris; assembly: GCF_018350195.1. NCBI lineage: Eukaryota > Metazoa > Chordata > Mammalia > Carnivora > Felidae > Panthera > Panthera tigris. Next base: position 59,287,753 of record NC_056678.1, on the reverse strand, counting down.
CTCCCAGTCTGTGGCTTGTCACCTAATTCTCTTGCTACTGTTTTTCACCGAGAGAAGTTTTTGAATTTTAATGAAGTCCAGCTTGTCAATCATTTCTTTGATGAATTGTTTCTTTGATGTATATAGAAAGGCATCACCACACACAAGGTCATCTAGGCTATCTTATTTACATTCTAGCAGGTGTATAGTTTTATTCATTTTGGGTTAATTTTTGTGAAGCGTGTAAAGTCTGTTTCTAGATTCTTTCTTTCTTTCTTTCTTTCTTTCTTTCTTTCTTTCTTTCTTTCTTTCTTTCTTTCTTTTTTTGCATGTGGCTGTCTACTTGTTCCATCACCAATTGTTGAAGAGACTATCTTTGCTCCATTGTATTACCTTTGTTTATTTGTCAAATATTAGTTGACTGTATTTATGGGGGTCTATTTCCGAGCTCCCTGTTCTGTTTTGTTGATCTGTTTGCCTATTTTTCTACCAATACTACATTGTTTTGATTCCTATAGCTTTACACTATGTTTAGAAGTCAAGTGGTGTAAGTCCTCCAAATTTGTTCTTCTCCTTCAATGTTGTGCTGGCTATTTTGGGTCTTTTTCTGTTCCATAAAACCTGTTTGTTGATATCCACTAAATATCTTGCTGGGATTTTTTAAAAATATAATTTATGGTCAAGTTGGCTCACATACAGTGTATACAGTGTGCTTTTGGCTTTGGGAATAGATTCCCATGGTTCATAGTTTACATGCAACTCCCAGTGCTCATCCCAGCAAGCGTCCTCCTCAATGCCCATCACCCATTTTCCCCTCTCCCCACCCCTCCCCCCCATCAACCCTCAGTTTGTTCTCTGTATTTCAAACTCTTATGATTTGCCTCCCTCTCTGTTTGAAACTATTTTTCCCTTTCCTTTCTCCCCTGGTCTTCTGTTAAGTTTCTCAAGTTCCACATATGAGTGAAAACATATGATATCTGTTCTGACTGACTTATTTCACTTATAATTTGCTGGAATTTTGATTGGAATTGCATTGAATGTATAGACCAAGTTTGGAAGAACTGATATCTTGACAATATTGAGTCTTCCTATTCATGAACATAGACTATCTCTCCATTTATTTATTTCTTCTTTCATTTTGTTGACCAGAAATTTTTAGTTTTGTTTATAAAAATCTTGTGTATAGTTTGTTAGACATATACCTAAACATTTCATTTTTGGGAGCGCTGATGTGAATGGTATTGTGTTTTTATTAAAATTTTTTTTAATGTTTATTTTTGACAGAGAGAGACAGAGCATGAGCGGGGGAGGGGCAGAGAAAGAGGGAGACACAGAATCCAAAGCGGGCTCCAGGCTCTGAGCTGTCAGCACAGAGCCTGACGTGGGGCTCGAACTCACAGACCGTGAGATCATGACCTGAGCCGAAGTCGGATGCTCAACTGACTGAGCCACCCAGGCACCCCTTGTTTTTATTTTTTAAATGTTTATTTATTTATTTGGAGAGGGAGAATGTGTATGCGAGTCGGGGAGAGACAGAGAGAGGGAGAGAGAATCCCAAGCAAACTCCAAGCTCAGCCCAGAACTTGACATGGGGCTGGATTTCACCATTGTGAGATCATGACTTGAGCTGAAATCAGGAGTCGGACACTCAACTAACTGAGCCACCCAGGTACCCTAGTATTATGTTTTTAATTTCAAATTCCATTTATGCATTGTTGGCATATTGGTTTAACCAACGGAGCCACCCAGGTGCCCCCCAAATTGTTGGCGTATTAGAAAACAATTGACTTTTATGTATTAACCTTGTTATCTGCAACCTTACTGTAATTGTGTATTTGTTCCAATTTTTCAGTTGTTGATACTTTTGAATTTTCTACATAGAAAATCATGCCATTTGTAGACAAAAATGGCATTATGTCTTCCTTCCCAATCTGTATAACATTTATTTCCTTTTCTCACCTTATTGGGAATGTGTGTTTTCATAGAAATAGAATTGTGGGGGTTGGTAAAAATCTTGGAAAGAGCACAGTCAGTGAAGAAGCAGAACACAGTAGATAAAGTTCCAAGTTCTGGAATCTGGCACACTTGCGTTTGTATCTTGACCTTGACATTCAATGCTTTGACAAGTTACTTAATTTCTCTATGCTTTAGTTATCCTCTGTGCATACAGGTATAATACATATGTCAAACTTATCAACTTGCATGCTTTAAATATGTGTACTTGATTATGTGTGAATTATACCTCAAAATAGCTGTTTTAGAAAAGCATATGATACCAACAAAATTAAAGAATTGTTATAAAAATCGAATGAGAGAATGGACATAGAGCCCTTAGCTCCCTGGTGCTGAGCACAGAGTAAATACTCCATAGATAGTAACTTTTACGCTGTTAAAAGAGGGGTTGTGGAGTCAGAGCATGCTGGTGACATCAGATGAGTATGTGAAGAGGTTCGTCAGTTGTAGCCCTGAGCTACTGATGTTGGAGGAGCGTGTTTATTATGTGTTTAATGTTGATTCAGAGGAAATGTAATGGCACTGTAAGTAGGAAGTGATCATTCTGTAAACAAAAGCAGAAATGAACATGCCTACCTTCACTTTAATCCTCTAACACACCGTTGATCTCCATCATAGCCCTGACCCCACTGGCTTGAGCATTTGTTGACTTATCGGTTCTCTGCTCCAGACTCTGAGCCCATTAAGTGCAAGGGAAATTTCTTTTGTTTTCTTTATGTCAGTACCTGGTACTGTGTCTCACACAACTGTGTCTCAAACAATTCCTCACACTCAGGAATTGTTTGTGGAATGAATGAATCAGTGAAATGCTTCACGAGGAAACAAAAACATATATGGTTGGAACAGATTAATTCTGCCTTTTCCATGGGAATTCTCTGGAAAAAAAAAGTTTCTGAAATAGAGTTTCTCAGCAGATTTCTTCTCAATAACAAGTGAACTTTTGAGCCTTTTTTTTTTTTTTTTTGCGGTTATGGTCCTCATTTTCTCAACCCCCCAAGCTTTAACTAAGATAAAAGTTTTGAAATGCATAAAAGTTTCAAAGTCTCCCCCCAAAGGTAGATCCTGCAATATGAATGCATTTACCAGTGCTTAGTGGGTCAGGAAAATGAATTTGTGTCCGAAGTAACTTGGCTTATGCCAGCAACTAATGGAGGCATCAGGGAGAACTGGGCTCAATGGTCATGTTATGGTTCAGATGATATGATATTTTCTTTCCAGCAAGTTCTATCAGCTAATCAGTTGTATGTGTGTATGTGTTCCAACATTTCACTGCTAGAAAATTACATGCCATGAAACGTAGGCCTTCCAGTTGGCTTACATGGATTTCTCTACTGGGGACAGTTGAAGAGAACACCGAAAAGAGACTACAGTGTGCCTTGCCACTATATTTTAGCTGAGAATACAAAACACAAAATTAAGGCAACAGGCATGTCAGTTATGAGGCACAGTGGTGAGCTCTGTAAGACCAGCTCAAAGTCAAAGCCCTAAGGGAAGAGGGACATAGCCAGGGCAGGAACTTGGATGGGTTTCTTCCCATATTGTTTTCCATTTTAATGATGTGGCTTTTTACATTTTCACCATTGTAAAGATAATATATACTTACCATAAAAAATCTAAGTAATAAAAAAATGAAAACAAAAAAATCTACTTATAATTTCACTAAAGGTGATCAAAATCACTGATGTCATTTTGAGATATTTCCTTATAATCTGTTTTTCTATACTTTTATTTTTTTATTAAAAATTTTTAAAAAAATATGTTTATTTTGAGAGAGAGAGACAGAGAGAGACAGAGTGCAAGTGGGGAAGGGGCAGAGAGAGAGGGAGACACAGAATCCCAAGCAAACTCCAGGCTCTGAGCTGTCAGTACAGAGTCCCACGCAGGGCTTGAACCCACAAGCTGTGAGATCATGACCTGAGCCAAAGTCAGACCCTCAGCCACTGAGACACCCAGGCGCCCCTTTTTTTCTTTACTTAAAAAAAATCATAGCTATCATCTTGTTTGCTCTATAATTATTTTCTGACCTATATTCTCTCTTCAGCTGCTTTAATCCATTGAGCTCTTGATTTTTGTTAAGAATTCTTGTTTATCTCCTTTTTGTAGTTTCCACTTCTCTCCTAAAATTCTTCATCTTCTCATGTATTTTCTTTTTTTGAGGTGGGATTGTTAATACTTTTTATTTTCTTTAAAGTTTATTTATTTATTTTGAGAGAGAGAGAGAGTGAAAAAAAAAAGAGAGGGAGAGCATGTGCCAGTGGGAAAAGGGGGGAGAGAGACAGAGAGATAAAGAAGGAATCCTAAGGAGGCTCTGTGCTGTCAGTGCAGAGCCCAATGTGGGGCTTGAACTCACAACAGTGAGATCATGACCTGAGCTGAAGTCAAGAGTTGGAAGCTTAACCGACTGAGCAACCCAGGCACCTCTTGTTAATACTTTTTAAGAGTAAGAGATCCTGAATCCCCAATGAATTGGGGGAAAGTACAAGTTTAGAATGCAACATGGGTTTGAGTCTTACCTCTAATAATTACTTGCATGGTCATGGCTAAGAGCTGAACCTCTCTGTAACCATCAATTTCCTCATCTTCTCATATATTTTCTTGAACACACTCAATGTGATTACAATCTCTGGTCTTTTGTGTCTGTCTCCTCTATTCTTCTATTCTAGTTTATTCTGTTTCACTGTCATTTTTATTTTATTTTTTGGTCAATTTCTATCTTTTTGTATGCTGGTTTTATTTTTTTTATGCATGTGCTGGACCTTGTATTGAAAAATTGTAGAGATGATTTGAAGTTATGGATGGTATCTTCCTCCCAAGAAGATTCACTTTTGCTTCTGGCAGGACCTCAGGTATTGAATTATCACCCGAATTCAATCAGGAAATGTTCAAGCTGTTCAAGCTGGGCTGGAGTCCCTGTGACTCTATTTCTACCAAATTTGCTCCTTTTTCTTGGTTGTACTCCTTCCTGTGTCATAACCAAAAGCCTGGAATATTTCCTAGCAACCCGTCTTCCTTGTGGCCCTGAACTTCAATTTTTATATATCCCACGCCTGTGAGATTTAGGAAAACTGTTAAGTTTCTGTAATTCTGTTGCTGCTTTTGAATTGACGAATGCCCTCAGAGGGAAGACAACACTAAATACCAGATTCATTTCTCTGAGTTTCCCTTCTCTGCAGAATATTGCACTCACAAGTCCTTGGTGACTTTGTAGTTGTCAGGTATGTTCAGACAGATATTTCAAAGTATTTTGTCCGCGTTTCCTAGTTGATGTCAATGAGAGAGTGGGTCAAAATGAGTCAATCCACTGTTTTTATTTTATTTAGTTTTAAACAGAGAGTGAAAGATGATAGGCTGGAAAGCAGGGGATGGGTTTATGGGCACGTATATGGGAAGCCCCAGTAAAGATGGAGTGTAAGCCCACTGTAATTGACTATTGCATTGATGATGCTTGTGTCCTTGTTCATAGGGCGAATCCGATTTCACATCTTTCCATCATTTCAATATGGGGAACTCTCTCCCAGGCTTCAAGGAGATATGCATTTGTTGATGCAAATGCCACCTAATATGGATAATCCTTAGAACGATTATAACGCTTGAGCTTCAGTTTCCCTATCCTAAAATTTAAAAAGGGTATAAAATATCTGCTCTGGGTTTGTGACAGGACTCAGTGAGATAATGTGCATGAAAACACCATGTAAATTTTAGAGTGACACTCAAATATAAATGTTTACTGTTGTTTGTACTTCCCTGACATCCCCGCGTTTCCTAGAATCCCTATGAAAAATCCAGCCCAAATAGCAATAATGCTTGCACATTAGGACCGACAGGCAAAGCTTGCTTGGTCGAAGAACAGTCACAAGTTTGGCAAAAGCTTGGCTTTTTTTGCCTCTTATCTATAAAACATGTCTTGTTAATGCTTGGGTCTTCGCCTCTGAAAATAAACGGAATGCTGCTATTGTCATCATTATGAAATCTGCTGCATTATACCTGCTGAATGATTCCTTGCTCAATTCAGTTTAAATGGAATGAAAGTCAAAGCTTTTTTCTTTTTTTGCTCATAGACTGTTCACCTGAAAATGAAACTGAAGCAAGCATCAATGAGCAGTCTGCTCTGAGTGCTGAAAAAAGACATTTTAAAGACAGTCGTTTCAAAAATATCTCATAATAGTCCTTGAAACTGTATTTTAGACCAAATTAAAAAAAAAACAGGGCTGCTAGTGGTTATCAATAAAAAGTTTTCTTTTATAAAATTTTCACCAATGAAAATACTACTCCCCAAGATATCCCTGATTTATTCTCTGACTCTTTGTTCCAGATTAAAGGAAAAATACTATTCAATTTCCTATCATTTTCATTAACTATTACCATTCATTATGTATCTTCTTCATATAGGGAACTCTTTTTAGTGCTGGGCTTCAAAAAAATATGAGATCTATACTATGGCCTCAAAGGGCTCCAATAGAGTTGGGGGGATGGGCTATGTTCATAAACATATATAAATAGTAAGTAAGACATTAAGGACTAAATCATTGATCAAGGGGTGTGTTTGGTTGAAAGTTGAAGAAGTCTTCACCCAGGGCAATCTGGGGAAGAGTCATGGAGGGGATATGAGTTGAGCTGGGCTTTGAAGTTGTTAGAAATTAGTTTAGTGGTCGGAGGTGGGGGGGCGCCTGGGTGGCTAAGTTGGTTGAGCGTCATGATCCCGAGGTCGTGAGTTGGAGTCCAGCATTGAGCTCTGCACTGAGCATGGAGCCTGCTTGGGATTCTCTCTTTCTCCCTGTGCTCCTCTTCCCTGCTTGCGTGTGTACTCTTTCTCTCTCTCTCTCAGATTAAACAAAAAAAAAAAAAAAGAAGTAAGTGGGAATGATGAGGGATGGGATTCCAAGCAGCTGGGACTGTATGAACAAAGACCTAAATATAGGAATCCAAATGCATGGTGTAAGGTGCATACGATGAAGACACTAGAAGGTAAGTTCCAAGAGAGTAAGGTCTTTGTGTGTTTTGTTCACTGTTTTACCCTAGTACCTGGGCCAGATCCTGGCCCATGGCATAGGCTCAAGAAATACTGATTGATTGCATGGTTAATCAGAGACTAAGGAGCCTACTACTTTGCGTCGTATGGGATTCTTTGCAGGAGGTTTTCAAGGAGAAAACAGGAAGTTGAGATCTCCGGGGAAGTGACGTCCTGTCTGAGAGATGTTGTCCTTCAGGTCACATCAGAAAGTGGCATCTAAGGCTGATGCCATTTGGATTTTGCAAGCGGAGTAGAGGGGGGCGCACCAGTTAGCAAAAACCTCCTATCACATTTGGGCCTTTCTCGATGGGAGTTCTACCACCCTCATCTTTTTCTGAGGTTTTTGTTTTTGTTATTTTTGGTATCAGTAGCAAAGACTTTGTGGACCTTTAACAGGATCTGAAGCTTGGAAATGACTTACAACTCAATTAATGAAAAGCCTTTCTTAAGAGCAGGACAGGTTGGTCGTTGGAAAAAAGCAAACTGCTAAGTTTGAGGCCCTTGCAGTTGCTAGAGTCATACGTTGGATGGGTGGTTTGAACCCTTTGAAGAAGGGTTGACACTGATCCACTGAGAACCTGTCACGCTAACCTCGCTTCCTTTTGGGATGGGGTCACTGGACCGATAGACCAGGCAATGCTCATTGGTGCTTTCTTCAATTCAATTTTCTGCTGAACAGCCCTTGAATGGAGAGGAAAAACTATCTTGAGCAGTGGATTCACTCTAAACTGAGCTCAGCCAGGAGTTGCTCAGCTGGAGTAATGGAACAGACCGGATAGTACCAGTAATGGTATTCCAGCTCACTTTCCGAGACTGAGGCCTGGGGAATAATGACACGCTTTATGGATAATGAGAAAATAGGAAAGCCGAACTTTCCAAAGCCACAAGGTAGCTTAATGCCAGCTAGGCTTTTGACATAGTGCTTTTCATTTCTAAGTTTGAGAAATAGGATCACAAAGCCAAATAAAGTCCTAAGTGGCTGAAACACTGTGCTGCACTGTAAGAATGTTGTTTTGTGACCAGGCTAGTTGTGAACATGATGTGCCTGAGGACTCTGTCCTGCTTGATACTCTTTTTTTTTTTTTTTTAATGTTTATTTATTTTTGAGAGAGAGAGAGAGAGAGAGAGAGAGAGAGAAAGAGAGCATGAGTGGGGGAGGGGCAGAGAGAGGGAGACACAGAATCTGAAGCAGGCTCCAGGCCCTGAGCTGTCAGCCCAACGCGGGGCTCGAACCCATGGACTGTGAGATCATGACCTGAGCAGAAGTCAGAGGCTCAACTGACTGAGCCACCCAGGCACCCCTGTCCTGCTTGATATTCTCTCAGTGGCTTCAATGAAGACAGAGAAGCTGCCTTATTGTATTTCCCATAAGTCTGCAGTACAAGGTTATATGCGGGAAGATGCTAATGTAATAATATGCGACCCTTCTTTAGCTTTAATTTTGTTGCCATAAAAATAAATTGGAACCGTATGTCTATAAAAACCCGATTGTACTGGCTCAGATGTGCTGAGGAGCTGTCGTGCCCACCACCCTCCTCAGAGGGAAGTCGCTGCAGATGATTTGTGCCATGTATCCCCTCGTGCGTGGACTCCATGCATCGGTGCCTTACTCAAGGGACGCCTGGGTGACTCCCGGGGAGAATTCGGCGCAGTGAGGGTGTTTCATATTGGACAGTGACTAAGAGACCTGAAGCGAGTCTCTATGGGGGATTCATATGTGAGAAACAGATGATCCACAGAGACAGGCAGCACATGTTGGGAGCACAGAGAGGGTGGGGAACATTTCGCCGTAAAACAGGAAGAACGAGGAGCTGGCAGTGTAGAGACTCAAGAGAAGCAAAAGGAGTGAAAGGAAAAGAAGCTCAAAGGAAGGGGCGCCTGGGTGGCTCAGTTGGTTAAGCGTCCGACTGCGGCTCAGGTCATGATCTTGTGGTTTGTGGGTTTGAGCTCCATGTTGGGCTCTGTGCTGTCAGCTCAGAGCCTGAAGCCTGCTTCAGATTGTGTGTCTTCATCTCTCTCTGCCCCGCTGCTGCTCGCCTTCTGTCTCTGTTTCTCTCTCTCAAAAATAAATACACTTAAAAAAGGAAGCTCAAAGAAGAGATAGATATTGGGGCTTCTGTTGGGACATAAAAGTTGCCGACGTGTGGGGCGCCTGGGTGGCTCAGTCTGTTAAGCGTCTGACTTCAGCTCAGGTCATGATCTCACGGTCCGGTCCGTGAGTTCAAGCCCCGCATCGGGCTCTGTGCTGACCGCTCAGAGCCTGGAGCCTGTTTCGGATTCTGTGTCTCCCTCTCTCTCTGACCCTCCCCATTCATGCTCTGTCTCTCTCTCTCAAAAATAAATAAATGTTAAAAAAAAAAAAAAGTTGCCGATGTGTCCTGAACAACTTTCCAGTGTCCATTTCTTCCCTGCATCTTTAGCAAAACACTGTGTTGGTTGAGGTAACCCAAGTGTTCCTTGAAAACCTGAAAAAGCCCAAAGACTTCAAGTAGAATGTGAGTTGTCCAGAAGCCTTTCAGGGTTTTGGAGACATACAGTTTATAGCAAAGCCGAAGCAAAGGGGTTTTGAGGAGATTGGTCCTTTTGGTGACAAAAGAAATCAAAGACGGTGCTTTATCTGGGAAGCTGACCTTGTTCCATCTACCGTAAAGAAGTTTCCCATTTATTTTGACCAGATTTGTCACCGAAACACTGCTAAAATATAAAATAAAAGAAAGTTTGACTTAAAATTCAGATTAACCATAAGCAGCACCAAGTCAGCATATAATCCTCTAACGTTTAATAGCTTTTAGAGAAACTTCAGCATTAAAGATCTAATTCCTCTGAGCGAGGCTGACAATCTGCAGCACTAGATATGAGGCATCTTTTGGTACAGTATTGGTGTTTGTATCTATTTTCTTAAATCTCCCAAAAGAAAAGGGCATCCTGAGGGAAGGCGGGGTACACAGAAAGTCTTCTGTTTTTGTTAGGGCTGAAGGGTATGCATAGTACATTTCTCTCGGCTGCATGAAAAGCGAGAAATGAAATTTACCTTTCCCTCCTTCTGATATTTCTCTTCTTTCCCTCCTGGGCCCTAAAATGTTCAGCAATTTAGGAGAAGCAAAGAAAATAGAAAGCAAAAAAGAGAATATCACGCCGGAAATGTCCGCTCCATTTGTGATGTGTCCTGAGGATAGGATGAGGGCCTGGGACTCTGGGGCCGGGGGGGCGGGGAGAGGGGGGCGAGACATGGACGTGGGACAGACATTAGGAAAACCCCACTGTTACCACTTAGGAAGGCAGGGACATCTTGGACCAGGAAAACCGGAGCCAGGCATTGCTCTGGAGATCTTTTTGCCGGCATCCCTTGATGTAAATGCTCATGAAGTCCTTCTAGGTTTCCTCATAACAGTCTGCTGCTTCAGCATGCCCTTCCTGGCTGAGAAGTTAGTGTCCAACGTTCCTTTGCCAGTTAATGGTTAATTTTTATAACATATGGCATCTTATCAGCAAACCGTCCATCTGCCTCAAAGTCTCTGTCTCTGGAAAATTGTGTCCCGAGTACGTAAAGCAGTTACTGGATTCCCAATTTAGGTAGGGGTCCCCAAATGACACACTGGGGCTGGAAAATGAGGCAAGAATGTGGGTCGCATCCGGTAAGAAGTCTAAAGTTGTAGGAGTTCAGTTTCTGGAGAGTGAGGCATAGGGCAAGACATTACACCTGTGACATAGGGTAGGGCAGGGGCAGAAGCCCAGGCAAGCTGTTCACCCACCACGCCCTCATTCTCATTCGTTCATTTAATATTTTCAGTGACTTCCGAATGTTGGGTCCCCTGCTAGAGAGGTAATGGTGGGGATATACAATCGTGAGCAAAACAGACGTGGCTTCTCGTCTTGTGGGGTTTACGGTCAAGGGGGACAGGGGGCACCGACATTGCCCCTAAGGAAATACACTTCTTACCCAACCTGGACGTCTGATGTGCTTGCTACAGGAGAAGGAGCTGGGCCAGGGGGGGAACGTGTCCTAATGAGATGAGAGTTGCTGGACCCCCATTAAAGTTGCTTTAATGTTGTTACCCAAGGAGTGATCACATATGTGCACGAGTCTGTGTGTGTATGCGTGTAGAAAGGATTATTTATAGTCATGCATTTTTTAATTTTTTTAAATGTTTATTTACTTTTAGAGAGAAAGAAGAGGGGGAGGGATAGAGAGAGGGAGACAGAGAATCTCAAGCAGGCGCCACACTGTCAGCGCAGGGCTCGAATTCACGAATCATGAGAGCATGATCTGAGCTGAAATCAAGGGTTGGACGCTTAACCAACTAAGCCATCCAGACGCCCTTTAGTTATGCATTTTTTAAATCAATACTTACTTTATTAAGGTCACAAATCTAAAAACCTATTTTTTCTTAAGGTTTTAAATTCAACTTCTAAACTTTGTTATTCTATCTCAATTTATTAAATATATAAGAGTAAGAATAATTACCTTTCTGTGTATATTAATAGTGTTTAATAAGTTAGTAAATTTAACAGATTGATTTCCCCTAATGATTAACTCCACTTACAAACCTAATTAATTTATATCTTTTAAATATCTTTGTGCACATTAAAATGCAAATTTGTCTGATTCTCTTAAATACATCAAATGCTTGAAAGGGCAAACTTACACACCCAGGAAACAAGCTTTCTCTGGTTTCAGAACAGCTTTTGTAAGTCAAGGAATACATGTTTATAAATGCTGTGAATCAAGTTTTGTTAAACATACAAACCGTTTACAAAGACATGTTCTCACACCTTTTACATTTAAAGCACAGGCCTGGTGTGTGTGTGTGTGTGTGTGTGTGTGTGTGTGTGTGTGTGTGCTTTGAGCACCCCAAGCAATTCTCCCATCCCCAGCTGACACTGAGCGGGTGTCCTGCAATGTAACTCGATTCTGACACGACCTACTGGGGACAGCGTCAGCTCCTGTCACAAGGCCACGGTTGTCACTGTGCTTCTGACCGACTGGCTGCAAAAGTCAGGGCTTCGTCTGAGGGAGGAGGAAAACATCCGGCATCTGGAGAACAGCTTCCAACTACCCTGCGCCAACGAAAAACCATTCAGCCCTCCAGAGGACACTGTGATGCCTCGCCTCGGTCCTCCCCAGCCGGAGGCGGCCCTGGTGAACCACAGCACAAACGACCCTGGATCCTGCTCACCGGGGACACTGCAATTCTTTTGAATTGGGTGGTGGTGGGTAACAAACAGACTCTGCGGCACGGAATTGCAGAGTAAGGATGAGGGATAAATAATGCAGATGCATTTAGCAGCAGTAATTTCCTGACTGTGTTCCCGAAAGTTATGAATGATCCTCTTGCTGGCTTGCCGGCCTCACTTTCTCCTGCCCGAAGACCGGGAGAAAGCGAAATCAACATTGAGTGGGATGATTCTCCAGGAGGAGGAAAACCTTCTGGGGCTGGTTCAATGCCTAATCAGGAAGACTGAAAAGCGCTGATTTAATTAATTATCCCGAAGTTCCTTCGGAGGGGTCGGCGGAGGAGCATCTGAGCGAGCACGCTGGCGAAAACACCCACTGCGCAGGCGCGCGGGGAGGATGTGCTGCTCGGCCGCACAGCAGGCCCTAAAATGGGCACCGGCGCCCACTGGCTTCCGGTGGAGGCTCGTTCAGGATGTCACATGCTGTAGAACAGCTGCGGAGGATGACGGAGGCGGCAGCTGACTCTGTGAATACAGACAGGGGGCAAGATGCCGGCTCCGTGGCTATTTTCTTTACCAAGATTATCTGGAGAACTTTTTCTTGGCCGTATTACATAACCCTAGAGTCCGTATGCTCAAGCTGCTCGTCTGAGAACTCGGACACGTGATGCTGGCTTTCTGTCCATGGCCGATTCCAGGAACCAGTTTGTAACACTGTGGAGGGTTTCATTAATATATTTTGTAATTAAAAAAAAATTTGTTTTACATTATTCATTTTCGATAGACAAAGCACAAGTGGGGGAAGGGCAGGGAGAGAAGGAGACAGGGAATCCCGGGCAGGCTCCAGGCTCTGAGCTGTCAGCACAGAGCCCGACGCGGGGCTCGAACCCACAAACTGCGAGATCATGACCTGAGCGGAAGTCAGACACCCAACTGGCTGAGCCACCCAAGCGCTCCAGATTTTCACTAATATTAATTGGAGATCGGTCCTGCCATGAATCTTTTCTTTAAGACTTGCCTTTGCTTTACCACTCCCAGTACCCTAAATCCAGGCCCACGGAATGTACTCGAATTACTACTGAGCTTCTTCAGGTCTGATTGCTGCCTGCGACATCCATTTGGGTTCCACTGTCAAGACAGTTTTGAAAAACACCACTACCCTCTTCTGTAACCTATAGTGACTTCCTGTTATCTATAGCATACAAGTCAATGCACTCTGGCTTCCAAGGCCTTCCAGTATCTGGTCCTGCCTTCCTACCCAGCATAACCTCCCCTCACTCCTCTGGAAGGCTTTTCTTCTTCAGTGCATTCATTGGACTCACTCCACAGTGGGCTCATATCCAGAGTTTGTGCTGTGTCTTTTTTTTTTTTTTTTTAATGTTTATTTTAAGAGAGAGTGAGCATGAGCAGGGCAGGGGCAGAGAGAGAGAGAGAGAGAGAGAGAGAGAGAGAGAGAGAGAGAGAGAGAGAATCTCAAGTAGGCTCTACACTGTCAGTACAGAGCCTGACTCGGGGCTCAAAATGACTAACTGTGAGATCATGACCTGAGCCGAAATCAAGAGTCAGGCACTTAACCGACTGAGCCACCCAGGTGCCCCCACCCCAAGGTTTTTAAAAAATTGTCTTGTGTCTTTTGACTTCTTACCTCTTCCAGAAGCCTCTCCAACCACTCTAGGCTATGCTTATTTGTTCATTTATCCTTTTATCCAGTCATTCATTGATTCATTCATTTAATTTATTGAGGATCTTTCATACTCCACGCATTGCTAGCCTCTGGATATACATTCATAACCCCTTGATAATCAAGGCTCCTGCATTACATATTTGTGCAGTTTGAGCTCTCACGGGGGGGGGGGGGGGGGGGGGAAGTGGCCAGTAAAATTAGAAATCAAGCCTGATAGTCTTGTAATGAGCTCCACCTCCCTCCAGGCCTTCCTCTCTCTTCTCTTCCTCAGCTTTGGCCCTCTCATCAATGAGGAATTTCTGCCCCAGGACAAACCTTAGTGTGATTTTTCTCATCACTGCTCTTTGTAGCAGTCAGGGTGTTCTGACCTTGTTAAATTGACATTTTTTAAGTAGAACTCCGGGGTGTCAGATGGCAAGCTGTGGTTCAACAAGGGACTACAAGGAATGCCTTGAGGGCCATGCGGGGAGGTCAGGGCAGGGTACAGGCTGAGAGAGGAGCGGAGGCTGGGGAACATGCCTTTATTAGGGTCTGTGGCTGGAGTGCTTTGGGGTTCCCAGGTTAGGACTGGATTCGTCAGTTTAAACCAAAAAAAGCAGGGTTTTGGTAAGTTCCACGGGGTCTTAACTAAGGGGCGCACAAGGACAAGGCTCTGGGAGGCAGGGGCACTGTTGATTGCAAGGGCTGTTGGGGAGTCATGTCAGGAACTCTTTTTGAGAGAGAGAGAGGGGGGGTGCAAGTGAGAGAGGGGCAAGAGAGAGGTGGGGGGCCAGAGAGAGAGAAGTGGAGCTCATCCAAAGTGGGGCTCGAGCTCACCTGATGTGAGCTTGAACTCAAGAACTGTGAGATCATGACCTGAGCCAAAGGCAGATGTTTAACCACTGAGCCACCCCGGCACCCATGTCAGGAACTTATATTTGCTTGTAATGCTGTGGCTGCTCTCTAGGGCTTGGAACACCGCGGGTACTGTCTAGAGCTTGCCTTGTATGAAGGGGCTGGTGTCAGTTTCAGGTCCCTGCAGGCCGCTTGGCCGAACAGAATGGATGCAACAGCACGGAGTAGCTTAGCTCAACTCTCAACACTCAGGGTGTGGGAAGCAATCGAAAAGTTCACTTGGCTGGGATATTTGAGGGGAGTTTCATATTGGTGCTCATTTCAGAGGCAGGGCAGGTTAAAGGAACTCACAGGGTGAGTGGAGGCACACAGGAGGAACAACAGCCCGGAGTCTGTCGCCTGAAGATGGCCTTGAAGGAAGTGCCTCCATCATTGGAGAGGGGTGTCTCCGTCTCAGCACTGCTGTTGTTTGGGGTCAGATCCAGTGTGTATTATGGGGGCTGTCCCATGCTTTGTACGGTATTTGGCAGCAAAGAGCCGTAACCTGGTGTTGAGTAACCAGGTCTGTTACTCACAACATGCCGGTAGTGTTCACTCACCCACCTACCTAGTCATGACAACCCAAAATGTCTCTGCACTTGCCAAGTGTCCCCCAGGGGGCAGTTCAGTCTCCAGCTGAGAGCCACCATCATAAAGGGCTATAATCCTGCCTGAGCAGGAGCAGAGGTGGTGTGGTGGGGGGAGGGAGGAGACACCTGATGTCGCATCTTAGCCCTCCCCTCATCTCCTGTGTTCCAGTCACTGCTGAACGCAGACAGAAGCCAGAGGACACAGATTTACTCCCTCCGGGGTGCTCCTTTCTTTCACCTTAAGACTAAATCTCAACAGGCAATTATACCTGAGGCTCTCGAGTCACAATGGCGACAGAGGCCATTCATTCACTGGCTCCCGACTGCTGATGAAGATTGTCTCTGGCAGCCCAGAGATTAGTTACCAGAGTCATTGCCAGGGACGGACCTCTGCCTCGTGCCTTCCCCTGTTTTCGCTTCACTCCAATGCACTGCTGGCTATTTCCCGTTATCTCTGATTTCACATCTTCGTTCAGGTCTGCCTGCCCACTTATTGGGAGAAGTACCTTGGAAAGGTCTGCAGAAGCTGAAGGAATAATCCTTGCTGTACTTCTGGACTTCCAGGGCTCCTTTTGAAACTAATCCTGTCAAGACCCCAATTTTCTCTCTCATTTGTCCCTCTGTGGTGTGCTCAGTGCCTTCTAGAGAAAATATTGCCAAACTATCATCCTGCCGATGCTGTATTGTACCAATGTTTTAGTGTTCGGATAATGCTGGGGCCACCCTGTTGGCGGTGTTTTGTCCGTGGATTGATTGGATAGGCCTTCAGCCATCTTGCAGGCAGAATTCCTACATTTTGTTGGGAGACTTGTTTACAGCCGTGCTTATCACATTTTTACGAGCATATGAATCACCTGGGATCTTGTTAACATTTAGATTCGGGAGGTGGGTTCAGGGAGGAGCCTGAGTCTGCATTTCTAACAAGCTCCAGGATGTTGCTGCTGGACCACATTTTGAATAGCAAGGATCTGGGAGACGGCAGACACACGGTGCTTTCCGATGTGAGCAATCCGTTCGATTATAATTTATTAAGAGCCAGTTGCAGATCACTGGGCTAGGTTTTGCAGGGGCTCCAGATGTATACTTTTATCATCCTGAAGACCCCATCTGAGTCTGCATTAAGGCACAGAGATCTTTGTGGCTGTTATTTTTCTCAAGAGGCGTTTCCCCTCCAGACGTGGACAAAGCTTTCAATTGCAACGGGTTCCAGCATTTCCCCAGAACGTCAGGGCCAGCCAGCTTTCGCCGCTCTGTAGGGCTGTCCTTAGCTTTGCTTCACAAGCACTGGTTTTTATCTCGATGCACAAGCAGAGAGAAGGTGTTTCTGGTCCTGTGAATGGATAGAACTTGGCTATTTCCTTTATCTGCTGTGGATGAATCATTTTGGTGGACAAAGAACTAAGTCAAACATGGCTGCTTTTCCACAGGGGCAGGTTTGGGGTGTGCGCCTGTGTGTACACACGTGTAGGCTGTGAAGTCGATTTAGTTTTGCAGTAAACTTACTTTCTAAAAAATATAGACTCTGTTAGTGGTTCCTGAATGTCACCCCAATGCAGCAGGGAAGCATCACAGAGACTCTGTTATCATAGGAGCCATCTTTGTTTACCTCAGAATTTTCACTCACGGCTCATTGCTTTCCTCTTCTGAGGGACTCCATTTCCGGTCAGCTGGTAACACTCACTAGGTGCTTACTGAGGTGGTAGACCCCAAGGAAGGGTTGGAATGGGTCCAAGTCTAGATAAAATATGGATTCCCCTCAGGTAGTCATCTAACCAATGAGGCATGTCCCATGGACCCGCTTGAATGCTTCTAAATGCCTAATATCCTGTTGTTGTAAATCTAAAGTGTGGTGGAGGGAGTAGGGCAGCATGTGGAATGTTGGAACCCTCATTTACAGAAGAGCTATTCTCCTCCCAAAGAAAACACTTTTTCTCTCCAGGCCAAAGGGGTTTATCATCAACACTGAGTGATTTGTACTGAGAAAGGTGACTGCGTATTAAAATGATCAGGGGCGCCTGGGTGGCTCAGTCAGTTAAACATCTCACTTCAGCTCAGGTCATGATCTCACGGTTCGTGGGTTCAAGCCCCGTGTCAGGCTCTGTGCTGACAGCTCAGAGCCTGGGGCCTGCTTCGGATTCTGTGTCTCTCTCTCTCTCCACTCCTCCCTCACTCATGCTCTGTCTCTCTCTGTCTCTCAAAAACAAATAAATCAACATTAAAAAATTAAAAAAAATAAAATGATCAGAAGGGGATATGAATCACCTCCCAGAGGAAAAGGAGCAGGTCTTCAGGTTCTGCTGATTCTATGGGTTAATTTCCAACAAGAGGACAGAGGAGGAAAAAACATGTAATCAGGCTTGCCTGCTGTCAGCGCTGTTTGGGTTCGTGGATGGCCACACTTTGGAAAAGCAGGTGGAGGGGCAGGTCGGAACTCTGAAGCCCCGGAGGGCTGTGGGTCCTGAGTCAGGAGCCGGCAGAGAGTGGGAGAGGCATTGCAGGGTGAAATGATAAAGCAAGACTCTTATTTAGAAAATGTGAGAGGTAGAAGGTGTTTGCAGATTTACGCCTTCTCTCCCTGAAACTCAGGGAAACTGGTAAATGGAACCGAAAAACAGAGAATACATTATCTACACAGGGTTTCTCTACCTCAGCACTATTGACATAAGATGTGACTTCTTAAAATGTCCCTAGATACCAAGATTTTACAAAATCCTTTCATCCAGGAATTTCGCCATTAGGAATTTTCCTAAGAAGATATTCGGATAAATGTATAAACATGGTATGTAAGAAGAGTGTTTAAAATATATAAAAGGGGCGCCTGGGTGGCTCAGTCGGTTAAGCATCTGACTTTGGCCCAGGTCATGATCTCACAGCTCGGCTCATGAGTTCGAGCCCCGCGTTGGCTTTGTGCTGACAGCTCGGAGCCTAGAGCCTGCTTCGGATTCTGTGTTTCCCTCTCTCTCTCTGCCTCTCCCCCACTTGTGTGCGCTCTCTCTCTCAAAAAAAAAAAAAAATAAATGGATAAAAAAAAAAAAAAATATATATATATATATATCTCCAAACTGGCTTTACCGTTGTTCAGGAATTGGCTAAATATAGTGTAGTACATGCCTGCCCATGTTTGTGATTTAAGGGCTCAATGTACACATACACACAATATTGATGAAATAGGTTAGAAGATGGCATGCTGACTATAAGCCCACTTATAAGTGAAGTGTGTGTTTATGTGTGCATGAACGTGTGTGTGCATATGTGTACTTAGCTGTGTAGTGTATGTGTGTGCTTGTCTGCACATGTAGGTATGTATGTGCAGGTATGAGGGTGTGTATGTGGGTGTGCATGGCTAAAACCACGAGGCAAGATGTCTGAAAAGATATCCCCCCCTCTCCCCAAACTGAGTGTGGTTATCACAGGGTGGTGGATCTCTGGGTGATTTTATTGTCTTCTTCAGATTTTGCGTTATTTAAACGCTCCACAGTGAGTATGCATCCTTTTGAAAATCAGCGGGGGGGGGGGGGGGAGACAGTTCTTTGCATATGAAAAAAAATCAAACCCAAACCTGTTATACTTAGTTCCTGTTCAGTCCCAGTCGGATTCATAGGGTGGTTCGCTCTCAAGTTAAAAATCACAGGACTCCTCCTTATCCGCCCTGCGTTTTGGGCCAAGCCTATCTGCGAGCACAGGTCTGGGGCAGTTTCCCCCTTTTCTCCAGGCCTGGACGCCATGGGCTAATCTCAACGCAGCTCCTGCTCCTGAGTTCTGGTCTGGAAAAACTACCGACTTAAGGAAGTGAGTTGGGATGTTCTGGGCCACTGCCTACTGTGTTTATCTGCTATCCCAGGCTTGCAATTTTAGGATGTCTCCTGAGAAAGGGATCATCTCAGCACTATCTTTACTAACTATACAATCAGAGGAATTTTTCACTGGGGACAACCTTGCCCCTTCTCATCGACGACCTCACCGTGTTAACAGGACACGGTTGTGGGCAGTCGCCACTTGTAAATTCAGCAAAAAGCGAGCGTCAGAGTTGTGGGTCCCTCACTGGCATTGGTTTCTAATTAGAGAAGAGGGAAGCTGGTTCCACCTCCCTTGCTGGATGTGGTGCCATCAGTGGACATCAAAGGAGGAAAGTAAAACTCACTCGGAACTCTCTTTCTCCCCCTGCACCCCACTTCAGGACTGTGTCTGGAAAAGAACAAAGAAGGGCTGAACGTCTCTATACTGTTTGTCCAGGGACCTCACAAATTTGCTGTTACCCTGTGGGTGACATTCTTCCTCTGGGGAAGAATGTTCTGACTCCAGAAAGGCAAGGAGAGGGATGGCCCAGGAATCATGGGGTGAAGCCCGAGTCAGCAGGGAGCAGCTCACGGGAGTCTCTTGTGGTCTCATGTGAGCAGCATGAGGGGACTGGTGAGTCAGCAGAGCACCTTGGTCTCCATATGCTTGTTAATGTCACTTTGGCTCCAAAGTCACAGCTGCACACACTATGCTCTTTATTTTTGGTGATTTCTTTAAAGTGTTTTATTTATTTTATTTTTTATTTTTTAAATGTTTATTTATTTTGAGAGAGAGAGAGAGAGAGCGAGCGAGCAGGGGAGGGGCAGAGAGAGGGTGGGAGACACAGAATCCAAAGCAGGCTCCAGGCTCCGAGCTGTCAGCACAGAGCCCGATGTAGGGCTTGAGCTTGCTGACTGTGAGATCATGACCTGAGCCAAGGTCGGATGCTTAACCAACTGAGCCGCCCTGGCGCCCCAGAAGTGTTTTATTTCTAATAGTTCCCACTCAAGACCGTAATTTTCAGAAGATTTTCCTTTTAGGTATTTCGTCTGGATTTCTCATAGCAGAAGCTTCCTCCTGGTTTTTATGCTGTCATCAAGTTCGAGGACCATAAGTAATGAGTCTAATCTGAAGCCTCACTATTATTTAACAAAAATGTCTGTAGACATAAATCAAATCGGCTATATTTTGGATAAGTCTGCAAGCAGTAAGTGAACACTCTAAGTAGGGAGATATTCTTTCATTTTCTTGTTGCCTGAATGTCCACATTAGCTCTTCTAGCTGTGATATGTCTGGCCTTGGTGCTTTGAGTGATGTTACAACTTGTCTTGCCTGAAAGACTGAAAAAAAAAAAAAAAAAGCCAGATGATCCCACCTACATTGGATAAAAGATTAAGGCATTTCGAAGAAGTTGGAAATGTCCTGTGAATTTCTCCTATTGCTCTCTGTTCTATCCATTTCATGGAAGAATTGCCAAACAAAAATCTTTATTTGTATTATCTATTGGCTCTAATCGCATGGTCTTCAATATGTAGGCAGATCTAATTGAAGAAGATCACAACAAAAAACAGGATCATTTGGCCTTGCCCCTCCCTGGCCTCATGTCCTACTACTCTTACCCTTGGTCATTTATACTACATCCTGCCTGGTTTTCTCTCTCTCCTTTCTGCCCCAGGACCTTCACAGAGTTTGCTTACTTTGAATGCTCTTGGCCTATATCTCTCCTTCCCCTATCCTGCTAGGCTTAATCTTTTCCATCTTCTGGGTTATAGTTTAAATACCCCTTCTTCAAGCAAGCCTCCCCCGAGTCCCCGGAAGACAGTAGGGATGGTAAGTCCTACAGCTGTATGCTCTCACTGCACCTTGCAATTCTCCTTTGTAGCATCTGTCAAAACAGTGATTATATTTACATGTATACTTATTTATATAATTATTTGTTTAATGTAGGTCTTATTCCAAGATTTATATATGTCTTGGACTTATATTTATGTAAAGTATGACCAAGTCTGCCCATACTGTCTCTGCAAGCACTTAGCATAGTGCCTGATGTGCAATAGACACTCAATAAATACTTGTTGAATGAATAAGCAAACGTACTCGTGGGTACTTTTGGTGATAAAGAGGATGTTGAAGGAGAGACTATGTATGACTCTGTACAAATCCATCAATAACACTAAGGAGAGAGAGAGTTGAATATTCCCCCCATAATGGGTAAGGTGGATCAGCAGTTGTCACGTGAATTAGGGGCATCTTTCAGGCAACAAGGCAGTTCCAAATAGCTCTGAACAGAAATATGTCCACTTTAGGCTTACCTGATATGGTCTGGGACATCTATAACAACAATGCTGTTAAGAGGGTGACAGTAAGAATATGAGGTTGACAGCAGTAATAGTAAGGGGGCTCTCTAAGTCAATGCCGAAAAGGAGGTGGTTGACTTTGTATAGTAGCTATGTTCATTGCATCTCAGAGTCACTTCGGTGCTTGTGTCAATGACGTCCAGGACGGGAATGCCTCCGGTAAGAGCAGCGATTTTACTCACTGAAATATCTTCCGACTTTTCTGTCTTTGTAACTCTGCTACTCTCTCTAACAAGTCCTGGGCCTGATTTCAGCACAGTCCATTATTTAGCTACCGGTTTCTTTAAATACTGCTATGGAGGCTTTCTAACTCATATACTTTTCTGAGTTAGTAATTGGCTTCCTTGAGCTTACTATTCTCTTCCAGTCCACATTGAGTGAGTAGCAACAGCCAACTCCACATTCTTTTTCATTACCAAGTCCTCTATATCTCCCAGCTAATATGTGTACTGTGCATGCTGGTGTGTCCCCTTCCACGTGTGTATCCTATCCACCGTCACCACCAATAAGACTCTCAGCCATTGGTGCAGGATGCCAGTGGATACCTGCACTCTTCTTCCCACCAATGGTGGGTTCGCTGTTGGCATCTGGTTGGTGACTGGTCCAGTTTTAGAATCTTATTCTGGGAGTCTGCTTTATAGGGACCGTTTCTGAACTGAGTTTTTTTAGTTTCCAAAAGCACACCCTAAACTGAGGATTTATGTGAATGTGATGTATTGAGAAGAAAGTCTGGTAGGGAGTGAGGAAGTGAAACTTGGAAGAAAAAAAAGAGTGGCCAAACATGGGTAAGGTATCAAGCCAAGTTGTGTAGAAGATAACCACATCTTAGTCCTGCGGGGGGAGTTCTGGAAACAGTGTAAGTCACACTTCAGAGCTATCCCCATCAGGGCTAAGCGGGTGAAAGCATGTATACCGCCATCCCTCAAACGTTGGTTGAGGGCCATACCCGAGGAATCTCAGCTTCTAGACACATCCGGCTCTCTGCACAAAGGCAAAGCAGGTTGCTGCAGCCTGAGGGCAGTACTCTGGAAAAGAGATGTGGATAGTTGGTTGAGGGTGAGATCATATCGGGAGCTGGTGTGCACACAGATGGCAAGTATGTCTGAGGGCTCGTGGCTGGAGCACCAACAAGGCCCACTTTCTGGTCCCATGGTTCTCTTCACATCAATTAATACATGGATCATGGGTTCGTCCACTTCTTAAAGAGGTTAAATACCTACAATTCAACATGGAGGCGTGTCAGGTTCTGTTTACCTCTAGTTCTAAACGACAGAAACTTTGATCTGCCACTAAGGATAAAGCTCTGCCATCTGAACCTAATACTGATTAGGGGAATGCCGCTTAATTAAACTGTGGTACATCCCAATTATGAAATACTATTCCAAATGTAGAAAAGAATGAGGCCTATCTATAGGCACTAATACAAATAAATCTCCAGGAGATATTGTTGACGGGAAAAGCAAGTTGCAAAACCATGTACAGTTGCAAGTAGATAATGGTAAGAAACACGCCAGATAGGAGACAGCTGTCTTGGCATGGTAGAGGATCTGGAAAGGATGTAGGCGTCAAAAGAGAAGGGAGCTCAATCTGTAAAGGTTCATTGTTAAAAAGGAAGATAGGTCCGTGCCTTGGTTATATAATCAAAAAGTGAAATTTCTATAACCAAGCAAGTTGGATATGATTAGATTTTAACATGCTTTTGGATGTCAGTACCTCTTGTATGCTCAGTGGGCCCCTGCAGCCTTTCCTATGCTTTAAGACAATAGGCTGTCCATTTGCGTACCACATATATATTGTGTAGGATATGAGAACCCAAGCCTCTCCTACCAGGATCGTATGGTTGATAAAGAGCAAAGACCAATGCTTTTTAGTCTATGAGGATGTGAAGACCAAAATAGATGCAAGGAACTACTTCTCACTCTCTCTCTCCCTCCCGCTTTCCATTTCTACTTCCATCCTCCCCCCCCCTCCCCATCTCTGTCTTCATTTCTGTATATCCTTCTGCCCATGCATTTCATCTGGTGCAAAACAAATCCCTAAGTACTGCACAGGGGAGATGTAAGAGAGAATGATAACAGGATCTGCCTACAATAGGTTTATTCTCAGAAGAAATTTTATATGCAGAACAAATTTTAAGACTGATTACAAGGTTACATGGCCACACACTGTCATCTGCACAGCATGTCTAAGTTCTGAGAAGATAGGCATAATAATCCCTTTGGAAACTATATTTCCAGATTCTGAGTCCTAATAGATGCATTTTTTTTTTTTTGTCCTATAAATAAACGATTGGCTGGGGCATATGTTGTAGACACCTTGGGAAGTCTACCCAGGCCAGGGTAACCAACTTTCTCTAGAAATGCCCCTTTTTTAAAGAGTGGATTCTCTGGCTACAGTTGATAGAAAGTGATCTGGGCATGTGACCTAAATTGGGCCCATCAGATTTTATCTCATGGGAATTTGGAACGGGCTGTAAGAGACTGTAGTGAGTCTGTGCTCCTTTGAACAGAATGAGCAGAATGATGTGAGCTCTGAGCTGTGGAACGAGACCCCTGTAGCTACAGAGAAACAGAAAGTGATGTTTGTAGACACTTAACAAAAGATGAGTAAAGACAAGTGGAGGCAGGGACTAGAGGGAGGTCTCTGGGCTCCTGGCGGCTCCCAGCTCCTGTCTCCTGTTCCTTGTGGGCCTTGGAGACACCCAAATTCTCTGACACACCTAAGAATTCTTTAACAAACTCCATTTTAAAAACTTACTTAAGCTCACTGTTTCTGTTTTTTGCAATCTAAGGAACCTCAAGCAAAACAGTAATTCTTTTCTTATGTGGTGTTACTAGTTTAAGGCTATGTTCTACGTCGTTCTATTGTTGTATTCTGATATAACTTGTATTTATTTCAGCTTCCTTTGAGAAAGTTTTAAATAAGCATAAGCCATTACTGGAGGCAAATGCTTGTAGAAATTGGATAAGTATTGCTTCAAATAAGTTATTGATTGCAGGAGAGTGGGCAGGAGGTGGGGGGATTAGAATAATTTGGGGAGGCAATGTAATATAGAGCAGAAGAGTGTGGGTTTTGGGGTCAAAATGTCTATGTTTGAATATGGTTCTAGCACTTAGTTACTGGCTGACTTGGACAAGGTATGTCATGCCCCTGTAACTCAGTTTTTCCATCTGTAAAATGGGTATACTAATAGCATCTGTGTTAAATATATCAAAGTGGGGTTGTAAGGATTAAATGAAGCAATACATGTAAATGACTCAGAACACTACCTGACCCCAGAATGGCACTCAGTAAATGGTAGTTCTTATCGTGACTGACAAAAGGAAGGGATAAAGGAAGACATAGAAATAAACTTACTAATAATCCTCAGTATAGAGATGGTCCATGTGGCTTTCTTTCTGCCAAATATGGAAAAGACATCTAGAGATGACAGCTGGGGCATGTACAAGCAAACTGCAGATTCTCCTCTAAGTTGTGGGTCCCCAAAGGAAATTGTTTTCCCTCAGGAGATAAAGATAAAAGCATCTTGATCTCAGATGGAATGAGGATGCTGTGCATAAATCCAGAGGATTGCTTATTGAAGTAAGTTGGTGAGCTAAAGATCTAAGAGGGTTTCTTGCAAAGAGGGAGGAAGTGAAGAATCAAAAATGTTAAGAATGAGTAAAAAGAAAATGAGAAAATTATGTCTAAAATTAATTTTAAAATATATTTTCTCCATATATGATAAATATTTCAGTCCTTTCCATTGGGAGTTGTGTGGCTTACGTGCATAAAGACCAAAAAATCCTCATTTCTTTCCTGCATCTGAAATTCAATATTACTGTATAGTTTAAACCATAATGCCAAGGTCTTTGGTAGCAACTGTTCAAAGAGGCAATCCTCCAAGGACACTGAGTGTCCCTGTTTATTCTTGCTTGGTTTTTCAAGAATGCAAGACCCTACCCACTCTTTGCCTAAGCGATTCTCAGGGTCATGTTTGCAAATGAGCAACCTGGAAGAATGAGGTAATGACTTGCTTTGGGACAAAGGGCAGGCCTGATGTAGAGGAGGTAGATTCCCCAAACTCAGGGCTCCTCATGTGCGATACAAAGCCATTATGTGTGTAGCATCCACATGGGCTGCATGCAGATCCACCTGGGATGCTTTGAGTTGTCCCTGTAGGAAGGGAGTCAGAGGGAACTGACATGAAACATGAAACTCATGTGCTTGCTGAGCCCTGAGTAATAATGTCCTTTGTCTCTGATCTATGAATTCATGTCTTCTGCTAGCATGTGTGAAACAGTAACAGGTTAACTTAGCTTGTAAGTAGGGTGAAAGGCCAGATCTGGACATCAACTTCTGTAATTATGAGAAATATTTGTCTTCAGAATGAAGAGAAGGGCAGGTCAAGGGGAAATATAGTGGAATGTGTTACAGCTTGCATGGAAGCCATAATGCTGAGGCCTAACATCTGTCCAGATATATGCAACCATATTCTAGGTGCTCTGCATGGGGTCTTGAGCAAGGTGGCAGAAATCTGTGGTAAGAGGTCCTACTACCTTGGAGGAAAGGAAAGGACTTTATCTAGGCTGGGGAGAGGCAGTTGTGGGGCACACTGGGCACATGAGAACTAAAACTGAAAAGTTTCATTCTGTAGTCAGAATAAAAGTTACAATGGAGGTTGGGATGGAGGTGAACAGATGGATTCTTTTACGTAAATTCTTGCCATTTGAGAGAAAAGTGAAACGTTCCTTCAATTCCACTGAATCCAGTGGAATCTGCCAATGAAACATGTAGCGTTTTTAGTACTGAAGAAATTTGAGGGTCCCTCTGCTTCCAGTGTGGAAATGGGGGGTCGTCTCCCATCCTTAGTGAACCCCACTTCCTCAGATCAGCCCATATAACCCACCATGCAATGTGTTATCAGTGCCTGACAAGGACACTGCTCTGCTCACAGTAGGTGTCCTGGGACAGATGGCCTTGCCCCAGCTTTGCTCCATATCAACTGCTCTATCCTTCTGTCTCTCTGGCTCCTGACTTCCTGAACTTGTCCTTAGTCTTAACAATGTACTTGGACACACAAGGATTGACCTTTAGCATTTTATTTGGATGTGGTTTGTATGACTTCACTGTTTTTTTCCACCTCCTTCTTTTTAGGACATTAATCTGTCTACTCAAACCCAAGCCCAAACCTTGGCCTGCTTGGCCATGGGCCCTCCTTGCCTGGTTTTACCTCCCTGGGAAGGAGGAAGGTAAGATATCATAATCACCTTGGGGTTAGCTAGTTAGAAAGATATATGCCTTGATATTTCATCAGCTCTGGGTATTTTAAAAAAATACCATTATGGGAAAAAGAAAATAAAGCATCTCAGTAGCTTTTATCATTTGGAAGATCAGTCTGCAGTGGAGTTGATAAAAAATACCAGCAAGGCAAACATCTGGGTGAAGGAGCAGAAAATCAGGTTATAATTCTTTTTTATATGAAAATATTTATATTCTCCCAGGCCTTGGATCCTCAGTTAGTGTCTGATGTAGAGACAAAGGAATGTTTCACTACATTTAGTGATGAGGTTGGGGAGTGAACCACAAGTGTGACGCCATCTGCAAAGCAGTGTGCATTTCAAGTTTGTTGACAGGACTTCCTGGAAGGGAATTGGAAAAAAAGATGCTCAATTCCTAATGAAAGGGTAGCTTACATTTTCCTTTCTCTATAAAAATAACCAGCTATCGCCCCCCCCCCCCCAATTCTAACACTATTTAACACTACAGATTCAGTTCTGTTTAGTTAAATCCTAACAGAACTGAGATTTGTTTCCACAGAAGTCTCCACTGTAATAGGAAATGAGATCAAGTCCAGTACAGGAAGCATTAACATCATAGAAAATTAGGACACACATTTACTTACATGTTTATTTTCAGCTTTAGAAAGTCTGATTTTTGGACAGATAGGAGTCTGTCCTATATTTGTCTTGGTTTGGAAAAGGGGACAGAGCCAGGGAAACAGGAGGATGGAACATTTGATGAGGAGCACAGTCAGGAACAAGGAATGTAGAGATGGGAATTGTGGGCTCCACTGCGTAAAACTGGGTAAATTCATAATTAACTTACTGACCTAATTCACTGCTTCCCATACTTAAGGAGACTTTTTTTTAATATTAAATATAATTTATTGTCAAATTGGTTTCCATACAACACCCAGTGCTTGTCCCAACAGGAACCCTCCTCAATGCCCATCACCCACTTTCCCCTCTCCCCCAACCCCCATCAACCCTCAGTTTGTTCTCAGTATTTAAGAGTCTCTTATGGTCTGCCTCCCTCCCTTTCTGTAACTTTTTTTTCCCCCCTTCCCCTCCCCCATGGTCTTCTGATGAACAGGAAAAATAGGCAGCCAAGAATCCTTTATCCAACAAGCCTGTCATTCAGAATAGAAGGAGAGATAAAGGTCTTCCCAAACAAACAAAAACTGAAGGAATTCATCACCACTAAACCAGCCCTACAAGAAATCCTAAGGGGGACTCTGTGAGTGAAATGTGGCAAGGACCACAAAGTACCAGAGACACCACTACAAGCATGAAACCTACAGATGACAAACACAATGACTCTAACCCATATTTTTCGATAATAACACTGAATGTAAGTGGACTAAATGCTCCAATCAAAGACATGGGATATCAGAATGGTTGAAAAACCAAGACCCATCTATTTGCTGTCTATAAGAGACTCATTTTAGACCTGAGGACACCTTCAGAAGGAGAATTTAAAAAAAGACTTCTATCAGAGTCTAGTGCTGACTCAGATTAGTCTTATTGTAATATCACAAAAGGGGAAGAACAAAAAAGTAGCTATAAACTCATTATGTAATAGCTTTTGTTAAAATGTAGGCATGGCTAATTAAAAAGTTATATCCAGGCTTGCAGATAGCCGTTCAGAAAGTTGCAACAGAACGTGGATCTTATTCTAACACCATGGGAAACCTGGACTGCTTAAAAAGAATTGTTGGAAAAAAAACCCATCAGGGAATTGAAGATGAAATCTAAATGAACCAAAGTCCAGAAAGGAACAAGCCCTTCCCAGGAGAGGAAACCCAAGGTGCTTTTACTTCTAGGAATAAAAATGGAGGAGTAGTCAACCCCACCATGGAGGGTGAAACCAGCCACATTTTTAAGAGCGGCACATAGACTGATAAAACAAAATAGAACCCCTAGTCTACTGGGCCTGCCGTAACAAATTACCAGACTTGGTGGCATAAACAAGAAGCATTTATTTCACATTTCTAGCGGCTAGACATTTGCAATGCAGATGTCAGGAGGGCCATCCTCCATCCAAAGACTCATGGGAAGATATTCCTTGTCTCTTTCTAGCTTCTGGTGGCTCCTGGCAGTTCTTCGTGTTCCTTGGTTTGTAGCTGCGTCACTCCAATCTCTGTCTTTGTCTTCACAATGTCTTCTCCTCTGTGTTTCTGTCTCTTTGTGTATCACTTTCTGTCTCTTAAAAGGGCAATTGTCATTGGATTTAGGGTCTGCCAGTATAACCACATTTCAATCCTTAGCTGAACGACACCTGCAAAGACCCTATTTCCAAATAAGGCCCCATTCTAAGGTTCGGAGTGGACAGGGCTTCTGTGGGGACACTATTTTATGAGTCACAAGTTCAGGCAGAGTTTATTTTAGCAACTCTTCTGCTCTATATGAATTGACTTGAGTCACTTGCTGGTACTCAACTGGTAGCTGGTACAGTCTGGATGGTCCAGGGTAGCCTTTCTCACGTGTTGAGTTTCTTCACAGGGACAGCTGGAAGGCTGGATGTCATTTGACTCTCTCCATTTTCACATTGTCTAGGGCCTCTCCATATCATCTCACCAGCTGGTTAGCTGGACTCAGGGGTCCTTAGGTGAGTCATCCAAGACATAGGAAGTGAAACCTGCTGGTCTCTTAAGCCCTGGGCCCTGAAACTGCATCGCTCCTCCGTAACCCTAATTCATGAGGCGGTGGCAGCAGCTGCCTCAATTCAAGGGGAGGGAGCTACATGTGATCTCTGGTACTAGAAAGATCTTAAAACAAAAACAAAATATTCATAGCATTTTTATTTCTACTAAGCTCAAATAGTCAATGACTCAAATGCCCATTAGTAGGTGAATTGATAAAATAATTGTGTTATATTCCTACACTGCATGGCTAGTCAACAGCAAAAACAAAAACAAAGACAACCATGGGCCGATATAACTACATGGATGAATCTCAAAACTGTGCTAAGCCAAAGAAGCCAGGCACACACACAAAATACATAATGTCTGATTCCATTCATGTGAAACCAAGGAGCTATGGTGAAATCAGAAATCAGAATAGTGGTTACCTTTTGGGGGAAGGGTAGATTAAATAAAAGGGATACTTTCCTGAGGAACATTTCTGGAGGAACAGAAATTTTCTGTGTTTTATTTGGGGTAGTAGTTACATGGGTATACACAACAGTCAAATATCACTGAACTGCAGAGTTAAAATCTGTGCATTTTATATAAATATTCACATGTGATATAGTCTACCCATTTAAGGTATATAATTGAATGCATTTTAGTATAATCACAGAGTTGTGAAAACTTCACATCATTTTTTTTTAAGTTTATTTATTTATTTTAAGAGAGACAGAGACAGCGTGAGTGGGGAAGGGGCAGAAAGAGAGAGAGACAGATTCCAAAGCAGGCTCTACACTGCCAGCACAGAGCCGGATGTGGGGCTCGAACTCACAAAATGGCGAGATCATGACCTGAACTGAAACCAAGAGTCGGATGCTTAACTGACTGAGCCATCCAGGCACCCCGACTTCACCTCATTTAAAAAATATTTTTATCATCCCCCAAAGAAACCCTGTATCTATTAACAGTCACTTCCATTCTCTCTTATTTCCTGTCCCATGATCCCTCTTCTTCTCCTTCTCCCTTGGGCATAAGGAATCTATTTTCTGCTTCTACTGATTTGCCTACTCTGGACATTTCCCATAAAGGAATCATACAATATGTGACCTTATGGGCCTGGCCTCTTCCATTTAGCATAATGTTTTCAAGATCCGTCCATCCATCCATCCATCCATCCTTCATTCATTCCTTTTTATTGCTGAATGGTATTCCACTGTATGGATGTGCAAGAGTTTTATAGTTTTGGTTCTAATATTTAGGTGTGTGGTTCCTACTGAATTATTTTTGTGGATGGTATAAGGAAGCGACCCAGCTTCATTATTTTGAATGCAGAGATACAGTTGTTTCCCTACTACTAGTTGAGAAGACTATTCTTTTCCTATTGAATTGTTTTGACATCCTTGTTAAAAATCGATTGACCATAAATACGAGTTTATTTCTTTTTTTTATATTTTATTTTATTTTATTTTTTAATATATGAAATTTATTGTCAAATTGGTTTCCATACAACACCCAGTGCTCATCCCAAAAGGTGCCCTCCTCAATACCCATCACCCACCCTCCCCTCCCTCCCACCCCCCATCAACCCTCAGTTTGTTCTCAGTTTTTAACAGTCTCTTATGCTTTGGCTCTCTCCCACTCTAACCTCTTTTTTTTTTTTTCCTTCCCCTCCCCCATGGGTTTCTGTTACGTTTCTCAGGATCCACATAAGAGTGAAACCATATGGTATCTGTCTTTCTCTGTATGGCTTATTTCACTTAGCATCACACTCTCCAGTTCCATCCATGTTGCTACAAAAGGCCATATTTCATTCTTTCTCATTGCCACGTAGTATTCCATTGTGTATATAAACCACAATTTCTTTATCCATTCATCAGTTGATGGACATTTAGGCTCTTTCCATAATTTGGCTATTGTTGAGAGTGCTGCTATAAACATTGGGGTACAAGTGCCCCTATGCATCAGAACTCCTGTATCCCTTGGATAAATTCCTAGCAGTGCTATTGCTGGGTCATAGGGTAGGTCTATTTTTAATTTTCTGAGGAACCTCCACACTGCTTTCCAGAGCGGCTGCACCAGTTTGCATTCCCACCAACAGTGCAAGAGGGTTCCCGTTTCTCCACATCCTCTCCAGCATCTATAGTCTGCTGATTTGTTCATTTTGGCCAACGAGTTTATTTCTAAGCTCCCAATTCTGTTCTTTTGATCTATGTTTATACTTGTGCCAGTACATTATCTTATAACTCTAACTTGTTTTAATATTTTTTTTCCTGTAGTTAATTCACTCTGACGACTGTGAATATGGTCCTTATTGCTATTCCCAAATTTCTTCTGAATTACGCATTAGGTCAGTAAAGCTCCATCCACTTTTAATATTCAAACTAATATATGACCTTCATTTCCACAGACTGATGTGACCTCTTATTTGTCCTTTCCTTGGCCTGCGACCAACTTTTTATTTTTTCCAGGTTCCCTCTGGATTTTTCTTATTAGCTTGTGACAATTAAAAAAGTACTTTATAATGACAACTCAAAGCCTTAATAACTAAGAAATAAAAATATTTTCATTCTTCAAAATCTCATCTTTATAACTATTGAAAAAATCCCTGGTTTATAACTGACTGAAGATCTGTATAACTGGTGAAAGAATTTAATTTTTGATGTTACACTTAAAGCAAGTTAGTTTGACAAGAAGATCCACCAATCTCATGGCTATGAATTTATTAGTCAATCCACTAATGATTAAACATTACTTCCCCAGGTGAACTTTGGTGCTAGCAGGATCCCGAATGCAAGCACAGACATGGGCTCTAGAGTGTGGAATTGTTTAATTTGAAGAGTGGTCTCAGAGATTATTGAGAATATGCTTAAAATAATTTGTTTGGCATGGGAATACACACACACACACACACACACACACACACACACACGCAGCTGTGGGACCTTTGAGGTTATATCTATGGACCTTGTGCAAACCAAAATTCTATAAGTCATCCTAGGCAACATTTTCCTATATTTTCTATGCCCAATTTACCAGTAAGACTTTTTGATTTTCTAAATTTTCTCAAGTCTATTTACTTTTCTTTCTCTCTATCATCTCTGCCTTATACCAAATAATCATGTCTTGATTGGACTCTTGAAATTGATGGGCCATCATAGCCATGAGTGTCCCTCCTTTACTGTACTTGTCATTACAGCAATTATAGGTTTTTGTGACTGTCTTTCTCAGTAGTCTATAAGCTCTTTATGACCTAGGGCCATGTCTTACTTGACTCATGCTTTGAATCTTCAATGGTAGGCACACATTAATAAATGAATGAAAGTCTGACGTAACTGAAGGGAACTGTTAAAGAAATGGTGAATAATGTGTCCTTGCAGGGAGATCTCAGGACTCCATGTAAAGTCTTGCCTGTCCTATGATGTCTTTTATCCTGACCTAAGTCCATACATTGATGGAATATGGCCTGAGTAGTTGGAACCCTCAGAATAGAAAGAAAATATTATAGGACAGACATGTTCATGGTTAGAAAAAAATGTAGTGAATTTAACAAAATGAAATTTAGTTTACTTCTTTAAAGTTTATTTATTTATTTTGAGAGAAAGAGAGTGTGCACATGTATGCTGGAGCAGGAGAGGGGCAGGGAGAGAATCCCAAGCAGCCTCCCCACTGTCAGCACAGAGCCTGACCTGGGGCTCAGTCTCACGAACTGTGAGATCATGACCTGAGCCAGAATAAAGAGCTGTATGCTTAATGACTGACCCACGCAGGTGTCCCAACAAAATGAAATTTAATGTGGAGACATGTAAATGAAGCATACTGATTGCCAAAGCTATAGGACCCATACTAGATAGGAGAGCTGTGTCTGAACAGCATCATTCACAGAAAAAGTCTTGGAAGTTTTGGTTAACAACAAACTCAAATTACTCAGCAGAGAAGTATAAATGACTTTATCAATTAAAATATGGACAAAAGATATGAATAGGCAGTTTATAAGAGACATTATAATTGGTCATAAAGAAATGAAAAAAACAAAATTAAAATGACTTTAGGAAACTATTTTTGGCCCACCAAATCGACAAATATTTTACTTATTTAGTGTATGTATTTTTTATTTGAGAGAGAGAGAGAGAGAGAGAGAGAGCGAGCATGAGCAGGGGAGATGGGCAGAGGGAGAGAGAGAATCCTAAGCAGGCTCCATGCTCAGCTCCATGATCCCCACGACCCTGGGATCATGACCTGAGCTGAAATCAAGAGCTGGAAGTTTTACTGATTGAGCCACCCAGGTGGCTCCTGAATTGACAAATATTAAATACAAAGTAACAAACAATAATGCTAGAGTTTGTGACTATCAAGTCTTTTACTCCAGTTTGCAATATAAATTGCTATTTTTTTGGAGGTGTATTTGGCAATTCAAATAAGAAAATCCTAAAATGTGAGTATTTTTAGTGTAGCAATGCTACTTTTAGGTATTTATCCCGTGGAAAGGATACGATAGTTGTGTAAAAGATTTAGCTACAAGGATGTTTATTCTAGTATTGCAACAAAAGCAAGAAATATTAGAAACAAATCTCTAACAACAGGGCGTTAGTCAAAATATAGCATATTCATACGAAAAAATGTAATTCAACTATTAAAATATAGCATATTCATAAGAAGAAATCTAATGCATCTACTAAAATGATATTTAATACTTGTATAGTTGGTAAATTGAGTTTAAAAATAAGATTACAGAATATTACAATATGATATTATTTTATTGCAAAATATGTGCAGAGGAAAATGGTTAAAAGTTATTTTATGCGTTGATGGGGTTAAAAAAGAGACGAGTTCAAAATGGAGTTGCTTGTGCTAAGCCCATGTCACCAAACCAAGACTTAATACCTAACCTAACAGCAGTTTCAGCCTCTCCCAGAGATGTAATCGTAACCAGTCAGTCTGGAATTTCCTGGTGAGCACTGGTGAGGTGGTCTCTCTCATAGACCCCCCCCCCCCCCCCCCGTCCCTTAAAGGAAGGTGATCTTGCCTGAAACAGTCCACTCTTTGCCAGTAACATCTGTGTCCTACCTCCTTCTGCCTATAAAAGCCTCCCATTTTGCACAGCTCCTCAGAGCTTTCTGTTTGCCAGATGGGATGCCTGATTCATAAATCATTGAATAAAGCCAATTAAGTCTTTAAATTTACTCAGGGCCTTGAGTGCAATGCAGGGGAAAAAAATGGTATATCAGTTAGAAATGCTTTCAGCTGCATTGACCAGAATGCCCGGCTAACAGTGGTTTAAGCAATAAGGACATTTAATTATCTTAAATATGTCTAGAGTTTGGCAGTGTAGTGTGGAAGCAGCAGTTCAGCCATGTTCTCAAAGACATAATCTCCTTCTGTTGATCCTCTCTGCCTTAACTAGTTGGTGTGATTCCTCCTGGTTGAAACCGTCTGCTGTAGCCCCAGGCATGACATCCATGTTCATGGCCGGGAAAAGGGAAGGGGCACTGTTAGCAGTGTCTATCTCCTCTGTCGAGCATACTAACTCTACGGGGCGCCTGGGTGGCTCAGTCGGTTAAGTGTCCGACTTCGGCTCAGGTCATCATCCAGCGGTTCGTGGCTTTGAGCCCCGCGTCAGGCTCTGTGCTGACAGCTCAGAGCTGCTTCGGATTCTGCGTCTCCCTCTCTCTCTGCCCCTCCCCACTTATGCTCTGTCGCTCTCTCTCAGAAATAAATAAACATTAAAAAGAAAAAAAAAGAATACTAAAGCCTTTCCCGAACCA
Source organism: Panthera tigris (assembly GCF_018350195.1). Lineage (NCBI taxonomy): Eukaryota > Metazoa > Chordata > Mammalia > Carnivora > Felidae > Panthera > Panthera tigris. The sequence goes on along the minus strand of NC_056678.1, from coordinate 59,252,644 downwards.
CAGCCCCATCCATCTGCATCTGAGTGGCGGCAACTGGAACTGGGCAATGGGATTATTGTGATTAGCTTAAACCAACCATAATTCCTGGACCAAGCACATTGTTATTCCAAGGCTGAGGTTCTGTTAGTGAGCAAGGAAGGAAGATAGATCTTGGGTTGATGACAAACCATCTGCCACACAGAGTATGGAGCACAGCTATTGGTGGGGAAGTGGTGGTTGGTGAGCTAGGTCAGATCACTAAAGATGGTCTGGGTTTGGAATGGCTCAGACTTGGTTTAAGGTGGCTGTCACTTTGGGGTACCAGTGGACCAGCCAACAGGTCCAGCCAAGAAATTCAAGGACACGAGGGAGTAGATGTGCTTCCCATCATCTATCTCCCTCCTCTCTATAGAGATATAGTCAATGTGGTCCCTATAGAATGAGATATTTGCCAAGTCAGAGGATCCCAGAGCTGTGGGCTCACTGTTGTTTATACCAAGAGCTGGCAGGGAAGCGGGTTGGGGGGAAAAGGTGGCCATGTTGGTATTTGGTCATCTACTTACAAGAAGCAATTTTTTGCTGTGGTACCGTGTGATTGCTTTGGCAATGGGTTTGTCAAAATTGAATGGCAATAGAAGAAATGGGTGCCAATAATCAGAGCATTGAGGATGCACACAGAGGAAACACACATACAAAGAATATTACTTCAATGACTCTATCCTAGAAGCTGGGAATGGCCGTCAGGGTGAGGGGGCCACCACAATCAAAGAAAATCTTTATATATAAAGATGCTATTCCAGTGTTTGGCGCACGAAGAAGACCCGAAAGTGCAGCTCCCGTTGACTGTTTGGCTTGGATCCCTACTTTATGTCTGGAATTTCTTTCTTTCAAAGTCAACCGTGAATTTTAAAATGTATTATATTTTATCAAGCGGTTACCACGGTGTTGGGAGAGGCAAACTTTATGAAATCTAAATAGAAGCTTACTTGTAGTTCTGTGGGGACTAGACTATTTTTATAGTTCCGTCACACTAGTAGTAACTGACAAACAGGTATCTAAAGGACACTTCCTTAGAGGGGAATTGCATGCATCACCATAGCTGAATGTAGTACATGAATGCCTTGTAAAGACACCAACTGAATATGGGTACCTACTATGGCGGAAGTAGAGCATGCAAATAAGTACGTTATGAGACTTAGCTCTTTGTCCTATTACAAGGTTTTTCCAAGTGAGATAAAAATAAAAAAAAATAAAAGTGAGATAAAAGTATTGCTAGGTTTTGAGAATATACTTAAAATGTTTGAGACAATATTTTACAAAAATAGTGAATAAATACACAGGATGTCCATAGACAAAAATAGGTATGATAATACATACATTAACACACACGTAAGTAATACAGTAATAAACACAAGTTCGCTATAACCTCTCACTAAGAAAAATAGTTATTACTCATTATAATCCTTAATCAAGACGCTGATAGGCTAAATATTAATTACGACATGAAACACGGATTCCTCTATTTAGGAGGGAGTAGGTCCATCACAGAGCAGTGCATACAGCCATCTCTCTCATTCCTCCTCCTCCTCTTCAAAAAAAAAAAAAAAAAAAAAGATTTTGAGGGTGGTGTTTTTTTAAAAAAAAAAATCAATTCAGTGTGCCATAGTCCATTTTAAAGGTTTTCATTGAACAAATTTGCGCAAGATAATTCTTTCCATTCAGGGTTTCATTACAGCTGGATTACAATTCATGGTGCATTAGACCTGGTGCATTCTGACAGTTGGGTAGGAGGTGAAGTCTGGGTGGTGAATTTCTTCCTTCAGCCATTCACTTTATCTGTCACTGATGGAGGACTTCATACAGAGAGCACAAGCCTAAATTTGAATCGCTTTGTGAATGGGAGAACTTGTCCAGGCAGTTCTCCTGGCTCTCTGCTCCCAGATGAGGCCCAGGATTATGTGCCAGAGCCCATCACAGTGTCAGAGCATGTTTATGAAATGAGTGGATACTTTGTATGGTGTAGAGGTAAGAGAGCACTCTCGGGAGGTGGAAGCCAGGGAGTGTTAGATCCTGGTTTCCCTTTACTGGCGGCTTATGCGCGTCATCAGAGGGCTACTGTTTACTAGCTTTCCTGCTTTTCCAGGTCTGAGGAGGCTCTAAAAACAACACCACCGGAAATTCTCCCAAGTCTGCATCTCACGGCAATGCAGACTTTTGCAGAGTGCGTCCAGGTGTAGCTGCACAGTGCACCCCATCAGATTAAGTGAGTCCCATCTAATTCGGGGATGAGTGTTAAATGCTTGCCTGGGGCAGGTCACAGGGGAGAGGGCACAATTTCAGTGGCCCAGATGTCCCGCTATGGTGTCAGTGGCGAAGGAGCCGGTGGCGTGGAATGAAAAGGGAAGGGGAAGCGCGCACGGTGCGGTGTGAATTAGTTACAATCTCTGCACGATGCTCCGGTGAGCTTACTGCATGCGGCGTTCTGTGGTTCAGGCCGCATTTGTATTCTTTCGGCTTGATATCCGGTGTTAAGCCTATCTGGAAAGTGACAGCGAGAGTTACACTATTTCAAACTGCTGTTCATAGTGTTGCAGAGCTCACTACTATTTTGGAGGGAAGGGGATTTATTCTCGCGGGATCGGAGGCGGGTGGAGTGGCGCTCAGAGGGTTCTCTCAGGGCTGAGACTCTACTGCCTTGTTTGTCACAGAGAGCTCCGTTATATTTTCAAAACTCAAGGCCTCCATCTCTCCCCCAGAGGCTTTCTCAGCCAAACACTGGCGCAGGGGAGAGAAGTCCCTTTCCTGGCCTGTGTAATTGACCAATTAAATGTACTGATGAAGTGTGCGGGCATCAGTGTGTGTCCCTTGGTGTCCTAGGGAAAGAGGCGTATCAAATTGAGATGGTTGCTGTTTGAAATTATCTATCAATTAGAATGTTATTTAGCAGAATCATGGGGTGTGTTACAATGAACACAAGCTCCAGGTCTGCTTTCCTTAAAATGGGGACAGACTAGTAACAGGGCCATGGTGTGCTAAATCTGACTGCGTAGAACAACCCTATTTTCTGCAGTTGTTTTCCCATGGAGTGGAGAATGTGCTGTGATTCCTTCTTTGCTGGTAGATGCATTGAAAAACAAACAAACAAACTTCGAGCACTCTTTAATCCGACTGTATTAAATATGACTCATAGCCCCTGGCTGTATCCCAGCTGTAGGACACGTGAAGTCTTCTGTGTGGCTTTCTGCACGGGGAAGAATTTGTTTCTCCGTTTCCTCTTGCCTTGACATGCTCTGTCCCAGGGACTTCGTGAAATCATACAAAGCGTTCTAGGACAGCATTAGCTCAGAGCCTAATAAAGAGATTTCTCTTGCAGTTGTGGGTAATTAGGAACGACTCACTAACTGTGGGGTGCAGGATTAAAAGTGTTATTATTGTCTTATTAGAAGTGATGAGGCATGGGCAGGAGTATTTGCCTGGGAATTCATCTACTGACAGCTTCTTGTAACTCTCATCTCTGATTAAAATGCTTAATTGATTACAGAGCTTGGGCACTAAAAACCCTGATTCATTTTTGATACTAATGAGAGAAAAACGTTCTCTGGAGATGCACACAGGTGGAGGAAGAAAAGGAATCAGTGCTAATGAACAGCAGGTCACCTGCCGAGTGTGGGGTAGTGGAGAATGACAGACCAGCCATGACAGCTCCTGGGGGCAGGTCCTGCTCCGCTGTTGTGGCAGACCACGTCTTTACCTCAGTTTCCACATCTGTAATGTGGGGATACTAATACCTACCTCAAAGGGCTTCTGGGGTATAAGGAGAGAGTCAGGGACATGGTGGGAGCTTAATAAGCGCCCCCTTTTTAAGTTTTTTTTTTAACGTTTATTTATTTTTGAGACAGAGAGAGACAGAGCATGAACGGGGGAGGGTCAGAGAGAGGGAGACACAGAATCCGAAACAGGCTCCAGGCTCCGAGCTGTCAGCGCAGAGCCCGACGCGGGGCTCGAACTCACGGACCGCGAGATCATGACCTGAGCTGAAGTCGGCCGCTTAACCGACTGAGCCCCCCAGGCGCCCCGAAGTGACCCCTTTTTTAAAAAATTGTCTTCTTGGGGCGCCGGGGGGGCTCAGTTGGTTAAGCGTCTGACTTCTACTGTGGTCATGATCTCATGGATCATGAGTTTGAGCCCCACGTCGGGCTCTGCGCTGACAGCTGGGAGCCTGGAGCCTGCTTCGGATTCTGTGTCTCCTTCTCTCTCTGCCCCTATGCCACTCACTCTCTGTCTCTGTCTGTCTCTCTCTCTCAAAAATCAACATTGAAACAAAAATAAAAAAATTGTCTTCTTGATTTTGTTACTTGCTTGGAAGTCATATGTTATTGTAATTCCTCGTAAGGTATTAATGTAGGACAGATGTAAGCCAATACAAGGGGGTTATTAAAAATTCCCCTCAATAAACTGGTAGGTTACCCCAACTGAGTTTTACTCCAAAAGTGTATGGGCCCCAAACTCACCCATTCTCTCCATTTCCTTCCCTTTTCCTCCTACTTCTCCCCACTTAGTTCAGTCAAGATAACACTTGGCCAGTGTCCTGAGAGAAATTGCTGGCAGGGAATAGAGCGGAGAGGCAGAGGACGTTCTGTTATAGTGCTGTGCCCAGATTTTCCTTGGGACTTGTGATGGCTAATTTTAGGTGTCAACTTGATTGGGTCATAGGGTGCCTCGATATTTGGGTAAACATTTTTCTGGATGAGATGAACATCTGAATCATAGGCTCAGTAAAGCAGATTGCCTTCCCTAATGTGGGTGTACTTCATCATTCAATCTCTGGAAAGGTCTGGGTAGAACAAAAAGGTGGAGTAAGAGAGAACTTTCTCTCTCTCTCTCTCTCTCTCTCTCTCTCTCTCTCTCTCTCCTGCTTGTCTTCAGCCTGAAATATCAGTCTTCTCTTGTCTTTGGATTTGGACTCAGACTGGAATTATACCATTGGCTCTCCTAGGTTTCTAGTTTGCTGACTGGAGATCTTGGGACTTCTTAGCATCCAAAATTACATGAGCTAATTCTCTCTATCCCTGTCTCCACCCCTACCCTTATCCTTATCTCTCCCTCTCCTCCTATTGGTTCTATTTCTCTGGAGAACCCAGACGAATACAGACTTTGGTACCAAGAAGTGGGGGTGCTGCTGTAACAAATCCCTACACATGTGGGTGCAGCCTTGAAACTGGGGAATATGTAGAAGTGGGAAGGGTTTTGAAGCGTGTGCTAGAAATACGGACATTAAAAGCAGTTCTGGTGAACTCTCAGATGGAAATGAGGAATATGTTATTGGAGACCGGAGGCAAGCTGATTCTTGTTATAAAGTGGCAAAGAACTTGGAACAATGTTCTTGTGTCTTGTGGAAGGAGAGCTTGTGAGCAATGAATATAGATATTTAGCTGAGGAGATTCCTAAGCAGAGGGTTGAAGGAGTAGTTTGGTCCTTCCTGAACACTTATAGCAGAACGTGAAAGGCGATACATGAATTGAAGAAGGAATTATTAAGCAACAAGGAACCAGAACTTGAAGGTTCAGAAAATCCTCACCCTATCCGTATGCAGAAGGGGAGAAAGGTCATTGTGAAGAGAACGCAAGGTGTGTTCTCGAGGGTGTGGCTCAATAACCATTTGATAAACGGACAATGGGGTGACCAGTGGATCTAACCAGCCTTTTTGACAGAACCAGGAATGGAGCTGGGGTTATACCAGCGAGGGATAAAAACAGTGAGATAAAATGAAGGGAGGCCGTTGGAATTCTTAGACCCTACAGGACTGGATCATTGAACTATTTGGTTAAAAAATTGTTCAGTATTCTTCAAGAAAATAGAAGGAGCCTAAAGGCAATTTAAAGACCATTAGGGTCACTGTCTTGGATCCAACGGGCCAGATGGCCTTTGACTGAAGACTTGGGCCTGCCCTGTCCTGCAAAGCCCTGTGGCTAGGATATGCTGAGGAACCTTGGGAATGGAGCTGCCTGGGGCCTTGGGGTGTGATACCTTACCCAACAGATCTGTGGAGGTAGAACCAGTGCCCCAGTGGGTCCAGAAAAGAGGATTGTTCTCCAGACTTAGAATCAAGTGGAATTTGCCTTATTGGGTTTTGGACTTGCTTGGGACCCCTTATTTTTTTTTTACCTCCATTTCCCCCTTTTGGAATGGGGATGTCTATCCTATGCCCATCCCACTGTCGTACTTTGGAAGCACATAACTTGGCTGGTTTTACAGGGTCACAGCTGGAGTGGCATTTGCCTTAGGTTAAATTGACCCTTAAATCTCATTGTATCTGATTTAGATGAGATTTAGATGGGGTTTTAGAATGGATGCTGCAATGATACAAGATATTTGGAGCTGTTGGGATAGAGTGAATGCATTTTGCATGCCAGATGGACATGAATTTTGGGATCCAGGGGCAGAATACTATAGAATGAACTGTGTCTCCCCCCTCCTGCCCCCCCCCCCCCCCCCGCCGTTCACATGTGAACCTGTAACCCCTAATGTGATGGCTTTTAGAGATGGGCCTTTGGGAAGTAATCAGGGTTAGGTGAAGATGTGAAGGGGGGGCTTTAACGATGGGGTTAGATAAGGAGAGAGAGAGGTGGCTCACTCTCTGTCTGGTGAGGACACAATGAGGAGGTGGTCATCTGCAAGCCAAGAAGAGAGCCTTCACCAAGACCTGACCACGCTTATGCTTCTCCCCTCCAGACAGCGAGACATAAATTTCTGCTGTTTAAGCCACACAGTCTTTGGTCTTTTGTTACAGCAGCCTGAGCTGACTGATACAGGTCGTTTGCTTTTTTTTTTTTTTCCCCCCACCAGGCCATCCTCTTTTATTTGGGACTTGGGTCAAGGTGTTTTGTGTATGTACATACAGACAGTGCTCGTTTCTGTGAAGTTCACCAATGTCCAGCAACACTCAGCAAATGAGTACTTTAGACTTGCCTGGAGTATCACTTTGGGGCCGCCATATTCATTATGTAACTACTATTCAAAAGCTTCTAATTACCCTAAATTATTATAAGCCAAGAATCTCTTTGTCAAGTAGGAAGGCACATGGAATAAGATGCAGAAGCTTTTATGAATCTGGAGTTTAGAAGTGGAGGAAGGAACTGGAAACTCTGAGAATAACTCAAAGAGTTGAGAATCAATGCCAATCATTATGCTGGTGTGCCAGGGCCCTTCAAAACCACGTGGGTCCACCCCTGGACAAGGCTTGGCTATTTCCCATTGCAGAAGATTTCAACACATGTGGGTTCAAAAAAAAGTAAAACCCCATCTAATTCATCACCTTGCCAGATTCCCCCCAAAGAGCAATTATGAATGCTAATAGCTCCTGACCGTAAGCTCACATTTACTAAATGAACAAATCCATGGATTAGGAACACAAGTGTTAATGAATTTTTAAAATCTGCTAATTTGTTGAACGTTTAGGGCCATTAATAAGTGCATGTTCATGAGAACATGCATTTACCTTTCCTCTGCTGTGCAAGCAGTTAGCTGACCCACCGCATGCTGTTAGGAAAGCAGGATTGGAGAGGAGATGACAGGTGCTGAGGTTGACTGGTGATAAGGCAGGGGCTCTTAATAAGATTTTAAATACCCATCTGCCGTTTGGTATGTACATTATAATACACTTGAATGTATTTGAAGAAGCGTTAAGATGATTGCTTTTTTCCAGGAAGGTGAAGCAGTTGCAACTTCTTTTCTTCTTTTTTTCATGGGCTTCTGATATCCAGGCTTGCAGATGCTGCACAATTTTGCTCAACACAGTTAAGAAGTGTTGACTCAGGCCTGGGCACAGTTGGAGATGCAGGATCCATTCCTGGAAGAACTTGCTTTGGAAGAGAAAGTGGCCCTTCCTGCAACAAAGGAAAGCTTGTTAGAGATTATTTGACAGTTTTTTGACAGTAGTGTGTGTGTGTGTGTGTGTGTGTGTGTGTGTGTGTGTGTGTGGTGTGTGTGTGTGTGTTTAAGTTTCCAAACTGGGAAAATGAGAGTGAAGTTGGAGATCAGAACAGGCAACTTTTTTTTTTTTAAATGTTTATTTATTTATTTTGAGAGAGAGAGTGAGCAAGCAGGGGGAGGGGCAGAGAGAGGAGAGAGACAGAGACAGAGAATCCCAAGCAGGCTCTGCACTGATAGCCCAGTGTGGGCCTTGAACCGCAAACTATGGGATCATGACCTGAGCTGAAACCAAGAGTCAGATGCTTAACCGACTGAGTCACCCAGGCGCCCCCAGAACAGGCAACCTTTTAACCAAAGCCGCTCTTCCTCCAGCTCCAGGAGTAGGCCTGGGCCTCTGTGAGGAGGTGGCAAATCAGTCCTTTGGCTCTGTCCCTCTTTTCTATGTTCTTTTGTCCCCTTATTCTGTGATGATCCTTCATTTTCTTTCCTTCTCCTCCCTCCCTGCAAACCTCTGTCCTAAACCCCAGCTGCATTCTAGAGCCAAAGGCCTCAGATTTCTCTCTCTCCTTTCTAGTCAATACTTGCTCACCCTCCCTGTGAATTTGGGGCTGGTCAATATTCTTCCCCTCTTGGGAGTAGTTGTTGTTGAAGCATGGTCTCTGACGGTTGACTCATGGCTGCTGTTATGGGCTGAATTGTGTTGCCCCCTGAAATTCATGTTGAATTTCTAACCCCCAGGACCTCAGAATATGTGACCTTGATGAATAAATAAAATAAGAAAAAAAGAACGTGTGACCTTGTTTGGAAATACTGTTTTGCAGATGTGATTAGTTAAGTTATGAGCATGTCATGCTGGAGTAGGGTGGGCCTTTCGAAAAGGGGAAATCTGGATGTAGACACACGCACAGAGGGAGAATGCCATGTGAACACAGAAGGAGAGATCAGGGTGATATGTCTGTGGGCCAAGGGACACCCAAGGTTGTCAGTAACCAGAAGAAGCCAGAGAGGAGAAAGGGATATATTCTCCCTCACAGCCCTCAGAAGGAGCCAGTTCTGCTGGCACTTTGATCTTGGACTTCTAGTGGCCGGAACTGTGAGACGGTCATGTTTTGTCAATCCAAGCCACCCAGTTTATGGTACTTTGCTATGCCAGCCCTAGAAAATGACTGAGGTGTTCTTTTCTTTTCTTTTTTATTTCTTTTTTTTTAAGTTTAAATGATTTATTTTGAGAGAGAGAGCAGGGGGAGGGGCAGAGAGAAAAGAAGAGAGAGGATCCCAAGCAGGTTGTGTCCTGCCAGTGCAGAACTCAATGCCGGGCTTGATCTCAGAAACTGTGAGATCATGGCCTGAGCTGAAACCAAGAGTTGGATGCTTAATCGACTGAGCCACGCAGGTGCCCCTGAGGCGCTAGAGGGTAGATTTCTATTATGAGGTGCTGGTAATAGATTTTTTTAAAAATCTATCTTAGGCAGCAGTGAGGTGGTGGGACAGGCATCTGGAGGAGGGTGGATGGAGATTCATCCTAAGACCAGGAAGATCTTCCATCTGCTCAGATCTTATACCTGGCAATCTGGAACAATAATTCAGCCTGGTGTTTGCTACAGTTCAGTTCCAGCTTGGAAATCACCATTTTGTGCAGCTCCTTGAGCCAGCTGTCTCTGTCTGCCCCTGCGTGACACGATGGCCACGGGCAGAGGGTCATCAACTAATCATTACTTTTAGCGCCATGAAATGTCATTTCCTGTATTACCTCTTGACATAGCAGAGATGAAGCACTGTCCTATTGATTCCTATACTACATCAGGCAATTTATATTAATAAAACCTGGTCTTAGAGAGCACACACTTTGAGGGTCTCAGTGCAAAATAAAAATGTGGGGGCAGATGAGGTTGTGAAGTCAATCTCCATTCCCACATGCTGGCTGCCCTAACCTGTGCCTGGATGTGCACGGCACCTGGATTGAAGTTGACTCTCCCATATTCCCCACCCCTCGTGGCCCATCAAACGTGCAGGGGTGCTGCCAGCTGGGTGCAGGATGGATGCTGTCTTATTCTGTCTCAGGATGCCGTAGAATGAGTGTCTCACCCCAAGCCTACCCCTGCTTGGCACAGAGAACGACAGCAGAATGTAGGCCTCTACCCCTCCATGCTACTTGGTCTCTACCCCAGGTGGAGGATGGCAGTGATTGTGGGACGGGATCAGTAACAAGGGGCCAAGGGTACCAGGGGTTGGGGAGGAGACGGCTGAGCAATGGGAAGGTGGGGAGATGGTGGGAGGTAGGATTACATGGGACCCAGCGCTCCAAGCCTCCTGCTCCGTTGTCCCATGGACTTCACTTACTAAGCGCAAATTCAGAGATGAAATTATTAAGAATTTTAAGGTGGCGACTGTAGAGTGTAAAACTCCCAAGTGCATGGTCCTTCTGAGGGTGGGACTCAGTGTGACTATACCGGTTATTGGTCCATGAAACCAGTGCTGTTTAGAGAGGCAGCTTCGTGGAATTTTGTTAGAAAAAATTTAAATATTATCATGCCTTGTGTTGTGTCATAGCTTGAGGATGAAAGCACATTAAGGAGACCCATCCTTAATGGGTTTGGTTGTAAGCCTCCTTAAGCCTCCTTATTGAATCTAGTAAGACTAGATTCATGGAAGTATTGGGTCCTGAGCCATCCCCTCAGTTAACATGTGAGGAAATGAAAATGTGTCAAGAGGCCCACGCTCACACAGCTGGGCAAGACATTGTGTTATTTTGCTACTAAGCTGATTCCAGAAGGGCGTGAGGAAACTTCTGAGGCTGATGTATAGATTTCTTACCTTGATTGGAAGGATGGTCTTAGGGCTGTTTCCTTTCGCCGAAACTCACCCGATCATACATTTGAATATTTGCAGTTTAGTATGCGTGAATTACGCCTCAATAAAGCTGCTTAAAAATATTTAAGGCAAGAATAAACAAGTTGATTTAAGAATAAGATAGTCATAGGGCGCCGGGGTGGCTCAGGCGGTTGAGCTCCTGACTTCGGCTCAGGTCATGATCTCGTGGTTCGCAAGTTTGAGCCCCGCGTCGGGCTCTGTGCTGACAGCTCAGAACCTGGAGCCTGTTTCAGATTCTGTGTCTCCCTCTCTCTTCTGCCCCTCCGCACTCACACACACTCTCTCTCAAAATAAAAAAAAATTAAAAAACCCCCATAAAATTAAAAAAAAAAAAGATGGTCAACAGTTTAAATCTGTCAGGAATATCAAAGAATAAAAGTGAGCAGTTTGTCAAACGCACAGACGAACTGCCATCAGTATCATACTGTAGGGTTCACAGGGTGCTTTTGCCAATAGTATCCCAAAGATGCTTCCAGGTGGAAATTCCGTGTAAAGGGAATGCCATGCAGACGCAAACCCACCAAAAACCCCTTCTCAAAGCAGGGGGCATGGGAGCCCTGGAGTCCTGAAGGTAGAACCCCCCTGAGGGTTTTCTCAAGCGCGACCATTGGAGGAATTCTTCTCCAAATGAACCTCACCTCTGAGGGGGAGTTTGGGGGACAGAAGAGCATTAACCTCGGTTTTCATTCCTCTGATGGGAAGAGTGCTTCTGCTGTTTCAACCCCAGGAACGGGGCTCTCCGCCAGCCTGGAGGCCTCCGCGTTGAACTTCCCAGACCTAGGCTGCTCCACAAGAACCCAGCTCCCCCCCTCCCCCCCACCCCCAACCCGGGATGGAGAACTTGCCTGATGCACAGGCAGGAAGCTGGGAAGGGCCTTCTTCTGATCCTTGGCAGCTGGTTGGCTTTCGGGATCATTTGCTCCGTTCTCTTTCTTCAGAGGATACCTGACTAAAATGCATCAGCAGGGAGGCAGATTACAGCAGGTTAAAGAAAACCGATAGGAAATAAAAAACACACAAGGAGCAGATTTTCAGCTTTATTTTATGTGTCCTCGAGGGCTGGGAGCCCCGGGAAGCGCTCCCGAGGTCCCTCGACTCTGAGCCACCCTGCAGCAGGTCTCGTGCCCCTGTTCTTTCACCTGGAACAGCAGGGACTCTTCGATTTGGGCTCCTCTCATTACACTGGGAACATTTTGGTTGCTTGCAAAAGGATGAGGATGGGTGGCTCGTTAGGAGGTGAGCCCGTCAGGGGAGAGGGAGAGTCACTTGCAGGTAGATCTTCAAAGAGCTGTTGGCAAGATCAGAGCCAAAGGCGACGGGCTGGCTCTCTCTTAACACAGAGTTTTCATTTAGAGGAGAGAGGGAGCTCTCTTTCCTGGTGATGGTTTTTCCAAGTTGCCCGGAACGTGTCATCACTGTGTCTCATTGGGTGAGCTGCTCTTACAGAGCCTCGCTCCGAGGTGGTGTTGTAGAGCCTCAGGGCTTCTCCAAAGACCTCCCCGCTGCTGCGCTCCCTCCTCACCCCGTCTTCGGGGAGGACTGTGGGCTGGTTGGCAGGCCCTTGGGAAAGTACCCTGTGCTCTCTCGTTGAGAAAGGTGGAGTGGGGTGGACAGGAGCCAACCCCGAGGAGGAGAAGGCTCCCAGAATGGCGAACACTGAGTGTTGTCCTTGCTGCTCCGTGTCTGGGTGACCTGGGCACGTTCTGAGGGTTCGGGAAAACACGTGGAAGAATGCGCCCTCATGGTTTTATGGTTCCTGTGGTTAGATCAGGCCCACACATCTTGGAATGGAATTTTTTTTTTTTTGTCCCTTAAAAATGCTGTGTGCACAAAACGGAGTGTGACATCCACAAGAGGAACTTCCGTCGTAAGTGGAAAGGACCCACGTCTTTTTCACTGCTGATTTTATTTTCGTGGTTAATTATTTATTCATAAATCTTGCCTCAGAGATTCTCATTTTGGCTCCCAAGCGATAAAAGCTCAAGGTCACAGGGGAAGTGTTTTCAAATGCTAAGTGATCCTCCTCCAAACTAATGTTGTAAAATTTTTATTTCAGGAGTAGTGTTGCTCACAGGAAGGGTGATGACTTAATTTTAGCTCCCAGATGATATATTGACGTCGGGGCTGATGAGGGGGGAAGACAGCAAGGATCAGTGTAATGAGGGCCACGGCTGGGCTCGTTCCACCCTGAGTTGACAACCCCTTCATTGTGGGACGACCTTTACAAAATGATGGTGTGCGTGCGCGGGGGGGTGGGGCTGGGGCGAGGGTAGGAGTTTCAGGGATGCTAGACTCCTGCCAATTCCTGCCTCTACTGCCACAGACACGGAATACACTGGGGGAAACTCTGCTTCTCCTTGCACCTTATTTGAAAGCTATGGGTGTGTACCTCCAAAAGCAACTTCTCTTTCACATCTGTCGATAACAATAGCTTTAACAGATACTGCATTTTTTCCCCCTCAGTGTCCGACTGTGGGCTGTGTCACCCAAAGATGGTGAAATTCATTCCTTTGAGGTTAATATCTGAAATTCTAGCCATCTCTAGCACATTATTTTGGATTGGTTCACCTTTTTTTTTTAAGGTTTAAATATGATTATTTTTGAATAGTGGCAAATGGTAACCTTCGAAAGGCACCAGATTCAAGTCTTCGCCCTCCGGCCCTCCACCTGCCTTGTCAGTTCCTATCTCCAGAGCCAGCCGCTCTTAATTTCATTGGTATTTCCCCCAAAATATTCTATGCTTGTAAACCTTGCCTATGCAGTTAGCCCTTGAACAACACAGAGGTTAGGGACACTGACTCCCCGTGCAGTTGAAAATCCACATATAAATTTTAACTTGGCAAAAATTTAATAACCTACTGTTGACCGGTAGTCTCATTGATAACATAGTACGTGAACACACATTTTGTGTATTTTATATACTGTATCCTGTATTCTTAGAATAAAGCAAGCTAGAGAAAAAAGGTTATTAAGGAAAATTATAAGGAAGGGAGTCAGGGCTGCTGTGCAGGGCCCTGGGGCACCGGCTTAGCAAACACCGTGTCCCCCTGAGCCATGACTGGTGCTTGCTCACCACATGCACGACTTGTCAGTCAAGGACATGGAAGGGTGCCTGGTTGACCTGGACGCGTACCTGGGATAACGTCTGGGGCTTCATCTGCGTCCTCACCAAAGTGGCTTCGCAACGAGGCAAAACAGACATGAGCGATATTCAAGTCGTCGACCTGCATGTGCAATATACTTAGTAGTTTACAGAGCCTGGCCTTCCCTTGCAACCGGTTCAGGAGGCCGCAGCCAGGGAATAATGCGGAAATCAAAGAGTTGAGGCTGGCTATCAAATTCGGTAAGAGCTGCAAGATCTGTGAGAGTGGGGACGACTCCCCTCACCGTGAAAGGGAACGAACAGGTCCAGCCCAAGGGACGGGGCATCCTGAGAAATGCCGTTAAATGGAACTTCACCAAGTTCTGTTTGGCAAGAACGGCTATTTGGTGAAGTGGCACAGTCCCACGGAGGAGCTCCTGGGAATAGAGAAGGACTTGCCCAGCCACCTGTAGCTCCACAAATGTGCTCCCCACCCAGCCCCCGAATCCACTGCTTCCGGCCCTTGGAGCCTTCCAGCTGGCCCTTGGAGCCTGCCTGAAAACCAGCTCACTGATGGGGCCACCAGAGGGCCCGGGCTGCACCTCCTGCCTGAGGAGGGTCCTCTGTCCGGATGGTGGCGGGCTGCCCCCACCCCTGTCCGTCTTGTGGGAATAAAACAAATTGGGGGGAAAATCATAAGAAAGAGAAAATGCACTGACAGTAAGTACGGTAGCGTAAAACGCCCACATATAAGTGGACCCAGGCGGTTCAGACCCGTGTTGTTCAAGGGTCAACTGTATATAAATCTTTAAAAAAACTAGCTGGTGATAGTCTATAAGCAATTTGTCTTGACATTCCTTTATACCCATACAAATAGCAGCTCTACGTTTTAGGCTATCAGAAGCCCCAGCATTCTGTGCAGAACTGGATCTGGAATGTCGAGTCTTTAATTGTCCCTCTATTCTCTTCTCATAAGTCTCTGTTGTTTTCCTTTGATCCAGAAATACTCTATGGCAAGAAAGACATTGTAGGTGGGATCGTTGTATTAGTGAATGTATCAGCCAGGCTGCTGTAACAAAGAAAACCCGAAGTACAGTGGCTCAAGTGTGGTAGAACTTTATCTCTTCCTCCTATGACAGCTCAGAGGGAAGTGGTCTAGGACTTGTAGGGAGGCAAAGGGGTCCTCTGTGTAGAACTTCCAGCTCTGAGTCCAAAGCAGATGATGAATTCTTGTCATTTCCCTTAACCAGAGGGGAGAAAAACAGAGTCAGGAAGATTACATGCACATTTCTTTTTTGGGACATGACCTGTAGGTGTCACACATCACTTCCTCTCACATGCCGTTGGTCAGAGTTTGTCCACATAACCCCATTGATGGTGGCTAAAACTCAGGAGTTCTGTTATTAAAGGAAGCAGAATGGGTATCGCTGGCCAACCAGCCGTCTTTTTCACAGTTGGGTTATCCAGTCCCAACTGAGCCCAAGCTGATGCTAGGCCAGGAGGCTGACATCTCCTTCTGCCCCTCCACCCCCACCCTGGCCCATGATGACACACATGTATCTTTTGGGCCTATTTGGCTGAGATGATATGCCTGAGAATTTCTGCATTTTGACTGAAGGAAGAGGAAAAGAATTTGGCTGTGGGCACCTGGTGGCCCACAGCAAGAGGGTGTCTTCAGCCTTCCCAACAGGGGACACTATCATATCGTGTTCTGCAGTCTGGCTCCAGGACAAGGTCTGATCCTAAGTGGTAAAGAGAACACTGGGGAAAGCTAAAAGGGTCTTTTTTGAGGGGGAACCTTATGAGAACTGGGGTTCAGATAACAGAGCTCAATGCAGATGAAGGGGGAAGAGACAAAAGTCCACCATTTCTGCATGGAACACACTGGTGTCCTCCAGTGGAGAAAAGAATTTCCATTCTAGTAGGGAGAGGCAGGTGTTAAACAATACACTTTAGCAAATTGTATAGCATTTTGATAAGTGCTGTGGAGATAAACAATGAGGAAGGACAGTAGGGAACATTGGGTGGTGGTGATAGGAATTGTTGCAATTTTGCAAGAGTATCTTGGAAAGACCCCTCTGAGAAAATGATGTTTGTGTACAGATCTGGAGGGTATGAGGGTATTTGGAGGAAGTGCATCTGGGCAAAGGGAGGAGTAAATGGAAGGCCTTGAGGTGAGTGCATGTCCTGTGTGTTTGAAGAAGGGCAGGGAGGCCAGTGTGGCTGGAGCAGATTAAGTGAGGGGACAGTGGAGGTGAGGTCAGAGGGGTAAGGGGAGCAGATTGTGTAGGGGCTTGTAGGGCATTGTGAAGGTTTTAGCTTTTCTGTGGAGAGAGATAAGAAGGCCCTGAAGGGTTTTGAGAAGAGGAGTGACATGATATGATTCACTTGTATATGATCATATATGATCACTCTTGGTGTTGAAAATTGGCCCTAGGAAGGCAAGGGCTGTTATAATTCTTTAGATGAGGGATGATGATGATTTGGTTTAGGACAGGTAGAAAAAAGGCTGCACTCAGGATGGATTTTCATGGTGGGGCCACAGCAGCGTAAATAATTGAATGTGGGGGTCAGAGAAAGAGAAGAGTCAAGAATGACTTTAGGGATTTTTGCCTGAATGAATGGTGGAGGCACTGAAGGGTACCATTTACTGAGATGTAGAAGATACAGGATTAGCAGATTTTTGGAGGGAGATTAGGAGCTCAGATTTTGACCTTTCAGGCTTGGGATAGTCATTGGACATTCAAAGGATATAATTTGAAACTCTGGATTCAGCCTTGTCTTTAGTCAGATATATCTCTTGGTTATTTCAGGTCTATGAGCTAGTATAATTTTTTTTTTTTTTTTTGTGCTGGGCTTTCTTCCTCAATGATGGGCAGCCAAAATCCTGATTGACTCACCCTCTTGTTAATTCATTGGTCACGTCTTTTTCATGTCTATCCTGTGAAATTTCACTGTGCCCATCATGTCTGTCTCTTATTGTCTGGCTTAGGCTATAACCCACAATTAGCAAAAGCCAATTCTGTGGCCTTCTCTTCTAAGCTCCACCAAATTTTTTCTGTGTGTGTGTGTGCGCGTGTGTGTGTGTGTGTGTGTGTGTGTGAGAGAGAGAGAGAGAGAGAGAGAGAGAGAGAGAGTATGTTTTGAGACAAACAATAAGTGATTTTTTGATGATAACTTAATTTAAAAGACATCTATCGAGTGGTGAACGAGCCAGTGTCTGCCTTCGTGAGCACAGAAGACAGATACATTAGCAAATAGCTATAATGCAATGTGGCATGAACCATGAAAGGAGTATGGGAATAAAGATCAGGGGATAATTAGTCCTGAGCAGAGGACTTCTGGCCTCTTTCTTTTTTTTCAACACAAGAAACTATGAGAAAGCATTAGATTTGGAGTTTGGAGACCACTGTTCAGGTCCTGGTCTTACTGGTTATGAACTGCGTGACTTTGGGCAAAACATTTAACTTCTCTGAGATGGATATTGGACACCCAAGTGATGCAGTTTGAAACCTTGGATTCAGCTGTGCTTTTAGTCAGACACATCCCTTGGATTCTCCAGTTTTGTGGGTCAACAGAACTCTCATGTTCCCCACCTGTTCAGCGGCCACAATGACTTCTGTACAGCCTCTCCCATAGGGCTGTTGTGAAATTAAGTGTGATGGTAGATGTGAAGATGCCTTAGAGTCTGTGCAAGGCCAACGTAGGGGTTTTTATGATAACCGAAGGATTTAGGTGAACTACCCCGTTTCTTTAATTGTGAGATTTTTTAAAGGTAATAGAAGAAAAAATTCCCACAGGAAATCCCAAGCCATGTGTCTTCCCTCCCAGGGACCCACTATTATAACCCCTCAAGTAATACAAAGACTAGGTCTGATGACGAATGGAGTTGTCTATAAAGAGTGAGAAGTGAGGCCAGAGTTGCCCTTTCTCTTAGCTTGGCTGGTTGCTAAAGTGAATGGGGCTTACAGGCTGCCCAGTGCTTTGAAATTTTAATTTCAGCCTTTTTTTGTTGCTAGTGTATAGAGATAGAGCAGAACTCCGTATGTCGATTTTGTAAATGACAACCTCGCTAAAAATAATTCTGATTTCTTTTTTTTTTTTTGTAAATTTCACAGACTTTTCTATGTAGACGATGTTGTCATCTGCAGATTGATAGTTTTATTGTTTTCCTTCCCATGCTGAACTTTTTTTTCTTTTTCTTTAACTGGTTCTACCCTCTAGGACAATGTCGAAGGGAAGGAATGAGAGAAGGCACACTGGCCTTTTTCCTGATGGTAGGCAGTGTATTAGTTTGCTTGGGTGGTTATAACAACAGAGATGTGTTTCTGAAGGTTAGAAATCTGAGATCAAGGTATTGGCAGGTATGGTTTCTTCTGAAGCCTCTTGCCCTGGCTTACAGATGGCCTCTTCCTTGCTGTGTCACCACGTGGTCTTTCCTCTGTGCCTGTGTGTCTGTGTCCTAATTACCTTTTCTTTTCTTTTCTTTTCTTTTCTTTTCTTTTCTTTTCTTTTCTTTTCTTTTCTTTTCTTTTCTCTCTTCTTTCTTTCTTTCTTTCTTTCTTTCTTTCTTTCTTTCTTTCTTTCTTTCTTTCTTTCTTTCATAAGAACAGCAGTCATATTGGATTAAGGCCCACTCACATGATTTCATTTTACCTTGATTACCTCTTAAAGGTTCTGTCTTCAAATAGAGCCATATTCTGAGGTACCAGGGGTTAGGACTTTAACGTATGAATGTTGAGGGATGAAATTCAGCCCCCAACAGGAAGAAAACATCCAGCGTTTCATCAGTAAGCATGACCCTAGCTGTCGGGTTTTGGTAGTTGCCTGTTAATCAAGTTCTGGCATTTTCCACCTGTTCTTAGTTTGCTGGGAGTATTTATCAGGAATTAGTGCTGGAATTTATAAAATGCTTTTTATTCATCTATTGAGATAATAATATGCTTTTCCTTAGTTTATTTATACTGTGCTTTTAGAATGTTAAACCAATCTTGATTTCCAACTGGTCATGGTGTATTAACCATTTTTGGTACACGGAGGTGTACTAGCAATGTATCTTTTATTGCAACTTGCAACAGATATTGTTAACCTTGCAATTCTCTTTACATATGCACAATCAGAACATGATGGTAATTTGAAAATTCATGTTTTTCACCTTCATTGTCAGCAACTATAATTGGGCTGTATAAAACTATGAAGGGTTACAATATTATCAGGTGTGTTTGGGAGTTCCTTCAGTATAGAAATATGCTCTGATGTCACAGCTGCGGTGAAAAGGAAACTTTCTGGAGTATTTGCCCAGATCAAAGAGGTTGGGCAGATGGAAATCAACGCACCACTTTCTTTACTAAGAAAGTCTTGCTATGAAAAAAATGTCAGCCAAAAGAAACAATGCACCAAGTGATATAACAAAAATTGTAAATTAAGTGAAGTGTAATGCATAAACTTTAGATTATTCTCTTTACAAACTATGTGATAATATGGAAAATGAATTATAAAATAGGACTTTCATTGAATATTGAGGTCCAGTGATTGTAGAAAAGAAAAGTTGAGAATGCTTGAGCTATAAAAACTCAATGTTTCTGCAAGATATAAAGTCTGATGGGTCCCATCTTTTTTTTTTTTTAATTTTTTAAAGAGTGATTGAATAGATTTTATTTTATTTTGTTTTTACTTGAATATAGTTGACATACAATGTTACCTTAGCTTTAGATACACAACTTTGTAATTTGACAACTTTGTACATCATGCTGTGTTTACCACAAGTATAGCTACTATCTGTCCTGCTACATCGCTATTATAATATTGGCTGTATTCCTTATGCTCTGCTTTTTATTCCCATGACTTATTCATTCCATAACTGGAGGCCATCTCCCTTTCCTCTTAACCCTTTCCGCCACCCCTTCACCCCCCTTTCCTCTGGCAGTTATCAGTTTATTCTCTGTATTTCTAGTTCTTATTCTGCTCTTTGTGTGTTTATTCATTTTTTTAAAGATTCCATTTATGAACGGAATCATATGGCATTTGTCTTTCTCAGTCTGCCTTACTTCACTTAGCATAATACCCTCTAGGTCCATACAAGTTGTCTCAAATGGCACGATCTCATCCTTTTTTATGGATGTCTAATATTCCATTGTACAAATATACATTTTCCTTATCCATTTGGCTGTTGAAAGCCACAAAGTTGCTTCCATGTCTTGGCTATTGTAAATAATGGTGCAATAAATATAAGGGTGCATATACCTTTTTGAGTTAGTGTTTTTTTTTCCCCTGGGTGAAAGCTCAATAATGGAACTATTGGATCATAAGGTATTTCTATTTTTAATTTTTGAGGAATGGCCATACTATTTCACAGTGGTTGTATCAAATTACATTCCCACCAACAGTGCATAAAGGTTCCTTTTTCTCCATATCCTTCCAACACTTGTTGTTTCTTGTCTTCTTGATTTTAGCCATTCTAACAAGAGTGAAGTGATATCTCATCATGGTTTTGATTTGCATTTCCCCAATAATGAATGATGCTGGGCATCTTTTCATGTGTCTGTTGGCCATCTGCGTGTCTTCTATTGGAAAATGTCTACTCAGGACCTCTGCCAATTTTTAATCAGATTGCTTGTTTTTCTGATGTTGAGTAGTATGAGTTCTTTATATATTTTGGATATTAACCCTTTATCAGATATATCATTGGCAAATATCTTCTCTCATTCAGTGGGTTGTCTTTTTGTTTTGTTTGCTATGTAAAAGCTCTTTACTTTGATGTAGTCCTAATAGTTTATTTTTTAGTTTTTATTTATTTATTTTTAATTTAAATTTTAGTTAGTGAAACATACAGTGCAATATTGGTTTCAGGAGTAGAATTTGATGATTCATCACTTACATACAACATCCAGTGCTCATCATAACAAGTGCCCTCTTTAATACTCATCACCCATCTAGCCCATATCCCACTCACCTCCCTCCATCAACCCTCAGTTCGTTCTCTATGGTTAAGAGTCTCTTGTAGTTTATTTCCCTCTCTCCTCTCTCCATCCCTTCCATATATTCATCTGTTTTGTTTCTTAAGTTCCACATGTGAGTAAATCATACGGCATTTTTCTTTCTCTGATTGACTTATTTTGCTTAGCATAATACACTCTAGCTCTGTACATGTCATTGCAAATGGTAAGATTTCATTCTTGTTGATGTCTGAGAATATTCCATTGTGTATATATAGCACATCTTCTTTAGCCATTCATTAGTCGATGGACATTTGGGCTCTCTCCATAATTTGGCTATTGTTGATAGAGCTGCTATAAACATTGGGGTGCATGTGCCCCTTTGAATCTGTAGTTTTGTATCCTTTGGGTAAATACCAACTAGTGCAAGGTAGTTTTATTTTTAGTTTTTTGAGGAACCTCCATACTGTTCTCCAGAGTGGCTGCACCAGTTTGCATTCCCACCAACAGTGCAAGAGGTTTCCCCTTTCTCCGCATCCTCGCCAACACACGTTGTTTCTTGTGTTGTTAATTTTAGCCATTCTTACAGGTGTGAGGAGGTATCTCATCATGGTTTTGATTTCTATTTCCCTGATAATGAGTGATGTTGAATATCTTTATGTGTTTGTTAGCCATCTGAATGTCTTCTTTGGAAAAGTGTCTATTCATGTCTACTGCCCGTTTCTTACCTGGGTTATTTGTGTGTTTTTTTTTTTTTTTTGGGGGGGGGTGTTGAGTTTGATAAGCTCTTTATAGATTTTGGATACTAAACCTTTATCATACATGTCATTTGCAAATATCTTCTCCCATTCTGCAGGTTGTCTTTTAGTTTTGTTGATTGTTTCCTTTGCTGTGTGGAAGCTTTTTATCTTGATGAACCCAATAGTTCATGTTTGCTTTTGTTTTCCTTGTTTTAAGAGACATATCTAGAAAAATGTTGCTATGGCTGATGTCAGCGAAATTACTGCCTTTGTTCTCTCCTAGGATTTTTTTGGTTTTAGGTCTCACATTTTGAGTTTGCTTCTCTGTATGGTGTTGGAAAGTTGCCTGGTTTCATTCTTTTAGATGTAGCTGTTCAGTATCTCAACACCATTTATTGAAAAGACTGTCTTTTCCCCACTGTATATTCTTTCTTCCTTTGTCATAGACTAATTAACCGTATAAATGTGGGCTTATTTCTGGGGTCACTATTCTGTCCATCGATCTATGTGTTGGTTTTTGTGCCAATACCATGCTGTTTTGATTACTACAGATTTGGAATATATCTTGAAATCTGGAATTGTAATATCTCCAGCTTTCTTCTTCTTTCTCAGGACTGCTTTGGCTATTCAGGGTCTCTTGTGGTTCCATTTAATTGTTTTGTAAAAAATGCTGTTGGTGTTCTGATAGGGTTTGCATTGAACCTACAGACTGTTTTGGGTAATATTGACACTTTGACGATATTAATTCTTCCAATTCATGAGCATGGAATATCTTTCCATTTGTTTGCGAGACTGGTTTCTATACTGTCCTTGTTACTAAAACAAAGCACAGAAGCAATTTAGATATACATTATCACCAGTGAGAAGCGCTGTAATCAATCTGAACTAGATTAGATACATTAACAAGCGCAAAGCTTGCTCATTTGTCATGTTAAAAACTTTGATATTGATAAATATGATCTTCCTTCAAAGCCTGCATTTAAGTACTTAATATAGGGACTCCCTGTTATACATATACCTCTTTGCTTAGTTACAGCTGAATGACAGGAATGAAAACAAGTTATGAATGTAGCAGCAACTCATTATTTATTCACCTCTACTCACACTTGCAGTAAATAAAGTGCACAATTTTTGCCATTCTTTTCTTTTTTTTTTAGATCATGTGTTCTTGTATTTATTGAAGTGTAATTTTATCTATGCTGAATATAATAATAAAATTTGAGCTTGTATTTTGTTTATAATTTTTTTCTATTTTATTGCTCCTCAATGATTTTTTTAAAATGTAAACTTTATTTTTTGGAACACTTTTAGGTTTATAGAAAAGTCATAAAGATCGTTCAGAGAGTTCTCATATACCCTACTCAGTTTCCCCTATTACTAACATCCTACACTAACATCTTACGTTACTATGGTACATTTATTACTAGTCGCGAACCAATATTGATTCATTATTATTGACTAAAGTTCATACATTCATCAGGTTTCCATAGTTTTTCTTAATGTTCTTTTTCTGTTCCAGGATGTCATCTGGGACAGCACGTTACATTTAATTATTGTGTCTCCTTTGGCTCCTCTTAGCTGTGTTACTTTCTCAGATGTCCCTTGTTTTTTTTGGATGACCTGGGAGACTCTGAGGAGTACCGATCAGGTCTTTTGTAGAACATCCCCCAGTTGAGATTTGCCTGATGTTTTTCTCGTGATAAGACTGATCCTGTCTCCTGATAAGAGTTAGAGTGATCCATTTTTGTCATAAGTTACAAAAGCACTCGTGTGTGTTTGATTGGAAATGACAAACAGTTTCTTCTCCACAGGTGGTTGGGGAAACACCCCTCCAGTGATGCTGGATGCAGGATGCCACTCACAAACTGAGGGTGTTCTGAATGACCCAGGCAAAGAATCCAGGGTGACTCTGGATTCTGGGAGCCACCCCCCCCCCCCCATAGCAGGACTTTTGCTCTGATGACTTTTCTCCAGCATCTTTTAGTCTCTGTGGCTCTATCATGAATCTTTTTTTTTTTTAATTTTTTTTTTTAACATTTTTATTTATTTTTGAGACAGGGAGAGACAGAGCATGAACAGGGAAGGGCCAGAGAGAGGGAGACACAGAATCCGAAACAGGCTCCAGGCTCTGAGCGGTCAGCACAGAGCCCAACGCGGGGCTCGAACTCATGGACCGTGAGATCATGACCTGAGCCGAAGTCGGCCGCTTAACCGACTGAGCCACCCAGGCGCCCCTATCATGGATCTTTAGAGTGCAGCAGGGACTCTGATTAGCTCACCTTGGGGAAAGGCAACTAGCAAATGTCCAGTGGTTTCGCAGGTGGGGGGCTTAAAAAGCTGGATGCCAGACTGTTGTGTCTGCACTCACTTACCCCACTTTCATGACACCCTCACCCTGGTTTCCATTTTCACTTCACTCCTTGGTTTCTAATTCCAAAGCCCTAGATTTTCATTCTTCTTTCAAGGTAGGACCTCTCCTTTCTGAAGGAGATGATGAGACGTCCCTTACTATCTCAGCCAAAGGGACTAGGAATCCAAGATAGAAGAGTAACCTCTCTTCTCTGGTTTTCAACAGCAGGACTCATTTCTGGATTGGAAATGTGTATATCTCCAGTTCTACCACTTTTCTCTCGAATATATTCTCTTTACATGCCGCTTAGTCTCGATGTCCTAATTAAATAAGGGAGCCGAACTTCGCAAATACGATACACAGATTTGTCCATTATGATATTCTGTGGGGAATAATTGATGGAATCGCTAACAAGCAGAGTTATGGTTTGGTTTGTCTACCTCCTTCTCCCCGCCTGCCCGCCCCGCCCCCCCCCCCCCACCTCTGCCATAGCCTCCTAACTGGTGCCCCTCCCTCCAGCCTGCGCCAGGAGCCTGAGGCTCGAAGCACACAGCTCACTTTACCGCTGCCCTTGAAATCCCGTATGTCCCTTTGGTTGTCCAGGGTGTGTGGTTTCAGAGCAGTGACAGCAGCATCACAGGGGGGCCTGTTAGAAACACAAACTCTCAGACCCCAGCCCAAACCTCCCTGAACTGGAAACTCTGGGGGTGAAGCCCACCAAACCTACATTAAAAGAAGAAGACAAAACAACTCATCAGGGAAATCTGAAGCTTGCTAATGTCTGAGAACCACCAGCCAGTGAGAGGAGCCATAAGATCCTTGTCCTGAGAAAGCTTGCTGGGCTGTGGTCCCCACCCACCTCTCCACAGTCTTCTTCCCTTTTTCCTGCCCTGCATTTTTACATCAGAGGGATGAGGGGTCGTCTGCAGTTGCCTGCGGAGAATATGTAAACCGTTCTCGAGCTCATTTTCCCTTGTTTGCTCGACTAGGTCCTCCTGGTGGGAAATCTTCCTGCCCCTCCCCTGGACAGCCCTTGCTGGTAGATGAGCAGGCAGCTGAGGTGTCATTTCTCCAGGAAGTGATCCGCCAGCCTCCGCCCCACCCCTGTGCCCCCTTAGATGCTCCCATAGTGCCTTGTGTGCATCTCTATAATTAAACCTAAACTCCTCACGTTGTATTTATCTACATATACGGGCTTCTGCCAGTAGATCGTGAGCTTTTATTAGGGACTGTGCTTCCTTTATCTTTGTGTCCACAGCATCTCGCCCAGAGTTTGAGCACTTGGCAGGTAGTCAGTTATGTGACAACCATTGAATGATTTATGAGGGAATGAAATAATAAATGTGTAAATATTCGTCAACGTTTCTGTCACATCTATGGTTCTATTCCCGCATTCATTTTAGACAAGTAAAATTTCCCTTTAATTCATCAGACATGGGGGCACCCGAGTGGCTCAGTCGGTTAAGCATCTGACTCTTGATTTCGGCTCAGGTCATGATCTCACGGTTCCAGGAATACGAGCCATGCTGTCAGCATGGAGCCTGCTTGGAATTCTCTCTCTCTCTCTCTCTCTCTCTCTCTCTCTCTCTCTCTCTCTCTGTCCCCCCTGCCCTCAAAATAAATATGTTTAATAAAAAAATAAAAAAAACCCCACAACTTAAAAGCCCCCACACTTGGTGCAAGGGCCAGTCTTAGCTTCCTCTCACACAGTGACTTTATCATCATGTGAATTTGGCAGCCGCGGACTCTGACTGATTTCTGTCGCTGACCTCTGGGCTCATTCATCTCAGTTTGTTCAGGCTTCCTCATGAGGTGAGTATTGACTAAGTCAGTGGAAGTGCCTTTTAAAAATTCTACCCAATGCCCCTCAAGGGGTTCCATCCGCTGCCAGGATAAAAGCATATATTTAAAAGAAGGAAGAAATACATCCCGGTACTGTTTGTCCGTATTCCCGTTTCTTCCTTTATTTAAGAGCCCCGTGTCCCGCTTGGACATATCACAGAAATGTATATTCCGAGAAGCTTAAAAAGGAGACATTGAGTAGTGCTGTGTAAAATAACACAACCAGAAACAAGATCGGTTCCCAGAGTGACTAGTGCAGGACACGTGGTCACTGGGGCTCACCCGGCAGAGGTTGGCAGGCCATGCTGGTCCAGACACCAGCCACATGCCTCTGCCCTCTTCCCCTTTCTCTTCCCAGATTGTGGTTCCATAGGTACCTTCTGGCCATGGGTTTGGGTAGAAGAAGAGTAAAAATAATAGATAAAAAAAGGACGATGGTAGTTAGTTTCACCATGTAGGTATTTCATATTTTTCAAGGAGCTTTCCCTTTGATTCTCACATCAAAAACAAATTTGAATAGCCTGCAAGGCGCTGGGGCGTATTTGCGAAAGTGTCATTCTTTCACCCTTATCCATAAGGAAGCTATGGACCTATCGGATTTCCTAAGATGCCACAGCAAGTCAGCGGAGGACCTGGAGTAGGAGATCTTCTCATTCGAACTTAGTTTCTGAAGAAGAAGGAGCCGAGGGGCGCCTGGGTGGCTCAGTTGGTTGACCACCGGACTTCAGCTCAGATCATGATCTTGGGGTTCGTGGGCTTGAGCCTCACGATGGGCTCTCTGTTGTCACAGCAGAGCCTGCTTCGGATCCCCTGGCCACTTGTCTCTCTGCCCCTCCCCCCCGCTCATGCTCTCTCAAAAATAAATAAACATTTTTTTTTTTTTTAAAGAAGGAGCCAAAATAGAAGTGGCCATACGGCAAATTCCTCCGTGGTGCACGCAGGGCGGGTGAGCACTGGTGTTAGCAGGTGTCCTCACGTGGGTGCCGTAGGATAGAGATGTTCTAAGCAGGGGCTCTGGGTCAGGCTGTCCAGGTTTGAATGTTAGCTCTTCCTCTCACTTACCTGTGTACCCTGAGCAAGTTGCTTAAACTCTGTGAATCTTAGTTTTCTCCCCTGTAAGTGGGAAAAATTGTACTCATTGTCGCATGTGGTTGTTAGGAGGCTTCGACAAGTCAATATGTAAAGAGAGCATAAAATTATGCCTGGAACATAGGAAGTACTCAATAAATGTTAACTCCTACTATTATTACACTCAAAATTCCTCTATGAAGACTTCTCTGGTAATACCAGTGAATCTGCATTACTCTTTCTTCTCTGAACCCTAAGCATGAAAGACTTAATATTAATTTTTTTCTAACGTTTATTTATTTTTGAGACAGAGACAGAGCATGAGCAGGGGAGAGGCAGAGAGAAAGGGAGACACAGGATCCGAAGCAGGCTCCAGGCTCTGGGCTGTCAGCACAGAGCCCGACTCGGGGCTCGAACTCAAGGACCATGAGATCATGACCTGAGCCAAAGTCAGACGCTTAACCGACTGAGCCACCCAGGCACCCCTAAAAATTTTACAGGTGTGTTCAGCTTACCTCCCTAGTTATGTTGCAAACTCTAGAGGTCGACTCTATGCTGTATACATCTTCTGAATCACTGCCAAGCCCTTAATTAATATTTGGATGAATAATCTTTGGATAAAATTGCTTAGTTTCCACTATTTTTTTCCAGGGATTATTATTTTTTTTTATGATACTGAGTTTTATTATCTACCGACAGCATGTGTTTTCATTTACTTGTGCTGTGTTGTTTTAAATATTTTCAAATATTTATTTATTTATTTTGAGAGTTAGAGAGAGCGAGTGCAAGCAGGGGTGGGGCAGAGAGAGAGAGAGAGAATGAGAGAGAGAGAGAGAGAGAGAGAGAGAGAAAGAGAGAGAGAATCCCAAGCAGGCTCCATGCTGTCCGTGCAGAGCCTGATGCGGGGTTTGATTTCACGACCCTGGGATCATGACCCGAGCTGAAATCAACAGTCTGACGCTTAACCGATTGAGCCCCCCAGTCGCCCCTACTTGTGTCTTGTTTTATAGCTTTTATAGAATTGTGTACTTTGATTGGAAGTCTGCATGTTTCTTTTTTAAAAATTTTAACTCCCGTATACTGAACATACAGCATTGCCAGTGTCATTTCTATACGTTCCTCAGTGCTCATCATGATAAGTGCACTCTTAATCCCCTTCACCCACTTCCCCCATTCCCCCACCCGCCTCTCCTCTGGTAGTCATCATCAGAGATTATTTGAAAAACAAATTTGCCTGGCATATTAGATCGTGAATGTTTTTAAATGTTTATTTTTGAGAGAGAGAGCTCGAGCGGGGGAGGGACCCAGGGAGAGGGGACAGAGGATCCCAAGTGAGCTCTGCAGTGACAGCAGAGAACCCAGGCAGGGCTCAAGCCCACCAGCTGCGAGATCATGACCTGAGCTGAAGTCGGATGCTTAACCGACTGGGTCACCCAGGCGCCCCTGGCGTATTCGATCTTTATATGCTTGCATGTCAATTACCTGATTTCACGATGACACTGGGCAGATGAAAACATGCTATTATACTCCCTTTACAGATGACTAATATGAATATCTGAGAATTTAAGCAGTACAGTACTTTTCAGTACTTTGAACCCAGGCCTTCTGACTCCAACACTGAGCAATTTCCCACTTCATGCGAAGTGTGTGGTCAATCTAGATTGGACCGAGCAGCTGCCAGTCATTTGCTTTACACATTTTCCTCTTGTTTCCTGTTGGAGATGCTGGTTTAGAGAGTTGAGGCAGGCACGTTCAGGAGGGCGTAGAAATCAGGATTTCAATGAGAAAGGAGTGCAGATAGAGTTGGACCATGTCATCTGAACCCTCTTGGACCTCGGGTCAAAGCCAAACTGACCACAGGACGGTGGCAAGCATTTTCTTTCCTCTTGGACACTCCTGCAGAGGAGTTGATCCTTAATAGTATAGCCACGCTGGGGATAATTTTTTTTTAATGACTTAAAACATAAACAAAGGAAAAAAATAAACAAGAAAATAAACACGATTTTATTAATGATTTCAAATGCTCGTTGGGGAGGAAGGTTATTTCCCTAATATGTTTGAAAAAATGCTCTGAAATGCCAACCTTTATCGTGCAGCTACTGCACTGAAATAAGATGACATTCAGTCGCGGTTTCCTATGTCCAACAAAGATGGACACCAGTGTTTCTTTTTATTTTCCAATTTGGAGTATCCTGGAGTGACGATTAGGGACATGTCCTTACTGTCATGACCTTGCACTTTGCAGCATGGTCCTGGCCTCCAGGCTATCACGGTTCTTTTCCGAGAGTTGGTTTTCTTTGCCAGTAGAGTCAGAAACTCTATAGCAAATACCCCTCGGACGGCAGGTATTTGAGGCAAGTTGCATCAACGAGCTCTTTTCAGAGCAGAAGGCAGGGCATGAAAAGCCACCTCCTCAGAGGAAGTGATGGAGGACAGGGGGGGTGGGCAGAGATCTGCGGAGATGAGGAGGGGGGGTTCCTGGAACCCAGAGAGAGAATTGTGTGGAACAGGCTGTGTGATCTGAACATGGGACTTCCTTCTTAAGAATCAGTCAGGACTCGGCAGGGAAGGAGGCCAGGGGCACACTGACCCTGTCTGTCCCCACCTCCCTCCCATTCCATGCAAAAGTTTCCATTGACCAGACTCAACCAGAAGCCAGAAAGCCTACTTTTTTAAATGTTTATTTTTATTTTTGAGAGAGACAGAGAGAGCATGAGTGGGGGAAGGGCAGAGGGGGCGGGCACAGAATTGGAAGCAGGCTCCAGGCTCTGAGCTGTCAGCACAGAGCCTGAGTGGGGCTTGAACGCACGAACCACCAAACCACGAGATCATGATTGGAGCCAAAGTCAACACTTAACCGACTGAGCCACCCAAGCGCCCCCAGAAAGCCTATTGATGCCATCTGTATTAAGTCAGCCTCCCCGGACACAAGGCAGGGTGGAGAGGGTGAAGACTAGATGGAGAGAAGGTAGGGGAGGGGTAGGAAGGGAGGGCAATTGGAAGAGAGCCTGCAGAACATTATTGAGTCTTCGTCACAGACCAGCATTTCCTCCCTGGATGACGGGGCACAAGACAGAATGCTCAGCAATGTCCCCATCTGTTTGGATGCGTTTCCTGGGTACGCAGGGGGGTTCCCCGTTTGCAATTTGTCCTGGGAGAACGGCTCTGCCTTAGAGTTAGGGGAAGAAAAGAATGTGCTAAATACCGAAATCTCTGCCCTGTAGGTCTCCGTGGTTTCTATGGAGTCCTTCCAGGGGTCACGAACCGGGGAGAATAAGCAATGAAAGTGATGTCTGTCTTGTGGTCTCATGAAGGGCTCCATCGCTTCCTTGCCCCTGGAGGTATCCTTCCGTGTAAAGAACCCATCACGCCTTGGCTCCGCCTTGCTTGCATGCCCCTTCTGCGTCTCTTTGTATCTCTCTCAGTCCCTGTTTTCTCCCCCTGTGTCTTCCTCCCATGCTGTCCCCTGGAGAGCAACGTTAGCGTGCTCCACGGCGCCTCCTGTTGGGCACCCAGACACTGCAGCTCTTCCCGTGCGGGCTAGGCTGCTTCCGGTCTGCAAGGCATTTGCTCTTTGTTGTTTCAGACAAAATGGCTGCTATCTCCTGCTTTTGGAGGTGGAGCGGGACTCAGCAGGTTCCGGTCACAGGGGAGAGAAATCCTTGGCGCACGGTGATTTAGTTCCGGTTACCCGTGGTAGGTCGGAGACGGACCAGCTGTCAGACTTTCCAACAAAATGTCCCCCCTTTGCCCCATTCCCCCTGGAGGCAGCGGTTTCTCCTCAGCCCTTGCTCGCCTCCTTTCCCTCACACTGGGGTCTGAGGTGAAGCATTTAGAGCAGGGAAGACAAATGCCTGCTATGCTGTCGCCACTGCCTGTGCTATGCGTATGGCGTCCTTGCTGAGCTGAGCAGACACGGGTTGTTGCCCCTTTAGTATCCACTCCAAACGTCTCCGTCTTATCAGCCCTACCTGTGGTTCTGGGAGAGCTAACCCAGGCGTGTAGTATGTGACCTAGGTTAAATTTAGCATTCTTTATTGTATCCCACTGGTGCACAGTGGGTATGTGAGCTATGCTGGTTCAAGCTAGTGGATCTGGGGACTACAGAAGGAGACGCGGGGATAAGGAGGATACGGTTTTAACCTGCTGGAAGCATGTCGTCCCAGGACTTCCGGCAGCCATCTGGGGGTCACAAGGGGAGCCCCGATCGGGGTGAAGCTGGCCCTAGTGGAAGGCGGAATTTAAACGGAAAAAGACTGGCGACGTGGTGCGGTTGTTGCTGGATCAGTTTCACCTGGAGCTAGCACTGCCTGTTCGGACGAAACAATAAATTTTCCATATTGATGAAGCTAGTTGGCTCAAGTTTTCTTTTACTTGCAACTAAGCATAGCGATACGCTTATTAATCATGGTGCCTTTTTTTTTTTTTTTTGCCGGAGAGAGACCCTCGGTGTCCTTCGAAATACAGCAATCCAAGGGGCTTCCATTCATTTAATTATGGTTGGCAAGTGAGATACCTAAATCAGTAGCTCTCAAAATGTTTGACTCTTGCCTTGTTGTGGGAGCTAAGAGAAACCTTCCCCAGAAAAAGAACTCTTGCGGCAAGGGAACATTACTGTACAAGCCCATTTGGGGGACATTATATGTGAATCTGTTTTGCAATAGCACAACGGAAGATATATCTTTAGTTTTTCTCTTTCAAAATATCCTTGTTATGTTTTGTTATTACCACTATGCTGGCCTCATGAGTAGAGAGTGTCCTTTCATGTTTTTCTCTGAAATATTTCTCTGAAGTGTTTTTAATAAGATTTCTGTTATTTCTTTTTGAATGTTTGGATGGATTCATTAGTGAAGACTTCTGGGCCTAGGTTTTTTTGAGGGAGGATTTTAAACTATAGATTCATTTTAAAAGTTGAGGTGTAGGGTGCCTGGGTGGCTCAGTGCGTTCAGCATCTGACTCTTGATCGGGTTATGATCTCATGGTTTGTGAGACTGAGCTTGCGTCTGGCTCTGTGCCGACAGTGTGGACAGAGCCTGCTTGGCATTTTCTCTCCCCCCCTTCCCTTCTCATGTGTATACATATATACACTCTCTCGCAAAAGAAATAAACTTAAAAAAAAGTTGATGTGTAACTAAATTTCTTTTTTTTCCCCTTGTGTAAGTTCTTATGAGTTGGACTTTTAAAGGAGTTTATCTAAATTCTTATCTTTTTGGTGTGAAGTTGTTTGTAATATCTCATTATTAACTATATTTAATGCATTAATCTTTGCTTTTAAATTACTTCCTTAATTATTCTTTCTTTTTCTAGTTTTAACTGATTGTTATGCTTTTATTTTTTATGGATAGAGATATTTAGAGCTTTGTATTTCCTCTGATCCCTCCTTTAAATGGATCCCTACTCTGATATCTAATGTTTTCATAATCCTCACTTCTCAGAGATTCTTTTTCATTTTTTGAGGGGGGGGAGGGGAAGAGGGAGAGAGAGAATATTAAGCACACCCAGCACGGAGCCTGACTTTGCCCTCTGTTCCATGACTCTGGGATCCTGACCTGAGCCGAAATCAAGAGGAGACACTCCACTGACTAAGCTGTGCAAGTGCCCATTTTCCAGAAATTTTATAATTGCTGTTCATATTTTTCTCGTTGGCCAAGAATTGTTTACTAGAGGATCTTTTAATTTTCAGATTGCAAGGCCTTTTTTTTTGTGGGCATGAATTTTACTGTCTACCTTTTTTTGCATTGTGACCAGAGAGTGCTGTTGGAATATTTCTGCTGTGTGGGCCCTACTGATTTTTACTTGAGCTGAAGTAGATGATCAACTTTTATTTCATGTGCATATGAGATGAGATATATTCTTTGTTGCCAAAATAAAGTGTCCAGTATATGTCTGTGAGGTCCACCTTATGCTGTTCACATATTTTATAACCTTACCATTTTGATCTATTTGGCTTGTAGAGTGTTTCTACTTATTTCTCCTTGCAGAAATGAGTTGCATAATGTTTATTTTATGTCGGTGCTTGCTAGGTTACTGGGTGCCCAGATATTCAAACTTTTAAATTTTCATTGTTGAATGTGGTTTTTGACATTACAAATACCATTTTAACATGATTAAACATTAACATTATATAAGAGATTATAAAACATTTTGAGGGGCGCTTGGGTGGTTCAGTTCGTGAAACATCTGACTCTTGATTTTGGCTCAGGTCATGATCTCACAGTTTGTGGGACTGAGCCTTTAGTTGAGCTCTGTGCTGAGCGGGGAGCCTGCTTAAGATTCTCTCTCTCTCTCTCTCTCTCTCTCTCTCTCTCTCTCTCTCTCTCTGTCTCTCCCTCTGCCCCTCCCCTGCTGGCACTCTGTTTTTCTCTCTCTCAAAAAAATTTTTTTTATAGTGTTAGAAAAAAAGCATTCTTTGTCTCACTGAATCCATTTTGTCTTGAAGCCTACCTTGTCTGCTACCAGAATTGTGACCTCTGCTCTCTTTTGCCTGGTAAAATTTCTGGCCACCCCTTGGGGCACCTGTGTGGCTTAGTCGGTTGAGCGTCTGACTTCAGCTCAGGTCATGATCTCATGGCCGGTGAGTTTGAGCCCTGCATCGGGCTCTGGGCTGACAGCTCAGAGCCTGTACCGTGCTTCAGATTCTGTGTCTCCCTCTCTCTGCCCCTCCCCAACTTGTGCTCTGTCTCTCTCTGTCTCTCAAAAAAGAAATAAATGTAAAAAGAAGATGAGCTTCAACTAATCCAGGACTGACTGGGCAGACTGCTCAAAAGGACTGGCCGTGGGCATTCTGCATATTCAACTGTAGAGGTGGGAATAAAACAAGAATGAGTCATGGGCTCAGTCACAACGTGTAAATCCTAGATGTTCTGACCGTGTCGAAGGAAGGCAAATAAAAAGTAGGAGAAGGGAGAAAGGTGAATAAGATCATTAACTGTTGTGCAGGCAATAGGTAGGGGTCAAATTTCACCCCTTAAAACTGACACATATTGAAAATTAAATAAAAATAAAAGGAATTTAAGGACACTATAAAATGTATTCATATAAAACCACTAGAATAAAAATGAAAACTTTGCTAAAACCAAAATAAATTTTTTTAAAAAAATCATAGAGGGTAAACAAATAGAGACACACAGGGGCACCTGCATGGTTCAGTCAGTTAAGTGTCCGACTCTTGGGTTAGGGTCAGGTCATGATCTCACGGTTCATAGGATCAAGCCCTACGTCGGGCTCTATACTGACAGTGTGGAGCTTGCTGGGGATTCTCTCTCTCTCTCTCTCTCTCTCTCTCTCTCTCCCTCTTTCTTTCTCTCTCTCTCTCAAAGTAAATAAAGTTAAAAATAAATACTAAAACCACAAATAGACACAGTAAATGTAGAATAGTACACATGATAATCACAGCAAATACATCAAGGCAGAATTGTGACCAAACATTATTGTCATATCAATAAATGTGAATGGGCTTAAATTACCTACTAATGGAAAAACAATTTTTAAATTGGCATAGAAAACAAACCCTAACTCTATACTATATACAAGAGATACACTTAACAAGCAATAATTGAAAAAGACTCAGAATAAAGGGGTGGTCAGAAATTAAAAAAACATTTTTTTTTAATTTAATGTTTACTTATTTTGAGAGAGAGACAGAGCACAAGCAAGGGAGGGGTAGAGAGGCAGCACAGAGCCTGACGGGGGGCTTGCACTCACGAACCGTGGGATCATGACCTTCACCGAGGTCTGCTGCTTAACTGACTGAGCCACCCAGGTGCCCCGGTTGAAGCTCATCTTCTACGACATTCCTTAGAGCAGGCACGTGTGTGGAGTAGTCCCTTGGTTCTGGCACATTGAAACCCTTTTCCTGTGGCCTTGAAAAAGGCACTGGGGTTTGGATATAATGTTTGGTTTACATTTATTTGAAGTTTCCTAAAAATAGTGTCCTTCTGTTGTCTTGTTTTGTAAGTTGTTTTCCTGAAGTTTGAAGCCAATCTAAATTTTTTTTTTTTTTTTTTTTTTTTTGCCTTGAAAGTTATTTCCTTTTTTTGGCAGGAGGCTCCTTCCGGTAGAATGTTTTATGAATATGTGTCTCACAATTGACAATTCTGGATCAATTTTCCTTGTATCTGGTGGGCCCTTTCAATGTGTAGACTCTGGTCTTTTTTTTTTTTTTTAATGTATGGAAAGAGTTGTTGGCTTATTATGTCAAATATTAGTTTTCTTTCCTTCGTAAATTTCTTTTCCTGAAAATCAATAAAATAAATGTTCAACCTCCTTTTCAGTGATTTTCTCTTGCCTATTTATACTTCTTCCATATCCCATTTTATTAAAAAAAATTTTTTTTTAATGCTTATTTATTTTTGAGAGAGACAGAGACAGAATGCGAGTGGGTTGGGGCAGAGAGAGAGGGAGACACAGAATCCGAAGCAGACTCCAGGCTCCAAGCCGTCAGCACAGAGCCCGATGCAGGGCTCGAACTCACAGAGCTGTGAGATCATGACCTGAGCTGAAGTCAGACGTTCAACCGACTGAGCCACCCAGGCACCCCATATCCCATTTTCATCCTACAGTTGCTTTCGGTCTTTTCTTCAGGGCTTTTTATAAAGTATTCATTCAAAACTATCTTCTCTTAAGTATCATGTAATTTGGTCTCCCTTTCTGATATGGTTTTGTTTTTCTTTCCTTCTATTTCTTTTCTGAGTTCGTTATCCACACAGAGTGGTTTGGATACAGAAATCATGGGTGTTGTGGAATCTTCAACTCTATTCTAATTCCATGCCTTTATAAGGCCAGTGAAGCCCTCAACGGAAGGTTTTTAATTTGCTGGGTGTGACTGGATGATTTCTTCCAATAATAGTATCTATTTTATAGTGTTGTTGTAAACATTAAGTGAGTTAGTAATTGTAAAGTGTTTAGGACAGATGTTGGCCAACTTTTTCGGTAAAGTGCCAGATCGTAAAATATTGTCAGACTTTGTGGGCCATATGGTTTCTGTCACAACTATTTTAGTATGAAAAGCAGCCATAAACATTATGTAAATAAATGTGTGTGTATCTGGAAACTTCGGTTTTCCACTTCGTATGTGTCTCCTTTACTACTCACACACGACACTTCACTTCTGATACTTGTGGTCACCAAATGTGTGGGTTTTCCCCCTACATGAAGCGGTTCTCAGTGACAGCAGCTGGGTGTCCTACAATTAACTCTGTTCTGGCACTGTCTGCTTGGAGTAGCGTCATATCCCACAGAGTAGGAACTCAGTCCCACAGGGCTGGCCCCCTTCACTTCAGGGGCCCCTGGCAAGTTCTGGTTGTCCCCCGTGTTTCTGACACCCCCTCCTCAGCTTTGATCAATTTGCTAGAGGGGTCATAGAACTCAGGAAAATGTTAACTCCGTGTTTACCAGTTTATTATAAAAAATATGATAAAGAACACAGGTGAGGGGCGCCCGGGTGGCTCAGTCGGTGAAGCGTCTGACTTCAGGTCTGGTCATGATCTCACGGGCTGTGAGTTCGAGCCCTGCGTCGGGCTCCTGGCCTGCTTGGGATTCTCTCTTTTCCTCTCCCTCTGCCCCTCTCCCACTCTCTCTCTCTCTCAAACTTAAAACAAAAAAAGAACACAGGTGAACATTCAGGTGGACGAGATGCGTAGGGCAGGGTATGTGGGACGGGGTGCAGGGCCTCTGCACCCTTTCGGGCACACCACTCTCCCCACACCTCTACCTGTTCACCAGCTTGGAAGCTTCTAAAATCCATGCAACAGGGATTTTAATGGAGGCTTGCTCACCTGGGCATGATCCGTCATTGACTCCATTTCCAGCCTTTCTCCCCTCTCCAGAGAAGTGGGACATGGTGGGAGGAGAGGGGCCGAAAATTCCATGCTTCTACTCATGGCCTTGTCTTTCTGGTGACCCGCTCTGATCCAGGAGCCACCACGTTAGAACAAAAGATACTTCCGGTGCTCTTATCACTTAGGAATTTATAAGGGTTTGGGGAGCCTGTGTCAGTGACAGGGTCAAAGGTCAAATATCAGAAAAGGAGATGCTCTTAGTGTTCTTATCACTTAGGAAATTACAAGGTGTTTTAGGAACTCTGGGCCAGGAACTGGGGGTAGAGACCAATATACGTATTTTCCGTTATCTCACAACACGTGATTGCGTTCTAATAAAGCTTCGTTTATGAAAACAGGCAGCGGCTTGGATTTGGCCATAGTTTGCTGGCCCCTGACTTAGAACAAAACTTGACACATAGGAAGTGATATATAAGTATTTCTTTTCTTTTTTTTTTTTTTAAGGTTATTTATTTATTTTGAGAGATGGAGAGAGAAGGGGGGGCAGGGCAGAGGGAAAGAGAGAGAATCCAAGCAGAGTCCACTGCCAATGCAGAGCCCGACGTGGGGCTCAAACCCACCGACTGTGAGATCATGACCTGAGCTGGAATCAATAGTTGGAAGCTTAACTGGCTGAGCCCCCCAGGTGCCCCGATATATAAGTATCAATAAATAAAATGAACTAAATAAGTTCCATGTGAAAAGGTTACTTTTATTATTTATTTATTTATTTAAAATGTTTGTTTATTTCTGAGACAGAGCATGAGAGGGGGAGGGGCAGAGAGAGAGAGAGAGAGACGGAGACATAGAATCCGAAGCCGGCTCCAGGCTCTGAGCGGTCAGCACAGAGCCCGACGCGGGGCTCAAACTCATGGACCGCGAGATCATGACCTGAGCGGAGTCGGAGGCTCAACTGACTGAGCCACCCAGGGGCGCCCCTAAAAGGGTTACTTTTAAAAGATGATTATGGAACACACTTGTGCCACAGCTTTGTACCTAAAGTAAATACAGTGAGGTCTGGATAAACATATACCTGCCTACGTTCAGATACCCTCATACTCATCTCGCCTCACACACACACACACACACACACACACACACACACACACACACACCCACACACACAATTTGTCATACTATCGGACATTGGCCCTGTTTAATTCATTTCTCATTGACTCTCCCTTGCCACCCCGAACATGATGAATTATACTCCGTATGGCTTTGCTCAGAGCACTTAGGGAATGCAAACTAGTTTTAGTGGACCCGAGCACATATCAAATCACTGTATAAAAATCACATAGCAGGGTGCATGGGTGGCTCAGTCAGTTAGTGTCAGACTTAGGCTCAGGTCATGATCTTGCGGTTCATGAGTTTGAGCCCCGCATCAGGTTTTCTACTGTCAGCACCGAGCCTGCCTCAGATCCTCTGCTCCCTTCTCTCTCTGCCCCTTCCCTGCTTGCATGCACCTGCACTCTCTCTCTCTCTGAAAAATAAACATATAATAAAATAGTCACATAATATTGCGAAGGCAAATATTCACAGTGTCTTGATTAAGTTCTGCTTTGGATTGACTGCTTTGCTCTTTTTCCCCCCTCATTAACAAAGATAACAGAGATTTGCTTATATGTTTAATCTGCGTCATTTTTATAAATGTGTAGTTATCAAAATGTCTCAAAGTATCTTCTGATAAATGATCATTTTGAGGCTTCACGTTTGGATGATGAATTTTGAATTTTGGTTGGGTTCCCCCTGAATTCTTCTAGAATCCTCTTTGGGATTATGTGTCCCTGTGCAGGGTGGTGGGGCAAGCAGAAAAGAATGAGTAAGTCTCCAGTGCAGAGGCTCGCGAGCTGAGGAAGTACATGCCTGCCCACACCTGCACCATTCATTCCAGAAAAGGGTGGCAAATGAGATTCAAAAAGAAACACGGTGGGAGACTGGGGAGGAGAGCTTGCTTCCCTCATGTGTGCCGTGCACTGGGTTCTATATCCTATGCAGGTGGGAGCTTCATTAATTCTTTTGGGTGATGATCATGACAGTGACGATGAAGATACCGCTGGCGATGGCAACTAATTACATTTTCTCAGGTGGCTGAATCTCAAATCAGGAGAAGAGGCCGATCTGGGCTACATGATGAGTTTTGGCCACCTAGGGACTTGAACTTCTGAGTTACCAGAGGTGTCGGCTGAGTTTAGAAGTCCCACCTGCCTAGGAAATATCTTTGCTTCCCTGGTTGCGATCTCAAGCAGGCTCTGACGCAGCTAGAAAATCTGCTGACTGTAATCAGAGAGTCGACCAGCTGTTCTTAAAGCAAGCAGTCTGTTTATGTGGCCTCCTGGTCAAGTCAGACTCCGTGTTGAAGACGAAGTAGTTCATTCTGCAAGAGCTGAGTTGCTTTTTTTTTTTTCTTCTTCCGAATCCAAAGGCGAAATTAAAGCAATACAACGTTTTTGCCAGTTAGATTCTGTTTTCAAAAGATGAATCATGCTCATGTTTGGACTCAAAGACATCTAGTTAGGTGCAAGATGATTTGCAGACTAATTTTGTACAGGAATCACCTTTTGACAACAGATCAATATCAATATATGTGTTTGCTCTGGGGAGGAGGCAAACGCACGCATAATGCTATTCAGGAGAAAACTTGAGTTGCGAGCTACTTCTCGAATAGATTATTGTAGTGTTTTCGTGTGAGTCCAAAGGTCATATCCAATGACATTTAAAAAGCTAACAAACGGAATCTCCATTCATGTTTTGAGTAAGACTCAGTAATATTCAAAAGCAGTAAAAATTCTAAAAATTTTAACTTTCCCTTTAATTAATTTCAAATTGAGTGAGATTGCAGTTTCAAGCCTGTTTGAAACTCTTTTCTTCCTGGATTTCTCCCCTCTCTATCTTTTTTGTTCTAGAGAAAGGAATCTAGGGGCAGAGAAGGAGAAGGAGTATCTGAAGAAGCAGAAACAGTGTTAAGGACACTAAATGACCTTGAGAAGCATGGGCCACTCACTGGTTTATTTAGCTTTGCTGGCAGCGGGGAGAATGCATGCTAGAATTTTTTTAATACCCAAGAATCATTTTCAGTAGAAGAATTTTTAGTGCAAGCTCTGGATATAAATGATTGGTGGAAGATTTTAGTTAACTTAAAAAACTTTTTAAAAATATTTATTTATTTTTGAGAGAGAGAGAGAGACAGAGCATGAGCAGGGGAGGATAGGGAGAGAGGGAGACACAGAATCCCAAGCAGGCTCCAGGCTCCGAGCTGTCAGCCCAACGTGGGGCTCGAACTCACAAATCATGAGATCGTGACCTGAGCCGAAGTGGGACGCTTAACTGACTGAGCCACCCAGGCACCCTGGATTTTAGTTAACTTTAGCTAAAAATGGAAGCAAACACAATTATTTCTATCCATTTTTATTTGAGAGAGTGAATACTGTTGGTCAATTAAAACATTGGAATTTGTTTATTGGAGGGTCAGGTATAAATGATAACACAGATTCGAAGAAAGGGATTATGCTCAAAGGGTTCTTAACTCTCTTACTCCTTTGCTCCTTTTTGTTTCAGAAGGCTGGGTGCAAATAAGGGATGAATGAAGGTTTGTAATGGTTCTTTTTCATGCTTCCTCTCATTTGTTAATTGTTTCCATAGATCTGCAAATTCTGTGAACTAGTTTGTATTTTTTATTATGCATGCAAAAACTTTACTGTATTAACTATTAACTACCATTTGTTTTAGTGTTTAAAAAATTTTTTTTAACATTTATTCATTTTTGAGAAAGAGAGAGAGACAGAGCGTGAGGTGGGGAGGGGCAGAGAGAGGGAGACACAGAATCGGAAGCAGGCTCCAGGCTCCGAGCTGTCAGCACAGAGCCCTATGCGGGGCTCGAACTCACGGACCGCGAGATCATGACCTGAGCTGAAGTCAGACGCTCAACCGACTGAGCCACCCAGGTGCCCCTATTAGCTACCATTTTAAACTATTTCTTCACTGGTGTCTTGCGTACCTCCTAGTTACCTTCTTGAGTGCCATTTGCTATACGTGGGAAGCTTTCTGAAGCTGCCAAGCACTGTGACCTAACTATCCTCCATGTCTAACTAGCTTCAGACCTATGTTGTCAACTTCAGCCTCAGGGTGTCCTTGGAAGAGTATGAGACACCGCAGCATTCTCCAAGCTGTCATAAAACGTGACTCAGTCATCCTGAAAGCAGCCATGTTACAAACCCTTAAAGGGGTTGAAGATGAATATTGATCCACCCTCAGAATGATTGGAAATAGAACCAGCAGCAAAACTGGGGGCTTGTGGCTTTTATCTCTCACGTCCTTGTAGCTGTGCCTACTTCCAGGGTCTAAAACTTGGAGGCTTGTGTTTGTGTCATCCAAGTTGGCATTCCCCAGAGAATATGGGGTCTGGGGCGAGCGCCTGGCACTTAGTCAGAAGGTAGAGCTCACTCAGTGCACCAGACTCCTCCTCTTTCTATGTTGTGATTCCACAGAGTCTTTTTGTGTATCTAGAAGCCCCCAGAAACTTCGTATGGGGATCGGTCAGTTGACATTTGCCCCAAT
This sequence comes from Panthera tigris, assembly GCF_018350195.1. Taxonomy (NCBI): domain Eukaryota; kingdom Metazoa; phylum Chordata; class Mammalia; order Carnivora; family Felidae; genus Panthera; species Panthera tigris. The sequence continues at coordinate 59,211,470 of NC_056678.1, read as the reverse complement.
GCCAAGGAGAAGTTATCTATTACTTTTTCTCTTTCCTCTTATGAGATCATTCGGCCCAAATGGTTGAGTGGTGAAGCTCTGAAGATCAGTGAGATTCCATGATGGCCCTTAGACTGGAATGGCCACAAGCGGGGGCAGGGCGGGGGCGAGTGGTCTGCCATTTTACCCAATGTAGTTCTGGAGGTTCCAGATGGAGAGTGCTTTGGATTCTCCAAATCATCTTTCTCCTTCACTTACAGAAGTAATTGAGGTTGACTGGACTGCCACAAGTGCTTGCCTTCCTGGCCTCTCATCTCCCTTAACTCTTCCCATCATCAAATTAATCCTAGTTCCCGAAGCACTATTTAAATGGCAGGGAACATTTGGAACCTGGAGAAGAATGCCTGGGAAAAAGGTTGAAGCATGGAGAAAAGAATGAAAGAATTCAGAAAGCCGGGTCTCTTCGGGTCAGAGTCATTACATGACTCCTGAGCGAGGACGGCTGGATCTGGCCAAAGGAACTGAACAGATGCCAAGGGGAAGGGCAGGAGGAGACAGAGCCTTCAAGGACAGTTCCAGGACCAGACTGAGCCAGAACTGCAGCAGCCCCAGAGACCCAAGTGCAGATGTTTGATGAGAAGCGTAAATCACTTAAAATTGTAAATTGATTTTTTTTTCAACATTGTTTGGCTTTGGCGGCAGTGGTGGTCAGGAGGATATGTGTGAAACAGGATTATAAAGACCAGGGGCAACATTTTTTCAGAATGCCTTTCAAGGAACACTAATTCAGTGGGAAGTTAGCAGACAGTGAGAAAACAAAGTGATTCTTTATTCGAAGAATTTCAGGAAAATTCTGGCTTAAACAAAATTGAACACCTGAGTGCTTCTCCTTTAGTATACTTTTATGCAACGTGAGTCTATGAGGTTGGTGCATGAGACACAGGATTTCCCCAACTTATCTGAGCGAAAAACTATTTATAATGGACAGCCGCACACAAGTAGTGTTCTGGGGAACAGATTTTGGGGAACGTTGGTCTAGCACATGTGATACTATCTGGGAATGCAGGCCACAGGGAGGCACAGTTCTAATTTCTGGATTTTTCAACCAGGGAAGAAGGGGTTAAAAAAGGGCACAAAAATGATTGTTTATCAACTTCAGGACTTTTCCCAAACCCGAGTCCAGCGTTGGTACTTAGAGCACGAAAGTTACAAGAAAAATGCAGTGATATGGTATGTGAGGGCGATACTCCACTATTCTCTGTGCATAAGAAAAGAGATGTTAAATTTTAAACCCAGCCTTTAGGGATTCTGTGAGGGTTAAGATTTTGGTCCACTTGTTGGAAGATTATTTATTAGTTGAGTTCTGCGAGATGTTTTCTCGGAGGTACGAGGATTGGGTGCATTTAGGGTAGAGTGGAGGAGATCGAAAGACTCCGTGCAGGTGTAATAAACCTGGAGGGGCTGTTCATCTAGCCGAAAATACTGGAGGTCCATGTGTTGCTGGAATGCAAGCTGAGGGGGCCCTGGAAGAGTTTCCTTATACCAGGAGAGTATAATTGACTGGGATGAATGAAGAGATAGGAGATATGGGTCAATTATTTTTGCATCTTGAGTTTTGAAGGTCATTGAACAATGCTTAGTTACTCATTTGTAATCTCTATGTTTCGCCTGGACTTGATTCTCTAACTTGAACTTCACCAAGCAGTTCCCTAATCTCATTTTTTTGCCAGTGCTTCGGACCCTAGGATGCCACTCATTCTGTTTGTGACTCAGTTTCTTTGTCTAGAACGGGCATAATAATTTAAACTGTTTTACTTCCCTTCTATAGTTAATTAAGTCATTAATTAATTCAACAAATATTTATAGAGACCCTACTTTGTACTGGGCATTTTTCTAGGCATGGGAGTGGGATGGGGGCACACCACTGAGCAAAACGGAGTTTCATATTCTTGTAGAATATTAATAAATAAGTAAGCCTATAATATAGGTTAAACAAGTAAACCTATACTATAGTATCATAGAGCGATTAGCGTTATGAAGAAAAATAAAACAGCATAGATTAAACAGATAGGAAGGTCAGGAATGGCATCTTTGAAGATGTGACATTTGCGTGTAGACTTAAATGAAGTGAGGGATTGAGCCAATGAACATCTTGGAGAAGAAAAAACAACAGGTCTACACGCCTGAGATGTGAATGTGCTTGCCAGGATAAGAAAACGTCGTAACAGCATCCACCATATTTCAGTGGTTTAATATAATAACAGCTGGTCTTTCATTTCCAGAAGAGTCGAGCAGGCATCAGTGGCTATGGGAGTGCTGTTCCACTTAGTCGGTCAGGAATCCGGGCTGAGGGAGGGCTCTGCGGGTTTTAACGATGGCTCCCAAGGTTGCCATGGGACCATCTCCGCCCAGGGTGCAGAAAGTGGGTGCAGACGGAATTGTGTGAGTGGCTTCAGAGACCAGGTCTGGAGGGGGGCATAATCACTCCCACCAATGTTCCCTTGGTCAGAGCTCGTACCTGTGGTCTCACTTACTCGGGAGTGCTGGGATTTGTAATCTGGCTGTGTGCCCTGGGAGAAGTGGAAGAACCAGTGGTGTCAGTGAGCACGAACATTCTCGGCTGCGTGTGAGTTACTTTCGGAAGGTCGGTTTGGTTGGAACACAGTGGATGGAGCGGTAGTTGTAAGAAGAAGTTGTTGAAAGGATCAAGGAAAAAGATAAAGCCTGGAGAAATAAGAAATAGGAAATACTGCTGTATTTCATTGAATTCTTGACTGTAAGCCACTGTATAGTGGTAATAGAGAAAATTTTCTTTGAATTAAGTAGTTATACTACCGTTTTTTTTTTTTTTAATCACTTAGAATTTACACTTAAAACTTACCAGAAGAATTCTTTTAGACTTATTCGGGCCTTTAAAAATTATAAAATTATACATCACTTTTGTGCATCCAATTAGAAAGGAAAATAAAAGCAAAATAAATTGTTCAACGTGTTCCCAAAGCCTATTCGCACTGAGAGCCTGATTTTTCTGAATCATTTTTCAGGTCTGTCATCAGTGTCCATGGTTTTCTATTCTCTGCTGTCCTCTGTGCCATCAAGAGCTTTCTTTAAAAATGTTCTTTGCAGTGTCTCTTTGGTCTTCCTCTGTGTTCTTATACCATTTCTGCATGTTTTGGAGCAAGCACTTTTTTGATCTTACAAGAAAATGGCAACCAGAAATTATGTTGCTTCTTCAAGTGGTCTTTAAATGCTGTATTGACTGAAATGTTTTGGGTTTACAGTTGTCCAAACAAGGTCCAGGAGTAACAACCAAGTTCACGTGTATGCAGGCAATGGCAACTCTGTCATGATGACCAGGTGGCCAACGGTGGCTGTGAGACACCGTTGATTATTAGATGAATGCTGATTTAGGGGCTCCCGGGTGGCTTAGTCAGTTGAGTGTCCGACTCTTGATTTTTGGCTCATGTCACGATTTCACGGTTCCTGAGTTCGAGTCCCCCATGTGGCTTTGCGCTGACAGTGCTTGGGATTCTCTGACTCCCTCTCTCTGCCCCTCCCTGATTGCGCTCTCTCTCTCTCTCTTTCTCAGAATAAATAAACATTAAAAAAAGATGAATCCTGACTTAAGAGATGTTAAAATGTGAAAAATACCTCATGTCTTGCAATAAATTAGTGTATTTAAAATGTAGAGGATAGATTCCTTTAAGTTCTTAAAAACATCAGATACTGACTTAAATAGTACATTTGAAAGGAGGCATAGCATGCAGTTTGCTGGCGATGCATCCGGGCGTCAGTCATGAATTGCACCTAGGACATGAGAAGCCTGATGTTCATCTATGTTATTTATCTCACAGACTCGATGAGGGGAAGGGAACTCTGTGTCATCCCCTGCCCTAGCCCACTCCAGGTGAGATACTCACGTCTTCTCCCTGAAGCCTACAGTCTGCTTCGGACTTCTTCTGCCAGGCTGGCTTAGGAGGCTCGTGTAAGGCTGATCCATCAGCCTTCTAGCATGGCAGTTGTCTTGCTGTATTCCTGGTGGCCTGGGATGAACCGGGGGTAGTGCCATTCATGACGCTGTAACCTCCTCCCAAGCTGGACTGTGGGTTCCCATTCTGCAGCACTGGGTTTCTTCTGGTTTCTTACCCAGCTTCAATTTCATATTAGGACTCCGTGTTGCCCTGGAATTTGGTCCTGATGACTAGCATCTTATCATTTCAACTGACTCTTACCAGCATCTTTTTTTCCCCCCATCTGAAAAACAAACCCTTTCCTGTTGTCTCTCTTGCAGCTGGCATACTGGCCACTCCTGACTTATGTTCCATTAGGTCAGATTTTGCAAGGACATGGATGCCACTTAAAGACATCTCTGCACTGACCAGTCGTGTGGAAGGGTTTACATGGGAGTCCTTGTTTTCCTTGGCCCTTAGTTTTCCTAGGACTTATCTTCCCATGATATCCTCCCCTTCATGCCAACCGAAGGCCGGAGAAGGCTGGAATGGAAACTCACTCAAATCAGGAACCATTGGGGGTGAACATGAGTGGAGCACACAGGGTTTTGAAAATTTGATACCTTAAAGGAGGCCCTATCCATGGAGAAGAGTCGCCTGAGGTTTTGAGAGAGTTCAAAGTCTTATTGAAATAAGCGAATGTCAAGAGAGTGATGTTTCAAAGATTAGATGAAACTTCAGAGAGTTGGTAACTGACATGTTGAGTGGTCGGTATCTTGTTTGAGGGATTCACAGCCATCGTAAATGTATCACTAATTGTGCTCCCTAAAACCCACAGTTGGGAGCTGTTAAGGTTAAACTATTAATAAGAAGCTATATTTGTAGAATGGATGAACTTGTAAAATCAGATTTTCTGGAGTGTTTAGTCAAAATGCTCCATGTAATTCTTTCCCCTTTCTTGCTCTGTTCTTTAGATTTTCACTTAAATTAAAAATCTTGGCTCTTATGGGTTTACTTTTTTAGCCTTACATTTGTTTGACGTCAAATCACTCAGATGATTTTCAAGAATAATTGTGAACATTTTATTTTTAATGCTGTGGTGTTATGGGACTTCTGTTATTTTTCAGAAGATAGTTTTTTCCGCACACCTTTGCACATTGTTGTGTATGTGACCATCTTTTCTTAGATCTTCATAAAGGTGTTTTAAGATATTTTTGGAGGGTACATTTCATTTAACTGCTGCCAAATATCCAAGTAATTTATCAGGAATTGGACAGCATGAGTCACAGCTGGGAGACTTATCACAGCACCTTCTCCAAACCAGGTGCCAAGTCCCATAGACTCGGGTTTAGATGTTAGTGCTGGTGGCACATCCCAGGCTTGATTTCTCTCACAGCTAGAACATAGTACAAGTGGGAAAACCCCAGTAGTTTTTAATGTCCATGTGTATTTATCCTTTCTTCATGTCAGTGGGCTCTCGTGTAATATTTGACTTACCATACATCCAAACATGGAGAGACAGTGTAGCCTTTAACAAATGAGGCCGCCTCATTCGAGGCTAGCTTCTAGAAAGAATGGTGGGACAGAGGAAGGGGAATCGTATTTCATTTCTCCTCCTCCTTCTTGTTGTTGTTGTTGTTGTTGTTGTTGTTGTTGTTGTTGTTCTTCTTCTTCTTCTTCTTCTTCTTCTTCTTTAAATGTTTATTTTTGAGAGAGAGAGAGAGAGAGACAGAGCACATGCAGGGGAGGGACAGAGAGAGAGGTACACATGGAATCTGAAGCAGGCTCCAGGCTCTAGCTGTCAGCACAAGGCCTGACACGGAGCTTGAACTCACAAGCAGTGAGATCGTGACCTGAGCCAAAGTCGGACGCCCAACCGACTGAGCCACCCAGGCACCCCTTCAGTTCTTTTGAGGGGTTTCCTTTCCTCTCTCTCCTTTGGAGTCGTGAAATTGCCTTTTCTCATATTTGATTTTGTTTTATTTCTCTCTCATTCTGTGGGCAACATCTTGGAAGTCAGGAACTTTCAGCATCATTCCAGAAACATGAAGGGATGTGCTCGTCACACCAGAAAAGGCTGGGGCTCGTCACTCCATCTTCAGTTTTGGACTAAAACCCAGGATACACTTAAATGAGCTGAGTCACTTTGGTGCCAGCGAGCCCTGAGGGCGATGTGATCCTGAAGGACACGTCAGAGGTGGGACTTTTCCTGAAACCTGCAGTGAGAACGGGAGTTGCAGGTGCCAAGAACCCGGGGTGGTGGTGGGGGGAGAGAAGCCAGTGCCTGCAAAGCTGGCATGATGAGCGTGGGGACAGACACTTCCCCTGGCTCCTGACCAGCGTCCCTTGGAGTCGAGCTGTCAGGATCAATTACTGAGATTCTCTACCCAGAGTGTGAAAGTGGAAAACCCCTGTGAGTGCCAAGTGTTATCGGCTTGCATCACAGCCTAGATATTTGGTGGAACAGCAGACAGAGTAGACATTTTCAGGAAATCTAAGTTTGTTGACTTCTGCTTTCAGGATTTTTTTTTTTTCTGGAAGGAGTCCTGGAGATTTCATTCCACTGAGGTTCAACGTCTCCTGATTCTTTGTAGCTATTTGTTGTTGTTGTTGTTGTTGTTACCTTTCAACGTATCTCTTGTCTATCTTGTACATGATTTTGGCCTTTGTTCTTAGTCCCTGTGAGTCAGGTTAAAGTCAGTGCTCAATTTTATGCACAACTGGAATTCTATGTTTGGGTAAACAAAGAGAGTAAGTGAAGCTGAGGGGCACATCTCGAAAACTGTGGCAAACTCTTCCCTTCAGAAGAGGGCTCTCTTCCCCACCCCAATCCCAGTGACAGCATCCTGTGGGTGGGATGAACGAATGTCACCCCAACATGGGTGAGAAAAATGGTCCTACCCCACAGGCATGCCCATTTATTCAGCAAATGCATAGTGAGCATTTGGTTCATAAACACCTTTCATTTTCTCTTCTCTATAAGCAGTACATGTTTGTTAAGCACTACAAAGCTCTTCACAGGTGCCAGTGACGCAATAGTCAATATGATAGATTTCCTGTTTTTTTTTTAAGTTTATTTATTTTGAGAGAGAGACAGAGAAAGAGCGTGAGTGGGGGAGCAGCAGAGAGGAAGGGAGAGAGACAGAGAATCCCAAGCAGGCTCTGCACCATCAGCGTAGAGCCCGATGTGGGGCTTGAACCCACAAACTGAGATCATGACCTGAGCTGAAGTTGGACACTTGACTGACTGAGCCACCCAGGCACTCCAACAGATTTCCTGTTCTTAAGGGGCTTGTTGGAGTGGAGAGAGAGAGGAGAAAATCAATATTCACCATATGGGGTCACAGGTGCCAGAATACAAGCACTAGGTATGCTTCTTTAGCAACATCTCTTCTTTTCTTCAATTCTGGAAACTTCACAGCCATTATTATTTCTTTGAAGAATTTTTCTTCTCTAGAGCTAATATTCTCTTCTGGAAAGTACATTCTCATTCTATCCTCTGTACTTATGTACCTCTCATTTCTTCATTTATTTTTTCATTTAAAAAATATTAATGTTTATTCATTTTTGAGAGAGAGAGAGAGAGAGAAAGAGAGAGAGAGAGAGAGAGAGAGAGAGAGAGAATCCCAATCTCAGTGCAGAGCCCGAAGTGGGGCTCCATCTCACTACTGTGAGATCACAACCTGAGCTGATATCAAGAGTTGGATGCTCAATGACTGAGCCACCCAGGGGCCCCATCATTTTTTCACTTATGTGTCTCTCCATGCTGCGTTTCAGTGCACCGATCGCCTCTTCAGGTATTTCTAAGTTACTGGTTTATGCATCCATTTACCGTGTGAAGTTAATGGCTTTAAACTGGACCCTACAATCTCTCTTTCCAAACACCAAACCAATTAAACAGCATAAAAGCTTGTAAAAATAAACATCTTACCTCTGACTCAAGCCAAAATTTGATGTGCAAGGGATTGGATTCTCCAAGGGCAGAGGACTTGCCTTGGGAGTGATAGAACAAAGAGGGGGAAAACGAGAGTTGTTTTTTGTCTTGGATGGCGCCCAGGAGCAAAGGTTGACAGATTCTGTAGGAAAAGCCTTCTTATGACTTCGCTTTAGAGGAAAATAGACTTAGTGAGGCCAAGATTCAGTCCTAGTTTTGGTGACCACAACCTCGACTCCTCAAATAAAGCCCTTGGTTGGTGCAGACAAGAGAAAAGTAGATGAGACCATAAGAAACCAAATGAGTTACTTTAATAGGAAGATAGCAAAAAGTAGTAACAGGAAAAGTCTGAAAAGGCTTACCGAGCACTAGTCCTGAAATGACTTCATCCACTGACATTTTGTTAACAGATAAACACACCAACCTATTTTGCCATGGAGATTAGGAGCTGAGCTGTCAACTAGTGCAAAGTCATCTATAGCCAAGGACGAGAACCTGTTTCACTGTCTGATTTTAAACTGAGGACCATGTGCTTGGGAAGTGAACACGGTGACCTCACAGGGGAAAAAAACCTTCGAAACCTTCCTTGCACCTCCTCTTGGATCCTCTTTTCTAATATTGGCTATCTTGAAATCATTTTCCTTTATTTGAAGTAATCCATGATAACTTGCTTTAGGACAAGATTTTTGGTATAAACCCTCAGTTTTTATTTGTAGATGACTTCATTTAAGTCTTGTTCACGATGCAGTTCTGCTGGCTAAAATGGTTTCCAAGGACAATTATTTTATCTCAACACCTTAAAGATACTATTCCAGTGTCTTCTGACATCTACTCTTGATTTTGAGAAGTCTACGGTCATTCCTATTGTCATTCTTTGTTGGGTGATCCATCCTTTTTCTGGCTGCTTTAACAACCCTCTCTTTGTGTTTGTTTGTTTGTTTTTAACTTTTTAACAATATATCTGGTGTGGATGTTTCTTTTTCCTGCTAGAATATCTTGGACTTCCTGAGTCTGTAGATTCATGTTATCTATTAGCTAGATACATTCAAAGCCACAATATTTTAAAATACTGACTTTCTTTATTGTTTTTATTCTCTTTTTGAGACACTGCTTAGATGCGTGATACACCTTTTCACTTAGTGTACATATCTCTAACTTCTTTTTCACATTTTCCATATTTCTGTGTTGTAATGTGGCCATTTTTTGATGTGTATATATTATGTTTTACTAATTCTTTCTTCAGTTTGACCTAATCTGCTATTTAATTCTATGCTTTGATGGAAAGAAATCAAATTCTACTTATGCTATGGTCTGAATGTTTGTGTCCCTCTCAAATTCATATATTGAAATCCTAACCCCCCAAAATGATGGTATGAGGAAGAGAGGTCTTTGGGTGGTGCTTAGGTCATGAGGGCAGAGCCCTCATAAATGGGAGTAACACCTTATAAAAAAGGCTCCGGAGAGATCTCAAGTTCTTTCCACCTTGTGAGGATGCAAGAAGTCTATAACCCAGAAACAGGTCCTCACCTGGTTATGCTGGCACCGGATCTCAAACTGTCAGCCTCCAGGGCCACAATCAATACATTTGTGCTGTTTGTAAGTCACCCAGTCTTGGATGATTTGTTATAGCGGCCTTAATGGGCAAAGGACATTTATGTGTTTGCTTGCTTGTTTCTGATCCGAACAGGCAATACATTCATTGAAAATGCATCAGAAAGTCACCTGGTGGCATTCTGCCAATGGTGTCCACTCTCTAGCCACCTAGAAGCCTTCCACTGAGTTTTTGGTATCCACCTCTATGTTACTATTTCCAGTGACCAATTCTTAGTCCTAGTGCTTGGGCTTTAGTGACATTGACATGGCTAGCCACACCTCCTCATCTTCAGAAATGGCCACACTCCTCTGTCCTCTGCACTCGATGAGTCCTTCTCAGTGTCCTTTGCTGGGTTCTCTTTTTGTTACTCATACCAATGCTGAAGAGCTCGGGTCGGTTCTCGACCTTATTCTCTTTCCTACCGATGCTTGGTCATCTCTGACTCCCCTGGTAGTCTCATCCAGGTTCATGGATTTAGATAACCACCAAATATTCCTAACAGTCAAGTTTATATCTACTGCCTAAATCCCTCACCCAAAGTCCAGACTCGTATAACCACCTACCTGACACTGCTGCTTGGTTATCTAAAGAGCCTCTCAAAGCTAATAAGCCAAAAATGGAACTCTAGATTTTTCTCACACACACCTGCTCTATCTAGGACCCTCCTTCATCTCAGGTGAAAGCAGTTTCATTCTTCCTGATGTGCTGGTCATAAGACCCACATCCTGCCTAAATCTTGACACAGCTCGGCTTTCAAGGTTTTTTTGCTGATACCATTTTGTTGTAATTTTTAGTTCTCTGATTACTAATGATTTTGAACCCATTTATTCACTTTCTTTAATTGCCTGACATATTAGCTAATCATATATCCTATCCCGTTTTTTTTTTTTTTTCTTTTGGATGGTCACTATTTTTGTTCTTTAATATTTCGTGTTGTCATGTAGAGAACTCAGTGTCTGATCTCAGGATGGAGTATTTCAAAAAAAATTAAAAAAAATTTTTTTTTAATGTTTTATTTTATTTTTGAGACAGAGAGAGACAGAGCATGAGCGGGGGAGGGTTAGAGAGAGAAGGAGACACAGAATCCGAAGCAGGCTCCAGGCTCTGAGCTGTCAGCACAGAGCCCGACGCGGGGCTCGAACTCACAGACTGTGAGATCGTGACCTGAGCCGAAGTCGGAAGCACAACCGACTGAGCCACCCAGGCACCCCTTCAAAAATTTTTGAAGTTTATTTATTTAGCTTGAGGGCAAAAGAGAGAGCACAAGTGCATGTGCTTATGAGCAAGCAGGGGAGGGGCAGAGAGAAAGGGAGAGAGAGAATCCCAAGCAGGCTCCACGATGTCAGTGTAGAGCCTGACACGGGGCTCAAACTTATGAACCGTGAGATCATGACCTGACTTGAGACCAAGAGTTGGACATTCAACCAACTGAACCACCCAGGTACCTAAGAATTTCAAATTTTTTAAAGGATAGGGTCATGGACTTCATTATGATAAAAAGTATATTAATTATTTGGGGAACAGGAGGCATCCTAATTGTTTTCATTTACCTTGAATCTCTTGTGGGCAAACTTCTGCAGATTACTCAAAACTATCAGAGCCATGCACCAAGGAGGCCCCTACTTCTGTGGATCTGAGTTCTTAGTACATTTCTTAGAACGTGAATAAAGTGGACTGCTTTCAAGCTTCCTGCCGGCTGTATTCTAGCCCATCCTAATTTCCCATTTTCCATTCTTCTGTTCTGATTTCTAAGTGGTTGTAAAGTCCAAATCAGAATAATTATACAGATCACAAAACTCACTTCCTGGTCTCAATTCTGCTCCATTGCACTTGAAGTGGAATATTCCAGATTAATGTTTTGATGAGGAAAAAAAACATCTGATGTGTTTTTATATTCCTACTTATACTGAGTGGCTTGGAAATATTCCCTGGAGCCTGTTCTCCAGATTCTTAGGGAATCACCTTGGGAATAACCTTCTAGCATAGATCAGGCTCTGCCATGTGTTTTTTATTAGACAGTTGAGGAAGAGTTTGGGACCTAGTCTCATATTGCAGTTTTTTAAAACAGTCTTTCCTATTGAGACCAAATGATGCAAGTATTGCTCTGATAAAGTGAGGTTCAGATCATGGATTGTCATGTGCTCAGGACAGAGCTGAGGTGGAGACAGTTTGCTCTGCCCTGCTTCTGTCAGAACAGTGCTGTCTCCATTTCATTTCATTTCATTTCATTTCATTTCATTTCATTTCACTTCACTTCATTTCATTTATTTGTATTTATTTTTTATTTTTAAAAAATTTTGAAGTTTATTTATTTTTGAGAGAGACAGAGGCAGCATGAAGGGAGGAAGGGCAGAGAGAGAGAGAGAGAGAGAGAGAGAATCCCAAGCAAGCTCCACACTGTCAGCACAGAGCCCAACGTGGGGCTTGAACCCATGAAACCATGAGATCATGACCTGAGCCAAAAGCAAGAGTTGGACACTTAACTGAGCTGCCCAGGCGCCCCTGTATTCATTTTATACATTCAAGTCGAACATTAGATTTTCATTGGCAGAGGGTGTCCATAGGTTTTGTTCATTATTTAGTCAGTTCATTATTTGCTTTCTCTACACTGGGCAAAGCAGACAGTTAATGTTAAACCACTTTAGTGGGGATAAAAGTCAGTTCCAATGGGTTGATTGATTAAAATTTTACTTTTCTTTATGTCGCCTGCAGATTGCCTCTGCCAGTCAATACTGAGCTAGAATGGGCACCACGAAGGAGTGAGAAAACCTTTGCCTGCAAGATGTTTTATGGGAGGGGATAAAGTATATAGCATGCATGCGTGCACATACTAGAAAATCTCCAAAATATAGAGGACAACATGCAAAAGAAAGGAGGGCGCCTGGGTGGCTCAGTCGGTTAAGTGTCTGACTTCAACCCAGGTCGTGATCTCACGGTGGGTGTGTTCTAGTCCCACGTCGGGCTCAGTGCTGTCAGCTAGGAGCCTGGAGCCTGCTTCAGATTCTGTGTCTCCCTCCCTCCCTCCCTCCCTCTCTCTCTCTCTCTGCCCCTCCCTTGCTTGCGTTCACTCCCTCTCTCAAAAATAAATATAAATAAACATTAAACATTAAAAAAAAAGAAAGGAAATTAATGGTTTGAGGTCTGGTGAGTTAGTGGGTCATGCTCAGTAAAAGCTAGAATTTTGCAGTCTGCTGCCCTTGGTGGAGGTCCATGCCTCTCCTGATCTCTAAAACACTACTGACCCTGCAGGACTGGTGTGAGGACTATGGGAGGAAATGCATGTGAAACCATAATCATCGCACTGTGTAGTTGCTCAATAAATGTGACTTCCTTTTTATGTTCTCTGATCTTTCCCTCCTTTTGTAGCCATTAGTTACCTTTTTTAACGTCATGCCCATCAATCCAGTTTATGTCCTCAAGTTCTGATCTTTGATACTTTCCAGTATGCTTGTGTATTCGTGCATGCATACATGCTTGTGTTATATACTCTATTTCTTACTAGACTAAACATACCTTAAGGGCAAGGATATTCTTATTTCTTCACGCTGACTCTTTTAGCATCAGATTTGTTCCCTGAAATATGCAAGATAGAATACATCTATTCCTTTGTGTGTCAAAACCTAGACATAACCCCCCCCCCCCACATAAAATTACCCAATAAGAGAGAAATGCATCTGACTGTTAGATATCTGGACCCATAATTTTTTTTCCCACTTAGATTCTAAGGAATATAAAATCTCTGGAAAAATTAATGGGAATGAAGAGACGACAAAATGCATGTTAGAGGTCCTTCCTCCTTTTTTCCCAAATATGTTTACTCAAAAAATTCATTAAAAATCTCTTTGGAGAAAAGTCGTCAATGGGTCACTGGAATGTTATAATTCTTAATGTGACTCTCATCTGCAAATGATTTTTGGAAATTTCAATCCAAGTAGGGAGTTTTGAGTTGAAGTTAACACTATGTCAGCAAACTATAAAAGTTTGAAGCAAAATCCAAGAGAGTCTGTCTTTAAGAAACAAACAAACAAAAAATCGTGAAGGGTGGGCCTTTTGCCAGTCTAATAAAGAAAATTTATATTATCTGCTATGTTCAGTTTCAGAGATTTATGTTCTAAGCCTAAGGTAATTCTTCTAGCTAAAACAGTAAACTGCACCCAAATATGTGTTTAAATAAGCCCTGTGACTAATCTAATGATAATCAAAACATTTTGCAGTTCATGTAGAAGAAATCCTCCCCAAACCTTGGTAAATGCATTCGCCATTTCTAATAACCTCTTGGGAACTTGAGCTCCATTTGGTATATTCTCAAAGGCAGCCCCGTTTGAGTTTTCATGACACCGAGTATCTAGATGTTACCAAATACCCACATGCTGGGCCTCAAGAAAACATTTGCAGGATTTAATGGCTTCTTAATTACCCAACTGAGTGAGTAAACGTATTGCATCAAGATGGCCACTGTGGCTGGATGCTGACTTATTCCCAGGCATTGGAGTGGGGTGTGGTGACAAAAGAAAACTAAGAAGAGGCCTCCAGGAAATTTATACTTGGCGAGTCCTGAGGTGAGGAAAAATAATCACAGAACATCTTAGACTTTCAAGAGTTATATAAAAATTTTAAAATGCTCCAGTTTCATTGCTTTCTTACTGAAAGAAAGGAGAGATCCACAGGTGACCCAGTTATCATTCTTGCCTTTATACTCTGACTCGGGTTGTTTCCTGGTTTTCACTTCTTAAAGGTTCAATGTCAAATATTTCATTCTTCGAATGGCTCGACCACAGTAGAGTGATAGCCCTTTGCCAACTTTGGATAAAGGGATTTCTTTTTTTGTGGAAAGAAAGCTGTGACCTCAAGTGGGTACAATCATATTAATGATAATGAATCATTAGAGTATTGTGGTTTCAAGATGCCAAGCAATGATTTCAATGTTAAATATTCGTGGAATCATTTAACTTAATAACAATATTATAAAGTAGATACTATTATGCACATTTTACAGATGAGGTAATTGAGGCCCAGTGTACATAATTAACTTAGGCAATGTCACACTGCTAAGTATTCAATTTGGGATTTGAATCCGGTGACCAGATGATGGATAGCAATGGTTCATGGTGTGCCCAAGCTGGGCATGTCATTGGGGAGGCTACTGGAAAGACAGACTCGTTCTGCCAATGTGGAGTTGACATAAAGTGTCAGGGATTTAGGCAGAAAGGTTAGAATTTCCTAAATTTTGGGGCACCTGGGTGGCCCAGTCGGTTGAGCATCCAACTTTGGCTCAGGTCATGATCTCATGGCTCGTGAGTTCAAGCCCCGCACTGGGCTCTGTGCTGACAGCTCGGAGCCTGGAGCCTGCTTTGGATTCCGTGTCTCCCTCTCTCTCTGCCCCTCACCCACTCATACTCTGTCTCTGTCTCTCTCAAGAATAAATAAACATTAAAAAAAATTAAAAAAAAAAAGAATTACCTAAATCTTGACTCCCATTTGCTGTGGAGTTTACTTGACTGACAAGATTTAAGGGAATACATGGACTAATCATTTTGGTCCAACAGGTTCTTCATTCTTAGGTTTCTACTATTGGCTGATGATTCCTGAAAACGTTATTGGTGTAATTTTCATGTGCTTGCAGAGAAAACCAGACACTTGTGGATTATCCATGATGCCTTATAATAGTGATGCGGGCTGACAACTCAGCGAAGTATATCAGAGGTCTTCTGATCACATTTCTTAAAATGGGATCTGGACTTGTGTCAAATGCTAAGAGGGTGGTCTTGCCCTAGAATTTGGAGGTCCCATGTCTTTTTCTCTACTTTCTAAAAATAAATCCAGTCAAATAAGATTAGCATAACAAGTAGAAACTTGTAACTCTCCCGCTGAGGAAACAAAGCATCTTCTCTTCAAAGCATCTTGTCTTGAAAAGTAAGTGCCTTTGAAGTGATTGGGGTCAACGAAAGCACAGTCAGGGGTAACCACAAGCAAGTTTTGCACACGAAAATGAAAGCAGCAAATAGGGTTTGCATCATCTGGTGTTAAAACCAAAGAACAAGACAGAGTTTTCAGTCCATGTGAGGAAACAGAATATTCCAGAAAAGGACAGTACCAGGATGCAATGGAGCTAAAGTACTGCCACGGTACCAGTGAGTCATGCATTCAGCTTCTGGTTACACAAGTAACTTCTGGAAGTAGGCTCCACAGGAGAGAATAGCACGTGGCATTAAGATCATAAAGTAAGGAGAATTACAGTGTGTCTCTATTGGGAATAATGGAGAAAAATGAGTATACACATTTAAGGGAACTGCTCTTGAGTAATTTACACAAGGGACAACTTCAATGTTAAGAACAATGTAATTGAGAATACTGCCTTCCAGTTGTGAAATGTTGTGACTACAGTGGTGTGTCAGGGTCCCCAAGGCAGCTCTAACTCCGTGAGGGTCCACGGGACTCATCATGCAGTTGTATTCACAGCTATAATTTTTTTTTTTCACCAAAAGAATCAGAAGCGAAATCCAAAAGAATCAGAAGCAAAATCAACAAAGGGAAAAGGTGCATGGATGAAGTCCAGAGGAAATCAGGCACAAGCTTTCAAGAATCCTTTCCTGGCGAAATCACACAGGGCACACTTCCTCCCCCCAGCCAGAAGTCATGACAACACGTCTGAAATGCAGCCATTTGGGAAGCTCGTTAGAGACTCGGTGCCTAGAGTTTTATTGGGCAGTTATCGTATGGGCACCTTTTGTTAAGGGAATACACGAAATTCCAGACTTCATGGCAGCAGGTGTTGGCACACATTATCTTGCTCGTAATAGATGGTATGTATAGGCAACAGTGAGCCACAAGCCAGCGTGGTAGGAACTCTCCTGCAATCCAAGTTCCCAGATACCAGCTAAAGGCCCGCCTTGCAAGAAGGTCTTTCTGAGGATGGGTTGCTATGGTAACCCTTTTCTGCACAACTGACAAGCAACATGATTGAGTGGCAAACACTGATGTACAAATAGGCTGAGGATAGACAATCAAGTAATGGGATTTCTGGAGTTTAGCTAGCATCTCCTGAGAGGACACAGACTCAAAATCAAAATGGCCCTTGATGTAATAGGACACAACTCTGATAGAGGATAGAATGCTGTCCTACTTCCACGAGAATTCCTGGTCTGTGGCCACATCACTCACAGCCCCTGTCTTCGCTCTGATCATGATGGGACAGGTCATTTGAACATACACTCTTGAAAGTCATGCGAAAAATTCCCTTCTGAGATAACATCTGCAAATTCATTGGCCTACTGGGGAGAAAGTTGTTATTTAAAGGCGGCGTTCTTAGGAGACTCTCAGAACACGTAAGCATTTCAAAGCTGCACAGCAAGTGTCCATGTGGGGATGTTTCTTCATGAGGGTGTGAGTTAGTTGTTAATGTTCTGCATTCAGACGTCGTGGCCACGTTTGTTTCTATGGAGACCCTAGACATGGTATGCCAACTGTATCATTACACCCGAACTTCTCTAAATTCCATATGTCTACCCTCATAAACAGCTAAACCAGGCGTTTTCAGTCTTTAGAAAGTGATGCATCTACTCCAGAATGAAAATAGAAATGGCATGCCTGTAATCAGAGATTCTACAGATGAAAAACACCTTATCAGGTCATCTAATTTGCATCTGTTCAGGGCTCTTCTCAGTTCAGTTGCCAGTGTTTGAACAGGGCCAGGCTCAACGTTCTAGTGTATCTCTGAGAAGGCTATGCTCCCATCTCATTAAGCTGGAAATTTCACTTAGAAATTGCCCTGTTCCTCCTGCCTCCTGCCTACGAGCTATTTCATGCAACTGGTGAGGAAAGGTACATGTTCATGGTGACTAGGGGGGAAAGAGCTGCTGCAAGGGCCTCTGGGTGAGGAATGAATTAAAATTCTGGGACATGGGGAAGAGTACTCAGAAGGGGGCATGTGGCAGATGCAGAGGGAGTCAGTGAGTGCTCGGCCCTGGGTGGGGTGGGGGTAATAGAGGAGGGGAAGGAGTAGCTGATACCCTGAAGGCTTCATGTCACATAGGTTGGGAAACCCAAATGTGAATTTAAGAGCAATACAGAAAATTCTTTCTCCTTCTATCTTCCAAATTGGTGTATTGTAAAATTAAATTGTATGTCATCTTTCATTTATAGTGCCATTTATTCACTGTCAGTTAGCCACAGGGTTTCTACCCCCAAATAGAGGAGAGACCGGATCTGGGCTTCCCCAAGGTATTCTCCCGCCCATATCTCTGGTGTTCCTTGGTGTATATCTGAGACAGGGAGCTAGACTGACTTGATGCCCGGTTTGTTTGAAAGGAAAGAGATGCAGGGGCACCTGGGTGGCTCAGTCGGTTAAGCACCCCACTCTTGGTTTGGGCTCAGGTCATGATCTCACAGTTCGTGAGTTCAAGCCCCACGTTGGGCTCTGCAGCTGGCAGAACAGAGCCTGCTAGGGATTCTCTTTCTCTCCCTCTCTCTCTCTCTGCCCCTCCCATGCTCATGCTGCGTCTCTCTCAAAATAAATAAATAAACTTAAAAAAAAAAAGAACTACTGTACTTGAAATAAAAGAGATGCAGTCAGGCACACCTTTATACTTCATATCAGTATGGCATGTTTACGTGTGCATTAGTTTAACATGTAAGGGAAAAGTAACCATACACAGCTTCTAATATTTCAGACGTATTGTAATTCCAGATAAGGACTTGGGAAGACGGAAGAGAGGATCCCAAGGGTTTCCTCCTTTCTCCTTCCTTTCTTCCATCCTTCCTCCTTCTCTTTCTTAATTACTTCATCTAACTAATATTTATTAAAACACATCTATGGACCGGGTGCTGTGATCAGTGCTGGGTCCCTGCACTCAGAGAACTTTTCTGTAATGGGAGATCAAACCTGTAAGTAAAGATAACACAGCCGGTGAAGTCTGTGAAGACAAGGGCACAGGGGGCTGGAGGAAACACATGATGCAGTGTCTAACTCAGTTTATCTGCCTCAGAGAAAATGCCTCACAGGAAGTGACATATAGGCTGACACCTAATGGATAGGAAGGAGTTAGCCACTTAAAAGAAGGGTGAACATACTGGTCATTGGCAGAGGACACAGCAATTGAGAAGGTCTGTAGGTCTGGAAG
Organism: Panthera tigris; assembly: GCF_018350195.1. NCBI lineage: Eukaryota > Metazoa > Chordata > Mammalia > Carnivora > Felidae > Panthera > Panthera tigris. The sequence continues at coordinate 59,192,894 of NC_056678.1, read as the reverse complement.
AACAAGGCCCAGGCAGGCAATTGAAGTAAGTAAGCCTACAGCGGAGGGAGAATGGAATGATAGGGCGATATGGGAAGGGAGAAAATGTGCTGTGATATAATGAAAAGGGTGAAAAGATGATCAGAGACCGGATTGGGAGGCCACGCATGGTAACTTGAATTTTCCCCAGATAGCAATACGACGCACCGAAGAGTGATGAGAGAGAACCATACTAAAATCTTCTTAGAAATAGCACTAGGACACTCCTGTGTAAGACTGGTAACTAACTCTCTGAAAGGGTTAAACCAATGGGACTCTGTACTTAGGAACACAAAGCACAGTAAAGTTTGGAGGTTTTAATAAAAATGGGGGAATTAACTGAAGGTAGATGTTCTGAGCAGTGAGATCCATCCCTTCAATCCCTTTCCCCCACTTGCCTTCCAAAATGGTCACAGTTGTATTTACACTTATCTCACACCCCCAACCTTCTGGCAGGAAATTTAAAAAGTTATTTCTGGAAAATATCTGTATGATAGAAAAGTACTACAAAGAATACTATTTACGAATCTACAAGGGAACAGCTCAGCCCCTGTCATACTGCATTACGGTGAAGCCAACTATGTGATAAACCTCGTACCTATGCACAAACTTCCAATTAAATTTTTAGTGCCTCCTTAAAAATGAAGGCATGACCAACCATCAACAGATAGATTTTAGGGGAGCTTTTGACATGAAAGTCAGAATCCAGAATAGACAGGGGGGAAGAAAACCTTCAGAAGAAAGAGAAAATGTAGGGGGCGCCTGGGTGCCTCAGTCGGTTGAGAGTCCGACTTCAGCTCAGGTCATGATCTCGTGGTTTGTGAGTTCGAGCCCCACGTTGGGCTCTGTGCTGACAGCTCAGAGCCTGGAGCCTGCTTCAGATTTTGTGTCTCCCCCTCTGTCTGCCCCTCCCATGCTCGTGCTCTGTCTCTGTCTCTCAATAATAAAATTAAAAAACATTAAAAATTAAAAAAAAAGAAAGAGAAAGTGTAGAAAAGTAGAATACTTAAAGCATATTCTTAGCGAAATAAGAAATGACATTTCATGCGTAAAACAAGGATAGGCAAATCTACAAAACAAGGGACATTAAGATGATCAAAAAGATTTCTTTGAAATGAAAATAGAGAAGATCTTAAAAAACTCAATAAAAGATTTGGAAGACAAATTTGGAAGATTTGGAAATCTTCCAGAAAGTAGAACAAGAAGAAAAAAAAAAAAAGAAAGAGGTTGAAAATAGAATAAGAAAAGTGAGAAGACTAGAGGGCCAGATTTGGAGGTTCAACTTTTAAGATTATGAATTTTAGGACAGAGAAAATTAAAAGAAATTGTCAAAGAACTAATTCAAGAAAATTTCTGGAATGAAGGAATATAAGCTTCCAGGTTGAAAGGGCTGCTGGGTGCCCAGCACAATGGGTCAAAAAAACCCATTACAAGGCACATGAGTGTGAAATTCCAGAACCCTGAGGGCAAAGAGAGAATCCTGAGACCGTCCCTAGGGAGAAAAGAGGTCCGATATGCAAGATCAGAAACGAAAATGGCTTTCAACATCTCAAGAGCAAAAACGAAGGCTGGGAAACAAATGAAGAATGTCTTCAAAATTCAGTGATGCCCAATCTATTATTCTACACTCAGACAAAATATAAATCAAGTGGGAGGCTTCAATGCAACATTTCAGACAGACAAGATCTCAGAAGTTTTATTTCCTCCGAGAATGAGTGGAGTGAGTGTGGGAGTAATCCCATGTGAGGGAGAGAGAAATGGCATCCAGAAAGCAGGGGGTCCAGGACAGGAAGGAGGTGGTCAGGTCCCCTTGGATGATGAAGGGTTCCCTGGGGATGTCTGCTCTACAACAGAGCTGGAGAGAAGCAGTCAGGACTAAGCAAGGTGAAGGAGGGCTTATGAGCAAGGTCTCTAAGAAGATGAACTCAATGGTGAAACTGATGAATGATCTGAGACTAGATTTCCTTTGCTGGTGGAGAAGCTGGAAATAAATGGGTAACCAGTACTTAGAAAATTTAACAAGTGCGTTGTTAGTTTCTCATGGGTCAAGTGATAAGTTACCACAACCTGGTGACATAAAACAACACAGACTTATCCTGTCACTATTCTGGAGGCCAGTGGTCTGAAATCTGTTTCATGAAGCTAAGGTATTGGCAGGGCCCCACTCCCTCCAGAGGCTTTGAGGCAGAATCGATCTTGCATTTTCTAATTGATACAACTACATTTCTTGCTTTCTTTGGCTCACAGAGCCTTCCACCATCTTCAAACTTCTTGGCCGAGGTCACATTGCCTTTTCTTTTCTATAGTAGAATCTCTGTCTTAGAAAGATACTTGTGATTGCTTTCAGCACCTACCTGGTTAATCCAGAATAATCTCCTTATCTCAAGATGCTTACTTTAATCACGTTGGCAAAGTTTCTTTTGCCACAAAGGGTTATGTATAGATTAGGGATTAGGACCTGATTATCTTTGAGGGCCGTTATTCAGCCTTCCATACATAGCACTTAAAACTGAAACAATTATTAAGTCAAGGAAAACTATACAAGGAAGAAAATGTAATTTTAGTATGCTGCACGACTCTCTATGAATGATATTTACATGGTCCTTGTCACGTTACCCTGGTTATGAATTCAATCCCACCTTCGATATAATTGTTTCAGAGGTTGATGGAAGGGACGTCTGTGTGTGTGTGTGTGTGTGTGTGTGTGTGTGTGTGTGAGTTTGGGAGATAGTGGTTAGGAAGACAGTTAAATCTTTATTTTCCACTATAGGAATCCAATAATATCTAAGTCTGAAAAATCAAGTAATGTAAGAATTATGTTGAGAGTAATGTAGGTATTTTGTAAACACCAAAAATAACTAGCAAGGATGGGAAGTGATGATGGCCAGTGAGTATCAGTGGTGGAAAAATTAATTTTTCCTGGATGAGTCTTGTAAAGTTCCATATGACATTAAAAAAGAAAAAAAGAAAGCCACCAGTAATCAAGTTGAAGTAAAAAGACTAGGTTAAATCCTTTGGCAAGAGTGCAGAAACTTTTCAGAAGCGAGATGATCACATAGGAAAAAAATCCGCCCTTCTTGCTGAAGTGTGAAAGGGACAGGCTGAGGTCCGGAGACTAACTGGCAAGTGGGGATGTGGCGGGAAGAGATTAGGAGATGCCCCGTAGAGTCCCTCCTAGGTCTCCTCCGACAGGAAGCGCTGGCCATTCGGAAGTAAGGACTGAAGGAAAAGACAGTGTCAAGTTGGACACTGAGCTCTGGTTCATTGGCTTGATGCGATGCCATTTCTTGGCAAGGGGAAGAGGAGATGCTTTGGAATCCGGCGAGGAGGCACCCTCAGCACTGGGTGTGCATTTGGGAATCAGTTGCATCCGGAGAGGCCTGGAGGAAAGAAGGGTTTCCTCCAAGGACAGCCTGCCTCGGAGAGAGAGTTGTGAAGAAAAAAGTGTATGCATTGTAGGCAGGAGAGGCAGGCTGTTCAATTCTGTTATCTCGGCTTGGCTCTGCGATCTTACTTTCCAAATGGACATGAGCAGTTGAGAAATCAGTCAACATTTCAACGCTTAGAAACATAGGGAGGGTTTCTCTTTTCTCCCCAGCAGAGTCTCATCAACTGCAGAAGGGAATATGTAAATATTGTTTCAAGATTAATATTTCAATATAGAAAATGCTTTATGAACCCCCATGTATCTCCATCATGTATTTTACAGTAGATGGTTAGAACTTCCATTTGTCAGCAGGTTCTTTTAAAGATTTGGTAATTGCAACATGTTGAATTATCCTAATGGAAGAATGCAATGCGGAACAAATTGCACGGAATGCTTCTGTGATACCTGAGCTCACAATGTGTGAAATGCACGTATCGTCGGCAGACTCTGGCCAATGCTAAAACACTCCTAGCTTGACATCACGTCTTCCATTTTAAATAGCAACCCCAAACAAAATGCACAGGAAAAACCCTAATGAGAAGTAAGTGGGTCTGTATGAATTCAACTGTAAAATGTCGTGGCCAACATTTAGAAAAAAAAAATTTCTTTTTAATCAATGTATTTATTTTGAGAAAGAGACAGAGCGAGCCAGCAGAGAAGGGGGTGGGGTGGGGAGAGAATCCTAAGGAGACTCTGTGCTGTCAGCATAAATCCCGATGTGAGGCTTGAACCCATAAACAGTGAAATTGAGAACTGAGCTGAAACTAAGAGTCGGATGCTTAACGAACTGAGCCACTCAGGTGCCTCAAGAAAAAGAAAATGTGTATAAATGAAGAGAAATATCAGACGACTGGGTGGAAAAGCTGCCAGTTATAAAGATGACAATGTTTTTCCCAAATAAGTGAATATATTTAACAGAATCCTAAATAAAAATAATGTGACAGTTACTAGGGCAACCTAAGATGTGATTTTAAAATTTATTTAAATTTTGCAGGCAGGACTAGCAAAATAAAACACACTTTGAAATGGGAAGGGAACTTGATGTGTCAGGTGTTAACCTGTATTATTAAGCTATAATAATTATATTGGTAAAGAAGTAGCATAAGAATGGGTAAATTGATTTTTAAAAAGTCAGTATGGCTCTAAATCATACACTGATATATATATATATATATATATATATATATATATATATATATATATATACATATACACACACACACACACACACACACACACTTAATACAAGGAAAGAAGCATTTAACATCACTTCTGCTGAGATGCCCTCACTGACCATCTGGAATAAATTAGATTCCCCTTGCTGATGTCCTCATAATATCTCCAGTATAATTATAATTGCTTGCTTAATATCTGTCAGCTCTGTGAGACTAATGGCCATGTCCATTTTGCTCAAACTCGTATAATCTACACCTAGCACAGTACCTGGTTTATAGTAAAAAATACATATTTATAGTCAATATTTTTGTAATATATTTATTGTGGTGAGCATTTGGTAATGTATAAACTGTTAAATCATTATGTTGCACACCTGACTCTAATTTAATATTATATGTCAACTATACTTCAATTAAAAACAAAAAATAAGTATTCGTTGAGTTTTTGAAACAAATGGGGGAAGGAGAGTAGCTTTTCAATAACTGTGGATGTGTGGGAAATCAGCATTTGAAAAAATTAATGAGATATTTACCTCATTACATACTTCACTTTGAATTCCAGATGAATTCCAGAAATAATGTATCAAATGTAACCATAGATATCTAGAAGAAATAATAAATTAATATGTATCTTCTCTTAGAACAACAGCAAAAAAGTAACCCACAGCATAAAGACTACTGAAAAATCACAGGTGAAAAGTTTGATAGAATTGACATAAGAAATTAAATTTCGTAGCTCGGCGTATCATAAGCAGTATGCATAGAACGTAAAGTGGAAAAGTCCTGATAAATATGGCGACGCGTTGTGCTTAATTTGTAAAGAACTTTTACAACTCCAAAGAAAACAGTGTACGATGTGGTAAAACCTACAAAGGCTACGAATAGGCAATTTACAAAATAAATAGAAAAGGCTTATTACAATGTTCAAATTTGCTGTTCACCATAGAAATCCAAATAAAACACAGGATATCATATTTTAATATGCCAAAGTAACAAAACTTTTAACAGAAAGCCATAGTGAAATTAAATCGTCACCACTAATATATTTCCTTAGGGCCCCTGGGCTGTGACCATCCAAGCAGCTCTGTTCCAGGGCTGGGACCAGAGCTCTGCTGAAACACGGAGGCTGGGGGCAGAGATGCCTCCACGGAGGAAGCCCTGAGCTGGAAGATGTGTTTGGAGCCTGTGCTCAGATTCATTTGGCCTCTGCTTTATTACTGGAGGATCCCTGGAGGCCCCTTCGAACGCTCAGAATGATGCAGACTCTACTGCCTTTGGCACTGAGCATTCACCAGAAGGAACAGAAAGATTTCTGAAGCTGGAAGCATCTGGTTTTTGGGCATCTTCTGAATGTGTGCTTTTTCCCACTTCCTGTCTCTTGGGTTATTTTTTGTGGTTGAGATTGTTGGCCAGAGAAATCTGGAGACTCCAGGGGAGATGCTGTTCCTGCCTTGTCTAGCCTCTGGAGGCTGTTGACATGCCTTGGCCGTGGCCACATCACCCCAGACTCTGTTTCCATCATCACATGGCCTTCTCCTTTGCCGTTGTCTAGACTCCTTCCGCCTCCCTCTTCTAAGGATATTTGTGATTATATCTAGGGCCACCTGGAAAATTCAGGAAAATCTCCCCATCTCAAGATCCTTAACTTACCACATTTGCAAAGTCTCTTTTACCTTGTAACCTTCACACCTTTTGGACATGAGGACCTGGGGATCTTTGGGAGGAACTGTTTCTTACCACAACACTACTGACCTTCTAGACTCTGATGGAAAAGAAGGTATATGTCAGGTGGACATGGGTGGGTACCACTTGGGGTTAATGGCAGAAGTAGAGAGACCCATAGCCCAAGGGCCAGAGAAGACCTGTGGAATGAGAATGAGCACTGGGGAGTCATCTCCCCAAATGCCTCCACGTGGAGATGTTCACACATTTGAGGAGGGAAAGGTATAGGGCCCAGCAATACCTGGTCACAGTACGGATTACTGTCTGCCTAGGACAGCATTTTTATTTTATTTTATTTTATTTTATTTTATTTTATTTTTTGTTTTTTAAAATTTACATCCAAATTAGTTAGCGTATAGTGCAACAATGATTTCAGGAGTAGATTCCTTAGTCCCCCTTCCCCATTTAGCCCATCCCCCCCTCCCACAACCCCTTCAGTAACCCTCAGTTTGTTCTCTATATTTATGAGTCTCTTCTGTTTTGTCCCCCTCCCTGTTTTCATATTATTTTTGTTTCCCTTCCCTTATGTTTATTTTTTTTGTCTTTTAAAGTCCTCATATGAGTGAAGTCATATGATTGTTGTCTTTCTCTGACTGACTAATTTCACTTAGCATAATACCCTCCAGCTCCATTCATGTAATTGCAAATGGCAAGATTTCATTCTTTTTGATTGCCGAGTAATACTCCATTGTGTATATATATACCACATCTTCTTTATCCATTCATCCATCGATGGACATTTGGGCTCTTTCCATACTTTGGCTATTGTTGATAGTGCTGCTATAAACATTGGGGTGCACGTGTCCCTTTGAAACAGCATACCTGTATCCCTTGGATAAATGCCTAGCAGTGCAATTGCTGGGTTGTAGGAAAGTTCCATTTTTAGTTTTTTGAGGAACCTCCATACTATTTTCCAGAGTGGCTGCAGCAGCTTGCATTCCCACCAACAATGCAAAAGAGATCCTCTTTCTCTGCATCCTCGCCAACATCTGTTGTTGCCTGAGTAGTTAATGTTAGCCATTCTGACAGGTGTGAGGTGGTATCTCATTGTGGTTTTGATTTGTATTTCCCTGGTGATGGGTGATGTGGAGCATTTTTTCATGTGTCGGTTGGCCATCTGGATGTCTTCTTTGGAGAAGTGTCTATTCATGTCTTTTGCCCATTTCTGCACTGGATTATTTGTTTTTTGGGTGTTGAGTTTGATAAGTTCTTTATAGATTTTGGATACTAACCCTTTATCTGATATATCATTTGCAAATATCTTCTCCCATTCTGTCAGTTGCCTTTTAGTTTTGCTGATTGTTTCCTTCGCTGTGCAGAAGCTTTTTACTTTGATGAGGTCCCAGTAGTTCATTTTTCCTTTTGTTTCCCTTGCCTCTGGAGACGTGTTGAGTCAGAAGTTGCTGTGGCCAATATCAAAGAGGTTTTTGCCTGCTTTCTTCTCGAGGATTTTGATGGCTTCCTGTCTTATGTTTAGGTCTTTCATCCATTTTGAGTTTGTTTTTGTGCCTGGTGTAAGAAAGTGGTCCAGGTTCATTCTTCTGCATGTTGCTGTCCAGTTTTCCCAGTACCACTTGCTGAAGAGACTGTCTTTATTCCATTGGATATTCTTTCCTCCTTTGTCAAAGATTAGTTGGCCATACGTCTGTGGGTCCATTTCTGGGTGCTGTATTCTGTTCCATTGATCTGAGTGTCTCTTCTAGGACAGCATTTTTATTTTCCTCAAGCTGATGCCTAAAGACACACACAAACACAGTGACCATTGGAACAACCGTGTCCCGGTTTCCTCAGTGAAAGCTTCTCTTAGGTCCTACTTGCTTCCTGAGGAGATATCTCACTTCTATCCTCAGCCTCTGACAGGCTGCTTCCTGCGGTTTGGACGTTCATACACTAAGGTTCTTGACTACCAGGAACAAATTACTATCTGGCCAGTTGGTTGCATAAACGTCCTCCTCTCTGTCCACGTCAGCCACGGAACCATGTGTACTTTCTCCTGTCCCTCTCCCAATTCCTTTCTGTATTTTTGATTTCTTCTCCCCATGCAGTGCATCTCTTGAGTTTTTGCCCCGACACCCTGTGTACCCCTCTCACTCCTGTCCTTGTCTTCCTCTGCAACACTAACTCAGTGGTCTGTCAGCGTCCTGTGGGGACTGGTTTCTGTCTCATCTGTGAGGATGGAGGGGCTCCCGACACTTGCTGCTTAAGGCTTCACATCATGGGATTCACACCATTTGCCTGTGGGGCTCTTCCTGCCCTGTCAGCAAGTGTGTTTGAGCATGAAAATATGTGCATATATTCATTCAGCATTTGTTCAACAGATGTTGATTAAACATTGCCATAGGCTTGACATTTTACTAGTCCTCAGGGAACAGAGAGGGATGAAGCATGAAGGAGTTTATAATTTAAAAATAAAATGGCTAACAATTATTGAGCATTTACTAGGTGTTGGATAATATGTGCTTTTTTTTTAATGTGTGCTTTTTAAGTGTATTTTGTTAAATCATGCCGATGACCCTTGAGGTAGGTATTTTCTTCTTTTTAAAAAATTATTTTTAAGTTTACTTATTTTGAGAGAGAGAGAAAGAGAGAGAAAGAGAGAGCACAAGTGGGGTAGAAGCGGAGAGAGAGAGGGAGAGAGAATCCCAAGCGGGCTCTGTGATGTCAGTGCAGAGCCTGATGTGGGGCTCGAACTCAGGAACTGTGAGGTCATGACCTGAGCTGAGGTCAAGAGTCAGATGCTTAACTGGTTGAGCCACCCGGATGCCCCTCAAGTAGGTCTTTCCATCCTCATTAATAGATGAGGAAGAAAAGCACTTGCTAGGTTCACACACCTTGGAGGTGGGCTTCCTGGGCCTATGGCCCAGTCAATCTGAACCCAGGTCCCCACTACAAATAGGGCTCAATTCCGAGCTCAGACTGCAGTGAACTTCAGGGTATGTTTTCCCGACCTTAGTGCCCGTCTCATGTTCAGTTGCTCTCCTGGAAAAGTAAAGGACTTCCTGGAACATAGGACAAAGAGGACAAGTGACCCTCACACGCATCGCCTCAACAGCCAGAATGGTGGCATTTGTTTTGGAAAGCAATCTAGCAGAATATATCAATATACTTTAAGCTTTCAACCCAATTACAGCCCTTCTGGGAATTTTCTCTGAAGAAAGAACCCAAAACATGGAAAAAGCTTTATGCCTGGGACAATCACTGAAACATTACAGAGAGAAGTAGACAATTTACTTACAAGTACAGTAAAACCTTGGTTTGCGAGCATAATTTGTTTTGGAAACATGCTTCTCATCCACAGCACTCGTATATCAAAGCGAATTTCTCCCTGAGAAATCATGGGAACTCAGATGATTCGTTCCACAACCCAAAAATATTCATGTAAAAATTATTACCGTAATATAATATAAAATAGTGAAGAAAATACAAAACATAAAGAAAAATAAACAAATTAACCTGCACTTACCTTTGAACATCTTTGTGGCTGGTGCAATGGAGACCAGAGAGAGGAGGGTTATTGTGTAGGATGACTTTCAGTGCCACTAATGGAATCACTGCTCTCTGTTGGCTCAATGGAATCCTTTTCTGCATGGGGGCTATTGTATACGCTCACATGGATGTTGGCTATAGTACATTATTAATAAACTCTTGTCATATTCTGTATTTAATGTAACTGGCAATAAGGCAGCAGAGGAAAGGGTCTATATCTGCAGGCAGCCTGACCTAGAATGAAGCAAAGCATTCCTAAGCTTACTCTTGGATGGAAAAGCAAAGGACTGTCCATAGGTGCTTTGAAGTGACAAAAAATACACAAGTGCCAGAGTGGGCACCTTCCAACGTTCTGAAAAATCACTGATTCCTGCCAAACACCATGGCCTGAGACCGAGCATCCAAGCATAGGAGACAATCACCCACAATCCCGAAGTTAGAGAGAGAGAGAGAGAGAGAAGAACCATTGGCTCAGTTGTGATCATGTGACATTCGGCATCCCGCAGTACTCATATTGCAAGACGTCGCTCGTTTATCAAGTTAAAATTTATTGAAATGTTTGCTTGTCTTGCGGAACACTCGCAGAACAAGTTACCCACAATCCAAGGTTTTACTGTATTCTGATGCACAAAGGAAATGTACCTTTCTTTTTCTTCTTTCCTGTAACTAACCTAATCTTCTTCGTGATAGCTCCTCCTGTCATGCCCCCCTCCCCTCTACCCTGTGGGTCAAGGGGATATTGCAATGTCTTCTCAATCGGTTACCCTGGCTGCATCTCTTTGGGATACATTCTCGCATTCTTGCCCCTCACCTTGGTCCATGTGGAGAGAGCCTCTGGTTGTGTGTGGGGGAGAGTGTGAATATGAGTTCATGGACATGGGAGGCCAGGGACCTTGGATACATAAGCACAGGTCTTTGTCCTGGTGTCTCACTCTCCTGGCCTCTATGGTGACAGCCCCTTTCTCTGGACATTCAGGCTGGAGCTGTGGAGCCTCTGAGCTCTGGAGGTGACCCCCGTTCAGTCCCCGGTCTGAGTAACTTGCCCCGTATCTGTTCTCTGCTTACTGGAGGGGAGAATGGGAAGATGATGAGGGATGGAAGCAGTGAGGTTGAGAGAAAAACAACAGAGTCCAATAAAACATACCCACGAGAAGACTGAAAGAGTGACTTAAACCAACAGGGTGAAAACACTTACTCATGCTGCATAACCAGGTGAGAAGGAACATGGTAAAATTTAACCAAAGCTAGGTGTTGAACATGGGGGGAAAAAAATGAACTAGCTCTTGGGTACAAAAGTAAAGAGATGGCCAAATATGTGAGTAGGTGATCAAATAAGTTCTATTTCTGTGTATCCCTTAAATGAATTTTAAATACAATATAAATGCAATTTAAATGCAGTTATAGTGAATTTTAAGGGCAATAAAAAACATTTGAAAAAATGGAAAAAAAATGTCAATCGGTCTTGTCTGAGAATCAGCCTCTGGAGGCTGTGCACTCGGTCTCAACAGCAGATGGTCACACAGGAGTACTAAGCAGGCCTGGCCCTGGGCAGTCCCAGGTTATGACCTTGGACCCCGGGAAGCACCGTCTGAGTGTCTAAGGGAAGCCAGGCCAGAGTCCCTGTTGCTTTCACCTTTCCTCCTTATGTGACTCCATCGTTGGGTGGTGACATTATGGATGATTTTTCTTCCCAACTTTTGATCATAATACTTTCATAAATCATTCTCTTTCTTTCTTTCTTTCTTTCTTTCTTTCTTTCTTTCTTTCTCATTTTTTCTTTCTTCCTTTTTTTCTTTCTTCTTTCTTTCTTTCTTTCTTTCTTTCTTTCTTTCTTTCTTTCTTTCTTTCTTTCTTTCAGAAGGTGACTTTTAAATTATGGCCTTTCAAAGAACCCGGTTTGCAACCCTAATTAAAGGGGGCCTGTTTTTGAGATCATGCTGTTTCTAAGTGCTGTTCTAAGGAAGCCATGCTGTTCTAAGGAAGCCAAGCAACACAGAACTGACTCTTCAAACGTGTAGTTGAGGACTCCCGGGCAGGACAATCACCACACATGGCAGAGGAGACAGAACCTATAGCCACACGTTGATTATCTCAGCCATATCTTCTCCCTCCTTCCTCCCCTGGAGGCAGGACCCCTGGTCTCGCCAAAGCCAAACTGGAAGATGGAATTCACGTAGGGACAGGAAGCGCTGAGGGGATCATCACCAATGACCTCTCTGCCCTTGCCTGGAGCACCTGCCTTTTCGACAGCAGAGATGGTCAGCATTTTGAGAAAGGGAGTTTGTTGGAAGGCTGAGAAAAGATGGCTAAGGATGCAGGGGTGCGGCGAGAGGCTCAAGTAGGATCTGGGGAGGCAGACGGGCCATTCCTCTGCAGACACCCTGGCTCCATGGTCAGCCTCGTTTGGGGCCTGCCGCTTAGCAGGGCCAGGTAGATATTTCTATTTACCCTCGTCTATTATTTAATGGGCCCCTCGTTTAAATACTCCTATGCCTGTCCATGGTGTTAGTCGTTTCTTGAATTTAATTCAGTGACAACGTTGTGAAACTGTTCAGCAGGAAATGGCTGTAATATGTTTTGCAGACATCAGAAATACCCCGAGGAGAAAGTTAATGGGGGAGAACATAATAAGCTTTTTTTGTGAAGAGTAAGATGTGGGATATATTTTATCTTAACAGTTTTCAAGAAAACCCCTGGAGGTTGTTTTTATGTGGGTAAGAGTTTTTCATTAAAGTAGATTTTTTTATTATTATTATTTTTAATTTGAAACATTTTTCCCTGAAAAAATGTTTTTTTGCCCAAAGGAAACCTCAGGCCAAGCCCCCTCATCTCCTGTGATCCCCCAATGATATTTGTTAATCTTGGTTGTAGACATACCAGGACAAGCATTACAAAGGCTTCTTTTCATTTTCCAGGAGGATTTTTTCCTTTGGAGGAGAGGTTCTATTAAGTAAAAATGTCTTAAAAAGACACAGAGAGGGACAAAAATCCTGTTAAGTGACCCTGGGAACTTCTTTCTAGAGTCACAGATTAACTTGGACTCTGATTCATGGGGTGCTGTGTGTATGAGTTGGACAGGTAAACAAGCATAATGAGAGGAAGGGGGAGGCTCATTAAAGCCCTTATGGGGGGAGTGTCACTCTTTCTATAATGTCCTTAAGCACCATTTTGCAGATGAACCAGCATTCATAAATTCCCTTGCCTTTTCCCATATAGTGGCATCACCAGTTCTTTCATTTTTGACTCAAATGACACACAATTCAAGTTTATTAATTAATTTTTGGCCACACATAAAAATTATTCTCTCTTGATATCATCAAGTCGAAATTCTTGAACTGGAGAACGTAAGTGCATCTAATATGAAAAACCCAACAGTATAGGCGCCTATTCTTTATTATTCCAATCAATAGTTGTGAAGAGTTTGGAGCAAGAGGGCTCTGGGGCCAGTACCTGACTCAGTCTATAGTTAACTGTGCCTTTAGGAAATGTCTTCATGTTTTGTTTTCCTTGTCAGGTTGGTTCTGAGAATTTCTCAATGTGTGTTTCAAAAACATGAAACAAAACAAAACACTGAGGGAAAAAGAGCTGAGTCAGTTTTTAACAGCAAGGATGATCTGTTAACAATCAGGCACCAAGCTTGAACTTGCACACAACTGCTTGCAGACGTGGTGTTTTGTATCTGGGATAGCGGTGAGTCGACTGGCTTACCGAATCCCGACTAGCTTTATTTTAAACAAGGATTAAAATAGCAGCTACATTCTCTAATGTATAATTATAAATACAGAAGGTGGCCACGAACTCATTCTGAAGTCAAAAGGAAAATTCACCAGGGTTGCAACACAGATATGGGTGCATCACGAGTTACACAGTTTGAGGTGGGATCTTACATGCTCCTCTTTCTGTAACACTGAGCATGCGTGAGTGCCCATGAGTCCAGTGTTCCTTAAGCGGTCTGACTGTCCATCTGTGGTTCCAACTTCAAGTTCTCACAAACCCTGGAGGAGGCAGTCTTTGTATTCACTTCTGTATGTTTAGGTGACACAGAGCCCTGCCCTAATCATGAAGGGTCATTGTCTTTATATTCTGGCTTTTAGCTGCACACAGAGGACAGTTCTCAATGACCCATTCCACAGCTCTTTTGAAGGACTTTTCAGTATGAGAAGATGAGATATGAGATACTCAATATGAGAAGAGGCTGTTGACAGAAAAGTCATAATGACAAACAATATTCCAATAGGGTTAAGAGAACAAGGTTCCAAGCTGGCACCGGGGGTGGGAAGTGTGAGAGAACTGGGGCTAATATGTCTATGTGTATGTTTATAAAATGTCTTAAAAACATATGTATGAAAATGTTCATAGCAAAGACAGATACGAAAGAAGGGATATCTGCTTGAACAGAAAGTGTCTAGAGGGGTGGTAGGACCTGAATGTTTGTCTCAGCTGGACTGTTTTCTGTCTCCTTCCTCCCTCCCTCCCTCTCCTCCTTCTACCCTTCCATTCTTTCTTCCTTCCTTCTTTGTTTTATTTGATTTTTTAAATGCTTATTTATTGACTTTCGAGAGACAGAGAGACAGAGAGCAGGGGAGGGGCAGAGAGAGAGGGAGACAGAATCCCAAGCGGGCTCTGTGTTGTCAGCACAGAGTCCCATGAAGGGTTTGAACCCACCAACCGTGTGATCACGACCTGAGCGGAAATCAAGGGTGGGAAATTCAACCGACTGAGCCGCCCAGGTGCCCCTCTTCCTTCTTTCTAATGAAAGTTCCCAGCAGAGGTTATTAACAGTAATGAATTTCATCGTGGGTGTCTGGAGGGGGGCTGTCAGCTGTGTAAACCTTGTGCATGAGCACAAGGTGTAGGAGCAGGCTGTAAGGGGTGCGTGTGGAGGTGGAATGACAGCTCTGGGTCCTTGGGTCCGCCCACATGCGGAAGAGGTGGGTTGAGAACACGGGAGAAGGGAATGGAGATTCTGCAAGGGGGTTCCGGATGCCGGGTTACGTTAACATGGAGCATGGGGACAGTCAGGCTCCATTCCCTTTGTCTCAGGTGAGCCCATCTCAGACGCACCATAACCTCTATGCTTGGGGACAGGAAGTTGACTTCATTTTGCTTAAAGGAGATTCTTTCTTTTGATTCCGAAGAATCCCTTCTGTAGTTTATTTGTGTCAGCAAGAAGACACAGGCTTTGTAACCAGTGCATTAGTCTGTTAGGGCTGCCATAACCCAGCACTACAGACTGGGTGGTTTCAACAACAGAAATTTCTTTTGTCACAGTTCCAGGGGCTATAAATCTGAGATTGAGGTGTCGGCAGAGTTGGTTTCTTCTAAACTCTTTTTCCCTTGCTTGAAGATGGCCATGTTCTGTGTCCTCACCTAGTCTTCCAGGTGTGTGTCTGTGTCCTAATCTCCTCTTACAAGGACATTGGCCATATTGGATTAGGGCCACTTCCATGATCTTATTTAGACATAATTTGAATTCAATTACTTTAAAGGTCTTGTCTCCGAATACCATCACACTTTGAGGTAATAAGGGTTAGGATCCCAATACATGACTTTTGGGAAACACGATTCAGTCTGGCTCCCTTCCTTCGATGTGGAAAAACTCTACAGGTCTGCGCAAGCTTCAGAGCCTCCGGTGGGATTTGGTGAAGCATTTGATGAGATTCCATCGGAGCCCAACTCCTTGCTCTGTTCAAACCTGCTTCTCTCCATTCCTCGAAGGCATTGGTCTGGGGGAACTTACGAATAAACTTCCTGGATGCTGATATCTACTACAAAAGTCTTTTTCTATTTTTGATTCATCATTTTTTCCTTGGATGCAGTTCTTGGGGTCCCCCTTCTAATCTTGCAAATTTACCAGGGTTCTTTATTGAAAGACCATAAACTCTAATTTGTCCCCACAGGATCTTTTCAAAGCCTTTCTAGGTCCTTCAACTACAGTTTCACAATTTATAGACACCTGAGGTGAAAAGTGGAGCCAATGTGAGACTCATCTCTCGGCTCTTCCCTCTTCCAGATAGTGTCCCCACAATTTCATGCTGCACTTACCATTGTTTCGTGCTTTCAAAGAGATTTTTTTCACAATGTTGCCTATGGTTGTTTTCAGAAGGACATCTATAATTCTTTTCACCCAGTCTGCCATTGCCAGAAGTGGAAATTGTTACCTTTGTGATTTGAATTAAAAGTTATTTGAAAAGTTTAAAGTCTGATTCAATTTATAAAAGGCATTTTTTTTAACATTTATTTATTTTTGAGACAGAGAGAGACAGAGCATGAATGGGGGAGGGCCAGAGAGAGAGGGAGACACAGAATCGGAAGCAGGCTCCAGGCTCTGAGCCATCAACCCAGAGCCCGACCCGGGGCTCGAACTCACGGACCGCGAGATCGTGACCTGAGCTGAAGTCGGACGCTTAACCGACTGAGCCACCCAGGCGCCCCAAAGTCTGATTCAATTTAATTAAATTCAACAACTTTATTTTATGTGTATGCCAGATGCTGAGCTGTGTTCTAGGGATAAACTTATGAATGTTATATTGTCTTTCTGCCTCCTCAGGAGCTTATAATTGAGTAACAACAGCAAAATAGATGCTTAGGGTATTACCTTGATTAATAAGGATAAGACATTCAAAATAAAGCTATGTTTCCTGGCAAGTTGCCTTTGATGGAAAACCAGATAAGGGTTAATATACTAAGCATCTATGATAAGTAGATTTATGCCCATAACTATGTCCTGCTGCTCAAAGTTAATAGAAGCTTGGGCTGTGAAAGCAGGTCTGTACACAATCAGTACAAATCAGGAGAAGAGGCAGGGTGACACTGTCATGAGAACACCTTTTGGGCAAGGCAAGAATGGATACACACCTGGGACCTTGAAGTCAACAATAATACCAGCATAAAAGAAACACTTTCTGAGACAAATACCATATGATCTCACTGATATGTGGAATCTACAAAACAAAACAAATGAACGAAGAAACAAAACACCGGCTCTTAAATACAGAGAACAAACTGGTGGTGTCCAGAAGGAGGAGTGGGCAAAATAGGGGAAAGGAAGGGAGAGACACAAACTTCCAGTTATAAAATAAATAAGTCACAGAGATGAAAAGTACAGCCTAGGGAATACAGCCAATAATATGGTAATAACATTTGGTGACAACGACTACCCTTACTGTGGCGAGCCTTGCGTAATGCATAGAATTGTCGAATCAGTACGTTGTACACCTGAAACAAATATAACATTGTACGTCAATTATACTTCAGTAATAAGTAAAGAAAGAACCCTCTCTACAGTTGAGCTTATGGGATGGCTGCGATGTAACGTGCTTGGGCAGGTAGTGCAAAGTGAACCAAAGGAACGGATTCGAAAACCAAGGAGAGGCGTCCTCGAAGAAGGCACCAAAATCCAACTGGGGGCTCCAGGGAAGATCCGTGATCTGCTGAGAAATGCCAGTTGGATCTGACAAGCACCGAATCCATGTGATCCCATAGGAGAAGTGGCTGTGAGTAGTGAAAAGGGGCTTCGTACACGGCAGCCTCTGCTCTGTTATGCTTGAGCTGATAAGGCTGCGAGGAAGCCTGATTGTCACACAAGAAGATTCCAGTAGCAGCTGTTGGAGAAATGCCAGAGTCTAAGCAAAACCTGGTACGAATGGAGTGTGGGGTGGGAGAGAAAGTTAGGACAAACTGCAAACTTGTTCACCAGGTGTGGCTCTGGGTTCCTGATGGGACAGTCCAGGTGGTCCATTAGAATGTCCAGAGGGAGGGGCGCCTGGGCGGCTCAGTCGGTTGAGCGTCCAACTTTGGCTCAGGTCATGATCTCGTGGTTCGTGGGCTCAAGCCCTACGGCGACGGGCCCTGTGCTGACAGCTCAGAGCCTGGAGCCTGCTTCGGATTCTGTGTCTCCCTCTCTCTCTGCCCCTCCCCTGCTCGTGCTCTCTTTCTCTCTCTCAAAGATAAAAAAAATAAACATAAAAAAGATTAAAAAAAAAATATCCGGAGGGAGCTTCTGGAAGTCTGGTTTATTTGAAGAGAGAGAATGCAAGCAGTGGATGAAGTTTAGAATGGGGAAGAGGGAGGTGGCGAGGGGAAGAGGGAGGTGGCGAGGGAAAGAGGACCCACTGGTACTTGCATGAAGGAGGGAGGGTGAGTGGGATTCAGATGGAGAGGGAAAAAAAGAAAAAGCAAAAGCAAAAGCAAAGAGGGCCTCCCTTCCACTCTTTCATCTCAAAGTCCACCCATCTGGCTGGGCCAGACTTCCAGACATTTGAATGTGTTTTGCTGTTCCATGGTCGTCATGGAATACGTATGCCTGAAGAAAACGAATACATTTTAAAAAAAAAATTTTTTTTGGAGAATACCTTTTGGAGATTGCTCCCAAGAAGGTAGGAGCTTTCTCTTATCCATATCTTTTCTTCTTTGCTTTATTTCTATTCTAGAATAGAAATTAAGGAGAATCAAAACTTAACGTAATATGTGCTGTGCCCTCAAGGAACTCACACACTCAATATATTCTTTTTTTTAATATTTATTTTTATTTAATTTTGAGAGAAAGTGCACACAAACAGGGGAGGAGCAGAGACAGAGAGAGAGAGAGAGAGAGAGAGAGAGAGAGAGTCAGTCCCAAACAGGCTCCACGCTGTCAGTACAGAGCCCAATGTGGGGCTTGATCTCATGAACTGTGAGATCGTGACCTGAGCCGAAATCCCACTGACGGAGCCACCCAGGCACCCCTCAGTATATTCTTTAAGTATCTGTTAGCTGCCAGGTGCCAGGCTGGGTGGAGAAGGTATAAAGATGGAAATATAGATATTTCCTATACTAAGATATAAAACCAACACACATAGGCCAACATTGAGTAATAGATGTCAATGGATAATTTCATCAAATAAAATTCGGAATCGAAATTCAGAGATCAGGAGCTATGCCTGTCTCTGTGGTGCAATGGATAGCACATTGGACTTCTAGACAGAGATAGGAGCTAAATGAGAAGTAGAAGTTTAGCATGCATTCACACACGAGAGTTCATGCATGCACACACACACACAGACACTCAGACACACACACTATCACTTCCTCCTACCACTTCATCCCTGCCACGGAGCTTTTGGTACAATAAATTTCCAATGCAGTTTTGCTGATTGGATTTCATGATGGAAATTTTTAAAAAAAAAAATGTTTTTTTTTAACGTTTATTTATTTTTGAGACAGAGAGAGACAGAGCATGAATGGGGGAGGGTCAGAGAGAGAGGGAGACACAGAATCTGAAATGGGCTCCAGGCTCTGAGCTGTCAGCACAGAGCCCGACGCGGGGCTCGAACTCACGGACCGTGAGATCATGACCTGAGCCGAAGTCGGACGCTTAACCGACTGAGCCACCTAGGTGCCCCGGAAATGTTTTTTTTTAAGAAGAGTCATTCTGATTCTCAGATGCAGCACAAATTGGAGATGCGCTGTTGGGGGTCTAGAGACACCTCTCTATTGCTAGTGTCCTCGCGTGCAAAACAGAGAGGGTAACAGAAATGGGGAAATCTACACTATTGGTTGAAAAACAGTTGTTGGCCAACTGACCCAGCAGCAGAGAGCTGTTGTCATCACTGGTTTCAACAGCTTGGGAATAGCTTCAGAGTGATCCTTCTGCGGACCCTCCCATGCAGGTTTGGCTATGGATAGTAACCAGAATTATGAGAAATGGTTCCTCCCCAGGCAAGAGAAGTCGATTGCCCTCTGACAGAGCTGTTAACCTATTCACATAGCGATGAGACCAAATCTGCATGTTCACTCTCACGTAGAGTAGAGAGCGATCATAGAGTGATCAGTTTAAAAATGCAGTGGGCAATACTGAGTGCAGAACACCAAGTGCTGTATCTCTTCCTTGCTGGTCAAGACTGTCTCCCACTGTAAAAACTGAGAATACCAAGACTCACGTGCCTCAGCTTCCCTTATAACTCGTGCATAAGCATGGCATCTAATCCTGGCCAATGGGTCCTGAGAAGAAGTCTGTTGCAAAACTTTGAGAACAAGAAGTGTGAGAAGAAAACCCCTTTCCTGTCTTTTGACTCAGGATGGTGCTAATGTGAGGATGAGATATATGGAGCAGCAGCCATTGGCAGCCATATTGAGCCCATGAAGTCATAAGAGTCAGGATGAAGAGGTCTATACTGAGGAAGGCAGAGAAGAGGAATGGAAGCCCTTGGATTCTTGATGAGATCATTGTGCCACTGAGTCAATTGATCCTCTCTGCTACAAGAGATAACGATGTTCGTAATGTGCCGACATTTATCATTTAGCTATCTGCTTACTTGTAGCTAAAAATACAGAGAGACATGTAAGAGATAGTAGACAGAACCCTTGAAATACTTACAGTTTAATATAAGTGAGAAGTAAAGTAGATGTGACCAGAGCTAAGGAATTAAGGCTATAAATAGTTGCGTATGAATGAAATATAAGTAGCCTTATTGTATCGTATGCTGGGGTGGCTGGTAATGACTGTAATGATCAGAACCAGGCATCTTTATCCTGAGACTACGTCACAAAGGATGCGATTTTATTACTCCTCTGTTTTGGGCTTCTACACGTGGTGACTGCTGTCATAAAAGCTTGTCATTTTCACTCTGGGTGTTTTTCATTAAGATCATTATGCTGTTACCGAGGATGAGAAATGGGGAACAGAGAGGGTTGGCAGGGGACAAGATTCACTGTTAACAAGTAAAATATTTTCAGATGTTCCTTGGGTGCAGAAAATGTTCCATTATGTCACAGAGTCATTTCATCCCAGGAATCCATTTCTTTCAGACCTTGTTAAAGTGGTGACCTCCTGCAGTGACACACAGCTGTGGGGGGACTGTCAGCACCACTGGGTAGTGACGGGGATTGTTTTCTTCACCAAGGAGCTCCACACGCCTCAACCTACCCTTGCTTCGATGGCTTTCACTTATCGGCTTCTAGAAAATGAATGGATCTGTATGTCACCCAAGCCCAGGATGACTGAGCTCTTGAATCAAGGAAGGACTGACTATTCCTTCACTCGGCTGTGCTTTTTGTTAGTGGGTCATGAACTTAATTTATTGGGGGTGAGATCAGCACTTAGAAAAGACAAATAGAATAAAATGGCACAGAAATAATAAAATAGAGAATATAACTGAACAGACCAGAAAACACCAGAGAATACAAAGAGTAATACAAGTGTATCGTGCCCCTTTTGGGCACTAAGGCTTTTGTCTTAGTTTGGTTTTAGGTGTATTCTCAAAACTGCATTTTTAATTTTAAATTTTTGTTTCAGTACCTCTGATTGAAGATGGCAAACAGTGACTGAAAAAAATTAAAGCTGTATCTTTCAAAGGTCACCAAACTAAATAAATATACAATAAATTTAAATAAACAGTCACATGATGCTGTTCTAAGTTGGTAGCACTTACCTTCTGAGGTTATTACAGCTTAGAACTGTAGTAGGACATTTGGGACACTCTCTCTTGCTTTGTGAAATGTGGTTCAGTTTGCCTCTGTGTGTGTGTGTGTGTGTGTGTGTGTGTGTGTGTGTTGGTAAAAAAAAAAACACACCATGTTTGGGAGTCACTGTTCTAGTGTATTGAGCATTTCTGTTCAGTTCCAGCACATGGATCCAATCTGATTTTTCTGATGACTTATTTATATCATCTGTGAGTGTAGGCATTAATTAGCCTTTGAACCAGAATTCCTAAAGAAGTCAAATACTGGGTCCAAAGAAAACAAGCACAGAGTCCAGATGAAATTCAAAGCTCTCTGCCTCTCCTTTTTGGTCCTTTTCTTTTTTCTGCAGAGAAACCTATGTTCCTGGCTCAGCATCCAGCTAAGGGGGTTGCTGAGGGAAGAATATTGGTGTTACCTTCTGGGGTAGAAAGTGGTAAAACTTGGACTGGCCAGCTAGAAGGAGATGCCTAATAACAAAAGTGCCAAGCAAACGGATTCTATTGTCCTTTTTGATCTGAGAAAGGAATTCGCTTAGCTGGTTAAGATTATTCCCTTACCAATAGAAGTTCTCATCCACCTGATACTCTTCATTCAAGATTTACTTCCCCTTGGTCCATGCGTCTGTCCTCTTCCATTCTAACATCACACACACGCACACACACACACCCCTCTGCCCCAACTGTTGGGTTTTATTTTCCTCAGAGTCACATTTGCAAATATGCCAGGAAAAAACCTGAGAGTATCTGCTCCATGCAATGAATGAGACTGCTTCTTAGTGCTATATGCTACTGTACTTGGATGGGAGACAAAATCAAACATGTTTACAGAAATTCTACTCTTTCTGAAAAGAGGCTCACTCTTCTATCTATCCATTTATCTATCTATCCATCTTTCTATCTTCTATCATCTAACATCTATCTATCATCCATCAATCCTCTGTCAAAAACAGAGGAGCAATGGCCCTGAACCAGACACTCTACAGAACCCTAAAGTTACAGAGAAACATACAGCATTATCCTCCGTTTCGAGGAGCTTTCTGTCTCATGGCTGAGCTAGACAAACATCCCACAGTGGCCCTGTGGCATGTGAATGCTGTGACAGGTTTTTATATTCAGTCAGTGTGAGAATACAGGGGAAGGCCAGCGAATTGGAAGAGGAAAACAGAGTCTGAAAAAGATTCCAAGATTTAATGAGTACAAGCTATCCAAGGAGTAGGGAGTGAGGGCATAGGGATGGGAGGGGCAGGGATACATGTGGAGACCATCCAAGCTGAATATGATGGCATGTGCAAAGGCACAGAGGCAGTAGTGGACATGGTATGCTTTAGGAAAACTGCAGGTAGTTCTAATACAGGGGCCTCGTGGGGTGGAGTTGTGGAAGGTGAGTCTGGAGAATTGGTAGGTGCCGGGTGGTGAAAATCCTGTAGTTGGGTTGAATGAATGCAAACCTTCCATCCGTTCCGTCTGCTGGAGGTAAAGTTAAAGTGGAATTGTTGGAGACCAATTAGAGGGGGGATTCACTCGTAGGGCCATTTACAGCTGGTGATATGAGGCTTGTGACTTAGGTCAGACTCAGGAGAGTTGCAAGCTCTTAGAATAATAAATCAAGGTTTATTGTTTCATGAGGGGGAGGGGCTATGAGGTTGGGGGAATACAATGAACTCAAAGGTTTGCATCCAAAGTCCAAGATAAAAGAGTCAACAATGAGGCAGGTGGGATAACTGGTAGAATAGCCTTCCTTCATATGAGATGGGTAGTTTATTATTTGTCAGGAAAGAGAAAATAACACCTTCCACTTAGGTTTTTTTTTTGTGGGAGTTCTGCAAGAATGAGAGCTAGGATGATCATCAGTCCCTGACTCCACTCCCTGACAGGGATTTCGACACGAAATGCCATGGCTGTTGGACATTGCATGGACCAGCAAAGAGAAAGTAAGATAAACTTATACACGTGAAGTTAAGGAGTTTGGGTTTTGTCCTGAAGACAATGGTATACTATTGTAGGGTTATAAGAAAGGTGTGAAATGAACATATTTACAGTTTAGGAAGGTAGCTGAGTTGGCTGAAGTTTAGAGGATGACAAAGACCGAAGACAGTAAACCTTTCAGGAAGTTTTTGTGGCGACCTAGATGTGAAGGAATAATGTTCTGCACCAAGGGAGACGGTGATATGAGGATGTGGAAAACATTAAGGAACTTCAGTGACTGGATGTGCTAAATAGAGGTGGCTTTCAAAAGATTCTTTTCTTTCTGGCCTTGTGGGCTGGTTAAGTGTGGGGCATTATTATTTAAAAAAATTTTTAATGTTTATTTATTTTTGAGAGAGAGAGAGACAGAGCATGAGCAGGGGAGGGTCAGAGAGAGAGGGAGACACAGAGTCTGAAGCAGGCTCCAGGCTCTGAGCTGTCAGCACAGAGCCCAATGTGGGGCTCAAACTCACCAGCCGTGAGATCATGACCTGAGCCGAAGTTGGACACCTTTAACCAACTGAACCACACAGGCACCCCAAGTGTGGGACATTATTAGTTGACATAAAAATACAGGACGAAGAACAAGCCTGTTGGGGGGGGGCATGGAATGTTCTGGTTCAGAAATGTTGAATTTAAGGTAGCTCTTGAGGGGAGATGTCCAGTAGGAGGTTGGCCACATAATTCTGGATGGAATTCAGGAGGGGAGGGAGGCCAAGAAATATAGATTGGGAATTATCAACAGAGAGGAACTAATCTGAAGCTAGGGGGATGAATAAGTTTAACCAGAGAGTGTGTAGCATGAAAACAGAAAGGAAAGATGAAGAACACCGGAAATCACCAGTATTTAAAGGATGGCTGGAGGAAATGAATACAGTACGGGGGCTTGAGATGCAAGGGGGTAAAAGAGATACAGGGAAAAGCAAGAGTGAAGGCATCACAGGAATCAAGTGTAGATTTCCAACATTTTCAAGAAAAGCGTGAGGGAGGTGTTAAAAGTCACAAGTTAGTTGAGTAAGGTGGCCTGAGAGGTGAGTGCCAGACTTGGTAAGAGGGGCTTTGTGGACGGCCTTTAGCAAGAACATTTCAGTGGAGGGATGGGGAGAAAGCTCGGGTATAGGTGACTGAGGCAAAAAATAGGATGTGAGACAGTAGCTATAGGAAGTTCTAGACACATACACAACTTTCCTAAACACCGGCTGTGCTAGTACAAACTGAATTCCTTCCTCCCTTCCCTTTGTGTCATCTTTCTACACTTCCTTCCTTCCTTCTCTTTCTTCTTCCTTTCCTTCTACCCACAAATGCATATTAGACACGCACTAAGGCCCCAGAAGCACAGAAGACACAGGGTACAAAGACAAAACCAACACAACCAGTCCCCTGCAGACCATTGTCTAGTAAGTGAAACAAGATAAGAAGAATACAGTGGAAAAAGGATGTGTCCTATAGAAAGAGGAGACAGGGGACCATGTGAATATTTAGTTTTCAGTCTGCATAGGCAGAGTGGGGTGGAACGGGAGACACAGTGGAGAAGGTGGCATTAGAAGTGGGTGAGGTTTATGAGGGGTGGAGCATGAGGCTTCCCAGGCTTAGAAAATAGAAAAGGCAAAGGGTCAGGGGAGAAATCCTGGAGCTTGTGCGGGCAGCAGTAAGGAGTGCCAAGAAACTAGAGGACAGTGCACGAAGCAGAAAAGTGGAGTGGGGTTAGGGAAGGATGGAGGAACTTGCACACCAGGACAGAGGTTCTGGTCTTCAAGGGGAAAACAACGGGGAGTTTTGAGCAAAGGAGAGGTGATCAGAGCTGTGCTTCATGAGCATTTTTCTGGTAGAAAAGGGTCATCCATGGTTCACGACCTCAAGCCCAGACACATAAAGCTAAGAAAGAAGAGAATAGTTCCGCATACTGTGCTAATCCAACTGTCTGTGTAATCAACATTCACTGATGATGATGGATAATCGATATGACCAATAATTTAGTGATCTCCTTTTGCCTCCTCTTCCTGGCCTCTGTTGTCTTCTTTAAAGAAAAAAGCAAACCTCATTCTCCCGGGGGTCATATTGCAGCAGTGTGTTGAATAAAAATAGCCTGGGGGTGATTAAAATGGTTTTTTCAGTTCGTTTGTTCTTGCTATAGATTGATTTTCTGAGCACCTGTTCAACACCGGAAGTTTTAAATCTATTATGACTTTGGAGGTTGACTTTTTAATAGGCCGCTTATACACTTTCTAAAAATGATTGTGATTTAGATCATAGATACCGAAATGAACAACTGACCAACCCAGTTCTTTTGGAAGATAGTCTAATGATGAGTGTCCTGTCTTACAATGGAATTAATATGTGGGCATCTGGAGCCTTTGACTCACTTCTCAAAACTCTAATTCTCCAGCCACCCAGTATGTGGGATATGAGTCAGGCTCAGGCTAGCAGGGAAGACAGGGCCCTTTTTGGGCACTGGGCATGGATGATGCATTTGCCCTGACATTCCTTGCATGGTTCGTAAGAGATATTGATATATATTTGATTCATGGCTCCGTCTTCCAGAACAATGCTCTCAGCAGGGGATCAGGGCACTATTGGTGGCCCACACTAGAATCCCTTGGTGGGGGTGAAGTCTTGACTGTCATGTCGATTATTAATAATTTGCTCTGATCCTTGATCCTTCCTTCATTGAAATGAAGACATTTTTGTTTCTCTTCTGGTGCTGTATTTTTTCTTTTCTTTTTTTTTCAGTAGCAATGTCGGGGGAGGTGTGGGGTTTCTCCACACATACTTTTCTCCTCCTGTATTAACCAGTAGATGGAAAGCCTTTGAGAAGCCTGGAGGCAGAAGGGTGGCCGACCTAATGAAGAGGGAGAGTCAGCATTTGCCATCATTTTTGACAAAGCGCCTCAATAATTTCAAAATTGTAATATATTTTTTAAGTTGCATGGCACAGACCACTAAATGTGCATCAACATCCTCTTCTTTTAAAAAAAATTTTTTTTTAATCTTTATTTATTTTTGAGAGAGAGACAGAGTGTGAGCAGGGGAGGAGCAGAGAGAGAGGGAGACACAGGATCCGAAGGAGGCTCCAGGGTCCGAGCTGTCAGCACAGAGCCCGACGTGGGGCTCGAACTCACAAACTGTGAGATCATGACCTGAGCCGAAGTCGGATGCTCAACCGACTGAGCCACCTGGGTGCCCCATAAACATCCTCTTCTTCTAAAACACGTGGTCTTGTAATCAACCCTGACCAGGAATGTCTGTGTTGGACTCAGTATTTTGTATTTTTAAAAGTTCCCTGGGTATTCTTCATAAGACTAGGTTTTAAGCTCACTGGCTTTAAACTGGCATAAAGATTCTAGGGGTTTTAACTCACAGATTGCTCTTTATTTTTTTTTTAAGTTTATTTATTTATTTTCAGAGAGAGAGAGAGAGAGAGAGAGAGAGAGAGAGAGAGAGAGAGAGAGAGAGAGAATCCCCAGCAGGCTCTATGCTGTTAGCTCAGAGGCTGACGTGGGGCTTGATCTCACGAACCGTGAGATCATGACCTGAGCTGAAATCAGGAGTCAGATGCTACGCTTAACCGACTGAGCCACCCAGGAGCCCCAACTCACAGATTGTTCTTAATCATTGTGTTAGTGGAGCTGGTTCTAGGAATTGCTTCTCTTCTTACTTGTCCTAAGGACGGCATGTGAATTCAGTGTCAGGAAACCTCAGGCTCACGAACAGGAGTGACCAACCTTGCTTTAGTACAACAGCTTTCTGGGCCACATCCTTTTCCTCTCCCCCTGTGTCCTCACACTGGTCTCATCTCTGGACGCCCAGTGGCACAGGACCAGAGGCTGTCTGGCTGATGGCACCTCAGCTCCTGCGTGGACCTCTTGTCCTTCCCTTCCAGCTCCCAAATCCTACTTCCATCTCTCCTTCCCTCCTTCATGTCTTCCACTGTCCATCAAGGGCTCTGAAAGTCCAAATGTCCACAAGCAGAAGAAGTTAGCCTTCTTTCCTACCTCCTCCTTCATTACTTGTTCCAGTGCATGGTCTAATGTCCATATTGTTACCACTGGTTTTGGATCCCAAGCTCTTATGGCATGAATTCATAACACGTTATTTTAATTCTCTGTGGTTATCCATGATTCCCTCCTAAAAAGTTGGGTAACAAGTACTTAATTGCTTTTTTTTTTTTTTTGAAATAAAGACAGTTTAAAATAGGTTGAAAAGAAAAGCTGGTGGCCTCTGTGAGATGAAGCTTGAGGGTCCTTGCTAAAGAGTCATGACCATGTCTCCTGCCTGAGTGGGAGGGCGCCCAGCTCTCTGTGTTCCGGGGCATTGGCTGTGGTCAAGATGACCTCTAAACGGGCTGGTTTCTCAAACACTTAGCAAGAAAAGTGAGAAATAAGGGTACTAAGCACAAACAACTCAGCAAATGGCTCACCAATGAGATTCCAAATATTTGGGTGGAAATATTAAAATTCTGACAACTGCCCATTCCCTTGAATGGCAATTACCTAGTTGTTTTCGCAAACCAATGACTTGGACTGGATTTTCATTTGGCCATCTGGTTTGCTATATGGGAGTGGGAAAAAGTAGATTTGATTATAAGGATGCAGAGTTTTAGAAAAATGGCTTCCCACAGCTCAGCAAAGAGAGTCCAACAGCGTTGCCGAGCACATCATGATTAGAGCAATTGGAGATGATTATCTGTCAGAGGGATGAAGAAACACAGTTCTGAGTTTTTCAGAAAATGTTATGCACATGCATAATAAGAACCTAAAAATGTAACACCTTCAATTCTAGCCCAGCCATGAGATAAAAGAGGGAGTAAAATTATTATACCAATTTAAATAAAATGTTTGATAAATTGCTTTAAAGATGGTGAGTATATAAATATTGATGCAGAATAGAAATATAAAGAAAGTGTACTTTAATTTATGTTCAGAATAAGAAGAAAGTTCTATTTTCCATGAATAGACTATTAGACAACCTCTAAACACAGACTTGGGAGAAGGAACAGTTGAGGACGGTGTAGTTAGAAATTGGAAGGGAAGCTCAATTGTGGAAGATGACTCAGAATCGGGGGGCAGGGGGTCTGGGTCTGGGCGTGAGGCTCTGGCATGACCTTGCTGTGTGACGAGGAATAGCATGCTCTCCCTCTCTGGGCTTCAGTTTTGCCAAGTATAAAACTAGTGGTTTGAGTTAGAAACCCTCCAAATTCTCTGTCCAGTTTTATATTAGGAAATTGTGGTTCCAAATACGAAATTGACAAGTATTTTCACTTTCTTCATTGCTAATTCCTTTCTGGGTCAAGGTGTTATTATGCTACCCAGAGGTTCTGCAAATTTGGTGTGGGTCAGAATCCCCTGGAGCGTTTTAAAAACCCAGGTTGCTGGGCTCTACCTCCTGATTCAGTAGGTCTGAGGAGGCCCCAGGAATGTGAAATTTTTTTTAAGTTTATTTATCTATTTTAAGAGAGAGAGAGAGAGAGAGAGAGAGAGCACGTGCGCTCGAATGGGGGAGGGGCAGAGAGAGAGAGAGAGGGGGAGAGAGAGACTCCCAAGCAGGCTCTGTGCTGTCAGCGAAGAGCACAACATGGGGCTTGAACCCACAAACAGTGAGATCATGTCCTGAGCTGAGATCAAGATTCTGACGCCCAACCGACTGAGCCCCTGGGCGGCCCAGGAATGTGCATTTCTAATAAGTTCCCAGGTGATGCTGTTGCTGCCGGCCCCAGGACCACACTTTGAGAACTTTGGCACTAAATGGCAAGAGTCCAGCCTGAACCTGCAGCGAACACGGGAAAAGTTCAAAGCTGTCTGGTTAACCTAACGGCTCCCTGCGGAGGGATTAAGCCAGGCTTAATTCTCAAACTCCCTACTTTCTGTTTGAATTCTCATGAAAACGAAGAGTGAAGTCAGGGGGATGCAGTGAAGGCTTTTCTCTCTTTTTCACTGGCTTGCAGGCACTCCAGCTGTGTCCACATGGGCCGAGAGCAGAATGAGCTTGGTGAGGTGGGCCCCGAAAGGGCAAAACTGGGCCAACTGCTTGTGTGTGTGATGCCCGGGTTTCTGAATCTACAGACTGGGTCTAATGACATCTGCCTCCGAGGGCTCCCGGAAAGCTTACACGAGGAAATGCACTTAAAATGTTAGAATCATGATAGGCACAGAATCAAGTACTCAACGGTGGGCAGATATTATTATTAATTTGTGGAGCATTTTCGAAACTCACTATTGTAAGGAGGAAGGGGCACCATGTGTTAGGGACAATGCATACCAGACAAGACCTGAAAGCTGAAGACATTAGGTGATCCGATTTCCATGCAAAACGACCCCCACCTTAATAACATGGGATACCCGCCCCCCCCGCACCCCCACACCACCCCAAACAGCAACTTCTTCCAGATACAGTTCACCAGGCTCAGTCTTGGTGGCTGATGTCCTTCAGTTTTGTTTTGACACCGTCTGAATACACTCATCCATCCTGGACTGTAACTCTTGAGTGGAGCTTGGAAAATAGAGAAACGTTGTGCCTTTGATTGTGGATTTAAGATGAGTCATCCTCTTTTTTTGCTGGTTTTCCATTTGAGAACAGGCGGCAATCAGGACATAATTTGATTCCCTTATATTTCAGTATGTTCACATTGCTTATTCGATATAACAACGAAGCACTCTTTTTTAAAAAATCATTATCCATTTTTTAATGTTTACTTATTTTGAGAGATAAGGAGAGAGAGAGCAAGAGAGCGAGCACAAGCAGGGGAGGGGCAGAGAAAGAGAGGGGGACAGAGAATCTGAAGCAGGCTCTGCCCTGACAACAGCGAGCCCGATGTAGGGCTCGAACTCACTTATGGTGAGATCATGACCTGAGCTGAAGTCAGATACCCAACTGTCTGAGCTACCCAGGCACCCCCAACTAAGCCCCCTTTATGGAAAATCGCAAAATTCCCATCTTCTGTGTGTACATGTGTCCCACACGGTGAAGTGCAGAGCAATAATTGATAATGTTTATTAGGAACTCGCTGTGTGTCCAGCCCTGAGCTGGGTGCTTTGGGGAGCAGAGAAGACTTGTAGGAGGTAGACTCTGCCCTCCCCTCTAGGGTCCTCTTTCCCGGTTTTTGTTGGGCAGTAAAGGTGAACATGTAAATTAATTATCAGCCATTGAATTATCAAACTGCGCTTTTGAAACGCAGCATGGAACCCTTTCCCCGCTCCTTGCAACGATCCAAATCCTATACATATTTTAAGCCCCATGTTATGAAAAGCCTTTTCCAAGAGGGCTCCGGAAAGGGAGGGAGGAAGCCCAGGAGCTGGTCCCAAAGGGTCCACCCTCAGACCTCCCCCTCCCGCTATGTGGGCAAACTCACTTGGGGATCTTGGATAACCTCCTGGCTCAGTGGCCCAGGTCATGCTCATCACATCTCACTGATGTTTGAATTTAACCGTGAAGCGCACAGGCAAATACGGTCCCCAGGGTGCGGCGTGCAGCCCCCCACCCCCCCCCCCCCACCCCTGGAGGACTGATCGATCACCCATGGCCCAAATCCAGCATGAGCCCCAGGGTTCTGTCTGCCAGGGGACCCAGGAGCAGAGTCAGCTTGGGGTGGAGCCTCCCAAGGTCTCCCCGCCCACCGGTGTGGCCACAGGGCCCTCAGAAAGCAAGCGCCTTGGTTTTCAAACCATTTCAAACCCGCAACTTTTATCTTGAATGAGAGAATCACACATACTGAAGTCATAACATTGTAAGCACAGATATAAAAATAAATGTGTGCTTATGTGCATATGTGAGGCACATGGGTAATGGAGGAAAGCTTCTGTTGCCTTTGGGGGCTTGCCTTTCTGTGTAAATGGAAGGTGCCTGTGATAATATGTAAATAGTCTACTACTCAGGTTGGAGCCTAAAGTCACAAAGTCTCCAGTGAAACCATCCTTTCCTACTTGGGATGCTCCTGATCTGGGTCGTAATGAAATAAATTTAATGAAAATTTTCACCCAGTGCTTTTCTCTTAAACATGTGACGTTGGCTAAAAATAAACAAGAATGATGCAGAAAGATTGAAACATAAAGTCCCAGGGAAATTTATGAACCTGCTCACAGCCTACTGTGTGTAAGCTGATGGCACTAGAGAGCCTATCAGTGTCCCCATGACATGCTCCATTGGGGGCTCTCCAATCACACTCTGATGGCCAGGAAACAGGGTTCTGAGTCAAGTAACATTTACTGGATATCTATGGCGCGTCTGGACTACGCTAGCTGCCTTCCCATGTGATCTTGCTTTTGATTACCAAGCGGCCCTGTAAAGTGACATTATCCCCACCTTACAGATGCGGAAACTGAGGCTCAAAAAGGCTGAATCGTTAGCAGCAAGCAGAAACAGACTTCCACCGGCTTTGAGAATTTCTGACATTCCCAGAGTACCAGGCTGGACATGTGTATACAAGGAGGTGCCTCCCTTTGGGCAAAGACACAGAGCTCAGTCCCCGGGATACTCTGAACTCTGGCCACAGCCCAAACATTCTAAAGGGATGAGGTTATAGACCACTGTCAGGGGGAAAATCCTATAAGAAAATGAATTTCTGATTCAAGAGGAGGATCCTAAGCTCCTGGATAAAATGCTCTATGTCACACAGACCGAGCAGTGATGTGGGGGTGACCCAGCACTTGTGTCAGAAAAGGGGGGGTGTTGCAGGTGGGGTCCGAGTGCCTCTGCTGATAGAGCCCGGTGGACCACTCAGCGTCCAGATGACCCTGCCAGGGGGTGCTCACCACGGTACACAGTAGGGGTTTTCAGCTGCAGAATCTCTGTCGATGAAGTATGTGTTTTCCTGTGACACAGGCTGTGGTCGAAATTCGCCCCTCACCCGCCCCCCGAGAGGAAATAGAGTAGAAGGCAGGGGGATGTCCCCCTGGGCACAGCAGGGTAGTTGATGTCTAGCCAAAGGGGACATTGACTCAAGTTTCTTGGGAGGTGGGAGTGGGTGAAGCCAAGGGGGATGTAACAGGGCAAAGGTCATGGGGGCCAGATGCCTGGCCATGTGGGGGTCTGACACCTGATGGAGAATGGCCTGGTCTGGCACTCCTTTGAGAGTCCCATCTCCTGCCAGCCCCCCTCACTGTCCTGGCTGCAGGTTACACCCAGATGAATGCAAGAATCGGACCCCTCTCTCCTTGCCCAAGGAGCCAGAGGCCCCAGAGTTCCCGAGCCTCTGGGCTCAGGCTGGGGGCTAATGCACATTTCCCTGAACCTTCCCTTTGACTCCTGTCCCTGGGGCCTGTGGATATAACAGAAGCTCCATCCTGTGCAGGGATGGATGGGAACCAATGTGACATCTATTCCGTAAAGCTGAATTCTTACCCCGTAAGGTAATGGGATTCATCATGCGGAGTTAGTGACAGCGGTGGCCTGGGGAGGGACAGCCACACCACAGATCCTACATCTTTTGCCAACCAGACTCTTGCGTCTAGGCTCCACCCGCTTCTTCCCTGGTCGAATTTTTGACGTGGGAAAAGAGTCACTGAAAGCAGTGAATTTTTGGATATTTGGCTTTCTCCATATGAAAAATCAAATGGCTTTAAGACACAGGAGAGTTGGCTGTTACAGGATATAGGGTGGCAATTCACTATAAAAGTGATAAAGATCGCTTGTTTCCGAGTGTATGAAGCACCTCTGCTGAGTTACTTTGGATATTAACAGCTGCTACCTAAAGCAAG
The DNA here is from genome assembly GCF_018350195.1 of Panthera tigris. Taxonomy (NCBI): domain Eukaryota; kingdom Metazoa; phylum Chordata; class Mammalia; order Carnivora; family Felidae; genus Panthera; species Panthera tigris. The sequence continues at coordinate 59,159,971 of NC_056678.1, read as the reverse complement.
TTCGGCCGTCAAACCTCGGACTTTTGGGTCAAAGCAGGCACATTTGATGTTACAATGTGAAAGTATGAAGGGTAAGAAAAATCTTACCCTGGATTCTTCTATTGAATTGTCTTATTTTCTCTTGGAACTGGGTCGACTTGGGACTTGGAGCAGAGTGTTGGGCTGGTGATTCCAGACTGCCCTCACTCCGTGGAGCGGCCCAAGATAGAGCATGGGGTGCCAGTGCACGGCTTCTGGCTTTGACCACTCAAGTCACAGCGTGAAGGCTGGGCAGGCTGCGTCCTGCAGGAGATGAGACCAAAGAGTGTGGATAGGTCACTGGCCTAAGGCCACACAACCAAGAAATGGTGGACCAACCAGGGGGTCTCCAGACACAGGGTGGAGTCGAGCCCTGTGCCTTGTCTACGCTCAGGACCATGCGTGGGGCCTGGAACACACAGTGAAGACAATGTTGAGAAATGGTTCGGACTCCAAGGAAGACACTGTTCAAGACTCTGGCCCTGGGGGCAGAGAGTGAGCTTGTCTCCGAACACAGCAGGACAAGTAGAGATCTGGCTGAGCTGGTAGGGTAGGTGAGTGGATGGAAAATCACAAAGGGGGACGTGGGTAGGTGTTGAGAGCGAGTTGCGTAGACATCCAACGTGGAAGAAGAAGAGCTTGATTGGACGCCCAGGGCGAGGGGAGTCTCAGTGCTTAGCTGGGCTCTTTGTTAAAGAGAAGGACTTTGCCAAGGATGAGGCCTAGCTGAGGAGCTTAGAGCACCTGACTTAAGTTTAGTCGAACAGGGAGTCACTGTCAGTGGTTCAGCTGCCTTTGTGGGTGAATGAGGAAACCTAGGGGCACAGCTTCAGTCGGGGGGTACGGTGGAGACACACCCCGAGCTGTTCTTCTCAAGGCCTGTCATTGTCCTGTTCTGATTTGCAGAATTTGAGAGCCACATGAATGAACACGTATTTCTAATTTCAGCTAGCATCAAGCCAGGAAGGCTTCCTGGTGGCGGCGGCAGTGGTGTTGGTGGGGCGTGCGTGTGTATGCGACAGTCATGCTCTGAAAGAGGAGAGGGGAAGGAGAGGGTGAGAGCCATCCTATTTTGCTGCCAGTCTCCTGACACACCTTCAATAAGTATAATTATGTCCCCATACTCATTGTATTAATCTCCACACCTAGCCCAGGGTCTCATGCACACTAGCTAGGTTCAAAGACACTTGTTGGCAAGCCTGTCCCAACGGGCTCCCTGATGGATACTGGAAACATCAGCAAGAATGTGAATGCAGGAGATACCTACAGTGCCGCTCAGCGGGGTAAGAGTGCAGTGGAGACAGCGCGGGGGCACGTTGGAGGGGAGCGGGCACCCGCCACGCCAGCACCGACGTCTCTCCGCATTTCACAGTCAGCTTTTCCATCTTCCTAGTGAAATTGTAAATTATAGTCGTTTCCATTGGCAGCTAAAGAGACACTGGAAGATCAAAATTTTACTTTCATTCTAAATTGAGAATGTTTTTGGAAGTCAACTTTAGCTTGACCTTCTCTTTGGGAAAAACTATACTTAATATTTGTTTGAAGATGTATTATGAACTGGGTACTGTTCGAAGACTATTTAATTAATTAATTGGTGAATTATTCACTTATGTATTTATTTTTGATTGACATCCAAGTTAGTTAGCATGTAGTGCAATAATGATTTCAGGAGTAGAATCCATTGATTCATCCCCCTACATGCAACACCCAGTGCTCATCCCAACAAGTGTCCTCCTTAATGGCCTTGCCCATTTAGCCCATCCCCCTCCCACAACCCCTCCAGCAACCCTCAGTTTGTTCTCTATATTTAAGTCTCTTATGTTTGGTCCCCGTCCTGTTTTTATATTAGTTTTACTTCCCTTCCCTTATGTTCATCTGTTTTGTATCTTAAATTCCACATATGAGTGAAGTCATATGATATTTGTCTTTCTCTGACTAATTTTGCTTAGCATAATACACTCTAGTTCCATTCACATTGTCGCAAAGGCAAGATTTCATTCTTTTTGATTGCCCAGCAATACTCCATCGTACATATACACCACATCTTCTTTATCCATTCATCTGTTGATGGACATTTGGGCTCTTTCCATACTTTGGCTCTTGTTGAAAGTGCTGCTATAAACATTGGGTTGCATGTGTCCCTTTGAATTAGCACACCTGTATTCTTTGGATAAATACCTAGTAGTGCAATTGCTGGGTCACAGGGTAGTTCTATTTTTAGTTTTTTGAGGAACCTCCATACTGTTTTCCAGATTGTCTGTACTAGTTTGCATTCCCACCAGCAGTGCAAAAGGGTTCCTCTTTCTTCACATTTTTGCCAACATTTGTTGTTGCCTGAATTGTTCATGTTAGCCATTCTGACAGGTGTGAGGTGATATCTCATTGTGGTTTTCATTTGTATTTCCCTGATGATGAGTGACGTTGAGCATTTTTTCATGGGTCTGTTAGCCATCTGAATGTCTTTTTTGGAAAAGTGTCTATTCATGTCTTTTGCCCATTTCTTCACTGGATTATTTGTTTTTTTGGGTGTTGAGTTTGATAAGTTCTTTATAGATTTTGGATACTAACCCTTTACCTAATATGTCATTTGCAAATATCTTCTCCCGTTCCTTCGGTTGCCTTTTAGTTTTGCTGATTATTTCCTTTGCCATGAAGAAGTTTTTATCTTGATAAAATAGTTCAATAGTTCCTTTTTGCTTTTGTTTCCCTCGCCTCCAGAGACATGTTGAGTCAGAAGTTGCTGCGGCCCAGGTCAAAGAGGTTTTTGTCTGTCTTCTCCTCTAGGATTTTGATGGCTTCCTGCTGAGACTATTTGACTTCAAAACAAACCTGTAAAGGAAGCAGTATTGCTGAACACATTTACAAGTAAAGAAAATAAGGCAAAAAAGTGTGGAGAAGTCACTTGCCTAAGGCCACATGACCAAGAAACGGCAGACCAGCACCACAGCCTCGGAGCCCAGGCTGGTTTTCAGCCCTTTTGCGAGATGCATCTCCAAGGCACACTCCTCACTCTTATAAGGGCTTCCTATCTCCTGGAAAAATGCTGACCACTCATTCAGGTCAATGTGGATACCTTTTCACAAACAGGCTAAACCTGAAATTCGAAAGAATAAGTAGATTATCTGGCACCTGGGCATTGAGACAGTTCATTCCCACAAATAGTCACAGAGTGTCAGCAGCGTGCCAGGTACTATGCTGGAAGGGAAGGAGCATGGGATTGGGCGAACCAACCTTTCTGAGCCTCAGTTTCCCCCTCTGAGTGGCGGAGATGATAGCACCTGTTCCTGAGGTAGCGTTGTGAGCATCAGCAGAGACGATAACGCATGCCTGGCGCTTCACAAAATGCTTTGGGCAGAGTTAGAACTCAGTGCACGTTAGATCCCTTTATCAGGCTGGCCTGAGGTTGTATAGTCTTGGGCTTGTGGAAGTGGCAGATTCTACACCCCCACTGAAGCACCCGCTTACCACTATGTGAACCAGCAGTCTTCTCCCCCTTTACCCCAATCACATGCACCCCCAGTCTGATGCCGCTGCATTGGGCATGCTCTCAACGTCTCAACCCTCTGGCCAGAGTAGTCTTGTCTGAAGTGTGAGATCATTTAATGGGGCACTTCAGTGTCCAGGAATAAAAGACAATGTCGCACAGTATGTCCTTGTGGAATCTTATCCAGGAGGTAATTTATTTGGTAGATTTCATACCCTGTTATACATTTCATGTGTGTCTTGCCCGGGATACAGAGTCGGAATACATCTATACTAATTAATTGCCCTAATTGTTACATATGTGAGGTTAGGGCCACTTGTACGCATTATTCAAATTAATGCAAAACAGATGGAAATGACACAATCAGCATACTCTTAAACACAATTATAGTGCTGGCTGTCCTCCAAGGAATGTGTTTTGAAGACTGAATTAGAATTCTTTGAAAGCTTGGCTTTTAGCAACAGAGACATAGCCTAAACCTTTTGAATCACCTGTTCAACTGATTTCTATTGTAGGTTTTGTATCTGAAATGGCAATGGTCTCAGTTGTCTATCTAGTACCTCTACTCGTCAGAGATGGAGGCATCTAACATAGCTCAAGGGAGAGAGAAGGCATTAAGGCAGAGATTTAAAAGTAAATATGCTTTACAATCTGGGTGTAACATACGATTAAGTGATAAAATCTACAAAGAGGTCATGCTTTAAGCAAGTATGATAAATAAAAAATTCAGTCTTATAAAACAGATTAGGGAGTGAATGATCCTATCGAAGATGAACGCTTTGCTTTGCAAAGTAATTTACCATAGGGGACATTAAATACCACCTGTCCTGGTATATTTAAAATATGGCTGCCATTTGAAAAGCGAGTAATTTATACACAGATTTTCAGGAGATAATCTAACATCATCTAACATCAGGTATAACCCATACAAGATGTTTTATTTATGATTCGACTAGAATTATGGATCAAGGATGGCCCTGAAATAAAATGTAAGGGAAAGTGCAGGCTTGACATTGCCTGGACGAAAAGAAGATAGGATGGCAATTTTAACTCTAAAAAAATGCACAACGAACGGACGCCACTCAAGAAGGGGAGGAGCTAAGCTACTTGAGAAGGTGTTATGGTTCAGTCTGCAGAAGAAGACACCAAGTGCACCTGTGTAAGACGGGGCGGTGGGGGCTTGATGCAGAGGAGTGGTCTCAGCTTGGTGCAGGGCTGAGGTGCTGCTGATGGCCGTGGCTAGCATGGATAGTGACATGCACGAAGAACTTTGTGTCGTAGGAACTGCAGTGGGTATTTTACGTGGATGACTTCTTTCAGTTCTCAGTTGGGGGACTATTGTTACTCCCCCGTCCACTGCCTTTGTTTCCCTATAGCTGAGGAAACTGAGACTCAGGGAAGTTGTCCAAGGACTGACGTATGGCTAGAGTTTAGTAAACCCAGGGAAACCCATTGCTTTCGACAATTATATAGAGAGAATCTAAAAATTTGTTAGACCCAAGGAAGACTCTCCCATCAGTGAAAGTTTAAAAATTCTAATACGTTGCTAACATTTTCAAGGTAATATTTGCTGGCAGGGAAAGCATACTTACAAAGGGGCGCCTGGGTGACTCCGTCGGTTTAGCATCCGACTCTTGGTTTCAGCTCAGGTCATGATCTCACGGTTGTGAGATTGAGCCCCACATTGAGCTCTGTGCTGACAGTGTGGAGTCTGTCTGGGATTCTCTCTCTCCCTCTCTCCATGCCCCTCCCCCTGTTTGTTCTCTCTCTGTCTCTCTCTCTGTCTCTCTTTATCTCTCTCAAAATAAATAAAACTAACAACAACAACAAAAAAGGATTTGCTCTTAGTTGCCTTGGATAATATAGTTGAAGGTCAGGGTAAACATAGGAGAATTGTGTGACTTTCACATCCAGCGAATCTGTAACAATGCAGTGGTTCCATTTCTACAGGAGTATGGAAAGTGATCCAAAGATCTAAGTTTACAGATACACCACTGGTACCGTTTACTCTGATTGAACATAACCATAGCTTCTGAATAAAATACAGATGCTGTGGTTGGCCTGAATTTTATTTATGTTTATTATTTTGATTTGTGAATTGTTCAACAAAGAGTCTCCCCAAACTATAAAAATGAAATCATGTTCAGTTCTGTGTCTCAGGAATCCCACTGTTGAAAATCAAGCTACTCCACAGATCCCGGCTGCTTTGGAAATTCTGCCGGACGTAGAAAAGTGCCAGAGTTGCTCTAGACGCTTCTTGCACACCGGTAAATGAGCCTGCCCCTCTGAAGTCTTCTCTGGCTGGAGCTGTGACGAAGCACCTCTCGTTTCAGATCTCATCGAACTATCTTTTGACCATCCGCCTCGTTGCCTTGCCTCTCTGTCTTTATGATCAACCTCATGATTGAGTGGTTTAATTTAGTTATCATGAAATGTCTTTCCATTACACCAGCGGTTTTTGTAATTTGTATTACACACTGTCATCTATTTTGGAAATTTTAATTTGGTAAAAACCTCTCTCATGCAGTGTGTATGAAAGAAACTACACAAAAGAAAATCGTACTGTATTGATTTCTCTGGATCTAATCGTTCTCTTGGGTCTTGGTGAATTTGACTGTGTCTGGTTTTTCTCACATAGGCTTGTCAAAATCCACAGAAGTGTTAATAATATTTTATGTCTACATAATGTGTCCTTTTTTGTCGGGCTGGAGACAGTAATGCCTTGAAATGCTGATTCTGTTGTCTTATAATTACTCAGTAGCTAGAGTAGGAAATATGTGTAGTCTGAAAGCAGTTTTCAGCTTCTTTGTTGTTGTTATTGTCGAGTTTTTAGCTTCTTAAAGATAGAAGGTTAGTGGTGGAAAGAGGTCCAGATTGTTTTATCTACAATAAGAGCATTTTCTGTTTACAGTAAGAGTATATATAAATTTTTGGCAAAAGCAGTCAATTTCTTAAGAAAAATACTCTAGTCTCTGTCAACATAAATGCAAATAAGTGATTCAGTTAATTTAGGGGAAATTCAATAACCATTAGCCTCGAAATCTTGTTCCAGCTGGTCTGCTTTGGGGAGGAGAAAGAGGATTATCTTTTTTATGAATAGAACATTTTTTTCATTTTGAAGTAACCTACTTTGCCACTGATGATGTTTTATGTCTTAAGGACAATAGTTCCCCAGCTTTCTTTAGGCTTGCAATAATCCTAAAATATCTTCTTCTATCCTTTCCTTTCTAATTTTACTCAGTTTTTTGGTGGGTCTCTTATAAATAGCATGTAACTGATTTTTTTTTAATATAGTCCAACAGTATTTCTCTTGAGAATTTAGTCCCTTTACAATTAATGTGAGTACCAATGTATATGGATTTATATGTACCATTTAAAAAAATTTTTTTTAACGTTTATTTATTTTTGAGACAGGGAGAGACAGAGCATGAATGGGGGAGGGTCAGAGAGAGAGGGAGACACAGAATCTGAAACAGGCTCCAGGCTCTGAGCCATCAGCACAGAGCCTGACGCGGGGTTTGAACTCACGGACCGCGAGATCGTGACCTGAGCTGGAGTCGGATGCTTAACCGACTGAGCCACCCAGGCGCCCCATACATGTACCATTTTAGAATTGTTAGAATTAAATTTCTTTGCAAACTTTTCCTCCATTTTTAGTCACACTTTGCTTCCAAAAATCTTTTTTCTAGGTGAGATTATTGTAGAAGGCTCCTTATTCTCTACCAACATGTCAGGGCTCCATTTTGGCAATAGATAATGTTGCTTGGTGCTCTAACAACCTCCCTCCTACCTGTGAGAGGTCCCTGCCAGGGCCCCTGGGGAACCTTTTTGGTTCCTACTCATCTCCACACTCTTGAGCCTGCTTGGTCTCTCTTGACATTCCTTTATTCATACAGCCCAGAGTCAGGTCTTGCTTCTCTGTCTGGTCCCTCTGAATTACACTTTACTTGGTCTGTGCATCATTTTGATTCCCCCATCCCATCATCCCTGAATGTTGCTTTTGTGACTGTCTTAGCTCCACATTTTGAAAGCTAGATCAATCTTTCCTCTAGGCTTGGCACTGGCCCCCAGATCCCGAGACTGAATATCACTGCCTCCTTCCCCACAGGTTCTGGATGCTTCTGGAAGGCAGAGAGGTCAGTTTGGGAGAATGGACATGTTGGCCTTGTCCAGTTCTCCGGTTCTCATTCCTGGCCCTTCTTCCATGAACAGCAAAAGCCCCCAGGATATGCTGAGAACTTCCAGAATCTCAGAGCTGAGTTCCTTCGATTTCACTCTACTGATGAAGGTTTAACAACTCAGCCAGAATTGGAGGACCCCACTCCTTAAGGTTAAGAAAACAGAGGACTAGCTTGCTTTCTTCTCTCCCTCCCATTTCTTAAGCTAGAAGCCTTCTAAAGTATTTTATCTTATTTAAATTTCTGAAGATATTTTAAGAAGTTGGGCTTTTTACCAACTCTTTGTGGTAGACGGAGAGCCTTTCTTCTATTCATTAATCCCTCAAATTTTTCTTGAATACATACCCTGTAGGTGCTGTTGTAGACACCGGAACTGCATGAAAATAGAAATGAAAAACAAGCTAATAAGCAAACAATATCCCTGCTCCCAGAGAACTTATGTTTCTTGTGAGACTGACAAATATAAATAAATACACATACAAACCAACAGGTACTAATTATTGCTCTGGGAAGCAAAGCAGGGTAATTGGCTAGGGAGTCACAAGTGCACATTTGTGTGTGTGCATCTTGCCATATAGAGTAGTTAGAGAAGGGTCCCTTATGAGGTGACATTGGAGCAGAGGTCTGAAATAGGTGAGGGGTTAATAAATGCAGATAACCAGGTAAGATTGTCCTGGACAGAGGAAACAGCGAGGAGGAAGGAACTGGAGGAAGTTCATGGAGACACTAAGAGGCACTGTGGCTGGAACAAGACAGGCAAGGGGGAGAGTGAGGTCTGGAGGCCCACGAGACCCCCCAATTTGTTTTGTAGGATTTTCGTAACATCTGTATACTGCGGGAACACATCAACCTCGCCGCACTCATCCAAACTACCTGGGGAGGTTGTTAAAAATGTAGTCACAGGCCTCACCCCACAGTTTAGTAATAATCTCCAGTAGACTTGAGAATCTGAATTTTTAACAAGCTTCTCTGGTGACTCTTAGGAAGCCACACCAGAGCTCCTCTGTAAACTGGTATCTGGGGGCCACTGCGGCTGATGAAAGTTTAAAGATTGCCTTTTGAGGATGTTAGCAGGAACTAGAAACCCTGGCGGGAAATACAATCATGCCCCCTTTCTGCCCTTTCTGATACTGGCTCTAGTGGGTGGGATGGGGGAAGAGGTGGAGGGATCAAAAAGAATGGTAGGGAGAATATTGTAAAGGGGAGCCAGAAGCAGACTAGAAATCCCGGTTGTAAACCTTTGAGCTAAGCCTACAGTTTAACAGTCAGTTCCTGAGATGCTGCTGGGCATCAGGAGTGCAACAAAGTATCACAAATTTCTTTCTTTTTTAAATTCTTTTCTTAAATTTAAGTTTGAGAGAGAGGGAGAGAGAGAGAGAGAGAGGGAGAGCATGAGCAGGGGAGGGGCAGAGAGAGAGAGAGGGAGACACAGAATCCGAAGCAGGCTCCAGGCTCCGAGCTGTCAGCACAGAGCCTGACGCAGGGCTCGAACCCAGGAACTGTGAGATCATGACCTGAGCTGAAGTCAGAGGCTTAACCAACTGAGCCACCCAGGCACCCCAGAAATTTCTATGAGCTGGAAGGGTAACCATGTTTCAACATATTGTTCAGAGGCTTCAGCAGGTGCCCTGGCTATCAGGAGCCTGCCAGCAATAAAATATTATATTTCCCATTAATCTTTCTCCTCTGTTGATGGAAACAAAGCCAAGTACAATCTAACTTAAACCAAGAAAATAAAAGAGAGGCAATGAATTATATTTTCTGTAGTGGGTTGAATGATGCCCTCCCCCCCCCCCCATATGTCTATATCCTAACCCCTAGAACTGAGAACTTGTGAATATGACCTTACTTGGAAAAAGTGTCATTGCCGAGGTAATTCAGTTAAGGAACTTGAGATGAGATCATTCTGGGTTATCTAGATGGGTCTTAAGTCCAATGACCAATGTTCTTAAAAGATACAGAAGGGGAGACATAGACCCAAGGGAGAAGCCTATGTGAAGATGGTGATAGAGACTGGCGTCCTGTAGCCACAGGCCAAGGAGCACCTGGGGTCACCCTGATCTGGGAATGACAAGGAAGAATCCCCCCCCCGCCACCTCCATAGCCTTCAGAGGGGGACAGACCCTGCCGATACCTTGATTTTGGACTTCCGGCTTCTAGAACTCTGAAGGAATAAACTTCTGTTGTTTTAAGCCACAAGGTCGGTGATAATTCATTATGGACATCAGAGGAAGCTAATACATTTTTTTTTCACCCTCTAAGGTTATCTCTTGACAACTGTGGACCCTTCAGCCCTGGCCTGTTTCAATTTTTACACAACTGTGGTCATACTTTCTTCCTTTTGCCTTTGAACAGTAGATATCTTCTTATGTGCAATTTAAATTTATAATGTTATTTTCCTTCTTCTAGATACAGGATTCTTTCTTCTCCTTTCGTAGCATTTTCTTTTATGTTCCATTTTATCCAGAGACACACTTATTTCTAAGAACATACCGTTTTCCCTGGAAGCTTTATCTAGTGGCTGATGCCTCTCAGAACCCTCCAGAAAGGGACCGGGTTGAATTTTACCATGTGAGATGCAGCTTCTAGGCTCGGAGAACCAAGGATTCTAGTATTTCTCTGAAACCTGGAAATTGTCACATTATCGATGTAGGGACAGAAATGTTTACAGAAATGCAGGTGGTGACAGTGTTTGGACTTGTGTGCTTCTGGTTCAGTCTTAGCTGGCACATAGCTCTCGGTCCTAATTCCTCAGACTGACCTTCAAGGCTGCCATGTGCGGGCTCCAGACATTCCTTCAACTTCCAAACTTCTGTCTGTAGCTCCCCAGTGTGTGCCTTGGCTCTCGTGGCTTCCCGCATCGACATTGTCCCTTCCCTCCTGTCTACTGACCAGAATTCTGCTCATCCTGAAAAGCTCATCCCAGATCTCATTTTCCCCAGGGTCTCTCTCTCTCTCTCTCTCTCTCTCTCTCTTTTAATGTTTATTTGTATTTATTTATGTATTTATTTATGTATTCATGTATTTGTTTATTTGGAGAGGGAGGGGCAGAGAGAGAGGGAGACACAGAATCTGAAGCAGGCTCCAGGCTCTGAGCTGTCAGCACAGAGCCTGACGCAGGGCTCGAACCACGAGATCATGACCTGAGTTGAAGTTGGACACTCAACCAACTGAGCCACCCAGGCGCCCCTCTCCAGGGACTCTCTTGACTCCCCCAGCCTGTTGTGATCTCTCCCTGCTCTGGACTAACTCTGAGCCTGTACAAACCCTGAGTCCTGTCCTTTCATTTGTTAACTCCCCCGTACCTGGCATAGTGACCCACACTTAATAAGAGATCCTTCCATGGATTGAGCCAACCCTGACTGTGATTTTTGTTTTTAATCTCTTGCTTGGAAAACCACTAGTCCTAGGTACAGATGGTAGCCCCTCTTTCGCATCAGATCTGGAAACGTGGGGCTGTTCTGGGATGCCTAATTGTTCTTCACAGATAGTTAAAGTCTGCTTCATTTGTTCCAGCACTAAACAGGGTCTCTGATTTATAGGAGTTCGATCAGGCAGCAGATGGGCTAAGTGGCAGTCGTAGGTCTCTGCCATCGCTGCCATGGCTTGGGCCAGCGGGCAACCCCGTGGTCTAGCTTCCTTAACCTGTCCACTCACCTGCATGGGTATTCTGGGAGCACTGGACATGGCAGTTGGATCCCTCCTTTCCAGCAGGCCAGGACCTAGGGAAATAGAATACACTAAGACGTCGTCCCTGCTCTGGAGAGCCTTGCTGTGTCATCACGCAGAGCCCAAAGATTCAGGCTGATCATCTGCTTGCACCAGAGCATGGATGCTCTCTATCAGGTGGGGGGAAGGGGGAGGGGGTCCGGGGGTGGGGGTGGGGGTGGGGGTTCGGGGGCTGGGGAAGAAAATGGCTGTGAGTCCAGGCTGTAGTTAGAGGGATTGCGTCAAACTCACCATGCTCTTGTTTCACAGCATCTTGGCCTTGGCCTTTAGTACCTTTTGACAGGTACCCTCTCTGACCCCTGCTCGCCCCTGTGTCCTGCCTGCTGGGATTCTTGGTCCAGTTCTTACCTCCTGGAGCAGCACACTTTTCACCTGACTTCCTGGACTACCTTTTTCAGTTGGCGTTGTCTCAGTGCCTGTTGCTTCTCTTCTGCCCAGGGACAGGTCAGCAGAGGGCAAATGGGACCCCTCGATCCCATTCCTTAAAATGGATATATCTGTAAATCCAGCCTCATCCAGAGTTTTGCCCATCGCGAGAAGGTGCCCCCATTGTAACTCGAGAGAGCTTTGGTTTAGTGGGGTTTGGCTTCCCTGTCAGTGTTCATCCGCATCATCTCACAGCATCCCGAGAAAGGGAACAATTTGGGTCCATTCTGCCCTAAAAAACTACAGCTTAATACATTTTTTTTTTAGGCGTGTGAGCCTGTGATAAAAGTTCTAATCTCTGCAAAGCATGAGAAGAAGTGTTAATACAGCTTGGGAAAATACCCTCCCGTCCTCAATTTCCTGGCACGCTCCGGTCCTTTGCCAATGTAGAGCTTATCTCGCCAAGGCAGTGGATTCCAGAATGACATTTCTTAGACCAAGACATAGAATCTATTTTTTCATTGCCTACGGTTTCCTTGCCGTATTTGGGGGAAGCATTTAGATTCTCAGAGGGGAAAAACATTATTGATTTGGATAGCTCCTCTTTTCTTGTCGTTTCCTGCTTCCTTTTTCCTTCTTTCCTTCCTTCCTTCCTTCCTTCCTTCCTTCCTTCCTTCCTTCCTTCCTTCCTTCCTTCCTTCCTTTCTCTCTCTCTCTCTCTCTCTCTCTCTCTCTCTCTCTCTCTCTCTCTGTCTCCAGCTTTCCTGGAGTCATTGGCTTTATAAGAGCATCAGAAAGGAATCTAATTTTGAGAGAAAAAGGAAATGCTTGGAAAGCTCTCTCTGGAAGGCAGTGGCAGTATGTAGTTGGAGAGTTGGACTCCCCAGGACCCATTCACTGAGTCACTCTCCTTGTACTTTCTGTTAGGATACTCAGCCTGGGGAATCCCATGTGGGTGCCAAGTGTGGGTTCAGTAAGAGTGGAGGCCTTGTCTTATTTATGTATATAACCTCAGCACCTTGTCTGTTTACCGGGGAGGCTCATTGGAAGAATGAATGAATGATTGCATTGGAAATAGGTCCAGCACAGGATTTTCTTCAGACCCAACTGTCCTTCCTGGGTCATTAGGTATTCAGGTTGGTCTTTATTTTTTTGTTACACATTTATTGAAAACCTCCAGAGTAATCAAGACTTTGGTGAATGCAGAGAGAGCAAAGGTGAAAAAGGCAAGATCCCTTTTTGCAGTGTCTTTGGCTGATACTTAAAAAACATTTCCAACAGTAACTCCTTTGAACATAAAGCACAATAATACTCAATAATCAAATATTCTGAATTAAAGCCACCCCCACTCACAGACTTATGAGGAGATCATTCAGAAAAGATGAATAGCTAGAATTCACACACACACACACACACACACACACACACACACACACACACAGCAGGGGCTACCCCAAATAGTCATTGATTTGGCATAATTGAAATTTGAAATCTTTTGTTCCTGTCATTCATATTTCAACTAACTTTCAGAACTGGGGAGGAAGGAGAAGGATGTGTGCCCGGGCTTAGGAATTTGGCTCCTGGTTAGAGGTTGTCCTGGTCAGTTTGTCCCCACCAGTTTCTTCCACATCAAGATTCCCCTCTGGAGCTGATTTGGCCAGTTTTTTAAATATTACATTTTTTTATGTCATTATGTTTACTGTGCTATTAGGTGTTATGCCTTATGCATTACTTATACACAGTAATGTTCACTTATGTTAAATGTACATTTGATGAATTTTAGAATCCTATACCCATTTGTAAACCCCAGAACAGTGAACATATGGACTACTTTCCTCACTCAAGATCTTTAGGATGTCTTTGGAGTTAATTCCCCTCTCCATGCCTGGCCCCAAGAAACCACTGATCTTCTTTCTGTTGGTATAGTTAGTTGCCTTTTCTAGAAATTCATATAAATGGAGCCATAGATGACATAGTCTTTTGTATTTGCTTTATTTCATTCAGTATAATGCTTTAAGACTTGATAAAACACAGATTGCTGGTCTCCACCCCCAGAGCAGAAGTACTGACCAGTAGGTCTAGGGTGGCTGGAGAATGTGCATTTCTCACAAGCTCCCAGGTAATACTGATGCTATTATGGTCCAGCAGCCATATATTGGGAACCACTGAACCCATGAGGGGATCCATGAGTTAGAAACCTCCTTCTGTGGAGCTTCCTTTGATGTTGTTCATAACCTTGCCTGTTGGTGACCCCACTTACCACACAGAACAGAGAGCTTGATTTATCCATGGAAGGTTGGTGCTTCAATGCCTCATTCCTACCATCACTGCCATAATCCTTGTGATCCACAACCATTTATGGTCAAGTACATGATCCAGATTTGGTCACTCTGCTTTCTTTCCTATCTAATTTCAGCCCGGAGGCCAGACACAAAGGCTCTTTGTTCTGTCTGGGGCTCTCTAGCCTTGCTCCTTAACTGTGGCCGGAGCCCTCAGTGCTTCTCTATGGCCCAGAGCTTATAAACCTTCATATTCCTGAAGGACAGGAGCAGGTCTCCTGAAGGGAGACCATGGGCAGGCCTGGTCAAGGAATGATGAGATGAAGAGGGCTGACTATGGAAATCATGCCAGACTCAGAGGCCTCAGTTCTGCTCCTGGCCTCTGTTCTTACCGGCTGTACAGTCTTGGGCAAGGACACTTCTCTTGGCCTCAGCTTTCTCAACTGTGAAATCATGATGGTAAATAATAAGAGGGTGATAATGAAGTTATAATATAATAGTCTTATAGAATTACTCAATAGGCTTTGAATACCCATCTCATGCTAGGTGTTGTGCAAGATGGTAGAACTAAACCCAACTACAACCCAGTCCCTCCCCTTCACAGGTGCGATGGAGGAGCACCTGATTTTATCCCACGATAGTGGCATTTGTATGTATTGCACTGTGGGATTGTAAGGTGCAATAATAAATGGAGGGATGGGAAGGAAGTAACGTATGGGCTGAGATTAGTGGAATTACCTATCTGTTATAATTATCTGGAAATTAACTGGAGAATTTTTTTTTTTAAGTATGAACAAATAGGCCTAAATCCCAGCCATTCTAATTGAATCAGTCAAGAGGGGCATGGGATCTGGACGCTGGTTTTTCAAAAACCATACCAGATGATTCTAGTGGGTACCCAGGGCTGAGATCCACTTTGCTTCATGATTTGCCCACCTGAAGGGGGGAGATACTTTTGCTCCTCAGTACTGGGAGGAGTTCACCTGTTCCCTTGTAAACTGGCCTTGCAGCTCTGACCTTGACTCCAGGGCGTGGTTTCCCTGGGAGAAATCCTCACTTCTCCACTCCACATTGGAATTCAAAGGAAGGTCCTTGAGATCAGAGGGTGATGACCATGTCTGAAGAGCCAACCTATTATTTACCACAAACCCGAGACAGATGGAATGCTCCAGAGTATTCTTACAACAGCTGAGTTGCCAAGGGAGGAAAATGAGCAAAATTAATCAGCAGCAGGAAGGGAAAGGATGTTGTGGAGTAGTCAAGCAATTAGAGCCATGTTTCAGATATAGAGTTGAGGCCCTTGGACCAGCACAGGGACACCTGGAAGAGATTGCAGATGCGGCCAGTGGTGCCATGTGATTGGACCCGGGGAGTCTGAGAACCTCACAGGCAGAGACCAAAAGCCAAGTTCTGAGTGATTCTTGTCCTGCCACTGGCCGCTGCCCCTGCCCTCTCCAGGGAGACATCACAGGCTCCCCCTGGCCCTGGCCCTGGCCCCAGTCTACCCTGTCCAGGGCAGGAAGAAGAGCAGAAGCATCAAGGGTGAGGCCAGAAAGAGCCAAGATGGCAGGCCACCTGTATACTTCGCCTGGCCCCTCCCCTCCTCCCTGTCAGTCCACTCTGTGGTCTGTAGAGTGTGACATCTCTTTGCTTTTCTGTTCCCTGCTGGGGCTGGAGTCGTGCCCTGAATTTGTCTCTCATAGTCAGTGGGGCCTTTATCCAGACCCTGACAGTGGTCCCAGTGCCCATGGCAAGACTGCCCTCCACTCCGATGGCTACACCTACCTGCCTCCTTCAGGGCAACACAACTAACTTCAAACTCCTTGGATTATAAAATTCGCTGTTGTTCAAACCCAGAGGGCAGAGGTTTGAACAGGCTGGCTGGAGGTGTCCAGGACTAAGCCTCGGACTGCAAGAATAAGGGTGGGCAATTAGGGGACACAGTCACTGGATCCTCACTGCAGCCAGGTGAGTGTTCCCAAGCCCACCCTGTCTGGCCCAGATTCCTTGTTCTGGGGTGTTGCTGAGGATGTGCGCTGCATCTTTCACAGACTACGTTTGACATTACTCCAGGGCAGCATCATGCCTGCCCAGGGCACCCTGCCCAGCAAGCCTCTGAATGCAGATGAGATCGTGAAAGTGCTTTGTAAACAGCACAGAGCTCTATGCAGGCAAATCCTGGTTACAAACGGCACACATTTACTTGTTCACTGTGAACTCTCCTCCTCAGCCTGGCCTTGCATCGAGATCCACCAGCCCGATGATCTCGAGTGGGACGACTCCCCACCAAGATGTTTTCAATGTGGTAGACGGAGCAAGGTGGCAGGCGCCGAGTTCACCCCCTCACATGGCTCACCCTCCCCAGCTCTGCTCTTTGGACACATTTTGTCTCCCCATTCTTCCCCGTGAGTGGGAAAGCCTGGGAGGGTGGTTTTTAACCTTTCTTCTTGCTTGCGCATCATGCGACCAATTCAACTTGTTTCTCCCTCTGTTCCTTCCTTTTCTGGAACCTCTGGAGCTCTGTTGTAGCAACCGTGTCCCTGGGCTCCAGTTTTTTTGTGGCAAATGAAAGATCAAACCAGACGAGTGGTTTTCCAACCATAGCCCGTGAAAGCCTGGGCATCAAGATCTGCTGGGAGGTGGGGGTGGATATAAAGCTTAACTATTCTGTTTTCCCTTTTAGACATCGGTGCGTCCTGGGGAAATTTGCTTCATTGTTCGGAGCCTCAAAATACCTATAAGTTGAGACGTAGCTCATTACCATTGTGAGGACTGAGTGAACTATATGAATAGTTCCAGTGCAAAATAGCGTACAAATCTGTGAAGGTTATCATTATTACCTGAGGTATGTGTGGTCACTCCATTTTATTAGATGAGCAGACTGAGATCCAGATAATTTGTGACTTACCTGAGGTCGCATCTCTGGAGGTAGCGGAGCCTCGACCGGAACGGGGGGTGTTACTGATCACGTCCCAACCTCTTCACGCCAGGTTTCCCACCTTATCTGGATATTCTGAAGCCTGTAGCCCGTGTTCTGAAGTCTTCTCTTTCCTCCGCACTCGGCTTGAGTTGTCAGCCCAAGCTGCTGCCAAAAGTGAAATCGTGCGTATTTTCATAGGGTGTGATGCCGCTGATAACCTCACTCAACCTCTAGGACAGCCTAGTGAAGAAGGCGTTACTGATCTTTCGATTCCTGAGCCGGTCAACCTCATTTCTGTGTTCAGTGCCTGTGCGTCTGGACTTCCCTTCTCCCTGAAGCGCGTTTGCCCTGCATAGCCACGTAGCACCCTTGGAGAGGTCTTCTTGAAACACTCTGTAGAGAGTCACTCTGACCACTGCTTTATCTTTCTTCAGAGAACATAGCACTACCGGACACAGATCTATGTGTTTTCTTTATTATCTACTTCCCCAGTAGACCGTGGGCCACTGGTGGGCTGGGACTTTGTCTCTTCTGGCTGTGTGCGGATAACCAATGCGTGACACCCAGGAGGCAGTGCGTAAACACTTCACAAATAACTCAATGAGGGGATCCCGTTTTCCAGATGAGGAGACCAAGGCTCAGACTCTGTGTGCCTTGCTTGGGGTCAGTGAGGACCAAAAGGCAGGACGGGACTGTAGCAGATTCTGCCCAGGTGGTGCATCCCCGATCCTCTGGATTAGGTGCTTTAACATATTTCCTGGACCATATGTACGATCCTCCCATTCAGGTGTGTGGCCGATCTTCCTTGCTGGTGATTCCAGCCTCCCAGGGCTGGGGCGTTTCTGGATCTATTCCTGTCCCCATTCACTTCACATTGTCCTGTTTCTTGCAAATAAGGTGTGGGTCTGCAGTGAATCCCATGTGCCAGCCCCTCCCTGGGCTTCATACCTTCTTCTTGGGGGTGGGTGGGTGTGGGCTTACGAGGGATGGTGTCTCCATCCCTCTCATCAGCTCTGGATTAGAGCAGGTCACAACCCTGCCCTTTGTGGGGGGAACGAGAACCAGAACCAGAGGAAAGTGGGACTTTGGGCATGTGCGTTAGCTACAGTTCCTGTGATGAGGGAGGAAGCTGTGCTTTCTTTCACTCCCCGGATGATGGTGATGTCATCGTTTGGTGCAGAAGCAGCCATCACCGAAGCACCTGCCATTATGGTGAGATGACTTCCTCCTCCCCCCAACCTTCCACTTACGACTCACTGGGCATCATTGAATCCTTTGGATGAACAAAGCAGGCAGATGGGGGCATAAGGGGTCTAGTGGGGTCAGATCTGGCATGAAGCTCCCAATGGTCTTCATAGAGGCTAAGAATACCTGGCATTGATGCTTTTTCAGAAGGGTCACCCACATTTTACCCAGTAAATCATAGCCCGGCCTCCTGATCCAGCTCGAGGCAAATTCATTATTTACTTTGGATACCACTCTCCCAATCTAGGCAAAAAGTCTGAGGGCAGCAAGAGGCTGTGATGAACATTTACCTGGGGAACAGAGCAAAATGCCACCGTTGGTGTTAAATTTTTTTTTTTTTTCCTGCTTATAGGTCAGCCGTGGGACCCAGAATCTCCCCCACCTTGAACACAAATGCAGGCAGTCGGGACTAAAATAACCATGACTAGGCAATGCCACTGGGTATCTTTAACTGCTCTCAGTCATTAAGATGCCTGAATTGGATTTATCACCAACGATTGGATCGATTGCTTGATGCTCAAGTGCAATCTAAGTCCTTCTGTGCCCCGACTTCAGGCATTGTGTTAAGATGGATGGGCTGGTAATGCCACCCCCGTGGGAGGTGGGTCTGGAGGGTTCTGCCTGAATGGAGCCTCTGAGACAAAAATGCTCGGGGCATTCATGGGGCAAAGGAGCAGAGAAACAGGATTCTTTGTTCACGCCCCCTGGTGCCCGGGACCCACGCAGCCTGGCGAGTGGGTCCATCTGCAGTGGGTGGTGACAGCTCACAAGAAGTGGGGAGGGCACCAGTGAGGACTCCCCATTATAGTAGGGTTTGCCTTTGCAAGAATGAGCACAGTTTCATGGAGCTCTTCAGAGCTCCTTCTCCCAGGCCTGGCCTTGCCATCCCATGCAAAATAGGCCTTTGTTACAGTTTGGGTCTCTGTCAGTCCAGGCAGGTCTATCTGCTATGGTTGGGGGGCAGACTTTGCTGGGGAAGCTAAAATGTCCTTGAGGCCGTGGCCTGAACCTGTGGGTCCTGGTGGGTCTCCCGTGGCAACTGCAACAACACAGCACAAGGAATAGACAGCTTCTGATCTGTTTTCTCATGACTGGAACTCACCAGCTCACTGTTCTTAGATCTGTGCTGCCTGCCTGCCTGGCAATGCTCTACCTTCCCCCTTTTCAGCCAATCCACCTCAACTGGAACATCTCCCTGGCCCTTGCTGTGAACTAATTCAGGTCATTGTTGCCCTCACCCTGCAGGATGTAGGGACCCCAAGAAGCTCCACGCTCTCAAGTCAAACACAGTCCTGACCTTGTGCGACTCAGTGGGACACTGAGCATCCCCTTCATTGTCACTTGTTCATATCTCCTAGCTAGGCTTCGGCGCTCTGGATGGATAGTTTTTGGGATCTTGGCCACCACAAGAAAACAGAGCCTGTGTTTCCAAGGATTTGAGAAGAGCTTGAAGTTGGTACAAATGTTCCCAGCTTCTCTTGTAGGCCTTCTTTCACTCAAGAGTAGTCCTCAGTTGTTGGGCTCCATTCAGGGCTTTTCCTCCCAAATCACTTGACCCTCACTGAGGCTTGTGTGGCAACACACTCCTGGTCACCTAGACTTTTGATTTTGGAGACACGCTTTTATTCATACCTCTTTCAAACTTCCTGTGAATATTATACTTCTCTTCCTTTCTTGACTGCAATCCATGATCTGGTGATTCTGGGTAAATAAACTGCTTGGTCCTGTCTGGTCTCCGGGAGCCTCTCCCTTAGCCCAGGGCCTGTGGACAGTGAATTGACCAGCGTGCTGGACCTTTCTTGGAAGCAGAACCTGGTCACTCCCATGCATGTTCTTTGACTCCTCTGTTCTTCCTATTCAGTTAGATTTCTTTCCTTCCTTCCTTCCTCCCTCCCTCCCTCCCTCCCTCCCTCCCTCCCTCCCTCCCTCCCTCCTTTCTTTCTTTCTTTCTTTCTTTCTTTCTTTCTTTCTTTCTTTCTCTCTCTCTCTCTCTCTCTCTCTCTCTCTCTCTCTCTCTCTCTTTAAACAGAGTGTGTTTAATCTTGATTGCAATTCTTCCACTCCGGAGCATGAAAATACTGATTGCAAAAAGCCATTTGATATCAGTTTATGAAGACTTTGGAACATTGTAATGAACTTCCAAAAGTTCTTTGGGTCACAAAGATTGTGTTTTACTGAATCTGAATGGTCTCATTTGGAAGGGGTTGGAAAGTTATTCAAATTGAGGTTTTCTTTAGGCTGAAGAGGTGATTGCTTTACGTGGGAAGACACCAAAACTCAGTGCCTGTGGGCCCAGGGAGTGATAATAACCACAGAAATTCATATACTTGGTATGTATTGACACAGATTCAAGTACTTTATGTGTATTTTGTCTTATAGAATTTTCTCACCACCACCACCTCCACCACCAAGAGGGGGTGTCAGGAGATAGAGGGCTGACACAGCCCCTTACTGTCCATGTGATTCCTACTTCTCTAATTAAAGTGTTGGGAAAATTCCCACAGTTCCTCTTGTCTTGCTGTTTAAGCCTTATAAATAGCTATTTTCCCCCGCAAAGTCCCAGCAAGCCATAGAGAAGGCTTGGGTTCAAGTGCTGCCTTGACACCAGCCGGATGGCCTTGGGCAAGGCGGTTGGCCTTTCTGAGGCTCGTTTATACACTGAACATTACTGAGTGTCCACTGTGTAAGGGGCTGTGCCACGTTATGTGCGGGCGCTCGATAATGATGAGAACAACAGTTGTGATGGTAACTACCATTTACCTAGCTTGGATTACGTGTTAGGCACTGGGCTAAGTGTTTTATTTCCAACTTTTCACTTAGTTCTTCCATAAACCTTTAAGACAAGCAGCATCAACAGGGGGAAGCTAAGGCTAAGAGTTTAACTACGTTGCCTAAAGTCCACACAACTTGTAAATGAGAGCAGAGAAGCAACCTCAGTTCTGTTGGACCTCAAAGCCCATGTTTCTAACCACCAAGTGACCGGAATCCTGGCTCAGGCATTCAGAGGTGTGGAGGGGGGTTGGAAACTTGTGTCATGGAGATTGGTGTCCTGAAAAAGTTTCGGGTTGTCAGACCTCAGGGACCAAGTACTGAGAGTTCGGACAATGTTTTTAGCCGGTAGGGTGTGTGTGTGTGTGTGGGGGGGGGGGTGGTGGCTCAAGGGAAACTTTGTAGAGAAGTTGTTATTTTAACTTTGAAATCTGGTTATGATTTGAGTATGAGATGTGTGAGCAGGGGCCCCTTCCATTCTGGGTGCTCTGGCAAATGCAACACTAGAAATTTGTGAGGGGTGTGGAGGTAGCAGGGGTTGGTTCGGTCTGATGTAGCATGTTCTTCATCAAAATAAGTGTGTAAATTAAATATATCTCTATATTTGCAGCCTATATCTACCCATACCTACTCATCTACATTTGCATATCTGCACCAATACATTTATACCTACATATCTACATCTATACATCTATGCCTATATCTATATCTATATCTATCTATTATGTCCATCATGTCTATCATCTGTATCATTTATAACGTCTATATCATCTATATCTATACATCTCTGTATCTCCATATCATCTATCTCATAGGACCTAGTTTCATTCCTGGGAATATGTCCCTAAAGAAAATCTCACCCAGATCCATATAGAAATACATGTCATGACATTTATCACAACATTGGGGGTGGGAGTGTAGGATGGGAGGGCCGAAGGGCATCAGGCAGTGTAGGCATGTTGCAGCTTATGACATGACTCTCCTGGACCTAACTCAAGTCAGGCTTCTCTAAACTCCCAAGCCCCACTCCCCGCCCCTGTCTTTGGCCCACTTGGTCCCCTACCCTCAATATCTGATCAAATTTGTCTTCCCTCACTGGCAGTATCTTATCACCCTACCTGCCTTCAGCAAGAATCCCATCAAGTTGGCTTAAGCAGAATCCCCTTGTCTCTGATGTTTCCTCTTAGGGATTTTCCATCCCCTGACTCCACCCTGCTCCTTGGATAGGAGTCCCCACTTGTCCTTGTTGTGTTTGGACTGGAGCCCAGCTCTGTTCTGAGGTTTCTCTTCTCCCACTGCAGTAGTTCTAGAATAGAATTCTCCTTCTCCGCTTCTTCTGTCCAGCTCCAGTGTTCCTTGAAACCTACCAGGATAGAGTTAGAAGTGCACAGGACAACATACATGCCTCTTAAAAGAAATTTTTTTTTACATTTATTTATTTTTGAGAGACAGAGAGAGACAGAGCACAAGGGGCAGAGAGAGAAGGAGACAGAGAATCCGAAGCAGGCTCCAGGCTCTGAGCTATCAGCACAGAGCCTGACTCAGGGCTTGAGCCCACAAACCATGAGATCATGACCTGAGCCAAAGTCGGAGGCTCAACCGACTGAGCCACCCCGGTGCCCCAACATACATGCATCTTAACAGCATAGTGCCGAGTGAAAAAAAATGAAATTTATATAACACAGTACCATTGACATGACTTAAAAACAGATGTACAAAATAGCAATATGTTTTTACAAGGACACTTACAAATAAAAAGGTAAACACTAAACACACAGATATGATTGCATATGGAGGGGTGGTAATGGAGAACAGAAATAAAAAGGAATAGTGAAGTAAATGAAGGTTGACCCAAATTGAGGACAATGTGTCATGAACTAAGGGACATAATCAGTTCAACCCCCTGAGATTCACCCCCAGACAGACAGACACACACACACACATACACACATGCATGTATGCACACACATACACATACACATCTGGTTGGGGGGCAATGGGCCGAGATAGGCATCAGGAAATGCTATAATGTACCCTGATGACAGGTTACGTGTCCACTAGGTACACAAGGGATTCCATGATCCTTGAAAATGGGTCTGCCCCCAAGATCTGGGCAGTATAAAGAACGAATAGGCCTAAGATTCTACTTAGGGACTGGATAAAACCAAGAAGGACCTGACCTACAGGTTATCTGCATATGTGTTGAGTCAGAGAAAAGAAAAAGAGGCAAAGCCTAAAGGAGAAGGCGCTGAAGTTGGAACGTCCCAGAGACGATAAGGGCAGCAAGGCTGGAGCTGTGGGGAGAGCATGTGTGTGCAAATGCATCCATGGCATAGGGGGGTGGAGGAGAAAGCATGGAGTGCCAGGGTCGCAGGAGTAAGTCAGCTCATATTGGACTTACTGGGGAGGGGGTGCTACTTATGTGAAAGTGTTGGCTGTCTTGTCCATACAGGGTGGAGGTGTTTAAAATGTTGCTTCGGCACAAATATCACCTCCCACACTGAACCCTTCTCCCTCACTCTGCCCACTGCTTGGCATAGCACGCTGGGGTTTTCTTGTGTGGCGAAGCTAAGGTCATGCTGGCTCCCAGGTGGGCCTCCCTTGGCTCTGGTCTCTTGCCTGGCTATGGAAGGCGTCCTTAGCCGTTGCGAGACTGGGGCTGTCCCTCCCGACCGCTAGAACTCCTCTTCCCTTATTTTCAAGAGGGTTCACCGGCGTGGGAGCATGCCACATGGATGCAGCAGGACTCGGTGGAATATAGGACAGACACTCGACTTGACGAGTATCCCTGTGTCCGTCGGCCAAGGATCCAGAGAGTAAAATTGTTCGGTTGTCTTGAATGTATCATTGCTTGACTTGAAGTTAGTTTCCATGCTTTGCTGACCTGGAGGCACTCAAAACAGACGTAGGATTAGGATCAATTACAGGCGTGATAAAGTGATCACACTATCCTAATGATTTCAGGTTTTTATTTATTTACCTATTTTTTTAAAGTTTTTAAAATTTATTTTGAGAGAGGCGGAGAGGGTGAGTGGGGGAGGGGCAGAGAGAGAGGGAAAGCGAGAATCCCAAGCAGGCTTCACTCTCAGTGAGGAGCCTGGTGTGGGGCTTGATGTCACAAACAGTGAGATCATGACCTGAGCCTAAATCAAGGGTTGGATGCTTAACCGACTGAGCCCCCCAGGTGCTCTGGGACCTATCTTATTCACCTCTGTCATGTGCTAATGCCAGCATATTTCCTGGAGCATGCGAAATGCTTAATCGATTTGAACAGACTGCAACACATTATTTAAAAAATATGGCACTGTCCCAGGTCATTGATAAAAGTATTGGCTGTACCTATTAAACTGTCATGTCATCTTATTTTATTTCTTTAAAAATATTTATTTTGGGGGGGGGGCGGAGAGAGAATCCCAAGCAGTCTCCATGCTGTCAGTGCAGAGCCCAACGTGGGGCTCAAACTCATGAACTGTGAGAACATGAACTGAGCTGAAATCAAGAGCCAGGCACCTGCCCAACTGAGCCACTCAAGTGCCCCAATTAAAATTTTTATTTGGAAGTTTGATTGTTTACATGCTGTCTAAACTTAAGTGCCCAGGCCCAAATACCCCAAAGCGTATCTGACGAAAGCCAGATCTTCCTATAGTGTTGATACATTTTACCAACATTACCCTAGAGCTCAGCAGTCTCTGTGTCTACCTTGCACCTTTGCCTGGCCAAGGGTGATTGGCTCTGAATAGTTTGTTCCCGGTCCTCAAGTTGTGAAAAATATTAAGCATATTGAGATGTGGATTGTGTTAGTAATCCAGACCATTATTATTAAAATCCCTAGGAAATCATGGAGTCAAAATAACTTTTGCATTTGGCACAAAACCAAAAACCAAAAACCAAAACCCCAACAAAAACTTTCCTCCTCTGTCCCCGCTGACATACTTTCATGGAGGACCTGCCTCTGATCTGCTGTCTTCATTATTTTTGGTTTGTCTGGGATGGGTTCCCTCGCCAAGGCTGGAACCCCACTAGAGACAAACTGCAGAAAGAAAGGAAAATGGAAGTTCTCCTTGTGAATTCTCAGAATCTCCTATGGAAATTCCAGAACTACCTTCTTCCAAAGGGTTCTAGTACTTTGACTGGAAGCCTGGCCGGGGAGGGGCAGCCTGCTTTAGGACAGGAGCTTTCAAGTCTGAGCACAGGGTTCCTGCTCCAGGTCTGTTCCCCACCCGCCGTGTGACCTTGGGCAAGTCAGTTCTACTCTAAGTGCAAAGCGGGGAGGAAGGAGCTTTCACTGAGCTCCTTTCATGGGGTCAGCACTGGGCCAAGTGCTAGGGATACATAATAACCTAGTCCTTAGAAGGACTCTGGGATGAGTATTTCTGCATCATATAGGAAACCAAATGGAGGCTCAAATAAACGGCTCAAAGACACAGAGGTGGATTTTGCAACCAGAATCAGCATGTCTCCAAATGTCCTTCTTCTTAACTTGGACTCATTCTCTGTGAGATGAGTTCATTGGTCGTCGTCCAAGGTGCTTGCAGCTCCAACAATTTATAACCCAATGGGGATGGATTCTCATAGCACAGGAACTGATCGCACAGGACAGTCGTGTGCGTGTCGGGTCCCCTGACCCAGACTTACCATTCGTAGGGGCTGGTCCTGCCTCCCACCTGACACTCACATTCACCTCTTACCGCTTCTCTCCTTCAGCCCAGGACACTTTACTCTTGTCTCCCATGACCTGCCCATTTGTCTCTTGTCCTTCATCAAAGCCCCTTTCTTTCTTGCTGCCTACCTGTTACTTCCTCCTCCCGAGTAGCCCTGTGAAAAAAGCTCTCCTTCTCTTTTTCCAGGCTTATCTCACTTTTACCTGGAAGCTTTCCTGGGTGGATAAATTATTTTGAATGGTTTTGGAAAAAAGTCAGTTCAGTCTGCATTTAGTTTTCATTTGTAAAATGAGAGCATTGCATTAGCTGGTCTCCCTGGCCCTTTCCAGGGCCAGCGTTCTGTGAATTCAAATAAATCTGACCTCTTCCTTTCCCCCGTATTCCCTCTGTAGCTCTGGCCTTTGTTTTCATATTAACTGCATTTGCAGTTTCCACCCTGCTACTTTGTTTTTATTCTTGGGTTATTGCCATGTGCAACATTTAGGTATTCTATCTAGCCTGGAAACTCCTGGAAAGGAGAAATCATGAGACTTTTTCCTCCATATCCCCTCTGGTCTTATCCCCAGGATGGGACAAATCCATGAACTTGGGGGTTATTCAAACACTGCCATCAATTGTTGGATGGATGACAGGCCCATTTAGAGCATTGGGGTTTTTTGGGTTTTTTGTTTGTTTGTTTGTTTGGTGTCCTTGCCATGTTCCTGCCATCCACTTTTTAAAAACATCTTTTTTTAAGTTTATTTATTTAGTTTGAGAGAGAGAGAGGGAGAGAGAGAGAGAGCACGTGAGGGAGGGGCAGAGCTAGGGAGAGAGAGAGAATCTGAAGCAGGTTCCAGGCTCTGAGCTGTCAGCACAGAGCCTGACTCGGGGCTCGAACTCACCAACCATGAGATCATGATCTGAGCCAAAGTCAGACCCTTAACCGACTCAGCACCCAGGCGCCCCTAAGACATATCTTTACTTACTCACTTGTCTGGTAATTAGGTCCTGGCCATTGCCTTTTTTTTGATTGGCTCTATTACACAAACTGGCTAAATCTATGTCCATGCCCTTGATTGGTGGAATGATCCAGATATAACTATCTCCTTGTGATATCCTCTGGATTTCAGGAACAAACTTGGCATCCTCTTGGTCTGATGGCTTGTATAACACTTTCAGGCTCATCAGGGATCTGTCAGCACCATTATGGTTAGATTTAAGTGGTTTTTTTCCCTCCCTAAATGCAGCTGTCTGCAGGGTCTGATGTTTGTATTGTGGTGGTGGAAGGCAAGATTTATTTATTCAGTCGTTTATTCAAAACTCATTTTACTGAGTAGTACTTACCATGTGTCAGAAACTGGGGGTAAAAGATAAGTAAAATCTGGTTCCTGCCTTTAAGAAGTACTTGGTCTAACAAGGAAATCGGTACTAAAATGTTACTTTTTAAAAAATGTTCATTTATGTTTGAGAGAGAGAGAGAGAGAGAGAGAGAGTGGGTGAGGGGCAGAGAGAGAGAGGGAGACACAATATGAAGCAGGCTCTGTGCAGTCAGTGCAAAGCCAGATGTGGGGCTCGAACCCACGAACTGTGAGATCATGACCTGAGCTGAAGTCAGACACTCAATCGACTGACCCACCCAGGCACCCCTAAAATGTCACTTTAATGCAGTGAGATTATACCCTGTCATAAAGGTATAATCAGGAAGGAGCAATTCCTGAGGAGCTAGGAATTGGTCATAAGCAGCACATCACAGACGCCATGGCAGAGGTGAACGTAGGGTTAAATGCGAGTGGGATTTGCCAGCAAAAGGGCAGAGGACATTCCAGGCAGAAGGAACAGCCTGCATAAGGGGATGGTGAAAATAAAGGAGGGGCTGGTGAAAATAAAGATGAAAAGGTGGGCAGGAACTGGATGGTGAGGGTCCTTATATGTCCTATGGAGGAAGCTGCAAGCCAGTGGCTCTCTGACTTAATTGGGTTCAAGGCTCATCCATGGAGCTGGCTGAATATACAGCTTTCTGGGACCCACTGATTTGATTCGGTGGGTTTGAAGTGGGGTTCAAGAATCTTTATTACGAGCCAGCTTCCCAGGTGATTCTTTTTTTTTCAAGTTTATTTATCTTGAGAGAGAGAGAGAGAGAGAGCATGAGTGCCCGTGGGGGCGGGGCAGAGAGAGAGGGAGAGAGAGAGAATCTCAGGCAGGCTCCGCACTGTCAGCACAGAGCCTGATGCAGGGCTTGAACTCACAAACTGTGAGATCATGACCTGAGCTGAAGTCAGGAGTCGAGATGCTCAACCGACTGAGCCACCTAGGCGCCCCCTTCCCAGGTGACTCTGATGTAGGCAGGCTGCTAATCACTTTAGGCAGACATGGCTGTTTTGCATGTCGCAATGGGAAATACCAAAGAGTGACATCAGAAAGACCAGTCTAACAAAGTATGGCAGGTGAACTGAGGAAGAAAGTCTCCATGTGGGGTGGCCAGTTAGTAATTCATTGTGAAGGCTCACCTGAGAAACGCTCCACCTATGGCAGCAGGTTGTGGCAATGCAGAGAATCAAGTGCAGAAAGCTCTCCGAGCTTGAATGGACAGAAGTTAGGCAAGGAATGGAGTTGCGGGAGGCAGAGATGGGAATCGCAGGTGCCTCCAAGAATTTTCACTGGAGCAAGTAAGAACTGTGGGTGCTTTTAACAGGGAGTGCAGTGCGTTTGAGGGAGAAGATAAAAAGTGTGGTGTAGGACTTACTGAGGTTTTGGTGTCTGTAGAACCTACAAATATTTAATTCAGGTCTCCAGATTTGCACTTGGGAATTATGCACGTGTTGAGATGACAGTCAACACCATGGGATTCCATGAGAAAACTCTGGAAGAGAGACTACAGAAGGCCCAAAACTGTGCCTTTAAGAGGAAGACACAGCGGAGAGGTCGGTCTATACCCTGGACTGAAGGTGAGCAGCTCATGGCAGTTAAGGAGAGGGGAGAATTTTAGGAAGGAGTTTTTCAACATCAAGTTGGGACTGAGGCACAGCTTGCCTCCTAGAGGCAAAGAGGGGCATCGCAGTAAAGAGAGTCTGATGTGGTGCCAGAAGGCAGGGGGAGTCTACCGGTGGGTGGGCCCTAGGGAGTGTGTCCTTAGGGAGGGACATGGGTGTGCTGATATGTGTGTGTGTGCGTGCGCACTTGTGTGTATGTGTGGCTATGGAATAGGTGTTCATTTATGCAATACATATGTGTCCCATGCGTCCGCAGGAAGTAGGCATAGCCAGGATGAGGCCAAGCCCGACGGATAGCAGTGCCAGATGTCACAGAGGGAATAGAAGGACTGAGAAATGGCTTGGATATTGCCATTTGGAAGGTCGTTGGCGACCTTTCACAGAATGTTTTCTTTGGGGCTCAACTGAAGAGTGGCCGGAATGTGAGGGGTGCAGAAGAGAGGCATTGATTGTCAATTTGGAGGCGGGAGTGGGAGAAGGTTAGGCAGGGCGTCCATTAACCTTATTGGTACAACTGGAGAGCTTAACAGGACTTGTTTGGACAACTTGCAATTTCAAAACTTAGCTTTTTTCCTAAGAGGTTATTAAAAGTGAAAAGTATCATAATATGCCTTTCTGCAATACTTAAATAGCTTCTTATCCTGACAGTTGTTAATACTTGCTTTTCCAGGAATTCTAGGCCTTTGGCAGCAAACCAACTAAATATTGTGAAATAGAAAATAAAATTGTCCTTTATTGCTGCAGTCTGTTTTTGTACATATCTTTCACGTTAACTCAGATTGAGGTGCGTGAGTACGTGTGTGTGTCTGTGTGTGTGCCCGCATGCATGTGTGTGCACATGTATAGACTTGGGGTGTGCTCATTTAACTAATGTGTTTCATATCCTCTATCTCAGGCGATGTAGGTGCAGTGGGCAGGAGAGACATGGGGGGCCAGTTGATGTTATGCAGGTAATGCCGGTAACTTGGTTCTCTGGGGGGGTGCAGAGGGAAGGCCCGATCGTAGCATTTGCCAGTTGCCATGGTGTAAATACTCCCACCATGGTTGATTTTAGGCTACCAACATGACGTCACTGAACATGGAACTGGATGAAGAGATTTGCCCCATCTTCCCTTGCATGCCAGTACAAGCCAGCCCAAACACCTCTGGCCCTTTAGGCAGGCAGAGAGATAATTGTGACAATAATAATTCCTTTGACTTACGGGGCTGTTTGTGGTTCCCCAAGCACTCTGATATATTTTGTTTTCCTTGCACAGTACCTTGAGTGTGATTTGAAGAGTATGGCAAACCTCTTTGGCTAGCCGCAGGCCTTAAATTACCACCAAGGAAACGCTTTTTAACATTCACAAGCAGAGGCCATGTCCTTTAGGGAATACAGTACAGGATATATTAATGTGGATAACTCAGGATCAGATGAGAATGATCTTGATTGTGGGATATCATTGGAGATAGGATATCTGAAAGAGAGATCACAAGGGGTTAGGGAGGGTTGGGTAGCAAGGGAAGGAAGACGTCCAAAAGAGAGATCCAAGATATTAAAGATATAACTTTTCCTACTTCATCATTTTGCTAGGACCTGGCCTGCTCCTAGACCATAGATCTTGCCAGATACAGTTCATGCTCCATTATCCACTCTAATGGAGGAAAGTTGGACAGCATAATTAAAAACAACGGGCAACCTTGAAAGGTATGTACAACTGGATGTGCAGAGGATATAATGTTTGTTTCTTGGTATCTTTACCATCCGGTGGATGGCTTACCTGTCCTACCTCTGGAAGTTAGCTTGCTCATGGCACGTAAGGACTTGAGAAAAGCCATATGATCAGTGCCGATCTAGATTTTCTTTTCTGTATGAGAAAGAATTTTCTTTCAATCTAGATTTTCTTTTCTGTATGAGATTTTCTATTCTGTGGGGTTGGGGTGGTTCTGTCTCCTTATAAGCAATTTAATCAGGTTTTATTTAAGAACTACTTCTTATTAATGGATGAAAACCTCTTGGCCTCACAAACGAAAATACTTTTTCTGAGAGAAGCGTATTTAATTCACTTGGCCATCAGCTTTCAGGTGCTGTCTCTGCGTGTGTGTGTGCACATGCGTGTGTACACAACTTCAGTAGCTGGTGACTACAGGACAAATCAATATCTAGCCTCTGGTGGCTGTGGGCTGTTATCACTTGGTGACAGTTGACACATTGGTGGCCGGCCACGAGGAGAATGGTGGGTGTGCGTCCTATCAATTTTTAGAGCATATTTTATCTGTACAAGTAACCGTGGTGCAGCGTTCCATTTGTCATTTCTGTCCTTGAAAGGAGGAGTTGATAAATGACAATAACTATTAGCCCACCAGACCGCATGCGTTTCTCCAGCAAAAGCAAAGCTCGGGATAAATTCAACACCTTCCTGACGGTAATGACAATAATAAGCAGTATCTCATACCTAAAATCCAGGTGGGGTTCACAGTCGGCTAAGGACTTTTTCTTACTTTGTCTCATGGAATCCCTATAGAGGCTCCCGTGAGATGGGAAACCGAGGCTCAGAGGGTTAAGTGATTTGCCCAGGGTGACAGTGGTAGTAAGTGGGGCTGAACCTTAAATTAGGCGCCCAAGGCCCAACTGCAACACTCCCAACCTGTGTTTGTGATCTTAGCCTCTCCTTGTTCTTTTTTTTTTTTTTTTTAATGTTTATTCATTTTTGAGAGACAGAGAGTGAGTGGGGGAGGGGCGGAGAGGGAGACACAGAATCCGAAGCAGGCTCCAGGCTCCTAGCTGTCAGCACAGAGCCCGACGCGGGGCTCGAACTCACTAACTGTGAGAGCATGACCTGAGCCGGTGTTAACTGATTGAGCTACCCAGGCACCCCAGGCTCTCCTTGTTCTGATCTGATTTGCATCCAGCTGCTACAACAATCATCCCATAAACCCCTACTTCCCGTAAGAATGCTAATTCCCTTTGCCTCTTTATTCCAAATCCTCGGAGACCTCTGGTGCGCACCAACCATTGGCCACTGGTTTTCTCTTACCCTGGACAGCGTACCTTCCTTGCCTTTGTTGAACATGTGATCCGTTAAAATCCCTACATCTTTTCCAAGAGAGCTTATAAATCGTTTGGTCATGTGACCGTAAGCCCTGACAATATTGAGAGGGAAACTGCCTATCAGAAAAATGCCGAGGGGGCGTCTGGGTGGCTCAGTCGGTTAAGCCTAGACCCCTAGTTTCAGCTCAGGTCATGATCTTGGGGTTTGTGTGTTTGAGCCCCACATAGGGCTCCTTGCTGACAGTGCAGAGCCTGCTTGGGGTTCTCTCTCTCCCTCTCTCTGCCCTTCCCCACTCATGTACCCTCTCTCTCTCTCTCAGTAAATAAATAAACTTAAAGAAAAAAGGAAGAAAGAAAAATGCTGAATTCTCGGTTCATGAGCATACCTCCTTCTTCCCTTGTGATTGAAAATCTCATCCTTTGGGGCTTAGCTCACATGTCATTTTTTTCCTGGAGTATTTTTCTGATTCTCTAATACAACATGATCTATCTTTTGACATTTTTGTTACTTGTTCTGTGGCAATTATTTTTCTCATGGTTCCTACTACTCTGTAATCTTTGGGATCAGTAGCGACAAAGAGTTTCACAAATAGATGCTTGGTAAATATTTGTTGAATTCGGTTGAAATGAATGTTTGAATGCACTTCAAGTACCATGGAAGCCCTTTATCCAATGCAATTGCTCCCAGTATTTTTTTGCTTAAGGGAAAAAGTAGGAGCGGGTGGACCCTGGAAAGTCTGGGAGGCTGCAGGGGGCGGGCCCGGTTGTCATTGGGTGAGGGGCGGGGAGAGGCACGGCTGCTGCAGCTGGGACCCTCCCCGCCCCCCAATGGGGGAACAAGATGGTTGCCACAGGAGGGTTTGGGGAACAGGAAGAAACAGATATATTTTCACCCCCAGTGAAGGTGTACTGGCGCACCACGCTGCCACGAAGAACAACCCCAGGAAGCACCTTGGCGGTGCAGGAGGTGGGGACACCTGAGGTTGGGTTGAAGGAAAAAGTGGGGCGAGTGAGTCAGGCTCTGGGGGGTTCCAGGGCAAGGCAGTCAACATGTAGGCCACCGGGCCTCTTCTAGACGCTGTGCAGGTGGCCAGGTGCCCCACGTGGTTACCAGCAGCAGGACCTGAACAGAGAGTGGGAGAGTAGGAGGGGTTCGGGAGCTCTCCGAGGCCAGGCCCCAAGCTCACGGGCCGGTGCCTTCCTTCCTGTGCGGAGACACTCCTGCGCCAAGCCCCACCTGCCCACACAGTCCTCCAGCCTCCTGGGCGGGGAGAGGGGATGTGGGGGCCCATCGCAGGGCAGCGAGGTGGGCCGGTGAGGCGGAATGTGTATGCGGTTACAGGCCACCAGGCCGCAGGGTCCTGTGCAGGAGCGCAGTGGAGATAAATGAAGGACAGGAGGCCCAAGGCCTGCAGCTACCTCTAGGTTGGTACCCGGCAATTGCGCCCCAGATGCCCAGAAAACCCCCAGGAGGCAAAGCAGCCGGTCGGCCAGCTGAGTTCCACCCGGAGAGGCGGAGCGGGCCGGGCAGACTAGAGCCCGCAGGCCTCCTGCATATCGCCCGGTTTAGCCACGCGGTAGGAAGAAATGAACACGAAATCCCAGTAAGAGATGAGCGAAAGATTGGCACGGGAGGCCTTAAATGCTTACTCTTTACCCATGTATTAGATATCTAGAACTAGCTGCACTATCTATGCAGCATGTGGTTTTAGAAATTACTTTCACCTAAAGAACTTCTCTTTTTGGTAATGACAGATGTGCTTGTGGGGGGGGGGCGGGGGGAAAGCCTGATTTCTCTCAATACGCCTTTAACAGTTTTTAAATTCTTTCATATCTGGCCAAGTTGAGATTTCTAAGAACCTCATTTTTAATTTGTAATTAAAATTTACAACTTAGCTTTCCCCCCCCAAAACAACAACAAAACAAACTGTAAGCACCTATTAATAAAAGTCTTAATTTTTTTTTTAAGGTAGGTTCACATAGACAATCACTAAAGAAAAAAAGCTATATGTATGTTTTTCACTGATTTGAGTCCTTGGTTTTCTTTCTTGCATGAATAATACCCATAGTGAAATAATTTTAATTTCCAAGTTCAGTGTCTTCAATATGGAGGGAGAACTTCAGACACTCAGTCTAATCTGAGTTCAGTAACTACCTATGGAAAGTTTCTCCCAGTCTATTATAGTTGCCTCTTTTTTTAAAGTTTATTTATTTATTTTATTTATTTTTGAGAGAGAGAGAGAGAGAGACAGAGTGTGATCAGGGAGTGGCAGAGAGATAGGGAGACCCAGAATCTGAAGCAGGCTCCAGGCTCCAAGCTGTCAGCACAGAGCCCAACGCGGGGCTCAAACTCACAAACCATGAGATCATGACCTGAGCCCAAGTCGGCCGCTTAACCGACTGAGCCACCCAGGCGCCCAGTAGTTGTCTCTTTTAATTGAGCTGCAATTCTTTAGAGTTGTGCTGTTCAATGCAGTAGTCACTTGCCATGAGTGGTTATTGGGCACTGTATGTGTGGCTAGTCAGAAGTAGAATGTGCCAGAAGTACAACATGTACATTGTATTTCTAAGACAGTAAAAAAGAATACAAAATATCTCATTAATAATTTTATATCATTAAAGGTTCAACTGATAATAGCTTGGATACTTTGGGTTAAATAAAATGTTATAATTATTTTCACCTGTTTCTTTTTTCTTTTTTTTTTTTTTACTCCCAGAAATTTATTCTAAAAAAATATTTCAGTAGAGGCAAAAAACTACAAATAGAAAAGGAAAAAGTAGATTACAAACTTAACATATCCAGAGTAATCATTAATTATAACCTAATAATTTTATTTATTTATTTATTTATTTATTTATTTATTTATTTATTTATATTTTATTTAAATCCAAGTTTAGTGTAATATTGGTTTCAGGAGTAGAATTTAGTGGTTCATCACTTCCATATAACTCCCAGTGCACTTCCCAAGTGCCCTCCTTCATGCCCGTCACCCATCTAGCCCATCCCCCTGCCAACCTCCCTTCCAGCAACCCTCAGTTTGTTCTCTGTTATTTAAGGGTCTCTTATGGTCGACCTGTTTCTCTTAAATGTGACTAGTAGCAAATGTAAAATTACATGTGTTTTGCATTATACCTTTTTTGAATGGTGCTGCTTTAGAGAGCTATGTTTATTGATTCTTTGTAAAACACTCAGTGATGCTTTCACAGAGACTCTTTCCTTTTTAACTCCTGTTTCTTACTTGTACTTAATACGAAATGAAGTTGCATAATTATAGTAAGAACAAGGGTCACAATCAGGTGTGAGAACAAGCACGCCTGGATTTTGACATGCTGACTTTTCAACTTGTAGGACCAGAAATCCACGGGTAACATACAGTCCTGCCTTGTGCCGTTGGATGATGTGGTGTCAGTCCGTATGCTGAGCAGAGCACAAGGTCAGTGTGGCTTGTTTGGTAAAGCAGTGGAGATCGGTCACGTGAGCTTTTTGCTCGGCTCTAGTCTGGAACAGTAGCTCGGAGAGGCTCCCTTTCTGATACGCTGTTTTAAAATGACAATATGACAACTCTATTTTCCATTAACTTTCTTGACACTCTCAGAATTGTAGACTTGAAAAATGAAATTCAGGAATGTCCTGATTAAGTTGAGGGCAGATGCGTTTCCTTACGGGAAATGAAAGGGCCAGCCACGTGAATAATGGTTGTCTCAGTGAAAGTGGCTACGTAGGAGTAGGGTATTTGGAGTAGGAGTATTTGGAGGTTGTCCATAGCCTGCTAGCAAATTAGCCGCCTTGTGAGCATGTGTGTAGGCCGTTTTGGTTTGCTTTCAAGTTGCAAGGGTAAGGAAGTGGCACCAGCTCTCTTGGAGAGAGGAACTTGCTCTGGGTCAGGATCTGGCCTGCAGGATAAAGTCATCCCTTGTCCCTCTTACTCCATCCGTAGTCTGCTGCCCAGTGCTCACTTCCACGTAAGAAGATGGCTCGCCTCACCCACGGCCTCGTGTGTCTAGAAGGGGTAAATAGTTTGCCAGTTACATTATGTCTGCAAGGCCTGTGAAAGAGGACTGTGGAATCCACAATCCAGCGGTGACTAGGGCGGGGATTATGAATTGTCTCCTTGTGTGCTGGGGCTGGGGATGTGTTGGGTTGGGGAGATCAACACAGGCGGTTCAGGTAAACGGATCCATCCGTACCTTCCTGCCCTGTGCCCGACAGTACCTCTGTGTGGTTGGCGGTCGTTGCACGAAGTCTGTGCTTGAGGCAATGCAGTGCTAGTGTCTCAAGAGCCTGGCATGCCCAAACAAATCTGAGCTCACCAGGCACTGGAGCAGTAGAGGCAAGACGATTGTTGTTTCTTCAGCAACCCTCCCTAATAGGACTTTCTCCTGGAGCGTCCACTTGTGATGGAACGGGTGATTTAGCCTAGACGAAATGGGGTCACGTAGCTCCAACCCCGATGATTTAATCAAACGGCAAGCCTGGACCACCCGACCCCTTCAGGCCACTAAATTGAACGGTGTTAGGGACATGCACCAAAAGCTGACTTCAGGGGAAGAATATTTGTGAGGAGATGATTCTTGCCGAGCCCTGTTGGTTTGCTTGCAAACGAGAAGAAAGAATATCATGATCAGAAGAGAAAGGAGCTATCTTTTGCCCTACTCTGTTTTGTCACAAATAAGTGAACCAAGCACATTACATTTCTATGGCACCGTTTATTCTGTAGTCGTTCTGCGCCTTGGGATCCCTCCGGGGAGACGAGAGAGACACCGGGCCGCAGACTGGAAAACGCGGCGCTGAGGAAAGTGATCAGGGTCACTGGGGCCTTGCAGGAGTGAGGGGTGAAGTGGCCTTCCTCAAGCTCTCCTTCCTCAGCCTCCTCAGAACTGAACTGGTTCCCCGGAGAGCCGGGAGACAGCAGCTCCTTCTCACAATCCAACTCCGACCTTGGAGTTTGAGAATCTGAGGCTGTGTGCCCCGAGGCAGAGCCTTGGTCTTACGGGTCTCCCCTGAAAGCCAGCCCTGAGTTTTCGACGATGTGTGTTGTCAGGACATAAACATGAGGGGAGGAGGCCTCAATGTAGTTCTCGGTTCTTTTTTTTTTTTTTTTTTTTTTAAATTTTTTTTTTTTCAACGTTTATTTATTTTTGGGACAGAGAGAGACAGAGCATGAACGGGGGAGGGTCAGACAGAGAGGGAGACACAGAATCCGAAGCAGGCTCCAGGCTCCGAGCTGTCAGCACAGAGCCCGACGCGGGGCTCGAACTCACGGACCGTGAGATCGTGACCTGGCTGAAGTCGGACGCTTAACCGACTGCGCCACCCAGGCGCCCCAGTTCTCGGTTCTTGAGCAGCCAGAGTCTGTGATGACTGTCACATAAAGAGCGGCAGAGGGAGGTGAGACCTTATGGGAGAATTAGCGCAGCATTAAGAAGGAAGTGATATTCAGGGAGGCTGGGGGGCTCAGTCGATTGAGCTTCCACTTGGGCTCAGCTCATGATCTCACGGTTTGGGGGTTCGAGCCCCGCATCAGGCTCACTGCTGTGAGTGCAAAGTCTGCTTCAGATCCTCTGTCCCCCTCTCTTTAAAAAAAAAAAAAATGTTTTCAATGTTTATTTTTGAGAGAGAGAGAGAGAGAGAGAGAGCGCAAGTGGCAGAGGGGCAGAGAGAAAGAGGGAGACACAGAAACCAGAGCAGGCTCCAGGCTCTGAGCTCTGAGCTGTCAGCACAGAGCCCGACGCAGGGCTCGAACCCACAAACTGTGAGATCGTGACCTCAGCAGAAGTCTGGTGCTTAACCGACTGAGCCACCCAGGCACCCCTGGCCCCCGCTCTTTCTGCCCTCCCTTGCTTACGCTCTCTCTCTCTCGTAAAAGAAAAGAAACATTAAAAAAAAAACTTAGAAAAAAAGAAGGAAATGGTATTCCTTCTGAATATCAAATTCCATTGAAACAAACTGCTTTCCTCAATTTTAAGCGTGTGGGAAATATCTTGTGATCTGTTTCTACATCCCAAGCCTGGGAACACAGAGGCACGTATCTCTTCGTTTCTGTTCATATACAGGCTGTTGTCTGTGTAAATCTTAAGTATCTAATTCTCAAACTGTGAGCAAGTGAGATACGAAGACCCCTGAATAGAGGCAGGTTACAAATGGCCAAATAATTACTGTCTGTGAAAATATGTTATAAACATTTACAGTGTAGCTAAGACTGAGACAAATTTGAGAAAAGAAAGCTCAGATAAACTGCCTGGCATGGCTGTTAATAGTAATAACAGTAACACCATATTAACTTTATTATTATTATTATTGTTATTATTATTGCAACTACTTATTGTGTTCCAGGACTGGTTAAGTGCTTTATTGACAGAATTTTCTTTAAAAAAAAAGTTTCATGTTTTTATTTATTGTTGAGAGAGACACACACACACACAGAGCACGAGCGGGGGAGGGGCAGAGAGAGAGGCAGACACAGAATCTGAAGCAAGTTCCAGGCTCCGAGCTGTCAGCACAGAGCCCAAGGCGGGGCTCGTACTTGTGAACTGTGCAATCAAGGCCTGAGCCCAAGTCAGCCGCTTAACCGATGCTTAGCCCCCCAGGCGCCCCTATTCACAAAATTTTTTGAATGTAATCCTTACAACGGTCCAAAGAAAGGAATATCGGTATCCATGTTATTCAGGTGAGGTGCCAAGGGTTAGAGAGGTCAGGTAATTTGCCCAAGGTCATTGAGCTTGGAAATGATGGAGCTGGGATTTTAATCTGTTTTGGTGTTAAGACTACGGGACATGGTCTTTCTTTTTTAAACGAATTTTTCCAACAAGAGTGAAAATAAGACCAGAAAAGGCCAAAGGCTGATTTATAACCTGATTTCTTCTTGGCCTTGGCAATGCTTGGCGAAAATTGCTGAGTCTTTAGTGTGGAAGGAGCATTTGAAGTGCAATACAGAATGCCAGAACTTGTCTCATATTTGTCTTTAAACTCTAATGACCCAGAGCTCCGGCCAGCACTGGTGTCAATTTATTAATCACCCGTATGTGCCAGCACTGCAGGCCCTGTGGTTGATGGAAAGTGCTGGCTACACAGTTGACAAGGCACACTTGCCTCCATAAATCCCTACACCGAGTCCTGGATCCAACTCAGTGTCCGCAGGAGAGCAGGAAACTCAGGCTCAGAAAAATGAAGATACAGACTTAGAAGGTGGAAAAGAAAGGACTCAAATGAGAACTTCTGCTCCCCGTCTGAGGGCTAACTTTACTCCTTCCTGCTCTTTCATGACTGATGCACGGAGTTCATTCGTACCGTATAACGTTCCCATCTCATTTTCATCCATGACAAACCTGCCTTGAAAGGAAATTCTGGTGCCTTCTGATACTTCTTTTGAATTGAGTTTCTTGGCATAAATAGGGTCAGTTTGAACTGCCTTACTTTGTATGTTGCTAATAAACACATACAAGGGGCACTTGGGTGGCCCAGTCACTTGGGTGTCTTAACTCCGGGTTTTAGCTCAGTTTATGATCCCAGGGTCATGGGATCGAGCCCCATGTTGGACTCTGCACTCCGTGTGGAGCCTGCTTACGACTCTCTCTCTCTCTCTCTTTCTTTCTCTCCCTCTGCCCTCCCCCGTGCACTCTTTCTCTCTAAAATAAAAAAAAAAATACTGTCCAATTGGAATGACTGGACTGTGCTTTTCCATTTCTTTTTGAGCCTGTCTCTAGGATCTAATAGTGTCTAAAACTAGTTAATTAGTTGCCTCTTTGAATATAATCTTCATCCAGTTTTCTTTCTTTTTAGACTTAGGTTGTACAAGATCAAGAGATGAGTTAGCATCCCTAGGGACCCTGAATGGTCCACATGGCTTTCTATGAGATGCCTGTGTTTGTGACTGTCTTCCTGCTTCTTTGAAGACACACACCCCCCTCAGTTGGTGTACTACTTTGCTGCCTTCATCATAGGTGTAGTTTTAAAATATTTTTTCTGTTAAACCTCTTCTTTGATTTTTCATTATGGAAAATTTCAAACATATACAGAAGTAGAGACATTACTACAGTGAAGCCAATGTATCAGCTTCAAAAGTGATTACTACGTGGGGGCAACTGGGCGGCTCAGTCGGTTAAGCATCCAACTCTTGATCTCAGCTCTGGTTATGATCTTGCGGTTCGTGAGCTCAAGCCCAGTGTGGGGTTTTGTGCTGATAGCACGGAGCTTTGCTTGGGACTATCTGTGTTCCTCTCTCTCTGCCCCTCCTCTCCTCTCTGCCTCTAAAATAAGTAAATAAACATTTAAAAAAGTGATCATTACATGGACAATCTTCCTTCGTCTATACTCCCACCCATCCCCTACCAACAGGATGATTTTGAAGTAAATTCCAAATATCATGGCATTTCATCTGTAAATATTTCATATGCGTTTCCAGAAAATGAGGGCTACTTTCAAAAGCATAACCACAACATTACTACAACACCTAAATAAATCAATGCGAGTTCTTTAATATAATTAAATATGCATTCATTGCCCATATTTCACTGGCCATCTTTAAATTGTTTTAGTTTATTTGAATTGGATTCCAAAACATGTTCCAACTGTCTCATTGGTTGATATGGCTCTTTAAATGTCTTTTACTTTATAGATTTCCTCTCTGTCTCATTTTTTTTTTCTTGTCTTTGATGTTGAAGAAACTGGCTGCTTTTGCTGTAGAGTTTCCATAATGAATTAGATTCTGCAGAAATCACTTCTAGTTTGACAGCTGTTCTCAGATGGGCCCACCATGCTTTCTGTTTTCCAATGAGTACCTGTGGGTGGCTGTGAGTTCTGTTTTCAGGGCTATTTAGAGCTCGCTTGCCTTCCCTCCACTTTGTCTTACAT
Source organism: Panthera tigris (assembly GCF_018350195.1). Taxonomy (NCBI): domain Eukaryota; kingdom Metazoa; phylum Chordata; class Mammalia; order Carnivora; family Felidae; genus Panthera; species Panthera tigris. The sequence continues at coordinate 59,119,471 of NC_056678.1, read as the reverse complement.
AAGTGCTGATACTGGGAGCGATCTGTGGTTTGTCTCCACATCATTTGTGTTTGAGAGTTTGTAGGGATACCTTTTTATCTTGTTTTCTTGTAGCAGATTGCATTAATTAATTAATTAAATAATTAATTAAATGTTGATTTATTTTTGATAGAGAGAAAGCAGGGAAGAGGCAGAGAGAGGGAGACAGAGGATCTGAAGTGGGCTCCGTGCTGACAGCGGACAACCTGATGTGGGGTTCAAACCTACGAACCATGAGATCAGGACCTGAGCTAAAGTCAGATGCTTAACCTGCTGAGCTACCCAGGTGCCTCTCTTGTAGAAGTTTTAATTTCTTTTCTTTTGTTTTTGTTTTGAAGTTTTAAAACAAATGTTGATTCATTGTTTCTTTTTTTTTTTAAGTTTCTTTATTTCTTTTGAGAGAGAGCAGGGGAGGGGCAGAGAGAGAGGGAGAGAGAGAATCTCAAGCAGGCTCTGTGCTGTCAACCCAGAGCCCAATGTGGGGCTCGAACCCATGAACGGTGTGACCACAACCTGAGCCGAAATCAGGAGTCAGAAGCTTGACTGAGTCACCCAGGTGCCCCTCTTGCAGCAGTTTTTAAATGAATCTTTGACTTTGCTATTCTAGTTGTTCAATTTTTTAATATATCAGATTGAACATTTTTAATACCAAAACATAACAAAATTCACTCAGATTTAGGTGAGATGCTGCCGCTTCGTTGAATACCTTGATTTTCATTTGTCACTAATCAGAATGTTTAAAAGGGCACCTGTTAACATGCACATCTCTTTATTGTTCTCTGGTATGTTTTTTGATGGATGGTCTCCAGCGGTTAGACCAGCAGTCAACAGATCAGATGTGTATGCATGTGTGCATATGTGTATGGGTGTGTGTGTGTGTGTGTGTGTGTGTGTGTGTTTGAGAAATCTGTGCCAATATTGGCCCTAGATTTTTCTCAATGTTAAGAGGGTGAGCTTTGGTGGTGTAAGATGTTGGGACTATTGGTGGTTTCTGTGTCTGTGTAGACATTCATGCACCTCATGGTTGCTCTTCTTAACCTACATGTGTAATAGTCTCTGTGTAGGGGAATTGTAAACATCATCTGAAATTTACATCCCCTGGATCTTTGTAGTCATTGTCTAGATTCTTTCTATAGGTCAAGATATGTATTCATTATCAAAGGCATTCTGAGAAGATGGAGAGAGCAGCATAGTTTTGAATTTCATTTTTAGCACAGAGAAAATAGATAAAAAAAACTAAGATCCTAGGTACAACATTTACAAAAAAAGCCAATAGGGTGTTCTCTTGAACTCCAAAATTCATCTGGGTAGGGAGAAACTAGCAAAAGCTCCCAAACTTAGTGTCTGTTCAGGAGGAAGCAAAGGAAGCAAAGGAAAGCAATGGAACACTTAATAAATCTGAGAAGAAGAAAACCCCAAATAGCCAATAAGTATTCACTGGAAAGCTCACAGTCTAATTTGAGAAGAGCAAAAAAAAATTTGGACAACTTTTGTCATCTTCTGGCAGTGGGCTCATGTGAGGTCTCCAAGGGGTAGAAGAGTCTAGGCTCCATGAATTCTTGAAATTTGTCATCTGTTTCAGGACAACACCTGATACGGAGGAGAAATCACTGGGTTGGGATCAAACTTAGCTGAGATAAGGGCAGTAGAAACAATAGAAATGTACAGATAAAAAGGGGGATGGGGAAATAGACCAGGAAGTCTCAAATAGCAAGCTTTATATTTTTAAACATTACCTGATGACAACAGAAAAAGAAACTCTATAACTTAGAAAAGCTACCTCAAACCACACATCTTTTTAAAGTTCAAGAAACTAACCTCACATAAAAATGAACAACAGGGAAATATCAAGATCAATTCTGAAACAAAGCTATGAGCAAAAAGGGGCAAAAGCAGAATAACATCTCTAAATACAATGAAAGCATAGCTGAAAGTTATGTTTACAAAACAGATCAAAACTGTAACTTACTGTTTCAAAACAAGCTGAGTAACATTAACAAATGGATACAAAACATGAAAGAACAACACAAATCAGAACCAGAGTTCAGAATATGATGCTAGAACTCAGAAAGTATTAGAAACTAAAGAATTGTAATGTCAGTAAACAAGACTAGAATAGAAGAAACACAAAAGATTACACCTTAAGGTAAATGGAAATTGAAAAACAGGAAAAATTTTAAAATGAAAGAGAAACAGCTATTGAGATGAAAAGGACTCCATGAAAATGGCAAATATGGAAGATAGGCAAAGAGGGTCCAACATACACATAATTAGAGCCCTTGAAAAAGAAAACCAAAAATGAGGCAACATAGCAAATGTTAAACTGTAAGTGAAGAAGTTTCCTGAAATTAAAAAAAAAAGTTTTTAAGATTTTTTATTTATTTTTGAGAGAGAGAGAGAGAGAATGAGCGGAGGAGGGGTAGAGAGAGAGGGAGACACAAGATCTGAAGCAGGTTCCAGGCTCTGAGCTGTCAACACAGAGACTGACACAGAGCTCGAACTTGTGAACCCTGAGATCATGACCTGCGCTGAAGTCAGATGCTTAACCAACTGAGCCACCCAGGTGTCCCCCCCTTCCCAAAAGTTTTGAAATAGATATTGAAAAACCAATTGAATAATACCTGATAATATCAACTCAGAGAAACACACATGCCAAGGTATATTCTACTAAAATTGCTTGAGGTGACAATAAAAAAATAAAGCAAAAATTTGACATCTTGACAAAAAAAGAAAGTGATTGATGAGGAATAAATTAGATTATTATCAGAATTTCAAAAACAGCACCTTTTGCTAGAAGAAAATGGAGTGACATAGTTAATATAATCAAAGAAATAAAATATGAGCCAAATAATTTATATCAATTAAAACTTATTTCAGTACAAGGGCGCCTGGGTGGCTCAGTCAGTTAAGCATCTGACTTTGGCTCAGGTCATGATCTCTGGATTTGTGAGTTTGAGTCCCACATTGGGCTCTGTGCTGACAGCTGTGGAGCCTGCTTCAGATTCTTGTCTCCCTTTCTTTCTGACCCTTCCCCACTTTCTCTCTCTCTCTCCTCAAAAATAAATAAACATTAAAAAACTTATTTCAGTACAATGGGCATGGAAAAAAATGCTACCAACATGTAAGAACTCAGGGAATATGTTGTAGTCTAGCATTTCTGGGAAAGCTGCTAGAAAACAAACTTCCAGTATAAAAATGACTACAGACCACATAACTGGTAATAGTTGATGGCAATATTTAAATATATATTTACTTATAGACTGTAGACTAAAGGTGAACTAAGATGGGAGAGAATATAATAATACACAATGACTATATATGTTAGGTATAATCCCATAATGTAGATATAAAAAAATATAAATAAAATGGGGGAAGTTTGGAGAAAGCAAATGCAAAAGAAGTTTTAACTATCTTAGAATTAGAATGGTATTTTTCAGTAATCAATATATGGTAAAGTACATAAGTAATGGTGGGTTACTTTAATTCTATCACCTCTTGTATCTTTGAAAACCAGGAGTCTTGGTATAGAGGAAAGGAGACACATATAGAAAGGTAAGACAAAAACCTGTGAACTATATATCAGAAGTACCATGTACTTCTGTATGAGTCCATGAATATGAATATATGAACAAATTTATTGCCTTTCAATCTGACAAGAGAAAGAATAAAGTATTTTTCATATTTTTCATATATGAAATATAACAATGGTAACCAAATAACATATAGAAATGTTTTATTATAGAGTCATTCCATTGAATAAAGGAAGAGAATAATGGTAGAATATCACCATCGAGGGCTGTAGTCATTGAATACCAATGGCTGCTAACATTAGAAGGAAAGGAAAAAAAAACAGACAGAATGGACCTTCTGATCCCCTTGTCTTGGAGCAGAAGTCATTTGGGAGTGGTGCTGACTCCTGTCAGGGCTGCTTTACCCACTACACATGTGGCACCACTTTGGATGGATCACTACCAAAGGTGTGGGCACGTGAAGGTGAGGTGTGCAGTGCCAGCAGGTTCTGCAGTGGCCCGCTGGCGTAGGGAACCTTCGGCTGCCTGGGAAAACTCCTCCCGGGCCAGGTTGGAGGGGGCAGGCCCACAGAGGAGTGCAGTGGCAGGGCATACTGCCAGCAAGCTAGGCAGACAATGTTGGTGCTGTACTGGTTCCCGCAGGCAGGCTGGGGGGGAAGGGGGGCGGTGGGAGAGGGAAATGGCACCCTCTAGTCCTTTTGTTCTTGGAGAAGTCTCCCAAAGATCCCCACCCCTCCAGCACATGCTCTGAGATTAGTAAACAAATTTCCCTCCTGTGTACTGCAGGTGTTTTTCAAACTGCTACTTCTAGGCTGTATCTCAGTGGGGCTGCTTGTCATGCTGTCCCTTTAAGGATGGAGACTCTGCTTCCTGTCACCGTCTGGCTCTCCCAGAGCCAAGCCCACTGATTTTTCAAAGTTCTAGGTGGTAAGACCCACTGATTGTTAAGAAATTGTGAAGTTAAGGCCCTCTTGTTTTCAAAGTCAAATGTTATGGATGTTTGTCTTTCCAGTGCAGGTCCCCTATGGTGGCATGGTGTGGGGTCTGCTTCTCTCTCCTCTCCATGCCCATGGTGTCCCTCCCTCCCACGGACAGCACTGGGACGGTACCATGGGTTCATTTGGCTTCTGACCATGTCTCTGCCCTTCCTACCCTCTTTGATGTGACTTCTTCTCTACATTTAGTTATGGAGTCTGTGCTGCCTGCCAATCTTCAGGTCATTTTCTGGGTTATTTACAATGATGTAGGTGTTTTGGGGGAGTGTCCAGGGGACAGGTGAGACCAGGATCCTCTACTCTGCAATCTTCCCCAGAAGTTGACTGATAATTGGGACACCTGGGTGGCTCAGTGGGTTAAGTATCTGGCTTCGGCTCAAGTCATGATCTCATGGTTTGTGGGTTCGAGCCCTACATCAGGCTCTGTGCTGATGGCTCAGATTCTGTGCTTCAGATTCTGTGTCTCCCTCTCTCTCTGCCCTTCCTCCACTCACACTCTGTCTCTGTTTCCCAAAAATGAATAAACATTTAAAAAATTTTAAGAAAAGAAGTTGACTGATCATTTATTCTTGACAAAGCCATGCTAATTACACCTTCTATTTTTCTTGCCATTTTTTTTGCCAGTTAAGATTTTGTCATTATTTCTTTTTATCAAAAGTATCAGCGGCTCATTTTATTTCTCAGTTGCGAATCATAAGCCACCTCTTTTAAAGAAGTGCCTCTCACTGCCAGCTTTGAAGCAAGCGGCCCACCCCAAAGTGCATGTCATCGCCTTTTGCTGATGTGAATACATCATTTTATTTATTTTTTATTTTTTTTTAACGTTTATTTATTTTTGAGACAGAGAGAGAAAGAGCATGAACGGGGGAGGGGCAGAGAGAGAGGGAGACACAGAATCGGAAGCAGGCTCCAGGCTCTGAGTCATCAGCCCAGAGCCCGACGCAGGGCTCGAACTCACGGACCGTGAGATCGTGACCTGAGCTGAAGTCGGACGCTTAACCGACTGAGCCACCCAGGCGCCCCAACACATCATTTTAAAAAACAATTTTGAAATACTTCCTTCTCCAGTCCAATTCACTTTTTCTCCTTCTCATCATAAATGATGCAAACTCCATATCACAGTTGACCTTTTAAAATACGTTATCAAAATGGAGGCTAAAAATAGCACTAAAAGCTAAAAATAGCATTTCTCCTGGGGTTTTTAATATTCTCTATTATCTGCTATTCATTTTCTATCCCTCTAGGATGGAAAGTCCTTCTTGACCCACCCCTACTCTCCTATGGGTGATTAAAAAAGCAAAGGGTTTCTCTAGTGCCTTCACGTATCTTATTAGATCTATTATTTATCATTTGTCCACACCACAGCATATGGGCCACAGGAAAAATCATATTCTATTTCCTAAGAACCACACTGTACTTTAACAAGTAAATATTAACTGCTTTGTTTGCTTCATTGGGTGATTGGTTCATTGTAATGCAGCTGACCTTATTCGTGATTCCATGTTTGCAAATTTGCCTACTCACTAAAATTATTTGTAGCTCTCCAAATCCATACCTGCTGTGCTTTCTCGGCCATTCACGGGTATGTGCAGAGCAGGGAAACACGTAAGTCCTGATGCACATGACCCCCGGATGAGGCTGAGCGAGCCTTCTTGTTTTAGCTCGTACTGTAAACAAGTGTCCCTTCTGCTGTCTACTTAGTGCCACATCTTTCTCGTTTTTTAAAAATATTTTTTGGGGGGAGAACGCAAGTGGGGGTGGGGAGGTGAGAGGGGGACAGAGGATCTGACACAGGTTCATGCTGACAGGTTGACAGCAGCCAGCCCGATGTGGGGTTCCAATCCATGAACCAAGAGATCATGACCCGAGCGGCAGTCAGATGCTCGACTGAGCCACCCCAGGAGCCCTACATTTTTCTCATTTTTGTGCTTTTTGTTTGTGACTTCAGTTTTAATATGGTCCCCAAAGGTAGTGCTGAAGTGCTCTTCAGTGATCCAAAGCATAAGAAGGCTGTGATGTGCCTGATGGAGAACATAGGCGTTTTACAATGTTTTTTAAAGTAGGCTCTCTGCCCAGTGTGGGATTTGAACTTATGACCCTGAGATCAAGAGTCCTGTGCTCTACTGACTGAGCCAGCCAGGCACCCCCAAAATAGGTGTCTTAGATAGGCTTCGTTCAGGTGTGAGTAGTGCTTACGGCCGGGAGTTCAATGTTAATGAATCAACAATATCTATTAAAGAAAGTGTCTTTAGCTAGACATACTGTTAAAAGCGGTTGTATATTGACTGATCGATGAAAACGTTACCAGAGGCAGAAACCTACCCAGGAGCAGTGGTTCAGTTGTTTGTGAATTCACTTTTTGTGATGACTTCCTAGAACATGGCTCTTTATTGAGCACTGTGCTAAGAACTTTAGGGGCATTTCCTCATTTAACTGCAAACACAATGCGTTAGCTACCATCATACCCATATTACAGGTGACAATGCCGAAGTACGAGGAAGTTACATATCAGACCTCATGTCACACAGCGCAGAGGGAGGAGGCAGTCAGTGCTGGTACATGGGTAGTTGGGCTCCAGAGCCTTCAGCTCTGCACAGATGGCCTACCCTTGAGCCAGTGTGGCGAGGTGACGCCTCTGGAAGCCTCTAGAAATGTGTAAGGTTTGGTTTACCCTTAGTATTATTAATTCATCTCATATTAACTGGCATGAAAAAAATCTTTGAGCGATGGAGAGCAACTACGATGTTCTATGCAGCTTGGCCATCAAGATGACACAGGGTTGTCACCCACAATTAGAACTGTCCAGACCAGCTGGATGTTCAGGACTCAACCCATCTCTTTCGTCTTCCATTCTTGAGAGGCTTCAGTGCCAATGGCTTGAAAGCCAGGCTGGAATTTAATTGTAAAATGGCTGCCTTGTGAGAAAAAGGACCCAATAGAGGGAAAGAATTAATCCTGGCTACAAGGGTTCCTCACTTCCAAAGTATGTCCCTCCCTCCCCCTTCTGCCAAGAGGCTTCTCATCCCAAGCTTTTCAAAGGCCACATGTTGTCAGCAATTTATGAATATGAATAATGTGATTTACATTCCTTTGATTTAATATAATGATTAAGCTTCTTTGTACTCTGTTCTGATTCACTGAAATGAAAAATACATTTTCTTTAAAATCCTTTGTCCTTTATTAGTAATTTTTTTCTCTTCCAAATTTGTTCAGCTTTGGCAAATGAAAGAAAGATAAATTTTGCTTTGATTTGGTGGCACAGAGAGTGCAAAAGAGAATTAAAACATTAGTTAAAAGGAACAAGGGAATTGAGCGGGGAACAGAAATTAAGTTAGTTGAAGCAAATTACCTTATGGTTGTAAACCAACAGGGGTTCGGATAGATGTAAGGAATTCATTGCTGCTTCTAAATAATTATTTTTGCTTCTCAACAATAGCACTGGGCTGTGTTCCTATGGGCGTTTAGGTACTGCATAGCCAATCTTTAATTAAGTGGAGGGGGGACCCTCTGAATATGCGTATAACCTGATTAGTTTATTGCAGGCTGGGATTTGGAACTGATCATACCCCTCCCCTCTCCCTCCTAACCTTTGGGTGACCCAGAATTCACTTCTTAGTGAATTTCTCATTTAAGGAAATATGAAAGCAAAAGATGTAAAGAGAGGCTTTGGAACAGCCTAATAAAAAGATTCAAAGGCCTTATTGCAAAGGACCCTTTGAAATGGAGAATGAGAGATTGACTTGGGAGGCTGGAAGAGAAGGAACTGGAATCTGTCTCCTGGTGAGGGCTGCTGTACTCTTGGGCTCTAGAAGGACAAGCAACAGAGGGTTGGAGGAGAGGGTAGAAAGTTCCCAGGACATTTACATATGTACGGAAGTGAGGGTGCACAAGTGGATTTGTCCGGAGCCGTGGGACACCCCTTCTTCTCTCTTTCTGTGCATTCCAGCCTGGCACCACAGAAAGAAGCCAGGCGTGGCCGCAGAGCTGAGCTCTGGTTGGGGTTCTGTGAATCCGGGCAAAGGTTTGAACTCTCAAGCCTTTCTTTCCTCGCCCGCAAAATGGGATTAGCATTTTGTGTTCTGTACATCTCAGGGGATTTTGGCGAGGACCAAATAGACAACATGCATGAAGATGCTTTGCAAAATTTAAGGCCTTTACAAAAATATATATTACCTTGTGCGTAAGAATGGAATTTCTGAACGTGGCCTTGTATTACATTCAGTGTAAGATTTCAAAAATTACATCTCATCTCCTGAGGCTCCATCCGCAAGCTTCAAGGGATTGAGATCGTTTTAACAACGGAACTATGGAAATAAAAGGGTCAAAATAGAAATCCTTTGGATGGTGATGTTGGTGAGGGTGGTGATGGTGCTGATGACGTCGGTGAATCTAACAATTTCTGAGGGAGTTTGAGAAGGACGTGGTGTAAGGACCGCTCTTGCTAATCCAGTGGAGTGTGATTGGAACCTGGTCTGTCTCGGGCACCGGGTAGTAAGGAGCCTTAGTTGATGGACTTTCTTAGGGGACAGACGCTGGCTGTTGATGCCTAATCCTTCTTTCCAGAAAGGGAGAGGCAAGGGGATACGTACATTTTAAGGGTCTTCTCTGGGCCAGGAATGGTGCTGGGTAAGTTTTAAGCATCCAGTGGCCCCCATGAACTCCCATCCCCGGGGCTGATCCTGGAAGGTGGTAGGAGCCTGTGTGGAATAGGAAAAGTGTCCTGAGCGCAGCTGGAGGTTCTGTGAGTGCCAGTGGCTTTTGTTAGTTCAACTGCCTTCTTACACCTACATCCATGTTGAGCGGGAACGCCTGCCATCTTGCAACTCTAATACCCTCCTTGCTGGGAGCGACGCGGTGCTTAATCAACTCATTCTGGTAAAAACTTGGAAGAGGAGACAAGGCATTGTGATTAAAGTTTCTGCAGTCCCAAGGAGAAAAGGAAACAGAAATGGGTGGCTCTTGCTTTAATCTAAAGATCAATGCAGTGTTAACGTGAAGAGCCCTGCCAAGCACACCAATCACAGCGTGCAGGGCTGAGCCGTACATCGGCTTCCTCTTGAAACTACAGATCAGAGCAGCCTAGAAATTTGTGGTCTCCACTTCTGCTCACTTATTCCTTGAGGATCACAGCTGACTGCTTCAAAAGGGCGGCACACAACTGCCTTTTCATTTGCTCATTCAGTCTGTGATAAGTTCCTATCAGGCATGGATCCAAAACAGCTTCTTCTGTGAGGACCGCCTGGGTCACGGCAGGACATTTCCAAACAGGGCTCTCCACGAGCACTTGGAAACAGGTTGCAGATGTACGTGGATTCTTTCCAGTTGCTTTAAAAAAACCAATGGGATTTTAACCTCATGGCTTCCCCCCCCACCCCTTTTAATAATGTGACTGCTGGTTGGAAAGCATCCCTTGGTAAAAACAAAAAACAAAAAACGAAAAAAACCCCCAAACCCAAGAAGCCAAAAAACCCAAACAAAGTGCGCACTCTTTCTGGAGCCACGAAAGAGACTGTGTAGGAATTGTATGCATGGGCATGCATCAATTGTAACAGTTAAATTTAAATTTTTTTTTAACCTTTATTTTTGAGACAGAGAGAGACAGAGCATGAATGGGAGAGGGTCAGAGAGAGAGAGGGAGACACAGAATCTGAAACAGGCTCCAGGCTCTGAGCTGTCAGCACAGAGCCCGACGCAGGGCTTGAACTCACAGACTGCGAGATCACGACCTGAGCCGAAGTCGGACGCTTAACCGACTGAGCCACCCAGGCGCCCCAGTAATAGTTAAATTTAAAGAGCAGGGAGATCCAGGAGGATCTGAAAATGAAGGAATAATTGGAGTGCAAACAGTGACTGTGGGATGAGCCGCAGGGTCTTGTCCTGTTGCTTTGTGATCTCCCCTGAGTCTCAGAATTGCCAATAGTTACATATCCTGGAACCTATGAAGTATATACCTTTCTTGTAATATGCTGTTGGGTTAATATAGTCCTGAGATAGTATGTTATAGTTACTATGGTATAGTATATCCGGGTCAGTATGTTCACACTGTGGCGTTGGTGGGCCAGTTCAACGTTCTCTCTGCTGTCTGCCCTTTCATATGCCGCCAGATTCCTTCTGAACACATGCTTGTCCCCTCAGTTCCCAACACCAATGCCTAAGGCTCTTGTTTCTCACTTGGAGGGCACTTGGCATCCTCACGGTTCATCCTCTGTGTTGTCTCTCTTGTCTTGAGTCTCCTCTTCTCACCGGACTTAGTGTTGTGGGCTGTCTGTGCCTGCCTCCCACTGTTCATATATTGAAATTCCTCCCCTCAGTGTGATGGTTATTTGGAACTGGGGCCTCTGAGAGGTAATGAAGTAATAAGGCTGGAGCCCTCAGGAATGGCCCTTAGCGCCTTTGTTAGAGGGACCCCGGAGAGCTCTTCAGCCCTCTTTCTGCCCTGTGAGGACACGGCGGGGGGTGGGGGGGGAACACTGCAGTCTGGAACCCAGCTGAGGGCCCAGGCCGGCACCGTGATCTCGGACTTCCGGTCTCCAGAACCGTGAGAAACACATTTTGGTTGTTGTAGCAGTTGCCACGGACGAGGACACTTACCTAACCACAGAATTCTCCTTGCAGTGCTTCTGGGGCTCCCCGAATAGTCCCCAAATAGGACCCGGCTATTTCAGCTCTGCGTACAACATGATTTGTGAACAGATCGCTACCTGGGTCTTAGGTTGAACCTCCCCAAATAGCCGCCTCTCACAACAAGTTTCTTGCACTTCCTTAATTTTCTTTCATTCTCACATTAAAGCTTTTCTTCCTCTGAATTACCAACTCTCTCATGTTTTCATTCAATTTTATAGAAAGAGTTTTCAGACTTTGTCTTTAAAATAGCCGGCCTTCTGCACTGACCGTGTAGAGCCTGCTTGGGATTCTCTCGCTCTGTCTCTGCCCCTCCCCGCCTCTTTCTTGATAAATAAATAAACTTAAAAAAACAAAAACAAAAAACCAGCCAGCCTACAAAGGGCCTGGTTTCTTCCTTAAACCTGGATGGGCTTCGTTCCTTCGGACGTTTTGCCCTCCCACCATTGCTATGGGATCCACACTTCCTATTGCCAAGTAGGTGCGTGGTCTCCTTAATTTGGGGGAAAACAAAGATCATTTTGTTTAGTTTGCCACCTCCTCTATCCCTTGTCCTTCTGGCCTTTCTTCCACAGCCAGTCATCTTCAGTGAGTGATCTTGAGTGCCTCCAATGAGGCACGCAATGGTGCTGGCCTGCCTGGTATGCCTTGGCATGCTGGTGTTTTACCAGGCAGGGCTCCAGGAGCCCCCAATTCCACCGCCCTCACCCTCAAGGTGGCCAGGAGGCTCCTGGCGATGGGGCTTTGGAGTGGTGGGGATCCGGAGCTGATGGCCAAGAAAGAATTCTTGAGACGTGTTTGATACAAAAAGGTGACTTTATTAAAGCCCAGGGATAGGGCTCAGGGCAGGAAGAGCTGTGAAGAGTGAGTGGTTCTATACTATGGAGTTGGGGGGAGGTAATGGCAAAAGGGAGGCCTCCAGAAGGACTTTCATATGCTAAAGAGGACTCCTAAGGTACTGGAGGCCTTGCTATTGTCAAGCTAAGGTTGTTTTCCCTCTAGTGAGACAGTAACATGAAGACAGTAGAGGGTTCCTGGAGAAATGTTCTAGTCTGTATTTGCCTCAAGTATTTGTCAATGGGCTGCAGGTAATAAGGAAATTTAATTTTACCTGCCGTTTCCTTCTTGCCTTTGTTCCCACATCAGTATGGAGGGGAAGGTGACATTAGAGCTCCAGGAAACTGAATCTATAGGTTCCTGGAGATGGGGCTGTTGATAAGATTGCCTTTTTCTTGTAATTTTCTAAGAATATGTAAAGTGATGGAGACTCAGGTCCTGCAAGACTGTGACCTCTATCAGTCAACCATTTGTTTTCCCCTTTCCTTTGTCCTTGGACAGCCAGGAGTGCCTGAGGAATGTCGCACATATCCCACCCTGGGAGGGGGGACATTGTTAGCTTGTGCCTGGCCCTCAGCTTGCCTTAGGCTCCCTCATCACTGGGATCTTCATATCTGACCGCAAGCATGGCCCGTGTCTATGTACCCCAGTGTGCCTTACAAAAATAAAGATTTCCTATACGTGCTATGATGTGGGAAGGTTTGGGAAACCCATATGAACCCTTCCTCACTGCCCTATTGTTTCTTAGACCCGTTCCCTGCCCTATGGAAAGGAATGACATCCTTATGACAGAATCCAAAGAACCGTTGCTCCCTCCACCCTCCATGAACGCTTCATCATCTGTCACATCCATGTTCTTGATCTTTGCCCCTCCCTTGGTTGCTGTGACTATGTTTTGTGGTTCCTTCATCTTCCTCTCCAACTAGAGTACCGTTATAAGTAGATCGTCTTCCATTCTCCCACGGGTATTGATCCCCAAAGCGCTCCCTACTGAAGCAAACTTCCTGCATACAGATCTCTGTCGCAGAGTCTGCTTCTCGGGGAACCTACCTCTAGTGGCAACCGTCCGTGAATTTTGTAAGATGAACTACTGAAGTCTATTCTGAGCTGCTATAGCATTTTGTGTATACGGCTAGAATAGGATTCATCCCATTAAAATAGAGTTTATTTTAGGCTTCTCTCTCTATACTAGATTACAGGCTCCTGGAGGGAAGAGGACCCACCTTCCAGACCGCCCACAATACTGGCCTAGTGGCATTTGCTGAGCAGTGGACACCTGCCTGTTGTTGGCCGAGTGGGAACACCCACTGCACAACCCCGTGTTAGAAACGGTGTCCGTCTACATCTCCCACCCCTTACTCTTACTTATCCCATGTGTCATTGGGGTTGGGCTGGATCATGCAGTGGTAACAACTCAAAAACTCAGTGTCTTAACAGAAGTTGATTTTTGATTCGTACTATGTGTCTACTGCAATTGAACAAGTGTTTTTTTCTGCTTTACTATCTTTCTAGGGCTCAGGCTGACAGAAAAGTCACTGTCTAAAATATGAATGGTCTCTGTGGCTTGATGGGGGGAAACAGACCTCCGAAGGGTCCCACAAATCCATGAAGTGCTCTGACCCAATGTGGTCACATGACACCTCTCCTCACACGTCACTGGTTGGAAAGCGCCACACGATTTATGATTCGGGTCCCTCCAGGTCATAACGGGCCCGGTGTGAGATCCATATGTCTGGAAGACAGAGAGCTGAGAACATTTGGTGAGCAGCCCTGAGACTGCCACAAGTCACAACAACACTACCCTCACATAGGGTGTGGTGGGCCTTCTGTGTCTCCCCCAGGCACCGAGAGCCCAGGCAGACGGTCATGAGAGTTGTTACGTAGTTTGTGACTCCAGCCAACCGGGCATCATTAAGAAGCCCAGAGCAGAGATGTAGGATGCCAATCACTGGAGAAGGAGGGCTGCCCCACCCTGTGGAACCTTCCAGGAGAAAATCTGGCCCGGCTGTCGACTTCTCCCTCTTGAAGAAAAGTAGTGCTAAAAGAATCATGAAGTAACCTAACTCCACTGAAAAGGGCACAGTCTGTTTCTGAAAAGCAGAACTTTGATGCACACACACAACACGTCTCCGTACACACACACGTATACGAAGCGGTCCTGAAATAGTAGTTTTTGAGTACATTCTGTGCTCAAACTAGCCTAAGTAGCCCAGCAAGGCTCCACCAGGACCCTTGTCGGCGATAAGCAATTAGCCCAGCACTCTTTTTTTCTTAATTGTCTTTTGAGAGTGGTTGAAATCAGATTTTTAAAAATTTGCCTCTTTGAGGTAATTTATGTGTAAATTTGCATTGCTTATAGAGAAAGGAGTTGCTGGGCAAATTTTTGCAGTGTTGTGTGCTTGAGGATTTATATGGGTGGGTTTCCTTACCTTTTCCTATGAAAAAAAAAGTAAATTGCATGAAATTAACATTAAAACTTCTTTATTTCCTAAAACACGTCTCGGCCGGCCACAAAAGAAGAACAAATCCTGTTTATCTCTATTTGCTCAGATCAACTGTTTGAAAACCTGAGTAGGGGGTTTTAGTCTAGAAACAGCATCCCGTAAAGGATTGGAAGGTTCTTGGACTTTTATGTACATTTGTGTACTTTAGACCAGTGCTGTCCAATAGAACTTTTGTGATGATAAAGATGTTTGTATCTATGCTCTTCAAGATGGTAGCCACTAGCTTCATGGGGTTGTTGGGCACTTGGAAATATGCTAGTGCAACAGAGGGGCTGAATTTTTTCATTTCATTTCCTTTTAATTTATTTAAATTTAAATGTAAATGGCCACATGTGGCTAGTGACTACCATATCGGACAGTGCATCTTTAGAAACTTGACCCAGAGCCTGAGTGATCTCACGGTCTGGCAAACTTGCTTCCTGGCCTGGCTGTAGGAAAGTGTGTCTGCTGTGTAGACCTCACTCCACCCTCTTTGTAGTTCCCTAATGTCTGCACACATGCAAGATATTAGTCCAGAAAAGATGGGTGGCTTTTTTCAGTTATTTAAATTCATTATTTTCATGCAATTCACTTAGAATTCTTCAGACTCCCAAAATTCACTGGGCTCTGAGACAGCACACCTCGGCATGGGACGGTGCGTCACAGAAAAAGGATCCCTGCCAGGGATCCCCTTGGGACCTCCCCACTTTTTCTGCCCTTGTCAGCCTGGTCACAATCCCATTTCCTTTGGCTGTGACATTAGTTCTTTGTGCCAAGGGAGATATATTCTATTTAGGTTCCTTGCCTAGACATTTTTGGATGTATTTTAGGCAGGCAGATTATCTTTTCCTCCCTGTCACCTGTGGTGGAAATTAAAAGGACAGAAAGTCTTCGGGACTTAGGGAACATGGAAGGAGGTCAGTCAGATCCCCCACTGGCTCTTCAGTGTGGCACGCTGTCACAGCTCTGTTGAACAGAACTGGGACTTGCCACCCTCCGGCCCCAGCAAATTAGAGATAACACACACAAATCCAGAAAGCTCCTTTCCAGTTGATGGATCTCAGCACACATTTGCATCATGGAGATCATGACAGGGAGACCAGAGATGTAAGGAATTGCAGGTGCTGGAAAGACAAGGTGAAAGGCAAAATCAGAGTTAAAAACATCCCCATACTCATTGGCTTCTCGACACAGAATGAACGTAATTTCACGTCGTGTTTAATTTAATATGGTTCATTTGCTCTGAACTAATGTGACTCATACTTAAAAAAAAAAAGTCATTAGTACTAAGTAATGTGACTGACTTTCACACAACCATGTAAGAACTTAAACACCAGAATCCATTTTCCCTTGAGAATGGGTAGTTTGGGACTCAGTGGCTCATTTCAACACTATCGCCCTTGCTAAGCGCACTTTTATGTCTATCTTCTGAGTACATAGTAAACACGTCCTTTTGAAAATTCTTCAAAATAGTAAATCAACCTCATTATTTGATGGTGGGTTCAATGTGGAGGGGTCCTGGTTACAAGGGTTATATGTAACCACAAATAGACTTAACTTCTTTTCTTTTTATTCTTTTTAAAAAAAGTTCATTTATTTATTTTGAAAGAGGGAGAGGGAGAGAAAATGAGCAGGGGAGAGGCAGAGAAAGAGGGGGGCAGAGGATCCAAAACAGGCTTTTTGCTGACCACAGAGAGTCCAATGTGGGGCTTGAACTCACGAACTGTGAGATCACGACCTGAGCCACCAAAGTCGGATGCTTGACAGACTGAGTCACCTGGGTGCCCTCTTTTTATTCTTAACATCCAGAAATTCATTCAGACCCACTCAGGTGAGGAAAAGCTGGGTGATGAAACAGGGCAGCACCACTCTGGCCCTAACCTTGTGCTTCACTTAATGTCATTTAATCTTCCTGGCAACCACACAGCCTAAGTGCAAAGGTCAAGCAGATCGTCTATCCTCCCAGGTGCTAATCTAAGGGAGCTGAGTGCTGAGTGGGCCTCAGTGCCAGTATGTGAATCACTGCGGGTTAAAAGTTATTGAGTGTGGGGGTGCCCCTGTGCTTCCCCTTCTATATAGTAGGAAGGGTAGAGGGCTTGGTTCCTTTTTGCCAAGCAAGGGAGCCTGGTTACCTTGCTGTCCTCTTGCTCCTTTCTTGCACTCATGCTACCAGGCTGGCCTACATCTTGCTAGCATAGGGCAGGCCTGGCCACACATCTTGGCCCTATTCATTTCTTTTCAGTCTCTCTCTCTCCTTCATGGGGTTGGCAGAGGGTGAGCAGATCCTAAGGTGTGGGCTTAAGATAGCAGGATAGGATGAGATGTATGGGGTGGGATGGGATGGAAGGGATAGAAGGGATGGGATGGGGTGGGGTGGCATTGGATGGGATGGGGTAGGATGGGATAGGATGGGGTAGGATGGGATGGAAGGGATGGGATGGGATGGGATAAGATGAGATGGGATAGGATGGGATGGAATGGGATGGAAGGGATGGGATGGGATGGGATGGGATGGGATGGGATGGGATGGGATGGGATGGGATGGGATGGGATAGGATGGGGTGGCATTGGATAGTATGTGATGGAAGGGATGAGATGGGATAAGATGGGATGGGATGGAAGGGATGAGATGGGATAAGATGGGATGGGATGGAAGGGATGGGATGGAATGGGATGGGATGTGATAAGATGGGATGAGATGGGATGAGATGGAATAAGATGGGATGGGATGGAAGGGATGGGATGGGATGGGATGGGATAAGATGGGATGAGATGGAAGGGATGAGATGGAATAAGATGGGATGGGATGAAGGGATGGGATGGGATGGGATGGGATGGGATGGGATGGGATGGGATGGGATGGGATGGGATAAGATGGGATGAGATGGAAGGGATGAGATGGAATAAGATGGGATGGGATGGAAGGGATGGGATGGGATGGGATGGAAGGGATGGGATGAGATGGGATGGGATGGGATAAGATGGGATAGGATAGAATGGGGTAGGATAGGATGGGATGGGATGTTATGTGATGGGATGAGATAGGATACTAACCTTGGCCACAGGATACAACGCATCTTATCAAATTCTTCCTAATTGAGTTCAGAAGCATAGGTTGTGTTTACAATCAAATGTTCCTTTGCCTCTTCTTGTCAGAATGCTTTGTGTGTGCAGCTCTTTCAGAAAGTGGGGAACGATGATCTTCTACTCCTGCTAATAGTTCTCTGTTGTGCTATCCTGTCTAGCGGCATTATCTTCCCCACCATCTACAAGTGGAAATTGAGGCCCAGAAAGGCTCCATGGTTTGCCCCAGACCTTACACTGGGCGGTTACAAGCTGGGGTGTGCTGGTGCTGGCTAGCATCAGCTCCCGAGAGCCAATTATTAACATCTTTGACCAACTCTGTGTTCAGCGACTTTCTCTTGACATCTTGACATGAGCCACGATGGGAGTATTTATACTATAGAAATGGACCAATGCTACAAATCAGAACCTCCTCCCTACTGGAGAGCTGGTTATTAAACCTTTACCAGGACACCATGAGGTTTGTATGAATTTACAGCCCATATTCTTTCCACTGTTCCATGGTTTTGCATATGATTAACAACACTGTGGTCTTGAAAGAGTTCGGTTTCTACAGGTTGGCTCATTTGGATTGCACGTACCATTGTAAGACCAGGAGTTTGCTTCAGAGTGGGCTAGGTGGCTGGGTTTTGTACCGCAACCAACTACCTGAAAGTGAAACACCTTGGTGTTGACTGCCCTTCCACACCCAGCGTCCCTGGCTCCGAACATGGATGCTGCCCGCAGAGGGCATCAGGTGCATGTAGACCCACCCTGCCTTGTGTTCCACCAATAGAGACTGGTGGGCACTTAGCGGTGCTCACTTCACACACGTAAAATGAGAGAACTCACAGATGTATATGAGGCACAGGGGGCATATGGAAAGTGTGGGAACTAGCAAATCCTGACCTGGATCACGAGTTATATGACCTTGGGCATATCGCTTAACATTTTTATGTTTGTTTCCTTTCATCTGAAATATGAAATCATACTTGAAGTAAAGTATTGGAGATAGTGTATAATTCAAAAATACCTAGCACAGTGGCTTTATTAAGCACATAGTAAATGCTCAATAAACAGTGGGTTTCAGTGTGGGCCAATAACAAATTAAATTCTCCTGCAGCTGATGGCCAAATTCTTGTATATCCTGGTAATTCAGAATATATCTGTGTTTGTCTATTCTCCCAATTAGAGAACCTGTTACCAACAAGGACCACATCTGAGTAAAACTGCTAGCCTAGAAGCTCATATTAATTGTATAGGGTAGTAGTAAGGTGGTGAAGAGAAGGGCTTATAAAGCTCAATTTAAATTCTAACTCTGCTACTGCAGGCTTATGATCTTCGAGTTTCTAAATGTCAGTTTCCTCCTATGTAAAATGGAAAGTAAAAATCACCTGCTTCGTAAACTATTAGGATTAACTGAGATTTTTATAAACGTGCTCAGCACATTTCTTAATGTATAGCTCAGTACAATGAATGTTCGTAGTCTTTGTTACCATGAAGATCGTGGACTTGTTAAACATTCCAATGTGGTGACCTACACATTTAGATGATCATATTTCAGAAGTCAGCCTGGCTGAGAGGGAGGGCATTGGAAAGAGTTCCTCGGGAGACCCCATCACCTCAAGGACTTGGGCATGGTGCATGCTAGCAGGTGTCAATGGAGACCCAAGATCCTGAATTAATTACAAAGATGGTTTTTATGCAGTAGTAACATTTTAAAACAAAGGAAGAAAAGCCAAGTTTGAGTCCACATGGTCTAGACAAGGGCCAGGAACAACAACATAAGAACATGGGATCATTTGTGACTATTGATTTATGTTTGGGGTGATGGTGTAATAATCGCTCTTGCTTTTTGTGCCTCATGTTTCCTAGAAGCTGTGATGCCAAGGGGGGGGGGGAGGTGGGACAATTCAATACGGATCGTGATAATTGGAAGTGAGTTTTGCACAGAGAGCCAAGCAGTCCAGAGCTGCTTCCTTGCGCTGGTTTTAATATAAGAATATGCATCCGCTTATAATTTAATAAAAATGCCCACGAGGACAGGGGATGCACTGCCAATTTTCTAGCCTCTTTGAAGAATTCCCCAAGTGTCAAGAGACTGCAGAATTGGACTTAAAGGCTTATGTAATGACTAATTTTGTGGCATGGTGCTGCCCGTTCCTGTTAGGCAGGCCTGCTTTCCGAAGCCCGTCTGTGTTCCAAGCTGATGGCAGATTTATACGGATTCTTACTGGGCAGTGTCAGTTAGAGAGGTCTGGCTAACTTTGCACAGAAGTCTCAAAGTCTTCCTGAAAATAACGGAAAGGCCGCAATGTAAAGTAAGCGGCTAGGGTCTGGCCAAACTTCAGCTATTGCAATGTGGATTCATTTGGGGTGTCAGGTTTTTATCCATAAACTAAGGGCATTGGGCACTAGATCAATGGGAAACCCCTTTAGATTCTGGTGACATATATGGCTTCTGTCTCCATAACAAAGCACGTATACACAAATGCATGGAATTTCTAGGGCCCTCGGAGTCCAGGCTTCAACACTTCGGTGAAACTATTGTAGGAGTTTCTTTTCATTCTGGAATCAAGTACAAAGATACTTTCTTAGGAAAAATTTTTAATGACTCTTCTTATTTCCCCTGAGTTCGACAACCAAATGATCCAAAGTAGTGTCATATCTTTGTTCCCACACCTTACAAAATCTATTCCAATGGATGTTTGTTTGCCCCCATTTCCTAATGTGTTCACCGAAATTATGATCACCCAAGAATAAAGCTTTATGCATTCTGATAGCGGTGTGAATCTTGCCTTGTAAAACAGTGTTGAGCCAGGGAGTGGCAAGATGGCACCCTGCATGGTTTTGCCATGTCCGTGCCAGTGAATGGCATGCAACTTTTGTGTTGTGTGCGAGAGTTTATGTTCTGTACGGGGGGATAGGAGTCTTAATGACTCTGGCTGTAGAGGCTGTCAAATGCCAGGAGGTTTGTATCTGTCTTGTAGGTCCTTACAGGGGCTTGTGTGACAATTTTCCTTCCTGGGAAGGGTAAACACTGGTGGAACCAGTTGGCGAGAATGATGTTCGTGAAAGTAGGGGCCATCCTCATTAGGATGGGTTAGGGTAGATGCCCATTAGGCACAGGTGGACTGGCTGTTTCCTAATTTCCAAGCCGTGGGGTCTCTATCTGATGGTTCCAGGCACTGTCGTACCTGGGCAGTTCATTTTGCCTTATGCCTGCTCAGCTACCCGGGGGTGGGAGTGGGGGGAAGGGTTTGCTGAGTTCTTGTCATTCTCTTTGACCTCAGCTCTTGTCTTCTGAGAAGCTTGCTTGCTGGGCAGTGCTAATGGTGCCGATCCAGGTGTGGACACACGGAAAGGGTAGGCTAACATGAGGCGCCGTGTTCCAGTCCAGGGATCTGGCCACGTGGTGGGGTGCCACGGGTGTTTGTTTAAGCATGACCGATTCTTCCCTCTGGTCCCAGGGCAGAAAGTCACATGTCTGGAGCAGAGCAGAGGCCATTTGCCACTTTTCCTCTCCAGATGGGTTTGGTGTTGCAGAAGAGCTTTGGGAAAAAAGGTCACAAAGTGGCTAGAGGATTAACTAAACTCACACTCCAGTGCATTAGCCCACACGGAAGATGGTCACTACAACTATTGTTGAATTGGAATTGGACTCAGGGTCTTAACATTTTCTATACCTTTATTTGGTCTTGCGTTTTAGAATGTTTGCATTTCTACTGGATTGAAGACCAAGACTGTATATTAACAACTTCTTGGGAGTCTGGCTTAGGTTTGAGAAAGTGCGGAGCTTAGTGGGCTCAGCCCTCTTGATTTCAAATTGTTAAGTTGACCAAGTTGGTAGCCTTGCGCTACTTTTTCTTCCACAAATTAGGTCTATTTAAAAATTTTTTAAAATCCTTTATTTATTTTTGAGAGAGAGAGACAGAGTACAAGCAGGGGAGGGGCAGAGAGAGAGGGAGACACAGAATCCAAAGCAGGCTCCAGGCTCCGAGCTGTCAGCACAGAGCCCGATGTGGGGCTCAAACTCATGAACTGTGAGATCATGACCTGAGCTGAAGTCAGATGCTTAACTGACTGAGCCCCCCAAGTGCCCCTATATTTTTAAAGAAAGCTTGAGTCTTTGTTGAAACCAGCGGTTTTCCTTCTTAAGTTGAGATGTATGTTACCTGCGGGGCATAACTCATGAATTCATTTGGCAGTTAAATTTTTTGCCTGTTTAATGAAGGCAAAAGGTAATGTCTCATTTGAAGACAGAGATCTAACGCAAGACCTAAGCCAGAGGAATCTCCAAGATGGGAGGGTAAGGAAAGGCAAAGGAGTTTGAGGACTGGAGTCAGCAGAGTGAGGTCCCAGGGCAGCTGGCAGGTTATGTGGGTCTCAGCCTGTTGGAGGGACCCGAGAAAAAGGGGCCAGCGGGAGCAGATACCAAAGGTTGGTCGATCCAAAGCCCTTTCCTCTCCTGTGTAAGAACCATACGAATATTATGGGTATTGAGGAGGGCACCTTTTGGGATGAGCACTGGGTGTTGTATGGAAACCAATGTGACAATAAACTTCATATATTGAAAAAATAAATAAATAAAAAAAAGAACCATACAAATATTACAAAAAATACATATTATCTACCTGTTTGATAAAAAGATTTCTGGATAAAAGGCAGATTTTCAGAAAGATACCTAACCCAAGAGTAAGTTATAAATTAAAACAGAAGTGGAGACAATATAAACATAGAAAAAAATATAAATGGGAGAAGTCAGCCAAGTCTGGGGTGGGCGTGGGGGACTGTATGACAGCAATGCAGATCATAATTTACCGGGATTGAGTGGTCAGATGTGAATACAGAAAATGGAAGCCCAGGCAAACCCCGTTCTTCTCATCTGTAAGAAGAAAACACATCAGCTCTTTAGAGGAAGGCAACTTAGGTCTCTGTTACTTAGCTCTGCAAGAATGTCACCAAGGCTTCATGCGCCAGGCACAGAGAGATGGGGTGGGCTGTGTTTCTCAGTAAAAAGAAATGCCCTTACTGAGGCTGGTAAGGGGTCCCTCCCAGAGGCCACAGCCCTAATATGTTCCTCTGGGAGAGGCAGTGTGTGGGGAACCACAACAGTGTGGTCCCAGGGTGTAGGTTTCTGATGGTTTATCCGCTGCTAAAGGGGGCGGTAATGACACTTCAGCAGAGCTTCTGAAAGAGTCACAACACCCTACTGTCTATGCCCCAGGAGCACTGACCTCCAAATTCTTATCCCACCACTACCCTTTCCTAGCTGTGTGATCCATGATTGTGTAGCCTCTCTGAGCCTCAGTTTCCTCATGTGAAAAGTGGGATGATTGCCCTTGGGATTGCTTCCAAGATTATGAGAAAAATAGTCATGAAAGACTGTTGCCCAATACCTGCTACAGGATACACAAAACATCATGGTAAAACCTCTCATCCCACAGATAGTCTGTTATAGATGAAAATGTCGGGTGGGGATTCCCAACCTTTCCGAGTTACAAGAAATCATTTTGTCATCAAATATTTCGCAGACTCACGCACCACAGCTCCTCTACTTTCTGTACCCACGGGCAGAGAAAATATAACTAGCAATACTTTATTTCATAGATTTTTAGTTTTTTAAAATTTATTTGGAGAGAGAGAAAGAGGGAGGAAGGGGCAGAGTGAGAAGACGGAGAATCTCAAGCAGGTACCGCATCATCGGCGTAGAGCCTGATGTGGAGCTCGAGCTCATGAACCGTGAGATCATGACCTGAGCTGAAATCGGATGCTTAACTGACTGAGCCACTCAGGCACCAGATGGTAATAGTTTAAAAGGGCTTTGTAATTCACGAATCCTAATAGCATCCACACACATTACAGAAGCGTAACACACACTGAGTAGATGCAGCACTCTACTGCCCATGTTGCCACAGGGCGTTTCCTGGGCTTTTCACTGATACCAGGGGCCCCTCCAGGGCTCAGTGGTCCTGGGAAATGTGTGTGTGTGTGTGGGGGGGGGCGGTTTCTGATGGGTTGCAGATGTTGTCTACTGGACTGTGTGGCAGGCTCCAGTCCTTAGCACACACGGGCTGAAGGAGAGGCCCGCCATGTCATTCTGGTAGCCAAACCACCCTTTCCCAGGAGTGAAGGCTTAATAGTGGATTAATCCACTTCATTGCACGTTGAATAGCGTCTCCCCCAAACTCATGTCCAACTAGAACCTCAGAATATCCAATAAGGTTTTTGTGATATAATCAGTTAGGATTAGGGTAGGTGTCCCCAAATCCAAGACTGGGCCCTAGACTCAAGGACTGTTGTCCTCATAAGGAGGCCAAGTGGAGGCACAGATGTGCACACAGGGAGCAAGCCTTGTGGAGATAGCGGCAGGGACTGGGCTGATGTGCCTGTAAGTCAAGAAACACCCAGGAGAAGCCAAGAGAGAGGCACCAAGATTCTCCCTTAGAGGCTCTAGAAGGAACCAACCTTACTGACACCTTGATGTCAAGCTAACAGCCTCCAGAACTGGGAGAGAATACATTTAAGCCTCCTCGTGTGTATTATTTTGTTGCAGCAACCTTAGCCAACGAATCTGTTGTGTAAGCTCATTTTTTCAGCATTGATTTTTTTTCTTATGACTAATAAGAATTATTAATAAGAGTGATAATTATGACTAAGTGTTCGTAATAGAACATTTAGAATATAAAATCAGACACAAAAGTTAAATAAAATCAATCACCCTTTATTCCACCACTTGAAGACAACTATTGCAAACATTCTTATGTTTATTCACCTGGACTTTGTGTGTGTGTGTGTGTGTGTGTGTGTGTGTGTGTGTGCGCGCGCGTGCGTGTGCATGCATAAATTATTTTTTAAATGCTTTTCAGGTGATCAATATCTGTGCTTCTGTGCTTTGTTTCTGACTAAGTGGAAGCAGAGAAATCAAAACCCGTGCAGCACAGCCCTTTTTAATATCCTCAGATGACATTCTGGACAATTTCAATCTTTCCCTAAACCAGAGAGTGGTCCAGCTGGCAGGGAGGCCCTCCCACTTCTGACGGACAGATGCTGACATATGTCTAATAAATTTAGTGCTTAGCTGTAGCTTATGTTCCAGTCCACGGTGCCCAGGAGATAAGACAGAACTGGTAGTATGTAAAACCTTGACAGCCTCTGGGCTTCAGGACTTAGCGTATCTTGATCATTAGGTCTGTTTACCAAGAAAAGTCTTTTGAAGGTGTTCCCTGTGGAACAGGGTTATTTCCAAACGGCATATGGTGAAAATGTTACATGAGCTTCCCGCAGCTTGTCTGCGCCTGACAGGTTACAGGGGGAAATTGCTCTTGGCAGCCCAGAGTGGCCCCTTGAACTTGGGCTGTCTGCTCTCCGGCTGTGCCCGCAGTGCTAGCTCCCTCTGCAGCTGATGGCGAGAAAGCCGGAGCAGAAACACAAGAGTGGGTGCGGCCCGTGGATGGCAAGACTGGCAGAAGGCTCAGGGCCAGCTCTTTCCTGGGCAGGAGGGGGATCCGTCTCGTGCCCCCAGCCTGGAGCCCAATGGCCGGCATTGGCCTGAAGGGGCTCAAAATATTAGCGGTGGCGGGGTACGCGGTCTCCAGCTCTCCACTATTGGAAGAGACTGAACTTCTCCAAGTGGAGAGAAGTTCAACTGCCCCTGGGAGGAAGGGTGGACCTGGCTCCTTAGTGTGGGCACCGAAGGCTCAACCCCCTCAGGGACGTCTGCCTAATCCCCAGCCCAGAGGCCTCAATTCCGGAGCCCGCATGCACATGTGAAGAGATCCTCAGAGGTTTTCTTCCTTTCTCTTCCCTTCCCCCTCTCCTCCTTCCCTCCTACCCTCTGCCCTCTCCTCCTCCCTCCCCTTTTGCTTTCCTTCAAGGAATTTGAATTTGCACCAAAATATAAATACGCTGCAGGGGAGGGGCCTTCTCTGGCTTTCTTACAAAGGGCAGATTTGGCGACCCCTGCATGTATTTCTTGGTGGGAGGCCTGCTGGAAGCTGGGGAGTGGGCCTGCCCTCAGCTGGGAGCTGTGCTGTCCACGCCTCCACAGCCCCCGCCCCTGACCCCCTGGTCTGTTATTGCCTGGCCCCAGGTGACCGTGGGGAGGTAATTCTGGCCATCTGAGCAGAGCCTGCCGCAATCCACACCGTGTCGCCACGAGCATCGCCACGAGCATCCCCACGAGCATCCCCAGCAAGGAGAGGGCCCGGAGGTCCTGGCTCCCCTTTCCTCCAAGGTCTCTTTTACCGGGGTGGCCCCTCCCCCCACCCGACTCAGTTTCTCGAACTGGACAGTGAGCCCACGGTGGTAGGTGGAGTTTTTGTGACTCTCTGTGCCCAGGGAAAGGCAAATGCAACCTTACTTGGAACGGGTGCAAATGATCTTGTGCAGAGGAGGGTTGTGAACATGCCCTGCTCCGGGGGTCAGATCTGTCTTGCCCCGGCACCCCTGCACTCCGGAGACTCTGCCTATCCGCTTGATGCCCCCTTTCTGCTGCACCCTGAGCGCATCCTGAATCCAAGGGTCACCTCTGCGGCCTCTGCCCCCCACCATCGCCCACCATCACCCCACACCCCAGAAACCCCAGAGTCTCTGCTTCCATGCTTATCCCTCTATGGTGTATTTTCTTTCTTTCTTTAAAAAAATTTTTTTTAATGTTTATTTATTTATTTTGAGACTGAGAGAGTGCAAGTGGAGGAGGGCCAGAGAGAGGGGGGTAGAGAGAGAATCCCAAGCAGGATCCCAGCTGTCAGCGCAGAGCCTCAAGGGAGCGGGTGGGGAGGTGGGTGAGGAGGCTCCGTCCCACAGATCCTGAGATGACGGCCTGAGCCGAAATCAAGAGTCTGCAGCTTAATGGACTGAGCCACCCAGGTGCCCCCTGTGGTGTATTTTCTGTGCAAGCGTCAGTAATACTGTTAAACGTCAGTCAGACCTGGGCTGCCTCCTGCTTCAAGACCCTCCTGTGGCGTCACCTGCTGTACAAGTCCCGCTCGGCACCTTGGGCTGTGTGGTCCCTTGCCTGGTTTCCTGGGCCCTCTGCCCCACCTCTCCTACTGCCTGGCCTCCATGTGCCAAGCTCATTTCTGTCCTTCGGTCGTGGCATTTCTGCTCCCTCTGCCTGGACCATTCTACCCCAGGCACAGTGGGGCTCCCTCCTCACCCCACTCTGGAATCACCTTGGGTCCCCCTCTGCTGTTCCTGAGCGTGCAGTCCCTTCCCCCAACCCGGCCCTTGATCCTGCGGAACTTAACCCCATGGCACTGAGCATGAGGGAATGCCTCATTTCTTTAAAAAAAATTTTTTTTTTATTACGTTTATTT
This sequence comes from Panthera tigris, assembly GCF_018350195.1. Taxonomy (NCBI): domain Eukaryota; kingdom Metazoa; phylum Chordata; class Mammalia; order Carnivora; family Felidae; genus Panthera; species Panthera tigris. The sequence continues at coordinate 59,092,604 of NC_056678.1, read as the reverse complement.
ATTATTGAGAGACAGAGCGAGACACAGCATGAGCACGGGAGGGGCAGAGAGAGGAGACACAGAATCTGAAGGAAGCTTCAGGCTCTGAGCTATCAGCACAGGATCCGACTCGGGGCTCTAACCCACCAACTGCGAGATCATGACCTGAGCTGAAGTCGGATGCCCAGCGGACTGAGCCACCCAGGCGCCCCAGGAAATGCCTCATTTTTTTACGGACTTATTGATCTACTAACTGTTTGGGGCTGAATATTTGCACACCCCCCCCCCCCACACACACATTCCTTTGCTGGAGCCCTGACCCCAATGTGATGGTATTTGGAGGTGGGGCCTTTGGAAGGTAATTAGGTTCAGAAGAGGTCTGGATGATTGGGCCCTTGTGATGGGATTCATGCCCTTCTAGGAAGAGGAAAGCAGGCCAATGTGCCTGCTCTCTTTCTGTCTGTCTCTCTCCACACGCTTGCACCAAGGGGAGGCTTTGTGAGGACCCCGCGAGCCAGGAAGTGGGGTCTTACCAAAAACCCAATCTGAAGCCCTTTGATCTTGGACTCCCAGCCTCCAGAACTGTGAGAAAGAAATGTCTTGTTGAAGCCACCCAGGCCATGGTGTTTTGTCATAGCAGCCTGGGCCCAGACACTTACTTATAGATCTACTCTTACCTAATAGAAACCGAGCATCAAGAGGACAGGGGTCTTTTTTTTTTTTTTTTTTCTTGCTCGCTACAATAATCCTGGAGCCTCAAGAAGCGACTGGCATGTCGTGGGTGCTCAATAAATAGTGTTAAATGTAGAATGAATAGGCGTCTGGACTTTCCTCCAGTCCCGTGCACCTTTCTGTGACCGTCCGTGTGTCCTCCGCCTCCCGCGGGCACTACGTGACGAGCTGGTAGTTTTCTGAAGAATCTGGAAAGTGGTCTTCATTCCAGGGGGGCTCATGCATGAAGTGGGGGAGACTCGGGTGGATGTGTAATGATGTGTGATAAGATCAAAGTAGTCTGGGGGTGGAGGTAAGAGAGGACAAGCCAGTGAATAGCAGCTCAAGGACAAAGTCAGGTGGTCCCGTCTAAGGCTGAAGTCCTGGTCCTGTTACATCTTGAGAGTGGTGAATGTTTTAAAACTTTTTTTTAATGTTTATTTACTTTTGAGAGAGAGGGAGAGAGAGAGAGAGAGAGAGAGAGAGAGAGAGAGAGAGAGAAAGCATGAGCAGGGACGCTCAACTGACTGAGCCACCCAGGCGCCCCAGAGAGTGGTAAATGTTTTAAAGCCTCTTGCCCACTAAAGGATAGTTTTTGTTTTGTTTTGTTTTGTTCTTTGAGCGGGGGAGGGGCAAAAAGAGAGGGAGAGAGGATCTTTAAACAGGCTCTGTGCCCAGCACAGAGCCTGACACGGGGCTCAATCCCAGGAACTGTGAGATCATGACCTGAGCTGAAATCCAAAGTTGGATGCTTAACCCACTGAACCATCCAGGTTCCCCCCCCCTCCTTTTTTTTTTTTAATTGCTCTTCTCTTTCTTAGATTCCTATATAATTTGTGTAAACAAGATAGTGTCACAGTATAAATAATAAGAGCAATATCTTCTATTTATCTTGTGTTTTATCATTTTCAAAGCCCTTCTTTATCTTTTTTAAATTTATTTTTAATTTTTTAAAATGTTTATGTATTTTTAAAAGTGTGCAAGCAGGGGAGGGGCAGAGAGAATTGGGAGTGGGCTCTGAGCTGACAGCACAGAGCCCGACACAGGGCTCCAGCTCATCAACCACCAGATCGTGACCTGAGCTGAAGTTCGACACTCAACCAACTGAGCCGCCCAGGTGCCCCTGTCTTTTCTTTCTTTCTTTTTTTTAATCCTCCGTTGGTAGTTCTTATCCTTATTTTATAGATGAGGACAATGAGGGCCAGGGGCGTGAGACTCTGGGTCACACAACAGAGAGAGCAGCCTTTTGAACATAAGGGCCCAATGCAAGAAAAGCTCCCAGAAGGCAATATGGTGCTGGGGACACAGCATGGGAGATCACGAAGGATTTCATGTAGACACTTTTGTCACTAATCACTTGGCCATACTCAGCAAGGAACTCGTTCTCCTGAAGCCTACGATCCTCAACTCTGACATGAAGGCTTTCCAGTAGAATCACTCATTTCCCAATGTGAACACACATCAGAATTCCGGGGTCTTGTCCCCACCCTGCAGATTCTGATTCAGTAAGCCTGTGATGAGATCCGGGGGCAAATATTTTTAGAAAGACACTAGGTGACTTGCCTGACTTGTCCACATTTACCCCTGTCACCCCGATGCTCTCTTCTGAAGAGTGCCCCCTTCCCTCTGAAATGTGCCCGGGGCAGGTTGGGTGGGGGGGTGTCTCTCTCAAGGTCTCTTCCAATCTGACCTGCCAGGAGTTCTAGACTTCTCGGAGTGTCCCCAGGGCATCAGTGGTAGAAAGTGCGTCTCTTTCCTACCCCCCAGGGTGTGGTGGAATCTTTAACTAATGGAAGGCAGCCAGCAGCACCTCTAGGGAGAAATGGCCTGTTGCAGATCGGCTGCTCTGAGGGAGTCACATGGAAGGAGAACCACAAAGGCCACAGGATCCTTCTGAAACCTTTGGGATCCTTCACCTTCACTCGAGCTAGGCAGGGTAAACCACTCTCTCCCCAAGAATAACTCTTTCTGCCACTTCCCCATATCAAGTAAGCAAAAATATCCAAGTATCCTCTTGTTTAATTCAGTCTTCTTTGTTCTTCATAGCTTGTCCAGCAGTGAGATTACAGTTGCATGAAAATTAGTCTCCTTTGAAGAAGGCATTTGAGTGATTTTAGGCGGGCCACATGGCCATCCAATATTGGCACAATTAAAAAAAAAAAAAAAAGGTCTCCAGTAAATACAACAGGCACAGTCACAGCATACAGACAAACACCATTTGCCTCCACCTCTCCTCCCTTTTTGTGTGATATTTTCAAATATTAAACAAGTGCATTTTATCATTCCGCAATGTCAAGTAAGGTCATTACTGTAGTACTTTTTTCAGGGGGAAAAAAATCCCTTCACTTCGAGGGGCTCGTGGTTTGTCAGGATGAGTCAGGGAATTCTCATGATGAGCTTTCAATGGAAATGTCGCCACTCTGTTTATAATTATAACCTTCACTCATTGCGGACAGTCAGGCAGAAGGGCCACAGCAAATAGCTCCAATTAGAAAATGACATGTTTGGTGAAAATTCCCCTAAACAAAGGCTTTCCGCAGTGACCCGACTTCCTAACATTCCCCACTCTCTCAGGAAAATAACTGACTGGACAAAAATGTGGGAAAAAGCAACAAAAGGCTTGGCTTCCAGAGGCCTCTCCAGGGACCAATGATCTCAAAGGCCCACATCATCTAGCAACAGCTTGTAGGCTGCTTCCTACAAGTGAGGATTTACGCACATCCCGAATCTACACCCTCTGTCCCAGGCTGGTCTCTTGAGTGGAGCTTAAGAGATGAGATATTTTGTGTGTTCCTTTGGGGGACTAGGAAGGCAGGTGGAGATATGGCGGGAAGAAACATGAAAAGAAACCCCTTATTTCCTCCTCTCTCTTTCTTCACAATAAGCCAGGAGATAAAAATCTGGTTCTTGTCTGTTTTTATTATGAAAACTACCCTCCTTAGTACCGTGAAGATAGGCATTGAGGTTAGATTTTCAAGATCAGTTTGCGAGGGACAATATTTGGTATAAACTCAGGCTCCAGATAAGTCAGAATCCCAGGTTTCATCAAGATGGCAGAAGGAATCGCTGAGGTTGGAAAATCACCACTAGGTGTTACCCCTGTGGTAGAAGGAGTAGAACAGGGACTGGAAGGGAGCCTCTGGATGGCTGGAAATTCTGGTTCTTGGCCTTGGGGATTGTTACACAGGTGTGTTCTGTGAAAAATTGAGCTGTCAGCTTGTGCCCTTTTCTAGATGTATGTCATATTGCGATGAAGCATTTAAAAATGTTCAGCCCCATGACTTCTCCAGCTCTACCTGTGGGTCTTTTGCCTTTTGGAAGGGAAGCCTGGGTGTGCGTGTGTGTGTGTATGTGTGTGTGTATAGAGAAGGTCCATTCCTCTCTGTCTCCCTCACCCCTGTCTCACTTACTAGCTGTTTCTGATCCCTGGTTGGGGGGGGGGTGCGGTGCAAAGAGTAAGGAGAACCACGAAGTTCTGAGGTGATGGGCACAAAGTGGGCAGAGTGAATACTGCTGACGCTCCTCCCACCGCCAGTCCCCAGGTGCTGTAGTATCGGAGGCTAATGGCCCACAGTTGTCCCCTTCCCCCTTTTGGAAGGATTTGCCCTGGCCAGATAGAAGCCACCTCCCTGGGTGATGACCCTGTATCTCCCCAAACCTCCCCCCACTCCTTTCTCCATGTTACAAGCAGCAGCCAATGACCAGGTGACAAGGAGGTAAAGCCTGGCCTCTTTCCGCAGGAGAGACCAGAGCTCCCTGTGGGGCCAGTGAGAAGCTAGCCTCTCCCAGAGACCGTATCCTTGTTTTGTGCTTCCCCCGTCCTATCCCAATCCCCCACTCTCCTTACCCTGACAGCTGTTCCTCAGTAACGTGACAAGAATGTCCATGGTGGGCTCCACTCCAAGGGAGCCCAGCCGCCGACAGCTGGCCCTGAGCTCTCCAAGCCTAGGGAGAGTTGAGGGCTGAAGGCTTCCCTTAGTCCCCTTGTAAGCCTTCTCTGCTCGCTGCAGACATTCTCCCCCCTCTAACGCTCCGTGGCCACGGATCCCCTCATCTGCCCCTGGAGACCAGAGGGTCCGCTGCTGACTTCTCTGCTGACCCCTCTCCATGCCAGCTTCCCCACATGGCCCCCAGTTAGTCCTTGCAAACCGTCTGCCAAAGTCCAGGAGAGCAAGCTGTGTACTATTGTTCCCTCCCCTGTGCCAGCCGCCCCTCACGTTTTAAGGGTTGTTGGCTAAGAGAAAGGTCCATGTTATACCCCCAACTATGAGGCATCATCTCACAAACTCCCTACACTCTTGCCTTGAGGCTTCCTAAAAGAGAGTTGGAGGGACTGGTGGTATTCAGGGCACAGCCTTCTCTAAAGAGTGGGTCACAGAAATGGGAAATGGTTGTTGGATGGCCTTTTGGACAGTTTAACGTCCGATATTTATGTCTTGATGCCCAATTAAAATTTATTTCCAATGTGACATACTGTCACTCTAACAGACTTGTGTGTTTTAGAGTTTGCCAGAGAGGTGACGTTATTGCATCCGTCGAGAGTCCTTGGACTATGTGCTGTATTTTACCTTTGTAGTTTTCCTGAATTCTCCACTTGGCTTATGGCTGACAGAAATTCTGGATGCTACTTCCGAGCTTCAAGAGGACCCCACAGACCCAGGACCCAAAATGCTGCTCGTATCACTGGGGACACCCCGGTCTTCCTCTCGCACAACGCGTTCCACATTCAGCTGGTCAGACGTGAGGTTTCCGAACCAGTCTGTATCTCAAGATTCCACATAGCTTCTTAGGTTGCGTGATAAACTGGAAAGAGCTGTAATAATTCTGCTTTCGAGTCCTAGCTCATCCCCCCTCCCCCCCCCCCCCCAAAAGCTCTTCTGTCCTCATTTTCCTCAGCTGAAAATGAGGGAACAGTCCCGGGCAATCCCTGAAGCCCCCTTCACTATTACACTCCGATGCTAATGATCTTGAACTCAGTTGTTAGACACTATCAACTGGTCAGTTTAGAAAAAGAAGTCGACCTAACATCCATCTTCAGAGGCGGTCTCCGTCAGCCTGTCCGGCCATCTGTCATGACAGTGCGACAATACCAGGGGGGACCAGGCCTGTGAGCAAATGTCACCCTTGGTGGGGGAACCGTGAGTCTCCTTTTAGATACTGTGGAACAACCTTGCAAAACAAAGTTTAGCAACAACGCAGGTCAGACAAGTAGGGCCCCTTTACAAATAGCAACCCTGTGGGTTCATATAAACAGATGTGAGGCACCTCCTATTTTCACTGGATCCCCCACTTGGCAACGGAGGAACAACAGTAAACTGCTTGTTGCTGGCTTCTGTCTCTGCCGGGGAAAAAAAAAGTTGACTCTCAAATGCTGCTGAGTTTTTTTGCTTTATTAAGAAACTTGATAAATATAGTTCAGTCAGTGTGTGGTCCATCTTGGATTTATAGCCAGCTTTCAAGCCTTACCAGAAGAGGTCACAGCATAAAACCCTGTGCCTCATGTTTGCTTTGATGACAGAAAACTCACGAAAACATGAAGCCCGTGGATTCCTGACTCAGTCTCCCAGGTGTGGGGCCACTGCCCTTCCCACCCTCCCTCCCTTCCGCCCGCCCTGACCGTGTCTGCTTCTGTCCTTCCTGGAGCTGCCCAGGCCTCAACCCATGTGTGCAACCTTTTCAGAGGACTGTTGACAGGTTTGAAAATAAAGCAGGTGATGTAAAGAACAACACGAAGTCATAGATATATGAAAATCAACCAGTTTGTCTCTACAGCGTGGAGATTAGCAAGGATCAGCTGTCCGGCCAGACTGCTCCTGGGAGGCAGGCCTCCTCCTGGCGGAGACCAGGGCAGCTGAGCCCTTCTCTGCCTCAGCTGCCTGGCTGCTACTCTGGGTCATCTCTGTTATTCTCAGACACTCCTGCGCTGTCCCAGAATGTCAGGGCACACGGGCCACCAAACTGCTCAGATGAACCTAAGAGTTGGTTTGTGACATGGTACTTGGAGAATCTGTCCCTGTGGCCTGGTTCACTGCCCCTCACAAGTGAGCGGCTGGGGGCAGAGCCCTGGGGCTGAAAGCCAGTGTGGCAGGGACACGCTGTGGTCGAAGGAGACCTGTTATGGGCAAACAACCCTCAGGAGGCATTGCTGGGTTTGCTTGGGGTCTTACGTGTCCTTCTGGATTTGGAGAGCAAGAGTAAAATGATTACCTGAGAACAATACTCGGGGATTCTGAGATCTCCGCAAGGAGACGATACTCAAATCCTGGAGGTGGGGTCGCATGTTGCCTTGTCTTCTCATTTTCCTACTACCTATTCCTGGTCTTTGTTTACATCGGCGTGCAAAACAATTGTTCTTCCTCCAGACATCAGTGGGATGGGGGCTTGTATTTATTTGCGTAAATGTATCAAAACCTCTCTGGAAAAAAAAAAGGGAAATATAAGAGGCTCCTGGTATCGGATACCAGTGAATGCTCTGGAAAGAACCCAAATGATGAGAGGAACCATGAGAGTACCTTGCGATGGCAGATCCTTTATAAAAAGTATTCATATTCACTGTGATCCCATTTTAAACACATCCTGACCCTTTCAGCAACCCTGTGTCTCTGTGGCCTGCCCATGACTTGACATCCCTCAGCCCATCCCTGCCGCCATGTTGTAGAATGTGGCTGTCGGGTCCAGTCTGAACAAACTCCTTTCTAGATGAGGCACTGGGATTTGAGAGTTTCCATAAATGAGATGGAGCCTCTGAATTTCTCCTCAGAGGGAAATTTTACACACCTGCTCCCCCCCTCACCAGACTGAATGATCACACTGGCCTATGAAATTGTGATTGTGAGGTTTATCACGATGTGAGGGATTGTCCAGTGATGTCAATGAACCGAGGAAACCACAGTCGCCTGTGGAATGGAACATGATCCCCTTGAGAACAGAAGGCTGAGTTTCCCTGAGTGGTTATGTCGGAACTTCCTGTCTTTAGGGAACCTATTAACTAGGGGGAGAGGTTGAATGCACACTGATGACAATCTAGAAAACATCACAAATGAGTGCAAAGACTAACTCCGTGGGGATACACGAGAGCCTGCCTTTTCTCGATATACTCTGTGGTTCAGTCCAAGGAGGACATGATACTCCCTTCATTGTCTTGCACAGAAACTCAGGTGAAAAACCTAAGCAACCTGCACATGGTCGTGCTGGTAGTAAGAGGCAGAGCCGGGGTCCAGCTTAGGTCAGCCTGTGTCCTTAATCCCTGGGCACACCTGTGGAGAGAGAGCTACTGTCCTAGGAATCCTTCCAGGACAGCTTGTGTTCACAAAACTTTCTTTCCCTGAGATAAAGAGTTTCTTGCTGGGAACCCCGGAATCCAGGCTGGTGCCTTAAGTCCAGTGTGGCATTCCACGCTGCCCTGCGCAGAGCCCGTGGGTGTGCGTGCCATCTTGTCAGGGTCTGACATCGCCACCTCGCGTATCCCCTGTGTGGTCTCAGTCAGTGCTCAACAAAGATACCTACTGACCTGACTAGTGTCTGAGCAAGTTAAATGAAAAAAAAAATAGTGTGATACTTTATGAGACTTCTGCTGTGTACATAAATTATTTCATTTTATCCATACAACATTTATGATTCTCATTTTTCAGTGAGGAACCAGCTTCAGGAAAATTAATAACTTGCTCAAAGTCTCAGAGGTAGGGAGGCAGGGTTGAGACCCAGCTACCCATTTGTCAGATCCCAAAGCCCGTCTCCTGCTTGACCTCCGTGTCCAAGCGCTGGGACACTGGGGAGGGAAGCATGTGTCTGGTTCAGGTGAGACCTTGGAGGTGAGCTTCTCACGATCAGGGCTTCCCGGAACCTGTGATTTTGTATAAGTCATACCCCATCACGTGAAACCAAAGCATCGGCCGGTGGAAACAACTCCAGCCCAGAAAAAGCTGATGGCGCCCATCAGCACCCAAAGCCAGTCTTTCTTGAAAAATGAAATGTGCCAATCCCCCCTAGCTCCCAACTCGGGTGTCAAATACATGAAACATCATACGTAATCAGAGCACACGGGCATTTGTGTAACTGTGCACAATTAAAACTAGGTTCTGCTATTCCTGGGAAACATATTTTTAGTTTAAGCTGGGGTGTAATGAGATCTCTAAAAATAACACCGTGAAAGGTGAGGCTGAGTGTGGGGGGTGAGTTCACCCCAGTGCTGAGGCAATAAAACATTATTCATGGTCCGTTTAAAGCTCTGCAGCCCTGGGCCAACTTTTTTGCCTGAACAGAAGTTTGGTTCATCCTGTTTGGACCTAACTCAGTTTCCATCTAAATGGTGGTGGTCTGAACAAGAGGAACTTAGGTTATAATAGGCCACGGGAGGAATTTTTCAGCAGCTGGAGCCCCCCCCCTCCCCCCCAGGCTGGTTTCTCTCTGCAGGGCTCTGGTTACATTGGGGCGAGAGGCTTGGCTAGCCAGTGTTGAGACCACCCCACGGTCCCACCGGCTCACTGCCCTGTGGGGTGGGGAGGGTTCGGGCACGCCTGTAACCTCAGACTCAGAGCATGGCACCCAGTAGCGAGCGGAAATAGTGAACCGAAGTTCAGAGCAGATGTGAGGAACTTCACGATTTTAATAATTCAGGCTCTGGTGGGGATATAGTTTTCCTGGACAGAGAAGCACTGTGTTAAGTGTGCCATCCGTAAGTACTTTGGACACTCGTACGCGTGCGCACGCTCACATCCCCTGGAACATTCACATGGGTGCCCGTGGCCAGGACTCCTGTTCCGATAGCAACAGCAGGTGATCCTCAGATTTCTTATCTCACTCTTGTCATCCTGCGTCCTTGGGCTGTGCTAGCGAAGCTGAGACACAGGCTGGATTGTGCTGATGATCCAGTTGACTTCAGTCGCTTTCATGGTCGTAAATGTTTGCTCGTGTGTTTATCTGTTTATTTATACTCAATCTCCACCAAACACAGATCCAGTGTGAGGTCACAGGCTCCGCCCTAACCACGGACTCACAAATATCTTGCCATAGAAATTGTACATGTACATAAACGTGGTCCAGTACAAAGCAGTCCGCTCTGGGAAAAATTGCCCGTAGCTCAGTCTTTCCCACTGATACCGGCAGGGTGGTTAAATGGAGGTTATCACCAAGGGGGCTAGAGTGATTACGATTCTGTACATTCAGTCTTAGCCCAAGGCAATGCTGAGAATGACCTTTGACAAGCACAGGGCATGTGATCACATTTACAGTGCTTTGTCCAGAGGCAAACGAGAGCTATTGAAATTTCTTGTTAGAACTTGAATACATTTAGGCAATTATTTTTTTTTTGTGGTGCTAAGACGCTTGGTTAGTACTTCCGGGGCTGATGTGACTGACCACATATCTGTGTGACTATTTGCTTTATCCATTACTTGGCTGAAATGGACTGTTCCCCATGCCCTACCTAGTCAGAGAAGCCTTGGTTTTAAGAGCAGCAGGGCATTGTTAGATTATCAAGGCCAACTTCGTAATTTTTATAGCTGATATCAACACCCAGTTTGGCGAAATGACTTACACAGCATCACCTGGCATTCAGTTTGGATTTGGAGTTGCTTACATGCACACGTTAACCTTTACTGAACCTCTACTGTTCAGTTTCAGAAAGTAGACCTGCCCTACATAGATAGACCTTTGAGTAGTGTGTCTTTATCTCTGCTGGTTTCCTTTTGAACCCTTCTCCTACCTAGGCAGAAGCCTCATTCTGAGTCCACTCCATTCCCATTTCTTCTCAACAGGTCTTTCTCAGAAACTGTTAGCAGGAAAGGACCAGAAAAGTGCACTCACGCTCTGGTAAAAATGACCGAGGATAGCTGCTTTGTGTATCCACGAGCGATCACATTGCATTCGAAGTGTGAAAATTTAATGACAACATTTGAGGCTGCCCCAGGTCAGTGGGGAATATTTTGGCAAAGGGGCCACTGAAATTACACTACGGTGTGGAAATTGAGGGGTCTGACTTAGGCCTGCCATGGAATTATGGGATGAGAGATCGTCACACAAGCCATTGACCCACGCACTTTGCTAATAGATAAAGAAACTGAAATCCAGAGGGGAAAAGTGAGTTTTCCCCAATTCCAAGGAGCTAGTTAATGACAGAGCAGAGATGGGCCTCTAGGATTTACAGAAAGGTGAAGTTGGCATGACACGCAGAAGCGTTTACCTTTTGACTTCATTTATTCCTTCTTTTGTGAAAAATTTGTGTGCCTACTCTGTGTCAGCAGGGTTTGGTGTTGAATGATGAACAAAGCGGCACTGTTCCTGCCCTCTTGGGGCTTACAGTCAATACGGTGAGTGCATCAAAGAAAAAAGACACTGTCACACACCGTATACTTAATCATAAACTCTGAGAAGTGCCCTGGAACATGATACAGTGCTGAGAAAGAGAGAGTAGGAGGAAGGAAGGAATTCAGGTTGGCGCTCTGAGGAAATAACATTGGCATGGCTGCCAAAGACCTCCATTTTGCTTCCAACCTCCTCCTATAAAATGGCACCCTGCCCCGGAGCTCCCTCTCATCTTGCTTTGTGTTTTTCCTTAGCATGTATCACCCTCTGACACAGCCTGTATTTATTGGTTTATTTTTGTATTTACTCCAACTAGAATGGAGACTCTAGGTGGACACGGAGTTTCATCTAGCGCCTAGAAAAGTGATCGATAATAACTGTTAAACGAATGAATGAATGAATGAATGAATGAACTGGAGCTAAAGTCTGCAAAGGGCCAGGTAAAGGGCTGCTAAGAGCTGTGTGTAGAGAAATTCCCCAGCAGAGGAAATTATATGTACAAAGAAAACAAGGGGATGGAACTCACCCCAGAGAACCTAAAAGACGGGAGACACGTGGCCTGCAGTGGAGTTGGAGAAGTCAGCAGAGGCTGACTTGTGCAGAGCCTTGAAGCCATGGTTGGAATTTTGAGGTTGAGCCCAAGTTCGATGGACAGATGTAGATGGGCTTCACTCAGGGAGTGCTTTTGAGTGGAAGTCCCCACAGAGCTTGACCTCAAGGAAGTCACTATCTGTGAGAGGAGTCTACACAGACACACAGCTAATACATGCCTGGGAATACATGCCTCTTCCTTGAGGGTGAAGACAGAGACCAGGAACATGAATTTGCCGACTTGATTGTGGAAAGGTGCAGAGGAGATGTGGGATGTGGTGCACAAGGCAGAGCAAAAGGTGTTCTAGGCAGAAGGAAAGGCATGGACAACACCAGAGAGTCTGCCATTTCAGTGAGTGGCATGAGGTTCAAATGGCTAAATAAAAATGTGCTTTTCAAGGTTGGACCTACGTCTGGCCAACTCCCAAGTTCACGTCTTTTCACCACACCATGCTGAGACTTGACTTGGAGGGAGACAGCTGGGGTGGATGGGGAACTTTTAGGGCTCACAGGCATGCTGGTTCCTATGTGTATAGGAAAAGAGCATCCATTCTGATGGCCACATCTCACAGAAGAAAATGGGACTTGCAGAGGTGAAGTCACTTGTTCGAGATCACACAGCTTGTGAAAGGTAGGCTCTCAGGCCAGTTTCCCAGAGGTGGCATTAAAAAAAACACAATAGGAATGTCATTTCATATTGAACTGAATTGGGAAAATACTCATGAAGTTTGCAGGGATGGAAAATGTTTGCAGTTAGTGCATGTTTTTCCCAGGGTGTGTGTGTGTGTGTGTGTGTGTGTGTGTGCATGTGTGTGTGCATGGGTGTGTGGGTGTATGTGTGTGTGTGTGTGTGTGTGTAGTATTTTTCCAAAGGAATTCACAAATGGCTCAGTTCTGCTTGTCTGATCTTATCAACAAGAGTTCTTTAACACTTAATACTCGATGCTTTTAATAAATAATTTTTCTTTTACCCAAGGTAAAATTAAACAAGATATATCCTTATTAGCAATAATGGAGATCAGTGCAAGAATATTAATCACTGTGTTGATGGGGATGGCAGAAATCTGTCATCCCGTCATGCCCAATCCAAACTGGGTGGAGTTTATTACTGGTGTCGTCCAGCCCCACCGCAGTTAGGCTGGGCTTACTGGTAGTCCGCAGTGTAATCTGGGAAACCCCTGTCAGCTACATATAGTTTAAATACAACGTAAAGGTACAGCCAATCAGAGCTGGGAGGCAGCTGGAGAAGTGTGGAAAAGAGTCCTACCAATTAGGAATGACCTGTTTTGACCACAGAAATACATGTTTAGTGCCAGAGCCGAAAGGGACATTAAAGTTTCAACGGGACCATTCTTTGGCTTTAGAAAGAACCATACTTAAGCCAACCCAGGCAAAATCCAGCATGCTATTCTAGATCAAAGTCAGCAACCATTTTCTATAAAGGACCAGATCATAAAAATGTTAGGCTTTGTGGGCCATATGGTCCCTGTCACAACTACTCAATTCCGTCCTTGTAATGTGAAAGCAGCCGTAGACAATTTGTAAATGAAGGGTTGCGGCTGTGTGCCAATGAAACTCTCTTTATGAAAACAGGTAGCTGGATTTCACCCATGCGTAGTAGTTTGCCAACCTCAGTCTCCAGAGGAAAACATTTCCTACAGTTCTCTGGGAAGTTTTTAGTTTTTATGGCTGGAGATTCTTTACTATGCCTAGTTCATATCCCTTGGCTGTGAATCCTTCTCCTACAAAGCCTTCTTCTAGCCTTTGGGGAGGCAGGGGATTTTTGTTTTGGTGCCTCCTTTTGTTGGAAAGACTAACTCTGCCATGGGGAGAAAGATGACAGAGTAGCTTTGCCAGGGGCTCTGGAATTGGAGGACATGCATTTATATCCTGGCTTCACCACTTACTTGCTTCGCTACCTTAGGCAAGTTGCTACGACATTGTCTGCCTCAGATTTCCCATCTACAAAATAGTTATACCCAGGATACTATCTTATGGTGCTGTTGTCAGGAATAAGCGAGGGGATGTGAGCTGGAAGGGGAGCATGAGGATGGCAGAGAGAAAGAGTGACACAAATGAAATCGTTTGAGGAGAAATTGAAGAGCCCATTTGGAGACCTTAGCAAAGGGAGCAAAGACAGTCACATATGTTGGGTTAAATAGTGATCTATCACACTACTCTTGATAATATATATCATTCTGAAATGAATATATTCCTTACCCATATATACCTTGCCCGTTTGCTTGCTCCCTTATTGCCTGACCTTCGAAGCTAGAACATAAGCTCTTGGAGGGAACAACACAGGTACCTAGAAGAGTTCCGGGCACGTAGTAGGTATTCAAGAAATAATTGTTCAGTGGAAAAACAAATGAATTGGAACATTTTCTCTTCCATGGAGTGCCCAGCTTCAAGAAGAATCCAGGGCAGTGAGGAAAGAAGAGACTGCTTTCAGCCAGCCATCACTGTCTGCATGAATTAATGCTGGTGATCACGCACATGGCAGACATCATTGCCAGATCACCCTCGTATGGCTTCTGCACTGACCAAAGATTTCTGGTGGTATGGACTGAATATATTCGTCTCTCTAAAATTCATATATCTGAAGACCCAACCCCCAATGTGGTGGTATTAGCAGGTGGGGCCTTTGGGAAGTATTTGGGTTTAGACGAGGTCATGAAGGTAGAGCCCCCATGATGGAATTAGTGTCCTTGCAGAAATAGTAAGAGTCTAGAGGTTTCTCTGCCATGTAAGGGTGTAGCGAAAAAGCAGCTGTCTGCAAGCCGGGAAGAGGGTCCTCACTAAGAGCCAAATCTGTTGGCATCTTGGTCTTGGATTTTCAGCCCCCAGAACTGACTGAGACAACTGGTAACTGTTACACAAAGTGTTAATCCCAACTCTCTTGCTTGTTCACTCTGTCTGTACTCCCAGAGCATTTAAGTTGGATAACAAAGTAAGTCTCCTTTACAAGAACAAATGAAGGTTTTGCAAATATGAGAAAATCTGGAAGGTAGAGACCTTTGGACCTTGAAGTCTCCATATCAATGAGCGTTTGAATTGAATGAAGAGGCAAAAATTACTTGCTTCTTCCGCTGTGGTTCATGGTTTCTCTGGGTTTTCTGCATTTGTTTATATTTTGTTGAAGGAGAATGATCCAACGGGAATCATTTTATTCATCTAATCTGGCCATGATGCTGCATTTACAGGAATGGTGTATATCAAGCATGAAACACTCTCCTACCTTTTATTATTATTCTATTTTACTTTTTTTTTTAAGTGTATTTTTTTTTCTTTTGAGAGAGAAAGAGTATGCACAAGTGAGTTGGGGAGGGGCAGAGGGAGAGGGAGAGAATCTGAAGCAGGCTTCAAGCCCAGCATGGGGCCTAACGTGGGGCTCAATCCCAGTACCGTGAGATCATGACCTGAGCCCAAAGCAAGAGTCAAACACTTAACTGACTGAGCCACCCAGGTGCCCCTTCCCTATCTTTCTTATTTCTTTGCTCTTTCTTCTTCCCTCCCTGCCTTCCATTTTTAATGCATATTTTTTGAGCAGATGATAAACTGTCTAACACAGTTCCAGGCATTCATCCCTCTTTACTTGGAAAGGAACAGATATTATAAATAGAGCAATTTGAAGACATGTGTAAAGCAACCAGTAAGTAGTCTAATCCCTCTGGGGCTGAAGGAATGCCAAATGTGGGGGAGGGGACCACGGGGGTGTGGTCAATCTCAGATGACTTTCTGCTGGAAATGATTTTGAGCCAGGTCTTGGAAGAATGCCTTACTCATTTTTTCCTTATAAGAGACTCTTAAAAACTGAGAATAAACTGAGGGTTGATGGGGGTGGGAGGGAGGGGAGGGGGGGGGGAGGGGGGGTGATGGGCACTGAGGAGGGCACCTGTTGGGACGAGCACTGGGTGTTATATGGAAACCAATTTGACAATAAGTTTCATGTTAAAAATAAAGGAGGAAGTAAATGGGGAAAAGAATGGGAGGCCAGGTGGAGGGCGGAGCCACAGCACACGGTGCAGATTTAGTTCAGAGAGAATTGCATTCACGAAATGTTTATTAGGCAGCAATTCTGTGTGTCAGTTCCACCCCAGGGGTCAAAAATAAATGAGGAGACCTGGCCTCCAATTGCTGATAATACAATGCAGCGAATTAGCCGACTTGGCTAAGAAACTTGAAACTCCACATTTTCTCTAAAGGAGATTTAGCGAAAATGTCAGCAAGTGATAAAGTGTCTCTAGTCAACCATCATCTCCATATTACTCAGTTGAATTCTTTCAAGACCAGTTGCCGATTTTGACGCCTCAGCACCAACGTCTTCAGAAGCTTGTGTTTTTCTTCCTCGGTGTGGATAGCGTGTGGCTAGCTGGGGGGCAAGAGACCGGCTGAAAGAGTTAATCTCTCCCTAACAGCCCCGGTTAAGTGAATTTACAGGTTAAGTGAATTTACAAATCCGCAGGGGAAGGTATCTGGGTTTTAGCTTTGGATGAGGTTTCCCCAGTGGCTTCCTGGCCATTGTGCACATGCTCAGGTGAATCGAGGTAGAAATGTGATCGCTGCGCTTCCCAAGTCCATCCTCCCTTAGCTAATCTTGGGCAGATAAACTTCTCTAACTCACAAAGAGATCTGGCTGGTAGACAGAGCAAAGGCCCGACACGTGGGGTTCAAACATGAGTCCAAAGAGGTCAACTGCTCTCACCCACACATTCTTAGAACGCCATAGCCATATGTAGTTTTTCTTCCATCAGGCTGGGATTTTTCAAAAGTGGATCAGTTTGGAACCAATGATACGGGACAAGTTAAAAAAATGTTCGTTACTATTTTTTTTTTTTTTAAATCAAATTCAGAGGTGGCAGTGGTGGCGGGAGGGGACAAAAATCACATTTGGGAAGTGCCTCGTTTCTGTCAAAGCTTTATGCGTATGCTCACACTTCCTTCCCAAAGTAAAGAGCGCCTTGATCGAGATCACACATCTAAAAAGAGGCAGCACTACGTAGTCAACCCTTTATTTTCTTTTTGTAAGATTCAGTCTTTTCCCACTACACCATCCTGTTTTTCGTTCGTGTTATTAGGTTATCGTGAAACCAGAAAAGGTTATTTGATATTGTGCATCGCTTTTAAGAACACGTGTGCAAACATTTCTTTCGGTCTTCAGGTTATACTGCCAAGGAGGTGAGAATCTCTACTCTTCTTGCATTGTGCAGGCAATGACTTCATCCTCCTTTTACAGGGAAGGAGGCTCAGAACGGCTCCATGAATTGTCTATGGTCCCTTGGCTAAGAGTAGCAGAGTTGGAGTCGCATCCAGGTCTCCGGACTCCAAATTCCAAGCTCTTTGTCCTCCAGCTGGGCTGTTGGGTAATCCTACGACCACATAGAATATGGCTTCGGTCATGTGAGTCACCAGTAAGTATGCGCCAGCACCGCGTCTGATCTTGCATGATCTGTCTGGCTCTTTGAAGAACATTGTGTCTTGGAAGTGTTATGCCCAGAATTCGTGATCCCCAAAGACCACTAGGGAGTCGAGTCCGATGTAAAAGCAAAAGAGCCTTTATTCGAGCTAGCTCGAGCTCAATCCCCTACCTGCACCGACGCAGCGGTGAGATACCAGGGAGAGAGAGCGAGTTTCAAAAGGACAAAGGTTTTATTGGGGCCTAGGGGCAGTTGGTGCGGTAATGGCTATGGCCTCAGCCGATTGGCTGGGGAAGGGTCTGAGTCCTGTTAGGCAGGTGAGGGGGGGAGGTTACTCAAGGGGAGGAGGTATGGTCAAGGTGAAGGACACAGAACAAGATGGAGTCGGCCTGCGTAGGCCCGCCCTTTCAGGAAGCAGTGATCAGTAGAGGAAAGCTAACGTGGGTATCCTACCAGCGGCTGCATTTTGTGAGACGTTCATAGCGCGTGGGAACCCCTTTGTAAAGGGACATGGTCTGTACATTCATTCGTCAGCACTTAGTAATTTTGAATGATTTTACTCCCAAACGCAGTGAGTGTATTATCACCTCACATCTGACACAATGAAGTGAGCAGGTTATCAGGACTATTAGCTTCAGTTTCAAATTAAAAATGTTGGTGCTGAGTTAAGGACTTAAAATGAGCCACTGACCAAGGCAGGCCGTGGCCCTCACTAAGGCTGTGTTTAGGATTCATTGGCATGTCCCTCGAGAAGCCCATGAATTAGCATGTCCGGGAAAATGGCATCAGTATCTCTGGTTCATTGCATTTTATTTTAGCACCTTTATTCAATTGGTGTTGGCTCTTGATGCAGGAGATAAAAAGATAGATATATCTTTAGTCCAGATGTCTTTCCCGATGGGCAAATTACATAAAATGTAAATTACCAAAAATAACTCAGGCAGTCACAGAAATCCCGAATAGTGCTATAACCTTCAAAATTATTTAATGAATAAATATCAAAATCTGTCTTAATTATATTTCAGGATAATTTTACTAACACTCCAGATGATTGAGATACCTAAATTCTTCCAGATAATAGCAAAACAGGAAACTCCCCAACTCATTTCGTCATTCTAAAAACAGACAATGACTGTATAAGAAGGGAAAATTACTGTCCAATCTACATCATAAATATGGATGCAGAAATCCTTGGCAAAGTATTTCAGCAAACAGTGTACAAAAAAGGTAATTCTACAAATATCATAATATCATAATTGTATTGAATTATTCCAAGGAATGCAGGTTTGCTATAATGTGAAAACCATATGCTGATCTTTTTAGATGAAGAAAACACGTTGAATAAAAGTTAACACTTGTTCATGGAAAGACACTCTTAGCAAACTAAGAATACAAAGAAAATTCCTGAACCTCATAAAAGCTAGCAACCTTCAGCAACATCATTTTTAATGGTGAAAGATTAGAAGCATTCCCCTTAAAATCAGAAACAAGATAAAGATACTTCTGGAACATAACCAGTATTAGCTGAAGGTAATATTTTTGTCCTCTACAGAAAAAACCTCAGATGGTCTATATACAAACTTTTAGAATTAAGTTTAGCAAGATTACTGGATTTAAGATGAGTATTTTCAAAATTGGATTTCTATATGCCAGCAATAAACATTTAGAAAACGCGATTAAAATAAAAAGGGCGTACCATTCACACTGAAGCACAAATGACCAATCTTGAAGAAGAAAAGGGTGGGGAAATATTCCTTATGTGCTGTTCTTGAAACTATATTAATTAAGACAGTGTACCAGAAGTACAAAGACAGGAAAATAGACCACTAGCATAAATTCAGGAGCTAGGAAACCTACCTTTGCACATATGAAAATTTGGTCAGATAAAGCTTACATGTTGGGGTGGAAATGGAACACGATGCTGGGAAAATTGCCTCTCCATATTAAAGAAATGAAATTGGGTACCTGTGTTATACCATACCTAAAAATAATTTCCAGGAGGACTAAAGATTTAAGCGTAAGAAAACCTTAAATATTTACAGAAAATCTTGTCTGATATATTTATGGATACGTTTATAGATTAGACAAAAACTACAAAACATAAATGAAAAATTTGATAAGTCTAACTGTATTAAGATGAATTTCTTTTTCCAGTAAAACACACTGATATTGAAGTACCCCCCTCCCAATGTATCTGGTGTGTTTCATACGTGAAGAGTTCCTAAAAGTCAATAAGAAAAAGAAAACTATCCCAATAGAAAAGGTGTGAAAAGGCATTTAACAAATTTAGAATAAACAGGAAAAAAAAAAAGTGCCTAAACTTATTGATAATCAAAGAAATACAAGATAAAACTACAGTGTAGTACTGATGAGGTTTTTTGGGTGAGAGTGAAGTTCATGGGGTCCAGAGCCGACCGCCAAGAAAGAATTCTTGAAGACATCTTTGGTGTAAAAAGGTGATTTTATTAAAGCATAGGGACAGGACCTGTGGGCAGGAAGAGCTGCTCCGGGACCATGAGGAGAGACTGGTTATAAACTATGGAGTTGGGGGCAGGTAAAGTCCAGGGGAAGTTTCCAGTGAGATTTTCTTATGCTAAAAAAGACCCACAGGATACAGGAGGCCTACCTATTGTCAAGCTAAGGTTGTCTTTCCCTCCAGCAAAGCATTAGCATAAGACAGTAGGGAGTTCCTGGGGAAATGTTTTACTCTGCTGGCCTCAAGTAGTTGTCTAGTTGTCGATGGGCTGAAGGTTATAAGGAAATTCAATTTTATCTGCCATTTCTTTCTGCCTTTGTTTCCCACATCAGTACCACTGTAGACCCCAGAGAGGAACACACTAAAATGTCTAGTAATGTGGAGTGTTGACCAAGATGTAGAGTAGCAGGGGTTTTCATCCACTGCTGAGGGTGGGGATGTAAACCACTTTGCAAAGCAATTTAGCAATACCATACTTGGGATATTTGTAGATGGGGACCATCCTCTAAGATCCAAAGAGCATATGCTCTAAAGATATGCTGCACTCATGCACATTTGGAGAACGTTCGTTTTAGCCAAAATCTACAGAAATAATCTCAGTGACCATTAATAGAAGGATAACTATGTGAATTATGATGTATCAGGAGACAGTAAAATGAATGAAGATGTCTATAGGCTCGAAGTGGACGAGTCTTTACACACATACGTATGGAACATTGCCATTTATATAAATGATGAAATTCACGGGGTGCCTGGGTGGCTCAGTGAGTTAAGAGTTTGACTCTCATTTCAGCTCAGGTCATGATGTCACGATTCGTGAGTTCAAGCCCCTTGTCGGGCTCTGTACTGACAGCAAGGAGCCTGCCTGGGATTCTTTTTCTTTTTCTCTCTCTGCCCCTCCCCTGCTCGAGCTCTCTCTCTCGAAATACATAAATAAAAAAAAATTGAAAAAAAATTCTGAAATTTGCAAAATGAAACATGTTTCAGGATGCTCGTAGATACAGTGAACCTATAAAGGAAAACAATGGAAGGACAGTTGCAAAACCTAAAATTTGGTTACTTCTGAAGGAAGAGAGGAAAGACGTGATCAGGGAAACACATACAGGAGCACGATGGGTTAGTCATTACATTCTGTTTCCGTGCTGTTCAGTGAGTGTGTGCATGTTTATGATATTATTCTGTATATCTTACATGTAGTAGATATTTTTTACATGCAAGAAACGTTTCACAAGATTTCCAAAATAAGAAATTTATATCATTATAAATCAGTGGTTTGAGCTGCCGGCAAAAAAAAAAAAAAAAAAAAATATATATATATATATATATATATATAAAATATTATATATATAAAATATTATATATTTTATATATATAATATATATATAATATATATAATTTATTATATAATAATAAATTTATATAATATTATATATATAATATATATATTTTTTACATACATTGAAATAAGCTTGCTAAAATTAAAATATATTTTTATGTCATTTAAAACCCTCTCTCATACCATTTGTGATATCCGTACCTCACTTATAAAATCTTCGTCTTAGAGAATGGTGTAACTGTAAATGAGCCTATAAATGAGTCTTGAATTCATTTGAGCAATGAGCTATAAATGAGCCTAGAAGTGGATATGGCCACTGTGTCCAGTTCAGACATTCTTCCAAAAGCTGTGACTTTGGTGACAGCAAACAGAGACAAGGTTTTATCCAGGTTTCTGCTGGTAGAGGGGGAGTGGTCAGCTGAAGTGCCCACAGGGAGCCAATAAGGAACAATATTGACAGAGGCAGGAGGCATGGCGACTGAGACAAGGAGACCAAGACTGGCCTGAGCCTTTCAGGGCTGAGGAAGGGCTGGTCACCTCAAGCTGGGTGTGGCTCTTTGGCAATTCCAGCCAGGTGCTGACAAGATTAACTCCCCCCCCCCCACCCCCGGGAAAGTTGAGAACTCAGATTTGATGTGAAACCTTTGGATTTTTAAGCCTTGACAACTAATTCAAATATTTAAAAACAAACACTGGGTATCTGTCATCCGTGTCTGAGAGGGGTCCCGGTCTGCGGTCCACGGGTTAGCAGTCTTTCTCTAGAACCCAGTATATCATCCTGAGCTCAGAGGTGGGCACCCCATGAGTATTTGCCGAGGTAATGAATGACGTCCTGTTCTCTCTGCCAATTTCTGAGGAGACACTCTGGGAGGTACATTAAAAAATGGCTGCAAATTCTCTTCTGTTTCTTTCCTTGAGAAGTCAGGTCTACATCCTCTCCTAGGTGAGCTCTGGGAGTGCTTGACCAATCGGCAATGGTGGAAGTGACATTGTGTTCCCCTAAGGGACAGTGAACTTCTACTTCCTGTCTTTCAGAACAGGTGCTCTGTGGGAAGCCAGCCATACAGGAAATCCAAATTTTGTGGGATGACCATTCTGGAAAGACCAGTTGTAGGTATTCGAATTGGCTGTCTCAACTGAGTGTAGCCTTTCAGGCATCCTTGCCATGGTGCCAGACATGTGAATGAAGCTGCCTTTGACTCTCCAGATCAACTCATCTGCCAGTAGACAACCCCCAAGTGTACTTACTTTATGCCATAAAGAACACAGGAATTATGCAGCTGAACCCTGTGCGAATTCCTGACCCACAAAATTGAGAAACATAATAAAATGGTTGTCGTATTAAATAGCCACGAAGTGTTGAGGTAGTTTGTTACACATTAATAGATAAGTGACCACTCTAGACTACTTAATTTAGTTTCTAATTAATCTAACCATGAATAACTCTCTGCCATGACCTGCATTGTGGCTTACTTTGAAGGAAGAGACAGATGATTTCTTATAAATGTCACATGCATTATCTCCAGGAAAAAGGGAGTTGCACAGAAGGGTGAGAAGAGAAAACTCACCAAAGGGTGAGATGTTCAAGACTGCATTGTGAAACCAAAACCCAAACCTTATATAGGATTGCCATAGTAATCATTTAACTTGAAGAATACATTTAGGGAGTTGTGGGTTATTAAGTGAGTTTTCAAACTCTGCTTTCCAGAATAATCAGGGAGCTTGCTTATACAACTACACTTCACTGTGGAATATAAGATCTTCAGACATTTGTATGGCCCCTGAGTGAGGAAAACGCAGATTATATGCAAAGCTCTAAAGTCATTTTATAATCCAACGATCAATGACTGAGAATATTGATACATTCTGTCAGCAGAGCTGGGAATAATGCCTTAGGAACCTCAGAGTTAGGAGAGGTTCTGATCCCCCTTGAAGGGGCGGTTGCTTTATTCAAGTAGAAGAGGCCATTTCTAAGTAAAAGTGTGAGAGGTCAGAAGATGGGGTGGGGCTGGGGGGCGGCAATCCCCTGGAGACAAGATGGGGTGCCTAAGAGACAAGTCTACATAAATCTTATTTGCATAAAAAGTAGCAGAGCTCTAAGTGAAAAGCCATAGTTGGCATTTTAAAGGTGCTGGTATTGAGGGACCCAGAAACGTGAGGTTCAAACTTCACACATAGTGTATGAGTGTACGAGTGTTGGTATAACTTAACATGGTAAAACTGAGCTCTGTCATGTCAGTTCTGTCCATGCTGGGCAGGATGGGCACCCACAAGGAGCAAGCATTGATCAGTGGTGACAAGGGTTTTCTGTACGCACCAGAGGATGCCATTCATGTTGTTGTTCTTCCAGTTATTGCTCGGGGAATACTTTCTAAGTTTGGGATGATAACAAAATAAATTTTATTGTATAGCGGGGACTATAAAAAACAGAAATATAGAGCCTCTGTGGTTGGGGGCCTTGTAAGAAATGTAACGCTATGAAGGGAAGGAGACTTTATCCATCCATCCACTTCTATCTATCCAAGGAGCAAAAGCAATGACCTATCATTATATCATTACATCAGCAGGGGCGCAGCAGAGATCCATGTGGAGAGGAGAGGAGAGGAGAGGAGAGGGGAGGGGAGGGGAGGGGAGGGGAGGGGAGGAGAGGAGAGGAGCTCAAGGGCTCCTCAAGAACATGTTAGATATTCCAGGCTCCATGGTCAGATCCACCAGCCCTCATTGTCTCCTGTGTGAAAGGTGCTGTTTTAAGCACTTAAGACAGCGTGAATGAGGAATACCCTTACTCTCAAGAGGCTGATAGTCCAGTTCAAGATGAGTTCACATGAATAATATTGATGTTGTGCAGTGTAAGAAGAAAGAGATACCCCGGATGTTGTAGGGACACAAAGGAGAAGCACACAACCCAGTTTGAGGTTTAGGTCAGGAAAGGATGAAGCTGAGAATGATTGAATTGAGTTTTAAAAGGCATTAGTAGGAGCTGGCTAGGCAGTAGAGTTGCTAAGAGTGTTTCTGGCAGAGAACACAGTATTAGCAAAGCCACTGAGGTGTGAAATAGTGCTGTAGGGGAGACAGTTACAAACTGTTTTCAGAGTGTAAAGTTCAAGGTCAGAAGACTAGCCAAGGGATGAGGCCCACAAGTTTGGAAAGGTCTGGCCCCCACGGCCAGTGGGGAATTACAGGAAGAGCAGGGACCTGGGTGGGTTTGTATTGTAGTGAGAACATTCCAATGACAGGGTGAACAATTGATTTGTGGGGCAGAAGACAGGAGATTAAAGGAGGGAAAAGAAATAGGAGGCTATTTCCATAGTCCCAGCAGACTTAAAAAGGGACAGGGAGAGGTGAGTAAGGATGGAAAGAATGAAAAGATTAATGTAATCAGAGGGCAAAATTGGCTAGCTTCTGGACTTACTCATTTGAAGGGAGAAGGGAAGTCTGGCAGGACCTTCAGGTTTCCGGCTTGGACAACTGTGATGGTGTTACCAGATCGAACGGGGGATTATAGCAGGAGGGGCAGCCTGTGGGGAGCTTGGGAAGGTGCAGTTCTGAAGTATCACCAATTACAATGATGGAAGCTCAGAAATTAAAAAAAAAAAAAAAATTGTGCATTTAATTGGTGTCTTTAACCCTGGTCGTCTTTCCCCACTCAGGAACAGCCTGGGGAATCAAGGATTGCATAATGTTATAATATATTTAAAAAATAGGGTAATAGCCTCTTCTATTAGGACTTTAGCCTTCTCAATGTCATGCAACTGAAACTCACTGCCCAGTTGTGTGTCACATCTCACAGAGAATCTGGAACACCACTCAGCAATAATAAATAAACACGCTTTCTTCCTTCTCTAAATGTAACAAGTATATTTCTGAACAGCCAACGCCATAAAATCCAAGTATTAGAACCCACAAGTTTTGAAATTGTGAAGTGCCATATTAATACAGAATCTCGTAAAATTCCTAACGCCCTCACGCAGAGTCTCCATCTACTCTTGTTTAAAGCGTGTAATAGTTACCAAAAAAGCCCCTATAAATTTGAAAGCAAAAGAGGCAGACGTACCACCAGCAGCAAGAGGTGACAGCTGACAGCCGGGAGATAGCTAGCTTATATCTAGGAAAAACAGCCCCCGAGTGGAAATTCCAGTGCAGGGGATCCCTCGAACACAGAAAGGAAACTGACACAACAGTGACCCCGTATCATCAAGAAATGCCTTTTGTCAGTTCACACAGTGACCATGTATGTATTTTAGACAGATTCCCATTAAAGGCTGGGGGCTGGGCACACCACTCAGGGCACCCGGTGATCTCATCTTTGTGAAGCTGCCCCAGCCAAACTGCTTGGGTGGAGAGGAGACAAAAATATCAAACAGCTGGTTAAATTTGTGTTTCAGATAAACAGCGAGTGATTTGCAGTGTAAGTATGTCCCAAATATTGCATCGTGCATTTTTATTTGCCAAATCTTGAAACCTTAGTGGGGAGCAGCCCCAATAAGGGGTAGATAACTTCCGAACCCCAGGGTATTGTTTCTTCCTCCACCATCTGGAAACAAACCCAAACAAAACCAACCAACCAACCAACCAAAAAACTGACCAGACCTGGATGACCTGGTGTGGAAAATCTCCGCTGAAGCAGTGATAATGATGATTTGTTAGGCCAATCGTTTTCTCTCTCTGGGTCTCTGAGATTTGATGTGGAAAATTAGATGAAAGTAGAAGACAGAAAGAATCAAAGGATCTAAACTGACACACACACACACACACACACACACACGCACACATCGCAAAGGCGCGATGGCGAAATAGGCTCTAAAGCCGAAGCTGTGAATAAAGCCACATCGTAAGGAATAGAAAGGGTGAGCATTTAATTCACTCATTCGCTCATTCATTCATTCACTCTGAAATATTTATTGAGGTGGAGCCAGGACGTGCCAGGTGACAGGTTAAAGCATGAGATGGATGGTGCATGGAGGCCAGGACAGAAGTAGCTGGGAGGGTGGAATCCTCCCAATGGGGAAATCAGGGAAAATTTACTGTCAAGGGAGGAGGGGATCCATTCTCCATTTCCCTAAGTTGATTTCCTTCCTTTATGCTCTTTGTGCCTTACAGTAAACCCCACTACCTGAGGTGGCCTCTGTAGCTGTTTCTTGCAACAAAAGAGACTCGCGAAAGCCTATTGATAAAACAAAACCACTTCTCCTGCTGGATGTAACAAACCCTCCACTGCAGGAAAACAGTTCCCAGGAAATGAAGTTCTTCCTGCAGAACATGAGATAGCTGGGTTTTTAACATGTTAGCTTGTATTATGTTTGTTTGTTTATGTTCAAAAAAATGTTGGGGCACCTGGGTGGCTCAGTTGGTTAAACATCCAACTTCAGCTCAGGTCATGATCTCACGGTTCATGGGTTCAAGCCCAGTGTCAGAGTCTGTGCCCTCAGCTCTGAACCTGGAGCCTGCTTCAGATTCTGTCTTTTCCTGCCCCTCCCCGACTCATGCTCTGTCTCTCTTTCTCTCAAAAATAAATAAAACATTTAAAAAGTTTACCAAAAAGTGTTTATTTGGGGTGCCTGGGGGGCTCACTTGGTTAAACGTCCAACTTCTGCTCAGGTCATGATCTCGAGGTTCATGGTGAGTTCGAGTCCCGCATCGGGCTCTGTGCTGATAGTGCAGAGCTTACTTGGGATTCTCTCTCTCTCCCTCTCTCTCTGCCCCTCCTCTGCTCTCTCTCTCTCTTTCTCTCTCGAAATAAATAAATAAACCGTTTTCTCATGTTTATTTTTGAACCATGAGATCATGACTTGAGCTGAAATCAAGAGTCAGACGCTTAACCAACTGAGCCACCCAGGCACCCCGCTGCTTGTATTTTTGTACATTTAAAAGATCGGTTTTGTCCAGTGACTCACAAGGAGTTGAAGTGCCACCTTCCTGATCATTTTCCCTGAACCCGCCCCCCGCCCCTGCCCATCCCTGAGCAGCTCTTCTCACGAGCAGTGTTCATTGGGCTCAGGGCCTGCTGGAGCCTACCAGTTGGCCCCAAAGAATTCAGGGTGCTTAGCCTTTCATTTTATCAACCCCCCAGCCCCCCGATTTTCCAGAGCAATTTTATGATTAGGAAATCAAGACAACATTGGCTTCAGTGATGATTTCCATTGGCTTCTGTCTCAGTCTGCTTGGAATGCTGCAGCAATACCATAGCCTGGTGGCTTTAGCAGAAGAAATTTGTTTCTCCCAGTACTGCAGGCGAAAAGTCCACGATCAAGGTGCTGGCATGCTAGGTTTCTGGTGAGGCCTCTCTTCCTGGCTTGTAGACAGCCCCTTTCTCACTGTGCCCTCATATAGCAGGGAGAGAGAGAGCCCTGGTGTCTCTTCCTCTTCTTATAGGGGCACAAATCCAGTCAGGGGGCCCTTCCCTCAGGACCTCATCCAACCCTACTTGTCTTTAAAAAAAAATTTTTTTTAATGTTTATTTATTTTTGAAAGAGAGACAGAGAGAGAGGAGACACAGGATCGGAAACCACAAACTGCGAGAACGCAACCTGAGCACAAGTTGGACACTTAACCAACTGAGCCACCCAGGTGTCCCTAATCCTAATTGTCTTTAAATACCATCACATTGGAGGTCAGGGCTTCAACATATGAATTTTGAGGGGGCACACTTCAGTCTATTGTAGCTTCCATTAGAAATATTTTAGACTCGAGTTTTCTTTTGCTGAAAAGCACAGCTATGAGAAAGGAGGTTGAACTTTACTGTTTAAGGCCTAAGGCTATTTGAGTGTCTCCCCTCATCTCCTCCGCCATGAACTTGGCCATTCCAACCCAGATAAAGGCAATGGTAGTGACAAAAGACCAAGGTCTTGGCGAAGGGAAAAGCTCATCACCTATGTGCTCAGCAGAGGTAAAACATTCTCCCAGAGAAGTCTAGAATGGTGATTACTACAGTATATTGCCTTGTAAACATATCCTCAAATTGTTCTCCATGTAGGAGTCACCTCTTGAGTGCGTGCAGAGTGCAGAGTTATTCAGAAAAGCCCAAATCAGAAAAAAACATTTGAGTTTGCTTCCCTTATAAAAGCAACATACGTCTTCAGAAGGAGATTACTCTCATCACCGCTGGGTGATATTGTTCATCTGCCTTGTTTGTTCCAATGCATGTTAGTAGGGCCCCCCAAAAACCGTGTCTGTGAGGCCTTACGTGCCAGATCTCTCTTGTATCTCTGTAGCAGTGCCGGGCCCAGCAAGATGAACTGGGCCTGGCAGGTTCGAGTCTGGGGAGAGTCTAGGTTTGGGGAAGATAAGCATTGGCTCCATCACTTCTGATTATCTGGGAAAGGTGGGGAAAAGGGCAGCAAGTCTTAGAAAAGAAGCGCAATGGGGAATTGTACTGGGGACATTCATAAGGAACTTTTGTCCTAGGAAAGAGAAACAAGAGAGCCTTTGGCTTACATGCTTCTTTTGGATCAGAAGAAGTGGTGGGCTTAAGAAAGAAATGCTAAGTGGGGGGCCTGGGTGGCTCAGTCGGTTAAGCATCTGACTTTAGCTCAGGTCATGATCTCGCGGTTCATGGGTTCAAGTCCTGCGACGGGCTCTGTGCTGACAGCTCAGAGCCTGGAGCCTGCTTCGGATTCTGGGTCTCCCTCTCTCTGCCTTTACCCCACTTGTGCTTAGTCTCTCTCTCTCTCTCTCTCTCTCTCTCTCTCTCTCTCTCTAAAATAAACATTAAAAAAGAAAGAAAGAAAGAAATGCTGAGGCCAGCATCATGGGCTCCTTCGTGGGCATGAGTTTCTCCGTAGGTGTTTATTATTGCAGAGTCTGAAATGCAGATTCATCACTCCAAGGAGTTCTGTATCGTTAGGCTCTCTTGCCAATGAAAAAGCTTGCCAGGAATCGTGGATGAGTTGTGTTTGATGTAAACATTATTAGGTTACTTTTTTTTTTATTTGGTGAAATGACATTTTCTCATTTAGGGTGTTGAAACTATAATGCCAAGAATCCAGATCCTAACAGTTGCTCAATCCTGACTCTTCCTGGCCATTCAAATCCACATCGGTGGTCCTGGAATTTACTGCTACATGAAAACCACCCAGCTTCCTAATGTCCCGATGGAGCTGACGTCCTGAATCTGGGAGCTAGATGGAGTTAACCCTAGACCCATTCAGTCAATCCAAATGACTGGGTGCCATGAATCCCAAATCCCAAACTAACTCCAAATTTCATTTAAAAAAAAATAGAGAGAAACTCTGTTATGAAAATGAAAATAAAATTTTGCACGAATAAGAAATAAAATCTCCCTGACTTTAATGAATAAAACCACACCTCCCAATCCTGGCTCTAGGAGGCTGGGGGCCCCTGCTGATGGTGTCAGTTGGGCTGTAGAGCTCAGAGGCATCATGTCTGCCTAAGGAGGAGATGATGTCTCTGCATCCTCCCAGACATGGGATAACTATGGGGACGTTTCTCAGAAAGTAAACAAAAAGTGCCCTAAGTCGAATGATTAGCAGTCAAGGGCAATCTCTAGCTCCCTCAAAAATGACTCTAGGAGTTTAACTGAGGTAGGATGGTGAAAATCCCCGGATGCAGCCAGTCTGAATGGTCAGGTGTGAATCCTGCTCCTTTCGAGGATAGCCCTGGTAGCACCGTGCCCTTGGGCAAATCACTGATTCCCTTCGATATCTGAAATAGATGCGCTAATGGAAGGATTCAGTTTACAGGATGTCGGAATCAAATGGCCATTATATGTTTTAGTGGTTAAGAAAAATAAAATGAAAAACCTACTGTGTGTAAGGTAATGTGCTAAGGGTCCTTGTTATTCCTGTTTACTACAAATGAAATGGAAGTAGTAACAGTCCCAATTTAATTTAAGTAACAGTCCCAAGGTTCCACAGCCAGTGAGAAGCGTATCAGGGATCTAAACCCAGGTCTGTATGATGCCAGCGCTCATGATCTAACAAACCTTGCTCAGAACCTAGTACATAGCAGGGGCTTACTTTACACTAGGCCATTCATCCCTTTGTCCGTGTGTTCACTGAACGTTTTATTCAACACCAAGTTTGTATTAGATTCTCATATGAGCTGTTGATGCAATGAATACGGTATAGTTTGTGCCTTAAGATCATGTCTGAGTGGACTTCAGGCAGTATGCTATAGTGCAGAGAGCATTGGATTTGGGATTTGGAGTCAAGGTTATTGATGTTAATCCATGGGAGATGAAGGTGACATAAGGGCCCTCATAAAAGCTGGAGGCATAAGTGGCTCACAGGGACCTCAGAAAATCACTGATCTCGTGCTTTGTGCCAGCAGAAGACTTGGCCAGGTCTCTGGTGAGGTGACTGTCCCTGTTCTTCCTGTCCCTGGGTGCATGCGACAACAGCTGGCCAGAGAGACAGTGATGGCAGTTTGGTTGCTTCTGTTCCTAAGTGAGGATACCCTATGTGGTTTTACAAAGTGAGTCTGGCTCTAGAGCCCCACCATTTGTAACATGTGTTTAGATGATGTCAGTGCTCTCAAGTGGGGGAAATTTTGGCAATCAGGGACATTTTTGCTCATGTAGTGGGACCAATGGGAGGTAGAGAGAGAGGATGCTCTTGGGGGTGAAGAGCAGGAATGCTGCTATACATCCTACAATGCACAGGACCCCATCGCCCCAAGAATTATCTGGCCTCAAACGTCAGTGATGCTGAGGTTGAGGAACTCTGTGTTACACTGGAAGCAGTGGCCTCGCAGCTGCGTCTGCCTGTTTCTGGTCTTGGAGACCTGTAGGTGGTATCCCCTTCCACCTATCTCTGGGTATTCTCTTCTACTTTTCACCCACAGATATGTTTGTCCTGCTTTTGAGCCTGGCTATGTCTTTCAGAAAGACATTTTAATATTTTAACTCTTGTGTAGTGTGTTTGGCAGAGGAAGGATAATGGTATCTCTTGGTGTAAATTACTCCACAGTCTGGTTTATGTTATTTCAGTCTGTGGGTTTGGTTAATGTGGTTCCATCCCTGAGAACTAGATCCCCTATCCTATGCTAAAAAATAAATATAAATCTCATATCTGTAAGATGGGATGCCATGCCATGGATGAACATGTATTCAGCGAGATACATGCCATTCTCAGTGCAAATCTCTCAGGGGATCAAGCCAACCTTTTCCAAGGGACAACCCCCGTTACTGCTGTGCACCATGTGCCTTAATGTGCAAACCCCAACTGCTTCTAAACCAGGTTTTCCAGTGATCTTGGTCTGACCTTGAACTAGTCACACTTTTTTTTTTTCCCTGAGCTTTAATCTCATTATATGTGATGCAAAGGCATTGGACCAGATGATCTCTAAACTCTAAGATTCTAGGATTCATGCCTCAGTTGTGATTTATGTAATGTAGGGCTAATAATTATTTGTGGTTTATTTCAGAATAGTGTAGTTAATATATAAGTATTTGTGATAGAAGCACTTTTTACCTATTACTTGTCTTGCCACGGTTTGCTTTTTAAGGGACTAAGATCAAGCATAATGTGTCAGCATGATATGGTTAATTTCTTAACCTCTCTCTCCTCATATATCTGATCTGCAAAATAGAGATAATACCTCTACTCTTCTGATGGTTTTAAGGATTAGATGGGCAATACACACAGCAAATAGTCAGTTGATATCAGTTTGTAAGCCTTCCAAAATAATCCAATGAATCCATAAAAATATAGTTGGACCATTGGCCATCACAAAACAGAACAGCATGGGTGTGGTTCTATTAAGGCTCTAGGAAGGCAGAGTAATTCCAAATACGAATTTTCAATTTTCCTTCAGCTGGGAGATATCATTCAAACCCTTTATCTACACTTGAAAAGTTGGATTTTTTTGCTGTGTGTGCTCCCATGCATAAGAGGGAGAGCAACATTTTGGCTGGGTTTAAGAAAAAGAGCTTTAAGTTAATGTGCGAAGGAAAGTTTCAGTCCAATCTAAATCCAAATCCACATCCAAACACACAAGTCCCATTTGCAAATTGGAACCTGAGTCAAATCCCTCTGAGGCTGGCCTATCTCTAATTAAGAATATTTAGCCCCCATGCCTAGCTAGGAACAGCCAAAGTGGCATATGCCATTGGCAAGATAAGAATTTGTTTAAAAAAATGCATTTCGTCTTGCAAGAAATGTATGTCCTCTTCCATTGCAGTTCAGTTACTTTGGACTATATGGGAAAAACAGAAGAGATTTTAGGTGGTGGAATATGAATCTCAGAGAGGGGATATGCCTTTAATTAAGAGGACAGGGAAAAAAGGAAATGAGCTTAGTCAACGGTAGCTTCTCCTAAAAATTCTTGATGCAAAATTGAGTAGGTTTCCAGTAAAGGAGCCTAGGGAAGTGAGGGGAAGAAAAGGAATTGTCTGATAAAAGAGGAAGTCTGTGGCATTTCTTGGGGGCTAAAGATCAAGATACTGAACTTCCATGTTTGATAGAGGGACAGATTCTGCAGAAAGCCTTTATAACCACAGAGAAACACACACTCCCCCCTTTTTTTTGAGAGGGAGAGAGAGAGAGAGAAAAGGGAGAGAGAGAGAGAGAGAGAGAGAGAGAGAGAGAGAGAGAGAGAGAGAGAGAATCCCAAGCCCAGCACAGAGCCCAACATGGGACTTGATCCCACAACCCTGGCATCATGACCCAAGCCAGAATCAAGAGTCACACGCTCAACCGACTGAGCCAACTTAGGAAACACACTCCTTCTACCAGTTAGCCTTTGCAGTGTTACAGAATATCTCAAATTATAATGGCTTAAAACAGTGATTTATTATTTCTCATGATTCTTTGGGTCATTGAGCTCAGCTGAGTGGTTTTTCCTCTGGTTTTATGTGGGGCCACCCATGTGGTTATAATCACCTAGCAGCTTTACTGGGCCTGAAGGGTTTAAGATGGGTCACTCATCTGGAACCTTGATGTTGGTTGTCACCTTCACTCTCTTTCTGGATGGTTCTCACCATGCAGTAGTCTATCTTGGGCTAGCGATGGGAATTCCAAGAGGGTAAAAACAATGTGCAAGTCCTCAGAAGTCTCATCACAAATATCACACAGATCACTTCTACAGCGTTCTGTTGGTCAAAGCAGGTTGCTCGGTCGAATTCAAAGGGTAAGGAAATGACCCCATTTCTTGATGGGCACAGTGACAAACATGATGAAAGAGGCATGGACACAGGGAAACATGATTTATTGGGGGCCATTATGCAGACAGTCTACACATTTTGGGGGCACCTGGGTGGCTGAATCAGTTGAGTGTCCAACTCTTGATTTTGCCTCAGGGCACGATCTCAGGGTCTTGGGATTGAGCCCTGTGTCTTGCTCTGTGCTGAGCTCTCTCCCACTCTGCCCCTCTCCCCCACTCATGCTCTCTCTCTCTCTCTCAAATTAAAGAAACAAAAAACAAAACAACCCTCAGCAACCCCCCTCCACCCAATCTACACATTTCTACCCTAATGTATGTAGCTAGTGGAAATTATGTACCTATTATGGCAATTCCGCAGTAGAAAACATTAGCCAAATGTCCCCAGCCAAGAGACACTCAGCCTCAGGCGGTAACTGACCTTCAAGGTACGTTGTCTCTGTTCCTTCTGTGGAACGTGAGTGCTCTGGATTGAGTGATGGACTAGTCCTTCCTTAAAATACACAGACCTTTCAGACTTAGCCCTAGTCTGGCCGTGGTTCTCTGGAGTTGACAGTTTCATGATGATTTTTGGCATGAAAGTACATGACTCTAGAATGCAGAAAGGAGCTCTGTCTTCCTATCTTCCCCCCTGTGACTTTTCTGTTATTGCTATATTACATATAATCTTCTGAGATGTAACTCTATTTCCCTGTCTTGTTTTCCTGGAAGATACGGTTTAGTGTAACTATGTAGTGTAACTCTAGCCCCACTGACAGGCATTCCACCTAGATGGGGCAGGCCTTACCAGGACAAAAACTGGCACACACACAAAATCAGAGAACTCTTCCTTCCAAAAGGAACAACGGGAGGAGATAGCTAGCGTGTCTAGTTTATTCTTTGCAAATTTAATAATCACATAATTTAGTTCTCCTTCACTGGGACAGAAAAATACAACTGACAGAGAGAGACCAGAAGTTTTACAAGAGTGAGGTTCTCTCCACTTGGAAGGAAACATTAAAAATCGAGAAGTGTTGGGGCGCCTGGGTGGCTCAGTCGGTTAAGCGTCTGACTTTGGCTCAGGTCACAATCTCGCGATCTGTGAGTTCGAGCCCCGCGTGAGGCTCTGTGCCGACAGCTCAGAGCCTTGAACCTGCTTCGGATTCTGTGTCTCTCCTTCTCTCTGCCCCTCCCCTGTTCACACTCTGTCTCTCAATAATAAACAAATGTAAAAAAAAAAAAAATTAAAAAAAATAGAGAAGTGTTCCTCCAAACTTGGGTGTCTTTAAGCTCTCTTGAAATATCATTGAACTAAATCTGTATGATTGGTTTGCTGAAAACAAAGACACCTGAAGAGGATGCTCTGGATCACAGTCGGATGGCAAAGACCTTTACCATCTGGATGGACTGGGAGCGCTCTCTGAAACACTAGTGATAAGATTCTGAGACCACGGTGTCCTGGCAGAGGAGGAAGGAGGGCTATGGTAATTTAATGGTGTCTGTGCTGGGCAGTGATGGGGATGGTATTGGGTTTGCCTGTAGTTGTCAGTCCTGGTATAGATTGTAGAACACCCTTCCCCCCCTTGGCCTGGTACACCTTACTCACTTTGCAAGGCTCAACCATTTACCTACCCTTGCAGTGTAACTTTCAGTGATCACCATTCACAGCTTTCCCCACTAGTATCCATGTGCTTTAATCTATTATACCACCCAACTCGCATTACGCCATTTTCTGGTTATGTTCTTACTCTGTTTGGTATCCCTAGGGCCCAGCACTGTGCTGGACATAGTTGAGAACACAATACCAGTTTGTAGAATTTAATGGAGTCTTATGCTGTGAACTTTGCCTAATTCCATTTGGCCAGTGTGTTTTGGAGACAGCCGTGGGAAGGGCGGAGCACATCAGCTCGTTTTTCCTGCAATCATGTATCCTCCGGGGAGAGAATCTCAAGCAAACCAGAGTTTGGGTGGGTTTTATTCATTGCCTTTGAAGAAATACACACAATCTCGTGAGCCACGCTTGCAAACCTGAATAAAGGATGACAATAGAGTAGTTAAACCAGCTCCAAAGAGGAAATTGCAGCTTAAAAAGGAAGCGTGACATTGGGTCTTCCATTTTTTGTTGGTTTGGGGAAGAGCCTTCTCGAGGTTGATTACTTGTAAATTACTTCAGCATGGAAGCCACTTCTGAGTAGCAACTGGGAGGCTATGTTTACTGCAGTTCCCAAATCTCTGTGCAATCCCGCCAGGGGGAGGGGTGGCTAGAAGCATTCGAGTAGCTCCCGTGAGCCTTCAGCGATCTCTCAAGCCGCGTGTATATCGGAAAAGACATTGTGTTGGAATCACAGAGCCTGGATCTAGTTATGTTTCTGCCACTTGACAGCTGTAACGATGGGAGGCTTGCGTTCGTTCCACGGCTCAGGGCCTCCTTCCTCATCTGTGAAATGGACAGGGTGATGATCCCCTCCCAGGCCTTGGGTGACGATCCCCTCCCAGGCCTTGTCGGTGTCACCGAATATTGAATAAGAAGGGAAAGGCCTGAAGGTCTACTGAGAAAAGGTTGAAATCTGTATGATGCTTTTCTTGTTAGCGAGTAATTATGGTGGCTTTTCAAACATTTCCGTGTTAGGAGCGTTTGTGACTTTCAGATGTGTGCATATAACTGCTTCGGATTCAGTTCCAAATGGGGCTTTTTGGTTTGGGGATGGCAGTATCTATTCCTTTTCTCCTTTTCAGCAGAGAAGCACTGGCCCTTTGTACATACATCTGGAAGATGTCATCCTGTTTGTGTACAAATCAATGGAGAAATAGGAAGTTGGGGCAATCCAGCGAAGCCAACAGAGCTAGATATGTCTGAATTGGGTCTCTTTTTCCCATTCCTTTTTAAAATGTGTTAATGTTTTTTATTTATTTTTGAGAGACAGACAGAACACGAGCAGGAGAGGGGCAGAGAGAGAGAAGGAGACACAGAATCTGAAACAGGCTCCAGGCTCTGTCAGCATAGAGCCTGACACAGGGCTCGAACCCACGAGCCGTGAGATCGTGACCTGAGCCAAAGTCAGACGCTTAACCCACTGAGCCACCCAGACGCCCTGGGTCTCTTTCTCCACACACTGGGTATATGCTACAGCTGGGTGCTTTCCCCTCCAGCCAGGATTAGCCTGTCTGAAAGGTTTTGTTGGGAAGCCGCTGCTGGTAGCTCTGAGCTGCGACGCTGGCCTGTCCTGGCCTCATGGTCTCGTCCGATGGCCCAGGTTCCCACCACCTTGGACGTGAGCCACCAAGACGTGAGCATTTGCATCCAGTAATTGTTTTCATTCTGGAGTCTGAGTCCAGTCAGTATGACCCAAAGGGGGGAACCAGCTGATGGCCTAGCCCCGCCCCCCCCATGTAAAGCTTTCTCATTCATCTGGAATGGAAATGTTTTTGAGTTTGAAACGGTTTGAGTTCTACAGAACACTACTTCCCAAATGTAAATACATGTAGGAGTCACTGTGGGATCTTCCTAAAAAACCCTGATTCTGATTCCGCAGGTCTGCAGTGGCCCCAGAGAGTGCACATTATGAACACTCTAGTTCATGGGCCTCGGTTGGGAAAGCAGGGCTGCAGAGGTAACAAGAGAGAACCAACTTTTTAACCGAGGCTCTTCCAGGGGCACCTGGGAGGCTCAGTCGGTTGGGCGTCCGACTTCGGCTCGGGTCATGATCTCACGGTCCATGGTTTCAAGCCCCGCGCCGGGCTCTGTGCTGACAGCTCAGGGCCTGGAGCCTGCTTCTGATTCTGTGTCTCCCTCTCTCTCTGCCCCTCCCCTGCTCGTGCTGTCTCTTTCTCTCAAAAATAAATAAACATTAAAAAAAATAAAATAAAAGAGGCTCTTCCATTCATACAACCCTCTACATGACATAACTCTGGACTCGGCAGCCTTCTTCTCAGCTGGTAGGTGGATAAGTAAACCAGAAACCCGTCGGAGGCGAGACTTGTTGGTGTCTGGGACACATTTTGAGCATTTGAATAGGAGGCAAATAGATACGTATGGTACACGTGTCACTCACGGCCGAAATACAGAGTTTGTAGCTAGACAGCTCGAGAGGGGGTAGGCGGATGACCCCCGTGAAGAGATAAATGCCAGAGAGCATGGAGAATGTCAGCTGAGACTTGCTACCTTTTCTTGTTTATTATTCAATCCATCACACCCAGTCACATGCTAAGAAAGGGCAGTAGTTATTTGGGAAGTTTGTACACCAGTCTCTTTTCTGTATCAGTGGAACTTAAAAAAAGGTTTGTCTCATCAGTGTAACGTTTTGGCTTTGCCAGAAAGGATTTTTATTATTATTATTGTTTTTATTTCTGGTGAGGGCAGGGAGGGAAGGTGCTTTAGTTGTGTGTTGATGATGAAACAGCCTATTTGTGAAAATGGTACAGCGTTTGCCACTTCTTTTCTCTCAAGGTTATTGTAGAGTTTGGCAAAATCAGGAAAATAATTTCAAAAAAGAGATAATGGGAGCACCTGGGTGGCTCAGTCGGTTAAGCGTCAGAATTCGGCTCAGGTCATGATCTCGCGGTCTGTGAATCCGAGCCCCGCGTCGGGCTCTGTGCTGACAGCTCAGAGCCTGGAGCCGGCTTCACATTCTGTCTCCCTCTCTCTCTGCCCCTCCCTACTTGCCCTCTCTCCCTCCCTCTCTCTGTCAGAAATAAATAAACATTAAAAAAAATTTTCAGGGGCGTCTGGGTAGCTCAGTCGGTTAAGCGTCCGACTTCAGCTCAGGTCACGATCTCGCGGTCCGCGAGTTCGAGCCCCGCGTCGGGCTCTGGGCTGATGGCTCAGAGCCTGGAGCCTGCTTCCAATTCTGTGTCCCCCTCTCTCTCTGCCCCTCCCCCGTTCATGCTGTGTCTCTCTCTGTCTCAAAAATAAATAAACGTTAAAAAAAAAAATTAAAAAAAAAATTTTCAAAGAAGAGATGACTCCAGCCATCCATGTGTTCACTTGAATTTATCTTCTTCACTATCAGCTATGTTAGAAACATTAACATCTCATTAACAACTTTGACTTTCCTGCATCATCATAGCAGGAAATTCTAAGATGTATATCTTGGAGACTTCAGTTGAGTTCCTGAAAAGCTCTATGAATTAAATAATTTTCCATTAGTTTACAAGATCATTATGAAGATATCTGTAATATATTCTACCTTTGATGTTTAAATTACAGATCCTTTGGTTCCCAATCTCCTTCTCAAGTAATTAATATGTGTAAACCAATACTTATGTGTAGGGTGCCATTGCCAATTAACAAAGTCCTGCAGAGAATTCTTTTGTCACTTGAACGGCTACTCTTGTAGTAATTTGCTTCCCAAGCTTCCATTTTCTATCTTGGGCTATCCTAAGGAGAGGTTGGAAGTTTTAAAATATATCCACATATTCCTTGCTATTCCTCCCTTAGACAGGTGGAGCCTGATTCCTCCCCCTACCTCCCCCCTCCCCACCCCTTGGACACGGCTTCAGCATTAGCAACTCATGTCTAATAAACAGACTTTTCTAGAAATGATGGTGTGTGACTTAAGAGACTAGATCATAAAAGGTATTATGGCCTCCTTTTTTCATCTCTGTTACTTGGATCACTCATGCCAGGGGAAACCAGCTACCATGTTGTGAGGAGACTCAACCAGTACTATTGAAAGGTTCATGTGATGAGGAATTAAGACCTCCTGTCAACAGCAATTAGGAATCTAGGCCTCTTGCCAGAAGCCGGGTGACTAAGTCATTTTGTAAGCGGGTTCTGTAGTCTCAGATGAGCCTTCAGGTGACTGTACCCCGGGGCCAACATCTTGACGGCAGCCCAAATCACCCAGCTCCCAAATTCCTGATCCACAGAAACTCTGTGGGATAATATATTCTTATTATTTAAACCACTCAGTTTTGGAGTGATTTGTTACACAACAGTAGCTAATACAGAATATATATTACTATTATCAAAGAGGCATCCCTGAGGGGTGGCAGTATCCCTGAATATTTAGGGAAATTGGGCACGTGAAGCATAAATATGGAACCAGCTGTATGTTAAGACTAAATAAAGCAAAGGGATAGAACCCGAGTGGTTAAAGATAAGGCTTCCCTAAAAACGTCCCAAACCCCTTCATGATCAAAAGCCATGAACTTCTGTGCAATTCCCTGCATTTCCCAGGACTAGATGTGTGATGAGAAGGAAAGGGAGCTGAGAAGCCACAGCTAGGGGAGTGTGAGGAGTGGCTGTGGACACTCCTGCCTCGGGAATGACAGTGCTCTTAAGATCTGTTGGCTTTGTAAAGCAGGAATGAAGCCACGCACACTACTCCCCATCTATCCTTCGTTTATACTCTCTGGTCCAGTGTGGTCTGAATGCATCGTTCTATTCAATTTATGTTAGTTCACAAAGCAACAAACAGGACAAACCTGTTATGAGGATAAAGGGTTCATACTGAGCCATTTTTCTCTCCAGTGTCAGAATGCCCCATAGAACAAATAAGTCGATCCCACAGAGTTCAAGTGGAAGACCGTTTACGTTAGTGAGTCCTCCGTTGTAGTCCATTTCTTTTCCTAGGAAAGGGCTCAGAGTCTGCATGGACAGTTCTTCAGAGGGGAGGCTGGAGCTCTGGCAAAAATCCCAAAATACTAATGACCTTCTTTCTGTTTGATGCTGAATTAGAGCAGAGCTATTTCTTCTTTCTTACTACTTTCTTTTTCTCACCTTTAGAATGACACAACATGGACCAATTTCCATAGTGCCGAACCTCATGAGCACCTTACATAGATGGAGACACAGGGCTCTGGTTGTTGTTGTTGTTAACGTATTCCATTTAGTACCATAGAGTGTTGGTGGTAGAGAATGTCCAAGAAATCACTTGGTCTCTTAGTTTGCAAACCGAGCCCCACAGAGCTCTTAGGGTTCCTCAGGAGTGCTCTGGGGTTACCCCAGTTTTATATCTTTTCATATACTTGGGGTCTGGCCGTATTTATTGAAACCAGTGGTTCTGGCCCTCTGATTTAATTATTGCCCTCACATTTCAGATGCTTAGATGAGGTTCAGAGGAGTAAGTGGATTTGTGTAAAGTCATGTAGTTTGGGCTGGCTGGTTTGACA
This sequence comes from Panthera tigris, assembly GCF_018350195.1. Classification (NCBI taxonomy): domain Eukaryota; kingdom Metazoa; phylum Chordata; class Mammalia; order Carnivora; family Felidae; genus Panthera; species Panthera tigris. The sequence goes on along the minus strand of NC_056678.1, from coordinate 59,052,583 downwards.
TGAGCCTCCAGTCTGGGATTTTAGACTGCCCGGAGGGTGCTCATCAAACATCCCATGCCGTCTTCCAAAGATCAGGAAAAATGTCACACATGTGGTTCGTACAGCCTATTCTGAAATACAAGGATGTGGCACGCATCAGATGTCCTTCATCCGCCTTCTCCCCAGTCGTTAGCTTACACCATCATTGGGAAGACATTTTCTTTCTTTATCTTGGCTAGATTTTTAATTGCTAGTGCCTTCTGACATTTTACATATCTAGTCAAATCCTCTGAGAATTTCAGGTAGAAAGAACTTCAGGTAGAAAGAACCCCTTTCCTAAAGTCACAAATACATTTATGTTCTGAGAATGAAAAAAGCCATAAGAATGTTTGAATCATTAAAAAATGCAATTTCTCCCCCAAATAAGATCTTGTTTTTACTTAGTGTGGACTCGGACAATGTAAAAGTGACACAGTAGGTGGCTCCCTTGAGCAAAAAGATGTGAAAGGACTTTGCTCCCCTGAGTTCAGAATAACACCTGTGGTGTTAGGAACGCTGTCCCCAGGGACTGCTCAACCCCTAGGGTAAGGAGATAAGCCATTCCATGCCTTCCAGTCTTGTCCAGTAATTCAGAACACGGAAAGCTCATGGAAGAGAATTTTCAGTATAAATATTTCCCACAAAGTTTCAAGAAATCAATTTAATTATATATAAAGCAGGCAGTTATTAAAAGTATTTCTAATTTTTTTAATCTGAAGAAGCATATTCAAACTTTGTTCATATCTTAGATCGAATTATATGGAGGGCTGGCCAGACAGAAGGAAGTAATCATGCTCGAACTTCTTCTGAAACCCCCAGGTCTCCAGTTCTCCATTTTCCTCCCTCCCAGATGACAATCCATTTTGATATTTGTGACGAACTGAAAACATTCTTTCTATGAACTTCAGCTGACAAAAATGTCAACAGTTGAAAGCATTTTCACCTGATAAAAATGAAATAAAGTTCTGGATAATGTTTTAGTCTTCCTTAGTCTGTGAAAAGACTTTATCATGAAACTCTTAAGCTATTTATCAGTATGTAAAATTGAGTCAAAACTGAACTGTGTTCTTAATGAATACATCCAACAGTTCTTGAAATGGTTCCATGGTCTTGTTAACTTGCTCAAATTGATTTGTGGCTGGCAGTGGGCCTGTGATCATGCATTTTGGGGCGACTAAAGCTAATCAAATTGGTTTTAAAAAGTGCCATTGTATTCATTTAGGAATGTGATTACAAGGTACTTGAAACAAATTAGTACAGGAGGTTTACTTAAAAATAAATAAAAATGGAAAATACCAGGTCTTACAAAATATTGTGCAACTATCAAAATATTTATAGTTGCCATACTTTGTTGAATATTTGTCGTATATTAGTTTCTGCCTAATGTAGTTATGCCTAACATGCATTAATATGATGCACGCAACATATAATGCACTAATTTTCCCAATAGCCCTGTGAGGTGGGTATTATTAGCACCATTTTACACACGAGAGAACTGAGATTCACAGCTGTGGGTCTCCTGAGGTCACACTGTGAGGAAGTGTACGAGGCAGAAACCCAAGGACCCCCAAACCTACTCGAACCACTCTCCGGCATCGCTTCACTTTTGCAGATCAGATATAGTATACCAGCAATCGAACTTACTAACTAGGCTACCTTTGAAATCACCCTTCTTTTTTACTTAAAAAATTTTTAATGTGTATTTAGTTTTGAGAGAGAAGGGAAGACAGAACACGAGCAGGGGAGGGGAAGAAAAAAGGGGAGACACAGAATCCGAAGCAGGTTCCAGGCTCCAAGCTGTCAGCACAGAGCCTGACGCCGGTCTCGAACTCATGAACTGTGAGATCATGACCTGGGCCAAAGTCAGATGCTTAACCGACTGAGCCACCCAGGTGCCCCTTAAATTACTTTTAAGTGAAAGAAAAATTGTTCTGCGGTCTCTCATTTGCAGTCCATGAACCATGGGGTTTCCCGTTTTAGAAAGAGACAGAGCTTCTGGGAGGATGGCAGCAAGAAAACTGTACTTGATTCACCTTTTTCTACTTTTTCACTGAAGCAGCTATGATAATTCAGATGCCAAGTTACAACAACCAGAAAAGAAGGTTATCAGTCAATTATTTGCTATGATCTGGAAAGAACAACCCATTAAGAAATACTGAGGTGGCAAAATAAATCCTCAACTTCTATTAGTCAAGGATGAACAAACAGAAAGATAACACGAAGCCAATAAAAATAGTCTGGTAGTTCATAAAGCTATATTGTCCAAGGACAATTCCATGTAAGAAAGAGCATATGTAGAAAAGAAGAAAAATCAACTAGTCGAGTTTTCTTTGTGTTCTCGATAAATAGGAGTAAGCATGAGCTTGTGAAGCAAGAGTTGAGAAAGGAGATAAAGGTGGCCTCTGGAGTGGCAGCAGACATAAAAAAGGCCCTGACAGAGGCAGGAAGAGAATTCTGGGAAGCTAGAACTGCCGTGGAAGAATTCAAATATACCTTGAAAGTAATAAGGAGAACAGATAATGTAGAAAATCAAGTCAGTGATATAGAGGACCAACTCTATCTGTTGGAAATGCTGGGGAAAAGTGATTTTAAAAAATTAGAGGAATTTGATGTAGAGAACAGAAAACCAATTTTAGACAAGCAACATTCAGAAGAAAGAGACCAAAACGAAGGAAGGAATAAGGAAAGATACATAGAAGAAAACTTTCCTGAGTGAAAATCACCAACCACCATCATCATAACCATTGCGATCACATGAGTCGTGATCCAAGGAGCTTACCATCTTCTAGGATAAATTACTGATAGGGTAGCACATTCTTGTAGCTCTTTTTTTTTTTTTTCCTAAGAATTAAAAAATGTAGCTTAACAAAGAGAAAAATTGTGCTGCCCTTAACTATTCTTTATAACATTTTATAAAAAATTCATAAGAAAGTTTTAAAAATGTAGAGTTTTGATGAACAATGTTAACCCAAGTGTTCTTACAGTTATACAAAAAGTGATTGTCTAACATGTTCATACTTAAAGGCAAAAGCAGGGCATTTTTAATCATGGAAGGATTTGAAAGAAAAACAGCACTTTGTGGATGCTAGGAAAATGTGCCTAAAGACATATGACAGCCGCTCAGAAGATGAGTCAAACACCATTACTCACGAATGGACAAATTCAGCCATTAAAGAACTATAGTGTAAACTGATTGGGAATTGAGCAAAAAAATGTTAATTCTAGATAATTGTTACAGTTATGATTACAAAATTAAATGCAAAAGTAACATGAGAGAAAAAATATTTAATGTAAAAATTCATAAAGTTTTGATTTCACAACTTACATTTATAAAGATTGGAAAATGAAGATAATTCAAAGTATTCTAATTTCTCTTATTACTCTGAGAATTATTGCAGGGTACTTAAATTTTAACGTAAGTTAAAAATTATAGCTTCAAATATGTTTTTGAAAAATTTGAAGTAGATGTAAGGACATTTAATCAGTAATATATTCAGTTGCCAACACATGATAGCCGACTAAGAGTATACTCAATCATAGGGATTTACTTTTCTCTTGTAATAATAATTCTAGATAGAGGTAGCTGCTTGTTGGTGTTGTTTCAGTAGCTAAATAATCTTGGGAGATATATCTCCATGTCTTGGTCCTGCCCTCCTGCTCACAAGGTAACTGCTGTGGCTCCAGCCGGTTGACTGCATCCAGGAAGGGAGAAACGGAAAGTGGAGAATCAGACACTCTAGCATAACTGTGCTTCGTCTTACTGGCCAGAACTCTATCAAGTGGCTCTGTCAACTGTTACTGAATAGAGTGAGCATTAAATAAATATTTGCTAAATAACTTCATGACTAAAACAAAGCAACTAAAATAGGCCAAGCATATATTTTAATAAGCTAAAGACAGTAAAATCGAGTTGAAACACAAAAACAAAAAACACACCTAAAATAAAAGGACACAGAAGTGAACAGAAGTAGAATTGTTGTAGGAAAATGTACTGAAAGATTAAGGAAGGCTCCAAAAATCAAGGACAAAGATAGATAATATAGTTTAGCAGGATTAAATGATAAATATTATTTAACAAGAATGAATTAATATATACCTATTGAAAGTCGAACATACACGTAGAATGTTCACAAAACAAATACAGGACTTTTAAGGAGACAAAAGAAAATCTCAACAGATTTCAAAAGACAAATATGGCATAATTATATTTCCTGACAACGTTGACTTTTCCTCAAATTTAAATAACTAAAACAAACACATACATTTAACCACATGATAATTTCTTTAAAATTTCTTAAGTAACTCCTGAGCTAAAGAGAACATAACACTATCACTACAGATCATGAGCAGATACTGAGAAAGTTATTTGGAAAATTATGGGGGTGCCTGGGTTAAGGCACAGTTGGTTAAGGGTCTGATTCTTGATCTCAGCTCAGGTCTTGATCTCAGGGTTGTGAGTTCAAGCCCCATGTTGAGCTCTGCACTGGGTGTGAAGCCTTACATTTAAAAAAAAAAAAGAAAATTATGATGTGAAATGAATATTATACTTATAGTCAAAATCAGTACTTTATATACTTTCATGGTTAAGTAGGAAAGAGGGAGGGTGACAGTTTTATGTTTCAAAAGCAACCAAACAAATTTAAGTAAAATAGGGAAAATAAAGAATAAGGACAAAAGTAGATATTAAAGAATTAGAGAAGAAGAAACAGAATAATTGGTGCTGATGAATACTTATAAAATAGATCAAGGATAATCAAGGAAAAGTGGGAGAATACTCAAAGATAAAGTTGAGAAATAGGAAAGGGGCTATAAAACAGATATGGTGGAGAAGAAAATTATTAGAGATTTATTTGCAGAATTTGTGGCAATAAGTTTGAAAATCTGAATGATTTGGACTGAAAATATAGTTGACTTGATGTGATTAGAAAAATAGAAGACTATATAGAAAAATTAGCTTTGGAGGAAAATAAGATATCAAAGACTTATTTCTACAAAGACTTTTGTCTTGTTGGCAATTTTTTCCTCAATTGTCAAGGCCATTGATAAATGGACAGCTATGAAAATCATGTATTTATATTTATTTTTATGAAGTTTTAAAATTCCAGTATAGTTGACATAGAGTGTTCTGTTAGTTTCATGTTACAATATAGTGATTGAATGCCTCCATACTTCAATCAGTGCTATTCAAATCATTTATTATGCTAATTTAACCTTGGTATCAATACCTGAATGAGATAAAAACAAACAGCATTGCTACAGAACTGAGATTTTCAGTGTTTTTTTTTTTCCAGCTACCTACATTTAATTTATTGGGAATATTTGTTCAAATTTCAGATTCCTGGGCCCCGCTCCTGCCCATTGGATCAGAATCTTTAGGGATGGGGGCCCAGGAAAATGGCTTCAAATTCTCATTATCAATTTAATATAGCAAAGTATATAAAAGTTCCTGGGTGGCTCAGTCAGTGAAGTGTCCAACTCTTGATTCCAACTCAGGTCATGATCTCACGGTTGTGAGACTGAGTTCTGTGTTGGGCTCCACACTGGTGTGGAATCTGCTTAAGATCCTCTTTGTGTCTCTCTCTCCCTCTGCCCCTTCCCCACCTCTTACACCTTCTCTCTCTCTCTCAAAAAAAAAAAAAAAAGAAGGAACATGGAAAAGTCAAACAGTGTAGCGAGTACATGGTGAAAAAAATGTCCTCGTCCTTCTCCCTCTCCACTGTCCCATCCATCTTATCCAAGTCCTGTCCCCCAAGGTAACATTTCGGTATGAACAACAAAAAAGATGCACGTTCTTGTATCTATCTTTATCTACCCACCTTCACTGTATCTACAAAAGCTGCCAGTATGTACTCTTTCTTCTTCATTTTGCTTTCCTTCATTTAATAATTTGTATTGGAAATTTTCCGTATCGGGACACAGAAGTCTATTTTTTTTCTAATGGCAACATACTATTCCGTCAGAAGGATATGTCTTAAAATGCTGATCGATGGTAAATATACTGGTTGTTTTGGTTTGCTTTTGCACTTTCTTTAATTTTTTTAAATGTTTATTTATTGTCGAAGGAGAGAGGGACAGAGCGCGAGCTGGGGAGGGGCAGAGAGAGAAGGAGGCACAGAACCTGAAGCAGGCTTCAGGCTCTGAGCTGTCAGCACACAGCCCGATGCGGGGCTCAAACTCGCAAGTCCTGAGATCATGACCTGAGCCAAAGTCAGACACCCAACCAACGGAGCTACCCAGGTGCTTCGGCTTTTGCACTTTCTCTCTATATTTTGTGAATATATCCATGGGGTAAATTCTTAGCAGTGGAATTGCTGGATCTAATGTACATGGATTTTTAATTTGATAATTATTGCCAAACCCTTCTTTAGAAACAACAAGGAATATAAGTGCCTAGTTTCCCCTCTCTTTGCCAGGACTGGATGTCATCACCAAATGTTTGGAATTTTGCTATATTAATAGACTTAAAATAATATCTATTTTAGTTTTGAATTGTATTTCTTTAATTATCAAAGAGTTTGGGAACTGTTTCAAATTATATTGTCCACTTATAGTATCTTTGCCCCCTGTAAACTACTTGTTTGTAACTATTGTTCTCTTTACTATTGGATTTCTTCTCTTTTTTGTCACCGATTGCTTGAGCACTTTGTAAAATACAGAATTGATCTGCCAGTTTGATATTTTTAACAAATTTCTACTTGTCTTTTGACTAGGGGGCATTTTTTTTTCTGTTATAGAATCAAAGTTATTCAAAAATCAAATCTATCTTTCTTTTTTAAAAATGTCTTTCGAAGTTTATTTATTTATTTTGAGAAACAGAGAGGGCAAGTGGGGGAGGGGCAGAGAGAGAGGGAGACAGAATCCCAAGCAGGCTCCCCACTGGCAGTGCAGAGCCCCGACTGGGGCTTGAACTCATGAACCACGAAATCATGACCTGAGCCAAAACCAAAAATGGGACGCTTAACCGACTGAGCCACCCAGGCACCCCTCAAATCTACCTTTCTTTTCTGTCATGGCTTCTGAGTTGTGCGGTCTTCATTTTTGGACTGTTCTCCAGGTGACTCTTCTGCTGTTTCACATCTGAGAGCCTCTACCAATAGACTGACCTCAATTATAAAAATGTATGTGAAAATCCCTATTTCTGTAAAGAATTGGTGAGCTCACCCACTATAATGCAATAGTCTATCTTGAAATTCAAGAATGCTTTAATATGGACTTCATAGCAATATTTTATATTAATATATTAACATTTTATTAAGATATTAATATTATTTTATAGCAGTATTTCCAAAGAGACAAATATAGTAATTTCAGCTTATGTGAAAATATATGATACAATGTAACTGATTTCTTACAGAAAGAAAAGGAAACTCTTAGAAAACTAAAAACAACATTTCTGTAGATGATTAAGAATAAATGTCATGAAATATCAGCCAGCATAATGTTTAATGGTGAAGCACTAAGGACAATTCCAATTAAAGTTGGAAAGCTGAACAGAACTCCTGCCACTGACATCATTATTTCACATTGTTATGAACATAACGTCCAGCACAACGTGCTAGAAAATGGAAAAAGGGTGCATGAATATTCGATGAGAGAACGAAATTATTACAATTTGCACAGGACATAAGTAAATATAGAGAAAATTCAAGAAAATTCAATTGAAAATTTCTTAGAATTAATGGTATTTCAGAAAGGAAATTTTTTTTTTAATGTTTATTCATTTTGAGAGACAGAGAGAGTGAGCACAAGCAGGGGAGAGGCAGAGAGCGGGGGACAGGATCCAAAGTGGGCCTCACACTGACAGCAGTGAGCCCAATGTGGGGCTCAAACCCGTGAACTGAACCATGAGATCATGACCTGAGTCAAGATCAAGAGTCTGACACTCAACCGACTGAGCCACCCAGGTGCCCCAGAAAAGAAATGTTTGAGTCCCTCAGGCTGTTATAAGAAAATAGCATAAACTAAGGTTTAAACAATGCACATTTATTTCTCGAAGTTCTGGAGGCTGGGAAGTCTAAGATCAAGGTGCCGGCAGATTCAGTGTCTGGAAAGAGCCTATTTCCTGGTTCATAAACAGCTGTCTTCTCCCTATGACCTCACATGGTAAAAACGGGCAAGAGAATTCTCTCGATTTCTTTTCTAAGGGCAATAGTCCCACTAATCACGAGGGCTCTGCTTTTGAGACCTAATTACCTCCCAAAGCCCCCATTTCCAAATACCATCACATTGGGGGTTAGGTTTCATTACCTTATGAATTTGGGGGGTGGGACACAAATATTCAGTCTATTCAGGGAGGCTACAGGAAGTAAAGCTAGGAAGAAACTATTTTTTTCTGTAGACAAATAATAACCAATTAGGAGAATTAATCGAGAAAAAGTTTTTAGTTTCTTTCAGAATAATAATAAGCAAATGCTAAATCATTGCAATAACCTGAACAAAATATGTGTGCAGTTTATGTGAAGAAATTTCAAAATCCAGTGAAATCCAGCTAAAGATGTAAAAGTAAACTTAAAGGGATAGATTTCTCATGCTCTTATATGGGATGGTTAAAGACTTTATAGGTATTAATTCTCAGATTAATTTTTTTTTTAATTTTTTTTAACTTTTATTTATTTTTGAGACAGAGACAGAGCATGAACGGGGGAGGGTCAGAGAGAGGGAGACACAGAATCTGAAACAGGCTCCAGGCTCTGAGCCGTCAGCACAGAGCCCGACTCGGGGCTCGAACCCACGGACAGTGAGATCGTGACCTAAGCCGAAGTCGGACGCTTAGCCGACTGAGCCACCCAGGCGCCCCTAATTTTTATGCTTAATATTATTTCGGTGAAAAATCTCAATTTTGGAGGGTAATTTGGTAAATGATTCTGATGTTACTTTCAAAGAGTAAAGGGCGTGGGAATAACACACATTATCTTCTAGAAGAAGAGCAGTGCTGAGAGAGACTTTAGTTTATTAGATTTCAATATGCTTAATGATGATAATTGCAATTAAACAACACTTGTATCGAGGCAAGTTTCAAAGTACACTCAGTCCACGGTGCCTTATCTGAAACTCTTGGGGCCAGGTGTGTTTTGGAATTTAAAATTTGTATTTTAGAAAGGTGATTTCATTGTATCCTAAATAATGTTTAATACATCCACTGGAGTCTGGGCCAGTACCCCATAGCCAAATACACTGATATTTCTGCAATGAAACTGAGCAGGGTATGTCAAAACTGTAAATGGCCTCCTACTGACATGGGTCGTATTTTTTTCCCAAATGAATGTCGGCACCAAACTCGTGATAAGAAGCTTTTGTTTTTCAGAACTTTGGGCTTCGTGGGTTATAGATTGTGGGCCGGTATGTATGTATGTCACAGGCTGTGTTCCTGGGACTCTGAGATGGTAATTAGGTCGCAAGACATTGGTAGGGAGTGCTCTTAGGATCAGCATGGTGGGAGTATGGGATGGGAGTGAAATCAGGCAAAGGGAGAAATTGAGCTATGATTCAGTCTCAACCAAACTTCAGCCACATAGAGGGCTGTGGGGCGGTGAGTGGTCAGAATTCTCCTTAGTTGAAGGGAAGGGACCTTTGTAGTCCCCTATCAACCAAACACTGGGTGAGGGCTGCCCTTGGAAGGAGTTGGGACCCAGAGCCAGGCAGTTTTCTCCTGCTGAAGCAATTTCCAGAGAGGCTTGGCAGCTAAGGGCTGTTTCCCTGCAGCTGGAGGAGGAAGGGGAGTCTGGGTGACCCCTCAAAGTGTCTACTGCATGTATGGGAAAGTAACATGTGACAAGGAAACATCACAAACAAATGCATTCGTCAATAGATAGTTTGGAGAAGGATGTCCAGTAAAATCGTCATTTCATACTATGTGTAAAATAAACACACCATGAATTATAAAGTTAAATAAAAAAGAATAAAGCAAGGCAGCTAAGAAATATGAATACATATTCTCTGTTCTTTAAAGTGGAGAAGGAATTAGAAACATAAGAACATGGAGGAAATGACAAAGTAAAAGCAAAGATTTGAGGACAATTATACTAAAAATTTTAAATATTAAAATCATCAACAAAATTAAAAGATCAAAAACAAATGGAGAAAAACATTTGCAACACAGATAGCAAAGAATTAATACACAAATGTATGTACATGTGTATAAATATATAGCTCACCTAAAGTTCCTAAGAATAGCTCATATAAATAAGAATCTCTAGTAGAAAAATGGGCAGAATTATAAATTTAGTTCTATAAGCACATGAAAAATGTTCCCAAAATAAATTCAAAGAAATCTTAATGAAAACATTGGATTATCACATTTTTACCTCTGTAAAGTTCTAATCTTTATAAAATATAATTTTTTTAATGCTTATTTTTTTTGAGAGAGAAAGAGACACAGAGCTCGAGCAGAGGAGGGACAGAAAGAGGGAGACACAGAATCTGAAGCAAACTCCAGGCTCCGAGCTGTCAGCACAGAGCCCGGCGCAGGGCTCGAACTCACAAGCTATGAGATCCCGACCTGAGCCAAAGTCTGATGCTCAACTGATGGAGCCACCCAGGCGCCCCTGTAAAACATAACTTTTAATGTTGGCCAGGGTCTGCTACTCAAATTGCCAGGAGAAGTTTAAATCGTTGCCACTTACCTGGAAGATTTTTCTCTCTGTTCTAATGGCTGATCTCATTTATTTGTTACACCCACTCTCAGAACATCTCCTTTTGGACTGGACTCAGACTCAGAGGTGGAAACCTTCAGGGAGGACAGCCTCCGTCTCTTGGCAATCTGTTCCTGGCAGGGCTTTTTTTTTTTTTTTTTTGGCCCTTTTCGTTTTCTTGGTCAAAAGTTTAACATATTCTGCAGCCTCTTCCTTATTTTTCTTCATACGCTTTTCTTCAGAGCAATACAGCCATGGTTGTGTTGCAGGACACGGGGAGTGACAAGACACTGAATCCAGGGCACTTTGGTCCAAACGAGGTTTCTTACCGTCCTTGTTAAGGGGCTGTCTCACAACATACTGGTGGCAGCATCTTCTTTAGAGAGACTGAAAGGTTTGTGGATTCCGCCAGCTCTTTAGGGTCCCAGATGACGAGATAAGTAACACCATTGACTCCAGGAATATCCTTCCCCCGCTTTTTTCACAATGACCAGGTTGAGAACCCTCAGATTGGCATCCACGGTGCCACTTGACCCAGATGTGTGTTTCCTTTCTCGGGTCCTCCTTGCCCGGGAACAGGAAGGCCCCTTTCTCAGTAGCAGGTGGACACAGCCATGGGTGGAGACACCCTGCTTCGTGGGGAAACCTTGCTTGTCATTCCCGCCAGTAATTCGGACCACGGAACCCTTCCATTCTTCGCCCAGAGCATTAGCAGCAACTTCTGTGGCCACACGCTTCTCAGAAAAGGTAAGGAGTTTGCAAACATCATCCACATCAATGAGTTTCTGGCAGCCAGTGGCTGGGAAACAGAGGTTCAGCTTCATCCCAAAGAGCCCACTGCCTCTGAGGACCCATGAAAAAGAGCTGGAAAATTTTTGGATAATTGATTCAAGACCCTTAAAAACTTTGTACCCCTTTACCCTGAAGTTCTTTTTTTTCTCTGAAAGACATTTTTTTATCTAAATAATTTATTTATTAAATTTTTTTAATGTTTATTTATTTTTGAGAGAGAGAGAGAGAGAGAGCGAGCACTAGCAGGGGAGAGCAGGGGGGGGGGGCACAGAATCCGAAACAGGCTCTAGGCTCTGAGCTGTCAGCACAGAGCCTGACATGGGACTGGAACCCACAAGCCATGAGATCATGACCTGAGCCAAAGTTGGATGCTTAACTGACTGAGCCACCCAGGTGCCTCAGAAATTCATTTTTTAAAATGTTTATTTATTTTGAAAGAGAGTGCACGAGCTGGAGAGGGGCAGAGAGAGAGAGGGAGAGAGAGACTCCCAAGCAGACTCTGAGCTCTTAGCTTAGAGCCTGACTCAGGACTTGATTTCATGAAACGTGAGACCATGACCTGAGTCAAAAGCAAACTGAGCCACCCAGGCGCCCCTGAAATTTATCTTTAAAGGAACCTCTCCTAAGGAAAAACTCAGCAATTCAAAGAAATATTTGTGTAGGAGGATTTTCACTGCCATATTATATAAAATAAGCAAAGAATTGGAAACGATATCTCAATAATATAGAAATGCTTAATAAATGACTATGTATGCATAAAATCAAATGTTCTAGAGACATTAGAAAAACTAAATGATATAAAAATGTTTACAAGATTGTGTAAAGAAAATGTAAGATAGAAAACTATACAAGGAACATCTATCTACTGTCTATCTATCATCTATCTATCGATCTATCTATCTATCCATCTATCCATCTATTCATCACCTGTCTTCTGCCACCTTAGAAAAGAGAATAAAAAATAAGTTAATGGTGCTTAGCTCTGAGTGTTGGAGAATAGCTAATTTACATTTCCTATAGGGCCCCGTCTTGGGCTGTAAATGTCAAAGAGGACTTCCTTAGTGCAGTACAACCCACAGGGAATTTTTTTAAAATTTTTTAAAAATGTTTTTATTTATTTTTGAGACAGAGAGAGACAGAGCATGAGCAGGGGAGAGGCAGAGAGAGGGAGAGACACTGAATCTGAAGCGAGCTCCAGGCTCTGAGCCATCAGCACAGAGCCCGATGCGGGGCTCGAACTCACAGAGTGTGAGATCATGACCTGAGCTGAAGTCGGACACTCAACCGACTGAGCCACCCAGGCGCCCCCACCCACAGGGAATTGTAAAGACAGCAGAAGCTGGCAAGGAAGCCTTGGCCTCTTCCTATAGCTCGAGCCAATCTGGAACTGAGGTACTGACCTTACTTGGTCTGGAGGCTCCCAGTCTCTTAAAAGCTCCGGCAAACAATTACCTTCTCTTACAACGCCTGCATCCTGTCCCCAAGCCATGTTATACACTCAGGCCATTGCAGTATTAATGACACAAGCCAACAAAGTCTAATGCACACACAGGCCATTGATCAGTGGAGGAGACCTGGCCAGTCTTTGTATTCTTGCCTCGGCTCTAGTCCTTCCCAAGGCTTCCAGGGTTAACCTCTCTATGCCCTTCCTGCTAACAAACTAATGGATACTCGGCGAGTGCAGCCCAAACCAAATATTAGACTGTTAGTCAGACTGGAATGTTCCTCAGTCATGTATATGAATAGTGTTTGCAGTTTGGGGTTATCCACATGACCCGCCTCTCATTATCACAGATGACAAAGAACCAACTGTATTCATAACCATATGAACGTTACTCACACAGGCCGGATTTTATAAGCAAGAAAAAACAGAGAAAGGGGGGAAAAAAGATGAAAATAAATGGAGAGAGGGGTGGGGGCTGAGAGAAAGAAACAAGTGAGAGATTTTTAACCAGAAGGGATTGTAAAGGGCAGTCCTCAGTTCCAGCCCCATCATCTCTGCTTTCCTTGTCTTGCTAATCAAGGGCAAAGCAAGAGGTATCAGGTCAGAGATGGGACTAGAGCTCGTTCAGGGCCTCCAGCCCTTAGCAAGCTGTGCGTGGTCCATGTTGCCCTGAGAGTCGTGGGAAGAAGAGACAGACTGGGTGAGAGTTGAAGGAGACAAGTGAATTTTTGATGGACGTGAAGCTGAAACCGGGCCCTGGTTTTCCAAATGAACAGGAAATGTCATCGCTTCCATTTTCTGACCCCTTTTACAGTCAGTACAGCTGCTCACAAGTGGGTGTACACGTCTTGCTTTTGCCACATCCTCTTGGCCTCTGTCGGGGCCCCTTGAGGCCTCGGTGTGGCCCGTGTTTATCTCTGATGTGATGGCTCGGGAAATCACTTCTCTGCTGCCATGCTCTGTCACCGTGCATTTTGCTGTCACCTTGCAGCTCCCCTCTGGCTCCACTGGGCTGGCCAGTGGACTTAAGTCCTGTCTTGTCTGAGGGCCGCTGTGGCCGAACTCTCTTGAGCCCCATGCCTCAGACCATACAGTCTAAAAGGACCAGTGTCTGGGGTGCCTAGCTCTCTTCCCGGGTCAGGCAAGCGTAGTGGGTGTCTGAGAACCCTGATCTTTTTCTTGACAGTGCGTCAGCAAAGGCCCTCCTTGGACAGGAGCAGCTCTTTTTATTTAGAGGGTGTATGTTTGGCAGAGTCCAGAGAAATTCGGATCCACTTTCCCTCCGTCCTTCCCAAAGGAGATCACGATCCCCATGGGCCTTGAAGCTGCGAGGACCAGGTCTATGTCTGAAACATCCTCCTAGGAATTGGCAAACCTTTGGGGCTTGATCTAGTTTAAACGCATACCTATTATGTGGTCCCGAGGATCCTGGCCAGGACCTCAGGCAGGCCTCCTGACAACTCTGAGAATTCCCAGTAGACAGCCCGTGTGTCTCCGTTAGTTACTGAAAAGTCGCAGATGTCGGGGGCAAGAGTGGCTCCGGTCTTCCTCAGCCCTCTGCTCGCTTCCTGCCATCGTCTCCTTACTGGCACCCTCCTCCATAGCATTGCATCAGTGCCTGGAAATCTTATTTTTCCCAACGCATCACCCTTCACAGTGCTATCAAAGCAGCAGCTGGAAAGGGCAACGGATCACATTGTTCCCCATTTCCAGGGCTCGTCACTGCCTGGAGCTGCATACAGGACACTTGGGGCTGTCCCCAACTTCCCATCTCAGCTCTTGATCCTGCCTGCATCTGCCCTTAAGTTGTGGCCTCTGATCCACTCTAATATCCGTTATTTTGTTCCTTTCACTCCCTCTGCCTGGATAAGCATGGTTATTCTCGACTGGGTGAAATCTTAGTGACTGTTTAAGGCCAGATCAAGTGCCATGGCTTTTGGGAGGGAGCATTGTAGAGTCCAAGGTGCACTAGCTCTGGGAACATTAGGAAATGTGTTTTGTTTATCTTTACTTAACTTTAAATTGTGCAAAAAAAAAAAAAAATCTACCTCATAAGATGGATGAAAGGATCAATAAATTCATGTATGTAAAGCAACCAGTCTGGTACCTCTCAAGAGGAGACAATAGCCTTTTACCACCTTTTTGCCTTTCCTATGGCTTATTAGCCATAGTTTCTGTTCTTCGAAGGCCTTTCCAAAGCCTTGGCGGGGTTAACTGTGCTCTTGTGCCCCCCGCCCTGTTCTCCAGAACGTGCTGCTCTTGCTGGGGGGGGGGGGTGAGGGAGCCCTTTGAAGGCGGGACCGTGTCTTTTCCCTATTCCCAGCTCTGGCTCTGGCTTTAGCCCAAGGCAAGGAAGGACTCAAAAACCCTGAATGAACTAGTGAGAATGGGAGGTACAGACGACCTCTCGAGGGGAAGGCAGAGACTGAGTGCAGGCCTTGTGTTGTGTCTTAGTTGTGTGTTAGTGGAAACCAAGAGCTATTCTCCATCGACTTCCTCGAATCCTCGGCCACAGTGGAAAAAACGTCATGACTCAGAGGATCTTGGGGTGTCAGAGAGCTGGAAGGGGTGTCGGAGATCACCAGAGTTTGAAACTCGGAGTGGTGCAGGCTCTGGTCCCAGGTCCCAAAGGCGTGACAGACGAAGCTGGGCCCAGACATCTTACATTCAGGGTTCTGGGCCAGGGCTCTCCCTGCTCCCTGCTTTTTGCTTGCCCAAACCTCAGGGAAGAGAGAGGGATGCTGACTCGGCAGGAGTGCTTACAAAATTCTCATTATCCCGAATATTTCCAAACTGCACACCTTCAGATGGCCCAGGATAGAGCCTTGACCCGCCTGACTGGCTGGACATAAGTGTTTTGCAATGCTTCTGAGAAGGTGGAGGAATTATGTGCCTCTCTGAGACTCCTCATCTGATAGGACCACGCAACTCCCCACCCCCAAGTGCTTCCCAAACACTAACTTCTCTGCCCTCCGAGGCATCCTGCTAAGGAGGGGATATTGCGCCTCCATCTAATGAGAAAACCTAAGGCCCGAAGTGAAACCATTTCCCTAGGATGCCTCAGTGAGTCCGTGGGGAGGCTTTAAATAGAACCCCCACCCCACCCCCACCCTACCACTTCCACCTCCTACCCATTAGACCACACTCTCTTCTGAGCACAGGAATGTAAGCCCTGTACATTCCTTCTAAGGACAAAATGTGCCCCTTGGAATTAGCTGCAGGATTCCAGATTGAGCGTGGTGAGTGAGGGAGGGGGGAGAAGGAGGACCAGGAAGTTGGAAGTGGCTTTCTTTCCTTCTCTGTTTGGACTACAGATTGGCAGGGAGCCAGAGTGTCGGCGGAAGGTGAGCCACTCCTGAGACTTCGTGCATTTAAATGGTTACCCGTCTCCCTAACCCCTGCCATGGCATTGGTGCTGGTGGCCAATTCTATTTGCTTGGCTAGTGATGGAAAGCAAGGGGAGCTCAGTGTTCCAGATCTCATTTAATAAAGTTTGCTTCTCACGGAGAAAGCCAGAAAGACAATACCTTGTTTACTCCTTAAAATAGCTCTGTGAGGTTATTATCATATTTTTACAGCTGAGGATACTGAGCCTCTAAGACAAGAAGTAAGTTGCCCGGTTGACTCAGCTGTCAGTGGCTAAATTCATGATAGAAGTCCAATGAGTTTGGTCCTTGTGTGTGTTCTTTTCTCTTCACCAGTGCTTCCAAGAGTGTGGTCTCTGAACCAACAGCAACTGGGGAATTGTCAGAAAAGTAAATACTTGGGCCCCAACCCAGTTTTACAAATCAGAAAGTCCGGGGGAAGGGATCTGGCAGGCTGTTCTAACAAGCACTCGAGGGGATTCTGACGAAGTTTGAGAACCGCCGTCTCTCCACGGTGCTGCCTGGAGAAGCAGAAACTCCCAAAAAGGAGAGGAGTAGTGGGTGAAGGAAGCCTGAAGGTGGCAGAGAACAGCCCGGACAGGACAATGTGTCCCCAAAGAGGACAGGGCAGGCTCAGAGGAGCCGTCTCCCTGCCCCACTGTGGGAAACATGGGCAGGTGAACAGCATCACAGTGAAGATGCTACGTGAGGTTCCAGAGAGGCACGTGGTGGGAGGGCATTAAAATAAGCCAGTGGCAAATGCAGTCTTCTGTGATGCTACAGGTCCTCATGGGTCCACAGGGGCTAATAGGAAGGAGACAGATGCAGAAAGGAAAGGGACACTTAATACAGAGAAGAACAGGGAAAAGCAGAACAGGGAAAGAAAGGAAAGGGAAATGTAGAGTAGGCTCTGATAGAAAAATATGGACAGGAAACATGGATGCCCTTTGTGAACTGAATGCCTTGCCCTGCATGGAAGCCTTCTGGATTGCTTTAAATTTCTGCTTCTTTTTTTGATGTTTATTTATTTTTTTTTTGGGGGGGGGGCAGAGAGAGAGAGGGAGAGAGAGAATCCCAAGCAGGCTCTGTGCTATCAACACGGAGCCCAATGCAGGGCTTGATCTCACGAACCATGAGATCACGACCTGAACTGGAATCGAGAGGCAGTCGCTTAACTGACTGAGCCACCCAGGCACCCCTAACTTTCTACTTCTAAACAAACTGTTTGGTAGTTGATAAATATGGCCTCACTGCTCCTTTATTACTGATTCTCTCAGCTGGGGTGTGCGGATTTTGGAATTACCTGGGATTCATGAAAAGACTTATGTCCGGACATCATAACAACGGATGAATCAGAATCTTGCCATTTTAGGAACAGGTAGTGGAGAGTTTAGCCATTTATCGTGACAAAGACCTCAAAGTGGTTCTGACCCCATCTTTCACTACCACTCCACACGAATACATACATAAAACATAGACGCATACGTAAGTACTACTTTATTTCAAAAATTAAACAAAATATAAGTAGAAATGCCCCCCCCCCCAAAAAAAAAACCCCAAGAAGACAGGTCAGCCTTCAAATGATACTTCTGTAGAGGACATGTGGGAGGTAATACCATCACCCTGGTGTTCACGCCTCCAGAACTGGTTCTCCATGTATCCATCCACAAGGCTCAACACTCCCAGTTGGTCTGGAGATGCTGTGTGGTGCAGTGCACCTTTGCAGCCTTCTTCATACCATCACGGTGGCACTCAGAACTTTTCATTAGAATTGGCTGGGCCGGGGGCACCTGGGTGGCTCAGTCGGTTGAGTGTCCACTTTTCGGCTCGGGTCATGATCTCACAGTTTGTGAGTTCAAGCCCTGGATTGGACTCTGTGCTGACAGCTCAGAGCCTGGAGCCTGCTTCGGATTCTGTGTCTCGTTCTCTCTCTCTGCCCCTCCCTGTTCATGCTCTGTCTCTCTCTCTCTCTCAAGAATAAGTACACATTAAAAAATATATATTAAAAAAAAAAAGAAATAGCTGGGTCAAACTTGGAAAAAAAAGTGTACCTTTATTATTTTTTTTTAATTTATATACGTTTTTTAAAACGTATTTTGAGAGAAACAGTGTGAGCTGGGCAGGGCCAGAGAGAGAGAGGGAGACACAGAATCGGAAGCAGGTTCCAGGCTCTGAGCTGTCAGCACAGAGCCCCACTCGGGGCTCAAACTCATAGACCGTGACATCATGACCTGAGCAGAAGCCGGAGGCTTAACCGACTGAGCCACCCAGGCGCCCCAAAATTTGTATCTTTAAAGGGCTTCTGGGCCTTCTGCCCTGGCTTCCTAAGGTCGAGTGTGTGTGTGTGCACACACGAGTGTATGAAGAACGTCTCTCAGGGAGCTCCGTCCCCACACCTACCCGTTCACTGTCATGTGATGGTGATATTTGTACTCTCTAGGGTGGTGCAGACTGCAGAGTATAAAAACTCTCCAGGTGAGGTTGGGGCAGGCGGTGGGAATCAGAGACACCAGGGGTGCTTAGAATGGGATTAAGGACTCGGACCAGCTCTTCTGTTACCAAGATAAGAGCAAGGTATCCCCAAACTGGTTTAGTTTCTCCCTCTCTCTTGCTTACTTTTGTGCTGATGAGTGGGATGGGGATGATAGTGAAGTGAGTAAAAGGCAGACCTTCTAGCTAACAGCTTTTGTATGTTACTACATGCCAGGCACTGTACTGAGCACCTTATATGTATTCTTTCTTTGAAACTTTGACAACCATCTGAGGTGCGGGGGGTGGGGGGTATTATTATTATCGCATTCTACAGAGGAGGAGACTGAGGCTCTGCACATTGATTTTGCCAAAAGTCACACAGCCGGTAAGTGTGGAGCTGACACTTGAACCCAACCTGGGCTGGGGAACAGCGTAGATGCTTTTGAATAGGATGATATAAGCACATGGCTTATAATTTTTGGAGGATTTCCTAATGCATTGCCTTTGGGGTTTTGTGGCAAAAAGGGTAAGCTTTGCTCCTACTGATAAAGAAGATTAAATGAGGGAAAGAAGCTGGTACTCACTGAGGCTGGTGCCAGAGGATTTCACGGATTTCCGTTCATTCACTTATCGTAACGACCCTCTAAATTGGGTTGTATTATCTCTATTTTTATAAAAGATGATATAGAAACTCAGGGAAGGAGAAGGCTTAGCCTATGTTTTCCAGGCAGATCCATGACTGAGTTGGCTCTGAAACCTTGATTGGCACTCCATCCTGACTCTGTTTAGTTTTCTGTGTAAGTGATTTTTATGTAACACCTGACATGGTCATTAATGGCTTTGATGTGACATCTCCTGTGGTCTCAGATGATCCCAGCCGTTTCTATGGGATTCTCTATGACATGAATTCCAAGGCATGGGGAACTGAAATACATGCCCTAGGCTAAGTGAATGAAGTATATTTTATTCTGGCTTTAAATTGTGAAAATTCTGCCCCATGTCTACTTGAAGCACTGCCCTGGGCCTCAGTAAAAAGTCTGGAGGATGGCTCAGGAGTCAGATTTTATTAATATCTCTCTTCTAGAAAGATAGAAAGGAAAGCTAAGACTGAGTATTCAGCTCATTGGGCATGTTTTTTTCTTCCCATTTCCAACTATTTAAAATTAAAAAGTTTCAAACTCCTTAACGTATACTGATATGACCCCCCCGACACACACACACACACACACACACACACACACACACACACACACACACATACACACACCCTCACAAACAGGGACCTGTACGGAGCAGAGCATGCCTCGCTGCAAATCCACATCAGCTTTAGAGTCCCAGCATGACAGATGTCATGGGTGATTCATATCCATGAATCACTTATCTCAGCTCATTGAGGAATGGCGTGACACAGCCCACACTATAGGACACATTTGTTCTTTTTGGTAAATCCCTAAAATTCTGAGCAGCTGTTTTGTTCCCTACATGTTCCATCCTGATAATGGGGGGGGGGGGGAGAAACAGTGTCCCGTGTGTATTTTGGCTGTAGTTAAATTGTGCATTGTAGTTCCCTTCATGGTAGAGCGTGGCCCTCCTACTCAGCCCTCAGTCCACGCTGAGAACTTGTCTTACTTTGCTGGGCTCAATGCTTTTCCCTCTTTAATGCCTGTCCTTCCCTGGGCAACATCAGTGTCCATGTGTGTAACCCATCCGAGACTGGCCTTCGCAGTTATTTAATACCCTTAGCTCCAAAGTCCTTTAGCTCCACTTAAGCCAGATGCGCAAACCACGGCCATACACTAAAAGTTGCCATGACCCAGAGAAGTTCTGACTGAAGGGCATGGAAATTTGGAATGGATAGTGGAAGAAGAAAGCCACAGAGGTCAATTATGGATGGTATTGTGACCAATTCTACATGAGGACTCTGGTAACTTCACATAGTTCTCCTACAATGTGTGTATTGTATAAGCTAATCATTTTCTTTTCTTTTCTGTTTAATATACAAGTTGTTTGAAGTTAACTTGACAATTCTAACTTTAGGTAACACCGACTGCTTTTGTTGCTTATGCTTTTGGTATTATATTAAAAAAAAATCATTGCCAACGTCAATCTCAAGGAGCTTTCTTTCCCTGCATTTTCTTGTAGGAGCTTTATGGTTTCAGGTATTATGTTTAAGTATTCAAATAAGTTTTGAGTTAACCATTATGAGCGGTGTAAGATAGAGGTCCAACTTCACCATTGTGCACATGATTATCCAGTTTTCCCAACACCACTCATTGAAGAGATTACCTTTCCCCTATTGAATATTCTTAACTCCCTTGTCAAATATGACTTGATTGTGCTTACTTCTGGGCTCACATATTTTACCTAAATGATTCATTCTTTATACCATTCACAGATGAAAGAAAGGAAGAAAGAAAGAAAGAAAGAAAGGCAGAAAGAAAGAAAGAAAAAGAGAGAAAGAGAAAAAAAAAGAAAGGGCTATCACTACTTTACCTTCCATTCTTTCATCTCTGTTACAAGGTAGGAAAATCTCATAAAATAGACAATCCTTTTTTTTTTTAATGGATAGATATGGATGAAGGTTTTGGCTTTAGCTGGACAGTCTAAATGCCCTGGGTCCTCTTATAAAGGTCTCTATTCATGGAAAAAAGTTAAAACAATAGATTGGTGGAGTTCTCTATGCAAACAATGTGTGTAAAACCATCCAAAACAGAGTCCAGTACCTCTCTCTCTCTCTCTCTCTCTCTCTCTCTCTCTATTTTTTTTTTTTTTGAGTGAGAGAACAAGCAAGGGAGGGGCCGAGGGAGAGGGAGAGAGAGAGAATCTCAAGCAGATTCCATGCTCAGCACAGAGTCTGACTCAGGGCTCAATCTCAGGACCCTGAGATCATGACCTGGGTTGAAACCAAGAGATGGATGACTCTGTTTATCTACCTATCTATCTAGATCGATCGATCATCTATCTATCTATCTATCTATCTATCTATCTATCTATCACACATTGTCTTTGTCCATGTATCCATCAATGGACACTTGGGTTTTTTCCATATCTTGGCTATTATAAATAATGTTGCAGTGAACATGGGGGTGCATATATCTTTTCAAGTTAGTGTCCTCATATTCTTTTGACAAATATTGAGAGGTGGAATAGCTGGATCATACGGTAGTTCTTTTTTTAATTTTTGAAGAACCTCCATACTGTTTTCCACAATGGCTACACCAATTCGCATTCCCACTAACAGTGCATGAAGGTTCCCTTTTCCTCCACATATTCCCCAACACTTGTTATTTCTTGTCTTTTTGATAATGACAATTCTTAACGCATTTTTAAATGTTTATTTTGAGAGAGAGAGCGAGTAAGCAAGGGAGGGGCTGAGAGAGAGAGACCCCCAAGCAGGCTCCACACTAATAGCACAGAGCCCAATGCATGGCTCAAACTCATAACCTGTGAAATCATGACCTGAGCCAAAATCAAAATTCACATGCTTAACTAACTCAGCCATCCAGATGCCCTGATCCCTTTTATTTTGTTGATGGCTTTCTTTGGCTGTGCAGAAGATTTTCAGTTTGATGTAGTCCCACTTGTTTATTTTTGTTTTGTTGCCTTTGCTTTTGGTACAAAATCCAAAAAAAACCAAAAAACAAAAAACCATCGCCAAGACTGATGTTGAGGAGTATACAACCTATGTTTTCTTTTAGAAGGTTTTTGATTTCAAGTCTTACGTTCAAGCGTTTAATCCATTTTCAGTTAATTTTTGTGTATGGTGTAAGATAGTGCCCAGTTTCATTCTTTTGCGTGTGGCTGTCAAATTTTTCTGACACCAGTTATTGATTAGTAGGAAACATATATATATTGATTAATAAAACAAGTAACTACAATGACAATGAGGAAAAGCTTACATTTCCCAAATAGATATGGTTCATCATCTCTGAGCTTTTCTATGAATTGTAATCATGTATTATTTTTTTCAATGTTTTATCATCTGCCAGGAACTGCCACTGGTCAAACAGTGGCAAGTGGGAAAAACTAAAGAAACAAAAATAAGAGAAAAGTCTAAAATTGGACCAAAACAATCTTAATCACCAACTTAATTTTTTTTGTGTGATTTGGGAAATGACTGCCTTTTTAAATTTTCTCAACAAAACACTTCTGCCAAACAAGGAGAAAGCATTCCACAGGAGAGAAATTCCAAGATCATCCAGAGTGGGCAGTAGACAGTTCTTACCAACTCTTGGTCAAAGTAATTATAAAACACCTTTATTTGTTTTGAGAGAGATAGCACATGTGTGCAAGCAGGGGAGGGACAGAGGGAGAGAGAGAGAGAGAGGCAGAGAGAGAGACAGTACCAAGCAGTCTCCATGCCCAGCATGGAGTCAGACTCGGGACTCAATCCCATGAACCATGAGATCATGAATTGAGTCAAGACTTGGATGCTCAACTGGCTGAGCCATCCAGGCGCTCCCAACGTGATGTTATAAACGTGAATCTGTCAACAGTGCTCATGACGGATCAAAGCTAATGAAGTAAAAGGAGTCACAGTGTGCAAGAAGATGTCATACTGCCAAAGTGTAGTAGGTTCCTGATGACAAAAGTCATGGCAGAAGTGGAGAGAATTGTGTTATCGTGAGAATCATTACAAAGAAAAGATTGTGAGGGCCCGAAGAGTCATTCAGGATAGTAAATGATTAAGATGATGTTTCTAGTCTGGATAAATGAGAAATTTATGGAGAACAGGAAATCTGGGAGAGGAATGAAAGGGAGTGTATTTTTAAATACACTTTATTGAAGTGGTGGGATAATACTTAATAAAGATAAGAGAACCGTAAGAAATGATATTCAATATCATTAATCATTAGCGAAATGCCAATCAAAGCCACAAGGATATATCACCCCATGCCAATTAGGATGGCTATGTACTATCAAAAGCCAGAAAATAGCAAATGCTGGGGCACCTGGGTGGCTCAGTCAGTTAAGCGTCTGACTCTTGATTTCAGCTCAGGTCATGACCTCGTGGTTAATGAGTTTGAGCCTCATGTCAGGCTCTGTGCTGACAGTGTGGAGCCTACTTGGGATTCTCTTTCCCTCTTTCTCTGCCCCTCCCCCACTCATGCTCTCTCTCTCTCTCTCTCTCTCTCTCTCAACATAAATAAACTTTAAAAAAAAGAAAAGAAAAAAAGAAGATAACAGGTGCTGACAAGGATATAGAAAAATTGGGACCCTTGTGAATTGTTGGTGAGAAAGTAAAATGATACAGCCACTGTGGAAAACAGTATGGCAGTTCCTCAAAAAATGAAAAATAAAGGAGTTCCTGGATGACTCAGTCAGTTAAGCATCTGACTTTCGATTTTGGCTCAGGTCACGATATCACGGTCCATGGGATCGAGCCCCACATTGAGCTCTTTGCTGACAGCGTGGAGTCTGCTTAGGATTCTCTTTCCCCTTTCTCTCTATGCCCCTCCCTGCTCCCACTCTCTCTCAAAATAAATAAGTAAACATTTTTTAAAAATTAAAAATAGAATTTCCATATGATTCAACAATATCATGTTTGGGCACGTCCCCCGCCCCCCCCCCCCCCCCACCCCCCGAACTGAAGAGATTTTTGTGTGCCCGTTTTCACAGCAGCATTATCCCCACCAGCCAGGATGTAGAAGCAGCTCAAATATCCATCAGTGTATAAATGGATAAATAAATGTGGTATATACATAAAATGAAATATGATTCATCCCTCAAAAGGAATGAGACTCTGACACCTCTTCACATTGATGAACCTTGAGGATATTATGTCGAGTGAAATAAGCCAGTCACAAAAAGACAAATACTGTATAATTTCATTTATATGAGGTACAGAGCATAGTCAGATTCATATGGACAGGGAGTGGAATGGTGGTTACCAGGGGCTGGGAGAGGACAACACGGGGAGTTATTTAATGAGTGTGGTTTCAGCTTTGCAAATGAAAAGAGTTCTGGACATTGCTCAACAATGCGAGTATAGTTTACAGTCCTGAATGGTATACTTAAAAATGGTGAGGATAGGAAGTCTTAGGCTACGTGGATTCTACCACAATGAAAATAAAAATACACTGTGCTGTAGTAAGAAGTTGTGAACAGAAAAGATATTTGAAGTTAGTGGAGGTTTATTTATTTTTTTATTATTTTTCTTTAAGTAAGCTCCATACCCCACATGGAGCTTGAGCTCACGACCCTTAGATCAAGAGTCACATGCTCTACTGACTGAGTCAGCCAGGTGCCCCTGAAGTTAGCAGAGTTTTAGATGAAGTAATAGAATTCTGATACCTCTGGCTCTATTTTGTGGAACACACACGTAGTTTCAGGAATTTTAGAAGCCATCTCCCCACTTAATCATTTTGAAAGCCTTGTAAGGCAGATATTGTTTGACTTATTTTCAAAGATGAGACAAATGAAATTCAGAGAGATTAAATAACTTGGCTAGGCCTGCCAGCTGGCCAGTAGTAATGCCAGGCTTTGGGCTCTACAAGACACGATGTTTCAAGATGCCCTGTCATCTCTGTCACAGAAGAAAAAGAGCTGAGGCTTTAGCTCAGGGAGAGCCATAGCTATGTCCAGGTGTTACAGCAAATACTCAGTGCTCAGGAAGAGACAAGTGACATGCACTTGGGGAATCTGAAGACTGTTTATTTCACACCGGTGCTGGCCCATCTCCAAAGGCTGAGCCCCAAGCCCTGGCCTTGGTGCTGGCCTTTTATTTAAAGCCTGACTAGCTTCTGGGTACTTGGAGACGTTCTATTGGCTGCACAGGGTGGGCACTATAAGTTGTGTTATGCGGGCAGTTGGCTGATGCAAGAGGCAAGCAAGATTACAGAAGCCAAAAGAATGCAAGTGAGGTATCTGGCCTCGGACATCTGGCTGGCCTCCTTTATCTGCTCTTGCCGGCTTTCCTTCTCACAGGAGGAAAGAGAGAAGTAAGAAAGAATTCAGCAGAAGGATGGTTAGAGGAGGAGAGACACTTGGGCTCAGAAAAGTGCAGTGTCATGGTGAGACAGGGAAACTGAAGGGACTCCCTTAAAGAGAGCTAGTTTCCCCCTTTGCTCCAGTTTCTATTCTTGTTAGGACCTGCCCCCCCTACATCACACATGTGTTGTAGTACAAATAGCATATGTCCTCTCGGTAAGTGATAAAGAGATAGTGATATCTTCCAGCGAGATAACGTCTAAAGAATGACAGGATGAGGTTGTCATAAACTTTCTCCAAGACCACTGGCTCCAAACATCTTTTTGCCAATACCCCGACTTTAGGGAATGAATGACTTATGAAGGACACCTGGCCCCTGTCCTTGCTCTGACCAGTTCCTGGATACCTAAGAGGACCCGTGCACCAGACCACAATCACTATTAAAAACTCCAGACCCCAAGCAAAGAGGAGACTCATGCTCTTTTCCTTTCCCAGTCTCCCAGACACTCCGTTTGTCTCTCTCTCTCTCTCTCTCTCTCTCTCTCTCTCTCTCTCTATATATATATATATATATATATATATATATATATATATATATCTTCAATAAATTCTGCTTTCATCTCCTGCTACCTCGCATCTGATTCCTATCCTTTCTGAAGCCAAAGACCCTTTTGGCTAGTCCTGAAGGACAGTCTCTAGGTCCCTGGACCAGCCTGCCTGAACCAGTGAGTCCAAAGGAATTCCAGGGAGGCAATGAATGGTCCATAAACGCCTCTGTCTATTTTTGTATAATTGCTTATCATAGTACCTTTGTACTTAATTACTCTAATTTTGTTCAGCGAAGAAGACTAGATGAGCCTCATTTGCTTTAATTCTGCCTCTATTATGTTTACTCTTTTGAAGTCCCATTTTAGGAAGTCACTGTGCTGCTATTTAATTTTTTAATATAGTGTTTGATCCCACTAAAAATACTCACCAGAGGTGTCACTTAAAATACTTTTTCACTTAATTATCTGATGCATTCCCCTAGAAAAAAACATATTTACCTAAATTGGGTTCCATGCCTCTCTTCCCTGTGACCCTCTTCTCCCAACACTCACCCCCACTCCTTCCCCTACACTGGGATGAACCAGATGTCTCTCGGTGTTCCCATTATTCCTTAGAACTAAAGAACAGGAATGCTCTTTAAGGGTAACAAAATACATCACCCCAAATATGTCTTTTTGGTATAAGGATTATTTTGAGAAACTGCAGACCCAAGGGAAGCTCTGAAAATAGAGTGAAAGTTACCCTTTTGTAAGAGAAATTTACATTTATAAAGGAAATCTCCATTTGTAAGGGTGTCTCCCTCTCTCTTTAGGAAGAGAAAATGACTCTAAATCTGAATCACAAGAAATTCTCATCAATGGAGAAGCCAGAATTAAACCTGCATAAGAAACCTTATCCCTGTTTACTGTGTTTTTCCTGGTGCCATCTTAAAACTAACCTGTCCTTACCTCAAACATTTTTCTTTTGTCTTTAGCTTAAGAGGGATGTAGGGTGGTAGCTTTGGCCATATCAGGGAGTTACTGAGGTGTACGTGTTGTTTAAAAACAAAAATTCAACTGAGTAAGTTTGAAGATCTCATTGGCTTTACTCAAGGATTCATGGATTGAGCAGCATTCTAGTAAACAGGCATGCCCTCCAAAGAATTGTACAAAATGCAAGCTTTTTATAGGCAGGAAGAAGGTGGGCAAGGAAGTGAAAAGAAAAGGTTGTTTCAAGCCAAGCCTTCTTATGTAAATCACCTCATTAGTGCTGATTAGGAATTTTAGATTGACTGTTTAAAGGTCACATTTCTGGGAGAGGTTGGAACTTAAATCAAGTCTTGGCTGCTGTCCTGGGGACAAATAACTCCCATGTTGGGCCTCTGTTTCTTTTTTTAAAAAACAACGTTAATAAACTTTTGTTCGTTTTCTCTGGTTAACCTATCTTCTATTGCAGGAGGTCTCAGACAAGAATTCTGAAGGGTAGATGGAAAATTATTTTTTCCTCCCCTGCACTTTTAAACCCTTGCCGTATCTTCTTGACCTCTCTAAAATACAAAAAACTTTTCTCTGTGTTTATGGACTATTAGACATTTTTTAAATGGCTATGGCAGAAGCAGTTTGCCTGGCCCACCATGCTTCCTTACAGAAGATGAGCTCCCTTTCAGGAAATCCCACAGGTCTCTGCTGTTAAGTTTCTAGGACAACTTCTAATCCATGTGGCCTTACTTGTTCTGAGCCATTGTAATTCAGTTTATTTTCCACCCATTTTTGTGGTTCCTTTGCCCACTCTGGCCCCTGTCAACGGCTCCCAGAGTCCTAACTCAGGCTGCAAAGTGGGCACTCCAGCCCTCTTTCCCTTTGGACTTCAGAGACAAGTGCTCAGGTGTTTTTCATTCTAAAAGCTGTTCTGCAAATCACCGTAAAAAGAAAACCCAGAAGCACAGAATTGTTTGAAAGACTCTCAGAGTTTTCCCAGCCCTGGTCCTCAGCTTCTGCTCCTTGGCTCCTCGGCTGAGGGTGTTACTGAAAGCTTTCTTGGATTCTTGTGCTGTGTTTTTGTTCCCAGGCTTGATGAGTCAACTCCAAGACAGATTAAAGATGTCAACTCCAGTTATATCACCTGCTACTATTTATACCATGTGACCTAGTGGAATAAGGAAAAGAAAGAGCACTGGACTAGGAGTCAGGATGCTAGGTTTAGGTTCTTATGAGGTCGCTAAGTAGTTGTATGGTCCAAGGTCAAATGTTTCCCCTGGCTGTGTTTTGTGTTTCTCATTTAAAACATAGGTTCGTTCGGCATGTATTCTCCTGTGTGCAAACAGGAGAGTATTGAGTGAGGTAGAATATATTTAATTCATTGAAAATTTGTTGAGTGTCTACAGTGTGCAAGTCACATATGAAATATTTATTGAACACCTACCATGTGCCAGGTACTGTTCTAAATGATATGGGAAATAAGGAATACAAAGAGAGAAAGGTTAAATAATGAAACAGAATAAAAGGTGAAGACACTGATACATGGAAAGGAATGATGAATAACAAACTCGTGGCTATATAATAAATAGATTCAGCACAGAAGGAGAGAAAGACATACCCTAAAGATCAGTGGAGCTATCACTTTAAAAGACATTGACTATAAGAGTGCTGTAGAAGGTAGAAAATGCTAAACATTCCAGATTCATATTATTACTTAAATATGAGGACTTAAAGTCCACAACTCCTCAGGCTAAAATAAGACTACATTAAATATTCATCTTAATAGATGCCTTTTCCTTTGTTTGTCTATTCCTTTATTTTTCATTTATTTTTTAAGCTTATCTATTTATTTGGGAGGGGTGTGGAGGGGCAGAGAGAGAGGGTGAGAGAGAATTCTAAGCAGGCTCCGCACTGTCAACGTGGAGGCCAATGCGGGACTTAAACCACTAACTACAAGATCATGACCTGAGCCCAGGTTGGATGCTTTACCGACTGAGCCACCAGGAGCCCTCCCCCCGATAGATGCCTTTTTAAATGACTACAGTGATGGATGGCAGTGCACATATTGGTTGGGAGTGGATTTTGACATTGGGCAGGTCTAGTTTCAAAATTCCTACTGTGCAACATAATAGTGGTCCATTTGGGGAGGAATTACTTACATTCTCTACCTCAGTTCCCTCATATTTAAGATCAGTGTAATTATATTATCAACCTCATCCACTTGTAGAGGATCAAATGAGAAATACTTGCCAGGTGCTGAGCTAAGAGGTGGGAGATACATTAGCTATTTTTCATAGCGTATATCTTTGTCACATTCATAACATCATTTCCAATATCGCTGGCTATTACGTGAAACATTCTGTTAGATATAGTGGGGACCCAATAAAGGAAACAGAGCCGTGTCACAGAAGCCTTTGATAATCAACACAAATAAGCAACTAAAGGGTTGCCAATCCCAACTTCCTTTCGTAGCCGGGACCCTCCCAGATCCTGCTTCCTGGTTGGGCACTTTCCTGTGTCCCCCCCCATATCCCCGCCCCCCATAGAGTGTCTGTGGAAGTCTGCCTTCCTTCCAACTTCTGCAGAAGCAGAATGGGATGGGGGTGGGACTAAGGTGTAGCTCATTCTTTTTGGATTGCCCCAGTCTGCCTTATACCATTTACATAATTCTCCAATGTTTAGATTTAAAATTGTTTGGATGTAAACAAACCTTAATAAGAATGCTTGTTCTGCCAGTGCTTGCCCTGTTACTTGGAAGGTCTTTGTCCTAATTTTCCTTACCTGTGCAATGGGAACGTCGCTGATCTCTCTCTGTGTCATGTGGATTAAAAAAAATAATGTAGGCACAGAGCCCAACACATAGGACGTAGTCAAAGCAAATTGTTTTATTCTTATTTCCTTGCTGGTTTTACCCTTTGAGCTGTCTGTTCAAATCATGGTGATTTCATTTCTACATCGTGATGTGTCCCTCTAGGAAGAGGTCTGCACTCTGGCTTCTTAATGAGGTTCACAAGGCGGTCTCTGATTTGGTTGGAGACTACTACGTTTGGGGGCAAATTAATGCTTAGAGACTGAGATTGTCTTTGCCAGTAGTTTATTTAACACAGGTTCGCTGTGGGAATTTCGCAAGCCAGTAGCATACAGGATAATATCTCTGAGTAAGCAAGTAAAGGATTAAAATCCTCCAAACCGGTGATAGATTGATCACAGTACTGTTCAGGCAAGGGGAGTGAAAGGAATTAAGTCCAAATTAGTTGAGGTGTACCTTTATAGGAGTCGGCACTCAGGAGAGATGACTTAGTCAACGGAGAGTTGATGTCTAGCTGCCGGTAACAAAGTAAAAGCCCCATGGTGCTAGAAGACGTTGTGACCGAACAAGGGTGCTGGTGTCACCAGGCAAGATGATATTCATAAAAGAGTTGTCTCTAGGGGAGCCTGGGTGACTCAGTAGATTAAGCGTCTGACCCTTGGTTTCGGATCAGACCATGATCTCAGGGTGGTTTGCGAGTTCAGGCCCTGCATCCGGCTCTGTGCTGACAGTGCAGAGCCTGCTTAGGATTCTCTCTCTCTCTGCCTCTCCCCCACTCATGCTCTATGTGTATCTCAAAATGAATAAAAATAAACCTAAAGAAAAAAAAAGTTTCCTTTAGCACTGCAAGAACTAATTGCCCTAAGGTTTTCAAAGAGCTATTTTAGATCAATGCAGCATAGGCTCGCCCAGAGGGAACACTGTGGGTCCTCACAAACTCTCAGTAGTTATAGTCTAAATATGATAGGAGAAGATAGGATTCAGTAGGCAGAGAGGGAAAGATTAGGGCCTGAGGTCCCTGGGTGGGGAAAAACACCTATTTGGGAACAATGCTGGGAGTGTCTGACCACAGCAAACCCCCTTGGGTCAAAGGTTCCTCTTAAGAATGTAATGAACCCCACCTACTCCCCCTGGGGTTTCCTCTCTGGAATTTGACAAAAGACCTAAGTGTGACCGTAGACTATGGAAAGGAGACAATCAGGAATGGACAGCCCAGCACCTAGAGCTATCAAACCAATAGGGGTAGAACCTGAGAAGGAACAGAGGGAAGGGAAGGAAGGGCTGAGCAGAACCTCATAAGACAGGGACCCTTGCCTCTAGGCCTCAGGCGCTCACTTGCAGACGTCCCCTCTTGGTAAGGAGAGCTTTCCTACTATTTTTCCGTTCTAATCTTATATTCTAATAAACTTTTGCAACATAAATGTCCCCTTGTTGTAGTCTCTTTATGTTTCTATCGATAAGCCCCCATTGGGGCGCCTCAGTGAGTGGCTGAGCTGCTGAATTCTTATTGGTGAGAACAGATGATGATGCCATCCTGACAACTTCCTTCATTCTTACACCAAAACAACTTTGCTTCTTTTAAAAAAAAATTTTTTTTAAAACCTTTATTTATTTATGAGAGACAGAGAGCATGAGCAGGGTAGGGGCCGAGAGAAGGGCGGAGACATAGAATTGAAACAGGCTCCAGGCTCTGAGCTGTCAGCACAGAGCCCCCCACGCGGGGCTCGAACTCACGAGTCATGAGATCAAGACCTGAGCCGAAGTCGGATGCTTAACCCACTGAGCCACCCAGGCACCCCCAAACAAACAACTTTGCTTCTAAAAACAACTTTATAGGGGTGCCTGGGTGGCTCAGTCAGTTAAGCGTCCCACTTTCGGTTTGGGTCATGATCTCCCCGTTCGTGAGTTCGAGCCCCACGTCAGGCTCTGTGCTGACAGCTCAGAGCCTGGAGCCTGTTTCAGATTCTGTGTCTCCCTCTCTCTCTGCCCCTCCTCCGCTGTCTCTCTAACAAATAAACGTTAAAAAAAATTTAAGACAAGTTTATATTTTTCTTTGTCGCAAACAAGTGGGTTGAAGTCATCTCAAGCCAATACAAAGCGGAGACATTCCTTCATTTAAACTCGGATGAGCTACTTTCTCCATTATTAGGTGTCTCGAATGGCTTAAAACTTGAGGCCAGAGGCACTCATTCTCTGTTTTGTTTTGTTTTTTGTCAGAGGGTGGCCTGACATGTGGCTGCACGTCAGAAAAGGTATGTATTCAGCGGCTCCCTTTGCTTCTCGCCAGGGGCAAGGAGACATTTGGCTTGGAGAATAAAGATGGCCTTCTAGAGCTTGGGCTCTTACAGCCACTCTGGCATAGCTGGTCAAGCACCGAGGGTGCTGGCCTCAGACTGCCCGAGTTCAAAGGGGATTCTGCTAGCCGTGCAGGCTTGGGTGCGCTGTCCCATCACACTTGCCCGGAGGCTTCCCCTTCCAGGTACAGATCCTAGCCCTTAGGTCACAGGGTCTCGTATGGATTAAGCGAATCATGGAGTGAAAGGTGCTTAGCACGGTGCCTGCCCGGCCCAGGGTAACTGCCTGTTGTTGCAAATAAGGAACCCAGACAATGCAAATGCCTGGTGAGCCTGAGCAAAATGTCCAGAGGAGCCCGCCTGGCTGGTCAAGGGACCCGAGACCCTTAGACTCGATAAGGATATGAGGCTTTCAAAGGCCTTTTTGTTTCCCCTGCCTACGGTGCTTTAGCTGCTGACTGCAGCCTCTGGCACAGAATCCCTGGGTTTAAAGAGCATGTGGTGGATAAGGAGGCTTGGGACCTCTTAGACAGAAATGATTGAAGCCGTGGCGGGCGTGAGCTATCAAAATCTGTTCTGTTGCAGGCGGGGGTAGTTGCCACAGTGCTCAGAGCAGAGGCCCTGACTTGCTCCTGGTTGGTGTTTTCTTCCCTGGTGGGACAGAGCAAGAATCCTTCTTTCTTCCTAATCAGACCGTTCCTGGTTTATGGAGGAGGGTGGTAAGTTACAGTGTTGACATTAAGGATGCTGCTCGGGATGGCCCTGCCTGCTGAAGTACATTCGAGGCCAGGCTTCAGGGCCTGCGCTGTGGCCTTTCCCGTAGTAAGCAATTAAACGTGTGTTAATGCCCATGTTTGTGCACCTGACCTGGCAGTGGCCGAGGGGAAACAGTGTCGGAAGTCTGGATGAAAAATAGAAAATGTTGGGGGCGTCTGGATGGCTCAGTTGGTTGAGTGTCCGACTCTTGATTTTGGCTCAGGTCATGATCCCAGGGTCATGGAATCGAGCCCCATGCAGGGCTCCTTGCTGAGCATGGAGGGTGCTTTAGGTTCTCTCTCTCCCTCTGCCCCTCTCCCCTGCTTGTGCTCTCTCTCTCTCGTTCTCTAAAAAAAAAAAAAAAAAAAAAAAGGAAATATTATTCAGCCGTTACATTGACGTGGCGTTACTGACATCCGTTATCTGTAAGAAGGTTAGCGGGATTTTGCAGGGCTTAAAGGAGGACTTTTGCTTTTTATTCTTTTTGCTTCTGTATTTTTACTTTTGTTACAGGGTCCTTATTTATTACCTAAATATCAGATGATACGAAGAAATGTCAATGTTGCTAAATTAACACAAAGGGGCAAGTGTGTAGTTTGTAGCCGGTGACATGGTAAGGGGGAGGTATAAAATCAAGGTAAGTTGACAAATGAAAGTAGTATCTGGGAAAGAACGTCATCGCAGTGTGTGGGCAGGCAGACCACACAGGTGAAGGGCAGACCTCCTGATGGCCGAGGTGAAGCGTCTGCGGGCACAACCAGCCCCTCAGAGCACTTCTGCCAATAATGTGCACAGCACGTGGTGCCAGATGTCCTCAAACCGGGGTCCCCAGCAGGTGAGTGGAGCTAATAATGAGAACTCAGGTGGGAGACACTTAGAAATTCAGACCAACAGGCTGGTAGCATCTGGATCTGCCCCTGGGTAGTAGGGCGTGACCCCTGGGCTGAGATTCAGCACAAGAATTCAGAAGAGAGAATTAACCTCCGAAATTGGAGTGCTTGAAAGCGTGTTATTTGGCTCAAGAAGCTGAAGTGCAGCCGGAGGCAGCACGCCAGGTCCCAGGTCCAGGAACTTGGAGGTTACCTGGGCTGGGGTTGGTTCAGGACCTCCTGCTTCGAGCAGCGTCTGCTTGGCTCTAGGAGCAGTGGTGTTGTTGGAAGGCTGGGCGCAGCTGTGGGACGCGAGGGAGGGCTGGTATAGACGATGGGGAAGTCTGTGTTACCTATTAATCGGAGACCGGAATCAGTTGGCTGGCATGGCTGTTGTGTTCAGATTGTTTTGGAACTAACACAGGGCACCACGATGGAGAGAAAGATGAGGCATAGTGTCAACGTGCTGGAACATAGTAGACTCATTTCCGTCACCAGCATGGGCTGGGAGAGGCCACTTAATCTGGGAGACACAATTTCGCCATCCGGAAAAGTTTTTCTGCTTTGGTGTCCTCAGTTCCACAAACATTTGCTGTGACTCCCCCGTGCCATGTATGGTGCTAGGGAAACACAGAAATGAGGAAAGAGGGGCTCTGCTTGGGAGAGGTCACAGTCTATCAGGAAGGAACAGGAGAACAAGGAAAGGGTAAGACATGCTTACGGGGCACCGAGCTCCGTGCTTGCTCCCTACCCACGATCTCATCAAAAGCTCAGCAATGTGACGGGGCGGGTGTTACTGATCTCCTTCTCGAAGATGAGGCGATGAAGGTCCAGAACGGGGTTAAGGTAATCTGTCCAAGATCACAACATTGGTAAGTGGTGAAGCAATGATTTGAACCCAATTCTGTCTGACCCCAAAACCCATGATCTTCCCAATATCCCCCCTGGCTGAGGGGAGAGAGCAATTGACACACACACCATTCACTTTCTGTGCATGTTTGATGCCCAGCATCATCAGAGCACAGGAAAGAGGCGGGGAATGTGTCAGCCCATTTGAAAGGCTGATATATATGGAGAAGAAAAGGGCATTTAGGGAAATCAGGCAGGGTGATTTGTGTGAGAGGGCTTTTTTAGGCTGTGGACAGAAACTCAGGGTGTGAAATCGCAAAGGTAAGCATCTCATCTTCTAGCCTTTCCCACTAAGGAGTCTGGGGCTGAGCAAACCATGAGTATGGGTGTCATCTGTCCCTTGGGAGGTGAGAGGGTGGCCTTAATGGGACAGGAGGAAAATCAATAATGTTATCACTTAGAAGCGAGGAGACGGCTGACCGAGCACAAAATGTCAGCAGCCTGACGAAGCAAAGACAGCCTTGGCCTGGGGCAACTGATATTGATCATAATGATCTCAAAGCAATTAGCTCATGGGTCTGCCTCCCATTCATTTTGCCTCCCTTTTCAAAATGTGTATATTCAGGACCATGATGAACCATTGCTCCCCAGAGAGCCAGCTCTGCTATTTGGAAGGACATCAAGAGTCGTACCCTCTGCCCTCAGCAGCTCATCCCACAGGGTTTTCAGCAAGAGCAAGAAGGGGTTCTAGAATGTCCGGGTCACCCAGGACCACAGGCAGGGTAATGCAACCAGCAAACCACATCATATGGGTATTACGGTCAAATCTTGGGGTCCTGTGAGCTAGTCGTAAAACTGTCATTTGCTGTGTGACTTTGGCCACTATCTCTATGGACCTCAGTTTCGTTGTCGTTAAGCTAGAAATGCTTTCTCTCTGGTTTGATTTGGTTTCGGGGTGTGTGTGTGTGTGTGTGTGTGTGTGTGTGTGTGTGTTCTCTCTGAGGAATCAGAACTAATGACTATCGACTCTCATTGGCGGCTCATAGTTTATCTTCAGGTCCTTGGCTCTCCTTCATTTTCCTCCCTTCCTCTGGACACTGAAGTATGGGCAAGAGCTAAGGAGAGAGAAATGTCCACTTTCACAGACTTCTTTTAATAAGAATGTGCCAGGCAAAAATCAGATACCCAGGAATGTGCTCCATGCCTCGGATCCACTGTGAATGTGACAGCTCATCTCACATGTCAGCTTGACTGAGCCACGTGCCTAGACATTTGGTCAAACGCTATTCTATGTATGTCTCCGAGGGTGTTTCCGGATGAGACTAACTTTCTGATCTATAGGTTAATAAAGCACATTACCTTTCCCAGTGTGAGTGGGCTTCATCCAATCAGTAGGAGGCCCGAATACAACAAAAAGTCAGACTCTCCCATGAATAAGAGAGAACTCATGCTGTCTCACAGCCCTCAAGCTGGGACACTGTTTTTTTTCTGGCTTTTACACTGACACTACACCATCAGCTCTCCCGGGTCTCTAACTTGCTGACTGTAGATTTTGGGACTTGTCAGCCTCCGTAATCACCAAGTCCTTATAAGAGTCTCTCTCTCAGTATCTCCCTCTTTCTTGCTGTATCTATCTTTCCATCTGTATCTATTATCTATCTATCTATCTATCTATCTATCTATCTATCTATCTATCTATCATCTATCTATCTACCTTTCTTTCCTATTGGTTCTGTTTCTCTGAAGAGCCTTGACTAATGGGATGAATAAGTTACCTGTATCAAGGAGTGCTTCCCATGCCTGACTCTAGGTCTGCTGTGCTGGTAGCCTTCTGTGGGATAGGAGGTGGAATTTCACCATGAAATGGTGGTTCCCAAACTTTGCTGCACACTAGCATCACCGGACTTGGGGAGCTCTTAAAAACCTCAATGCCCAAAATACACCCCAGGTCCATTTAATCAGAGTGTATGGGAGGGGACCCAGGTATCAGTATAGTTTAAAGACCACTGGGTGATTTCAGTGTGTAGCAAACCATGGGAATTACTGCCTTAAAAATAGAATTTGGAGGTATTTGGTAAATTTTGATGATTTCAGGCAAAATACAGGAAAAGCTCTGTCTTTCATCATCGTGAAGTGACTCTGAATGATGATAATTACCATAGATTGAGCACCTGTTATGTGGTGGGCACTAATGCAGCCTTTACACATATTAGCCCTCGAGTCTCATTTTATGGAGGAGTTAACTAGGACTCAGGGAGATTAAATTACTTTCCTGAAGCCACAAGCATAGCTATATGCAGAATCGCACCAGGCACAAAAGAGTGTGCCCACAACCACCCACTCCACCATGGTGTGCTTCCCCTGCAGGTGGGGGACCCAGGCTTAAAGCTTTATAGTTTTAGGAGTAAGAATGAGGTATTGCGGTCCAGCTCAGTCCTATTCTTTCACGAAGCATTTCATGACTTCTCTGGTGCTTTTGTGTTTCCCCCTTCTCTTCCTGAATATACAACTTAGATCGACTAATTGTGTGATGTCGTCTTTTCCGCAAGTTTAGGCATTCCTTGGGATTAGGGATCGTCTCCTTTTATCCTTGACACCCTCCCTTGACACCTGGGATAGTGAAGTACATAGTAGGTGCTCACTAAATACTTCTGAATTAGATTATATCTAGGCATAGGGCAGGGTCTTCCTGAATGTCTGGCCATAAAGCATGACGTGGACTGACGGTAGGAGAAGAGGCAGGGTGTAGTGTGGTTGGGAAGGGCAATAATAATTGTGGACATGTTGGAGCCCAACACTGGATTTGCCCCTGGTCCTTCCAAATACTATTACTTGGGATTTTCCCTATCCTAACAGCGTCCACATCCCTATGTTCCCCTGCAACTGAGGTATGGGTTCCAGTTATTTCTTTTACATATTTAGAGCAAATAGTGTTCACATTTGGTACTGTGGAGGTTTTCATACTTGGAAAATTGTTAAGATCCCTGGACGAGCCGTTGGGATGGCAGGCATTTCACCAATTTTTCTTCCAAGCAAAGACTCAACAGCATCTGATTGTGGTAGGGACTCTTGCTTAGATCATCATTGTCTTTACTCCCTTTTCTTCTCCAGAGGCCCTTGGCCTCTACGGTCCCAGTAGACTCTCCAGAAAGAGCACTAGCAGCTAGGAAACCAGAATTCACTTCACGTCTCCACCACCCGCACGTGACATTGGGGAAACCATTTTAGTGTTCGCCATCTTAGCATTTCCACCTAGAAAAGTCCAGCAATGATACGGTAATGTAGTGACCAAGGGAGCTGGTCAGTGTGAAAGCTTTGATCTTTCAAAAGGCAAGCGTTACAGAAATCGAAGACGACTTGAGTAGGTCTGTGAGGCTGAGATTTACTTGCAAAGAAAATAGCAACCTAAATACAGAGGTAAACTGAGGCAAGCTCAAATTACCAAAAATGGGGGCTGTTTGGGAGTAGCAGAGGAACCGCAGTTCAGGACACAGGTGCTGCAGGAAGCTGTAGGCAAGTCCGTTGAGGGGTTTGGGTGGGCTATATTTAAGGGCGAGAACGCAAAGAGGGGAAGTCCAGCCAGACTTCAAGCAGTAAACTTGTTGGCTTGAGGAGGGGGAGAGATTTTAGACAGATGCTCATCTGTCAGCAGGCACGTCTCGGTCTTCCGCAAACCACGCATTTAGTGGAAACCAATCTCTTGGTTCTGAAAGTTCTGATTTTCTGAGGCTATGGGGGTCAGCGTCTCCGTTTCATACTGAAATCCTCTCACAGACTTGATCTGCCTGGAGTGAGCACATCAGCCCTGCCCCCACCCGGCCTTGCAGACTGCCTTTGGGAGTCTGTCCCATTCTGTGCTTCTGAGAATCTTGAGGGTGAAAGAGGAGATTAGCAGTAGAAAGAAAAGGATGTATTTGCAGTTCCAGTGATGAGAGGCTCTTTCCCCACATCTGGATGTATTTGGTCTTCCTTTGTCAGGTGGGGAGTCGGTGAGGTTGTGTATATCGGTGTATATACGTGAGTTGGTGTATGAATGTGTGTGGCCTGACTGTGTACGTGTGTGTGTTGGTGTGTACCGTAGAGAAGAAAAATGAATTTTGCCTCTGTCCTTCTAGATTCTTTGCAGAGACCCCCCGGTAACAAAAAGACAGAATAACAGGAGAAAAATGAACAGAAGTTTAATAACATGGACACCTCCCATGTGCATGGGAGAACCCCAGGAAAATGGAGTAACTCCCTGAAACAACCCATGCCATCCCCTTATATACCCAGCTAAAGACCAGAGAAGATGTTGTGGGGGCAGCCAGGTGGGGGAGGTGGGCAGGAAAGGCACAGGGAGCTAGGGTAAGTCTGTTTTGAAGATTTAAGTCCTCACCTTCTTCATCGGTACAGTTTCTAGAGATTTAGTTATCCTCCCTTTCCTGTTACCAAGAGGAAGATGCCCTTACAAAAGACAAATACCATATGATTTCACTCGTATGTGGAATTTGAGAAACAAAACGGATGAACACATGGGAGGGAGGAAGAGAAGAGAGGGAAACAAACCACGAGAGATTAAAAAAAAAAATTTTTTTTTAATGTTTTTATTTTTGAGACAGAGAGAGACAGAGCATGAACAGGGGAGGGGCAGAGAGAAAGGGAGATACAGAATCTGAAGCAGGCTCCGAGCTGTCAGCACAGAGCGCGATGCGGGGCTCGAACCCATGGACCATGAGATCGTGACCTGAGCCGAAGTCGGACGCTTAACCGACTGAGCCACCCAGGTGCCCCAAACTACGAGAGATTCTTAAGGATGGAGGACAAACCAAGGGTTGATGGAGGGGAGGTGGGTGGGGGATGGGCTAGATGGGGGATGGGTATTAGGAAGGCACTTGTGATGAGCACTGGGTGTTGTCTGTACGTGATGAAGCACTGAATTCTACTCCTGAAACTAATATTGCACTGTATGTTCGCTAACTGAGGTTTAAATTTAAAAAAAATGTTCATTAAAAAAAAAACAAATGGAGATTTCCCTCATAAAGGTCAATGTCTCACACAAGGATATTCATTTTTAGGAAAAATAAGATAAAAAGAGACAGGGAGGCAAACCCTAAGAGACTCTTAAATATAGAGAACAAACTGAGGGTTGCTGGAGGGGTACTGGGTGGGGGGATGGGCTAAATGGGGGAGGGGCGTTAAGGAGGACACCTGTTGGGATGAGCACTGGGTGTTCTATGTAAGTGATGATTCACTAAATTCTATTCCTGAAGCCAATACTACACTTTATGTTTGCTAACTTGGATTAAAATAAAATAAAATAAAATAAAATAAAATAAAATAAAATACTATGCTTAGAAATGTAAAATCAAGGGTGGGGGTATTGCTTTTTCAGAGCTTCTCCTGTGTCTGCTCTTCCTTAAAAATAACCAGCCCCAAATAATCCTTAGGCCAAAGGGGCAGGTTTTGGGTTGGCGTTTTCTGCTCCCCTTTGTTACACAAACGAATGTATCTGAGCGTGTGTTGTAGATGTTTGTGTGTGTGGTTGGCAATGTGAGCGTGCCTGTGTATGGAAATGTGCACAATTGTCATATTGTGTATGTGTGTGTGTGTGTGTGTGTGTGTGTGTGTGTGTGTGTTTAGTCAGATGATGAGGCCTTGGGCCAAAGCCCTCTGCTCTTTTCCCCTTTTCTCACTTGCCTCGTGCCTGATGGGTTATTTAATAGGTGTGATTATTTTACTTTGAAAAAAAATTTTTTTTCAACGTGTATTTATTTTTGAGAGAGACAGAGACAAAGCGTGAGCTGTCAGCACAGGGCCTGAGGTGGGGCTCGAACCCACGAACCATGAGATCCTGACCTGAGCTGAAGTCGGCCGCTTAACCAACTGAGCCACCCAGGCACCCCCTGATTATTTGACTTTGGTGCTTGTGAGTTCATTGGATTATGCAGCAGCCCCCATGGATTTGGGTGTTCTAGTTTTTAGTGTCATTTCCTACAATTTAGCTCACTTACCTGGAATCAGCAAAATCACGGCCATCAAGTTGAATTGAAGATTTGTTTCACTTTATACTTTGAGAGGAAAAGGGCCAAAGATCCCAGGCGGGAGAGGGTGGGATCTCCTGACCCTCTGTGCCCTGCCTGAGTGCCGGAGAACATCCGTCAGGGCAGTAATAACACCTGCCATTGTACTTGTGATCTCCCTGCCGACAGGCCCGGAGGAACCAGGAATTCTGTGCCCTTGCCTGGGTCAGACTGTGCTGGCACACCGCACATACTCAGGGTGTGTTGAATGAAGGCGGTACAGTGACACAGAGAAGGTTCCTTCAAAAAGAAGTTTTAGAAATAATAGAGAAGAAAACCTGCTTCCAGCACCTGTGTTTCACTTCACGAAAATGAAATCGTTAAAGTCAAAATATGGTTTCTTTGTTATTTTTTTCCTAAAATTATACTTTTTCTATGCATTCCAAGCTTCTATAAAAATCAGATAGCTTTGCTGTGATATCATCATCTGGTAGAAGTGAAACCATGATTTAGCAAAATGGTATTTTTTTCCACACTTTAAGCAAAACAAATGTGTGAGCTCCCATGGACGGGGGCGGCTGCTCCAGGTCTGGGCTCTGGCAGCCGTGTTCCCTCTGTGGGCTCCAGAAACTTTGGGAGACATGTGTCTCTAGGTGCCTGGGCGGCTCAATCGGTTAAGCATCTGACTTCGGTTCAAGTCATGATCTCATGGCTTGTGAGTTCGAGCCCCACATCGGGCTCTGTGCTGACAGCTCGGAGCCTGGAGCCTGCTTCCGATTCTGTGTCTCCCTCTCTCTCTGCCTCTCCCCCGCTCATGCTCTGTCTCTCAAAAAATAAACAAACATTTAAAAAATTTTTTTTAAAAAAGGAAGAGATGTACCTGTCTCCTTCAGTTGTGGGATTGGATCTCACACGGCCTTATATTCTCTCAACTCTCAGTACACGGGGTCAGGCTCAGGAAGGGATTTGAACAAGAACAAAGCACGCCTGAGGGGACCAGACCCATTTGCCAAAAATCAATTCACTGAACGATCGGTTTACCGAATTATCATTCCTTGTTACCGATTATTCACCTGTTATTTCTATTACTTCCAGTGTATAGTAACTTTTATTTTACTATTATACGGTATATTTCAGGTTTTTCTGTTCTTTGGGTCTCTGCTTGATGAAAATAACAATTTCATGTCCCTTTTGAATTTTGAATTGAATTCTATCATGATATGATTCAGGGCAAATGGCAGAGTGAGTTCATTTCTTCTGCTGAGTTTTCAATATACTCATCTGCCTATTTTATTTTATTTTATTTTATTTTATTTTATTTTCGTGTATTTGTTTCACTTGAGAGAAACAGAGATAGCTGGGGAGGGGCAGAGAGAGAGGGAGAGGGAGAGAAAATCCCAAGCAGGCTCCGGGCTGCCAGCTGCGGAGCCTGACACGGGGCTCAAACTCACAAACCATGAGATCATGACCTGAGCTGAAACCAAGTGTTGGTCGCTTAACCGACTGAGCCACCCAGGCGCCCCCCTCATCTGCCCTTTTGATCTCCCTCAATTCACAGAACTGCTTTATTGAGTGGGAGAGAGGAGGACGGAGTCACAGCTGGCTTATGAGGAACCAGGTTTGAGTTTGGGGTACCTGTTGACATCTGTCACATATGCTGTATGTCATGGTCCTCTGTAAATCTTTACACACCCCGACGCAAACACACACACTTATGTTCATTTCTGTACAAGTCTCCTCCCTATTCACATGTGAACTTTTCCTGAGAGGCACGTGATTATACCTGGTTAATCCAAGAAAGAAAAGAGCTCGGCTTCTGGTGATTTTTCACGTGTTTACGACAACTTAAATTAAAAAAAAAAAAAAAAAAAAAAGCCCAGGTACCTGCTTATAAAACGTTGAGCTTTCAAAAAGAGCTGAGATTCTGAAACAGAAAGTATATATAAAATTGCCTTTCAAGTCGGCTTGGCTGGCAAAGCATTAAAAAAAAAAGGAGTGGAAAAAAGAGCAAACGGGTAGAAATAGTAGATGTACATCGGATTTGGTTATGAGACGTGCAATTCTTTATATATGATATCATATGTCATATGTATATATGTACATACATATATATGTGTATATATATCTTCTGGAAACTTCTGGATGCTGGCATTTCCACTCTGCTGTTTTGAATGGATTCTTCTTCTGTTGTGATTTGATTTGGGGCGGAACATACCCAGAACCTCACCACGTACCATGGCAAAGGTGGGTTCCGTTGGCAATCTCAGAGCAGTTCGAAGCCGCCAGGCTCTTCCTTCAGGAAGCTGGAAGTCAGTTCCCTACTCAAAGGTCCAATGGCTTCCCTCACGTACAAGATGAAAGGTAGCACCGCTTACAAAGCTGTCACCTGGAACCTGCACCGGGTCCTCAGTCTCTACTCTCGCTCGGCTCCCTTCTGCCCCATCGTGCCCTGTCGCCAACTGGCTTTCCCTCACTCCCTCTCACAGGCCCATTTCCTCCCACCTCATGCTTTGCACTGGCTCCTTCCCCACTCAGAAAACCTTGGCCCCAATTTTCTGCCTCTCCTTGTTGTCCTTTAGACATCAGTCAACTATCGCCTCCTCGCAATGACCTTCCCTGACCCCCTGCGCCTCACCAGCCCCAACTAATCTCTCAGGCAGCACCTTGCTTCATTTTAATCACGGTAATCATCTCTGCGTGACATTAAAGACGTTTTTTTCCTATCTGCCTCACTCATCACTGGATCATAAGCTCAGTGAGAGCAGGAAACTCTCTCCCTGCTCAGCTGTGTCCTTGGCACCTAAGAGCTCCTGACCGAGAGTGTCCTCAGGAAGCATTTCTTGAAACGGCCCTTTATTCCAGGGAGGGATGAACATCTTATTTTTCTCAGTATCCCCTCAAAGAGGCTGTGCCACATGTTTTATTAATTTTTTTCCTCCTTTCATGTTGGTGACAATGGGTTTTGCCACAGAAATGGTTTGAATTCTTATGTGTTCAAATTTATCCTTCATGGTTTCTCATTTTGATGACATGATTGGAAAATTCTTCACATCAGAATTATAAAAATATCCCCCTAAGTTTTCTTCTAGTGTTTTTTATGCATTTGATTTACATTTAAATATTTAATCCATCCTGAATTTATTTTGGAATAAGACCCATGGTAGGAATCTAAATTAAGTTGTATTCAAATTGCTAGCTGGTTGTCCCCACACCATTTATTGGAAGATTTTTCATTTCTCTACTGATGTGAAATGACAGCTTAGTACTATGCTAAATTCCTCTGTATGCCTGTGTCTTTCTCGGGGCTGTTGTCTGTCCCCTCGATCTGTCGGCCTACTTCTGCCCCAGAACCCCAACATTTCCATTATTGTAGCTTGATCGTGGCACAGCTTCTAATCTGGTAGGACAAGTGTCTCTTTCTCTAGCCCCCACCGTTATTTTATTCTTAAATTTTTTCTTTTTCCTCAAATTAACTTTAGAATTATTTTGTCAATTTTTAAAAAAATTCCTAGTGGGATTTATTGGGGTTGCTTGAATAGAATATATTATCATTTTTAAGCTTGCTCATCTAAGCATTTGGGATGTTTCTTGATTGGCTGTCATGTTTTATGTCCTCCAGAGCTTTATTTTCATTTTCTTCTTAAATTTGGTGGTCTCTGGGGAGCGAAACACCCTTATAGTCTTCTACCTCACTTATCCCATTTCTGTAGGTTTCCTGTGGTTTGCTGTCCTATGTCTCTCTACACCTCACTGTTTTCATCTGCGTTGAGGCAGGTGAAGTGAGAGTTGCTATGTTCTAGAAGGTCTGGAGAGACTTCCTGTTTGAAAGAATGACTGTAGGGGCACCTGGGTGGCTCGTCGGTTAAGCGTCCGACTTCGGCTCAGGTCATGATCTCACGGTCCGTGAGTTCGAGCCCCGCATCAGGCTCTGTGCTGACAGCTCAGAGCCT
The DNA here is from genome assembly GCF_018350195.1 of Panthera tigris. NCBI lineage: Eukaryota > Metazoa > Chordata > Mammalia > Carnivora > Felidae > Panthera > Panthera tigris. The sequence goes on along the minus strand of NC_056678.1, from coordinate 59,007,900 downwards.
GGAGCCTGTTTCAGATTCTGTGTCTCCCTCTCTCTCTGCTCCTCTCCTGTTCATGCTCTGTCTCTCTCTGTCTCAAAAATAAATAAACGTTAAAAAAATTAAAAAAAAAAAAAAAAAAAAAAAAAGAATGACTGTAGCCTTCCACCAATGTCAAGGTTTCAGAAAGAAGAGATGAGCTTGCCAGGCCCCAGCCCTTCAGGTCAAACAATAATCCCTAGCAGGCTTTGTGCTCATCTTCTCGAAGCAGAAAATTGTTTCTCACCCTGAGTTTGCTAAAGTAAGACAAGCATTCACTGTGAACTCACCTTCCAGGCGCACCAGAGGCTTGACTCTGAGGGCTAGGTGTTGACAGGTAGTCACGTAACCTGAAAGGGGACATTATTTCCGGGGGAAGTGTTGCGTGGGGATAAACAAAGGTACGTAAGATGAACTTCTGCTGGTAAGAGCTTGGGCTCTGGACTTGGACCGTCTTGTTTGATTCCTAACTCCGTTATTTGCTTGGCTGTCTCTTGGGCCAGGTATCTCTGGGCCTTTCTGTCTCTCAGTGACATCATCTGTCAAAGCAGAGACAAAATCATCCTTCCTGCATGGTTTGCTAAGAAGATTACATGTGATAGTCCCTGTTAGTGCTTAGAACAGTGCCTCACTCAGTACATAGTAATGATCATTTTACTTATTCTTTTTCTGATGTTTTTCAGAACTGAGAGATCCTTAACATCAAAGAGTCTCCTCCTGACCCCGGCAGAGTACCCAACATGTAATAAGGCATCCAAGGAGTGTTTGCCAAATTCAATCTCCATGTTATTCTCTGAGTAGAATCTGCACTACAACAAACTATATTTACCCATGCATGTGTTTATAAATTTTTTCTGTGTGTTTTTGTCTCCTTCCCTGGGTCTTTGGTCCCTCTCTCTGCTGGCTGTTTCTCCTCCAGCCCCCAAATACTCTTAATAACCAGCAGGAACAGCCCTGTCTTATTGCTGCCCCCATTCCGGTACATTCCCAAACCCCTCTGTCTGTTTCCATCCCTCCATGCCTTCGCTGAGTTCTCCAGTGACCTCCTGATGGCCACACTTGATGGAAACAATTTTCATTCCTTCCTTATCTTACTTGATCTGTATGAATTTGCACTGGGTCACATACTCCACGAGAGGAAGAACTTTGTCTTATTCTCTATTGAATTCCTGGTGCTTAGAACAGTCTCTGCAGATCGTAGATACTCAATAAATATTTGCTGAATGAATACATTTGCACATAGCAGTCACACTGTTGGCCATTCCTGTTTTCCAAAAACATTTTTTCCATCTTCATCCATAGAAACATCACAGTCTTGTTTTCTTCTGGTGATTCCTTGGTTTCTCTCTGTTCTTTGTCCATCTCTCATATGTTGGTTTTCTTCACAAATCAGTTCTTGGCTCCCCTGTTCTGTTAAAAGCTTTCTGCAGGACCTCATATACCTATGTGTTCAAACACCATCTACACATACTGGTGACTTCCACGTTTTCGTCTCTACCCAAATTAATATGAATATCTTTAGACAATTTAGCCAATTGTCTGCAGAATGCCTTGATATCTCCCTGACATTAAAAAAAAATATTTCCAAAATGAAATTTATTAGTTTTTTCAGATCCTTATGCTGAAAATGTAAACTAAAAAGAAAAGTGATTAGTTGGGAGCCAAAATAATTGCTTGCAAGTGCTAACTTGGAGGGCACTATTGTGTGGTAAATGGTCCTCCTGACTGAGCCCCAGAATTGTGTCATCATACTTAGTTCTGAACTGAGCGGATTCGGTGTGGGATATACCGATTTCCACGGCAACCACATTCTCTTATGTGCGGGTGTAATGCGGTCCTTGGCAATATGGTTGTGCAGTTGCTGAAGGCTAAGGCTCATCTCCATCATCTGTCCTCAGGCAATCAAGAACCGACTTGAGACCGTTTGGTGGTGGCTCATTTCTGAGTTGGGAAGCATACCACCTGAGTCCAAGTTTAGTCATTTCGTAGTCGCCTTCTTAAGGACACAAAATGGAGTCTGGGTTGTTAGCGCACCGTCGGCTAGGCCTGGCATTAACACTCTAAACCTAGAACTCCCCAGTTCTCTGACGTACACGTGGAACTCAATTCTTGTGGACTTTAAAAGCAGCACATATTGTACATATGGGCTCTTTACATATTTACGTATATTGAGTTCCTGAAGTCTAAAACAATCACAGAAGGAAAGACTCTCTTTTTCCTATGACCGAGTCTTTGCCTCAGCTGTGTTCACTTACTAAGGGCTCTGTCGCCTGCCAACATCTGCTGAGCCCCTGCAAGGGCTGCCCATGTGCACTTGGGCCAGCTGCTGTCTAATTCAGGGTCAGCTATAGCCACCAGCACCCCTCGATCCCTTCCTCCAAGGTCCATCCCTTTGCTGAGAGCCTCTCCACCCACGCCTGTTCCTAGAACCAGGCTTTGTTGCTGCAGTCAGAGCTGGAGGCTGTGTTAATGTTAAGGAGTTATTGTGAGTGTCAGAGTTGCTTACGGACACAATCGTAGAACCAGGGGGATTAATCCTCTCAGTCAGTGCTAGGCCAAGACAGGTCTCCCCAGACAGACGAGGACCTTGTGAGAAGAAACAAAGCTCCTTGCTCTCTCTGGTCAGGCTGGTTTCTAAAGGGGAAGAATGGAGGGGCGCCTGAGTGGCTCAGTCGGTTAAGCCTCCGACTTTGGCTCAGGTCATGATCTCACAGTCCGTGAGTTCGAGCCCCGTGTCGGGCTCTGTGCTGACAGCTCAGAGCCTGGAGCCTGCTTCGGATTCTGTGTCTCCCTCCCTCTCCGTCCCTCCCCCACTCATGCTCTGTCTCTTAAAAATAAATAAATCTTAAAAAAATTTAAAGGAGAAGAATGGGGTTGCTGAGCTGAACATGCCCAGTTTATTCCCCCAAAGTTGCCCAAAGGAAACTCATTCCACTTCTCCAAGGCAGGAGTGGAGGTAAGGTGAGAGAGCAGTTATGTTTGGGAGAAATCACTCTGCACTTAAATTAGGGGAGTGGGGAGGAGGCATTTTCCTCTAGCACTGTTCCTTCTCTGAGATGTGGCTAATGATGACCATCTACTCAATCGCTCAAACCAGCAACTGGTAGATATCCTACATCTGCATTGTTCAATATGGTAGTCACTGGGCTTATGGGTTATTGAGAGCTTGAAATATAGCTATGATTGTAAAATACACAACAGATTTTGAAAAAAAAATTCCTCATTAACATTATTATATTGATTACATATTGATTCGTTACATATAGTAAGTTAAATAAAATATATTATTAACATGAATTCCGCTTGTTACATACATAGCTTTGTTACACGTCCATTGAATAGCACTGTTTGTAGACCAATGGTTCTCTATCCAAGATGAAGAGTCTGTCGCCGATCGCTACTTTCACAAAATTGAATAGAAATATCTTGCTGTGAAACTTCTTCAGCCCTTACCCTTGATTCTGTATTTATTTCATGGCCAACTTGAAATAAACAGTTCAAGTCTGGTCCCGGTCTGAAGACCACACTCGCAAGCACCTTCTGGACTTCTCTTCCTTCTACGGGCCCATGAATAGCTAAGTTGTATCAGTCTTGCTCCTACACATCCCATGTACCTCCTCTCCTCTCTCTCTCCATCACCTCTTCCTTAGCGCAGACCTTTATTTCCTGCCTGGACTATCGCAGGTGACTATGACCTGAGCGGGCCTCTCTCCATTCCTCTTGTATCCTCAAGCCCGTCTGTGTTTGTAATCACTCTCGGAGCGAGCCATGTGAAATGAAACCTTAATTATTTCTCTCTCCCCCTTAAAACCCTGCAACTCCTTCCCATGCCTCCGGCTCAAGGTACAAACAGTGAGTGGCACCCTCAGGCCACAAGGAGTTGACCTTGGTTTGCTGTTTCAAGTCACCTCTCAGCCATTCCCTGCACCACCATGGCAGAGAGCAATTCCTGAGAGTGACCCTGTACCAGACCCTTTACAGAAAGCCTGATCTCATGGAATCCTGGCAATACCTTCTTTACATACCAGATGTTGACAACCAAAGATCAGACGGCTTGAGTCCTTCGTCCAAGAAGCAGCAGAGTTGGGGTGTGAACTTAGGTCAGTTTAATTCAAAAGCCTACGTCATTTCTAAGTGATAGGGAGCTTCTTGGAGTTTCTCCTAATTCCTGTTGCTTCTGGGAATTAGCATATACTGTTCCCTCAGTCCCCATCTTCCATCCTCAACTCATTTCTATTTTTCTCAACAATACCTGCACCGATTATCAACCTCTACCTAACGCATTTCTTGAAATTTCCTAACTGAGCCCAGCTGCCTCTGGGATCCTGTCACGTTTTGTTCTAACATGAAACATAGTGTGTGGTAGTTTGGGGCTCACTTTCTTGCCCTTCCTGGATGTTGAGCTCCTGGGACAGGAACCATCCTCTGTGCTTAGCACTAGGCCTCTCACATGAGAGATGCTTCATAATTAGGTCATTTATCTTTTCATGTACTTTATAAATAGTGATTCAGTAAGACAGGAAACACCCCTATCCTCATGGAGCCTACCTTCCAGTGGGGGGAAAATTAAAAGAAGAAAGTAAACATTTATTTTATTAAAAAAATTAATTCTAATATAGTTAACATGCAGTGTTATGTTAGTTTCAGATGCACAGGATAGTGATTCAACGCTTCCAGACATCATCCATCCTGTGCTCGTCACAGCAAATTCACTCCTTCCTCCCCATCACCTTTCTCCCCCGTCCCGGAACCCACCTTCCCTCTAGTAGCCACGAGTGTGTTCTTTCCAGTTAAGTCTGTTTCTTGGTTTGTCTCTCTCTCTGTCTCGGAATAAAGTAAAAATTTAAAAATGCCTGTGCATCTGTTGTGCTTACTTGTTCCTCCGTCTTGCCTTCTGGCACTCCCTTCGCCGTGATGGTTCCCACCAAGGCGCTCACCTTGTGCTGCTACAGCCAGCTGTTACGTCTCAGTGCGGCCATCTGCTGTCCTGCCTTGCCGTCCCCAGGCGTGCAGCCTGTCTGACATGGGCATGGTGGCTTCTGATCATCCTCCATTTTGTTTCTCTGAGATCAGTGCTCCCCTTTATATATGGACAGTGCCCCAGGATTGTCCAGGAAAGTCCTTTCCAGTTTCTCTCCATCACTCTGTCATGTCTCACTGTTTTCAGCACAACTGCTCTCTGCCCACAAAGGACAAGCTGGTCAGCTGTCCACTGAGCCTCAGTTTGATCTTCTGAGCTCAGCGACATTTGTTGCAAACCACGACCTCTCTGAGCCTCAGTTTCCTCATTCTTGAGATAAGATTAGACTATTCCAGAGTTGATATCTGGCATCCTTTTCTGTTTCTGGGAGTCTCCCATGCCAACCAGGGAACAGCTACAACAGACTGACTCACTCACTCAGTAGGGATCTGTTGAACACCTGCTGTGATCCAGGCATCGTCTCAGGTGCTGAGATAAAGCAGTGAACAGAGCGGCCTTGGTTCTCAAGGGGCTATGATGTGGCCGGAGGAACCAGGAAAGCAAGTGAATGCAGGCTCTGTCAGGTGGTGACAAGAGTGACTGTATGGCCTCTGAGTGGATGATGAGCGGAGACCTGAAGGAAATGAGCACTATTTGGAAATCTGCCTGCCAGATGCTCCGAGATAATGAATCCACTCCCCACAACCCATTCCACAAGTTTCTCCCTTGTTGGTCTGTTATCACCAGCTTGTATCCATTTCTCAGGAAAGCTCTCAGGATGACAGAGAAGACAATGGGGTGCGCTCCCCACTCGCCATCACTGGCAACTCCACTCCAAACCCGTTTTCCAGGTCTTGAGCCCAGAGGAGAGTGGCTAGTGGCCAGCTGCACCCTAACCCCAAGGCACAGCTTCCGGGACAGTGGAAGGAGGTGTGTCACAGCAGAACGGCCTCTGTGTGTGAGTGCTGTCCCTGCCCCACGTGCAGCATGCTGCAGTAGTCATTGAGAGGAGACAAGCGTTGACACAGAAGACTGTAGAAACACGCTTCGTGGGGCAAAGGGCTATGGCTGGGCCATCTGTCACCTCAGCCCCTCCTGGGATTGCTCCACCTGGGCAGGTTGGTATGCCGAGAAAATCCCTCTGTGACCTGTGTGCCCTTAGACCTACTTCTTCTCAGTCCAACGTCCCATTCCTAAGGCTCTGTTGGGAAAAGGAGGATAAAGTAAAACGGAACTTCCTCTCACCAGGTTTTGCCTTATTTGGAGCTTCGCTGCAATTTATAAAGTCGGTGGTGACTTGAGCATAGCCTGTAATGTGGTGAAGCCAATGGGTGTATTTACCTTCCTGTGCCCGGGTAGCTCAGTGACAAAGAGGTAAGCTCTGAGAGGTCCCACTTCCGCTTCCCTGCCTTGGTGCCCCCCACGCCAGGAGCCCCAAATAAAGCTAAGTAAGACAGAGTTGGGTTAGGAAGAAACTTCCCGGAGTCTCTTGTTCATTGAAGGGGCTCTTTGGGTAAACTATTAGTTTACCAATTTATTAGCCACTAGTGGGCTTGGGGTCGCACACATGCCTAGGAGACTTACCTGTGTTGAAGAGAAGCCGGTTTAAGGAAACTTAATCCTCACTATTGAAAACCCAAATATTGAAAACATTGAAGGCGATCCCTTTTGTCCCCTTCATTTTTCAGAGCAAACATTTCAGGTGAGTGGTTTTTTTTTTTTTTTTTCCTTTTCCCCAGGGAGAGAATGGCCATCCCATTCGGGAGGGAGCCCTCACCTGGCTTTTTCCTCTTGCATTTTCATACATCCAAAATGGGCCAGCTGAATATAGGGAGGGGACTTTTTTTTTTTTTTGTCAGTGGTAGCTGAGGACTGGAGGAGGCAGGGAGGTGTAATTTAAAGGATTGGATCTGAGGCAAGGTCCTTGAAAAGCTTGGGAGCTAGAAATCAATTACAGGAAGAAGTAAATAACGATATGAGCTAACATTTATTGTTAATGCATTTGTTGAACTATCATAATAATGAACCATCATTCATTGCTTAATGTGTGTAAATAACATGGTGAGCATTTCACAAATACTGTTTGTTTTGTTCCCACAATTGTCTGAGGTGGAGACAAAGATCATCCACAGTTTATAGATAAGGAAACTGAGGCAGAAAGGTATTAAATATTAGTAGTCCCCCTCTGACCCACAGGGGTTATGTCCCAGCCCCCCAGTGGGTTCCTGAAACTACTGATGGCACTGAACCCTAGATACACTGTTTCTTTCCTATATGTACATACCTATGATAAAGTTTAATTTATAAATTAGGCACAGTAAGAGATTAACTACAGCTATAATAAAATAGAACAATTATAACAATATACTGTAATAAAAGTTTCATGTGATCTCTCCCTCCCTCTCTCTCCCCCACCTCTCTTTCTCAAAATATCTTGCTGTAAAGTACTCACCCTTCCTCTTACGATGTGAGATCAAATGCCTCCTGATAAGATAAGCGAGGGGAATGACGAGGCATGGTGACGTAATGGTAGGCTAGTATTGACCTTCTGACGATATGTCAGGAAGATCATCTGCTTCCAGACTGTAGCTAATAAACCACAGAAAGTGAAACCATGGATAAGGGGGCACTACTGTAAACTTGTTCGATGCCATCTGCTTAGTAAGTGGAGTAGTTGGGAAGGTCCCTGGCTGGTTCCAGAACGAGCGCTTAACCTCCAGGCAGTGGCACCTCACTGAATGGCAGTCTGAGTTTTGGGGATGCTTGCCGTAAAAGAACCGCTCTTGATGGCTCAGTTTTGATTGTAGAGGTGTCATCAGGCCATGGGATAAGTAATGCCATCCCTGGAATTTTTTCAAAAGCAGTAGAATATTTAGTTTTGTATTTTAGTGGCTTCCAATGTTGAGTGCTCGTGTTTGCACAAGATAACATTTCTACATGTCTCAGGCTCGGTCTCATTACGGGATATGTGACGATAACAGACAGGCAGGGTTTGCTTAGGTCACTCCTATGGGAGGTGGTCTCAGAGTATGATTCAGAGGGGACTCAGAGTCTGGGAGGATTGTGGGAGTAAGAGATAGATTTGTCTCCTCTGGTTTTATGTCTACAATAAGACAATGAGTGTACTTCCTTTGGAAAAGGAAATAAAACAAGAAAACTTCCAAGTTTATAGATTCAAGATATGGGTTTTCAACATCACATCGTAAGCTCTAGCATGAGGTTGATAATTTCCAGTTCTCTGTTGCTGGTTCCTTTCACTATAAAAATTCAGGTTTGAAAGGGCTCTTACTAAATATTGGAGAGGCATATTAAAGAAGCATCTTTAATAAATATATAATCTCTTTAATAAAGAAACTGAGACAGGGGCGCCTGGGTGGCTCAGTTGGTTTGAGCGTCCGACTTCAGCTCAGGTCATGATCTCACATTCCATGAGTTTGAGTCCCGCATCGAGCTCTGTGCTGACAGCTCAGAACCTGGAGCCTGCTTCAGATTCTGTGTCTCCCTCTCTCTCTGCCCCTCTCCTGCTCATGCTCTGTCTCTCTCTGTCTCAAAAATAAATAAAAACTTAAAAAAAAAAAGAAACTGATACAAAGCTGATACTTTCTAGAAGAACTGAGTGGATATTTAAAAGAGGAGAGAGATGATAGAAAGTGAGTATCTTCCCTTACCTGGTGTATGCATAAGGAGTGTCCTGATTAAATATCGACCCAACAATCTTTGTAACCATGGTGGGTAAGAGCTATAAAACCTTGCTACCTGTGTTATACCTAACTAAAATTGGAAATATCACTATTTCTTTAAGAGAGACTATCCCTTTGTTCTAGAAGGATCAGTTAGGATATGCCATTTGCTTACCAGTTTTTAAGCAAGTTTTGAGCCAAAGTTCAAAAGTGTCATTAACCTGCATAAAAATGTGTAAAAAAAATTGTCTCTTTCTTGGTGATGTAAATCATAATATATGTTTGGGTCAGAGCTGAATGCACTTTCTTTTTTACGTTCCATAATTTTTTTAGGGGAGGAAATGAGAAACATAAATATTTTTGGCTTTGTGTGAGTTTACAACATTCTGCTGAACTCTGTGGCTTGTTCTCAGGGAGTTACAGGTTTTGGCTAGAGCAATTACTGATAGATACATGTTGATAAATTGCAGAAATGACTTGCCAATGCATGGTTCACCACTTGATAGTGTAGGGAAGTTCATCATAGCTATCCCTGGGAGAATTTTTGCCCTGACCGTAGGGTTATTTCAGACAAAATGACTAAGATTTGGGGAAATATACCAATGTTTTAATATCGTATTCTGATAAGTTTGTCCTTTTGGGTCCAGAAAATGAGGCCACACTTCCTGGGGATTCCCTGGATGGGTCAGGGAAGGAGGGTATGTTCATCATTATGTATCCTGAGTGGATGCATCTGAATGGTGACAGATAATGAGGCAAGAAATGGGAGTTTGAGCGATGGAGATCACACAGTGAAGTGGCTATTTTTTCCATCAGGGGTTGGGGGGGGGGGTTCTCAATTGGGGGTATGAACTTTGTTGTTTTTTAAAAAACTTTTAAAAAATTATTATTTTTTTAATGTTTATTTATTTTTGAGAGACAGAGAGAGGCAGACCACGAGCGGGGGGGGGGGGGGGCAGAGAGAGAGGGAGACCCAAATCTGAAGCAGGCTCCAGGTTCTGAGCTGTCAGCACAGAGCCCGATTCAGGGCCCAAACCCACGAACCGTGAGATCGCGACCTGAATCGAAGTTGCACGCTTAACCGACTAAGCCACCCAGGCGACCTTGGGTTATGAACTTTGAAACACAGATACATTGGGAACCCCTGCAAAGGTGGGATGATCTACCCAACCATTCACTCATTTATCTAACTTCCAAAAAATACATATGGATTACTCTGGGCCAAGCAGACCTCATCCCTGTTGTCAGAGAGCTTATAGTCTAGAGGGGGAGATAAATATTAAACAAATAGTCTTTTAAATTAATTAATTAGCCAATTGTGGTGAAATACACATAACATCAAGGTTCCTGTCTTACTCATTTTTAAGTATATTCTCCAGTGGCGTCAGCTCCATTCCCATTGGGCCATCGTCACCACCATCTAGCTCAGAACTCTTCATCTTCCCAGACTGACACTCTATACCCAGTGAGCGATTACTTCTCGTCCCTCCCTCCCCTCTAGGCCCTGGAAACCACCATTCTACTTTCTGTCTCTCTAAATTTGACTATCGTGGAAATCTCAGATGAGTACGGTCCCAGCATTTGTCTTTTCGTCTGGCTTGATTCACGTCAGTTAATGTCCTCAAGGTTCAAACATATTGCGTTCTGACCATGTGTCAGAATCTCCTTCCTTTTGAAGGCTGAATGATCCTCCATTATATGTACAGACCACATTTTTGTTTCTCTGTTCAACCTACTGGTGAACACCAAGGTTGCTTCTGCGTTTTGGCTGTTGGGAATAATGCTGCTATGAACGTTAGCGTGTATTTATTTGAGATCCTGCTTTCAATTCTTTTAGATAACAAGTAGTTTTTTCTCAATATGGAAAACAAAACAGACCTATGAAATATGAAACAAAAGGATACACTGAACGGTGAATGTGAAAGTCCACTGTTGTCTGTGTAGTGAAATGCTCATTATGGCAGTTTTCTGAAGAAAATGTCACTTACGACGAGACAAAGATTAGCCCAGAGGTAACCAAAGGAGGGGATGGTTGGGAGAACATTCCAGGTGGCTACTGGAGCAAGCCAGAGGCTCAAGGCAGCCCAATGTGGGGCACTTGAAGAATCTCATGTGTGGATTGATCGAAAGGTCCGGAAGGAGGTTAAGATTTCCTGGGATCTGGACCTGTTGGCTCTAGGGAGAGTAAGATATGCAAATACTTGTGAACATCAGTTTGCTGGACTACGTTCATTTCTTTATTTCTGGATATTTAGTAAAATCCGTTTGGAAAGTTCTACTGTGGAGAACATTAAGGGAAAGTCTCGTTCGATGGTGGAAATGGAGTGGCAGAGGAGAGGACACCCTCTGTGGGAGCAGAGGTGATGACCAGGAAAATGGCAGCTCCACCCAGGACTTCAGTGGTCAAGGAACAGTGTGGCAGTTTGATAACAGCTCCTGATGTCACAGGAGCACCTGGGACACTGAAGGACTCTCGGAATGACCTGGGTAGCCCTGGGAAGGCGTGCTTGTTTTATGTTCGAGATTGACAAGGTTGGGCAAGCCAGTGCACAATGTACACACAGCATCCTTTTCTAGATTTATTCTCTTGTTTTATTCCTCCCTTTGAGTAGAAGTGGAAAATCTGAGCCCTTTTAGTAGAATTGGTATGTGAAAGAGTATACACAAAGGAGAGGGAATTTCTAAAGTATCTCAAGAATCACAAAGGCCAGGTTAATAGCACATCAAATTATTGATGAGTAAGTGTGGATCATATTTAAGTTTGGGGCTATTAGAGGAGTCAAATGCAGTGATGAAGCTACACCTGTAAAAATTGGACATGTACTTCACTGGGGGTGAAAAACTTGAATCTTGGCCATTGGGGGTGCATGTGTATGTATGTGTGTGTGTGATAAGTGTCTAAACACACATTCAATACTCAGTATGTCTTTTTAAATTTTTTAATGTGTATTTAGTTTTGAGAGAGAGGGACACACAGAGAGAGAGAGAGAGAGAGAGAGAGAGAGAGAGAGAATGAACAGGGGTGGGGCAGAGAGAGGACACAGAGAATCTGAAGCAAGCTCCAGGCTCTGAGCTGTCTGTACAGAGCCCCATGCAGGGCTGGAACTCATGAACCGCGAGATCATGACCTGACCCAAAGTCAGACCCTTAATTGACTGAGCCACCCAGGCACCCCCTCAGTATGTCTTCTTCATCAATTAACCACTGAGGCAAGCTCTTCCTATTACAAGGGTAACAAGCTGAAAGCAGCAGTGATCTGGATCCGTGTGTCCTTGCCCAGGGAAAGGAACTTACAGCCAACACTAATACATTAAAATAATCAGACACTGTGTGTATGAATAGATGCCTTTGTGGTAGTGTTCTAGGAAAAGGTTTTCAAAATATATACTTACAGGTCTTTTAAAAACCATTCCTTGGTAAAATTCCCACCTCTGCCGATACTGTTTATCAGACCATGTGCCCTATAAAAATAAAACTCTGCCCTCGGCCAGTGAATGTCTTCTGATAGCAAATCCTGATGCATTTATGCAAGTGGATGCATAAAATATGGGCTACATACTACAACCGATTTGAATGCATATAAGATGGTGTTTCCCTAGTTAACATACTGCTGGAGCTCTGGGGTGGAGAGAAATGAGGTAAATTATTGCTCGATGAATCTCAGACAGGGCATGTCAATACCAACAGGGTGAAGCATCTCATTCATTAGCGGTGCTGCCTTTTGAGCTCTTGTCTTCCAGGAATCTTCCATATAACTGCGAGGGGTCTCTGTAGATGCGAAAACTTTCACATTTTTCACCATCTCTGGCATAATTTCTAAAGTGCGTTCTCATTTCCTTACGGCCTTAAATGTTGGTAAACATTTGTGCCATGTAAGAAACAGTATACTTATTTGAGCTCAATAGCCATTGGTGTCACTTTTCTCTGGGAATCATCTGTACCCTTAACAGTAGCTGAAGGGGTGGACCCAGGCTGTCGTGTCTCTTCGAGGGTCCCTATCCTCGCCGACCACAAACAACGAAACCAGGAATGTACACGTGACTCAGTCTACTCCCACAGATCCGCACTGGGAGAATTTAGGTTTGGGGCACAAAGACCCCAACACAGACAGGTGAAGAGAGGCCAGCTGAGGGGTGGGTTAACTCTGTCGGGGATGGCGTCCTCCCTGGGTCAGACATTGCCACAGGGAAGCTGAAGCCCCAGGGAAAAGAGAGTGGTCCTGGGTATGCAGACAGGAATTGGGGCCCAAACAAAGGGGGCTCCTCTGGGCAGGGTAACAGGGTCACGTGACACAAAGGGAACAAAGTCTGGGTAAGGATGGCCCGTAGGTTTTGCGGGGTTTTTTGTTTTTGAAATTGTCAGGGACTTCGAAGCCTCCTGATATCCAGTATTCAACTGCCCCCTCACTTCAGGCACCTCTCCCTCCCCTGAATCATGCCAGCGGCTCCAGACGCCATGTTCCCCGGCTTGGTCTTTCCATGTGTGACTCCTTCCGCCCGAATTTTCTTTCCTTCCTCCTTGCCTCTTCCATGTGTGCAATTCTACTAATGCTTCAAGACCCAGATCAGATGACATGTTCTTCAAGGCTTCCTTGGATCACTGAGCCAAGGGCACCTCTCCCTTCCTCCCATAGTGCTTTGTGTCCCTGCTGGTGACTGTCTGCTATCAGTCATCCATTCGTGTTTCTTCGGTCTGGTAATCAACTACCAGCCTCTTATGGGTGGGATCTCTTCCTCTGTCAAATCTCCCATGTACATGGCACAGAACACAGTATGAAGTAGCTGTTCATTAAATATCCAGTAAAACCTGGGCTCGCGAGCGTAATTCGTTCCAAAAACATGTTTGTAATCCAAAGCACTTGTACATCAAAGGGAATTTCCCCATAAGAAATAACGGAAACTCGGGTGATTCATTCCACAGCCCCAGAATATGCATATGAAAATGATTACAATACTGTAATGTAATACAAAATAATAAAGGAAATACAAAATATAAAGAAAAGTAAACAAATTGACCTGAACCTTTTTTGAAAACCTTTGTGGCTGGCGTAAGGGAGACGAGAGAGAGGAAGGTTATTGTGTAGGACGACTTTCACTAACACTAATGGAATCACCGCTCTCTATTGGGGAATGGAATCTTTTTCTGCATGGGCGCCGTTGTGTATGCTCGCACGGGTGTTGGCCACAGTACAGTATTAATATTGTCATATACTTGTCAAATACTGGATTGAATGTAACTGGCAAAAGGCAGCAGAGGAAAGGGTCTATGTCTACAGGCGGCCTGACCTAGAATGAAGCGAAACATCCCTAAGTTTACTCTTGTACAGCAAAGCAAAGGACTGTCCACTGAAGTGACAAAAAATACACTAGAGCCAGTTGTGGGCACCTTCCAACGTTCTGAAAAACCACTGATTCCTGTCAAAACCATGACCTGAGATGCTCACAGATCAAGTTACTCGAAGTCCAAGGTTTTACTGTATTTACATGAATGAAAGCATGAACGTCTCATCGGCTGCAAGAACTCGGGATCAGCATTTTTGGTTTATTCTAAATCTCACCACAATTGTACAAAATCATGTGCTCAGACATGCTCCTCTTCTCCATAGCCGCCATCTTTAAAATTGTCCAACCGTAATTAGTAACCGTTTCCCCTTTAACCTTGTGATACGAAATCCTAACACTGTCTGATTTTTGAGCTGGCACTATCTTCCTGTCTCCAGAGTAATCGAGCAGGTCCCAAAGGAGCCCAGCACACGCTTAAGGCACTTCTGGTGCTGGGATTGTCATGAAGAGGAAACAAGTTCATGAGCAAAATCTGGGCTTGGTGACTTAGCCGTTATTTCCCATTGATCACTCAGGGCTCTGTCGAGGAAAGGAACCAAATAATGTACTCCTGAAATGGCAGCATTGCAGACAGAGGGTGAAGACGGACGGACTTTGATTTGCTCCCTCTCTTATTTGATTTAAAAAGCAGGAAGCAGGAAAAAGAAAAAAAAATCCCAAACTCTCAAGCTGCTGAGTTACTGACGTCCTTGCTCTCCCGATGCAGTAAGTACAGGCCAAGTGCGTAGTGAATGCGTAAGCAGGAATATTTAATATGCGTGGTATAATTATGTGGTGTTGGTTCACTGATTTCCTAGCATTATTCTGCACACCTCTCTCAAAGGAGCTATCCCAGTGAAATGAGATTTTAATAAAAGAAATCTGTATGGTATATTGTTGAACATTCAGGACACTGTCTGCCTTCCCCCGTGATGCTCGGCTGAGAACACAATTCTGTTTGAAAATATGATGTTTAGATATAAATGCAATTTGCCAGAGCAAAATAATTTCTCCCCAGGATCAATTGAACACATGCATTTTATTAAGCTGTCCTTTTGCAGGACATTTTTTTTCTCCCCCTTAGGTAGGTTTTGTTCACTTGCTTGGTTTATTTCCTCCAGCTGTTGCATACCAGCCTTGTGCTCCAAAGGTGAATTGTTCTTGAAAATTCAGCAATCAATAATTTAGTTGGGTTCGGGACAGCTTGCTGCAGCCTGCTCTTTGATGCCTGCAAATATCCACGGAGGCGGTGGCTTTCACAAATTTAACACATCGGCTGCTGTTGAAACCAATTCACTCATTTAACATCAGTACGCATGCTCAGAGCGAGGCGGACATCAGGACGATTTTCGATTTCCACTCCCTCCTGTTCTGGCTACGGGCCAAGATGAAACATTTCCTGGCTGTAAAGGTGTAAGCTGTTGCTAGCCCCCTTGTTAGAGTCATGCAGTGCGGTGGGATGCCGACCTTTGAATAACTCAGCAGTCCTTGTAGACATTATCTAAATGAGTGTTCACACCCAGGTCTTAGAGAGGAGCCCCAAAAGTCAAACATCTTTCTAGCCAGCAAAAGTGCCTCCGTAGCTCTCCCTCTAGCAGCCTCATCAGGAGATGGAAGTCTGCAATGCATTAATTTCCATATCCCAGCCCTACCTCCCCCTTGTTCTGTGTGTGTGTGTGTGTGTGTGTGTGTGTGGCCTAGAGAGACAGAGAGAGAGAGAAAAGGCTCTAGTCACAGGGTATAAAGAGGGAAAGACTAAGGAAAGAAGAAGCTTTGACACTTTTGTTCCAAATAAGGTTAGATCACTAGTAAGTTCCTACAGGTCCTCAGGAATGTGGACCAGAACAAAGGAAAGAGTTAGGGTTGGAGATAGGAGTTTGGATTCTTTCCTGTCTCCAATCCATTCTATAACCAGCAGGATTGTCTCTGCTTCTTAAAGCCTCTATTTTCTTCCCTGTGCGTGGGAATACCTGGGGCACATGCCTGTTGCCATGCATGGATTTGCTGCAGAGTGGCTGGAATGGGCTGGATTGAGGAGAAAGAATAACCTCAGAGGGCCCTGAGCAGGGATGCTGAAAGCCTGGAAAGTGAGAGAGAGAACACGAGTGACTGCAGAGTAGTGTTCCAGAGAGACAGGTGATGAGAAGAACAGAAGGTGAGCTCTGACCTGGAAGGAAACCCAAGCCTCAGGTGATGCTAAGTTACCAAAACCAGCCAACATGGGTAGTAGATTTCAGAATGGAATCGTAGGTCCCGCTGCGGAATCCCTAGTTCCTTCACCTGGTTTATCGATTCCTGAACAACTCTGGTATGAGAGATGCTCTCTTAACAAAGACCTAAGGCCTGATAAGACCTAGGGTCTGACCAAAGATGGAGTGGAACATCCAACTACACACCCAGTCAGGCACCGTGGACACAACAGAGCAGTCTTCCCTCACAATCCAGCTAATGGGGGAGGGTGATGGGGCATCTGAGTACAGTTCCCAAGATGTCTCTTTGAGTGCACCTGAGTGGGGAGGGGTTCTCACATTATGGGATTCAGAGGAGGGTGCCAGCTCTCAGGAGTAGGCAAGGAGGATGATGACCAAAATGGGGCCAACTCAGTGTTTGGAGAAGAGTGACATACAAGGTGATTTAATAGAGCTAAATGCTGGAAACCAAGACCAAGGTAGAAATGTAGTCCTGGAAACTGGAGACCCAGAGGGATTAGAAGATGTAATTTGAAAGAGTGATGGCACTATTGAAGTATTTTAGTTTTTAAATTTTGTTTATTGGCTAACTCTCCTCATTAGGATGTCAGCACCAAGAAGGCAGGGGTTTTGTTTTTGTTGTTACTTGCTGTATTCCCAATATTTAGAATAGTGCCTAGCATCTAGAAAGTCCTCTGCAAATTTTTGTTAATATCGTTCATAAGCTGGTGGGTGTGCTTTCGTGTGTGGTGTGGGTGATGGGGGGGGCGTCTGCATCTTCGTGATGAAACATGGTTCCCTTGAGGAGCCGGGTCCTTCTGTGGCTGGCGAGCCAGGTGGGGGAAGACAGGCAACCTTTTCTGCCATGGGGCTGCCATTCTCTCCATTGATTTCATTGGCCAGTTTGATTTGATACACGGTCCCTGTGGCCCATAGTCGGGCTTTTGCATTAGTGACTATTAAATAAAAGTAGCCAGCGTTCAGAACAGAGTACAAAGGAGGAATTGGGGGCAGAAGAGTGGTTTCCATTTTAGTTTGCATCCAGTTTTCTATCAGGGAGTGACATGGCGTCAATAATCAGGAAGAGGGAGACCCAGAACTACAGCCCGGTGAATTTCCAAACTGGGTAATCTTCTTCCACTTTAACAAATCAGGAGATGGAAAGCAGGTGCCCATTCCTGGTTGTGTGTCTGTCCATCCCGAAGAGAACACCCTCCAAGCAGGGTACCCTGGCACCATAGGGCTGTCACACCACGGGGACAACGTGGAGTCTAAGTTAACAAACCTCCCAGGTTTCAGAACCTTGAGAACTGAAAGACCTGGGTGGACATGAGAAAAGGGTGATGGCAGGAGCCCTAACCTAGACACTGGGCTCTGTCTCTAATTCCTTAGATGTCCAGGGGGCCATCTTGGACCTTGCTAGGCTTCTGTTTTCTCATCTTCAGGATGGACATTACTGGTTTCCCTCATAGCATTGTTGTGAGGATCAGAGGGGAAAATTCCGGAAGACTTATATGATGGTCAAGGAATATCAATACTTACACGTGCCAAATCTAACTAATGACTGGCAAATACATTTAAATCCATACTTGTCTGGCTTTAGTGTTGGGACTATGTGTGCGTGTGATGTAGATGAAGTAAACCCCCAACACTTTCACCCAAAGCATTAGAGTAATGGATGCCAACTTGCGTTATTAGCATTATTACTTGGGAGGGAGTGGGAGAGGGGGTTCCGTGGATGGGAGCCTGAGCGTGAGTATCCTGAGGCGTGGGGGGGGGGGGTGTCATGGATCCCGAGGGAGTTGTCCTGGTGACCTCTTGATAGAATAACCACCGCTGAGCTTACTGTAAAGGTGACAGAGCAGGTGGTGGTCGGTAAATCTGAGGTCTCCTCACCCCCAGCCATCCCCCTCCCCGACTTCCGGCGTGAGTAGGGTGCCACACTGGCACCCGCACAGGGTGTCAGAGACTCTTTGTGTCTTAAAGCTAAACTTCAGTGTGAAATCACTGTGCTAGATCCCCAAGGAGAGCTTTCTCGTTACTGTGTCGCCCGCCTCCCAGCGAGCCACAGAGCTCCCACTTAATAGAAACCCACTTAATGGAAGCCCAAGACGATCCATTTTAGAAGGATCACCAGAAATGGCACTCGTCACCCCCACCGGCTCCGACTGCTCTCTGCTCTCAGCTGTTCTGCGGTCCCTGCGAGTTGAGTTCTGGCGTCTCCTCCCGTGTCACACTATTTTTAAAGTTGTTACTATTTTGGATGTGACTGTTGATATTTTCTTAGAAAGTTACCATTTTTTTTCTTGGCAGTATACATTATTTCTTTCCTTAAATGTCATTTCATTACCGCCAGGGTCCGGAATGTTTCCCAGTACTCTTCTCCCCAACGGTTATGCAGGAAATCAGTGGAAAAAACAGGATTGCTTCTCAATTGTTTGTTTTTTTTTTCCCTCCTCCTGTCTGAAAGATGGACTCTTGCAGCTTTTCTGATCCATGTCCTGTAGCATGTATTTAAATTCTGGATCTTTCCACCGGTTTTCCCATCACGTGTAAACAGGTATGCGCTCGTGGCAAGCTTTAGAGACATGACAGGGGTATAATCGTCAGCATTTCACAAAGATGAGGATCGAATCTTTAGATACTGAGTGACTTTCTCAAAGTTATCAGCTAGTAAGCAGTGAGGTATTCGATCTCAGGTGTCCTAGTGTGGTGGTGACAGAGGGGATGGTGGGGTGCAGGTATTTGTACCACATGCCATCACGGTATATATCAGGAAGTGGCCAAGCCAAGTAGCTAAAACTGCACGCTTCTGGAGATTACCTGGTTGTGACTTTGGACGCGTAGCATATCTGTCTGCATCACCTTCCTCATCTGTAAGTGAGGACAATAATGTCACTTCTATGAATGAGGATAATAAGAGGACCCGTCCCATACTTACATGTGGAGGGCCTCATACAGGGCACAGCACATATCAAGGGCTTAGTAACTAATTGTTAATATTTTAATGTCTTATTAATCAGGCTTTCTCCTATCTGAATGTATTTTAAGAATTTAACTTTTATTTCTTTATATTTTATTTCATCTCCTTATTAAAAATTTGATCCGGGCATTTTGAGTTTTAATGGTCTCATCTGGATGATAATATGGATTTACAAAATGTACGTTCTTTACAATTTACTGTCCTTCCCAGTGTCAACCCCTGTCCTCAAAACAGCAGCAACTGTTCCTAATTTCTTTTTGTGTATCTGCCCAGGGATTTTCTTCGCATATCCAGGGAAATGCGAATATTTATTTCCCAGACCCACAAAATTTTACACGAACAGTAACCGACTCTGCACGTTGTTTTGTGTGCTTATTTTCTTCCTTAATAGTAGCCTTGGGGCACCTGCGTGACTCAGTTGGTTAAGCATTTGACTCTTGATTTTGTCTCAGGTCATGATCTCACAAACTGTGAGGACGAGCCCCACGTAAGGGCTCGGCGCTGACAGCACAGAGCCTGCTTGGGATTCTCTCTCTCCCTCGCTCCCTGCCCCTCCCCCACTCCCTCTCTCTTAAAATAAATAAATAAATAAACATTAAAAAAGTGTTAGCCGTGAGGTTGTTTCCATCCCATGTATTTAGAGTTTTCTTACATTTGCCTTTTCTTTTTATTGAATTTTATAACTGCACTCTGCTCCATTGTGTGAATGGATCCCCCGGATGGACAGGTAGGCTGTTTCCCAT
The DNA here is from genome assembly GCF_018350195.1 of Panthera tigris. Taxonomy (NCBI): domain Eukaryota; kingdom Metazoa; phylum Chordata; class Mammalia; order Carnivora; family Felidae; genus Panthera; species Panthera tigris. The sequence continues at coordinate 58,988,009 of NC_056678.1, read as the reverse complement.
CTTTTGCTCTTATTACGTACATACAGGGATGAAATGAATGGCTTTGCATGTGTCTTATTTTGCATGAGTATCTGCGTAAGATGAATTGGACAGGTCAGCATCCAAAGAGTACGTTTACTTCCAATTGGTACCAAATTGTCTTCTATAAGATTATACTGATTGAAACTCCTGCCAGCAGTGTGTGAGAGTATGTGAGTGAGTGCTTTCCCATAGCTTCACCAACACGGGGACAATTACACCACAACTTTATAAATTGATGTAGGGAAATTGATATATTTTTGATGATGCATTTTCTTAAAAAACATGGTGTGTAGAGTCCCTTGTTTTTAAAAAAAAATTTAAAATATGTATTCATTTTTGAGAGAGAGAGAGACAGAGCATGAGCAGGGGAGGGGCAGAGAGAGAGGGAGACACAGAATCTGAAGCAGGCTCCAGGCTTGGATCTGTCAGTACAGAGCCCGATGTGGGGCTCAAACCCACAAACCATGAGATCATGACTTGAGCCGAAGTCAGATGCTTAACTGACTGAGCCACCTAGGCGTCCCCACAGTCCTTTGTTTTAGTCTTTGGTCATTAGAGGTTGTTTTAAAGTGCTTTATATACAATATGGCCCTTGCACCTTTCTTTTTTTTTTCCTTGCACATTTCTTATGATACTTTTTTCTAGATATTTTATCACATTTTGTTGCAAGTATAAATGGGATCTTCCATTCTCTTCCTAATTTGTTGGCGTTTGTGTATGTGTAAGTCAGTGATTCTGCATATTAATTTTGTCCTCCATAGCCTCACTGAATTCCCTCGTGTATACAATCCTTTTTCAGTTGATTCTCTTGGATTTTCTAGGTATACAATCATAGCTGCAGATACAGATGATTTTTGCTTTGTCTTTCCATTTTTTACTCTTCTCTTGCCTGCTTCCACTGGGTAGTAACCGATTACAATGTCAAACAGTAGCAGTGACGTGGTATCTCTTTTATCCTTGGCATCGGGGGTAATACTTGTGGTGTTTTCCCATTAAGTATCATGCTGGCTATTGGGCTTACTTTATAAATCTGTATTGGCTAGTATTCTCGTAGAAACAGAACCGGTAGGAAAGTGCTGTTTCTAAAACATGATTTATTATGAGGAATTGTTTTATGCAGTTTTGGAGACTAAGTCGCACAGTCTGCCATCTGTAAGCTGGAGACCAAGGAAAGCCAGTGGTGAAATTCAGTCCACATCTCAAAACTTGAGAACCAGGGGAGTCAAGGACATAAATCCCAGCCCACATATATGCATCTTTTGGATATGTGTGCACATGTATATGCACAGTATGTGTCTTTTTCTGTTCTCATCTCGAGTGCCTTTTATCAATTCAATTATTTGAGTAATGTTCAGTATCTTTTCAACATCTGACTTTTCTCTTTTAATGTATGATTACCATAAATTTTTAAAATATGTTTCCTAATATTAAACTGTCCTGGAACAGTTTTACTTCCTGGAGTAAATCCCACTTGCGTATGGTATGTGATTCTTAATGTTCTGCCAATTTGTTTTTGTTGTTGCTAATATTTCATTTGCTATTTTTGCATCTAAATTAGTAGAAGTCTCAGGTATGTGGTTATTTTTGCGTGTGTACTGTTGGTTTTTGCTACCAATGTTGTGTTCAATTTTTTTAATGTTTATCTATTTTGAGAGAGATAGAGATAGAGATAGAGATAGAGATAGAGATAGAGAGAGAGATAGAGACAGAGAGAGAGAGAGGGAACATCTGCATGCACACACACAACCAGGGGAGGGGCAGAGAGAATCCCAAGCAGGCTCCATGACCAGCTTGGAGCTCTACCTGGGGCTCAGTTTCATGACCATGAGATCATGACCTGAGCTGAAATCAAGAGCTGGATGCTTAACTGACCAAGCCACCCAGGCGCCCCCTATGTTCAATTTTTCTAATGAATTCAGAAGGTTTCAAATTTAAATTTATTTACATGGAACAAAAGTCTTTTGTGACTATTGTGTTTTCTTCAGTTCCTGTAATTATTTCCCGCAAACTCGTTTTTTACTGTTTTTTACAAACTTTCCAATTTTTTTCTTGATTAGGCAATCCAGTAATTTATCTAGTTTTTGCTTTTGCTTTTTGGTTTCTTGTTTGTTGATTTTTTCTAAGATCCAACTTTTGAATCTATTTGTTGGTCCTACTATTTTTCTGTTGTTCTTGTTTTTTTCTAACTCATTAATTTCTGCTTTTATCTGTGTAAACACTTCCCCACTGCTGTTTCCTTCAGAGTATTTTGTTTATTCTTTTTCCAACTTCTTGAGTTGCATACTTAACTCATTTATTTTCATTCTTTCTTATTTTCTGATACATGAATTTGAAGTTATCAATTTATAAGAATTAAAGGGTGGGGGGCGCCTGGGTGGCTGAGTCATTTAAGCATCTGTCTCTTGGCTTCGGCTCAGATCATGATTTCACGGTTTGTGTGTTTAAGCCCCACATTGGCCTCTGTGCTTGCAGTGTGGAGCCTGCTTGGTATTCTCTCTCTCTCCCTCTCTTCCCCTTCTCTGCTCCTGTGTTCTCTCTCTCTCTTAAAATAAACAAATAAATTTAAAAAAAAGAATGAAAGGGAACAGATGTACAGACTTTGAAGTCATAACATGTCACACAGACCCCCAAGTGTCTGTTCCCTGCTCTCTCTCCTTGGTGTCTTCCACATACTATGTTCTCAATAATTATTTGATTCCACACATGCAAAGTCAACAGATCCATGGCCGAAGAAAGTGCCCCCCCTTTCTTGCCCTTCTACCCTGCAACACAACTTTTGTTGCATCATAGTTGTCAGCAAGCCCATGGGCTTTTGCTTCAGCAGAAGCACTGGAGTGTTTTAGCCAAGATGATGCCCTTACCAGCCAAGAATCTTGAGGAATGGCTGCTTGATTTCTCAACAGAAAAATATTTCGATAAACTGTTTGAGTTGGCATCATTGCTTCCAGATTCCTTGCTCAAGGGTACAGGGTTTAGGTCCATCTGTAGATCTGTGCAATGATAATCAGAGCTTGTATCATACAGGACTTCTTTTGGAAGAGTCTGGTATTCCTTACACAGACGATGTCTTTTCAGCCCCTTACCATCCCAGAGGGAGAACACCATAGACAAAGGAGAAACTACAGTCCCAAGTCTCTTGCTAAGAATTTTTATCTCCTGTCAGTGATGGTCTCTAACCTTTTTAACACTAAATACGGTCATTTAAAATGATACAGCATTATATATTATTATTTAATATATATGTGTATGTATATGTGTTTATATATAAAACCAGCTTCGAGTCATAATCTACACACAATTTAACAATTTTCAGTGCACAATTCGGTGAGATTTGACAAATGTCTACAACTGTGGGAGTATCATGAGCATCCATTTCCATCATCCCAAAGAGAACTGCTGTGCTCCTTCTCAGTCAATACCATTACCTACGTTCCTGGCAACCACAAAAATACCTCTTTCTTATCATTACACTTTTGCCTTCTTAGAATTCCATGTAAATGAAATAGTGTTCTATGTAATCTTGGTGACTGCCTTCTTTCACCAATTCTTTAAAGATTCTTTCATGTTGTTGTATCCATCAGTACTTTGTTACATTCTAATGCCAAGCTGTATTCCATCGTGTGGATATACCAGTTTGTATAAACATTCACCAGTTGATGGGCATTTGGTTCTTCATAGTTGTGGGTATTTTCAATAATGCGACCAGGTACATGCATATAAAAATCTCTTTGTGAGCATATGTTTTCATTTCTTTTGGGCAAACGTCTAGAAGTAGAACTGTGGTCATAAGATATATGTATATTCAATTTTATAAAAAAACAAGCGATTTCCCAAAATGGCTGTGTCATTTTGCATTCCCACAGCAAAGAGAGTTCCAGTTCTCCCAGGACCTCGTTAACACTTACGTTTAGCTATTCTAATGAGAATTAAGTGGCATCTCATTGTGGATTTAATTCACATTTCCCCATCTTTCATGCGCTTTGCGATTAGTATACCTTCTTTGGTGAAGTTTCTGTTCAACTATTTGGCCAATTTTTCAATTGGGTTGTCATTTTAAGAGCTCTTTATATGGTCTGGACACCAGATTTAAATTAGATGCATGTTTTGCAAATATTTTTCTCAGTCTGTAGCTTGCCCTTTCATTTTATTAAAAAATTTTTTTTAATGTTTATTTATTTTTGAGAGAGAGAGATACAGAGTGTGAGTGGGGGAGGGTCACAGAGAGAGGGAGACACAGAATCCGAAGCAGGCTCCAGGCTCTGAGCTGTCTGCACAGAGCCCGATGCGGAGCTCGAACTCATTAACAGTGAGATAGGACCTGAGTCAAAGTTGGACACCCAACTGACTGAACCACCCGGGCGCCCCTTGCCTTTTCATTTTATTGACAGTGGTTTTTTTTTGAAAAACAAAAGTGTCTGATGTTGACAAAGTTCAATTTATCAATGTTTTATAGTCTATGCTCTATATATCCTATGTAAGAAATCTTTGACTAATCCAAGTACACAAAGTTTTTCTCCTCCATTTCCTCTAGAATTTTTATAGTTCCACCACTATATTGAGGTCTGTGATCCATTTTGAGTTAATTTTTGTATATTATTGAGGTAAAGGTCAAGGTTTATTACTTTCATATATAGATATTCAACAGTTCCAGCATCATTTGTATTAAAAATTTTTCATTTGCACCTTTGTTGAAAATCAATGATCATATATGTTGGATTCTTTGTGATTATCTATATAGATACCGGGTTATCTGTAATACAAGTGAGTTTTTTCTTCTTTATTTTCACTGTATGTTTTTATTAATTTTTTCCCCTTATTGCTGGGATCTCCAGGACAAAGTTGAATAGAAGTGATGAGAACAGACATTTTTGGCTTCTTTTCTGATTTAAAGGGAAACACTCAGTTCCTCATCACCAAGAGGGATTTGTTGCCACAGAAGGACATGAAAGATAGTTAGGGCAAGATGTTTGTGGGGAAGCGCAAACAAGCCTATACCGAGAGAGGACATAGGACCAAAGTCTCTTTTGTCATTCAGTCATCCATAAGAAGAAATTCTCTGACATTCTTTCATGGCCCCTCTTGCCTCCAGATTTATGACAACCTTGACCTTATTCCTTTCCTAAGCTGACACCCAGAGTAGCTAGTTTAGTATCCTAAGGTCAGCTGGTAATCCAGTGGTGAATTGAGGCACAGATTCCAGACACAAAATTTGAGGCTCTTGAGCTTTGAGGCTGGGCTGGATCATCATGACAGCCTATGAACCTGTGTGGGAGATCTCCTCTCTAGGAAGTTCCAACTGTGCTCCCTATGAGAACTTTAGGTAACTTACCCTTCACCTCTGCCCTTCCTCCAAGGCCCTATACAGGGCCTGAGACTGACTGCCCCAAAATGTGCCACAATGGCATATTGATTATTTTGAATTGAAACTACTTGGGAAATGGCTGATGCAAGGGCCCTGAAAACAGGAAACAAATCTCCCATATGAAAGATACCTGCCCTGGGGGCACCTGGGTGGCTCAGTCGGTTGAGCTTCCGACTTCAGCTCAGGTCACGATCTCGCGGTCCGCGAGTTCGAGCCCTGTGTCGGGCTCTGGGCTGATGGCTCAGAGCCTGGAGCTTGCTTCCGATTCTGTGTCTCCCTCTCTCTCTGCCCCTCCCCTGTTCATGCTGTGTCTCTCTCTGTCTCAAAAATAAATAAACGTAAAAAAAAAATTTAAAAAAAAAAAAAAGAAAGATACCCGCCCTGTACTAAGAAGTAAAAAAAAAAAAACAACAACAAAAAAACATCCTTATCACCAGAGAGGAAACTCAAAGGTGACAAATCTGTAGAAACAAACCTTGATACTTTTTACTGATCTACTACCTCAGCCCAGATTCTCTTTAGAATTCCTGACTCTCCCAAGGGTCACCTGGGTGGTTCAGTCAGTTAAGTGTTCGGCTCTTGATCTCGACTCAGGTCACGATCTCACAGTCGTGGGATCGAGCCCCGCATCAGGCCACATGCTGAGCATGGAGTTTGCTTATGATTCTCTCTCCCTCTCTCTCTGTCCCTCTCCTCCCCTAGCGCACTCTCTCTCTCTCAAAATAAATAAATTAAAAACAAACTCCCCTAAATTTGCCAGTGCCCCATACATTTATTGTCTTTCTCTCCAAAATGTACGTAAAACCTGCCTGCTTTGGTCACTTCTTTGGGTCTCAGTTTCACTATGTGGCCTCCATGCACGTGCAATAATCTTTTTTTCTTCTGTTAAGCTGACTCGTGTCAGTTTGATTCCTAAACCAGCTGGAAGAAACTTGGAGGATACAAGAATATGTTTTCCTCCCCGATAATCTTTATTTTGATAGTTACTTCTCCTTCCAATGTAGTGGGAGGCAGAATCAAGGCTAAAATAGTTTTTCCCAACTGTGCCCCTGCCTCAGATTTCCATTTAGAAAACTCAGAAACAGGTCTTAAGGCTGAAATCTTTGTCACAGAGGCTTTCGGTTTTGTTTTGTTTTGTTTTTTGTTATTTGGTTTTTTTTGTTTGTTTTTGGTTTTGTTTTTTTACCTCTCTTGATACTTGTCAAACAAACCTTCCTCATGGCTGGACAAGTGCTGCCCCAAATGATTAACTTCTGAGGCTGGTCGGATAATAAAGAAATGATCCCACAGAGGTTGCTAACATGGAGGTCTTCATACTGAAGCAGAGAAGTCTCACACAATCTAAAATGTGTAGCCCATTTTCAGAGACTTGGACGCTGTGTGGAACAATCTGTGAGGTTAACTAGGCCATTTGCACATCCAGAAGAGATATCTTCTTGCTCCTTAGGAAAGGGATATTGTTGGATTTTAGCAGGCATTTTGTCCTTTGTTACCAGAAGCTTTCCCAGTCAGGCAGAAGCATAGTTAGGAAGGGTGAGGTCAGGAGCTGGTTTGTTGGAACAGTAGCTGCTAAACGACAGATTTATGGTTCGTCAGGCATCCCGAAGGTGACATCTTGGTGTTCACTGTCTCCTTATACCGGATTTGGGGATCTTACCGTGCTCCCAATCTTATGCCATCCTTTTTAGGATCTTGTTCAATGTATAATGGTGGTATTGTGGTTTAAGGTGAGACTAGATCTGTTCCCTGAGCCTCATATGCCTGAAGAGCCACGATCATCAAACTTCCTCTCTGCTGGCCAGGCCGAGAGGGATAAGAGAAAGCTGATGAAAATACCACAATTCTGTTTCAATTAGCAAGTCAGTCTGGTCAACAAGAAAGATGCCTACAGATTTTAATTGGTCTCAGGGGAGGAGATCAGAATGTTCTAAGATGTCCTCACTCACCCTGATATTGCATTATCTGGGCCACAGGGCAGCTGCAATCTTTTCCCCAGGGCTCAGGATGTCTGCCTGGAAATACAATTCAAATTTTGTGTTAACCTTTTTACCACCATGTTGCTTCAAAAGAGATATCCTTCGGTGAAATTGGCTCTAGAGCTACAAAATCTACCCCATTTCTAAATGGGCCAATCTTATTCCTAGAATACTGACCCCACAGGACACAAATTGTTGGGGGAGGGGAAATTCCATCCAGGAAGAGTGATCAGAAATAGCTTAGATGAAATTTGGGTCTGTGTTCTCATGCTAATTTCACTCATAATTCCAGAGACCGATCCCTTCACTTTTCTGTGCCTCGGATTCTCCATCAATGTAACGGAGGTGGTTGTGTTCTCTTAGAAAATAACTTGTATTTGAAATGATCCAGTTCATGGCACAAATCCTGACTTGTCCTAGGTTATGAAGAGGTTTCGCTATCAAATGGTAGCATCACATCCCAAGGGCTTCTCTCACCCACATTTTCTACTTGTGAAACTCACATGCCGTATTAGTCAGGGTAAGCTAAGTTTTGCTGAAGCAACACACCTGCAGATCCCAAAGGTTTATACTCAGTTTCATTACAGTCTGATAGAGGTCAGTCTGCTTTGCTTGGTGGCCACATTTCAACAGTGGTCAGATTTGAGTTGCTTCCGGCATACAATTATGCTGTCTGAGTTCTTTGCGTCCAGCCATAGTGGCAGGAGAGAGAGCATGCGTGGAGCTCGCGTCCCCTTTTTACTGCCCCAGATGGCAGACTCCATGCATCACTTCACTCACACTCAGTCCCATGAGCCAAAATCAGTCACATGACCCCCACATAAATTCAAGGGAAGTTGGGAAATATGGGAGAGACTTTGGGGGAATATTGGGGGAGCACTAGTGTTTATGTCCCATGTCCTATGAGTGTTATTATTCGTTTTGTTCTGTCCAACTCAGGCAGGGATTCAAAAATGAAGCAAAGTCCATTCAGAAAACTTGCCAGGTAGTACCAACTAGATTTACACCGATAAATAAGACCCAGGTCCAGCTGAAAAATTCTTAATTGGGAGATGGGGAGGAGGAAAGATACACACGAGGAAATGATTGGGTTATACATTATTGCTTGGAGGTGTAAACGAAGTAGGCAGAAGGCAGAGGCAGGAGTGATGAACCCTGTAATAGTCAGGTACAACTCTACAAAGGAATGGACTTGAAAGATGGTTCTTAGGTTCTCAGGAGAATTAGGAGTTCACCAGGTGGTGTTGTTGGGTAGAGTCAATCCCATAGTAGAGAAAAAGAAGCTTAGGGTCAGACATCCTTTCTTTTTGAGCCGAAGTCAACAGGAGACACTCCTTCAGTCCACCGGGTTAAGCTTCTTCAAAAACAGTGAGTTCGTAAATGTGAAGAACTCCATTTCACAGCATCCCAGATAAATGGTAAAAGTGAGAAGACAGAAACTAGATGGAATAAACGCTTTGAACGTGGAGCAGAGGAGAGGCCCTCACAAATTACTCCCTGCTAGGGTGACTCCATAAAATGTTGGTTGGCATCAGTGGCCTGTCTGCTGTGGTATTCAATTATTTGGCAGAAAAGCTCACAGAGTAATGATAGCTGCCTTTGCCTGAGGGTCCCTCTCTCTCTCTCATTATTTACAACCCCATCACCCTGGAAGATTGACATTTTGGACTAAGAAATTAGGATCCAAACCCAAAAACATTATTTCCAGAAAATGACAGGGTACATAATAGAACCCTCTGGAAGGTACTATCTCCTCAGGGGCTTGGACAGTGACTTTTGATGTAGGGCCTTTCAGAAGAGGTTACTAGTCATAATACCGTGCATTTGCATAGCATTTAATCATTTGCAAAGCACTTTTAAGTATCCATTAGGTAAGCCTTAAAAAAAAAAAAAATAAAGACCGGTATTGAGAAGGATGTGGGGAACCGGTCATTTCTTTGCATTATTGGGAGAAAATGTAAATTGCTTCAGCCTTTTCAGAGGGCAATTTGGCAAACCTAGCAATCATGCTTTTAGGAATTTATTCTCTATGTGCAAAAGCTAAAGATAAACATACCAGTGAGTTTATTGCAGTATAATGTGAAATAGAATAAAAGGTGAGGGGAGACCTTACTACCAACTGGGAAATATCCAAAAAATTCATTATATACTGGAACTAGGAAATACTATGTATCTACTAGAAAATGAGAAAAATTTGAGGTCTTGCTATGGAAGAGCATCCATCACCAAATACTTAGTAAAAGTCCCAAGGGTTCGCATTGTGTGTGTGTGTGTGTGTGTGTGTGTGTGTGTGTGTGTGTTGTGTGTGTAACTTGTATAAGCACATCTACAACATTCAGGGGTTACCTCTTGGGAGTGGGTTTGAGTTTGAGAAGGACATTAAGTACGGACTTTATGGACTTTACATAATTCCTAATGCGAACACAAAACTGACCTCTTGCCCTGCTTTATAAGCGTGTATGTCACCCTTAACAGGACAGGTGGCAGGAAAGCAAACAACAAAAACCACTGTGAGGCTCACCTTGTCCCCAGGGAGTCCCCCCAAGTAAGTGAGATCTTAAGGCAGTTGCTCTAAGTTCCAAATTCCTAACCAAAGAGCATCATCTTTGTAGCCGGTGTGCAGATGATCAAGGGGTGTAAGAACCGGGCTCTGGGGATGCAGACAGACTCGGTTCAACAATTTACCACCGACAAAATCCAGAGGCAGAGAAACAAGTAGTGGTTAAACAAGAAAGGAATTTTGTTCAGTGAGGTCAACACTGGGAAAACAGTGGACTCACATATCAAAGACTGTCTCCAAAATGCCGAAAATACTTCCTAGCATATAAGGCAAATGCGGAACGAAAGTGGGTGGAGATAGGCAGGTAGGCAGTGAAGGTGAGATCAGTCATTGTCGTGGAGTCAATCATGGGCGGACTCTTGCTGGCTCAGGTCAGTCCTTGTTGCCCGAGGGGAGAGTTTTGGTCACCATCGGGGGATGCTTTGCCCGCAGGGTCTTCTGCCTGAGCCAAGAGACAAGGTGGAAAGAACCCAACTAAAACATTTGAAGTCAAAATGGAGGCAGCCAGAGTCCTCCTCCCTCTTGACCTTTCCAGTGGATGATATCTGTGTGTGACTTTGCACATGTGCCTGTCATTTTGTGGAAGTGGCTCTTTCTCCAGTGTGAATGGACAACCTGTTATCTGTGTCTTTTCTTTACCTACCTGTGGCATACATATTCTTTAGCCTGGCGAGCTATCTTAGAACCGTCGTTCGTTCTCAATCATAGTCACACATTGGAATCACATGAGGAGTTTTAAAAATGTGTCATGTGTAGGCCCCCCCCCCCCAGAGGTCCCGCTTTAATTAGTCTGGGGTGTCAGGGCATCAAGATTTTAAAAATTGCCCCAGAAATTCCAATACGTCACCAAGGTTGAGGACCACTACTGTTGTAAAATTTAGACTCACGCAAGTAAATGACTGTTATTCTCTAAATGCTTTGTCTCTGCATCTTCTTTCCAGCACTTCTTTCCCCAAATTATTTACGGCAATTATATATTATTTCAAAATTACAGAAAAGAAATAAAGAAAAATATTCTCTATGCAAAAAAAAAATCATATTGCCAATTGATCTTGACAAGTTCGGATATATATATGTGTGATAGATATCAACTAATGCTTCCTCTCCACTTACCAGTGAGGAAACTGAGTCACAGAAAAGATGATTGAATTCACCAAGTTCTGCAGTGACCAGGTCAAGAACTGGATTCTTACCCATGTCGTCTCAGGATAGCGCTGGGCTGTTCGGACTTGATCTCACTGCCAGCACCATTGGGCTAGGATCTGGTCAACCAGCTCCAGGAAGTTGGGAAAAGAGAAAAGTCTAGAGGAGATCACTCTGCTTAAAAGTGGCAAAACTCAGCCTTTAGGTTCCGCTTTTCCACTATCAGCTGTGTGATCATCTCCTTACATCTCTGGTCTCCTGGCTTGCCTCACCTTCCTTATCCCTACCTGCCCAGACTCCCCCTCTGTGTTGGTCTCTGGGGCAGCCACAGGCCACAGGTAGCTAGGGAGCGCTTCAAAGGTGCCTAGTATGACTGAGGTACTGAATGTTTAGTTTGTTTTCAGTTTAAATTACTTGAGATTAAAATGTGTATAGCCACACATGGTGAAGCAGGACAGTTTTGGGCAGTGCTATTCAGAGTGGTTTTAGAGGACAGCCCACACACGCTGAAATGATTACAGAACAGGAAAGATGTATTTGATGACACCGTGCTTATAGGTAGGGTGAAGGCGGATTTTTAAAAACATTGCTCGAGAGCCATTATGTACGGCATAAAGTCAAAACTAGACAGTTGCTGTATCTCCGCCCGTCACATTCCAGCCATACCGATATTCATTAGGCTCCTGAAGAGCACCATTTTTTCCATGCTGTTCCCGCTGCGTCAAATGCTGGCCACCATTCTCTTTACCTGGATTCCACCCTTCCTTTAAGACACAGGTAAATGAATGGACCTGGACCTGGACGGGGAAGCTCTTTGACCTTCATACCGCTCACTCCCCGGCTCCCCGGGGACGGCCACCCATGCCCTGCTAGCCTTTCCAGCACTAGGCATTTATCTCCTTACATTCTGGTTAGTGATCTGGGTCTAAAGAGGAGACCCGTGGAGACAGCACAGGGCGGTATGATCAGTGCCTTGGTGGAGAGAGATCTGCATTGCTCTGGAACCCCAGACAGGGGCCCGCCAGAGCCAGGCTGGAGAGCGTGGGTCCTCTGAGAAGCAGATGTGAAGACAGGATAACATGTCACTTGCCCCCCTCAACACTTACCAGGGGAAATGCCTGTGAGATACAATAGGGCCAGAGCTAGAGAGGCTGAAGAGGCCATCAGACCACACCGCAAACACGCCGTGGATTCCACAGCAGCATCCGGTCCCTGAGCCAAGTATGCTCCCCGCAACTGAAGATCTGAGAAGTGCCTGTACACCCGGCCCCGGAGGGTGATGCACTGAGTACCTGTGAAATCACTTTATACGTGATTAAGTGCTACACAAAGAACAGTTGCTTTTATTGTAAAGCTCTACGGACGGGTTTAATGGCAACAGCAGGCGAGCACCTCGGAGCTAACAAGGGGCCAGCAGATGGAAATTAACCAGTTAAACTACAGATGTTTTGAAATTGAATAAGAGATGGTATGCGAAATGCAGGCTTTAGTTGTGCTATCGAAACCTCTTTCTAAATAAATTTAGACTTTGGATCTGGCAACTGGCGAGGCTGTGAAACTCCTTTTCCCTTGGGCATTTAAGATAGAGAACAACCAAGCAACAAGTGTTGAGTAAGTTTCTGCCATGTGCTTATCCCTGTGCTGAATGCCACAGGGGATTAGGACCCTAAGAGGAGGCTAGTTCTTGGGAGGAACACATTGGCCAGATGAGATCTGAACTCATAAATGGCAGAAACGTGACGAACTACATAGGTACACCTTTATCATCTGGACACACAAAATACACCCTGCTTAGACACAGGAGGCAGAGGCTTGTCAAGGACTGGGAAACCAGGTGGGACCCACCCTAAGACTGGGCCATATCACTCCTCTAATCAAGGTTAAGTAACTGACAGGCTTTAGACATGATGAAAACCAAGCAAAAGATGCGAGTGGAATCAGTGAGATGGAATGAATGGGAATCTGAAATGAAATATTGTCATTAGGTGACTGAGTAGGATCTTTCTTGGGGTTCTGGACACAAAGCCCCACCTGTCACCCAAGCTTCTGGGATACACTCATGTTTCACTCTGAGTTTCTGAGCCACTGACCTGACCTTTACTCACCCTGTCCTTCATGCTTTCCAGGTGAGGGGCAGTTTCTGTGCTCTCCCAACCATAGATGGGTCTAATCGACATTCCTACCCCCCAGCCCTGGCCTCAGATTCCCTTTTCAGGGAGCGGAGGCTTGGGCTGAGTCATCCCAGTGATAAACGTTGTAGTCACTCTAGGGAGGTGTCCCCAGATGCCCCTGCTGGAGGGCGACCAAGTGAGTAACCCTGCCAGTGTCACATGGTCCTGGAATGGAACTGGCTTGTGCCCGTGCCAGGTCCATGCAATGAACGAGATTGCTCACAGCACACACGAACCCTGACAGTTCCCTTGACGGGACTGGACGTCTGTCTGAGGGTCCTGTAGACATAACTGAGCCTGCAGATGGAAGGCGTATGACCCAGCGGACAGGCAACCCATGCTCACGTGGTAGGGTTCCTAGAGAAGCATTTCCTGGGAAAATGCTGACTGCGAATCCCCAGTGGAGATATGTGGGAATCACCTGCCCTCTTCCATGCATTTCCTTGCTCTCCTCAACACAGCGCCTGTGGCTGACACAGACAAGGCAGCAGCTTGTTCACCCTGGGCAGAGAGTTTGGAAAGAAACGACAATCTCCAAGACGTAGGATGATGTGAAAGCTAAAAGCCAGTGTCAGAATCTGAGTGAGGAAGTCAGGTGACCAGAATGCTTCCCCCTGGGAGTTGACCACAGTGGCCAGAGTTTTGAGGGGTTGCACAGCAGCTCTAGCCCCAAGTTTTGTGCAGCTCATTCCAAGGGACTTTCATCCCAGGTCCCTTGTATTGCTAATGGTGAAGTTTGGACATTTGCTCTGGGTTTTAGCATGCGTGTCCTTCGGGTTAATCTTCCATGTCATTAATTTGGGTCTCCTGTGTGTACTTGAATCCCTTCAATTCTCAAGAATTCACAATTCTCTCTCTTCCTCCCTCTCTCCCTCTCCATTGCCTCCTTCTCCCATCTGTCTCTCCTTCTTCCTCTCCTTCTTCCTCCCTCTCCATTCCCAGATTGACATCTGTCCCCTTTAGGAACTCTTTTCATGAGGGCTATCGACTTGGGGTGGCCAACTGGTTTTTCCTCTATCTGCACCCCCTTCAGCATCTTTTCTGGGGCTCACAGCCAGAGCCTGGGTACGAGAAGTGGCAGCCCTTAAGCAGGTGGCAGAAGGTGCATAGATACCCTGCCCCAAAAGCTTCATTCCCAACGAGAAGCCATTTTGTTTTCTGCAATCAGCTATAAAGGCCAACGCCCTTCCAGTCTCAGAGTAAGGAGAACATCATTGGCTTCTATCTCTGGAGATTGTGGTAAATTAGAATAACGTGTGTGTGTGAGCTTTGACTTTCTAGATTCTCTCCTTTTCTTTGTTCAACTGATGTTTTTCCAGCATTATTTTATTAGCAAAGCATTCCCTCATATTCAGAATAATAGCCCAGGGGCACAGGAAAATGTGGAGAACACTCTGCTCATTTTGTATATGGGAAAACTGAGTCCTAAACAGTTAATTGTGGGTCACCAGATTCCTGGTGGGAAAATATGGTCTACAGAGTAGGTCTTCTGATTCTCCTTCACAAGGGGCCCTTCTAGAACAGGTAAGGTATACAAAAGTTTGTATATGTAAGGATATGATTGAGGCAGATAAACAGTTCTGGTTCAGGAACTAGGAAACTCGGGTTCCAGATCCAGCCCAGCCTTAACTGGTTCTGGTACCTGACAAATCACATCACTTCTCTGACCCTCAGCGTCAGAAAAAATGAAGTGATGATCTCAGATGATTTCCGCATTGGCTACAAACCTCATCATTCCAAAAATATGACTCCCCAGAACTAAGGAAATGGTCCTGAATGAAGAAGACTCTTGGTCTTTCCATCTGGCTTAGCTAGGGCTTGACTTACAGCATTTACCCTGCACAACCCATGGATTGGCTGCCCCTGGTAAAGCAACAGGGGCATTTTCCCAGTTGATCTCTCCGTATAGGTATACCAGAAAGCAACCTAGAATGTCCTTCTTGAGTACGGCCAAGGGCTCCCAAATAGCCCACAATAGGGAGATCTCCTAGAGTGAAGATATCTTTTGGCATTTTTTTAAAAACTATCTGGGATGTTCGGTTACCAGTGTTTTACTACATCGTGTCCACATATCTGGGCATGTCACCCATTAGCTCTTATTAAGACATTGGCATAGATGAATTGGTCAAATTAGCTATGCCACCTACTTAAGTGAATAATTACCCAGAGAACACGGGACTAAAACGATGGGGCAGAGAGAAAGAAGGCTGGAGGCAGTGTCTAGGGAGATTCTAGTGGTAGTGGGACACTACCCCACTGCTAGAGTGGAGGCTAGTAGGGAGTAAACAAGGTATTGATGATAATAAACTTGATCAATGTGCCAGGATGGCTGCAGGAGTTCAGCTTATATCAGAGAGAAAGAGGAATAGCATTAGCAGTGGCTGAAGTCTTGGGCCTGGAGGAGATGCCTGGAGATTACTTAGCCCAGTAACCTGGTTCCAGACAAGAAATTACCTGTGTCATCTAGAAGAGTGAATCATATTATCTACCCTTTATTTAGTGTGTACAATGTGCCAGATATTATTTCTAAACCTCACAACAACCCTGAAAAATAAATATGATGATCTACGTGAGATCCTGAGACTCAGGGGAATAATTTTGCCAAAGCTACCTAGCGGGGCTCGAATTTCTTTAATCCAATGGTTGATGTCTTCTCCACTCTACCATAAGGCCTGTTAGTGCCAATCTCACAGACCTCCCAGGAGGAGAGCTTAGTAACATTTTCCATTTATTCTACAGTTAGCCAATAATATGGATATCAAGGGAGGTCCTTGCACTGGATAGAAGGCTTCTCTATATCCAGTACAAGTCTTCATCTTTTCATTATGTCCTCATTGAAGATAAAGTCCAACTGATTAGCTTCTTTGTATGCCTCCCCTTTATAAAGATATCCCTCTGAGTCCTGGTTTTGAGGATATAAATGTTTGACTTTAATTGATAGTAATTGTTTTTAGTGCTGTGATTTGAACTGTGGTCTCTTGGGTGGGTTTAGGCAGTGACAGTAATGGCTTCTCTTGGCCCAAGTTGAAAGACTCTAAGGAGAAGACAGGCCTTTAGAAAAGGGTGGCTTCTTGGTTACTTATACATATTAGACAGTATTTGAGCAGACATTTCTGTTTCCTGGTTTGGCAAAGGACAGCAGAACTGTCTACTTTCATGGACAACAAGCAGGTCCTTAATTGCTAGTGTTGGCTAAAGGGCAAAGGTCTTTCCAAGAACTCTGGATTGGTTTAGACCTCAAGACTCTTATGTGGCCCTAAGATAAAAAGCAGCCTCTTTAAAGCCTGTCATGACAAAGATTAGAATTTGCATTTGCCTTGGCGAGTAAGGGTTTCGAGGAGATTGAATTTGATTTAAAACGAGAACTTTACATTTCTCCTAGTTGAAAATAATAAAATAAAAAGCAATACCTAATACCTCATCTTTCTTCACCCCACCTTAACTATCATACTGTTTCTCTGGTTCATAATGCTGCTCAGTAGATCTTTTGGGTTATTATCTCAGCATCCCATGACCCACTCATCCCATGACTTTACTTGCTTTTGAGACTCACTTATTCTTACAGTTAAAGTTTATTATAAAAAAGATTCATAGCAAAAGCAGAAGCAAAAGGATACACATCGGATGGAGTCCAGAGCTATGAGATATAGACTTCTGAGTCCTGCCCCATCTGGGGCCACGTGGTATATACTTTTCCTCTAGAAATAAACTACAGTGGAATGTGTAGTATGTCTCTGCCCAGGGAAGTCCATTAAATCTCAGGATCTGAAGCTTTTAAGGAGAGATGACCATAGAGGCACATACTTCTATGCAACTAGCCATGGTAACCAAACTCCCCCAACGACAAAACCAGCTACATCACGGATTTGCTAAATAATCCTGCGAAGTCTTCTAGCTGGTACAGCATGCCCCTTTTGTCTAGGCGTACACAACATCATCCATCAGTAACACAGAGAATACAAGGAGTTGCCCAAGGGTCAATCATGGTTTCAGGCTTCCCTAGAGACATGTAATGACTGAGCAACCAGACGTGCTGTGTCAATTCCATAGTTGCTAATCAAATGCATGACATCTATAAAGATATAAAAAGAGTACTAGAATCCTTAAGTATTTAAATACCACCATATTGTTAGCTCTCTTTCTGTTCTAGATCATTTTTTACATGCATAGACAGATGCAGAAAGACACACACAGATCTTTTTCATCGCTTCCTTATATGCGTGTGAACCAATGAGAACCACACAAGTTAATTGAAGTGTGTTGCCAGCATAAAACAAGCGACCTCGCTCACCAGGGAGCTCTCGTGGCCAGGATGCTGCTCCTTCCAAGTGTTTTCTCAGAACTTGATACCTTTCCTATCTCCCATCCCCTCAGTTTGCATAATTAAGGCTCATTTATTGATGGTTCTCCCTCTCCAGAGGGTGAGCATCTTGACTATCTAGACTGTCTTGTTCATAGGTAAAAGCTCAGCACCTGACATAGGACCTGGGACCTGGTAGGTGGTCACTAAATGTTTTTCAGGCGTGCCTGAGTGGCTCGGTCCATTAAGCATCTGACTCTTGGTTTTGGCTCAGGTCATGATCTCACAGTTTGTGGGATTGAGCCCCATGTCCAGCTCTATGCTGACAGCACAGATCCTGCTTGGGAGTCTCTCTCTTTCTTTCTCTGCTCATCCCCCACTTACACACACTCTCTAAATAAATAAATAAATAAATATTTTTCAAAGAATTAATACATGAGTGTGTGAATGAATTTTTCTTGTCTGCCAGGTCTAAACCCTCAGTTATGATTCTTTCCTGATCGAAACATCTTCTGCCTATTATGGATCCTTCCAATTCAATGGTCCAAACTGTGATTTTGCATATAGACTCTCCAGGCTCATTATGTGGAGGCTTTCTTCCCAACATCTTGTAGTTGGTAGGAAAAATTCTGGAGCCTCCTCTAACATTAGTGCCAGAAGTTTCAGTCTCATACACCTCTCATAGGCCCAGATCACAAAGAGTCCACATGGGCTCAGTTGACCCAGGGACTCAGAAGTCCCCCAGTTCAAGCTCAATTCCCCAGACGCCCTACTTCTTCTACATTCTGTCCTCATTTCAGAGGACATGTGACACCAGTGGCTTTTTTTTTTTTTTTTTTTTTTGTCTTTTTCCTGGTCCCTTTCTTGTTTCCTGTGATTTTGGCTTTTAAAAATTTTGACTTTTTTCTAAAGTTTCTTTCTCCTGTTTCCTCCCATAATTATCTTTTTTTTTTTTTAATGGGAAGCCCATGGTTGCCTCTCACTCTAGGGGTTCACAGCATTGTGCTAGATGTGGCTACTTACTTAGCCTGCAAAGGGGATGAAATCTAGGGGATCCCATGATCCTTGAGAGTGGCCCGGCGAGTATGACCAGTGACTGAAAACCTAAGAGCCAAGAGTAATATTTGAGAATTTTCCTGCCTCCTCCCCCAAATTCATTTTTAATGGTGAGATCTCTTTAAGGAAAGCTTCAAAATTAATTTCAAAAGTAGTGCTTGCAAGCTTTGAAATCTAGTCAATTAAATGAATCCAAAATATAAAGCTTAAAAAAAATAAAACAAAACAAAGGTTTTTTTTTTTTTTTTCTGTTCAGTCAGTATGAGGGAGAGATAAGGCAATGTCCTTAGATAATCAGTGTCATGAACTTGACCCTCATTCATAGGTCCCAACTAAAATATATTCAAAGAATGCTTATGATTTGCCCTTAAAGTTCAAGGCAGAATAGAACAATCTATGGTCCGATTTTAGTTTGTTTTTGTGGGGGGACAAAAGAGGAAGGTGAAGAGATAATAGAATATATAGTAACTTAAGGAGGATAATCTGTGAATACATCTCCCTACCACCACCACCTCACTCCACCCCAAAACATATTCCAACGCGTTGCATTTGAATGTTAACCTTTCTAAACCAAAACCACATGGAACATTTTTACTTGAGTAAACATATTTCCTCCTTAGATCAACCCATAATCTTTCCTAAATGAAGTTTCCTTATATGTAATGATAACAAAACATATTTAAAAAAAAATTGAAATTCTGGGCTTCCAAGAAATAAGATCACAAAAGTTCCTCTTGCCCATTGTAACCTGCTTGATAATCTGCTATTCAGTGGAGCACACCATAGTAGGCTCTCTTGAAATGAGACCGCCTGGATAATCATTATTCAATTATCTACAGAAGATTTATTTTGTGTCTAGCCTGGGCTAAAGACAACATAACAGCAGAGGTGGTTGAGCTTTTGAATCCCACGGGCCTGGGTTTGAATACAATTAATTGCTGTACAATTTACTAGAAGTCTTATATTGGCCAATGTGCTTAGCTCCTCTGAGCTTAAGTGTCTTCCTTTGTGAAATGGATTTCTTGATAACTCTTACCTGAGGTAAGGATTCACTGAAATAAGCGAGTGTATGTGAAGTTCTGAGCTTAATGCCTGGCACATAATTGGTCAATAATTGTTAGCTATGATGAGAAGGATGGAATGAGGTTCAAGGAATGATAGAATGTGGTTTCCCCTTTTAAGACGCCTTTCATTTAGTTCAGGAGTCAAAACCAACATTCACAAACACAGTGAATGCTGAAGGTTGGTACTGAAACAAATGTTGAGTTATTCGATTGTACAGATTAGGGGAATTGTCAATGGGATTTGTGTATCTATGATACCAATGCCGAGTGGCAGTGTATCTTTTGTGGATATTAAATACAAAATTAAACTAATTGCATTTATTAAAAATTCAGTTAAATTTGTTAATGTGGGACAGATTACAAATTAAAAAGAAAAATACTGTATTTTTCATTTCAAGTCAGATTATTTCCACATATTTGGAGATCTAAGCAAAAAGGACTATTCTTTTCTGCATAATTTAAGGACACGTGTGAAGGGTACTTCAGGTTGATGAGCTAAACGTAGCTCCTCTGTACAGTTTCCTTGTGGGCCTGAAATTATTATTATGCTGTTGGTCACAGCTCCCAAGAATGGGTCACAAAGGGAAAAACTGAAAACAAGGCACTTAAGTGAGCACATATTCCTAAATTCAGACTCTCTCTTCTGAGTTTTTGTTGGGTGAGGGTTCAGGAAACCCATTCCTTAAATGCTGTTCCAAGCACAGTGTCACCCTCCCCATAATTTCAAGAGTAAACAGACCTGAGTAAGTGACAGGCATAAAATACTGTAGACAAGGTCAGGACCATTAAGAGGTCCTTGAAGAACCTCATGTACTCACTGGGGTAAGAGGAGTTTGACAGGGAGGTCACTGCCTGGAGGCATAGGACCAAAGTGCAGGACAAGACACAGTGATTGCTGCGTGGTTGGCGTATGAGCTCTGCCCTCTTTTGGGCTTTGACATTGACTTTTCATCAAGGGCTGAAGCTGCCTTCCATCCCCACCTCGTTCCCGAACCTATTATCTGGCTCTGCATTAGGACATAAACATTCAACATTGTCTCCAGGAAGAAATTTAGAACCAGAGACTCTTGGGGTTGGAGTGATCTTAATGGTCCTTCCCATCCAAGGACCTCCATGAAACTTGAGTCTTTTCTCTATCTTCCCAAGTAGCTGATTAGCTATTGCATAAGAACAGCTGCTGGTGGGGACTTGATTCCTATACAGATGTGGATGTCTCTCCCAGGACTATTCTTGCAAGTATCAAACCACTTCCAGATTGGATAGTCCTTGAGAACTGACTGTGTGCTATTCACTGTTGTAACCACCACACCTAGGACATAATCTAGCACTTAGTAAGTGCTAGTTGAATTATAACAAAAATATCTAACTGTTATTGAGTGCTTAGTGTATCCCAGACCTTACACTAATCACCTTCTCTGCAATGACTCATTTGATCTTCAAAACAGCCCTTCGTGGTAAGTATCCTTTTTATCCCTGTTTTTGCAGAATATAAAAACATGAGATTCAGAGAGACTAAGTAAATTGCCTAAGGTCATGTAGCCAGTTAATGATAAAGTGGGAATTTAATGTAAGTGTGCAGGTCTGAGCTTGAACCCTTAATTGCTAGTTTAAATAAATGAAAATAAATAAATAAACGAGGGAAAAATCAGTAGACCTGTAACTTCTACCATTAATCTTAAATCTCCGTTTGTGTCTGGTCGAATCCCTCTTCAGATGACATGAGCTGTACTTAAAACGAGCCTCACGTTGTCTTTGCCTCTTCTTCCCTTGTTTGACTGCACACCTTTTTTTTGTATATTCCTCGTAGGAATGGTTCCAAAGACCTTCATCCTCCAAAGATCTTATACGGTCTCAACGAGAGAATTTCCTTTAAATTATCTTGGCTATTAATATCGGACCTTTTACCTGGTCAAATTTTGAAACGATTGCCCTTCTTCGTATTTTTTGGGCCCCTTCCTGATGGGCTTTTTGGTGGGCCAAGCTTCTTTCAAGGAATGCCCTTAGTAGGGTGGAGTCGTGCTTGCATGGCAGAGCCAATCTCCATCTGCTCACTGACTACTTACTAACCCCTGTGTCTTGTTGTACCACCTGGACATATTAGGTGATAAGACTCTTCCCAATTACATCCCCTCTTATAGACACTTCCCTTTTCTACAGATGCTGCAGAGATGAGCCCTGAGGCGCTCTCCCTCACCTCAAGGCCTTGGACCCAGAGTGCTGTCTCATCAGCATGGAACCTCATAGAAGATCCCATGTGTAATATGAGTGACACGTCTAAATTCTCTTTTATGCTATCCAAGGTGCATTATGTATAAAACTGATACAGTAAAACCTTGGATTGTGAGTAACTTGGTCTGTAAGTGTTCTACAAGATGAGCAAACATTTCTAATACATTTTAACTTCACAAAGGAATGATGTCGTGTAATACGAGTCATATGTGATGGCGAACATAAGATCACAACTGAGCCAGTGGTTCTTGAAATTCACTTGGATGTATAAATGATTTGGATTATAAGCATGTTTCTGGAATGAATTATGCTCACAAGTCAAGGTTTTACTGTACACACACACACACACACACACACATCAGTTTTATCACTGGATGCTCATAATAACTGCTTCCAAGTGGGTTGAACTGGGGCTATCTGACTTTCAAAGGCAACACAGCCCATCAGTGACAGGAGCCAGAGTGAGGATCCAGATTTCCACCCCCACCCCCAGGCCAAGGCTGCTTTTCTTACACCACACAGCTTTCTAGTCCAGATGTCTAGAAGGCCACTTCCTGCTTTGAACCCCACAGGCCTCTCAGTTACTAATTTAACATGAAGGGGCTCTAGGAGTTAAGTTATAAATAGGATTCATGTTGGCCCCAGGAAGGAAGGAAATCAAATGTTCTGCCAAACTGCCATTTTTCACAAGGCCCCAACCAGCCCACTCCTTGACAGCCCCTGGTTTGTCAGGCTGGTACAGGCACTCACCTCTCCCTCTTCTTTCTGCATCGCGCTGGAGGGGAGGGACTGGGGAATTTGCGGTATCTGTGTTGCTGTACCAATATCGCCTTATTTTCATCTTACTATCTCTATGCCTCCTAAATCTCACATGAAGCTAAATGGAAGAAGTCATCTGTTTGAACAAAACACATCCTGTGGCTCTACAAAGCAAGCAGGTAGTCCAGCGAAAACTAAAAAGTAAGGGAAGCATCTTGCTCATGTACAATAATGTTCCTCTATATAGACCTCAGCCCCGCAGCCGGCATTGAAAACATCCGTGCCGACAGAGGTCAGGCAGGTGGGCCAACGCGTGGAGCAGGCCAGGTGAAAGAAATGAATGGAGAAAGGTGGGACTGTGCCACCTTGGAAGGCTCGTGTCCCATCCAAGGGGGCAGCTGTTCACTCCAGCTGGATATTGCTGCCAGAACTTCTGACTTGTCAAAAGGAGCCCCCCATCAGGGTTTATAGAAATTGCTAAACGTCGGCAACAGATGCAGTTAAAAACAAAATAAAAGACATGAAGACACCATGTGGGACATGCGTGTCTCCCAGTTCTCGTTCTGTGACTCTGTTGCAATACAAAGGCTCTTACAGATGAGGCAGAAGCTAGTATCCCATTGCACAGAAGGGCGAAAGCCAAGATGGTGGAAGTATATCGTCCTGTGGTGCAATCCGCACGTGGCCGAGCCAGATTTCGTCTAACTCGAGAGCCAAGCTCTTTCCACGAGGCTGTATTGCCTCCCCCACCAATAAGGACGTTGCAACAAACCAGTCTCGACAAACAAAATGGGGTGTTGACGCGTGGATCCTAAAAGAAGGCAACAGGTCTACAAGTTACCACAGCCCAGAAACTCCTTGTCCTCTCTGGGTCTCGATGTCCCCATTTGTTTAGCAAGGCACCAGAACTAGAGGACAGTGGAGACCTCCACCAGATCTGGACTGCAAGGCATGGAGCAGGACCTCTGTCTGCTTTGTGAGCTATGGTGTCCCAGCAATCCAGCGTAGGGCGTGGCATATAAGAAGACCCTTAACAAACTTTTCTCGTCTGAATGAAAATCTTCAAAAATGCATTGTGAAGTACTTACAATGTCTAAAAGGAAGGTTACTCCATCCATCCATCCATTCATTCATTCAATTTACAGAGAGGCATTGGGCATCTGCCATGGATGTACAGTAAAACCTTGGTTTACGAGTACAATTTGTTCCAGAAACATGCTTGTCATCCAAAGCATTCGTATATGAAAGCAAATCTCAAGAACCATGGGCTCAGTTGTGACTGTGACGTCTGGCATCACACACTACTCATGTTGTAAGACATTGCTCGTTTATCAACTTAAAATTTATTACAAAGGTTTGCTTGTCTTGCAGAACATTCGTGGAATAAGCTACTCGCAATCCAAGGTTTTACCGTAGTAACGTTCTACTGGCTCCCTGAGACGACATAAATGAGTCATTCCTACAGAAGGGGGATAATAATGATAAGGGCTAAACTTGGTAACACTTATTATGCATGTGGTCAATACGGTTTTAAGCACGTTGCATATAGTAATTTATTTAAATCCTTGCGATATCCTATTGGAATAGCTACATGATTCTCACCCCCACTCTAGAGGTGAAAAAGCTGAGGTGGGAAAGAAGGTAAGAAATACGCCTGAGGCCATACAGTTAGTTTGGTAGGGCCTGATGTTAACCTCAGTTGTCAGGCTCCAGGGTCCACGCTCCTAACCACAGTGCTACACACTTGTCAAGAAAGGAAGGAAAAATAGCATTTATTAAACCCTGCCACTTGCCAGGTACTGACTTAACTAGACATTTCTGCAAGACACGAAGGATTTATTTCTTATAGTAACGCAAGAAGCTGACACTTTCATTCCCATCTTTGTATCAACTTGTTCGGTCACCCAGTTAGCAAGCTGTCACTCAAGCTAGAAATGACAAGGCTGCAGGTGAGGGCCAGTTCTAGTGCTCAGGGAGTTCACAGGAAGGGGACTCTGCATCCAGAAGAGGGGGAGAAGACCCCATTCTCTGTTCCCATGGCTGTCGCCTTCGGCTTTCTGTTGCTTCGGCGCGTGGAGCGAGTCCTTGCTGAGGACTTAACCTTCCCTGGTGGCCTGCAGGACGGCAGTGGCCAATTTTGGGGCCTGGGCCTCAAGCCCCTATTTGTTTGTGTTTTCAGGGGATTGTGTGGGTCAGACTCAAGATCGTTTCATCAAAGGTTCTTTCCAGAATTAGCTGGAATCGCGGGTCCAATGCACACTTTCATTCCTAGTACAAAAGTGGGTTTTCTCTGAAGACACATGTCTGAGTAGCTGAGGGTCTGCTTCTTGCTCAGATGGGGAGGAGGCATTCAGGGCAGGTGGGCCTGGAGGGGGTGCCCCAGGGGTCTGGTCCTGGGAGTCCTGCACAGCAGAGAGGAAACCAGCCCACCGTTGTTTGGGTCGGTGAGCCCGTGGCCCTGGGGCAGGGCCTGGGTTTGTGTGGTCTTCAGGCCGGACGGTAAGCCGCAGCGACAGGACCGTCTCTCGGGATTTAGCTCTGTGGGTGCACCCCGAGGCTGCGGTCTGGGATAGAGGTGCCCTCGGTTAATAAAGAAAGCAGAAAGCATTGCTTTTTGTGTTCTCTGATATTGCCATTTGCTTGATTTTCCAGGAATAAACAAAACCAAACTACTACCACTTCGACATGCAAACTGTTATCTCAAGCCTAAGTAGAGGAAACTGAACGCAAAAGGCATTGTGTCTAAACATTGACCAGATGTGTGAAAAACTCATTTTAATGAAGGGCACTGTGACTCACTAGGCAGTAAAATATGGGTCGTGCTGTTTTAAATTACCTTTTGATGGTTTGAAAAATCCATGGGCTTTTCTAGCAGAAAGACGACATTGGAATGTTGGAATCTGAATTCATGGTATGATTTTCAGACAGAGCTCGTCTGTGCTTAAAGACCACCACTCACGGGGTACCTGGGTGGCTCGTTCGGTTGAACGTCCGACTTTGGCTCAGGTTCATGATCTCACAGTTTGTGAGTTTGAGCCCCGTGTCGAGCTCTGTGCTGACGGCTCAGAGCCTGGAACCTGCTTCGGATTCTGTGTCTCCCTCTCTCTCTGCCCCTCCCCACTCATGCTCTCTCTCTGTCTCAAAAATAAATAAAACATTAAAAAAAAAAAAGACCACCACTCAGGGGCTTGCCGGCTGAGAGCAAAGCTTCACTCTATACCCCAAATTCTGGTCTCTTAAAAAAGTTATTATTATTGTAGTCCCCTGCATGTCTTATGCTTTCTGTCCATTCCCCTGCCAGGAAAATGGTCCAGACTCATCCCCCTTAACCTCGTGTCCAAATCAACCCCTAATAGGTCCTCCTGCTTTCCAAATCGTTGTCACTTCCAGCAATACTGCTGCACACATCCTTCCTTCCTTCCTACTTTGCACATGTGTTTCCATTCTGCCTTCCACTTTCTCCCTTTCTTCCTGGCCCAAATCCTGCACCATGTTGGATAATCCATTGGAATCTAAAAAATGAGCAAGACTGAGTGTCTGTACTTGAAGACTTACAGAGGAGTGGAGGAAGAAGGGTCTGTGCAATGGACTGAATGTTTATGTTCCCCTGTTCACCCCAAATTCATATGTTGAAACCTAACCCCCAAGGTGAAGGTGTTAAGAGGTGGGGTCTTTGGGAGGTAATTAGGTCACGACGGCAGAGCCTTAAAGGATGGGATTAGTGTCTTTGTAAAGGAAACCCCAGACAGCTCCTTTTCCCTTCCACTATGTGAAGTTATTACAAAAAGACGTCCATGAACCAGGAAGTGGGCTCTGAACAGATAACAAACTTGCTACTGTCTTGATCTTGGGCTTCTCAGCCTCCAGAGCTGTGACAGATAAATGCTTGTTGGTTAGAAGTCATCTAGCTTATGGTGGTTTTGTTATGGTGGCCCAAATGGACTAAAGACCACGTGTAAACCATTGAATATGATATAAATATAAATCCTGTTATAGAAATGTATGCAAGGCTCAGGTGAAAAACTCAAAGATAAGAGTGGTCAACTATACTTAGAACAGGGGGTCATGGAAAGCTTTCTGGAGGAGACAGTATTTGAGTTGAGCCTTAAAAAGGTAAGTAGTTATTCTCAAGAGGGAGAAAGCAGAAAAGGACATTCCACGCAGAGGAAGAGCTGAGGCTTGCAGCGACGGTCACATAACAGGACGTGAAGAGAAGATGGTGAGAGACAGGGCTGGCGAATCAGGCCAGGCTGGATTATGCAGGTCATAGGTGCCATATTACGGTCTTCACACGTAGGCGTTAGGGATCCAGGGAAGGATTTGAGGGGAGAGAAATGAATCTGGGTTTTCATTTCGAAAGACCACCATGGTTGGTGGACCACCAGGTTGGGTGGACGATACCTGAAAGGAGCAAGACTGTTAGCAGAGTAAGACCTCGACATGGAACCTAATGGTACGTGAAAGAAATAATCGAGTCCTGAACTGAGAGAGTAGCAGCAAATCTGGAGAGAAGGGCTGGATAGGAAAAGTTAAGGAAGGCAGAATCAACAAGACACAGATGGTGACCAGAACTGATGCATCAAACAGAGAGAAGAACTGAGGTCAGCTCCAAGGTTTCTGGATTAGTGAATAATGCCACATCCACTCAGCCACAGGGGTAAGGAAAACAGAGGGGCAGACTGGAAGAAGTACAATCATGGGTAGGTCAGTCCTGAAGGCCCCATGGGACATGGAGGCAGACATGTCCAGTAGGAAATTGGCAATACAGAGAAGGCATTCTGGGGAGCTCTGGCCTCCAGCTTCTGACTGAGAATCAGAATCAAAACGTTATGCTTAAATGATGAGTGTGAGATCCTCAACGAAAAGCATAATCCCATAGTCCATCACAGGTGCCATGTGACCACAGTCCCTGTCATCTTTGTGTCTTGGCCTAGTCTCCCAGTGGGAAGTCTCATACTTGAACAAGTGTATCATTTTCTCCTCGTCCCTCTTTTGGGCACACGGTCACACTGAATTTTAGATCCCGTCGTCATCCTAGATTTCTGGATAACAAAAACAGCAAATATATGTAAATGAGCTGTAACGAATGTCTAGAGAGGGAATAACTCCCTTCCAGCCCTATGTAGGAGCACATGCCAAAAAAAAAAAAAAAAAAAAAAAAAAAAAGGGCATCCTGGGGCTTGTTTATCCTGGTTACAGGGTTGACCACGTAGGAAGTACACAAAGCCAATAATGACTAACGTCCTCAAATATTACTTATTATTCATACAGCATAATCACAATAAATACTGAGAGGATCCCACACACTGTTTGTTTTGCTATTGGAACCACAATTTAATGTCTACCCAGAATGCCATCTCCATAGAAGGGCTATTAGTTTGCTGAGCTAAACTATATTTAAAGAGCAGTCCATTCTACGGGTTCTTTGTTCTTAATTTGCAGCTAAGTTCCAAATGAAACCTACGTTGTATTTAATCAAGTTAAATTGCAGCGACTGTTGAGTTAGGAAAAAATGTAAAATGACTTTGTCTGGAACCCAGTTACACTGTGGCTTGCCCTGATCGTGATTAGCAAAGGAGGTAGAGATGCCTGGAATCGTAGAGCGTTAAGTCCATACTCTTTCTCTGCGAAGGTACCACTATTTGTGTCTAGGCAATCGGTATTTATTAAAGACTCATGGTCCGCCTGGGCATTGTGGAGATCTCCAAAAAATATATACAAAACACATAGGGGTCCCCAAATTGAGAATGTGGAGACTGCTCCTGCTGTGGGCACACCCGTGGCATGTCAAGTGACAGTGTAGGTAACTCCAGTTGTCATGTTGATCAGTTGTCTAAGAGCAGACCGGGTTGCTAGATAATTGACTTGATTTCCTTGTCCATCATAGAAGAGATAATGACACTTACCCTTCTCCACCTTTACAGGGAAGTTATACAATGGCTAATGTCTACCGGATGCTAAATACACTTCAGCACTGTTTGACAGCATGTGCACATATTAACTCATTCAGTCTTCACAACATCCCTCAAAAATAGGTATTATTATCCCCATTTTGTGGATTAGGAAACCGAGGCACAAAATTTAAGTTCAGGCTCAAGATCACATAGCGCTCCTGCTGGTGAAGACTATTTTATGAACTATCCACAACTCCGAGGGTTAGAAAGTTCTTTCCACATCGAATCCAAATCTGTCTATAACTCTTACTTGGTGGTCACAGTTCTTTCCTCTGGATCCAAACAAAACAAATGTAACTTTCTTCCTCATGGCAGCCTTTCAGGAATTTTTTAAAATGTTTTATTTTTTTTTGAGAGAGCAAGTAGGGGAGGGACAGAGAGAAAGGGGGAGACAGAGGACCCGAAACTGGCTCTGCACTGCCAGCAGAGAGCTTGATGTAGGACTCGAACTCCTGAACTATGAGATCATGACCTGAGCTGAGGTCGGATGCTCAACCAACTGAGCCACCCAGGCACTCCAGCCCTTCAGTATTTGAGGACAGTTGTCATGTCTTTTCTCCAGTCTTCTGTTCTCAGCTAGGCAACCTCAGTTCCTGAAACCATTGCAAATCTATCCAGTTTGAAAGAGTCCTTACTGTGCTATTATCTGAGTGGTAGACACCACGCCTTTACTGTGTGAACAGTCAGGAAGTGTTCCCATTTACCATTAAGCAGACCACTTCCCACCCACAAAATGGAGACAAAAGCCCATTTTTGCAGACATTGCTTCCTTGCCTCTTCTTGCCCCATACTTGTAATACCCAGACCCATAAATATAGCCTATCACCTTCAATAATAAAGACAGCTAAAGCATGTTATGGCTTATTACCTGCCAGTCACTATTCTATGAGGTATGTTTTAATTTAATTAATCATCACAACAACCTCTGGGGTAGATGCTATTTTTATTCCTATGTCAACAAAGAAACAGAGCACAGAGAAGTTAGGACTCGATACTGTATTGCACAGCATATAATTGTACACTGACTAGCTATTTGTAAGGAGTAGTAATGTAGCAGAACCACAGAGGCTTAGAAGAGTGCATTTTTTAAGGAACCCATAGAGTGCAGCTTTAAGTTTATTTATTTATTTATTCATTTATGAGAGAGAGAGAGAGAGCAAGTGGGGGAGGGGCATAGGGAGAGGGGGACAGGAGAAGTGAGGCAGGCTCTGTGCTGACAGCAGCGAGCCCGATGTGGGGCTCGAACTCACAAACCGTGAGATCGTGATCTGAGCCGAAGCCAGGTGCTTAACCAACTGAGCCACCAAGGTGTCCTTCGAGTGGAGTTTTTAACAGGTACTTTTTAAGTACATACTTGGTCTTTTTTGTCTAAGCAACATGGTGTCCATGAGGATCTCACGTGATTCTGATTTGAAGTTAAATATGGCAAGAACTCAGTGCTTCCTTGGACTTAGACAAGACTACCACCCGAGAGCCACCAATTTCTGCAAACATTCCGCCAGTCTGGCTGATCTGGGACCTGCCCCAGTAATGAGCCACAGGTCAGCTGGAGAATGAGCCCAAGGTCCATGGGAGACAGGCTGTCCGCCCGGGAAAGGTGTTGTGATATGGGTGTGAAATGTTGCCTCTTCCTCCAGGCCCCCTCAAGTATGTTTCATGATATCAGGGTGGCGTTTGTTGCGGGAGATTTTTATATCCTGGAGACAATCAATAGGTAGATATTATGTGTCTTATCTATCTATCTAGCCTTTTAGTTGGCATCTGGCCTTTGTCATGATAGCATCTATTTTGCCTACGAAGATGGGCTTTTACAGGGAAAATCTTCTTGTAGGTGGGCACAGTTCCGCCCCTTGAACATAACTGGACAGGGAGAAAACCCAGAATTCTAAGGAGGAAAAAAACCTGGAGTAAAAAAAGAGCAGGAAACCCTCGGAATGAAAAATCAACTGCAGGAGACCACAAAATTAACTTAGAGGTGGGAGAGGTACAGAGAGGGGGAGAGGAAGGAGGAGACAGCTTGGACCCAGAATCTAAGAAAAGGATGGGGACGTCCCCACCCTGGGGATGGCCCCCAGGACCACAAAATGCCCCTAAAACATTCTGCCAAATGTCGATGGCTGCGTAATCGTCGGAACTATTTCTTATGTGGCAGCTTGACAGGGATGAAGATTGAATTCACCTGCCAGTAGAATGGTCAGCCCAGGTCTCCAAACTATTATCTGTACTGATTTTGTTGTTTATTTTGATTTATTTAAATATTAACTTATTGATTTAGAGTGGGAGAGGGGCAGAGAGAGAGAATCCCCAGAGAATCCCAATGTGGGACTCAAACTCACACTGAGGTCACCGCCTGAGCTGAAATCAGGAGTCGGAGGCTTAACTGACTGAGCCCCTATCCGTATTGGTTTTAAGTGAAGGCCTGCTATTTAAACCCATAGGGAAAAGAATTTTTCACAGGGTGTCTGAGCAATTGTCTGCCAGGTAACATGCTGCTTTGGGGGGGACCGGGGTGCTGGGTGCAAGCATGATGAGCATGTTTCTCGATGATCTCCCTGTAACCTGTCCTGGTGATGTACATCTTTTCATTCTCCTTATTCTCTTTCCTATCACCCGAGCGAAGAGGCTTATCTTGGGTGTGTGACATCATAGACATCTCCTTGGTGTGTGGAGTGAGGCAAAGCTACCCTTTCCTATCGAACGGTGCCTCTCAGCACAGCTTCCACTGCTTGCTCTGGAAGGACACCGTTGGTGGTTGGGTGGCTTGAAGTGCCATGGCCATGCGTTTCCAGGCGAGATGAGCCTATCTCACTTTTCCTGGTGTTATCTCGCCCTTTAGCACATTGAGCACTCAGCAGGGCCACGCTACGTAAGAGGGGGATGCATGGGTTTCCTTCCACGGCCACCCCAACGCAGGGCGATCGTTCCATCTCAGGGCCCACGCTAGCCAGATAATGGGGGAAGAGAGAACAAGCTGGGATTTGCTCCCTGAATCATCTGAATCATCTGTCAGCTGTCTGCACAACCCCACAGGCAGACCTGACCGGCTTTCATGGTGAACCGTGATGTTAGGAGAAGGGAACTCCAGCCGGACGAGTCAGTCCCAGGTGAGCTCCTCGGGCAGCAGCATCCGGAGGCTTCATCTTCTGGACTGCACATGGAACACACTCTGTCTGGAAGTCACTAGAAGAATGTAAGCCCGGATCACCCCGATGTCATCTTTAAAAGGTGACCCGTTGGGGTGCCTGGGTGGCTCAGTTGGGTGAGTGTCCGACTTCAGCTCTGGTCATGATCTCACACTCCATGAGTTCGAGCCCCGTGTCGGGCTCTGTGCTGACAGCTCAGAGCCTGGTGCCTGCTTCGGATTCTGTGTCTCCCTCTCTCTCTGCCCCTCCCCTACTCATGCTCTGTCTCCCTCTGTCTCAAAAATAAGTTAAAACATTAAAAAAATTTTTTTCAAGGTGACCCGATTCCAGAGCATAAAGCTGACCCTACACGACTCTCCCAAACTACACGCTTATGGTTGACCTCAAGCTTCCAGCAGATGCTCTAATCTTTTCACCATTGCCATGTTTGGAATAGTCTTCATGGTACCTAAACACACAAGTGAGATACTGCTGAGTTTAACTTCAACCATACTCAACTGTTTGTTGCAGCCTCCAGCTAACTTTTACCAACTTATTTCTATTTAAGCCAGGGTTAAAGGGTTAGCCCCTTTCCCACATCCCTAACACAACATGGATGCTACTACGGGCCTCCAGTGAGGCCACTGGTATGTGGGCAGCTGGTCCCTTCTCTGTGGGGCCAGGAGCTGCAGAGCCCATGCCCACAGCTGAGCTCGGATTCCTGTGTGTCGCATCCATTAGCTGGTTCCTCCTTTTGTTAGGAGACCTACCAGAGGGCTAACACTCCCCACAGGAGGCCCACGGGCCCACCTGCCCTCGGGGCATTGCCTGGCCATAGCGACCATTCGACCATTTGGCAACCATCTCTTCAAAGTCAGCAATTATCATAGGAAAGTTGCCAAATAACTTCAAAGCAATGCTAGCAAATCCGTTTCAGAGCAGAAGAACCATCCACTTCCTTTTCATTTTTTTCTTTCTTTCTGACTTTTTCTTCTGCCCTCCCTTTTTTTCTTCCTTCCTCCCGTGGCTTACTTCCGACAGATTTTCAAACTCGACTTTAAACCGATTGATTTAGTTTCATAAACTCTTGATGTGATAATGTTGTGCCAGCCAGGTTTGTAACCACAGATCTCAAATGCTTTTCTTGGTTTTACTCTTTTCATGAGAGTCTACAACATGACTATGATCACAGGTACAAACTTGGGTCTCTAATTCTCTGATCGTTTTACTCCCTCGCCCGGGTTGATAACCTTTGTTCTCTGCTTCTTTATGACGAGTCAGGCATGAAGAAAAGCTGTGCTGTAATTGCTGTGCACTTTCACAGGCTGAGAATCTGTGGATGAGGTGACCAGAGGTCTGTATTTGTGCTTTCTCATTTGTAAAAGAAGGTTCCTAGTCCTCGCTCCAGATCATGATTTATCCACAGTGGTGTTCACTGAAGCAGCACAACAGAAAATATTGGGAATCAATAAATTCCAAACATTGAGAATTTATTAAGTACCTTGTGACACGTCCCTCAGTGCAATGCTATGCGGCTCTAAGATTATATTTGCAAAGAACCTTGTGTAGAAAAAGTTTGTGTAGTGAGTTCTTATGGTATAGTAGTAGCTGAAAAATAGTGCTCAACATTTTATACATAATATCTTAACTACTTCAAATATGCAGGGGAAAATAATGAAAATAGATTCACTAAAATATTAGCAGTGGTTTTCTCCAGGTGGAGGAGTTTTTATATTCCTCATTCAATTTCCCTAGATTAAAAAAATTCGACAGTGATTATATTAATAACTTCTATATTAACATGTCAAAGGCTATTTGACAAATTTTACATGGGTATTATGAGAATAAAATGAGACAATAAACAGAAGGCGGCTGAAAAAGTGTGGTAACCGTTTTTGTTTTTATGGTGATTACTCAACTTTAGGGGAAGCGGTAATAAAATTTTGAGGTAAGAGTTATCCAAGAACAGATTGCACCATCTCCATAGACAGGTGATAATTATATACCAAATTAGCACATCACCCTTCCAGTTCTGCTTCAAATGATGATGTCAGTCCTTAGAAACCTCAGTGGAGAATACTAATCTGTACCGCAGAGGTGAAGTGTGCTACGTCTCAAGCACCTGATGTCCATCAGCTTATTCACATCGTCCCAAATCTCTCCCCAGTGAGTGTGGAGGCACTTTGCTCCGTGAATGTGCACCGTGGCCGGGCTCAGCCTCCCTCGCTGGTCCAGCCCTGACTCAGAGACCATTCCCTCAGCACCTCGGGCAGTGGAAAGATCTAGCGAAGGGTGAGCCCCGGGTTTCCCGCCTTCTGTGCCTTCTCAGCTCTGGTGTGCACCTGTGAGGAGCATAGCCACTTTGGGAGGTGACATTTGCCGAGGGCAGATGCTCAGCTATAATCTCTCTTCCTCTTCTTTCATATCTCCCAAGGGGCATAATCCAAGACTCTAAATATAAACTGTGTCATCTTAAAATATATACCCTCTTCTGCCAGGGTTTTTATTTTTCTCCCAGATGACATTACCCAAGTTTCTAATAATAAAGAGAAGGCCAAGTGGCCAAACATGGCTCCCTACTCCTCTACCAGGGGGGCATCAGGGCTCCAGGTGAGCAGACACGAGCCGCCCCATTGCTTTTCTCTTGGAAACTCTGGAGACTTTTCTCATGAGACTCTGGCAGGTGGCATTAGCCATCCGGGACCACACATACTTGCTTCTCATTTTCACATTGCAATCAGCCTTGGTCACCAGCATTGCACCTGTAGAGAAGAATGCCCGAGTGACGGACCGAGCAAAGGGGCGTGAGGAGTAGAGGCACCATAAACCCGGTCAGGCTCCAGCTCTCCAGGCACAGCTACTGCTTACGATTTCTGATTCCTACCATCAACTGCGGTGCTGACTCTTCCGCACGTCGGGAAGATGCCAATGCGAGAGCAACCTAGCGGCCCACACGGCCCTTGTCCTCACTCTGGCCTTGTCCCAGGGAACACACAGGGAAGAACCTGATACTTATCCTCACTGAGCTCTGCCCATACCATCCAAGAACCTCCAAATAAACTGTGCTTACTCCAGTTCTAATAATAGCCACTTCGTATCGAGAGCTTACTATGGGCCAGGCGCTTCAAACACGTACGACTAATCTTCGCATTATGCCAAATGTAAGGTGGCCATTATTCCGTTTAACGGATGCGGAGACCAAGGCTCAGAGAGGTCAAATGACTACCCCCGGTCACATATCTCAACTTGGTAGCGTCTGGATTCATTCAAATGCAGACCCACTAGGTTGGAGTTCTCCGAAGCCATTTCCCTTTCTTCCAGGGTATTATTGCATTTTCAAGACAATTCAATACCCTCCCATCCCCCAAAGGTAGAGGGGTGGGGTCAAGGACAGGCTATACTCATTCGCCCCAGGCTCACTCTAAGTGACCTCAGTGAGCCGAACATTAATTTGTAGTCAACCTTTCTGAAATTGAGAAGGACCAAAATGTTACCTGAGCTGCCCTGGTGGGGATTATCCTTTTGGGGACTTAGGACATCAAGCAGGCTTCTTAAAAGGGGAACTGAGGCTGCGCAGTATCATTTTATACCAGAGTGTACAAAGGCTGAGGGAATTTGGTTCTAATATTAATAGCTCAGGGTGCCTCTTGCCAGAAAGGCAAATGTGACAAATGTCCCTCCTGAGATAACACATGGACTGGAATATAAATTTATAAAAGGAAAAGACCTTACCAAAAGATTCGGTAGCTGATGGCTCATGGAATCTTCACAAGGAATGGTAGGCCTGATTGTCATCCCAGGATGTGGATGGCAGCTTGTTACTGTGCCTCTGTTGCCCCAAAATGAATCTGAATGGGTTCTGGGAAATCGCTAGTCTAGTTGCACACAGTGTGGGGGGAAAGTGGTTGTTGCGGCATTGAGGGTGTCAGCTTGTGCTGAAGTCCCTCGTGACTCTCTGTCCAGCGTCCTAGCTGGAACTGCCATTCTGATTGATATGGGAAGCCGGGTGGAAGGACCAAGTCACATGTGATGGGGAGGACTGGGAAGGGTAAAGGCAGGTTACGGGGGCTCCATTCAAGGCAGTCTAGGAAGGGCAGCCCTTTCTGGAAGCCAATGTCACAGCCCTTTGGTCTATACTATAGACCAGCAAGCAGTCAAGGGTCCTGACCAGCAGCCTTGACTTGTTTGAGTTAAGGCATTTTTTTAAATCTTTTTTTTTTTTTTTAATGTTTATTGACTTTGTGAGAGAGAGTATGAGCCAGGGGGGAGGGGCAGAGAGAGAGGGGGACTGGGGATCTGAAGCAGGCCTGTCTGAGAGCAGACAGCCCAATGTGGGGCTCGAACTTGTGAACAGCGAGATCATGACCTGAGCTGAAGTCAGATGCTCAACCAACTGAGCCGCTCAAGCACCCGTTGAGTTAAAGCATTTTTACCACATCTATATTTCCCTTCTTCTATCCTTGTGTGTATTTTGATGGAGGTTGTCAGAATCCAACTCAAACAACGTGTTATGACTTACCTAATAATGGAATAAAGATAAAGAGAATGGAGAGGACATTCCCTACATGCTGGAAAAGGTCACAATCTCAAAGTTACTAGAGGAACATAACCAACAAGTTACTAGAGGAATATAACCAACAAAATATATGATGCTGTGTCGTTTCAAGGGAGGAAGAAGTAATGTTCTCGCAGAAGACTGATTCTTACAGATAAGAATTCAACAGGTGGTAAAAGAAGCATAATTTATTGGAGACATGTAGCATTGTCCACACTCTGTGGTGTCATGAAAACAGTCAGTTTTGGGGGGGAGGGGAATCAGCGTAGTCCTTCCCCTTCAGACATACAAAAATAAATTAGAACAGGAAAAAATAAATTAAGTATTTAAAAAGAAAACCACAGAAAAAGGAGAAGATAGTAGTAGGAATAAGTGATCTGAAACCTCTAGAGGTAAAAACTGCTTTTAGTATAGAAGTAACAGAAGAAGTCTCCAAAGACTCAAGTAAATTACAGATTTGGGTCCTCTAAAATGTAAAAGTTCTATGGGCTTAAAATTTCACTATGCTGTAACCTAATATGAAAATATATTTTTTTCCCCCGTTGATTCAGAAAAAATCCTGCAGCAAGCTGGACTGGTAAAAGGCTAATATCTTTATCCATGTACATAGCACGCAGCAAATGCCCAGTCAGCCCGTTAGAGGAATGGGCACATCACCCAATTTTGCAGATGAAGAAACTGACACCCAGAAGCAAAGAACTCACCGAAGCAACAAGAGAATTCATGGCAGAGTTGGAGCCAAGTTCACGAGGCTCCTGGCTCTTGGACTGGACTTCTTGCATCTGTAATCTATTGCAGAATCCTGTATGAGTTTCTTCAAGCAGCGACCTTCTCCATAGAAAGGAGGACGACTGCCTGTAGCCCAACTGGAGTTAGATCTGAGGCAAACTCTGTGGATTTTTGGAAAAGATTGGGATTTCACAGAGGTGGCTATGTGTCCCCAAGGAAGTAAATGTTATGTTTCAAGGAGAGCTGAAAAAAGAATAGGCCCAAAACCCAAACAAACAAAAACAAAAGACAAACCTATATATATTGTTGTTCTTAAGTTACAGACAGGGAAGGAGGCAAACTGTGAAACTCTTAAATACCGAGAACAAACTGAGGGTTGATGGGGTTTGGGGGAGAGGGGAAAGTGGGTGATGGGCATTGAGGAGGGCACCTGTGGGGATGAGCACTGGGTGTTGTTTGGAAACCAACTTGACAATAAATTATATAAAAAATAAATAATTAAAAAATATATATATATATAGTTGTTCTTTAATATGTAGTCATTCTGAAGTATAATGTCCAGAAGACAGAATAGATACTGATTAAAATCAGAATGTGCTAATAATCCTAAAGAAGGCGTTTCCTTTTTTTCTTAATGTTTATTTTTGAGAGAGAGACAGAGTGCGAGTGGCGGAGGGGCAGAGAGGGGGAGACACAGAATCCGAAGCAGGTTCCAGGCTCTGAGCTGTCCGCACAGAGCCCGATGCGGGGCTCGAACCCACCATGACCTGAGCCGAAGTCAGATGCTTAACCGACTGAGTCACCCAGGCACCAAAAAGAAATTTCATTTAAAGGCTCACAATGTGTTAGTGTTTAGTTTTTGATAATAAATAAGAGAGTTATTAGAGAAATCTTTTGAGAGATTTTGGAAAAAGTAACAATATATTCAGAGTAGCTGGGGAGTGCCAGGGCACTCACACATGGCGGGGGGGGGGGGTGGGAATATATATACATTGTTTCTATTCTATGGATCCTAAACAATTGACTGAGGGTATTTTGTAATCCTTCAACTACCCGTATACACGTTTAGCTTATAATAACCTGTGCTGTGTGCATTCTCCTGGGAGAAAGGGGTCAGGGTGACAAGGTGAGTTGTATGATTCAAAGTCTGGTGGATAATGACTGTCAGCCAGAGAAGAATTAAAAGGAAAAATCTCCCTCAGCTCCAAATGCAGCATTTGAAAGCAACATTTTAATCAGATCATTTCATATTTTACAGAGGAGTCATCTTTTACAGGAAAAAAATTTTTTTTTCCCAACACACGAAGGGCAAAAAAATGAGACCCATGGGAAATGATTTCTTCACAATGCGGCTATTTAATTGATCTATTTGGAAATCTTCTACCATGTTGCTGCATGCTAATTGGAAGTCATTTTAAAGCAGAATCAGCTTGGATCACAATTGATTTAATGCAGTGTAGCTGGCCGGCCCAACTTGGGAGGAAAGTGTGCATGAAAACCCTGCTTTTACAAGCCCCGTGGAGAGAGCATTTATTTGGATGAGGCAGAACAGCAGTCTAGAAGGCCAGTGATGACACAGACCTTGGCGGCCTTTCAGAAGTGACAGCCACGTCTTCAGTTACACTCCTCACACCCCTCCGGTGTGGGGCAACAGATCAGTGGAGCGCCCTCTGCCCACAAACCCTCCCCTCCGGAGCCTCCCCCACCCCGGTTTCCATGTTCAAAATGTGCCTCCAGGAAAGATGGATTGAAAAACTCCCAATTGTTTTGGCCTTTTCAAAGAGTCCCTAAGATTCGGATTACTTCAGGAGGAGGAGTTAGATGGGCTTCACTGAAAGATGACGCCTTGGGACTTTGTGAGCTCATCTGTGAGTATGAAATCCTGGTGGCAAACAAGAACGATGCCCACGCCAGACTCCTGGTATTGTAGTAAGATCATCAGAACGGAGAAACAGGGAGAAAGAGCAGGACCAGCCTGAGCTGGGCTACACGGACCTTGCCTTTCACCTTGAACGTGTCCTATGTAAGGGACCAATCTCTGATCCCGAGGTACCGTCTCTGCAGGACTTATGCTGCAGTTCAGGAAGGGAGTGTGGTTGCTTGCCACATATAGGTGGTATTAACTGTAAAAACCAAGAGGATAATTTTGCCTCCCCAGATAGTTAGCCGCTGAACTTGGTTGCACCATAACCGCATATTAGGTAGGTAGTAGGGAACACACCCCTCCGACCCTCCACAGCCCCCTTCTCCAGCTAGTACTTTCTTCCCCACACTATTCTTCATTAATATTCAAAGCGCATTTATCGATGTAAATGTTTAATGAACGATTTAGGAAGCAGATACTGTATATAAAGCCACGGGAGAAGGTCTGGACTAGGACATTTCTTGTGGCATCGTGGAGTCATCGAAATAAATGAATAGTGACAAAGTGTGACCGTTTAATATAACCGGGGAATTTACTACGGAATTGTATATGTTTCTACCAAAGACGATGTGTGTTGCTTTTGGGTTTGAAGTTGACTTTACATTTCCAGTTGCTGAAAGTTCTGCCGAGAGGCCAGCGTTATGCCGACATCGTGCAAAACAAGTTTGTAATTAAAAAAGAAAAAAATGGACAATTGGCTAATTACTTGATCTATTCACTGATGTAGCATGTTTGGATTATTTTCATGTGAATACACCGATTCTGGAGTGGAAGAGGTTGGAGCTATTATAATGTTAATAAACCGACACATTAATTTATTCAAGAGTATGTTTTAACTGAGCACCTACTCTGTGTCTAGCACCGTCCAAAGCTCTGGAGTTGCAGTGATGAGTAAGAGGGATTTTCCCTCAAAGGACTCTTGGAGGAGCAGGTGGCAGACAGTGATACAAGCTGATGCAGAGAAACCGGCAAAGTGAAAGGGAAGCAGTGCCAGACAGCTGGGTCTCCTGGAAGGCTTCCCAAAGGAGACAGCGTGTGATCTGGCCTTAAAGGACGAGTGGAATTTTCACAGGGAAGCCTGGTGTGTGGGGAGGTTTCTCCGGGGTGGGGGGGGGAGGGGATGTGAGCAGAGGTTCAGGGGTGGAAGAGGAAGTGTGGCAGTGGGTGGTTTGATTAGGCTGGAAAACACTGCAAGTGACCAGGCATTGGACAGAGTGGAATGACGGTGGGAAGCACGTCGTGGAGCTTTGCAAGCCCCCTTGGTGGGAAATAAGGAGCCGCCGTAGGTTTTTGCAAAAGGAAATGCAGTGATCATCTCTGCGCTGTAGGAAAACCTGGGTGGGGCAGAGACAGCAAAGGAAGGAAATGTGTCATTTCAAATAGTTCAAACCATCTTGGAGTTCGGATGGATTTATGCCAGCTAATCCAAAAGCACAGTGCAGCAAAGAGATGCGTTAAAAATTAAGAGGTCTGAGTTCTAGCCCTAGCTTTGCTTCTAATTAGGTTTGTGTCCAGATGAGTCACTGTGCATCAGCGATCCTTAATGTTCTCATCTGTGTAGATGTCTGTCCGTCTGTCCATTACTCAGGTGGCTGAGTTATACGCGCCTGTATGATGAGGACATCCATCATTTCCCCCTTTGGGATTGACAGCTCGAAATTTCCAAAGTGATTTAAATAGGATATTTAGATATTTCTGCCTTACTCTAGAACAAGCCATTTCCCTTGAGATGGCTACGTAACAGTTACCCCTCAGATGTTCTCTCACTCTGTCTTTAAATTTGTCAATTCAATATGATATCCAGGAAAAGGAGGAGGCAATGCACTAATACGCCATGTCTCTCTGTTACGATCTCTAGAACTTCAGGATCTGATGGACTGGACAGGAAAGAGACCCTCCTCTGTGCTGCTAATGTGTTCTTAAGGACAGCTAATAACTGAGCAAAGTCGGAGGTGGCCACAAGAAGGACAGCTAGTCCAGACTAGAAGAGAGTTAACCGTCCTCACGCAGAGCAGCCTCTCCTTGTCATTTGGCATCATCATGGCTGTCCTGCTAAATACAAAACACATTTTCCAAAAGAAGGCTCTTTTGACCCCTTGGCTGCTGTTCCAAAATGGGGAAATATTACCAGGATGAAAATTACGCAGGGCAAATATTCATGAAGAAATGTGGTTTAATGGAAGCCGCGTCTATAAAATATCCAATGCTTAGAAATAAATGAGAATTCTGTCAATCATCTAAGCGACTCCATATCTGGAATTATATACAGTAGATTGCCTGCTTTTTTTTTTTTTTAACATTTTGTCCAGATGTTTATATACGGTCTTTACATTTTATTATTTGATATTTATTTTATGTTTAATTTACAGACAGCCCTTTCTTCACCAATCCATCTGGTCTACTAAGAAAAGCAATCCTTTCTGGACGGGGGGAATTTGGCAGAAAGACAGAACCATCGAACGCCGTGGGTCTCAACTTCCTGTACCACTACTGTCTTAACCGAGAGCTTGTCAAATCCACTCCGTGGCCACGGTTTTTTCACAGTCAGATGTTTTCAATTTGTCTTCCAATATGATGTTTACTCAAACATTTGGCAGATTTATAATTTCTCCATTCTCCCCTGCCACTCATTCTCGGGTTTTAGATTTTCTCGTTTAATAGTTGTAGCAGTGTTTCACACTTTCTATAAATCTTCATGAAGTTTCTAAACCCAGTGTCATACACGTTGAGAATTGCTATCTAACAGAACCCTTTCAGGAACTGAGGGCTGTATTTTATAGTTCGGCATCAATTAATCCTCTGCCTGAGGTCATGAGCAGGTACGAAGTTACTTTTTAAACTTACAATACACACAGCCTGCTTCTTCCCGCTGGAGAACAGAGTTGCGGCCGGCAAGGTCGCTTCAACCCTGTCTCTTGCCTGGTGGCCCTGGTTTTGTCTGACCTGGAGATGGCAGTGGTAGGTTTTGCCCTCCTCCCGTTCCTGTGCCTGTGGTATCAGAAGGAATTCATTTCTGCCCCTGCCTCCGTAGAAGCAGAAGCTTCCTAGGCTGACACCTTTGCCTCCTTGCGACTCCTCTCTGCTCACTTCAGCCACCAGGAAGCTCACCTACCTCTGAGTTTCTCTAGCACCGACTACCTGTTTCAGCATTTAATCATACTCTGCTTTGTACTGTCTCCTGAATGCTGCGTCTGCTCTTGGCTGTTAAGCCATCAATATCCCCAAAGATAGAGAACATACCCATTTTGGGTGTCGCATTCCTCAGTAGGAGATGGATAAGAGAGAGACAGAGAGAGAGACAGAGAGAGATTAGTCTCAGGGATGTCTTTGAGCAAGTTACAAGCTTTGTAATGTACGTGTAACTTACATGTACATACCTAGGAAAATGATACTCTGAGATTATATGACACATTAGATATGTATTTAGGGGATGTAGACCTTTGATGGGTCTTCCCTTAAAG
Source organism: Panthera tigris (assembly GCF_018350195.1). NCBI lineage: Eukaryota > Metazoa > Chordata > Mammalia > Carnivora > Felidae > Panthera > Panthera tigris. The sequence goes on along the minus strand of NC_056678.1, from coordinate 58,945,623 downwards.
GAGAGACCTGCCAACCTGCAAGTATCTCCCAAAGCAAGAGCTTCCCTGTGGTTGGTTACCAACCATTATATGACCTTGAGTATGTTGAGTGTGTTTACTGTCCGTCTATGGGCCTCCGTGTTCTCAACTGGAAAGTGAAACAAATAGACCTGATGATCCCAAGTTTCCTTCCAAATCTGGGTCCCGAGCACCAGGTCTTTGGCCGCTATTGTCTCGTCCATGCCACGTTGGTCCATAGAGGTGTCCCCTGAAGTTCACAGACACAGAGCAGTAAGAAACCTGGAGCTTCCAAAGGGCTCCAGGCTGGCTCTCCCCTCACATCCTCCTCTTGTCTGCGTGGGGAAGACTACACTGCTATTTTCCGCCTTCATGCCTGGTCCGGCTGACATCTGTTCTTTTCATGTCATAACCAAAAGCTTCAAATCCAAGTGGCCTTTCCCCACTTGTTTCCTCAAAACCTTGGCAGCGTTCAGAGTGATCATGCGGGGGGTGGCTCTCGCGTCTGAGGTGAAAGAGCGGGATCAGCTGTAGTCCCGAACCACAAGGATTTGGGGTGGAACCCTGAGACCACATGCTTCTGGCTTTTCTGGCATGTCAATTTAGCTTACAGCTACTGACTCTCCTTGAGTGTCAGAGGTCGTATTTGGTAAGCACAAAGACATAGGAACAGCAGAACAATCGTTCAGAAGACCATAGCATGATTGGAGAGTGATACAAAGCAATGCGGGCATATGGAGGTCTAAACAGCATGCCCACCCCCGGAGTCCCGACATAGTGTTTCTTGGACTCCAGGGTGGAGGATAGCTACATGGACTTGGAGACCACGGACCAGGCCTGGGAAACTGGGATTTAGATCCTGGAAAAGAAGAGGAGAGACGCTGCCAGCTTACCTCAGAGAATCACTAGGTGAGTTAACAGCTCACCTTGATGCCTTCTGTGTCCGGGACCCCAGGTGGTTTTCAGCAGCAGACACGATTTCATTTGGAACCTTGGTTGGTGCCATAAAAGTTTAAGCCATTGAACCCAGTCTAGAAAACCTGCGCTGAGATCCTTGGACATAGGTTTTCTAAGAAGACTGAGAAGGTGCCCACACGTTGGGGAGCCTCCTGGTAAATTATAACCCTAGTCGGGAGGGCTCCCTATGTCAGCCATCATTATAGGAGGAGCGCCCAAGCAGAAATCATCAATGCAGCTGGTCGTCACAGATAGGCCGTAGGGCAGGAAGTAGTGAGGAACTGTCGTGCTGGGACAGAAATTATTAGTGCCTAGACCTACCTCACCTCAGTGAGCAAGGGCCACCTTTCAACCACCAGCCTTTACATTTCTTTGCAAGGAAACTGGTTTTGCCACCTTCTCCACAGGTCAGAAATATCAGGGAATTAATGTTCCCCTCATGAGAACTTTTTTTTTTCTTTTTAAATGTTTATTTATCTGTTCTTGAGAGAGAGGGTGCACGAGTGCATGCATGTGTGCAGGGGAGGGACAGAGGGAGAAGGAGAGAGAGAATCCCAAGCAGGCTCTGGGCTGTCAGTGCAGAGCCCAATGTGGGGCTTGAACTCAAAACTGTGAGATCATGATGTGAGCTGAAATCAAGAGTTGGATGCTTAACTGACTGAGCCATCCTCACAAGAGCTTTTAACCTATACCAGTGGAGTTAGTATATTAATACTGTATTTCTCCCACACCTCTGGACATCTGGGGGGGGGTATCCTCTGAAATGAGCGATCCATGGAATTCTCCCACAGGATTGAACTTCAGTTGAGTGGTAACTTACTTCGTTACTCTTTATTGGCTACCTTCTTTTTTCAATCTTACATCCCCAGTCCCCACTTCCCACTGATATTTTGCAATCTCCTTCCAAATAAACCACTTGTTCCCGTATTTCTGTCTCCATATATCCTTCTGCAGGTGAGGAGAGACCCAAACTGAGACAAATATTCAACATGACATTCTCAGATAGCTGGAGTCAGGCACTCCCAAGAAGGGATAGAAACAGGGTCATTGCATGCTCAGCAAATCTGTGGGTTGGAGACAAAGAGCTACGAATGGCCTGCGTTGCCACCATGATTTTTACCTTCACCATTTCCTCCCCTCTTACAGGCAGGTGTGACGCAGGGAAGCAAGGGTTTCAGGAAGTGGAGAAAAAGGTTGGCATTTTTACCCATAAAGACATGAACACCTAGAGCTTCTGGATCCCTTGGGCTCAGAAGCCTCCTCCTCCGGTTGTGAGGCTCCTGGAATGAGAAGTAGGTCCTCAGAGCCATAAACCCCCTAGATGGACGTCTGCAGGCACTTGACCTTCATGGGTCTCCCTCTCCAGGCATTCTTATGCTGGGATTTTCAATTCTGTTCTTAACTTGGGTATTTCCTACATGAGCTATGCGATGGAAATAAACTGGTCATGATGATAATAAATGTAGACTTTAAAAAACATATATAGCAACAGCAAATTGCCCACTTTCATTTGCTTAAAACGTCCCAAAGTCTAATTTGGAGAAAATTGCTAGTAATCCCTGAACTTCCGCTAGGCTGCACCCCTGGTCTCCCCATCAACTATGGGTAGCCTTTCCTTCAGTTGTTTACTCTCTTTATTCCCGTGGGTCTTTGCTTCTCTTGCTAAAGCGACAAAGTCTAATCACTGTGCTTGAGCAACCTCCCCGATCTGCTGGCCCTCGCACCTACATATTCTACCTGTTGCTTCCCAGCTTGGTTTATTGGAGGTAGGAAGTCTGGGATCCAGTCTTCACTTTGGGTACCACCCTGGAGGGCTGAACATCAAGTTGGACTCCAAGGTACTGCTCTCACTGTCTGGTTGCTGAGGATGCATTTATCAGGTTCTGGTTAATTGGGTTTGAAAGTGATTCACGGAACAACAGGTACGGGGGCTGGATCAAGGAAGAGGGCAAAAGGGCACTCAGTTGTTGTATCACCCCCCTGCCTCACCACAAAATAGGCTCGACTCTGCGACCCTACTCAACCGCATGGGAGGAGAGGGTGAGCTGGCATTGCTCACACCCGTGTGTCAATTGAAAATTGAACATAACCTTGTTGGAAGAAAATAAAGATAAAACGGTAGAATGTTGAACGTCGTCATTACCCTCGAAGACATCAGAATTGGGCCTTATGTAGTTCTTTTGTCTGAGATACCCTAGGGTCAGTAACAACAAATACGATCTCATTTTTTTTTATTCTATTCCAAGGGAGCTAATTAGGATATTTTATAGGTGTGTTGCCAGTGGTACAGAACCGCTAAACTACTTACCAATGGTACTTAGCCAAGTCAGTGATAACACCTTCATTCGTCTGATAGAAAAATGCAAATAAAGAAAATTTTAAGGTTTTTACACTGCCATGGTCTAGACTCTTTGGGTACCATGCTTTCGAGCTCATTGAATTGGATCTTTTCTTTTTAAACACTCAAAAAATAATTTTGTATTATTACCTTTTTTTATATTATCATGATTTTTTACAGCAATTGACTGAGGTTTTTGTTTTTTGTTTTTTAATATAAAGAAGACTTATAATTTGTTGACCAGAAGTCTCTTTGCCCAATCAGTGGTGAAATACTTAATTAGAAGTCACAAAATGACAAAGACAATTTTTCATCTCAGAACTCTTATGTATAATTTTTGTAGTTTTTTAAATGTTTATTTTTGAGAGAGAGAGAGAGAGAGAGAGAGCAAGAGGGGGAGGGGCAGAGAGAGAGGGAGACAAAATCCGAAGCAGGCTCCAGGCTCCGAGCTGTCAGCACCAAAGCCCGACATGGGGCTTGAACTCACAAACCATGAGATCATGACCTGAGCCCACATCTGACGCTTAACTAACTGAGCCACCCACGCACTCCTCATCTCAGAACTTTTAAAGTATGCAATTGTTCGTCAAATATTTTTCAGTTTGTTTGGATAAAAATCTCGACATGCGTTTAAGCATAAGGGTAGAAATCTAAGCTTATTTGTAGGAAGAGTATCAATCATCATTCTCAATGTAGCTGAATGATTCAATATTTACTTGTTTAATTGAAGTATAGTTGACACACAATGTTACGTTAATTTCAAGTGTGCAGCGTAGTGATTCAACAACGCTATGCGTTATGCTCTGGTCACAAGTGTAGTTACCATGTCACCTGGGTGGCAAATTAGATCCTTTCATTGTGAATAACAGCTATTTTCTAGAGCAGGATAGCCACTTAGAAATTTTAATAGATATGTGAAAATATTGTTTAAAGTTTATTTATTTATTTTGAGAGAGAGAGAGCGAGCATGAGCAGGGGCGGGGAGAGAGAGAGAGAGAGAGAGAGAGAATCCCAAGCAGGCTCTGCACTGCCAGGGCAGAGGCCAACACGAGGCTCAATCCCACGAACCGTGAGATCATGACGTGAACCGAAATCAAGAGTCTAGCACCTAACCAACTGGGCCACCCAGGCGTCCCTCAGAATATTTTTTTATTATGAATACTGATCCATTATTTTAAATGATACGTTATTCCTGGATTATAGTTATTTTTCATCATAAATGAGAACATATTTGATCTTTTACAAGAATATGTGAATTTCACTGATCTGGGATCGTACAGCAAGGATCCAGGGTGTTAACAGTACAGTGTGACTAAAGGATTTCTTGAGCTGACAAAGTACTTTTGCATATATTTCACATACAAACACATTGTATTATATGAATTAGGTAAATGAGAATAGCGTGGAGTGATGAGCCAACTTGCTGGTCACAGAGAAAACCAGGTCTCTTTCTTTATCCCTTCTTTTTCCTTACCCCAGTCAGCTGCTCTACGACCTGATATTGACAAGAAAGTTCTCAACCGACCTTTGAAGATTCTTCACACCCGTAGAAACTGGACTCCTGTTCTTAGCAATTGCTCCTTTCCAGGGCCAGCGACGAGTTCGTGCTTGAATTGTTACAAATGTCTACATTTATGCCTGATCTGCTGGTCTACTGGTCTCCAGATGGGCAGAGCTTACACAGAACTCGATGACTGTTGATAATAATATCTCTTCGCTTTGCACTGTTCTCTAAAACGGTAAGGAAAAGAAAAGATACTGGGGAAGACCTCAAATCAGGTCCCTAACCAAAGTTTTTCTTGAGCAGCTGAGGTTCAGTTAAAATATGATTCCACCTGCCAGTGATTTCTGGCACATCACATTTTCAAGGGTAGAAGTGTATTTCCAACTCCTATCTGAATAGGCATAGAGGTAGGCTGATGGAACCCCAGCAACCTAACACAACCTACAGAACCTAACACTTGTGCAGATGAGGCTAAAAATAGTCATTCATGTTTTTTAGAACTTGGCTCAAAACTCACATCCGTTTAGGATGTGCTTCTAGATTACCTGTGCATGTACAGACCATATATCTTTAGCTCTCTCTGCCCTTGGAGCGTTGTCTTTAATCCACCTTGTAGTTGTTGTCCTGGGTCATGGGTTACTTTTCATTGTTCTAGAGTCATTTTACTCTCAGTAACCTCCAGGAAGGCTAAAATTCCATCTTTAAATTCTCCTCCGTCCCCATCTCTGAGGAACATGAAAAAGGATAAACACAGGATCTGCAGGTAGAAGATGTGGGCGAATGTCCCAGCTCAACCATTCATTAGCAAGAGGCGACACGGGCTCATTCTTTTACCTTTCTGAGCTGTGGGACGTGTAAAATAAAGATGATTACGTCTCCCTCCCCCTGCCCAGGCTAGTTGGGAAGATTAAATGAGAAAGTAGATACGAAACACTCAGCACAGTACCCAGAGCCTGACAGATCTTCTGTAAGTGTTGTTTTTTTGCCCTATACTTGGTAGATGCTTGTTGCATAAATGTTCACCCCACATGTGCACCAGGACTTAGGCATTTTCAGACACGGTTCTTTGGTCACTTATGGCTTTCCTCTTACCTCAGGAAGAACTGCTTTGAACCATCTCAGATTAGGAGCCATCTGCCTTCAGTAATTCAGCTGTTCTATAAATGGATCACCTACCTCTTGGCTTCTAATGGCATTTGGTCTTCCCAAGAGGATGTGATGATGCCAGTGAAATGGGGAAGCAGCCACCGCTCCCCAAATGACAGCTCACGTGAGACTCCATCTGTAATGGCTGGGTAGTTTGCAGGTGTAATTGCCCAGTAATTGCCTGAACACACGTAGTGGCAAGATGTGTTTACAAGTCATGGGCCATACAATAAATGGCCCACTGATTCCCATTACCCCCAGCCAGCAATGGCTTGTGCTTGGAAGTTTCAAATGCCAGCTGCTCGATAGGGGAACAGAAGCACCTGACGCTTTTTTAAAGAAGTTATCTTCGATGTCTCCCCCCAGTTCGCTTCCTTGTGTGTCATTTCAGAAGGGCATTCTAATCACAGCCTAAAGTCACCGATGGGGTCCTCTGCTCCGTAAACCTCAAGTTAGCTTTTCTGCAGCTGGTGTATAAAATAGACCACTAAGCATCCTGAGGTTTCTCCACTCACTTCTCTGTAGTATATTAGTCAGAATAGACCCAGGTTAAACAGCATTTAGGAGACAGTGCCTGCTTATGTCTCTGTGACTTTGTCATGACTCTATGCTTCAAGGAAGTGAGGACCCCACTTCCTTTATGAGGACATAAAGCTTCAAGGAAGCTTTATGGGGATGCCTCCTAAGGGCCAGACATGAGGAAGTCATTAAGTGAAGGCTAGCCAGACTGAAACATGTTTGAATGTCTCACTCACTACGCAGTGAAGCGTGGCTGTTAGAATATTTGTTTTCAACAGTGAATTGTTTCTTGCCAATGAAATCCACTGCCTCTGGAGCATCAGAATGTGGGTTTGTCTTTGCACATCAGGAGCACATGGTCCTTGTGATCAGGTTAAGGTTTTGGGGAACCTAAATGCGTATAGAGTGGGAAGTTCAGAGAAAGGTTTTGAGTCGAGGCTCTGCTATTTGCTACCTGCGTGACAATTTACTTGCATTCATTAAGCTCAACTTCTCTGTCTAGGAGATATCGGATTTGAAAAAGATGGGTGTTTTTCATAGGTAATACCTGGGAAGTCCTGGGGTTCGTATCCTCTAAGTTCTGGTCCCTCCCTGCCTGCCTCAACCGGCTGGCTCTGTGTCATCCGTCTGCCATAACAGGGCTTCCAAATTCGATTATTATTATTATCTCAAAGCAAGTGTCTGTAAGTTGTGTTGGGATACCACTGGACTAGACGACCACCGTGTCAGTCTGCGTTGTTCTGACTTTCTTTGGGGCTTAAACTCGTGTTCCAGGATATTTAAGTTTGTGCGGCCCAGAAAGCAGGAGCTATAAGATAGAGGTGGGGAGGGAGAGTAGGGGGAGAGAGGAGACATTGAGGGCGAGAAGGAGCTCTTGGTCTGCTCTGCGTTATTTCCCCCTCTCTAAGGGGTCCGCGAGCCCTCAGGAAAGAAACCCTACTACTTACAGACAAAAGAAGGACTTGTGTCTCGTGTATGTGTGCACACCTGAGTCGTCGTGCGAATGGAATTTGTGAGCTCGCTGGAGTCAGAAGACTGTTAGAACATTCCGCTGAAGAGCATCCTGTGCAATCTACAATCTACAACCTACAATTCCATTTAGAACCACCCTTCTCGCGTGTCTACGAGCAAGACTGATTTGTGGTGCCTGTTTCCGCCCCCTCCTGCCCTACAAGGTGTCGCCTTACCCCGGGGGTTCCTCCTCTTGCATGGATGTCATCGTGGATGGCCGTGTACACGCATGGGCCGCATGGGGGCTTTGCACACCCTGGCCTGTGAACAGACAGCTCCTTCTGCCCTCCGAGCCACAGCACGGACTAGACCGAACATGACGAACATGTTGGGTCATTCTGCTCCTTTCCGGGACTTGATGTCCTGCCAAGAGCCGGAGCGAGCGCCTCACACGCAGGTATCCCCACCGGCCTGCCGCTGGCTCCTTGCTTCCCTCCTCCCCCCAGAACCTGTCCACACTTCCCTTGGTGCCAGCGAGGCCCATGTTCTTCGATACCGCGGCCCTCACAGGTTGATGTGATTTGTAAACATTGAGTGGCAGCCAGAGAGTCTAAATGCTGAAGGAAACCGCGCTCCCTGAGAAGATGACCTCACAGGCCCCGGCTGCCAAGTGGAGACCTTGGACATCACTGCTGGCAGGCCACGCGGCACAGAGACAAAGGGCAGAGGGGAGCTTTTAAAGAGCAACCTCACCGAGCAGCAGCTGCCCTCTGGGTGTGTGCCCCAGGGGCCAGGCTGAGGGGGGCCAGGAGGTGAAGGAATCCCACCCCTGTGCTCTCTGAGTGTTAACAACGGGAGAGAAACCGCATTTACCGAACGGTGCTGCACCAGCAGGCAGGGGAGGGTGACAGGGGGCAAGGTACTGGAAAACGTTACTGGGGTTTTTGTTTGGCTGTTTGAGGCCCCTGAAGAACTGCCCTTAAGACAAGTGAAAGGAGGGGCGCCTGGGTGGCTCAGTCGGTTGAGCGTCCGACTTCGGCTCAGGTCATATTCTCATGTTCGTGGGTTCGAGCCCCATGTCTGGCTCTGTGTTGCCGGCTCGGAGCCTGGAGCCTGCTTTGGGATCTGTGTCTCCCTCTCTCTCTCTCTCTCTGCCCCTCCCCTGCTCGTGCTCTGTCTGTCTCTCTCTCAAAAATAAATAAAAATAAAAAAAGTGTGAAAGGAGGGCGAGTTGCTGGTGAAGGCTGCATCTAGTTAAAAAAAATATAGTAAAAGATCTTGACATGGAATTTGCATACCGATAGAGGAAGATAAAGCTTAGCGGGGTTGGTCCCCGCATCACAACCTGTGAAATGAGAAACAATCACCTTATATGGTGCCAGGTGCCTTAAACTCTAGGTGCCTTGTACTCTAGGGGCATTACACACTGTGTGCCCCCAGGCTATAGGTATCACACACTATGGGCATTGCCAGCGACATGCAAGCTACATGCAATATACATTACATGCGTCCAATAGTACCTGATGTGCAGTATACCCTAGGTGCAGTCTACATGAGGTGCTCAACCTGTGTCGTGATGGGCAGTGGGCAGAAAGAGGACACAGGAGTGGTATTTGTGCCTCCAGGGTGCTCAGAATCTAGTTCCAGAGAAGCAGCTAACTCATAACGGCTGGATAGCACTTGCAGGCTCCCAGGGATTGTCCTTCTTACCAAATCTGCTGAAAACCCAGGCAGTCTTCCGCTGGGGATAGAAAGAGTCCAGAGAATGGCTGGGGTGTGTACGGAAAGGTTCCCTGTGGACACGGTCAAAGACCTGGGGCCGCTGGGGACCCCGGCTCAGACTAGCCTGGCTGCAATCTAGTGTAAGCATAATAAAGTGTAATAAGCCACTTGCCATCAGCAAAGTGTAATAACAAAGCTGTTGTCAAATAAACTTAATTTGCTTTGTGTTTTGAAATCAAGTGTTGAAAACGGAAACACCTTCCTGTATAACTCTTATTGCTGGTTTTTCTGTTTTTTGTTTTTTTTGTCGTTTTGTTTTGTTTTGTTTTGTTTTGTTTTACTACATTTCCCTGGTTTATGATGAAGGGAAGACTTCCACATCTGGGTCATATCTTATACGTTAGTGACAACGTCTCGGGCTGTACCCGGCACCTAGAACTGGAAGAGAGCGGGGGAAAGCGTGTGCACCTGCTGGCGGCAGGTTTTCTCTTTCTTCTGCTTCCTCTGGAGCCCAGGCTTCTCCCTCCGTCCCCTTTCTCTTAAGGAATTATCGTACAAGTTAAAAATCCATCTGAACCGCCTTCTTTCTTCCATTAGCTGCCTTTTCTTCTCATATTTTCCACTTCCTGCCCCTCGGAGCCTGGGCTTCTTCACCAATCTCTGCACCTCAGGCAGGAAGAGAGGATAGAGGATGGAGATCCTCTGCCTTGTGTGTGTGTGTGTGTGGGTGTGTGTGTGTTCCTGTAAAGGCAAGCAGAGCTGGCCAATTTGGGCACAAGGGGAGGCATGGGGAATGGGCTGAGTTTATTTGTAAGCTCTAAAGAATACGTTTGTTACCATCTGTATCCACATGAGATATGTGAGCATAGCTTGGTGTTTCTTTCCCGGTACCTGCTCACTGCTTTAAGCGTTCACCACCCCACAAGCCGATCTCTAGGAGGTGAATTGGGGTATCTACAAGTGATAAGGGGAAAGGATGTGTGTTGGTGTCCTGGTAAAGCTCTGCCGTAGGCTCCCACCAGTGCCGCCAGCAAAGAGCCCATGTGTGGGAGCAGCGTCCTGGGCACTCACCAGGACGTGGGGGATCGAGACAACAGCAGCAACAACCATTTATTGCTTTTATTGAGTATTTACTCTGTGTCAGACATTGTGCTCGTGCTTATTTGTGTTAAATCATAATAGCGTACTATTTCCATGTAACAAGCGGTGAAAGCTGAAATTTCCAGAAATGAAATAGCTGACTCAAAGTGATACAGACCAGGGCTCTGTTTTCCCAACACAAGCCCAAATAATAACTGACATTGCATATATTTTTTTTAGTTCACAATGTTTTCCTCAGGAATGGTATTTTATTCAAACCTTGGCAAAAGGCCCAGGAGGCTAAGAGACAACCCAAGATTATATAACTCACAAGTCGACCAGGTGAGACTTAACACGGATTCTTGTAAAACAATGGTGTGTCAGAAAACTAAAGGTAGATCTCCAGGTTGTGTGAGAAGGAAGAGACCCTCTTCAGAGTTACACCTGTATCTCCACTGCTCAGAGCTTATCTCTGACATTAAAAATCGTGCTAGCTGGACCAAACCTTTGCTTTGATCATTACCTTTTTAAAAAATTTTTTTAAATTTTTTTATTTTTTTTAAATATGAAATTTATTGTCAAATTGGTTTCCATACAATACCCAGTGCTCATCCCCACAGGTGCCCTCCTCAACGCCCATCACCCACCCCCCCCTCCCTTCCACCCCCCCATCAACCCTCAGTTTGTTCTCAGTTTTTAAGAGTCTCTTATGTTTTGGCTCCCTCCCTGTTTAACCTTTTTTTTTTTTTTTTCCTTCCCCTCCCCCATGGTCTTCTGGTAAGTTTCTCAGGATCCACATAAGAGTGAACATGATCATTACCTTTAAAAAAAATCCTGTTGAACACAGCAATAGATGAGGTGGGTGTGCCTGGGGAAACTCAGTGAAAATTTATCATGAAATAACCTCATTAGAGTTAAAAATAACTAAATTAGTCAGAACTATGCATTTTATAGTATACGTTGCTTTAGAGCATACAAAATGAAGGAAAACTTCCAAATTCTTTTTATGAAGCAAGTACAGCATATCTAAACCTGATTAAACTAGCACCAAAAAAAAAAAAAAAAAAGAAAGAAAGAAAGAAAAGAAAATGAAAGTTACAGACTAGACTAACACGACTTACAAATATTGGTGGAAAAATCTTAAAAACTTTTAGTGGAACCATATTAATAAAATAATAAAAATTATATACCATGAACAAATGAGGTTTATCCCAGGAATTCAAAGATTAAATATTAGAAACCGTATTAATATGATTTATCCTTTTAATGATATGTATAAGGGTATAAAGGAAAAAATCCACGTGATTGTTTCTAGAGATGCTAAAAATTCTTTGACAAATTCAACATCCCTTCCTAATTAAAACTCATTTTTTTAATTTATTTGAGAGAGAGAGAGAGGGTGTGCATGCAAGTGAGGAAGGGGAAGTGGGACACAGAGAGAATCTCAAGCAGGCTCCACACATAGCACAGAGCCCAAGGTGGGGCTCTACCTCATGACCCTGGGATCATGACCTGAGCCCAAACCAGGAGTCAGACCCTCAACTGACTGAGCCACCCAGACCCTCCCCCCACCAATTAAAACTCTTGAGAAAATATCTCCTTAAAATGATAAAAGATATCTATCTCCAACCTAAAGCTAGCACCTTAATGAATGGGAAATTCTAGCGACATTCCCAAAAAGATCGGGGACGTGGAAAAGATATCTGCCACCTCCATGGCCACCTAACATCATTCTCGAGGTGCTAGCTAGGGTAAAAAGAAAAGAGAAAACAGTCATAGGCAGATGGATATGAAAGGAGAAATAAAGCAACCTCTGCATGCAGGAGACATAACAGTGTACCTAGAAATCTTAGAGAAAATCTCAATAAAAGGATTCAGCAGGGCAGCAAGATATAAGGTTAACATGAAAAAAAAAATAACACCATTCACATACACAAATAACCATTAGAATGCATAATGAACGAGAAACCAAATTTACAATAGAAAAAAGGATACAACAAAATATTTAGTCATAGAGTTGTCTCATTTAAGAAAACACGTGAATAGGGGCATCTGGGTGGCTCAGTTGGTTGAGCGTCCAATTTTGCCTCAAGTCATTATCTCCTGGTTGGTGAGTTCGAGCCCCCACATTGGGCTCGTTGCTGGCAGCGCAGTGCCTGGTTGGGATCCTCTGTGGCCGTCTCTCTCCACCCCTCCCCTGCTTACGCTCTTCCTTTCTCAAAAATAAACATTAAAAAATAACAACAACATGTATTCATAAAACGATACACGCCCGTAGCAACTTTATTCGTCATAGCTAAAAATTGGAAACCACTCAAATGGCTTGAATTATGGGTGAACCAAGTCTGGCACGTCCACACCGCGGAACACTACTTAGCAACACCAGGGAACGGCAGTGATTTGTGCAGCAACAGGGAGGAGTCTCCCAAGCGGTTTATCAGGGGAAAGAAGCCAGACTGAAAGGCCACTTATTGTTTGACGGCATTTATATGAAATTCTCCGGAGGCAGACGGTGCTGGCGGGAAGACTGGCACTTCCGGAGACCAGGGCTGGTGAGGGGAGTCACTGCGAACAGGCATGAGAAAACTTCCTGGGGGCAAAGAAGCTGTTTGGTAACTTGATTGTAGTGGTGGTGACGTAACTGTCTAAATCTGCCAAACTCAGGGAATTGTACACTGGGCTTTATTATGTACCCATTATACCTTGACAAAGCTGACTTTTTGAAAACAACTTTTCTCCCCCGGCGCCTGGGTGGCTTGGTCGGCTGAGCGTCCGACTCTTGATCTCGGTTCAGGTCAGGATCTCACAGCCATGGGATCGAGCCCCACGTTGGGCTCTGTGCTGACAGCACGGAGCCTGCTTGGGATTCTCTCTCTCTCTGCCTCTACCCCTCCCCCCCTTTCAAAATAAATAAATAAATAGATAGATAAGCATTTAAGAAAATAACTCTACTCTTTACTAGAGTGGTTCGTGTTCTAGGAATCTGCAGAAAGCCAGCAAAGGCCATCCTAGAGTAAAACTGAAACAGAAATAGTTTTGTGGGCTGTTAGACGTAGACTAGACGTTTTCAGGCAGGAAACTCAGTGTCACCGGGTCATTTCTTCTGGGCTTACAGGTTTGGAGTTTCTCACCATGTCTTGTAAAGCTCTGAGCAAAACTCCACTTCCTTTTCGCTACATCTCATAAATCCAGGATTATTTCTTGCCCTTACGGAACCACATAATCCTAGTTTTATAATGAAACTATTGACCTTAAGTAATTTTCTTTTCCTCTTGCCTCAGTACCAACCCCCAAAGAGAAGAAAATAGGGAAAATTGTTTTTTAATGCATAACTGGGGACTGTGCACATGCACACACGTGTTCTTTGCTCTCTTTTCATGTAAGCAACGCGGCTGCCTATCGAGAGTTAGTGACTTTCTTGACAGCATCAGTCTGAGAGCAAACTACTTTCTGGGGTAACGGACTTGATTCTGAGGTACAGCTTCCTGTGCTCCCGTTTCCTAGCTGCTTCCTTCCCACTTTTCCAGGATCAGTGGCTCTGTAAGGAACTCCAAACAGAACACTTCCAAGACTGCCCCTTTCTCGTTAATTTAGTGTTACGTGACACTAAAACTTGAAAGAAAAGGATATTCTAAGTCAATGTCTACTTTATTGTCTGGATTACTGTTCTTTTTCTTCCCATGGTTGATTTGAATGTGAGTTTGTCTGCCTTATGCTGTTACTTTGCTTCATTGCATAGAATCTTCTAGCTGTTGCTGGTATCTCTGTCATTACTGCTGTGATTGTTATCCATTTGAAGATCGTGGGGACTCAGGACTCAAACTTTGATGTTATTTCATTCTAACTTTTCACCCTCTATTTAAGAACGAAATACCCATATAAGGGGAGAATAAAAGACTGAGTCAAGTCTAAAAAATATGACAAGTAAACGTATCCAGTACCATAATATCAAACATGAAGAATCCTGCTATTAAGAGCTTGCAGTTTGCAAAGTGGATTATTGTCCAGGATCTTCTTCAGTGATCAGTTAGCAGCAGCCCCCCCCCCCCCGGCCCGGGAGATGAGGGGTTGAAATGGGGGATGAAAATAAAAGAGGGATGTCCTAGAATTTTACCCACTGTAGCCTTGGTGGGCAGTAACTTTCACCTCAAAAATATTTCCCATGGGTGCCTGGGTGGCTCAGTCAGTTAATCATCCGAGTTTGGCTCAGGTCATGAACTCATGGTTTGTGAGTTCAAGCCCCGTGTTGGGCTCTGTGCTGACAGCTCAGAGCCTGGAAACTGCTTTGGATCCTGTGTCTCCCTCTCTCTGCCCCTCTCCCGCTCACACTCTGTGTGTGTCTCTCTCAAAAATAAATAAACATTAAAAAATTGAAAAAAATTTTTCCACGAAAATTGTTTCTGTAACATTTGCCAATTTTAATATACAGTTTTTTCTTATGCAGACAAATGAGTAATCAATACTCTCAGTTAATACCAATGGCTATTAGCCAATGTGTTGGTGGCCTAGTGTGTTGGCACATTGGATTACGAGCACACAAAAATTGGGAAGTGAACTTAGGGGCTGCATATATAAGAGAAATCAGGCTTAAGACTTGTGTCAAACACGATAAGTTACCTACTTTTTAACCTATTTGTTAAAATCCTATGATCCAACCTATTTGTTAAAATCAGATGAATATAGGGGTGCCTGTTTGGCTCAGTCGGTTGAGTGTCTGACTTCGGGTCAGGTCATGATCTCACAGTTCGTGAGTTCGAGCCCCGTGTTGGGCTCTGTGCTGACAGCTCAGAGCCTGGATCCTGCTTCAGATTCTGTGTCTCCCTTTCTTTCTGCCACTCCCTGCTTGTGCTGTCTCTCTCTCTCTCTCTCTCTCTCTCTCAAAAATAATAAACATTTTAAAAAATTATAAAAAAATCAGATGACTATAATATTTAATGTACAGAATTTGGAGTCAGTCAGGGTTTGAATTTCAACTCTACCACAGGCAACCTTAGGCAAGTCAACAAACCCTCTCTACACCTCACTGTCCTCATTTGCAAAATGAATTTAACAATAATACTGATTTCATAGGGTCACTGAGGGGATTATCTAAATGACAGATGTGAAATGAATATTTATTAAGTGAAATAATGCATATGAAATGCCTACAACATGTTAAGTTACTTTGTGTTTCACTTCAAACAAATTTTTTTATTTACATTTATTTATTTTTGAGAGACAGAGAGATACAGAGCACAAGTGGGGAGGGGCAGAGAGAGAAGGGCTAAAGGGCCAGGGCCAGTCAGGGCCAACCTACAGGGGCTTTACTCTCCTTTATAATTCACACCACTGTCATTATCCGGGACCTCTTTCAGGAGGACGACAGCCCCTGCACGATCTGCTGGGCTTGATCAACAATGCTGAGACCTGTTGCTTCCCAAAGGCCCGGTGAAGCGATATCCCAGCTCCTTTCTTTCCTACTTTCAACTTTTCAAGGTCCGGAGAAGTCTAGAGTTCTCTTGGCTTGGCTACAGTGATTGTACAGCAATGGGAAAGCCGAGGAAAGGGGAGATAGTAGATGCCAGGAAAGGCATCTGTCTGGGTCTGGCCAGGGTATAATTTATTTGCCACAGAGAATTTCTTCTTTTTACATCAGTTTAAAGCCATTGGGAAATCAGCTATAGGTCCTGATTTCATTGCATAGTTCATCAGTATATACAAACATCTACGCAGAGAAGACATTTTCCTTCTAAAGCAGATAGTGGAAGGGTTTCTAGCTTGACTTGGAGTGAGGGGTGTATAAAAGGCAGTGGGGGAGATAAGGATGCAGAGGTAAGAGGCATCAGGTGACAGAAAAACTTCCGTGTCTGAGTAAAGAGAATGGACACCTGGCCCGCCATGATGGAATGCATAACCAGGTAGCAGAATGCCCCAGTGTAATTACAGAGATGCCTCGACCAGGACCCCTTCCACACAAGAGACTCATTCTTGCAAAGTCAAACATCAATGGAATCTTTAGAGACAAGATTAATTTAAGTATGGGAACACAACTCACTATTTATAAGATCCCTTTGGGGTGCCTGGGTGGCTCAGTCAATTAAGCGTCCCACGTGGTTCGGGTCATGATCTCACAGTTTGTAGGTTCAACCCCCATGTTGGGCTCTGTGCTGACAGCTCAGAGCCTGGAATCTGGAGCCTGGAGCCTGCTTCAGATTCTGTGTCTCCTTCTCTCTGCCACCCCCTCCCTTCCCCCCACAACACCTGTACTTTGTCTCTCTCAAGAATAAATAAACATTAAAATTTTTTAAAAAGTTCTCTTTGCTAAAGAAGAATCCTTACTCAAGTTGGAATCATATTATCTCATCCAATTTACTGGCTCATAGTTTTAGTTTTGTGAGTATATGAATGCAGGGCCCTTATAATCTTGAATGAAGTCTTGCAGAAAACTGAGCTCATGGGTTGACGACCGTCTATCCTCATCAATCAATCATCAATCGATCCATAGAGTGAGTACTAGCACTGCGCCCTGCGTGCTGATGGTTCCTCCAACATGCTGGGCACTTTCTCATATCAGGACCTGGGGTCTCGCCTTCCCTCTGTCTGGAATGCTTTGCCTCCACATTTTCAGTCTCTCACCCACTCCCCTCCTTTATATATTGTTCTCAATGAGATCTATCCAGATGAACCGATTTTAAATTGCAACCACCCCATCTCTTGTAGTCTGGGTCCTCCCTGCTCTGCTCGGTTCTCTTTATAAGGCACTTACCACTCTTTGATATACTATGTACTTTCCGTATCAGTGATACTATTGTTTACTATCTGCCTCTCCAGGGTGAGGATCTTTGGTTTATATCCAAAGATATAACTCCTATATCCTCAGCATCTGGATGTAGCACACAGGAGGTGCTTAAGAAATATTTCTTGAGTGACTAAAGGAATGAACGGTTTCTGGACTTTCTACAGTTAACACAAAACCTTCATGTTCTATACATTAGCTCATCTTTTTAGTGCCACACAGACCATGCTGCTTGGCGGACACGTTCGTGACCTGTCACCGCACCACTAAAGGTGTAACGCAAAGACACACAGGACTTGGAGTCCAGTCCGAGACTTGCCAACTGTCTGGCCTTGAACCTCAGTTTCCTTATGTCTACAACGGGAACAGTAGTTTTCTTAGAGGGTTTCTTTGGAGAAAAATGAATCGACATGAGTGTGCACCACAAAATGCAGATCGGATGTGATTTCATATTTAGAAGCACATGGGGTTTGGATCTGCAGTTTTCACCGTTCATAAAATTTTCTGGCCTGGCTTGCTCATCCACTGTTGGGTTAGTTGTCACTCCCAGTAATAGTTTACTTTCACTGATGATGTACCCTGCAACAAGGACTCTGCGAGGCAGGTGTATCTACTGTCCCCTCCTCATTATCCCACTTTATAGGCAAAGGAAAGAAGGTTCGCAAGTTGCCAAAGCCAGATGGATGGTGAACGGCAGGGCTGAGACTCAGTCGGTGACTATCTGAGATGACCGTCCAATTGGTCACTTTGCTGATTTCACCACCTGACTCTGACCTCTAGCAATATATCCTCTGCCTCCTCTTCTTCCTTGTCCTGCCTCTCCACCCACTTTCAAACACTCCCATGCACATGCACATTTGCTCCAGTCACCCTGACCCGAATGTCCACAGCATGGTGTACCACGTGCCCTGCTGAATCACCACCTCATGGCACGGAGACCACGATCCGGCATCAGCCTCTTAGCTCGCCATGGTTCTTTTCTACTTTAATCCCTCTTAAAGGTCAGAAAAAGGTCACTTTAATTTTGAGCTATGCTTTTCCACGTTCTATGGGGTAAATGACGTGTCACGATAGTATTTGGGAGAGTCACAGAGACCTCTAGATCTATCCCACGTGAATGTGAGGTAGTGTCATGTATCTTGCGGGCTGTCGGCCTCAACCAGGGGTTTTAATAATTAATTCACCTTCCTGGCAGAGGGATCTGCAGCCAACAGAGGAAATTGGGAGATCTGGGCAGGGCAGCTGAGCTAAGCAGATTTTTGTTTTGTCATCGAACCTGCAAGTCACATGTTAATGGATGTCACAGTCCTGCCTGGGTCCCTGCCCACAGGTACTTACAATATACAGCAAACTCACAGTCTACTTGCCTGACAGGAGAAATCATTTGTTTCCTTCTTTTAAAAAAAATTAAAAACAAATTTTTTGAATGTTTATTTATTTTTGAGAGAGAGAGAGCGAGAGAGAGCACAAGCAGGAGAGGGCCAGAGACAAGGAGACACAGAATTCGAAGCAGGCTCCAGGCTCTGAGCTGTCAGCATAGAGCCCAATGCGGGGCTCAAGCCCACGAACCATGAGATCATGACCTGAGCGAAGCTGGACGCTTAACCAACTGAGCCACTCAGGCGCCCCACCCCCCCCCCCCACCAAATTTTTTTAATGTTTATTTATTTTTGAGAGAGAGAGAGACAGACAGACAGACAGAGAGACAGAGCATGAACAGAGGAGGGGCAGAGAGAGGAGGAAACACAGAATCCAAAGCAGGCTCCAGGCTCTGAGCTGTCAGCACAGAGCCTGATGTGGGGCTCAAACTCACGAACCATGAGATCGTGACCTGAGCTGATGTCAGACGCTTAAATGACTGAGCCACCCAGATACCTCCATTTGTTCCATTCTTAAATTCCTCCTTTTTCTTTCTCTCCCGAGGCTTTGGGAACAGCCTATGTGGCAGAATGGAACATGAAGAGGAGACAAAGTTATGCCCTGGCAAAACTTTGAATCGTACCCAGTTTGATGAATGGGGACTCCTCATTTGTGCTCTGATGGAGTTGAAGTACAAGAGCCCTCTGGGTGGAGGCCGTGAATTCAGTCTGCACCTGTAACCCTCCAACCTGATGATCCTTTACAAGGGAAGATCATATTTCCAAGGCTGGAAACTTGACTAAGGATCCTGGCGGGGAGTGGGGGGGGGATGGGGGTGGGGAAGGAAGGAGAAATGAGTGGCATATGCCCCTATCTTGTCATCAGGCCCGTGAGTCAGCACACCAATGGCCCGGGATCCAGGCTAACGGCGTTACCCATCTTGGCTGGCAGCAGGCACGTGGTGTGGCCAGCCTCACAGCTTTGAGTTGTCTGTGCCGGCTGAGTCAGCGACAACATAGACAGGAAAGATCGACGAATTTGGCTGGTGCAGCCGTAGGCCTACGATCGCACAGCTAGGTCTGGGTCCCTGGCAGGGACCCTTGGTGATCCTCATGTGGTCGCAAGTCTGGAAGGGCTCTTGGGATGACATGTGGTCCGGGTCCCTGCCACCAAGCAGAATCCCCACCGAACATCCAGCCTGGAAATCCTTCTTGGTCCTCAGTCAATGGAAAAGAAAACGAAAAGGGGTCTTTTCTAACATGGAGGCCAAGCGCACAGAATGGATTTGGCAGTTCCAATTGAAAGGAGCCTTCCCCGCTCAGGAAGGAGTGGCTTCGTGGTCTCTCGGGGCAGTGGGGGTGCCCACACACTGTCATGGTGACTGGAACGTGCAGAGAAAATGCCCCTCCCCTAGGTTGTCCACAGCTACTGGGGTCCAACTCCTGCTCATCGTTTTCCTCTCCAGGCTCACAGAGGCTCTAGGGCTCGCTTGGCCTCCCCTCAACTCCTGCCATTGCTAGAAACACCTTAGTGTGGCCATGACTCCCATTCATTCAACCCCTTCCCTGGTTGATTACTCTGCCCTGTTCTTCCCCAGGGAGCCAGGCTTCCAAATATGCGTGGGTCCCTCATCCAGCGCACAGCTGCTCAGGGAAGCTCAGGAAAGTTAGATCTAAGGAACCCCCGGTCTACCCACCCTGCGCTTGGCACACACATTTACTAAGTCCCCAAATGGGAAATAGTCAAGAGCCACTCTCTGCCTTTGATGTTTCCTTCATTTAGCATCTTCTCTGCCTGATGAACTTCTATTGCTATGCATTCATTCAACAAACATCTTACTCAGTACCTGCTCTCCAGCAGGCTTCCATATCACGTCCCCCATAGAGTTTCCCACAACCTCCCTAAAGACAGCCGGTCGCTTTCCCTTCTGTCTTTCCACGGTACTTTATTCGTGTCCCCCATTGTGTATTTTTCATGTGTTGCAATGACACATCACTCTTGGCTTCTACCCCGTAGACCCGTGATGTTCCTGCTTAAAGGGGGAATCGCTCCCTCCAGCTTTGTCCCACCAGTATCTGGCACTCTTTGCATGTTCGTTGATGAAAATTAATGAATGGAAGCAAAGTGATAAGCTTAAGTACTGGGGTCTTAATACTCAGGGAGGTAGCATGCTTTTGTGCTTAAGGGTACAGGTCCTGAAGTCAGACTGCCTGAGTTTTAACCCTGGCTCCACGATTCGCCAGCAGTATGATGTGAGGCAAGTTACATCACCGCTCTGGGCCTCAGTTTGCACATTTGAAAAGTGATGATCATAATAGTACCTGCTTCATAGTGTCACTAAGAGGAGTACATAAAAATAACCTGGAATAAAGTATTTAGAATATGTCAGGCCTATGTCCTCACTAAATGGTAACTGTTATTGCTTGTTATTCCTTGTCTGTGGATTTGCCTCTTTTTGGTGAAATGCTTGTGCATTTGGATGGACAATGGCGTGGGTTTTAAGAGTAAAATCCAGATTTCATTTTCCATGAAAAGCAGAGAGGAAAAGTCAATGAATATTATGCTTTGCTTTCATTCTCCCCAGTGAGACTTGAGCTGCACTTCTTGGCTTTATAAGGACTCTGGTGGAACAAGAAGGATCCTGGAATATGGCCAAGTGTAGCTGTGAGGGGAGTTTCTAGCCAAAGAAAATATAGTTGAAGGGCAAAATATGTCATCAAACAGGAAAAAAAATAATTCTGCGTTTTTCTTATTGAAAAAAAAAGAAAGGGTGGATTAGGACAAGTTCTGTTACATGAACCACTAAGATACCCAAGAGATTAATGACACTTTTAGGGACCTGGCGGCATTTCCTAGTCTGGAGACATAAGATTTGGAGACCAGTTAGGTAATCTTAAATTTGGCCTAGCTTCTCAATAAAGTTTTAAAAATAAATGTTGAAAGGAGCTTTCTCTCGAATCCTTCGGGTACCCTGCTGTGGTCTCCCACCTGTCACTCTGGCTGCACCTTTCTTGTCCAGTGTCACACCTTTGATAGTAACTAGTCACAGAACTTGGGGAACCAGTCAAATGAGTCAATAAGAAAGTGCCCATAAACCTGGGAAATCACTTATAGTGATAATGGTTATGAGAGGAAGCATAATCCTTCCCACAAAATCCTCCCCAAACGATCAGCACGTGGGGGTGAAAGCTCGTGTGGGGCTGGGGACTCTGGGGAGGCATGCCAGGTGGGAGAGGCAGGTGGAAATATAACTTGCAGAGCTCGGGGAAGTGAAGTCTAGACTCGCTCAGACCCCTCTGACCGCCTACTTCTCCTTTTCTGAATGTCCGGCATTTCCAAGATGTCCCGGAGTTGGGTTTTCATTTTCCTCCTGTTCGTCTTCTTTCCCTCCTCGTGTCTCACTTTCTTAGGAACCGAGGCTGACCTTGATTTGACAGTGACGGGGTGAAAGTTCAGTTCGCCCTCAAGGTTCAGTGAGCTTGAGCCAGTGCTGGGCAGCTTTCTTTTGCCCAACCCCTTAAATCCATCGCCATCTTTACCCTGCCCCATGCCCTGGGGGCTAAGCTGTGTGCCCCACACCCCTGGGGAGTCCTAGGGAGAGGTTGGAGGTCATGAGCCAAGACAGGTTGGGGTGTTTATTCTCCTGGATCCCTCCCTCAGGAGAACCCCAAGGATATCCTGTCTGGTGGTCATCCCCATCCAACCATCTACTCAAGTGTCCAGCAACCCCTCCCTCTCCATGCCTCGCATACCTGAGCCAGTGTTCTCACACACCACAGCCTACGTCTTTGAGCGTGGTCCCTTTAGTTATTTATTTTTAATTTTTTTTTAATGTTTATTTATTTTTGAGAGAGAGAGAGACAGCCAGCCAGACAGACTTAGCATGAGTGGGAGAGGGGCAGAGAGAAAGGGAGACACAGAGTCCAAAGCAGGCTCCAGGCTCTGAGCTATCAGCACAGAGCCCTATGTAGGGCTCGAACTCAAGAACTGCAAGATCGTGAACTGAGATGAAGTCAGATGCTCAACCGACTGCGTCACCCAAGTGCCCTGAGAGTGGTCCCTGCATTACACTCACCTCAAATGAGCCTAATTTGAGCGTGTCATCTGTTTCCTGCAGGGGCGCAAATCAACAGGAAGATAGTTTAAAAATTCAGATTCCTGGGTACTGACTGCAGAAATTCCAAATAAAATAGTAGGTCCAGAAAGGCCTCTGCATTTTTAGCAAGTGCCTGTTTCTGATGCCAGTGGGGTCCAGGGATGACTTTGGGAGATACTTGATCCGACTCGGACTGTCGAACTGGATGTCGTCCAGATCTAGTCAAATGGTAAGAATAACGTAGCCCCCATTGTTCCAGCGTCTCTTCTGAGAAGTCCAAATTTTTGGATGAGATCATTATGAGCTAAGTTGGGAAAGGCAGGGAGATTTCTAAACCAAGCCCTGGAGCCTGTGGGAAGGCTCCTGTAACTAGAAACAGAATGATAGAGAATCAGCATATGGGACGTTGTACGATTCTCAACACCTCATTGATTTATGCTGGCATGGTTTACCTGGAGCAGAGGGCCCCTGAAGTTTGTTTGTATCGATTGCACCATCACTAATAAGATAGAGAGATGTAATGCTTGGCAGAGGCCCAAACCTGGAATTAAAGAATTCTGTCCACGCAAGCCAGCCTCGCATGCCACGGGTCCAAGCTAACAGTTGTTAATTGCGCAGTGTTACAAGGAGGCACCCGGCCAAGGATAAAAACCAGAAAACTAATGAACTGGTATCAGGAAAACACCGAGGACAATGGGCCAAGTGTGCGGAGAAAATCTAAAACTGATCTGGACCCTGAAGTTGTGTGGACTTACCATTTCAGAAGCCTGTCCTGTTTTGAATATACCAGGCACATTCTTGGAAGGTGACTATTTCAAATATTTAGGATAATATTTGTTTAGGCAGCAGGGCAGACAACAGAGGAGGTTGGCAAAGAACATTGCCTCTTCTGAGAACTGTAAACTTTTGCTGCCTCTCCAGTGCATTTCTTAGAACAGAAGCTCAGAAAAGTGGAAGGGGCCGGCTCACGTTCCCCTTCACAAGGACGGGCCACAGCAGCAGGCCCATGACTAGTGCCTGCTTTAAAAGGCTTACGGCAAGAATCTGGTTACAGATGCCCATTCGAGATAATCTAATTAAAAAAATTTTTTTAATGTTGATTTATTTTTGAGAGAGAGAGAGAGAGAGAGAGAGAGAGAGAGAGAGCATGTGCGCACGAGTGGAGGAGGGGCAGAGAGAGAGGGAGACACAGATTCCGAAGCAGGTTCCAGGCTCCGAGCTGTCAGCACAGAGCCCAACGTGGGGCTCAAACCCACAAACCATGAGATCATGACCTGAGCTGAGAGTCGGATGCTTGACTGATTGAGCCACCCAGGCGTTCCCAAGATAATCTAATTTAAGTCTTCTGTTCTTGCCAAATCATATGCCAGAAAAGCTCCCCCAAATAAGCTAATGTGCAGTGACATGAATGAAGTACGTGTCCTCTCAGCACACTCTGTTCCCTGACATGGATGTGCCATGAATCACACGGTGGCTCCTGAAACACAGAGCATAAGAGAAAGAGCATGGGCCATAGTGTCAAAACCCAGCGTCGAAGTCTTGATGCTGCTGCTTACTTGAAGGAACTTATTTAATGAGTCCGATTTTTTGTTTCCTCATTAGCAAAACAAGACAGGGAACCTCCTAAGAGGATGTGATCATTAATCATACCAATATATCCAATCACAGTACAGAAGCTATTATATAGTAATAGGTTCTTAATAAATGAGAGTGATCATTCTTGTTACTCTTCTAGAAGCTCTAGTTAAGCCCCCGTGGCCTCCTTCCTTCCCATTTGTCAAAGCCCCAGCTCGGAGATGCTGCAGCCAGAAGGACAATCTTGTTTCTGGGGAAATGTAGAGCCTAAATGTGGAAGCTGGCCTGGGGCTGAAGTTTGGAGACTTGACGATCCATAATGAGAGACCCAGATTCTAGGGCGATGGCTCCCCACACAGTCAACAGTACCATCAATGACTATCACACCTCCCACTGACTCCAGTTTCCTGGGTACCACAGACCTCTCCTTCCCCAGTGGAGAGTTGGGTCACAAACGATAGACCCCGTCCATGAAAACTCAATGGCTCTGTCTCACGGGCCACGACAGATGCATGAAGCCAGAGAGCCTGTAACTAAACAGAACTCCTTTGCGCAAGCTTTTCTTTGTGGGAGGTTGTAAAATCAATAAAGGTATTTGCTTAAATGCTGGTGGCACTTATCACTCTGGGAGTCATCCCTGTTGTCCTTCTCTAACATATGTTCTGAATATATGTGAAACCACCTACTGAACTCAATCCCTCATCAATGTCAGTTCAGTGCCTTACCCTAATCCACTACCTGGGTCTATCTAACCATCATGATTCTGGATTATTTGCCACCTAACTATTTTAGCAAAGCATCCATGTCTTGTTAGTAATGTTAACATCCATCCATCCATCCATCCATCCACCCATCCACATATCCATACATATTATTAAGCTCTCACTACATGTAGGTTCTCTCTTCAAGTGAGAAATTCTTGAATGAGTATAAGGAGACCTGATCTATTGGAAGAAACATGAAAAGTATTGGATTGGGGCTTCAGCAATTGATCTCGGTGGCCTGTATCTGTCCCCAAGCAGCCAATGTCTCTGTGGAATGTAGAATCAGTCCAGCACCAACTGAGCCACTGGAAGTATGTCTTTTATTCCCCCTGGTGGTACCAGGTTGCTCCTTGAGCCCCTCCCAGCTTGAGCCTCTTGAAGCACCAGAAGATTTGCCAGTGACCCAGTATAATGCCCCCTCCCCTAACTCCAGGGCTTGAGGATAAAGAATACTTTGTAAATCAAATAATCTCCCCTCATTGTCAGTGTAATTTACATTTTTCATTGATTTTTTTTTTCTCTTAAAGCAAAATGTAGATACACCTTTCCTATCAAGCTTCTCCCTGGAAGCAGTAACATATAGGAGAAAATCAAAACTCTCGCTGGCTCTGCCCAAAGGCTCCTAGTGGACCTTGACCATTTTATCTTGGGGATGAAGTCCTTGGGAGGACCGTGTAGACTCTGTTTAGTTAAGAGCAGAACGTAGGAGGCGGGATAGTGCTCTTCCCCACACAAAGGCGGGGAGTGAATCCCCCTGGAGGCTCCCCGGGTTAGGCCAGGAAAATCATCAGCGACCCTTGTGCAGACCAGGGTCTTTCTGTTGGCCTGTTTGATTTTGTCCTAGCGTCACATGACTTATCGGGAGGCTGAAGTTCCTGTGAGATCCTCGGCCATTTCCGTAATGATCCATTTGTTTTCAACTCACTCCGCAGACCTCTCTGAAACCCATAATTTTACCCTGAGAGTCTTCTGTTCTCAGTCTGCAGGTTTGTAATTTACTGCTTTAGGCTACAAAGTCAATTTCCCTTTAACTATGTTTCTGTTAGGATAAATCACTTATTTTTGGGATCTTAAAGACGATCACTGTGTTTTTCTCTCTTTGAGCATCCCGAGGAGGTGTTTCTGACACGGGAAACTCCATCTTGCCAGCTTTTCTTCTTGACATCACAACTGGGTCAGCGTTAACAAAGCAGGGATCTCGGCTTCGGAAAGGAGAGCGAGCTCCCGACGACAGGACTGCCGACCCCACAGGTCTACGTTTCCAGCCATGACTCAGGCCCACGTGACAACCAGCGTGGAGAGTGCTGGAACGGGCCCCGAAATGCCTTTCCCACCAGAATTCTTTCACGTTTATTGACGCTCAGGAAGTGATTATAATCAGTGACGACTGAGTGAGTACTATGAAAGAGTTTACTATTAATTCTTAATTCTGTTCCTACTATTACACCGCCATTAACGGAAAGTGCGTTGAAGGAGGAAGAAGAGATAGCTTGGGTGGGAGGTGGGGAGGAAATTGGGTGGGTTGGCGCTCCTGAAGGCAGCCTGAGAGACGCCAGACCATCACCTGTCTTTTTAAAAGGAAATGTGTTACAGGGGGCTCCTGGGTGGCTCAGTTTAGTCGAGCGTCCGACTTCGGCTCAGGTCATGATCTCACCGTTGGTGGGATCGAGCCCCGCATCAGGCTCGGAACTGACAGCTCAGAGCCTGGAGCCTGCTTCGGATTCTGTGTCTCCCTCTCTCTCTGCCCCTCCCCCACATTCTCTCTCTCTCTCTCTCTCTCTCTCTCTCTCAGAAACAAATAATCATTAAAAAATAATAAAAAATAAAAATAAAAGGACATATGTTGACAACAGAGCAGACATCTGGGAAAGTGCCTGCTATGTGTTGGACCCTGTTCTCCATCCCTTACCTGCGTTATTTCATTGAAGTTTTATACAAGTCTATGAGGTAGGAACTGTTCCGGTCTCTAGGGGCAAATCAATTACTGTCACGTTGCATACGCAATTCTGATATTACGTATTTAAAGTGATCCCGCGTACAGATTGATGCAGGTTGATACTGCGTGTAGATTGCATACCAGAGGATGCGTTCAGGACAAGCAGGACAAGCAGGACCGTTTGTCAGGATGGCCATCCCCACTTGGAAACTGACCTTTCCTTAAGCTCATAGTTGAAACCAGTGGCCCAGTTTAGAAAGTCATGTGCCTCTGGGAAGAAGAGTGGAGGACAAAAAAAAAAAACAAACAACTGGATACTTGGAGGAAGAAGAAGAAAAGAAAAAAACCCAGAGAGGATAGCAGGTCTGAGTGGCATCCGAAATCACGATTAAGTGTATGACCCCCCCCTTCCCCCCAGGAAGCAGAAGATAGGGCTCCTCTTATAAGGGGGAAGGAAGAGGAAGCAACCACCTGTGTGTCATGAGTGCGGACGAGCCCTCTAACCACCTTCCGCGTTTGATAGGTTAATAATCACTCAACACAGCAGAGCTGGCACACATTAAAAGCTTCCTAAATGTCCATTTCTTTATTTGGCAAGAGGCAAATGGTTTATCAGTAAAGTATACCTCCTTACGAATTTATTGAACGATCCAATTTTTAATTAATTTTTTAAATATTTATTTATTAAGTAAATAATAAAAAATAATAAAAATGGCACAACATTATTTGTTTGTGGCACCTGGGTGGCTCCGTCAGTTAAGTGCCGACTTCAGCTCATGTGGTGCTCTCATGGCTGGTGAGTTCGAGCCCCGTGTTGGGCTCCGACAACTCAGAGCCTGGAGCCTGCTCCGGATTCTGTGTCTCCCTCTCTCTCTGCCCCTCCCCTGCTAGCACTCTGTCTGTCTCTCTCTCTCTTAAAAAGAAATAAACATTTTTTGAATGTTTATTTTTATTGAGAGAGAGAGAGAGAGAGAGAGAGAGAGAAAATGAGCATGCGCATGTGTGCTTGTGATAGCAGGGGAGGGGCAGAGAGAGAAGCCCAAGCAGGATCCATACTCGAGGTGGATGAAGCCCGACTGGGGGCTCGATCCCAGAAACACAAGATCCCAACCTGAGCCGATATCCAGAGTCGGTTGCTTAACTGACCGAGGTGCCCCAAGATCCACTTTTCAGAGTAGGTTTTGCTAAATTGGAAGGAAGAGAGATCTTGGGGGTACCTGGCAGCTGGAGGTGGTGGAGCAAATGCCTCAGGGAAACTGAAGGGTATGGAAAAAACAGCGTGGGAAACCAAAGGGAAGCCTCTCGCGCTCTTCCCAGTATCACCTGCGGCAGCCCTGGGAACAGAGGAAAGAGACAACGGGATGCTGGCAGGAAGCTACAGACCGGACCTTGTGGCCACGCCCAGTCCATGGGTACTTGGATGCCACCATCATGTTAATGCCACAGCAATCACATGTGTCCCTATTTACATACCTCATACACTTCTATATGTTCCTTTAGGAGGAAAGCTATAGACATTTCTTCCAACTGGGAGGCTATCTTGGGGGCAATCTAGGGGGATATGTAGGTGCGTTTGGAGTTTTCAACGTCTCCCTAACTTGTTGCACAGCATGGGAAGGGATGGAATGTTGACGGCACAAATATTTGAAGCTCCTCAAGATAGTGAGGAGCCCTTACCTTTCATGTAATCAGTGGTTTCTTCCACACTACGCTCTCCTCTCTCAGCAGTTATCCGTCTCCTGGCAACTGTTCCCTAGCCCCACGTGCACATCAACAACCAATAACATTTTCAACAGCCTTTACCCATTGGCCAATGGCCGCGGTCTAAAAGGGTTACTACTGCTTTTGCCTTCAGCTTTAGCTCCGGTGCCTGGTGCAATAAAGGTGTTCAAGGTGTTGGTTGAACTTTAGATGATTTTGCTATTCACAGAAATATATGTCAAAATAATTCATTGAAAAGTGTCGGCTTGGTAGCTAACATTGGGTTAGGTACGGTAGGAATGTAAGTCATGTCCTGTATGAGTTTACAATGCATGTATTCTTTTTTTTTTTTTTTTAGTTTATTGTTTATTATTGAGAGAGAGAAAGGGCAGAGGAGGAGCAGAGAGAGAGGAAGACATAGAATCCCAAGTAGGCTCTGCGCTGTCAGTACAGAGCCCGCTGTGGGTCTTGAACCCACAAACTGTGAGATCATGACCTAAGCCAAATTCAAGAGTTGAACGCTTAACTGGCTGAGCCACCAGGCACCCCACCGATGCATGTATTCTTAAGGCAGATAAGTAGGGGTAGCAGGGTGTGAGAAAACACAAAAATTAGTCATCTATGTATTATCTGTGTTTCTCAACCCTAGCTGTATATTGAAATCTCCTGTGAAGCTTTTAAAAACCACAGATGCCTATAGCTCACCCACAGAGATTCTGATTAGGTCTGTCTGGTCAGGGTCTATATTTTTAAATAGTCCTCAGGTGATTCACATGAGCATCCAGGATATGAATCACTATAACAAGTACTAAAGAATATAATTAAAAGAAATACTGACGAGAACCAGAGTGGAGAGAAAAACCTTATGGCGCAGTTGGAACTTGCTTTGAACCTTGAATCATAGCAAAGATTTGGATGCACAGCACTGAAGAGAGAGCAGGCTGACTGGGAAGGGGGCAGGTGGAGACAATGGGGACAAAGGGAGTTGGAAATCAGGAAACCAGGTTGCTGAGTGGCAACGAAATCCTAGAGGAGCAGGGTCCAGAGGTCATGGCCAGCTCTGCCTGGAGTGGTACCATCTGGCTGCATAATGGCAGAAGGAACAGCCTGAGTGACCAAAGGGAAAACACAGGGGGAAAGTATGCTTGAGTCACAAGCCTGGGAAGTATGTTGTGTCCACAAAACAGCTGTGAGGGGCCACAAAATGGCCTTAAAGAAATGTTGAGGCAGACAGGGAAAATGCATGTGCTCTAAATTGAAGACTCCATTAAGACTCTAACATGAAATGTGCAAACCCAGATTTGGGGCCTCAGGTTCTTGGAACTGTTACTCCCGGGAGGTTCAACTTCGTGGGTGAGGGTTTCCCTGGCCCTCCTCAATTTCTAGATGGTCAGGTTTCTTTTCCTTGGTGGCGAAATCTTTTGCCTGTTTCCTTTAGGAGGAAATAAAGAAGCTGGGTGGGGTTGGGGACCAGTGGAGGATGAGTGGAGGTAGAACGGAGTTTCAAGAAGATCAACCAAACAGCAGCACCTGGGTGGCTCAGTCAGTTAAGCGTCCAACTCTTGATTGCGGCTCAGGTCATGATCTCATGGTTCACGAGTTCGAGCCCCACATCAGGCTCTGCGCTGACAGCATGGAGCCTGCTTGGGGTTCTCTCTCTCCCTTTCTCTCTGCCCCTTCTCCATTTGCTCTTTATCTGTCTCTCAAAATAAATAGACATTAAAAGGAAGATGAAGCAAACATATCTTAAATAAAAAATGCTCTAAGTGGAGGGTGAAGGGGTGGATATACCAGATTCTTACCTGTTAACATGCAAAACGAGATAATAAAAAAGGGGTGTTGATGCTACTGAAATGGTCAAGTGAGGTTGTTGAGGGTACATGACAGATTTAGCGGGCGCACTTATGATGCCTGTTAAAGATGGTTTCACTGCGTGAAGTGCTTTGAGCAGCACATGTGGGGACAGAGCAGAAAATTATGGAAAAAGCAACTCACCAGAAAAGCCCAGGATACACTGACATTTTCGATGTCCTCCATCAACTGCTCGTCCGTTTCTCTATGCCAACTGCGGGCAAATAAAGAGAACCAAGCCAAAAATAATAATAATAATAATTTTTAAAAAATAACTCACAGAAAATTAGGAAGTAAGACCCTCTGTGTCTCCAGGATCATGAGACACACATTTGGTCATGTCTGCCCAACAGTGGAGCTATTATTAGAGGTGGAAAATAGCAGCTAGTAAGACTGAAACAGTTTGCCCAGAGGCTAGCAGACAAGAAGAATAATGGTTTCCCAGGAAAGTGAGATGATTCTAGTTTAACTCATCCAACAAAACTCTTCCAAGAATTAGGCCAGAAACCCTAACTTCAACTTGGAGGGAGCCACAGACTATGCCATCACCAAATCATCAGCTGTTGCCGTGGGTG
Organism: Panthera tigris; assembly: GCF_018350195.1. NCBI lineage: Eukaryota > Metazoa > Chordata > Mammalia > Carnivora > Felidae > Panthera > Panthera tigris. The sequence continues at coordinate 58,914,777 of NC_056678.1, read as the reverse complement.
CCATTGCCAGAGTCATTGTCTACAGGCTTTGGCAAGGCGCGCTCCGGTGTCGGTTTGGGGCAAGCAGCAGTCTGCATGAAGATCTGGTGGCTCCCCAGCTCAGATTCGACATTCTCCGGGCCCTCCTGGTGAACATGAACTACACAAGTTTCATCCGGCCACCTGTCCTTCCTCTGCGGGCTCCTGATCTCTACAGTCAGATTCACGATGCCCCTAAGTTCCCGGACCCAACGCGGGCTCAAGACAGGAAATAGTGAAACAGGTTCCTCCCCGGCAATGATAACCTCAGTGTTGAGTCCTTCTCCCGATGAAGGCAGAACCACCAAGCACTGGGCCCCCTGCTTTACTTGAGCCACCCTCACTGTTTATTACTAGTGCTCCCCACGGGGCCTCGTCCGTCTCCCTAGGCTGCAGCTCTCCCCGTGTAAAAACCCCAGTGTGATTACACAAACTTCTCCGGGGGCGCCATTGTTGACCTTTCTGGCTTTGGTTCCCATCTCAAGGTCTCTCCTCTTGCTGGTAATATTGTCTTTCTTCTTATTGGAGGTAGTGTCGGGGGAAGGATCCAGCGCTGACTCTAACCGGGCCCTGGGACCTGACTTCCCCTGGACAAACCTACCAGAGGGTGGCAGCCTGCCCTGACTTCCAAGAATTGCCTGCCCCTGGTGTCCGATGGGCCCCGCTCACCTTTTGGCATCACTTACCGCTCTGCTTGGGGCACCTGGTGCCACCTATTCAGCGGAATGACAGTGTGGAAGTCTGAAGTCCCGGCCCATGTGCATTCCCTGAGCCTCTGTTGTCAGCTGGGCCTGCTCCACCCCGGTGGGTGCGTGCACTGCCAAGTCTCAGTCCTTTCCTGCCGGTGCTGGCCTGCTGCCAAAAAGCCTCCACAGCTCCTGATAAACCCTGACTCAATAGGAGCCCGTATGGGAGAGCGTCAATCTCAGAGCTTCTTGGGAATGTGGGGGTTTGGGAAGGACGCCTGCTCTCTTTTCCTTGAAGATTTCGGTTGCTAAAAGATACACACATTGCTAAGTGGGGATGATAACATTAGTTTCATTCAGGACTTTCTCTTATGGGTAGAATACAGGCTTCCTGCCTCTGGTTCAGAACTACAGACAGCCAGGTGTGCCCCAAAGTGCTGATTGAGCCACCTCATTCCAAGCCGAAATGCCAAAAAAAAAAAAGGCTTCTCTGGTTTGGAGTGGTCCCGCCAAGGCGCTGACCCATAGGGACTGAGAGCACAGGACCCACTGCTCTGGAACATAGGCTGGTCCAAGGGAAACCCGGAGATGGGGTAGTATGCATGAGCCATGACTTCGAACTTCTTAACCATGCCTCATAGCAACGTGGCCAATCATTGACAAGTTCTTATCAATGTCACCACTCATAAGCCATGCCTCCTCTTATCAGGTAGAAAAGTTAGGAATGAAGTGAAACCTGGAAATCCCTACCCAGCCTTCCCCAAATAAATGGAAGTGTTGGGGGACACCCCTTCTGCTCTGGGCTGTGGGAATGACTTAGCTGGGTCAAATGACATGTAAGTAATAGAAATAGTCCTCCCTCCTGTGTACTGTTGGTCTTCTGTCTTCCTCACGTGTGGCCACAAAAACAAATCCCCTCTGCTGGTTCTATCTCTTCCAACCCCCACCCTGCACAGGTCAACGCTGCCACGTGGGGCACTGGGCACTGGGCAGCCAGAGTACTCCTGATGTCCATGGACTGAGAACAGAATGACACAGTGACAATCAGGCACAGAAAGTCAAGTGCACAAGTCTGACAGGCGAGTGCTTTTCTTTGTTCTCAAGTCCTTTCTGCAAATAACCTTTCCTCTTGCACTGCTCGGTATGAGGGCTCCATTATGAGACCAAAGCAACACCTGAGCTGGGCCAAGTTATTTGAGGAAAAGGTGACGCTGATGCTCTGGGGTTCAGAGGGTCACAACGTGGGTTACGAGCAGCCTTAATGGGTGAGGAATAGAGTCCTTGGGAAAAGTGTCCAGGCCACACTTCCCCTGGAAGCCCTACACTGGAGACTATTCAAGAGTTTCCACACAGGGCAGTTTCCCACCCATTCACACAGTTACTGGCTAACCTTCTGGAAACCAGCAGCCAGCCTAGCTGAGGTCACTGGGCAGGAACGCAGCAGGTAGGGCCTATAACCTGAAAGATAATTCCCTTCAGGGTCATTGTTTTGATTTCTGGTGAAATGGAAACTTCTTGAAAGTTATCCAGGCATTAGGAAGCCTGACTTCATTTTAACCCTTCCAGAAATTATGCCCAATAGTCATGCAAATCTTGCCTGAAATCTCTCTTTCCTGGATGTCAGAACCGCAGAGCAAGGGGAGAGTAGTTTCAGCTTCATGCAGTGGAGTATTGCTACTCCCTGCCTCTTTCCTGTGGTTTAGTCCTAGAAATGCATCCCTGCTGGTCGGTGCTTTCTCTCCTGTATTGATCCTCAAAATGTGGTCCCTAAAATAGCAGCTTCTTACTCTAGCTTGCTAAAAATGCAAATACTCAGGCCCTACCCAAGACCTACAGGATCAGAAATTCTGGGGGTGGGCCCAGCATTCTGTGTTAATAAGCTCTCTAGGTGATTCTGTTCCGTGCTGAATTTGAGAACCGCTGTTTTAAGGCAACTGGCCCTTTTTGATTAAATCCTACCACCGATTAACTGTTGGGTTCTGACATCCGGGAAGAAGAGTTTTCAAGCATACTTTGGGCCAGAGACCAAACCATGATCCGAACTTGTTTAATATTTAATCAGTACATGATTAATATTCAAGTCCCTTGCAGAGGCCACCCTGATGGTTGGAATCCTTGACCGAAACTAAGTTCTCCGGGAACTTACTTGTCACAAACCCTCGTAGTTATAGTTTATCATCTCCATGTACTCTGGATTCTATAAAATAATTTGGTATCCTTGGCATGGCCGTCTATGTCAAATGGCTCTGTACTGCTGTTTCTATAATAAGATCCATTGAGAGAGGCCTCAGATGCTTTGTTAAAGATCTATCCTATTCACGCTGATGAAACCCCCATTGTCTACCAAGATTGGAAGGGTGTCAAAGAGTGTCATTGGGTTTTTCTGAAAGTTCTCTTTGTTCCCGTTACCCACAGCTCACCTATTTATACCCTGTGAGCTCAGTTCTATTAGCTTTGGGTGCATTGTCTCACAGTGAGATCAATGAAAGGGTTGTTCCCTCTCGGCTTCATCTTCAGCGGATTACCTCCCCTGTCAGAGATTTCCAGTAACTTCAGTGTGTCTCCAGACAAGAGATGCCAGTAAGAACCAGGCAGGGAGTAGAAAACTGTGCCTGGTCCCCGAATTTTGCCTATCATCCTTGTTATCATCTGGTTCCTGACATGGCTTGACTTAAACTTCCATTCCTTCTCCAAAGGGGAAATAGCTATTTGAGCCCTTTGGCGTGAAGCTCTGTTACCAGACTACTTCTCAAGACTGCGCATCTCTGTCTCCACATCTCAGAGAAAACCTGACACGTTTATAAGAGATCCTGTTACTGACCACACTCTAGGTCAGCATTTCTCGAACTTCAGTGTACATCTGGAGCATGCGGGGGGCTTTGTACATTACGGATTGTTGAGCTCCACCCGAGTCTCTGACTCAAGAGATCTGGGATGTGACTAAAGAATCCGCGTTTCCAAGTTCACAAGCAAGGCTGTTACTGCTGGTCTAGGGAGGACATTTTGAGATCCACTGTTGTAGGCTGGCTACTGGCAGTATCTGGACTCGTTCTGATTATTGCATCATTGATGCCCTTCTATTCTGAATGCAGCGTTTCATGCGTTCCTCTGTTTCATTCATTCCCTTTACAGCATCATGCCTCGTTCAAGGTGCCAGGAAAGTGTGATTTATTGTCTGAGCATGCAAATTTGAGATAATTCTCACCATCATCTCATAACTTTTATTTGGTACAGTGAACCGACCTGGCTCCAGGAAAACAACTCACTTCCTGGTCAAAAGCAAAGTCCTTGGAGGATCTTAAAACCGCACAGTATCCTTTGGAAACTTAGTGCATCCCATGGTATTTACTGATAGACACCCAGACACATGTAATAGGATTATAGATCAGCCTCATTTAAGATAAAGTTTGCTGGGGGAGATCAGAATTGCTCCCTGTGGGACTTAAATTAGGTACAAAGCAATTAACTTTAAGCAACCAAAAAATTGGCTCTATAAAAATTCCATTTCAAATAAGCTCTTAACTACAACCTCATTACCAGTTACCTTCACTACGTAAGAGACAAACTCGTCTCCGGAGGCGGAAAACATGTGCTACATTTTTGAGACACTTCCCCAAATACGGGAATTGATGAGGACTGACACCTGACCTCTCCCAAGTGTCGCAAAGTTCTATAGACTTTCTGACTTTTCATGTTACACCTACACCTAGAAAGATAAATCTTACCACTTCTGAAAACACACATATTTGGGTTTCACTTCTTAAGATGGTTCAGTTGTTCCATGCTAAACACATTTGATTCCATTCCATTTCTTTCTGAGGAGGAGAATTTTAAGTACCTTTCGGTGAGAGCCAAGACATCAGCTCAACAGACTTTTATTTTCACAAAGGATGTTTCTTTGCCTGGCATATGGAAGAACCTTATGAGTGTTCATCAATTAGAACATTAACAGATTGTTGATTCATTAATTGTTGAATTCATAAGTTAATAAAAGTTATTAACTTTGAAATGTGACTATAAAATCAATGTAATTGTTTTTAACCTTGGAAATACACGGGGTGCCTGGCTGGCTCAGTCAGTAGAGCATCTTGATCTTGGTCAAGAGCAACTCTTGATCTCAGGGTCGTGAGTTCAAGCCCCGCCCCGGATATAGAGTTTACTTAAAAAAAAAATTAGAAATACGGAAAAATATAAAGAAGTAATCACCTAAAATCTCACATGAAGCTAATGAATATTAACTTTTGAAACATTCTTCCTCTCCTGTGTGCCTATGTGCATATATGCGTGTATATAATTATAACAACATCACGTACAAAATGACGAGTTTCGTTCACTTTACCTTTATCATGGAAATTCACCCAAGTCATTAGCAATTCATGGCAAACCTTATTCATGGCCACTTAAAATTTCACCAAGTGAATAGTCTCAATTTAACACTTCTATTATTGTCACATCATAGGATGTGTCCAATATTATTTCTTGTGTGTGCCTAAATACATTTGTATAAAAATAGTAACTTCAGAGCTACTGGAGTCTGAGGATCGTGCTCTCACTTTTGTTTTTGGTAACTGCTACACAATGCTTGACTTATAAAAAGTGCTTGATCAATGTTTAGAAAAGGAAATAATTGAAGTGGGAGAAATTCTGAAGAACGCTGGGCTCTAGAATGATTCACTCAGACAATGAGATACAAAGAGAATCATGTTGCTCCCTCACACGGATAAGAGAGGCTCGGCCAAGAGATGCCACACGGTATTGGTGCTTCCAGAGTTGGGCATCACCGGGCATGGAGAAGGGATACGAGAACCAAGCGGCATTTCTCTCAAGGGTACTTTGTGAAGCGCAAACTTGAAAAACAAAGTGTTTGCTGTTTGTTGTTGCTGTTTCTTTTGTGGAGGCAGATGGGAAAGGGTTGCCTTGCATTTTGGGAGGTAACTTCATTCCACCGTGATCAATTTTTTAACTCCTCCGTTAAAAAGAGAAATCATACCAACAATGAAGTTGTCAACGTTCTGCCTGGAGGATGTCATCAGCCTAGAAGCATCCCTTCCCTCTAATAACTTGAGGATGGAGCTGTCGGGAATCCATTCTGGAAAGACAAGGCACACATTCAGTTCTAGGGTGTCTCCCAGCAATACCTCCCCCCCCCCCCCGCAACCCCCGTCTCATCAGCACCTCTCCTGGCACACACACGGAAGACTTCGGTGGGATCTAACCACTTCAGAAACCTTCCCTCTGGATGTTTTTCCCTCTGAGCGTCCTCAGAATGCTCTTTGAGAGGGTTTTCTCTGTCCTTTGCCTCAGCCTCTCGCCTGACGTGGATGTTGGTGAGAGGGATCACGTTTTAAGATGCATCTTGGCTGGACAGCTCCAACTCCCTGCGAGCCTCCCAGTTGACAGGAAGGTCTGAGTCCATGATTTTATTATAGCCATTCCTCACCTGCAGGGACAGAGTTCAGGGAGGCACACTGGAGCCCCAGGAACCACTGCCAAGTAGGCAGCTGTATCATTAATTTAACTTTCAAAAGCCCGAAGACACAAAGATGCTGCCTGTCTGGTCACACAGGCCACCGGGGTGGTAACAGGCGTGTTTCCGATAAAGAAAGCCAGTGACAAAATGTCGGTCAAGCTGGAGACAGTGGGTGCCGAGGGACAGCTGGGCCAGATAGCACACCGAGAAGGCCACACAAGGCAACTTTCCCCCGTGGGGAGCCTTCCCTAAGAAGCGCTGTGAGAGGAGCGGGGTGGCTATGAAACAGGGTGGTATGCAGCGGGCCTGAGGCGATCCCCAAAACGCCAGACAAGGGGTAGTGAGAGAAGGGCAGAGCCATTTTGGCCAGAAAACTCTGCTTTCCAAGCTGTGTTCGCTTTGGGAAAACAGAAAGTCAAGGGACAGTAGTTTATCCTGTGACACTGACCTCTTTTAATAACTGAAAACAAAACGGCCACTTTTTCTTTCGGAGAAGAGTTTCGGTCAGGGCGTCTGTATTTAACTCTATTCTCCATTTAGGTGATCGATTCTCACCTTGAGTGTTTTGAGGGTAGACAGGGAGGAGTCGAAAGCATCTTCAGGATCACATGGATCCACATTCACTCTTCCCCTCTACTCGACCTTTCAGAGAAGGATCCTGAAGCCTCAGAGATATGGAAAGAGCCAGCAAGGAATGGTACCTGAGACACAGGGTGAACATTCTTAAGGCATGGCGGGATGTTTTTTAGTCTCCTTTCGCCATCTCTGTTTTTTGTTTTCCTCCTGGAGGAGCATTTGGGTGGTAAGATTCAGAGGTGGGTGTCAGCATGTCAGGCGTGCCGTGTGCTCCTGACATAGAACCTGAGGGTTCCCACCTGGAGGGCCAAAAAGGGTGAGAACGTGCACCCAGGGCAAAGTTGGGAAGCCAGTGGTCTGCAGTATCTCTCGTGGCTCGTAGAAGCAGAAATGTTACCTTGGATTTGGGCCAGCACCAAGCCTGTGTGTCATCTGTCAGGAGCCTCAGAAGTATAGCAGCAGATTGGCAGAGTGCTGTGAAAAGCCAGCAGAGGAGCACACAGCCCAGAAGATACCAGAAGGAGTCATGGGGTCCCCATGTGGAGACATGGAAGGTAGGAAGGTAGGAAGGAAGGTAGGACGGTAGGAAGGAAGGAAGGAAGGAAGGAGAGAAGGAAGGAAGGAAGGAAGGAAGGAAGGAAAGAAGGAAGGAAGGAAAGAAGGAAGGAAGGAAGGAAGAAAGGAAGGAAGGAAGGAAGAAGAAAGGAAGGAAGAAAGAAAGGAAGGAAGAAAGGAAGGAAGAAAGAAAGAAAGAAAGAAGGAAGGAAAGAAGGAAGGAAGGAAGAAAGGAAGAAAGGAAGGAAGGAAGGAAGGAAAGAAGGAAGGAAGGAAGGAAGGAAGGAAGGAAGGAAGGAAGAAAGGAAGAAAGGAAGGAAGGAAGAAAGGAAAGAAGAAAGGAAGGAAGAAAGAAAGGAAAGAAGGAAGGAAGGAAGGAAGAAAGGAAGGAAGAAAGAAAGAAAGAAGGAAGAAAGGAAGGAAGGAAGGAAAGAAGGAAGGAAGGAAGGAAGAAAGGAAGAAAGGAAAGAAGGAAGGAAGAAAGGAAAGAAGGAAGGAAGGAAGGAAGGAAGAAAGGAAGAAAGGAAAGAAGGAAGGAAGGAAGGAAAGAAGGAAGGAAGGAAGAAAGGAAGAAAGGAAAGAAGGAAGGAAGGAAGGAAGAAAGGAAGGAAAGAAGGAAGGAAGGAAGGAAAGAAGGAAGGAAGGAAGGAAAGAAGGAAGGAAGGAAGGAAAGAAGGAAGGAAGAAAGGAAAGAAGGAAGGAAGGAAGGAAGGAAGGGACAGGAAAGAAGGAAGGAAAGAAGGAAGGAAGGAAGGAAGGAAGGAAGGAAGGAAGGGACTGGAGAAGCTTGTCGCAGCTCTGTGAGGCTTAGGCTTCAGTCAGCTAAGCACTGGCTTATCTTTCCCACTTCAGGGTGAGGCTATTCCTGGGGTCAAGAAGTCAAAGTCTCCAATTCTTTTACGTTAACAGCCGTATCATTTAATTTTCCATTGGTAGGTGGTGTTCATTTGTTTGGTTTTCATCACAAATTAACATAGCCATTTGGGGAATGCTGGTAAATATTTTCCTAAGATACAGTTTTACTATGTTCCATGGTTACCTTAGCCATTGCCTTTTAAATGCTTTTCTAATATAAGTGATTCTGGGATGAACTTCTACATATGTATATTTCCCCCCATTACTGAAGTGAGATTCCTGGATCCACCGGGCATGGAAGTTTTCAAAGACTTTGGATAACTTTTCCTAAATTGCTTTCTAGACAATTGTGCTAATTAACACTCCCGGCAGCAGGCAGAAGAGAGTAGATAAGCTTGTCCTTGTGACTTTCCCAGAGAGTGGAGTTTGGGGAAGGAGTCAACACCTTCTGATTCTGCATCTCTGGGAAGGGTTGGGGGCGGGGCACAGGTATGGGAAGTTATCCAGTCTCCTTTAAGACGTTGTTAGCCCCAACTGAAAAGGAGAAATTGAGGTCACACTAGATGTCCACATATGAGGTACTTCCTTCCATGTCTACATCAACTTTCCTCCTCTGAGACCATGAGAAAATGAATTTCAAGTCAGAAATCAGCCAGCAAAGAAATCAAAGAGGGACTAGTCTCTCAAAATATGCAGTGTGGAAGTTCCTGGGGGATGACAGACGGAGCGCATCTCCAGTACCTGGGCATTCGAACTGGTACCAAGCCAACCTTTGCTCTGTTGAAGATGGCAGACTGCTTGCCCCTCCTCTTGGACAGATCGTCTTTCTTTCTTTCTTTCTTTCTTTCTTTCTTTCTTTCTTTCTTCCTTTCCTTTATTTAACACCAACTGAGCACATGGAGCCAGGCACTGTAACAGGAAAGGGGGTGCAAAAGTGAGAGGCTCCCAGTCTCGTGTGTTTTTGAGTAAAGTCATGGGAACAGGGACAGATCCCGGACACATAAACGAGCAGTTCCGATATGACACCGTATCACAGCCGAGTAGAGCAATTATCCCGGCACGAGTTTAGGAAAGACTTCATAGAGGAGGACACTCATATGTTGTGGAGGCCAAATCATCTTTGTCCAGACAGAGGAAAAAAAAGAAAGAGTGTTCCAGGAAATTCCAGGAAAAGCACAAAGAACTAAATGGGTCTTCCATGCTTGGGATCACTCCAGCATAAACCATGGCGGAGGGGAGGACTTGGGGACAGAGAAGGGCAGGGCCACAGTGACAGAAAGTGAGGCTGTCAAGTGAGTCAAAATTCTAATTGTCAAGTCTTTGTATTCCATTCATAGGAATTGGCAAACCAGAGAATAGCATTTATGTGATCCATGCTTTGATTATAAAAGGATAGCGGGTGGGGGCTGGGTAATGGGCTAAGAAATGGGAGAGCCTGGATGGGAAGTGACTAAAATCATGACATAAAGTGATGACATAAAAACATCATCATGCATAGATTTTGTGGTTGAACATACCTCTAACACAAAGCCAGAAGGAAGAAAGTGCGGTACATGGGAGAAATGACCAGAAACCACAGATGAGCTCATGATAGACAATGATGAAGTTTAAAGCCCAGCTTGCTGTCATTGCAGAGAATGAAATACATCCAAAAGCATCCCAAATATTAGAATAATGTCATTATGGTTCCCTTACCTACGACAGCCGATGGGCCAGTGTGATCTATGATCTTTCTGGGTCTTTTATTAACTTTTCATCACTGTGCTGCCTTCGCAATCCGCTGCCTCAGGGAACATTTGAGATTTGAATTTGAAAATGAGATTCACAAAATTAGATATTCTCCATATATATATATTTTTTTCTTTCTCCAACTCCAAACTGAGTTCAAACAAAGGGTTATGAAGGATGAGGTCTTTGAGTCTTTTAACCTTCGGCGAGGAGATAGCTAAATTTTCAGTCCTCAAGCAGAGGAAATGGCTCCCCATTCCCTTATTTTTTGAAAAAAACAATGGTTGTTTTCTTGGAGCTCCCCATAGAAGGAAGAGCGGGCTTGGGTGAGTCTTATGTCTGGGGTCGCAGAAAGTTAAGGGAATCAAGGAAGCTTTGGAGGATGTTCTGGGGGGCAAAGAGATCAACAAGCAATGATGCGAGGAGACTGAGCTGATGGAAGTTGAGTTAGGCAAGGAGCAGTTATTCCCTGGGGGAAGTTCAGCCATGCTAAACCGGGACATGACCTTTAGTTAATCAAGCATTGAAGATGAGGGGACAGAGCTGAGACCCCGAAGAAGAATGAGAGACAAAACCATCCTGAAAAGGGAAATTCTAGTTCCTTGTTCTCTCTCACGCTAGCTCTCCTTGTCACTGCATCGCTGGAAGAAAAGTAAAAAAATTTAATTAATGACTTGAACATTCTCACGTAGGCAGAGGTTTCCTATCACGTCGATAACACGTCTGATTAATGAAGTGACCTTTCTCCTTGTCATCAATGTTGTGACTCTCTGGCCACACAGTGCTTGGAGACAGCAATTTGCTTTGCTCCCTGGTGTCTGATCTTGCCCAGCAAATTTAAGACACTGTGTCTACCTCACCAGCCACTCCTGCCCTCGGTGACACCTGGCTGTGTGCCTCTGACACCTTCTCTCTCACAACCTCGGACTCCCCGCTGGCCTTGTCTGCTTCTATCCTTGCTCACAATTTGAATTTTCCTTGAGGTCACACTGGGTACACAGCTTAGCCTCTCAAACTCTTCACCTCAGCATGGGCCCCACTGGGGAGAGTTTCAAGTGACCTCCCAGACAGTGCTTGAGCAAGCCTGGCCAGTCCACGCATGACTTCCAAAAACCAAGTTGGGGAAACTTCTAGGACCTCAGAGCACGACTGCTGGCTCTTTCAAACTGCTGCAACCCACTTAGCAAATACCTGAGTGATCTCAGGGTTGTGTCTGTGAATGAATCACATTGCTGAGATGTTCCAAAGAATACAAAATCATAACAGAAAGAAGGAAACGTCTGGAGACTTGAGGAACAAAATTCCATGGGAATAAGAGTCTTCCACACCAGGGGCTCCATAGCTGAAGTGTCCCATGCTCAGCTGCCAATCCAGCCTGAACACATCTGTACAAATGTGACCCAGGCTCACTCCAAGGGAGCTCGCTAGAAAACTCAAGAGGTGAGCACTTTCTCAAAGCCTGAATCTACCCAATGGAAACTTTATCTTCCCCGAAGAGGTTAAATGATAGCGTGACATTGGCAGAGAGCGGTCTCTACGAAATATGTGAGAAGTAAGTTTTCATTGTGTTTTATTCAGATATGAATGTTCCTTTCACCAGACTCCAGTGCATCTGATCCAATGAACTAGAGATTCAGGAGACCAAAAATCACTGTGCTAAACAAGGTAATCTTTCCAGGATTCCAGATGTTCCTGGTAAAGGGAACCCCACCCAGGTATTGATGATGCGAAGACAATTCTTTTATTTTCTTGTGGTAATGTACGCATAACATAAAACTTACCATCTTAACTACTTTTAAGCGTGTAGTTCTGTGACATTAAGTCAAATTCCTATTGTTATACAGCCATCACCACAATCCATTTCCAGCACTTTCTTTGTCTTTCCCCAGGGGATTCTCTGTACCCTAAGACATGAATTCCCATTCCCTCCTTCTCCCAGCTTCTGGAAACCACCATTCTGCTTTCTGTCTGTATGAACTTGACTACTCTATGTACCTCATAGGAGTACAATTATACAGAATGTGTCCTTTCGTGACTGACTGATGTAACTGACAACTGTTAAGCAATATTTTCCTCAGTCAACTTGTTTGTGTCCTATAAATCCAGATGTATTGTTGGTATTGTTGGGGGTCAAACATCCCTTTTTTTCAACAATACAATCCAGTAATCAATCGGCAAGTATTTATTGAATCCCAACTACGTGTTTAGCTGAGAAAGAGAATTTTAAAAAATATGTCACTATTTCACCACCTTAAGAAATTTCTAATCTTGTAAATCTCGCGGCTAAGTGAACACATGTGTGCAGACAAACACACACCTCCACACGGGGAGACATCTGTCCTTATTACCTCATCTCTGTGGTAATGAAGACTTTGGAACAAGGGGTGCGAAGATTATTCCTGAAAAATCAATCCATGTTAGGCAAGTCTAATTGCATTTGGGGACCCAGTATTTAGCGAGTTGACTTTCTGGAAATTTTCTACTTGGGGCAGTGGTTTGGGGGGACTTTTCATTTAAAAAAATCTAAATCCATGTTAATTTTTTAAATGGGAAGTGGGAACTTAGCTCACACATCTATTTCTTGATACGTCTATTCACTTTAGATATTTCATTGTTTCCTGTTAAAAGCAGTCAGCTATTTGCCATCTGTACAGAACAGCTGCAGCTCCCTTCCTCTCCAAGCCCAACATTTTATTATAGAGAAATTGGCATATTGTGCTTACCGCTTGTGTTTTGCACATCCCTGGCCATGGCCAGACAAGTCAGGGAAGGAAAAGAACCTTCACCTCCCAAGTTCTCACTAGGTGGGGTGAATCCAAGTGACATCACACACCTCCTCCTCCATAAGTTACCGGTAACTTGCCTCGTCGCCAAGCCCTGAGAGCTTCCTACATGACGCATTATACACCAGGGTATTCATGAATAGGAGAAAATGCATAAATATCCGCAAGACTTACTGTTAAATGTATTGGGCTGAATGCACATGTTTATCTCTGCTCCTTCTGAAAGTATCAAGATGAGAGCAGGGGAAGAAAAAAGATAATGAATCAATAGGAAGAAAGAGAACAGGAAAGAGGACCTCATCCAATAAGAAATGTCAACAAAACTTTGAAATCTGAAAACAGCTGGATGAATACTAAGTCATTTGTCAGAGCCCAGAAAGAATGCTGAGGAGAGGGGCACGAGAAAGGAGCCGATCTGATTTGCGGAGGCCTGGGAAGCTTTAGGGATTGGGGGCAGGTAGGTGCTGCGAAGGGGCAGAGGAAGGATGGGGCTTGAAACAGGATGCTTAGTTAAAAATCAGCATAAAAACGGGATGCCTGGGTGGTTCAGGTTAAGCATCCGACTTCGGCTCAGGTCATGATCTCGCGGTCCGTGAGTTCGAGCCCCGCGTGGGGCTCTGTGCTGACGGCTCAGAGCCTGGGGCCTGCTTCAGATTCTGTGTGTGTGTGTCTCTCTCTCTGCCCCTCCCCAGCTCACGCTGTGTCTGTCTCTCTCTCTCAAAAATGAATAAACATTAAAAATAGTTAAAAATCAGGCACACCCGGGTGGCTCAGTTGGTTAAGCGGCCGACTTCGGCTCTGGTCATCATCCCATGGTTTGTGAGTTCGAGCCCCGTGTCGGGCTCTGTGCTGACAGCTCAGAGCCTGGAGCCTGCTTCTGATTCTGTGTCTCCCTCTCTCTCCACCCCTCCCTGACTCACACTCTGTGCCTCTCTAAAATAAATACATGTTAAAAAAAAAAATCTAAAAATCAGCAGGAGGGATAGTGAGATGTCTTCCTGTTCTTCGCCACTTGTCCGCTAACCTTCCTTCACCCGGGGAGGAAGCAGGAGGTTTTCTCTGGGGAAGTTAACCTGGAAGGCTCGCCCGGAGGACCCAGGTACAGCAGAGCATAGAAGGAGAATGCCAGGCTGAGAATAAGGCCAATCAAGTGAGGAATTCATCGTGGGAGCTCCCCGGCTCCCAGAATACTGGCTGCTAATCTCACATTCCCCCAGTATGGAAGAAAATGGAAGATTTACCTCTGTAGACAGAAACTCACCAGCCTGGGATAGTCACAGATATTGTATGTGGGTTTTTGCTGTGAAATGACTCGGTCCCCATCTCATTACTCTGTGGCAAAGCCTACTGATGGATAAGCAAGGCCCAACCAATGCTCTCTCTCTCTCTCTCTCTCTCTCTCTCACACACACACACCCCTTTTTAGAACCTCTCTAAATCCACTTTCTCTCTCTCTCTGTTTTAAAGAAATATTTTTATTATGCATGGAGTATGATGTTTATTGTAGATAATCTGGGAAATATATAAAAACATAAAGCAGAAAATAAAACTCATATTGCCAGCATCCAGAAATAATCACAGTTTATGTATGTAACCCACATAGGTGGGCTTTTTCTATGTATGTATATATCGTAACTAGTATGGTTTTAAACGGAGTTCCGTTTTTATAGTCTTCTATCCTACCTTTCTGACATAGCAATATATCATTAACATTTTTCCTTATTGATAAATGAATCCCTTATAGCTGAATAGTATTCCTCAGACGACTGTAACAGTAATTCATTCTGTTAATCCCTTAATGTTTAACACCTGTATTTTGTCCATTTTTCACTATAATAAACAATAGTGGGTTCTACAGGGATCTTTGTAAACTTGACTGCTCATCCCTTTAAGATTATTAGAAGTAGAATTGCTGGCTCAAAAGGTATACTTTTTTTTTTTTCAGAGCCTCGATGCACACAGCTGAACTGTCACCAGGAAAAAAACATTCGCCAATTTATATTCTTACCAGCAATGGATGAGAGTATCCTTTCTTCATTCTTGCCAACATTTAGAATTGCAGCTCAAAAAAAAAGAAACAAAACAAAAACAAAAACAAAACAAAAAACCCAGATGAATAAAAGACAGTTTGGTGCTAAAAATGACATCTTGTTATTTTAATGTATATTTGATTGCCAGTGAAACGCTTCTAAATTTTGCTAGGTAACTAAATTTTGCAAATTGATTTTCCATGACATTTATTCATTTTTACTGAAATAGTTATCTTTTCTTATTGATCTGTTCATGCTCTTTAGAAACATAAATGCTGATCTTTATTCTGTCATATGTAGCAAATATTTTCTCTGGTTTGGAATTTTCTTGTAGCTTTGCTTATGGTTCTAATCTGATTTTCAGTGCTCTGTTTTTGAATAGAAACTGAGAACTAAGGATCACCTGTCATGTTGAAGAAGGATGCAATGTTAAAACAAATACCAAAATGAAAAAGCAGAAGAAAGAAAGAAAAAGAAAACTGGGATGAAATGAAGAAAATCAAGGAGAGAAAGAAAATGTCGGAAAATTGTGGTAATAGCCTCAGAGAGACAAGACAGTGCTTTCATGAAAAAAAGAGGTGCTTTTTTTTAAAAAAAAGACACAGAGCATAAGAGAGAGAAGGCCAGAACATCAAAATGGAAGAGAAAGAAAAATAAGAACAGTATACAATTTAATTAATAGGAGTCCCAAAATAAAAAGAATGGAGGACAAAAGGGAATGGATTATCAAATAAAAAAGTACAACAAATAAACAAATACCCAGATTACATGAGATTAAAATGTGTGCTGAGATCCCAGACATAAAAGCACACGAGAAAATACTGCTCATGTTTTTTACACTAGTGAGATAGGAAACAGTAGAAGAGGGAAGTGAGCAAAGGTGAGGACATTTGTGTACATTTCTCAAGATCACTGGAATCCTGGTATGCTAAATAGTATCTAGAAATTACTGTAAGCCAAAGCTTTTATAATATAATTCCTAAGATTTAGCAAACATTTTTCAAGCACAAAAACAGCAAACAACAATGATAACTGCCTTGAGAAACATTTTATCACTATTTTCCAATAAAGCTATTTTTTTACATCTGTGGCATAGCAGATTGATAATGAATTTATTTAATAAGGTCTTGTCAACCATGTTCTTTTCCTCAGAAAAATCCAAGCCCAGAATCACTGAAGCTTATTAACTCATCTAATCACTGTGAATCACCTCATGATAGAAAAACTCTTATTTGAAAGAAAGTTGACTCAATCATAACTTTTTTTCTAGAGCGAGAAGTAGAAAATTCACCTTACATGTCTAATGACACCTTACATCATCATCATCATCATCATCATAATCTAATAATCAATAATACTTAGGTAATACTCCAGCTCGGGAGCGCGGCAGAGGGAGAGAGAGAGAGAGAGAGAGAGAGAAAGAGAATCTTAAGTAGGCTCCATACTCAGGATGGAGCCTATCACAGGGCTCAATCCCATGACCCCGGAATCATGACCTGAGCTGAAAACAAGAGTCAAATGTTCAACTGACTGAGCTACTCAGGCACCCCTCTATTTCCTTGAATTTAAAGTATTAAATGTAATCATCACTGTTATCTTTTACCTTTTGAATATATCAATAGATTATTAAAAATTCCTGGTGTGCATACTGGGCTTTTATCAGTGAAGATCAATACAGGGAGGCTTTTTTTCCTCTTAGCCTTTTCAGCCAGACCATAATTACACTTGTCACTTGACTCTCCAGCTGGAAATAATCATAAACCAACATCCTCAAATAACGTTAAAGAATAGCTCACAACACCAAAGACGTTTTACCGGACTACCAGACCCTGCCAGTCATTCTTCCATTCATTGTACATTTGAGGCCTGGTTATTTCAGATACAGTGTTATCTCAATTATTCTTTGCTTTGTCCCCCACAGAGTCAGGTCCTATAATACTTTGAAAGAAGGGCAAAGAACACAAACAGTGTCAGAAGAATGGGGGTTGGTGGACGGAAGGGAAAAAAAAAATCCCAGCAATTTTTATCTGAGTCGTCTCTTCTGAATCATTCCTGCCTCCCCGGAAGAGGCTCTGAGAGTACCTAGCTCCAGCATCCAAAGATTGTTTATAGCCAGGCAGTTCTCAAATGAGGCTGTGTTGGAACCCTGTCACCCAAACCCTTAATTACAGGTACCTGCGGTTAAATTTTGGAGCTCATCAATCTGGGGGATGTTATGGGTCTATGTTTACTAATTGCCAAATCAGTTTTGAAGGCCAGCAGCCTTACTGCCTGAACGCACTGCATTCTGCATTCAAATGGGCCCCATTCACCCCCACCCACCCACCCGGACCAATACGTTCTCCCCGCTGCACCCTCCTGCCACCTCCTTATGACTTCTGTCTTCTGCTCCTTTTCCCCATCTGGCCTGGCAAAGTGAGCATAGTCTCTAAGGCATCCTTAGCATTTTTTTTACAGAAGCAAATCCCTAGCACAACTAGAGAGAAAGGAATACGTCTATTTTTTCCCCAAGATATTTGGGTTGGGAAAGAGGGAAAACAGAGCTCTGTTATTGTATGCTTAAAAGATGTGAGCCCTGCACTTGAAACTTTGCGTTTCTACTATTATTTCATCAAAGCAACGATACTGCGTAGCATTCTGTGCTAACTCAGGAACCTGAGACTAAGGGAGGCTGAGTCATGGTCCCAAGTCACAAGCTAGTCAGTGGAATAACAAGAAGGAATCTGTTAATCCCGGCCCGCCTGGCTGGAAGGTTGGCCCACAAAGTCCCAGACTCTGAGCATTAACAAATATGTGGCTGATGGGAGCCATGAGGACGAATTGCAAGGCTGTTATGCACCACGCGCAGCAAATGAGGTAATGCATTTGAAAGGCCTGTGTTACTATCAAGTGCTATACAAATGTTATTACCATTATTATGGTTATATTTATTACCTCTTGGCTGGCGGGGGACTACGCACATCAGAGAATAGCCAAATGTTCAGAATCATCAGTCTCCAGTGAAGCAAGATTAAGATTGTGACAAACCTCCTTCTCATCAGAACAGAGACATGCCCCCAAGGCACAGTACAGTTTCTTGAAGATAAGTCTGAGCTTCATGTAAACCAGAATACTATTCTTTTTTTTTTTTTTTTTGCTGATATTCCCCCCTCTCTCCCACTTAGCGGTAGAAAGCCCCACTGAATTTGATTCATAGTCCAGGCTAACACGTCAGCTTAAGGGCCGTGTAACAAATGCCATCAAAGAATATGACTGTTTATGGTAAAATGTTATTGTAAAAAGTTAATACTTCTAATACCTAACCAGGACTTAAACATCATTAACAAAAGTGAAAACATTTAAATTGATACATGTTTGAATAAACCAGTGTGGTGCTTATATACCATGAAATGTATGCATATAGTTATGGAGAATTATCCAGAATTTGTTGACATGTGGGGGGGGGGGGAGCCAGCTGCAAAATTAGAAGTATAGGATGATTCTATTCATATATTTTAAATAATCCCCTCAAAAAATACATAGACTATATATGTATGTACAAACAAATGTATGTCTATGTACGTGTAATAAGAACAGTGGCTGAAAAGATGTGTAGCTTAATCTTAGCTATGGTTATTTTAGGGAGAGTAGGAATGCAAGCTGGAGGGAGGAAGACTTTCACAGCTTGTATATTTCTGTATTGTTCAAATTGTGTGCAAGACGAAAAATGTATGTATTATTTGTGTAATTAAAAAAATAGCAGTAAATTTTAAAATTGTCAGCTCATCAGTTACAAAGAAACCTAATTAAAACACATACTATATTTCACTGTTCATATTGGTCAAGATTTTTTTAAACAAAAAGGAATACATTATGAGAGATATAATATTTTTTTAAAAATTCAAAACTATAGATTTCTATAATTAAAGAGTCCACCAAGTAGCAGAAAAATGAATTAATAGATAGATAGATAGATAGATGATAGATAGATAGATCCCTTCAAGGCAGATTGTCATGAAATTTCAAAATACCATCAATAAAGAGAAGATTCTAAAAAAACTTCCAGAGAAAGGAATAAATGTGACATATGTAAATTCTGGAATTAGAATGCCATCGGGTTACTTAAAAGCAAAAATAGAAGCTAGAAGGCAGTGGAGCAATATCTTCAAAGTTATGGAGGATTTTCAACATACAATGCTATACCCAGCCAAACTATCAATCATGAAGGTGATGAAAAATTAAAGACATTTTCATGCGCACCATGGCTCAAAATTCTACCTTTCATGCACTTTTTCTCAGAATGCTGCTGGATGATATGCTTCATGTAAAAAAAGGAGTGAAAATACCTAACAGTAAGGCATGAAAATCAAAAATAAATCATATAAATACATAAGTAAATAAAAATATAAATAAATAAGTAAGTGAACAAGCAAGAGAACCCAATGGAGGCAAAGGAACCCCCAGGATGATTGCAATGATAAGTATCTGGACAACGGATGTGTACCTAGCCTATCAAGCAATCAGTGACACTAGAACAGAATAGTAAGACAGTCTGCAGGATGTTTTTTAGGGAAAACCAAACATAACTCACAGATTATTTGATGTATTTGGCAATGTTGGAAGTTACAGGCAAGTTTGAGATGAAACCATGACATGCCCATAGAAAACTGAGCAAATCACAAAACCAAAAATATCCAATTATTAAACATATAAAAATAAAATGTACATGCAAAACAGTTACATTTAATCACAGTGTACTCCTGTCTCAGCAGAGAATATTTTCAGAATCATAATCATTGCCATGCAGACTCTTGACTTAATCAAAAATTGTGATTTTATTCTCATGGGAGAATTGCAAGAGGAGAGATAGTAGGAGCTGTTGGGATAAGAGTGTTAAATCCTCAGCTGCCAGCAGACAGGGTCACCAATTTTGGCCAAAAAGCTGTTGAATCTAGAGTGAATATAGAAGCACATAACTTTGAAGCATGGAGGTAATCACATAAGGAGACAGTCACAGGTTGGAAAAGCCTCTCATCGGGAGTAAGGCTCTAGAGTCAGGAAGGATCGGCAGGCGTCTGCTGTCTTCTCCTAAAAGTTTTGCATTTAACCTTAACTTTGTATGTGTATGTTGGCATTCGGTAAAAATAAAAGTTAGTTTAGAGCAACTGAAATCACAAACAAAAGTCCAATAATGGATTTCATATGTTCTCATGTAATAGAACATTAAACCATCTTTAACATGATTTATGCATTTAAATAATTTTTAATGATAGAAAATACTCATGAGATGTGATAATTTTAAAAAAAAAAAAAATCAGAATACAAAAGTACATTTGGCATATGGCCCCACACTAAAACAAACAAAAAAGGCTGGAAAGGAATCCATATAAGCAGGGATTAGCTCTCAGGGTGGGATTATAAGCAGTTATTATTTTATTTTCTACACTCTCTTATATTTCCAAGTGCTTACACAACAAGCATGTGTCACTTTAATGAAAATTAAGAGTTGCTGGGTTTTTTTTTTAAGCACATGGTGACTCTTCATCAAGAGAATGCCTATTCTTCTATAACTCTGCCAAGGACCAAGCTGAAGAAGTTAGTTCAAAATGTAGGAGGGGAGATTCCAATTAGACATATTTATTTCGTGTCTGCAGTGCCGGACAGGACAAAAGACTGAGGCAATAACGAAGCACATAGATTGTGTATATAGGAGGATAATACCCTTGTTCTCAGGGTGCTCCCATTTCTTTACAGTCCACTTCAGAACCCTATCCCTACACATAGTGGGTGCACAACAATGGCAGCTAGTGGGATGCATGTATATATACGTGTGTGTTTAATTTTATATGCGTATATATATGTGAATGTACATATGTTCATATATACAAATGTCATATATGCAAATGTTCTGTCAGAACACAGGCAATCGATCGGACCAGTGTAAGAATGACATCAAGCAGGCATGTCAGAATGAGGGCACAACCGTCGGAGAGCCGAGTGGGCAGTTGACAAGGTCTACGACTGGAGAAGGTGGAAGTCGTGGTGGGAAAGAGAGCGGGGCGGGGGCTAGCGTGCTCTCATAAAATTCGGACAGGGCAGAAGGTGACTTGATGAGGCATATTTTTTTTTTCAAGAAGGTACAAAGAACTAAAACAGGGCAGTGTTTCTTTATTCTATAAGTCAGTGTCTCTTTTTTTTTTTAACTTACTTATTTAAATGTAAGTTAGTTAACATACAGTGTAGTATTAGTTTCAGGAATGGAACCCTGTGATTCGTCACTTACGTATGACACCCAGGGCTCATCCCAACGAGCGCCCTCCTCAATGTCCGTCACCCACATAGCCCATCCCCCCCACCCACCTCCCCTCCAGCCACTCTTTGCTCGTTCTCTGTATTTAAGAGTCTCTTGTGGTTTGCCTCCCTCACTGTGTTTGTCTTATTTTTCCTTCCTTTCCCCTATGTTCATCTGTTTTGTTTCTTAAATTCCACATATGGGTGAAGTCACATGGTATTTGCCTTTCTCTGACTTATTTCGCTTAGCGGAATACACTCTAGTTCCATCCACGTTGTTGCAAATGGCAAGATTTTGTTCTTTTTTTTTTTTTCTCAAAGAAACACAGACACTGATCTTAAGTCAATGGGAAGGTTTAGACTTTTTAATAAGATTTTTTTTAATGTTTGTTTGTCTTTGAGAGAGAGACAGAGACACAGAGATAGACAGAGAGAGGGGAAGACAGAGAATCCGAAGTGCTAACAGTGCCGGGCCGCACACGGGGTTCAAACTCACGAATCATGAGATCACGACCTGAGCCTAAGTCGGATGCTTAACCAACTGAGACACCCAGATGCCCCATCATTTTTTTGACTGCCAAATAATATTCCAATGTCTCTCATTTTCTTAACTTCTGTAATAATAAGAGTAGTTCTGATATGACCGACATCTTACATAAAACACAATACAGGCGAAAAAAATATCATATTTTGATCTTTGAAGCAGAAATGATAACTGATGTAAGACAGAATGTGGAAAAGGGAAGCTGTTTCTGAGCTGCACATGGGCGAACAAAAAGTTCGTAATACTTCTGACCAAAAACTCTTATGTATTTTCATTTGCCATCAGATCATTGAAGAATTTGTGACAGTACAGAGCTGAGGTCACTGTGGCTATACTAAATTTCCTAGGAGGACATCGGCTGGACCCTGGTAGTTTTTGTGTGCCATATGATCTTTCATCTACACATTTATTTCTGGTGTGAGTCAAAAGTCACTGGTCATTTAATTAAAAATAAAAGGGTCTCATTGGTGCTGACTCTTCACTCTGGTGAGGATTAATTTTTCTCTGTGGTGGAGGGCGTGGGAGGGCATTGACTGGATGGATGGCAAGAGGAGGTCTTGAGTCCACACAAATGCCAACTTTAGCATCCCAGCTCCTTTCTCATACAAGGCTAGGGAGTGAGAATTAAGATACTAAAATAACACAGAGTTCACGAAGGGCATAGGAGGTTCCTGGAGGTCCTTCGAGTTGACAAGCCTTCTTTCCCAGGTACAATCAACCCAAGAATCTGTCATTGATATGCCTTGGAGACTGACATCACAGGGCAAATACAGTTAAACCTTGGATTGTGAGTAACCTCTTCTGTAAGTGTTCTGCAAGATGAGCGAACATTTCTAATAAATTTTAACTTGATAAACTAGCGATGTCTTGTAATACGAGTAGTATGTGATGCCGAACGTCACCTGATCACAACTGAGCCAATGGTTCTTCTCTCTTTCTGTCTCTCTATTGCTGTAGGATTGTGGGTGATTGTCTCCCATGTTTGGATGCTCCGTCTCAGGCCGTGGTGTTTGGCAGAAATCAGTGGTTTTCCAGAACGTTGGAAGGTGCCCACAACTGGTACTAGTGTATTTTTTGTCACTTCAAAGCACCTATGGACAGTCCTTTGCTTTTTCATACAACAGTGAGCTTAGGAATGCTTTGCTTCAATCTAAGTCAGGCTGCCTGCAGATATAGACACTTTCCTCTGCTGCCTTATTGCCAGTTACATTAAATACAGAATATGACAAGAGCTTATTAATACTGTACTGTAGCCAACATCCGTGCGAGTGTATACAATGGTCTCCATGCAGAAAAGGGTTTCACTGAGCCAATAGATACCAGTGATTCCATTAGTGAGTGTCGTCCTACACGATAACCCTCCTCTCTTGTCTCCCTCACACCAGCTGTGGTTTCCAAAGGTAAGTGCAGGTTAATTTGTTTATTTTTCTTTATATCTTGTATTTTCTTTATTATTTTGTATTATATACCGTATTGTAATATTTTTACATGAATATTTTTGAGTTGTGGAACGAATCTTCTGCGTTTCCGTTATTTCTTATTCACTTTTATATCCAAGTGCTTTGGATTACAAGCATGTTTCTGGAATGAATTATGCTCACAAACAAGCTTTTACTGTACTACCAGCTGCTAGAGTTTATTTTTGTATTGTAGTTTATAAATTTTTTTTAATGTTTATTTATTTTTGAGAAAGAAAGAGAGAAAGCCTGGGTGCAAGCGGGAGAGGACCAGAAAGAGGGAGACAGAGGATCAGAAGCCTTCATCGTGGGGCTCAAACTATGAACTGTCAGACCGTGACCTGAGCCAAAATCAAGGGTCGGTCACTTAACCGACTGAGGCACTGAGGTGCCCCACTGCTAGATTTTAATGAGTAAGGTAAGCATGTAGAGCTCCTAGAAGTATGGCTGGCAAACAGAAGGTGCCCAATTAATGAAACTCTGCTAACGTAATAAAATTAAGTAGAGAACAATAATAATATTAATAATAAATACTAGGGGCGCCTGGGTGGCTCAGTCGGTTAAGCGTCCGACTTCAGCTCAGGTCACGATCTCACAGTTCGTGAGTTCGAGCCCCGCGTCGGGCTCTGGGCTGATGGCTCAGAGCCTGGAGCTTGCTTCCGATTCTGTGTCTCCCTCTCTCTCTGCCCCTCCCCCGTTTATGCTCTGTGTCTCTCTGTCTCAAAAATAAATAAACGGTAAAAAAAATTAAAAAAAAATAAATACTAGTACTAAGAGTAGAAGCAGAAGTAACAAGTCTGGCATTATGTAATGTCTGATATATTACTTACTTATTTGCTGAGTTGCTTGGTGTTCAATGTCGTAATTAGGCAGCAAACCTATCTGTTTAAAATAACTCAGGTGGTCTCTTGATGGGATTAATTTGTTATCTGACTTCATCAAATGGGCCCTTTGAAGAAAAGAGGATTCATTGACTCCTGTTTCCTTCTTACCAGCTGTGAGATTAGGAACCATAAGTAACTTCCATGTAGACAGTGGTGAGTCAAAGACGTCCTCTTGGAGCACTCGCCCCATGACATGCACAGCCAGCCCCCAGGAATCTCTGCCCATCTGATAGCCAGGCCTCTCTACAGGACAACCTTCTTCCCCAGGGCTTCCTGCTACACCCTTGCCCTCCGCCCTCCCGCCTTCCAGGACATAGCATCCCACAATCCAAGACTGTTCCTGGGCTCATCAGTGTCCCCCCGGAGGGCCCAGCTCTCTCGTACTGTCTGCTCTGAACAAGCACACTGTACTGGCCTAGCTGCTGCCTACCAGAGGTCCCCCTCAGCTTCCTTCCTAGGCTGAGATCTGTGCAGCCCCTCTCCCTCCACAGGATTTCCTGGCTCTGCTCTCCCCGCCGTGGCCTCCTCTGCCCTGTAGCTGCTTTGCACCCACTGCCTTCCACCCAACTGCAGGGACCCAGGGCCCCTGACCCACCCATGCCCCACGGGGGTAATAGAATGCCATGGAAAAGACACAGGCTTGGAATCTGGGAGGCCTCGGTCGGAGCCCCGACTCTGCCCCCTTCAAAGTTGGATGACCTTAAGCAAATCTCTTATGTGCGATACTGGATGGTTCTAAGGATGAAACGATAATGCCAGTAAAGAGCCCAACATTTAGCATGGAATAGGTTAGTTTCCTTTCTGCCCCACATAATCACAATCTCACTTTGGTCTCAAAGGCTTCACCAACACGGTTGCTTTTACCTCTTTGGTTCCATCTATAAACTCCTAACAACTTCCTGGTGCCATTTTGTTTTCTGAACGAACTGTACGGTTTGGGTTGTATGTGTAATTTATATGTTTTTCTTGCCATTGTGTTTTATTTCCCTGTCATAGAGCTTAACTTATGAGTTCCAGAAGCAATTGTGTTTAGTTGTTCACTATATCAAATGGTTTACTTATTCTGTTTTTGCCCTATGCAAAATATGATGGGAGATAAAAGATGAATAAAATCTAAATGAGCCCTGTCTTCAATGAGCTGTTAGTTCAGAAATGAATGTATAGACCAACATGTAGATATTTAATGGCTTTCCAAGGATAAGTCCTGCCTGAGTGCTCCAGGGAGTGAGGGGAAGGCAACATCATTTGCTTCAGGGGCAAGATAACAGATGAATGTGCCTGGAAAGTTAGGTGGGCAGGAGTATCATGTCTGCAGCTGGAGGTTTTGGTTTTTTTTTTTTAAAGTCATGAGACTAGTTCAACATGAGACTAATTCCACATGAGACATGTTGTGAGAGGACCAGTGATCCTCTATGGCCAGAATATAGGATAGCAGACAAGAGTGGTAAGAAGTGGGTCTGGAAAGATGGGTTGAGGACAGGGGCCATGGATGCCAACAGGAGCAGAATGAGCTATTACCCGTAGGTGAGTGGAGGGGTTATAAGATGGTGTGAGATTTTTCTTTATGACAATCAACTTGCTTTTAGCAGACAAGTAAGACTGGAAAGGAAAGCTCTAGGCTGGGTGGAAACTATTTGGGATGCAGTGGACCCTTGAACAACACCGGGGTTAGAGGTGCTGACACCCCACAGTCGAAAATCCACGTGTAACTTTTGACTCCCCCAAAACTTAACTACTAATAGTTTACTGTTGACCTGAAGTCTTCTTGATAACTGAAACAGTTGATTAACACACATTTTGTATGTTATGTGTATTCTTTTTTTGAAGTTTTTATTTATTTTTGAGAGAGAGAGAGAGAGACATTTTGAGAGAGTGTGAGTGGGAGGAGGGGCAGACGGAGAAGGAGAAAGAGAGAATCCCAAGCAGTCTCCACGCAGTCAGCGCAGAGCCTGACGTGGGGCTCGAACTCATGAAATCGTGAGATCATGACCTGAGCCAAAACCAAGAGTCAGATGCTTAACTGACTGAGCCATCCAGGTGCCCTGTGTATTATGTGTATCTATACTGTGTTCTTACAATAAAGCAAGCTACAGAAAAGAAAATGGTAGTAAGAATTCATAAGGAAGAGAAAATACGTTTGTAGTATTGTAACGTATCGAAAAAATCTGTGCGTAGGTGGAGCTGCACAGTTCAAACCCATGTTGTTCAAAGGTCAGCCGTACTGTGGAAATAGTCTCTCATTCGGGCAATGGGAGCTGAACCAGGGTACCAGCAATGACGTGGAAAGGAAGCAAAAGGGTGGATGATTTCAGACATTGCTGAGGATGGACCAACAAAATTTGGCAACTGACTTGTTCGGTAGAATGTGTGTTTGTATCATCTGTGCAAGGTGTCCATGAACTTCCAGCTCAAGTCCCTTCCCTATCCCATTATTACTGGGGCACTCCATGCAAACCATCTCCTTCTCTCTCCACACGTGTAATTACGCGCGACAGAAACTCGATGTGACACGGTGAGCCCACAGCATACAGGCTATTCCTCTGCCTCTAGCACGACATCACACTTCTCCGAATTTGACTATGATATTTTGGAACTCCCCGCAGAGGAATCACGTTAAACACCCTGAACCCTGGCATTGTTCCCTGGAGTCAGGAGCCTGGAGCCTAATGAAGGCTGTCAGAGGAGAGGGACTGAACTCACGGGCATGCTTTCTGTCCTTTCTGCAGCTGCTGGTGTGTGTGTGTGTGTGTGTGTGTGTGTGTGAATGACCCTCCCCAAAGAAAGCCTAGTCACTCTTCTCAGGCACAGGGGAGCGCCTGTACTCCAGTCTGGCACACGCAAGAACTGGTTCCTCGATGGCTCCCAGTGGAAAGCAGACTCCCCTCACTGCCTCGGAGCTCCATCCTTGAGGCACAGACCCTTTGTGGGTTAACACTGGAAAGGAGGCACAGAAAATGGGGCAACAAGAACAGAAAAAGAGAGAAGAAAAGGAGGAAGATAGAGGCTTGGGGGGCCCAGGAGGAGGGATGGAAGAAGAGAGAGGGAAGGGGAGAAAAGCAGAGGAGGAAAAGGTAGAAAATGTCTGCATGACCAGCAGACGAGCCAATCATGTTTGGAGTAGAGACAAGGTGCTTAGGAAGGGGAGAGCCTGAGACCTTAGAGATGACACGGGGGCCATTTCCCGTCACCTCTGCTCACTGGATGGTGTGCCTTTGCCTTCTTTTGCATTTCTCCTTTGTAACTGTTCTATTCTCTCCTTATTTCTCCTTGTTTTCTTCACCCTCTTCTCTTCTTTCTCTTTACTCATGATTTAGTCCTGTGAATTCCAGGCCTTTTCTGCTTGACCTATGACTTGAGATTGGAAATAAAATTATTTCTGAACAATGAACCAACGAATGTGTCCAAAGAGCATGTCCATCAGCCTAAGACACACACACACACACACACACACACGCGTGCACACACACACGCACACACACACACACACACTGCTCTTCTCCAGCGCTGACTTTATTTGGTACACTTGTCCTGAGCCATGCAGCTGGGAGGTAACCGCTGTCAACAGAGCTGTCTCGACCTTACCAAGCACACTCTCGCCTGCCTCTGACCCCCAGAGAACCCTGGGTAATGCTTCCCTCCTGCCCCCACCGACACATTCCAGTATGGTCTCTCTGTCACTTCTAGACCCACTTCTTCTGGTACAGTGACCATTCCTCACAATCTCTCAGGAAAAACATAATTCTTTTGCCATCATTACAGGTCAGACTTAAGTGGTTACAGGCTTACGTTGGTGAACTGGGGGAATGAAGAGTAGGCTTCAGGCGGAGTAATTTCACCCATTTCCATGCTCACTGTGAAGTCTGTGTTTGCCCCACGTACAAAGGACTCCTGGCAGGTGTTAGTGGAAGTGAGGAGATAGGGACGGTGATGTCAGGGAGAAATGTGCTTTACTTATGGAGACGTCAATCAATATATGCCTTTGCAGCTCATTTGTCAAATAAACATCCATTGAGTACCTGCCATGTCCCAGCGTCTGTGCCATGCCTGTTGAATATAAAAAGAAATTGATATAGACCCTGCCCTCAAGAAATGTACAGCTAGGATAGGCAGAGGTGGACACAAAAAACTAAAACACAATATAGGGGAGAGTGACAAACTGTGGAGGCTAGAAATACTGGAGCTGGATCTTGAAGAAAGAGTGGCTGCTCCCCTGGTATGAAGAAGGGGACTCCAGGCAGATACAATGTACAGGTGCAATGTACTGGAGTGTAAAAGAGCCTGGGATATTTACAGATGAAGGGTACGGTCACTGCGGTTCTGTCACAAGTGTGTGTGGTGGGGGAAGAGACAAGAGCAGAGGATAGAAATATAATTAGAGGTCAAGTTATGAAAGGCGCCGTATGACGAATTCTCCTGGGGACGTACTGAAGACAAATGACTGGGCGTTACCAAAGAGTTAAGAAATCTTAGGTTGTCACATAAGCAAATCTCAAGTCTGGAAATCACAACGAAAGGAAGACTATTTCTTTACCCCAACACTCCTGACACCAAATGTGGGAGATTTTTTTCCCCCACATCAACCAATTTTCCGACCCTCCAGACACAGACAAGGTGTCTTATAATCGAATTCAATTCTGGTACTAACTACCCGCATTAGTGACAAGCTCCACGGACACTCGGGTCTGTAAGACTGCCCTCCCTTCAGATACCAGTCACAAGTAATGGGTCCCCAGGCTACTTGTACTTCTGTCCAACTTGGCTACAAAGTCAAGGGCTCCCACACACTCCCCACCCCCTTTAGATAATTTGCTAGAGTCGTTCACAAACTCGGAAACATTTGCCTTTGTTTTCCAGTTTATAAAGGATATTATAAAGGATATAGATGAACATCCAGATGAAAAGGTATATAGGGTGAGATCCAGAAGGGTCTCACATGCAAGAAATGCTGTCCCCATGAAGTTGGGGTGTGCCACACTCCCAGCACATGAAAGTGTTCACCAACCTGGAAGCTCCGAACCCTGTACTTTAGGGATTTTTATGGCGGCTTCATCATGTAGACATGACCGATGAACTTAATCACCTTCTCTTAATGGAGGATGGAAGGTGGAGCTGAAAGTTCCAAGCTTCTAATCATGGCTTGGTCTTTCTGGTAACCTATCCCCATCCTGAAGCTATCCACAAGCCCACCAAACCTCTCTTCGTTAGAACAAAAAACGCTCCCATCACTCAGAAAATGTCAAGGGTTTTAGGAGTTCTGTGTCAGGAACTGGGGGCAGGGACCAAATGTATGTGCCTCATAATGTCACAACAGCAGTTAAAGCAACGGAAATGGAAACAGTAAGCTTAGAGCTAGAGTTGATAACTTGTTTCTGTAAAGGGCCAGATCACAAAAATGTTAGGCTTTGTGGGCCATTTAGTGTCTTTAATAATTATTCATATCAGCCATCATAGCATGAAGACAATCAGAAACGACACATTACCAAATGAGCATGGCTGTGTTCCAATAAAACTTAATTTATAAAAGCAGACTTTCGTCTGGATTTGACCATAGTTTCCAGACCCCTGAGTTAGAGGAACATTTCAGAACAAGAATTATAAAGGCTTTTAGGTGTTCCCCTGTGTCTGAGAAGATGGCAGTACAGTGTTTAGAGCTCTTTCCCCAGCCTGGATGAGAGATTGTGTCGTTGTCCTGGTCCGGGGGAACTTTCCGTGTTCCTGGCTTCTTCAAGGGTGTCTGAATGAGGCCAGCCCCACTGTTGATGGGCTCAGACTTCTGAGACTTAGTGCTGTTGATGTATACCCTCCCAAGGTTGAAACCTGAGACACAAGTTAAGTAGTGACCCTCCCAAGGTTGGAACCTTGGAGACACAAGTAGGTAATGATCCACCCAAGGTTGAAAGCTTGGAGATCCAAGTAGGTAGTGAACAAACCTACTACAAACCCCTCAGTCAGGAAGCCCCTGGTTTGGATCCAATGTGAATTCAGGGGAGTTACTCAACCTTTCCAATTTTCAGGTGCCTCATTTGTAAATTGAGGATTTTTTAGGACTTTCCTCAGATGATGTAAAGATTAAACAAGGTGATATTTGAAAAGCCTTTAACACAGAATCCAGCTTATATCAAGGGCTCCGTAAACATGAGTAACTGGCATTACTTTTCACTCGTTTTAGAGATCCCTGGCTCGTGGAGGTACGTGGGGTTCCACCGCTCTCAGAAACCACGAATAAATCCAGAGAGACACTGCTTATAGTTCATAGGGCCTGATATCAATCTCAGGAAGCCATCTGATTGTGTCAGTCTGGGGGCGAGGCACTTTCTATGCCTCCCCTCATTTAATATTCAACAAAGTCCTGGGGACAGAGGTGTTTTTTTCCCTCCATTTCTGCTTATGGGAAACCAAAGCTGAAGTATGCTGGAAAACCTGCTTCAGTGAGTCATTATGGTTACCCTGGGGCCCCAACCCGGGTCCGCACAGAACAAGTTTACTCTTTGTTTCTATCTCCTCTTGTGGTTGTCATTATTTATGCACGGGGATTAGTACTGCTATGCCCTATTGGTACAAGGCACTCCCTAGAGTCTATAAAGATACTAGAAGGCAGTGAACCTTGTAAACATCTCTGTCTCCCATTGTATCCAGTGACGCGCCTTGGGCATGGTAGATTCTTGTATTTTTATTGCATGAAAATACGTGTCTTAGACTCATAAGTCTAAGACATTCCTCCTTAGCCTCTTCCTCCCTCCACAAGCAACCTCTCCCCTGCTGTGGGATCCCAAAGAGGTCCGCAGTAAGCTGAGGCACGGTAGCTGTAGCCTCAGTGAAGCCTACAGGTAGGGTGGAGGGGATCCCGTATGACGAGGGATCTGGGACGGGAGTCCACGTCTCAACCTCTACCTCTGCATCAGCCCTGCTGGGGAATGGTACCCAAGTATTTGTTATTTGCTCCTACATTGCTATACTTTTTGGGAGAAAGGCTTGCTGTCATTGCCAGAAATCCTTTCGCTCTGATTTTCTGGCCTGTCATGAAGTGGGTGAATGGCTACGATTGAGGCAAAATAGTATTTGTAGCCATGAGTGTCTGATACGCCGTTCTCCTGAGGTCCCCCAATTGGGTTTCTTGCGTGGGTCATCTGCTAAAACTTAGATGAACTCTGAACATTTTCCCATGTTTATCCAGACCTCTGCACTGTTAAGTCTTCTTTCGTTGTAACTTACCACGAAGAAAGAAATACATGACTGTATAAGGAAGGTATTTTAACTTAGAAAATAAAGTTCAGTTAAATGGCCATGGTTTCCCTGAGCTCAGCTTCTATTTTAAAACAAACTGCCTTTGGTTGAAGAACAAGAAAATCACGCTCAGATTTAACTCACTCCCCCTTCCCCCACCTCCCTTTTGGTCACGTTGGTTCAGCTACCACCCAAGTGGCCTGGGCAGAGCGTGAAGGCCCACAAATGAATGTATCCAAATAATTCCCCTTGCGGTTTATCTGGGGCTGTAGTGAGGCCCCTTTATAGCAAAAGAGACCCACAGGGTATTTCCAAAGTGATTTAGAAGACAATGCCTTAAACTTGGTTTACACCTAGGGCCCCTTTTAGTTAGCGATTGAAGGTGCTCTGGGGTTTCCCCTGTACACAGGTAGGAAAGCCACACAGCAGAAGAGGGCTGTGTAGGAGTGGTGAAGCAATGAGCTTCAGCGGGGACCCCCTGCGAGCAGATGAAGAGTCAAAGATCGATTATGGACCTCAGAGATATACTTCTGCACAGACAGACCACTGGGGAAAGTTGTCACAGCAGTTGACATCTTAACATGGACCAGCCAGGGTTTTCATTTCTGTTTGTGTTTTTAGTGGTGCAGGGGGATGGGTGGGGTTAGAGGGGTAGTCACCAGGGAGGGTGATGGATGGGGTCTGAGAGCAAAGGTAAGCTATACATACACTGAAGTCGGCGAGGGTGTTGGGGGGTGGTGGGATCTTTAATTTTCTCAACATACACACAATGCACAGAAATCCCATTTCACCACACTTCCTATTTTGCTGTTGTTTGTTGACTTAGCTTTGGAGGCCCTTGGGTGGACTGGATCCTGATTTCTAGACCTCAAGGTACAGGAAAGAGAATGGCCACTCTTTCTCTCCTCTTTGTGGGCATAGATTCTCATAAATAAGTCTCAATTAACCACTATTCCTGTGACCTACAGGAAGCCCCTGCTGATCTGGCTCTGTTAATAGAGTGTGTGCCTGCGCTGAAAGTAATTAAATGGGCTGAGTGCAATTGTCAGAGCTCCAAGGGCCAAAACGCTATCTTTTTCCAGGGCAAGAGTAATAGCTCCTTTGTTGGGAACATAATGAAAGAGACAGGTGGGAAGAAATCCCATTGTCAGCAGCACAGATAACTTTGGTGTAGCTGGGATTTGTTATAAATGTATTTCAATGGCTTATTGTGTCAGGAAGAATGTTGCCTTATCTTCAGGACTATTCAGCTTAACAGAGGAAATAATCCCAGTGTGACGTTTATTTAGCCAGAAGTGGGTCCCTAATAGGAAGGATGGGAGTTCCGCGTGGACCACAGTGTTTCATTTACGCAATTTTCTTTGTTAGTTTTCTGGTCTTCCCTGAACAACCTGTACAGTTGGCTCGATGGGGCTGGGCACTGCTGGAAGTCTTTCTTGCAGAAACACAGACTTGAGGACTATCATCCAACACTGATCCCTTGCAGCCCTGAGACTTTTAAATGACATTTCACTAAAAATAAAAGGGACCTCCCCCACTTTCCACTTGAAATGCAATGGCAGGTAATGGGAAAATAATCCCCATGATAAAAGAAACTCTAGGTGTAATGAAGGTGGGAAGGCTTCTTTCCTCTCCACCGGCTCAGAGCTTTGACATGTGATGTGTGCTGTCACTCTGCAAGAGGCCAGGGCGTGCACGTGAGGACCTTTCCCAAACTTACTTGACCATGAGCCCTTTTTAAAGATGGAGGTGTTGGCAAGACTAGTGTCCCATGGGTTATACTTTGAGAAATGATGTCGGATACCAATCTATTTTTTCCCCTTCGGTCTTTGCATGTTTTTCTCAAGGCTGAGCTTTTACCTTGGCCACTTTTCTCTAAAAGTGAATTTTAGAACTATCCAGACATGGCCATATGGGTTACATTCCTACGTCTCCAAAAGATTCCACCCTCACTGTTGCCTAAATACTAAGGTTGGTTTGTATCAATCACTCATTTTGTTTTCCTGTTTCTACCGTCCTTTCAGGTTATTAGATGGCAGACCTGACTTCATGAGATTCATGTCATCCTAGTGGGACACTGGGGTCTCAATTGGTTCCTGTCACTGCCACCCCGAGAAGCTGAGAGGTCCTCCTTACCATGCTGCTGTGGTTTCAGTTAGGAAGATAAGACACATGGGGAACAACCCAGGAAACAATGGGTCCATCCTTCTTATTCTTTTCCATTAAAAAAAAGTTTATTTATTCTGAGAGAGACAGAGAGAGAGAGAGAGAGAGTAGGGGAGGGGCAGAGAGAGGGAGAGAGAGAGAATCCTAAGCAGGCTCCACACTGCCAGTGCAGAGCCTAACGTGGGGCTCTATTCCACGAACAATGAGATCATGACCTGAGCTTAAATCTAGAGGCAGGCACTTAACTGACTCAGCCATCCAGGGGCCCTAGTTTCCAATTTTTTAAAAAAAGTGTTTCTCCTGTCTTTACATCAGGCTAAGTGTCATACTTAATATACAAAACTGTGGTCTACATTTTAATTACTGCAGCTCTAGGAGAAATGTTCTCTTTAACAATTTTGACTCCTTGAATTCTTTTCTGCTCACTACATCCATGTGGGTTACATTTACATAAAATGTAAAAGACAATGGTTTGCCCCATGAAATGAGTTCCTAGTGACGGTGTATCATAAACAATGACAACCTGGTTAGGAGAGTCTTGAAAAAGATTCCTGTCTTCTAAACATTCCTCAGTGCAGATGCTGTGGGCACTTTCTTACTTGTGCATAAGGCTAATACTGCATGTTAAATATTTTTGGGCATCTGAACATATTTATGGCTGCATAACAAACCACTCCAAACTTAGTGGCTTCAAATGACAAAAGTGTATTACTTCTCATGATTCTGGGGGTTGACTGGGCTCAGCAGGGCAGCTCTTTTGCCCTGTGTGGTGCTGGCTGGGGCGCTCATGTCGCTGTACTTAGGCATGCACTTGGCTGGGGCTAGAACATCCGAGATGACTTATCCATGTGTCTTCAGTTGATGTTGGCCACGAACCGAGATGCTTCCATTCACCCTTTGATGGCTTACCTTCCTCCAGTAGTCGAGACTGACTTCCTAAAAGCATGAAGGATGGACTCAAAGAGAGCAAAATATTGAATTGCTTCCCCCATATTTTATTGGTCAAATGTCACGAGGTCAGCCCCGATTCAAATGGAAGAGAAATATTCCGCCCCTTGATGTGAGGGGCAGTATGACCAGAGGAATCATTGATGGCCTCTTTGAAGACTCTACCGCAATGCCCAGCCATAGATACTTGTGATAACTCAGTGACTGGTTCATCAGAACAGTTCTCATCTACCTACTGCTCCAACTTTGCTAAATTCCAAGAAAACAAGTCCAGAGGTCAGATGTATGATTTTATTCTTTTAAGAGGTCCTATCCTGTGGGTGTTTTGAATGGGGTTGGAAATGCTTCTAGTTTCGTTTCTCCAAGAATGAGATGGAAGCGGTCACACTTAGGGCTGGGTCCACAGTACACTATCCCCAAAGTTTTGTTCTCCCAGAGGAAGGTGTGGCAACAGGGCTTGGTGCCCAACATCACAACGCTTTGTAATGTCGTTGTTTGACAGGTTTCCTCACTCTCCAGGTGTTTGAAGCTCAGTAAGTCCCAACACGAAGCTCTTATTTGCACCTGTGGACAGACTCAGGCGTCTCTTTAGCATCTCCCTGGAGCCTCAAGATGAATCCAAGGTTACAGGCTGTGGCTGAAGATATTGAAAACAGACTTCCTTCCGTCAGCACCTCCCTGGCACGGGTGCCACTGTTTTTAGACCGAGCATCGTCGATTTACGAGCGACATTTTGAGTAAAACAAACATATTCCGGTATCAGCACTGCTCCCATCCTTTTTGTATATCAGACGTTCAGAGGTCAAGAACAGCTGTGATGCACCATGCTGGCCCATGGACTGAATAAGGAGAAAGAAAATCTCCGCCCGTTATTGGAAAGGCGATTTCAAGTAGATACCAGGAAGACTATTCCGGCTATGAAACTTAAACTGTGAGCCCGATGACAAAGGGCCATTTGGTCCATGTAGCAAAGCCTTAACAGTCTATGAAGTGATAGCTCCCTAAGTTGACGTGGTCGATAGTCCGGCAGAAGTCAGAGGGAAGTGTTTGCTGACCTGTTCAAATCACGTTCTGCTCTCTGGGATGGTTTCTGCTTACGGTTAGTACACGTTTCCTTCCCACAACTTTCCTTCGTCTGTGAGATACAAAGATATTCGCATTTATTTGCATTGAAGTTGCTTTCCCTTTTGAATCTATGTAACCCCTGGGGCTTTATTAGCGAGCTCCTTGGGAGTGGCTTACGTGTGCCCGTGCGGCGGAAATGAGAGGCAGGTCACTGTGTGCACACTCAAAGCCTGGCCAAACCCAGACTGGGAAGAGAGGACAGGCTGGAGAGTCCGGGGGGCTTTTTCTTCCCAGGAGTTTTCTCTGAGGCAACCCTGCATCTTCAGCAATACTTTTGTGCTTGACCATAAAGGCAGACCCAGTGCTGAACGAATATAGTCAAAAAAGAAGAACATTCTGAGTACTCGGTTCACTGGATTCACAAAGCTTGCTTGCAAATGAAAGCTTGGCCTCTACTTATTTTATTTTATTTCTGGCCAATTTAGTCAAAATAGTTCCACTCACTTCCGCTTAATGATTTGGCTTGCAAGATGCCAGCCATAAAGTTTGAATGGGTTTTCCAGTCCACCCCTTCTTGTCATGGTTGACGGCTGACAGAGCCTACACGTGGCTTGATTTGGGGGACTCGTGTGTCGTTGGCGTTTTAGAATACCTATCGTCACTACCTACTGGAGGACGCAGGACTCATTACGGTCCAGTCACTCCATTCTGGATCAGATTCCTGCATGATCGGTGATGCCTCTGGGATCCTGAGCACTGTTCGTGGTCACAGCAAGCCCACGACGTTCACCAAGGAGTCTTCTCCTCAGCTTCGGTCACCTCAGTCTAAGGGAGAGTCATGGCAGCCTTGCCTTTGGTGCTCAGCATAACAGGGGGTGGAACCTATCCCTTTCCAGGTCTCAGTGAGCCAGACAGGACTACCCAGGTAGTTCTGAGTTTTCCACATCGAATACGACCACTGTCCTCTCAGACTCCTCCCTCTGCCTCTTTTTGTTCAAACCTGTGTGACCAACTTCTCGAATTCCCTTTGTTTTAAATATTCGGACTGGGTTCTGTTTTCCTGGTAGGATCCCGGCAGAGACAGGTACCCTGGCAAGCACGCTATCTAGACTCGGTTCCTGCCCTGTGCTGGTCGCCTCTCTCCCCTGGAAATAGCTTTGTGCAGAATGGGCAGGTAGAGTCTGGATGGCGGCTGTCATCCAGCCCAGGAGCAACATGACCAATTAAGCCATCTGGAGCTTAGAGAGGCCGGCATTTATCTATCCCGAGTCCATTTTTCATCCTAGATTGGGTGATTCTTTCATTCATCCGTTCAGCATATTTTAGAGACTCCTCTGCCTGCAGAAAGCATTTCCAGAGACCCAATTAGGGGAAAGCAGGATGTGGGCTATGAAAAGCACAGAAGCCTCCTTGGAGTCTCATGTCAAAATTTCCCACCCCAGCTGTGTGGAGAGGCGTGCGGTCTGGAGATCAGAAGCTGGGGCTCTTCACTTCCCCTAGGCGGTTGGCTACAAGGGGTCAATTGCTCTGTTAGCGAGCCTGGGAGGTTGTTAAAACACGCACTCCGGCGCAGCGTTGGGGAAAAAATAGCATTCCACATTTGTCTGCTACCGAAGGATTCTGCTCCGTTATCAACTCAGACATGGCCTCTCAAGTCAACCGGCTGTGACCTCTCCAGCCCTCGGTATAAGATGGGCAGACGGCAAGTCAGTTGTGCCGCACGACTCAACGATGTTCAAAATCCCGATTTCTGAAAGTGAAATAGATGGGGGAGAAATGCAAACGTCCCCCCCCCCCCGCCCCGGAACAAGGATTCTCTTCATTTGTGATCTAGCTGCTCCTTGCTAGTACTCTGGTGGCCGTCGTGAAGCCAGGACTGCGCCAGGAGCTTTACACGTGTGGTTTCACACACACACGTGTGCCCTTACGACTCCACAAGGTCAACTTCTGCTGATGCCCAATTTACAGATGAGGGGTCTAAAGCAAGGTAATTTTCTATAACTTGACCCAGGGCGTGCGCTTCTGCCCGGCAGAGCTCTGAGCCACAAACCTAAGCCCATCAGATTCTCTAGCTTTCCTTGCGATGGTTTCACACCGGGCTGCCTTTCGGCAAAGTTTGAGTTGGCGTGTTAGCGTCCTGGGTTTCTGGGTCACTTACCCACACAGTCAGTGGAGATGCCAGAGCCCAAATGAACGAGGAAAGAGAAAATCGGTGCTTGAGAAAAAACGAACGGGTAACAGGACGATGCCGTGGGGTCCTCAGTGGCATGGGGGCCACCTGACTCCGCTGCTTTCTTTGCAGGGACAGTTATGAGTTTGCGCCCTGCCGGAGGGGAGCAGCGGGAGATAGGAGCGGCCTGTGTGGCATCTCAAAGGTCTCCTTTGTGGAGCTCCACAGGCGCGGCGGGCCTGTCCTGCCGGGAATCCGGGCAGCGACCAGTGGGGGCAGGGGACGGACTGGAGCCGAACGTGAACCCTGCTGCTTCCCAGGCCTGTGACGTTACATGCGCTACTGAAGTCTTTGAGCCTCTGTTTCCAGTCTGCAAATAAAGATTCCAATAATTCTTCCACCGGAGACTTGTCGTGGGGATTGAATGGGGTCGTGTCTCTGTGACGCTTGTACGGTTAGTCGAGTGCTCGTACTTCGACAGCCCCCGGTGTGGACAACGTGTGGGTCTTCCAAAAATGTTGATGAATCAGTGGTGAGTGATGTGGCCAAGGCACGCTTGACCTCTGGACAGCGGGGCAGGATTTCCACTAACACCGGCCCCCTCTGGAGAAGGTGTTCCCAAAGCTCTTCGTCTGCAAGCAGGACAGTCTTCGGGCCAAACACCGTATCGGGAGCCTGGACGCACTCAGGGTGGCTTCTGACTTTGAACTCCAGAGTGACGTTCCTGGGGGCGTCTGGGTGGCTCAGGTGGTTGAGCACGTGGCTCTTGATTTTGGCTCAGTGATCTCACAGGTTGTGAGATCGAGCCCCACGTTGGGCTCTGCGCTGACCCGAGGAGCCTGCTTGGGATTGTCCTTCGTCCTCTCTCTCTCTGCCCCTCCCCTGCTCTTTCTCTCTCTCTGTCTTGTAGAATAAATAAGTAAACATGTTTCTAAAAACGTCCTGTCCATATATTCTTGAAATTTCATGGTCTGGATGCACGTGACACCTCAAGTTTCTCATTAACCCCGTGGAGAGGGGAGAACCGGTTCTGGAGCAGAAGCGACTGGCAGGGGTGGGGACAGCTGGGGCGACAACTCACTGTGTCCCCTCCCCACACTTTCCCATCCCTCCCCTCAGGACAGGCCCCGCCACCCCCCCCCCCCCCCCAGGTACCTCCTAGGCTCGCTCACGTCTACTGCGAAGGGTCATCTTTATTTCCTTCTCTGACTTGCCATCTTTTTGCAACGTCAGGCTGTTTCCAGACCTTTCCCTGCTTCAATTTACCTCTTGCCTTGCTGCTATTTAACGATAGATTAGAGTCAGCTCAAGAGAGCGTTTGGGAGGGGGGCGGGGGGGGGGTGTGGCGGCGCGGGAGAAGGAGCCTGAATGAGAAAAGATGTCTTGGTACAAGATCCATTTTTCCATAATGTTTGGGGCGTTGGAGCTTCCATTTCAGGCTGGTATTTGCAACTGTGCCTGTGAGGACAGCAATAAGGAAATTAATGATGACATTGCATTTCTGAAGCCCTTTCACAAGACGGCGGAGGAGACCATTTATCACATTTATTTATTCCGTTGCGGCAGGTGATGTCGGGGCCTGGGTCAGGGCACACGCTCTGGGGCTTGGCCCTGGGTTCGAGGCCTCTGCCCCCTTGCCTTCACCCCTGGATGCTCCTCCTGCCCCAGGGCCCCCAGCCTGCGTCAGGTGATGGTCCCTCCGAGACGAAGCAGCCATGACAGGCAGCTGGTCTGCAGCTGGGCAGTGGCCAGATGACATCACGCGGTTTCACTTCACTGTTGCCCCAAATTGAACCGGGTCAAGAGTATTGAGGCAAAAAGGCCGCGTGTGGCTCAACACCAGGCCTTGGCCCTTGAAGCAGAAAGTGTGACCCAAGAGCAGGTCAGTCAGCCGAAGGGCTGAGCCCTTACACACGCCAAGCCCAGGAGGGGCTCCCGCGTGAGCCTCAGTTTCCTCATCTGTAAAATGGACTCAGGCATAACTGGAAAAGGCATCAATTTTTTTTTTAAGTTTATTCATTTATTTGTCAGAGACAGAGAGAGAGAGAGCAGGGAAGGGACAGAGAGAGAGAGGGATACAGAGAATCTCAAGCAGGATCTATGCTCTCAGCACAGAGCCCAGTGCGGGGCTCGAGCTCACAAAACCGGGAGATCGTGATGTGAGGCAAAACCAGGAGCCGGACGCTTAAGCGACTGCACCACCCAGGTGCCCTGGTGTTAATTTTTCTGCCTACAGAGTGAATCTGCAAAGGGATTCAAAATTAAAGCAAACCTAGGCTCTGCGGTGCTTGGGTCTCAGAAGCTCCTCCCTCGTGAGTATTCTCTTAGCGCTAGTTTGGATTGGCCACAGCGGATCCTCCCTAGTTACGCTCCCATCTTGGAACGCATAAGAAAGTCCTGGCTTTTTTACTCACAGTGAGACAGGGTCCTAGGAATTGTATAGGAGTAGCAATGAGGCAATCACTAGCACATGGCTGGGACGGGGTGCAGGCACAGGGGTGTGGATCGTCCATGAAACAGCAGGGACTTCACCGGGTGGCGGAGCGCTGCCTCAGGGAAACTAACGGAGCCACTGTATTTGTCATCCACAGCTGTGTAACGAGTAGCTCCCAAACTTACCGGCTGAAAACAGAATTGTTCCTTGTCATCTCTCATGGTTCCTGCGAAACAGGAATTCAGGAGCAACCCGGCTGGTAGTTTTGGCATGACGTCAAGGTCACAATCCGATGTCAGGCGGGCCGTAGTCATAGAAAGGCTTGACGGGACCCATGGAATTTGTGTCCAAGATGGTTCACTCCCAGGCTGGTGAACCAGTCTTGGCTTTGGCGGGAGGTTCCAGCCCCTCTCCTCTGGGTCTCTCATGAGGCTGTTGGAGTGTCCTCTGCTGAGGTGGCTGGTGTCACCGAGAAGAAGAGGTTCAAGAGTGAAAACAGAAGCTGTGGGCCTGCTATGGCCCAGCCTCAGAAGTCACACACCTCCTGTCACTTCAGCTGCACTCCATTGCGGTGACACAGATTACCCCGATCCAGAGTGGGAGAAAACTATACTACCGTGTGAATCCCAGGAAGGGAGGGTCAAACAGGCCACCTTGGAGGCGGCCACAGCTGGGGGAGGTGCTATATGAAAATTCCAGCCGACTGGACCTGAAAATGGGAGAGGCAAGGGAAGGACAAAAAAAGAGAAGACAGGGGGCGCCTGGGTGGCTCGGTCGGTTGAGCACCCAACTCTCGGTTTTGGCTCAGGTCACGACCTCACGGTTTTGTAAGCTCAAGCCCCACATCGGGCTCTGGGCTGGCAGCATGGAACCTGCTTGGGATTCTCTCTTGCCCTCTCTCTCTCTGCCCCTCCCCTGTTCATGTTCTGTCTCTCTTAAAATAAATAAGCAAACTTAAAAATAATAATAAAGAGCTGACAGCAGAACAGGAAATTGGGCACCGCTGCCGAAGCCACAGACCAGCGTCTTCCAATTGGTGCACAGAGCATGAATCCACGCAGAGGAGACCCATCACCGCAGGGAGCTTGCGACAAGGAAGCTGGAATGACTCAGGTCGCAGCACCGGCTGGAGCCCTGTTAGGTTACCTGTCTGTGCGTTTGTGAGCCAGTTAGGGTCCCCGTGTAGGGACCTGACTTGTACAGGAAGACGTGGTGGGATTGTGGCTGTGTGTCACATCCCTCCGGAAAGAAGGGCCAATCTGGGACCTCAAACAATGGGGAAAGACCCCAACTCTTGCAAAGCAGCCATAAGGATTTCCAACCCCAGGTGTGCACATTTTTATGATTATTTACAATGCACCTCACCGTCCCTTTCTTAGCACACGTCCCTTGCTCCTGGCTCTGAACACAGAGGGTCTCTGAGTGGGTTCCCTTTGAGTCCGCCGAATGGGCCATGCCTTAGTGTCAAATTGCCTACCATCTGACTTGACTTTTTGAGCCGCCACAAATCCAGGCTGGGACTTTTATTGGATCTTAGGTGTCTTATTAGCCAAAGTCCTTTTCAGCCCGAGCTGCTCAGCAAACCAGGTCACCACCCCAGCGAGG
This sequence comes from Panthera tigris, assembly GCF_018350195.1. Taxonomy (NCBI): domain Eukaryota; kingdom Metazoa; phylum Chordata; class Mammalia; order Carnivora; family Felidae; genus Panthera; species Panthera tigris. The sequence goes on along the minus strand of NC_056678.1, from coordinate 58,873,309 downwards.
CCCTCTGGGTTAGAGCTCGGTGTAGGCAGGAACGTTAGTAGCAGTGCATGCATTTCTGGGGCCCCTGCAAAGTAGCACCCGACTTTTCCGCCGGGTGCGAAGTTTGGGAGTAGACAGGGGAGGTAAATGCTGTCGAGTTGGGCTCGCTCCTGCACCCTTGCAGTGAGGGCTGGAGAGCAATAACCTTCTGGAATTTTCTCTTCATGCAAGGCTCTTGGGCTTCATGGCTTCCTTCTGGCTTGGTTGCAGGGGAAATCACCTCGTGGAGGAAAGAGCGAGCCTTCTTAGAATGCCTACTATGTGCCAGACAAGAAAACAGGTGCTCCCCTCAGACCACATCTGTGGGCGGACTCTCTTAGCACTCTGTGTACAGATGAGGGGACAGAATCTCAAGGAGGCAAAGTCGTTTGCTCGGGACCCCACCGCTCACCCGCTGCGGGAGCTGGGTTTTGAACACGAGCCTCTACAACAACTCACTTCACACGTTCTCCTACCGTGTTATGACTTGGGGAAGGAGATCTGCAGGCCTCAAGTGAAAGGCTGGTTTCCTCCGCGTAGAGATCAATACAACAATGTAGCAATTGAAAGTTCTGGAAAGAAAATGTTGCCTAGTCACGTTGCTCTGATGGCCAGAGAGCAGAGAGGAGGGAGTCTCCCGGAGGTGGTGGCCATGCAGCTACAAGGGACAATGTTTGCTTAAGGCACCAGCACCTCGGGGTGGTCTCATATTTCGCAGAGAGTGGTCTGAGAGTTGGCCTCTGCGGTGTGTGTGAATTTTTTAAATTATGAAAATGTGAGTATGTCTGGTTTCAGGCTGACTTAAAAATTTGCTTATATAACCTCTGTGTCTCTTCTTGGTGGCCCATAGGGCCCGGATTAAGAGTTTTATGAACATCCTGCTGTGTTTAGTCTGCTGTACCTGAGAGTATCTATTTCACCAACCCAGATGGTGCCGTTACCACACATATAGCCTGCAATGGCCAGGAATTGTATTCAGTATAACCAGTAAAACCACAGCACTTTGCTTTAGCAAAAGGAACTGGAACAGGAAACAGGTAAATCCCCGCCTGCCCACACACCCAACATTCTCTCTGCTCTTCTATGAAGTTAGAGTCTCAGACTTTGTGGCCACTGCATCCCTCCCTGCCTCTGGAGACCAAATTGGGCTTTGGGGGAAACCACAGGCCTCATATTTATCTCAAAATGGCCCTGGCCTATAATGGGCTCCATCAAGAAAGTGATGGATGGAAGCAGCCACAATGGTTCACGTGTCTCCTCTCCTCATTTTTTTTCCTTCTCTTTCTCTGTTGTTTCCCCTTCTTCAGAGAACTGTAGTTTCCCTGGACCACTCTTTCCAAGTGGGCTTCTGATGGCCAATTTTAGAATACATTCCTTACCAGAACTACGTTATGTTTCTGAGAGTCAATACGACAGCTGACGAGGCCCATCGGTTTCCCCCAAAGGAAGCATACTATTTCATGGTTTTTGTACTTCTGGCCCACATCCCACCAGCCTCTATAAGCATGCAGTTCACTACTGAGCACATCACCAATGCTGAAAACTGATGAACACTTCTTCTTATTTTAATTATTTTTTTATTTCTCTAGTGTAAGCCACTGTGGGTAAGACGTTTCTTTTCCCCCGAAGAAGCTATGAGTTGACAGGAAAAAACCTAAATAAACACAACTTCAGAAAGTCACAATGAGCTCATATCTCTCCTTCGCAGGGGATCTCTTTTGGGCACCAGAGAGGGAGGCTTACCCTACAGTTCTCCTCCCCATGCCCTGAGTGAAGAGGTCGTTAGCTCACTAGGCCGCTGGCAATGTCAAGGATTGCCACTGAGTGGATAATAACATGACAAGGGCGATCAGACTCTTGAAACTGCTTTATGTTTGAGTAGTATTTTGCATTTAAAGATGGTTTCAGGGGCGCCTGGGTGGCTCAGTTGGTTAAGCGTCCGACTTCAACTCAGGTCACGATCTCGCGGTCCGTGAGTTCGAGCCCCGCATTGGGCTCTGGGCTGATGGCTCAGAGCCTGGAGCCTGCTTCCGATTCTGTGTCTCCCTCTCTCTCTGCCCCTCCCCCATTCATGCTCTGTTTCTCTCTGTCTTAAAAATAAATAAACGTTAAAAAAATTTTTTTTAAAAATTAAAAAAAAAAAGATGGTTTCATGTTCAGGATCTTATTGGGCATTCACACACACACCAAACAAACAAAGAAACAAACAAAAACTTGTCTGAGATAGATGTGGCGGACATTTTTGCAAAGGTGGTTGTGAGACATTTGGTGATTTGCTAAAGGTTGCACAGCAGTGGATGGCAGAGCTGGGTTTCTTCTTCTCCGGTGGGTCCATGTCCTTTCCAGGAGTCTGGCCTATCTCCCTTTCTCTTACTGAAAGCCGCATCAGCCACGGTGTTTGAGGATCAAAAACGGCTGTGGTGAAAATATAGGTCCGCGGGGAGGGGGCTGAAATCCCTGCAAACGAATGTTCATAATATCTTTATTCAAAATAACTGGAAACAGGAAACAACCCAAACGTCCATCAACATGGATAAACAAAATGGGACACATCATGATTTGGCCATTAAGAGGAATGAAGTACAGATACATGTTAAAAAGGGATAAACCCTGAAAACATTGTGCTAAATGAAAGAAACCAGTCAAAAAAGGCCATTTATTATAGGACGACCTCGATATGGAAGGTCAGAATGGGCAAATTCATAGAGATGGAAGCAGATTAGTGTTTGCCTCGGGGGGAGGGGGGGCTGCGATAGGGGCATCGAGAGGTGTCTGCTAATTTTCTCAGACATGGTGTCTCAGGTGTCTCAGACATGGTGTCTCGGGTGTCTCAGACATGGTGTCTCGGGTGTCTCAGACATGGTGTCTCAGGTGTCTCAGAATTTTCTCAGACATGATGATAATGTCTTAAAATTAAGTGGGGCGGTGTTTGCACATCTCTCTGAATATATAAAACCTATTGGCTTGTACACTTTAAAAGGGTGAACCGTATGGTATATAAACTGTATCTCAGTAAGTTGTTACTATAAAAACAAAACAAAAAAAACCTGGCTCTGGGCACGGACTGTCCTAAACTTCTCTGACCATGGCTTCCCCCAGGGCTCCAAAGCTGGACACGAACTCACACTGGCTACGCGGATGTTGTCTAAGGGTGAAAAATTCCTCTAGCTCTGCCTGCTCCAAGTTGTGGGCAGATATCAGGCACCCCCATATTCCCAAATACAAATAGCTGGAAGTCAAGTTCTGTGCTTCTCAAACATGAATGTGCATTTGAGTCACCTGACGATCTTGCTAAAATGCAGGTTCTGATCAAAGAGGTCCAGGACCCAGCCTGAGAATCTGCATTTCCCATAAGCTCCCGAGGGAGGGTCAATGCTATTCCTGTTGACCACACTTTGGGAAGCAAGGGTGTAGACCACATGAGCAGTTAGTCGCAATGGTCACTTTCCAAATGATGCCTTTTCTACATGAAGAAGCAGCTTTTGACTCCAAAATGTTAGCCTGTGCATTGGAGTCAAATACCAGGATTTTTTAAGACATATGCCCTCAAATGTATTTTCCCTACTCTCCCTCCAATTGTTAGGTGCTAATAATGGAAGCTTATGAACAATTGTTACTGTCCAATGTGAGAAATTCCTTTAACTCCTTCGGCGCGCATTAATCTTTGTGGAAAGCACTGAACAGCTCGTTTGAATATCGTTTCTTTGAACTAACTGAATTGGCCATCTGTTTTTGCATTGTAGGGAAAACTTGGAGTTGTCCTAAGACTGTGTCTCTTTCATCAGAACTATATATTTTTAAAATACAAGATGATTTTCTATCATCAAAACACCAAGGGGGGAGCGCCTGGGTGGCTCAAGTCAGCTAAGCGTCCAACTTCGCCTTAGGTCATGATCTTGCAGCCAGTGAGTTCGAGCCCTGTGTTGGGGGCTCTGTGCTGACAGCTGGGAGCCTGGAGCCTGCTTTGGATTCTGTGTCTCCCTCTCTCTATGCCCCTCCTACACTCACACTTTTTGTCTGTCTCTCAAAAATGAGTAAACGTTAAAAAAAAAAAAAAAAGCCCCAAGGGAAGTTCAGAAGCCCTCTTCAGAAGGAAGTAAAAAGCCAAAGGATTGTGAATTCTCCCGCAGATGGTGGTAGATTTATGCACGGAAGGTAATTTTCATTTAATAAGCCTCTGTTATGTGGCTGCAACTTACAACACATGATGCCTGTCCCTCAGGAAGGAGGTGTATACAGATGAAGAGAACACAGCGCCCTGAAAGGGGCCTGCATCCTAAGGGGAGACTGAGAAGCTCAAGAAAAGCAAGAAAAGAAAGGGAAGGAGCGTGGCATTTGGGGCAGAGAGAACACTTTCCACCTGCTCTTGCTGTTTGGTTGGTTTCCAGCCAATTTTCTCTCCACATTTTGCTGATGTTGCTGGAATCACTCGAGAATCCTGGACACTCTCCTTAACTGAAGTAAAACTTCCATTTCCACAGGATTTGCTACAGGAAGACAATGGAAATGGTAACCTTGGCGCTGAGCTCAAGCAGCGGTTCTTAAAAGCCCCATTCCTTCACTGCTCTCCAGCGAGCCCGGATCTTCGGCTCCAGGGCCGGTCCGTAGGCTTTTGATGAACAAAGCCGACTGAGCTCTGAACTTCAGAAGAGCATCAACGTGATACCAAAAATTCAAGTTCAAATTCCCTTTCTGCCAAGGTCTGGACGTCCGACAGTCAGGCTTTTTACACCTGCTGGGTCTTATCTTCTTCGTCTCTGATATCAAGATGATTATTCTATGTTCTTCACAGAAGAGTGGGGCTGGGAGGAAATGACCTGGAGTACAGAGAAGGGCTTTGTGAGTGGCACAGCACTCCGGGCTGTAAGAGCTAATGACTGGTTTTCTTACACGTACTCCCCGGCCTCCCCTCAGATCTGCCCGTCCTCATCTGTCATCCAGCTTCAGGGCTAGCTCAGGGCACTGTTTGACCACCTAGGGTGGGGTCTTCCCAAAGACGTTGCATCGTGATCACGGTCAGAAGGAGACTGAAGTCCAGGTCCTGGGTGAATTCTCTGGGATTCCATTTCTGCGGCTCAAAAAGCAAGTCATTGATGACATTCTGTTTTGTTGGTTTGCTTGTTTGTTTTTAAATTTTTTAGTGTTTTCTTTTATTTTTGAGAGAGAGCAAGACAGAGGGTGAGCAGGGGAGGGGCAGAGAGAGAGGGAGACACAGATTCCGAAGCAGGCTCCAGGCTCGGAGCGGTCAGCACAGAGCCCGACGCGGGGCTCGAACTCACGAACCGTGAGCTCATGACCTGAGCTGAAGTCGGATGCTTAGCCGACTCAGCCACCCAGGCGCCCTTCATCGACAACATTTTGAAATTCTCTCTCTGTCATACACATTCCCACCCTACAGCAGGCACGATTCAGGTTTGATCACCGTCTCTATCTACCATTTGGAGAAGAGTTGGCAGTTCAGATTTTTCTTCCCTGCATTTAAATTGTCAGTCCTTATTTCCCACTAGCGGGGAAGCCGGAAGCATAAAAACACCACGGTGACGCCTCTTGGTTCATTGTCATCCTTCTTGCCTCACCCCCATTGGGCACGGGGGTCCGAACCTACTGCAGACACTACCCCAAACCCTGCTTGCTAAAAACAGCAGGGGGTATTGTTAGGCCCAGCTTTTGAGCTTTTCAAGCTAATCAATGTCCATTTTCTAATTCCTGTTACGCTGTATAAACAATAAGCCAGACATGGGACAAAGTCATCATAAGAAAAATATTGCTTTTAAATCTGATTAATAAAAGAATACCTGAGGGGCACCTGGGTGGCTGAGTTGGCTGAGGGTCCGACTTTGGCTCAGGTCACGATCTCACGGTGGTTCACGAGTTCAAGCCCTGCGTGGGGCTCGCTGCTGTCAGCACAGAGCCCACTTCAGATCCTCTGTCCCCGTCTCTGCCCCTCCCCCACTTGCGCTCTCTCTAAAATAAATGAAACATTAAAAAAAAAAAAAAAGGAATAGCTGAGGGGGCAGAACTTTTGCTGATAAAGGCTAACGAACATTTCCAGCAGGGCTGCTGTTGAGAGTGTGTGTGTGTATGTGTGTGTGTGTGTGTGTGTGTGTTTGCCAACTCCATCATAATTAATTCCCAAACTCTGTATATAAATTCTCACCTCCGGAAGGTTGGACAAGTGTGCATTATACAAGATGCATGCATATATATGTGCGAAGCAAATTCTTTCTAGGTCTCATTTGATATATATAGGCTATAAATCCACATTCAGAATAATGGGAGATTAATAATTACTTCTGCAATGTTGATATTTGCAAAGTGACCTGCTGTTATTTATTACCTGGTTCCTTTACATAGAGCAGTATTTTTCCTAGTGAAGGGAGCACAGGAAATGAATAATGGGCTGTTTTAAAGGTTTAGAAAGATGTCTTTCTCATCTTCTGTTGTGTGTCCACTGTGGAGCTGTCTCTGAAAGAGACCACGGTGTAAAGAAAGCCACATTCTCTTTGGTGTCTCTGGCTAAGCACGTATGAAATAGATAGGACAAGCTGTTGCAAAGTTTTCATTGCATAGCTATGAGGCAGGTCTTCTTTCTTGACACAATAATAAAGATTTGGAGTTGGGGAGACCTAGGTCCTGGCTCTACGGCCTTACTAACTTGATCTTAGTCAAGCCATTTTGCTATTCTTGGTCTCTGAGTTCTTTATTTATCACACTGGAGTGACAGCATCCGACGTATCAGGGTATAACAAGGTCTGTTGCGAGATTAAAATGATGGGTACGAAAGTACTTTAAACATATTGAAAGCCCCCAAGGTGATGTTAGCTTTACTGTTCTTCACACAAAATCTTCTCCCTATCCCCTTCCTATCTGAAAATTGAAATTCCTTGGTCTGCATCCCTGATCTAGATTTTAATGATGCACTTTGTCCTACCCCACTATTTATAGGTTTCAACTTCTTTTGCCTTATACTAAGAGGCAAAATTGCACAGGGCTGAGATGACTACTTCTGGATTCAGATGGACAAGGATTTAAACTCAAGGATTTTTTTTTTTTTTTTTTTTATTATTAAACTCAAGGATTTAATTTCTTTTTGAATGTTTATTTACTTATTGAGAGAAAGAGAGAAAGCGCGTACAGGTGAGGGAGGGGCAGAGTGAGGGGCAGAGAGAGAATCCCAAGCAGGCTCCCTGCCAACAGCACAGATCCCGACGCGGGGCTCGATCTCGTGAACTGTGAGATCACAACCAAGGCCGGAATCAAGAGGCGGTCACTTAACTGACTGAACGACCCATGTGCCCCATAAATTCAAGGATTTCCTTTAATCAAGACATCTAACTCTGGCCACGTTAAATTAACCATTACCGGACTAGTTCTCCTCCCATAAATAAATATTCAACAGAACAAAATATGTGAGACATTTTTTCAGCCATTGAGCAGCAGACGGCCCCAGACTATGATCCCCGAGAAGAGGGAAACTCACAAGGTCACATTTGCCCCAGCAATCTTCTTGTGGAAAACGTCTCCAGTGCAGCACAGAGACCTGGAGTAAAAACAGACCACGGAGGAGTCTGTCAGCTAACGATCAGCCTCTGAAACTGTTAAAAGGACTAGCATCTGTGGGACAGGACCCAGGAGAGGAGGGGGCTATGAAGAGAGGGTCGCAACTCTATTTGGGGGTTTCCCATGAGTGAGGAATGGTTGAGCCTGCACATGGTTGAGCCTGCACAGAAAGAGACAAAAGGAAACTTACCAGATAGCAGCTGATGGAGGGCTGTAAGCAGAACAAACATACTTGAGGTCTAGCTGTGCTGGAAGGTATTGGAGTACGAGGTGCCTTGCTGACTCCCCTACATCCCCAGCTGAGATACTAGGAAAAACAAATATTGGAGCTAAGGGGCACAACCTAAAATTTTTTAAATTTTTAAAAATATTCATTCATTTGTTTTGAGTGACAGTATGAACGGGGCAGGGACAGAGAGAGAGGGAGACACAGAATCCAAAGCAGGCTCCAACCTCTGAGCTGTCAGCACAGAGCCTGACATGGGGCTCGAACTCACGAGCTGTAAGATCATGACCTGCGCTGAAGTCAGACGCTTCACCGACTGAGCCACCCCGGTGCCCTGAGTGAGACCTATTCTATTTCATCAAATCTCAAATACAAATCTCAAAACGAAGCCTTGGCAAGATCTGCATGGGGAGCTGAGTCAGTAGTTTGAAATGCACCAAGCTAAAAAAGGTTGGGAAACAACTTGATCTCTCCATAGACCTTCCCTAACAAAGCCTAAAATAAAGCTTAAACAAGTTCAAAGTTATTAGCTGGTGATTCAATGTCTGCCAGGAAGAAAAGCTCAACCTTCAGAGAATGACAGAATCCAGAATCTCTACAATAGGTAATTAACAGTGTATGGCATATGATACAAAATACTAAACATGAAAGGAAATAGGAAACTGTGATCTATGATCAATAGAAACTGAAACTGACATCAGGATTGCCCAATGTTGGCTTTGGCAGTCAGATATTTTAAAGCATTTACTTATAACGTAACCAAGAATTAAAGGAAAATATGCTCTTAATGAGTAAACAGATAGAAAATACTAGCAGAGGAAAAAAAACTATAACATAGAAAAAAATTAGATTCATTTAGAAGTGAAAAATAAAATAATTGAAATGAAAAATTACCTGAAGATCTTAACATGAAATTAAAGATAACAGAAAAAAGGGACTGACTTGAAGTATAGATATAAAATGTTCAATTAGCATAACAAAAGGAGGGAAATGGTGAAAGAAAAAGGAACAGAGCCTAGAACCTGTAATACAATATGAAATACTATAGAAGACATGTAATGGCAGTTTCAGAATGAGAAAGGAGGGATAAAGAAGCAGAAAAAAACATTTTAAGAAAGAGTGGCTGCAAAATGTGCAAATTTAGAGAAAAATATCACCTATAAACGTGAGAAGCTTGAGAAACCTTAAGCATAATTAACACAAAGGAAACCGCATACAGGCACATCATAGTTACATTGTTGTAAGCTAAAACTAAAGAGAAAATCTTTAAAGCAAAGAGGAAAAGGAAAGGAAGGGAAAAGAAAGGGAAGGGAAGGGAAGGGAAGGGAAGGGAAGGGAAGGGAAGGGGAGGGGAGAGGGGAGGAGGGGAGGAAAGAGAGGAGAGGAAAGCAGAGGAGAGGAGAGCAGAGGAGAGGAAAGAAGAGAGCTATCAAGCCCAACAAAGATAAGGAGGAAACTTAAATTCATTCTGCTTACAGAAATCAGCCTAGAAAGGCTGAATACTGTATGATTCTGCAGGGAAAGGTATAATTATGGGGATAGTAAAAAAAGATCAGCGATTGCCAAGGGTTTGAGGGGAGGTGAAAAAGGATGGGTGGGTTGAACAAGGGATTTTTAAGGCAGTGAAGCTATTCTATATAATACTGTAACAGAGGATACATGACATTGTGCATTTGTCAAAACACGTAGAATATAAACAGGAAGAGTGGACCCTAATGTGGACTATGGATTTAGTTAATAATAATGTATTGGTATAGATTCACCAACTGTAATAAGTGTGTCAGGTCAATGCAAGATATCAATAATGAGGTAGGGGTGAGCAGAAAAGGGAAGGGATATACAGGAACTCTACGTACTATCTGTTCATTTCTCAGCTACTCTAAAAATTAAACTCTTAGATTTTTAAAACGATGTGCTATATACAAGAGAAAACAAGAAATTTATACTACTCTTCAGAAACAACGGAGGCCAGAAGGCACCAGAATAATGCCTTTAAAGTGGTACAAGGAGGGGCGCCTAGGTGGCTCAGTTAGGTAAGCGTCCACCTCTTGGTTTCAGCTCAGATCACGATCTCACAGTTTGTGAATCTGAGCCCCACGTCGGGCTCTGTGCTGGCAGTGAGGAGCCTGCTTGGGATTCTCTCTCTCCCTCCCTCTTTGCCTCTCCCCCACTTGCACTGTATCTCTCTCAAAATAAATGAATAAATAAATAAATAAATAAATTGTGCTACAAGAAAAATAAAAATCCTATAAACCAAGATTTCTATATCCCAAAGAAAAATATCTTTCATAAAAGAGAATATAAAAATGAGGATACTTTGTTCAAATAAACAAAAGGTGACACATAGACTAAGAAGTTAACACTGGAAAGGAAATAGAGTATCAAAATTACTCAACTGAAAACAAATTAAAAAATAGGGAAGTAGAGAAACAAAAAAAAAAAAAGAAGGAAAAAATAGAAGTCAAAGAGCAAGATGGTAAACTCAATCATATCAATAATTTCATTCAATGTAAATGGACTGAACAGTTCAATTGAAAGAGTTATTTCCAGACTGAATAGAAAAAGTAATATCCAATTATATGCTGTTTAAATGCAACGAAGTATACAGTACAAAGAGGATGCATAAAAATTTGTGTGTCTATATTAATAACCAAAGTAGATTTCAGACAAAGTATTAATGTTAAAGATTGCACAATAAAAAAAGGGAAATTCATCAGGAAGAGATAACAATCTAAATATAAAAGTAACTAACAACAGAGCTGTTAAAGGTATAGGAAGCTAAAATGGATAGAATTAAAGGAAGAAATAGGTAAATTCATTACATTAGAGATTTTAACACACCCTGCATCAGTCAGGAATCTTCAAAGAAACGGAACGTATGTGTGTACGTGTGCATGTGTGTAAAGAGGTTTATTTTCAACGAACTTGACCTAAATGACAGCTATAGAACACAACACCCAACATCTTCAGAGTAAGCACACTTTTCAAGTGCCAGTTGAACACGTATCAAAATGGACCATATGCTGCTGTGAGTTCGAGCCCCGTGTCGGGCTCTGTGCTGACAGCTCAGAGCCCGGAGCCTGCTTCAGATTCTGTGTCTTTCTCTCTCTGCCCCTCCCCTGTTCATGCTCTGTCTCTCTCTGTCTCAAACGTAAATAAACATTAAAAAAATTTTTTTAAAAAAAATAGACCATATGCTGGACCATAAAATAAGTCTCAGTAATTTGCCAGACTACATGCTTGATCGCTTAATGGTTAACCACTTACTGACTGTGAACTTGGGCAAGTTAGTAGGCTTCTGTAAGTCATTTTTCCTCATCTGTAACATGGGCACAGCAAGAGACTCTACCGTACACGTTGTGCGGTTATGCAGTTGACAAGGATTAATTGAGTTAATTTATGACAAGCCCTTCTCAGAGTGTCAAGTAAATGCTCAATAAAGAGCATTGAAATGGCAACGATGATGATGATATGATGATGATGCAGATGCACTGGCCCAAAGTAAACATAGAATTCCATGGAAGCCAGCCTATAGTCGATGATTAATCCTAGTAATAATCCCTTTCATCAGCAAGTACTGTTGAAGTTTTAGTACATGCCAAGATCTCTGCAAGAGAAAAAGAATGGTGGTAAAAAGCATCCACTTGCCCCTGCTTTCGTGAGGCTCAACATCTTGCCGGGGAAAGAAATACTAATCAAATAATCGCTTTGAGGTGAGTGAGGTGAAGAAAAGATTAGGACTCCAAGCAGGGCAAAGGGGACTCAACACAGTTGGGGAGGAGAGGGTTGCAGGACATAATGAGTGAAGGCTCATCTGACGCACTGAGAGAAGCCCAGCGTGGCTTCAGTGAGCAGAGGCAGGGAGGCCTGTGCGTGATGAGGTCACGATGCATGGTGACCACAGGGCACGGACCATAGACTCCATTCCGGCCACTGTGCTTGAGTCCCTCCCGTCCGCTCTGAATAAACACTTGAGCGAAACTACTGGTTTGACTGTTTTCAGGAATAGGCAAGAATTTCCCTACAGCCAGGATGGATTAACCAGTAGAGTTTTTGTTCTTGCTGCTCAGTGACATGTCAAGAATCACGGAGGAGGCAATGATTTTGCCAAAACACAGAAAACGAAACCAGGCAAAACTTTAACAGAAGGTTTTTCCAAGCGAAAACATCTGTTTCACTTGTTCACATTCCTCCAAGTTCAAGGCCTGCCACAAATGCTTCCACCTGAACAGCAACAGCCCAAACTGGACCAACACCCTAGCTTACCTTAGAACGTTCTTCCACTCTCCTCCCAGTACAATTTTCTTTATTTTTATCCTCATGAGCAGTGCAGAAAAAAGACATAGAGGGGCGCCTGGGTGGCTCAGTCAGTTAAGTGTCCGACTTCAGCTCAGGTCACGATCTCATGGTTTGTGAGTTCGAGCCCCGCATCAGGTTCTGCACTGACAGTGCGGAGCCTGCGTGGGATTCTCTCTCTCTCCCCACTTGCTCCCTTTCTCTCTCTCAAAATAAATACATAAACTTTTTTTAAAAAAGAAAAGGAAATAGACTTTTCTTTTGGGGATGATTTTGAAAACACTGTGCGTTTGCACACGCATGTGCACACACACACACATGCACACACATACATACACATTTCTACCGAATGAAATGGAACAGTGTCAAGAGCTATTACTATGGAATAATAATAATAACAAAAAAAAAGACAGTAAAGCACATGCAAATCTGCAAATGTGAGTGTTAAAGTGTGGAAGAAGGGATATGGGTACAAATTAGAAATAAGAGGTGATATTATCATGAAAATCTACGATCTGCTGCTTCTCCCGGTGAGGAACAGGAACATGGCTACCAGCATCTCATCATAGAAAGTTCCAGAAAGCTGTGGTGGGGACATCAACCAAGTGGTCAGAAAGTGGCTGACATCATATGCTATGAGAAGGTATGTCTATTTATTTTTGTTTCTTCAAATTTTTAGGAGGATGAAAAAATGACATTTAAAACTACTTTGGAGAATGTAATTCTGTTCAGAAAGGAAGAAGATGACATTGGATGAAATGACGGAAATTGTGTAGAAAGTAATCCTGTCATCTTACCTTTGTAATGACCTGTAAAGGAAATTCTGAGAAAATATCATGTACCGACCCTAGGTTTTTGGAAATCAATTTTCAAGAAGTTCAAAGAAAAGACATTTATGATGTTATTTCCAGAGAAACTGAAAGGGAAGTCACCAGGGAGAGAGCCTTGACTGTTGACAATACAGTAGGGTCCTGGTGACCAGGAATGGGTGCAAGACAGATGGCATTCTGAGGGTAGGACAAAGCATGACATGTTGCCTACAAGGGGACCGTGATAATGGGGGTGGGGGGATAGGGATCTGGGTGGGTGTGAATGGAGAGGAGCCTATGGAAGCCACACGGGATGGTGGTGATGTTTCATGAATGTATACATATCCCTCAATTCATTGAGTTGTATATTTCAGACGATTTTTTTTAAAGAATGATACAGTCAGGTATAAAAGAAGAATGCCCATGTGGTATGAGAAATACTATATAAATAGGGGTAAACAACTGTCAAAAGATAGTAAGGTAGAGATGTCAGCAGGTGGAGACGGGAGGTTCTAGAAGGCAGGGAGGCAGTTGGGAAGTGAGGGGTTTGGGCAATCCCCAAACACCTGGGCTAAGGCTGCAAGCAGACCCACTGACCCGGAATAGGGGTCAAGGGCAACAGTTCTAGAGTCACATGGGCACCTCAGGTTTGTGGAGCTTGAAGCTTATACAGTTTGGGTCTTCAATTTAAGAAAAACAGTACAAAATTACATGCACGATGTTAAATACACAAGTGACTTCATTTAGAATGAGAAACCACAATGCATTATGTAACTGGAAAAGTTGGTGTTTGACGAAATAAAGAAAAATAATTCAATTTCACAACTATACTTGGCTCTCAACTCTATGATCTCTAAAACAAATGGCCTGATACATCTCTAAAATGCTTTCTTTTTATGTGTTTTGACTACACATTCTTTGATCACCTTTTCATATTACAATGACTCTGTAATATTATTTTTCTATAGAGTGAAAAGATAGTTCAGTCTTTCCTCTAACATGTCTGATCGAAATTTTTTAGAACAGATTTAGATTTGCAGAAACACTGTGTAGGTAGTTCCCCATACACATCGTACCCAGTTTCCCCTCTTACTAGCCTCTTACTTTAATATGGTACATTTGCTACAATTAATTTACGGATATTAATACATTGTGGTTAAGTGAAGTCAATACGTTACTCGGATTTCCTTAGATCGCCGAATGTTCTTTTTCTGTTCCAGGATCCCTTCCAAGACCCCACGTTGCCCTCGGTCGTCCTGTCTCTTTAGGCTCCTCTTGGCTGTGACAGTTTCCCAGACTTGTCTTGTTTTTGAGGGCCGTTTTTGAGGGGGACCGGTCAGGCATTTTGTAGAATGTCCTTTAACTGAGTTCTATCTAATGTTTGTCTCATGATTAGGCTGAGGTTGTAGGTTTGGGGGAGGAAAGCCACAGAGGTCAAGCGTTACTGTCCTCACATCTCCTCAGAGGCACAGATGGCTCTTCCCCTTCCTCCCTCTCCTCATTTTGTCTTCTTTGAAAGAAAACCATTATTCATGGCCCACGCTTAGGAAGCAGGGAGTTATGGTCCACCTTGGGGGCAGAGCGTCTCCATAAATCACTTTGAGATCCTCGGCATGAAAGACTTCTCTCCTTCCCTCCACTGATTTATTTACTCAATAATTTATTTATATCATTATAGATACATGGACATTTATTTCATACTTTGGATGATAATCCAATACTGTTTTCTTGATTTTGTTGCTCAAATCGTTTCCACCTGAACCATTAGGTGCTGTTTCAGTTGGCTTCTGTGCCTCTTTGAAATACTCCTGTCCATGTTTGTATGAGTATTAGTGTTAAATACCTCTTTGCTTTCTAACCCTATAGGATACACCAGGATCAGCGTGTGTATTTCCTTCCCCAGTTACTAAGATGCTGAGTTACTAAGATGCTACTAAGATGTAGCTGTTCTATAGAGTCTCTTGGATCATCATTCCAGCTTCTTCTCCATGCTTCTCTGTAACCTTCCACCTCACCAGTGAGAAAGCGGGTGCCCACCATCCACTATCCTTTGCTTACCTATCCAATTCCAGATATACATGTACAGTATGTAAGAATTGCTAACCCTTACCCCTGTGAGACACAACTTTATCGACTAGAGTATAGTGCTTACGTACAGCTTCTTTGGCCTTGAGTCTTATAGACTCCACCAATTTCCAAAGTTACTGAGGTCAGCACCTTTTCCCCCAGCCCCTTCAGGACGGTCATTTCATACTTCATACAGTTAGATTATTTTGTTGCATTCTGCGTTACATCCTTAGATCCCCTGACCACCTAAATGATTTTTAAAATTTTGTGTGCGTTAGAGCTCTCTCCGTGCTATAAAATGAACAGGATGATGAGTCCATGGTAACGGACTTTGTTTTGCCTAATAATGGTTCAGAGAGGTTTCTTTCAGATTTGTTACTCATTCTTAGCAATTTCAAATACAATTTTTAGGATTTACCAAAACTGGGAAAACTCTATCGAGGTTCCATCAATGAGCTGTAAGATTTGAAAGAACTTTCCACAGACTGCCAGCTCGTGCCATGCATTGCAAGCCCGGCGTCTTCCCCACACCCACATATTTCTGATGCCACAGCCCCGCGTATTTGTGTCACAGCACCAAGTGAGCCCACAGAGTGAGCAGTAGAAGTATTCTTGGAAACCAATCTTGCTAGTAGTGTCTTAACTATACATGGAAGTATTTAGAACCACATAAAACACCTCTGTGGTTGTAAATTATTGTAGCTCCAATATCTACTTTTACAAATTTTTCAAAAATATGTGACCATGTGGACATGATCCTATGACCCTTAGGAAATGAGGGACCCCAACGATTAAATTTATTGGCTTCATGGCAAATCTCCCTCTGAGTCAGACAGATCATGCATTCGACAAATATTTACCGAGCACCTAATATGTAAAGAGCTGTGTGTTCTGTGATAAATGAGACAGAGTCCCTGCCCTCCTGCCCTCATCATAAGCCCATGCCAGTACAAAGAAACAGTACAGCTTATCAACGAGTAAACAAGTAATTTCAAAGCCTTATTTGCCATGAAGAAAATCAACAGGGTGATCGGAGGCAGAATAAGACGAGTACCCGGTTTAGAAAAACTTCTAGGGAGGTGACATTTAAGCTCAGACGTGACGGAAGGAAAGGAGTCAGGAAGGCAAAGAGCTCGGGAAGAGCCTTCAGGAGGGGAAATGGCAGACTGAAATATATTACGGCCGGAAAGAGGACAAGCTCCTCCGGGAGTTGATGGGGCCAGAATTTAAAGACAGAAGAGAAAGGGCTACGATTGAGGCCGTACAATGAGATGGGTCGGACGCTACAGCACCTTCCTGTAGACCAAGAAAGAGTGAGTTTTATTCAAAAGGCAGAGATAGCGCTGAAGCCGTTTTAACAAGGGAGTGACTGGTTGAGACTTTATTCTTTTATTTATTTTTAAAATTTTTTAAATATTAAAACATTGAAACAAGACAGAGCGAGAGAGAGAGCGAGTGGGAAGGGGAAGAGAGCGAGGGAGACACAGACTCCGAAGTAGGCTCCAGGCACTGAGCTGTCAGCACAGAGCCCGACGTGGGGCTCGAACTCACGGACCACGAGATCGGGACCTGAACTGAAGTCGGATGCTTCACGGACTGAGCCACCCAGGCGCCCCTGAGACTCCTCTTTTAAAGAAAATGTCAGTGAGGGGAATAGATGGGCAGAGGAAATTATAAAGGAAGCAGGGAGACCAGTTCCCATTCCCAGCCGTTGGGGAAGTTATTTAACCTCTCTTAGACTCAGTGTCCTGATCTGTGAAATGGGCAGACACGGTTCCAGTGTCTATTTTTGTGAAGACTGGATGAAGCTATGTGAGCACAGCATTTGTGTAACACCATGGCCGGCATACTGTCAATGCTCGGAAACGGTTAGCTCTTACGACCCTTGGTATCGTAATTGTTAGGAGCAAAGCAGGGTGTAGCGCTAGGGGGGAACTGGGAGTTGAAGGGGCGAGCACTGAGGGGTAAGGGGCCAGAGCCCAAGCCGAGTTGTATGAAGGCAGCCTCCGCCGGGAAAGGACCCGTGTTCTGGGCAGCGTGGGTGATGGGGGGCCGGCGTGCAGTGGGGTCAGTAACTCCTGCTCGAGGTCAGATTTATGCCAGGAACAGTGCTCACGGCATCGCAGCCGATGGCCTGGGGGCCGAGTTGGGGTGCAGCAAGAAGCCGGGTCTCTCGGCCCGCCCTCTGTCGGCCCAGGGAGTCCCCTGATGAGGCACACACCACCTGGGACACAAAAGAGTGACTGGAACTTGGGGACCCGAAGGGGACAGCGTCAGCCCTAAGCGTTCTCTCTCGCCGAGCCAGGCGCGCCGTTGAGCGGACCCACGGACAGGAGGCCAACATCCCAAATGAACTGAAGTTGAGGAAGATACACATTCAGCTTTGACTTCATTTATTTCATTTGCTGTGTTTACGGCAAGGGCAGCGAGGGAAGGAAGGAAGCCCTGGAGCCTCTGGGGTTATCGTTTCTGAGTCAGGGATTTGAGGCTCCAACTTTGGCAGAAGATGGCAAGGGACCCCGGGCTGCTTCCTCTGCAGTGAGACGTCCCATCTGGAAGAGGCCAGACCCCGGGATCCACCCGTGAGCAAGACTGGAGAGTAGCTGCTGTCACAGAGTTTCCAGCCCTGGTGACAAATTATAAAGCGACAAGACAAGAGGAAGGCTGTACGTTCTCTTAGTCCAAGGGACAGGAACATACCCTTGTCCGGGGGATGATGAGGGCTGGCAGGGAAAGTTGCTGACGAAATGCAGAAAGTTCTCTTTCCTGGGAAGCTTGGTGCACCCCCTTCTTCTCTTATGCCTCCGAGACGCCCCTCTTCTCTCTCCAATTCCTCACCTTCCTTCCCTCCAAACCTGGCCAAACTCTCTCCTCCCTTTGCCTCCGCCTCATCCAGTCTCAAACCCGGCCCCACAGCCCGCTTGCTTCTCATACGGAGTGTCTGACCCTCCCTCAACTTCTCCAGCTCACACCTCCATCCTCTGGAAATAATATATTTTTTTTCCCCTCTCAGACAGAGAAACCATTTATTGAGCATTTCTCAGATGTACCACGCACCGAGCAAATTTTCACATTTACTTTTTCACTTCTACCTTATGAGATATGTTCCGGTATTTTCCTGATTTTACAAATAAGAAAGCTGAGTTGTAGGGAGATGAAGTCACTTGCCCAAGGTTACACAGGAAGTAGAAACTACCAGACTTGATCTGGGGTCGGTTGATTCCCAAGGCCACTCTCTTGACTGTTACACCATCCTGTCTTCAAGTGACTGTGATACACCCTGTAACTCTGGATGACCTTCACGTGGGGAAAGGGCATTTATGACTTAACAGGGGTCACAAGAGACTGAGCTGCACCCGCCCACACAGGGCAGCTCTGTCCCCTGGTGGGCTCGACAGGGCCAGGGTGCCTGCCCCCGGGAATGTGGTGCTTACACTCCTTGGTGATGGATGGGGATGTTCCCCCCAAGGTGAGGATGGCCTTAGGAAGAACGCACTTGGAGAAGACCTAGAAGGTGGTTCGAGGACCCACGGAGCATCGGAAGCAGGCCTCTGACCCACTGGGCTGGTGGACTGTTTGCTCAGGTCCGGAGAAGGAGAAGGCAAAGCCACGTTGTCTTAGGTGCCAGGGCGGAAGGGAAGGGGTCATCTGCAGTTTCGTAGCCACACTCCTCACAGGCAAGGGAGCGTCTGTGAAGGTAGATATGGTGACAGAAGTGAGCCAAGGCTAGACATTCCCTCTCTGAAAATTTATTTATTTACTTCAGTCATCAAATATGCATAGCGCTCCTCCTGTGTCCCAGGCTGAGGCTAAGTACTGGGTGTCCAGGACCGAACAGGAGAGACAAATGCCCCTGCCCGTAGAGGTTTAATTTGAGAGCCTCTTGCAGCACGTGAATGAATCAGCCACCAACAGGCACCAGATCGTGCTGGTGACGTGGGATGCCGGCTCTGAAGGTGAGCACTGTTCGAGCTGTCAAAGGAATGGATCCGACAGCAAATATTCACTGTAAGAAGCTTCTTGGCTACACAGCAGAAGTTTATTCGGAAGTCTTTTCAAAGGTGCACCAGAGAGAGATCCCTGAGAACCTGCAAAATAGAATCTAAATAATCAGAAGTGTATTTATGCCCAACGTTTCAGAACAGGATGTTCCAGTGAGCAGGTACTAATCAGGTGGCCTAATTTCCACAACTGACTCTATTAATACCTGGCGGAGTCACTAGTTCTGCAAGTCGTTTGATAGTAAGGTTATTCCAAACATTGCAATTAACGCGCATCTAGTGATGACAACCAGAAATTATAGTTTTTAATATTCACTTTGTAACTAACCTTTTTTGTGACCTTGAATAAGTCATTTAATTTAAAAAAAGTTTTAATGTTTATTTATTTTTGAGAGAGAGAGAGAGAGAGAGAGAGAGTGTGCGCGCGCGCGTGTGTGTGAGCGGGGGAGGGGCAGAGAGAGAGGGGGATACAGAATCCGTAGCAGGTTCCAGGCTCTGAACTGTCAGCACAGAGCCCGACGTGGGGATCGAACTTACGAACTGTGAGATCATGACCTGAGCCAAAGTCGGAAGCTTAACCGACAGAGCCACCCAGGTACCCCAAGTCATTTAATTTTTATAAATTCCATGTTCCTCTCCTGAAAGAAAGGAGGGGCGTGCATTACATAATTTGTATGTTGCCTTCCCACCTCACATAGTATCTCTGTAAGGTTTCATGAAAGAAATCATCACAGGGGATTATGGACCGGAATGGAACCGAGCGGATGCTGGCACGTTGCGTGCCAGGTGCACGAGAAAAGCACCCCATCAACCAGAGAGGGGGTCAGTGCTGACAGCCTGGACCTGGGCATCCTCTTGTATCGGGAGCCCTGGATGAGTGGTTATATAGACTATAGGCATCACTCACTCGGGAGATATTTTGTTCTTCTCCCCTTAGTTCACGGGCACGCTGTTCGTGACCATTTGTATAAATGCTGGAGGTGACTCAAAAGCAGCTGCACCCGGACGGGGCCCTCGGAGAAGGAGGCACTCTGCATGAGTGAAGTCCCAGAACACCCAAGCTTACTTCTGCAGGCATCCACACTCTTTTCTAGCATCTAACCTACTTCCTCAGGGCCAGCATGAGGAACACCTACTACTGTTCTGTGTTGAGCTTTTGCAACACGCTGTGGCTTTTGCACCGGGGTTAGGTCTGCCCCCCAGATCACTGGGCACTTTTTATCTTGAAAGCTTTTATGTGTCTGTTTGCTTGCTTGCTGATTTCTTTTCGTTCTTCCCTCTGCAACCCCCTCTCTTATCGCCCTTGATTTTTTTTTTTTTGTTTCATTTTGCGTTTCTTTTACATGTTATCTTTATTGCTTGTATGAGGTCCCCGAAGGCACTCTTGCTTCCCGAATGTTACCTGTTTCTCAGAATGAGGCTTTTTAAACTCTCTATCAGGGTGATCTACAAGGCTGATCTTCATGTGGTTACAGGGTATTAAAAAAAATGTATTTAGCGATAAAGACTTAATTCAGGAAATAAACAATCATTTGCTTTAATGAATCAGTTTTAAATACGGAGGATGTGGGCACTGGGGATAAGACCTGGAGGGAAAATCAGATGTTGTCAAGCCAGGACAAGCTCTTGCTCTGTGAAATGTGAAAGACTGCCTCCTTCCTTGCCTGTCACGCTTTTTTATCTGCAAAATGAGAATAGGAACGTGCACCGCAAGAGCTGTTGCAAAGTTCATATGTGGTAAAAGTGTCTGAAATCACTTTGCAAAGGACAACAGGAAATACAGTTGTAACCATTCTTATGAGACTGCATTACACTATCCTTGTTCCTGGGCATACCTCATCCTGTAAACTGTAAGCTATTTTAGGACAGAAAGTTTGCCTTATATCCAAGGGTGACATTCAAAATATTTAACAACTGGTGGGGCATCAGCCAATTAGACGCTGGCTATAAACAGCCAGAAAGCCTAAGCCGATGCTCAGACCAGCCCTACTCGCACGCATGGGAATCCCACGAAGGAACTGGTACAGTGCCTTAACATAAGGGATGCTCAGTGAATGAATTTAAAATATGTGAAACTTTGTGAAACTTTATTTCACTAGCAAAATTTTTAGAGGAACTTCAAAATAAAAATGAGCCACATCCTCTCCATTTCCCCCTGATTTCTTAGGGGCGTGTGATCTCCCCCTGCCCTACTTGACTCCCCAACAGAATTGTTTTTTTTTTTTTTTCCAAGTTCAGTTCCAGGTACTAATCCCTGAACACCTGAAGCCTCTTTTCTTTTACCTGAGTTACAGATTCATTAACCCAGACTTTTTAGAAATGTTATTATTAGAACTTTAATCACCCATGTCCTCCTTTTAAGGTCTTTCTAAAATTACTTTCTGGCAATAATAATTATGTCAATCAGGGGCCAGCCAAATATAGCTGTGGCCCTTGAGCCAAATCAAGACGGAGTTTCCAGCTATTATCTATTATTTGGCTCTGAAAGCTGTGCTAGTTTCCCTCCACCCCTTCTCTGTCCTACTATCATTCTTTTGGCATAAAATGACAATGTGACAGCATAACAAACAGAGTCCTGAAGACCAGGGTAGAATGTTCGACCTCAGCCTTCTTACCAGCTAGTGCTATGTTGGAATCTGGGGCCAGATTCTGCAAGCCATATATTACAGGAATGCAAAGGAGGCCATGGGATGTTAAGTAACAGGATCTAAGTCAAGGGCAAAAGCCCAAAGGTAGTGGTGTTGGTGGGGCTTGGGAGGAGGGTGCCACTTGGGTTGCAAGAGAAACCAGGAAGCCTAGACATGAAAAGTAGCCGATGATATGCACAGGGGGTAAGAATCTCATTGACAAAGAGATGGTACTTTTCAGAGGTCCAGGAGACTTTTCATGAATGTACCAGAGTCAGTGAGAGAAGCCACAGCCAGTGGCAGCATTGCGGGGAGAGCCCCCACCTCTACTGCTGGAGTTCTAGGACTCCATCTACATACAGGTTTAGTCCAGCCCCAGCTCTGAGACCACCTGGACCATAGTCAGGTAGCATTTCATGACCCCGCTTCCAGCACCTCTGCTCAGTACAAGGTCAACTAAGTTGTCCTTTTCTGCTTGATCCATTCGTTCATTCAACAAACATGTACGGGCTGTTTACTATTTTATGGGGACTGGGCTAAGTGTTGGTATTGCAAAGATTCTAAGGGACTGAGGTCACAGACACCCACGCCAATGATCACATGTGAAGGGAGCAGCATGCATGAAAACTTGGAGGTCAATCAAATGGCCAATGCCAGGGGTTCAGAATGCCTGGCTGAAGGGGAGGGGCCGTGAGCCACCCCAGGGTGTTCATGTGGGCTAGAAGGAGCCACTGGAGGGGTTAGCCAAGGGAGTGAAGGGTTTAGCTGTTGGTAGCGGTGTGGAGGATGGCTTGCCTAACACCTGCGGAGATATCCAGGCAAGATGTTCGTGGTCTCGACTGGATCCTTCCAACAAGGATGGAGAGAAAAGTGGATTTGAGAACTATGTGTATATGTAGGCGGAGGGGGGCGGGGGGAGCAGGTTCTACCCGGCTGATGAGTGACCATGACCGGTCAAGGTTGGAGAGGGAGATGTGAGATAAAATACCCTCCCTGACATTTCTGGCTTGGAGACCCGGTCGAGGGAGATACCGACTCACGGAGGACAATGAGGGAACAGGAGCAAGTTTGGAGCTAAAGGTGAATTCAGTGTGGTGAGAGGCGCCTGTGGGGCACGGAGACTGAACTGCCAGTAGGAGACTGCGCAGATCAGTGCTACCCAGGAGCACCTTCTCTGTGCACCGTGATGAGCAAAGGAGCCCAGCCAGAAGGTATAATAATGCTCTGCTTCATCCAGACAGAGGAAAACAATTCAGCTGAACTAAACAGCGTGCTCAGCGATGCTGTTTATTTGCATCCGAACACAAGCTCCTTCTCTGAATTCAGACCAGCAGCAAACAGCGTGTGGTCCGGCACTGGTCCTCAGACCAGACTTCTAGAAGCCTAGGTCTGGGTTGTAAGTTCAGGAGAGCCTGGGCTGGAAGTCCTCTGGGCTGGAACACCAACCTCTGATGCCCTCCTCACTCTCCCTAGAGGGTCCTGCCTCCTTCTTCACTTCATAACGGTCCTTCTCTCCCCTCAACATAGAACTGAATATTTATCACGCTCCCTTTTCATCTCAGAAGGAAAGGTGCCCCCTCACTTTCTAAGGCTACCGATCGCCCCTGTTCTGCTGACCCACTCGTCCCTCTCTCTTCTGCCAGGACTTGGGGCTCACAGCTGCTCTCGTCCTCTCTTGTACCTCTCTTGTACCTCTGCCTCCTTTTAACCAGCGGCTCAGCTCAGCTCAGCCTCCACTCCACTCTTGTCTTCGGTTCTAAAACAAAACAAACGGGCATTTGGGTGGCTCAGTCAGTTAAGCGTCAGACTCTTGGTTTCAGCTCAGGTCACAATCTCCCAGCTTCATGGATTCGAGCCCCACATGGAGCTCTGTGTGGGCACTGCAGAGCCTGCTTGGGATTCTCTCTCTCTCTCCCTCTCTCTCTCTCTCTCCCCCCCCCCCGCCCTTCCCCTACTTGTGCTGTCTCAGTCTCTCTCAAAGGAAATTAATAAACTTTCAGAAACAAGCCAACGAAAAGCTCCCTGGTGCTACTGCTTCCTCCGTGAGGCTCTTGGCTCCCTCCTTTTCTTAACCACAAAACATCCTGGAAGAAGAGTCCTTGACATTGTCTCCAGTTCCTCACCTCCACTGCCCCTGGGTCCCCACCTCCCGGCCTCTCTACAAGCTGCTCCCAGCTCTCCTCTGGCTCCAGGCACCTGCTCTCTTCTCCGTCTGCTTTTCCACAAACTCTCCTCCTCTCCTTCCACAAGAGCCTGGCAGGTGTGACCAGTGTGTTCTCTCCCAAGAGGGATTGTCGGAACTGTGTTCCCGGATAAGCTGCATCAACTCTGGCTTCTATCACCTTCTGCAGATGAGGAGGTTTGTGCCAGGACTCTTGGAAGGTCTGTTCCAGGTATAGTTGGACTCAAGAAATGTTGACTGAATGCTTCTTATGTGCAAAGAGTTGAGTTAGGAAATGTCGCCAAGAAGTTTGAATTCCATCGGGAGTCAAGATTCACCTACCATCTGCAATGTGACAACAGCCTACCCAGTTCCTACAGAACGCTTCGTAGAATGAGGCATCGTCCTACTCACGGTTCTCCAGAGAGACAGAATTGACAGGATATATACAGATATCCAGAAAAGGAGATTTACGTTTGTAATTGGCTCACATGGTTATGGAAGGGAGGCCGAAAAGTCCACGAAGTGCAAGCTGGAGAACCCAGGAAAGCCGGTGATATAGTACAATTGAGTCCAAGTTCAAAAGCCTGAGAACCCACCTGGCAGCGGGGATGGGGAGGTTGGGGAATCATCACTGGTGTAGGTCCTGGAGTTCTGAGGCCAGAGAATCAGAAGCTGTGATGTCTGAGAGCTTTTTCACCTGTTGGGTTCTGTTTGGACCCTCACTGGATTGGATGAGGCGTACCCATGATGCTGAGGGCTATCTTCTTTCCTATCTACTGATTCAAATCTAATCTCTTCTGGAAACAGCTCACAGACCACACCCAGACATAATGTTTATCAGCTATCTGGGCATCCCGTGTCTCAGTCGAATTGACACATGAACTTGCCCATCACAGGCTAGCATATAAATAAGCAAACAAATAAATATGATCTGGGCTGCTCAATTTTATTTAGCCAGCCAGCAACTGTTTGCTGAGCACCTACTCTGGGTCAGACGAATGCTAGCTATGCAAATGTAATCGCGATATCTAGTCCTCACAAAACCCTGGAAGGGGGTGCCTTATTCCCGATCCAAAAATCAAACTGAGGCTCAGAAAGGATAAGGAATGTTTCACATGAAAATGAGAGATGCTGGGATTGTATTTTGTCGTCTCTTTATTATATGCTTTCTAGCTTAATGTCTGTTTTCTCTTTTGAACGTTAAGCTCTTTGGGGGCAGAGAAGGTGATACTTTTGCATTGAATCCCTAGCACCTAAAAGACAAGCGTAGTATAGCTTATTGGATTAACTAATTAATAAATTGATCAAATTAAACTCCAGAGTCTCTTGGTTCTAAAGCCCAGGCTCTTTTTGCTAAGAGGCTCGGTCCCTTATAAAGAAAGTTTGTATGCCACAGACTTTTGGGGGAACACAAGAGAGCCCCATTAATGAATTTTTAAGAGTGTTTCCATGTCATTTTGGGCGAGGCCCTGCCAGAGAGCACTCACCCTGACTGATGGGACCCAAGATGGCCAAGCTGGCAGATGACCCAACTTTGAAAGGGGTGGGGAGCGGGGTGCCGGGGGAAACACTAGAGCAACAGTCCTGAGGCACCACAGAGACGGATCAAGAGATGAATTCAGTGCCTGGTGAAAAGGAACCAAAAGAGTAGGGGATTCACTCCCTCACACATGTCTCCAGGGCCGGCTCTGTTGATCTGGAGCTGTTCCCTCCGAAAGACACTCAATGCAAGCCACAAATGCAAGCAATGCATGTAATTGAAAATTTTCGAGTAACTCCATTTTTAAAAAGTAATTGGTATTGGGGCACCTGGGTGGCTGAGTCGGTTAAGCGGCCGACTTTGACTCAGGTCATGATCTCACGGTCCGTGAGTTCGAGCCCCACGTCAGGCTCTGTGCTGACAGCTCGGAGCCTGGAGCCTGCTTCCGATTCTGTGTCTCCCTCTCTCTCTGGCCCTCCCCCATTTGCGCTCTGTCTCTGTCTTTCAAAAATGAATAAATGTTTAAAAAAACTTTTCTTAAAAGTAATTGTTATTAAAGACAGTAAAAGTAGTTGTAATATGTTATTTAACCCCTTCTTTCTTTTTTTTTTTTAAACGTTTATTTCTGAGACAGAGAGAGACAGAGCATGAATGGGGGAGGGTCAGAGAGAGGGAGACACAGAATCCGAAACAGGCTCCAGGCTCTGAGCTGTCAGCACAGAGCCCGACGCGGGGCTCAAACTCACGGACCGCGAGATCATGACCTGAGCCGAAGTCGGCCGCCCAACCGACTGAGCCACCCAGGCGCCCCTTAACCCCTTATTTCTAAAATGTCATGTCAACATGTAACTATTATGAACATGAAACTATTAATTTGATATTTTGTCTTTTTTTTTGCTACTGAACCTTCAAAACCTGGTATGTGTTTTATATTTAGAGTAAATGTTAATGCAGACTAGCCCCAATTCAAATGCCCAAATGGCCACACGTGGCTGGTGGCTTCTGAATTGGATGGTCTGGGTCCAGATGTGTGATCTGTGGACCAGCTCCATCAAAATCAATGGGAAGAGTGTTAGGCAATGTAGACTCTTCAGTCCTAGCCTCGACCTGCTGAGTCAGAACCAGCATTTTAACAAGATACCCTGGTGATCTGTGGGTACTCAGAGTTGGAGAAGCTCTGGTCTAGAGAACGGGCTTCCAGTCGACTAGAAACCCGGGAGGGTGAGGCGGAGTCATAGATTCACAGCCCAGCTCCTCACACATTCCCGATAAAGAGCCAGGGAAACCGAAAACACGAGGCAGCTGCGAAAACAGAGTACATCTTTGTCTCCAAGGCGGTTTTGTAAACTGTGACCTCTTCGTGTTGAGAAGTCCACTCTTTAGACCCTTGCACTGAGATCTTATAATAACCTAATTGCATGTCGATTACCTTGGAAAAGCAAAAGTAACAAGAAATACGTAACTGCAACATTAAGTCTGCGATTTAAAGTGGTTCTTTCTTAACACATGATGGAAAATTGGGACTGCAATCTGTATTTACTATGGAAACTCCTGACAGGCTCTAAATTCAGGATGTTTAGCTAAAAGATTAAATATGCATTTGGGGGAAAGCAAACATATTCATATCTTTCTTCCTTCAGGCTAAATGGACACAAATAGGGGCTCAGAAACATGACTCGGGGTTATTTTTATCTTTCCAGTCTCTGGATTGCTTTAGAATCCCAAAGCCAGAAGACTCACTGGGATTTACTAGTTTTTCCTAATAAATTGTGGGGGGGGGGGGGGGTGAAGTGGGATATTTGTTTTCCTTCTGTATCAGTAATCTTATCTTAGATTAGATTTAAAAAGAATTTCTGTTTTTAGATTTATCTAGTGTATCCTCATCACCCTTTCACCAGTTTTAAACTCTTATACCTAGAGGCACTGAGACAAAGATGCTCTCAATTCAGTGTCTTGAGTAATTCAGGACAGGAATGGAGATGTGTTAACATGTGATACAATGTTTCATTTCCCAAGCTTTCCTCTGCTTTGTCCACAAAAGGAAAGAAAGATATATTGGTCAGGGTTCTCCAGAGAAACAGAACCAAAGGATGTGTGTGTGTGTGTGTGTGTGTGTGTGTGTGTATACCCAGAGATACAGAGCGATTTATTTTAAGGAATTGGCTCATGTAATTATGAAGGCTGGCAAGTCCAAATTCTTCAGGATGGGCAGGCAGGCTGGAGACCTAGAAAAAGCCGATGTTGCACTTCAAATGCAAAGGCCATCTGCTGGTGGCATTCTTTCTTGCCTGGGTGAGATCAATCTTTGTTCTATTGATGCCATCAACTGATTAGGTGAGGCCCACCCATGTTATGGAGAGCAATCTGCTTTACTCAAAGTCTATCAGTTTCAGGGTCAGTGTTATCCAAAAAACAACCCTCCTGGAAACATCCAGAATAATGTTTGACGAACCAGCTTGGCACCATGGCCCAGTCAAGTTGACACATGAAATTAACCAACAGAGACCAAGATCATAGTAGCTTAAACACACAGAGGGAAAAGCTCTGCGTCCTCTTAGGAGAGAGGCACCATCTGCTCCTCCTATTGTGGGATCAGAGAAACTTGCCTTTGGGGTTTCCCTGGGCTTCAATAGAGTGACTCTCCATTCCCTTCAACTTCACTGAGCTTCCCTTCGCTCAGCAAGGCAGGGACTGGCTTCTTTCATCTTTGAGGCCCCGTGGCCGGGCACAGCATCCGTCAGCTGCTGCCTGAGTCAGCATCTCAGAGAGATGCATCGAGACCAAAGCCCGACCGCCTCCTTGCCATCCCAGTGTCTGCTGGGGACAGCCAGGCTCAGCTTTGGTGCTGTGCGTGATCTGGCTGCACAGCATCCCACAACCCCTTGCAGCAGCCAGATTCTGTTTGCGTCTCTGTCTTGCTTATGAAAACAAAAATGTCTGGAACCAGCAACATTTCCTCTATTTGTCCACTCTTTGCTTTATCTCTCTCTCCAGGTGTACCCTTCCCGACCCTGTAGTCAAAAATACAAGCAGAAAAAAAAAATATATATGTATATATATATATATATATATATGTATATACATATATACACACACACACATATAGATACACACACACACACACACACACGCGCATATATATATGTATGTATATAATCTCTGTCTTCCTTTTGCCTTCTTTCTTTCCTTCTTTTGGTCCTTCCTTCTTTCTTCCACAACTGAGTTTGATGATTGGAGGGCAGGAAGAGGGAAGGCAAAAGTTTGACCTTTTGGAAAATAGTCACGAATGCTAGATGGGCTGGGAGCAACCCTCGGTGCAATGTGTTGGATGATCTTGGTGGGTAAAATGTCTAAGTCTCTATGCATATTCTGGAGAACGCATGTAATACATGAGGATTGGGACTGTGCATGGAAAAGGGAATCAGAGCCTGCCGGTGTTTCTGTTCTGTGAAGAATACAGAGGAAACACTTCAATGGACGGGTTGTTGTTACTCACCTAATTTAAAGTTCACAATAGCAATTTCAAGTAGTATCCATTTTCCTAGTTCCTAGGAATAGGAATTGCAAAAGGAAGCACTGGAGGAGGCTTAGAATTCCCTGCAAATTACACGTTAATGCGTTCCTTCGAAAGGGGACACAGTCGCTCAGCCGTGCGCACCTGCTACGTCCCACGCTCTGGGCTCTGGCAGGTGAGTGAGATGCAGCTCCGACTCTGTGTGGCTGCCTTCGGATCCAATCCATTTATCTTCCTTGAATTCTGAATTTTTGTGAACACTGGAAGTGTATGCATCGGTAACATTTTCTTCTTCTCTGAGATTCCTACTTGAACTAAAAATGTAGTCAACTTCAATAGGGATCTTACTCTGACCCATTGAATAACTTGAAGTGACATGACCTGACCTGACCTGCATTCATTTGGGCACCTATTATTATTATTATTCAGGGTGTTACAGTGGGCTCGGTCGTCAGCCCACAGTGGATGCTTCAATTCACCCAGAAGGGGACTTCTCCACCACATTTCTATATTCGTGGCACTCGGAAGCCAAGAGCGTAATTCTAAAGTGGTTGCTTTATGCACCACATAAATCAGGGGCAAAACTGAACACCCACCACCCGCCCCCTCTGGCAGGTGTCTAGGGGGACATGGGCCACATTATCACAGAACACTAGAACCAGGACTTTTCAGGTTGGAATAATGCCAGAATATCTTTTTTTCTTTCTTTTCTTTTCTTTTCTTTCTTTCTTTCTTTCTTTCTTTCTTTCTTTCTTTTTCTTATTTTTATTTATTTATTTTTTTCTGAGCACATCACCGACTCCCAGGAGAAGGCAAAGTGAGCCTCCAGGCACCGGTCTGGATGCAATGCCTCTTTCTGAAAAAAGCGATTCATCAGCATCAGTCACATGCTGGAAAATAAACACTGGCCAGGCGGCTGGTCCGGGAGAGGAGCACACAGAAACGGATGCCTTTGGATGCTAAAAAAGGGAAGATGTTGAAAGTGAAAAAGAACGTGCCTTCCTTCTGGTCAAACTCAAGCGAGCAGGAAGGGCGAAATTTTCCCGAGCGTGAAAGTATCACAACACACGGGGCGGCCACATATGAAAGTTTGAGGATGGACCAGAGTGAGATGTGTGCTAACGGAGATGTGCGCTATGGACCAGAGTGAGATGTGCACTCACGAGAAAGATGCTGATGTTTGCGTGGAGGCCAGGAGAAAAAGAAACTGAAGTCAAACTATGAATGGAAGACTGAGGAGCCAACGCGGCGATCCACAAGCAACGGGGCTCCCGTGGTTAATATCTGCGTTAAGTATTTCAAAAGAGGACTGAATTTAGGGACTTCACAGGGGCCTTGACTTCCCCCTACCGCGGAAGGCCCAGATTGGTAGCTTCAAAGGCGTCAGCCCAGCCAAGCTGCGCATCTAGGGAAAAAGAGTTCAAGGGGCTGAGTTAAGAAAAATGCGCAGTGGGGCCGTCCCCTCGCGTGGAACGTTCTGCGCTCCCGCTGCGCGCTAGCTCTGGGGCCAGGCGCTGGGATGGGAGCCTGAGCGAGACGCCGTCGGGGTGATGGAGTTGTCCTAGCCTCTTCCTGGACTCTGGCAGCATAGCCTGAAGCGGGGACCAAAACACTGACTGAGTTTAGAGCACTCTTTGGGAGGATTCTGGAAACACAGCGGAGGTTTTGATCCCGTCCCAAACGTGGCGGATCCAGCAGTGAGAGAGACCATGTGAGGACATAACGGCCTGCAAGCAGCGCAGGAGAAAGCAGGGGAAAAAACAGCGAAGTCTCACAAGCAGGCAATTAAAAGTACGCTGGCAGTCTGGAGGCTGAAGGGGATGTGATAGAAGTTTATAAAATCACAGAGAGAGTGAATTAAATCACACAGAGTGGTTAAAAGCAGATGTTGTGGCGCCCGGTTGTCTGGGTTCAAATGTTGCCTCTGCTGCTTTGTAGCTGTGTGACCTGGGGCAGATTCTTGCCCGGTCTGTATTTCTGTTGCCTTCTCTTCCAATTAAGGCTAATAAAAGCAGTGCTTCCTTATAGCTTCAGGGTGGATGGGAAGGTTTCAGCGAGTGGATGCGCGTAGATCACCGACAACAGCAGTGGGCCCAGAGCAAAAGGCTCCTTGCCTGTTAACCCGTTACGATTATGTTTCCAACTGCCAGATCCTGAAAGTCAGTGCGGTCAATGCTGAATCGTAAAGAAAAGCGAGGCGCATCGTGACACGTTGGGCAAAAGGGAAAGGAGTTTATTCTATCCAGGGGCGGTACTGTCCTCAGCCACAGAGGGTGTTAGATTAACGCCTTCTTCACTCGTTAGACCTGAGGCAAGCCGGGAGGGGCTCTAGGAACGCTGAGCGGGAGTGTTTGCCTTTCGTCTTTGCAGCCGGCACTCACAGCCTCCTGGGCTTGAGCCACTGTGGGTCCAAGAGCATTTTCTAATGAGAGAATGATTGCTCAGCCTGGCAAACGGGAAAACGGGAAGTCTTTGATGTAGCAGCTCATAATAATAATAGGCCATCCACTGCAGAGCAAGGCATTGCTGGAAACCTACCGCCAGTGAGTTTTTTGTTTGGTATTTTCAGAAGGAAAATTGTGTCAGTGATCCACACACTCGGGCCTAGCCAGAATTCTCTTTTGACAAAGAGCAGTAGACACCTCTGAGGTCACAAACAGAGGGACGAGCCGAGGGGGACGAACAGGTAACTGCTCGGGAAGGGGACCGGCTTGCCTCAGTTGACACAGGGAGTTTATTAATTCCCCCAACGGGGCACTCGCTGCCTGCACTGTAGAGACCACGCTGGACCTTCAAGTGATGTTGAGGTCAAGTCCTGAGGTCAAGCATGGCTTTGACTCGTTTATTGCCATTCGCCGGACCTCAGATTGCCTTACGGGCAAAGTGATGGGCCCTGAGTAAAACACAACAAAAGAAAACAAAACACCAGCCAGAATCCTTTCTTCAAAAGCAATCTGACTTTGGAGTCTCAGGAATAAAACAATACATCTCCAGTGTGTGAGGAAGGAGGAGTGGTCCCAGAGCTCCTTCAGCTCACCCCTCAGGACTTTTTCTTTTCTTTGTTTTTTCTTTTTAATATGTATATATTTTTTAACGTTTATTTATTATTGAGAGACAGAGAGAGATAGAGCATGAGAACGGGAGGGGCAGAGAGAGGTGGGGACACAGAATCCAAAGCAGGCTCCAGGCTCAGAGCTGTCAGCACAGAGCCCGACGCAGGGCTCGAACTCACAAACCACGAGCCGGTGACCTGAGCTGAAGCCGTAGGCTTAACCGACTGAGCCCCCCCAGGAGCCCCCCAGGGCTCTTTCTTTAATCTTCCCCTGGCCTGGGCGTCTCTATTCCATGTGGCTCATCCTCACAAGGTTTGAAAAACACCAGCCTAGATAAGCTCTAAGTCCAGTTCAGATCTAACACTGAGTGGTTCTGGTCCCTTTGGCCCCAAAGTGACCTTAAATCAAAGGAGAAATTGCAGGTTCTAGAACGGCACTGCCCACAAACCTATGTCAAGTGCATAAGTCTTTTTGAATTTTCTAATAGCTCTATTCGAAGAAGGAAAATAAACAAATACAAAAATAGGGAAAATTAATTTCATCAACATATTTTATTGAACCAAACATATCTGCACAGTTCCACATGTGGTTGATATAAAAATAATTGAGATATTTCACATTTTTACGTGAAATTTTCAAAATCCGGCTTGTATTTTGTTATTTTATTTGTAAAGTTTGTTTGGGAAAGAAGACAGAGAGAGAGAGCATGAGAGAGGGACAGGGAAGGGCAGAAAGAGAGGGAGAGAGAGAGAGAGAGAGAGAGAGAGAGAGAGAATCCCAAGCAGGCTCCATACTCAGCATGGAGCCTGACTTGGGGCTTGATCCCATGAACCATGAGATACTGACCTGAGCCAGAATCAAGAGTTGAAAACTTAGCCAACAGTGTCACCCAGGCACCCTCGGCATTTACTTTAAACGCACAGCACATTTTAATTCCTGTTTGCCACGTCGCCAGTGTTCAGTGGTCTCATGTGGCAAATGGCTACCCTACCGGAAAGCACAGAAGCACAGAATCTTAAATGGCTCGGGCATAGGTCCATCCTATCCATGACTTTACCGGGAAACATCTGCGGGCTCCCCGTTTCCAAACTCATGGAGAGAGACAAGCAGATGGTCCCGCTTGTGTTTCCACGGCCACACCAGATGCTGCGGGAGCCACTCTTCTTCTGGGCCTGGAAAGTGCTGCACAACGTTTCATCAGGCTGGCCTCGGTGACCTCAGCTGCTCGACACCTCACCTTTCTGTCACTCAGCTCATGCTCCACCTCTTGTGGATCCGCTGTCACCTTTACCCTGGGATTTATTACTTCTAAGTTTTCCTTAAGCCTTTCTCTACCTTCATTCTAGTACCTCCAGGAATCCACCTTGACCCGGAGGAGTATTTTGAAAACTCGGCTGTCACACCCATCCCTACCTTCTGCCGTCATCATCTCACACTCATCGCCATTTGAGTGCGCATTAAGGAAGTCGTTTAATTAGTACGTGTTTTTTTTCCCGACGTTATCCATATTATATCTTCTGTGTCAGTCTAAGTCATCTCCATCTTTTGGCTTTAACACATAGTGCTTTGCGCTGAAACAGTATTTTCCTTATGATGTTTGTCGGAACAAAGATATGGCTCAGCATAATCACGTTAGAACACTCAAATACGGCGAAGATGTTTTGCTGTTTCTTTGGTACTAAAACTGAACATTAAGGCTTTGCTGGTTATTTGTGTACGGATCAGGTTCATAGCCATCGACTGGCTGGTATTACAGATAGCGTTCTCACATTTATGACTCAAAACAAAAAATTAAAGGAACACAATCACCTCTGTTTGTACAAAAGAAGCTCAGAAGTGTAACGAGTGAAACAACATCCACCTGTAAACTGTTTCCTACCATTCTATAATTTGAACATAAGCTGTACCTTCAGAGATGCTTAGTTAAAAAAAAAATTACATGTTTGTGTGTGAATGATCTGGTAATTCTTCCATGTTTCATGTTTGATAAATGAGGAGGAATGTTGCCATTTTTCCTAATTTTGCAACTTGGATGGCTTCGATTCTTAGTCAACTAAATTATAATAATCCACTAGTTTGAAACTATAATAAAATAATCATCTCATTAAATGGGTTACATTTGTTTTTGAAGTGACATTCCCCTTCTGGGCCTGTGGGAGAAGCTGTTATAAACTCCTCTGTAATTGTATAAAGCCTACTTTGTTTGGGCTTAGATCGTGAGGCATTAGCAATGAATTCATAATCTAGAGATCACAAGTGCTTTGAAACAGAGGCACCCAGTTATCAGCACAAGTGTTCGGTTCCCCGGCCCCTCCCCACCAGGACTTTTCCTTCTTCCTTCTGGGCTGGGGTATTACCGTTTTACAGATAAACAAATGAACACAGTGACTCTGGATGAACAGACACAACAGATGTGTGTCAGAATCAGGACTTCTATCCAGAACTCTCTGACCCTGAATTAGTGAACGCTTATTCAATAGTCTTCTATGGTTAGGGAAAAGCAAGCTATTAAAGCTCCAAATAGATCCAGGGTAGACCCTCTGGGAACTTCTTCTCTGATGTCTATGGAAATTACCCAAAACCAACTTCCTCAGCCAGGACCTGCTGATCCCCAAGGTGTAAGGACGAACGGGCTTGCCCTAAGTACTCAGTTATCATTAAGGGTGTAGGTGCCTTGGTGTGTGAATGCAGAAGGGTTACACAAAAGATGATCACATGATTTTTTAAGATGATTGTATTCACTTACTGCACGTTGAAACCCTGGAGTGAAAGCTGGACTGTGTATGTGGACGCACCTATGTGAAAAACTATACAGGTATTTTCCCTCCAGAGGAACCCGAAGGGGTTGCTCATAGTAGCTCTTGGAGCACAGCCGGCCATCGTATGGCATCTTCTGATTTCCGATCTGCACTTAAGGCAATTATAAGAATATGTCACCGCCACTTAGCTTACTTAATAGGCCTGGAGCCTGAAGAATGTCTCCAAACACCTTCAAGCTCCTAAGAGAAAAATCATCACCAAATGTCTGCAGTGCTCCTAATGCAATGTCCTCCACTGTAATTATTTCACTCCTTCGCTCCCGTCTGAGACCAGTGAGGGGAACGGAAAAAGCTCTTTTCTCTTTAGGGCTCTGTGACGCAAGGCTCTCCGCAGTCCATTTCGTCATCTCCACCCCTTTTCGCACCCCAAGAAAACCTTCCCGCAGTGGCCCTGATATTTTCCCGACCAGGCGCGAGCCGGCTTCTCGCCCCCCACTCTTTTTCTCCGGACGCGTGCCTGGGCCCGCGACTTTCGCGGGCGGCAAAAGTCTGGAAAACCCAGAGGGTCGGCGCCGCCTCCTCGACGCTCCGCGAGCTGCACGCAATCTGGTTGTTTACTCTCAACTCCAGCTCCTGTCCGCCAGCGGCGGGGTTCCAGCAGCGCCGGGCTGACTGTCCGAGGCTCGCCTGGGGCCTTGCGGGGTGGCGGGGCGGCTGCCCAGGACGCGGGGAGGAGGGCGGCAGGCAAGGCGCGGGGATGCCGCGCGCCGGGCGGCAGACGGGTCCCCGGGGGTGTGGCGAGCGCACTGCGAGCCCGGTCGCGACGCCGGGCCTCGTGGGCGCGCACCCTGTAGCTTCTGGCCTGGACGCAGGCCGCCGCCACCTCTGAGCAGCCCTCCGCAGCGCCGCCTCGGCCGAGCCCCGGGACGCGGGCGGGGGGACGGCGGGGGCGTGACCAGGGCGCAGATGCAGGCGAGCCAGAGGGCGCCGCGCCACCGCCGCGCGGGGTAGCAGCAGGGCAGCCGGAGGGGCAGCGACATCTGCGGGCGGGCGGGCGGGCGGCCGACGCTTCCCGGAGACGCAGAGCCGAGTCGCGCGGCCCGAAGACGCGGGGCGCAGCTCGGCTGGGTGGGCCTCGCTCCCCGGGGCCGGCCCGCCCGCCCTCTCGCCAGCCGCGCCCGCGCCCCGGCCCCCAGCGCGCGGCGGGTGCTCGCGGGCCGCCGCCGAAGCGACGCCCCCGGCAGCGCGCTCACGTCGGTCCCACGGCTGGCGGCTCGGCGACGTCCGTGGCTCTCGGGTTCGCGTTTGTCAAAGCACCTCGAGCGACTCGGAGAACCCGGTTTGCCCACTGGGGACGGTGATTGTTCTTGTTTCTTGCCTGGAGAAAGTTACTCCGACACTTTTGATCTTCCGTCCCGAGTGAGAAGGAAAAGGAAAGCGTGGTCTGCCCACCGGGAGCGGGGGTGCAGGGGGCGGGGGGGGGGGGATCCTGGCAGACGGACCCAGCCAGTTTTAGCCGGAGCGGCGAGTCCAGCCCACTGACACTTCAGCCCCGGAAAGGGTTAACCGCATCCAGCCGGTTCGGTTTACATGTAAATAGAGAGCAGCTGCTCCGCGCGGGCCCCGGCTGGCCCTTTTAAGTTTTTGATTGGTTGCCAATGACATCACCGCCCGTGTTCTAACTCTGAGGACCCGGAGCCGCGTCGGATAAACCCTCCTTAAAGAGACGAGGCCACGCCCCCGGCTCCTCCCCCCAGGCTGCCCATTGGCCGCGGGCCGCTGTGAGGCCGCGGTCGACTTTCTCCGGATCCCTATTGGCCCAACGTGCCGTCGGTCGGCAGCCGGCCCGCCCCCCCAGAACCTTACATTTACAGTGTAGCAAAAGAGAAAGTAACTATGTTGCTGCTGGAGATCAATGAAGCCAAGTGAATGGGGGCTGAATGGGCGAATCCCTAGCTGAAGCGGAGCGCCAGATGGTGGAGGGCTACGCTTATTTATGAAGTAAGTGGAAGTCACCGCGGCTGCTCCCGAGAGCCTGGGAGTGTAAGGCGGTGTGAGTGTGAGTGTGAGTGAGTGTGTGCGATGCGATGCTCACGGGGGAGCCACAGCAGGTGAGGTTAGAGGGTTCCGGCTGTTGGCTCACGCTGCCCTGTGCGTTTACTCTGTCTGCAGTCTAGTTGGGTTTGGAAAGAAGAAAAAATGAGGTTTGTTGGGATGCTTTGCGGCAGTTTTAAATGCCAGGGGCTTGTTCGTGCGCTCTGTTGCGAAGGGGGATAAGCGCCCAGGAGTGGGGAAGTAGCATTCTCGAACGACTTAATTTTCTTTCCAGCCCCTGCCTTGAGGTGGAAGGACGACTAGCAAGGGAGAGGGGGTAGCTCCGTGTTTCGCTGGGAGGTTTCCTGGGCCAGTCTGGATGGTTTCACGGGCAATATATACGCCCGACCCTCTGCTGCAGGGATGCAGATCTCTTTATACACTCCGTGCGCGCGCGTGTGTATGTGTGTGTGTGTGTGTGTGCGCGCGTGTGAGCCGCGCACTCCGTGTGGAGGTGGGGTCCCAGCCTGTGTCTCCGTGAAACACGCTTCTGCGTCCCTCGCAAAGGAAACGGGCTGTTGATCCCGGGACGAGCCCTACCTGGTAACACAATAGCAAAGACTTTCCCAGCTTGGTCCAGCTGGGAAACAGTTATAGCTTCTGGAATAGTACTTGCTCTTCAAAAAAAAAAAAAAAAAAAATACTACGCAAGGGAGGGAGGGAGGAAGAAGAGAGGGAGGGGGGAGGGAAGGGGATGGAACCTTCTCTCCCATCCAAAGGTGGGAGAGAGAAACCTGAGTCGGTGGGGATCTGTGGACGTGTTGGGTGGGTGCCTCTGTGTGTATGCGTGTGCGCGCGCGTGTGGATTCTGCCTGTGACACTTTGGCTCTGTGTCAGAGAATGGTGACGGTCGTGTGTAGAGGGATGATAGATGACATTTTTCCAGCCATCTCTTAAAGTTCCTTTAGGTGAGCGATTCTTGCATGGGGTTTGGTTTCTTTTCTCTGTGCATGTCTAATAGCAGAGGACCCAGAAGGGTCTGGTCAGAGAGTGCCCCTGTGCCCACGAGAAGGAAGGAACTGTTCCTTTGCAGGCGTCCTCTCATGAAACAGGAGGTGGACCTAGCGGGCAACCCTTCCCTGCGCCCTTTAACAGGGACCGGCTAATTGGGAAGTCCTTTCTACGGAGTTCATCCTCTTCAAGGGGCAAGGGTCTATCTGTGGGGGATTGAAATGTCCTCTATGGTGGCTGCCTGCCATTGAGAGAAGCTCTGGGATGCACAGTGTGTGCCAATAGAGAAATGAAGGAGGGAGGAGAGTCGAAGTGGTCCTTTCCTTAAAGGCAGGAGTGGGGGTGGGGGGGGCGATGAGGTCGGCAGCAGAGGAGCAAAGGGTGATGGGTCCGCCAGAGCTGGGGGGTTACAAGACTTGGCTCCTTGGCCCGAGGCTTTGTTTTGGGACATCTTGTTCGTAACAAAAGGGGAAATGCAGATTAATTTATAGGAGACTGACAGGAAACATGGGGGGGGGGGGTTTAATGTGACCGTGCTGTGCCTCTCAAAGGAGTGGGAAGCGAGACTAGCTGCTGTTAAAGAGATTCACGAAGGGGGACACTTTCATTCTGATGTGCAGAAAGTTGCCATCCGCCCCCGATGTATATTTAGCTGCTGTATATTTTGGTGAGCCATGCCAGCGCTCTCGCTCTTGGTCATTGCTTTGCCTTTGCAGCGGGTGAGGGGATGAAATGGAAAGTATGTAAGGGTGGACAAGTGGCTCTTTCTCAGATGGCTCCCCGATGCTTCTGCCCAGGAGATGAGGCCCAGAACAGATGCCTCTGAAGAGCCTTCCTTTCTGTCTTCAGCTTGTCTGAGTCTTCGTGCCTTTGCTGTCTCCGAGGCCGACCTTTGCTGTGGGTCCGCGGAAGGTCGTTCGTCAGCGTTGGTGTAGATGGTCCATGCAGCCGTGGACTTGGTGACCACGTAGGCGGGGGCCCTCAGGTTGACATCCTCTTGGCAGCTCTAAGGACGAGCTCCAGGCTTGGAGAGTGGCGTGGTAGAGGGCCCTTGGGACCCCTTCCCTCAGAGGGAAGCGGAGACCTTGCCCAGGTTTTGGAGCCGACTGCCTTTTGTGTCACGTGACTTTATTCTCTCTTTCCCCCCTCCCCTTCTTTACAGACTGTCTTGAGTTCTTCTTGAATTGCCAGTTTTCAGCCTCCTCATGCCTCCGTCTCCTTTAGACGACAGGTTAGTGGTGGCATTGTCTAGGCCCGTCCGACCTCAGGACCTCAACCTTTGTTTAGACTCAGGCTACCTTGGCCCTGCCGCCCCCGGCAGTAGCAGCCGCCCTCCGGTCATTGCCACCACCGTCGTGTCCCTCAAGGCTGCGAATCTGACGTATATGCCCTCATCCAGCGGCTCTGCCCGCTCCCTGAATTGTGGATGCAGCAGTGCCAGCTGCTGCACTGTGGCAACCTACGACAAGGACAGTCAGGCCCCGACCCAGGCCGTCGCCGCTGCCATCGGAACCTCTACCGCCTGCCCTGCCAGCCAGATGGTCAACAGCAATGAGAACGCAGGCCCTTTAAGTCCGTCAGGTGGGGTGGGAAGCCCTGTGTCAGGGACCCCCAAGCAGCTAGCCAGCATCAAAATAATCTACCCCAATGACCTGGCGAAGAAGATGGCCAAAGGCAGCAAGAGCCACCTGCCGAGCCAGGGCCCCGTCATCATTGACTGCAGGCCCTTCATGGAGTACAACAAGAGTCACATCCAAGGAGCTGTCCACATTAACTGTGCCGACAAGATCAGCCGGCGGCGACTGCAGCAGGGCAAGATCACTGTCTTAGACTTGATTTCCTGTAGGGAAGGCAAGGACTCTTTCAAGAGGATCTTTTCCAAAGAAATTATAGTTTATGATGAGAATACCAATGAGCCGAGCCGAGTGATGCCCTCCCAGCCTCTTCACATAGTCCTCGAGTCCCTGAAGAGAGAAGGCAAAGAGCCTCTGGTGTTGAAAGGTAATGCCCTCCCTGCCCCCTTCCCCAGCGCAGTCCTGGTCAGCCTGGGTCCAGTGCGGGTTCGGTCTTAGAAGTTCCGGCAGCCTCCTTACCCTGGCGACCCGAGGCCAAGCCAGACTTTCTTCTTCTCGTCTTCCCTTCTTTGCCCTTCGTTGTTCTGGTAAGAGTGAGAAAAGCCCAGTAACACAGAACTGGAAGCCAGAAGCCCTGGGTTCTAGTCTCGATTCAGCCGCTCAGTTGCGTGGTGCAAGCATCTCACCTCTCTGAGACTGTTTTCTCATCTTTCTAAAGAGGGGCTTTGTGCCACCAGATGGTTTCTCAAGTCCTAACTGGGCTGGTAGCACCATTCCAGTCAATAACCAGCTGGAAAGGTATTGTCTCTCAGATTTAACCCAAGTTGATGGAACGGAGGCAGCAGCAACTATGGTGAACTACAAGTAAACCTACAGGTACCGGTTCTTTTGGTGGGGAAGCTTCTTCCTCACCTCTCTGGCCAGCTGGGCTTTTAGGTGGTTTATAAAGTGACCTTCAAGAAGGGCAGAGACCCTTATTATAAGGCCCCACAGAAAGCGTTAAGTGTAGCCAAAACAGGCATTCTTCTGCCAAAGCTCCAGGGGGACAGAGACATTTTTATGAAATACCTCCCCAGCCCGTTGTTCTTTCTGGCCTCACCTGGCAACTGTTGGCATCATGGCTTCTTCCAGGATGGAGTGGTGGGTCACTTGCCCACGTACCCTGGATGCGTAATAACTGTGAGGTCAGCGTTGCTGAGCCCTGGCAGGAAGAGTTAGTTACCCACTCTTTCCTGAGCTCCTTTTCACCCAGGGTTGCCGAACCCAGCAGGGGAGCCCTCATCTGGGATCTTTCCCGGTTGCTCCTCCTTGGCGTCCGATATTGTCCTTTGGGGCACTACGCACTGCTGTGCGTCTTCGGTGTCTTCTGTCCTTTGGTGATCGTGAGAGACAGTCATCCTCTCTCTTTTCTTCTCTTGTATTTAGAGCTAAGGTATACGGTTTCTGGGCCACATCACCACCAAGTCTCCTGAAGTGTGTTGACCAAAGGCATTGCTGGGTTCCTTTAAATACCTTCCATATTTCACTTGCAGCAGGCCACTGGGACGAGCAAGTCGGTTGTTCTGTCTTTGTGTGACAGTTCCGCCATTCTCCTTGTCTTCCCAGTGACGCATTCTGCCTTTTCTTAAGTAGTGTTGTTGGAAATACGGTTCTGAATGGCTCTGATATTGTCCCCCGATCCCATCCTCTCCTGAGCTCCTCAAGCTTGCTGTCATTGTGCTCCCACAAAGGCACAACTTTTCTTAGGGTCGGTGGGGTCTGGTGGGAAGGAGAACATAATGGAGGTCACATCCAGAGAGTTTCAGCAGGGCCCAGACTTTTTTGTTGTGGTTGATGGGTTTTCTCAGGGTTACGGATATATTCAGATTTCCTCTGTGGAGGAAAATCTGTGTATTTTATCGTTCCCTATTCTGGTTTGGTTGACTTTGAGTAATTCCCAGTAGGCTCACCCAGCTAGTGTTCTCTCACCACGGTCATGGCTTGTCTTGTCTTTTTTCAGGTGGGAAAAAATACGACCTACAAATTTCCCATTTGTAATAGTGGGGAGCAAAGAGAGGGGCTAGCCGGTGGTCGTGCGGGGCATCTCTTTGCTCGCGTAGAGGAGATGTTGTTAAGAGACAGTAGACCTTTTATGTCTGTATGATCTGAGGGCAGGCATCAAACAATAGAAATGAAGATGACCCTGACCTTGAACACTTGGGTGATTAGGAGGAGTTGTAGATCCTACCCTCTCGTTTGCAGCGGACACTGTTGTGTTTGGGGGTCGCTTGTCGATCGCTGGAAAATGAGTCTCCTGGGTGCTATGATGAAAGTGGGGTTCCTCTCTGGTGGATGCAGCTTGAGAGTCCAAGCAGCCTGGGCTTGTTCCTCGGTGTCACTGAGTAAGACTGCCTCAGTGGGGCGGGGCCGGACATGCTGCTGACCTCACCACTGGGCACCCTGGGCGGCCGCCCCGAGGGCTCGTCATTTTCGGGTTGGTGAGACACAGCGGCGGTCGACCTGGAAGACGCGCTGGTGGTAGAGGTTGGATTATTTGTAGTTTTGGGGGCTTTTTCTTCAAGAATCTGGGAAGTTGGTTGAAAATACATAGTTTAGGAGCAAAAGGGCGTGTAATCTCATTAATTTATTATTGTCGTCATTACCGTTTTGGTCTCTTTTGGGGGAACGGCTTAACATTGGGACCAAGATGGGAAAGAAAGGAAAGCGATCGTGATGAGAACCCCCCGCCTTTACCTACGCTTTCATCTGGGTAAATAAACCAAAGGTTAATCCCGTAGCACCACTGAGGTGAAGAATGGGGTGGGCCTCTCGCAGAAGCGCATGGCCAGCAACTTCTCCCAAGTTCTCGAGTGGGTCAAGCCGACCACTCTGGTCTGGGTTCTCTGCTGGGGTTCATTCTACTAACCCCTCCCTTGGTGATGTAAGATTTTATTTTAGCGAGGTGGGAGCGGTACCATTTTGGAATGAGCGATTTTTGCAGGGAAGCTATGGGGGTGAAGGTGGTTGGAAGTCTAAGGCGGAAACTTCTGGGG
This sequence comes from Panthera tigris, assembly GCF_018350195.1. Classification (NCBI taxonomy): domain Eukaryota; kingdom Metazoa; phylum Chordata; class Mammalia; order Carnivora; family Felidae; genus Panthera; species Panthera tigris. The sequence goes on along the minus strand of NC_056678.1, from coordinate 58,831,084 downwards.
CCTCATTAATTTCTCTTCAGAGATTTCGGTACAATCTTGGGTAATTTATGGCTGGCCCAACTGATTCTCCGGGTTGTGTTTGTAAACACTGGTTGCTACCCTTCCTGTCCAAGTTTTATGTCCCCCTATTTCAATGACATGTTCTCCATTTTTGGTGCTATCAAATAGAGTGGCTGCTCAGTTACCATTTTAGTAATGCTGTGTCAGGTTGGGAAGAAACCGATCAGAGGCGCAGAAGCCCCTGGGATTAAGTTACTGTTCTAATTTACAGTCCCCTCCCTGTGGTGACCTATGTCTGAATCTATGTTTTATTCTCAGCTTCCGAAGAATAAATGGCATCAGACCATGAGCTTCTGCTCATCCTGGTGAAAATGATCCAAACGAATAAATATGTAGGGATTTGCAAAGTCTCTGAAAGGGCCACAATCTGTTTCACCCCAAGTTGCTTTTTGGTATAATTTCTAACCAAACGGAGTAAGAAGACTAGACCGTTCCGGTCCCTTCCTTAATGGGAGCTACCGCCTTTGTCATGGTGTTTATAGGGTACCCTTACTTTTCAGGAAAGCTGGATTCAGGGAACTATTTTATTACCGATAGGCCTATGTTGGAAAGGATAGTCTATGGCTTTGCTCCTCTCGAAAGACGGTGTGTGCCTTTAAAACTTTAGTAACGATTTTCAAATAGATAGAAAAGTAGTCAAGAGGTTAACGAGCACCCACATGCCTATCACCTAGAGTAAACAGTTGTCACTATTTTCCCAGTTGGCTCTCTTTTCCTTTTTCGGTTGCTGAAATATTTCCTAGCATAGACCATAATGTATTCAAATATGTTTCACGTTGGAACTCAGTGTCTTAGCCTTGAGAAGGCTGGGGATATTTTATAGTCTAGCGTGGACAACATTTGCACTCCTAAAACCTTCAGGGTCTTGTGACCATTTTTGAGAGTTTTTCAAACTCAGAATTCCACTCTGGCTAGGTAGCTCTCAGGTCTGTGGAGAAGCGAGTGGGGGAGGGGGCTCTAGGCACTTCCTTGGGGGTCTGTAGGGCCCATGCCCATACTTGCTCTGTGCTGTCAGGATACAAAGACTGACCGACTGCCTCGGTCCCCCACAGGCCTGCTGCCCTGGCTACAGGTGTTGAGTGGGGAGCAGGGGAAGAGAGGAAATCACGTCAGGAAGGCTGATCCATAAGGAAGATTTGATAACATAGAGAGTTAGATTGTTATACCATAAAACCTTCCATCATGATTCCTGAGGAATGAACAACATAGATTGCACATTTTTCCATAATCACAAAGGATTCTGAAGTTAACACTTCTGGGCAATACTGAGTTTGACAACAAAATAAACGTCTGTGCTTGGAAATCAGGGACCCTGTGACAATATTCTATTCCTGCTTTGTTTTGGGGGGGAACAAACAGGCTTCCTCTTGTCTCTCAGGGTGTTAGGAGGATTTTTTTTTAAGATATGTGAAATCAAGACATACCTACATGCACGAACTTACCGTTGTTATTCTGAACCTCCGCTTACCATCCAAATGTGCCGAACGTTTGCCTTGTAGCAAATGGTGGAGACATTCAGGCGGGATTTGGGATCCGGTCTGTCTGAAGCTAGTCTTGGTCCCCTCTTACCGGCCATGCGCCCTTGGGCAAATTGCTTAATCCCTTACTTCCTTAGTTTCTGCACTTATAAAAGAGGATATAACAGTAGCTAGCTCATAGTGTTAGATTAGGAATCGAATGAATTCATGTGTGCAAACTGTCTAGACCGGTTTTCATATGTGGTAAGCATTCAGTAAATGTGGCTTCACATTGTTATTACTATTGGTTGGGGAGAAATGGTGGTGCCAGTAAAAAGGCAGTCTGTGCTCCTTTGGCAAAGGAGTGCAAATAGCAAACTAGATATAACAGAGAGGGAGAGAGAGAGAGAGAGAGAGAGAGAGAGAGAGAGAGAGAGAGACTGTGTGTGTGTGTGTGTGTGTGTGTGTGTGTGTGTGCGCGCGTGTGTGTGTGTGGTGTTATGGCCTAAAAATAACTTGGTGACTGTTACCTAATTTAAGTAGCATACGATTGGAGTGCCAAATAATTATAAAAACATGTTAGGTCAAGAGGCCAGGGTTATTTGGGCATATCCTAGAGTTATTTATTTGTAGGGGAATCTGTAAAAATGTGATGATAAATCTGTCCAACTAGCATCCCATAACTAAATGATGAAAGTATAAAACCATTAAGCATCGCTTTTTCTGGCCTCTCGGGCTGATTTATTTTTGGAAGAAGGATTGTAGTCTGACTATAAAAGGGTAGGTGGAAGGAGGGGGGGAATGTGCTTCATTTTCAAAGGTTCTCAAAGCTTTGAGTTGTGAGGAGATGGCATGTGAAGGAAAGGCGGGGAATCGTGGGAAGGCCTGTTCTTGAAGCGAGACCTGGGTCTTTGCTCTCAACTGGTTCACGGTTGCCTGTATTTTGAGCTCTTGGATATCCTGTCCTTCTTCCTAATTAAGATGTAAGTGAAAGGATGTAAGTGAGTTCCCCGCCCCCCATCCCTGTCCTTGCTTTATCTGTTCCCCATTCACTGTGTGCTCAGCAAAGTGTGGTTTAGCCCACTTACACCTGAGCTCAGTTCTAGGCTTTTCTATTGACCAACTGTGGGTGTCCTTAGGGAGCTCAGGTCACCTCCCAGAGCCCCGGTTGTTTCTCTGCTGTGAAACAGGAGTAATTCCAACATCACAGGATGAACTGAGACAGCGGAAATCAAGTGCCTGGTGCATGGCTCTCAATCAAGCAGCCCCTGGGCCCTGTTCCCCTACCCCTGTGCCCTTGCAGATCCTCTGAGGTTAGACACTGGTCACTGGGGAGGATGGCAAGTTGCTCTAAGCACGGTACTATGGGAGCATGTTAAATATCAACCACTTATCCTTACCAATTCAGATCAGTTAAGTTAACCATCTGGCTTGTCAAGGACAAGTTCAAGAAACTCCTTTCCTGGCAGTAGTAGATCATGATTTTAGATTAGAAAAAGGAGGGTAAGGGGAGGGAGTTTTGACAAAATCACAGGAGCAGAAAAACTCTGCACAGCCTAGGTGTGAGCCTTTGACCAGGAGCAGACCCACTCCTCACTCCGTAGGCTCAGCATTGCCACCAGCCAGGCCCTCCTGCCCCAGTCTGGGGGAGCAGTTTGGGCATAAAAATGTGTCGATTTGCAGTGCTTTGGCGATTTAACTCAAGTAGGTAGGCAAAGATACACTCCACATTAGGGAGAGAAATTCTGAACCCAGGAGAGGTCTTCTCATGTTCTTTGAGCTCAAGATCCCAGTTTTTAGAACAGGAAGGGACTTTAGACGACCCCTAGTCCCACAGTCGTCCCTGCAGGCTGCCCAGTGGAATCCACTGGGGTGATTTAAAACCTGCAATGCTCTGTTCCCACCTCTGGAGATCCTGGTTAAATTGGTCTGGGGTACAGCCTGTGCATAACACTTCCCTGGTGATTCTGACGTGCAGGAAAGTGTGAGAACCATTGATCTAGTCCAGTCTCATTATGCAGTTACTGAAATGGGGCCTAGAGAGATTTAACTTGCCCAAGGTCACATGCATGATTAATTTTAGAGCCTTGGTCCTCAGTGCTAAAATAGGTCTTGCCAGGTTGGTAGAGTGTGTGTGTGTGTGTGTGTGTGGTTACCTAATGATAACAGGATCTACTGTATAGCTTACAAATATGAAGTAACATTTAATCATTCATTTTTCCTATTGATACCATTTTTGTTGAATTTTGAGATTTCAGTCTAGAACTATAGGGACCTAAGTCTAAGCTCTTTTGAAAACCAGCAGCTCATGGGCCCGATATTTGCCTGGGTCCTAGATTAATAGGTCAAATATTGACATTGACTTAAACCCATCTTCTAGGGAACTTAATGGTTTATGAAAGAGCTGGAAAACATGTATCAAAATGCACCCTTGTCCCAAAGTATCTCAGGTTTCTAGGGACTTTTTGATGTGTTGGTCTCCATGGATATACAGCCCGTGGGTAGAGGAGATGCATTCATTTATTCAACAAATATTACTGAATGCCTTCTATGTGCTGGGCACTAATTTTTGAGCTGCGGAATCTGTAGCTGTAACCCTCAAAATCTAAATGCTAGCATGGGAGAATATACAGACCAGGCCAGTATATTCCAGATCCTTTCTACCTTGAAGATCATGCACCTGTCTGTTTTCTTCATCCTCTCGTGCTACACAATCTTGTTTAGGGAGCAGTTCATCTTTAGAAATGCCATTCTCCTGGGAAGTACATGTTTGTGAAGCATTTGGCATTTTTCTCCTTTATTTCTCCTTTGCAAGATAAAGTCTGGCCTTTTCTAAGCACATCTTCATGGGCCAACAGGATTTCTTTCTAAGACTTGATCCAAAAAGAAATGACTTTTTAAAAAAATGTGTTGGTTTTTAATGGAAAAGGGAATATGCACTCTCTCTCTGCCTTAGGAGCTCAGGGCTGACAGGCCTTCTCCAAGCATTAGAGTGGAACTTTGTAATTTGGACCTAATTTTGGACATGTTGCTGATAGGAATGGACTGGTGTTTATTTTTTCCTGTATGCTCTTGACGAAAAGAGGGCATGCTAAGCAAACAAGCATTGTAAATGATATTTCAAAGACAAGGTTTTAGCCTGCTCAGGGAAAAAAAAAGAAGATGAAGATGAAGATGAAGAAGAAGAAGAAGAAGAAGAAGAAGAAGAAGAAGAAGAAGAAGTAGAAGAAGAAGAAGAAGAAGAAGTTTGCAAGTACAATTAAAAACCACTCTAAGAGGCAGGGCTGGGGTAAAAACACAAGTCTCTGTCATTTCAAAGCCTGCGTTATTTCCCCTAAACCATATGGGTCCCTCTTGGGCAAATGTTCATTGGCTGCGTTTCCATATACTATTTACTCTTCATTCATATTGTATGACCTTACTAATTCAGAAAAATTGGAGGGAAGAGAAAATGACGAGTATGAATCACAGCCTGAATTTTGCCGTACATTTTCGAAATGTACATTTTATATTGAAGTTGATGTGTGTTTTCTAATTATGACGTCTTTAACTCTTGAGATGTTTTCATCCATAAGCCAAGAGGAAGATAATAATATCTTTTTTTTCTAGCATGTGCCTCATCTCATCTATTACTTATAAGTGTATACACACACATACACACACACACACACATATATATATATATATATATTTATACACACACACACATACACACACACACACTTTCCAATCTTTCACCCCAGCAAGACCCCTATTTTATATGTAAATGAAAGGGAAAAAACCTTGAGCCTCTGCTCTTGGAGAAGGAAATGAGCCACACAGCCTGGTACTTACATATAAGATAAAGGCTGTGACCCCAAGCCCTGCCTCTGGCAAAGGGGAACATCACTAACAGGAAGAAAAGAGTTTATGGATTCATCAAATTATCTGCATTGCCTTTGAGGTTTTATTTGCAGTGAAGGCCTACATATATATATATATATATGTATATATATATATATATATATATATTTTTTTTTTTTTTTTTTTAAATTCACCTTCTAAGACTCGAATTTCATGGAAAACAAAACAAGGCCGAACATCCTCAGGGCTCCACCAAAGGGTTTCATCTTCTTTGTCTCACCACCCCAACAAGACCCCCGTGGGGCATCTGTTGCCAAATTTCTCCACCAGGTAAATAGATAAAGCTGTCTGGTCCAGGGGTAACGCCCAGCTGGTGTCCCCTTTGAGGCACATCCACTCCTCAGCTCATAATGGGAGCTCAGCTCACCTTCTGTGGTGTCCCCAGGTGATGAGGCAATCACCTCTTTGCGTCAGAACATCAGTAGCTACTTCTTTAATACTTCATATTTATTCTATGGAAGGAATCATCCCACATAGTTTGAATCACGGCCCCAAGGTCCACAACCACTGGGCTAAATATCTGCAGCTGTTGCTACTGGCAGGTGAAAAGAAAACACAGATTGGGAGGTGCATAAGGAGAGGCAGTGGAGAAAAGGGGACACGACAGTATGAGGACAGAGGGTACCTTCAGGGTTATGGTGACAGGATCATCCAGGACCTGGACTTGAGTCCTGGGTTCTAGTGTTTAAGACAGTGAATTGTTGTCATTAGTTATTAGAGCATCTGCTTCCCTCTTATGAGAGGAAGTCTAGACGCAAACTTCTAAGAGGGGGGCTTCTTTGGAGGGATAGGGGACATTTTCTTGGGACTTGTATTTCTAGTCTTATTAAAATAGCACATTTTTATGATAAGACTTTATAAGGATGGTTTTATGGTTCCCATGAAGTGATATTTTAATCTGACCGCAGAACACCATTTAATCACATATAACTACCCTGGGTCTGGCCAATCTATCATCCCTGAAATTAAAAAAAAAAAAAAAAGATTTTCCCGATAGTCTGGGACAAAAATTAAGAGCTCTTGAATGCTTTCTGTGTGCTGGGCATCAGGCCGTCCTTTCTGTGTCTTATTTCTTTCTCAGAGCAGCTTCATCAGAGCGGTTTCAGATCCCCAGTTTTACAGATGCAGAATCTGAGGAACAGATTCAATATTTTCTCCCATGTTATTGACCAGTGAGCTGGCGAACAAGAACAGAAACCCAGTTCTTACAATGTTGGGGCCCAAGTTCCTTCCAAGCTGGCCACATGCTTAATTATCAGGGAGCATGTATCTCATTCCCAGTGGTCGCCTTAACTGTGTTTTATTCTCTGATGCGCCCTAAGTTATATTTTACCTCCTCATCCCCTCTATTTGCTTGTATATCCTCAATTGAAAATGCTACTGGTGAGAATATTGGCCCCCTCTGTGTCCTCAGAGAAGAGCCGTCTTCTCCGTGACCTCACCCTGGGTTCTATCTCAGCTTTTGGCAACTTCAAACTTTTTAAGCTTGAAGCTTTTTAAGGAGTAACAGATTGATTAAAGAAACTTTGAAAACCGCAACAATTATCTCCAACATTATGCGATGTTTATTGCCTACCAGACTCTGTGCTTGAAGCATTATAGCTCATGATAACACTCCAGTTTCTATACGAGTGCCTGAGACCCAGAGAGGCCCAGGCACCTGTCCAAGGTCATTGGACTGCGAGAGCCTGGGCACAACACTGTTGGGTTTCTGTCAATGGGGAGAACTTTAGGATACCTGTAGATGTGAGGGTGATGTTCTTTCTGCAAGTATTAATCTATTCACTTTCTAGAGTGGAATTAGAGCAGGAAGAAAGACGGGGACAAAGTTAGATCTAGGAAGTAAGAAGGAATAGATGATACACTATCTGATACGAGGTGTGTATAAAATGAGATAATGTGTGATGACAGCCCAAAGACCCTAACGTATCCATTATCCATTCTGTTAGTGTGAATAATAAACATTAACTATAGATTTCCCTCCCCCCCCACCCCCTGCCCTGAATTGTGTGAAGAAGGAACTTCTAGTAGGTTCTCCTTATCCTTTGGGAAAGCTAATTCTCTGGGATAAGGGAACAGAGTTCTTACCAAACTATTTACTTTTTATTCTTTTTCCCCTCTGCTTTCTTTCTCCTTTCTTATCTTTCTTCTTCCCTTCTACAGCCTAAGTGTACAAACACAGCTCAGATAATCAGGGAGTGTGGCAGGGACGGACCCTGGAAAAAGCATAACTGACACCCTTGAAGGCTAGCAGAATGGCCCCCTGGGAACCTGGGCCGGAAGCATCATTCATTCAGGTGGTACTACTGAGCATTTGTTCCAACTATCCCATTTTACCGATGGGGACGCTGATTATTTACCCAAAAGCATCTAAGTAACTGGTCGCAGAACTGGTATAGGATTCGTGTTTCCTAACTCTAGTTCAGTAACAAATTATTTATTATTATTTAAAGTTTATTTATTTATTTTTAGAGAGAGAGGGTAGAGGGGCAGAGAGAGAAGGAGAGACAGAATCCCAAGCAGGCTCTGCACTGTCAGCATGGACCCAACGCAGGGCTCTGTCCCACAAACTGAGAGACCGTCATGACCTGAGCTGAAATCAACAGTCAGACACTTAACCTACTGAGCCACCCCCCCAGGTGCCCCGTGATTTTTTTTTTAACCCCAGTGGGAATGTAATCCTTTGGTTTGTATCTGAGTTGTTATTAAATATGAAAATCTCAGGGGTTCAAGTGTTTGGCCAGATCACTCCATGTTTTCGTTCCCTTTCCCTTTGCAGTGACTTGGTAGCTGACTTCTCAATGAGTTGGTCCGCTGATCTGTATTTGTAGGCACTGTTCTTTTTCAGAATTTATATCTCTTCCAGCAGGCAGAGTGTAGAATGGAGGTTGACAGCACAGGTCCCACGGCCAGGCTGGCTGAGTTGGAAATCTGACTTGGCCACCTATTAGAAGCATGCACTCGAGCACATTAAATGCGGTGTGCCTCAGTTTTCTTATCCATGGAATGGGGAGGGCAAGGACACTTTCCTCGTGGAATTAATGGAGGATTAAATTAGATAATACATGTACAGGTGCTTTGAACAGTGCCAGACATATAATGACTAGCATTTATTAAAAAGGTTTCATGATTATAATATCAAATACCCACAAATAATTCATCATTAGCCACTTGTGTCCAGGGGATACAGGAGTGCTATAATTCAGAAAAATGACATTGCCACTGGTACAATATAAATAGAAACGACTCTCTGTTGCTTCGTTTAAAGGTTTGAGACAACCCAGTGTTTCTGGTGGGGTGGATAGATACCTACATCGTATTTTTTTCTGAATCAGTGCCATCCTGGAAAATTATATACTATTTCTATGTAAGGAAATCTTACAAAATTAAGTCTTAGCAGAGACTCAATTGTATACCCATTGTTGGAATATCAAGGACGTTTTAGAAAGGAGAAAACAGATCATCTACTAATCTCCCTGACCGGCCTAGTTTCATTTTTATATCTTCTCTTCATTCTTTACCCATATATGTGCATATTTTGCAGCATTTCTCGTATAGAAACTGAAATTCATTTTCCCTTTATATCGTGTGTCTTTTTGATTCCTGTATTGGCCATCAGATTTTCTTTTCATGTTGTAACATGTCTTATTTTATGGATGCCTCACGTTGTACTTAACTAATTTGCCTATTAATGAGGTTAAGGTTATCTCCAAATTTTCGGTATTATAAGAGAAATCTCTTAGGAGACTCCCTTGCCTGGAATCTTCTTCACCCCTGCCCCCACCTTGAGGAATGGTGGCTGGGGCCAGCTACCTTGGCTTTATGGTTCCCCCTCTACCGTGATTCCCTTCCACTTGTCTATTCCTGTTTTTCTCTTGAGGATACAAGAGCCAACTACCTATCAAAGTTACTGATTTTTAGAGAGGTCTTTGTCCTCGATCGTAGGTCTCCCTGCACATTCCAGCTGCCTGTATGGCACCCGCACCCTAGAGGGATATGTTGTAAATCTTGGACTTCTGCTTTGGTGGGCAGAGCGAGGAAGTATCGAGGCACCACTCAGCACTATGAAAATAACAGAAGCGTTTGTGGACGCGAACGGTCCGGCAGGGCCAACCCTATGTTGTGTCATAAATATGAGTCACTCCCAGTTTCATGCTGCTGATAAGACACTTTGGAAGGGACATCATTACAATACCACAAAGAGTTAGACTTTGGGAGATGCTGAGTGATACGTGTTTCTGTGTTCCTCCCTCCCCCTTTCTTTCTTTTTTTTTTTTTTTTAATTTTTTTAACGTTTATTTATTTTTGAGACAGAGAGAGAGCATGAACAGGGGAGGGGCAGAGAGAGAGGGAGACACAGAATCTGAAACGGGCTCCAGGCTCTGAGCTGTCAGCACAGAGCCCGATGCGGGGCTCGAACTCGCGGACCGTGAGATCATGACCTGAGCCGAAGTGGGCCGCTTAACCGACTGAGCCACCCAGGCGCCCCCCTCCCTCCCCCTTTCTTAAGCCCTGGGGTTTCAGGGCAGTGTTCAAGTCTTCTGAGCCCTGAAGCTGGTGCAGCCAAAAGAATGCATCAGAATGGAAAGACTATTCCCATTAGTTCTTTTTGCCAAATTGAGGTAAAATGCCCTTTAAATAGGAGCTAATTCTCCAACAGATAATTAGCTTGTCTTCCTTGATAAGGTATGTGAATTGGATTGCATTTATTATAATTAATCTTGCATATTATGTAAAAAGTGCATCCGCCTGCCCTTCTTAGGGGCCCTTTATTCCTACCTTGAGGGTGGCTGGCACCCCCCACCACAACTCCAGTGAGAACTGAATGAATTGGAGGAACGCCAAAGTGACGGCCACTCTCCCTTATAAAAGCTGGGAGAAGCTGAATGTGGGGCACCACGATTAAGACACAGAGCTTTCATATTAATATCGGCATCGTTTCCACCCACCCCCCAAAAAAACCCAAAACCAAAAAACAAACCGTGGAGAATGTTTTGGGGCCTGAGAATCTCCTGCTACAAAGCTGCCTGAATAATTGCTTGAAATCGGTCTCCTGCTAAGTGATATTCTTCTGGATTTACAGGACACAGCTTTTTCTAGGAAGTGAAGGGGGTGGGGGGGTAACCGGTTTGGTAGACTTAGCTGGTGGCTGGGCAGTGACTCTGGGAGGTGGCCTGGGGTGAGGAGGGGCTGCTCAGTGACTCAAGAAGCCAAAACTCCTCCCTATGGTTTTTCTCCCCCTGCCCCCCTTTAGTCCCCAGCCATTCACACTTGCCCCTTGCAAGTGGCACTTCTTCATCTGGCCGCGCCGTGATTTTGGGCATCTTTCCCCATTGAAAGCTGTTGCCCACAGTCCCTTGATTTTGCCGTATGAAACGTACATTGGGGGAACGCCTGGGTGGCTTGGTCAGTTGAGCGTCCAGCTCTTGATTTCGGCTAGGTCATGATCTCACAGTCGTGGGATTGAGTCCCGCGTCACGCTTCTGGCAGAGTGTGGAGCCTGCTTGGGATTCTCTCTCTCCCTCTCTCTCTGTCCCTCCCCTGCTCGCGCTCTCTCTCTCTCTCTCTCTCTCTCTCTCTCTCTCAAAATGAATAAACATTTAAAAAACAATGAACACGTGTTGGGGAGACATGGGAGCATGGGAGTAGAAGAGCCCACTAGGGATGATCTATCCGAAAACCTCTCTATTCCAAGTTACAGTGGTTCTTTTCTGAGAAAAGAGGGGCTCTTTCCTGTTCTGTGAAGCTGACCGACAGTGTGGCTTTTAGCATTTCAGATTTTAGTCATTTGCCACTGCCTCTACCTACGTGTGACATGTGCACATACATATTTGAGTTAACATTTATAAAAGGGGATGGGATGGCACCAAGCACTAACTCATTTAATGGAAATAACAACGGCTGTTATCTCTGTCTGTGCTATCCACTACGGGAGCCATGAGTCCCATGTGGCTACTGAGCCTTTGAAATGGGGCTAGCCCAAACTGAGATGTGCTGCACGTGTAAAATAACACCGGGTTTCAAAGACGTCGTGTTAAGAAAAAAAGTAAAATATTTCACGAACTGTTTTAACATTGATTGCATGTTGAAATGATACGATTTGAGGCATGTTGAAGTAAGCAAAATGTATTGTTACGGTTAATTTCATCAGTTCCTCTTTACTTTTTTACATGCAGCTACTAGAAAAGAATCTTGTTACATAGTAGCCAGCATTACATTTCTTTCCAGTGGTGTTGATCACTGTATAACAGTAACAGTATTATCTGGATCTACTTCTTAGATGAGGAAACCGAGAGCCAGGTTAGGTCGATAGCCCAAAGTCGCATAGCAGGAAGTCAAACTCAAGAGCCGTCTGATTCCAGGGCCCATGCTCTTCCCCACTAGTGAACTATACTATAGAGAACTTGTCTGGCTTTTGTCCTTGGTTCCTGGGTCATAACCTCTAATGGCAACCAAGCTTATGCTAATGAGATGACTTATGCTAATGAGACAGCTTATGCTAATGGGATAGTTTTTGCTAGTGAGATGATTCACAATAGGGGTAGGCCATTGGAAAGACAAAGAATGCCATTAGAGGATGGGGGCTTTGTATTAGTTAGACCTCCTCCTGGTAAGAAAGGGGAGCTGGCAATTGAGTTCAGTCATGTGACCAAATGGTTGAATCAGTCAGGCCTATGTGATGAAACCCCAGCAAAAACTCTGAACACAAGAGCTCAGTTCAGCTTCCCTATTAATGAATGCACTGATGTGTTTGGAGGGTGATGGGGTCCTCAGGGCATAGAAACTCCCGTGTTTAGGACCCTCCCAGACCTTGCTCTCTGTGTCTCTTCATTTGGCTGGTTCTTATTTGCATCCTTAGAATAAAACTGTAAGAGTAAGTATGGGCATTTTTCCTGAGTCCTATGAGTCATTCTAGTGAATTATCCAACCTGTGGGGTTTGAGTGTGGGAATCCCACAACTTTTGCCTATCGGTCAGAAGTGTGAGTGGCCTGGGACTCCCAAAATTATGGCTGGCATCTGAAGTGAGGGCAGTTTTGGGGGGACTATGCCCTTAACTTGTGGAATCTGTGCTGATTCTGTTGTTAGTGTCAGAGTTGTGCTGTAGCCTTACAAGAATAGACACCTTTCATCTGGATATATATTTTCAGGGCACAGTGACTGGGAAAGCAAGGTTCCGTACCTTCACTTGCTGATCTCCCTAACCCCATTTCATGGGTGATGGTGGCTAGTTCCATTCTAGACACGCAGAATGACTCAGCCTTTGAGTCATTAACCACTAGCCAATGCTTTTGACCACTAGGTTCAGCCCAGAGACGGGAGACGGGGAAGTCTCTGAGACCAGCACAACCAGTCCCCTCCAGCCTGCAACTCGTAGGGTCCCCTCTGTGTCTTCGTTTCCCAGACAGCACCACTCGAGTGCTGGGGACATACGTGCTGGCATCTCCTTGATGCTGGAGACTTTTAAATATTGATGTTGGGATGGAGATCCTTTTGGAAACTGATGTAGGTTGATGCTGTGAGTAAGGAGTGTTTTCCATGGCATGTTTTTTTTAACAGTTTGCATCGTCTAGAACCATACTTTTGTAGTCTGTGTTCTGCTACATCTCATAAATGCTGTGCTCAAATCAGCTGTTGTCTTTTCTTTGGAAACTTTTGTTTGGATTTTTAAGCCACGATCCTGTGTGCCTTATCTACTGATTTTTGTTTGGTTTCTCCTCCCCTGCCTAAAATAGACCCTGTCTCTTGCCTGCGGTCCTACTAACCATTACCCTTCTGTTCATACTCAGGCCTGGCCCCAGTCCTGCAAGGCCCTCTGAGGTCACCAGCTCCTGGAAAGTGGAATCCTGCAAGGGCATCTTGGGGCTGCCCTCAAAGGCACATTTCTAAGAAAAGACAAACTTAAACTCTGTATTGTTATATTGCAATGTATATGTATATATATATTGCCTATATATATTGCCTGTATATACATTCAGGTTTGTGGTTCCGGGAACAGGTTACTCTCAGGCACCTCTCCCTGCCGCTCTCAGCGACTGTGGGGGTGTCAGCCAGTCCTGGTTTCTAAAAGGGAAGTGGGTTCATCAGAAACAAGTAAAGAGGTACAGAAAGTTAGGCGTTCCATTCTCACTCCCTGCCCCTGAGCCTCTCACCTTCCAGAAAACCAGAGGCCCCTTGTCTGCCTTTCGAGAGCACCCACAATGTTATTCCTGGGAGAGATCCCCCCCTTTTTTTAGGGAAGAGGAAGCTCCTATGTTTGAAGAAAAAGTTCTTGTGATGTAATCATGCTTTACAATGGCCTTAAGATTAAGTAACTTACCCAAAAGTGCATGGTTAATGAGAGGGGTAAGAGGAACCCAGAATTCCTGATTTTAGATCCAGCGTTGTCTCCCTTCAACAGGAAGCAGAAGAAATAGCCCCCAGGGGTGGTGAGACTGGCCCAGTGGGAGGGCCAGTCTGTTTGCTCAGTACCAGCCTCCAGCTCATATTCAGTGCTTAGTGAACGTGTGTAGAACTGAACTGGGGACCCCTTCCACTGTCCCACGATGTCCCACAGGCTGCTGTGCCCTCCTGAGCCTTTTTTCCTCCTTTCCATCAATCTCCACTTCGTCTTTCTTTTTTTTCTTTTTTCTTTTTTTTAATGTTTGTTTCTTTTTGAGAGACAGACAGAGTGAGAGCGGGGGGGGGGGGGGGGGGCGGGGAGCAGAGAGTGAGGCAGACACAGAATTGGAAGCAGGCTCCAGGCTCCGAGCTGTCAGCACAGAGCCCGATGCAGGGCTCAAACTCACGGACCTTGAGATCATGACTGATCATGACTGACTGAGCCACCCAGGTGCCCCCATCCTCTCTACTTCTCACCACTCAGATAGAATGTCCAAGGGAGAGGCATGGAGAGAGGAGAAAGCGTTAGAAGCCACCAGATATAAACTGTCTTGGGTCCCAGCCCTCCCACATCATAGCCGGTCCCCCGTAGGCTGTTCATCTCCAAGAGACTTGTTGGCCCTCCTTCCTAGCCAGAGAGTGACAAGATTTCTGTGTCCTCATGCTGAATTCACCTGTTTGGTCCTACACTGCCTCCCATGAGTCACAGCTTGATGGTGTCATTTCAGGTTACTCTTTAGTAGGTTCTTCAGATTTCTGCCCGTCCCTTTGTTTTCTCTACTGTTCCTTTATCCTTCCTTCTTTGTCTCATTAGATTTATCTTCAGAGACATATGTCTGTTTTTTAATCCCTCGAATCCCTAACATTATGCTGAACCACCCATAATAGGTGCTTGCCAACTAAACGGCCTTTTCTCATCTCAAGCCAAAGGTCATGTAATCTAGAAACATTTAATGAGCATCTATACAAATCAGGTATTGCTCCAGGTGCTAAACAGTCAACCCCTTTATAATTTCTTTTCATAACTCCCAGTATTAGCTCATTAAGAGTCGCAGTAACTCCCTTGTTCCCCGTTGGCACTATTATTAGCCCCATTTGACAAATGAGGGAACTAGGGTACAAAAAGGGTAAGGCAGCTTTGCTAAGATCATACTAGAAAGTGGTGGAGGCAGCCTGAGCCCCCGCACAGTGAACTGTTAGGCTCTGTTTCCTCAAAAACAAACAGCATATGGACATTCTCTGGTGGGGTGAGGGTGGGAGAAACTACATTTTACCAACAACAACCCACTGGCAAAGAAATAAGAAGCAACTTCAGATTGTGATAAGTGTTTTGAAGACAACAAAACTTTGAAATTGGATGATGTCACGAAAGAGTGCCATCAGAGGTCGGCGGTAAATTGGAGGCCGGGATGACCCCCGTGAGGAGATCACATCCGACCTGCGTTCTGAGCCACCTACGTGAGAAACGAGGGGAAGAGGGTTCCGGGAGGAGGGAACAGCGTGTGCTAAGGGAGGCAGACCCCCCAGGCCTGGCACACTCCGAGACCGCTGCCCTCGTCCTTGCCATCGTCCATCCATATCTGGTTTATGGAAGCTGTGTTGAAGTTATAGAGTGCCAGACCTTGGGGCACAGATTATCCACACTCCCGACTTCATAGAAGTGGCAACAGGGGCCCCAAGCTAGAACCCAGGATCACTTCAGCGCAGGAAGAAGGGCTGCGTTTCGAGCGCTGGCCGTTGGGACTTCTGTCGCCCTGAGCAGTGGTGGGCATTGGCATCGCATTCAAGGGCGTGTGGCCGGGAAGTCCGATGGTGTCCAATGTTGGGGGGCATCCCAGGCTGGCTCTCCATTGCACATGTCCCAGGTTGAACCGACCACTACTCGGCTGGCCCTCCACTTAGCCACAAGTCCGCGTCCCTGTACCCTCCCAGCCCACCTCCTCAGAGATGTACTGGCCTCTTGGTTGTTTCCCCCTTAATTTCAGAAGGTGGTCCACTAGGTGGAGACGTGCTAGCTTTTGACCTGGTGTGACCTCCTGTGTCTCTCAGTGCTCCAATGAGGTCTTCCCTGGCTGCCGGCTGACCTTCCCAAGCTCAGCCCTCACTCTGTGATCTAACTGTTGGGCACGGGCGGCTGGGCGAATCCATTGCAAGTGGAGCTCACGCCCGCTCTTTCTGGCAGTTGATCGCTAATGCTCAGGCTTGCTGAGTATTCTTGCCAAATATAGAATTCGGCTCCGTGACTTGAGGAACTTGTTGCTATGCCTTTGGCGAACTGAAAACATTGGTTCTGTAAAACAATTCAGATTTTGATGTTGACATTTAATCTTTTCCCCTACCACTTCCTGAATTCCCTAAGCTAGAGCCTTTGACCTCCAGATCATATTAAAGCATCGTCATACAAGCAGTCCGGACGCAGGCTTTCATTCAAAGCAAGCTAAGAGGCACACAGGATTTTTGGCCGGGCACTTCTTCCAAACACGATGATAGTGAACCCCCACCCCCACCCCCCTGGGGCTTTATTTGTGTAACTTTGCCTTGCTTCCTGCCTTTCCTCCCCTCCTCTTGTCATGGATGTTTCCAGATGACCTTTTGTGAATGTAATTTCCAATGAGAATGTTTCCCAGTAGAAATATGCTCTCCCTTGAGGCTTGCTCTTGATATTTCTAGAGGTTTATTTAATTGGACTCTACCGAAATCCCATTGGGAAACATGCTTTTGCTGTGAAGTTGTGATGTGTTTAATTTGGGGTCTTAGACAAATGTCGGTCCTCAGGGGAGGTGGACCGCTAAGCAGCCGTGTTCCTTGTGTCCAGTGGGGTTGTTTAATGAACAGCTTCACTGGGCTTTCCTCTGTTTGTTTGTTTAGCAATGCTTCATTATTTAAACTTCTGCACTGAAAAGCAAAGAATGTTTTCCCTCTCTTCAGAGAATTAAACAATAATGGAGAGTATCTGGTTGAGCTCTTGGGAAAAATATGGCTTTGTGTTTTATAGCACTCTCCTATTAACATTCTTCCCTCTGCAGCCTTCCAGTATGATCTCATGGATTTTTTTTTTCCCCTCCCTTAATCCATCTTGATGGATTAACGGGTATTGAGCTTTTTAGGGAACAGAGAAGGTGGAGCCCTCGCATGGTATAGAGTAGCCTCCCAAATACACGGCAATTCTCCAGCAAAAATGTTCTTTGGCCCAGAAGGATGTAGCACGGAGGGCATTGGGTCAATGCTGATCTGCAGGGAGGTCGGTATCTTTGGGAAAGGAATGGGCTTCTCTGCTTGCAGCTGGTTCATGGAACTAAGGTTCTGGGAGGCTCCATGGACTTGCTTCTGATGGCTATGCTGGTTCTTCAGGCACCGTCTTCCTCCTACCTTGGAACATTTCTGGCTCGATTTTAAGATCTTAAAATATGGTACCAACTTGGTTTGGCTCCCAGGGGCCAGGGTCTCAGGTAATTGATAGGTTTGGGTGTGGTTCTTCAAAAGTAGGAGTTATAATTTATATTTTTAAAAAGAAAGCCTTACTGGGAATTTAAAATACTGTATTAGTCTGCAAAATACCACAGACGGAGTCACTTAAACAACAGAAGTGTATTTTCTTACGGTGCTAGAGGCTGGAGGTCTGAGATCTGGGGGCCAGGATGGTCAGGTTCTGGTGAGGGTCCTCTTTTCCTGGCTTGCAGATGCTCGCTGTGTCCTCAGTGGTCACAAGAGAGTCACCAAGCTCTCCGGTGCCCCTTCTTACAAGAGCATTAATCTCATCATGAGGACGGCACCTCCGTAACCTCCTCTAAACCAAATTATCCCTCAAAGGCCCCATCTCCAAATACCACCATGCTGGGGGGTCGGGCTTCAGCATGTGAATTTGTGGGGTGGGGTAGGGGACACAATTCAATCCACAGTAGGTGCAAAAGATGTAGTTTGGGAATGAAAAGTCATGATTTGGGCCCAGGTTTTAGAGTATAGGTAAATTGCACCATCTGGTAAATTAATTTTTTTCCCTTTCTCTTTTGATCCCCTTTTCTTTTCAAACACATATTAATCCCCTATTATGGACTTCTGAACACTCAAGAGCTTCCCACTGAACTTAGAATAAAATCCTCGCTGCTGAATGTCCCTAAGAGGCCCTCTGCAGACTTCTTTGACCTCCACTGGTCACTCCCTCCCCCCATCCCTCCACCTGCTCATTAGGCTTTAAGCATTGGGCTCCCTTGAGTCACCGCAGACCTAGCAAATGTCCTGCCCTTGCCAATGGTGTGGTTCTCCCTGCCTCGTCTGCCCTTCTGGGCCCCCTCCCCTCTACCCCTTTCCCAAACCAGCTAATGCCTTCTCATCCCCAGAGAGGCCCTGCCTGGACCCCGTCTAATTAGTTCCCTCTCCTAGCACCCGGGAACTGGAGGGCGCCCCATGCCCTCATCATAATTAATCATTACCTTTTTCCTTGTGTGTTTTAATGTTTATCCTCCATCTCTTCCCACTGGACCCTGACCTGTGGGCAGGGAGAGAGGTGGAGAGAGGGAAGGGGCATCTGTGGCACGTCTCTCCAATCCCAAAATGTTGGGGAGGGCTTGCTCTTAGAGAAAAGAGATTATAAAAGTGAAACGTACGTAATATCTCTGGTGTGTCCGTTTAGAACAATCCAGAGACTTGAGCTGAGTGTTTGCGATGCGCCTTTCTCCCTGGGAACCGGTTGGTCTGTGCTGAGGCTTTGACACAGTTCAGGGCTGGACGGTCAGAGAAACGAGAAGGGAATCTGAACTTGCAAGTTTCCGGGGACATGGGGCTCGAACTTGGCTGTCCTTCTTCCTGTGCATTTCCCTCCGTATACCCAGCCTGTATTTTGATAGGCACAATTCCTTTTTCTTTTAGGTTTAGTTATTTACTATTTTGAGAGGAGAGCGCACAGGCGCGGCGATCAAGGGGGGGAGGGGCAGAGAGAGAGGGAGAGAGAATATCCCAAGCAGGCTCCCCACCATCAGCCCGGAGCCCAACGTGGGGCTCGAACTCACAAACCACGAGGTCATGAACTGAGCCCATGTCGGACGGACGCTCAACAGACTGGGCTCAACAGACAGGCGCCCCGATAGGCACACTTCTTCGTGGAAAGCTATTCACTTGATTGGATTCCAAAGCCCTGTCATGAAAAGAAGACAATCACTTTCACTCTCTTTCATTGGCATTTTTGTTAGTGGGAGTGAAGCTCGATGTAGAGGCAGGCGAACTCCCCATGAACATGAGATTCCACAGGCTGGTCTTCCCATGGTGCCAGAGTGGGCACCCGGACCCATCAGGCATGGCTGCTCAGACCAGTCCAGACCAGGCTGAAGGGTGAACAGAAGGCTTCTCCCAGCCCCTCAGGCAAAGGGATCGACCCCTAGGAGTCAATGATGCCCACCCCTGCCTTCCAGATGGTTCTTCCGACAGAATGGGGAGAGTGAGTGTGAAGGTGGGGTTCTCCATTAACAGGGCCTCGCTATGTGGGGGTGGGGTAAGGGGGCCTGACCACTTTTCCCACCCTTACCCTGGATTCTTTAAAAATAGGTTTCAGGGGCGCCTGGGTGGCTCAGTCGGTTGAGCGTCTGACTCTTGACTTCCGCTCAGGTCATGATCTCACGATTCATGAGTTTGAGCCCTGCATCGGGCTCTGTGCTGCCAGTGCAGACCCTGCCTGCGATTCTCTCTCTCCCTCTCTCTCTCTCTTTCTGCCCCTCTCCCACGGGCTTGCTCTCTTTCTCAAAATAAAAATATAAAGTTTTAAAACATAATAAAGATAAAAATCGGTTTCAAAAATATTCTGTGGATTCATTGGCAGTCCAAGCAGAAACCAGTTCTGGGTAGAACCTCTCCCTCTCCTGTTTCCTTCCCCTGTTCTCCTGTCGGGTTTCTGAGAGAGGGAGGAGGTAGGGAGGGAGGCAGAGAGAGGGAGAGGAGAGAGAGAGGGAGAGAGAGAGCTGGCTGTGAGGGAGAGGGACCCAAAGCTTGGTCTTCCTTCAAGTCCCAGGGACTCTGGCAGATACCTGAGGGGGGTCCCGGCTGTGGGAAGTCTGAAATCTTACAGTTTGATTCCCACTCACTCCGAAAAGTCATCTGCTCGCTAAAATAACACAAAGCTGTTTAATTGTTGTCTTTGTGGAAAATTACATGACTGTCATCAGCTGTTGCTTCTGGCGGTGCTTTCTGTTCTAATGTAAATAAATGAGGTAACAGATTTAAAGAAACAGGCTGTATTTACATACTTGTGAAGCGGCCTCCCAAACCAGCTGCTTGTGGTATTCAAGTACACACAAATGAGACTGGTGGTATCCTGATCGCTGGGTCCCCGTGAAAGCCTTAAAGTTGGGGGTGGTAGGAAGGGGACATGAGAAGGGCGCCTCCCCTCCTGGGAGAAGGTGCCCCTTTGGTGCATTTGAGTGACTTCAGCGGGCTGAAGTGGAATCCCCAGCCCTTTTCTGACCAGTTCTGGCGCGAGGGCACGTGTCTACACCAGAGGCCACTTCCGAGCTAGGCGGTGTGGGGTGCTGGGGACACAGGGAGAATCTTTTCAACTTGGACAGAAACATGCCGGGATCAGCGTTTCTTGGAAGGTGTGCAACCAAAGCTTCGTCTTCAACGTTTAAAAAAAAATTTTTTTTTAATGTTTATATTTGAGAGAGACAAAGTGCGAGCGAGGGAGGGGCACAGAGAGAGGGGGGACACAGAATCCAAAGCGGGCTCCAGGCTCCGAGCTGTCAGCACAGAGCCCGACGCGGGGCTCGAACTCACGAACCGTGAGATCCTGACCTGAGCTGAAGTCAGACGCTTAACGGACTGAGCCACCCAGGCGCCCCTTCTTCTTCAGTTGTCGGAAGTCGCAGTTCCTCAGTCATTGGATCTTTCCGACTCCGTTCACTTTTTTTGAGGTAAATATTTAGGCAGGGATTTATTAGAAGTTCTTTCTGTTGAGGACATTACAAAGATTTTATCAATCAGAGAGCAGCGTGTCTTAAAACATAAGAAAGAAGAGCCCCCAAGCAAATTATATACAGAAGTATCTAGAGATAAAAATGAAGCTAAGAGCTCGTTGCCAATTATACAAAGATTAGGAAGGAGCAAAAGTGGAATTTTGTTCTTGGTATATATTATAATCAAGTATTAGCTTATTTGCAGAATGCTAGATTTTATAATCTACCAAGCTGTTTTGCTGGGAGCAATGGCATGTCATCTGAGGGGTACACAAATAAGTAAATTACTCGAGTTATAATGACTATACAAGCAATGTCTTGCCGGTAGATTATACATGTGTATATATGTACATATACGTGTGTGTATACATGTGTGTATATATATATATATATATATATATATATATATATCCAGAAAATTTGCCAGAAATGCATGTATTTTATGCTTGTTTCACAACCCTATGTATCTCCCCCTCCCATTCTATTGAAATCTTAGAACGTGAATAACTAAATATAATGAAGTTTCCAATGGAGACCACCAACCACAAGACCCGCCCCCGTTCTGCACGCCACTTCCTCCTGCGTTTGTCTAAGCTGGGACCCAACAGCACTGAACCTGACCTTTACAAGAGCAGAGCTGCAGGCCGGCAGCCCGGTGGCATCTTCCAGCACCCTTTCCCTTGGGACTGGCGCTGGAAGATGATCTCCGATTCCCTCCACGTACCTTTCTTCAAGGTCCCCCCTCCAGCTAAACCTATGACAGCTCTAGAGCAAGGAAACCCCCCCCAACGTCTCCCCTCCCCCCCCCGAAGTGCTCCTCATCTTTGTCCCCCGCTGACAATTCTTCTCCAAATAGCCACAGGGTTTGAATACCTTCTTAAAGATACCAGGATGGATGTTTTACATACAGTTTCACTGAATCCCTACCACCCACCTGAACAGAAGTATTCCAGATTTATACTTATGGAAAACTCATCCAGGAGCACCCAGTAACGTTCACAAAGCCCCACAGCTGGCACCCGACAGAGTCATTTTTCTGAATCAAGGCAAAGCTTTGCCCCTCTGCCTTATATATCACAGATGGCCTTCTAGAGCTGGGTTTTAAGATATATCTGTAGATAACGTGTATCTCCTACCAAAGAGATCAGACAATAAACAAACAGATAAAAACAAAAACCCGTGAGGCAACATGTATCTATCTTTCTGGAACACTTAACGGTATTTACCCAAATAATCAACATGTACTCAGTTGGCGTCAAGATACTGATTTGTTAAGAATTTTAAGCTTAACGTACCTCTTATATATGTGTTGTGTTCTTTTTTCACACTTGGACATTTCACATGTAGGCGATGATGTGATAGGATTGTAGGGATCCTAGGGAGACTCATCTCTGACTCGTGGTCCCGGCCACCATGGCTGCTGGACCCAACCTCCTAAGTCTCTCTCTTCCCTGGGTAACAAAAGTGTTTCTTAATCCCTTTGTGTCCTCGTCTACCTAGTGACACAGTGCTCTCACTTGACTCATCCTCTCTAAGATAGCCTCCCCACGTTGCCTGGGGACAGGATCATATGACAGCTTAGGTGACACCACCTGGCATTGAACTTGAAATCATTCCTACTATGAAATCCTCAGTTGTGTCTGTGGACTATGAAGACTGTTTCATGTGAAACAAGCCAGGGACAGTAACCTCTGTGGTTCTAGCTGGCATCCCCAATACTTCCCCTGTGAGGGTGGGTGATTTTCTGCCTCGAAAAGTATGAATTGACTGTGACTTCCGCTCTATGAGAGTTTCAGTGCTAGAAGCCTGACGTCCACTCTGGTTTCTCCAAGCTTTGTTTCTTCCACAAGGATCCTTGTGTGTATAGAATCTGGAGAGTCTGCTTCGATATACTGCAGTTTCCTTGGAGGACCCCCAAAATAGGATCCATTAGGGCCCATTTTACACCGATATCTTTCTCATTTGTCGTAATATCTAACTCATATAGCATCGTATCCATATGAAGAGACCTATGAGATAGATACTAGAGCTAACTACGTGGATGTGGACACCGAGGGGCAGGGACGTTACGTAACTTGCCCAAGGTAACATAGCTAGCTAGTGATGGCAGCCAGAGGTTTAAACCCAAGCAGCCTGGCTCCAGAGTCTGTGTTCTTAACCACGGTCATCAGAGCACCAGTTTGCTTTAAAAGACTCATCACCCAGTAAGGAAAAGTAGACAACAAAAAGGAGTGATCAGCATGCTGTCAGCAAGCTTCTAGAAGAGTTCCATTTTCATCCCCCTCCACCTTCCTTTGGGGGTTAATTCCATTTGCTGACCTTCAGTGAGGGTTTTCCTTCAATTTCTGGAAAGTGCTCACTTTCCGGCCTAGCATGAAACGAAAAAAGCGTGTGCGCGAAAGTGCTGTCCATCCCCAGAATACGGAAATCTCTTGCTTGTAGATTCTGCATTTGGATGTGGTTCTTTAATTTGCCGCCCAGAGCCCTGCTTCTGAATCACATTACAGAAGGCTCCTCTGTTTCTAGGACGGCGATAGTCAACACGGCAACAGGAACTGAAACAAATCTACCAGGAGGTTTCCCACTCACACTGGGATCCATTGCTTCAGCGGGACAGTCGCCTTGCTGTTGGGGGAAACCAAGGCGACCTGTATTCCTACATATTTTTCTCTAGGGGTTGGGTATTCTTGGTTGTTGCCATTCGGAATCAAAGTGCTGACCATGCTCATTTTGGCAGAGAACCTAGTTTTGCCGATAAGGTTTGAAATGTATGCCCCCAGCAATGGTGCTCCTGCCTAGAAAATATTTGCACGGTTAACTGCAAGCAATTGTGTGCATAAGAAGATCAAGATTGCTCAGCCCGGTGGGGACTGGGGAGGCGTGGGGGGTGGGGGCAGGGATGGGTGTAGAGCACTTTTATTTAAAACACCATCCTCCTCTGGAAAAAATAAAATAAAACCAAACAGGAAGTCAAAAACTATGCAGTCGTTATTGGGAAAGCTAGGGCCAACAAATGAAATCAGATATATTTGTTTAGGCAGGATAGAGAGCTATTTGTTTTCTTTATGATAAAAGTATATTATTTCAGTGTTAAAACTGCTCAGATATGTTTGTCCCTGGTTCTTTTTAAGTAAAAATTTAAAAGGAAAAGCTCTGGAATATTAGCTTCCTGATCGTTGTTTAGGGTCTTCTTTTTTTTTTTTTAATTTATTATAATTTATTGTCAAATTGGCTACCTATAACACCCAGTGCTCATCCCAGTAGGATCTTTATATTAAGAAATTTGGGGGAGGTGGCACCTGGGTGGCTGGGTCGGGTAAGAGTCCAACCTCGGCTCAGGTCATGATCTCGCAGTTCGTGGGTTCGAGCCCCGCGTCGGGCTCTGTGCTGACACCTCAGAGCCTGGAGCCTGCTTCGGATTCAGTGTCCCCCCTCTCTCTCTGCTCCCCCACCCCCCACTAGTGCTCTGTCTCTCAAAAATGAATAAACTTTTAAAAAATTAAAAAAAGATTTTTTTTAAAGATCTTTAAAATGGTAGTTTCCCAAAGTAATAGATGTAGAAAAGTGCTTACCATGGATAGTTGTTTTCAAGTACTTTATTTTTACTAAGCAGTTTAATCCTCAAAACAGTAGTGTGAGGTACTCTTATTGCCCCTGTGTTCTATCTGGGGGAAAGAAATTTGCTCGGGGTCCGGAAGCTAGTGTTGGCGGTGCTGGCGCTCAGACCCAAGGCGGCCGGCCTGAGGACCACGCACAGCACTTAGAGTTCTCGCGAAATGCAGTGCAGACGATCAAAGGGAGATAAGGACAAGGAGGGTAATGATTGTGGGGTGAGAAGACATTACGTATCAGATGCCTGGCTATATATCAACATGCTTACCTAGGCTGCTCAGACCACAGCCCTGTGGGCAGGTGACATTACGTCCACTTCACAGATCAGTAAGCCGAAACTTAATGAGGGGCAGTGATTTGCATCAAGACTCACTGCTCTGATGGGGCAGAATCAACATCACACCCTGGGTCTGTCTGCCTCTATCAACTGCTCTTAACCACCAGCTACTTTGTCTCTACTTTGCTTGTCAGTTATCCTGCTGTAATGTTCTTATGTAGTGAAGGACCAACAGGATGGAATCAAAGCTCCTCGCTAGGTGATCAGGCAGTTCAGCCTCTAGTGATACATGGTAGCGTAGGGTCCGGGGAAGGTGGTTGGAAGAGAAAACCATATCAGCCTTAGTCTTCCCTCTCCTCCTTCCCCGGCTTCCCATTCCAATTCCCTAAGAGAAGAAAAACCATCCTCCCCGCAGACATCTCTCTGAAGAACCACCACGGTGAGATTCGACCCGTTCATTTTGCTGGAAGCTCCCTCCCAGGAGAGTTGTGTAACTGCGGCGTGTGGATGTGCATGACCCGTAGGGGGACTGATGCTGAAGCTGGTCAGCAGACTGACGAGTGAACAGGAGGCGATTTCTTCGTACCCCTCAATGTGAATTCCCTTGTCCAACTAATGTATTTGAGTCCGTGGCGTTTCCTTTTCTAGCCTCGTCATCTTCCAATATTCTATGAACGGAGTCCCCACATGGCTGCAACATACAACATACACGTAGTTTTACACGTGAGCACCCCCTGTGAGTCGGAGCCTTCTGTGTCTGTCTGTCTCACATTCCCTCCTCCCCTCCCCCATGGGTTTTTTCCCCCATTAGGCAAATGCAAGGCCCATGCCACCTGTTAGCATTACATCATTGGCTCCCCAGAACACAGTTGCACCAAAGGCCTTAAACAAAGTAGTTCTTCTTGTATTGTTTGTACTCAAAGAGCTGATATCATGCCAACTGATGTCATTGTATGTCTTTGTGTAACTGCTATGGCAACTGGGCAGGTGGGGAGCCTCCAGCTGATGTCATTGGGAAAGGAGGTATAGAGACAGAATTTTAAAAAGCTGTACGGTGCTTTTTTTCTGTGTGTGGGTTTTTTTTTTTTTTCTTTTTTGGCGTGCGTTTTTTTTTTTTTTAAACTAGCCGCTTTTAAGACAAATTACAGCTTGAGAACCCTAAATAAGAACAGAGAAAAGTCCCCTCCCCACCCCTTCGAGACTTCTTTTGAGTTTATTTGGTTCTTTCCTCTCATCTTAGATGAAAAAGTGTAACGACTGCCTTTTTCTTAAGGGGAAAAACAAAGTGAATTAGGTTCCCATCACAGAATCAGTGTAAATCATTTACTTGGATTTTATGGAGGCAAAGCTGAGCAGATTTTAAAATAACTCTTTAAAGTCTCTTTCGTGGCATTTGTGATGGTAACAGTGGGTGATTTCAATTTGCTTTTTTTTTTTTTTTTTAAGTTGTCACTAGTGAAGTCTTTCTGGCTTTCCATTTCCTCTGTCTAGTTGACAAATAATCTCTTAGGGCCCAAACTTTTTAATCATGATTTCGTAGCAGAGTACGCTAATAATATGTAAGGGCAGAGTTTAATTCTAGAAATCCACCAAAATGACTCTACAGCTCCTGTTTTCCTTTTTGAAAAGCAAAGATAGGTTTTGACACTTACAGATGAATGAAATCACCATAATATTACCCTGTTTGAATGATCTTTGTGTCATCGCTGGGCCTTGATGAAAATATGACTTAGCCTGTTGTCACGCCTGGCTGTGTGTGTTTGGGGCAAGAACAACCTGAGACTGTCTAGGTTGTGGCCTGGAGATCCCTGCCCTAGTTGCCAAAGATGAGACTTGAAATGGAGGAGGGCATATGTTAGGTTCAGAAACTAGAGGACAGATAGACTTCCTGTGTTTATTTCAACACAACGGTATCCTGTTCACGCTTTGTGTTTCCTGCCTTATCTCCTGAAACTATCAAGACAGATGTAAGGCCTGTATCAGGAGGCATAAATGTCGTGTTCCGGAGGCTTTCAGCTTCTAGGAGGTCTCTAACTTCCCCCTCCTTTTAAAAGGAAGGCCGGGGTATCTGGTTGTTTGATTAGAATGGGAGCCCACACAGCGGTAATCATATCAACTCAGGTTTCATAGCCCTTACACGTATATCATGTAATTCGACTGTTGTAACAATCCTTTGGGCTTAACCATGTGTGCGATGTATCTAACAAATATTAAAGGAAAAACTTAAACGATACTCTGCGATCCATACATTTCCTAACTCAAATTCTTTTTTGCATGGTCCTTTAGCTTTTCGTCACGTGTATGGTGAATGTTTTTGGATTGGTTTTGTTTTGCTTAACGTTAAACAGAAACATTTTCTTTGTTTTCAGATCCCTTTCACAACTTTCAATGGCTGCGTCACATTCCCTGGGATGAACATATTAACTTTTCCTTTTTTATTTTATTTATTTATTTTTTTTTTTGTAATTTATTTTGGTTCCTGGCCTTTCCTATAAAACAATAATGCTGTGGTCAACGTCTTGCCACATCTAGCTGGATATGTTTGGTTAGGTGATTTTCTTAAGATACATTCCCATAAGTGACGCTGCAGTTGTTGATGGGGACGTTTGCACACTGCCCGTGTGCATTCATTCCAGACCCCCAATCACGCTCAGGGGTAGATGCCGTTACCCTCAGTTTGCAGATAGGGAACCGAGACACAGAGAGAGAAATTAACTTGCCTAAGTCACAGAGCCAAGAAGTTGTGTTACTGGGACCATAGCCAAGGGAATCCGGGCCTTCCAAGGTCCCTGTTCATAGCCACTTTGCCATGTTGGGAGCAAACTTCTCATTCTGGGTTAGGTAAGCATATGGAAGAGTGCAAGGCACGTGCCTCCAGTGCCTGGGGTGGTCGGCCATGCTTTCCCTGGCTCTCGAAGTACAAGGTTCTATGTAGGCCACTGAGCATATGGCTCTTTGAAACAGATCAAATCTGCTGCTGATAAAATTGCCTGATGCTGCACGGAACTCTTTCCAGGGGAACATGCCACAGTTTGTAGAAAGAGCACATTTCCAAAGTACTGCCTGCCATGGGATCATCTGAAGCTTGTCCTGGATCTCCAAAAGGACTCACATTGTTGTTCTCTCTCTCTCTCTCTCTCAAGTTTATTTATTTTGAGAGCGAGAGAGAGAGAACATGGGCGGGGAAGGGACAGAGAGAGGGAGGAGAGAGAGAATCCCAAGCAGGCTCCCCACTGTCAGTGCAGAGCCCAGTGGGGGGCTTGAACCCACGAACCGTGAGATTATGACCCAAGCCCAAATCAAGAGTCGACACCCAACCGGCTGAGCCACTGGGGACGCCCCCGGGCTGACACTTGGGGTCCGATTTTATTTTCTAAGAGGTGCCTAGGCAGCAAAGCATAGTTTATTTCCCGGGGGGGGAAGGGGGGCAGGGGACGGTGGCACCTTCTTTCCGCCGGCTCTGAAGTTCTAGAAGTGGTCACTCTCACCTTCTGTGTGTCTGCTCCAGGTGGACTTAGCAGTTTTAAGCAGAACCATGAAAACCTCTGTGACAACTCCCTCCAGCTCCAGGAGTGCCGGGAGGTGGGGGGCGGCGCGTCTGCAGCGTCCAGCGTGCTACCTCAGTCTCTCCCCACCACCCCTGACATCGAGAACGCGGAGCTGACGCCCATCCTGCCTTTCCTGTTCCTCGGCAACGAGCAGGACGCTCAGGACCTGGACACGATGCAGCGGCTGAACATAGGCTACGTCATCAACGTCACCACTCACCTGCCCCTCTACCACTACGAGAAAGGCCTGTTCAACTACAAGCGGCTGCCGGCCACCGACAGCAATAAGCAGAACCTGCGGCAGTACTTCGAAGAGGCCTTCGAGTTCATTGGTAACTATCTCCCGCGGGCGCGGCTCGTCTTCAGCCTTCCTTTCCCCCTGCAGCTTTCGCTTTGATAGCGAGTCCAAGGCTGATGCTTGGGCTGCAAAAAAAAAAAAAAAAAAAAAAAAGGCGGCTCAGAGGTGTTTTCAGGCCTCCCCCACCTGGACCAGCCAAAGTATTCTCCCAAGTCATGGCCCACAGAATGCATGGGAACCCCTGGGATGGGTTGTAACGAATCGGTGATTCCCTTTGGTGGGGATCTGGTCAATCAGAAAGCTGCATCCTTGTGGTTCTCCAGGAAAAAGACAGTAGGGCTTGGCGTAGGTAGGTTCTGGCACGTCATTTCAAAAGAAGTAACGAGGAGGAAGGCATAGGAGGACAGAGCTGCTGCCATGGCCATCTGGTCGACCATGGCTGTGGGTGCCTTTCGGGAAATGAAGTGCGAGGAAAATGACACCGCCTCCAAACTCGCCCCCACCTCCCTTACCTCAGGTTAAATGAATTTGCAGTCGGTATAGCTTCTCTACATGAGGTTGAGGCACAGGTAGCATTTGCTGAAAGGCCGCTTCTGAAGAATGTTCTTCAGGAAAGCGGTGCTGTAGCGAACATCCTCGGGTATCACATCGGTGCGGAGGAGAGGGAGGAGAGCGGAGGGATGAGTTGGTTTTTTTCCCCTTCTACTTGCTTTGTGTCAGTTCGTAGACATGGGGTAGCGGAAGCATATGAACATGTTAGCAAAATGGTACTAGGTTTCGTGAGACAGCTTACCCCAAACCCACTAAAGTAGGAAAGATCAGGTTGTGTAGCCTGAGCAGTTCCCAAGGAGGGGAATTCTAACCACAGCAGACTTTAGTCTCCAGAAGGAGGTAACCGCCAGCCTCACCCTGATCCCAACGGAACCTTTTGCTGCTCCCAGAGCCTCGAACTGTTTTAAGGCTCTAATGATCATTTGGGGGAATACCTAGCCCATAACCAACAATTTTTTTTCAAGTGACTCCAGCCTTCATTAACCACAACAAGGTGATTGAGTTCTTTCCCTAAATACTGTAGCAGGTTGTTACTGGCCTCTGTCCCAGGAAGAATGCACTCATATTTGGCGATCCTTTTTCAGAAAAAAAAAGCCCTGGGTCTGATAGGTTAGCTGTGGATTTGGCGGTTCTGGCCACATCACCCAGCTGTTTTCCTGGCCGATTGTGCCTTCAATGCAGGACCATGGAATATGCAGTCTGGAAGGAAATTCTGAGTGGTCCCTGAACTCAGAAAAGTAAAGTGACTTCTCTAAGATTATAAGAATTTTAGTGGCCAAGAAAGGACCAGAACGCAAGGCTCTTGACGCTGAGGCAGGAGCCTTTCTACGATATGCTAGGGCGATGTTTCCACTGCTCAGTTGGTTCCTGAATGGCAACACTTGTGGATGCAAAGGTGTCTTAGATATTTTATTCATAATATTCGAGTCAAACCTTGAGACCCGAGGAAGAAATGTATGTCACCAAGTTGACGAGGAACTTTCCGGTTGATATATGGTGTTATGACTGCAATTTTATCTGATTTAATTCCAGTTGGGGGAAGTTAAGAGATTGTTTCCCATTTAAGGAGTAGCATAAGACATGCTTGTTCCAACAGGATTTCAATCCAAGCACCTGCATTCCTTACAGGTTATTCAGGCTTATCTGATTTTTTAGAAGGAAAACAAAGCAAATAACAACTAGCATTTAACCTGAAGAACAACTCAGCATCACAGCCTGCAGAGGCACAATTTCATTTTTGTCCTTGTATCATTAGATAAACTGAAATTGTGTAGTCTTGCTTTGGGGAAAACAATAGGCTTTATAAACATAATAACATTCACTGAGAGTCTCATATAAACTGAGCAGAGTTTAGGGTTTCACGGTGCCAATTTATTTATTCCCGAATTGGGGGATATTATTCCCAGATTCCCTGAGCCTTGTTAGTTAGTATTATTCCCATTACGCAGACAGGAGGATTGAGGCTCTCGGGAGTTAGTTGATTCACACGCGGTGTTCATCTAGTGTGCCGTGAAACCAGTGGTCAAACCTAGCACTTTGCAGCTCATTTTCCTACAACCATGCTTCCCAGTCTTAGTGTGGAGGTGAATAAATAGCGTGTGCTGAGGAGCAGAAACTAGAAAAGGGAGCTGCTTTCTTCAGCTACTGTCATCTAGGAGAAGTAAGCTTCATTCATAGATGTTTAAGATGGAATTTTGTGTGAGGTTTCTTTTCGCAGTTCGCCGGAGGGTAACCCATAGAAGTGGTTTAAATTAGGGGAGCCTTGGCTGGCTCAATCAGAAGACCATGCCACTCTTGGTCTAGGGGTTATGGGTTCGAGCCCTATGTCAGGTGTAGAGATTACTTACATAAATAAATAGACTTTTTTTTAAAAAAAGTGGTTTAAGTTAGATCACTCCTCTTTACACCCCTCCCCTACTCCTCATCTAATTGATATCCCTTCAGAGAAACTTTCTTTGGGATGCCTTTTGGTCTAGAATTGTCATTAAGAATCCATGTAGGCAGTGCCCACAAAGCTATTCTCCCGGGCTTCTAATATATCTGAAAACTTACAAAGTATTGCTT
The DNA here is from genome assembly GCF_018350195.1 of Panthera tigris. Lineage (NCBI taxonomy): Eukaryota > Metazoa > Chordata > Mammalia > Carnivora > Felidae > Panthera > Panthera tigris. The sequence continues at coordinate 58,799,995 of NC_056678.1, read as the reverse complement.
CTTTCAATCGTTCTGGGTCCTGGACCATCACTAGAATTCCTCCATCTTGCTCCCCATCGCCATGTTGGAACAGCATACATGGATGCGGGGAGGGATTGGACAGTCACACGTAGGTGATGCCCCCTGTGCCCGAGCACTGCAACTCTTTAGCTACATTTGCAACAATAGACTTTTCTGGTAAGAAGCCGCACATAGCAACTTTCTCGTTGCGTTTTGTTTCTTTGGCCTCGGAGTTTAGCAGGACGGAAACCCTCATCGATTTAACACCAGTTCCTACAGATCAATCCTATAATAGAAAGAAAGAAATGCAGGGCTTTTTTTTTCTTTTCCCTCTCTGTCACAGCTGGGACGGACATTGTTAAGAACACTAGTGTTGAAAAGCGACACAACCTTGAGATCGGAATTAACATCCTTGATCCAAAGGGTCTCCTTCATCAGTGGCTTGCTTCACGGGCAAGTTAGCTGTGTTGTGACTCTGGCTGTAAGTAGGTTGTCACCACCTGTGATGTGAACGGTTCCTTTAAATGATTCTTTTACCTCGTCCTCTATTTATTTATTGTTTTTTAAGTTTACGTATTTATTCTGAGAGAGAGAGAGAGAGAGCGCACAAGTGAGGGAGGGGCAGAGAGCAAGAGAGAGAATCCCAAGCAGGCTTCACACCGTCAGTGCAGAATCCAGCGTGGGGCTGGAACCCACGAACTGTGAAGTCATAACCCGAGCCGGAGTCGGACCCTTAACCCGCTGAGCCACTCGTTCTCTCTTTAAGTGTAGACGTGTGGCATCTTATTCACGTTCATATTGCTGTCAGCCAGTTCTGGAGGTTGTGCCATAAACACACACAATTAACTAGCAAATTCTAACTGAGCTCTACAACCGCTGGAATTTATTCTTTTCTCAACAAAATATAGCCTTGTGACGTCTGGATAAAAGCTAATCTCTCTTTTCCCATCTCTCCCTTCTTTCCTGCACCTGTTGCCTCCCTCCCTTTTCCCAGAGGAAGCTCACCAGTGTGGGAAGGGGCTTCTCATCCATTGCCAGGCGGGGGTGTCCCGGTCCGCCACCATCGTCATCGCGTACTTGATGAAGCACACTCGGATGACCATGACTGACGCTTATAAGTTTGTCAAAGGCAAACGGCCAATTATTTCCCCAAACCTTAACTTCATGGGGCAGTTACTGGAGTTTGAGGAAGACCTGAACAACGGTGTAACACCACGGATCCTTACGCCAAAGCTGATGGGTGTGGAAACGGTGGTGTGACAGAGGTCTGGATGGAAAGGATTACTGTTCTCCACTAGGAGACGAAGAGAAAGGAGGATGGATTCTGTCTTTTTCTCTCTTTTTCTTTCTTTCTTTCTCGTTTTTTTTTTTTAGATGGGGGTAACGTTTGTGAATGGAAACAAAACTTGTTTAAAAACTCTTTATTTTTAACAAGTGTGAGAAGAATTTAACTTTTGATGCCCATTGAGCTTTACTTCCCGTGAACTGACGAAGCAGGGAGGCTAAAGGAGTAATTTTTTTAAGCCAACAATAAAAATATAATAAAAGCTGTTTCTTCCCCCTTTTCCTTTTAAGCTATTTGTAGAGTTTATGATTACATAGTCTGTGCAGGTTCATAGACCGAAGATACTACTACAATTGCAACAAATTAAAAAGAACCAAAAGGAAGCGGCAGAAAAAGACATCGAATCACAAAGGCCCGACATCTGTCTGGGTCATCCACGCAGAAAACAAACACCCAATCAAACCAAGCCCTGGCGTGCTCACTGGTGCAAAGAGAAAAATCAGGGCAACTTAAGTGGTCTAAGAACCCTTCACATTCTTTAAAGAGACAAAAGATACTGTTGATTTTGTGTGTTTCATACTCTGGATTATTTTTTTCCCCCCTCTTGGGTTTAAGAGATTTTTGAAATAGCAAGGGACTGACCATGTTACCATAAGCCTTTACTGGCTTCTCGTGCAATAATATGGGGTTTTGAGTGTGCAAACCAGTGAGAGCTGGCAGCCAAATAATAGGCAAATAGTGTAAATTTGCCAGCTTGGAGATAGAAAGGAATTCAATAAAAATCAGTTACTTTCCTCCCCACCTTTTTTCCTTTATTATTATTATTATCATTTTTTGGATTTGATTCTGGTTACAGTGCCATAAACCTTGTTACATATGTATATCAGAATGTAAAAAAAAAAAAAAAAAGACAAAAATTTATTTAAAAATATTTTTCGCAAAAAACAAAACAAAACAAACTTGATGTGTTTCTGTTGATTGTGTAAAAATTTATTTTCATTATATAAATGAAACTCATTTGGGGATGTGTCTTTTTTCCTCAACTCAGGTTCAAGCATCTCTTACCTCCGGTACCTTGTGTATGTAACATAATTTGGAAAGAAACACATGTTTTTATATGGGGAAAGAAAGATGAGGAAGGGAAAACATTCTGTGTTCTCAGGGCGAAGCGCAGAGAATTAGCAAGGAACCCAAAGACCCCCGGTCATCGGCGTGCCCAGTCGTCACCCCCTCTTCTACCAACGAAATTCTCTCCAAATTAGGGGAAATGTCAGGTGAAGTCACCTTTGAGGTTTGGGGGCGGGGGTTCCACTCCAGCCTTTGAGTTTTGATGATCAGGTCACTGCTAGATTGATTAGTTAGAATTCTGTGATCTTTTGCAGTGGCGATCTGATAAATATGTGTGAGCATCTGCCATTTAGGGGTCTTGACGGTCCCTCCCCTGCCCCATTGCCACTTTCTCACTTGGCATCTTTGGTAACATTAACCACAGAGAGTACAGAGCAGCAAAGTGCAATTTCCTGCTCTTTTGACAGCAAACTGAACTCAGCTCCCTGGGTACAGTGGCTTTCCCATCACACCTGGTTAACCCATAGCTGGTATCCCGGGGGTTCCCAATCCACAGAAAAGAGGGTGTCGGGGGAGGGGAAGAACACGATCTCAAGGTTTTCTGCGTGTTATTAAAATACATGTCTAGAGGGAGCTGGCCATAGGGAAGAGTCACAGCAAATTGGAAACACGCCTGGCGTGAGTCGCCGAATCGAAGAATCCTGCCATGTCCTGTTCTAGATGACTACGCTTGACGTATTTTTGTGAGCACTGCTTAGAACTGTTGTAACAAACTATTTTTGCCAGTTATTTTTTTAAATAGCTTTTCTACTAGAAGTGAAAAAGAAAGTGAACACTGGATTTAATGGGAATTAGCTGAGAGCTGTTTGAATTATTTTTACTACGAAGTGTTAATCAGGTGAAAAGTAAATTTCTCTTTTGGTGTTTTCTCTTCTTCAGACTAGTACTTTTCTTGGTGTCAGAACATATTTAAGGAGTCAAGTTGTTATATCATTAGTGATTTAAAATACATGGTGATTTCCTAGGTGTTTCTTTTTGTTTACTCTAAATCCAAAAGTTAAATTTCTGATAGAGTGTAAGGCTTTTTTCCCTTTATTTCTTTATCTTTTCTCCCCCCCCCCTTTCTTTTTTGTAACAAAACAAGGAGAAGAATCAATACAATTTCTCTTCTTTAGCTACGTGGAAATGATTGATGGTCTTTGAACTTGATGATTTTGAGAAAAAGACTGTCCTGGGACCGACAGGAATCCTGCCAACCCACATACCAAGAATTCTGAGAGACCCAGGACTTTTTTGCTAATCTGTTTTGAGTCACTTAGCCTCTATTTCTTCATGAGGAATGTTAACCACTTCATGAAAATAAAGTGGATTAACCCAACTATGGCTCTAAAAACCAGACTTCCCAGGTTTCTGGGCCTTGCTAGGTGCCTCAGCTGACTGGGAAATAATTGAGTGTTGTCTTCCTGAGAAAGCAGAGCTTCTGACCGACCAGTGCATGCGTCATTCTCAGCATCCAGCAAGGGTTGCTTTGTGCTGAATGGGTGTAATGATTTAATAGCAGGAGTCTGTTATGTACAGATTCAGCAGATACAGCTGCCATCGTTAACCTTTAGTTGAACAGCCCAACGGGTCTAGCCCCTCGATATACATTACAACAGTTGATACTTTTCCAATCAATGCATATTAACCAAGAGATGGAGGTTGCATTTCTTTTTTTAATTTTTTAAATGTTTATTAATTCTTAAGAGACAGAGCATCAGTGGGGGGGAGGGGCAGAGAGAGAGGGAGACACAGAATCTGAAGCAGGCTCCAGGCTCCGAGCTGTCAGCACAGAGCCCGATGCGGGGCTCAAACCCACGAACTGTGAGATCATGACCTGAGCCAAAGTCTTATGCTTAATGGACTGAGCCACCCAGGCGCCCCTGGAGCTCACATTGCAATGAACAGCTTGTGCTAACTGCTTTGGGATCAGGACAAGCAGGAGGGAGGTGGGGCATGAAAGCTGTCAGATGCAGAAATATGAAAGAAGAAACATACACAACCCAGCAATCACATGTTGACAGTAAATGAGGAAAGGCGACCTTCTGGAAAGGTAATAAAGCACGGGAAAGAGAAAATTGGAGGTTACAGTAAAACAAAAATGAAAAGCTATATTAAAATAAAGAACTAGGACCTGAATCACACTTCAGAAGTTGACTAAGACAGAGCACTGATAAATTGCTCTAACTAGGTCTCCTGGAAGGTAAAATGTCTGGCAAGCCAAATTGAATGGATATAAGCAATGTGGCTAACACCTTGCTTGTGAACAGGCTTTTGTAGATAAGCCACAACACGTTATACTTATGGTTTAGCCCCCAAACATACAACATCCGGTCTCAGGAAATGGGGGTTGATGTTTGCTTTCAAGCTCTAACTGGAGACAGTTGTTATGTATGGATGTGGGCAGAAAGTGAGTATTAAGCACCGGCCCCCAGAAGAATGGGCAAGAATAAGGTATTTAGATAAAAAGTCCCAAGTTAAACCTGTCCATAGAGAACTGCCTGCCCGTGCAGAGGTGATTGTGAATGCCGGTGTTTTCCAGGGTTCCTGATTTCCTTTCCTGTGACAACTTTGCCGATGTTTAGTGGAAGACACATGTATCAAGGTCCGATCAGACGCCAAAGTGCAGAGAGAGAGAAAAGGAGGGGTTCGTCGGGGGGGAATTAGCCGTGGGTCTAGTGAAGAAGTCAAGGGGAGTGTGTTGCCTCCAGGTCTGATAACGGGCTGAAGTCCCTGTGGGTCAGTGGAGCCAACAGCCCGGGAGAAAAGCCGGCCATGAAGTAGAGGAGGACAAACAAGTGGAATCTGGAGGAAGAACTGGAACCCACATTTGCCTTTTATCAACCTTGATGATGTGGGTGACCTTGGAGAAGGATCTGGGGCCCTTCGCCAGGGAGCTGACCACGGACTGGTGCAGGAGTTGCAGAACTGAAGGGGGGGATCGGCAGCAATCACAGCTGCTGCCCGAAGCCGGGGTGAGCCACCAGATCCCTGAGAACGGTGCCCTCTGCAGAGCGAGCGGGTGGCTGCTTCACTTCTGCCTCGCAAGTCTCATGTACATTTCTCTTCCGGGGAACCCTAGCCCCGCGTGAAACAGGAAGGGAGAATGCAGTTTCCGATTCAGCTAAGTTGCTACTGTAGGAAACCACCACAGTCCATCCTTGCCAACTCCTTTTAACTCTACGTAACTTCCCAGCGAAGACGTTAGAAGATGATGTTTCTGTCTAAGAAGATGCAACTGACGCTTCTACAGTTGAAAACACACTAACCCTGTCTCCAAAAGAGGCTACGTAGCCCCCTGCGTTGTTACTTTATCCATTTTTGGGTGATGTTCGTTCCTCCTGTGGTTGAGATCCACTCTCTCTTTGCTATTCTCGAATTCATTCATTCATTCATTCACTTATAATGTTTATTTATTTTTGAGGGAGAGAGAGAGAGAGAGAGAGAGCACAAGCAAGGGAGGGGCAGAGAGGGAGACAGAGAATCCAAAGCAGGCTGCAGGCTCTGAGCTGTCAACACAGAGCCCAGCGCGGGGCTCAAACTCACAAACCGTGAGATCATGACCCAAGCCAAAGTCATATTAACCAACTGAACCACCCAGGCTCCCCTGATATCCTCTAGTTTAAATGCTGAAATGTAAGGATGTTATAGATGGATTTATGTTTGCCAAAAAGATATGCTTTTGAAGTTTTAAATCCCAGACCTCATAAATGTGATCTTATTTGGAAATAGGGTCATTGCAGATGTAATCAGGTTTTAAGGAGGTCACACTGGATTAGGCGAATCCAATTACTGGCATCCTCGTACAAAGAGGGAAATTTGGACATACACAAAAGAACAAATGTCACATGATGAGGGAGGTAGCGATTGGAGAGCTATGTCTCAAGCCAAATAATCAGAAGTTTCTGGATTCCACCAGAGAAGCTTGGGACAGATTGTCCCTCAGAGCTTCCAAAAGGGGCTAACCCTGTTGATACCTTGACTTTGGACTCCTAGAAGCCAGACTCTAGAGAATACATTTCTGCTGTTTTAAGCCACCCAGTGTGTGGGACTTTGTTATGGCAGCCCAACAAAGCTAAAACAAAGGATAACTACCTTTCCCACGTTCTATGTTAGATGGGAGCTAGAGGAGAAAACAAGAATTGGTTAACATAGAATCAAATATATTTATAGGAAAGTAAGAAATATTTGTAACTCTTATCACCCGAATTTCTCATGATCACACAACTGATCATGTGGTCTTGGCTGATTTTATAGCCTCCTTCCTTCGCTACCCATTCCATGTACCCTTTGCCCTCAGCAAGTACATCACCTGGTCATGCTTCTTTGCCTCTTGGGGTGAACGACATCGTCACCTTTGAAAGATCTGAGCTTCAGGCTGTCCTGTGTGCATTGGGTCGTTTTCCACTTTGGTTGCAGGACGTGAGAGTACAAAAGCTGCCCTTCATCCTGATACACTTCTACTCCTATAGTCTAGTGGTAATCCGATTTCCCTCTGGTGGCCACAATCATCCCAGCCAGTTCGGGAACCCCGTCTTCGTTGGCTGGTTCTTTAGTATGAGGAGCCCAGCATGGCCAGCACGCAGCGTCAGCTTTCAGTGTAATGGAACTATTGCTGGATGTCCCAGAAGAAGCATCTGCCCCTTCAGAACTAAGCCTCCTAGACCGGCAGAACCCAAAGTTGCAGGACAAGTAGGACGAATTTTACAAATGGATCATGAGGCGTAGCATCGAGAGGAGCTTTTCCCATTTCTGTCCCTTGATTTGGGGACCCACAATCCTGGATAAGGGAGAAGGAGCAACATCTATTGGTTGACAATTTAGAGGATTTGCTGCACCTTACAGAACATCACCCCTATCCTGAAGAGTGTTTTTATTCACATAGCACAGTAACTGAATTATCAAAAGGACCGTTCCACTGCTTCAGAGTGATGGATAACATGGTAAGACTAGTGAATTGCACACGCATGAGCTGGTTGCCACACTTTATTTGCTGTAAAATAAGTTCCTCGGCCAGAAGCAAAGCATCATGAAATACCATGATGGTGAATAAGACATAATAATTCTATACGTTTGCAGATACTGACTTTGGCAAAAGCATTTCAGGCATTTGCCTTCAGGGAAGGCAAATCCACATAACAAGTTAGTTTCTATGGAGTGTGAACAGGAGACTTCCCCTTCCATGATAGAAGTGATGTGATGTAATTAACTCACCATCAGAGGCCTGCGATTCCCTAGAAATGGTGCTATTTTAGGGGCTCAGTGTGGGGCTCTGCTCTGGATGGGTTGGACACTCAGCAGTGGCTAGAGCCAGATCAGCCATGGTGAGTAGAATTTCATGTTGCTGAGCCCAAACATACTCTCCATCTCTGCCCCCATGGCTACTTTGTTCATGATCCCATTGGTCAAAGACAATGACTAAAGAATGGGACCGGACAGGTCCACAGAATGTGTCATTTCGACCATTATCAAGATTCTTCTGTGCTGAGTTTGAGCTTTGCTGAGTATTTGCATGTGACATTCTGTGCTCACCGAGAGAGTTCCATCACTTACTTCTCCCCCAGACTTTCTCATCACCAGTGTTCCAGTCATGTTGAAGTCCCTGATCATCATCTAAACCATTTGCCACTGCCCATGAGGCAACATAGATTCATACCTCTGGCTATCTCTCCTTCCAGACACAATGCATGACCAGGGACACTGCTGGACATTCTGCCCACTGGGGAAATTCTCCATTACTATTCTTCTGGGCCATGCCAGAGTGTGGCTGAAGTGATATAGCCATTTGTTTTGGATGAAAACTAGGATATCACATAAAACTTTCTATAAACAAGGTCAAATCTTTTTCTGTGAGTCTGCTGGTCACAGAGAACATCTCACGAAGCCACGAGTGAGTTCCAACAATAGAGACCATGGGTATCCGGATCACTGGCTCGTTCAACCTACTTCTACCTGATCTCATAGATTCCGTGTCTACTTAATAATGACATGTTGTTCACGCCCAGCTTAGAGGTTTGGTGGGCTGACAACACTTAGTTTTTCATGGTGAGTCCATTATAACTTGATGGTCCATGATCAAGCCTCCAGTTTCAAACTGCTATTCAAAAGGAGAATAGTTTTTCTGAAGAAAGCATCACAGTTGAGCTCCAAGATCCTAAAGGTATGCTCTAGGATTTACCTAACAGGTGAATGCTCCACACAGGATCCCTGTCTAACACACACACTTCTAACACTGTGGGATATACTGGATCTAGATAGAAAAGCAGCTTGCATGAGAGTCTTGAGCTATTGCGGAGACTTTTCTTGTTCTGTACCCCACTCAAAATTAATGATCTTTCAGGGTTCTTGTAAACGGATTGGGCTAGCATGCCCAAGGATGTAAGTGTTTCCTCCAAGATCCCCCAAAGCCCGTTAGACATTGCGCCTTTTTCCTAGTGATAGGAGGGGTCAGGGGCAACAACTTCTCCTTCACCATGAGGTGATATCTTGGCATGCTCCAAACCACTAGACCTCTAGAAATTTCACTCGCTGTATGCCTCTGCATTTTGTGGGACTGATTTCTTATCCCCTGGTAGGTGTGCATCTTAACATATCTAGAATAGTTATTTCATCCTCATTACCAGGTATAGTCAGCATGATATCATTAACATAATGTACCTGCATGATGCCTTGTGGAATGGATAGTCATTTATGGCTCCTGTGGACTAGATAATGACAAATTACAGTTATGATTACTATAGAATAACACTAGCTCTGAGGTGGGACAGTGAGAGTATATTACTGACTACACCCGCTGAAAGCAAATTTCTTCTGATGGTCTTTAGCAGGCTTAGCAGCGATTGTTCTTCCACGTAAAATAAACATTTTAGACTTTGCAGGGCGTATCGTTTCTTTCGTAACTATTCAACTCTGTTGCTATAGCACAAAAGGAGCCAGAGACAATATATATATATGAATGAATATAGCTGTGTTCTAACAAAACTTTATTTATAAAACAAAAACAGAAACAACCACCGTAGTCCAGATTTTGCCCACGGGCCGTAATTTGCCAGCTCCGGGTCTTTACTCATGGGTAGAGAGAAATACGCATCTGTCAGATCAATATGCCTAGCCTGGTGCCAGGAGCTGTGTTGGTTTCTTCCATCAGTAAAGACCACACAGGTAATAGCAGCTCTAATTGGAGCCAATACCTGACTGAGATCTTAAAACCCACTATCATTCTTCAAAAGTCATCTGCTTTCTACATACAGCAAGTATGAGGAATAAATGGGGACATGGCAGGAATCACCATCATTGCATTGTTTTTAGTCCTTGTTGGTGGCCCTAATCTCCACAATCCCCTTGGGAGTCTAATATTGTTTTTTGTTTACTATTTTGGCATGTAGCTGATGGCTGTATAACAAAGTGCTCTAAAATTTAGTGACTTAAAACAATGGAAATATATATATTTTTTTATTCCTTAATGTGAAATTCGGTTAGGTTCGACAGAGACAACTCATCTCTGATGAACTCATCAGGATAAGAAATGTCATCTGGGGTTGGAGAATCTACTCCCAAGATGTCGTGCTCCAGTATTTCTTATAGCTAGCTTGGACCTCAGCCGTGGTTGTCCACTGGATATCTTGGCTTCTCCTCACATGGACCTCTCCATGGGGATACTTGGGCTTCCTCAAAACATGGCAGCCCTTCTTCAAGAGGCCTGGAGGAAACCTGCAAAACATCTAAGTCACCTAGACTCAGAAGTCCCATATCACTTCTATCATATTCCATTTACCCAGTGAATCACTAATTGGAGTTCAGATTAAAGGAGAGAGGCATTATACTCCATCTCTCAATGAGAAGAATGGCAAAGAATTTGTAGCCATCTGTAATCCATCACTGTTCCTTGCACAATAAAGCCAGTATATGGAAAAGTAGTCTGTAGGAGGCAGTAATGTGTGAATGACGGTAAAGAGAGGAATGCCATTAACTTCCTTCTTAAAGTACCTCAAATAGTGTTGGAGTTCAAGGCTAACATGTGAAATCCACTCTTGACCCAAAGATTATCTTTTTCCATCCTCCAAACCCAAACCCCAGAGGTATGGGGATAAAGGGCACCGGAGGACAGAGATCTATTTGGTGGATGCTTGTGCATCTGGTTCTGACAGGAGTATCAGTTTCCTAAGAACTAAACCACCATATTCTTATTTCACCCAGAGCAGAACTTCTACAACATAATAGATTTTTGAAGTGACAGGTTTGAGAGGAATTTTATATTCCATAACTCATGGCTAATTCTCTGAACTGCCTTTCCTCCCTTCAGCTTGATATACTATAAAGACAAACCTGAATGTTCCTCAAGGGAAAAAAAAAATCCACAGATCTGTTGTATCTCTATGTGCTATTAGAAAATGTCTAAAGAATTAGTGACCGAACTACTGGCCTGGTATTGGAACTTGGAATGACTCCTCACCCCTGGGAGAATGGATGCCCCACTTGGCTATCCACAGCATGAACTTTTAGCCTTTGTGCCTCGGTGCTTGGATTCTTATTGGCCAACTGTGGGATCTTGGAAATAGTTTCTGCTTTATCTTTGGTTTACTCAGAAGTAGACCACGAGGATGGATTCCAGACCAAGTAGTCAGTTAGGTAATCTCTGCTAAAACCAGTAAGGGAGAGGGGAATGGAGACGGGGTAGGGAAAGAAGCCAATAAAGAATGAGTTATCAATAGTTGTCATTGTGGTAGAGCTTAACTCCGGGGTAGATGAAACTCAGAATTATCCTCCCAAGGAGTGAAGGAGTGTGTGAATTTAGATGAAGGTTAGTTGGGTGGGGGAGGAGGCATCAATTACCCAGCACTTCTAGTCATAGAAGGCAGGCAGAGGGACCAGAGGAAGCCCTTGGGCAAAGAGTCACAGTTCCCGGCATTTAAAAGATAGGCTGGCCTCTTCTGGAAATGGTAAGTGACAAGGAATAAGGGAGAGCACTGACTGTGTGCATGTCTTACAGGCCCCATAGCTGGCAGTGCAGACTATTGGTTCCTTGGGGTTCCTTGCCCTTTTGGCCAGCTACTGAGTCCCAGTGAAAATAGACATATTTAGAGAAGAGTAGGAAACCTTCCCATAATAGTTCAGAAATTCAGAATGTTTGTTTCCTATCTTATTTCATTCACTATCTATCTATCTATCTATCGTCTATCTATTTACTAATTGGACCCTATATCCTCCATTCTATTTCTTCTCTCATTTCTCTCTCATCCTTTTTCCTAAGAGTTAAACTTGCTAGGGGCGCCTGGGTGGCTCAGTCGGTTAAGCGGCCGACTTCGGCTCAGGTCATGATCTCGCGGTCCGTGAGTTCGAGCCCCGCGTCGGGCTCTGTGCTGACAGCTCAGAGCCTAGAGCCTGTTTCAGATTCTGTGTCTCCCTCTCTCTGACCCTCCCCCGTTCATGCTCTGTCTCTCTCTGTCTCAAAAATAAATAAACGTTAAAAAAAAAATTAAAAAAAAAAAAGAGTTAAACTTGCTATATCTCAGTCTACTTCCAAAGGATATTTGTTCTCTGATCAGTGGCTCTTTACATATTCAGACCCAAGGCCCTGGACACTCTATTTTTCTCTTTCCCTGTACCTTTCATTCAGTCAGCGCATGAACCATTCAGCACCTTGTTTCCGAGGTTTCCTTGTTCACTAAAACCAGTGCTCCTTCGTGATGGAGTGTATGGGGGAGGGGGTGGCGAGGTTAAGTGGGAAGATGTGGTTGACGAGAATTCTCTAGAAACCAGTTGTCTTGGGTGCCAGGATAAGGTTGAGGTGTTTCTCACGGGGCTGCTGACCCCTCTGCAGACATATTTGACATACAATCCCTTTACGAAATGTTTAAATTATAAGTTTCCTTCTGAATTATTTTATGAGTGGATAAACCCTAAGTTCAAAGGATAAGAGTCATCTTTTTCTTCATCCCCACTATTTTCATCTTAGAGGGTGTGTTCTCTTCAGGACAAATGTCAACTGAAATGGCCTGGAATACCAAATGCTACATTTTTTTTTTTTTTTTCTTAAGGACTCCTCTTGTGTAGTAAAAATTACTTAGGCCTAGAAGCCAGAAGTCCTGTGTGACATTGACCAACTCATTTAACATCTCCGAGTCTTAGTTTCCTACTTCACGTGGTTGTAAGAATGAATTGAATGAATGTGGGCAAAGCACCTAGTGTGGTCCTAACACAAATCTAGAAGATGGATAAATGTTACTTCTCTAGATGAGAGGGTTTTTTTTTTAAATTTTTTTTTAATGTTTCCTTATTTTTGAGAGAGAGAGAGAGAGAGACAGAGTGTGAGCAGGGGAAGGAGAGAGAGAGGGAGACACAGAATCCGAAGCAGGCTCCAGGCTCTGAGCCATCAGCACAGAGCCCAACGCGGGGCTCGAACTCACAGACCGCGAGATCATGACCTGAGCTGGAGTCGGATGCTTAACTGACTGAGTCACCCGGGCGCCCCAGATGAGACTTTTTGTAAGAAAATGATTTTAGTTTTCCTACATCTGCTAAATCACTGGGGGATCCACAGACGAATACTTTCATTTATTATTTTTTTAATCGAAGTGTAATTGGCACACAATGTTACATTAGTTTCAGGTGTACAATGTATTGATTGGACAATTCTATACATTACTCAACGCTGGTCCCCGAAAGTGTAGCCACTACACAATGTTACAATATTAGTTACTGTATTCCCTGTGCTGTATTTTGCATCTCCATGACTTACTTATTTTCTAACTGAGAGTCTGTACCTCTTAATCTCCTTTATCTGTTTCCCTCATTTCCTCACCCAGCCCTCTCTTCTAGCAACCACAGGTTTGCTCTCTGCATTGAAGAGTCTATTTGCTTTTTGTTTGTTTTCTCATTTGTTTTGTTTTTTAGATGCCACATATGGTGAAATTATCTGGTATAGAGAGTCCAGAAATAAAGCCACACCTATATGGCCAATTAATCTATGACAAAGGAGGCAAGAACATCCATTGAGCAATATTTTACATGACTTATGTTCTAGTACATTAAGAGGAGAAGCCAGAGAGGCAGAGGCAAAGGCCGAAAGAAGAGAAGAAAACACAACTATGGATCTGTTAGCTCTTGCTTCTTATATTTCACTTCCCAAAGGGTCATCGCAGAGACCTTTCCTTTTTCCTAAAGTGGACACGAGTGGCGAGAATTCTCACGAAAGTGATCTTCCCAAGCTAAGAAGCACTGTGCCTTCACCATTTGCCCACTTATCTGTTCACTCAACAAACACTTGCTTTATTCATATCTTACAGTGGCCCAAGGTATGACAAGGGCTTATCAGTGTTATACCCGTCAGGGGGCTCAAATCCTCCCAGATGGTCTGTTCAGACCATATGTTTATGTAGGACAAACAGGCATCTGGCTTGCCCAAGAGCATCCAGTTCCGTGTCTTCCTTATAGCAAGAACTCAGAAAGAAATCAGGACATTTGCATCCTATTGGTTTTTGTCATCTGAAACAGTTGTCAGCTCACAAAATTCCAGAATATTCAAACATCAGTGTTCAGGAGCCGGTGTGAGCCATTGTATTTATGTGAGAGAGCATCCAAAAGCTATCTTCTACCTCATAAAGCTGTCATGGCAGGCAGCACCCCAAAGATCTATTGTTCTGTCTTTAGCTCACTTAAAGCTGTCTTTCCTTGTTTGGGATGGCAGGAGGAAAATTGCTGGGCGGAAGTGATAGAAAGGACAATGTCAGCATCCGTGGTAGAACAGCAGTGACACAATTATTATTATAATTGTAATGTTCTGCATATAAATGATGCTTTCTTTCCCACGGTCTCACAACGCTTTTCTAAGTATCTCTTTTGCGTTCAAAAGTATTTACTGAAGAAGGCAGAGCAAAATGTAATTATAGTAGAATTTTACTCCGAAATACCATTCAATTCATGTCAAGTGGACTTCTTGGAAATCGAATTATTGACACACACAGATGCACATTTTTATGGCATGTTTTTGACAAAGGGATGGGGATGGGTCTTTGAGGAGAGCGTTAAACATGGATGCTAACACATTTCCACATCATGATGGGGTAATTGCCAGGAAGCAGATTGAGATGAAAAGCAAGAATCAGCATCTCTCTACTCTCAGCCCCACATTCTTGCTAGAGATGTTTTAAATGACATGGCTCCAGGGCTCCAATATAAGATGAAATCTTTTGTTCCAGGAACAGCAAGAGAATCTAGGAGTATTTCTGTAAGATGGCAGGCATATAAAAAGAATTCGATCCAAACAAGTACCTAAGACAGAAAGCAGGCAACAGGTGAGCAGGGTGGGGGGAGGTAGAGCCTAGAAAGGTTCTTCTTTGGTCTTTGGGCCACTACAGAGATTATAAATAGACTTCAGATGTCTGTGAACCCTTAGAAACCACATGTAAATTGTGTATGTGTATGAACACATTCATTACGATGAGGGTGTCTGTACTTTACATCAGCTTTCCCAATGTTTTTTTTTTTAATTTTTTTTAATGTTTATTTATTTTTGACAGAGAGAGAGACAGAGCATGAGCAGGGGAGGGGCAGAGAGAGAGGGAGACACAGAATCAAAAGCAGGCTCCAGGCTCTGAGCTGCCAGCACAGAGCCCGATGCGGGGCTCGAACTCACAGACCGCGAGATCATGACCTGAGCCGAAGTCGGACGCTCAACCGACTGAGCCACCCAGGTGCCCCCCCAATGGTTTTTTAACCAAAGGAGTTAAGAACTGCCAGCCTAGAGCAGTGTCTTAAGGACGTGGATTTGACATTGCTCCTCCTAGAAGTGACCTCCAAACTTCACTAGCTGCTGCATAATTTGGAGCTTGCCTATCCCTCCAGCCTCAGCTGAAGGGCAGCAGAAAGAGGGCGTTATATGGCAGCTTTTAATGGATTCAACTCCATCCCCTACCACTTTGCAGTGACACGACCTTGAGCAGTTTACGTGCTTACTTATCTCATCTGAAGCTCTGTTTCCTTATGTCTAAAACAGGGATAAGGAGAATAGTGTGTATTTCGTCCAGTCTGAGGGCCTACCAGGCTCTGCCACATGTCTTCTCCTGTTACTTCAAACCTCAGGGTCTTTGCCCGAGGGATTCCTTCTGCCTGGAAAGTATTTGCTCCATTCTCTCTGTGGCTACTGCTTGCCTCAGCTTAAATTCCACTTTCCCTGGAAGGCCTTGACCCTCGTAACTTGGTTCCATCTCTCTCTCTTGCATTCCAAGTGACCCAGTGGTATGTTCAGGTTGGATCACACTGACTATTGCAAGTTGATTGTTAAATATTCTGGAATTTCATAAGTTGGCAACTGCTGGTAGCCATGCAAGTTGGCAAATATTACATATCTTTTTTTTTTTTTTGTAATTTACATCCACGTTAGTGAACATATAGTATAATACTGATTTTAGGAATAAAATTTAGTGATTCATCACTTACATATAACCCCCAGTGCTCATCCCAACAAGTGTCCTCCTTAATGCCCCATCACCCATTGAGCCCATCCCCCACCCAATACCCCTCTAGCAACCCTCAGTTTGTTCTCTGTATTTAAGAGAGTCTGTTATGGTTTGCCTCCCTCTCTGTTTTTATCTTATTTTTGCTTCCCTTCCCTTATGTTCATCTGTTTTGTATCTTAAATTCCACATATGCATGAAATCATAGGATATTTGTGTTTCTCTGACTTATTTCGCTCAGCATAATACACTCTAGTTCCATTCATATTGTTGCAAATGGTAAGATTTCATTCTTTTTGATCGCTGAGTAGTATTCCATTGTGTGTGTGTGTGTATCATATCTTATGTATATATATAATATCTTATGACATTATATATATACATAAGATATATTGTATATACAGATACCATATATCTTATGTGTATATACATATAATATCTTATGACATTATATACATATACATTATATATGGTACATACATATGCCATATATCTTATGTGTATATATATATAATATCTTATTGACATTATATATATATACATATATATAATATCTTATGACATTATATATATACATATATGGTATATACATATACCATATATCATATATATGTATATATACCATATATCTATATGTATATACATATAATATCTTCTGACATTATATATATATACATATAGATATATGGTATATACATACCATATATGTATATTGTGTATACATATACCATATATCTATATGTATATATATAATACCTTATGACATTATATATATATACACACATACATATGGTATATACATATACCATATATATGTATATATATATAATATCTTATGGCATTATATATATACATATATGGTATATACATATACCATATATCATATATATGTATATATACCATATATCTTATGTATATATATAATATCTTATGACATTATATATATATAAATATAGATATATGGTATATACATATACCATATATCTATATGTGTATATATATCTTATGACATTATATATACATATACATATATATATATATATATATATATATATATGGTATATATGTATATATATACCACCTCTTCTTTATCCATTCATCCATGGATGGACATTTGGGCTCTTTCCATACCTTGGCTATTGTCGATAGCGCTGCTATAAACATTGGGGTGCATGTGTCCCTTCGAATCAGCAGTCGTATCCTTTGGATAAATACCTAGCAGTGCAATTGCTGGCTTGCGGGGTAGTTCCGTTTTTAAAGCTAGTCTACCGACGGCCACTGTGTAGCATCCTGTACATCTTCAATCATGCAATTATTTCTTCGGTTGTTTATTTAAGGTCTGCCTTCCTCACCCAGCTGTAGGCTCCACCAGGCAGGAAGGAAGTCACCTATTCACTGCTGTCCTTGCAGTTCCTAGTACAAAGTCTGGTGTGGGCCCTTCAGTCTGTTAAGGAAGCAGATCCTCAGAGAAGACAGTCTGGCGAATGGCACCTTAGCTGCTTCCTTGGATGAGAAGAGAATTGCTCAGGAATTAAGGGACTACTATGGTGTTGGCCCTCTTCTTGGGACACGCCCATTCGTGGGTCACGTGACAGCTGGCCGTGTCACGCACCATAAGGTCATTGACGCGGGGCTGTTAGAAGCTCCCGACACCTGCAGGACTTGAATGACTACAAGGAATGAAAAGATGGCCTATGCCCACCATCCAGGTTTGGAGAAATGTAGCCTCTTTCTTACCTTATTAGAACTGCCCTTGGTAAGCTGGAGAGCTGGAGAGCTCTCAGAGATGCCTCTCCGTGTGTGCCCCTTTGCCGCCTCCCAGCCGGTGGCTTCAGATGGGTCCGAGTGGTTGCAAAATTGCCTGTGAAGACGTGCTCCAGAGTGGTGCTTGGGTGTGCTACCCCTTGGTACTTTGCAGCTAAGAGAGGGTATCCCGTGGGTCATTTGGATTTCCTGAAGCTCATTTTGTAGAAAATCTACAAAAAAGACATCTCATAATGCTTACTGAAATGGAGAAACTGGGCCAGACTCACCGGCCGAGCTACAGTGGCCTTAGTGCCTTTAAGCCCTAAGAGTGAATCTCGTGGCCAGAAAGCCCCCTCAGGCACCTGCACAGTCAGCGATTTCGGTGGCCTCTGCTGAGGCCAGCTGCCACCAATAACTGACTCTTGCAGATCTGCCTGGGGTAGAGAGGCGCCCGCTACCACGCAGAGGCTTCCCAAGGCCAGGCCAGCTGGCATGAATGAAAAGTGGGTCTGGGGGGAGACGAGGCACACAGCTGCAGGAACACAGCAAGCTGCTTCTCCACCTTGAAGATGCCAGTCATTGAACCTGAGATCGGTGGAGAATGAGCCCCTCTAGTAGCCAGTAACCGCAAACACAACCGAATATCCGAAGTCAGTTAGGAATGGCCCTCCCAGTCTAGAACTATCGAATCCTTATTAGGCCTGATGGATGAGTGGGCCTTGGTCCAGAAACTCCCTTGGGACCATCAGATGTGCGCATCTCAGGGCAGTGCCCAGAGGTCAAGTTGCACAAGCAAGAACTCCCAGACTGGATACTAGATGAGTTGAGTATACACAGATACTATCCTGGGAGGCTGAGAAGTCCTAAAATGTTCTGATTGTCAGGCAGTAGGAAACCCAAACAAATAAGCAAAGAAACAAAGAAGCAAATGGTTAGGCAGTGCAGCAAAACCTCTCCAGACTGGCTGAACTTATCTGGAAAGCCCACTTCTATCCACTCCCCTCCCAGGTACAAGACAGTGAGCTTTCTGGGGAAATTGCTCAAGTTTTGATGTTCTTAACAGATGTTCTGGGTACCTTGTTCAAAAGCAGGTTCGGACTCGCTAGACGAGAGAGGAGGTCGGGCATTCCGCATCTCTACCCTGCCCCCCACGGCTCCAGACCTGGTGATCCAACGACCCCACTTGGGGTAGCGGGCCCCAGAGGACATACCTTACAAGGAGGTCATCACCACGGAGACGAGTGGTCCCAGGTGCTCCGGAGGCCCTTGGGACCTACTGTGGGCTCTGCTGACAGGTCTAGATTTTACTCTCCACACTCCAGTTTCTAGAAAACAGAGACGATAATAAAATCTGTGAAATGGAGAGAATACTTGTTCTTTCTCAGCCCCTAGTCAATGTCATGGGAGTGTAACTCAGTGGTCGCCGACTGTTTCCAAATCTAGAGTACTTCCAGCTCCCACTTAAGAGTACCTTTGCACAGGGACGGAGAAGTGCTTTATAATGAATGACGCTGTGTCCACAAAACTGTTTGGATTTGAGGGTTTCATTGCAATGACATGCCATGGCATCCTTCCTCAACCCTTATTTATTTACTTACTTATTTGATTAGTTGGTCAGTTGGCTGGTTGTTTTTCAGTGGTTCTTGTTCAAATATGAGGTTTATAGACACACCGTACCCCCTCCGTGCCCTCAGTCTTTAGCTGAGCTGTCCTTCCTAATGGACCGGGAGCAAACCTGTGGCTTGGCTAATCAGGGCTCATAAATGTCAGGGTGCTTTACTGGGGCTGATGTGGTTTTTCACTCCCGAACTGGATCTGACAGCCCGTGTTCGGCTGAAAGTCCGGGGCATTTTTAACTTTAGTTAGGCAACACCCAAATCCTCCAGGTCGAAGTTAAATCCCCCTTTACTGCCCTCGGCGTGCTAGCTGAGGGCACGGTGTAGCCTCAGCTCCAGAAGCGCCAGCACAGATGGGGCCCGCTCTGGGCTGATTCTCCTATATTTAACCCGGCCCTAATTACCCACAGGTCTCTGAGTGAGGAGGGCTGATGAGCAGTTCAAGTTCCCTGCATAGAAATAGCCCCAGAATAGCTCCAGTGTTGTTTCTAATTGCAATGGATGAGCAGACCGGCTCATTAATCCTCCCCTATCAGCGTGCAAACTGGCTGCCCCAAATAGCCTTGATCTCAGCCAGCCCACAGTCAGCTTCGGGGCCGGTGGTTCTGTACATATCTGGAAAGGGAAGCATCTCCTCCCCAGGGATGGAGGTGTGTATTTGGGGGTGAGGAGCAGTCTATGGATTCTGGAACCTTAGGTTAACGTAGGAACAGGGTGTGGAAAAAGTAAAGAACTCCACACTGGCTCTGGGCCAGACGAGTCCAGAAAAGCTGGAAAAAGCTGAAGGATGTCCTTCAGATGTCTCCAGCGTATTCCTGTGCAGACACCTCTCTGTTCAGTTCTCCTTGCTCTACTCTTTTGGTCTCGACTCCGTGTAAAATTTGTCATCAGTCATGTACACGTTAGTATGAATGCGTACTAATAGGTTCCCACATGTTTACAGCTTTGCAGTTTACGAAGGTTATTTTCCCTTACACGCCCGTTCTATGAGACCTGCACGGCAATCTTGGAAGGCTCACGGTGTCAGGCGTTATTTTATAATTCCCGCTACACAAAAGAGGAAATGGAGGCAAAGAACAGTCGTTGAGCACCCCAAATCACACAGTTACCAAATGACAGATCTTGGAAAGGAAATCAGGTCTCTTCTCTGATAGTTCTGGGAGATACCTGCTTCCTTGGGAGAGAAAGAGAATGTTGTAGTTATTGTCGGGATGATGTATGGAAAGAGAAGCCCCTGGAATCAGACAGACTGGGATTGCAATCTCTGTGACTTTGGGCATCTTGTGAGGACTAAGACAATAAGGAGCCCCTGGTCGGCATAGTGCAAGCAAAAATCCCTTAATCCCACAATACTGAGTATTTTAGACTTTCTCTTGAGGAGAAGGAGATAAACCTTGTGGAGCATGGACTTCCTAAAGTTACATGTGGATCAGTCTTCCTTCTCTCTCTCTTTCTCTCTCCCTAACGCCCCCTCTCTCCTTCCACCTCCTGCTCTCTCCCTTCCCTCCCCAATCATTCATGAAGCCTCAGTGTGTGTTAAGATTTGTGGGAGATGACAGTAATTTGGAAGTCAAGTTGCCCTCAAGTTCCAGGCCATTAAACCCAATCAACTGTCTTTTATATCCAACTGCCTCCATGGTGTAGAGGCAAAGGAAAAAGATCTAAACAGCAAAGAGGAGGATTGTAAGTGAAATTTTGGGCAGCTATAGTCTCTAAGCACTGTTAGATGTATACATACATATATATGTTTATAGGTGTGTGTGTGTGTGTAAATTTAATTTTCACACATACACAAAAAAGGTATGAGGTATTCTTTTTTTTTTTAATTTTTTTAAATGTCTATTTATTTTTGAGAGAGAGAGACAGGGTGCGAGCAGGGGAGAGGGAGAGAGGGAGACACAGAACCGGATGCAGGCTCCAGGCTCTGAGCTGTCAGCACAGAGCCCGACGCGGGGCCCAAACTCCCAAACCCTAAGTTGGATGTTTAACCAACGTAGCCACCCAGGCGCCCCGAGGTATTCTTTACATTAGAAAGGAAGAGAAAAATTCAGAAAGGTTAAAAAAATGTTAGGTTACGGTTTCAACGTCTCAGTCACTATCGCGAATGAAAACATACAGATGAAAAGCAAAAAATCACAGACTTGCCCAGTTGCTGCAAATGATGCAAATGAACGTAGCATTACTGAATACTCCTTAACAACCACCACAACCACAGACCTCAGGGACACCTGCACTTACGTTCTCTTCCACAAGATCCAATTCTTCATGGCCTTGGAGGCCCATCTTCGAAGTCACTGCTCCTTTGAAGCCTTCTCAGACCCTCCTTTTCCTCTCCCCTGCCCCTTGCCCAGGCATTCTGGTCTTTTCCACCTGCGTGCGCCCGCAGTGCGCCATATACACAGCCATCGGGCGCTGTGTCGCAGGATGGTAATTTCACAGTTCAGATGTCCACCGTCTACCTCTTGCGAACTCCTTCAGAGGGCTGATACCTGCAATGCCTGATAAATCAACGAAGAAATAGATGGAAAGAGTCAAGTTCTGGAGGACAGGAGGCGCTCTGTGGTAATAGTTGGAAGTTACTGGGTATTCAGTGGGCCCCAAACACCGTCTCCAGTCCTTTACAGATACCACGTCGTCCAGCCCTCATCACCTCCCTGGGAGGCGGGCATCCTTATCCCTATGTTTTTGATAAACGGAGGCTTTGCACAGTCTAACGCCTCGCCAGGTCAGGGTCGTGGAGGGGAGCTGGGGCAAGATTGGAAGCTCCACCACCATTCCCCCAAAGCCTTGCTCCTTGATCTCAGGCTCAGCTTTCCCTCAAGTCAACAGATGTTGGCTTCCTCTGCTGCCTGGACAATTGGGTGGATGAGTAAAAGAAGCAACAAAGGGGTTGGGGTGTCGGTGAATAATGTGGTAGGTAGAGGAATTTATGAGTTACCTCCAGCTCTTCGAAGCTCCCAGGTCAAACTCCCGAGTTCCATCGACTGTGTGGTTGGTACCGATCTTCTGAGGCTTTGGACAGCCTTCCCCAGCAAGGAGGGCCCCCGGGGGACGGCGGTGAGGTCCACTTCAGTACGGCCAGCACCTGTCTGTCTCAAAACATCACCACCCTCCGTCCCCAGAGCTGCTGCGGATGCCTAAGGTTTTATTGTCAGGACTTACAAAAATGCAGATTCCCATGGGGAGAGCTGTGTATGTATTCACTTTTTGGCCATGAATCTCAGCCTTTCACATCCACACATGTTTAACAAGTATTAGTTTCTTGTGGCTACTGAAACAAACTAGAAAATTGTGGTGGCTTAAAGCGACAGAAACTTATTTCCTGATGGTTCTGGAGGCTAGCAATCCAAAACCAAGGTGTCAAAAGGACCGCATAGCCTGGGAAGTCCCTCAGGGAAAGACCATCCCTTGCTTTTTCTAGCTTGTGGTGGCTGCAGCCATTCCTTGGCTGGTGGCTATGTCACTCCCCGGTCTCCCCATCACCTTTTCCTCTGTGCGAATCTAATCTCCCTCTGCCTCTCTCTTATGAAAACACTTTGAAGGCATTTAGGCCTACCTGGATAATCCAGAGTAACCTCCTTGTCGCCAGATCCTTGATTTAATGACCCCTAGGGACACGTTATCACATGACGTTAACATTCGCAGGTTCCAGAAGCTGGGGCTGTTTTGGGGGGGGGGCGGGGCATACCATTCATCTCACTGTGGGAAAAAGCTTCTGGGAGGAGACAACCACACAGTTCCTCCCCAGGAGTTCAGTCCCAGGATAATTGACAAGGATAAACAGTCCAGTGCTTTGGAAACCACAGTCTAGGTTCCCAAAGCCCCGGGAAGAATGAAAAATACTGAACACCAATGAAGGTGAAGGAATCTCTGGGCAGATTTCAAGTCCCAGTTATCCCTGAAGAGAGGAGGTGTGGACAAGAAGGCCACCAGTGGGACATCACTGAGTAGAGAATGGGATACTGGGCACAGGAGACTAAAGCGTTCTGTGGGACCGGAAGGGGTGATGAAACAAAAGCCAGTTGCCTGCATCGAGCAGATTACCTCAAAATTCAAACTTATGTGTTTTTACAAGATGACTGAACTGTAATCTACGGTAAAATACACCTGAATTCAAATCCCACGAGTTCATGTGGCTTCTATCAAGTGGCACGTTCTTTCTGACTTTTTCTGTTTTAAATGTTTTAAGTGTTATGTATTTTGAGAGAGCGAGACAGAGCGTGAGCAGGGGAGGGGCAGAGAGAGACAGAGACACAGAATCCGAAGCAGGCTCCAGGTTGTGAGCTGTCGGCACCGAGCCCGACCCGGGGCTCGAACCCACAAACTGTGAGATCGTGACCTGAGCGGAATTCGATGCTTAACCGACTGAGACACCCAGGTACCCCTCTTTCTGACTTTCTTAATTGCCAAAGTAGTGGGGAGACTGTCTACTTCAGGGGGTTCCTACAAAGACTAAGTTGGGTGTATAGAATAGCTCGTAGAGGGCAACACGTTATGTGTTATGTGGTAGATACACATTGGTTTTCCCTCTGGTCTTGAAAACTGTCCCCATGGAGACCCTTATACTTGTGCGTCTAGATTTGCAGGTTAGGAACTCTAGTCATGCTGAGGTGTGCCTTTCAACATTCTATTTTAAATGGTCTTATGCTCACCAGTAATGGGATGTGCCTTCTGATACGATGCATTAAGAAAAACATATCTGTTTGACCTACCAGAAATGTATATCCTAAATCAAACAATCAATCCCGAAAAGATCACATGAACCCAATTTCAGGGACATCTACAAAATAGTTATTCTACATGGTTCGAATATATCAAGTCATAAGGCCGAAAAAGGCTGAGAAATTCTTTCTGATTAAAGTAAACCTAAGAAATATGACAATTAAGTGTGATGTATAATCCCAGATTAGATCATTTATTAGGAAAAAATAGCAATGAAAGACATTTTCTGGGGTAGTTGGCAAAATTTTGAATATGTATAAGCCAAGGGTTTTGTTTCTTTTTGGTTTTAGATTTTATTTTTACGTAATCTCTACACCCAACGTGGGACTCAAACCTACAATCCAAATATGAAGAGCTGCATGCTGTACTAACTGAGTCAGCAATTGCCCCAAAATAAGAATTTTGTTTTTGTTTTTGTTTTTATTTTTTTTAGAGAGAGAGAAAAAGCATGCAAGCAGGGAAGAAGGGCAGAGAGAAGGAGAGAGAGAGAGAATCTTAAGAAGACTTCACACTCAGCACAGAGCCTGACACAGGGTTTGATCCCACAACCCTGGGATCATGACCTGAGCCGAAACCAAGAGTCAATTGCTCCACTGATGGGGCAACCCAGGCACCCCAAGAATTTTTTTTAATTTTGATAATTGCACTGTGATTACGTGTGAATGTTCTGAGGAAATACCCATGAAAGTATTTAGAGGTAAAGGGGCATGTAACTTACTCTCATGGTTCAGAGACTAATACATATATATACATATATGTATACATAATGATACATACAATTACATACATAAAATGAGAAGCAATTATACACACACACACACACACACACACATAGATACTATAAACATATATAATTTGGGGCAATAATATACTATATATATGGGCAATATATTAATAAATGGTGTATCTGGGAGAGGATATATGAAAGTACCTGTAATTTTTCTGTAGATTTGAAACTATTTCATGATAAAGTTTTAAAAAGTAAAAAAATAAAATAAAGAGGTCTCATGGAAGGAAGAAATCTGCATTTCTTCAACAGCTCCAAGTGGTGCTTGGGGGCTGGGGAGGGTGGTGCACCGTCACGGTGGGGCTCTTGGTCTTTACCCCTGGGCACACCCCAGTTGACAACTGTCACCTGGGCCTGCTGCCTTCCGGTTCAGGAAGCATGCTCATTCTAGGCCCGAAGTTTCGCTCTAAGTCTGAGTTGCCGAGTCATAGCTCCATTCTACTCCCCTGAGTAGAATCCAAAATCAAAGAAACGGTATGTTCAAGAAAAGAAAACGCTTAGAAACATAGCGTTATCTCATCGTACTTGTACAGCGCTGACTGCCTCTAAGGTGGAGAATGTTCTTAGGGAAGGCTGGGGCATGCCTGCAAACTTAGCTGGGTGCACAGGTATAAGTACCTGACCCTGGGTCAGTATTTGGTAAGTTTCCAAAAGGGCAGCCATTGCCGGGAACCCTGACACCAATCGTCATGATCCAGTTTCTAATTTTTCTACTAATCTTTCTTTCCAGCTACATCTCTTGTCCTCACCTGCCCGCCCCCTACCTCCTTCCGGCTCCATCCCTATCCATCAGAGCCCACCCCACACTGGCATGAAGTTCCTTATCTTTATCCAAACTTTTCCCTCCAGTTGGAACACTCTTCTCCATTTTCTTCTGGTCTTTCAGGTTTCAATTCAGATGTCTCTTCCTCCAGGAAGCCCTCCATGGTCTTCGGAAATCTGTATTGTATACCTCTGTAACATCCTCACATTGCACTTATGTCCTCATCACTCCGCTTTTTAAAAAATTTTTTTTAATTTATTTTATTTTATTTTTTGAGAGAGGGAGAGAGACAGAGCATGAGGGAGGGAGGAGCAGAGAGAGAGGGAGACGCAAAACCCGACGCAGGCTCTGGGCTCTGAGTCAGCACAAAGCCTGATGCAGGGCTGGAACCCACAGACTGTGAGATCATGACCTGAGTTGAAGTTGATGCTTATCTGACTGAGCCACCCAGGCGCCCTGTCATCACTCTCCTTTCTAATCGTCTCTTTGCTTGTCTATGTCCCCCCACCCCCACCCCAATTCAACTGTAGGATCTGTGAGGCTTGTTCACAGGTTATGCCCAGTTCCCGGCACATTTCCTCACATAGAATACCTGACCCTTAAATATGTGTTGAATAAATCCAACGATTAACTAGATTACTATAACCTCGAAGATAAAGATATGTTGTTGTCTGTTTGTTAATCCCCCTTAGAGTGACCCATCACAATTAACAGAAATTTTATCACATATCTTTAGGAGATTTGGGGGTAATCCATCCAAAAAAGGCATTTACAGAATCCTAGAAAATCAAGACTGAGTTTTGGAATGGCAAGAAAAAGGCAGGCAAGGTCAGAGCCCAGAGCTCTGCCTGGTGAGCTGAACATTTACTCAAGTTGCTTGTAGAAGTTACCCCACCCAGGAGATGAAAAGCAGCAGGGGCCGATTCCAAGGACTATTTCTGCTGTGGAAAAGGAAGGGACAGTGATTTGGCATTTTTCTCTACGCTGGCATTTTCTAGTTAGCGGGCCATGCAGGTGAATGCATTTTGAAAAAGTGTTGAATTCCAAAGAAGAGTTTCCCATTTTTTTTCTCCATCTCTTTAGAATAACATTTAAATTTATTCTAAATTTCCCCTGCTTTAGAATGTGAGATTTATACATCACAGCTCATTTTTCTATGATTCTTGTCCTTTGGCTGTTAAACGAGGCTAACCTGGCCTCCCTAATTATTGATTGTTTGGGGAACCTTATTCATTCATTCATTCATTCATTCATCCAATAGGCACTTAACGGCCACTGTATGCCAGGACTATGAAGTCACTGGAATACATTATAGTGACACTTAATATGATTTATTTAAATCGCTGCATTTAATTTCTTGCTTTCAATTCCTTCTTCTTGATTTTTCTCTCCCTCTGTCTTCATGTTCCCACTCAAAGAAAATGTGAAAAGCACATGTAGCATGCCTGAACCCACATGCTTTGATCAGTATGCATTTTGAGGGCAATAGCCTCATTCAAGAGAAGCCTTTAATTCAGCATGGAGCTGCCTTGTGGATTCTGTGCAGGAGATGACTTAGAAAAACCAGCCTGAGCCATGTTCACTGGGGCAATTAGAGCCCACTGTCCTCAAATGGACTGTTACATTTATAGGCTAGAGCGGAGTCAATAAAGCCCTCATGCGGAAATGTACAAAGTTGCCTGTGTCTCTGAAGAGATGAGTCATGGGTGGGATCGAATTCGATCCTGGGTTTGTGTTACGTTTCTCAGGTGTTGATACCTTGAAAAGGAAGGAGAAGGCAAATGTCACCGTCACTAGTATCCTTATCAATCTCCCCCCCCCACCACCAAGTGTGAATCAGCCCTGAGAGATAACAAGGAACACTTCTTACCAAATAAGTCAAAGCGTTGTTGTAAATTATCTTATCATGGGTGGGGGGGGGTCCATACTCATTTTTCTTAACAACCCTCTTAATCACAAGGGATAATGGAAACAAAGTAACTTTTCCTTGCAAATAAATCCAACTTCTTCTGTAAATGTGACAGTGGACAGGCTTCATCATAGCTAACCTTGAAACACTGGTGATTTCCTAGTGCAGGGTTGGGGAGTGGGCAGCAGAATCGGGGCAGTTATTTAATAAAGAGCAGTTCACAGCTTTTCCCAACAGGAAATGAGGATGAATCCTACAGACAACCGTAGGGATCCCAGAGGAGGATACCACCGCGCCAAAGTTTTTCAATACAAAACTCCTTTGGCCAAAGGACCTTGAGACATTTTGGGAGGATGTCAAAAGCTGCTTGGCACTCCAAAGGAAAACTTCCCCATCTCATTTTCCCTTTAGATTTGTGAAGGGAGGATGGAATGTGTTGGCTAGATGTGGACAGACTGAAAAAAATGGGGGATTAAGAGAAGGAAGGGACAGCTGGTCCACCATCCCTCTTTCTGGCCAGTAAATGTCCAAAGCACTATAATTGATTGGCATTCGCCTTCAACTTTTTTGCCAGTGTGTTCTTCCAGCTTAATGAGGAAAAAGAATGTGCAGTAGGAGATGTAAGTATAGCCCACGTGTGAATGGACAGGAAATGGTTACAGGATAAACTGGTCTGCAAGGGGGTGTGTAAAAGAAGGATACAGGAAATTTTTAGGAATTCCTGCTTCTGCACAATGGGGGGGGGACTCAGATTTTACCAACCTGAGGGTTTCTCTTCCCATTATTGGGAGTGTAATAAAGGATCTCCTCTGACACTAGAGTTTTGAAAGGTGGTTGGCGCGCCCTAGAAAGAATAGTATATCCCCATTGCAAAGACAGAAAGCTAAATGATATTCAGATACAGGAAATTTTTAGGCATTCCTGCTTCTGCACGATGTCGGGGCGGGGGACCCAGATTTTACCAACCTAAAGGTTTCTCTTCCCATTATTGGGAGCGTAATAAAGGATCTCCTCTGACACTAGAGTTTCGAAAGGTGGTTGGGGCGCCCTAGAAAGAATAGCGTATCCCCATTGCAAAGACAGAAAGCTAAATGATTTTCAAATAGGAGAGAAAAGTCTTTCTCTGATTTTAAATAAGGAACTGGCAGCCCATGGTTTGCCAGATGTGCTGAAGCAAACCCCAGCCTCCTTCACCGCACCTTTGACGGGGATTCTCGTTACGTACTCCCACAAAGTCAACTTTGGGTTCGGAACCTGAACGTGAAGATCAGATACAGGCGATCACATATTCTGGATGGCCTGCAAAGGGCAGGGCTAGCAGGAGCACCCAGGAAAGGATTAAGAAAATCTCCGTGCAGCAACATCCAGATGAGAGCAGGAAAGAACTGCCCAACTGAGCTGGCTCAAGATCTTCCCAGGTTTCTTAGCGAGATGCAATTGGAAATGTATACCAAGGTGGTATTTATAGTGTTATCGGGTAAATACAACGATACTGGAGTTACCTGTACACAGAAGTGGCTCTAGAATTGAAATCTAGGAAGACTTCGTGTTGGCAATTTGGATGGAGGTGGGCAGCTGGGATCCTTAAGTTGAGACCGCGTATGCAGAGTAAACATAAGGCTCATACTTAGATTGCACATCTACTGGGGACCCTTGAGTGGGGCCTGAAGGCCAATATTGGGCGGCCTGTAAATATTCTCTAAATCAAAATTTTTTTGCTATCCACTACTCTTTTATCATAGTGTGTTTTTAGTTATTTTCATCACATCCTCCTGCTGTGGGCATCAAGCCCTGAACATAAATAACACGTTGGGGGGGATTGACAGAGGTAGATAATTGGTCCAGGTGGACCGCCTTGACCGCTGCAGTTCAGATTATAGCATCCCATGAGTGCAAGCCAGGTAAGTGACTTTCTTGGCCCCATGCTGCTCTCGCAAGATTTCTTTACACTGGGGGATGCCCTGTGTGCAAACAGTAAATTCATACTCAAAAGCAGTTGTGGTCTCTTACTGGGTTGTTTTGTTTCAGCCAGCGATCTGCCTCGCAACACATGCGTCGTTTTCTGGGTACCGTCTCTTCCCCCAGACCACGTGGTGGTAGCACCATCCGGGCCATGTAGCTCTGCTTTGGGTCACTGTTCACTGGATGGGGAGTGAGGACTAGAGCAAGACGAGAATCTGGATTCAGATCTGTGGGTGTTGAGAGGTAGTCAACAGATGAGTGGTCTGCCTCCGTCTACATAGCTGGACGTGCGCCACGAGAACTGGGGAGATGCTGGTGTCTGTGATGGGTGGGAGGAAAAGAAGATGAAAACGGCGATTCTGAAACAACAGAGCTGACAGGGTGAAGGAAAGGTCAGTCTGGAGGTCTTATACAACTTTTCAGCTCCTGGTTCTCATCACTTCCCACAGGGCAGGCTTCTCCTTTTTTGGCGTCTCTGAGTTATGATTAAATCTTCACTGTGCTAATCTCCCCTTCTGTTGCTTATGCTTGGCCTGAGTGGTTCTTATTACCTGTACCTTCAAGAGTCCGCATGTGGAAGGTGGCTCAAAAATGTTGCTTGTAATCCCAGGACACTGGGACACATGGCCTCTGAGAAAAGGATGCATCGTCCTAAGAATGCTCACTTGCTTCCCTGTTGGATGGTGGCAGCATTAGTCTTCAGGACTCTGTAGACTTTGTAGGTAATCATTATTTGTAGTTGAGTCTGCCTATTAGAGGATAGATGTTGAAGAAGAATCAGATACGTTATACTTGCCATTGCAGGTGATTCAACTTTAGGCCATGAGAATTTGTTCAGTTATTGTGCACCAGGAGAGACCAGAATGTTGAAGCATAATTGAACATGCATTACAAATGCTCAGAAGGCAGTTCCCAGTCTTTAGAGTAAACAAGAGATGGCCATAGGTGCCAATTTACTCCTCTTGATTGACTCTGATGTCCATCCAAGGACAGGTATTAAATTTCCCACATAGAGAGGATGAGGCCTAGATACCTATGTGTTCGACATCTTTTAAGAGAAGAATATATGAGTAAGCCCCTCTCTTGAGCAGCCTTTGCTCATGTATGTGACCCAGCAAGTGTACTGCTAGGTATATTATATATTCAAAAGAATCGAAAACTTACGTCTGCAAAAAACACTTGTTCAGAAATGTTCATAGCATCATTGTTCTTAACGGCCAAAAAGTGTAACAGCCTAAGCATTCATCAAATGATAATGGATAAACAATTATGGTCTAGGCACATATAGGATATAGTCAGCCCCCCCAAAAAGAATAAAGTACGGTTAAAGAAAAAAATGATATTCTAGCTGTGAAAAAATAGCATTTTAACATTCACGACACTTGTTAAAGCAAGATAAGGAAGACTTTATTCAAGAAGGAACATTGTGCTGGGTATAGCGACCGCTGCATGTGGTCTTGCAATGGGCAGGAGAGATCGGACGCGACTGCCAGGACATCATGGGCACGTGGGAATATATAAGTAAGGGGCAGGGTGGGGATCATTGGATTGAAAATTCCTAAGGGGAAGCATCAGAGTGAAGGGGAGATTCTGGCAAAACCAACCCAACAGGATTCCTGCTGAAGGCAGGCTGGAGTGATCAGACATCACCTGGAGAATGGTAGAGAAGGAGGAGCTCAATCAGAGACTGAGGGTGATCAGATAGAGAGGGTAGATGGTTCTGGCAAAGCTGACTTAGGGATCTTGTTAAAATCAGATGATGCAGAGACAGACAGGAAGTCCAAAACCAAGGCCTGGCTAAAAAGTTCAGGGGAGCCTGAATAGAGTTTGGTCAAGGAGAGACTCCGCCAGCACCCCCGTGTGCCGCCACATGGATGGGCCTTGTAAACACTGTGCCAAGTGAAGGCAGCCTGACACAGCGGCCACAGAGCGTAGGATTCCATTTACAAGAAATATTCAGAGTAGGTGAATTCATAGCGACAGAAAGTACGGTAATGGCTGCCAGGGCCCGGTGGGGAGGGGAATACCTATGTTGACTGGTATAGGGTTTCTTTTTGTGGCGATGAGAATGTTCTGAAACTAGATAGTGGTGAGGGTTACACGAGTTTGGGTCTGCACTGAATTTTACAACTTAAAAAAGGTGAATTTGACGGTGTGTGAATTAAATCTCAATTTTTAAAAAACTTAATAGGCATCTTTCTCCTGACCTGTGTGTAGAGAAGGCTAGCTTTCTCATCTGGGGCATGTGGGAAAGCAAGATTTCTCCTTTCCTTTTCAGTGTCCCCAGTACCTCAAGGGGGAGAGTAATGAATGAAAGACACAGAGGCAGCATTTCAGCCTCCGGTCATTTGAGCCCAGCAAGAGCACGGGAGAACTTAGAAACCACTTCTGCAGTGGACATCTTACGAAATTCAGCCCACATCAAGCACCAGCCTTGTGGTCTAAAGGAATGGCCGGGGGTCTTGCCCTTCCTGGGTCACTCAGTGAGAATACTTCGTGAATACTCCTTGAAAGTACCTCAAGAGGGCTGACTCAGCTGGGGAATCTTGTTAAAAAGCAGAATCTGATTGACCACGTCTGGGGCGGGGCCAGGATTCCTCATGTCTAACCCTAAACCCTAACCGCCAACCCCGCACCCCCCCAACCCGTGGATGATGCTGACCTGTTTGTTTCACAGATCACACTTTGAGTAGTCAGGACACCAGTAAGCAGGAATTCTATTTATCAAAGGAGGCTGCCTGGAGGAGGAGTTTAGACTCGGTTCTGAAGGAAGAAGGGGCAGATTATTTACCAGGGCCGACGATAATATGCCAAGAGATGGAATAAGATGGTGGAAAGGTGGGAACCTGCAAAGTTGGCGTAAACAAATGATGAGTAGACCGGCCTGGCTCCAACCAGGGAGGCAGAGACACTTGGTGGGGGGGAAAAAATTAGAGGATCAAGGGATTGCAGGGGTCCTTTTTTGACATCTCGGACGTATCACCCTCAGCCAGCAACTCCCAGGCTGTGCCCGCTGGAGTGCCACTGGTCTGTGAGCTGTTCATAGGTATTGGTGTGGTTGCACAGGTCCAACCAAAACAGGAAAGAAATACATGTCTTTAACTTTATTTTAAACATGCTTCTCTTTCTCTTCTCGATACGGGGCACACATTTCCTATTCCTTTAAAAACAGTTCCGTGTCACCAGGTCTATGCCTTTTATTTTTGTCATTATTTTTTTTTTAATATGAAATTTATCATCAAATCGGTTTCCATACAACGCCCAGTGCTCATCCCAACAGGTGCCCTCCTCAATGGCACCCCCCCATCAACCCTCAGTTTATTCTTAGTTGTTAAGAGTCTCTTATGGTTCGGCTCCCTCCCTCTCTACCTTTTTTTTTTCCTTCCCCCCCCCCATGGTCTATGTCTTTTAAAGGGTGCCAAATGACATGTCTTTCTTCTTTCACTTTGAAACGGTGATTTCCAATCCTGACCACACCTTTGAATGGTCTGAGGAGTTGTATAGAATGTCCAGGGCTCAAACCTCAACTTTAGACATTGTGACCCTGGGGTAGGGCCTGAGGTAGGGGCTCCGAAGTGATATATTTGGAAAACTATCCCAGTAATTCGAATGTGCAGATTCTCCACCGCTCTCTGACCCAGTACTACCTCCTTTGGAGCACATAGCGGAGTCCAGGCAGCTTCCCTGGGTTATCTGGTAATAAGAGGCCGTCCAAAGATTCCGAGGTTGGGGTGGTTTCATAAACTCTTTATAAAGTACTACCTGTGCCTGACAGATTTCATGAAAATGTGTCAGGAATTATAGAGCTGCGGTCACTAGTTGTCTCTATGAGCCAGAATTAGGCTCACTCCTCGGAAGTGATATTAGCTCAAGAAACTCCCATTTGTAATTTTTCAAGATGGACGTTGATGGTTTATGAGAAATGCCTAGGAAATAAATGGATCTAAAATTTTGGAAGAGTAGAGGATTCCCCTTTAAAAAAAATTGGATCAGTTGCTTGGAATCCATTTGGAAAGGAATTTCGCCTTAATAGTTATGAGCAGTTTGGCAAGAATCAGAGAAGCCCAAAAATCACAAATAGTTTTGATGGCAGAGATGCTTCATTTGGGGATTTATTTTATCAGTGTATTTTATTTTAAAAATTCACTGATTTTCCTTTTTTTTTCTTTTGCTTTGTTGAAGTATGACTTACCTGTAATAAAATAGACCCATTTTAATTTTTTTTTTAACTTTTATTTATTTTTGAGACAGAGAGAGACAGAGCATGAACGGGGGAGGGTCAGAGAAAGGGAGACACAGAATGTGAAACAGGCTCCAGGCTCTGAGCTGTCAGCACATAGCCCGACACGGGGCTCGAACTCACGGACTGTGAGATCATGACCTGAGCCGAAGTCAGAGGCTTAACCGACTGAGCCACACAGGCGCCCCAAAATAGACCCATTTTAAGAGTATAGTTCGAGCAGGCTGACAAATGTGTACAAGTGTGTAATCGTCATCCCAGCCGAGACACAGGACATTTTCCCTATCTGCTAAGGTACCTTTGTGAACTTTCCCAGCCCTGACCTGGATAACTCCACTGGTCTGATTTTATATAAATGAAACAAAATACATACATTTCTATTTTTTATTGTAATTTCCCCAATTTTATTGAGATATAATTGATATATAGCACCGTGTCCGTGTAATGGGTACAACATAACGACTTGGATACGCTGTAACCTGCTTGTCACCGTAAACCTCGTGAATATCCACTACGCCATACAGGTAACAAGGAAACAGAAGCAGTGCTGTTTTTTATCCTCAACAACTTTCAAACGTACCACACAGACCGTGAACTACAGTCATCACGCAGTGCACTGCACCTCCAGTATCTACTTATCCTACAGCTGAAAGTTTGTACCTTCTGTTCCTATCCTATGTGTACACTTTTATATCTGGCTTCTTCACCCAGCATAACGTTGTTGAGATTCATCCATGTTAATGGATGAATCAGTAGCTGATTTAAATATATATATATTTATATATTTATATATTTATATATTTATATATTTATATTTATATTTATATTTATATTTATATTTATATGGGGCACATTATATAAATAAATATAAATATAAATATAAATATAAATATAAATATAAATATAAATACACACACATAAGGGGCTCCTGGGTGACTCAGTTGGTTAAGTGTCCAACTCTTGATTTCAGCTCAGATCATGATCTCACGGTTCCTGAGTTCGAGCCCTGCATCAGTTTCTCTGCTGTCAGCGCAGAGCCTGCTTTGGATCCTCTTGTCTTTCCCTCTCCCTGCTCCTCCCCTGCTTGTTCGAGCACACTATCTCTCTCTCTCTCAAAACTAAATAGAAAAACATTTAAGTATAAGAAAAATAAAATACGGTAAAGCCTTGGATTGCAAATAACTTGTTCAGTGAGTGTTCCACGAGATGAACAAACATTTGTAATAAATTTTAACTTGATAAGCAAGCGATGTCTTGCAATATGAGTTGTACATGGCGCTGAATGTCACATCACCACAACTGAGCCAAGGGTTCTTGAAATTCACTTTGATATACAAGTGCTTTGGATTACAACCATGTTTCTGAAATGAATTATGCTCGCAAACCAAGGTTTTACACACATATGTGTATACACACACACACACACACACGTATGTATATATATATAAAATTGAATAGTAGTATGGATATACTAGGTTATTTTTTTACTAATTTTGTAATTTATTTATTTTTAATGTTTATTTTTGAGAGAGAGACAGAGACAGAGTGTGAGCATGGGAGGGGCAGAGAGAGAGGGAGACACAGAATCGGAAGCAGGCTCCAGGCTCCGAGCTGTCAGCACAGAACCCGATGTCGGGCTCGAACTCACAAACTGCAAGGTCATGACTTGAGCTGAAGTCAGTCGCTTACCTGCCAGAGCCACCCAGGTGCCCGAGGTTGTTTTTTAAATCCATTCACTTGGTGATCAGCACTTGGGTTAATTCCAGTTAGGAGCTATTATGAATAAAGCTGTATGAAGATTTATTTACGAGTGTTTGTGTGAATCTCTGGTGTCATTTCTCCTGCGTAAATAATTAGAAGTAGGGTTATTGTGACACAGGGGTAAGTGGGTCACATGGCCAATTTATACAAGACTGTCAAATTGTTTTCCCAGGTGGTTATAACATTTTACATTCTCACCAATAATGTGTGAGGATTCCAATCGTAAAGCATCCATGCCCAACACTTAGATTGTCAGTCTCTTTGATTTGAGACGTTCTGTTGATTTGTGGTTCTATCTCATTGTGGTGTTAACTTCCATTTTCCTGATGACTAAAGATTTTAAACAGCTTATGTTACTAGCTCCTACCTCAAACCACACACAAAAATTAACTAGAAATGAATTAGAGCTGTAAGCATACAAGGGAAAACTATAAGACGTTTATAAGAAACATAAGAGAAAATCTTCGTGACTGTGGAGGTAGGCAAATATTTCTTAGACAACTCATAGAAAGCACTGAACATGAAAGAGAAAAATTGATCATTTAAATTTTATCAATACTTAAATCTTTTATTCTTCCAATCACAGCATTAATAGATTAAAAGGCAAGCTGCGAACTAGGAGAAAATATTTTTAATAAACACATTTAATAAAGGATTTACATCCAGAATATATTAACAACTCTTAAAATTCACAGATGAGAAAAATCAATCCACTTTTAAAAAAAGGAACAACAAACAGGAATAGACACTTTTAATTTGTTGTTTTTTACTTACTTTTACACAAGAGGTTAAATGTGATCTTATACATTTTTTAAAGTGCAGTCTTTATTTTTTCCATTTTTTCTTTGTTTCTAATTCTTTCTCCTTATTTAAGTCACATCAGTACCCAGCCCTAATCCCCTGGGCACCCGTGGTAGCAACCCAGAAGTGTTTCTCTGCTAATGTCATCATATAAAGATAGACACCCACACGCACATGCACGTGCACACACAGTCACAGATACGATTCTTGTCTTTTTTTTTTTTTTTTACCAAAATGTGATCATATTATTTTTATACATCTGCTTCTTGTTTTGTTACAAGTCCCTGTTATTGACACTGATCCTTGTCAACTATCTTAACTCATTTTCTTATTTTTATGGCTGCATATTATTCTGATTCCACTCTAGTGGGAAAATCTGTTCGTGTTCACAGTTTTTAAACATTTTTGTTGTTCTGATAGACATAAAGAACTCCCTACTCCTTTCAATTTGCTGGTTCCTGACCAGGAACCCGGTCATCTGATCGCTTCATTTAGGAATTTCACACTTCTGCTTGCATTTCTATGAATTGTCTATTCATATCTCTTTGTATATATTTTTGTCTGCTCTTTGTATTTTTAATCACTGTTGTTTGGTAGGCATGTTAGCACTTTTCTGTATTACAAATTCTTTTTACCCCAATCTATAGTGTGCCTCTGGACTTTCTGTAGGGCAGTTTTTGCCATATGGTTGTTTCTACGTTTTATATAGCTAATTATTTGCATCATTATTTTATAGCTTTTAGATGAAAAGGCTGGTTAGGTTCCATTGTACCTGTAGTTTATAAAATATTCCCGACAAAAATTTTAT
Organism: Panthera tigris; assembly: GCF_018350195.1. NCBI lineage: Eukaryota > Metazoa > Chordata > Mammalia > Carnivora > Felidae > Panthera > Panthera tigris. Next base: position 58,763,034 of record NC_056678.1, on the reverse strand, counting down.
TGTTTGATTTTTCACATTTAAATCGTTGTCTATAATTGATTCTTGAATATGGTGCCCTATGGGCTTCATGCTTCTCTTCTAGATGAAGAACATAATATGCTGACCGGTTCTTTTTTTTTTTTTTTTTAAGTTTATTTATTTATTTTGAGAGAGAGAGAGAGAGAGAGAGAGAGAGAGAGAGAGAGAGTGCAAGAGCTTTCCCTAGCAGGGAAGGCAAAGAGAGAGAGGGAGAGAGAAAATCCCAACCATAGTACAGAGCCCCACTTGGGGCTAGATCTCAAGTCGTGAGATCATGATCTGAGCCGAAATCAAGAGTCTGAGGCTTAACTGACTGAGCCACATAGGCACCCCCTGACAGTTTCTTTTTTTGTTGTTGTTGTTAATTTTTTTTTTAACGTTTATTTATTTTTCAGACAGAGAGAGACACAGCATGAACGGGGGAGGGGCAGAGAGAGAGGGAAACACAGAATCGGAAGCAGGCTCCAGGCTTTGAGCCGTCAGCCCAGAGCCCGACGCGGGGCTCGAACCCGCGGACCACGAGATCAGATCGTGACCTGAGCCGAAGTCGGACGCTCAACCGACTGAGCCACCCAGGCGCCCCCCCGCCCCCCCGACAGTTTCTTAAATATAGCATGCTTTTTTCTACTGAGTTGAAATGAAAATTTAACATGTCATGTAGACTGTATGTTCCACTTCTGAATTATTGACTCTGTTTACAAATCTATATTTGTATCTACAAATCCTATTTGTATACGGTACCTACCGATACTATAGTGATCTGCTCACACATACGTTTCGGCGTGTGTCGATCTCTAGTGAGCGAGCCTTCCCCTCGCTCTTCTTTTCAGTAGCATTGGTTCCTGGGCATTTGTTCACCTATATTGACTTTAGGATGATTTTATCCGATTTTAAAAAGCAGGGATTCTAATCGGAATCGAATGAAGTAAATACGTTACTTTGAGGAGGCTTGATATTGTCTTTCCCTTCAAGAACATGGTATGCCTTTCCTTTTAACGCAGATCTTATTTTTACACCTTTAATAACATTTTACAGTTCTTTCCAAGTGGGTCTTGTGCCTTTCTTGTTAAACTGATTCCTAAGCGTTTTATAGATTTTGCTGCCGTCTCAAGTGAACTGAATGTCCCATTTCCACTTGGAAGTGCTACTGTCAGAGGAAAGGAAGTGACTTGATGTTTTTATTTCACATTGCATCTCATCACTTTTCCAAAAGTATTCCAGTAGTTTTTATCTGAGTAACTTGGGTTGTGGTTGTAAAAAGAGATAAAGCTTTCTCCTTCCTCTGTGTTTATACCAGTAATTTCGTGTTGGCCCCTTATCATCTGTGTTAAAACCTAGGAAATGTAAAAACGAATGATGAAGCAACCATCCGTGTCCGCTTCCCCCTTTTAACTGAAACCATCTTGTAATTTTGCCTTTTTGGAGAATATATCGGTTTCTTCAAAATATCATTAAAATGTAAGCATCGTATACTAATGAAATGAAACAAAACAATATCTGTTTTTGTTCCTATCCTATAAAATGTTATAATAATAATGGCTTGTGCATTTAAAATGCCTTTTCAGGGGCGCCTGCGTGGCTCAGTTGGTTGAGTGTCCAACTTCGGCTCAGGTCATGATCTCACGGCCCGTGGGTTCGAGCCCCGCATCGGGCTCTGTGCTGACAGCTCGGAGCCCGGAGCCTGCTTCGGATTCTCTGTCTCCCTCTCTCTCTGCCCCTCCCCCACTCACCCTCTGTCTCCCTCTGTCTCAAAACTAAATAAACATTTAAAAAAATTTTAAAAAATAAAAGAAAATGCCTTTTCAGAATCAAGGGGTATGACTTTTCTACCTAACTACACTGGCGAGTGGTTTACACTGATAGATTAATTGGTATTGAAACGTTCTTGTGTTCTTGCTGGTAGTGATATCCTGATTCTCCAACCACACCCACAGGCAGGTGTCCACTCCAGGTGTCTTTCTCAGGTGTACCTCAAACCATTCTTGTGGTTTTTGTCCCCCATATGCCCAGTCACTAACCAGCTACCATGTCATTCTGAGAGATAGGGAAAAAAAAAAAAAGGTAGATAGCTATCCTTGACTTTCCTAATTTGACCACATACGACTTTTTAGTCAACCCGTGTGAGATAGTAATGATGATTTCTTGATAAGTTAAAAATTCAGTGAATCCAGCCAGTTATTCTTTTTGGGCAACTAGTTGCAAAACAAACAAACAAACAAAGAAACAAACAAAACATTCCACCTATATTAAATTCAAGTAACTGAAGCTTGTAGGCCTTGATATGTATATGCCCTGTTTATCTTCTGGGTGTTTGATCCAAGTTTGGTCTCTTCAAATTTGTTGGGATTATTGGACAACATTTAGGCTGTGAATTTTTAGGGTTATTTTCAGTAGTTGAGGGACTCACTAGCATAAAAAATTTGAAAGTCAAAAGAAAATAAAGAGACAAAAAGATAATTAAAGATTGTGATATGATGTCTGCCTGCCCCCGACTCCCACAGATAGAGGCAATTCTTACAGCGTAAGGTAAGAAAAGCAATAGTTCCCATTTATGGGGGCACCTGTCGGTTAAGCATCCGGCTCTTGATTCTGGCTCAGGACAGGTCAGGATCTCACAGTTTTTGGGATTAAGCCCTGTGTTGGGCTCTGTGCTGACAGCGTGGATTCTCTCTCTCCTTCTCTCTCTGCCCCTTTCCCACTTATGCATTGCCTGTCTCTCTCTCTCTCTCTCTCTCTCTCTCTCTCTCAAACACAAAAAACCGCAATGGTTCCCATTTGCTGAGCAACTACCATGTGTCAGGTACGTTTTTTTACGTCATCTTACTTAGTGTCCCATCATCTCCATAAAGCAAAAATTGGATTCCTTGTAACTGTCCAGGAAATCCAGCCCCAGAGAATGTCAGTTTTCTGCTCCAGGTATCATAACTGCTAATTAGCAGAGTTGAGCTCCTGTCTCCTTTTGAATTTCTTATGCTAATCTCTCCTTTGTGATCCAATAATTCACCTTTAAAGATTAAAAAATCCACAAATAACTAGAAAATAACCAACTCATGAGCTATACAAAATATTCTCTTCTTCAAGAATAAAGCCGAGCTAGGTTAATTATTGTTGTTTTTGATAGAATTACAAGATTCATGAGCAAGGGAGGCGATGGCTGCAATAATCCTTATATGAAAATGATACTCCCCAACATTTGTCATGTAATGAAATTCTTTCAGTTGATCTAAATTGGCTTTTTAGCTTCTCCAGGAAGTTCATACTTTTGACAGAATGAGAATCCAATTGCCATAAGTGTCTTTTGCAGGAAGCCAACTCGGGACTATGCTAGCTGTTCTCTAGGTGGGTCTGGCCAGCTCCTTTGCCACTGGGCTTTGGGAAGATCATTCCAGAGCCAGGGAAGGGGTCCTGCACAGCCTCTGCCCCGGCCCAGCCGGCGCCCTCTTCACACACTCATTCCTGAGTCTTGAAATCGCCACCCTCCTTTCCTCTCAGCCCACACTGGCTTCCAGTTTCTTTTTCCTCCATAAAGCCTTGCTCAAAAGTAATCCACCCCAAATAATCCACATGGGGTTTCCCGTTTCCAAATGATTCGGGCGTCTACTGAGGGAATCAGTTGGCTTGGCACTTAGTCACTTGCTACCTTCTATTATTGTCCTTCGTGTCAGAAATTTTGACTCCTTAGTGAGACTTCGAGGCCCCAAGGGTGATCTGGCTTCAGAATCACACAGAGCTTGAAGAGAGGTGTTCATAAACACTAGTCCAATAATGCACGTTGTTGACTTGACTTGAATTCCTGCCTGTTCAGAAAACCGTCAAGACCTGATCTGACAGGGACTCTGAAAGTCTGAGGAAATCAATCGATGGCTCCTTGAGTAGCTAAAATATAGTGGAGGGTCGCAGCCAACGCACCCATGGTACTTTTTTAGGTTTTCCTGGACCCTCATCAGCATCCCAAGTAGACACTGGGTTCCAAGCCAGACCATGCATGTCCTCTGGCCTCAGCCTTTGCTGAGGGTCTGGCTCAGGGGAAGTTGATTCTACCTCTATCGGGACCACGGTTCAGATATCCAGCAGGCCCCCAGCTTGTAAGCCTCCGCGGGTAGAGCGGCCGGAATATTTCCAGGGCTGTCGCTGTAAAAGGATATGCCCTTTGAGAGAAATAGAGCGGCACAATTTCCATCATGCTGTGGTGAGGGAAGAAACGTAAGCACAGTTGGGCCACTGCCAGGAGCCGGGATGTTACCCAGCTTCCCCTCAGGGAGATACAGTGTGCCCACTGCATGCTTAACAGCGGGCTGCCATTCCACAGCCTTCTGAAGCAGCCCTTTCTCCTCCCTTCCTATCACCGGTGTCAAGGCAACTTTCTTCAGGGTGCAGGCCTTCTGCTTTCTGGGGAGGAGCTAGCAGGGGAGTGTTATAATTAGGTGCTCTTTCATAGAGGACCATGTGAGCCATAGCATATCATTTGGGAGATTAGCGTCGCAATGCCTTGGGAGATGAGGAGGGAAAGAAATACCATTGTGTAGGGAACACACCATGCTCTGATTTCAACCTTTGTAATAAAAGGATCCCATGACCTTGGTCCACTTACCTGCCTTGTCTGAGAAGGGATCCTGCCCATCCCTGCGTGAATGGGGGCTTAGAAGTCAGTGAGGAAAACTATGAGCGCCTCAGAACTATGGTTTCCCCCGGGCTCATTATTTGGCTTCTCAATGCGCCAGATGCACAGTAGCTGTTCAACAAAGGGCTGTTTGCTTTGTGTTGATTCGGTGGCTTTAGAACTGACTGGAAGCCTGTGAACAGCAGGCACTCCTCTCCTCAAAGGTAAGCCTGGAAAATACCTGCTGAGTTTGGGAGCGTCCCATGGCCTGCCAGAAGTAATGGAGTGAGCCTGGCTGGAGCAAGCACAGAATTGTGGAGTCCTGGGCTTGTGGGGAGTGTTCCAGAAGGACAGGCAGGACTCTCCGGTCCTCTGAGGAGGACAGGGACCCTGGCTGTTGACACAGTCCCCCCTCCCTCCCCTTCGGACAGCAAGTTCAGAATCCATTCCCAGCCTACTCCAGTCACACAAACAGGCTGGAAAAGACCAAATGAAATGAGATCATCAAATCCACTGCGCAGCCAACAAAGGAGGCCATCCAAAATGCAAGAACAAATAAAATAAAAACCTCTGGCAGAGCTAAGAGAGAAAGGACTGCAACTCAAAAGGGAACTGAAATTACTTTTAATAGATGTTGGTAAAGCTGCCGAGAGACCTCAATCTCTCAGCCCTCCATATTATTTATTGATTGGGCTGGCATCCTCGCTGATTCATGAGGGCTTTAGAGAATCGCACCAGCCTTGGGTTGCAGAAGGCGGCCCAGGAAAGAGAAACCTTTGCTCTGGAGCTGTTTCTTCTTCAGCTGTGTGGTTTTGTTGTTGTTGTTGTTGTTTTTTCTCATGCCTTAATATCCTCATCTGGGAAGTGGGGAGATACATGCAGGCATTTGTCAACTCTTCCTCAGAACTCCTTGGCCAGTCAGCCATCGTGCAGTGAGGAGACTTTTCCTCTGTCAGATCTAACTGTGAACTCTCCCAAACAACACTAACCTCGAGACTTTTTTACTGGGGGTTCATAATTCAATGAACTGCAGAGAAAGAGGGAGACCCTAAACATTCTCGAACTTTCCTGCAACACAGTCTGCGGCTGCATGGCCCACGCACATGTCTCTGACAGACACCATTTGGTGCATAACATGTCTTGAGCAGATTAGTTGCATAAAGTCGGGACTGGGGTTCAATCCTGGCTTTGTCACCAGCTTATTGTAAAGTCCAGAGCAAGTCAATTTATTTATTTTTCCCCATCTGTAAAATGAGGGGATTGGGCTAGGTACGTTGTAATGTCTCTGGCAGGTCTTACAGTCTATATTATAGTAATGAAATTTGTGACATTGCTTCTTTTTCAAGAAGAAAAAAAAAATTGGCTTTAAAGACAGAAGAAAAATGGTATCTTTCTTGCACTCCATTAAGAATAACCCCCTGTTGCCAAATTAGTGACATGGTAAATTGGGGTTACAATATTCAGCGTCCCTTCTTGGCCGGCGTAAGCTGGTAATCAATCCTAGCTCTGTGAAAGAGAACATTCTCTCTAAAACAAAACCACCACAGTAGTAGTGTTAATAATAACGTAAATCTAGAAAAGATAGAAATGGAGATTTTTTTTTTTTTTTGGACTACATTTGTTGTCAAATAAGCAAGGTTTCTGTTCGAAGCTAAAGCAAGAATACGTTTTATGAAGTGGTCAATATCTGCCTATACGTCCACCTGTGTGTCTTTATCTCTCCCTCCCACATCTGGCCATGGATCTTTACTTTTGGCAATAGAAGTTTATCTACTCACTGCTGCACAGATCTGGGTAAAATGGCTAGGAGCAGCGACAAGCAGAGGCCAAGGCAGCAGAGAATATGGAGAAAGCATGACACCATGGAGGGAGCTGAGGGTGTACATCCACCTGGTGGGAAAGGCAAGCAGCACGGAGAAGAAAGCAATATGGCGTGCACACAATAATGATGTTTGGCAGAGCTTCTTGCCAACTAACCTCATGAAAACTCTTGGCAAAGCTACCACTGAATAGACATATTAAAGGGGGAGCCTGGGTGGCTCAGTCGGTTAAGCGTCTGCCTAGGCTCAAGTCACGATCTCATGGTTTGTGAGTTCGAGTCCCACATCGGGCTCGATGCTGTCCAGGCAGAGCCTGCTTTGGATTTTTTGTCTCCCTCTCTCTCTCTGCCCCTCCCCTAGTTGCAGTGCTCTCTCTCTCTCTCTCTCTCTTTCTCTCTCTCAAAAATAAACATTTAAAAATATATGTACGTATTGAGGCCTTCTGTGTGCTCAGCATTCGGAGGACAGCATTGAAGCTATAGAAATCATACAGGCATATTTTCACTGAAGGATATTTCTTCAGTCTCCAATAAGCTCTGTGATGGGCACAGGGGGAAAAGAGGAATACGACTGGAAGTAGACAGCACCACCAACAGTGTGATTTGGGCTGGGCCATCCACGAAGGGCTCCACTACCAAGACCTCTATGTGATCTGCATTGGCTCCCCAGTTCTAGTTCAAGGGTGCAGCCAAAGGAACACGTCCCTTGCCATGTAGAAGCTCCTTTCCACCAAGAATCTTTCTTTCTCCCAATGAGTTTATGTTCTGTACTTCTGTTGTGCACTCTGTCTGGTTTGTAATGACTTTCCCTTCTTCATTCTCCTGGAAAACTTTTACTTATCCATTATGACTCACCTGCACATCTTGTCCCATGACATTTAGCTAATTCTCCATCCGTTCAGCCATCGCTCACCCCTGTTTCTGTGCGTGCCTAATGACATCTTTGAGGAACATCTCATTGTCAGCTGTTGTTCTGTGGTTTACGACTACACAGTATAGCAACTTCCAGCAAATAGTGGTTATGGAGAGCATCCTAAAGAAATGTTTGCTCATGATCTTAATCTCTCTATCACCTTTTGCATTTTTGGTATAATTCAAAGGCATGACAAGGAATACTGATGTGTCATCCGTATTTGTTATTTGATCAAAACTCATATTTTTTTTTCCCTCAGTTGAATCGTATGTAACTAGAGTTTAAGCGGCTTCTGTTCAAAATCAGCAGGAAGTCTCGGCCAAATTGATATTTGATGCTTTGACAATAGTTCCACGTTATGCATGTATGAAACACCCAGCCCTCATTGCTTTGAAATTCCTTCTATATGTTCCAAGGGATTTGGCAATTTCTGATTTCTTTAGCTGTTTTGCATAGTACGACGGGCAATCCTTTTGACGCATCTCAGGAACAAAATATAACACAGGTTCATCTATTTGGGGATGTGTTCCTTTCTTAAATCCAGTTAAGTATTCAGTAGCTGCTTTGCAAGGAAATATGTAGCTGTAGTTTTTTGGTTAATATCAAAACGTATGTCACTAATATAAATGTGTGCCCTGTCGATATATTTCCCTGCAGTTCTGTGTCCACAAGAACTTTATTTCATTGTCAAATTATAGGGGGAAATTTGGGACACATTTCACCTGGCAATGACCAACAATGCTCACATCTAGGTGAAGGAGTAAAAAATATGAACACATACAGTAAAGTGGGGCAATCACAGCCACATTCCAGCTGCTTCCAGGCCACTGATGGTTAGATGGCATCGATATTATGAGATACATTTCTATCTTGTAGATGTTCAAATGCGAAAAAAAGTGTATGTTGGAATTGGTGAAATGTGGTGAAGATGTAGAATACATCTAGAACTTTTCTTCTGGGAAAATTGATAGCTCAAACAGTGACGTCACGAAATAATAAAGAAGAGAGCAAAGTGATCCACTTAAGAGAGCTGAGAAAGGTTAGAAAAAAATTAAACTTAGGAAGACCAAAAGAAGAGACTGATAAAGATATATAGATATAGATATAGATATAGATATAGATATAGATATATAAGATATAGATATATAAGATATATATAAGATATAGATATCTTATATATCTATATCTTTATATAGATATCTATATCTAAATAGATAGATAGATAGATAGATAGAGATAAATATAATTAACAAGTTAGAAAACCCAAAGCAGTAGCATCTTTTCTAATAGTTTCATGTTTTTGTTTTATCATTTTGGCTTTATTTCCTGGGCACAGAATAAGAACATTTGCAAAAAAGTATTCTCTCTCTCCTTTCTAACCTCTATGATTTATTTAGTTTTCTCTTGTTCAAATGCATCAGCTCTCATGTCGCCGGCTGTTGGTTTGAGAGGTGTATCTTTCGACCACGTTAGTTTACTAAGATTTTTTTTCATACTTGAAATAGATGTGGAATTGAGTCAGATGCCCTTTCCTTTCATCATTTGCTGAAATGATCACATGGTTCTTCCCTTTGATCGAATCATACAACGCACATCAACTTTCTAATGTTGCGACATCCTTGAATTCATGGGCTTAATTGCATTTGTGTTTACTTATCAATTGAGCAAACTACACTTGAATATGTTATGTTATGTTATTATACTGCATTATACTATATTATTTCATAAGGCAAATAAATATTCAACTTTAAGCATATCTGAACACATTCAGTTTGCTTGTTCCTGGGGTGACTATTGTTCTGGATAAGAGCCCCATGTCTGAGTTCTTACATTTCCTAAACATTATTAACACCTACAGTCTTACTTAGTATAAAATAGATTATAAGCTACAATAAGGAAGACAATAAGGGACTGGCAGAAGACTAAACAGAGCAATAGAACAGTCTAGAAATAGACTAAATAAATATGAGAATTTAGTTTAATTTTTTTAAAAGACTATCCAAATCAGTGAGGTAAGGATAGATTAAATTTGAATTTGTTATCGAAGGTCATTGCATTTTCTGCTCCACTGAATTTCCCCCGTCGACATACCCCCTGACCTTCATCCTATGGTGTTGGCAGTATGTTAAGCAGGGGCAGGAAGGGAGCCACCCAAGGATGTGGAAATCTGCAGAAGAGAAATAAGGCAGTTTTTCCTGTCATACACATCAATCTCCGTTGTTACAGGTGACTCTTAGAAAACATCTCTTTTTAGGGGACGTTATGACAATATCATGTAATAATATTTCTTTTCTTTTCATGGGAAATTGAAAAAGATATGGTCATTTGTTTATTGCCCCAAGAAATTACCTATGTTCCTGCCCAGGAGGTAAATTATGTGTTTTTAAGAAGGGATTCAAAATATGTAATATCTGCAAAATCCCTTTGGAGTGGTCCTTTTGTTTAGAAGGTTTGCTTCTTGTAAAGCTTTCATTAAAGAATTTTTAAAAGTCCTTACCCTTCAGAATTCCAAAGGAGAAAGGGAAGTTGTGGTTGAACGTCTCCATTACTGTATCTATTCTAAGTAAATTGGTAAAAAGTTCTGAAAGCTTCTGTCACGGTGGAAGGGGCTTGGCTGCAGATGGCAGTCACCTCTCTGTGTTACTTATCCTCAAAGATAAAATGAACTGTTCCAACTCTGGGTCCTCCACTATTCAGATAGTTGTGTCCCCATCTTCAGGCAATGACAGAAGCCAGGCAGTGAATGCCAGAGCATTTCCGGGCTCTGGAAACAAAGGCAGAATAAGAACCTTTGGGCAGATGTTTATTTGTTGGTATTTGAAATTCCCATTTCATGGAAATGAAGACCTTCAGTGTAAGTAAGCTCTGCCCAGAGAGAAGAGGCATTCTTTGATTTGGAATAATCTAAAATGCCACAGAGGTGAGAGTTAGAGCCAACCTCATGAGCACCAAGCTGGATGGTGACTAGAGAAAGACGCATTTGTCATAGCCTGAACACGGTGACTGGAACTCTTTCCAGAAGGATGGGTTGTTGGAGGCATGGGCCGCGTGCTGCCTGGTCTGATACCCTCTCACAGACCCACATGAACGAAAACCCCACCCAAGTGGAGGGGGCTTCTGTGATGGTCAAGATTAATCTTGTCTGGTAACTTCTCTGGGCTCGGACCTCTACTTTTTCCGAGAAGGTCCACTGAGACAGCTCCAAGGTGTTGTTTTCTGAGAGAGATAACGTTCACTGTTAGATGAGAGTGGAATTTTTCTGTGAGCAGATTCCCTGGAGAAAGAATAGGAAAGGGGTATAAAGTCTTTTCAGCTCTAGGTAATAGAAGAAGAGAGATTTCAAAAAGAAGATATATGGTCCAGCTTTCCAGAGGACAGTAATTCTTAGTTAAAGATCCCATTTGTCCGGGTGCCCGGGTGGCTCAGTCGGTTGAGCATCCAGCTTCGGCTCAGGTCAGGATCTCACAATCCATGAGTTTGAGCCGCTCATCAGGCTCTGTGCTGACAGCTCGGAGCCTGGAGCTGCTCCCGATTCTGTGTCTCCCTCTCTCTCTCTGCCCCTCCCCTGCTCATGCTCTGTCTCTTGCTCTCTCTCTCTCAAAAATAAACAAACATTAAAAAACAATTAAAAATCCCGATCGTCAACTCAGTCTCAGAGATCCCAGGATCTCTGTCATTGCCTTTCTCCATTATCAGATTGACTCTGGCCGAGGATTTTCTGTGTTCCCCTTTCAGGAAAAGTCTGACAGATACAGACCATGGTAAGGGGTGAGACATCTGGGTCAGGCTGGTGCCCTGGACGGTCGATCAGAGCACGTAGAATCACACTTGCTGCTCTAGTCCATTTCCGCCTGGCCACTGGCATTGTCTAAACAGACGCATAAGCCTGAAAGTCAGGCTGACAGCTCAATGTTGCTATCAGTACCCTGGGTAAACATGTCTCCTGAACAATCATAAACACATCACTTCGTCTGCAACACGCAAAGCCACTGTGGTCCGAAGTTATGTAATAATATCTCTTTCTCTCCCTCCCTTGCTTCTCCCTCTTCCAATTTCTTTCTCTCTGTCTCTCTCTCACACACACCTACCCTCTTTCTAATGCCCAGATAGCACCTTTTCCTGTCTAAACTGGAATAATTTCGAAATAGTTTTCATCTGGGTATAAAGCTTAAGTACTTAAATGTGCTGTCACAGACTTTTCAGTATGTGATTCTTAGTTAATAAAAGACACTTGGGGGGCGCCTGGGTGGCTCAGTTGGTCAGGCGACCGACTTCGGCTCAGGTCATGATCTCGCAGTTGGTGGGTTCGAGCCCCGCGTCGGGCTCTGTGCGGACAGCTCGGAGCCTGGAGCCTGCTTCGGATTCTGTGTCTCCCCCTCTCTCTACCCCTCCCCTGCTCACGCTCTGCGGCTCTCTCTCAATAATAATAAATAAATGTTAAAAAAAAAATTTAAAAAAAAGACCCTCGGAATTACAAAAAAACGGAGGTCATCCAAATTCCCGTGGGGTAGTTCCTGTTTTGTAGTACCTAGGATTGTTGAGACTGAAAGATAAGTACTACTCTGAGATGAGAAGAAAGACATCGAATCTTCAGGGATGGTGGGGGGGGGGCGGTGCACGTGAGGGGAGGGTGCCAAACCTGCCCCATCCCTATCCCCACCCCCTTAGGGGCTTTGCACTTGCTGCAGAGGAACTGGACACCCCCTTCCTTACCCCATATTGGCATGGTTTGCTCTCCTATTTCATTCAGGTCCCTGCTCAAAGGCCTCCTCGCCCAGTTGGTTTCATTTGTGGTTCGTAAGAATTCTTATCCCCCGGTGCGACAGACGTATTTGTTCACCGATGCATTCTTCATGGCCCCCGGGATGATGTGAGTCTAGGAGGGCAGGGCTCTTGGTTGTCTCATTGGCTGGTCTCTCCCTGGCAACTCCTGGCAAGTAGTGGGGGCTCAAGACATGTCTGTTGACAGAGACAGTGAAGGATACGGACCAAACTGCTTCACCAGTTGCTGGTGTCACCTGCCCCGCCACCTTCCCCCAGGCTGCTTCCCCTTGTCCCTCTTCCTCTCATCACCTCAAGCCACCGGCACATCTTACAAAGATGACCCTAATGGACTCTTCCTAAGTAACTGCCTGCTTCTTTTCTTGTCCTTGACTATTTTCCCCACAGTGACCAGAGTGATGTTTTAGAAAAACACATCTGATCACGTCATGGTCAAGCTCTTCCTGCAGCCTGTGCCCTGTCGTCCCATGCCTTTGCTCTACCCACTCTGGCCTTCCTATGTTCTCAGTGTCACTCAACTCTGTCCCGCCTCAGGGCCCTTGCAGTCATGCTCCCTGTGGCTGGGATATTCTTCCTGTGGTTTATTGGGTGGTCAACACCATTGTTTTCATCGTTCTCCATTTAAAGATTGCCTTCTCTTTGATCATACCGTCTCCCATTATTTTCTGGAACAACCCTCTGCTTATTATCTTCTTAGGTACCACTTCTATGTTTACTTGTTTCTCTATGACACTGTCAGTCCCATGGAGGTTGGGATCATGTGTATCCGAATCCCTATTGTTTCCCTGATGACTAACACTGCGTCTGGTGCATAGCAGGTGTTCAGTAACAAAAACTGTTAAATGAAAAACATTGTTGAATGATTCGATCTCTTCAATTCCAATGAAAGTCAGGGTCCTAGTTAAAAAAGAGAACGCTCCAAGAGACAGTGTGGTATTGGCACAAAAACAGACACATAGTTCAATGGAACAGAATCGAAAACCCAGAAATGAAGCCACAGCTATGTGGTCAACTAATCTTCAACAAAGCAGGAAAAAATATCCAGTGGGAAAAAGACAGTCTCTTCAACAAATGGTGCTGGGAAAACTGGATAGCAACATGAAAAAGAATGAAACTGGACAACTTTCTGACACCATACACAAAAATAAATTCAAAATGGATGAAAGATCTAAATGTGAGACGGGACACCATCAAAATCCTGGAAGAGAACACAAGCATGGCTTCTCTGACATTGGCCATAACAGCTTCTTACTAGATATCTCTCCTGAGGCAAGGGAAATAAAGGCAAAAATAAACTACCGAGACTTCATCAAAATAAAAATCTTCTGTACAGCGAAGGAAACATTCAACAAAACTAAAAGACCACTAATGGAATGGGAGAAGATATTTGCAAATGACGTATCAGATAAAGGGTTAGTATCCAAAATATATAAAGAACTTATCAAACCGAACACCAAAAAAACAGTCCAGTTAAAAAATGGGCAGAAGACGTGAATAGACATTTTTCCAAAGAAGACATCCAGATGGCTAACAGACACAGGAAAAGATGCTCAACATCACTCATCATCAGGGAAATACAAATCAAAACTACAATGAGAGGGGCCCCTGGGTGGATCAATCGGTTAAGCGTCCGACTTCAGCTCAGGTCACGATCTCATGGTTCATGAGTTTGAGACTTGCATCAGGTTCTGTGCTGACAGCTCAGAGCCTGGAGCCTGCTTCGGACTCTCTGTCTCCCTCCCTCTCTGCCCCTCCCCTGCTCACACCCTGTCTCTCTCTCTCAAAAATAAATAAACGTTAAAAAAATTTTGAAAAACAAAACAAAACAAAAAAAACTACAATGAGATGTCACCTTACACCTGTCAAAATGGCTAAAACACAGGAAACAACAGGAATTGACAAGGATGTGGAGAAAGGGGGACTCCCACCAACAATTCCACGTTGTTGGTGGGAATGTAAACTGGTGCAGCCACTCTGGAAAACAGTATGGAGGTTCCTCAAAAAGTTAAAAACAGAACTACCCCACGATCCAGCAATTACACTACTAGGTATTTACCCAAAGGATACAAAAATACTGACTCGACAGGATACATGCACCCCGAGGTTTAGAGCAGCATTATCCACAATAGCCAAATTATGAAAAGAGCCCAAATGTCTGTTGACTGATGCATGGGTAAAGATGATGTGGTACACACACACACACACACACACACACACACACACACACTGGAATATTACTTAGCCATCAAAAAGACTGAAATCTTGCCATTTGCAGCGATGTGGATGGAGCTAGAGAGTATTATACTAAGCGAAATAAGTCAATTAGAGAAAGACAAATACATGATCTCATCCGTCTGTGGAATTTAAGAAGCAAAACAGATGCGCATAGGGGGAGAAAAAGACAGGCAAACCAGGAATCAGACTCTTAACTATAGAGAACAAATTGAGTGTTACTGGAAAGGTAAATAATTGAGGGGTATTAAGGAGGGCATTTGTGATGAGCACCAGGTATCGTATGTAAGTGACAAATCACTAAATTCTCTACTTGCAGCTAATATTACCCTCTATGTTAACTAACTGGAATTTAAATAAAAACTTGAAAAAAAAAAACAAAAAAAAAACAGGAAAAACTGAAAAATGAAAAATGAAAAAAAAAGGTGATCGTTCCAAGAAATCTTATTAAGTAAATTTCAAACGGGTCCCAATGAAGATGCTCTCCTTTCATCAAACCTGAGTCAGTCTCCTCTGACTCGTCTTCTCCAAGAGGCCCTGAACTTTGGCTCTGTCTTTGCTCCGCTCAATCCATTTTCAGCAAGGCAGGGGCAGAGAGGGGGAGACACAGAATCCGCAGCAGGCTCCAGGCTCTGAGCCGTCAGCACAGAGCCCGACGCAGGGCTCGAACTCACAAACCACGCCATGACCTGAGCTGAAGTCGGACGCTTAACCGACTGAGTCACCCAGGCCCCCCTCTTCTCTCCATTTCTGTTTATGCTTGCCCTCTCCCCAGGCACATATCCATCATGCCCAAGATCCTTAAAAGTTTATAGGTATGGGAGTGCCTGGGTAGCTCAGGTGGTTAAGCAACTGACTCTTGTGTTCAGCTTGGATCATGATCTCAAGGTTATGAGGTGGAGCCCCAGGTTGGGCTTCACACTAGGTGTGGAGCTTGCTTGGGATTCTCTCTCTCCCTCTCCCTCTCCCCCTACCACCCCCCAAAAAATGTAAAAACTTTTAGATGTAATATCTGGACCCTCTGTAGGTCTGATCATCTGTCACAGATACAGAATCCTTCCCTCAGGTTTTATGTTCTTAATACAAACAAGAAAAATTGGCAGCAGAGCCTTGTGATGTGTCATAACACACACACAGACACACACACACACACACACACACACACACACACACTTTCCTCAGGAGCTATATTCCCAGAAAAGTTTTTAATATTATCATTTGTAGACTGAAATAATTTGAAATGTACTCAAATGTTGATACTTTAGGGGACCCAATAAACCGTGTCTTTCTTCCCTGCTCTGCTTAGGAGGAAATGGAGGGAAAAGAGAGTGGAAGGTGGAGGCCAAGATATCACCCTTGTTGCTGAGAGACGAGGCAGGAAGGCATGGTTTTAGAGCTTTTGGCCGAGGAGCTTTCCTCATATTGGGTGAAGGTTCTCCCCAGGTAGAGCCAACCCTGGTCTTGTTGGGGCTGGCTTGGGGGTTGTCACTGGGGGTACAAAGGGATCTACTGCCAAGAGTGGAGTTGGCACTTTTTCTTCCCCAGCTTACTGGAGAGTTACCTATCCTTTCCCCAGGGCCAAGACAGTCAGGGATTGAAAAGATGAAAGGTATGCATTTTTTTAAATTTTATGCATTGAGAGAGAGAGAGAGAGAGGGAGAGAGAGAGAGAGAGTAAGCAGGGAGAAGACAGAGAGAGAAGGGGACAGAGGATCCAAAGCGGACTCTGCTGACAGCAATGAGTCTGATAAGGGGCTCGAGCTCACGAACCGTGAGATCATGACCTGAGCTGACGTCTGACGCTCAACTGACTGAGACACCCAGGTGTCCCTCAAGGTATGCATTTTTAAAGTCTCTTCATTCTCGTGTCAGAGTCCACTATTTTGCAGAAAACATGAAGTGAATAAACTGGGCCCCCAATGGATTAGTTGCATAAACTCGTTGACTCAGTAACATTCCAACCTTGTCAGACTCACTTTCTTCTTTTATTTTGATTTTTTTTTAAGTTTATTTATTTATTTCTATTTGAGAGAGAGAGAGGCAGAGGCAGAGGGTGAGAATCCCAAGCAGGATCCACACTATCGACCCAGAGCCCAATCCTGGGCTTGAATTTATGAACCATGAGATCATGACCTGAGGGGAAGTCAGACGCTTAACCCACTGGGCCACCCAGGCGCCCCCACTTTTTTCGTTTAAAAAATGTAGGGATTCATAATATCTAATACCTTTTTGTTAAAAAGAAGCCACATGTTCAAAATAGTCACTTGTTCTACCAAGACTTCCTGTCTAAACTAACTGCGGTTTCAGCCTCCCCCAGGAGAGGAATTTTAAACTAATCAGCCTGGAATTTCATGATCAGCACCGGTGAGATCATCTGTATGATAAAACCCTCTGCCCTTCCCCCTAAGGGCAGGTGACCTTGCCTGAGACCATCTTTCCTTTTCTTTTCTTTTGCTAATACCTTCCTTGCCCAGCCCTGTTTCTGCTTATAAGATCATTTCCTTTGGTACAGGTCCTGGGGGATCCACCAGTCGCTGAGTAAAGCCAACTCGATCTTCAGATTTACTCTGCTGAACCTTGTTTTTGAGCATCTTTAATTGCTAAGATTTTGTGAATATTTCTCCCCTCTGGAAATGGCATTTTATTGTGAAAATTCTAGCTTGGAAACGACATTTATAAAAAAGAAAAGACCTGTTTTCAATGAACTAGCTATCATTTTCCTAATGTGTTTTGCCCCATGCTTTCTCTGTTTTTAGAGGCATGAGGGTGGAGGGAAATTGGGGGAAATGTCAGAAATAGTGCCTGTTCACATCGGAAATTGCACCTGAAACAAGGTCATTACCAGAGAAGGACAGTAAAGAACAGAAAATTGTCTATTTTCCAGGTTTTTGGCAAGCAAAGACAAATGAATAAAGTAGGTCCACATTTAGCTCCCAATTCAATTGCACCAGTCATTTCTTTTTCATTAACTGCGAAATCTTATCCCAAAGCTAAAACAAGTTTGTGGGGGGTTTTGTTTTGCTTTAAGATCTGATTGCTTTTTGTTTTTTGTTTTCTTTTCAAATACTCAAGTTTGATCAAAGTGCACACAAGGAGTAAACTGGTCAAAAGGTCGATGAAAGGAAGGTGGGAAAAAGAGGCAGGAACGTTCACTGATGATCTAGAAACTAGGAAACTCTCCTGGATTATGTCCCAATGGCGTGTGGCAGTCAAAGAGGTGGTGAGTGTACAGGTTTACCCTGGGAGGCTGTAACTTGGCATCATTATCTGTACTTGTTCGAGATTTCTTCGGAAGTCAGATTTAAAGATGCAATTGATACAGAGCTCATTCTGTCAGAAACAGGATTTCTTGTATAACAGACCTAAAACTGAGAGCTGCCTTCACACATTTCTCCTATCTACCAAAGCCCCGTGTGGGGTAGATGTTTTCATCTTCTCTTAGTTCTTACAGTTGTTTTCCTAAGATAGGATTAGGACCTTCATTTCCCCGAGGAGATAATGAGGTTTAAAAAGCTTATGTCAATTGTTCAAGGTCACACGACTGAGAATTGACATAGTCCTTGAGCCCAGGTCTATCTTGTTCAGAACCTTGTGTTCTTAACCTCCATGGTATAACATACAGATACAGCAATCGGGAAGAAGGGTGTCTTATTTTCGTTTTGTCTTCTCTCAACTCCAGTTTCTGTTCCGTGGCGGCACGTGTCAGGTCTGTCTTGCTCCCCTTTGTGTCCCCCTCTACTCAGTATAGTGCCCAACACATAGTGGGAACTTGGCAAATATTTGTTGAACAGATGGATGAATCGTGGCATAGGTTTCTGATTAATAACTATCCCATTTATATGTACACCTCTAACAATGCTTAGGGAGGATCTTAAACTTAGAAAGTTGAAGAGATAGAGAAAAGGTTCACTGAGAATTATTTAAATGAAACTCTGAAATGCAAACACTATCACTCATTTAGCTATGGTTGTACAGGTACAGCTGTTAAAAGAGAGACTATGAGCTTTGCACCTCTTTACACATCTTTCTGTGTAATCTATGAGAATTCCTGTCCACCCTGCCTCCAGTCCTCACTCTCTCCAGTGCTGCTGCCCGGGGCCAAGCCTCAGCAATTTCTCCTCGGGGTTCTTGCAGGAAGTTTTTGTGACTCTCCCCACTTCAGCTCTTTCTCCTGTAGAGCATACTCTTAAACTAGAAACCAAAACGAATTTTTGAGTTCCACTATGTCCGTCGTCTTAAGGACCTTTCCTGGGTCTCCACTGCACTCGGCCAACTGCTGATCATGGTCCACAAGGGCCCTTGTGATCTGGCTTCTGCTACCTTTGATCTCCTCTCCTGCCATCCTTTCCCTTCTTGCTCTGCTCAGGCAACATCGGTTTAGTCGTTCCTTGAAAGCCAAGTTCATTCCTGCCACGGGACATTTGTACTTGCTCTTCCCTTGACCTGGAACATTCTTCTCCCACATATCTATATATCTCACTCCCTCACTTCCTGAGACTCTTTTTTCAAATGCCACCTGAGTCGTGAGAGCTTCCATAACCACTGTATGTAAAATAGCAACCCTCCTCCTCAGCGCTTTCTGACCTCCTCACCCGGACCTCGCACGTATTACCGATTTGACATGTTATGTATTTACCTCCTTATTTATATACGCTCTCCCTCTTTCTAGCCTTCACACTAAAATTCCAAACTCAAGAGCAGAGACTTCATCTGTTTTATTTACACTCCCAGTGTTTGACACAGAGCAAATGAATGATAAGATACGCAGCTCTACGTCGTATATGGTGCATGTCAAGCTCCAATTGGTATAAGATGTTGCTTCTGAAAATCGAAGTCCTTATTTACACAGACATTTATTCAAAGCTTAATAGAGTTTGTCACTTTATTCCTAAGGAGAGTTTCTTTATCCATTAAGCTCTGAGACAGTCGGTGATCTTCAGACTTCTCCCTCTGGCCCGCGATTCTCTACTTCCCACCTGACTTCTCTGTGTCCTTTATCCTTGCTTTGTTTTTGCTGCCACCCTGCAGTAAAGGAAAAAGAATTGTAACTCTGTGTGGGGAGCGAGGAGGGGGAGAGTCACTTCCTGATTGGAATCCAGCTGGGAACAGATTCCTTGACTGGCGAGGACCTACCTATGGTACTTTCTGTTCCACGCAGAGAATAGAGTGCAGTGAAGATTTGCAGAATTGATTTGAACTGACTTTAGTTTATACTTTGAAAGATTCCCCGGGGGGCACCCCAGTTTAGAGCTTGCGTACTTGCCTAAACCGCTCAGACCCAGTCACAGTGGCTTACATGTGGTTGGCGTTTCTCCTGTCTTTTCCTCTCGTTCTCCAACCCTATTACTGACAAGCAAAGAAGTAAAGTTGAATGTAGGGATTTGTAACAAACCATAATGCTGTCTTCCTTCTTAATTAGAAATTCATTCCAGACGCCCCTCCCCTAATTCTTAGGATTTTTTTTTTTTGCCGATGTGATTGAAGTTTATTATTATATTTTTTAATTTTTTTAACGTTTTATTTATTTTTGAGACAGAGAGAGACAGAGCATGAACGGGGGAGGGGCAGAGAGAGAGGGAGACACAGAATCGGAAGCAGGCTCCAGGCTCTGAGCCATCAGCCCAGAGCCCGATGCAGGGCTCGAACTCACGGACCCTGAGATCGTGACCTGAGCTGAAGTCGGACACTTAACCGACTGAGCCACCCAGGTGCCCCAGATGTGATTGAAGTTTAACGTAGGTATGGAAAATCAAGCAACTGATCAGTTGCAGCTTGACAGGATTTGGAGAAGTGAGCAAACCCACATAACCAGCGTTGAGATCGAGAAACAAACAAACTTATGAACTTCCCGTAAGAATTCGTCGGGTCCCAGCAGGGGCAGCTCTTCCTCACTTTCCGGATTCCTAATAACAAGGGTTGGTTTTGCCTGTTTTTATCTTTATTATTATTTTTTAAATGTTTATTTAATTACTTAATTAACTTTTTTGGAGAGAGACATCGACAGAAAGAGCACGAGCTGGGGAGGGGCAGAGAGAGAGGGAGACACAGAATCTGAAGCGGGCTCCGGGCTCTGAGCTGGCAGCACAGAGCCCCATGCGGGGCTCGAACTCACAAATAACAGCGAGTTCATGACCTGAGCCGAAGTCGGACATTTAACGGGACTGAGCCACCCAGGCGCCCGGGTTTTGCCTCTTTTAACATCATTATCTAAAAGGAGTGGTACGGTTTGTACTCTTTTGTGTCTGACTTCATTTGAACAACATTGTGTTTGTGATATTCACTCATGCTTGGAGTATTACAGTTCAGAACCCTTCTCATTTTGTCTGCTTGGCAAGCCCCAGGCTCCCGCTATCTTAACCTTAACGTGGGTGACTTTGAACCAGGGAGGTGCATCTTCTCAAACTGACTTTTGTGTTGCCAAGCACCCTCGAGTGGAAAGCCGTGAAGCCCTTTTAAATCTGCGTTTCAAGTCTCAGGTACTACGAACACGGAAAACTGAGAAGCTTCAAGAACGGTGGTCTCGTTGATTGGCCAATAATTAGATGTGCAATCAGTGGAGTCAGGCTCGCAAAACTAGTTGCCAAATTTTCCAGGAGACGAGCCAATGCTTTGAGGCTCCTCTGTAACAGCGATGATGAATGAGTTAAAGGCATTCTTTAATTCATGGCATTTTTCCAGCCGCCATGATAGTTCCTGGCCCACCCGTACTCCTGGAAAACCCTGCCAGGAGTGTCGTCTAGTTGGGCTACTTGAGAATGGGAATGTCGTCATTAGCAGGGAGTTGATATTGTGGTATTTGATGCATAAAAGCTAAGCAAAATGTTACATCTCAGAGCAATGAGTTCCTTCCAGCTGCATCCTTGGCTGACATTGGACAGCTGGTATAATTCAGTAGAATCTGGGGCCCTGAGTTCTCGTCCTAGTTTTGTCTCTAACTTATCATGAAAATGTCACCAAAGTCTTTGGACCTTAGTTTACTCCTTGGGAAAAAACAAAACAAAACAAAACAACCCAGAATGTAAAACTGTGGTCTCTGAAGCCTCTGTTATTCTGTGTATGGCTGCGAATCCCCACTTTTGTGCCTTTCGTGGTCTCGTTCCAGCTTTCCTGGCTGATAACCTCTGTCCTTCAAGCTTGTTTGCAAAGTCTCTCTTCCACCAAATCTTTCAGAGTTAGCCTCCTTCCACGCTGCCCCCTCTCACATTGGAAGCCGTCAACGTGAGGATTGAGGCCGCTTCACGCGTGCTGACAATGCTGTTTTGTAACATTGTCCTCCCTCCTCACACTTGGGGTTTATCAGCATCTACTCGCAAGGACTTAGGAGACCATCTATAGACCCTTTTGTAACCTGCAAGAGTATCTCATCTCATGCACTGCACAGATGCTCTCCAGGAGGTTTTTCTTTCTGATCTCCAAATCCGTAAGGAACAGATTATGGTTCACTCTATCCTGTCCCAAAAAACACTTCCACTCCCTCCACACCCAAGCCCAAAGGTGGCAGTGGTTCAACAATACGAGATCCTTCCTCTAAGAGGAGCGTGAGAAAAGGGCACTGCGGGCAGCAGAGAGGACAGGCGATGAGGAGGCAGGCAGAGGACAAGCCATAATCACCTGGCCTTTAAAACAACAACCAGTATTTAACAAATAGGAATAGATTATTACTTCCTTAATCTGATAATACGCATTTAGTTAAACATTTCAGCAAACATTTTCCTTAGTAGACAAATGTTAAAAACATCCCCTTTAAAATCAGGAACACGAGAAGAATTTTCAGCGTCAGCATTTCCGTCTAGCATTGTTTGGGAGATCCTAGCCAGAGCCATAAGACAAGGAAATATATAATACTCACACATATAATACTCACACACACACACAACACAACATGCAACACACACAAGCACAAAATAAATTGAAGGGAAAAAGAATTGAATAGGAAGGAAGGAAGAAACCTGTACCTTATTCGTTGATTATATATTTTTTTACATAGAAAATCTAAAAAAAAAAAAAAAATGTTACAGGTATGGTATTAGAATTAATAAGAGATTGTAGCAATATTGCATGATATAAAAATTGATATACAGAAGTCAATTGCATTTCTATATACCAGAGACTAAGGGTTAGATTTATTTTTTTTGCAAATTCCACAAACATTTTATTTTATTTATTTTTTCTCTTTTTTAAATTTAAACCCAAGTTACTTAACGTAGAGCGTAATAAGGATTTCAGGAATGGAATTTAGTGATTCATCACTTACGTATAACACCCAGTGCTCATCCCAACAAGTGCCCTCCTTAATGCCCCTCGCCCATTTAGCCCATCCCCCCCACCCAACACCCCTCTGTTTGTTCTCTGTATTTAAGAGTCTCTTATGGTTTGTCTCCTTCTCTGTTTTTATCTTATTTTTGCTTCTCTTCCCCTGTATTCATCTGTTTTGTTTCTTAAATTCCACATATGAGTGAAATCATGGTATTTGTCTTTCTCTGACTGACTTACTTCACTTAGCATAACACACCCTAGTTCCATCCACGTTGTTGCAAATGACAAGATTCCATTCTTCTTGATTGCTGAGTAATATTCCATTGTATATACATACCACATCTTCTTTCAAAAAAACACAGTACCAAAACGTCAATTTATGAAATTTATGAAATTCATAGCCATGTGTTTATGGGAAAATCTAAAGTACAATGGAAAGATGTTAATGGAAACAAAAGGAGAGATAGATCAAAAAAAGTTAATATTGTAAAGGTGATATTTCCTGCCAACGTGATTTATAAATTAAAACAAAACCCAATTTAAAAAATCTCAATACGTTTCTCTCTGGAGCCAGATAGGGTTTTAGGATTGGCTGATCCTCACATATTCAATGAAGAGAATCAGGGCCAAGAAAATCCATGATAATTCTGAAAGTAAAGAAGAATCCCAGTGGGCACCTACCTTACCTGTCATCCCAGATTGTTGTACAAGCACAATGATTGAGCTGATGTAGACTGGCGTAGGAATGGGTATGCCGAACCAAACAGGGAGCACAGAGATAGATCCATACGAGACTGAAAGTCAATGCTTGACAGAGGTGACTTTGCAGGATAAGGGAAATGGGAGATGATTCAATAGATCAGAGAACTCTCTGAATCAAGTGACTAAAGTCTCAATCTAAGCTCTGTCCTCCGTACCTGTGCTAACACAGGTCCTTTCACTGTAAGTCCCAAAATGAGACTTACAGAACATCAGGGCACAAATACCTGGCAGATGCCATTGGCAGTGTGCAAGGGAGCAGTGAGAGCTGCCTCTGGGCAGGCTATTGGGGGGGGGGGGGGACATTGTCTATAGAAAATAACAAAACAGGGGCACCTGGGTGGCTCAGTCAGTTGAGTGTTCAACTCTTGATTTCAGCTCAGGTCATGATCCCAGGATTGTAGGATCAAGCCCCACATCAGGCTCCATGCCAAGAGTGGAACCTGCTTAAGATTCTCTCTCTCTCTTTCTCTCTCTCTCTCCCTCTGTGGCTCTCTCCCCTGCTCACACACACACTCTCTCTCTCTGTCTCTAAAATTAAAAAAGAAGGAAAAAAAGAAAAGAAAAAAAAAAGTAAAACCACTAAAAGTTCAACTGTCTTTTATTAGCACTGAGAGTAGGCAATTCTAAAAAAATGCCCGGGATGAAATGACCATGTCCTCCCTGAAAAAAAAAAAAAATTTTTTTTCACTAAGTTCTAAGTAATTGCAACAGTCACTGTTTGTTTCAATAATACATAGGTAAGCTTCAATACATGTTACCTCATTACCTCGTTTGTCTCATGTTTTTATAAACATTGTATTCTTTTCTAGCCATTATGTTTTATTCCAAAGTAATATGGAAGTGGCTTTGCAGAACTCCCCAGGATACAGTCAGTGTTCTACCATGTGTGAACTCAGCGACACCCATTTGTTTGGAAAGTAAGTTCATGACGGTTCAGAGTCTTTGCAACGCCCTTCCGGTCAAGTTTGTGCCTGTAACTTCTGTTGAGCCGCCCGATAATGAATTCGAACAATCGATTAGAAGCGAACACTTGTGGCACAGTAATTATAAAGGATGAAGAAATGGAGCCTGAGTTACTACAGTTGTTGCTTTGTGTGATCACTTAAGTACTAAAATGTAAGATACCGAAATAGAGAGCTGCCGTCCCAACCCGACCTCATGGCTCTCTTTCTGGAGTCCGGACCGCTTCAACAGGATGATGCAAATGGTTCTACAAACTGATCGACATTCGTAGGCAAAAGGCAAACAAGCTGCCATCCCAGTGCATAGGTCTTTTCTGCTTGTAAAATCCCATGTTTTTCAAAGAACAGATCAAAACCATTTTTATACATTTTATACAGAATGGTCTATATTATTTTATGTCTTAAATCTGCAACAAGGAAAGGGGGGATCACATGGTTTTCCAGCCTCCTTTCTTCCAGTTCTGAAATGGTAATTTCTCCCCGGGTTGTGCTTAACAGTGTTCCTTCCTTAGCCCGCCCGTGTTTGCAAACACAGTCCCCTGAGATTGGACGCATCCACGCCTGGGTCATCGATAAACCTGAGAGCAGCCGAAAGCTTGTCTGTGACACCCCAGACTGTCACTGCATAAATGGGGGTGGGAGGGGAAGTGCGTTTTGTCTTTCAAAGCCAAGGGCATCGGTTAGAGAATAGGACAGAGGAGAAAGAGATTTCCTAGGGGCAGACCTGGGAGTTGCCAGTTCATTCACTGGAGGAAACATGGCCCGGGGCCATAAGGGCCTCCCAGGGTGACTCACCCTGGCCTGAAATGAAATTTGTTTATTCTGGGGCTCATTTTATCACTCTAGCCCTGGGGTTATGTAAGCTCCTAAAAGCTTGTAGGTAGTGAGCGGCTTGGGGTGCCAGAAAAAGTAATTGGATTAATGCGTTTCTACCTCAGATTACTGCCAAATCGGCCTGTGGTATGTGGGCTTTTTCCGTCATTCTGAGTGCGGCCTAATGCAACCAGAGGCTTCTGTGACTTTATTAACCTCCTTACATCAGACTCGCCCAGGCGGCACCCCCCTCCCAGCTCGTCTTGTCACCCCTCCCCCCCAAGCTGTACCCTTTAAAGTCCCTCCCTGATGCTGCCTGTCTCTCCTTCCTTTCCAGTTCCTGGCTTCCGCTTTCCGCCTCGTCCGCGATGCAATTAAACAAAACAAACCCCAAACCCTTCCATGGGTGTCAAAGCCTTAGCGATTGCACTTTCACTCAGTGGAAACATTTGATCACTCAGTCGTGACCTGACAGCAGGATATCTCTGCAGGCCTCCCTGCCCAAAGATGCCACGAGGAAGAAACGTGGCGTAAGACTTCAGATGCCCCATGGAACCAGCCCAGGAAAAGGAAGGATGTGATGGGCTTCAGTCAACCCATGGTTTATTGGCAATGATCTATAACCAATTAGAACTGGAACAGAATTTTGTGGTGTGGAGGGTCTTGGCCTCAGAGTCAGATGACCAAGGTTCAAAGTCTTCCTCTGCCGCATTTCCTGTGATGCTGGGACTCTAACATTTCGGGTTGTCTGTTTCACAGCACTGTAATAAAAACAAGTAAACATGAAAAAGCTTTATACGTTAGTAAATGATTTAAAACAAATTTTCAGTGAGTCAGGCCCTATTTATTTATATATAATTTTTTTTAATGTTTATTTAGTTTTGAGAGAGAGAGAGAGAGAGAGACAGAGCGCGAGAGGGGGAGGGGCAGAGAGAGGGAAACAATCCGAAGCAGGCTCCAGGCTCCGAGCTGTCAGCACAGAGCGTGAGGCGGGACTCAAATCCACGAACCATGAGATCATGACCTGAGCCACAGTTGGGACGCGGAACCAACTGACCCACCCAGGCGCCCCCATTCAGGCCCTATTTAATAATGATTCACAAATAACTACAATTACTCTATGGAAGAGTATTACAATTAGAGTTTTTTTTAGAATCTTCCAAAATTCAGAATTTTATCAATTCCAAATGGCTTCCCCCAGGTTAATTCCCATCCATACAGATGTGCCTGTAGCACATAAGGGATCTCTTGCAAACTGTCTTTGCTGAGGCCAATGGTCCTCTCTTCCCCCGTGTTTGGTTTACATGTTGACTTTTCAGTGGATAAGGTTGTCAGTTCCCAAAGCAATTATTCCACTGAACTATTGAATTCTTGTCAGATAATCTGTCATTTCAATATCGTCTTGTGTATTTAAAAACTAGATGCAGCTAGACTGTCATAGGTGGAAGCGAGCGTTGTGAATCCAGCTTTGATGTTTCGAGTACCACTTTTTTGACCTAGGTTTTGACAAACACGGATAGAGATTTACTGTTCTCTTCTCCTCAGTGACAATTCTTATGAGAGAAGGTACTGCTTTGCTCTCAACAGCCCATTCCATCAGCTTTTCAGAACCTTCCAGGCGACTCATCTAGGCCCTTTGGTTATTCTACGAGACTTCGTAATTTGACAGACGAGAAGTTCTTTGTAATGACATCTTCTTTGCTTTCGTTAGGGACATATTCCCCACTCGGTCTAAAAGTTGGATCAAGTATTGCAAAAGGGGAAAGAATATACAACTCCCTTATGGTCCACCCAGGAATTAGAAACTGCTGCTTGTTTTTGCTGTATAGCTTTCCAAATTTTCCTCTGCCATTCTATACATTTTATTACAATTAAATGGAATTTTATGGCTTTTCTTATTACAAAAGTGCTGTGAGATCACTGCAGAAAAATTAGAAATAATTTCAAGTGAAAAATAAATAAATAACCCAGAATCTGATACCCAGAGAGAAGAGCTATTTAACTTTTATTGGGCATCCTTCTAGTCTTTTCCTATGGTTCTAATACCTTTTACTAGAATTTAATTAACTTTTACCACTTCCTTTCACTACAAAAGAAATATAAATTCAATGTAAAAAATTAGAAAGTAGAAAAAAAACACTGAAAATTACTCATAACGACACCACACAAAGCCGAGCACTCTAATATTGATGTATATTTGTCTAGGGCTTATATTACGCATTTTTTATGCCCGTATATGATTTTTTTCCTACAAAAACAGGATGATACCAACTATAGTTATTTGCAATCTCATTTTTTTTAAACCCAATAATATACAGTGATGGTGTTCCAATGTCATTAAATATTTTCTTGCAACCCAAATACTAACGACTCATAGTATTGTTGAACCTACTTCCTGTGCGCGGGGTTAATTTAGAATGTCTCTGGCTTCGCACAATTATTCATAATGCTACAGTGAACAGTGTTCCACCATTTTTTATGTGCATCTGTTGGTGTTTCCTAAGGATAGATGCCTAGAAACGGAATTTGGAAGGTTTTTGGTCCATTTTGATGAATTGTCCTCATGCATCTTTTAATAATTTATACTCCCTGTAGCAGAGTGCTTTTTCCCTGCAGCCTTGCCAAAATTGACTATCATCTCTTTTTATTTTGTTTTTTTTTCATCATTGAGTGTTGAAATGGAAAATATTTCTCTTCTGTTTTTAATTTAATTGACATTCCTGTTGATTATATTTTCCCTTAAATCACACGCTTCCTCGTCTATCCACTGACTCTGTGGGAAATTAGCTTGGTAATAAAAACAAAGGAAGAAGAGAAACTTCTGAATCCTGTACTTGCAGCTGTACGAAGGGGCCACTGAATGTTGCATTAAATGTTCGCTGATCCGTGTGTCCCTTTCTTCATTTATTTATCGTTTGACAAATATCTACTGAACACCTTCTTTACGCGAGGCCCTCTTCTACAAGCTGGGACTATAGAGGTGAATAATATCGATAGGGTCCTGTGTCTCAGAGATTTTTACAGTCCAGTATGAGACAAACAATAATTAGAAGTGACCTAAGGATGGTAAGAAAGGAAGTTAAAAGTAATTATCCTGAGGCAATTATATTTAGGCTGAGCTAGTCTGTTAATAAGGGGCCATTTACTAAAAGTTCTCTACTTGCTGTTTAGTTTCTCCTGTAATTGGGTAGTAGGAGAATGGGGTGATCAGAATGTGCACACAAGAAAGAAAGGATTGTATAGAACCGGAGAAGTCACGGAAAATGTAGACCTCACATTGTTTTACTAGGAGATTCTGTAGTCCACGCCTGTTGGTAAGTATGGATTTTGCTTTAAAAACCTGCAAAAGACTTCCCACACTGCACGGGTGACCTATACATCCTTATGCTCTTGCTACATAGTCTCTTGACAGCCTGTGACCAAAGGCTGTGGCTCGAGAAAGCGAAAGTATCCCGGTGATCCGTCCAACAAGTGCGATGCTGCGAGGAAGCAAGACATGTTTGCTTTGACTGGATGTCTCCCCCGTTGGGAAGGGGCCAAGTCTTATTAAGACTCAGCTTCCTGGAATTTTCACTTTTCTTCCTTTTTTACTCTAAAATATATTGTATGCACCAAAAAATCCATAAAAACATATACGTTTTAAATAATACTATTAAAATTAGCACCTGTGCAAACAGCATCTAGGTTAAGAAAACATTGACAGTGGGGTTGTCTGTGTGGCTCAGCTGGTAAGCGTCTGACTTTGACTCAGGTCATGATCTCACAGTTCGTGGGTTTGAGCCCTGCATCGGGCTCTGTGCCCCAAGTCAAGCTCTGTGCTGCCAGCTCAGAGCCTGGAGCCCGCTTTGGATTCTGTGTCTCCCTCTGTCTCTACCCCTCCCCTGCTCATGCTCTGTGTCTCTCTCTCAAAAATAAATAAACATTAAGAATATTTTAAAAAAGAAAAAAAAAAAACATTGACAGTAGTTTAAAAGCTCCCTCTGCCACCCTCCCAGATGGACCTCCTCACAAATAATTTGTGTTCTAACCTTTTTGATAATCATTCCTTTCCTTTGCTTAAAAAAAAAAAAATGCTTTCACCATTTATACATCCTTTGTTACTGACACTCCTGCTTATAAAAATTCTAGACATGGATCACACTAAATTTGTTTTTTTTTAAATTCTTTGTTTAATATTATGTTCATATAAGTATAAACTCACTAAATAATTCCAAGTTGTTTTCCGAAATTGATGAAGCAGTTCATGTTCTCACTAGCAGTAGATGAGAGGTCCTATCTTCCCCAGTATTGTCAGATAATTACATTTTTGCCCATTGGGGCGGGTGGGGGGGTGGATAATGCCATAGCATGTATTGGTGGATTTAATTTCATTTTTCTGACTGTAATGATGTTAAACCTTTCCTCCTACATTTACTTGTTATTAAAGTTTCCTTCTTTGTGAAATATTGTTTCAATTCTCATGCTTGCTTTTCTATCGGGTTCCTAATTTTACTGAT
This sequence comes from Panthera tigris, assembly GCF_018350195.1. Lineage (NCBI taxonomy): Eukaryota > Metazoa > Chordata > Mammalia > Carnivora > Felidae > Panthera > Panthera tigris. Next base: position 58,733,382 of record NC_056678.1, on the reverse strand, counting down.
TCTTAGTTCCTTATGTATTTTGGGCAGTGGTCTTCCTTGGGATATATTTTTAGAAAATCTTCTACTCTGTGGGTTATATTATCAATCTCTTAATATACCTCTTGATTAACAGAAATTCTTAAATGAATAGTAGTCAGGTTAGTTTATAATATTTTCTACATGGTTTATGTTTCTTACATCTTGTTTAAGAAGTATTTTCCCCACTGTGAGTTATGAAAATATTTTCCTATATCCTATTCTTAAATCTTCATACTTTTATTTTTTATGATTATCTTTATTTCATTTGGATTGATGTCTTTATATAGAGTGAGGTTTCTAAGTAGATATACCCAACCTTCCCAGCACTATTCATTAGAAACTCTATCCTTGATGACCTGTTATAATATATGTCATAGAAAAAGGATCCACGCATGCATAGTCTATTTCTGGGTGATCCTTTACGATCCATTGTTCTGTTTGTACATTGGTGTGCCAGAAATACACAATCTTTTTTTTAAATGTTTATTTATTTTTTTTTGAGAGTGAGAGAGAGAGAGAGGGAGACAAAACAGAGCTGGAGAGGGGCAGAGAGAGAGGGAGACGCAGAATCCAAAGCAGGCTCCAGGCTCTGAGCTGCCAGCACAGAGCCTGATGTGGGGCTCAAACCCACGAACCATGAGATCATGACTTGAGCCAAAGTCCGTTGCTTGACTAACTGAGCCATTCAGGCACCATAGCTTACAGTATCTTGTTAACTGGTAGGACAAGGGCTCACACCTTATTCTTCCTTATGCCGTCTTAGCTATTCTCAGACCTTTATATTTTTGTATCAGTTTCAAATTAGCTTTGCAAATTACTCAAATGCAACTGTTGGCATTTTAATTGAGATTGTACGTTTATGGGAGGATTAACATCTCTACAATATTAATTTCAAACTCATGAATTCAATCCGGTCCTTGAGTAGCTCGGATAAGATGTACATTATCTGGACCATGAATATTTGATAGAATTCTTTCACTGAAGCTGTGCAGTCCAGGAGTTTGCTTTATAAAGAAAGAAAAAAAAAAGTTTTTTTTGATGAGTGATTTCATTTACTAGTTTTCAGAGCAAGAAGCTTTCTATTTGTCATTTGGTTTGCTTTTGTAAGTGACTCATTCGTTCATTTTGTCTAAGTTTTCTTTTTTTTTTTTTAATGTTTATTTATTTTTGACACAGAGAGGGAAAGACACAGCATGAGCAGGGGAGGGGCAGAGAGAGGGAGACACAGAATCCGAAGCAGGCTCCAGGCTCTGAGCTGTCAGCACAGAGTCCGACGTAAGGCTCAAACTCACAAACCGTAAGATCATGACCTGAGCCCAAGTTGGGTGCTCAACCAACTGAGGCACCCAGGCGTCCCTGTCTAAATTTTCAAATTCATCCCTATAAGGTTGTTCATAATGTTACATATTGTCTCTGTATTATCTGCAGATCTTTTGTTTCTTAATACCTATTGGGCTTACTCTATTAAATCAATTCAACTGAGGGTTTGTCAGTTTTATCATCTTTCTGAAGAACTAACTCCTGGTTAGTGTTAGCTACCATAATCTCAATAGTATCTGTGTTTTCTATTTAGTTCATTTTAACTTTTATTTTAAAATGTTCTTTCTTCTGTTCTGGTCAGGGTTATGTTGTTGGTTTTTTTTTTCACATCCTTAGATTTTTTTTTTCTTAACTTGGCAATTTTCCACCTTTATTCTTCTAATATGTAACTTCAGCTTATAATTTTTTCTAGGACCAGCTTTAGTTTTCTCTGGTAAGTTTTCCGCATGGCATTTTTTACTATAGTACAAAATATGTCCACAGTGCTAGCATGATTTCATATTTTACTACAGATATTGCAATCTTGTCTTCTGTGATAGACTAGATGACTGTGGATTTGTCTGGTACTCCTAGCTCTTTGTTGTTTCTTTATGTATTTTCAGGCTATGCCTCGCACACACGAAGTTTTAATTTTGTATCTCCTCATTGAATTAAAACTTGTATGCTTCAAATTGACTTTTATCTGTACTATGCTCTTTGACTTTGAGTCTATTTTCATAAACACAGTTATATCAACTTCGGTTGGAATTTGCATGATAATATTTTCTACATTTTTATTTTCAATCTGACCAGTTAAGCCGGATGTCTTTTTCCCTTAATCGATGAACTTCAATCACTAAGCAGATTCCCAACAGGATGAGAAAGCTTAGAATCGACTTCAAAAGAACTTCTTCAAGTTCTTTTAAACTTTTTATAATGAATTTTTAAAAAATGATGTAACCAACACCTGTGTACTACCAGGAAAGTACCGAGCTCTATCAGATCTTAGCGTTTTAGTTGTATGTACTTCATTTTATTTTGCTTGATTAAAAACTTTCCATCAAAGTAAAATATCTACGTATCCAAATGTGAAATCAGGGGCACTTGGGTGGCTCAGTCGGTTAAGTGATTTTGGCTCAGGTCATGATCTCACAGTTCATGAGATCAAGCCCCGTATCGGGCTCCACGCCGACAGTGAGGAACCTGCTAAGGATTCTCTCTCTCTCCGTCCCTTCCCTCCTCGTGCCCTCCTTCTCTCAAAATGGATAAATAGACATTTTTAAAAAATGTGAAATCATTAGTGTGTAGCTAGATGGAATTTCAGAAAGTGAGCACAACCCACATCAAGACAGAGAAGAACCCATACGCTGCAGAAACTTGGTATCTTCTTGGTACCTCTTAGTCACTGCTTCTGGAAACTGACAATTATCCTGACTTTTAACTTTGTGATTTTTTTCCCCTATCTCTGTGTTTATGAATAAAATCATACCACCGTATGTACTCTTTGTGTCTGCCTTATATGGCAGATACCCATACATGTGTGACATGTATGTATCCATGCATGGCACCTGTATACCCATTCCTATTCATATTGTTGCATGTATCAGCAGCTTCCTGGTGTTTACTGCTGTTTTATATTTTATTAATTTAGCCATGTGACAGTGGGCATTTGGATTGTTTTCAGTTTGTTACTCTACTAAATAGTGCTATTTTATCATTCTCGTACATGTCTCTGATCCTCGGAGAACCCACCTGGCGTAAGTTGATAACATCATAACTACAAGGAAGCCATGCAATGTATGTCCTCCTCCAGTATACTCGATACCATCGAAAGCCATGGAACATGAGAACTGAAATGGCCATGGTGGGAAGAGCTGACAGACTCCGAGGTACAGCCTCGTAGAGACAGAACAGGGATCGACAGGTATTCAGTACATAAAAACTATCTACGTAACACCTGACGGGCCTGAATCAAAATCGGAAAAAAGAACTGGTCAAACTAATTAGCAGAACCATGTAGATCCAGCCCTTGAAACGTTATTTATTCAAAGGCAAGCAAACAAACGAAGCAACAGCAATTCGGCCAAACAACTGAGCATATAGGTGATGTCGATATGGAAAGGATTTGAACCTGGGATTATTTCTTCAAACGTCCACTTACGGGAAAGAAGAGGAAATCCTCTAATTAATGTAATAATAGTAAATATCGAGACACGTTGACTGTAGAATTAAAATAAAAAATTTGAAGGGACCAAATTCACCTCTTGAGTGCCAAAGAGGTTATAATAATGATGTCAGTTAAACAGACAGGGGATCCCACTCAAATAGATCAAAGCCACATGTTGCAAGACGTAAGACATTACCCAACAGCCAAAACATGCTGTCCCTCCCAGCCCCAGTGGGGCGTCAGTGATCCAAGCCCAAAAAGGACATGAGGCTTTGGGCTGGCTCCCCGAAATACAGAGGGATGTATTTTGCATGTGTGACCCAGCAGACCAGTGCCTGGGTGGTTTGGAGCATGCAGCAGCCAAATCATCTGTGAGAGGGTTTGGTCAGCCTGTATTCTCACTTCCCCTTGGACCAATCCATTTTCATATGGCAGTCACGTTACTGTCTTGCCTAAACCCCTTCAGTGACCTCACAGGACTTGTAAAATCACATTTGCTCTCCTACCATGCCCTGCTCGACTCTGTATCGTCTGATGATCCCTGCCTGCATTACAGGCCACTCACATACTCACCCACAAAGTCAGGACCCACTGGACAGCCATTGTCCCCCCGACTTCAGATGAAACCAAAGTACAGGGAGGTTAAGGGATCTACAGAAGGTAGGGCAGAGCCACGGCGGAACCTTAACGGTCTGAAGTAGCGGAGAGCACAGATCTCTCTTAATATGTCCCTGCCTTACCTCAATTAAGTAACAGGCTCCTCAAGAAGTCGTTTAACAGAGTAGGGATTTAGGACATCAGAGAGTTGTTTGGAGTCAGAAGCCTCTTAAATCTGTTGCTCCCTCTGCCTATAGCCTTGTGTTCTGTGGCTAGAGAGCCCGTTCCTGATTAACCTGGAAAAGGCTTCACTTTGCGCGGGTTCTTTGCAGAGTCTAGTTGGTGTGCCCACACGGGAGTGGATAGTTGGGGATGCATGAAGTTCAGGGGTCGGTGAGTGTTTACCAGGAATATGGCCCGGTCAACTTAAGGGCTTATGAGGGAATCGGAAAGGATTGGGTTAAAAGGGAATAATAAACAGGTGCATTGCAGAATACAGCTACGCGAGAGGAGACTAAAATCGCACCACTTAAAGGGCTTTGTTAAGGAGATTGAAAGCAATAAGTAAACTTATTAAATTTTTACTATCTTCTTGGGATTTGTGCTTTATCGTATTCACTCACACAGTCCTTGCAATGCAGTATTTATATTCTTACTGGTGAAGAAACTTAGGCACAGTTAAGTAACTTGCCCACAGCCTTCCAGCCAGTAAGTGATGGAGCCTGGTGAAAACTCAGGCAGACTGGCCTCCTTACCATTATATTATTGCCATCAATTATGCGAGGAAACATTCTGGATGCAGCAAAGAAGTGTCTCTACTCTTGGAGAGTGGTCCTAGGGGTCCAGGATGAGGACCTCCGAAGTATGCATTGGCCTTCCGCACCACCTTAGTATCCATCAGAAGACCTCTTGTCTTTTGTTTTTCTTCCCATATCTTCCCCCTAAGAGAAGCTGACTGAGAAATGAAAAAGATGTTGTGTGTAGGGTGTCCGGGGCCTGAAGCAGCTTTACCAACTCCAGAAAAATCTGTGAGGCTAAACCATCCTGAATCCCAGTAACTTTGAGGCGTTTATTTCTGCTCAATCCTATTAATACACTTGAAATGATTTCTGAATCCCCTTGTCCCTACCACTGTACAAGAACAGATCTCCTAAAAATAGTTCAGGATTTTTCAGTTCTTTCCACACTCACCCCACAGTCAAATATGGTGTCAAATAAGTTACTTGGATTAACTTATCTTTCAGGGCGGCACGGTACCCGCTTGAAATGCAATGGGTTCATCTTTTTCCAACTTGCTTTTAGCGTTGGTTTCTTTCCTCCCTTCTCTGTTGATAAATTTTCTTTTTGAATATATGTGGGTCGTTAGCAGGCTTCCGAAAGTCAACGATAATCCAAGAGACTCAGCGAAGTGTCACTCTGTCTCCTATCCTTTTCAACACATGCCACAGCCACCTCTTGTAAACGACCAACTTTATTGTCTTCTGGCTTTTCTTTCACACAGCTCTTTTTGTGACAATAAGCAGATACATACTTTTGTTTTTTTTTTTTACTCTTGCCTCTTTTTCTCACGATTTTGCTTTCTTCACTTAAAAATCTCTCCTAGAATCACTCTGTAGCAACATCAAGAGATCTTCCTCATTCTGTTTCACAGCTGCATAGAGCTCCATTGTATGCACGCACCAGGGTTTATTCAAAACATTTCTCATCCTGGACATTTGCATTCTTTCCAAAATGTTGCCATTACAAATTAAGCTGCAGCGAATAACATTGTGCAAACGCATTTTCATATTATTGTAAATTATCTTTGGGTGAGACCCCCGTTGAGAGATTGCTGGGCCACAGAATAAATGCACATGCGGTTTTGTGAGATCCCGGCCAACTCCCCTCCTCAAGGATTCTATCATCGTGTATTCCCATCAGCGGTGCGTGAGAAGGCTCCTTTCATATGATGAAGGGCCGTTTTGGTATCCGCTTTTGTGAGATGTCACTTTGGGTCTTTGCCCATTTTTCTCTAAGATTTCTGACCTTTTCTTCCTCAATTAAAAAATCATTTGTTCCTTAACGATATCAGCCTTTTCTCCAAGACATATGTTGCAAATATTTTCTCCCCGTTTGTCATTTCTTTTTTCACGTCGCTAATGTTTTTGCTACCCCAAGTTCTTTTTAAAAAATTTTATGTAACAAATGTATCAACTCGTTCATATTTTCTTCTGTTGAATACAGAATAAGGAGGAATTCACCATGTTTATTTTTTTGTCTTTACAGTCTTTACTGTTTACAGTAAAAATTTACATCTCTGATCCATTGGACTTCCTGTTGGTGTGTAATATGTGTGTAATTTTATCTTTGTCATTACTTATTAAAACGACTGCTCCAATGGTTGAGATACCACCTTTATAATATATCAGATTTCGGTATGTGGTTGGGTCCATTTCTGAACTTTGAGTCTGTCCACTAATATCTGCTGGGAACAGACTCCTCTTTTCCTTTGCATGTTTTCCTAGATATTCTTGGGTGTTGATTTTTCTATATGGACCCTGTTACCAACTTACCTTCTCTCATAACAAAATCTCATAGGTATTTTACTGGATCACATTAAGTTTATAAACCAACTTAGTAAGAACTAATATCCTAACAATGCCAAGCTCTACTAACAAACGAGGATGTCTTTATTCTTAGCTACTTAGTGTCCTTCTGGAGAGAATTAGAGTTTTTTCATATACAGATTTCAAATATTTCCTATTACATTTATTTTAATGTTTTAATTTTTTTCATTGCTATTGTAAATGGAGTTTTCCCTATCTGTTGGTTATTTGTATGTGTGAATACCATTGACCCTTGCGTTTTATTTTTATATCCTGCTGCTTTGTTAAATGGTTTTATTGTTGAGTTAATCCAATCATTGATTCTCTAGGGTTTTTCATGGATACGATCTTGTTAACTCCAATAGAGGAAGTTTTAGTTCTCCTTTTCTTATTCTTATGCTCCTAATTGTTTTAGCTTGTTTAATTGCACTGGGTAATAATTCCCGAGTAATGTTAAATTGTAGTGAATATAAAGGGCACTCTTGCCTACTCCTTACTTTGTGGGAATACCTCTAGAGTTAGTTACTAAATAACTCTCTTCTTCCCTTTTGCATATTAAATTATGTTTTCCTTGCATCATATTCAATTTATGATGACTTATATTATAATATGTGGGTGCCCATCTACTCTACTCAGCGTTTCAAAACAATTTGTTCTTTTTCCCTGTTACATTTTCCAAATCAGTTGCTAAGTTTTGCTATGTGTGCTTTCGCTTCTATTGCTCGAAACTTTATTACGCATCCTTCTTTTTAAAAATCTAACGCTAATAAAAACGTATCTTCCTCCTGACAATATAAATGCCTTAGGACACTTTAACTCCCGACACTCCTTCTTGACATTCAAACAATTCAAGTCCAAGTCTTTAGTTCAAACTAAAAAAAAAGAAAGAAAAAAGAAAAGAAAAACAAAAACGAAAAAGTCAATCCCTAGATTAGATCTTATTGTTCCATCATTTCATATGTGTATTGCCTCTTTAAATTTCCATACATTTGCTAGTCCTTTGCTCCCTATTTCTTCTGGGACCATTTTTTTTTTTAATTTTTTATTATTCTGTACACATTAATTTAATTGATATTTTCTAAGACTATCTCATAAAACTACCTCATTCTTAAAAGACCATTTTGCTCAGAATATAATTGCAATAGACAGTAATTTTCTCTCAGAAAAAATGGATTATTTGGCTTCTGTTATTATGTCACTTAATTTGGCTCTTAATATGTCACTTATTGGGCAACCTGCCATTTTGGGGGAGGGGAGGAAGTTATGTGGGTTTCTTTTGTCGTTGTTGTTTTGTTTTTTGTTTTTTTGTCTTCAGGGTCCTGTAGTCTCCCTACAATGTGATTGGTCCATTTCTCTTTATTTTTTCCAGCTTGTCACACTGTGTTCATTCATCCTTCTCATTCATGTGTTTGACGAGTTTTGGAAAATTCTGCCATCATCTCCTTGAGCCTCTGCATCCTCTGCTTTGGACTAGACGCAAGACCTTCTCACTCTGTCCTCCACACTTATTTCTCGTTCATGTTTTCTCTCTCATTCTATCTCTTGGATTCATTTGGAGTAATTTCCTCAGCTTTGTGTCATGGCTTATCAACCCTCTTTCCAGCTGTATCTAGTATTCTCTTTATCTCATTTGTGAGTTTTAAATTTTCGTGAAAATATTTTTCTTTCTGTGGAAGTGTTCTCTTATGAGTGTTCTTATTAGAATCTGCAGGGTTGTTTTTGATAGACTTTTAGTTCCTCGCTCGTTTTTCAAAATTTCATATTTTATGTCATTTAACATTTTATGCATTGTGTGTGTGTGCGTGTGTGTGTGCGTGTGTTCTTTTATCAAAATTTACCTGTATGAATACTGAGGGCCTGTACGGAGGTTAATTCCTTCTGGAAACCATGAGTCTGCACCTGCCAACCACTTAGTCCCTTTTGAAGGTCCCTATAAATGGAGAGGAGGTCGTACATTCATTTTCTGTTGGACCCCAGCATTAGGTTTCAGATCCCAGAAACCCAGCACAAATATCCTTAAAAGCAATTTTTAGAGTGTGGTTTAAAAATTTCCCTTGCATTTTTGTTGTTGTTGTTGCGAGTTCAGGCAGTGTCTTAAAAGGTTAGCTTATTACTGTATCCAGTTTTCAGTTAAATTATGACCAAGGGCTTTGAGTTTACCATACTGTGTATTGCATATCTTTTTTTTTTAATTTCAATTTTGAAATGTTTCAAATTTACAGCAAACTAAGGAAAATAAGTAAAGCATGTTGTTTGTATTACTGGTCTAGATTAACAAGCAATGACATTTAGTTTTATTTGCACTGGGCTTTTAATTTTGAGAAGAAAGAATGTATAGATACAGTTAAGGCTCATCTCCAACGTCACATACCATTTTGGATTTCCACGGCACATGAAAAGTGTTCAGAATTGAACTCCACACCTTTTCCATAAACTACTCTCTTCTTGTATTCTTTTTTCAATTTAAATTTTTTAACATTTATTTATTTTTGAGAGAGAGAGAGAGAGTGCGTGTGCAAGTAGGGAAGGGTCAGAGAAAGAGAGAGAGACACAGAATCTGAGCAGGCTCCCGGCTCTGTGCTGTCAGCACAAAGCCCAACATGGGGTGCAAACTCACAAATGGTGAGAAAAATGACCTGAGCTGAAGTCGGACGCTTAACAGACTGAGCCACCGGGCGCCCCTCCTCTTGTATTCTTTGATTCAGTTCTTAGCAGTGGAAACCAAGGACGTTTTCTCCAATTATTCATACCTCAAATTTCACCTTCACTATCTTGGTTCAGGCTCCCAGCCTCTTTTAATTCTATTATGATTTCGCTCCCCTACCTGAGCTTCCTATATTTCATCCACTGCAGAGTGATTTTTTTTCCCCTACAACATCTCACACGTTCCTCCCCAAGTGTAAACACTTCAGTGGCAATCCATCACTTTTAGTCATAGACACAAAATCCTAAGGAGGGCACAGAGACCTTTCTGCTCTGAGATCGTTTCACATACCCCCAGTCCCAAGTCTCTAACTCTCCATCACTTGGAAGCTCTTCTTCTTCCCCCACATGTAATTCTCACTCTTGTCTCTGATTATACATAGTATCTCCTTGGAATGTAATTCCCCTTTCATTTCTCCAGAGTTGTGACTCCATTAATCCTCAAGTTGGATTTCATCATATCAAGACTTCCCTGACCAGCCACTGCTGGCCAAACCATTTTTCTGAAGTACTCCATTATCACCCTTTGTATATATTGTATGTGCATATAATATAAAGATATAACATATAGATATATCTATCATAATAATCAGTTATGGACCGCAAAGACCATTTCTTATTCATCTTTCAGTTCCCAGCACCTGGTAAAGGATTCAACTTGAGCATATCAATACATTGACGGTCTCTTTATATATACTTCATATACCCTGAGGAGAGTAGCTGTCCTTTGGATATAATGCACAGTTTTTGATATAACTTGAATTCAAAAGTGGCTCAGATGATAGCCATTAAGGTGATGTTTGTCCAGAATGGCCTAACTCAGAAGTTTCCCGAGCCCAGTAAATTATCTGAGGTTAAGTCATAGGAATAATTCTGTTGAACAGTTTTGTTGAGTCATAATTGATACATAACGAACTGAGTATGTTTGAAGTACATAGTTTAATAAGCTTTCACATGGCTACACTTGTGAAACATCCGTAATCTAGGTAGTGAACAGATCAATCACCTTTATTGAGTTTTCCAGTTTGGGTTTATTTCAAATACAGCTGTTATGAACATTTATGTATCAGTCTTATATGAATAATGCTTTCATTTAACTTAGGTGAAGATCCAGGAGTGGAAGATTTGTATCCTGTGGACAATGTATATTTAAATTTTCAAGAGGCAAACTGTTGTACAAAGTGGTTTTGTCCATTTACCTTCCGAGAAGCCAATCTTAGACAATCTGATCTGAAGCCACATCTCACCATGCATTTCTCCAATGGCTAATAATGTTGAGCATCTTTTCAGGTGTTTATTTCCCAGCTGTCTGTTTTCTCTGGCAAAGTGTTGGCTCAAATTGTTTGCTCTTATTTGGTTGTTTGCTTTCTTACTACAGGTTCTTGAGAGTTCTTTACGATTTGGGGTCTGAGTTCTTTATCACATATGTTAATTTGGAAGTATTTTCTCTGAGTCTGTGGTTTGTCTCTTTTTTTCCCCAAGTTTTTATTTAAATCCCAGCTAGTTAGCATACAGTGCAATATGCTTTTTAATATGTTTTCCTTTGTGCGTGCACCCTGAGCGCTTAGACACGTGTCCATGAAAGTTTCCGGTGGAGAACTTAGTGGTTCCTCACTTACATGCAGCAAGTGCTTGTCACAGCAAGTGCCCTCCTTCGTGCCTGTCACCATCTAACCCATCTCCCCAATCCTCTCCTCTCCAGTAACCCTTACTCTGTTCGCTATATGTAAGAGTCTGTTTCTTGGTTTGCCTCTCTCTTTTTTCCCCCATGTTCATTTGTTTTGTTTCTTAAATTCCACATATGTGTGAAATCATATGGTGTTTTTCTCTGTCTCCTTTTGCTTAACATAATATTTTCTAGCTCCCTCCACATCATTTCAAATGGCAAGATTTCATTCTTTTTTATGGCCGAGTAATATTCCATTGTACATATACCATTTCTTCTTTATCTATTCATCAGTCAATGGACATTTGGGCTCTTGTCTGTAATTTGGCTATTGTCGATAATGCTGCTATAAGCATCGGGATGCATGTATCCCTTCGAATCAGTATTTTTGTATTCTTTGGGTCAATAGTGTAATTGCTGGATCATAAGGTAGTTATATTTCTAACTTTTTGAGGAACCTCCATACTGTTTTCTATGCTGCACCAGGTTGCATTGCCACCAACCGTGTGAGAGGGCTCCCCTTTCTCCGCATCCTTGCCAACACCTGTTGTTTCCTTTATTGTTAATTTTAGCCATTCTGACAGGTGTGAGATGATACCTCATCGTAGTTTTGATCTGTATATTCTTGAGGATGAGTGATGTTGAGCATCTTTTCATGTGTCTGTTAGTCATCTGGATGTCTTCTTTGGAATATTCATGTCTTCTGCCCATTTTTTAACCATTATTTGTTTTGGGGGTGTTTGGTTTGATAAGTTCTTTATATATTTTGGATATTAACCCTTTTTCTGATGTGTCATTTGCAAATATCTTCTCCCATTCCATAGGTTGCCTTTTAGTTTTGTTGATTATTTCCTTCACTGTGTAGAAGGTTCTAATTTTGATGAAGTCCTAATAGTTTATTTTTGCTTTTATTTCCCTTGCCTCAGGAGACATGTCTAGTAAGACGATGTTATGGCCCACATCAGAGAGGTCATGCCTGTGTTCTCCTCTAGGATTTGGATGGTTTCCTGTCTCACATTTAGGTCTTTCATCCATTTTGAATTTATTTTCGTGTATGGTCTAAGAAAGTGGTCCCGTTTCAGTATTTTGCATGTTGCTGTCCAGTTTTCTTAACATCATTTGTTGAAAAGACTTGTTATATTTTCCATTGGATATTCTTTCTTGCTTTGTTGAAGATTCATTTACCACACGGTGGGGGTTCATTTCTGGGTTTTTCTCTTCAGTTCTCTTTATCTGTGTGTCTGTTTTTGTGCCAGGACCATACTGTCTTGATGACTACAGTCTTGTAATAGAACTTGAAGTCTGGAACTGTGATGCCGGAGCTTTGCTTTTTCTTTTTCAACATTACTTTGGCTATTTGGCTCTTCGGTGGTTCCATACATATTTTAGTCAAAGTTAGACTTTTTCCTTGCTGATGTGAACGTCTTTTACTTCTTTTTGTTGTCTGATTGCTGAGGCTAGTATTCCAATATTATGTTAAATACCAGTGGTGAGAGTGGACATCACTGGCTTGTTCCTGACCATAGAGGAAAATCTTAGTTTTTCCCAATGAGGATGATATGAGCTGTGGGTTTTCCATATATGGCCTTTATTATGCTGAGATATGTTCTTTCTACACTTACTTTATTGAAGGTTTTTATCACGAATGGCTGTTGCACTTTATCAGATGCTTTTTCTGCATCTATTGAGAGGTGTGACTTATTTCTTAACAGTATCTTTTAAAGAGCAAATGTCCTTAGTTTTATCCTTTTTTTTTTATTCTGCCTTCAGTGATCTATTTACAATTTTTTTTCTTAATCCAAAGCCACGAAGATTTATTTCTATATTTTCTTCCAGAAGGTTTATACCTTTAAGTTTTTTACATTTACGTTTACTATCTTTTGAGGTTGACTTTTTGTATATGGTGCACAGTATGGACTGAATTTCTTATGTATGCATATGGATATCCAAGTTTTTCAGCACTATTTGTTGAAAAAACTACCCTCTCTCCACAGGACTGCCTTGGGGAACTTTGTCAAAAATTGATCAACAATCAATATGTGGGTCTATTTCTGGACTCTCTATTCATCATATTGATCTATTTTGTTGCCATTACCATACTCTCTTGATTGCTGTGGTTCTGTAATAGATGATGAAATTAGGTAATATTAGTCCTCTAACTTTGTTTTTCTTTTTCCAGCTTGTTTTATCCATTCCAGGTCTTCTGTGTTTTCATACGCATTTGAAAAATAGCTTGTTAATTTCTACAAAAACCTGGTGCAAATTACTAACCAGTATAGTTTCATCCCTTCACTCTCAGACTTTGAGCCATTTTCATACAATCCACTTTTACATATGTTATAACTTCCCTTTAAGCATTTGATTATTTTTAAGAGATTTAAATAACAAGAAAAGAACATTTATATTTACCCAAGTAGTTACCATTTTCTGTGCTCTTCTGTGTTGGTCCAGGTTTTCCCCTGGTATCATTTTCCTTCTACCTGATGGACTGACTACCTTTAATATTTCTTTCATTGCTGGTCAGTAGATGGTTGATTCTTTCAGCTTTTCTGTTCTTGAAAAAGTCTATATGTCACCTTCATTTTTCAAATATATTTTTTGTTGGGTAATGTGTTCTAGTTTAATAGTTTTTTTTTTCTTTTAACACTAAATATGTTGCTTTGCTCTTTATCTCTCTCTTTTAAAGTTTATTTATTTCGAGAGAGAGAGAGAGAGCACATGTGCATGAGAAGGAGAGTGGGGTAGGGGCAGAAAGAGAGGGAGAGAGAATCCCAAGTAGGTTCCATGCTGTCAGTGTGGGGCCTAACATGGGGCCCGACATCAAGAGTCAGACGCTTAACTGACTGAGCCACCCGCTCCCCTTGTTTTTGGCTTGCATTATTTCCGACAAAAATCTGTCGTCATTCTTACAGTTGTACTTCTGTCCATAATGGATCTCTTCCTCAGGCTGCTGCTTTGGAGTTTTTCACATTATCACTGTAAGTAATTTAATTTTTATTTTCCTAGTGTACCTTTCTTCATATTTCCTATGCTTAGGATTCGTTGAGCTTTTTGGATTTGTGGGTTATAGTTTTCATCGAATTTGGAAAAGTTTTGTCTGTTATTCTTTAAAGGTCTCTCCCCAGCATCTCCTTTATAGGTTTCAATCACATGTATGTTTGGCTGCTTAAAACTAATAATCAATTAATTAAATTTATAGGTTTGCATCAGATTATTGATGCTATGTTCACTTTTTCCAGTAGTTTCTTCTCTGTGTATTTCATTTTGAATGTTACCATTCCTGTCGTCAGGTTCACTAATCTTTTTTCAATGAATAATCTGAGTCTTCAGGTTCACTAATCTTTTTTCTTCAATGAATAATCTGATGCTGTTCCATCCAGTGTGTCTTTCTTCTCAGACATTACTGTTTTTCTCTATAAATTCTACTTGGGTCTTTTGTGTGTCTTCCGTATCTCTACTTAGCATGTTCAAACTTTTTCTAGCTTCTTGAACATATGGAATCAATTACAACTATTTAATGTTCCTGTCTTCTAACTGGATCACCTGAGTCATTTTCACACAATCCACTGTTACATATGTTATAACTTTCCTTTAAGCATTTGATTATCTTTTGAAGCGATGTAAATAACTAGGAAAAACATTCATGTTTATTGAATTTTCTGTTCATCATTGGTGGTATTTTCTTGCTTCTTTGCATGCCTGGTCTTTTTTTTTTTCGATTGGATGTGAAACATTTGGCTTTTCGTTTTGTCATGTTCCGTATATTTTTGTATTCTTATAAATATTCTAGAATTTTATTCTGGGACATGCTTGAGTCACCTGAAAACAGTTTGATCTTTTTGGGTCTTGCTTTTAAGCTCTGTTAGGTTGGATCAAAGCGAATTTCAGCCTAAGGTTAATTTTTCCCACTACTGAGGTGAGATTCTTCTTAGAACTCTGACCAATTCTCCCCAGAGTATGAGGTTTTCCATTGTAGTTCTGGTGGATGGATAATATTTTCAGCCCTTTGTGAATTCTGGGCACTGTTTGTTCTCATCTTTTAGGATGGTTCTTTCCCCAGCCATGAGTAGTTTGTTGCCATTCTTGTGATAATCGGTAGTCAGATGAATACTCTGGAGACAGCATCTGCAGGTCTCTGGTATTTTTTCTCCCTGGAGCTCTCTCTTGCTCTGTATTCTGCACTGTGAGCTGTAGTTCCCTCGGCATTTCTGAAATTCTAGCTCCAGCCCTTCAATCAGGGAGACTGCAGGGCTCTGCCTGGGTTTCCCTTGCCTGTGCCACTTCCTGAAACTTTCTCAAGGCAGTAACTGAGGGTATCCTAGAGCTCATCTCATTGGTTTTCCATTTCAGTTTTCACTGTCCTTCATTCTCTGACTTCCAGTATTTTGAATGCCATTGTTTCATATATTATTGTCCCTGTTTTATTGTTTCAGGCAAAAGGATAAACCCTCCCTTCATCAATCCATCCTTTCCATAAGTCCAGGATAAAATTTGTTTTAAAAGTTTCTTAGGTGTTTTTTGCATCTATTTGCAGTCCAGGATGGGGACAACATGACTATAAAAGCAAATGGAATGAAGTGATTAATAAATGTTGATATAGATTAAGCTATGAGAAACAAGAACTTTGTCAGGTTGCTTATTCTCAACATAAGAGGGCCAGCCCTTCAGAACTGTTTGATATGGGGGGGGGGGGGGTCAAAGAGATTTTTCTTGAGCTCTGATCAATTCAATATCATTACAGAAGTTTTATTTTTTTTAAATACAGTACTATCATTCACAAGTGGGGAGGTGATTCCTGAAAATAACAGATATCTACTCTCATTAGGTAATAAACCAGAGCTTGATTCTGCTTTCCTAGTTGATGAAGAAAATAGAAGAAGAGGTTTCAGGACAATTCTGAGATGTGCCATCCCCACTTGCTGTCTTCTCCATCTTTGGGATTTATAGGCAGTGGGAACTCTCTATTAATATATATTTGTTATGTGATGATAAAATGGCACCTGTTTGCTCATAGTCAATGGATAGAAACCACATATTCAATATCCATAACCTAAATCAGAGACAAGTACTTCACCAACAAAGGGCATAAAATGCTAAGGTCTAACTACACAGGTGGTGTTGGGGGAACGAAAGCCATAGAATGAATTGAACAGGTCTGACAACAGGAGACTTCCCAAGACTTGGTCATCGGAATTTGATTGGGTATTTTGAACAAATGAAAGTGGATGAAATAGAAGCGCCTGAGGTCTGGATCGGGCTGGTGGGGAGATTCCGGGACCGTGGGCAGAAGGAAGGCAGATGAAAAATGAGGTAGGCGACTTTATACACTGGATGTTTTCCGCAGCAACGCCAAGGCGGTAAAATGATATCCAATTCATTTTCTCAGCAGCGCTTCCTATCCCCTAGTGTGGGTAGAACCATTGGAAAGATCACCGTGGGAAACAGAATGAGGTACAAAAGAGGGCCTCTGCCCTGAGGAAGCTGGAACAGAGCTGAGAGCGTGAGCACAGTGACGCAGTTGGGGCCCTTCCGAAACCAGCACGTCTATTATCAGTTAATCCAAAAACTAGAAGGCACCGAGTATGACAGGTCAGGTGCTTGACGTGAGTTACGTCATTTCTTCTTCACAGGTACTCTCTGAGGCAGCTGTTAACATTCTTCCCATTTTACAAAGAAGGGAGGTGAGAGGAAGCCAGTTTAAAGTAGCTTGAGGTCGTAGTCTGCTCAGGTTGTCGTAACAAAACACCAGGGACCCGGTGGCTTCTAAACAACAAATATTTATATCGCAGTTTTGGAAGCTGGGAATCCAAGATCCAGGCAGTTTCAGCGGCCAGCAAGACATACTTTCTAGTTCATAGACGGCCATCTTCTCCCCGTGACCGAATATGGCCGAAGGGGAAAGGGAGCTCCCTGGACTGTCTTTTCTGGGACCACTGATCTCATTCATGAGGGCTTCACCCCCGTGACCTAATCCCATCCCAAAAGCCCCACCTCCAAATGCCACGTCATTAAGAAAAACAGGTTTTGGGGGCACCTGGGTGGCTCAGTCGGTTGAGTGTCTGACCGGCTCGGGTCATGATCTCACAGTTCATAGTTTGAGCCCCCCATCAGGCTCGCGGCTGTCAGCCTGTCAGTGCAGAGCCCAGTTCAGATCCTCTGTCCCCCTGTCTCTGCCCTTCCCCCGCTTGCACTTTCCCCCCAAATAAATAAACATTAAGAAAAAAGAAGAAGAAGAATAGGCTTTGACATATGAATCCGGGGGCGGGGAGGACACATTCCGTCCACAGCACTTACCTTGTAGCATAGAGCTAGTGAGTGGCAGGGTCAGTGTTCAAATCTAAACAGAGTCGGACTCTGGAGCCTTACCTCTTGCTCTTTTCACTGCCTATCACTACAACCAAAGGGTTGTTAGTAATAAGACATTATTCTTCACGATGAGGACTTTATGCTAAGTTAGAACAAGCATTCTTGCTAGGATCTTAGCCATATTTCTCATATGAGTCCCTCCGGCCAAGAAAATTTCTGACAAGAAGAGGAATCCACAGGCAGCTACATATAACTAAGCCAGCTCAAAGAGTGCCTTGAGAGAGAACAAAGACCCATACCCCTTGACCCGCATACGCATATCGCCACCAGGAAATAAGTCCCATGGGGAGAGACTGTGTCTGGTACAAAGTAGTTGCACAGTAAATACTTGCTGAATCAAGTGAATGAATGCGGAGAAGCTAGTCAGGGAGAGGGAGGATTCAAACCAACCC
The DNA here is from genome assembly GCF_018350195.1 of Panthera tigris. Lineage (NCBI taxonomy): Eukaryota > Metazoa > Chordata > Mammalia > Carnivora > Felidae > Panthera > Panthera tigris. The sequence continues at coordinate 58,715,589 of NC_056678.1, read as the reverse complement.
TGCACACGCAACTTCCCTTGTCTTCCGCTGCCCCATCACATGCCCCCGGGCCAGAGGCCCGGTCTCTCGAAGAGCTGCACATGCAGAAGTCCATGAGCTTGCAGGGACATGATTTTCCTCACACATGAGGCCACGTAAGGACACCCAGTGTGGCCTCACGTTGCCCCGACGTTGGCCTTACCCCAGGCACTGTGAACCCAGCCTTGCTGAGTTGTTGGAAGCGCTGGAAATAGCGCCCGTACTTCCTGGACCTGAGCCCATCACCGTCTCTCTCCAGTGGCTCAGGTTTCTCCGTAGAAAACTAGTAACCCAGCGCTCCAGTACTCCCACACCCTACTTTCAAATCCATATTTTTGAATGAATAACTGGCCTCATATTTCCCCTCCAAATGCTCCGTGTAGACAATGTGACCAACCATATTCTCGTTGTCTTTGCTGAAAACGTCCCTTTGTATGTAACAACCAAATTTTGATTCAGTTTTCACATATCCTGCTCAAGAAAGTGTATAAAGTCATGGCCGGCCAGGATGCTACCTATAACACCCATTCTCTGGCATCATACATAAATAGATATTTAATAAGTGCTTAATGGTGATAATGATTTCCATTTTGGCATGGACCAAACAGAATGTTACTGTAGAAAGAGCTGAACAGCACCTGACTCGTTCACATCTACAGTGGTTTGGCAGCCAAGACAGGAAGGGGTCACAAGATCAAACAGAAAATATCCCGCTTTGCGCCTGATCACCGACGCCCACAGGAATTACAAATGCAATGATTGGGTCTCTTTGCATTGGGGATACAAAGTTCTTTCTTTACATCAACGCCACAAAACAGCCCGTGATAGAGACTTACACATGGAGTAACCGGAAAACTCGTGTGAAGAATCAAGTTGTTTAGTTACTGGTGGCTACAGAAAGCACCAACTTGACCTTACCATTAAAACTTGCCACACAGTGACAGATTTCCTTACAAATTCACTACATGCTGCCATGCAGCCATTTATTCAGAGAATAAGTCCTTATTAATAAATTGCTCTGTAGTGCACGCTTTGGGAGACACAAAAGATGTGGACAGTGAGGTCCTGAGACTTGAGCTTATAACCAACACAGACCAAGGAAATCCATATGCTGACATTCATATATGAAGCTACTCCGGGCAATAATTAAAAAGTAATATTATATTTCTTATAGACCAACACGAAGCAGTTTATCTTCAATGCAGATATTCTGATGGCATTCACAGTTGTTCTTCTACAAGTATGCATCAGTTCACCTAGGGTCTAACCCATTACTCAATTGCACACAGCTTGAGGGCATCATCGGCATGAATCTGATGCAGATCTTTCCACACAAAGCATCTACTATACTCTAGGTGTTCAGGAATTCAGTGACTCCTGATGAAATGGAATGAAATGAAATGAAATGATAGTTTTCCTTTCCACGTTCTTTCCTTCCTCTCTTTCTTCCTTCCTTCTTTTTTTCCCCCCACTTTTATGCAAACCTACTTGCTATGAGGCACAATGTCTGGTGTTAGAGATGCAGAGACAAGTAAGAAATGTCCCCTGCCTTGGATAAGCTCATGGCTGAGTACAGACCACTGAGATAATAAAAAGTGAGTAGGGGAGATATTTGAATTGAATGTTTCAGGAGCTCCAGAGGAAAAGCTATTTATTTTACGAAAAGACAGAGGGGTTTTATGATTTTCAGGGAAAGGGTTCTATAGCTAGAATGATCATTAATCAGTTCTTGGTTAAGGGGATGGTAGGTAAATGATGCTATAATGACCAAGAGTGCCAGGGTAGCTCACCTTGTAATGGAGAACAAAGGAGAGAATACTGTATAATTACACATCTACTTATTTTTTAAAAAGTTTTATTGAGATATAATTCACATACCTTATAATTCACTCACTTAAAGTGTAAAATTCAATGGCTTTTAATTTATTCACACATGTGTACAAGCATCACCGGCATTGATTTTAGAACATTTTCATCACCTATGGGCACCTGGGTGGCTCAGTCGGTTGAGCGTCTGACTTCGACTCAGGTCATGATCTCACGGCTGTGGGTTAGATGCCCGCATCTGGTTCTCTGCTGTCAGCACAGATGCTTCTTCAGATCCTCCCTCCCTCTCGCTCTCTGCCCCTCCCCCGCTCACGCTGTCTCTCAAAAATAAATAAAAACAATAAAAAAAGAACATTTTCATCACCTCAAGAAACAAACAAATAAACAAACCTCCATAATCTGTGGCTATCACCCACTCATTCCCCTATCTCTTCTCCCTCCCTGTCCAAAGCAACTATGAGTCTGCTTTCTGTCTCTATGGATTTCCCTGCTCTAGATATTTCTTATCAATTGAATCATACAATATGCAGTCTTTTATGACTGTGCTTTTCTACCCAGTGTAATGTTTTCAAGGTTCACCCATGTCCTGACAGGTAACGATACTCATCTCTTTATATGGCCAAATATAACATTCTCTATATGCACACGCACCACACTTTGCATATACGTTCATTGTTTGATGGACATTTAAGTTGTTTCCACATCAATCTACTTCTGGCCATGACCTCTGAGTGGGCGAAATATCACCAGCTGTCCCTCATCCTTGTGTTATCAGAAATCCAACCCATGGAGCCGCAAGCCTCCCAACTCGGGACAGAAGGAACATACCACTTAAAGTTTCCCTTTCTAAAATACCAAGGGATCATTCCCCACCCCCCTCCGAGAATTCCCAAGAAATATAAAGCAATTCATTAACAAATGAGTTGCTTAAAGATGTTTAGCTCCAATACCGTTTCAAGGTCACCGTACGTGGTAAAATGAGGAAGAAGTGAGGATGAGAGGTTAATAGCGGGAAGAAAACCTTTTACTGACCACCCCCCATTCATGACATAGAGGTTGAAATCACTACTGCATCCACTGAGTGTTCCCCAGGGGTCACAAGTGACCCAGTTTGGAGAAGCACTGATGCACAGGGGAGAATAAATGAACTGTTGCTAAAGAGGTGGGGGGATTGGTAGAAAGTAGACAGAACCAGGCATCAGAAAACATACTTGCAATTCCTGTCCCAGAGCTTCTTAGATATGCATTCGTGGGCAGGTCATTTACAGGTCACCCACATTTTGGGTTTCCAATCTGTTAAATGGACCACCGTTACCTAGTTTGTATGTTTTGCAAGGCTAATACATATGAAAACTCTCTGCGGAGAACAAATTATAAAAATATCAGCAAGTGTGAACAGCTCCAAATTTTATTAAATTATTACTACGTTTCGTCACTGGGCCCAGGAATGCGAGAAAGACTAACATTTAACAAAGGCAGTGACAAAACTTCAAAAGTTTCCTAATAATTCTTTACAATTTATTTCCCGAAACTCCTTATTTACTGGAACTTCAAGGAAGGAAATCAAGCAGATTTATGACATATACCAAAGTCTTCTGAAATTTGGAGAGAACTTGTAAGGACACTCACCCCATCTTCTGTCTCCACACATTAAATCACAAACACGAAGATCTCTAGAAAAGAACAAGCTGTGAGATGCACTGACCCAGTTTTTATGGGTGGCCAGTCCTCAAAGGGATAGAAACCCCTTTAGCTTGGGAAAAAAGCCAAAGAAAATGGAAGAAAAAAACCATCTTTCTGATGTTATGAATGAAGGTGTTTGTCACAAGGTCTAAAGGAAGAGAATTAAACCAGTTTTGTTGAATTTCAGTAGCATCAGAACTTCAAAATCGAAGTTGTCTCGGAAAAGTCACTTAGAATTATATTTTAGGGAAACTATAGAAGAACCAGAAAACATCCTAGGGAATCTTGACCCAAGTGTGGACCCCTTGAAAGCTAGAAATGGAAGCACCATAGCAAGAACATAGTCTGTGTCTCTGACCCACTCCCTACATATCCCACACTGGTTCATAGATGAGGCAACAATGGATAGAGGAAATGACTGGTCCAAGATTACATCAGTAAGTTAGTAGGAAACTTGAAACTAATAATATGGTCTTCTGATTCTTTGTCAAAAGTCTTTTTTAACTAAATTCTTTCCCTAATGCTTCTACTGATTAATTCAGTGTAAGTAACAAAGAGTCATTTCACATGTTGTATTTCTATTATAATTCAGCATTTCAAGTTGATGGATCATATATCCCACTCTCCAGTATTTTCGATGGAAAAATTAAGGATTAGAAACATTGAGGAATTCTTCAAAGTCACATAAAGTGACAAGCTAGGAATACAATGCATTTCTCTATCTTTTTGATCATTTTTGTTCAATATTCCTCCCATTACAAGGGAGTTTCTTCTCCCGAGTATTTCCATCTTGTCAATGTTTGAAACGTTTCTTCTTTTTAGGGTGTGGCTAGGGTCTGTGGTCCTCCCAAAGGAAAATAGCAAACACCAGGAGTCATGTTGGGGTCACTTTTTTCTTGCTTCCTCTTGGGAAAGTACAATATGGGCTTTGTCATTACGCATCTTCAGACTGTTCCATTAAATTATTTGTAAATGAATAGCCCTGAAAATGCATTGAAAATATCTCTTTGAATGTTAAACAAATAAATCTGGGTAACTGATTATACAGTGGAATGAAGGCACTACTACAGACAAAGTCACCTCCCGGTTGTAGTTCATGTGATCTGACGCTTCATGAAATGCGCTTCTAATAGAAATATGCAGGACGGTTATCTGACAGCCTAGAAGAATGCATACTTATCAATAAACTACCAATAAATTGCTTGACTCTCCCTTATGTTTTAAAAGGCTCTTCCTATATAAAATTAAAGGAAGAATATCACTGATTAAAAAATGACTGAGCTATTTGAAGTTTGTTCAGTTTCATTAACACAGGCAAGAGAAATTAAAAAACCAAGTAAAATCTTTCCAATTTCTTTGACTCCCGGGTCATCTTTTTTCCATGCTCAGGGAAAATCCAGCCTTATATTTAAAACCTATTGGCCATCTGCAGTCTAGGTATACCTTCCTGCTTGCTCCCTCAATACCTTTTACGTATCTCTATCCTAGGAGCTGACACATGGCATAATAGTGAGATCTTGAGAGTAGGATTTAATCTTATTGATCTATCTCCTGTGTTTATCAACAGAAACAAGGGGGTGACTTGGGCTCAATAAATACTCACTGAATGAATAAAAGTTTGAATAAACAAGCAAATAAGTATTCAGTTGATAATGTGTGTGTGTGTGTGTGTGTGTGTGTGATAGTTCATTCTCAAAGCATAACCCCAAAATCTCATATGAATCCAAATCTCATATGAAACAGTGTAACAGAAAAGACTACAAAAAATACTGTAATATAGCATTCCATTTTCAGCAAACTTCAGAAATACAAACTCTCCATCATTTGAGGAGGGAGATAATGGTCCAATCTCAGCCAAACAGTGCTATTAAAAACACAAACAACGGAACTCTATGTGCATTCCAATTTCCCTTGTGGTTCCAATTAAGATCACATCAATTAAGTGAACTTACCATTGTGCATCATGGAGCTCTTGAAAATTGTATAAAATTCAAGTTGGCATTTTCTTCCCTCCCTGATAAGGAAGGAACATGATTGCATCACACTGATTGCATATTTAGCTCTCCAAACAGCTGCATAAACATTATAAGCAATACAGCAAAACAGAAAAAAAAATGCATAGAAGCTAAAATCAAAAGACACATTTCTGAAACAGAGAATGGGCGGTTGGTCCTAATTGAGAGATGATTCAGAAATGTGGATCCCGCAGAGGAGTGGGCTCTGTAGGAGAGAGTGGGATGAGTATACACCCCTCACCCTCACCCCAAATCCTAAAGTCAGAGTATTTGTTCATAGAGCTTTAAATGAACTGCACCATTGATGGCCAGCAGCAAGATGGCCAGGGGTGCCCCCCAGCAATGAAACCTGCCCCAGACTGCACTCTTCTCCTTTTCTCTCCCTGGTGATGCCACCAAGAGATGCCCCAGAAGCATAGGCAGGGCTAATGGCCTCCTTTTCAAGCAGCTAAAATATTCTTTCTCAGAGAAATAAACGCCAGCCCCACCCTCACCCCCCGACAAATACAAGAATCTGCCTTCAAATTGCCCAAACTGTGATGAAAAATGATTGCTTATGGTAGAAAAATGGTAGAAAATTATACTATTATAAATACCTAGTATAGCATTTCAACTAACTACCTATGGGTTAAGCAGGCTTTCGTGAGCTCACCCACAAACCTGTACTCCAGGCAAAAACTCATTTGTAATGGGAGCGTGCTTTGGATCTGGGAAACTTAATGCACCAAGGTGGGTAAGAGAAAGGCAATATGTCCATTTTCCAGAAAAGGCAAGTGAGGCCCAGAGAGGCTGTTCCTCTGACAAGGCTTCAGAGGTAAACACCAATATTCCGGGTCCATGCAAACCCACCGAGATCTCAGGCCTGAGATAAGGAAGCAGCTCATGGCCGCTAGTAAACATGTTTCCACTGCCCTTCTAGAATGGACTTCCACTTCCATGTCCCTCTTCCCTGTGATGCTTCTGTTGCCCTTCAAAACATAGTTGAAGATAAAAAAGGGGAGAAAATGGGAGGAAATCCACTGCAATATTCATGGGTGGTTGGGTTACAGATGGTCGCATTTTCTTCTTTGTGCTTTTCTATATTTTCTGGATTTTCTACAATGAACATCTTACATGATACACCAAGCACATTATTATTATTATTATTTAATTATTTTAAAAGTTCTGCTCAAAATCCAACCATTCCATAAAGTCTTGCTAAGCTAGTCCCATTTGCCTCTAACAATTTTACTCGCTCAATTCTTTCTTTTCCTTTCTTCTCTCCCTCCCTCCCATTTTCTCTCCCTCCTTATTTCTCTCTTTTTTTTTTTAACTTTAAGTTCATATTATGTGCCAAGAGATTTAAAAATTACACAAGTGCTAATGAAAACATTCTAGTGGCTAAACATTGAAGCAACATCAAGGTTCATGGGGTAAAAGTTAAAATAATCTTTCATAACTTCTCCCTCTCCCTTCAAATCCCATTCTTCTCTTTCTCTAGGTTGCAACTGTTCCCTTTGGTACATAATTTTAAACCTTTCACATGTAAATACACATTACGTATATATATATCTATATATCTGTATATATATATATATATATGACTATGTATTTATATGTATACATACTCATTTTTTTTTTAAACATATGAACCCAAATATCATTTTCCTTCCTATAAAGCACCTGTGGTTATTGCCTGGGGACGATAGTGTTTGACTCTGAGTTAAGGGCCTACAGGTAAGAGAGACCATCCTGAAGGGCCATTTTTAGGAGTGTCCTTATCTGAAGGCCACAGGCCAGGGTGACCTTCACACAACTCAGCCCCAGCCCAGGCCTCCCCGTGTGGCTACATGTCCAGTAGCAGCACAAATGAGCCGTTGGCTGCTGAGCTTACTGATGACAGTTACGAGTGCCATGTTAGACATGTGCTCTCTAAAAATAGGATCGGGAAAGAAAGGGTCTCATGTCCAGCCTTCTGGGTGGCCCATGATAAAATGTTCACCCCGTTAATACTTAATGGAAGCAACACTATTTCAACATCATATCACCTGTGTTTATACGGACAAATGAATTGAGCTCTTTGAGAAATGAGCTAGTCAGTTGATCAGAAGGGTACATTGAGGGTCTCTTCACCTTCATCACAAGATATCCAAAGAAGAAAGGTGGGAAGACTAAATGTGTTTTGCAAAACGACATCTGGTGCTTCCGACTTTCGGAGGGAAGTTTTGCAAGAGATTCTCTCTTTTCCTATCAGCCTTTGTTAGCTGTGACTTTTCCATCATTTGCCAAACTTCTGCAAACATGAAGAATTGTTCCCTATCATTTTCAAAGTTCTGATGAAAGAAAATACTGGACTCTCGCCTCCTGCATCACATTTTCATAAAAAGAGAGAAGAAAGGAACGTTTTTATAGGAGTTGGTTTGGGGGACAAATTCTAAAACCAGAACTAAGTGAGGAGGCCTATTTCCATCTTGGTTGAGGTAGGTATCTCCCTCTGGTGTGTCCAAGGAAAATGTGAATGCTGGGCATGCCACAGATGAATATGTTGTTCACCCAGCAAGCATGTAGCTGAGCATGTGCTGTGTTAGCTCTGCCGTTTTAGGCAGCATGGGAAGGGTCCACCACGGTCTTTGACCTCGAGTGGTATGCAGATGCCCCCCAATGGGATTATCAGATGGCACCTTCCCTTGATCATTGTCAAGATCTTCTCCCCGCTTTGATAATCCAAGTCAGAGCTAACATGCTATTGGGACAAGTAGTTATGTTTGCTGCTAAATTAAAGCACAGAAAAGCAGTTGGACAGAATGACAGTTAGACATGTGGTTATTAATTGAAAATGACAAAGGATAAAATATCAATATTAAAGGAAAAGTTCGCTGTAAGTATTTTGGATTCATTGAGGGGTGTGTATGTGTCTTAATCTTATAGAAGTGTAGTTAGTTGCTTCCCTGTGAAAGGGGGCTTCTTTCTACTGATTTGCTTGGGGGAGAAAACTATCTAGCTGGTTGAGAAGAAACTTTATATTAGATTGGAAGAAGCTGAAATAGTCTGGACTAGTGCAGAAGAGGCAGATTTTAGGCATGAACCACATTAGAAATTACCCACCAGAACTTCCTGGATAATTCAGATCCACCTCTGAGCTGTCTCATCTGAATCCTACCATTTAGCTGTATTCTATCCTGCCTTGTAAGTTTTTCTGGATGTTAGGTATGTTTATGGGTTGTCTCCCCAGTCAACTCCTGAGCTCCTTGAGGGCAGGCACTGTACCTGTCTGCATTCTGATGAGCTCTTATTAAGTCCTCAGCAAGTCCTCTTTGGTTGGTTTGGCAAGCGGTCGTAGTAGGTGAGTGTGCCGTGTGAGCATGCACATACATCCCCGCCCTCCCCAGGACCCTCAGGTGGCTCTGGTGCCACTGCTCCATCACCCCACGCAGGACAACATTCCCTGATGGGAGAACGGACTGCAGAGCTCTGCATGCACCCCGCCTTGTCTGCGTCCCGCTCCTCCAAACTTTCCAGTTCACCTTCCAAGTCACAGCCAGTGCCCTGAGTCCGGCATATCTAGGGCTGGAGGCACATGGACCTGGGCCCACATTCCCGAATGACGCCATTACTACTTGGCCATCTGTAGGGGCAGCGTGGGTGCCTGGAACATCTGGGCTGCCTTTGGGCCAACACGTGTCCTTCTCGTTCCCAACCTCCCTCATGTGACCTCCCTGTGGGGGCAGGCCAGGTCACGGGGGAACTGGGACTATTTTTGAGAAGGCCATTGGCAGAAGGTCGTCTCATCCACTGCCCAAGTACCCCACATTCTCCATTCTCCATGCCAAGACTTTGTAGAGCCATTGAAATAGGAGTAAGAGAGGGAGCAAGGCCAAAGAGTGGAGGGAGAGTCTGCAAATGGGCATGGCAGGAGTCAGGAGCAGGGACTCTATTCCTCATCCTGATATGGTCTCTGGGTGTCTTCACAGGCCCCCTTGCTGGATCGCATGCTCAGTCTGTGTCTGTGACAGGGAGGATGGCAACTGCCTTTACCTACCTCCCTGGAAAGTGAGGGAAACTGTTAAAAGAATATTGAAATGCACAGGTAGGAGTGCTCCCTACTTAAAAAAAAAAAAAAATTAACGGGATTATCAGCTATATGGTTGCTTTTCTTCGTGTTGGGGGAAGCGTTCATTATTCACTTCGTGTGTATGGTTGCTGAGATGTTCTGAATTGCATTTATTTATACTTGTTGACTCAACAGCAACACTGAGAGAGAAAGAGAAAGATTCTTGCCCTGTTTTATAGAAACTGAGGGATAAAAAGCTACAGTGGCCTACTCGGAGTTACAGAGAAAGTGCGGGACAGGAACAGGGCCTGTTGCCGGAAGAGAACTCGGTGCCAGTTAACGTTCTTTTGTTTTTTGAAGGCATGAACCCGCTCTTCTGGTTTCAGGTAGTCACTAGTTAGTTACCTCGAAGGATGACTGACTTCTCCCTCCCCCGGGTAGGGAAGGGCGTACCTTGCCTGCTGTCCTTGTGGTTGAGGGAAGCCTGTGAGTAGTTCTAGACAGGCAAGAGCCCACAAGAGACGGCCAATGCAGAATTCACTGACTTCTCTCGCTACCAGCTACACAAACCAAAATGTTTCGGATTCTTAAGGCCCTCCATCAACCTGAGATGGGCACACGGCAGGAGCAAGAAACAGACCTCTGTTATTTCAAGCCACTGCGATTTGCTTTGGGAGTTGTGAGATGCTACAGCATAACCTACTGAGTCTGGACTAAGACAGGATCATGGAAATGAACTTACAAGTCCCTGCCTCAGAATTTTTGATCAGAAAGAATCCAAGAAGGGCCTGTGAAGGAAGCGGAGGGCCAGGTCCACTGACCCCTGCCTCTATTCAGGATTTTTTTTCCACTTTAGTGTACTTTATTATTTTTTTAAGTTTATTTATTCATTTTGAGAGAGAAAGCGTGAATGAGGGGAGATGCAGAGACAGAGGGATTGGGGAGGGAGGAGAGAGAGAGAGAGAGAGATAGAGAGAGAATCCCAAACAGGCTCCTTACTGTCAGCACAGAATCTGACGGGGCTCGAACTCATGAACTATGAGACCATGACCTGAGTCGAAGTCAGACGCTTAACCGACTGAGCCACCCAGGCGCCCCACACTTTAGCGTACTTTGAAAGGCATTTAGTCCAACTAAATTCTGAGATGTGGCTCTCTTTAAGACATTACCAGGTGGTCTTTGAGTTACCCCCTTGAATATCTACTTCGATACCTCTAGCAGTGGGGGATTTGTCATACTCCCAAAACATTTCCTGGCCATTTTTTTTTTTTTTTTTTGAGAAATTGGTGGTAAAAATGTTCTTTACGCTGTCAGCATTTTCCTGTAATGTACATTCAACCACCTTGTTGTTTCCTCCTGAGCCACAAGGAACATGTGTCATTCTCTTTTTATGTCATCCTTCTGAATAATTTGGCCAGCATGAACACTCCAAATTACTTCTCCATGTCGAACACTCCCCAGTTCCTCAATCGTTGCTTATATTGAATTATTTTGAGGTCTTTTATCATTCTGTCTTTTTCATCAGGACAGGTGCCGTCTGTAAATATACTGCTAAAAATATAGCCCCCAGGAGAAACATGGTACTATTGAAAGTATGGCCCAACTTACATGGAATGAAATGATAATATTATGTTCTGAGTGCCCAAGCTCCATTAAACCTAAATTTAACAAATACAAAAGGCCCCAACTTAAATCCATCCATGTTAGATCCTGATTCTTTCATCACAGTATCAGCTACCCCCTTACCTTGATGCTATTCTCCTATTGTAACTGCACAATTTCTAAGAAATTGTCATAATCACTGATATAGCATTGAACTGGACATTGGTCTTGAGTCTTGAGAAACACCAAGGAAGACGTCAGTCTGATAACAAAGATCCCTTGAGTTCGGTCACAGATCATTTACGTGTTCCCTTCACTGTATTATCATGTAGCTTGCACTGCTCTGTCCAACATGTATGGTCGTAGGAGAAAATCTATGAATTCTTTGACAAATTACGGAATATGATATTCATTCTATTCCCCTGACCTGCCAGTCTAGTGCTAACAGGTCACAAAAGGATAGATGGTTAGTTTGTTATCCTCACTTTTACTAAATGCACACTGGTGACACCACTTCTCCATTTCTAAGTGCACGTAACCTGTTCTAGAATACTACTTAGGACTACTAACTTGTTTGTCTGTTCATGTTTTTCGTCTTTGGATATAATTGTGCCATCGTTTAGCCAACATGTGTTGTGTTCTGCCTTTTTTTTTTTTTTTTTTTTTTTTTTTTTAGAAAACAGACTGTGTGGGGTGCCTGGGTGGCTCAGTCGGTTGAGCGTCCGACTTCATCTCAGGTCATGATCTCGCGGTTTGTGAGTTCGAGTTGCACATCGGGCTCTGTGCTGACAGCTCGGAGCCTGGAGCCCGCTTCAGATTCTGTGTCTCCCCCTGCCTCCGCTTCACCCCTGCTTGTGCTCTGTCTCTTTCTGTCTTTCAAAAATGAATTAACATTAAAAAAAAAGAAAACAGACTGTGAGTTAGCTGTGTTATTTATATATACCTCCTGAGTATCCCCAGAGGTAATTTGTTACAACCAATAGATATAAACACACCAAGAGCAGCTTGTACTCTCCTACAGTGTTTTTCTTCACTTATCCTACTGAATATTCGCTCTATTTGTCCTTGTATGAAAAGTCATTCTCCTATCAGAGAACACAGGTACGAATTAGAGGAGTTTGTAATCCTGTGAACGCAAAAATCTAGCTTTCCGCCCGTGAATTTGCCAACAAAGATCTTATATTTACCACATGCTGTTTCTCTCTTCTTCCTTTCATCTCCTCGCCACCTAAACATCATTTTCTCCCCCTTCTCTCCCTCTGAAACCCTTTTCCATCTTTGCTTTATAGCTTGATAATATTCTCTAAAGGGTCTATGACCCTCTATATGTTCATGGGAAGGAGAAAAATATCTATTATTTTTTTCCTTGGTGCTTGGTTGAATTCTGTGTCGACGGGGATATTCGGTAGATTTTGGGTGAGTGAGTAAATGAACACTTTCGTGTTCCATCTCTTCCAAGAAAAGGAACTATATAGTTTTCTCATTTTTATTCATGCTCCAACAGTGTTTAAAAAAAAAAAAAAAGACTCCTTTTCCCCTCGGAGCTTTTCTTAAGCTTGAGTTTTTCTGAGAGTATGACTGCATGCACGTTGTAAATTCTGTTGCTTTTATAGTCTTCTTATCTTTGGTCGCATTGGTTTCTCTAATTGAAGTAATTCGTCCCTGTCTTCATGGTATGAACTGCATGCACCGTTAAAAGCCCACTGGTGGCCCTGGACGTTGTGTTACTCAGATACCCCTTTCCGAGGCCCAGTGGCAAAGAGCATAATCGCTGACAACTTCCCAGCCACTGTGTCTTCAGGTCCACCGTGGTGTTCACGCAGAGGTCATGCTTCCTCCGGCTGCTCCCAGCCAGTCCTGAAATAGCTCAGCAAATGATGAGAGTAGCAGACCCAGGCCATTCAGGTCCAACACTGGTCTTCCCTAAGAGGCCGTTCATTTCTGTTTATTGACTTGGTTGACATTTTATCAAAGCTGTGCCACACAAACATCCCAGTATAGTCTAGGTTGGTCACTCCACACCTGGGGGTTAATTTCCCCTTGCTTTTTTCTCAGATATGATGGAGTAGAAGAAAGGAAGTCAGAGGCTCCAGAACCGGCCTGTCGATTGGTTCCTTACCTTTTGGGTCTTCAGCTTTCCAAGTCCTCAGTGGGTAGGCTGGGGGGGCCAGAGTCCAGTGACCCTTCCGTTACCTGAGCTGTCTCATCCTCCGCAGAACCAGGGGGTGACCGTCCCTTCTTTTGCTCTGGGATATCACACTCTGTTTCCATAAAACTATGAAAAATAACACTGGAGATGATGAAATCTTCTATCTTCTCATTTCAGGATGTCTTTTTCTATCCCCAACCTCTGTCAGCTTGGGGGAAACTTCAACACATATTTTGAAAAATTTCAGCAATTAAGCATTCCCGTGTTTGCATAGAGATAGCTATTTTGAAATTTCCTTGGATGAGAAGCCAGCTTTCGACACTGCTGAAGATGGGACGTGTCATGGAGCCCCAGTGCTGGTAGATAAACAAAGGATCCTCATTTTAGGAAAGTCGATGGGTCTCCAATCTATGCGGTGAGTAGGATGAAAAAAAGAAAAAGACAAAAGGAAACAGAACCCGAGCCACTAGCATTTGAAAAGGCAGGCACTTTGATTTCTCCCTATGACCTTTGAAGCACTGATTGTTAAAGCTGAAATAACCAGAGTACAAGATGCAAAGAGGCGATAAAACATAAAAGCCATTATGAAGCATAAAAGCCAATGTTGAGGGAACCGTGGTTTCCAGAAAGACAAACTATTGTAGTACTTGTTGCTGTGTTTGGCTGTCATAGAGCCGTCGGAGGTGAAAAGGTTCTAAAATGCAGGCGATTATTATTAATCTCTCTAATTACGAACCCAAAGTCTTTGTGCCACATTCCATACATTTATGTATTGAGTAAGCATGCTGGGGGAGGATTTGGTCTAAGGAATCCTTTCAAGGCTCCTGAAATCACTCCCTCTGGGGAGTCTTCTATTCTGCCAAGAGCCGAGGTCTCTGGGGTCAGTCAGGCCTGTCTCCAAGCCCTGTTTGTTCTGGTCCTGGGGACAAAATGCCCTTCCGGTCTCTACCTGTGGGTTTATAGAATAGATCGACATATACAATAAGCCAACTGTGTTCCCTCCCTGTAATTTCTCCCTCAATTTTCTTCCTGAAGAAAAGTGGGTAGGACTTTGGAGAAATACCAGGGAAGAAGGGACAACTCAACACATATGTTTTAAGATCTGCTTAGCCAGGTAAGGTACCGAGGCGGATTTCATTTCCTCACTGAGAAAGCTCACCCGATGCCTTGAGTATTATTATAAATCAGAATGAACACACACTGTTACCTAGAATTAAACAACCCACACGGACAACATGTCAGTTATTTCTGCATTTCTGCAATGCTTCTAACATCGGGAACATTTTCACGGTTTGCGTTCTGAGACCCTGGCTCTTCTCTAGGCTGTATTTTCTTACCCGAAAGGTAAACATGGCTTAAATTTAGTCCAGGGAAATACTGAAGACTCCAGAAGAATGGAATTTTGATTCCTAATACCAGGAGAGAGTAACCGACACGTGTGTTGGGTGGAGAGGAGCTGCAGAAATGCTTGAATGAGTTATCCAAAAACCCACCAGCACAACACACTAGTAATTGTTTGATAAGAAAGAGTAAGAGGAAAAGGACATAGAGCTGGGAGATCCTGTTCCTGAGTTTTGTCACCATCCACCTCATCTGCTCCTTGATATCATTTCTTTCAGCTTTTGATTTAAATATCACTTACCTAGGAAACTAAGTAAGCCTAGGAGACTGACTAGTCTTGCCACATGATTGCCCTCTTGTCTGTTATCCACCTATCCACCCCCCCCACCCCCCCACCCCAAGGTGTTTCACATAGACAACGGTTGTTGTTTCTGGTGGTGGTGATGGTGATATTTTCACGATCAATGGCAGTTTGGGAGGAGAAAAAAAAGAAAAACCATCCTAAGGAGCTGAGACCTCGTGGCCTATTTTTCTTGGCTTTTCTTTCCTTCTCACTTTTGTCCTCTGTGTTTACCACTTAAGTGGTGCAGCAGAAGCTGCCTGGAAAATGCTCCAACGCCTCGCTAAGTCCCTACAACTTGATGTGTGGTTCGACCAGGAACGTGGCCACTACCCAGGAGTTTCTTAGAAATGCAGAGTCCCAGGCCCCTCTCCAGGACCAGACTATGATCTATATTATGAGGAGATCTCTGGGTGATTTGCATGCACCTTACAGCTGTCCATCTCTAGGACCTACTTATTCTTACCACTTAACTGATGATTAGCCACACTCCCTTGGCGTTTTATGCCTGTGGGCTTTGTAAAGCCACGTAGAGCTGCAGTGTCACAGGCCTGTTGCCTTGGCTGTTCAGTGGTGTTTCATGTATGCCGATCTTTATCCTCAAGCCGACTGTAAGTTCCTTGTGTCTCTTTAAATCCTGTGAGTGCTATGCCCATGGGGGCACTTCTTCGACAATAACAGCGACTACTTGAGAAGTGACTGCGTGGTAGGCATTTTGCTGCGCACGCTTGCGATTTTCTCCCTGAATACTCGCAGTAGCTCTCTGAGGTAGCTGGCGTTATTTTTTTTTTCCATTTTATGGTGAGAAAACCAAAGCCTTGGAGAATGCAGTCAATTGCTGACGAGTCTCAAACTCACGTCCGTTAGACTCAGGAGCCTGAGCTTTCAGCCGCGACGTTACGTGGCTCACCGATTGATTGACGAAAAAGCAAAACTGTGCTTCCGGAAGTAAACAAATATTTTTGGTGTTAACCTGATAGCATGGAACAGAGGTCTGCTTCCTTCTTGCCTGGATGCTCTCCCGATAGAAAGATTTCTCCGGAGAGAAGCAGCAGCATTTCCTCGCCACCACCTCCCCCAGCTTCTACACATCCCCCTTCACCACTCCCTGCCTCCGGCTGGATGTATTAACTCCCTTCTCCCACCTTCTCTCTCCTCTTGGCTTGTGACCCCGGCCCATGTCCTAACCTTGCGGGGGGGCCTTCTGGCTTCTCAGCCCGCCCAGGAAAGCGTTCGGCCTGGCCTGGCCCAGGGGCACCACATGAGGAGCTTTTGCAGGTCACCGACTGTCTGAGCTTTCTCCGCGCCAGTGGCTGTGCTCGCATAGTGGATGGATGACCTTTCCTTCCCGAACACCCAGAGGGCCAATCAGTCTGTTCCCGCTTCACTGAGAGAACTGAACGAAGTGCTTGCCACTTGAAATGAGAGTAAAGGATAAGTAACTACAAAAATAGGCAGAAGCCCAATGCCCTCCAAGCCCAGATGAAGCTGAAGCACTTTGTGGTCTAGGGCGTCCCGGGTCGAGCAGAGGAAGGAGTCTTTTCTCACGCTTCCGGTATGGATGTGAAAAATCACTTCGCCGGAAAAGATTCCCGCCGGGTCGGCGAGCATGTGCACGTTCGCCCCCAGCCGCACGCTGCCCCTGGCACATTCTCTTCTCTTGGAAGTGCTGGGGCCAGGGTTTCCACTCGGGTGGATGGCTGGATGCTTATGTAACCACCACCTGCCAGGAGCCATTGACCTACTCTTGTCCCGGACAATCACATCACCTCCACAGGCACGATCGTTGAGGCCACGGGGCCCCCGTGGCTGCTCTGTCAGAGCCGATGCGGTGGAAACATGGACTCCAGAACAAGCCAGGAGCCAGGAGAGACCACGCTCTGGGAGAATCCCCCCGTGGGAAAGACAGTGGTCAGGTGGGCCCTCCCACCCAGCAGGGCTCCCGAGGATGTGCTGAGGCCACAGCAAAGTGACGGCATGAGCTACTTCTGCCTCTGAAGGTCAGTATGTTGCACCTGTACCTGGGATCATAATTAATGATTTCTATGTCCATGAACTTTCGATCAGACACGCTTTCTTCAGTCTGTCTAGAAAACCTCTAGAATTCAGTATCAGGGAATCTGCACGGATCACTCAGCCCTGAAACTCACTATCTCTACAACCTCGGGTAGATCACTGGCCTCCCCGAGGGTTTCCGTTTCCTTATGTGGCAGGTTGGACTAGCTTTGCTGGCCTCCCCAGTGGCTTCAAATTCTAGCATTGTCTCCTTCTAGTGACCTCGACTTCAGGCTACTGCTTCCAAGCTCATTTTGTCCACCTCACACGCAGGAGAAAAAAGATCCGACTGAAGGTGTTTGTCCATAGCTTATAACACAATGCTTTTTCTACATCTGCCTACCCGTTTAATTTCACCAGTGACACTTACATACACTAAATTCAGCTAGAAACGTTCTCAAGCTCGTTGGACCCATGTAATCTACTTGCCCAAAAGCTAGCACAGGTCCATTTAATAGTCCATTCACACTGGGCTCTGTCGCACCCCCTCCTGCGAATAAGGAGGAAAATTAATTTTAAAACCTTTCCCGAAGAAATTGCCTTCTCACTCCCACCATTGACCTAAGTGTTGCGATCCAATTAAATTAGGAGAGATCACAATTAAAATGCAATGTAATTATCTCCCTTTTATGTAAATGAGATTTCTGATCGCAGAGAATCAATACACTTTGTTTAAGCAGTTCCTCGGTTGCCTAGTCAAGTGCTACTTTGTCCCTCTTTTGCTAAATCCCTCATCTCACAAACCAAATGGAAGAAATGTTCCTGGAGATTCAAAGACGGGAATCACGGAGCCACTCCGCCTTCCCCCAGAATGCAACGGATAGCACCGGTGTGGACGCTGCTTTCCAACTCGGTGCCTATCCTACCTCAAAGGTCACATGCAGCCAAAGGAAGGCCACGCTTGTCCAAAGGCCTGAAAGAATTTGAAAGTGATCTGAAAGACATTTTCATATCCTGTAGACATCAACACATGTAGAAGTCCGGCCTCCCATAGGCCGTTCTGCGCTCTGACAAACACATTGGTCAGCAATTCAAAACACAGAAGTGGTAGTCGTTATCCTTGTAGGGAGAAAAACGAAAGATGATTTTGCAAATATCTAGTTCGAATCCCATCTGTAGTGAATCCATTTAAAAGCAAACTCATCAGGGTGCGTGGGTGGCTCGTTTGGTTAAACGTCCAACTCTTGATTTCGGCTCAGGTCATGATTTCAAGGTTGGTGAGATCAAGCTTGGCATCGGGCTCGGCACTGACAGTGTGGAGCTTGTTTAGGATTCTCTCTCTCCTCTCTCTGTCTCTGTCTCTGTCTCTCTCACTTAGTGATGAAAAAGAATGAAATCTTGCCATTTGCAATAATGTGGATGGAACTAGCGTGTATTGTGCTAAGCAAAATAAGTCAGTCAGAGAAAGACAGAGATCATATGATTTCACTCATATGTGGAATTCGAGAAACTTAACAGATAAACATAGATAAGGGGAGGAAAAATAAGATAAAAACAGAGAGGGAGGCAAACCATAAGAGACTTAAATACAGAAAATAAACTGAGGGTTGATGGGGGTGGATGGGTAGGGGGTGGGTTAAATGGGTGTTGGGCATTAAGGAGGGCACTCTTTGGGATGAGCGCTGGGTGTTATAAGTAAGAGATGAATCACTGGGTTCTCCTGAAGCTTAGACAACACTGTATGTTAACTAACTTGACAATAAAAAAGTAAAATTAAATTAAATGAAAGAAAAGAAAACATGGAAATCAGATGAAAGGAATCTCAGGTAGAAAATCTTCCATGGGGAAAAACAAACAAAACAAAACAGCCCAGGGATGCAGAAATGGTTGAATGAATGATGAATTTTATGGTATTTCAAGGATAAAAGAAAGTACTTGAAAAAAAAAAAACTTAAAAAAAAAAAAAAAGCAAAATCATTAAGACCTGTTGATCTATTACTGCTATTGACCATAATGCTGTGTAACAAATAGCCCCAAAACGTAGTGGCTTTCAGTAACAGGTACTTATCGAATTCATAGGTGTGCAGGCTTATGGTACTTCTGCTGATCTAGGCTGAGTCAGGCCAAGTGTCCCTGCTTCAGGCTCAGGTTCAACTCCAGCTGGAGTTGCTCCACATGTGTTTTACTGGGGCCAAGCTGACAGGGCAGCACCCACCAGGCATATTTTTCCATGTCGAATCTCTAGAGAACCCAAGGCCAAACGAAGTGCAGGAGTGCATTTCAAGCTTCCACTTGGGTCCTGTCTGCTAATGTTCTTTTGGTCAAAATAAGTCACATGAGCAGTCCACGATCAATGAGACGGGAAAGCATGCTCCACCCTCAATGGTAGGGAAGAGAATTGCTACTAAACACAACCTAAACTATCCCAAACATCTTTTAGCCCAGACATTTAAAAACCCAAACATATCAGCTCAGACGTCTCTGATTACAGCGATGCAGGTTTTCCAGGTTTTTAAACCTGTATTAATTAAAAGTCAGTTGTACATGAAGATATTTGGGCAGCTACTTCTCTGACAGCTTGTTTTTATTTAAAACTTTCTTAAAGGTTTCTGCTTAATTTTCTAGTGCATGTAGTTAATATCTTAATAAGAAAGAGGTAAGTGGAAGGTTTATTTCAACTCCATCTTTGGCTTAGAATTAGAGCCATCCCAACATGGCCTTGAGACTTCTAACCAACTTAGTGCTGAAACCCCTGGAAACGGTTTTTCCTTACGTGTCAGTGCCTGATGGTTTTTTTATTGTTGTTATTGTTGTTGTTTGTTTGATTGGTTGGTTTGGTTTTACCACAGGAGCAAGAATTTTGCCCTTCTAGACTTCAGTGTCTAGATTCATTTTCTCTGTTTCTTCTGTTGTCTTCCCCGTGGTTCTCTGGACACGCTCCCGACAGCGCATCAACACAGAAAGGATGCTCAGAATTATACAGTGGTGGTGATCATACAGCGGCACAACAAGCCTGACTCCTCTCTCTCTAGGCTGCATGTTTGTCTTCACCCACCCTCCTTTTGAAGAGAAAACGTTCTTTTCCTTAATGGGAAATCCGTTGTTTACAAACGATGTGTTTACTAAGTACCTTTAGGGAAGTGTCTCAATGGCATTCATGACACGTTAAGTCAGGCTGTAAAGGGGCTGCCTGTGCACTGTGGGGTGTTTAGCAGCAACTCTGGCCTATTGATCCAGTAGATGTACAAGCCCAGATCCAGCCGTACCCCCAACTGTGACAACCAAAAATGTCTCCAGTCACTGGCAAATCAAATCATCAAAGTCGCCCCCGACTGAGGACCAACAGTTAATTCAGATACAAAGCTGGAGCATTGCTGAATTTACACTAGAAACTTTGCTTGAAGAACAGCTTAAATTAACCTTAAAATAGAAAGCTAATGAAGTATATTTCAATATAACCTAAAAAAATTTTTTTAGCGTTTATTTTAACGTTTATTTATTATTGAGAGACAGAGAGACAGAGCATGAACATGGGAGGGACAGAGAGAGGGAGAGACACAGAATCAGAAGCGGGCTCCAGGCTCTGAGCTGGCAGCACGGAGCCCGACATGGGGCTCGAACTCACGGACCACGAGATCGTGACCCGAGCTGAAGTCAGACGCTTAACCGACTGAGCCACCCAGGCGCCCCTCAATATAACTTTTTAAACTGAAATGTATGGGGACTCATTAGACAGTTTTAGAAAATACATAAAAAGATGATCCTTCTGAGGGCCTCTTGAAATGAGAGATTACAATTCATGATCACTAACAATATGGTGGCCACTAAATGCCAGGCATGTCCGATGAGCTTGACATACTTATCAATCCTTACAATCACATGAACTGGCTTCTATTATGCCTTTACATAGGAGGACACTGAGGCACAGAAAGTGTAAGTAATGCATCTGAGGCTGCACGAGCTAGTAAGATTCAAGCCAGGACTGGAACCGTCTGCATGTCTCTCCCGAAGGGAGCCTCAGCTCTACATTCTCTGAGATCATGTGTCATTTCAGGATTCTCCTCGGGACTTCCAGCATGGTTTTTATACCAACAATTGTATCAAAGAGAGGGCTCGAATAAGGCCTCTACTCTACTGGGTAGAACCTGCCACATGCTGCCTCACGACAGCCACCCCTTGCACCAGCCCAGGGTACCTGTGCTGCTCCCTGGAAAGGTACCCCAAGGACAAGCAAAGAGATGCCCAAATTAAGTGATCTGAGGAATTTCAAATCCTTCGTAAACTAACGTCTACCTGTGCCCTACCTTAAGGCCTGAAACCTCTAGATCTTCGAGAGTACATTGCGAGAATGGGTGGCGGTGGAACAGAGGCACGCATCGGAGGCAGCTGCTCACCTGGAAGGGGTCAGGTGTACGCTTCTCCTGGACTGGGTGGCAGGGGCCACCAGGCCCCTCCTCAACCTGCCAGTGTCCATCTGCATCCTGTTCCTCAACAAAAGGATCCACATGTGAGCTTGGCCCTGGTGCACGTCGTGGTCCCCTGGCCAGGTCTGTACATCTGCCGGAAGTTGGACACTTTTGCCTCCGAAAGTCTGCCAGCCCGCACGCCCTCCTTCTGGGTGTTCAGCGTCTGCAGGTTTGGGGTCTTCGCCAGCTTCCCTCTACAGAGCGACACCACAAACACCTATCGGCTGGTCAAGATCATGGCTGCGGTGGCATGTGGCTATCATAGCCCTCCAGAGAAGAACTTCTCCACCAGAATACAGGTCAACACTGCTTCCTGGAACTTTAGGTGCGATCCTAAACTCTTACTACGATGCGAAGTTTAACGTCCTAGGAATGCTGGGTGTTTCAGGCATGTCCTTTAACCCAGTGTGGGTAGGGGGCACACAAGGGTCACATAACTGCCATGCAGCCGCATTCCTACCAGGCACCAATGCTTGTGTCTGTGTTGGTGGCTATGCTGTTTCTCAAGTCAGTGTAGAGGAGAAACATGGTCTCCAGTCCTTCCTGTTTGCCTGTGGTGTTGCTCTCTGGAATAACAGCCGTCCTGGGACCTTATCCATTTACTGGACCACTGGGTGCACTTCAACACTCACCTGTGATGTGTTCAGGCTCTTCAGGTTCTGACTTACTTCATTTAGAGGACATATATTTTTTTAAGTTTATTTATTTATTCTGAGAGAGAGAAAAAGGGCGAGAGGGGGAGGGGCAGACAGCGAGAATCCCAAGCAAGCTCTGCACTGGCAGCATGAGCCCGATGTGGGGCTCGAACCCAGGAACCATGAGATTATGACCTGAGCCAAAGTCAGCCGCTTAACCAACTGAGCCACCCAGATGCCTCCAGAGGACATATTTTATTTAAAGATCCACCATTAAGGAGTCAGGGTCCCAGCATGTTACATAATTATTTTGTATTCTTGCCTATGCCCATTTTAAACTTACCAAACAGGAAGAAAGCAAGCATAAATTGACACAACTTAGGGGCGCCTGGGTGGCTCAGTCGGTTAAACATCCGGCTCTCGGTTTCGGCTCAGGTCATGATCTCACTGTTAGTGGGTTTGAACCCCGTGTCGGGCTCTGCGTTGACAGTGCAGATCCTGCTTAGGATCGTCTCCCTCCCTCTCTCTCTGTCCCTACCCTGCTGTCTCTCTCTCTCTCTCTCTCTTTCTCTCTGTCTCGAAAAAAAAAAAATTGGTACAAGGTAGTCAATTGGAGAAAAGAAAATTACCCCTAGAAGCTTAAAAGAAAAATAAGCATACCAATCACTTTCAAAGGAGTAGGAAAAAATTGCATCGCAAAATTTACCAAAAGGTACTGTGCGAGGTGTAAGACGAAGGGAATTTTATTCATGAAACGTGACCTTTCGTTTTAGAGTACTTTTTTTTTTTAATTTTTTTTTTAACATTTATTTATTTTTGAGACAGAGAGACAGAGCATGAACAGGGGAGGGTCAGAGAGAGGGAGACACAGAATCTGAAACAGGCTCCAGGCTCTGAGCTGTCAGCACAGAGCCCGACGCGGGGCTCGAACTCAAGGACCGTGAGATCATGACCTGGGCTGAAGTCGGCCGCTTAACCAACTGAGCCACCCAGGCACCCCTTGTTTTAGAGTACTTTTTAAAAACTTAATCCTTCACGAAACCATAGTTTATACTCCTTGGCAAATATAATCGTACGAAGTACAAGCACCCATATGTTACTTGACATTCACCTGTTATGCACCCTAATGCGCGGTCTTAGCAGCTCCCACCGGTGTCGGGCCCTTCGGTTAGATGCGGTCCTTGGCCCGGAAGTTTCCCGGTCTAGCAAGCCCAAGCGTCTGGGCCTAACCTCTGAGGCCTGATATCACCTGCTTTTCCCCGCAGCTGGCCCTGTGTTAGTCAGTCTTGCACGTTGACAGTCACTCCGTCTGTCCTGCTCATCTGTCTTCCAGCAGACTTGCCCTGACCCTTCTCTGCCCACGCGTCCAGATCCCCACATCTCAAGGTGGAGCCCGCAGGCCATGCGGACCATTGGACACCTCCTCTGCCTCTCTTCCCCTCATCCGAGCGACCACGAGTTCGAGACGCCTCAGTTACAGCCTCCTCCATCCTCCTGACATAACCAGTACCCTTTCTTTCTTTCTTTCTTTCTTTCTTTCTTTCTTTCTTTCTTTCTTTCTTTCTGTTTATTTATTTTTGAGGGGTGGGGGAGGGCAGAGGGAAAGGGAGACAGGATCTGAAGCAGGCTCCGTGCCGACAGCAGGGAGCCCGACACAGGGCTCGAACTCATGAGTCCTGAGATCATGACCTGAGCCCAAGTCAGATGCTTAACTGACTGAGACACCCAGGCGCCCCTTCCCCCGCCTCCACCCTAGTTTTCCTTAAGCAATAATTTTCTTGCTTTTCTTTAGTGTCTTATCACCTAGACGCTAGAGTTTAGACCTGCTCGTCAAACATTTTTCTTCTAAGTCTCTCTTTTTTTAATTAAACATTTTTAGTTGTGATTAAATATAGACAATGTGAAATTACAAAAAAAAAATTTTAATGTTTATTTTTTGAGACAGAGAGAGAGGGCGCAAGCCAGTTGGGGAGGGGCAGAGAGGGAGGGAGACACAGAATCCGAAGCAGGCTCCAGGCTCCAAACTGTCAACACAGAACCCGACACGGTGCTTGAACTCACGAACCACAAGATCATGACCTGAGCCGAAGTCGGGTGCTTCACCGACGGAGCCACCCGGGTGCCCAGGACAATGTAAAATTGTAACCGTTTTTAACGACACAGCTCAGTGGCCTTAAGCACATCCGCCCGGGTACGCGGCCATCTCTTCATCTTGCAAAAGTGAAATTCTGCACTTCTGCACTCATTAAACAACTTCCCATTCCTCCTTCCCCCACTCCCTGGTGCCCAACTCTCCCGCTTTCTGTCTCTGTGAGTTTGACTGCTGCAGATCCCCCGCAGAAGTGCAATCACACAGCGGTTCCTCTTCACGCCGTGTACATCATGTTGTCAAGGTTCAGACATGCAGCATGGGCCAGAATTTTCTTCCTTTTTAAGGCCAAATAATATTCCATTATGTGGATAGAACACATCTTCTTTATCCATTTCTCCAAGGAGAGGCACTTGGGCCGCTCCTATCTTTTGGCTGCTGTGAATAACGCTGCCATGAACCTAAGTGTATTACGTCTCTTTCAATCTCAAGTACCCTTTTCCAATTCTTCAATTTCCTTAAATTGTTGTCGAACAACTGGCTGTTTGAACTCTAGAGTCTCCCAAGCCTGGATTTTGCAGATTGCACACTCATGGTGCAGTTCAGCATGTTTCTCTGTCCTCTGTATTTCTTGAAAATAGGCAGCTGGATCTAGAGGCTTTATTAGTCTCAAGTTCAATGCCTTTGGCAATTGATGGTGGTGTTGTGGTGGTGTTGTGGTCTTTCATCAGGCGGTTCATGGTGTCTGGTTTTTACTTTTGGTTTCACTGTTATTAACCATTGATAACATAAATCCACTGGGAGCTGTGAAATGGTGCTATTTTAGTATATTTTGTTTTCACTGATTAGCGAGAATACTTTCATGAAAGATGTTTCCCTTCATCTACTATTTAGTTACCCAGCGGTATATAGTTCACAGAAGAAAAGCAGGATAAATACTTGGTTCCTTTCTTTTATTTACACAGGTTTAAAAACAGCTGGTTTTGTATCATTTTAAATATCCTTATTCACACAAAAATTGAAACATACTTTAGAAGTATCAACACATATGAGTCTTACTCATTGATGCTGAAATTACTCTATCTTTGGTCAGTGGAAATATTTCCAAATTGTCCCCTGCATCCTTTTAGTCTTTGATAGCTCTCTAGCTTTTTCGTGTATTAAGATGTTCCAAGGCTCTTTCTGACCTTTACTGCCTCAGATGTGGAATCAGATTTTTCTCCAAGAAGCACTCATATCTTTTAATGGAAAATTGTACTTCAAAAGCATAATCTGGACATGGGGGATGCTCATTGTTACTGGCTGGTCATTGTTTCTAGGCATT
Organism: Panthera tigris; assembly: GCF_018350195.1. Taxonomy (NCBI): domain Eukaryota; kingdom Metazoa; phylum Chordata; class Mammalia; order Carnivora; family Felidae; genus Panthera; species Panthera tigris. The sequence continues at coordinate 58,690,075 of NC_056678.1, read as the reverse complement.
TATCATATGTATATCTATGGATCTATGTATCTACCTATTATCTGTCTATAATCTATCATCTATTAATATCCATATATCTATTAACATGTGAGTTCATAATTATATTTCCAGTTTAATTCAGAACTACAAGATCTTTTATTTAACTTTTTGATATTACATCTGTGTCTTTTTTCCATCACACCCAAAATCCTGGTTGTGAATGACACAGGAGATTATAGGATGAGAATAACCCAAGATTGCTGCTTGTTTTATATCATATTCACTATAATAATCTCAGATACTAATAACATCAATTATGATTAGTGAAAATACTTTTTAGATTGTACATGCTAGCCTTCTGTCCACTTCAATTCTAAATAGTTGCCTGTACCTGTGTTGTCAAATCATCACAGTTCGTAGTACAAACTGTCCATTTTAACACTCTATAACTAACCCTGATTCTCCTAGTAACTCTTTATTATTTAATACACGTCAAGAGTCCTTATATTGATGTCTGTCTGGTCATTTTATTTGCTTGAAGCTTATTCTTTAATAGATTTCCTTAGAAAGGGCTCCTGGGAAGAATATTTTCGGAGTTTTTACATATCAACAGTTTTGTCTTTGTTCTTTTTTCTCACACCCCTCTTTCAGCTGCGTGCGATTCACTGTCACTGTCCCTTTGTGGTACATCAATGGTATTCAAAACTAGCCATCCAATATGGTTATCTTTGTATCTGTCATTTGCTCTATAGATCTAAAGTTTCAATTAGAGCAATGCCCTCACCACCCAGTTCACCACTGGGTGACAGGAATCTGTCTGGTCTTTACTATAACAGATCTTCCGAGCCAGAATTCTCAGAAACATGATGTGCTTTTTAAAATACGTTATTTATTTATTTTTTTAATTTTAGGAAAGTTGCCTCAAATTACAGCATTTATTAAGTGTCCTGTTTCCTCGCTTTGATTTTCTTATTTGGAGACTCCTATCTCTTTTTATTGGGTCTTTCCTTTCTTTTCTGTTTTTCTTTTTCAATATTTGTCAAGACCTTTTTATGACTTTTTTCAATTCGTTTCCATTTTTTAAAGGGGTTTTTTCCCCCCTTTTCCCATTCTATTTCTTTTCTGGCACTGTTTGTTATTTCTTTGCTGTTGTACACCCCCCAGTGTAATTATTTTCTGAAATTATTTTGTTTCTTTTATTTCGAAGTCATTCTTAAGTTCCGTCACCTTCTTATGAGTTTTTCTATTTATGACTTATAAGTCCTTCATATTTTACCTACTTTTCTCAACTTCGTGAGTTGCTTTGAAATAGTACATTATCCTTTTAATCTGTGTCTGGAAGATATCTTTCTGCAGTGCTTTCATTGTCTGTAGGGGTCTTTTTTTGTTTCTTGTTGTCTTCATTGTTGGTAGCGAGTTATTCTGCTTTTGATTCTATTTTTTCTTTTTTTTTAATTTTTTTAATGTTTATTTGTTTTTGAGAGAGAGAGAGCGCGCAAGTGTTTTAAGGCAAAGAGGGAGGGAGACACAGAATTCCAAGCAGGCTCCAGGCTCTGAACTGTCCGCCCAGAGCCCAACACGGGGCTGGAACTCATGAACCACGAGATCATGACCTGAGCTGAAGTCGGATGCTTAACTGACTGAGCCACCCAGGCCACCCTATTTTTTCTTATATTAACTTTTTATGCCATTTGATCGTTTTCTGTTAACTTCCCATGAAGTTAGTTTATTTGTACTTTTAGGCAAAAACCGAGTTCAGGTAGGTTTGGTTTTGGGTCTTTTTTGTTTGTTTGTTTGTTTGTTTGTTTTGTTTTTTGTTTGGTTTTTTGGGTTTTTTGTTTGTTTGTTTTTGTGGCGCTCCTTCTGTTGTTGTGAAATGTTGCAAACAGAGGACCCTGTTCCGTGCCTCTGTTATCAAAACTTTCTCTTTGTTGTTGTTCCCTTATGGGGGTCAATTTTGATTCTACTCTCCATGGTGTATCCTAAGTCTGACACCCATCATGCAACAGTGCTCTGGATGCCTAGCTTCAAGACTTTTGGGGGCCAAGTTGTGTCTGCCCCTTGAGAACTTATAATCGATGCCTTTGCAATCACGTGCTTTGGGAGCAGTAAGACCCTTGCTAGTTTCACGTTGTCCACATTACTTTCTAGTGAATACCATTTGTCTGCTTTGGGTTCTCCTCTCAGGTTTTTCAAACATTTTGTAACTTCCTCCTCCTCCTCCTTCCTTTTCTTTTTTATTTTAGAAAGACAGAGAAAGAGAGAGAGAGAGAGAGAGAGAGAGAGAGAGAGAGAGCAGGGGAGAGGGGCAGAGGAAGAGAGAGAATCCCAAGCAGGCTCCACTTTGAGCATGAGCTGGATCTCACAACTGCGAGATAATGACCTGAGCTGAAACCAAGAGTCAGATGCGGGGCGCCTGGGTGGCTCAGTCAGTTAAGCAGCCAACTTCAGCTCAGGCCATGAGCTCATGGTCTGTGAGTTCGAGTCCCTCATCGGGCTCTGTGGTGACAGCTCGAGCCTGGAGCCTGCTTCCGATTCTGTGTCTGCCCCTCTCTCTGCTCTTCCCATGCTCATGCCCTGTCTCTCTCTGCCTCTCAATAATACATAAACGTTAAAAAAAGATTCAAACCAAGAGTCAGATGCTCAACCGACTGAGCCACCCAGGCACCCCCCTTCCTTTTTTTCTCCTCCTTACTCAACTGCCAAATATTGCTCAAAGATCACCCAGTCTCCTAGCTGCTGGCCATTTGTCCTCTACCACTGGCATTTTGGGATTCATGAGCATACTCTGTCATCCAGTTATGTCATAAATTCTTTTTCATGCCTTTTGTTTGCTTGTTTGCCATTTCTTTGCCTTTTTTTTTGCTTTCAGGGTGGGGATTAGGGAAGATCCAGAATGTCTGCTGCCACCACTGTCATTATCCTCAAAGAATCTCACATCATTTAAAAACTATTCGTTTCCTGCCTCTCTGCAAAGATCTTCAGCGTAATTCATGCCTAGTTCTGACATGCATTTTCACCAAGACTCTGAGGCTTACATGATGCATTTGTCTGGCAAATGATGGCTGCCTCAGCGGTGTCTCCGCTCCCCTCCATCCTTCCCCCCATGAGGTAAGATAATGCCTATTCAAAGTGGCATTTCCATTCTCAGACTGTTTCTGCTTTCAAATCCTGTGTCCTCACAGGCACTCTGAAGTCCTAATTGTTCTCAGGCTCTCCTTCCCTTCCCCAGGAACTTCTCACCGTTGCATTCTCCTCCCCTTTCTGGAACATGCTCTCAGTTCTAGTTAGCGGCAACTACTAATATTCACATGTACGTGACCTGTCTGTCCCTGTCTCTTTCTCTTAGCAAGTGCTATTTTGCTCACCTACAAGGTCATATCCTTCCAATATGCTCAAAGTATTGGAGTGTATTAAAAAGTATTTTCACAAGTATTTCAAAAGTATTTCAAAGTATTGAAGTCCCCAGTACTTCTCAAGTTCACATGGCAGAGTCCTGCTGACTAATTTTCATGAAGTCAAAGAAGCACCGAGTCAACCAGTTTAACTGCGACTTTTCAGCACATTTTAGTACTTTGAATATGGAGTGATTTACACACACTTCTTTAATTTCTGTGTATTTCCTAGAAAGCATTAGACATTCATTCCTGTGTGCCGTGGCTGAAATATGGCTGCTCAACCCCTGCCAAGCTTCTCTCAAACATTTAACACTGATGGAAATATGGGGAAGTCGGCAAAATTCATTGACTATTAGAAGAAAGAAAAATCAAAGTTTATGTGGTATCTCTCAGGAAATCACCTGGAATTACTCTGTTTGTTCCCTGGGAATCACTAACTTACCCGATTCACATTCTGTGGGTAGCGATTTTAGTCCCTAGCTTTTTTTTTTTTTTTTAATTTAAAGGGACTATCCCATTTGCTTCCAGGAAGGATTGAAGCAGCTCATAGAAAATAAAGGTATTTTATAAAGCAATTAAAAGAGAGAGAGGAAATCTAAAATCTCTAAAAGAAAAATCTGGTAAATATACTAACCATCTAGATTCATACCGAATAAAAAATACAAATAAATAAAAATAAAAATAAATCTGATTTAGATTTCTACCAGCCAATTGAAAAAGGAAAAGTATAATCACATAAGCTTAACTGGCCAGGAAAAGAAACACCATTTAATTCAAGACAACAATTTTCAGGAAAATGTGAAAAGTGGGGGGGTACAGAAAAGGATGGTGAAGCATCCCTTGAGTCGGATCCCCTCTTCATCGTTCACCAGCTATCAGATCTTGGGCAATTTACCTCGCATCAACCTCATCCAAAAGAAAATAGAAATAATAGCCCAGGTTTCAGAGGGTCCCTACAAAGACCAAAGAGAAATAACCATACAAGTTGTAATGTCATGACCCACGCAGACATTTCGCCAGCACTTCTGTCCTTTGCCATCTCCTGGGTCCCGAGGAACAGCCAGCCATCCTCTGAGTCAACTCCTTCTCCCTAGATGACCGTGAACGTGTCTCTCAAATGCTCATGGACGAGTGCCCTCACCCTTCCTGCCAGCAAAGCCATATGGGAATGCACAGGGCTGTGGGACCCCTTTTTGCGGACACTTCTTCACCTCGGGTCCTGCCCTGGGGCTCTCAGAATCGTCGCTTCCCTCACTGGCCTCTGCTGGTACCTAGTTGGCAGCTGCCATGGCCAGGCCCTGGGATCCGGGATTCTGCATACTTCAGAGACTTAACGAATTCAAACAGCCCTGTAGTCTCTAGAATCTTCCATGTATCCAAGCTGAGTGGTGAGGAGAATGTGTCTGTGTCCTTACACTCTGTCCCCAGAGCCCTGAAAGTCACATTTCTTTGAACCTCATGGCTCACAGAGATGAGTGAAAACGACACATTTAGATTTGGCTATGTGCAGAGACGATACCTACCCTGAATTCCCCTACCTCTGTCTGGGGTCTGTGAGGTTGAGTTAGAGGAGGAAGAGCCACGGAAGCTCTTGCAGCCTCAGAATCCAGCTTCCCCCCGCCATACACACACCCCCATGCCGGCATCCTGTTTCAATGACCGAGGAGGTATTGTAGGGACAGGTGTGTAGGTCTGACCCTCTACTCCCTTAGCAGGAGTTTTTCTCCCAAGGAGATTTCTCTGTGCCTCATGCAGATATACCCTTGAAGAGCCACCTCGAGCCTTCACGAGACTTCACAAGCCACCTCAGGCCACACATGCCTGAATCCCAAAGTAGCATTGGCATTGGCCCAAGCCAGGAGACCCCTTATACACACGCGGGATGCCCAGAGGCAGAAGGACGAAGAAGGGATGGGCAAAGAAGAAAACGCAGAGAAGGGGCGGGCACTCAGAAACACTGCCTGGAAGGAAAGGGACATGAATACAAATGTCGGGGAGCAGAAGAAAGATGATTGTATAGTGAACAGGGATGTGGAATCTGTGCGGCTGAGCTTCGTTTGGAGGTTTCCCATTTTCTTCAATGCCATCCCCTCTACGCAGGCAAATTCAACTACTGATGCAAGTCGACAGGCGCGTTTAAATTCAGATCCGTTTTGTTTCAGTCACCGTCCTCAGGCGAAGTATGGCATTAGGTTAAAAGTATGGGTTTTGAATACATTAGGTGCAAGGCTGGATCTTTCCTCGCTCACTTACCAACTTTTATTTTAGTTCATTAACTTCTTTACCATTCAGCCTCTATTGGGAAGAGCAAGAGCGCATGCGTCATAGGGAGGTTGTTGGCGTTATAAACGTATAGAAAACTCAATATAGTGATGACAGGTAAGAAGCATTTGGAGTAACCGTTCCAAGTTGCCATTTCACATTGCGTGTGTAAGAATGGATCCGTACTGGGGAGGACAGTCAGGAAGCACAACAGGGAGAGTTACCACCAGTGCAGGACCTTTTTCCCAGCAGAAGCTTCTATTTATTTTAAGAGAAACTCCAAAAAAAAAAAAAAAAGCGTGCAGTCCTCACGTGGCCTTTGGACAAGAGCAAACTCCAGCTCTCCCTGCAAAACATTTCCACAGGATAGAAACTAAGAGAAAAGAGTCGACTTCCAAGCAGACTTGAATGCAGACAGCAAACTGTCCTGAGCACAGCCGTGGTCCGGTCACACACTCGCCGAAAGTCTGACAATTTGACATCTAAAACGACAACCACAGGGCGGCAGCGAACGTGGCTCGGGGAGCAGGCTGGGGCTGAGAGGAGTGCAGCTGGGTGACCTGAATCGTGTCACAGTCCCTCACCCCTTTAGTACACCCTGAGACCCTGAGGTAGAAATGGTCTCCTTCGGGAAAGCAGGACTCGGCTTCCCTCAAAGAACCCGGGCAAGACCGTCATGACCAGAAGGCAAGGGTTTGGAAAAGTGCCCACAGAACTAAGAGGAAGAAGTTGAGGAAAGGGAAGTTTAAAAGGAAAGCGCAATCACCTCTACTAATAGGAACTGGTAGGAGTGTCTCTACACAGGGAGGAGCCATAGCTCGTGGCCCGACCCTCGTCCCCCAGATTTGCCTTCATCTTCTTTCGTTAAGTAAGCTTGCTCCCAATCCTACCTTGGAGAGGTGGTTTGGGGAGGTCTGTTGCTCATTTAACACCCTCGCTTTTCCTTTCGTTTCCAATGGCACAGCCAAGCCAAGTCTGAAACACGGAAATACAGCTTTACAAAAGGCTCAGGATAACACAAAGGTAACAAACCCAGGCGGCGTGGCCACATTAGGGTGGCTTGAGCTGTGCCCTGTCCAACTCCGGGGTGGGGGGGTGTGAGACACACCTAAGTCAGGGTGACAATGGTGCCCCTCAGAGTTGTATAGTGAGGCAACCCTGCATGCGAATATCTCAGAATTAGATCAGCCCCTTTAGGAGATGTGGCTCTCTCTAAGTGGGTCTTGTTTACCTGATCTACTCCTATGGCATCATAGCTTGGAGCCCATACGGAGACCTTTGTCCTCCAAAAGGTCCATATCCTGGAAAACGAGGACCAGAAAGAAATGAGAATTTCTACGTTCACTTGTAGAAAACCTCTGAAGTGAGATCCGGGTTCCTATCTGAGGAATTAATTTGTCCCAAACCGACTGATACAAGGAATGTTCCATTTGGAAGAGACTTTATTCTGTGATCCCCATGAGACAAGACGAGCATAAGAGCCACACAATATATATTCAAATAAACAAGAGAAAAGGTAATTATATTATAGAAAGTACCTGCCATTTTGGGCACCTGACATTTATGTGAGTACCTTACGCACTTCACCCGCATCATCTTGACAACCCAGTGAGGCACATCTTGTCTTTTCTCTCCTTTTCTTTCTTTCTTTCTTTTTCTTTCTTTCTTTCTTTTGAGAGAAATCAGAGGAGGGGCAGAGGGAGAGAAAGGAGAGAAAGAATCTTAAGCAGGCTTCACACCTAGTGTGGACCCCAATGCCAGACTCATTCTCATGACCATGAGACCTGAGCTGAAACCAAGAGTTGGTTGCTTAGCCAGCTGAGCCACCCCCAGGTGCCCCCATCTTGTCTTTTTATCTCTCCATTCTACAAGAGAAGAAATGATCTGGAAGGCTAGATAATTTGCCTAATGCTACAGTTAGTCCGTGGCACATTTATGATTAACCCACGTCCAAAGACCAAAAGTAGAACCAGCTACTATTATTGCTACGTAAGTCAAAAGGTGAAAGAAGAATATCGAAAATAAAAATGGGATTGGGGAGACACCTGGGTGGCTCAGTCAGTTGAGCGTCCGACTTCGACTCAGGTCATGATCTCTCAGTTCGTGAGCTTGAGCCCCGCGTCAGGCTCTGTGCTGACAGCTCAGAGCTGGGACCCTGCTTTGGATTCTGTGTGTCCCCCTCTCTCTGCCCCTTTCCACTTGCGTTCTGTCTTTCTGTCTCTCAAAAATAAATAAATATTAAAAACCATGGAATTGGAGGTGAAGATTATATTTGCAGATGGGTGCAAAGCTTGAACTTACATAGGTAGTTCCTGGCATAATTAAAGGTGAATGGGGTGGATGGAAAAACAGAACGGTCTAGCCCTCTGGTTAAAACAGCACAGGTTAGTAAGAAGCTGAATCGTATACATCAATGATTCTAAACTGCAAGTGGGTGAATTAGAAGCCTTGACATGACAAGACTGTCTCAGAGCTGGGTTGTAAAATACACCATCGGTTGGGAAACTGGTTTCAGGCAGCCGGAGAGAGTTGCCATGCCATATTGGGCCTGAGAGAAAGCTGATGGTCAGGGAAGGCTACGCTTCTAGTTCGAAACTATGTCGACCGGCCCTTGGGAGCAGCTTGTTTGAAACCTAGAGAAGAGCAGTTACCATGTCGGTTACTGAGGTGACGGGTTTTTGCCAGCTCAGAAGGAGCTGAGTCAGGAACAAGAATGAGCACTTACCCTCATGTCTGCAGCTGGGCTGGGTGCTGCCTCATGGCTTCAGGCTCCCATCTTCTCATTCACCGCATCACTTGGAAATTTCGAGAATGCTCTTGCTTTCCCTAGTCTCTCACACACCACATGCCTTAGTACATCACACTGCTGCTTCAGGACCCTTTCTCTGTTCTATTAACACCTCTTTCCTCCACCCTCACCATCTCCTACTTAGCTTTTGGGCTCGGGAAGCCTTTTATCCACACCCCAAATTGGAATAGACTCCCTCACACAGAGTACCCCGAAGCCGCTTGCCCCCCACCTTGTATTCTTTGCTGTACATTGTAGTGAATTGTACAGATCCCAAGCCCCTTATCCATGATCATAAAATACACAAAGCTCTGAAGCCATCTTTTTTCTAATGTTAACTTCGGTGCCAACGTATCTCATTTGGTGAGAATAGTCATACATTGTGCTATAGAAAAATTGATGTGTGTGGCTTTGGATTGCTACCTCAGACCCCTTTGGGAGCGTTTAAAAAACATACAATATAGGTACCAGATTATCTTTCTAAAGCTGGAAAAAATGCTTTGGTCTGAAATCTCTGCGGCCACAAGAATGTTCAATAAAAGGGATTATGGATCTGCCCTGTGCTGCATCCCGTTGTGTGCTGAGTTGTGTTATATTGTTCTCATTACAGTTCCCACGACGGTAATGTCCTTGAGGACAGGAACTGTACCTCATTTGTCATTTTATCTCCTTTGTGTGTTCTTAATAAATGAATGAACAAGTAAATAGAAGAATGAATGATGTTCTTAATAAATGAATGAACAAGTAAATAGAAGAATGAATGAATGAATGAATGAAGACCGAGGAGCTATAGCCCATCCCCAGGTTGGTTAGGTATTCCTAGACTTCCCAAGACAGAGAATTTCAAGTGGAACTCGGAAGATTGGAAAAACCAGAAGAAACGTGAAAAAGCTTTTGATACTTGAAACACATCAGCTTTCATTCACGCCTTCATTTATTTACTCAGCATTTGTCATACGACTGCTCTGTGCCATATAATGAGAAGCTAGGTCATAGAAACAGTTGAAAAATAACAACACACAGTAACAACAAAAAGCAGAGAAGTTCAGAAAGAAAGAAAAGACTTTGGCACAGAGCAATGGTCCAGTTCAAATCTGGTCATTTATTCTCCCTGTGTATGAAATAAAATGTCTATTTTGAATCCTTAATCTGAAAAAAATGTGCGTTAGCAATTCAGTGTTAATTTTGTATCATTTTACTCAGGCATAACAAAATCTCTTGGTACCCCTTTTTGTAAGTACTTCTTTGTCTTTCTAGAATGTTATCTTGCAGTGAGCGTTTGCTTCAAAATATTAAGAAATCAGGTAGCCTGTTATTAGTTAGAGTTTGGTCAGAAAACCAGAAATGACTCTAGGAATTTAGAGGTGGAAAGAGGTTAACCCAGCGTGTGACAAGCTTGCACACCTCTGGGAAAGTTGGAGAAGGAAAGGGTGGAGAGCCAATCTCTAGATATACAGAAGTACTGGGAGAGCAGGGGGCTTCCACCTGAGTCCTGCTTTCTCCACCATCAAGTAGGTGATTCTTAGGAGGACACCAGAGGCACTGAAAGCCAGTGAATGCAGCCACCTGTCTCACCAAAGTGGGTGATCCTCAGGCTCCCTCCTGAAACTCTTCTGCAAACCCCTCTCGCATCTGCCCACAGCAGCCATAGTGTAGTAATACCTTCTCTTCCACTTCCCACACCTGTCATTGGTGAAACTTATCCAAAAGGAGTCTGGGAAGTGTAGTTTCTGGACTTTAAGTCCCTACAGCTCATGGGACAGTTGAAAAGGAAGAGGGTAGCGCTAAGTATTAACAAAAAACATCTAACGCGGTAAACCTTTCTCATAAATGTTTACTCAAACATTTCATCTCAATTCCTCTCTAGATCCCTAGGAATCAGAAAACAAGAGGAAGAACAGAGGCAATGATGTTCTTTACCGAGGGGCGTGTTCTTGTTTTCTGACTCTTTAAAAAATACGACTTAACACGGTCAAAGTGACAACATGAAAACAATTATAACTAAACGATCTCAAACACACTGCTTGGTAAAATGGGCCTCAAGTGGATTGGGTCCCCAACACTGACTAATTTATCTGGAGGAAATGGCAGGCTTATGTACAGATAACTCAAAGAGGACCAAGTCTGTGTGGCCACTTCTTATATTTGGAGAAATAAAATCTCAAATCTTCTTCAACTTCTGGTGCAGTTTTAGAACACGGTGGGGGAAAACAGAGTCTTCCTGGGGCAGCGAGAGATTGTAATTTAAATATGAAATATTTCTCAGTTGCTTTAGAAATATTCTCCTCTTATGGAACTACAGAAATGGCTATTGAAATTTTCAAATTAAAATTATAATGAAGGGACACTGTTTTCCTGGTCTTAGCTGAGCAAAACGCAAAAGCAAGACACACTTATTAAAATGCCTAAAGGTGTACTTGATCCTGAGCAGTGGCTTTTGTATCAAAGTTGGACAGAGAAGGGTAGAATTTCCTTTCAGACACTGTGCAGATTGACTAATCTCTGCTAATGCAAGCCATCACAAAACACCAACTTACGCCAGAAGCACCCCTGATCAAGATACGAGTATTCAGATGCTTGAAGTCATGAGGAATGAACAATTTTCTGCCAGTATATTTATAATAAATGTGCATTTTGATCAACCCTGCTTTTTTACTTTTCATCCTCTTAAAACGAAAGGCAACGGGTAAACCAAGTCCCGTAGATTTTCCAAATTGTCCAGGGTATATTCAGCAAATTAAAATTAATATGAAGCATGAGCACACTGCAAGATTATATTACTCAGCAAGCCTCCAAAGGGTTCCAGATTCTTTGAAGTGATCCATTTCTCTCCAAGATTCATGAGCTGCCTGTCAACAAATTTAATTGGATATTTATTGAAATTAATGGCAGCTGCAGCTGATTGAACAGGCTTTAGTTTAAGTTTTGCTTTTATTTTTCATGGCTGTTTTCCCTCATCTTGCCTTTCCATGTTGCATGCTGATGAAGCCATGATAAAATGAATGGGGGGAAACTTGGCCATGGAACCGAGAAACGACTCTGCTCACCGTCTCTCATAAAATGGGAAAATGTTGCCAATGATAGAGGGCCTCCTATCCCCAACACATCACTGTTCAGGCTTTTTAAAAGCCCATTTTCAGGGGGAGCTGTTCTATTGTCCAGTCTTGGGGGTTCAGAGCAGAAGTTCCCGAGGCACACAGCCTGTGTTCAAATTCCTATCTTCCATGTATTTACTCCTTCATCCCAGGCTAGTCCCCAGTAATTCTCTTTGCCTCCGTTTCCCCACTTATTCAATGGAACTGATGATAGAAACTGCCCAGCTTAGGGCCTGGGACTTGATAATAGCTCAGTAAGAATTCGTGTTATTTGGTTCTCTACTGGAAAAAGCAAATTATATGACTACATTGCATTCCTCTGGAGATTAACAAACAACTCTACTTTTAAACCTACAGTGAAAAGACCTGACTCTGCTTTAATGTGACAAATGAAAGCCTGAAGACATAGAAGTCTCTGCTGTAAGAAAAGGGAAGAATTTTTTTTTTCCCTTTCTGTTTCTTCTTCCTCCTGCTGTTTCTCACCCTTCTTGTTTATCTGGGATTTTGAAGCTCCTGCAAATAACCTGAGTAGGAGAGGTAATATAATGGAGGCGTGGGGACAAAAAGAACAGCTTTCTACAATGGATTGAGTGGGACTGTGGTGAACCCCACAGTTATTTTTCCAGTCGTTCCTACACATTTTCATTCCTTTCTCTCCTTTTATTCAGTCAACACCACTTTGTACCAGGCATGGAGGTAGGTGCTATAATTTCCGAATTTGCTGAGTTAGGAAGCCAATCCTCGGGAACCTGTTCCTTAGTGGAGGAAACAATACTGAAAACCCTAATGATTCTAGAGGCACATGGCAGAGTGGTTATGTGTCCAGACTTTGGAGCCAAACTCTCTTGGTTTGAATCCTGGCTCTTGTGACTTAAACTTAGGTCAAGTTCTTTTATTTCTTCTTTTTTTTTTTTTTTAATTTTTAATGTTTATTTGTTTCTGAGAGAGAGAGAGAGAGAGAGAGAGACCGAGCATGAGTGGGGGAGGGGCAGAGAGAGAGGGAGACCCAGACTCCGAAGCAGGCTCCAGGCTCCGAGCTGTCAGCACAGAGCCAGAGGTGGGGGCTCAAACCCACGAACCGTGACATCGTGACCTGAGCCGAAGTCAGATGCTTCATCGACTGAGCCACCCAGGCGCCCCCAGTTCCTTTACTTCTTTGTACATTTGTTGCCCATCTGTGAAACGGTGTTGTAACAGTACCTGTTACTTTGAGGATTAAATGGCTCTCTCCATATAAACTCTCGGAATAGTGCTTAGCTTATTGTTAACGTTAAATAAATGTGTGCCTTTTATTACTCTGATGACTCTAAGGTTTATGTTGGTCTAAGGTTTATGTTGGGAAACGGTAGAACAAAGAAGCAGATATGCAAGGTAAATGGTTCTTCTGTTTTGGGACACCATGAGGTGCTTTGTGGATGCCCAGCTGGAAGTTTTTATTAGGCAGGGAGGGATCTGGCACGCAAGTGAGTATGGTTGGCTGGAGATAAAGATTTGGAGTTTAACTTGTGAGTGGAGGCTGAAGTCATGGGCATGACTGAAGCCACTCCCGGAAAGCGTAGATGGTTTAGCACAACATGTATTCACGAGATACACAGACTTACCGGAACACACGAAGGGGGAGGCATGGCCAAAGAGGCAAAGAGTTGGCAGGAGCCGGTGAGGGAGGCGTGCACGTGTGACAGGCGTGTCACTTATTGCCTTGATTTCTTGGCATTTACTTTTCTCTTAATCATCTCTGGCCCTCATATTTGAGTAACTCGGTAGAAAATTAACCAAGGGCCAGATAAACTAGCCCAGAGAGAGGTGGAAAGAGATCGGGGGAGTGCAGAGATGATCCAGGCACTGCTTCCATGACCCCCCTTCCCACCTCACATATCACGTCCTTAATAATACCTTCGATATGCTTTTTTTCCCCCTTTGTTTGGACAGTGTGACTTCAAATATTGGGTCTTTCGGACCACATGTCAAACATTATACATGCTATATGCCTTCAAGCTTGACTTAGAGTTATGGTCATTAAACACATGGGAAAGCTCTGGTTCTCTCGCTCTCTCTCTTTAATGTTTATTTGTTTTTGAGAGAAAGAGAGCATGAGCATGGGTGGGGAGGGGCGGCAGAGGATCCGAAGCAGGCTCTGTGCTGTCCGATGAAGGGCTCGAATCCATAGACTGCGAGATCATGACCTGAGCTGAAGTTGGATGCTCAACCGATTGAGCCACCCTGGCGCCCCTGCTTCTCTTGATTTTCATTCAGTGTTCAACTTGAATAATCTCCATCTTCCAGAAATTGGGGAACTGGTGGTGAATAGAAGGCTCGGGGAGAAGATGGATTGTTAAGTGACTGTGAATATTAAATTATTATAGAAAAAGGACAAGGCATGTTGGGAGGAGACAAAGGAGAAAGGAGGTCCTGAGCTAATCTAAACCACCCAGAGGAGACTTTTGGATCGAAGTGATTTTTACGATAAGAGTTACAAAATAAATACTTTTCTTTTCGGGTAAAGGGTCTGGGCAATGGGAAGAGTGTTCCAGGCAGAAGGAACAGGGTATATAAAGGCCTGGGTGCAAAGGACAGTGAGACAGAGCCGTGAGGAGTAGGAACTGGTTCTGTAGAACAGGAGGATGTTGCAGCTTGAGAGAAAACTCCACAAGGACGGCTGAAGAGGGTAGCTTGGGCTGAATCATCCAAGGCTGGGTGCTTGAGTATATAGGAATTAGTGATTCACTGGAGGGAGAAGGTCAAGAATGACTCCAGGGACTTTGAATCAAGCAGCTTGGCGGCTAATGAGACTATGCCTTCAGACAACGAATAGACAAGATGAGGTTTCAGGTGGGTGGGAAGGGAAAGATAATTCTTCCAGCTCTGGCCACGCTGATTGAAGAGTCTTGACTAGACCTACAGACCCGAGAGCCATCTGCCTACGGATGAACGAGAGCCACGGAAGTGGATGAGATCTCATAGGCATGTGTGTAGAATGAGAAGTGGGTGGGGGTGGGGACCTGGACAACCTCCCCCCCCCCCCCAAATACCAACACTTAAGGGATAAGTCAAGAAAAAAAGCCAGAGAAGAGCAAAGAAGGTGAAGGTAGGAAAAGGGGACAAGTGGGGAGGAGCCATCATGATGAAGTAAGGGATAAAGTCATCTGCTGAGAATGTGGGCAAAGGGTCACCACCCCAACCCACCCAAGGCTCTAACATCATGTCGTCGTGCCCAGCCTAAGAGTGAGTGTGGCATAAATTGTCATCTGTGATAGACGGCTCAAGACTTTGAGGGTCTTCAAATCCAGCCAGGTGAGGAGAGCCTCCATATAGTAGACAACGAGTCTTCTCCTGACCGTTTTGTTCCAGAGGAAGTAGAAGGGTTCATACGGACCCATTCTGGAAAAAACAATGTGTACTTTCTAGTCTGGGCATTGTGGCAGTAACAGTCTGCAGGATGTTTTTAAGATCATCAAATCTCTAACAATTTAGCAAAGGACAGTATCTCTGGGTGAAATACTCAAGGTTGCTCTACCCAGATACCTTTCACAGTGCAAGAAACAAATGTTTCTTCCTTTTTGACTCAGGAAGGTGTTTCCATCAGTAAGTCATTTAAAGTGGTTTCTAATTCTTTTGCAAAATGTGCAACCGACACAAAGTACATGAAAGTAGACACATAAAACGATGTGGGACAATATGATATTCAAATGAGGACTCCCGGAAACAAACTTGAGCTTTGATCTCATCTTAAAAGCCTGGGAAGGACCTGCATTTTATTTTCTGATCAATGCCAAATATATTCTGGCATCTTTGGACAGAGATTTTTTTATTTAATTTATTTATTTATTTAATTTATTTAATTTATTGTCAAGTTGGCTTCCATACAACACCCAGTGCTCATCCCAACAAGTGCCCTCCTCAATGCCCATCACCTACTTTCCCCTCCCCCCACCCCCCATCAATCCTCAGATTGTTCTCTGTATTTAAGAGTCTCTTACGGTTTCCCTCCTTCCCTCTCTGTCTGTAACTATTTTTTCCCCTTCCCCTCCCCCATGGCCGCCTGTTAAGTTTCTCAAGATCCACATTTGAGTGAAAACATATGATATCTTGGACAGAGATATTTTTATGAATTTTCTATTGTCCCCAAAAACCTTGGGGACTGGAACCTCCAACAATAATAAAATGATTTATAAACAAGCTAAATATAGTAAATTTATGATCTATAATAGAAACATATCTATTTATAATTCTATATACAGTTAAGTAATGTGTGTTCCATAAAATAGTTAAATCACCCAAAGTTTGTGGATTTATGCAACAAATATTTATTGGTTGCAAACTATGTTCTTTCTTGGACTAAATGTTAGTTGAAACCCCCCAGTGGATTTCACTGCAATTAGAATTCCCAACTTTCTTACCCTGACCTGTGAAACCTCACATAATCTGCCCCCACGTTACTTTTTTTTTTTTAAATGTTTATTTATTTCTGAGACAGAGAGAGACAGAGCATGAACAGGGGAGGGGCAGAGAGAGAGAGGGACACAGAATCTGAAACAGGCTCCAGGCTCCGAGCTGTCAGCACAGAGCCCGACGCGGGGCTCGAACTCACGGACCGTGAGATCGTGACCTGAGCCGAAGTCGGACGCTCAACCAACCGAGCCACCCAGGCGCCCCCCCACGTTACTTTTTAAACCTTCTCTTGTGTCTCCCTCCCCAACACTCACAACATTGTAGCCACTACTGGCTTTCCATTTTGCTGTCAGCCACACAAACTCACTCTGGTTTCAGAGCGTAGTCACTTTCTGTTCTGCTGGCCTATCATTGTTTCCCTCCCTCTTCTCATGGCTGACTCTTCCATGATTCAGGACTCAGCTCAAGTTTCACAGCCTCAGAGATGCCTGATTCTAGAACCCAATGTAAATAAACACCTCTGTCCAGGCGGTGCTCTGTCAAGGTTAACCAGCTTTACTTTGCAAGATACTTATCACTAACGGAAATCATCTTGTTTACTTGATTACTAATGATCTCTCTCTTCAAAGAGAAAGGCAGCAACCTGAGAACAGGGACGTCTCTCTCTTGTTCAAGGCCGCATCCTCAGTGCCTGGGATGGAGAGTAAGCATTTAACAAAAATTTGTTTGAAGGAATGCATGAAAAGTGGTTATAAAGAAAATGTGAAACGGGAACGTAGGTAAAAAAAAAACCAACAGTGATAAATATGTATTATATTTATATTACATGTACACAGTGAATACAACTACCTGTCAGTAGTTTCTGCTTTAAAAAATCTGAGTATATGTGGGGCGCCTGGGTGTCTCAGTCGGTTAGCATCTGGCTCTTGATTTCGGCTTGGGTCATGATCTCATGGTTTGTTGAGATCGAGCCCCACGTCCGGGCTCTGTGCTGACAGTGTGGAGCCTGCTTGGGATTCTCTCTCCTTCACTCTCTGCTCCTGCCCTGTTTGCACACACGATCTCTCTCTCTCTCTCTGTCTCTCTTAAAATAAATAAATTAAAAAAAATAAAAATCTGAGTATATGCATGTATATGTATATACACATACACACACGAAAGATGCCAAAACTTTAATGAAAGTGAAAACCGTATTTAAAAAACATTTTTGAAGAATTTGTACCAAACTCCAGCATGTGGAAAACAACAGCGCTTGTTTAACAAAGAAGAAACTCGGGTCCATTATAGTTACATGGGCAGCTCGGGAGTAGTTTCCTGGAAATAATTTTCACCATCAAATAATCCAAGAAACCCATGCAGGTCTGTTATTCACAGCTCCTGGTAGAAATGCACTAGAGGGTAATTCTTGTTGTTTTCTGCCTCAGCGGGGTGGGGATTAACTGTCACAGGAAGGTGCCTCGCTCAAAATAACTTCCCATTGGTAGGATAGGGGAGTAGTAGGTATAGAGCGTGTTTACAGAAGGAAGTGTGGGAAAATGCAGCAAGAAGGGATGGCTTGGGCGAGAATAGATGTCAGGTATTTCTACCTATGAACGTATAAGAAGACATCCTTTGCTGGAGCTTAGAAAGTAAGATTTACACTTGGTCTAAATTGAGGATGTAGGCTGCACCTGTGAAGCTGTATTGGGGGTCACTTTTCCCCGGCAGACTCTTGGAGCAGTGCCTCTGAAATCGCTCCCAGTGATCTCCACCTCCTGGTACTCACAGCTTTGTGTAATCTTCTCCCACCAGGGGTGGTGTCTGTGACCAACAAAATATATATCACTTCTGAAATGAGATCATTAAACACAGTGTGGCTTCCACATTCTCTCTCTCTCTCTCTCGGATCGCTTGCCCTACGAAAGAAATGTACCATATCATGAGCCGTCTTCTGGAATGGCCCACGTGGTGAGGACCTGAGGCCTCCAGCCAATGGTCAACAAGAAACTGAAGGTTCCTGCCAATAGCCATGTGAATGAGCTCAGAAGCAGACCCTTTAACCCCTGTCAAGCCTTCAGATGCCTGTAGCCAAAGTCAACATCTTGACTACAAACTCATAAGAGACCCTAAGCCGGAACACTAGCTAAGCTGTTCCCAGGTTCTTGTCCCTTAGAAACTGTGGGAAGTAATAAACATTTATCATTTTAAGCTACTAAGTTTTAGGGCACTTTGTTATGCAGAAGTAGATAACCTAATACACCTACTGACAACTTCTCCACACTGATCCTTCCCTGCTTTCCTCCACATGGATTGTCCCAAAGTGCAGCCTCACCCAGCAACTCCATTTCCCTGAGTTGGTGACCAGTTTATCCAGAGAGCAAACTGATCAGGGGCACATAAGCACCTGTCACGTATCCACCAGAATGGAAAGCACTCCTTCGTGGGGATCAGAGGCCCCAGTGTCCTGTGGTTAGAGTGTCGGCTTCCAGAGAGTGGATCTCTTGCTTTTCTGTCTTCTGTCCCTCTGCTCATGCTAGCCAGCGTGCCCTCCCTAAATCATCCGAGTTTTCTAATATTTCAACAGCGTAGATATCAAGCATAAATGGCTGCTAACTTATAGTCTCCAATTTTCAAAACTATAAGGGCATTGAGTCAACTGAGAAATGTATGGTGAGTGATGATTCTTGGGTCTCCCCTAATCTGCATCTCCGTGTAGAAGATCCAGGAATCTGAAGCCTTCTTCCAGTAGTTCTGAGGCAGGTAATCTATGGAGCTCACGCGGAAAGACACTCTTGCAGTTCTTCCTTTCTCCTGTCTTGTTTCTCCAACTGAGCCCCATGCTTCCTAAAGGGAGAGACTATTTTTTATATTGTGTATTTACTCGCGGCACGAGGGCACGGCTGGGCATTCAGTGAACTTTCAATAAAGTGACTTGCAAGGAGGATCATCATTCAACTGGCTATTGACCGCAGGCTAATCTACATCCTGCCAACGGTACAGGGCCTATAACAGGACTGAATGGCACAGTTCCTGCTTTTAAGGAACTTGCAGGAAGGGTAAGGGCACAAGAGAAAGACTCAGCAGACGATAGCGAACAACTCCAGATAGGATAGGGCATCTTCTTCAACATTCCTATTTCTAACTTCCTTTACTATCGCGGGCAATGAGTCTCTTGACTTTAAGGGTGCTGCTGCCCCATTAAAGACTACAGAGAGGTGGCCAAAACAAGCTGGAATCAACCCTCCAGTTATCTTATCACTGCATATAATTTTCTTTCCGATTTGATGGAAGTTGTCCACTGCGGTGCCTAAAACTGCAATATAGAGCTGTAGTGCCCATTGGGACAGCCATTTGCCACATACAGCTGTTTACATTTAAATTAATTAGAACTAAATAAAAATAGAAATTCATTTTCTCAGCTGTCCTCGCCACGTTTTAAGTGCTCGATCTAGCGGCTGCCTGATTGGACAATATGGATCTAGAACAATTTTGTCATTGCAGATAGTTTTGTGGGCCAACGCCGAAACTGGAAATAAACCAAGTAAACAGGCTCAACTACCCTCTGGCTGAGTCCAGACAAAATTGTACCTAGACCTCAAAAAAAAAAAAAAAAATCAGTAGAGAATGGGACAATCTCCAGGGCTGCTAGGGTTATTTATTTATGTAGTCAGCTAGAAAGACAAAGACATTTAAAGCTGTTCAGGGTAAGAAGTGAAAAAGCCAAGCCTTTTGTGAAGCAGTGTTTAACAGAAAGGGAAAAAAAAGGACTTCAAGATATGCCATGGAGAATTGGCCCTACAAATACTTCCGGCTCTCAGTTGGCAATCTGGTGGGTTACATGCCAAGTGTAGGGTAAACCAGCAGTCAAATGAACCTTACAGTCTCTAACCCAAACTCAAACCAGTCCCATACCTGGCCGCAATGAGATATTCTGCCCTAACCTAGCTCCCTGTCAGAAGATATTGGGACTTACCTCTGGAAGAGGCCACCATCCAAAGGTCCCACGAGCTGAAGTTTAGGGGGCATCTGACTTATCACTATCATATTGCCTGCTTTTTAATTTAACACTATGATTCTTGAGGCATGCAAGTAAGTAATCTAAAATTTTCACTGGTGACTACACATACAGTATCCCAAACACCTTACAATGATTACCTTAAACCATCCTTCCAATGTGACGTACAGGTAAATTAACTTATTCTCCAAGCTGTGTGTTCTGGGACTAGGATGCAAAGCTAGGTTACCTGGTTCAAGAATCTCCACTCGAAACACCAAAAAGTACTCTCTCTCTACCTTGGATTATTCCAATCACACTCCTCCATTATGTAAAGGGAGAGAATGAGAAACCGTGTTTTTGAAGAGAAATATTTTACTTACATTTTCTTTCATATTCACTCTTTATTATAAGTTTAATTAAGGACACAATAATTATATTAAAATGGAAGACTCTATCTTACTCTGATTCATCAATAATCATTTTGGATTTGTCTAGGAGTTGGAGTATCACTCTACTGTTTGTTTAGAGACGGCATTCGCGAACCAATGTCTGGAGACCTGGGGCTTCGAAGGGCAGACCCAATGGAGAAGGTGACACAAAAAATGAAAAGTAAGCATCACTGAGATGGAAATGGAGCGAGGGGAGGTCTATATTTGACTACCACAGCTTCAACTGCCACATTAATTTTCAGGGATAACCTTGTTGAATAGATCTGTCTTACAGTAGGCAACATCTTTCAAATGCACTTAGCAACATCTTTAAAGGAAAACTCTGGATCACAGCATCATAAACATGGACTTCCCTAGTGATGCTGTCTGGGCCGTTCTTGTTCATTAACTTCATTTGCTCTGCCTGTTACCTATATGTCACGTCTGTTCTTGACCTGTGTACCGATCAGTTCCTACTGACTCCCATTAAACCTGTATTCATGCTTGGTGACCCCCTGTGCTCTCTCCCTGTGAATCATGGATCACATCTGAAGCTTTCCCACTGATTTCTTATTTGAATCCTGCCAAATGATATTGGGGCACAATAAGGGAAAATCGGGGGCACTTGGGTGGCTCAGTTGGTTAAGCGTCTGACTTCAGCCCAGGTCATGATCTCATGGTTCTTGAGTTCAAGCCCTGCATCGGGCTCTGTGTTGACAGCTCAGAGCCTGGAGCCTGCTTTGGATTCTGTGTCTCCCTCTCTCTCTGCCCCTCCCCTGGTCACGCTCTGTCTCTCTCTCTCTCTCTCTCTCTCAAAAATAAATAAAATATTAAAAAAAAAGAAGTAGAAGGAAAAATCGCCTGCCTATTGAAGAAAGTGATAATTTAATTTCTCTTATATAGAGTACTCAAATTCCAACTATCTTGGAAGTCCCAAAAGCAAATCATTCTTTTCAAATTCTCTTCCTTTGCTCTTGGAGCCAAAGTCCCTATATCAAGTTTTTTCAGCTATTATAGAACTAGATAATGTTAGGATGGGATCTTAGATCTGTCCTTATATGGCATATAAATAAATAGAGGACATAGCAAAAGATTGCTTTCACACCACAAATAGCTCATTTGATGTTTCACTTCTCCAAAATGTATGGACTGTCACATTAGTTTTAATAGATACTAGTTGTCTGTTGAAAGACAATATTCCATGGACCTCTTGTGTTTCCTCGTGTCTTATGAGTAAAGCCTTTCTTACCATTTTTTTTCCTAGACTATGTTTTCAAGGATGTTTATAAACTTTCTCAGAAGATAATATCTCCTTCTAGAACAAAGAGCACATTTGGCTATAGCTTGGCACAACAGAGATAATGTCTCCTTCTGGAACAAAGAGCAAGGATGTTTACAGCCCATTAAAAAAAATTCAGTTCCATAAACTCAGGGCTCGCCTATTATAATGCAACGCCCAACACATGCAGACATCAGGTGGTCGGTCCTCTGTGTCACCCTGTGGAAATTGGGGCTTGAAGAACCAGCACAAAAATACTCAGAGTCTGGCTACTGCTGTTGCATTAAACTGCCCCTTGTCTTTGATCCAGGAGTCTCATGGATTCTACCATCATTCATGAAACCGGGGCAGGCTAACTTATTAGCTTGCAAAGAGCGCAAAAGCAAAAGTCTCCAAAAGGACCCTATTATCCTGCATAATCTAAAGTTAAATGGACCCTATTAGGTATCCAGCATCTATGTGAGAATCATTAATGCTCAACAGAGTAAAGAACAAGATGGCTCATCGGGTTGGGCCACCTGGCTCTGATACAGATTTAGTCTAGATGGGGTAACCGCAAACTAAAGCCTATGGGCCAAATCCGGACTGTGGCCAGTTTCTGTGCCTCTGGGCTAAAAGAAGTTTTACACGTTTAGAGGCTGGTCAAATACACACAAATAATACACAATAGTGGACACATGGTTTGTAAAACTTAAAAGTATTTGCCATCTGGACCTTCACAAAAGAGAAAAACATTTGCCGATCCCTGCTCCAGATACCTGCAGCCTTTCCCTGGAGATCGCAGAATGAGAAGCAAATATGTACCTCTTCGGTAATTTCCAGAAACTACATCTTGTAACTGTAGCATGGCTCTGAGTACACACGAGTGCATTTCCACCCCTGTCAGGATCCGTCCTCGGGAGCCAATGTGTAACAGTCCACAAGACCAGAAAGAGAACAGAGAAGGGAGCTGGGAGTCAGCGCTTGGGGGCTAGAGGACAAAACCCTCCCCCAAGTTCGTGGGTGTGCGAGAGCAGACAGGGCTTTCCCTCTGAGCGAAACGGGCTGGAAACAGGTGCCCGGCCTCGAACCCCGGTCCGTGGACCCAAGAAGAGAAGAGCGTCACTAACATATTCAGACAGCTGGTATCTTGACCCGCGCTGCCCACAGTGCCCCCCGCAGGCCAGCATGTCAGAGAAAGGCAAGGGCGAGTTTTATTCCCATCGGGATTATGGTCCACGCTTCAACCACACCTTCGCATCGGAAATGAACCTCAGGAGGATTTCGCAGTGCCAGCTGAAAGGAAGCACGCGTAAACACACAAACGAGGTCTCTTGTAGGGTTTCTTTCATGGCTGTGCAGAGGTCCCAAGGTTCCGTGGTAAATGCCCGCAGACAGTTGATAAAGCTCTGTCAAATGCAATTTTTCTTTTCCTTTCTCCCCAGCGCCATCTTGTAAATAAAATGCAGAATTCTCTCCCCCCCCACCCCCCACCCCCCATCCCCCATGAGTTTTCACACTGCCTCTTCCCTAGGCCTGCACTCTTACCGACATCCCAATATTTAGTATTCACCTCCTCGTCCTTCGTATCTCAGCCCCAAGGGCGGTTCCTCCGAGAGGCTCCTCCCACTCTCCCCAGTAGGTTAGGACTTCCGGTTTCCTGTTTCTGCCGCACGCTGGGCTTTTCTTTCACAACACCCCCCCGAATCTACAGGACGTGACGTGTGCGGTAGTTCTCCTGCCCACCAGAGCTCCAGATTCCACGGGAGCAGGATTCAGGGCGGCTTGTCCACTGCTGATTTCTCTGTGTGTAAACCCAGCGCTTGGTGCGGAAGAACCCAGTCTGTGTGGGACGAGTAATGCGCACAAGCATTCGTGGGCCCACTTTATAGACGAGGAAGACGAGGAGAGCATGTTTCAGAAAGAGTAAAAACCAGCCCGAGGCCAAGAAGTTGCCATGTGACAAACCCGGGTTCAGACTCTGGTCTTCTGAGAAAGAGTGAGTCTGGCTCTGCTTTTCCACGGCGGCTCCTGTCGAATTGAGCGGTATGCTGGGAGGTAAAAGCTGCTTTTGTGAGTCTGCATTGGGATCCTGTGGCCCTGGAGGTCTTAAGACTAGTAAGAGTTGTCTGGCAATGAGTAAATGTAAGGTGGGTTTTGTTTTTGTTTTTGTTTTTGTTTTTGTTTTTGTTTTTGTTTTTGTTTTTGTAGCACTTGTCCATTCGGGCAGAAGAAATACATCCTTTCACTTAGGAAATAAAGAGAGTTACGTTCATGTAGTTCAGGATGGACTCTCTGGCTCTGTCCCATCATCCATGTGTGGGAGGAACCACGGCTTTGACGAATGCCAGGAAAAAGTCCAGGGCTGATGACTGAGCGACGCCTCTCCAGATTCATAGGTGCAGAGCACATGGGAGTTTAACGGTCCCATAAATATTAGGCACTGTCTCCCCCTGCTCAGAAACCTCCCAAATCCACTCATCTCAGGGCTTTGCCGCCTCCTTCAGCACGCTGCGGATTTTTCCAGGGATGTTTTATGGTGCGTTTAAGTTGCCACTCACGTCCGCAGGCCAGGGTTGGGGGAAGGGAAGACGGAATAAAAGAGCAACCTATGAATAGTGTTCCAAATGCCTGCACACTTCTGGCTCCGTCAGTTGAGCCCCACTCTGTTCGCCGCCCGAGTTGCTCCCAAATGGTGACAGGTGCTGGAAAATATGCGTTAACTCTTTCGTGTCACAAGGAGACTGGAAAGTGCAAGGGTCCGGACCCTCAAAAGAGGAAAACGCAAATCAGAACTTTTCTGACTGCGGTGCTCCTCTCCGGGGAGAGAGATGGCCAGATTTCACGCTGACAAGACACGCGGAGCTATCACAAGTGATTCAGACCGAGAGTTATCTTGGAGTCTCGCCCAGACACTTCTACAAAGTCGGGCCTGATAAGATTTTCTTAGACAAATACATGAATAAAACTCATCCGGCACCATAGGCTAAACCTAGCAAATTCTTCTCCAGCACCAGGCCTTAATATCCCTCAGCTCCAGCCAGGCCCTTCAGCAGTAGCTCAACCAAGTATTCCTATGGCCAGAACTCAAGAGCCTTCTGGAAGATCAGATACAAAAAGTATGGACGTCAAAGGCATTAGGGAAGCTGAGAGACTCCATTCGAAACTCAAGAATGTTTTCAAGCAGACTGTCTGAAATACAAACGTCTGCTTCAGAAGCAAACCTCGGGCCTTGAAATATAATCCCATTGTCGTCTATAGAAATGGTGACAGTGCTTCGCAGATAAGGACTAAAGTAAGCTTATCTCTTTTTAGGGAACTCATTCTTTTATCAGATTGTCTGCATCTTTTCCCACGTAGCATAAGCTGAACTTGAAGGGAAAACATTAAACCAACATGTAAGGGCAACAAATGAGAAATTTAGAAGGAGAATATAAATCCAAATATTACAATCAATTTGTCATGTTACTATGGGTGAGTGTTACCTAAACTGACGTCCCATTTTCAAGTTGACGGTTACACTCCTGGTCTTCCCCTTCACCATATCAATGTAATAGATAATAGCTATAATAAGTTGACGATCAAATGATAACAGTGGTTAATAGTATTGACTAATATGTATATATATAGCACCTATGT
Source organism: Panthera tigris (assembly GCF_018350195.1). Taxonomy (NCBI): domain Eukaryota; kingdom Metazoa; phylum Chordata; class Mammalia; order Carnivora; family Felidae; genus Panthera; species Panthera tigris. The sequence goes on along the minus strand of NC_056678.1, from coordinate 58,664,863 downwards.
CTTTTCAAATATTTTTTTTCATATGTCATTCTCCCAACCACCCTGGGATGAGGTGTGTACACAGTATTTGATAATAGAATAAAATGAAGCTTAGAGGTGGTAGGTGATTTATACAACGAAGATCATCACCAAAAGAGTAGTAATCTTACACACTGGTCTTTATTTTCTTCTAAAACATCAGGCTCCCTCTCCATGACCATGAACTAGTCTTGAAGAGCTACTGCTACGATGAATCCTGTTTACTTTTTATAAATATCTCTCTTTGTGAGCCTCATCTATAATAGTCCATTTTTGTCAAAATAATGCTGCATAACAAACAACCCCAAAACTCAGCGAGTGACTTAAAACAAGCAAGCTGTTATTCCCACTCGAACATTCTTGGGTCAGCGGGGCTGGACTCTGTTGATCTTGACTGCAATTTGCAGTTGGAATCCAAATCTTCCCCATGTGTCTCTCACAGTCCATGGCCCGTCACTAGCTGTGGCATGTTTCTCATCATGCTGGCATAAGCACAAGAGGAATGAGCAGAAATATGAGAGGCCTCCAAAGCTTACGCTCAAAATAGGGACTCTGCCATGTCTGTTCATATTCCATTGCCCAAAGTAGGTCCGGTGGCCAAACACAGCATTGATGGAGCTCTCTCTGCTTCTAGTAGAGGAATTACAAGATAATCCGGCAAAGGGCATGGATTCCAAGCAGTAGTGCAAAGTACCACATTACACCAAACAGAGAATGAAGATTCATGGGGAGGACTGTCCTTGCCCAAGGTGGAATAAACACAAGATCATTAAGCTTCAGGCAATTTTGTTGACTTGAATTGCATAATGGAGCGTTTGCAACATCAATCTGTGAAATCCATTGCCCTGGAAAAGGATATATTCACCAGTATCAGGTTTTGCATAGAGGGACTGATCATGGTGAATTAATATTTGCCTGAGTCAATCAGCTCTCCATTCTGCTCATTGTCTCCACTCTGCCCTTCTGGACACTGCAGGGGTGTAAAGGTTGTTTCCTTTTTTGCTCTAGAGTGGAGTTAAGGCCATCATCCTGGCAAGAGTACCAGCACTCAGATCTTGAAATAAATCATCATCAGAAGCAGCACTCGCTGAAGCACAGTTCTGCTGGGCAGGACAGCTTTAAGAATAACACCTGGATTCGTGGCCAAGTGGAAGAGGCAAATTTAAGGCAGAGAGATTGAAAGTAAAGCTTCATTGTCCCCGGGATATTCTTGGGGGCATGATATCTCTTGGGGTCAGATAGGGAAAGCCTTATGTGGTCCACAGTGACAGCTACATGAGCATATGGAAAGAATGACCTTAAGCTTCCCACTGGCCATCATCTAAATATTTGTGCTTTGACACATTCTTACTTTCCTGTATAGAGGAGGAGGAGGAGGAGGAGGAGGAGGAGGAGGAAGAGGAAGAGAAGAAGAAGAAATCAGTTGTTTCTGTTGTGGTAGTCATCATTTGCACGTATGTGTGTATTTCAAAACCATCTAGCACAGCCCCTTCAATGCTTTCCCCTGTTTCGTAGCCCTGTGGTGGGTTCTTAAGGCTTCCATGATAAATTGCTAAAAAACCGGTGGCTTAAAATGATAGAAATTTATTCTCTCACAGTTCTGGAGGGAACAAGTCTAAAATCAAGATGTCCGCAGGGCCATGCTCCCTCTGAAGACTTTAGGGAAGAATCTTTTCTTGACATTCCCTAGCTTCTCACAGTTTCTGGCTGCTGATTGACGTTCCTTGATTTATGGCTGTACCACTCCATTCTCTGCATATATAGTCCCATGGCCCTCTTCCCCACATGTCTTCTCTATCCAAATCGCCCTCTCATTTTTTTTTATAAAGATATAAAGGTCCACCCTAATCCAGTATGACATCATCTTGATTACATCTGCAAAAACTTTGTTTTCAAATAAGATCACATGTCCAAGTCCCAAGGACTTGAACACATCTTCTTGGGAGACACAATTATATAGTCTGTGATAGAATTCCTTCAACGAGGTCCACATGAAATGTACAATTCCACGATTCTTCATGTGATCAACAAATATTTAATGGATAATGCAGAAAATGCCCCAGACGATATCATGGCTCCTTCCGTTACTTATTCAGGTATTTTTTCAGAAATCAGAAAATCACCTTTCATCTGTCAAAAAGGCTATAGAAAAACACACGAAATAAGTGTTGGTGGGGATGTGGAGCGAAAAGAGCACTTGTGCCTTGCCATTGGGAATGCAAATGGGTTCAGCCACTGTGGAAAACAGCATGGAAGCTCTTCAAAACATTGACAATCGAATTGCCATATGATCCAGCTGTTCCACCACCATGAATACCCAAAGAAAATGAAAACACTAATTTGCAAAGATAGACGCACTCCTATGTTTATTGGGGCATTATTTGCCATAGCCAAGATATGAAAGCAGCCAAATGGTCTACCCATAGATGAATGGGTAAAGAAGATGTGGTAGATAGATAGATATAGATATAGATATAGATATAGATATAGATATAGATATAGATAGATGATATAGGAGAATATTAGTCATTAAAAAAATGAATCTTGCCATTTGCACAACATGGATGGACCTAGAAGGTAGAATGCTAAGTGAAATAAGTCAGAGAAAGACAAATACCATATTTTGCTCATATGTGGAATTTGAGAAATAAAAAAAAATGAACAAGTAAAGAAAAAGAGAGAGAAACCACCACAACGACAAAAAACCCAGACGCTTAAATATATAGAACAAATTGGTGGTTGCCAGAGGGGAAGTGGGTGAGGGGATGGGTGAACTAGATAAAGGGGATGAGGAGTATACTTATCTTGATAAGCACAGAGAAATGCATAGACTTGTTGAATCTTTATATTGCATATAAGGACCTTGTTATCTAAGGAACCAATGCAACATTCTACGTTAATTATACTTAATTTAAAAAAATGCCTTTAAAAAAGTCAGAGAATCATGGGGGTGTTTCCTGACTATTCCATTAGAAGCAACAACACACCATACCCCAGCATTCTTTATCCCTTACCCTACTTACTTTTTTTACATCATCCCTTACCATTTGTTAGATTCTACATTAGTTCTTAATCTGATATCTGGCCTCATTAGCACATAAGCTCCAGGAGAGCAAGGATTTTGTCTGTTTTGTACATTTCAGAGCTCTCAAAGCCTTGCTCATTGCCTAGTATATAGCAGGCACTCGATATGCATTTATTAAGCAAGGGAAAGAAGGACTTAATGAATATGTTAGCAGACAAACCTTTTAAAAGCATTTATTTTTACCCAGAATGTGTTTCTATGACTTCTAACTTCTGTTTCCCATCTTCTTCTCCCATTAACAGTATGATGGCCAGCGGTAGAAATGAATGGCCTAGTGATTTAAACGTAGCTTTATAGGTAGTAAGCTCATTCTATGTTACTTATTTTATGTCAGAAATAAAGCATCCACTTTCTACCCACATTATTTGGATTTGGAAAACTATTATTATTTTTTTTTTACTAAGAGAAGCAATGAAAGCGATACCTTACATAAGAATCATAAATGAATGCCTAACGATTTTAGCACTTCAGAATAATTCTCAATCCAAAGGACATTTAAAAAATACTCAAATATTAAGCAATGATGAAAATAACCAACAGCCAAAGAAGAGAACTATGGACAGTATAAGATGATTGGTGAATTCACTGACCAAACACAAGGAGTCTTGTCTTTGATAAATGACTAAACCTTGTTAGTGATAATACTGAAAAGTACTGATAAACTACCAGGGAAGAAAGAAGAGATAAGAAAAAAAAAAAAAAACGAGAAGGGTAATAAAAAAAGAAAAGAGATCTAAATAGCAGAGGTGATAGCAGAAAAGATGACAGAGATTAGAAATAATGAATGAGGTCAATGAAAAATAAAAGATGGCTATTAATGTGTACCCAGCAAGAAGCTTTGTCTCAAAGAATACACACACAAAGAAACACACACACACACACATGCACATACTTACACACAAACACACACACTCCACCTGGCTTAGATTAAGGAAATCAAGTTCAGGGAATATAGCGGCACTTCGTAGGAAGGAACTAGAGTCATTTGACAACCTCTTGCTCTGTAGCTCTCGCTTTCCATGAGTCTATTGGGTTAGTTCCTTCCTAAGCATTTGCTTGACTCTTCTTGTTCTGAATGTCTAGTCCCTAAATCCATGGGCTTCCACCCCAAGTGTCCAACCCTGTTGACTCCATTTCTGAGTATCTGCTCTCAATTTCTGGGACAGAAATCAAATTGGCTCAGCTTGGGTGTTGTGTGATTCTTGGCCCATGAGCAGTGGCTGAGTAGGGGGTGGGTTGTCCAGTGGCATTCAGGTGCCCTTTCTAGGTGATGAATGGAGACGATCCTTTGAGAAGTTTCTGTGTGGTGGCAAAAATAATGTTTCTAGTACAAAATCAAACAGGGACACCGCTGGCTACTAAATCAACCATTCTCTGGGTTGACATTGTTTATGCTCATCCTTAACCCTTTTCTGAAAGTGGTGCCCCACACTAAGAACATGTTTCACATTCCCAAAACTGTACCCCTCCTCAAATTTATCTCCTTTCATAAATTATTTTCTGACCACGTCAGACCACAGTGACTTTCCAGCCTATGTGGCATTTTTGTGGTCCATAACCACGCAGTCAACTTAATTGTAATCTCTTTATCAATGCATCATATTTCATCAGTTATTTGCTGCTTATAATGTGTATATGTTAGGCCATCAATGAAAGTTGATCGATGGGATGAATGTGTCAGTTGAAGCCCTTAACATCTCAGTTGCTTTTAAAGGAATTGTCTTGTTGGCCGGAAATGATCAAACTCAAAAAGTAGAGTGTGTTGGAGACATTCTGTGAAGGGAAAATATAAACTTCATATATTCCATATTCTTCATAGCGCCATTATATTCCCATTGTGCTATGCCAAAAGCACGCGAACAGCTCATAAAAATTTGTGTGAAGTGTTCGTGTAGTTCATGCCATGCTATCCTCGAGGGAAACTAACAGTAGGCCAACCTCAAAATTATTGTGCTTGTTGCATGTATGTAGGAAAATAAATCTAGGCTTAATTTTTTTTCCTAAATATCCTATTTGGATTTATTTTGTATGTTTTGTTTTGGGGATCTTTTTTTTGTCAAAGAGAAGGGGTAAATATAAGAAGTTTATGCTAATGCTAAAATACATAAAAAGGAGAGCTCTCTGTACACGCTGGGAAAATGAAAAGTGTTGGAAAATGTTATCGAGTAAGTACAGTACAGGATCATGCATATTGTGTAGATTGGCCTTGCAACAAAGACAGCTGGTCAAATTTGAAAATAAATAAAAATGTGCCAATATTATATTGCTTTATATTGCATAGAGTTGATTTATCCCTGGTTCTCCATGGAGTAAAGCTTAGCATATACTCTCAGCTTTAGCTAAGTAAAAAGGCAAATGTTTACGTCTGAAGAAATTATGTGACTATTCAGAAGGCAGGTTTTATTATTCTTAAGTGAATAACAGGTTAAAAAAAAAAGCAAATGGAAGCGTTTTAAAAATCATGACACTCTAAGAAAAAAGCAGCTATTTCATGGAAATCATTTCTAAATTTAGCCTACTTACTGAATATTTTTTCAATGCTGGTGTGAATTGTGGAACATTTATGAAATGCCCATCTATCTGATGCCAGTGAAACTAGACTTGCATTCAAATGTAGGTAAATTTGTCTGCAGGAGCTAGCACAGAAAACTGAAGAGAAACCCCATCTTTAACGACTGAATATACTCCATCACTGGAGAAAATCACAAATACTATTTTCTTCTTTCCTGTTACATAAGATTATACGTGTCACACGATGCCTGCTTTGTAAGGATCAAAGCCAACCTAAAAAAAAAAGGCTTAGGGAAAACGTGACCTGGTGTTATGTTTTCAGAAGTGTTTGGTGATGATGAAGCATGTGTGGGCTTTGAAGTCATGTCTGTCCAAATCTGGCTGGCACTGTTCCTCACTCACACTCCATCAACAGGTAGAATCCACCCGAAAGGAGCAGGTACAAGCTGATGAGAAGGCTGTCATGAAACATGACTTGTCAGTAGCATTCAAATATCTGTCCTTATCCATGATTGGCACAAGGAGCAATAACCATAAAGGAATACAAACTCTTCCTAAAGGTTGAAAAAATAAAACAGGGTTTTCTGAGCTCTCAACTTCAGGCTTTAATTCACTAATTGTTTTTGCAGGAAAACAGCCACATTATGCCACAAACAGCTGAGGACACCCTCTCCTTCATTATGAGAAAGAGGTAAAATGGCCAGAAAAGCAAGGTTATTTTCATTTGAGAGCTATTCTTTGAGTGTTTTTTTTTTTACCACCAAGGCATTTGCTACTTTGTTGAATGAGCGAACAAATGAATGAATACGTTAAAATGATAGACAGGGGGGCACCTGGGTGGTTCAGTCGGTTAAGTGTCCGACTTCGGCTCAGGTCACGATCTTGCGGTTTGTGAGTTCAAGCCCCGCGTCGGACTCTGTGCTGACAGCTCGGAGCTTGGAGCCTGCTTCGGATTCTGTGTTTCCCTCTTTTCCCTCTCATTCTGCCACTCCCCTGTTCATTCTCTCTCTCTCTCTCTCTCTGTCTCTCAAAAATAAATAAACATTAAAAACATTTTTTTTAAATGATAGCAATAGGTGCCTCAGGATACAGTACTATAGGAGTTCCAAAGGAGCAAGTGTTCACTTCCAGCTTGAGGAATTCTGGGTAGGATTCATGTAGGAAGATCACACTGGATGGCCTGGAAAGATGGCAAGGTATAAAGGGTTGGAGTTTTAGGTAAAACAAAGTACAAAGATCCACTGCACTCAAGCCCAGCGGGAAGGAAGGGTGCTCGATGGGAAGAGGTCTTGGGGCAGCAAAACCAGATCATCCACCTGAAGAGTTTGTTCCTTACTCTGTAGACTGTGGGGAGCCTTTAAAGGCAAAGTGCTGTTTTGAAGGGGTGCATGCACCCCAATGTTGATAGCACGGTTGTCGACAATTGCCAAAGTATGGAAAGAGCCCAAATTGGTGATGAATGGATAAAGAAGATGTGGTATATATACACAATGGAATATTACTCAGTGATCAAAGAGAATGAAATCTCGCCATTTGTGACAATGTGGACGGAACTAGAGTGAATCAGGATAAGCAAAAGAAGTCAGTCAGAGAAAGACAAACATATGACCTCACTCCTATGTGGAATTCAAGATGCAAAACAGATGAACATGAGGCAAGGGAAGCAAAAATAATATGAAAACAGGGACGGAGGCAAACGATAAGAGACTTTTAAATACAGAGACCGAACTGAGAGTTGCTGGAGGGGTCTGTGGGGGAGGCATGGGCTAAATGGGTGAGAGGTATTAAGGAGGACCCTTGTTGGGATGAGAACTGGGCATCATATGTAAGCGATGAATCCCTAAACCCTATTCCTGGAATCATTATTACGTGATACGTTAACTAACTTGGGTGCAAATTTAAAAAAATAATAATAATAATTAAAAAAAAGAAGATGTACCTGGCAACAGTGGATGAGATAAGCTGGCAGCAGGAGAAATGAGCTGCAAAAAGATGAATTAGGAGGCAGTTAGCAAGGTGTAGGTCAGAGATAATGAGGACCTACTCGGCCTGGGGACAATGGAAACAGCGGGGTGGGGGGGGGGGAACAGGGGTGAGAGTGAAAAATATTTCACTGCCAGATTCACATCTGAACTAGTGTGGGACACAAGCTTGGGGCAGGAATGGGATCCAGACAAGGTTATTCAGCCTGTGGTGAAGGTGGCTTGACAGAACTAGGAAAGGGTGTGTGGGTTGGAAAACTAATTGAATTTGAATGCTTGCCCTTTGAGGGGTCAGCAGGACATCCAGACAGAGATTTCTTTCTTTCCTTCTTTCTTTCTTTCTTTCTTTCTTTCTTTCTTTCTTTCTTTCTTTCTTTCTTCTTTCTTTCCTTTTTTCTTTTTCTTTCTTTCTTTCTTTCTCTCGTTCTTTCTTTCTTTCTTTCTTCTTTCTTTCCTTCTTTCTTTCTCCTTTCTTTCTTTCTTTCCTTCTTTCTTTCCTTTTTTCTTTCTTTCTTTCTTTCCTTCCTTCTTTCTTCTTTCTTTCTTTCTTTCTTTCTTTCCTTCTTTCTTTCTTCTTTCTTTCTTTCCATTTTTCTTTCTTTCCTTCTTTCTTTCTTCTTTCTTTCTTTCTTCTTTCTTTCTTTCTTTCTTCTTTCTTTCTTTCCTTTTTTCTTTCTTTCTTTCTTTCCTTCCTTCTTTCTTTCTTTCTTTCTTTCTTCTTTCTTTCTTTCTTTCCTTCTTTCTTTCTTCTTTCTTTCTTTCTTTCTTTCCTTCCTTCTTTCTTTCTTTCTTCTTTCTTTCTTTCTTTCTTTCTTTCTTTCTTTCTCTTTCCAGCTTTATTTTATTTATCTATTTTTCTTTTTTCTTTTTCTTTTTTTATATACTTTATTGTCAAGGTGGCTAACATACAGTGTATATAGTGTGCTCTTGGTTTTGGAGGTAGATTCCCATGATTCATCACTTACATATAACACCCAGTGCTCATCCCAACAAGTACCCTCCTCAGTGCCCTTCTCCCCCACCCACCCCATCAACCCTCAGTTTGTTCTCTGTATTTAACAGTCTCTTATGGTTTGCCTCCCTCTCTGTTTGAAACTATGTTTTCCCCTTCCCTTCCCCCAGGTCTTCTGTTACGTTTCTCAAGTTCCACATGTGAGTGAAAACATATATCTGTCTTTCTCTGACTGACACATTTCACTTAGCATAATACCCTCCAGTTCCATACACATTTTTCAAATGGCATTTCTAATGGACAGTTGAGAAAACAGCCCCCGAGCTCTGCAGAAGTGAATGCTAAAGACAGAGCAAGCCCGAATCTTGTTTTCTCTCTCTTCTTCAAAGTCAAGTTCCAGAGCATTTTTCTGACAAGAGTGCTTAATCAGTATTATTTTCCACATCATCAATATTTGTACCCACAGATAGATTGCCGGTAGTCTGTTATGATGAGTCTACACCATCATGAAAAATGTTAATATGCTCTCTTCACCCAGACTATGGAAGTGTGCAGTGCCTTTTGGAAAGTTCTCCATAAAAAATTATATTTTTCTAACACCTGGTGTCCATGGGATTGTCCAAGAGAATCGTTCCCCTTTCAGAAAACAAACAATAATTCCCTGATGAGAAACTGAGGCCTCACTCTGTCCTTCTTTATTCCACAGAACTTCGTGGAGTTTTAGGCAAATAGGGAGTGTGTGATAAATGTGTGTGGGTTGACTGATCCCTGGCCTCTGCTCCTGACAAAGGAGGGACATCATATGAGTTGTAGAGGCAGCTATGTGGAACAGGAGGACTGTGTCCCCGGGGAAGGGATGGAACAACCCAAGGAGGACCAAAGTTTCTCTCAGAGCCCAGCTGCCAGGCTTCCCACTCTCCCCCTTGATCAACTATTGACCACTGACCATTGGTATCTCTCAAGTGCACCCTTCACTGTTTATCTCTGCGCCTGCTCTCCCACCATCTAACTCAGTCCTTCAGCATCTGAGCCAAGTGCAGCTCTCCCCTTCCCTCTTCACCTCTGCAAGAAAGCCAGGCTCACCTGCCATCCATCCCTGTAGCCAACGCACTCCACCCCATGCACCCTGCCTATTTGATCGCCCTTTCACCATACCCCAAATGTCGCTCTATGATCTTCCTCCTCCTCCCACAAAGATCTTCCTTCCTCCTCCCCTTCCTCCTCCTCCCACATGCCCTGGGCATGTACAACTCTCTGGGGAAACTGGTTTCTGCAGCTGCTGCAGGTTTCAGGCTGCACAGTCCCAGAGTGGAGGATTTTTTGGATCACAGCAAAATGTTGCATTTTGCTGCAGTCCTTGGTCCTGTCTGCTCTGTGCTGGGGGTGCAGTCTACTATGGTCTGGCTTGTTTCTCTGCGCATACAAGGCAGCAAACTGAACACATGTTGACGGCAGTAGAGGTGCTGGGCAGGGGCTCAGCAACATAAATCACCGGCCAAGGAAGCGGGGAGAATACCCCAAGAAGGATGACCCAGAAGGTTCTTCCTCATTCTTCTGAGTTTGAGCAGGAAAGGAGGACTCTACATATATTTTCTCTTTGTGGCACTTCAGTTGGTACTAGGAAAAAGAACAGGAAGACAAAACTCAAGTAAAGAGCTATTAAAATTCCTTCCTCTAGAATAGTCTTAGGGAAATCCGGGGAGATTCCCATACACCCTGGAGCAGTACCAGGGCTGACTGGCAGACACGAGCCAGGACTGGAATCAACATTTAAATCTCCCACTCAACGGCTGTTTGAATTTGGACCAGTTCCTGAAACTTCACAGTTCTTAGTGTCCTTATTTATCACCTACAGACGACAGAAATACCTACTGCAAAGGGCTGATGTGAAAACAGGAGATAGACGTGTAAAGCAGTCCATGCACAGCACACAGGGCCATCGTGGTTGTTTTTATTATTCTCTGGATCTAGGTACAGTTTCTTGTGAACATTGAAGGGACCTTCTGCCCATAGAACACAGGACAACGTAGAGCCACGGTTTTCTCTGATCTACAGGAAAATGCTTTGCTGTTCTTTCCTTGTGTAGGTCACAAAAAAGCCACGATGCTGGGCCAAAAATTTTGATCGTCCTACTTTCAAACTCCAGAGCTCTGAAGCAAAACTCCAATGGGATCCCTTCTTCATCTGTCACTCGACGACACTGGAGAGTCTTGAAGCATGGTGGGTAGGCTAGCAAAATCGTAGACAAGGCAAAGTTGGTCTTCAGAAAGAATTACATTTTTTGGCTTCCTATTCTTAATCCAAATTGGCCACTCGAGACCTCTGAGTCTTTTTTTTCCTCTTTCCTGAGTTTGCTTCAACAAAACTATTGCACATGATTTTCTTGCTTTATTTGAGATCTGACTTACTTCAGACGTTCGGGAAATACTATAGCATGCACTCATATACCCACCACGAAGATTTAATAGATTTTAAATGTTTGTTATATTGGCTTCATGTTTTCTTTTTCAGTTTTATGGTTTTTGTCAATTAAATAAAACATCAGAGACAAATCAAAACTTCCTTTTCCATTACTTTTCTCTCCCCCACCCCTTGAGAGAGCCATTATCCTGAGATTGGCATGTATTATTTGCAGGGATGTTTTTTAAAAAAACAATTTTCTGTATGGAGATATATTCATAAATAAATTATAGTGTTTACATATATATCACCATAGATATCTTTCTGCAACTGGTTTTTCCACTCCACATGATATTTTGAGATGCTGAATCGTTTTAAATGCTGTGAATATATGACAGGTTTTTTTTTTCTTTTTATACTGCTTTGAACATTTACCCTGCCTCTTGCATGCTTATGGAAGAATTTTCCATAACAGAAAGCCTAAGAATATGTTTTCAACTTTACTAGATGTTCCAAATTGCTCTCCAAAGTGATTGTGCCACTTTGTATTCCCACCAGAACCGAATGAGTATTTTCATTTTCCTATACTTTTGCCAGCATTTGCTATTATCAGACTTTTAATTTTTTTTTTTTTTTTGCCAATTTAGTGGGAGTGAAATAGTATCTATTGTTTTAATATGCATTTCCTGGTTACTCGTGGATGTGGGCAGTTTTTCATATGTTTATTGCTAATTTGCTTTTCTTTATGGTTTGCCTATTTATATCCACTATACATTTTTCTAATGGGTAGTCTATCTTCTTACCAAGTCAGAGTTCTGTAAAGTTAGCTATGTGTATTGCAAAACTTCTCCTTTCAGTAGCCTACCGTTTTTTCTCTATCTATATAAAGCTTACAATTTTGAGATATTCATGTATATCAACATTTTCCTTTCAGATTTGTGGTTTTTGTGTATTGTTTAACAAATCCTTCCATATGTTGAAATAAAGATATCTTTCTATATTTTCTCATATAAATGTGTATATGATATATATATATATATATTTAACAATTTGAAATTATGTATGTGTATGTGATATAGGGACTTTTAATTTTCATTAGGCACATAATTACTCCAAGATGATTTTTTTTTGAAACAAACAGTGGACTTCTTTATATACTTTCTGAACAAAAAAATTACATGCTCACAACTTGAGTTTTCCTTGGGCCTCCCTGCGCCCTCACTCCCTAGGGATGGGACAAGCTTCTTTTGGCAGCTTTGGACCAGCACAGGATGGCCTCACCTGCAAGCAGTCTTCCCCAAAGGCTTCTGAGAACAACACATTTGACTGCCTTCTAGAACATTCCTTCCATTTTGCTTCCAGGAGAGATAAACAGCTTTGGACCTCTGCATACATAGGAAATTGGAAGGAAACAAATTAGAGCGTGAAATCAGCTGTGGTTTTATGGTCTTATCCTTCAAATAACTCTTGTGATGAATTATTGGAGTAAGGGAAGATGTGAGCTACTGCTGGGCGCACATATGTACTGGACAAAATAACACCTCCAGATTCTGTAGGGATGGCTTGATATGAATCTGAAGGCCAGGACCATTTTTAAATCGGTTAACGAGGTAAATTATATTAATGAATTTTCCAATTATTTAACTTAAAAAAAGTGTTTCTGAAGGCAACTAAATAATTACACATTATCTTTCCTTGTTTTTTTTAATCACTGGATTTAGTTTACTGAAATTTTACTTTTTGGAATCTTTTCATGAATGAGTATGACTGACATTGTTATTTCTCCATCTGGTCTTGACAGATTTTATTATAACATATATCAGAGCACTTAGCTAATGTTTCTATTTTCTAAAACAATTTATAGATGTTACAGATACTTTTCTCTAAAGTTTGGATAAACTTCAGCATCGTTTTGCTGTTGCTGATGTTTTGCTCACTTTCTTTCTACAGTTGATTTTATTATACTGATGATTATATTTAACAATTACATGATTTATAGAATTTTCCAGTTTTTCTCGAGGGTATTTAAAAAAATGGAACACTGTGCTCTGTAAGCTATAGGACACTTACAAAAGAAATGGAAGGAGACGCAAAGGAATGGAAAAACATTTTATGCTCACGGATTGGAGGAACAAATGTCTATGCTACCAAAGCAAGCTACATTTTTAACGCAATCCTCATCAAAATACCACTAGCATTTTTCCCAGAGCTAGAACAAACAATCCTAAAATTTGTATTTGGAACAATAGACCCCAAATAGCCAAAGCAATCTCGGAAAAGAAAAGCAAAAGTGGAGTTACCGTGATTCCAGATTTTAACTGTATTATAAAGCTGTACCATCAGGGCGCTCTGGTACTGGCACAAAAACAGAGACAGATCAATGGAACAGAATAGAAAACCCAGAAGTGGATCCACAACTATATGATCAGCTAAGCTTCAACAGAGCAGGAAAAAATATCCAGTAGAAAAAAGACAGTCTCTTCAACAAACGGTGTTGGGGAAACCGGACAGCAACATGCAGAAGAATGAAACTGGACCACTTTCTTACACCATAAACAAAAGTAAATTCAAAATGGAAGACCTAAACGTGAGACACGAAACCATCAAAATCCTAGAGGAGAACACAGGCAGCAACCTCTTCGACCTCAGTTAAAGCAACTTCTTACTAGACATATCACCAGAGGCAAGGGAAACAAAACTCAAAATGAACTATTGACTTCATCAAAATAAAAATCTGCGCAGCGAAGGAAACCATCAACAAAACTAAAAGGCAGCCTATGTAATGCGGGAAGATATCTGCAAATAACACATCTGATAAAGGATTAGTATCCAAGATCTATAAAGAACTTAGCAAACTCAGCATCCAAGAAACAAATAGCCCAGTTAAGAAATGAGAAGAAGACACGAATAGACACTTTTCCAAAGAAGACATGCAGATGCCACATGAAAAGCTGCTTCAGTATCACTCATCATCAGGGGAATACAAATCAAAACCATGTTGAGATACCACCTCACACCTGTCAGAATGGCTAAAATTAACAACACAAGAAGCAACAGGTGTTGGCAAGGATGCAAAGAAAGAGGAACCCTCTTGTAGTGCTGGTGGGAATGCAAACGGGTGCAGCCACTCTGGAGAAGAGTATGGAGGTTCCTCAGAAAGTTGAACTAGAACTACCCCAGGATCGAGCAATTGTACTGCTAGGTATTTATCTAAAGGATACAAAAATACCGATTCAAAAGGGTACATGCACCCTGATGTTTATAGCAGCACTATCAACAGTAGCCGAGCCATGGAGAGACTTCAAATGTCCATCGACTGATGAATGGATAAAGAAGATGTGGGGTGTGTGTGTGTGTGTGTGTGTGTGTGTGTGTTGGAATATTACTCAATAATCAAAAAGAACAAAATCTTGTCCTTTACAGTGACACGGATGGAGCTAGAGCGTATTACACGAAGCGAAATACATCAGTCAGAGAAAGACAGTTATCACAGGATTTCACTATTATATAGAACTTAAGAAACAAAACAGATGAACATATGGGTAGGGAGGGAAACAAATCATGAGAGACTCTTAAAGACAGAGAACAAACTGGAGGCTGATAGAAGGAAGTGGGTGGGGGATGGGCTAGATGGATGACGGGTACTAAGGAGGGCACTTGTGATGAGCCTTGGGTGTTGTGAGTAATTAACGAATCACTGAATTCTACTCCCAATATTGCACTGTATGTTAACTAACTAGAATTTAAATAAAAATTTGGAAGAAAAAATAAAAAAGAAAGGAAAAGAAAAGAAAAACCAGAACATTATTTTTTCTAACATTGTAAATTTCTTGTCATGAAATCATTCATAGTCTTATTTTTTAAAAAGTGTTATCCCTAGTTAAGTATCTGTTTTTTTAATGTTTACTTATTTCTGAGAGAGAGAGAGAGAGAGCAGGGAAGGGGCAGAGAGACATGGAGACACAGAATCCAAGCAGGATCCAGGCTCCAAGCTGTCAGCACAGAGCCCAACGCGGGGCTCGAACCCACAAGCTGTGAGATCATGACCTGAGCCGAAGTTGGACGCTCAACTGACTGAGCCACCAGGTGGCTAAAAATAAATAAATAAATAAATAAATAGATAAATAAATAAATAAATAAAATGTAAGTATCTTTTAAATTTTTCTTACATTGTGCTTTCTGTCTTGTTTGTTTGTTTGGTATTGTCCTAATTTTTCTTTATTGTATTTTTCTTTACAGCTAAATAGTTTCTTTTTGTTTATCTTCTCTATTTTTTATTTGTGTTCTACTTAATTTCTGTTCTTAACATTATCATTTCTTTCATCTTACCTTTTTTTCTGTTGTTCTTATTGATGACTTGGAAACTTTGTTCATTAATTAATTTTTTTTTTTTACTTTTAAATTTATATATGAAGTTCTAAGTTGTTCTCCAAGTACCGTTTAACTACCTTAGATAAGTTGACATACTGATTTTTATTTTCACAAATATTTTTAAATCAATATTTTCATTTCTTCTTTGTCTCATAAATTATTCTTTTTTAATCATTAAAAAATGCGGGCATCGGGGCGCCTGGGTGGCGCAGTCGGTTGAGCGTCCGACTTCAGCCAGGTCACGATCTCGCGGTCCGTGAGTTCGAGCCCCGCGTCAGGCTCTGGGCTGAGTTCGAGCCCCGCGTCAGGCTCTGGGCTGATGGCTCGGAGCCTGGAGCCTGTTTCCGATTCTGTGTCTCCCTCTCTCTCTGCCCCTCCCCCGTTCATGCTCTGTCTCTCTCTGTCCCAAAAATAAATAAAAAACGTTGAAAAAAAATTAAAAAAAAAAAAATGCGGGCATCAATCTCAACTTGGTTTTTTTTTTTTTTTTATTTTGTTGCTCTGCACTCAGACAACAGGGCCAGTATATCAGATCTTCAGAGTTTGTTAAATGTGCACCAATCCATTATTTAGAGAAACCTATTTAAGATGCAGAGACACATTCTGCCCCATGAAGATTATCACATAAGCTGTGTTTTGCTGATGTGCTGTCTTTGGGAAAATCAGAGCCAAATCTCTTGCTTTATTCTCTACTGCAGATTCTAAGTATTCTAAATTTTGTAGGGGAAAGAAAGCATTTTTTGGCTCAGGAATACAGACACGTCAGTAATCATAAAGCTTCACACAAGACGCTAGTTTATTTTAAAGGATTAAAAAAAATCCCCGGACACACAAAAAAGTCACACAGTAAGCTCCCTTTTTCTGGAATGTCTTTTTGTAAGTGCCTGTCTGTTCCAGGCTAGTGCTGGTTGTATCCTAACAGGTGTCGTAGGCAAAAGGGTGGCAAAAGTCCTCTTTCTCCAAACATTTTCCTTCATTAATTTTCACGTGTACATTTTTGGGGTAAAATTTTGAAAACTCGTAATAGGAATGTGACCACAACATTGGGTTATAATTATTATAACTGGCAGCTCTTTCCCGCCCCCTCCCCATTTGTAGCGATCTATAAAATACTGGAGACCCTTAGAAACATACGGAGTCTTAGATTAGATGAAATGTGTGGTGTCTCAGACACCTGGGATTCCATGTGTACAATTCTTTCCCTCATCTTCCAGATCCCTGAGTTAAATCTGTGGTCTTGCTGAGTCACTTCACCAAGTTAATTACAAAATGTTTCACTTTGTAGGATTATCGTGTAGGTAAATAAGTAGCTGCAACTGAAACACACAGAAATTTACCTGGGTCCCGCTACACCAAGAGTTCTCATTAGGCAGATGCACTGAGCAAGGAAGAGCCCCTGAAATCTTCAAATCAGGGACGCCCTGCAATGAAATTAAGAGGAAAGAGATAGGGGCGCCTGGGTGGCTTGGTTGGTTGAACATTTTACTCTTGACTTCAGTCAGGTTATGACCCCTGGATTGTGGAATGGAACCCTGCTTTAGGCTCTGTGCTAAGCATGGAATCTGCTTGGTATTCCCCCCCTCTCTCTCTCTCTCTCTCTCTCTCTCTCCCTCTGCCATTCTCCCCTGCTCATTCTCACTCTCCTTAAAAAAAAAAAAAAAAGCGGAGAGAGACACATAGCTGTGTACTAACATGGCCAGCAGCAGGTAGGTAGAGGTTTTTTCTCACAGTTTTAAGGTTTTCCGCTCAGACCAATTCAAATGCGTATTGGTAGCAAAAGCAAATGTGATCTGCTGTAAATGTGTCGATTATCTCTAGCCCCCATGTGGATTTGCCATGCTTACTCTCAGGAGTCCTTTGCATCAGGACATCTAACCCCTCGGCTTGGCCCTTCCCCACCCTCTGCCCTGCTCCGTGGTGCAACTTGCTCTGTGTGCAGTGGGGCGGGTCCCCTTGAAGGCTTGATAAGGGCAGGTAGGAGAGTGGGAACAATGTTTATTCTTGCCCTCGTTTATAGCTAACGACTCCTCCACTGCTCTTATCAGGCTTGCAGTACAGCGGATCACCTGCTGCTGACAAGGCTGAAATTACAAAGAGATTCTTTGATGATTTCTTCCTCGGCCGAGGGATGGGAATAATACTCAACTTGGAAAACCCAAACTACTTTGCCATAACTTTGCTTATAGGCTAAAACGGGAACTCTCTCCCGCCTTCCTCCTCAACTCTGTTGCCCTGTCCCTGTCAGGCTATTGTGTCCCACTCTGAAGCCCCAGGAGCCCAGGCTCGTTCACACCAAACAGGTGTCGTTCCTGCAAACATCTCACGTTCCCCTCTGGCTCTTCCGTGCCTTTCTGCTTGTGGCCGGAGGAATGTCCTTTCTCCTATTCTATTTTCTTTACCTTCTAACTGGTTTTCAAAGCGCAGTGGAATTAACCTCTGTCCCATGGCTTTGTAAATGCATGGAAACATTTACCAAAACACTTAACCTTGGCAAGTATTTTGCCAGCTACTGAGGAGATCATGAAAGAAAAGATGCAATTCCTGTTCTCAGAGACCCCAGTCTACAGGAGGAGACTCACGGAAAACAGATACATTTTAATATAACAGGAAAGAGTTGTGACAGAGATATTAACAACAACAACAACAACAACAACAACAAAGTCTGAAAATATAAAGGAAGGAAGCCACAGGGTAACGTGAAAGGTTCAAGACATGATACTGGCAGGGCACATGGGTGGCTCAGTCAGTTAAGTGACCGACTTCGGCTCAGGTCGTGGTCTCATGGTTGGTGGGTTCGGGCCCCGCGTCATGCTTCGTGCTGACGGTTCAGAGCCTGGAGCCCGCTTCGGATTCTGTGTCTCCCTCTCTCTCTGCCCTTCCCCTGCTCATGCTCTCTGTTTCTCAAAACTAAATAACTATTTGAAAAAAGAAAAAAGAAAAAGATGTGATGCTGGAGCTGTACCTAGAAAGATCTTTGAAGAGTTACAGCCTTTGGAAGGCAAGGCTTCCTGTGTAGAGCTGAGTCTCCTACACATAGAGTTGTGTGAGAAAACTATTGGCGTTTGTATGGAGGGTCCAAGGAGTGACAGAAGATGGGACAGGTGAGGGGGACTGAGGCCCTCGCATGACTGACCTTGGACATTAAGCTAAAACATTGGGTTGCCCTGGAGCTAGCAGTGAAGACGCAGGGAGATTTATAAACAAAAGCGGATGTGAGCAATTATGGTTTTTTAGAGCCAAAAGTCCGTTTTGGGGTCTGTTTTGGGGTTTGTTTTGGGTCTGGTTTTGGGCTTGTTTCCCACATGTGGCCCCCAGATACCCACAGACTACCTGTTGAGCTTGTCAGGAACAAAGACCCCGGATTTACTAACTCAGCTTCTCCTGGGGGCGAGCACAAGGCACAGGAATCCTTATTGTGAAGGACGTGCTAAGACACATGTGAGGACTGGCTGATTTGCTGATCTCTAGGAAGAGGATGGCCCAGAAGAGAAAAATCTGCCAGTAGAGGCCAGTTAGCACATGTCTAGGATAAAAATAGAAAGAGAAGATGGAGCCTTCAGCGAAGGGAGGAAAGACCAGATTCGGAGGCTTGCTGACCAAGATGAGTCAGGAAAGCCTCTTTCATAATGTCCTGGGCATATGGCTTCCTTCATTCTTACTTTATTGGTCGGTTCTTTTATCAAAAAAGATTTATGGAAAATATTCATGGGCTGGGTAATTTCCTGGGCCCTGGAAATAGGACTGTGAACAAAACGACCAAGTACATGAAAACCAGTAAGTAAACAAATGCACGAACAAGACAGTTTCACATACTCCCGAAGTGTTTGAAGAAATTAACCCAGGGAGTGGTGATAGAGCCTGGCGGCAAAAGCCTACCTGAAAAGGTGAAATTTGAGCTGAGGCCTGAATGAGAAAAAGGAGCCGGTCATGAGAATGCCGGAGAACAATGTGAGGAAGATGCAGGCAAGGCTGATGTGAGCTAGACCAGAGTGGGGAGGTAGGCAAGCGTGGGCAGGCGGAGATTTTACAGGGACTCAATGTCTTAAAGGCCCTTAAAGTATAATTTTCAAAAGTTGAAATTATGACCCTCTTACAAATATCACTGGTTAAGATACATTATTATATCATATATATACATATTAATATATATATATATATATATACACGCACATATACATATGTGTGCACACACATGCAGAAATGCTGAAATAAATTTGCTAATAGAAGCAAACTATTAATAACCATACAACAATGCCCTGCAAGGTTTAAAATTGCCCTTTCCTTTACAGGGTGGAAATCAATCGTACTTCCACAAGAGAAAAAAAAAATATTGCATTTCTATGAGACAAGAATCACTTGTATTATCCACTTCCTACAATGTAAAAATTACAAAGTAAGCTCAAACCCTGTAGCCTGAGCTGATCCCAGAGGGCCATCTAGGAATATCCAATATTCCACTCAAAGACACCCAGTAATCTCTTGACATTTCAAATTCTCATATAATTTTCCCTAATGGAACAGCGGCAAATGTTCGGGAGAGTTTTCAGCAGGAGAGGGACATGATCTGGTTTCCATCTGGAAAAGAACACCTCGACTGATCTTTTTTCCTCGTACTGTTTATCCCGGTTGTTTTATCACTGACAGATGACTCACACTAGACTGTGAGTTTCCTAAGAGCAGAGGTTGTGTCTTTGCTAACACAGCGTCTGGTGAAAGGGTTCGTAGCCACAAATGGTAAATGAATGCGGCATCAGATGGCCTTGGTGACCGAGAAGATGTGGCATTTGGTGGCCCAGAATTTCACGTCTCTGGATCAAGAAATTGTGAGGATGTTCATGGCACTTGCAGAAGAGACTATGGGATTTGGAAAGGATTTCGGAGGGAAGTCCTCTCTTTTTGTTACCTCTGTGACAGACCACCCAGGTCTTTCTCCAAGCTGGTTCTCCCTGAGTGTGCAGCTGGAACCCTTTCCAGCCTAGTTCCTACAGTTAGAGGTGGCTGTCTCCCTGTACCCTGGCCAGTGGGGTCCGAGTAGTAGTGACGTGGTCCCTTCCAGGATGGACCTCATCAATCCCCCAGCGCACAGACCTCGTCTTCTTCCCTCTTCCGTTGGCTGATGTCAGCAGACAGAGTCACCTTGAAGACACGCGTTGAAGGTGACAACGCTCCGTCAGCCTAAGAAAGCCAGGTTTAGTCTCAGCTTCCTCTGGGCGCCCTCAGTATTTAAAAATACCGAAAACAGCATGTTTATGTCGCACGTATTCTACTCTGTTTTACAGTATGATCATGTACCTTTGTAATATTTTTCTCTCAATTGCAATCCTGTAGTGTAATGCTTCTCAAAGGGGTACTATTCGTATTACGGATGGGGCCGTTACCGGGCGGGATCACGCTTAGTTTAGCTGAGTTCCATCCGCTAAGTGTCTGTAACTCTCCCCACCCCACACGCCCCCCACCTCACACAGTGGTCAACGTGACAAAGAACTGCCCTCAGTTAACAACCACTTCAAGATCATAACGTGGAGGAGACCAGATTTTTCTGTCTTTGATAAAATGAACATGGCGTGAGAGAAAGAACTTGAGTTGGAAAGAACAAGTGGCCAACCCGAGCTCTCTCTTTTCCTAGCGGGATAATTTCAGGGGCATCGCTTGCTTCTTCCTTAGCTTCTGTCTCTTCATCTGTCACTGGGGGTCAATAGATTCTACTTCACCAGATGATTTTGGGAATAAATACTGGGAGTAATGGGTGTTTCATATATTATCGTTTCTATACCTCTTTTGCTCTTATTTAAATTAAAATTAAGAACTATTTTTTTTATTTAAATTTTTTTTTAACGTTTTATTTACTTTTGAGACAGAGAGAGACAGAGCATGAACGGGGGAGGGGCAGAGAGAGAGGGAGACACAGAATCGGAAGCAGGCTCCAGGCTCTGAGCCATCAGCCCAGAGCCCGACGTGGGGCTCGAACTCACGGACCACGAGATCGTGACCTGAGCTGAAGTCGGATGCTTAACCGACTGAGCCACCCAGGCACCCCAAGAACTATTTATTACAACATTCTTTCTTTTGGAAAAGGTCTGGGGCTCAAAAGCATTTTTAAAGGAAATGTGTGTGTGTGTGTGTGTGTGTGTGTGTGTGTGTGCATGCGTGCATCTGTGTGTGTGTGTGATATTTTAGGTATATGTGTCTATTGGCACAAGATTCAGGAGTTAAGTGGGGAGGGGCAAACTTTAACACGCATTTCTTGGTTTGGGTTGTATGGTTTAATTTGCGATAACAGCTAACCTAGCATAAATGACTTTTGTCGTTTGAAAAGGAACATTCTAGAGAGAGATTCTAAAATTAATTTTTGAATCGATCACATTGGGCTGGAAAGCATAACGCTTCATTTGGGAAGAAAGCAAAGGATGTGCTCATGGGCTGTTTCTGACTGACAGATTTTTGGTTTGTATTTTTGGGTTGGCTTGTTGTCAGGGTAGAAAGTAAAAGGAGAAGAAAAGGAGATCTTTCCAAGTCAGCCTGAAATAAAATGAGAAGTACATCACTGTCCTGCAAAAAGCACCATTGTGATATGGCCGCTTGACCACACGTGAGTGTCCCCAGTGATACCCCAGGCCTGGCTGTGTAGACACAGAGAAACAAACTCAGAGGAAGATGCACAGCGGTCTCTCCTTCCCCTCTGGGGGCTGCTGTGGGGGTTTCTGCGTGCCTGGGGCTAGGAAGACTCCACCTGGGCTGGAGTCTCTCTAGTTCCTTCTCTGAGAAACACAAGGTGGGGGTGGGGGGAGGAGCAGGGCCAACAGAATATGAAGGAGGTAGCATCTTGCCATCCAGGAAAGGCAGGAGCCTGGGGATATTCTACAGTTTAGAAAATCAGGGTCTATCTACCCTGCTTGCCTGATGGTAGACATTTTATAAATATGTGTATGTTTTAAGAAAAACTATGAATAGGGGTGCCTGAGTGGCTCAGTTGGCTAAGTGTCTAACTCATGGCTCAGGTCATGATCTCACAGCTTCACAGGTTCGAGCCCAGCATTGGACTCTGTGCTGGCAGCATGAAGCTTGCTTGGAATTCTCTCTCTCTCTCTCTGCCCCTCTCCCACTCATGCTGTGTCTGTCTCTCTCAAAATACATAAATAAACTTAAAATAAAAAAGAAAAACTATGAATAATATAATCCACTTGGTATCACTCTTCCATCAGGAAGAGTACGTGTGTGTGCGTATGTAGAGGTTCAGTGAGATGGGATCTTTACAATTAGAGAACACCAAGAATAACAGGGCAAAACAAGACAGTAACGTACGACACACACTGATATATGTTTAATCAGTATTGTAAACGAATCTTTTTTTTTTCTTCAAGGGTGGAGATTGGTGAGTTAGGGACAGATTGTTAACGAGAGTTGCTATGCCCAAAGGAGATGCTAGAGTGGGACATCTTCTCTGACCCGTCCTCAGATGAGCTATCCCGGTGTCATGGGCCACACGGCTTTGGCGTTTCCACAGTCCTGCTTTTCCATTCTAAGTAATCCCACAAACGAGGCTTCGCCACTCAGTTATGGGCAGTTAAGCAATGCAAGTCAAATACCATCGCTTATGTGCTAAAATGTGTGGAGCTGTTGGGCGTGTCCCAGGCAGGGAGGCAGGGCACACGCAAGACAGATGATCGGGAGGGGAAATGGATTGTCCCTTTCCTCACATACTTCAGGCACTCCTCTGATAGAGGTGACGTGATTTGCATGTTTGCTATCTAGCCCCCGATTCCCAGTGCGTCTGTTGTCTCTGACAGCCTCCTCCCCGACAAGGGACTCTCCTTTACCTTCCTACACGTTATGGCATTTCACACATCGCTTACTACATAGTGTTCACAAAGGAAAAACTCATGTGGCGATGAGGTCAAGTGATAGATGAGCCCCACAAAATAATCACAAGGCTGAGTATTCCCAAGGTGGTATGAACATTTGTGAGTCAAAATTTCCAGATTGGAAGAATGCATTTGTTAACACAGAACATTTGGGTGAGCCCAGCACTTGGCCCCTTACTATGGATGACAAGTCTGTATTTTTTATTTCATGTCTATTTGTCCTCTTCCGGGGACTTAGTTATCCCACACACAATGTTCCCGGCAGAAGCACCGAGAAACACCTAGCATTCTCATTTCACCTATTAGATTTCTGTTCTCCACTCCCTCGAGGTACAGAGGTAAATTCCAATTTGGTAATCAAGGCCTGACTCATTGAATAAATAACTCAATTTCTCATTCTTGTTCACTGAGCCAGTTGTATGAACAGGCACAAGGTTTTTTATGCCAACTGTGTGGATGGGCTTACCAGCACATTGCATTCAGAAATCGCAAAGAGATGCTGAAGATCATTCAGAGCAAGGAGGGTGGTTGAATAACCAATGTCCAAAGTCAGAAATATATCTCTGGAGATGATTTTTTTTTAATGCAGATAAAGCAAATTAGTTCTCAAAACACTACAACACATTAACCGATAAAAGCAACTTTAAACATTCTAGTCTAGTGCATAGGAACCAAGGGTAGAAATTATTTTGTTTCAGAAAGATAATCTGTTGGGTAAAAATGGTTGGGACATTCATTCATTCATCCATGCATTCACTGAGCTAAACATTTTTGGGCACTTAGGATGTTCCAGCCACTCTACCAATAATAAAGATATATAGATGAATTAATTATAATCCTGCCAAAGCTTCTCATATAAACAAACAGTTACAAACAGTCTAGCAAGGAAATAATATAGCTGTACACAAAGCATTATAGATTCATCAATAAGAGGCACCAGCCCAGCCCAAGAGGGTCCATGAAGAATATCCGACAGAAGCTGATGCTTAAGAAGAGGCTTACAGGAAATAACCAAAGAACTGGGGGTGGGGGACTGGGGTAGGAGAGGGAGAGGAAGAAAGCAGCGAGAACCATTATTTCCCCTTCTTGCATTTACTCAAGGAAGACCCATCCACACTGCTTGAGTTGCTGGAGACAAAAGACTGTCAGCAGCATTGTAGAGAGAGCACAAGATGATGAAATCTCACCCATCATCTCTACCAGAGTAACGGTAGTTACCCTGTGCCACTCGCCCACCATGTAGCAGGCACTGTGCTAAGCGCCTCACACACTCGGTCTTGCCGAATCCTTTCGACAGCCCCGCCAGGTTGGTGTTTTTATCTTATTTCACAGGTAAGGACACAGAAGGTCAGAATAGTTGGGCAACTTGCTCAAGGCCACAAGCCTTGATCGAAACCCAGATTCAAGGGGAGATCGAAACCCAGATTCAAGTTGATCACCAATCCTTTGCTCTTGACCTTGACACTAGACCCTTCATTATTTTGTTCTGTGGTAGTTTTGAGGTGGGGGGGGGCCGCAGCCTAGGACCTTGAAGGTCAGATATTTGTCTAGATGACTTGCAATGGTTTTTATCTCTCTGCTGGATTTCTTGATTGGGTGAGCAACTGTCAGAAGTGGAACCAATCGTATTTTATAGGTGGAAGGGAAAGACATGGTGCACAACAGGTAGAAGCTAGAAGAAGACAGATTTGGTCTCGATTTGTAGAACCAGTCAGTCATTAGAGGCTCCTAATGGTCTAACGATACATGGGGTTTTTAGGTAGGGGTGTGTGTGTGTGTGTGTGTGTGTGTGTGTGTGAATGGAGAGAGAAAGAGATCTTAAAGAATCAACTCATGGGGTCATAGAACTGGAAAATCTGAAGTGCACAGGGTGAGCGGGCTGGCTGGAACCTCAGGCAGGGTCTCTGTGTTGCAGTCTTGAGGCCAAATTCTCCACTTGGGAAAGTGTTCATATCAAGCTTGACTATTGTGATGTCGTGGTGAGGATAGCAGTGTCCCTAGGGTATCTATCAGTTGCGATGTTCCCTTCTGGGAAGCCTCAGGATACCTGCCCTCTCCGCAGTCTCTCTCTGAGCAGTTTAGACACACGGGCTTCCACGTCTAATAAAACGGCCCCACCACCCCGAACGACACCTGATCACCATCTACAGGCTAGTTCAGAGCTCTAGCGAGATGGCTAGAGCTAATGTTCTTCCCAAAGTGGAGATTCTATACAGGAGAGTAACACATTCAAGCAGGAAACTTCTTTCTTAGAGAGTCAGATAAAATCTACAGAGAAGCAGATTTCCATAGCAAGACAGACGGTGACATATCAGGAAGGCACTTAGAAGCAGGAGCCCTGAGGTGGACAAGTTCAGGGTAGGAAGAAGCCTTATAGCAAGAAGGGTGGACAGGAATTGGTAGGCCAAGAAACAACATTAGAGGTCAAAATGTCTCCGGGGGTGTCACAGTAAGACTCAGGCTGAGCCAGGGGTGGGTTGGGCTAGATAATGCACCTGTTCCCCAACCTTGAGTTTCTGTGACTCTATCTTGTTTCCAAAACTTAGCAAAATTCCTGTGTTTCTGAAACCTCTGAGAAATGTTATAGAATCCCCCCACCAGAGGAAAATGTAGTATCTATAGCATAATTCATGAATTTCAGGAATCGAGTTCTCTATCTGAAAGACCAACGATATCTTCATTTATAAAGTTGTGCCCTTCCGAAATGGCTATGTGGTTTCATTTAATCTTACAGCTGTTTTAGTAGATGGCTTTGCTAAGGTGACACACATATAAGAAGTTAAAAAAGCATTGTATTACACTAAATTCCCCATGTTATATTCATCCCACCCATTTCTATATTAATCATTTTTTCTGCAATTGCCATACATAATCTCTTCAAACTTATTGTAGCATACAGATGGAGACAAACTACAGAAGGAAGACACAGTGTTTGTTTCCATTTTACTGCTGACGAAACCTGTGCGCAGAGATTGAAAACCCACTCTGAGATCAAGCAGAAGGTCTATATAATCAGCATCACAGCATCACTGGTACCTTGTTTCATTCAGCAGGACCCCTTTTCCACTGTTCTAAATACCTACTGACATGTCTGTTATCACTCTCTCCCTCACTTGTACACTTTCTCTCTCTCTCTCTCTCTCTCTCCGTTACTCTCAATTATAAAATAACACAAGCACACGGTTAAAAATTCAATATGGAATCATGGTATTGAATAAAAGCTAAAATTTCTGCCATCTATGCCCCCCACCCCAATCTACTTTTAAAAAAAACCCTTTGACATGAATGGTTAGCTCTTTTATCATCATCTTGATTTCTCAATTCATTAACTTTAGACTCTGTATTTTCTCTCAAAGCACATACACATGTTTTACACAAAAGCTTGAAAATTCTCTACCCGGGCAAATAAAAGAAACTGAGAACTGAGGCGATGCAATCACATTAAATACATACAAAGGGTCGGGGGAGGGCTGTCCCTCAAAGTGACTTTACCCTTCCAGTGGTAGGAACACAAAAGGAGAAATTAACAAATTTAAAAGGATGTAGATGTATTTTTTAATGGGGTTTAGTCTAAAAGTGTTTTCAGCCGTCTTCTTCCTTCCTAAGAATGAGGTATAAGCCCATCACCAAGTACATTTTTCCTCTACAAATTCTTTTCTACATTTTTATGTATTTTATCACAGGAGCTCTTACAACCCTTCATCATACTGTAGACATTCACATTTGCTGCTAACATACAGCTTAAGAATATCAACTCTGACTCTTTCAAATTGTCACAGTAGACATATCTGGGGTCATAGCGGTGCGGGGAGAACTGGGACTGTGGCTGCTTGCCACCCTGGATTCATCCCTGCATTCTGACTGCTCCCCCAATAAGCAGCCCATCTCCCATCCTGCACACTTCCATAAACACTGCTGTTTTGAAGACTCCTGGTAAAATCTGCTTGTCTCTCTCCTCTCTTGCAAATCACAACTTCTCAGAACGATGACATCAGGACTCCTGTTTGCTCTCCACACTCCCTACACTGAAAGCATTGAGTCCACAGCTCATGAACATGTCCCGTCTGGTTGTGACCACTAAAGCCGGGGGCCCTGGCAGTGCCCCGGAGAGCCCCAGTCCTGGGGTAGGATGGTGGGGCAAACTAGACGTTGGCCGTGAAGACATACGCCAAAGCTCTAGACCTATACAACCACAGCTTGAAATGAACACTAACAGAGGCCCCAACCGACAACGAACTACTCACCCATCCGTCATGCCGGCCGGCGGGAGGGAGGGGAAATGAGGATGGGTTGGAAGGAAAGGCAAGAAGTTTGCTCCAGCATTTTCCCACAGCAGGGCTCTGTGTTCTTAGATTCTGTATCTGTTTGGCACCTGTTAATCAGAGAACCAAACTAATGGCCAAAGTGGTGAACCAGCTTTTGCAGGCACACGAAAATTATAAACCCTCCACCCATATCCCCAACTGTCTGCTCTATCAAACTGTCACACATCAAGCCAATATTTTCCCACCCTCAATCAACGTAGGGCCAGGTACCAAACAGCCAGGAACAGACTCTAGGCCCCAAAGCCTGTTGGAATGATTCAAACTAGTCAATTCTAAGCTGTTTCCTCTGCCCTGCCTTGACTTTCTCATGAAAATCCCAGTAAAGGCCATGTCCTATGCCTTCCTCTCACCCATGCTCCTGCCTCCTGATCAAACCTGGTGCCTCCCCATTTGGCCCTGCATGGTGTGGCCCGGCATGCGTCCTTCCCTTCGGAACTGTAAGTAATACATTCTCCTTTCGTGTCCTCACTCAGTCACTTTTATAAATTAAGACCCAGGAACATATAAATGAACACCTCAGCATGAATCTCATTCCCTTTCTAATCTAAATGAAGGCTACCACAATAGCCTCCAGAAGAGTAACAGGGAGTAACAGCGGCCCTCACTTTGCTCCCTTTATTACAAATCAAAGTGCACATACAGCACAATTCACTAGGAAGCCAGCGACTGCTACAGCTTATTTTATACAGCTCCAATATAAACACTGTCTGCGGTCTGATACACCAGTCCCTCCATTCCAGATGCATCAAGTTCATCCACAGGAAGGGGCTGAGGTTATGAGACTAAGGAGACAGAAATTTAGCGCTTAAATCCGTGTTAGTCCCTGAGCTCAAAAATAACTCCTTAAGCAATCACTCACCTCCCCCTGGTCAACCGGTCAGACAGCGGCAGTAATGGAATGTTCCCAGGGGGAACCCTGGGGGTAGATGCTGATGAACTGGAGGGTGGTTCAGCCCCACTGATGATCCTCACCCTGTTCTTACGTGGAGGGAAAGTGAGTTTGCAGGATAGGACGGAAAGTACAGTTAACACACAGAGGAAGCATGTTCTGGGTTACGCGGTAAGAAGCTACTCTTTTGTCAATTTCTTTTCCTAGACGGTAAAAATAAACGCCTGGTGAAATGATTTCTGGTGGTGCTGGGGGGAAAGCCTTGGAATCTGGTCTCCCTCTTTATGAGGCTTCTGCTG
This sequence comes from Panthera tigris, assembly GCF_018350195.1. NCBI lineage: Eukaryota > Metazoa > Chordata > Mammalia > Carnivora > Felidae > Panthera > Panthera tigris. The sequence goes on along the minus strand of NC_056678.1, from coordinate 58,636,169 downwards.
TGTGCTACCCAGGTGTTATCTACTAGCCTGATGGTGCCTCCAGATCCAACAGAGAGATGTGTTGGGTCTAACTTTAGGCAGAATGAGAGCTGGAAGCATGTGGAAGGAGGTAAGGGGGAGAGATGTTTTCAAACCCTCCCCTTAGGTATAGAAACTGAGAATAAAAGTGAAAGAAAGTGACATTTAAGAGCCGATGCAGAGGAGGGTCTTTTCCACATGTGAAATAAACCCAAGCGTCAGACCTAGGTTTGCATCCTGGCTCCGTCATTTGACCCGCCGTGTGACCTTGGGCAAATGACTTTCTCCACAAGGTTTCATCTGCGGCATGGGAAGGCCAAAAACTTTTGCAGGAGACGGCAGTGGAAGGCACCTCACGTTGTGTGTGTTCAATAAATATTCGCCACTTTTACGGCCAGACGAACCCTTGCGATTCTTATCATGATTGCAAGACTCAGCAACAGCCATCAGGGAACTTTGCAAAAACAAGGTTTATTACTGGTCAGTGACAGAAGGTACACGGCATGACCAGGGCCACGCGGGATGGTTGTGGGTAGAAAGAGACAGAGGGTGAGTGCAGATCTGGGGTTCTGCTTTCATCCGGGGTCAAGGGTGCGGTGCGTAGGGTTTCACGGATTCTTTTATTGGTAAATTTAAAACATAACAGTAGGCATTGAGGCAAGAAAAGGGAAAGGGAGTAGTCCGCTGTCTAGGTTCCCCAGGGCTCCTTAAAAGGGACTCCCTGGCCCTGCATCCACTTGCGGGCTGGCAACATGCTTATTTGAGAAACGGATGTCTTTGAAATGGATGCCACGCCACGGCAATCAAAAGCTTAATGTCAGGCACTTACGTTACAATCAATAAAGCAAATTGTCAGGCACTTACACGGAACACTCTCTCTGTGGCCGGGCTTCAACCTGGTGGCTTAAATACCCACTCCGGTGTTTGTGGGCTGGAGGGTTTGGGGAAATTGATGTAACCTCACCCCTTGTGTTCCTTGGTCCTGTAAAAATGGAATAATCATGATGCTCCAATGCGTTAGGGACACTAAGGATACTAATACACAGGATATGTCCACAGGGTCTGAGAGCTTCACTTCCCCAGGGCAGGACACTTTCCTCAATGTGCTTCAGTTTCTCCCTCTGTAACATGTGGATAGTGATGTGCCTATTTCACTTAGGTGTGGGGGGGAGTCTGATTGAGTTAACATGTGGAGAAGACTCCGAGGGATCCGGGGACATAGTACGTGCTCAATAAACAGTGGTTATGATGATAATAAGTGCTCAGTCAGAGTGGCCATTGCTTTGGATGGACAGGACAATAATGCCAATGAGAAGATGATGGTCACAGGGGTGAATTCTCTGGTGCCTGCTCTTAAGACGACAGGTGTTCTGGAATCTAAACAGTTTCCACCTGAGAAATAAATCTTTTCCCTACGGACCTATTTTGTTGAATAATGTTCTTAGGACGATTCCTACAACCTAAATATCAAGGGGCTGACTGAAGGGCCTCCTGGCGAAGCAGCAGATTGAATCGTTCCACTTAGAAGAAATGGTCTTGGAGGGCACCTGGGTGGCTCAGTCGGTTGAGCGTCTGACTTCGGCTCAGGTCACCATCTCGCGGTTCATGGGTTCGAGCCCCGCGTCGGGCTCTGTGCTGACAGCTGGGAGCCTGGAGCCCGCTTTGGATTCTGTGTCTCCCTCTCTCTCTGCCCCTCCCCTGCTCACACTCTGTCTCTGTCTCTCAAAAATAAACATTAAAAATTAAAAAAAAAAAAAAGAAGAAATGGTCTTCCTCAAATATTTCTCCATAATCTGTTATTCCTCCAGCCTCTCCTTCCAGTGTCCAGGGAAGCCAATTCTCAATTTTTTTGCTGTCGTCTTTCACCCCATTAAATCTACTTGCTTACCAGGTCTTATAAAGTCTACCTCAGAAGTATCTCCAATTTCCTGTCTCCTCTTTCATTCGGCTCGAACCTGCTCGGCCCGTTCAATCTGTCCCTTAAAGCTAAGCCCACAGCCAATGGGGTGGCCCCCACCTGCCACCTGGCGTGTTCCCCACACCTCCTCTTGCTCCCGTGGCAGACTCTCTGCTCCCGACCCCAATGATGCTCTGTGCCCACCTCCCCTTCTCATGTCCTCGCAACACCAAGCCATCTCTCGAATCATGAGGCTGTCTCGTGCTGGATGTCGCCCTGGACCCTCAGGGCCTGGCCCAATGCCACAGGCTCACCCGACCGACTCCCAAGCCCAGGGTGACCTGTCGGGAACTCTAGCACCTGTCGAAGCCTTGAAGCCTCGGGCCACCTGCTGCTCTCCAAGCTTGTCTTGTCTCATCCAATGGCTGTAACTGGTACCTGGGCATCGGTTTCCCCCCCTTCCCACACATCAGGTGCTCCGCCTCCAGAGTGAAGTAGAGGAATAACGTTGTGTGGAACGCAAAGCAGGTTTTGAACAGCCTCGTGCAAAACTCCAGCCTCCGCTGGCCTTCCAGGTCCTGCCTCGTCACACCTGGGTCCTGCGGCAGCATAAAGACCCCGGCCAGTCTGCTCTGAAACCCTGACTGTCTTCCCATTCCTGGAATCTGTTGATGCTCTCGGGCCCTCGCAGGGACACACGCTGTCTGGCCTGTTGTGCAAATCTCGCTTCGAGTCGCTTCCTCCCCTGCTGCCTGCTTGGCCCCTCATCAGGTTTCAGGACCCAGCTCAAAAGTCTCCTCATTCTACAGCCTTTCCTGACTCTTCCACAAAGAGTTAGGCTCCTGCTGGGGCCCGGGTGGCTCATTCGATTGAGCGTCCGACTTCGGCTCGTGTCGTGATGTCACCACTCGCGAGTTCCAGCCCCGCGTTGGGCTCTGTGCTGACAGGTTGGAGTCTGGAACCTGCTTTGGATTCTGTGTCTCCCTCTTTCCCTGCCCCTCCTGCATGAGCACGTTCTCTCTCTCTCTTTCAAAAATAAATCAACATTAAAAAAAAGAATTAGGCTCCCGCTTTTCCATATGCTCATAGCATTCTGTTAATATTCCTTTTTGGTCCTTTTTATTTCACTGTATGATTCTCTTATTTTTTTTAATTGTATGTATTCATTCAGAAATACATATTCAGTGTTATTGGGTACCTTGGACTCTTCAGGGCCCAGGGGACAAAGAAATAAACACAAAAGTCTATCGCTGTCTTTGAGGATCTCACACTGTAGGAAGAGAAACAGACAGGAAATTGGACACATAAACAAACGAGACATGTGCCCATTGTGATAAATACAGGGAGGAAGCTAAAGGGGACGAGGCAATAGCAATTAGGGAGGGCAATTTAGAAGTAGACCTTGATGATTGATTTTATGTGTCAACTTGACTGAGCCCCAGGGGTGTCCAGATATTTGGTTAAACATTTCTCTGGGTGTGTTTATGTGGGTGTTTCTGGGTGAGATTAACATTTGAAGCAGTAAACTGAGTAAAGCAGATTGTCCTCCCCAGTGTGGATGGGCCTCATCCAATCAGTTGAAGGCCTGAAAAGAACAAAAAGGCTCTCTCTCTGAAAGATTGCCTTTGAGTGAGGACATCAGTCTTCCCTGCCTTTGGACTCAGGCTCCAACTGGAACTTACACTGTCAGCTTTCCTGGGTCGCTGGCTTGCCGACTACAGACATCTTGGATGCCTCAGCCTCCATAATCACAGGAGCCAGCTCCTTATAATAAATTTATATCTATATATCTCTGTATCTCTGATTGGCTCTCTGAAGAGCCATGACTAATATGCAGGCTTAGGGAAACTCTCTGAAAATATGACAGTTGTGCTGAGCTCTGGAGAATGATGAAAAAATGGGCATAATAAGAGCCAGAAAAGAAATAGTTCTAATAAAATGGAATATGAAAGCAAAAGCCTGAGGCTGAAAAGAGCCAAGAAGACGGCACTTAACTTGAGATTCTTTCAGAGAAAGGGAAGGAGGAACCAGATTGCTTGGGCCCGGTAGGTAGGAAAGGAGCTTTAATTTCTGCCCCTAACGCATTAGAAAGCTAAACAACTCACCCTCAATAAATATTTGTGTGACACATGAATTAATAGATAAATAGCTATTTCCCCAATGGTAAAAGCAATTTTAAAAATCTAAAGGGGTGGGGCACCTGGGTGACTCAGTCAATTGAGCCTCTGACTCTTGATGTAGGCTCAGGTCATGATCCCGGGGTCGTGGGATAGAGCCCCGCGTTGGGCTCTGTGCTGACAGTGTGGAGCCTCCTTGGGATTCTCTCGCTCTCTCTCTCTGTCTCTGTCTCTGTCTCTCCCTCTCTCTTTCTGTCAAAATAAATAAATGACGTAAATTTTTTTTTTTTTAATCTAAAAGGAATGACACTATTTTTGTCTCTGTTCCTTGAGAGTGTTCACTTAGGGAGCCTGGCAGCCAGAGCCAAAGGGGAGGGTGCAGATAAGAGTTGGCCGCGTCCTATCTGAACAGCAGAAGCAACGGATGGGCAGCCTCCACACGGCAATGAGTTCCCTGACATTTTTGCAGTTTGGGGTTTTTATCTGTTGTTGCAGAATCCGTGTGCACTAATACAGACTACACTTACCACCTCTCATCAGCAATGAGTCATCTACTCAGGAGGAAAACAAGGAAACTTCCCCTCCTGTCAGAAAGCCGGCCACAGCTTTACACAAGAGCGCCCTCTTCTGTGCGGCCACAGCCCCAGGCTTCCAGAACCAGAACGAAGGCTTGCTGCACCCCCAGCCACCAGCCTCGTCTTGAGGGAACCACAGCCAAGGGGAAGCAAGTCCTTATTAGCTTCTGTCTTACGTGCACCAGCAGCCTAAGCACACGGGAAAGACAGGGAGCGGAGTTTGGAGCACTTTATTGAGACAGGAGGGGGAGAGCTTTCCATCTAATAAAATCCGACGTCTTCATCCAGCATTACAGGCATTTCCAGGACGCCCAGCCCTGGGAACTGGGGGACCAAAGGGATGCCCAGGGTCCACAAGGCAGAGAGATGCCCAGAGAAGAAAGTGGAAGAACTGGGACAGATCCTGTGTGTGTAGCAGCTCATGTTGTGCTTTGAGTGGAGTAACTTTGAGACAAGGGTCTTGGGCTCTGAAACGATTCTATGCTGTTTGTGTAGGCTTCTTTGGAGAAGAGCCCCCCCGTGCAACGGAAAATTAGCTACCCTCGGGCACCTGGCATATAGGACTCACTCAAATATTTCTTGAACAGCTCAAAGTGTTGGCTTCCCGTGTCTTTCCGTGGAAGGAAACGTGAAACCTTGTCAGCCATTTCTATCTTAGTTTACTGGTAATTTCAGGTAACTACGGCCACAGGATTACTGCCTATGAAACAGCCCCAGAAAACTCGGGAACATGCAAAAATGCATTTATGCAGCTGATAAGTGTGCTGGTTTCCAGCCCGGTACTATTGGTGACCACTGGGCTCACTCATGCGTCTGCAGCTGCTTGGGGTCAGCTGGCGGGCCACTGCTCCGGGGTGGCCCCGGCTGCGGTGATTCAGCTCCGCTCCCCGTGACTTCCGTCCTCCTCCTGGATAGACTGTCTGTCCTGGGCACATTCCCCTCATGGGAATGGTAGAGGCTCAAGAGTATAAGCTCAAGCAAGAAAACACTTTTCAAGACGCTACTGCGTCATGGCTGATGGCAGGCCATTGGCCAAAACAACTCACGTAGCCAAGTGCACCATCGAAGGAGAAGGTAGTTCTGTCCTTCCGGTGGGAGTCGTGGGGAGGGAGCGAATATTTCTGAACATGAATCTCACGTGCCATGCAGAAGTTTTTTTGTGAAGTGAGTAGAAGTAGAACAAGCCAGTGGGTGATTATAAAGAAAAGACCCCAGGACACAGAGTCCTGGGGCATGGCCCGTTGAATGCTTCCTGAAGGCGAGCCCTCAGGTTTAACCTTATCCCATTTCGTCCCGAAAAAGACCTGACGAGGTTGTTAATATCAGTCTCGTTTTGTAGAGGGAGAGGTGGCGGCTGTGACGGGATGCAGAAAATTGCTTATGTCCACTGACCCTGGAAGTTGCTAAGTCAGGACTGGAACCCAGATTTGTTCTGTTCCAAATCCTATGCTCTCTACCACTGTGACCAAGATCTGGAACCTCTCCCAGGAAGTGGCCCTGACCCGTCACAATTTGACTCTTTAGATCAACATCGAACACGTGTAGCTTCTTTTCTGGAGGTCCATTTTTCATGGATTTGCATTCTGCTCTCCCCCGTCTTCCCTTCTTGAGGTCAAACATGCCCACTTTCCTGCTCATCCTTTCCGTTCAGTTTCTACAAAGTACTCACTGTCCTGCGTATCTGAGTATAGGAGTAACAGAGATAAAAAGAGCTGGATGAAAACCTTCAGAGAAGACTTTAATAAAAGAGCATATTTTAGGTTGGAAATAAGTGACCCAAAGGAAAGCATTTCATCTGTGCTGAAAAGCGAGTTGAAGACTTGGGAGAAAGGTAAGTAAATCTGGCTGGGGGGGTTTTAGGACTCACTGATCACACCCTACCTGGATACTCAGCTCGGGGAAGCACATTTTAAGAAAGAAACAGAAAACAGAAATACTTAGAACCGACCAGTTAGAATGACGAGGATGTCCAAAGCCATGTGACTTGAAGAGCGTTTGATTACAGTCTCTTCAGCTGGAGAAAGAGAAGATTTAAGAATAAGGCAAGAGTTCTGTTCAAACAGGTTAAGGGCCACCATGTTGGAAAAGGGACTGAGGTTTTAGAAGGCAGAAGTAGTACTCAAGAATAGAGGTTAAAGATTTTTATTCAACTTGATCATTAAGTCACAAAACATTAGAGCTCTCCAAACACAGTGCAGGTGTCCTTGAGAGGTGATAAATCTGACTTAAGTCTCAAGGAAAGAGTGGGCAATCACCTCAGAAAGAAATAATCAAAGAGGGCTGTCTGGATGGTTCAGTTGGTTAACCATCTGGCTCCGGCCCAGGTCATGACCTCACAGTTTGTGAGTTCGAGCCCTGCTTCGGGCTCTGCACTGGCAGTGCAGACAGAGATTCTCTCTCTCCCTCTCTCTCTGCCCCTGTCCTGCTCTCTCTCTCAAAATAAATAAATATACTTTAAAAACAAAAAACAAACAAAGAAATAATCAAAGAGATTGGAATCGGAGGACAAATGGACTAGCTGAACCCTAAGATCACTTCCAAATTTGGAAATTCCAAAAAATCCAAAGAGATCGGTTTTTATTACTGCAAACATAATGACAGTAACAATAATAATTCATTTTTCTTCTATTCTGCTCTGTAGTTTGGAACATACCATCATGCCTGTGGGGAGGGTAGAATCAATATTTTTTTTGCATCGTATACAAGGAACCGAGGCTCAGAGTCCAGTGAGAGCTCTGGACACACAGTAAGTGGAAGAATTAAGATGCTTCTAAGAGGTCCCTTTCAACATTGTCCTGTTGCTGCCGAATCTGATCATGAGGAGAGAGTTCATGACCTCTCTAGATGTGGGCGGAGAAGGGAAGAGCCGATTTCGGAAAGGTCAGCCAGGACTTGGTGTCTGGAAGGTTCGGGTCATGTCTCTACTTCTTATCTAGCGGGGTATATCAATGAGCACCCTCCACGAGCCCTCAACAGTTGTGGTACCACCCTGCTCTTTTCGGGGGTCTTGCTTAGACTCTTCCCTGAGGCCTGACAAGAACAGGGCCTCCCGGGGCTATGGCGGGATTCAAGCCAGGGAAACCCGGTGGGCAACAGTTTCTTTGCCCTGTCTCCGCTTTTGAGGGCAGGAGCTCCCAAACTCTTGTCTGTCTCGTTCCCGCAGCCTCACTTTAGAAACAAGCACAGAGATGCACCCCTCGCTCCCCCCTTCCCTCCACCCTACGTTCCCTGCAGCTCACCGCAGGGCAGGGTGGGGGCAAGCAGGAAAGGGACTAACTGAGCTTCTGCCCTCCGCCCTCCTGACAGCCTCACCCCCAGCCGAGTCCTCCCTTTCTGAAGGGGAGCACTCCACGCACACCCACCCCTTCCCCGCCCGTCCCCACTGACCCAAGGCCCTCTGAAGCCAAGACTCTGAGACTCCTTCTGGACACCCGTTCTCAGCTAATTTTTCAGCTCCCTATCAGCGCCTAACAGCCTTGACTTCCCTGTCTGAAAGAAGACTAATTAAAATGACAAACCTCACGTTGATTTATTACCACATGGGTGAAAACAATAAACAACCGTGACATCGCTATGTGTTTGGCTCTCTGTCACCCCTCCCCGCAGCGCCCGGCTTGGTGACTCAGGCAATGGGGAAATGGTGATTACCACTGAGCCTTCCCCATGCTTCCTCCCCACCCAGGTCTCTTCACCTCTCCCACACGCTCTCTACACCCTCCACCACCCCCTGCACAAGAATATAGGGCCCCCCAGCAAAGGTGCAACAAGTTCAGCTTGACAAAGGGCTTTCTCACATCCAGTCCCAATGGCAACCCAGGGGGGCACTCGTCATCATCTGTATCGCATGGATGAGAAAACCAAAGTCCCAAGAGGCTAATGATTAATTCAAGGTCATGTAGCCGCTAGATAGATTATTAATGAAGCTCTGACACTTGCAGGGGCCATGATTCTTTGCTCTCCAAGAGCAATGTTTTTGGAAAAAAAATATACTTGAGTTATAGCCATCTAGCAAACATTTACTGAAACTGAACTAAATGCTTAGCAAAATGCTTCTCCCAGGGCTGGGAGATGAGTGAAATGATAAAAGCGGGCCCCTGCTTCAAGGAGGGAGTGAGGACAGTCAGGGACTAACCTCTGACAGATACAACTCTGTAGACTCCAGCCACAATCCGTGGCGCCTGTGAGTCTGACACCGAGGAACCACAAAGTAGCCACGCCCAGTGTGCCTGAGTGGGGATCGCATCGTTTTATATCATTCTTTCCTTTATTTCTTTAGACACTCTCTTAACCTCACGTTCTCTGCTGCTTCCATTTCCTCTTTTCTTTTTGTAACAAAATCCTTGTAGTATAATACACACCTTATTTTTTTTTTTTGTAATTCCCTCTACACTATGGACCAAAGTAGTTTCTTTATAGTAGTCACCCCTCTCTGAAATTATCTCATTGGTCTGTTTGCTAGTTAGTTAATTGCCTGCCTCTCCTTCTACAAGTACTTGTTTTGGTTACTGTTGTAAACATAGGACCTACGATAGCAGCTGGAGTGTAGAGGAGGAAGAAATAGTTGTTGGGTGAATGAATGACCAAATGTCTTCACTGCGTGCACCAGTAAATCGCTTTCCACAGTGTTTTCCCGATTAATTTATCCAAGCTCATCAGAGAATTCTATCACGAGTTCTATGTCAGTTATGTGACATTGCTTATGGATTACTGATAATATGTGTAAATTATCAAACATGGGGTAAAGCACACGGCAGGCACAAACACAAAAGCTGGCTATTACATGATAATTACTTAAGGGGCACACAATATTTCTATCCTCCAAAGACCTTGGTGCTATTCTGATCATTGGAAGGCAATTGATAAATGGAATTAAACTGCGTATTGACCACAAGACATTAAACTCAGTGTTGAGGTGAGAGATCCAAATAATGGCAAGGCTTTATTTTCTGTGTTAACAACCTATGTGGGTTAAACCCACAGGAAAGTTAACTGACAATATGTGTTGAATAATTCAAGAAACACTGGCTTAATTGTTATATAATTGTCATAACCAATATTGATGGAGCTCTAGTTATATAAACACATTTTATACACAGGGTCTGTTTCCATTCTCACACCACCCTAGGTCTTCTGATGGGTCACGATGATAAGAAAATGGAGGAATCTGCCCTCCAGCCCCAGCCCATATGCCAGGAAAGCTCGTTCTTCTAGACTCTATGTGATGCTGCTATGATAAAATGCTCTTGTGTATGACGTTGACAATTTTGAACAAATTGAACAAACCATGTAATATATGCTGCTAATTTTTCAAGTTCAGAGGCAGTGGGCTTTGAGCCAGTTTGTCTTGCGTCATTGGGAACACCAAAGACTGAGGCAGGAAAGCAGTTCCACGGGCATAGTTCCGGAGCATGTTTAGAGGAAAGGCTGAGGAGTCTTTACAGTGTCCCTGCTATGGAATGGACCACAGCTATCTCAGTAGAACGATAACAGTGCTGATTCCTCTACAGGGCAATGAAAGTCGGTTGCATGTTTTAGAGCTGTGATGTAGAGAAATGAGATATCCCCCTGCACACCCACTCGAGTGGTTAAGATACGAAAGATTGACAAGACCAAGTGTTGGCCAGGATGTGGAGAAACTGGAAACTCATACATGGCTCGTGGGAATGTAGATGGTACAACCACTTTAGAAAACAGTTTGTCAGTTTTTAAAAATTTAGACGTACACTTAGCATAGGACCCAACAATTCTACTCCTAGACGTCTACCAAGAGAAGTGAAAACATACATTCACATTAAGACATGTATACAAGTGTTCATAAACAGCACCGTTTATAATAGTCAAAAACTGGAAAGAACCCAAATGTCCATCAACTGAAATGGATAAACAAACGTGGTTCATCCATACAATGGAATATTATCCAGCAATAAAAAGGGAACAGAGTGATGCCACAAGCTGAGTCATGGATGAGCCTCAAAATATGACGCTGAGTGAAAGAAGCCAGATGTAAAAGACTCTTCGTGTTGTATGATTCTGCTTACGTGAAACACCCAGAAAAGGCTGCCGATACAGCAGAAAGTAGATCAATGGTTGCCAGAGACTATGCGAGTAAGGATTGGGCTTACAAATAAACCCAAGGGAATTTGGAAGTCTTCTAAACCTGGCTTATGCTGATTGTTACACTAATACGTAACATCACTGAAACTCATCACACCATATACCTGAAATGGTACATTTCATGGTTTAAAAATAATACCTTGAGAAAGCTATTTTATCTATCTATGAATCTATGTATCTGTGTATCTATCCATCCATCTGTTTATTACTTAGTTTTTTTAGTATTCTTTAAAATTCCAGTATAATTAACATACAGTGTATATTAGGTTCAACAATTTTATACATTACGCTGTGCTCATCCTGATAAGTGTACTCTTAATCCCTTTCACGTTTTTAAATGCTTGGTCAAATTCACCTGTGAAGCCGTCTGGACCTGAAATTTTGTTTGTTGGGAGTTTTTTGATTACTGATTTGATTTCATTTCTGGGAATTGGTCTGTTCAAATTTTCTATTTCTTCCTGATTCAGTTTTGGGAGATTGTATATTTCTAGGAATTTATTCACTTTGTAGTTGTTCTATCGGTTGGCATAGAATTTTTTTCTCTTCTAATTCTTTTTATTTCTGTGGTGTCAGTTGCTATTTGTTCCCTTTCATTTCTTATTTTGTTTATTTGAGTTCTCTCTCTTTTTTCTTCCTGTATCTGGCTAAAGGTTTATCCATTTCGTTGATCTTTCCAAGAACAAGCTCTTGGTTTCATTGATCTGTTCTATTGTTTTTTAATTTTTATTTCACTTATTTCTGCTTTACTCTATTATTTCCTTCCTTCTACTGGGTTTGGATTTTGTTTGTTCTTTTTCTAGCTCCTGTAGGTATCGGGTTATGTTGCTTATTTGAGATTTTTCTTGTTTCTTGAGATAGGCCTGTACTGCTATAAAATTTCCTCTTAGAACAGTTTTTCGGAGTGCCTGGGTGGCTCAGTCGGTTAAGTGTCGGACTTCGGATCAGTTCATGATCCTGCAGTTCACGAGTTCTATCCCCGCATTGGGCTCTGTGCTGACAGCTCAGAGCCTCAAACCTGCTTTGAATTCTGTGTCTCCCTCCCTCTCTGCCCCTCCTCCACTCGTGGTCTGTCTGTCTCTGTCTCTCTCTCTCTCAAAAATAAACATAAAAAAAAAGAACGGTTTTCGCTGCTTCCCAAAGACTTGGGGTCATTGTGTTTTCATTTTCGTTGGTCTCCGTGTATTTTTTTTATTTCCTCTTTGATTTTGGGGGTACCCATTCATTGTTTAGTAGCATATTATTTAACCTCCAAGTATTTGTGCTCTCCCCAGAGTATTTCTCATAGTTTATTTCTAGTTTCATAATATGGTCAGAAAAGATGCATGCTGTGACTTCAATCTTCTTGAATTTGTTGCGACTTGTTTTGTGGCCTACTGTGTAACCTGTTCTGAAGAATGTTTCTCGTGCACTTGAAAAAAATGTGTATCCTACTTTTTTAGGATAGAAGATTTTGGATATATCAGTTAGGTCCATCTAGTTCAATGTGTTATTCAAAACCACTGTTTCCTTGTTGACCTTCTGTTTAGATGATCTATCTATTGATGTAAGTGGAGTGTTAAAATCCCCCTACCACTATTGTTTTACTACTGACTGCTTCCTTTATGCTTGTTATGAGCTGCTTTATGTATTTGGGCACTCCTACGATGGGTGTATAATATTTACAACAGTTCTATCTTCTTATTGGATTTTTCTTTTTATGATTATACAGTGCCCTTCTCTGTCTCTTTGTACAGTCTTTGTTTTAAAGTCTATTTAGTCCGGTGTAAGTATTGCTACTCTGACTTTCTTTTCACTTCCCTTTCCGTGATAAGTCCTTTTCTATCCCTTCGCTTTCAATCTGCGTGTGTCCTTAGGTCTGAAATGAGTCTCCTGTAGGCAGCATGTAGATGGGTCTTGTGTTTTTATTCATTGTCACCCTGTCTTTTGATTGTAGTGTTTAGTCCATTTACATTCAACGTAATTATAGATAGGTAGGCGCATAATGTCATTTTGTTACTTGTTTTGTGGTTGTGTTTGTAGTTCTTCTCTGTTCCCTTATTCTGTTGCTCTCTTCTCTCATGGTTTGCTGGTTTTCTTTAGTGACATCCTTGAATTCCATTCTCTCTCTTTCTCTCTCTCTCTTCGCGTCTATTACTGGCTTTTGATTTGTGATTATCATTAGGCTTGTGTATAACGTCTTACGCATATTGACGTCTCTATTAAGTTGATGATCCCTTAAGCTTGAACCCATATCTTTACTCCTCTTCCCCCACCCACATTTTAGGTATATCTGAGTAAAGCTATTTTTAAAGGGAAGGATAAGATGCATTTGAGAGAAACTGGGGAAGAAGAATATTCCAGACAGACCCCATGGCTGATTTGACTGTGAGGGACAAATGAGAAGGGCACTGCCAGGCTTTTGATGGGAAAATGGGTGGTGACTTTTAACAAATACAAGAAAGATACTGAGTTACTGCTCAAATAAACAACACTGAAGCCAAGCTAACACAATTCCCTTTATTATATAAACAAAGCAACTTCCTTTTCTAGTCCCTTAAAGGTTTAGAAATGAAACAGATTCCAGGACCTTTTTTCCTTCACTCTTACCAAAATCTTGGTCCTTTAAAGGAAGCACCTCCAGAACCCTCCAGAGGGGGGAAAAAGCAGGGGGAAAGGCAGCATATTGAATCCCCGGGGAGGCTGGTCTAGTGAGTGTTACACTTTATTTTAAGAGCAGAGAGGCTTAGATACCTTTGGAAGCCTTTGCCCATTCGGGATGTAATCAACCGCTTCCTTTTTTTAGCTTCTTCCCTGAAGTAATTGAAGCTCCTTCTCACAGTTACATGAGTCCAAAGGGACAATATCTCAGGGAGAGAAATCTCTACTTACAAACCAGTTAATCCTAGCCATTTCTAGCAATGACAGTTTGAACAGAGCCTAATCTTCCCTGTGTTTTGAAAAAGACTAGTTTTCTAAAAGGGTATCCTTTTTTTTTTTATGCTTATTTATTTTTGAAAGAGAGAGAATACAGGCAGAGGAAGGGCAGAGAGAGAGGGAGACACAGAATCTGAAGCAGGTTCCAGGCTCTGAGCTGTCAGCACAGAGCCCGACGCGGGGCTCGAACTCACGAGCCGGGAGATCATGACCTGAGCCGCAGTTGGCCGTTTAACCGACTGAGCCACCCACGTGCCCCTAAAGGGTGTCCGTCTAAATTTTTATTTAAGGAAAACCCAGTATCTGAGTTGCTTTCTCAGGAGCTACCATGGGGTTGATTTTTCATGAACCTTTGAACAAATGTGGTCTGAACCACAAAGCCATTTAGAAGCATTTCTCTATCAATACATTGGAAGTAAAATTCGTTGAAGAAATTCAGCATAAAATGATTTAGCATTGTTTGTAAATAAATAAGTGATCTACAACAAGAGTTCTTAAAAAAAAGAGAAAATGGATTTTATAGGATGTATTTTTTATATAAATATTCCCTGTCATGAGAAAACCAGAAAATAGGATTTAGAAAAAGAAAAAAAATAACCCTCAATATGTAATTAGAAGATACAGCAAGTTTGGTTTTTGTCTCCTCATCCACACTCCCTTTTGAGCAAGGGTATATGTCTTATATAGGTGGAAACACCCATTTATTTTCTGAAGCTTTGGGAAGCCATGGAACGGAGTTACAGCAGGCAGTGATTTCCTATCTTTTCCTTGTCTGGAGGGATCCAGGATCTACACTCCGCCCCCTGAGGAGTAATAAAGATCGAAGGGAGGACAGAGCAGCTATACTTTTTAGTTTGCCATGTCTAAATTTTGGCGGAGATCGTTTATTAGGAATTCAGCAACAACAGACTTGTGGTCTTATGATTTCTGGATGATCTCTACAAGATAAATCTTGAATGGATTCCTGCCATTTTCACCTGTTTTCTTATCAGGCGACCAGTTATACAGTCTCAAGAGATAACTGTTACTTTTGTACAATGTCATTTTCCTAAACAATTGATAAACTATCTTCAAACCTAGAGATAACAATAGATTTTTCCGAATAAATATAAAAGAAATGGAAGGAAGCTGTCCTCACGCCCCTCCCTCCCTTTTTTCTTTTCCCTTCTTAAATCCGTAGAAAAGTCACAATCCTTTTTAACTTCTTCAAAAACCCAAGGGAAGTATATTAGCCAGTTTAATAGGCAGGCCGTCAAAGGGAATAGAATCTGATACCTTAAAAAGCAATGCAGTTTAGGGGCGCCTGGGTGGCTCAGTCAGTTAAATGGCCAACTTCATCTCAGGTCATGATCTCACGGTTCACGAGTTTGAGACCGCATCAGGCTCTGTGCTGACAGCTCAGAGCCTGGAGCCCGCTTCGGATTCTGTGTCTCCCTCTCTCTCTGCCCCTCCTCCACTCATGCTCTGTCTCTCTTTTTCTTTCAAAAATGAATAAAAGTTAAAAAAATTTTTAAATGCAGTTTCTTACGAAGTAAACATATGACCCAGTAATGTCACTCCTAAGTAATATTTTCTCCCCATCTGTAGTTTATCTTTGTATTTTTGTAACAGTAGGTGTAATTTTTTTTTTTTTTTTTTTTAATAAAACTGAAATCAGGGATGCCTGCGTGGCTTAGTCAGTTAAGCGTCTGACTCTTGATTTCGGCTCAGGTCACAATCTCACAGTTGCTGAGTTTGAGCCCTGCATCAGGCTCTGCACTGACACCCCAGAGCCTGCTTGGGATTCTCTTTCTCCCTCTCTCTCTGCCTCTTCCATTGCTCTTTCTCTTTCCCTCTCTCAAAAATAAATGATAAACATTTTTTAAAAACCAATGCATTTGAAAATGTCTGGTATGGTCTCTCTCAGGTGACAACAGGATCGGGGATATTTCCAGATTGCTGACTTTGATGGGGACAGTGAGAATGAAGGTTCTTCTCTCTGATTTGCAGGTAATGAGACCAGAGGTGTGCTTCACTTTAAGAAAGTCCAAAATACACGAAACGTTACAATTAACTAATTCAAATGATGATTATTCAAATTATGAAATGGTTCTTTTCTTTAAGTGGAAGGCTTAGGATAGATATTTGTTACTGACACTTGAGTGAGGGGCTAGTTCAAAAGAAGGCAGAGAAGTTCGCAGCTAAGATAAACGGAGGATGAGACATCACCACTCACTGAAGATAAATCTTGAAACAAAGATGCATTGCTTCTGAAATCAGACCGTAAACAATTGGGGGAGGGGAGATTTGATTACTACAAATTGGTTTTGCTGTAACTATTTTACAAAATGAGGCACATCCCAAACCTCTTCCTTTTTGTAACAGTATCTGCTTCATTGCCTGTTGCCTCTCCCCGAACAACTGTTAATAGCTTGGTCCCAGGAAAAGCAATCCTGTATTTCTAGCTTGTGTGGTGGGACCGGTTGCCTAGCATTGCAGTAAATTTTACAAAACAGTTGGCGGAAGGATCAGACCAGCTCGGCTAAATGAATTAAGCAATCACGTAGGACTGTAGGGCATAGTAGGAGGAATGTCCAAATTAAAGCACTTGATATTCCCTTCTCACAGCCCCGCTTCCCCCCGCATATGCTTTGGCTGAGCAGGCGGTAATTTGATATTAAACAAGGTTCTTATTAAGCAGATACAATGAAATAATGCTGAATTTCTGTTGCATTAGTGGAGTTAAATGCATTTTATTAGCACTCATTAGAAGGAGGGAAAACTTGGAGCCGAGGATTCATTAGCCAAAAGCGGCCCCTGCAAGGCAGGGTGATTAAACTGCTGAGGCCAGGACGGGATCCGGGCCACCCAGGCACATTCTGAAAGCGTGTCCTCTCCGCCAGGACTGAAATGTCTGAGAACAGCTTAGGGAAGAAATGTTAGGTCCAAGTGCAGGTCAGCTGAAAATATGTGTTTCTTTCTAAAGCTGTTAATTTGACAAAAGGCAGAAGCCCCAGAAAGAGAGCACAGTTATGATTTATGCTTTAGATTTGAAAGGAAGTCATTTACTTTTGGGATTTTTTTTGGGGGGGGGGGAGGGGAATGCTACCAGCTATCCAAACTTGAAGGATATATTCTATTTTGTTGTTAGAAAAAAGCAAACACACACACACACACACACACACACACACACACACACTGGTTAGAAACATCTGTACATAAATTAAACTTGATTTCTTGAGCTTCTCATTAAGAATTTCCACCAGGTACGAAGAAAATCACTATGTAGCCAATCTGGGGCTTCCTCAACTCAACCATGGCTGAGGTGCCTGCTCTAAAAGATTTCACACCTAGGATCCTCAAGGCCTCAGCAGCAGCAGCTTATACATTTGGCCCGTGGACAACACGGCGTTCAGGGCATTGACCGCCTGTGCAGTAAAAATCTGTATATAACTTTTGACTCCCCCCAAACTTAAGTATTAATAGCCTGCTGTTGGCTGGTTGCCTTACCGATAACATAAACAGTTGATGAGCACGTATTTTGTATGTTATATGCGTTCTACACTGTACTGTTACGATAAAGTAAGCTAGAGGAAAGAAATGGAGTTTCGTTCTCCTCTTAGGTCTCTGGGACGCAGCTTTATGGAGTGGCCAGTTTGCGGAGAAACATCGAGCTACTAGCCTGTTATTAACTCTCATCACATCTCTGCTCCCAAATTTCTTGCCCTTGGGTTCTAGCCTCCCATTTCTCACAAGCTACTGGAGATCTACCGCTGACTGTCCTCCAAACCTCGTATGTCCCAAACCAAGTCCATCATCGCTCCTCCAAAGGTCCTCTTATTCTTCCTCTGTTAATGGTGCCACCGTCTCCGTAGCCATCCGAGGTTGCAATCCTAGCACCATTTTTTTTCTTACCTTTCACGTGAAATCAGCTTACTCGTTCTCTGGATTTGAGCTCTGCAGCACACTTCCATGTATCCTCTCTCCCCCATTGTAGTTTTACAAGTCAAGTTTCCATCAGTTGCCATTTGGACCATTGCCGTGGCCTTCCCAACGGAGAGGGTCTCCATCTCCGCCGTTCCTCCTTGACACCCTATCTTGGACACAGATGCCAAATTAGTCTTCCAGGACCACAGTTCCAAATGGGTAGCCTTTTTTTTTTTTTTTTTTTGCCTAAAACCCTTGGTGGGTTTCTATTGTCTCAATCCGTAAAACGAGTGTGGTACGATCTACCACAGATTCGTAGCTTTCAAGCAAGTTTATGTATTCAAGCCCTCCACCCAGGAATTTTCACGTAACGAGAGCTCAGTAAAAAGTAGCTATTATCATCTGTTGTCTGTCCCCTTTACTTTGGCCAAACTAAACTGTTTACTGCCTACCGTACACGGCACCATGATTTACTTTCCTTTTCCTGTTCTCATGCAGTTACCTTGGCCTGGATTACACTGCCCTCACCTACCCCAATTCAAATTCTCTTCATACTCCGAGACTCAAATGCAGCTAACCCTTCCTATACCCTTTTGGATAGAAGGGATTCCTCCTTGTTGTCAACAAATATACCACTTCAGTGACAGTTCCTTAATTATTTTTGCCATGTTCTTGTCAGTTTGCTAAATGCTAAATTTTAAGGACAGGATTTACATCGAATGGATTTTTATATCCTTTCTCTCATAATGACGGGTAACTGTACTAGGGAACCCTGCACCGCTCAAGGAGTCTGTGCTCACGTCTCCCCTCCCACTCCGTGTTATGTCTATGCAGACATGGAAGGCGGTGAAACCTGAAACGAAATAGTTTGTGTTTGATAGGGTGGCACTTAATGCTCAAATGCTCATGCTAATGTGCACAAGTCAAGTGTACATTTCTTCCTTTTCCATCAGCTTATCATAGCAGCGCAACATCAACAGCCACGTCTTCCCCGTGTTACTATAGAAAGTGTATTTTGGTTACTGTTTTCTTCTTCTAGTCCTTGTGTTTGACCTTCTCTTTCTTCTCCTTCTCCCTCCTCCCTCTCCTTCTTTATCCTTCTCCTCCCTCTCCTCCTCCTCCTCCTTCCTCTTCTTCTTCTTCTCCTTCTCCTCCCTCTCCTCCTCCTCCTCCTCCTTCTTCTCCTTCTTCTTCTTCCCCCTCTCCTTCTCCTTCTTCTTTGTACATGAAGAGATAGTTCTAAAAGCCAATGGTTTTCATATCCATTTGTGTCCTCTGTTAATTCCCTTGCACTCAGGCATGCACCAGCCATATCCTCTGTATCTGCTACATATAACTCTGGCACTCACACAGCACCTCACTCCTGGAGGTGTTCAGACCATGTTTATTGAACAATAAACATAAACATTTTGCAATCACAAACTTCAGTCCTTGAAATCTTGATCCTGTTAGTTGACGTTTGGTTTTTGAGTCTAAGAAAACAGCGACGGCTTTGTACGAATAAAATAGCTAGGACATAGGAGATGGCTACATCTGTAACGTTGGGAATGGTTGCATAAAGTCTGAGAGCGGTGGGCTTGGCCGAAGTAGATGGAACACCGGGAAGCTATGCGACCTGAGTGCTGACTACAGCAGGGGCTCTGTTGCTGGTTTTAATGAATCTCCAAAACGTCTGCAGTAAGTCTGCCCGTTATACAGACAAGAAAACTAAGCTGACAGGTTTAGGTCATTCGAGAAGGAAATATACTCATTTCACTGAGTAAGGAATTAACACGTGGCTAATGGGATGATGCCGGAAGACTTACGCCTTGGGTAAATGTTTGCTGGATGGTACTGTGTGGAAAAGAAAGAGCTGGTTATAAAACAATTTCATTGTCCCACACAGGTGCAAAATGTAAAGGAGAAAAGGAAGGCTGGGCAGACAATACACCAAAATGGCATAGGTGCTTCTTTTCGGACGATAAGATTTTGAGTCTGGGGCTGCTTCATTTTGAAATTATTCTCATCATTCCTGTTATTATCACTACTATTGCTGTCATCGCTATTATTATTATTGCTGTTGCGATTTTTGCTATTTGCTTCATTTTATTGCTAAATTTGTATGAGAACTGTATTCTGATTTTTAAAAAAGAAGGAAGAGCATGCTTTTTGTGTTTTGTCCCTATGTGTACTTTTTCATCAAGGCCGAAGTAAAGAGCGTGGATGAATTGTGGGGTCTCCCTGAATCACTCGAGGCCAGCGGTTTGGTTATACAGGAGAAAAGCGTCAAAACAGTTTTGGGCCTGAGGCTGACTCTTTTCCAGAGAGGCGCAGGGTTGCACCTGCAGGGTGTGCTCTTCTCTGACTTCCTGCACAGGACTTTGTGGCCGGGGCACTGACCGCTCCCTGCCCACCGCCCCCGGGGCTCTCAGAGCTGGTGCAGGGAGCTCCGCCCACTCTTTCCAGGCAGCCGATAGGTTGGCAGAGGGTCCCTCTCCTTCCTCAAGGTCCCTCAGCTCTTGTTACTCACAAGGCAGGGTTTCCAGGCCTGCCTCCTTTTGTGGAGAATCATGTTATACCAGACTAACACCGAGATCACCAGCCCTGAATCATGAAATTGGACGGTGTTGGGCCCCTTTCAAGAGTCAGGTCCCTTGTTAAGTCAGAAAAAAGCAAAAAAAAAAAAAAAAAAAAAAGGGAGCACCAGCTGTAATCTTTCAGGGAAGAGTGAAATTTGCTGTGCACCTCAGGAAACCTAGAGAGCCCCCCCAGGGACAAAGCACAGGGGCTGTAGCAAACTGTGATACCCTTCACTATTTTTTTTTTTGTTTCAAATGCACAGCATAGAAGCAAATAAGTTCTACAAACCCTCAGAATGGAGTTTCCACAATGAAGAAGAATACACCAAAGACTCAGTAGTGAAAACTGTAGGAGTCACCTTCTAAAACCTCCAAGCCTTGCCCCCTCCACACAGTGCCAATGACTGGCTTTCCCAGAGGACTTGCAAAATAAGGAGCTTAGGACATTAGGAAGTCCTTTCTGATATGAGAGCGTTTTGAAGAGCACAGAAATGAAAGCTAGTCAATTTTCCCCCTTGGAGAAAGTTGAATCTTCAAGTCATTTCGAGCATAAGATTCAAAGAAAGATGCTGTGGATGCTTCCTTTTTCTGGAACCAGGGAGCACATTATACAAAATAGGACAAACACTCTGAGCAGAAAATTAAGAAAACGATTCCACTTAAAATAGCATCACAAAGAATCAAATACATAGGAATAAACTTAACCAAGGAGGTGGAAGATTTGTACCATCCTGAAAACTATAAAATAATGATAGAAGAAATGAAAGACACAAACAAGTGAAAAGACATCCTGTGCTCATGGATTGGAAGGTTTAATGTTGCTAAGATGTCTATACTACCCAAAGCCACCTAAGATTCAATGTCATCCTTTTCAAAATCCCAAAGGTGTTCATTTGCAGAAGAAAAGGAAACGATACTAAAATTGATATGGAACCACAAAGGACATCCAAGAGTCAAAAACAATCTTGAGACAGATCAGAGCTGGAAGTCTCATACTTCTTGACTTCCTAGCACATTGCAGAGCTACAATAATTAAAACAGTATGTTACAGACATAAAGACAGCCATATAGACCAATGAAACATAATAGAGAGCCCAGAAATAAACACACATGTATACGGTCAACTGATCTTTGATAAGGATACCAAGAACACATAATGGAAAAAGAAATCTCTTCAACAAATGCTGCTGGGAAAACTGGATATCCACAAGCAAAAGAATGAAATTAGGCCTTGTCTTACACTGTATAGAAAAATCAACTTGAAATGGTGGGTTAAAGACTTAATCTTAAGACCTATAAAGCTCCTAGAAGAAAACATGAGGGGAAAATGTTCACGACATTGGTCTCGGCAATGATTCTTGAATAGGACATCAAAAGCACAGAATAAAATAAATAAATAAAAATAGACAAGGAGAACGACATCAAACTAAAAGACTTCTGAGTGTCAAAAGAAAGAATCAACAGAGTGAAAAGACAACCTAGAGAGGGGAGGAAATATTTGCAAACCATACATCTGATAAGGGCTTCCTATCTGAAATATGTAAGGAACTTCTACAACTCAATAGAAAAGAAAATAACTTGATTTAAACAAATAAGCAAAGGACTTGAACAGACATTTCCTCAAAGACATACAAATGCTTAACAGGTATATGAAAAATGTACAACATCACAGATCATCAGGAAATGCAAATCAAAACACAATGAGATACCACCTCATACCTGTTATGCCCATTACCAATGGGCATACCATACCAATGGGCATTATAAAAAAAAAAAAAAGAAAGAAAAGAAAAGAAAAGCCAAACAGAAATAGAAACAGAAAATAACAAGTGTTGATAAAGATGCGGGGAAATTAGAACTCTGACGCACTGTTGGTGGACATGTAAATGTAGCCAGTATGGGGCAAACACAGTTTGACTCCACTTATGTCAGGTATCTAAAATAGCAAAACTCGTCAAAGCACAAAGTGGAACAGTGACTGCCAAGGCAAGGGAGGGGGAAATAGGGAGTTACTGTTCAACGGGTATAGAGTTTCCATGAGGCAAGATGAAAAAGTTCTACATATCTCCTATACAACCATCTGTACCTATAGTTAACGATATTGTATACTGAACATTTTTAAGAAGGTAGATTTCATGCTTTAGGTTTTTTACTAAAAAAACAAAACAAAGCAAAAAAAAAAAAAAAAAAAAAAAAAGGACAGGGCAAAGGCCCAGTTATGGGTACGACATTCCTTTGCAAGGGTTCAAGAAATGCAACATTGACATCATTTTCTGTAATTATACCAAATTTATCTTTTCATTTCCTATGTGTCCCATAACAGAAGGATGATTATCTCAGCCAACTCAAAAGTCCTCGTCATCCCTGAGGTAGTAGCTATGTAATCAAGGTGTCAAGGAACGGGAGGAGGTGGATGTTTCGTTTGGAATGTTTATTAGTTATCGTATATTAGCATTTACTTTGAGATAGATCATTTGGAACCATTTCTGGGGAGAAGCGACGGTGGGATGCCGATCTAGCTCTCTCTTAGTCTCTGCCAGCACTCTTTACTCTGCCAAAGATGAGTTACCTGTTCCCTCAGCCTCTGAGCAAACCAGCCTAGGACATCTGGCCCCTCCTGCTGTCAGCTGTTGTCTTATATTTTTGGCTGGAGAGATTTCACGTTGTTACAGTAAAACGGACTGCTGTGTCTAAAAACAAACTATATTGTTTTATAATCTGTATAATCTGAGATGAAGGTGATTGCACCACGGGGAGCTCTTTGCTGAGGGGGCAGTACTTTTAAGATGCGAACTTACTTCAGACCTTGAGGCTGTATGGTGTGCGTGCTTACATGTTTTACGGGACTCCATCCTACTCCCCCACCACCCACTGTCTAGCAGCCATGTGGTTTATATGGAATTGACCCCACTTTCAGAACCATGAACTCTGATTGGCCTCTGGCCTCAGCCCTGGTTACTATACTCACTTCAAGAGTAGGCATGGAAGCGAAGTTGATCCATGGCCTAAGTGAAGCCCGTGGTGTTGGTTTAGTGGTTGAGAAAAAGGAAGTCTCCTATCTTCGTGTATGTGAACAAGGATGTGGAGAGTCCATTTGCTAGAGGCAGACATATTGGAAGCACAAAGAAACTTCACCTTATTTGGGAAATTTAGGAGGATGCTGACGCCGTGGGAACAGAGATGTGGAAGAAATCCTGTGACCTTGGTGACAGAAGTGAAACACCAAGTCAAACCTCACCTGAAACACTCTTTGCACTGAACCTCCATTTTCAAGGGTCCGTTAAGTGGGCTTTGAGTTTTAAGTCAGCGTGAGTTAGGTTAGCCTGCAAGAAAAAGCATTAGAACGGATAAAGAACTGTACTGACCCCCTTACTTTAATGATCTCTCCTCTTCCCCAAACTCTTTGGGTCCTGGGACACAGGGGTTTTCCTTCCAAGAAAATCTGCATCTGAATCAGCTGGGTACCTTGTGGCACTACGAGTCCTGGGGCACTTTAAATTTTATAGATTGGGGGTTTGGGGATCTTCCAGGTGAAATGGGCCACTGAGCTGAAAATCCACAGCAGAGCAAGAGAACTTCCAGTTCACATCTACCCTGAGGTGCTTGGAGCCCCTGGGGCTCCAGGGCAGAGTGGCACCATCTCCTGTAGACATGATTTTTATGGAAATGCCATCAAAAGCAGTTTCAACTTTCTCTCCCTGCTAGCCTCTTCAAGATGCCAGCAAAAGGTTTCCTGCTTTTCCGGTAGAGAGGTAGAACCAGCGACTGCTTGAAACCATTCCGGGGGATGGAACACTGGTTCCAGTGTTCCATTAATTAATTAATGGTTAATTAATTAATTAATGTTCCTTGCCTTCTTCTGGTTACATAATTAGGATGCTACTTTGGGATTTCATAATAATTGATAGCACAGTCAGGACAAGTTAGGGTTAGAAGGGAATTTAAAGATCATCTAAATCATTCTTTCTCATTGCCAAGTAGTATTCCATTGTATATATAAACCACATCTTCTTTATCCATCCATCAGTTGATGGACATTTGGGCTCTTTCTCTGATTTGGCCGATGTCGAAAGTGCTGCTATAAACATTGGGGTACGAGTGCCCCTTTGCCTCAGCACTCCTGTATCCTTTGGATAAATTCCTAGGAGTGCTATTGCTGCGTTGTAGGGTAGTTCTATTTTTAATTTTTTGAGGAACTTCCACACTGATTGGCAACAGCATGGATGAAACTGGAGGGTTTCACTTATGCTAAGTGAAATAAGTCAGTCAGAGAAAAACAGATATCATATGTTTTCACTCATATGTGGAACTTGAGAAACCCAACAGAAGACCATGGGGGAAGGGAAGGGGGAAAAAAAAGCTACAAACAGAGAGGGGGGAGGCAAACCATAAACGACTCTTAAATGCAGAGAACAAACTGAAGGTTGATGAGTGGGGTGGGGGGGTATAGAGAGAGGGGAAAGTGGGGGATGGGCATTGAGGAGGGCACTTGTTGGGATGAGCACTGGGTGTTCTATGTAATGAATCACGGGAATCTACCCCCAAAACCAAGAACGCGCTGTATACACTGTTCGTTAGCCACCTTGATAATAAATTGTATTAAAAAAAATCATCTAAATCAGTAGTTCTAATTCCTTGTTGTTTCCTCAGTGGTGAAACCCTTTCTTCGAGCACTCTGTTTCATGGAAACTCAAGGCAGGAAACAGAGTGAAGGCGCTGTGTCTGGGAGTGGGGAGATCAAGAGACGGCCCTGCCCCTCACCGAGCCCTCCCCATTTCTGTGACTTTAACAGACTCTCTTGCTCCCCACCTATCCCTATCTCCCCTTGGCCTCTCCTATTTCCGCGCGTGCCCTCCTCACTTCCAGTAGTGTCTGTCTTTTCCCGAGGGTGGCTGTTGGTCGGTGAAGCCGTTATTCCAGACGCGTGGACAGTGGGTGAGAAGTCCTGGGGGATCCACACCCCTCTCTCGAGCATCCCTCAAGCTACAAATCTCCAGCTGGCTGACCCCTTAGATGGGAGGATTTGGATGCTTGTGTTCTCGTCTAAAAGTATGATTTGTCTTTTTCACTGCATTGACATTTGCACTCCCAGGTGCAAAAAAACATGGTGGGACAGTTGCCTTCACACGAGTCAGGCAGTGACACCTGTTATACGAGTTGTACTGGTTACACTGGTCGTCATTGTATTCTTCACCATCTTGTACTGATGTGGGGGTGGGGGTGGGAGCAGGTTCACTTAAAGCGTCCTGGATGAAGCAGTAAAAGAAAAAAAAATAATTACATTTTATTAAACACTGACCCTTAAGTGTAAATCGTTTCAATATTCTATGCGATAAAATGGAAACTGCATCTATAGCAATTCTGCTCCATCCAGAAGTATGGTGGTTATTTCAAAGAAAAGTACGTGTGTGATTCCTTGAGTTGAAAAAAGAAACTATGCTTTTCGGACTTGGGTACTTGGCAGGCATTTTTCAAAATGAATGAAATAAGGCCATCACTTCAAAGACACCACAGACGGTATTTGTTGCCAGTAAGAAAATCTGAGGTTTCGAGAGAAAATTAGATATTTTGAGAACTCATATCCACCGCTGTGAGCCTGATGACTTCCCAATGCTTAACGGCTTTTCTGATGATACAAGTGGAGATAATAATGAATGTGAATTCTTGAAGTCGTATAGTGAAATATGCTAGCATTCGGAGTAACTGCCTAACTCAGTGAACCACTAATTTTCATAGGACCAACCCATGACCAAAATCAAATATCAGTAAAAGATTTGTTCAAAGTGCAGGATTTTAAAAAATGGATTTTCGTGAAATAGAGTACAAACAGCTCATAGAGATGATTTCAAACTTTGCATTTGCAAATGAACCTTTAAGAAATTATCAATCGTCAAGATTCAGTGTAATATCAAAAAAAGAATATACATAATTATCTGAGAGTGTACATAATTACATACATAATTAGAATATCCATCACTTTTCCAATGACCCATCTGGTTACGGGCAGGTGTACTTCAACCAAAACATACAGCGATAGATTGAATGCAGAAACACATATGAGAGTATGCTTCTTTCCTATTAAACCAGATATTGAAGAGATTTATAAAAATTATGTAATATAATCTCATCCTTCCCACATCATTTTTTTTTGTCTTTGGAAAATATAGTGGCTTCTCATAAAATATTTGCCATTTAGTTAACATGTAACAGATTTACTCTTCTTAAATTAACAAATAAATATTTAAATTTTTTCTCAGTTTTAATTTTTTTTAATTTTTTTAACGTTTATTTATTTTTGAGACAGAGAGAGACAGAGAATGAATGGGGGAGGGTCAGAGAGAGAGGGAGACACAGAATCTTGAAAGAGGCTCCAGGCTCTGAGCTGTCAGCACAGAGCCCAACGTGGGGCTCGAACTCACGGACCGTGAGATCATGACCTGAGCTGAAGTTGGACGCCCAACCGACTGAGCCACCCAGGCGCCCCTCAGTTTTAATTTCTAATAGAACAAATATTTTAAGGTATTACCCATATAAACAAGGGCTTCTTGGGGTCCTCAGTAATTGTTAAGACAGTAAAGGAGTACTGAGGTTAAAAAGTTTGAACACCACTGTTTCCCATTGTTTCTGAGATTCCCAGTGGCATTTATCTCAAACTGCTCCCAGGGGTAATTTCCTTGATAACACACATTTTCTGGACTGATTCAATTCCCTGTCTCACTTCCCCATTCCCACACCGCATCTTCCAAATAAATACCTTATGTGCAATTTCTTATCTTGCGGTCCATTGGGGGGCGGGGAGTCAAATGAAAGCACCTTCCTTCGAATCCTTGGTTGTTTGGGACATCACTTAACAGCAAAGAAGTTGAACTCTTTCACTCCATAAAGGGGACACTGAACTCCAGACAGACGACATGAATTAGAACGGTCAAGGGAACACCGAATGGTTTCTCTGTACAGTTGACATCCTTTTCATCAGCCACCGCCTCCTTAGAGGCAACACCGTTACAAATCCCACAGAGCTACTCATTGTTGTCTTCCCATGACCACACAACCCTGGTGAAGAAGCAGTCGGCCTGGGTTCTGCTTTTCATACTCGTCTCCAGCCGAAGTGCCTTTCAGTGTTGTATCCTTGGGAATCTCGGGCGTGAGAGCTTCTGCTTACAACTCGTGTTTTATTACCAGCATTTTCCTAGACTCTAAGTGCTGAGCACACCTATATCTGTGAAGGGTCCGAAATGGGTACAATCTATGCCCCTTCTTTCAAAGAGCTGAACATCTCAGATTCATTTTGTCACCCGAAAGGCGTGTGGTACTAGCTTCTTACCTTAGGTGCATCTCCTCACTGGATTCTGTTTCTCCCTTTATTTTCCCTGTGGACTGGAAGCTGCTTACATTCAGATTTTTGAAGATCGGTCTGAGGGGCTACGTGAGGACGGGAAAGGACAGAGAAAACCATAACCGACCTTGGTTTCCTTTGGTTGTTGTGGTTGTTGTTGTTTTGGATTTGCCAACTGCTCCATGTGTGGGTGCCAGACCTCGAGTGTTTGCTGATCACCGAATGTTTGCTGATCGCCCGTTGTATGTCAATGCTTGTCCTCCAGACATTTTGCAAGGGGTGGAGCTGGAAGTCTCGCCCTGGGCTCTGACTCCAGAGCCCTCGTGCTGCATTTCCCTTGGAGAATTAGCCAGAGTCCCAAGCCTAGCCCCCAGCACGTTTAAATGCTTAGAGTCTGAGTGACCAACCTGATACTTCCCTCAGGTGTCAGATAAATGCTGTTCTCTGCGTCTGGGCGGTTCTCAGCTCAGATAGGCAGTTCTGTTGTTTCAGGTCTTTGGATTTCCATCCCGATCTGAAGACTTTTATAAAGTGAGCTATTTATGCGCTAGAATTATTCACTACTGGTAAGACAGCACTTTAATATACGTGTCAGCTCTACAGAGAGGAAAAATTGTTCTTTAATTAAAACAATGTGAACCATGTCACCTTTCTTTGGAATCAGTATTTTAAAACCGATCTGGGACTGAGAGTTTTGACTAGCATAAATGCGTTGGAAACAAATGCAGGGCTCTCTTTCTACAAGACTCTTCTTGGAAGCCAAGAATTTTATGTGTTCAGGGAAGGTTTATATTATACTCGGGGGTTCACAGTGGACTTCACTGACATGCCAATCTCTGTGGTAGACCTCTTCTTCCTTCTTGTGAGTTCAAGATTTTATGTTGAGGACATAATGTACAATAATTACCAACTTCTGAGATTCTTGTTGGAAACCTATGGAGGAACACGAATCAGAGCAGTTTATTTCCCAAAAAAGTCTGAAGACAAGCCACCCTCCCCCCGATGGTAAAAAAAAAAAAAAAAACAAAAAAAAAAAAAAAAAAACAAAAAACCAACCAGGTAAGCATAAGCATTTGAGTAACCCCCTGTGATAGCCTGTGTTGAGTATAGTCAGAGCTGCTAAAGAGAACACACATGAAGAGACAGCATGACCCAAGAACAGAGTTGCCTGGGGAATGGGGATTGACATATTTCAAATGCAGGCTAGAAATGATAACAGGCGGTATTCATTACTTGGTTTAAATGGCAATACTTAGGGTTTGGTTTGGATAAAGTCCCCAAATGAAAATTCTGAATCCAAGTTTAACTGAGCACTTAATTTATTTTAATTATTTTTTAGCACTATATATATGTGTGTGTGTGTATATATATATATATATATATATATTCCTTCTGATTATAGGTTAAGAACTCATTCACTCATTCTTTTAATGGTTTTATAAATGTTTATGTGCCAAGCATGGGCTAACTCTGGGAATACTGAGGTTAACATGCCAAGATCTTTGCATTGAAACACAGACAAATATACTTACAAACTTAGCGAATATATGCTTGTGGGGGAAAACACTGTTAGATAAAAAGCATAAAAAAAGAATCTTTGAAAAATAATCCTGTCTTAAAAAAAAAAAAAAAAAGAGGTTAGAGAGGGAGGGAGCCAAAGCATAAGAGACTCTTAAAAACTGAGAACAAACCGAGGGCTGATGGGGGGTGGGAGGGAGGGGAGGGTGGGTGATGGGTATTGAGGAGGGCACCTGCTGGGATGAGCACTGGGTGTTGTATGGAAACCAATTTGACAATAAATTTCATATATTTAAAAAAAAAAGAATAAAAAGAATAAAAAGAAAAAAAGAAAACGAATCCTGTCTTGGCTACCTATTATCGCATAATGTTCCACGTCCTAGGATGGCTGAGAGATCACTCACAGAGCTGACTGTTGATGCTGGCCGCATGGAAGCTTAGCAGAGCCTGTTGGCCAAAGGACTTAGTTCTCCTCCACGTGGGACTATCCAAGGGCTACTGAGCTTCCTCACAGCATAGCACCTAGATTCTACAAGGCAGGAAATCGACGCTGACAGTCATGTTAAGGTTTGGGCTCAAAAGTCCCAGAATATTATTTCTGTAACATTCTCTTGGTCAAAGCCAATCACAAGTCTGGCCCAGAATTCAAAGGCACGCGCATACACAAAAGAGAATTGTCAGGGGCCATCTTGAGAGGCTAGAAGCTACAAATCCATTATATTAAGAAGTGAGACGTGCACTGGACCTCAAACCCTCCACAGCTGTAAGGACTCCTGTGCTTATGGTGGATTCACTCAGATCATCTCGGGGAATCTCCCTGTCTCAAGGTCCCTGATGTTAATCATGTCTGTAAAGTCTCTTTTGCTATGTCAAGTGACATAGTCACAGGTTCTGGAATTAGTACGTGGGTATTGGGGAAGCTGTTTTTCTAATACTATCTGGTATATAAGTATACTTCTCTTAAAATAAGATCAGCCAAACATGTTTTTTCCTTTAATTTTACTTATTTATTTTGAGAGAGAGAGCAAGCGGGAGAGGGGCAGAGAGAGAGCATCCCCAGCAGGCTCCACACTGCCAACGCACAGCCCAACACGGGGCTCGAACTCAGGAACCGTGAGCTCATGACCTGAGATGAAATCAAGAGTCGAATGCTCAACCGACTGATCCGCCCAGGCACCCCAACGAAACCTTTTTTTTTTCCCCTTCGTATATCTGAGAGTGACAGGGCCGTGTTGACTTTCCATGCTGTTTGCCCAGGGCTCTTCCTTTCTCCTGCAATGATACAAATCCACGCATCCCAATTCTATTCTGTTGTAAGGTGCAGACAACATCTGATTGCCTCCCTGATGCCTCCCTCAAGTATTTTATCCGTCATTGATCTTCTTCTCTCCCGGAGACTGTTTTCATCCTTCATCCAATTCCTCATGAAATGACCCCTTCTGTTTCATTGTGTCATTGCTTCCTCCTCAGGATTTGTCAGCCCCTGGAAGGCAGGAAATGTGTCCCACTCACCACTCTACACGAGCTCTGCTTCGGTGGAAGCTTCCTTTCTTTGGTTGGTTCATATTTAAGTCCCTTCTACAAAACTTCGGTCTGAACCCGCTTTCTAAAATATCCTTGAACCGTGTCACCTTTCTCTCCACAACTTTTAACCATGTATCCTGTTGCCTTTGTCATAAAGACAAAACTCTGCTTTGGGCCATCCATACCCACCCTTCCTGTGGCTACGAGCTTGCTCTCATGACTTGTAACATAGTGGCACTCCCAATAACCTTCCGAAGGACTCCTTTTCTTTCGTACTCAAAAAACACAAATATTTTTTGTACTCTTTCCCAACCCTTCTATTTATCCAGATCTTAGTTTCTTACAACAAGCATCCAACTGATCAATTATTGAGAATAAAGACTTTTGTGTGGCCCTCAAATAATAAATGCTCAAGACATGTTGAAGAATACAAAGATGAAACATTTTGTTACCTCAAAATAACCATCAGCAACAGTGTTTGAACAGCGTTTCAGGTATCTCTCGAGTAGATGAGATCTGGGTAGATAGATGTTACAAATATAGATATATATACACACAGGAATGCACCAACTTTAAGTGTTTTCAGTGCTGTCTTTTCCTGATTTTATTAACAAAAATTTCTTTAACATCCTCCGACTTTATCGAATTGGAACTCTAGTTATTTATTTGTGGAAGGGAGCACGATGGGCTAAAAGAACCCCGGGCGTAGAGCCAAGAAGCTGAAGTTTGAGTTCTAGAAGCCAGGCAACTTTGAGCACGTGGTCGAATGGCACGGACCCTGTATCCTCAGTCACAACAGGTGGAGGTCGGACCAGGCGTCCACTGACGTCTCCATCAGCTTCAGAGTCCGTGACGCAGCCTCTGTATTTCACCGCTGATGAAGGTGGGGAAGGAACAGGTGCAGTGGCGGAAGTGACCCCGCCCCGCAGGTCGCTGAGAGGGTTACATGAACCCGAGAACAGGCCCGGCCCTGGGGAAGCTCTGTGAATCACCTCCTGGTGCCTTGATTCCTTTATTTCTTCAGACACCACCCTCCCTGTTGGTAAAATGAGGCGATTGGATTAAACAAATGATGTCCAATAGGCCGCTACCCAAATCTGCTTTGTTCTGAATGTGCATTTGGAAAGATGCTGTATATCCCCCGATCACATTTACTGAACAGGAACCACATCACTTTCCCACTTTAAATTAATTACCGACCAGCGTCGCCTCCATAAACGTGTCACCCTGGCTCTCACCTGTGTGTGAAGACCTGAATGTTCAGGGCCTTTTGGGGACAAGGCTTGAGGTGGGGCTGGTCACACCCGTACCTGTCACCTTAGTGTTCCTAAGGGGACATGGAAACACGTGCTGTTGTTTCTTGTACTCCATGGGTAAAGGTGTTGGGAGGAGCTACCCCTCTGATAAAAATGTACGTAAAACAATTTTCTTAAAGAAATGATGTTTTCCCATTGTAATGTGCAGACTGCTGATTATTACGTCTTTTGCTTTTTTCTTTAAAATTTTTTTTACATTTACTTATTTTTGATAGAGGGAGACAGAGCACAAGTGGGGGAAGGGCAGAGAGAGAGAGGGAGACACAGAATCCGAAGCGGGCTCCAGGCTCTCGAGCTGTCAGCACAGAGCCCGACGCGGGGCTCGAACTCGAGAACCGCGAGATCGTGACCTGAGCCGACCGAAGTCGGACGCTTCACCGACTGAGCCACCCAGGAGCCCCAGCTTTTGCTTTTTTCTAATAATAAAAAGTAAATCCTGCTTGTGTAGAAAAGTACCCAGATGAAAACCACTCAGGAATGCCTGCACTGCTCAGGCCGGCCACCTACATATATGAGACAGGGGGGTCCTAGGAGAACAAAGTGGATGGTATACAAGGGAGGGTCCGGCTTCGAGAATCTCTGCACGTGACACCAGTTCTTGGCTGTCAGTTTGCAATCTCTCAGTTAAAACCGCTTTTTCAGTCGCAGACGACTTCCTTTGAAAATGTAATGTGTGTTCTTTTCATTCTTTATTTATACACATCAATCTTTCATCAGCTGAATTTTTGAACGAAAAGGATATCCAAAGTGCGCAGTTTTTACTCGCTTAGTTCACTGAATAATCACGAGCATGAATTCGGGTCATCAGATGCTCTTTAAAGACAGGATTTGAATGGTTGCACCATTTTTTAACACAGGCCTTTACTGAACAATTTCCTCTTTCTCGGATATCCAGGCTGTTCTCCAAATGTGCTTCCATGTCAGGATAAACATCTGAAAAGCTTCAAGGTGAATTGGTTCTAACACTCTTACCCCCCCCCCCCCCCGCTTTTATTTATTTATTTTTTTTTGCGCTCAGACCATCGTGCACTGTCGAAAGCGGCAGGGTCTCTTGGAGGCAGGGGACCACTGGCAGGTGCCGGCAGGTCTGGTGTCGGTGACACCCGGGGCTCGCGCTTTGTTAACGCAGATGTGTGGGTCCTGATGGGAGAGGCCACATCACATTTACACTGTCACCAAACACGTAGCTCTTGTCTAAATATTTGAAAAAACTTGGAAGTGCCGCAGGACAGAAAATCTCATCGATGTATGTCCTACCTGAAAGTTTCTTGATGTAACTTTGAATGGATTTCAAGTGTAATAAAAACAGTCTGACGGCACCCAAGTGCACCTCTTGGTTTCTGTTCACTTGGCAGGGACGGCTGCGGCAACTGGGGGCTGTTGGGTCTGTCTTTTCTCCCCCTGCTCCTCATCTGCCCTGCACTGTTCTAAAAACAGCTCCGCATCATGTTACTCTTTGTTCCCTGCCCATCCGAGACTCCTCGCCGTTCACCGAATTAACGCTCATCGTCCAGAGCCAGGCCCTCGAAGCCCTTTCTCCGAGGCTCCCAGCGGCTTTTGCAATCTTATTTTCTCGCTCTTCTTCACAAATTGTCTGCTGTAGGCAAACGGACACGCTGTCAGTAACAACTGTTTGCTGACCGCCTGCAGTGCACCAGGCAGGTGCCCTTTGGCACCTTGAAGACCTACAGCAGCCCGCAGAGTGTACCTGTCATATCTGTGTCTCGGGAAACAGACCAGAGCGTGTCGGAGAAAGAGTGAGGACTTGGATCCATATCCTTTTGCTTCTGCCTCACCCCCGAGGGGTTTCTAATTGACCATTTACTTTTCTGCTTCCAAGCGTCGCCTTCCGCTGCTGAACCGGCCCGCTCTGTCCTACCTCGGTTTTCTACTTGTTGAAATGCTGTTCATTTTGCCCTCTGTACCTAACCCCG
Source organism: Panthera tigris (assembly GCF_018350195.1). Lineage (NCBI taxonomy): Eukaryota > Metazoa > Chordata > Mammalia > Carnivora > Felidae > Panthera > Panthera tigris. The sequence goes on along the minus strand of NC_056678.1, from coordinate 58,602,443 downwards.
TGCCTTACAGACAGTAGGTGTTCAAAAAGTAGTGAATGGTTAGATGAATGTTGGCCGTATTGCTGCGAAAGCAACTGAAGATTATAGGAGGCAGAGACGATGTCTTACTCTGCGTGATGCCCGCACGCGGTAGGCAGTTAAGAAAGAATTTGTCAAACAAACGAAGCTCGCGTATCTCTTGGGACAAAACACACGCAGGGCCATGTACCTCACGGGGCGTCCAAGACCCCACGTCAGAAATGTATGTTGAGGCAGCAGGAACACGCGTGAGGCGGGAGAATATGAAAGTAGACTGGAAAATTTTGCTAGTTGGGTCAACTCCAATTTGGCAGAAACAAGCCTACTGCTTTTTCTCCAGAGTTCTTTCTCCCGGCATCGCTTATTAATGCTAATTAGTCAAGGGTGTGCCGTGATGTAGAACACTTGTGACCCATGAGAATTAGAGAGACTGTCATTTCTCAAAAGACCCGTGAGGGGCAGCGAGAGTAAGCTCTGGGGAGGGAGGGCGGGGGGAGAGAAACTTCTCTCCAAAGAGTTGCGCTGAAATGAGTGCACGTAAAAATAAATCCACATATCAAACAACTGTCCAAATGCGAACAGTATTTTCACAGCTGGGTTTCTTTGCCTAAAATACTTAGCACTTACTTTAGGAAACCCTCTTCTAAACAAGAATGGTCTGACTGATCACAGAAGCTGAACCGTGACAGAGCTCTGACTTTGAACTTCACTTTTGCCCAGATGGGGAATGAGAACATGACGTCCTAAAAGCCAGGACCTTAATTGTCGTGAACGAACATCAGGCCGTGGTGAGTGAGTGACCTTTAGCTCGCAGATGAAGACACTGAGGTAAGGCTCAGTTTAGGAAGCTGGATTCACAACATTCGGCGTATTTATATCGAGATTAGGACTCTGGATTTAGAACACTGGAATACACCAACATTGTCTGTTGCCATGGCAGTGCAAACAGCCCACTTGAATAAGTGCCCAGTCACTTATCATAGCAGGCTTAGCGGTCTTCTAAAAGGATCTACATTCGCATTCCTGGTATTTATTTCCTGTAGATATGTAGAGGGTATGCGATGGTCTTTGGTTTCAAAGACCAATGCCATAGGACATGACTAATCATTCTGACTCACTTTTAGGGACTTTCCCCTTTGGAAGTACCTCCCAAACAGCATGCGGATGGCCCATGCCCCTATTCAGGAAAATACGTGCTTCGTCTCCAAAGGACAACGAGCGAGGCCATATTGGTGAATATGCTGGGCAAACACAAAACAATATTGTTAAGCATTGCAGTGATTGAAGTGGTGTGTTGGTGTCATCTTTCATTCGTTTATGTAATAAGTGTTTCACGATTGATGGGGCTTCTTTGCGTTGCAGTACTAGTTACGGGAACACACGCGTGGAACTGGACACAGTCCGTATCTCAGTAAGCCTGGAATCTAGCAGACACCATTCCTAGCAACTCACGGGATTTTTTTGTTTTTTGGCAGGTGGGTCAAAGCAAGGGAGTCTTCACAATTACCAAAAATACTTGGTTAAAAAAAAAAAACAAACAAAACCAACCAGTCAACACAAACGAGTATTCCTTCTTGGTCAAATTAAGAAAACGTTCTTTACGCTTATGGCTCCCGGCAGTCATCGCTTCAAATTCGTGGGGCGTAAGTCATTTACACCCCTTTTCACCTCTCTGTCTCATTTGCTTGGCCAGGCTGCGAGCCCAGAGTGTTGGGAACGTCTGCCTGACTCATCTTTGAATGGGCCGTGCCTCAGACATGCCTCCTGTCTCCTGGTCGTGGAGGCCGGGTTGGCCGAGTGACGATGTCATCGGTTAAGGTTCCGTTGATGACCAACCGGGAACACGTAAGTCACATGTGAGCACATTGGCTTTTACTAGGGTTTTTATGTATTTATTTTTTAATTATCATATACTGATACTGACTTTCCTTCTCTGGTGTTCAGTCTATGAATTTTAACCTATTTATAGATTTGTAAATCTATAGATTTGTAAGCCATCACCACAGTAAGGATACAGAATGGTTCCATCACCGCCCCCCGCCCCGGGTTGTCACACCCTCCCTCTGCCCATAATCCCTACCAATCGAAGATCTAGTGTCCATCACTATACTTTGTCTCTTGAGACTGGCTTCTTTCAGCATAATGTCTGAGATTCAATCAAGTTGATGTGTGTAGCAATGTGTCATGTGGTCACCCACGGAAGGACATTTAAGTTCTACAAATAAGTCTGCTTATGAACATTTGCATACCAATTTTCATGTGAGCATAGGTTCCATTATCTAGTGTGAAAACCCGGTAGGGTTGCCGGCTCACATGGTAAGTGCATCTGGACCTTTAAAAGTAGCTGCGGCACTATTTTTCAGTCCCACAAGCCACACGTGTAGGTTTAAGTGACTCCACACCCTTGACAACACTTGGTTTTGCCAGTATTTTTTTTTCACCTTAGACCTTCATTAGATGTGTAGTAGAATCTCATGGTGCTTTAAGTGTGTGTTGTCCTAATGGCCGGTGGTGTTGAACATCTTTCTTCCTGCACGTATTTGCCACCTTAGTATCTTCTTTGGTGATGCGTCTTTTTAATTGAGTCGTTTGATTCCTTATTGTTGAGTTTAAAGAGCTCGTTCTATAATCCGGAGACAAGTCCTCTGTTGAATACGTGATTTGAAAGTATTTTCTCCTAGTCTGTAGCTGGCCTTTTTTATTCTCTTGACAGCGATTTGGCGACACTTTTACTCTTGACGAAGACCAATTTTCCTTTTATGAATTGTGCTTTTTGTATTATTTCGAATACTTTACCTAACCTCAGACCCTGAAGCTTTTCTCCTATGTTTATTTCTAAAAGTTTCATGGTTTGGGGGCTCCTGGGTGGCTCAGTAGTTTAAGCACCTGACTCTTGATTTTGGCTCAGGTCATGATCTCAGGGTCCTGGGATCGAGCCCCACATTAGGTTGGCTCCCAGCCAAGCATGGAGCCTGCTTAAGACTCTCTCTCCTTCCTCTGTCCCTCCCCTGTTCTCTCTCTCTCAAAATAAAGAAATAAATAATACTCACCAGTCAGATCCTGAATATCAGAGAAGCCCTCCACGTTCACATGATGGCGTGTAAGTGTGTGCACACGCGTGGGTCAGAAGGAGGAGAGGGTGCCTGGGGGCGACTCAGACACACTCAGCCCTCCCTCCGCGGGGACTGGGGTGCCGTGTGTCCATCAGGGCTGATTTGGGACACTGGCCGGGGCGGGATGTGCGCCATGACTTGAGACGGTACCCGCCACACAGGGAAGGCCCAATACAAGTTCGACAAAGGCCGTCCCTACCACGACATCTTGTCACTTCAGGGGCAGCAGTGCCTGGAATGACACTCCGGGAAGTCAGCCCCTGCGACTGAGTGAGGGGAAATCAGGAGACCTCCGGCTGGGTAGCACGTCACTTCGTGAGACAGTGCGAATGGGCTGGGAGATGCTCTGCTCCCTGTCTTTCGTCCCCGTTCACTGCTGCGAACAGGACAAGGGTTCGGTTCCATTCCCTGTGCGACAGCGAGTGTGTGCAGTCCGAGGAAGCTGAGGAACCGCTCTCTCTCACTTCGGGAAGCTTATCTCCACACCCAGAAATTAAAGAGAACAAAAGCCAGGGACCAGCAGCAACAAGAAAGAGGCATTTTTCTTCCCATTTCTTTCAGTGACGCATTTTTGTCTTGCAGAGATGACTTTGGAGAAAGCAGTCAGACGGGAGGCAGGGTCGAGTCAGGGGCAAGGCCACATTCAAAAGCTCCAAAAGGCCTGTTTTTGCGGTGCCAGAGGAGTTGACACTTCTTCCCTCCCCAAAGAAAACAGAAGCTCATTATTCTGACAGAGGAAGGCCGGAAGTTTTCAGGTGGAGATTCAACCTTACTCTCAAACACGGAGGCTCCTGTTCAGCTTCTTGGGGAAGAGATTTTAGTAGCTTTTAAAAACGGTTACTAACGCTACATCGGTCGGCTTTCTAAATAATTTACAGAACTTGTGACCCGGAGCTCTCCTGGCGTTGATGGAACTGTTCTGGAAATCTCTTGACTTGAACTTGAGACTCACTTTCCTACAGCTGCAGTATGTCGACCGTCAACAGCAGTCTGTACCCAAGAGGCAGGAGGGGAAGAGGTGGGGGGGGGGAGACGGCAAAAAGTTCTTTCCTGGGCTGCAGTTCCACACATTGGCCACCAGGTGTCTGTCTTCACACAAGCAGTCTTACTTGTGTAATGGAGTCCTACTGGGCTGCCAGATTTTTTTTCTTTTTTTTTTTTTTCCAGATTATTTTTTTAAAACCAAAGCACTTTTCTAGATGCTGGCCCAAGGGGATATACAGGTGTCAGTGTGAACTTTCAAAGGTGAACTAAATAGTTTTCAATTCCTCCTCCAAGTAGGAGTAATCCGTTGGACCGTGTGTCGATCTTCTCATGTTGTTTGTGAAAACTGATTGGAGAAGTGGCCGATGCACTTGGGAAATGGTGGGGGGAAAAATCCTCTTCCAAAATCTCATCGTCTGTTGGTAAAATTCAAAGTTTTTAGCATGCAAACAGGTGTATGTTCCCAGAAACATTTCTTTTGGTAAAAATCGACAAATTCTCTATTCTGAACTCTAGAGCTAACTTTGATGGTGAAGTTTTTACCTTAGTTTAGTCTCCAAATCATATAGACATGACTAAAACAATCAGCTAGTCCAGGAGACGTACCTTATGAGAAACGGCGGTACTATTCTACACAATCATCTTAGCGGGATCGTGGAAGGAAGAGGAGAGAGACAAAGACGTATATCAAAGCATTGTGTTGAACCTGAAGATTTCCCTTTTTGTTGTTGTTGCTAATTTTTGTTTCATATTCTTTATTATTTTTAATGCCTTTAGGACATTAAAATCAACTTCTGCAGCAACTGTATACCCGAAGATATTTATAGCAGGAGCAAAACACTTCCTCAGGGTTGCGCTCTAACCAGTGCTGGTCTGTCATTTCTGGTCCCTCAAATATTTATAAGCATATTTATTAAAGCTTGGTTTCCTCCCAAATTTTGTATTCCTTAACACCATTTCTTTTCCCTTCTGTTCATCAGTTTGACCAATGTGTGTTTACTATCTACTGTGAACTTCATGCTGTATGTAAAATAAAAATGACTAAGAACCAGTCCACTCTCTCAAAAAACTATTAAACCGGTGAATAGAGTTCTGCAATCCATTTCCTGAATGCACTTCTGGGTTGCACTGAATAAAGTACAAACACTTAATATGGTTGTCATTTGCGGTATAGAACAAATTTCCATTTTTCGGTCACATAATATTCTTCTAATATATAGTTGTTATGTTTAGAGAGCAGAGTTATGCAAATTTTTTACAGTTTATTTATTTATTTTTGAGAGAGAGAGACAGGGAGAGTGAGTGGGGAGGGGCAGAGAGAGCGAGGGAGACAGAGAATCCCAAGCAGGCTCCACACTGTCAGCACGGAGCCCGACGTGGGGCTCGAACTCACAAACTGCAAGATCATGACCTGAGCCCAAACCAAGAGTTGGACATTTACTCGGCTGAGCCACCCGGGAGCCCCGAGAGCAGAGTTATTCAAATACATGAAATAACGAGTCATACCACAGTGGAGGTCTAACAGAACGATCTCCATGTTTACATATAGTTACCATGCAGAAGAGCTTTCCAATATTACTTAATTAACCTAATGAATGCAAGCGGAAAAGCCAGGATTGCTATACCCATTCTATAAAAAGGAAAATAGAAATTCACTTTGTAAAATTATTTTCACTTGGCTTCAGTTGTCTGGATATAATTATTTTACTTTTATTATTATATTGAAATCATTACATCTGTTTCCAAAATGTTCTGGAATGGAAGAATTAACAGGAAGCAAGTTCTGCAACTGAAACCCCTTTCTCTCCAAGCATAGCATCCGTGGTGATGAATGAGCACAGGGGCAAAAAAATAAAAGCTGCACAAAACCAGGAGGAAAAGCTCTAAATGCTCAGGTGCCTTGGCTAGAAGGAGAAGGTCCATCTCTGTGTTTCCTCTGAAAACCACTCTTAAAAATCCCAGTGTGCACGTTACAGCAACAGCCAAAGGCCAAGTGAATGCTTTTTTGGTAAAATTAGGGAGAGAAATTTGTAGTTTTCTGAAGATGTCAAATCTGGACTAGTTACATTTGAAAAGAAACCGAGCAGAGCCGTGCTGCTTTGTAAAGCTGAAAATAAGTTTACTTAAGCAGAAAAGGCCCCCGTAAAGTCTGTAGAAGATAAATTCAGGGTCAAGGAAGTTCTCCGCACTCTTTCATTTACTTGCTGAGCTTTGACTAATTTGCCAGCCATAAACTTCTGCATTCATGTTGTTATTTTCCACTTAAGGAGGTCATTCATGAATTCCTTCACTTAACATTTGTGGAATGTCAGGGAGCATGCAGTAATGGAGATGTAAATGAACAGACCTGGGTCTCACCATCCACTGGCTCCCTGTCTAATGGAACAGCAAACGGATCCCTTAACTCACCAAAAGTATCACATTATGGATTTATAATGATATGAACACAACTCCAGCAGCTCAGAGAGTTGATTCTGACTATCACACACTAGGGAGTATTTGACCTTGGCCTTAGAGAGTAACTAGCTTTTGGTCTGCCGTGAGCTCGGGAAGGTGTTTTAGGGAAAAATGAAGAATACCATGAATAGAGAGACAGAATGGAATTATATGCTTGGGAGAAAAGATAGTGTGGCTGGAGCATGTGTGCTTGAAACAAAAAAGTAAGAGATGATGATGAAAAACTAAAACAACGTTATGATTTTTCTTAATACCGTAGGAGCATAGAACTTATTATGTAATAGTGACAGTTAGAAAATGTTTTACATTTAAACAACAACAACAACACTGCACCATGACTCTATCACTTAGGACTCTAGGTTGTAAGTAGCAGCTACCCCGTGCAAACGGTTTCAGCAGAAAGAGTTTATTACTGGTTTGCATAAAGGAAGAGCCCCATAGACAGACTTCCGGCACTGCTTGAATTCAATGACCGAACAGCATCCCCAGGACGCCTCTCTGTGAGTTCCAGGCTGACCCCATCCTCGGGCCCCTGGTAGTAATGTCTTCTCTCGCCCTGTTGCCAAGAACCCAAGGGCGTGTTATCAGACACCCAGCCGGAAAACCCGATTATCCTGAAAGCTTAAATGACAACGTGGGCATTGAGTCCCTAACCTGACCACATGCCAAGTTCTGAAGTGAGGACTAGGGTCGGGGCAAAGGGATGCTCTAATTGGCTTTTTTTAACAGAGGAGCTGGACTCTGCCCCTGGAGCTGGGCTCTGTCAGAAGTCATGACAATACTGTGGCCAAGAGAAAGAGGAACCAGAGCTGAGCATAAGACAGATGGCTAAACTGAGTCCTGGAGAAGCAGAGGAACTCGCTGGTGAGACTCTCCCTGCCCGTGAGCAACAGAGCCTTCTAATCCCCAGTCCCTTGCTATTGTACTCCATCATTTTAGAATAACCTTAAACATGGGGCGCCTGGGAGGCTCAGTCGGTTAAGCGTCTGACTTCAGCTCAGGTCACAATCTCGAGGTCCGTGAGTTCGAGCCCCGCGTCGGGCTCTGGGCTGATGGCCCGGAGCCTGGAGCCTGCTTCCGATTCTGTGTCTCCCTCTCTCTCTGCCCCTCCCCCGTTCATGCTCTGTCTCTCTCTGTCTCAAAAATAAATAAACGTTAAAAAAAAATAAAAAAAAAAAGAATAACCTTAAACAGTGGCCATTAAAGACTTTTAGCAAGGGAGTGATGTGGCCAGATCACGTTTCAGGAAGGTGATTTGTGGCAGTACGGAAGACAGACAGAAGGCGAGAGAAACTGAAGGCAGAATGACAAGTTGAGGAAAGTCTCTTGTCTGAAGTAGGGTGGGGGCAGAGGAGGTGGCAGGGAGCAGGCGGGCAAGGGCATTTCAAAGGTAAGATCGGGTGAACTTGAACAGATTGAGTAAGAAGATGAGGGAGAGGAAAACACATGGCTTGTTCTTTGCCCCTCAACCTGAAAAGTCTGTTAAAGATCACTTTCCCCAAGAAAATGATGTCTTAAATTCCTTTCATATGAGCCAATCATTCATTTAGCAAGCCATCCATCTAATAACTAGTCAGAGGAAACGTGTCTGACACTGCCGGGTAATGGGAGAAAACTCCAATGACAGAGACCCACTCTTCCCTCGAGAAGCTGTCAACCAGAAATTCTGGCATAAGAAACTAGGTATAATGATGGCATTGAGAGGGCAGGAGGAACACATGGAGAGGAGAAATAATGAGGGCAGATAGACTGGTTCCCCTTCTTATGCCTGTGGCAGCCATCATTCCACCATTGCTGGGAGTGTTGGTGGCTGAAGGCTCTCAGCAGCTTTATCTCTGGGAATTGCCCTCAGCTGAAAGGAGTCACCTCATTCAAGGCACGCCCCCTGGAAGTGATGGGGGTTCACACAATAACTGGGGTATAAATGCCCAGCCTCCTTGCCTCAAGGCAGGAAAGCTGTGAAGGGCCATTCAGCTCCGAGCTTCTAGTGGGACCTGACGGAGCCATCGTTGTAAGTGTGTCGCAGTTCAACCCCTCCTTCTGCCTAGCCACGTGACCTTCATCCCCCCATTGCTTTTGATCCCGAGAGTTTCCTCCAGTGAACTTCCTGTGGGCATGCCTTCTTCTCAGTGGGCCGGATCAAAGACAGCGGACTGGGCAGTTGAGATGCCTTCAAGAAGTCTATGTAGACGTCTAGCGGGCAGGTACTCCTCAGATCTGGAACTCAAGTTGTAGGTGAGTGTCCAGGCTTGTGACTCAACAGCAGATAGGTGATGTCTCTCCTTCACGTCCAAAGACCTAAAGGCTGTCCTATATTTTGTTCTAAAGATTTTAAAATTTAGTCTTTCACGATGAAATTCCTAATCCATTTCAAATTTAGTTTTCGCTCAGTATGAAGAAGGTATCACTTGAACGTTCTCCACATCAATAGCAAGTTTCTTAGTACAGTTGTTATTCACCCAAGAGCAGTATACATTGGCCTTAGAAACTTTAGAATCAGGGGGGCTTGGATGGCTCAGTCGGTTGAGTGTCCGACTTCGGCTCAGGTCAGGATCTCGCGGTCCGTGAGTTCGAGCCCCGTGCCGGGCTCTGGGCTGATGGCTCAGAGCCTGGAGCCTGCTTCCAATTCTGTGTCTCCCTCTCTCTCTGCCCCTCCCCCGCTCTCACTTTGTCTCACTCTGTCTGTCAAAAATAAATAAATGTAAAAAAAAAAAAAGAAACTTTAGAATCAGTTTGTCAAGTTCTATGAAACACTCTATTGGGATAGTGATAGGAAAAGCATCAAATCTCCCATCAATTAAACTTAGGGAAAACTGACAGTTATAATATTAGGTATTGTTAACCATAGACATAGTACTCATCTTGATTCAGTTGGATATTGAAAGTCATTCAGTACATTTTTATGAAGGTTTGACGTATATTTTGTCATCTTTTTTTTTCATGAATGTTTTCTATTTTTAACCGATGTTATAAATAGCGTCTCATCATTGTATTTCCTAATTGTAGCTGGTATATACAGAAAACTTGCATAACTTCTAAGTCTAAAAGTGTCTGCAGATTCTTCTATGTACAATATAACATCTGAAAATCATAAGATATTTTTCTTTCCAACAGTTAATTCTGTTTTTATTTTGATTCATTATGTCAGAACTTCTAAAAAATGATGAACGAAATTCGTGATAGGGGGAAGATACTAAGGAATTTTTAAATACAAAGGATAGATGTTAAATATCATTTCATGCTCTTTCTGTGAATATTGGAGCAATTATATAAATTTTTTTTGTGTTTGATTTGTTCCTGTGGAGAGTCACATTAATAGATTTTCTAAGATGAGACCAATCTTGTATTCCTGGAATATACTCAACTTAGTCATCATGAATTTGTTTTGTGTAATAAAGGATTCTGTTTGCTAACATTTTCCTCAGTATTTTCATCTATGCTTTTGAATGAGAGCTTGTCTGAGTCTCCTAGGAAGATGTCCTTATCTTTCGTTTGTTTGTTATGCAGATCATATGAGTCTCATAAACTTCATCGGGAGTAAGTAGTCCCCTTTTTTTCTATTCTTTGGAAGATTTGGTGTAAGTAGAGAGTTATCTGTTCCTTAAAAATCTGAATCTTTTATCTCTAAAATCAGCTTATGTCTCACGGTGTCCTTGAATCAGATTTTGTAATTGGCATTTTTTAGGAAATCTATCCATTCCATGTAGGTTTCAAAATACGTTCACATAAAGTTTTCATGTTTTACCTTTTAAAAAAAATGTCTGCTGCATCAGTAGTTATGTCTTCTTTTTATTTCTAATATTGTTTGTTTGAGCCTCTCCTTTTTATCCCAATCAACCTTGTCTTTTCAAAGAATCAGCTTTTATCTATGTTTATCCTTCCTTAAATCACTTTGTTCTGTTTCAGCAATTACTATTCTTGGCCCCATCATTTCCTTCTCCTACTTCACTAAGATTTATTATGTTGATCTTTTTCTAATGTTATTAAGTTCGATATTAAAGTTTTGGACTGTCTTCTTTTCCTACGATAAATATTTTAAGGCTTTATACCTTAATTACTGCTTTAGTTAAATCCCACAAACTTTGAAATGTGGTGATTTTCAAAATTATCCTACCCCAAATACTTTGTAATTTCCACTAAGAATTTTGTGAGTTTTTAATAAGATTTTTTATTTTCAAACTTATTGATTTTTAAATTTTCAAATGTTTATTTTAGAATAGTTTTCAATGTATAAAAAAGTTGCAAGCATTGTACAGAGAATTCAGAATTTCCATAGATCTTGTACCCAGTTTCCCCTATCATTACATCTAATGTTACCATGGTACATTTGTCAAAACTGATGAACAAACATTGATATTAGATATATTATTATTGAGTGAAGTCCATACTTTATTCATATTTTCTCAGTTTTTACAAAACATTTTTTCTGTTCCAGGATCCCATCCGGGTGATCACGTTGCATTTAATTGTCGTGTGTCCTTAGGCTCCTCGACTTGGTGACAGTGTGTTAGATTTTTCTTTGTTTTTGATGACTTTGACAGTTCTGAGAGTATGAGTCAGTATTTTGTAGGATGTTCTTCAGTTTGGATTCGTCTGATGTTTTTCTCATAACTAATCTGGAGTTGCGGGCTTTTGAAAGAAAATAACGTGCCATTTTCATCACATCACATCAAAGGTGTGTGCTATTGACATGACTTAATATAAATGATGTCTATCTTGATCACCTGCTTCAACTAGTATTTGTCAGGTTCCTCCATTGTGAAGTTACTCTTTTTGGCCCATTCCACACTGTGCTCTTTAGAAGGAAGTCACTCTGTACAATCTCCATTTTATAGAGTGGGGATTTATGCACTATCTCATAGGGGACCTGTACACAAGTTACTTGGTATTCTTCTGTAGAGTTAGAGTTGTCTCTTCTCTCTTATTTTTCTAGTCAATAATTTGTTTATATCAGTATGGACTGATAGATGTTTAGTTATGTTTTCGGTGATAATATAAACTATGTGATTCATTGTGTTGTTCAAATTACTTCATCCTTGACTTTTTATGGACTTTCAAAGATCCATTTTTTGGGGCGCCTGGGTGGCTTGGTCAGTTAAGCGTCCGACTTCGGCTCAGGTCATGATCTCACAGTCCGTGAGTTCGAGCCCCGCGTCGGGCTCTGTGCTGACAGCTCAGAGCCTGGAGCCTGTTTCGGATTCTGTGTCTCCCTCTCTCTCTGCCCCTCCCCTGTTCATGCTCTGTCTCTCTCTGTCTCAAAAATAAATAAACGTTAAAAAAAAAAATTAAAAAAAAAAAAGATTTATTTTTTAAGGTTTAAAAGCTATCTTTTTACTATTTATTAACTGTCTATGTCTATCCTAATTAAGATTGTGATTAGAGAAGAAACTCCGTAGGATACCGATTCTCTGAAATCTATTAGAATTGCTTTATATTCTAATGGATATTAAGTTTTGTAAATAATCCAGTATTTCAAAATTATTTTTATTTTCCAATTATTGAGAGCAGTTGCCTCTCTGTGTTAGATAATAACCTCGCTAGATTTTTTTTGTCTGCTGAATATATTGAATGAATATATATACATATGTGTGTGTGTGTATTCAGAAATAGTTGTAAAACTCACTATTGTGATAAGTTTTCAAGTTCTTCTTATACATTTGCCATTTTTTTACTTATATATTTTTCAACCACAGTATTAGGAAACTGCAAGGTTAAATTTATTTTATTTTCTAGATGACTTAAAGCTAAAATTTTATGTAGTAACCCTCTTTATCTTTAATAATTTTTTTATTAAAGTCTTATCTTTCTGACATCATGAAATTACATAAGTTTTCCTCTGATTAGTGCGTGGTTGGTTTATGCCTTTTTATTAGTTTGCTGTAATCCTCTCTGTGTCCTTACGTTTCAGTAGGTCTGTCTATTGCAAATACCAGATATCTGGATTAAAAAGATATATTATTGAGCTTCCAATCTTTGTCTTTAAGCAGAAAATTTTAATTTGCATTTATTAGGAGATTTTCAGAGGTAGATGTAGTTCTACCTCACTTTAAGCTCTCTGTTCTGCTTTTCTATGTTTCTCTTGCCACTTTTCTACTTATCTTGGGGTGCTTGATTTTTTTACCCTATTTTTAAGAAGGTATACATTCTAGGTTTTTTAGTGGTTACCCTTGAAATTTAATATGCATATACAACTTATCAGTATTAACTGATATTTTTATCCTATCCCAGAATAGTAAAAGGAACTTTGAAAATCTTAGATTACCCTCTTCTTATTTTATATCACTATTGATTAATATATTCAGTGTGTTTTAAACCCCATGAATCAGGCTCAAATACACATTTTTACTTTTTTTTAAGTACAACTTATTCTGCATTTTAAAACTTTTTTTTTTTTTTTTGGTTAGTATCGTTCTAAGTGATATTTACTCCCCATACTGCTAGAAATGAAAGCCCTGACCTAGATTTTTAATTTCCCAGAGCAGTCCTTAAAATATCTACAGCTTAGATTTTGCAGTTCCTGCCACATAATTGTGACACGTCTCTGTTCATTCTCTTTCTTTAACAAGGGACTCTTGTCAAGTTGACTTTGTAGTAGGACTAACTGAAGTTTTCTGAAGCCTGATTTTCTTTGCTTGATTTAAGACCGTAATTGTTTTTCTCTTGTTCAACATGAAAGGGATATTTCTTTTTAAAGAATGAAGCCCTTCTAAAAACTCTCTTCTTCACCCAAAAGAATGGGCTATACCAGTGCATTTGAACAATCTGTCTTGTTATACACCAGTTCCATTTAGAATCTGTGTTTTGTGGTCGAAAGAATCAAAGGATAGCCCTTCCCCCTCTTAGAAAGGCATGGAACATCTGAATATTATCTGTAGCAGGCACATCTGGTATCTAAAAGAGCGTGGAGAACTCAAAATGTACCTGTAACCATTACAAAGATTATATATAAGCATAGAGCATGTACAGGCTGATAGAGAAATATCTCTGGTATGAGACGCCACTCGTGAAATATGGAACTTATTACTGGGTTTCAGTTATTAATGAGTATACCAAAGGGTTTTGTGACTCCAGTGCACAGACAGGGTTTATTCTTGGCTGAATACAATCTGTCAACATACCCATTCTGAGTCTAATGTCCTCAGAACCCAGACTCTCAGCCAAATTTTTCCCGGTGCTCTAAGGCTCATCAAATCTTGCCTTTAACATCTTCATTGTAAATATGACCCAAACCGGGAGCCACAGAGCTTGGAATACTGCGGTGTCGAGGGAGGAGGAAGGCGTGTGACAGCGCCGATACCCTGGGCGGGTGACCATTGCACTTATACTCGCCTCGGCCCAGGGGAGGATGCCTAGTGGCTTTGATTATAGGAGCCGATGCCGGGGACCCAAGCCAAGTTCCACTCACATATAGGAAGCACACCTTCTGCTGTTTTTATGAGAAATTGTGGGTATTAATATCATAAATCTCAGTGATTGCTGAGACAGTCCCGCATGCTGGGGCCCCACCGCTGGTTTGTCCTTTACTCAGACCTTGCCCTAACACTGGGCTCCTTTCAAATGATTTTGGCAGGTGTGTAGATGTTCAGAAGTAATTAGGAAGAAGAATGAGGGAAACAGAGATCAGGCTCTCTCTTCCTTGTACAGTTCAGCAGCCTTCCCCGGGCCGTGTGCTGCAAACCAGATAGAAAGGGCTGAAGTTGGCTTCTAGACCCAAGAGGATGTGAAAACAGAAATTGGAAAAGGACTTGAAGATGATCCTATCCCACCGCCACCCCCCTTCAGAGCTGACCTGAAACTTGATTTGCCATGACATTTCCCCGTATATTCATAATGATTATAATATTCATTTTCTGAAATAGCCATGGTTGAAAGTAGTCCATCTTGTTCCTAAAAGGACAATTTATACTTATGAGACCATGTGTCCCCAGTCTGGGTTTGGAAATTGTTTTCAGGATGCCTTCATTCTGCCGTGGCCTCGACAAATAATCTGTACGGTCATCTGTCTTTATTCAAATTGAAATTAGTGACAATACAGAGTTCCAACCTATACACCTGACCTTCTCGTACCTGATGCCTCTTCCCTCTGATACTGACTTTCAAAGACACTGTTTCGGGTTGTGAGCCTATCACCACTTACGCAGACCAAGATCAAGTGAAGAAACAAAAGGGACAGGTCCCACGGGCAGTCCACGAATTAGGTTTCTGCGCCCAGAGCCCCTCTCCTTCCGCAAAATCAGAGCCAGACGTGGGCGTCAGTGAATATGCACAGCAACCCGCCAGCTAATTAACTCCTTGCTGTGACAGGTCCGCCTGTGCAATGCAGGATGGTTCGCTGCATCTCAGCTTCTACCTACTGGACACCAGCAGCACCCCACCCAGTGGTGACAACTAAAAATGTCCCCAGATTTATCAAACGTCCCTCCGAGAAGCAAAATCACTCAGCTTTGAGCCACTAATCTAATATGAATGATTTTTATATCCTTTTCCTGAAATTTGTTTTGCTGGTAACTAGAGAACACTTGTCAGTGATTCCTTTGAAAAGGGACTTCTTTGAATGACTTCAGTGCCCTTTATTTTGATTAAGTGTGTGTCATCTTATCATCAGTGCGAGAGAGAGATAGGATCTTGTTGTTTTCCTCTCCGTATTACACAAACAAGTTATAATGACTCATTCATTGTGGGTACAAGAAACCGCAGCCTTCAGGTGCTCCGGGAATGTTCATTATAAATCATAATTATCTCAATTGTTTGGAGCTACTATTATAGGGCAGGGAACAATGACTTAGAGGCTTTTTTTTTTAAATGAAGGAAGTTCCTTTCTACTTATTTGCTTGATTCCTACAGTAATCACACGTACTCAGGAACTGTTTTATTCTTTATTGCACTTTTTATCTTAGAAGTCTGAACTTTTACAGAAGTGATAATGCAGGACAAAGGAATCAATCAGGAGTGGAAAAAGTGTTAGCACTTTGATGGTGGTTTTGTGTTAAGGCTATATCACTCCGACTTTGGATAGTTCAGAGAACTCTGGGATCCTGGACAGTCCAATTGTTACAACCGGAAGGAAAGTCTCCTCAAATGTCATGTATGGATTAAGAATTTTTGGAGTGCCTGGGTGGCTCAGTCGGTTAAGTGTCCGACTTCAGGTCAGGTCACATGATCTCACGGTTCATGGGTTCGAGTCCTGTGTTTGGGTCTGTGCTGACAGCTCAGAGCCTGGAGCCTGCTTCAGATTCTGTGTCTCCCTCTCACTCTGCCCCTCCCCTGCCCATGCTCTGTCTCTCTCTCCCTCTCTCTCTGTCAAAAATAAACAATAAACATTTATATATATATATATATACATATGCATGCCATCCATGGCATAGCCAGAAGGGAGCCCACATGAGTCCGACAGCAAGGCCAGCAGCTTATTCCTGGTTGACACGGCCCTTACATGCTTTGTGAGAGAGTCAGTTTGACTCATAAAATGAGGCGCTTTAAAAAGGACTCGGGCAGGGGGCACCTGGGTGGCTCAGTCGGTTAAGTGTCCAACTCTTGATTTAAGCTCAGGTCAAGATCTCACATTTTGTGAGTTCAAGCGCTGCATCTAGTTCTGCACTGGCATTGAGGAGCCTACTTGGGATTCTCTCTCTCTCTCTCTCTCTCTCTCTCTCTCTCTGTCTCAAAATAATAAACATTAAAAAAATGACTGGTGGTAAAAACTGGAGTCCTGGTACTTCTATTTTAATGAAAGATAAAAGACGTCTCCTGTTGTAGACTTCAACTTGTGCTTTTGCTCCATTCACGTTCTATTTGGCTTGTGACTTACCCTTAACTTCCAATAAGCTGATTAAACTATGATTCTGGAGGGAGGGCAGCAGTGGCAGCTGCGCTGTTTTCCAATCTTTCCAAATCCCAATGTGGAAAAAGATAGAAACACTAGATAGCAAAACCCAAAACACGTGGGTGATATTCAAAAATAAGACTAGATATCCCGTTATTCCCACAATGCTCAATCAGCAAAAGGGTGAGAATGGACTACCAGCGGCCACAGACCTGTGTGCTCCTGGGGGGAGGAGTCCCCTGAAATGTCTGGTCGGGGGGAGACTTCAAAATAGCTGGTGCAGTGGGGAAGTGTCACGGCCAACGTTAGAGTCACAGCTGAAAGCTGGAGAGATTATTCCCAACTCCATAGTGAATTAACGAAAGGGGATTATGGTAAATTCTAAAGGGGCTGGAGTAGTAAGTTCCCAGAGAGCTCTCAAAACCGAGCCACTGAATCTCCCTTAAAAGTAGACCCACACAAAGGGAGAAGCTGAGGGGAGTGGAATAAAATTTATAAGGATAAGGACAGTGGGGATGAAGTAGGAAGAGGCCTAGATAAAAGTGAAGAAAGGGAAATAAGTCAGGAAAGGTCAGAAAGCAAAAGCCACTCTAATTTTTGACTATGAGAAAAACAATAGAGATGTAAGAAAAGCTTCATTGAACTGCACTTCTTTCTAAAAGTTGGGGGAAATTAAGTCTACACAGGCAGGAATACAGAAAAGACTTGTGGTTAAATTCTACACCAGATTACTATCAGAGAAAAAAAGATAACAAGGAATTACATCCCTAAAGACAATGGAATTATGCCAGAAAGATGTGCCTAGAACAGAATAAACTACAAACCTCTATTTCAAACAAAAGAGAGAATCAAATAGAAGAAAGGAAAATATAACTTGGCTTTAGAAAACCTCATAGATTTATTTACCAAACTCAGGAAACAATTAGAAATAGAACATAAATTTTTTTCATAAATAAAAAGTAAACTAAGAAAAACACAAGAGCTACTGAACATAACAGATAATGTCTTAAGGAAAAGAGATAATGCCTTCATGAAAAAGACACAGAAAAGCAAGAAAGATCCAACAGAGGTATAATAGGAGTCACTGATGCTAGAAACCAAAGCAAGAGAGGAAAATAAATGCTCAAGACTGTACTTTAAGAAAATCTCCTGGAATAAAGAGTAGCTTGAAATTACAAAGTGAAAGAACATGATACATCCCTGAGAATTTTGAACTAGAATGGCGAATATCAGGACATGTTCTAGAAAAAATCACTGAACCTAAAGATTTTATTTTTAAAACTTTACTAACTGCTAGGAAGTTGTCACTTGATGGGTCTCATTTGTAACTACCTCTTCAGTAATTTACTTGGCTGAGCGAAGTCCCTATGCCCCAAATCACAGCCACTTTCTGGGCCACCCCACATTTTAGAGCACTGGTCAAGTCTGAAATTAAAAATTCTAGTTCCCTCTCCCCAGTGTGAGACAACTGCCAGATGACTCAGGGCTCCCTGACAGTTGTGACTGCACCCATCTCACCTCCCCTCTTGACCCTCTTACCCCAACTGGTGTTAATCCTGAAAACCTTCTCTGATAAACTTCCTTCAAGTTGATGGTCATATCAGTGTATACATCTTACCTAGTTTGAAATAGGCATGTAGGCAAGAAAAGCATGTACCTTACAAGGGAAAGAAAGTAGGTCCATCGACAAGCTATTTGACCACAGTGCTTTATGAGGGAAGAGAATACAGTAATGTGTTTCAGGTACTGAAGAGAAGAAAATGTGAACAAAAAGACAAATTAGTATCGATCTGGATGAACTCAGGAAACATTACTCCTTATAGACCATCCCTGAACACCTTAGCAGTGAATGAACCTCAGCCTACCAGAGGATTAGACACACACACACACACACACACACACACACACACACACACATTGGAGAAGTTCATGTGTAGACACTTACAGAACTAAGATGGAGGGTTAAGGGAAAGAAGCACGTACTGGCTATATGCACAGACAGTGTAGACAGAGTGCAACTATAAACAAGGGAGAATGAATAGTACATTTGAAAAGGCTATTTAAAAAAAAAGTTCTTTATTTATTTTGAGAGAGAGAGTGAGAGAGAGAGAGAGCCAGCAAGGGAAGGGGCAGAGGAAGAGGGAGAGGGAGAGAGAGAATCCCAAGCAGGTTCTGTGCTGTCGCACAGACCCCAACTTGGGGCTCAAATCCACAAACTACAAGACCATGACCTGAGCTGAAATCAAGAGTTGGACGCTCCCGACTGAGCCACCCAGATGCCCCTTGAAAAGCTTATGTTTAACTGTTCTTAGCAAGTATATGGGTGGTAATAATATTATTATGTTATTCTGAGGCGGTTGAATGTGAAATAAGTCAATGAGCCACGATGGGATATTCTAATCTTGACATTACCTACATCCCTGAGAACCAGGACTTCCAATGCAGAGTAAGGGTTGGCAATTATGGCTCATGGGCCTCCCGCCTCTGTTGTTTGCAAATGACTTCCTATTGCACTACAGCCATACCCATTGATTTGCATATTGTTTATGGCTCCTTTTGGGCTACAAGGGCAGAACTAGAGACCCTATGACTTGTAAGGTAAAATAATTACTATCTGGTCCTTTACTTTAAAGGTGTGTGACCCCCAATGTAGAAGAAAGGAGTTGCAGAAATAATACAGAAGCTGTTAGGTAAAAACTAGGTAGTCCTGATTTCAAATTAGAAGTATTAGGAAGAACTCACGATGTGTGTTGGGGGGGGGGGGGAGGGGTGTATGGGGGGTGTGTGGGTGTGGGTGTACACGCGCTAGAGAGAATGAGACTCTATTTCCTGGCTCTGTCTACTCAAGAAGTTTAGAAACAACAACCAAACAAATGGCAATGAACATCTTTATTGACCGTATTGTAATCTTGAAACGCTTCTTTCTGCCTACTAAAAGAATCCAGAACTTCTAGGAGATAGGAAGTATACAAAATTATCTCACTCAAAACAAAACAAAAACATCTCACTTGGTATTGAGAAAGCTATCAAAAGGTTCAGGAATCCACTCAAAGAGGGAACTTCCACTTTGTACTTCTGGAAGATAATGATCGCGGTGGCTTAAAACCCACGAGATACGTTTAAATCTGTAAGTTTATGCTGATATTAAAACATGAAACATTTGCCCTGTCTTTTCAGTGTAACCTGTTGCAGTAAGTAACCAAAGAGTTGATGAGGGGGAAGTTTCTCTTATAAAGGCTTTCCATATAACAAATGATAAATTGAGAATGCCACCACAGGTAATCCCTCAAGGTATCAAAGGAGCTAGTGGTCAAGCATCAATGGCTGCTAACATCACCAAAGAGAGGCAACCATACATCAAATGCCTTTCATCGTAAAAACTCACCATCGCCTATAGTCCTACCAAAGAGGAGAATCAGAGTCTGATCAGGATTTGTCTCATCTGATTCCATTTGCAACAAACACCAAGGGTAGAGGAGAACACTGAATTGGTCCTTGTCTTGGCAACCGGCAAAAATATAGACCGTGGGTCACGTGCTCCTTTCTCCGCAGATAAATTGTAAAGAAAAGTAAGGAACGAGAGACTACTTGCAGCTAAAAAGACATCTGTGTGAGTATGACTGGGATGGCTTCTGAGGTGGCAGTAAATTTTAGTTCTTGAACGGAGTGATGGAACAAGGATGTTCATTCATCTTATAGCTCATTAACCCCTACACCCATTTTGTCTGGCTTCCTGTTTCCCTATTTCATTTTATAATACAAAAACAGAAGGAAAAACACAGTAAATGTAACTTATTTGGACAAGCCTCAGTTTATTCTAAAAAATAAAATAAATGGCTACAGAGATATACTGTTGCACTTGTATGACTAAAGTACCAAACATCTGGTTATATTCCTAAATATGCAGCTGTTTCCACCAAGAATTAAGATAGAAAATTAATTCAAAAACACAATCTAGGGGCGCCTGGGTGGTTCAGTTGGTTAAGCATCCGAGTTCAGCTCGGGTCCTGATCTCATGGTCCATGAGGTCGAGCCCCACGTCGGGCTCTGTGCTGACAGCTCAGAGCCTGGAGCCTGCTTCAGATTCTGTGTCTCCCTCTCTCTCTGCCCCTCCCCTGCTCGCCCTCTACCTCTCTCTCAGAAACAAATTTAAAAACACAATCTATAGTTTTACTTGTAGCCAACTGAATGAAGAGACATAATATTATGTCTGAAATATACCTAATCTATGTGTAGTATGTGTCCTCAAAACTCTCTTGTTGTGATATAATCATTGCACTCCGAGTGGTGTGCCCAGATCATCAACATCAATGTGAACCCTTCTCCAAGAGCTACCTTACACGTAGGCTGAGATACGGGAAAGACCATGGTTGGTGCCAGGCACACAGGCTTTGGATGAGAAATGTTACTTGACTTCCCAGCTTATACCAGCAGAAATCTCCCAGAGCAGGGAACAAAAGGACGGTGAATGCTTAGGAGCTGTCCTGGATGCCCACAAGATGTTTGCTTCATTACTGTGCTGCTTCCACAGCTGTCTGCTCGTAGAAAGAGCTGCAGGAAATATGTCATCCTTCTCAAGAACAAGCAAGGGCCACTCAAGCCCCGTTATGGGCCCCGAGCAGGAAGTACAACAAAGCCCAACGTAATACAGTTCTGCTGAAAGGGACCTAACTTAGGAAAGAGTGGTGGGTTTTTCTGAGGATCGTTACTGTAAACCATTCCCAGGCCAGTCATGATTAAAAGATAGGCTTATTTAACGGCCAACAGTTTATGACAAACTGTGAAGGCTGTCAAAAGGAGAAGGAAGCCTGTGCATCAAGATGTAATCCTTTTCTAGAGCACCAGGAAATATTACCCACTGATGGCAAAGTAACATAACACAAAGATAGTTGTTGACATCCCATTTTTGGATGCATGCCAGCACTGTTACTGCCCATGGGGACAGGGAGGCCTGACAGAGTTGCCCATAAAAACCATGATACTGGGTTTGTGCTGGCTTGTTCACCAAGCCACACTCGTGATCGAAGAGAAAGCATTAAATTGCAAAAGAGAGGTATCTTTTCTAGTGGGAAAAAAAAAAGATTTGGTCAGTAGTCTCTTTGTAGTATTCATTAACAGGGTCATTAGTCAAAATCAGCAGTTCCCCTTTCAGAGGAAGTCATGTATATTCTAGGAGGTATACGGGAACTCTAGTGATACTGCTTTAAAGAAAATGTGCTCGTTGCCCATGTGCCAAGTATAAAATATCGCTAGATAGCAATGGACAACACACTGTGGAGTCTCAACTTTTATCTAAAAATAGATACCGATGGTTATCTAGTGGTTTTCTTCGGGGAGGTTTAGAACGATTTATTCGTGAGTTCCTTCTTTGACCCAAAGAAACATTTTGCAAGATTAGTCACTATCACGTATCTTTCAGTCTGCTCAGGATCCACTCTATTGTATTAACATCTTTCCATGACAAGGCTTGGAGCCACTGAAGCCTTGAGCCTCTGAGCACCAGGCTTCTTGCTATATGGAGAACTTCTTCCTCACTAGAGGATAAGGGATGACAGGAGGCCCGACACCCAGTGGCCACTGTACTAGGGATAATAGACCTTCAGTCCTCTGTGAGCACTTAGCCACAGCCTCAGTCTTCCTTCCATCGCATGCGTCCATTTTGCCGGACAAAACTGGCCTTCTGGCTGCATCCCTCGCTCAGCCCTCCATCGGGCCGGTCAAACAGATCTTTCCTTCCTTCCTTCCTTCCTTCTCTCCCTCATTCATTCTTTCTCCTTTTCTCCTAAAACAATTATTATTCAAGACAAATGCATGTGTACCTGTGTGTCGGTGTGCACCTTGGATGGTGGGGAAGATACAGAAATGAAAAATACTCAATCTCTTCTCTTAAACAGCTTTCGATCTAGTGGAAGAGATATGTAGAAAATTAGCAATACTATGGGTGTAAGCAAACTCTGTGCAACCAAAGAAGCAGAAGCAAAGAGCTGTGAGAGGGTCCCATCCATCTGTCTAAATGCCCTAATGTCCCACTTCCATTTCATAGCTCTGAGTATGCAAGTCGAACACGGGATTACGTGTGTCTTATATATTCTCCATAAGTTGTCTTCTTAACCAGATAATAAACTGCTTGGGAGCTGGCCAGGCATCCCCATCTTATCCAGTTTCTCTGACGTTGCTAAATGTTCCTCATAATGTTGGACACAAGCTAGATGTCAATAATGATGATAACAAATATTGAGTCCTTGCTACATGCTGGGCAATGTTACAAACGTTTTACACGATCAGCTAACATATTTAATCATCATCACAAATCCTCGTTATGGAGACAAGGATATGTGCACAGGGAGATTTAATAACCTATACAATATTGGAATTTTTGAGGGTACCCAGCCGATAGCATCCATCTTCTCAATCAAGTTGTGGACTCTGAATTAATTTAGAGATGAGCCAAGACTAAGGTAGACAGGACTGATATATCACTTTTTTTTTTTTACTCATTCACCTTAAGTACAGGATGGAGTTTAAAGAAAGACAGTAATACTGAACCCCAGAAGTGGATAAGCTTACCCACCCAACCATGTCAGCACTGGATTAAGACCAGTTCACCTGTGTTCTATGGGCAAGGCATGCCCAAGAGGATGAAGGGAGTAGCTGGGTTGAGAATATCTGGATTATTCTTTTCAAATTTACCAATCTGGTACATTTCTCCATATTTCCTGGGGTAAAGTAAGTAAAGGGGACAGAACTAGGCCAGAGTGTTCATTATTGAGCTTCCACATGGAAGAAATAACAGCTGTTGGGAAAACGTATTCCCCTCCAATATTTTCCAGATTTTTGTTCTCTTAATATGTCATACTTAGCCATTAAGCATACTGTCACCCAGGGGTGTGACTATCCTATTTACTGGTTAATCACTAGCACTTTTGTTCCCATCTGTATGAACTACTCTCCGATTCCACGGAGTATCTTCCTAACTTCACGGGTGGAAAGTTTATTTATATTTTGTTCTGAGATTATGAAATAAGTCAGAATAGTATGCAGACGAATCAACTCCAGTCGACTCTGTACCAACATAGCATAGCAGAGGCTTGGCAACAAGGTTAATTGAAAACATTAACATATCCAAACACTAAAATGCAGAACAAAATGGTAAGTATAAAAACCCCCAAAGTTGAACACAAAACTTCTTCCATTATAACTTTTCCAGAGAGACACTAATGTTTAATGAACCAATTCTTTTCAAGTTAATGTCCAAACCCATTCAAGATTAAGAGAATTAAAGTCAAACTATAATCTCTCTTCCATAGTCAGTGGAAGGAGAGAGAAATTACAGTTCAGAGATTAATTCTCCTTGAAACCTAGAATCCATAAAGTAAATAAGAGTCAAAAGTCCTAGGAAGTTCAAGTTCCTCACAACCTCTTTAGTCGCAATCAGAAGGGTTCTTACTCCCTAAGTAGAGTAAGGTTCCTGTGACTGAGGTAGCCTGGGCTGTATCTCATTGGAATGATGGACTGCTGCTTAGTCATGCTTAAGACTTTACATTAATTCAACTCTGAGTATCTGACATGCTTTACTTTTTTAAGAGTCTCAAGAGTGAGTAGAACATACATGACTATCTAGCACTCATCTCATACCTACCAAATTTGGAAAACATATTCTCCTCAGCTCTAGAGCAGTGTCCTAGGGAAACTTTTATTCCTAGAACCCCAAGCTATGTACTGATCTCCAATCCCTTACCCATATACCCAAAATTCCAAAAGCATTTGGTGGTAAATATTCACCTTACCTGACTGATGTGATTTCTAATTCTTATATATCATACCAAGTATGAATGTTCATATTTTGTTGCAAAAATATAAATGTTAGATTATGGGGTGCTTCTGAAGACCCTATTTGAAGTACTATGTGGTATTTCGTATAATCCACATAACTCTGAATTCAGAAACAGATATGGCCCCAAGTATTGTGGAGAAGGAAATGTGGACCCGCATTGCTGAAGAGCACCAAAAAGTGAATGGAATTAAGACAGATGGAGATTTTATTTTCTTCAGCCACACCAAGTTGCAAGTCAATCACTGTCAGAATTCATAGCTAGGGAACTCAAAGTCAACTGGAAGAATCTGCCTAGGAAAGATTAACCTTGGCACAATATGTTTATCAAATCTGGGGAAGAACGATGAATATGAGTTCTGTCCTCTCTCTCCCTAAATGGCATTGAAGACATTGCTATCCCCTTGCGAACTTGGGGAATTTGGAATGGTGGCAGCCCCCAGTCACCAGGTCTTCTTTGAGGTGTCTTTCCTTCCCACAGCATCAAATCGCCCTCGAGAGCTGCAAAAGAGAACTGGCCTAACGTGAAAGTGGCTTTTTGGCCTCTGTTGGAACCATGTTTGGTTGTCCAAAATAAGCACAGGGTCAAGTCCAAGTCAGAGTAGAAGAGCGCTCCAAGTTGCATTGCAAGGGGCATGGCCACGGGGAGGGGAAAGAATGTGTGGTTGTTTCTGTAAACTGTCATAAATCCCCTCCACGTGGAAGCAAACATGGCGGTGGTGGAGGGCGGGGAGAAGTGTTTTGTTGATATTTACCGTCACGCAGCTAGAAAGAGGTGAAGACAACATTTCGTCTGATTTTAGATTTGCTTTTAACCTTATACGCTAACCTGCTCCTTCCATTGTTTTCTCACTGGTGGACTCCCAAGTTCTGTACAGGAGAAATGGAGTCTACTCACCAGGACAGAGTCCACTAGGATTAAAATCCGAAGTGCTCGAGGAGGCTAACACACAGCTGCTCCAGCCTCCTAGGCAGTTCTGGGTGATGGATGACAGACTCGGGGATGGTGTGGACGACTCTCACATGCCAGCATATACTATAGCACCTGCTTGTGCTGAGAGAAGATTCTCTCCCTTTGTGTCCTATCACTATCCAGGTATTTTGATGCAAATGCCACAGAGGTACAGGCCTTGGGTGTGAAGCAAAAAGACTGAGGTCAAATATTCAGATCTACTCTCTGCCCTCAACACACTACCCCAAGGAAAACCATTTCGTGACAGTTTTCAAGTGATTCTTATGACTTGGGAGCTCAAACTAGGAGATTTGCTGGAATTTAAGGCTACTTTAATACAAAATAAATAAATAAAGTTTGACTGCTTCCAAATGAAACCTGTTTTATTTTCAAAGAAAGAAAATGCCCTCGGATTTTTTTTTTTTTTTTTTTTTTGAGTAGGTTTCACGTCCACTGCAGAGCCCAATGCGGGGCCTGAACCCACAACCCTGAGATCAGGAACCGAGGTGAGATAAAGAGTCAGACGCTCCATCGTCTGAACCAGCCAGGAGCCCCTCCCTGAGCTTCTTATTGCTTTTTTCTTCTTCTTTATCCTGTGACTTTTCCATCTTAAAATGTAGGATGATTATTGATCCAGAGTTCTTTGAATAAGGTTGATCATCACATTAAAAGTTTTGCTTTGGCTCTTGAAAATCAGCTATAATGTGATTCTGATACATTCTATAATGTATCAGTTAGTTTGCCACTGATTTCCAATAATTCACAGTGTAAAGTACGGAATTTAGGAAGAAGAAGTCCAGGCGATTGTAGGGTGATAATACTGAAACAATGAAAGAGGAGAGTATTCCAGAAGGGAAAGATGAGGGCGGGGCTTTGGAAGTGATATGAGAAGTCATGCGGCTTGATGGTCTTTGTTACAATGTGGGATCAGATGGTAAGGCCAAGGATTTAAATCATATAACAGCACACTCAGACATGCCCTAATCCTACCGCAGAATGTCTATATTTTAAAGAGGTGAGGAAAAAAGGGAAACAACGTCTCCAGGAAATACACACAAAGAGAAAGAAAGCCGTAGGCGCCAAGAGAAGTAGAAGTATTGGTGACAGATGTTTTTGGATTATTGGAGGTGCCCCGCTCCAGACAGCGTCTTCATCATCTCTCTGACATTGCCTCTTCCCCCAAGTATGTGACAGGCACCATAATGGTTTTGACAAGTGTGCTGGAAAAAGGGATGTGCTTTCACCTGCACCTTTACAGCAGCCTTGTAAATAACTTTCCTTAACCTAGCCACCCAGCAGGACACGATACTAGTGAAAAAGAAAACCTAGACCATAACAAAGGTTCTCAACAGAAATGCTCGGAAGAAGGCTAGAAATGAAACCTCTTGTGGCTGGGTGATACCAGCTCTTAACTATCTCTGTTCATCAGAGAGACCGTATGCCAAATATTTTATGTTCTGTGTGCTACATAGACTACTAGGACAATCGAGACATATGTTTGGGGATAGACACAAGGGCAGATGGTAGATATTTTCAGGTATGTACCATTGGTTCATTTAAACCACTGAATTCATAAACTCCGGTGAGTATCACTAATTCCTGAGTCTATGGGGAGTTGGAATGTTCCAAAGAGATCTTTTCCTAGCTCAGAAGAACAAGATTAATGTTACAAAATGTCTGGGACAAGACAGAGGAAGGCAATGAGCAAACCAGATGGTAAGGCTGAGAGGATGAGAAGAGAAAGCAAAACAAAACATGTTTTAGGGTGCATTCAATTTAGTCCCCCTCCAGGATGACCAATGCCCACCAAGTGATTACTCAGGTTCACTTTCCAGTAGATTTCTGCTTCTATGATGGAATAATAGGAATTGGATTTAGCCTACCACTTGATATAAGCCTAATAGAAAATTAATTAACCCATGACAAAATATATGAAATAACAACTTTCAGTCCTTGGATACTGGCAAAAAAAGACAGTGGTCCCTAAGACACGCTACACAAAAAAGGTGAGTCCTATGATAACTTCTGCTTACTGGATAGACCCCCAGCCAGAGTAGGAAATCTCACAGCCTCCAGGCCACTGGGGAGATTACTCAGAATGACTTTGCCTCAGGAGTAGGGCAAAATTAGCCCTCAACTGAAAAGTATGTTTCTCAGCTAACGAAGCTTAAAAGCAAGATCCAAAAGGATGAAACTTTCCAAGTAACATATCTGCACCACTGAACAGAGCTCAAGAATATTTATAGTGTTGCAAAAATGTCAAGTGCCCGGTAAGGCAAAATTTGCAATGAATATATCTCATAAAAACTTGGTAGGCATTCTAAGAAGCAGGAAAATCTGACCCACGATAAGGAGAAAAATCAACTAACTGTAGCTGATCTAGAAATAGAAAAGCTGAGAAAAATAGATGGCAATCGTGGACAGAAAATTAAAATAGTTATTATAACCATGTCCCATATGCTCAAATGTGAGGCAAAAACATGAATGGTACATAACAAAGACCCAAATCGAATTTCGAGCAATGAAAACTACAATATCTGGGATGGAAGTCACAACGGGTAAGACATTGCAGAAGCAAAGGATTAGTGAACTGGAAGGTTCACATCAGTAGAAACTCTCCAACATGAAACACAGAGAGAAAAAAAAGTTTTTTTTTAATTAATGAGGAGAGCATCGGGGAGCAATAGTACAACTTCAAATGTCTAATATATTAGAATCCCAGGAGGAGGAGAGAGAGGGAGGGGATAGAAACAAATATTTGAAGAGATAACTCACGGCTGAATTTTTTTTCAAACTTGGTAAGAACTATATATCCACACCCGAAAGAAGTTCGATGACCCCCAGGCACAAGAAACATGGAGAAAACTAGAACAAGTTACATCAGAATCAAAATGCTCAACCTCAGTGATAAAGAGCAAACCTTAAAAGCAGCCAGAGCAGAAAGACACATCATGTACAGAGGCACAAAGACAGGATGGCATCAGAAACCAGGCCAGCAAGAAGAAAGCGGAACATCTTTCAAACAGGGAAAGAAAAAAATACCTAACACACTTGAATCCTGTATCCAAAATAGCTCTTGAAAATGAAAGCAAAGTAAACATGTTTTCAGACACACAAAAACTGAGAGAATTCATTACTAGCGGGCTGGTAGTGCAAGCAATGTTAAAGGGCGTCCTTTGAGCAAAGGAAGAATGATACCAAATGGGGCTGTGTATTTCTACAAAAGAACAAAGAGCACTGGAAATAGAAATTATACATTTTTCTTGTGATTTAAGATAAATTTTAAAGATAATTGGCCACTTAAAGACAACATATTATAATATAAATATAAAATATAACATGTAATGTGATACAATAGGTTGTAATAAAAATATCAGTTAATACCAAAAAGGGCCAGAACTAAGAAAATACAAAGAACATATTAGACACATAGAAAACTAGGAAGATGGCAGATTTCAACTCAACTTTAATCACTTTATTTTTGTTATTTTTTTTAACGTTTATTTATTTTTGAGACAGAGAGAGACAAAGCATGAACGGGGGAGGGTCAGAGAGAGGGAGACACAGAATCCGAAACAGGCTCCAGGCTCTGAGCCGTCAGCACAGAGCCCGACGCGGGGCTCGAACTCACGGACCGCGAGATCATGACCTGAGCGAAGTCGGTCGCTCAACCGACTGAGCCACCCAGGCGCCCCGAAACTTTAATCACTTTAAATGCAAACTGCCTAAATATAAAAGCCAGAGAGACTGTCAGTTGTATAATCGCATTTACAGATATATGTATAAATCAAGACCCAACAGTATGCTCTTATAAGAAATCCACTCTAAATGTAAAGATAGGTTAAAATAAGGCAAAAATCCAAAGAAAGCTGGAGTGGCTACATTAAGAGCAGAAAAAGTAGATTTCAGAGCAAAGAATACGACTACAAATAAAGGGCTCCTTTTGTAATGAACAAAGGACAATTCATCAAGATGTAACATTTGCAAATGTTTATGCACAGAGTTTTAAAATCTATGAAGCAAAATTTGATTAAAAGCCAAACTGAAAGAATAGATGAACCCACAATTATACTGGGTATTCATTCCAACAGTCCCCTCTCAATAGTTTATGGCATAAATAGAAAATCAATAAGGGTTTAGTAAACTTGAACACTACTAATCCGGTTGAGCTGACGGGCATTCACAGAACACTTCACCCAGCAACAAACAGAATACAAATTCTTTTCAAGTGCAAGTGGAACATATACTAAGATAGACCACATTTTGTGCCATAACGCCAGTGTCAATAAATTTAAAGGATTTAAATCATACAAAGAATGTTCTCTAACCGCAGTGGAATTAAATTATAAATCAATAACAGAAAGACATGTGGAAAAGTCTCCAAATATTTGGAAATTACATAACAGACTTGATGACTTATCAAATCCTGTTATCCTTTCTTATCCTCATGTCCCTCTCTCCCCCAGATTTAGAGCCTCACGAATGAAAATGCAGAAAAATAGCAGCCATCCCCACCTTTCTTATTCTTGGAAAGAACTCATGAAAGGAAACCACATGAACATGACCAAATTCTGGTAACAACGATGGAAAACAACCCTATGTTCAACCACATGTTCTGCTCCTATAGTGCTCTCCGCTCTTTTCTTCCCATCTTATTTCCTGTACACCACGTTGCTTTGTCTTGGCTAATAAGGATGAGAAGTCATCTTTACCGGGTGTCTGATACTTTGTGAGAGGGCCATTGCTTTTGAGCCCATTTAGGAAAGCAATGTTCCCCCAAGTCAAATAAGAGTAAGTGAGACTCCAACACAGATTGTCTGACTTCGGATCTCATGGTGTTCTGTCGCAGCTCACAACCCTTAAAGGAGCCATACTTTATCCTGCAAATCATTTCCTTCATTCTTTCTTTCTTTTATTCAATCATTTATTCAACAAATGTTGACCAACACCTACAATGTCCCAGACACCATGCTAGATGGTAGGAATACAGAGGTGACCAGTAGTCCACAAGTCAGTTGCTCTGCTGGTATCCTTGGGATCCAGGACATTTTAGCTTGAACCTGAGATTGTCCAAGGGCCTTCTCTCATTCTCTGTGATTTTCTTTGGGGGTTATATTGTCAGGTCACCTCTGACTGTTGGTCTCTGATATGTCATGTATCCCATAATTCACAAAATAGTCCATTCGTACAGAAATTGATAACAATAGTAAGAATTAGAGGTGGTTTTGTGGTGGGGAGATGGGCAAGAGAGGAGAAAAAGTTTACATGTCAAAACCTAAAGCCAATTCAAGCCGTACATTAGTTATGTTTCAATTTGAAATGTGCCTTAGTGATCCCCAACTAGATACTGTCCATTGGCTACCTCCCCATGCAGTCCCCTGCCTCCTAAGGGCCTCTTGGAGTACTCTCTTCCTTTTCACTTGCTCTCTCTCTCTCTCTCTCTTAATGTTTCCAGTTCATACACGTCCCCCTCCTTATCATCATCATTAAGAACAAATTACTCTTCCTTTCCCATGCAGATTTTGATTCAGTTTATCTAAGTTCCTCAGAAGTCTTGGTCTTGCCTCCAAAGCTGTATCCTTCAACCTCCAGGGATTCAGAAACATCCTTGCAAATAAAGACAGGTCCCTCCCTAAGAAGAATTTCTGCCAGCTTTTGAGATCATCAGTTTTTACGTGATTCAAGAAAGAAAACTGGGGCAAGGGAGGAATGCAGAGGAAGAAACCTTCATTTTGGAAATTGCAGTGGGATAGTGAGCCTTCAAAGGCACTGTGGTTATGGAAGAAATGTCCATGCTGGATTTGGAAGGTGTTTTACACTTAAGACCTCTCCAAACTCTGTACATGAAAATAATAGTCATTTATTTGTTTCTAATTCTGTGGATCAAGAATTCAGACAGAACACAGCAGGGGTGGCCTGGCTCTGCTCCAGTGTCTGGATAGCCACTGAATGGCTTGACCAGTGGGAGAGGGCTGGGGCAATTTGACAGGAGTCATAGAGTTGGTCCCTGAGTTCATACTGTTGTCTGGGTTCCTTGTCTCACATGGCTTCTCCATGAGCCAGCTTGGGATTCCTTACAACATGGTGGTCATGAGGGGGCTGAACTTACATCTCAACCAGCTTTTTCAGATGTCGAATGTGACAGCTGCCAGTTCTCTGCAGGTTTGGACTAAGAAGTCTCAGTCATTTCTGCTTCACAGAGAATCACAAGAGGGAAGGAAATTCACTCCGTCTCTTGGAGGCTAGAATAGCATAAGCAGACAGGCAGAGAAGGACTTAATGGCAGACACAGAGGGACGGCGACGGCCCAGGGGAAGCCATGCCCGAGTGTGGAATTTTGAAAAGTCGGTAGGAGATACCTGAGTGAAAAAAGAAAAGGTGATTCCCAGGGTAGAAGAAGCAGGACAGGTAATGATTACTGTAAAACGAAAGCTCGTAGGTGAGTGGGAATATAATGTGATTGGCAATGGCAAGAAGTTCAGAATGGCTAACGTGAGATTCCAGTCCCAAGAGAAATACTAACTCAGCATGCCAAGTTCATAGGTGCTAAAGCACAGGGAATGGCATCTATTCTGCCAAGGACCCTGGACCTCACCGAGGATTCGGGGCAGAGGTATGATCACATGGGTGCTGTCGGTGAGCTTGGTGATCTACTCCATGAAAGAGATGATGGTGATCTGGATGAAAAGAAGGGATCAGATTTGAGAAATGTAAAGGAGAAGGAACCAACAGGACCACCCACTGGGAAGGGGAAAACACGTATGGAGCAGTGTTTTTGAACATATAAATTAATTTAGAAGAAGTTAATCTGGGGGCACCCTGGTGGCAAAGTGGGTTAAGCATTGACTCTTGATTTCGGCTCAGGTCACGATCTCATGGCTGAGGAGTTGGAGCCCCCCATTGGGCTCTGCACTGACATCAAGGAGTCTACTTAGGATTCTCTGCCTCCTCTCTCTGCCCCTCCCTGGTTCATTCTCTCTCTCTCTCTCTCTCTCACTTCCTCTCTCTCTCTCTCAAAATAAATAAATAAACTTTAAGAAAAAGAAGAAGTTAATTTTGTGATACCCTTTAGATGCCCAGAGTACATAAACAAGTCTTGAGAAAGAGAAGGAAAGGTCTGAGGTGTTAAAATCACCCTCGGAGCTCATCAACAAGCAGAAGTTGAGGATATGAAAATGCATGATGTCATCCAAGGAAAGTGCAAACAGAAACACGAGAAAAGGTCTGAGCACAGAACACTGGGGAGCAGCAACCTTTAAGGTTTCAGTTTGCAAGTCTAGTTGTTTAGGAAGACCTTAGAGAAAATGGACTGTTCAGGGCCCAGAAAGTATCTCGTGCCTGGTAAACATATAGTGAGAGTCCATCCAGTAGGTGAATGATCATAAGGACAGAATTAGAACTTTTGCTTCCCAGAATAAAGATGTCAAAAATTCTGCTTATGTGTCCTCAACACATAGGGACTTTCTGCCTATAAGGGAAATAACGTGGAAAAGATTTAGACATCTCTGATAAAAGGAGGAGTGTCCTCTGATGGGAATCGGGAAGCAGCTTTCCTTCCAAGTTGCATCCAGTCATAGACTTGAATTTGAAACCTTTCACTCTTCAGTGATCGCAAAGCACATTTTACTCTGCCTTGTGAGCCCTGGACCACACTGATAAATATCACCTTACTTAAAAATTTTGTCGCAATTGTTCTTATCCAGTGTAGCAATGTCTCTGTTGCTGGGGGGTTCAGACATGACCACGATGGCGGCTCCTGAAAACCTGGTGTGCGCCTTAGACCCTTACAGCCGTTCTCCCATGGAAAAATCTTCCCTCAAAATCATGGTCAGAACCAAGGGCTCTACTATAGAAAACCTATGCTAGGAGCTCCCATTGTTCTCTTCAAATGTTCAAGCTGTCCCCACAGGGCTGAGACAGCTGCCAGCCAGGATGGGGGACAGGAGCTCACGAGGTGGGGTATTTCCCCCGCCACATTGTACTTTATTGGACGTAACAAAGGATCGAGCCAGCTGGAGTGTGGTGGTAAGTAAGACGCTCAGAAAGCCCTCTCTCTCGGCCTATTATGCGATTCTGAGAAAGGAAGCTCAGGCAAGATCAATACATCCTCTGTGTAGACGTCAAACAGCTTGTGACGTTGGTTCTTCGGGACTGTTTTTAGTGAGGATATTCCAGGCTTATGAATTTGACATGAGTTTGGCTGGGTGCCCTGACCGAATGCAATGTAGGCATAATTCGATCTTCCTGTAATTGTCTATTTCACTTGGCAATCCAGACAAATTTTTTCCTGTGAAGTGAGCCCAGGACGTCACCAGGACAGCGATTGGGTTAATTAATGAGGCATAATAATGTGCATAATAAAAGCTTATGATCTGATTCTCTTCCTGCTGTTTTCCTCTCTCCTTCCCACAGAGAACTGCTAGTCTCACCAGAATCTGTGAGTCACGTTTTGTTAAACGAGTCTCTTCTTGTAAACAACATCAAGGGGAAAATAATAACTCCAGAACCATCTGTTTGATTGAGTCCTTGACTTTTTTTTTTCTCGTTTCCCCCCATTGCATGTTAAAGGAAGTAAATGGGGGGGGGGAATTCTAATTATATTGCTGTTTACTGATCACAGGATAACTTTTATTGTATTTATTTTAAATATATTCTGACCCACCACACCCGATGCTTTTATCTTCTTTCCGCTCCTTCCCACTCCCTTTTCTTTTTCTCTTTTGTACGTAGCTAATTAAATTTAAGCCTAGTCTCAAGATTGTTTCAGTGTCTGCCTCCCAGCGGCATGAGGAATGGCTTGCTTGCTTTGGCATCAGCAGTCATTTGAGGAAAAGAAGGGCTTTTCCGGGTATCAATGGCAAGACCACTGGGCACACTGCACTAGATATGGCTTGAAGTTCCAGCAGTTTCATCTGGTATAGCTGAGTTTGGGGAAATCATTAAACACTGTTTTCTAGGCGCGCCTGGGTGGCTCAGTCGGTTAAGCGTCCGACTTCAGCTCAGGTCACGATCTCACGGTTCGTGGCTTCCAGCCCCGTGCCGGGCCCTGTGCTGACAGCTCAGAGCCTGGAGCCTGTTTCAGATTCTGTGTCTCCCTCTCTCCCTGCCCCTCCCCCATTCATACGCTGTCTCTCTCTGTCTCAAAAATAAATAAATGTTAAAAAAATTTAAAAAAATAAAATAAACACTGTTTTCTAATATGAGAAATGGGGATTCGACAGCTTCAATTCTATACACTGCTATTAAATAGAAGCTCTGTATGCAGCAGGCACTGAGTTAGACCTGGTCATAGTAATAACATCAGCCTCGGCCATCACAAGGAATCCCTATTAGGATCAAGTGAGATAAAGTACATAAAAATTCTCTGCCGATTAGAGAGCACTGCCCGAGTCTGAGATTTATTGAGATTTTTACCACAGTAAAGCATCTGATCATTGAATGGGCTCCTTCATGACCCCAGGGCCAACCGGGTACTTTATTGTTCAGGACTGGGCAGGAAAATAACCGTGCACTAGGCAAAGCTTGGCTTTAGTCTTTCTGTGCCTAATCCCTCCTCAGGAAAACGAATCGTTGCCTCCATGTGAGGCTCACTGATTGATGCCATTTTGCTGCTGTCACTTAGCCCATGATTTCTTTCAATTGGAAGGTCCTTAATTTCACAACTCCAATTTTTCTTCCTAAACCTTGGTGCCACTCTTGATCAAAGTCAAGATGTGTCTAAAGCAACTCTTACTAAAGAGAGAGCATCGAGACTCTGATGCCTGGCACGCTGTTGTAAGCCTGCACTTGACTCTCATCACTGTCAAGATTTTGGAAGTTGCAATCTTACTGGAACACAAGGGTTGGACAGAAAGGGTGCATTCCACATGAGTCACAGGTGATGAAGTCATACTCCAACTTCTTGAAAGCTGGGCATGTCAGGGAGCTGCAGTATTCATCAAAGGAAAGATGTACCCTGTTCTGCTTCTGCATTTCATGGACTCAGTCACTGTCATACACGTGGGTAGTAACATTGTCAGCTCTGTTATCCTTTCACTACTATATTTCCTGCCTTTGGGTGACAACTGTCTGCATTGTTTCCCAACAACCCCTTAGATGTACTCTCTGGTATCCGGTATTTTCAAATTAAAGTTAACTGAAAATTATTTTAAGAATTTTGTCATTGAGGGTACAGCTGCCAGAGAAGGAAAAGTGAATTATCATTAAAAATGTCTCCAGGACTCTGCAGCGTGAGAGCCTCGTATTTCTGCTCTTAAACAAAAGGCAGAGGTACAAGTGAGACACGATTTCTGTCTTCTAAGAGTCTACAATTTTAGACAAAAGCAATCTACATAAACATATGGGGGGGGAACCCCCAAGATTAAGATAACAAGACTTAAAAATTCAGGACAAAAAAAAATTGTCATGATGTGTGGCAGAAAGAACAAGAGAGAAAGAGTTAAGATTGAGAACTGTTTTGAGAAATTACAGTTGGGAACCCGGAAGGAGTCAGGAATATATCGACTTACAACTATTCAAATATTTCAAATGGCATCTGAGGCATGATTTTATTGTCTGCCTTTTCTTTCATAGGATCGGTCTCACAAATTTAGGAAAAAAAGCCATCCTGTTGGTGGAAGCCGCAGGTTACAATTAGTAGGTCCGGGTAGGTACTGAACACAAGTCATTCAAAATTCAAGCCGGTGAACACGAAATGCTAAGCTGGAGTGATTTGGGAAGTTTAATGGAAGTAGAATTTGATAGGAGCCTCGGAATCATTTTTCTGGGCTACTAAATTTTTCTACTCTCCAAGTCTTGTTATTCCCTAATCAATTTCTATAAACAAAGTCCCAGCCACGCTTCCAGGCAAGGATTCAGTCCCTGCATTAGAGCTGGCCTATCCGCTTGTGACGTTGCCGACTGTCCTCCTAAAGCCTGCTTCTCGTGCTGCCAGCTTGCTCCCATAAGTCGCCCAGATTCCTCTCCATCTCGTGAATCAGAGCCACGTTCCCGGTTTTAGTCCCCTTGGCCTTCTGATGTCCTGGCTTCTCAATCCATCTCCAGATTCTGCCCCGAGCCCACTGCTCTATAGCCCGTCCTCACACCTGCCCCCACCAGACTTCCTTCATTGCTCCCCTTTGTCTTATGGATCCCCTCTGCCAAGAGACTTTCACATCACTAGCATATTCCCAATGGATCCAAATAAAATGGGCTTTCCTTAGCCACACCTTTGTAGCCAGAGAAGAGGATTAATTCTTATTAGATGCATGGGAGATCATTCTGTCTTGGATAATCATTTATTGAGCACCCATTATTTACTGGCTCTGTTTTAACAAGTTATTAACAAGACAGATATGTTGACATCTTGATGTATAAAACACTTGCTGCATTTGAGATTATTTCTTTGGGACAAATTTCCAAAGTTAGAATTACCTGGTCAAAATGTACCAATGCAATAAGCCTATTGATGCATATTCTTAACATGCTTTCCAGGAAGATTATACAAATCTACATTCCCACCAGACTGGAGGTCATTGCCAACAGGACTGTGCCTTACTAGCTTTGAAAACTTGGAAAGGGAGCCGGAAAATTCTGAAGAAAGTCTCCCTTAGTTTGCAATTTTCTCCAGGCCCCGTCTTGAAGCACCTGTCAGAGAAGTTTCATCTAGAGATCTTGGAGCTAAGCCAGAGAAGGGAGGGCGGAAATAGCAATAGGGAGACTCAAAGAGTGGGCAGAGTCAGCTGGTCTTCACAAGAAGATGAACGCGGTTCTTGGAAATTTGGAGGAATGTGTACACCCTTAAAGAAACGAAACAGAAAGTAAACAGAGGTAACCCGTGGCCAACACGACCAATAAAAATAAGCCCTCAGATCATAGCTAGTCCCCAAAATAACTTATTTTCTCTCGGGAAGGTTTAGTTCATTCTACCAAGTTGATTTCGGTTCTTGTCCTTCAATACATCCTTTCCTAAGTGTGCTTCTGCTCTGAGGTCTGGCCCAGACGAGTGGTAATGAAGCAGTCGGGCGAGGATGATCTTGGGCCTGGAGACCTTTAGTCACTGCTAAAGATTTTCTTCGATGTGCTAATGCCCCCCAGATCCAGGCAAGATTTAGAAAAGACTGGAAATGAAGAGCTATCTTCACTGAAGCAAACATCTTTCTTTATTTTGCCCTTGGCAGCAAAACAAGTAGATTTAATAACTACATAATTTATTATCAACTTTGAGATTAAAGACACCTGTAAACATCTCTTTTGCGTCCTCTTTGAATTAGCCAAGGCCAAATCAAGGATTTTGCCAAACAAGGCAATGGAAAAAAAAAATCTGCTGGAAAATAATAAGGTTGTGGGTGAGTCAAATTAAAACCATTCCATTGTCCTCATAAATGATTTAGAAAATGAAATAAAATAGTTACTGCAGCTTTGAGTCATGACAAGCTCTCAGAAAATTCAGAAGGCAAAATGCCAAAACCTTCATCAGTCACTGGGGAAGCAGGGAGTTCTGGAGAAAAAGTAAGAACCAACGACCTGGATAGAAGCAGAGAATCAAGCACAGAGAGGTAAAGACGCATCCCCCTGAGTCCAGGAAGAGCCAAATTTTCAAAAGAGAGTTCCCAGCAATTACTCGCTGGGATATAATCACCCTGGCAATCTCTATCACAGGAGGAGAGCTTTTTCCAAAATCAGGGGCAGTGAAGGAGATGTTTTTGATTGGGGACTGTAGGCCCCTTGTCACCTGGGTGGCTACGTGCGTTGAGTCGAACCGGACAAACGGATATTTTAATGTTCAGTCTAGTGAAAATATGAAAATAGATTCTGTCAGTGTTATTTTTTAATATAATTTTTTAAAAGATTTTTTTAAGTTTACTTATTTATTTTGAGAGAGAGCAAGGGAAGAGCAGGGAAAGGGAGAGACAGAATCCCAAGCAGGCTCTATGCCGACGGGGCTGGAACTCAGGAACTGTGAGATCATGACCTGAGCTGAGCTGAGCGTTGGTTGCTTAACCCACTGAGCCGCCAAGGTGCCCCAATATAATTTGTTAAATGTTCCCATTTCATGGTTAGACCCCGATATTTCTAAAAGTTTGATGACTAGAGGTAAGGACAAAAGAGCTATCCAAAAATTGCCAGGAAGAACAATCTCCCCCTTTGGCTGTGAAGGTAGGAACAGGAACTCTGGGTAGGGCAGCCTCTTTAGTTGCTTTCCCTCTTGGTCAATTAAGTTCTCATTATCCTTGGTATTACCACTGGGCTTTAATAAAGTAAACCAGATGCAAGCCTTTCCTCTGACGATGTGTTTTGTTTAGTAATGTGCCATGGGGGATGGGGTTCTATGGAAAACTCACCCCACAGTCCTCGCTGGAGGTCTGGTATTTTGGTGGAGCACATCTGGGAGCCCTAGTCCCCAAAGTGCTCTGAAGCAGATCTGAAGAAAGGAGTAGAATTGAAAGTCAGTGTTGAGAGAGAGGTGGACAGATGAGAAGTTTGAACAAGCCCAGAGAGCTAGCTGTTCCGAGGATCAAACAAAAGAAGTCAAAGACAATCGAAGCGATCTCTGACAGCTTGGGATATTTGACATTGTGGTTTTTGTGGACTTTATCCTTTTTAATTGAATTAGATTTTCATCTGAGGCAATTTGTGGAAAACTGGTAATATCTGCCCAGTTCAGATGCCGCTGTCTCAGAATGAACGATAGGTGAAGGCCAATGCAATGTGAAAGATAGCACTTGGGGAATCCTCAGGATTTCTTTTGTGTCTAACTGGAATTACATCTAAAAGCTATAGCTCTTTTCAAATGAATTGCGTAAGAAATCAAGAATTCCTTCTGTAGGCTTTCGTAGTTTCATGCAACATAGTTTATGATGAATAATGATGATTCTGTTCTCTTGCTCTAGTGTCTATTCATAACTCACCTAACGGCTATTAACCTACAATAATACTCGATTTATTTCAAAACTTTGTATCAAACAGACTTTCCACTAAGTCATTCCATTCTCTCCCCAGCTATCCCCTCCATGTCCCATGGAGAATACAGTTGCAATTTCAGAACACCCTGAGTATTCTTTTAAGACTTTGGATTACCTTTCTGCTTTCAACCTTTAATTGTACACGTCATGAAAACTACTAATATTGCCTGACGCAATTTGGGCCTAATTATTGACTTCACCCCCAAAGAAAACTTTTCAAGTTTCCTCAGACACTTCTTCCAAACCTGAAAAAGCCCTAATTAGCTTTTGATGACTTTTACAGTGATGTATACACAGGGCCGGATGGCATATCGCGGCAGATTGGGAATCTGACGGAATCTGCGTTCCAATCACAGGTCTGCCACTTACCAGGTATGGACTCTGGGGACTCCATGAACAACTCTGTGCCTCAGTTCCCATGTCTGAGAGCGAATATGGCGGTACCTACCTCATAGGCTCATTGGGAAGAGTAAATGAGAAAGCTGGTGTCATTTCCATAGCCAGTCCCTAGCACCTCATCCGTCCTCCCGCCCCAGAGGTTTGTTGTTACTAATTCATTTTGGATCTTCCATCGGGATATCTTGCTGGTCACCACTGTGCATTCAGTGTTTCAGTCATAAAATGGCCACCATGTTCTCCTCAGCTTTCTGTTCTGTAAAGGACGTAATCACAGATCTTTCGGATGTTGTTGGCAGGTCTTGTTTTCTTGTGTTTGGCCTCCAGTGTTTGGTCAATTCTTGCCTGACTTCTGTTTCCACACAGAATTCTATGTGGGATCAGCCAAGACAGCAAAACAAGAGGACAGACTCATGGAACAGAAGCAGCAGCTGTGGTTTGATGAGGATCAGGGGAAGGAGGACACGGACTGCTGCTGCTACCCCTTAGCTGCTTGACCTTCAGTTTGTCCCACTGAAACACAGAAATAACAACACATGCATCTAAGGGTTGTCAGGGATCAAATTCTCATGAAAGCGCAAAACGCTGTGAAGATGTAGGTGTTTATTATAACCTACGTGCAATGCCCTTATTTATGAACCATAACAGCTTTTTGATGGTTCTGTTGTATAATAATAATGTAATTTTGTAATAATATGTTCCATATTTAGCTTATTATATGTCCGACTCCAAAATCTGTTTGTCACATGTGCCCACAGTCAATTATTCCTCTGTGCTGATGCAGCCCCCTTGATTCTGTCCCCAGCCACCACATGTGGACAAATTGGCCTCAATATCGTCGTGCGTAATTATCTCTCCCCAAACTCCTACCACAACGCACAAGACCGTACTGGCTACCCTGCTTTATCGTGTTTGTTTTTCTTCCCCTGGACCACATCTTCTAGCTCGCATTTTATCATTCCAGTTGATCAGCACGATAATGTTTTTATGTACTCCTTTAAATTTCTGTACGTCATTTGTTAATTCTCCGTTAAGAAGAGCCCTAACCTGGCTCCTCATGGGTAGAGTTATCACTCAAAGAAGGAGTCCTACTTAGTCTGTGAGTCAGTCCAATCCCAGCGTATCTGGGTTTCCTACTTTTGCATTGTTTGTATCCATTAATTTGCATGCTTAAATGTCTCTTCTGAGGGGCATGGCTGATGTGCCAACAGGTCACTCGACACAGAGAAGGATCCACCTCCGAATGCAACTGAACCACTGAGCTGCTCTCTTCCTATCAGAGAAGACAGTTAGCCTTTGTAAGGAAAAGTTGTGAAAGGCTTTGAAATGGACCGAAAAGATGATGGAGTACTTCTCCATGGAAAACAAGTTGTGGTTTAGCATACTCCCCTAGGCTGTTATTATTCTCTCAAATCTATACTTTTCATTGCCTTTGAGCTGTTTTCTAAGGCTGGAAATTTTAGACAACTGCTATTAATGCAAGAGATATTTATTTATGGAAAGGCAAGTGAGTTTTGTCCTGCGGAGGTGAAATTGATATAACCTTGTCCGGTGTCATACGCCGATTTTGCACGTCCTGCACAAATTCATTTCGGCATCCCTGGTTACCTAAATATGCGTCTGCTCCTTGGATTCTCCTTTGGGAAACTTTTTAACACCTTACTAGTTTCCTCATTAACTCATGAGTTACATAAAATCTCTGACGCTTGTTCACTTTATGTTTGTATGACAGTCAGGACTTACCTCTTTTTTTTTTCCACAAGGAAATTATTATTTAATAACTTTATTTAGTCTTTCCCCCCCATGGGTAGTCAGAGGAGTTCCAACGTGTCTTCAGAGAGCACACTCTAGACTCATTAAAGTCTCTTTATGTGGCCCTCAGGGAGGGTAGCTTATCCCTACAGGAGGCCTGTGAGAGCGTCATAGGAGGACCTTCCTTCCTTTCTTTTAGCGTTCTTTGTTGTCGTTGTCGTTTTTACTTAAGCATCGTTGGCACACAATGCTACGTTAGTCTCAGGGGCACAACGCAGGCATTCGACACGTCCATACATTGAGCTTTGCGCACAAGTGTGCTGCCATCTTTCCCCACACAACGCACAACAACACCATTGACCACACTCCCTATGTTGTGCCTTTCATCCCCGCGACTTCGTCATTCCGTAACTGGAAGCCTGTATCTCCTGCTCCACCTTACCCATTTCCCCCTCCCCCACCCCAGGCCCCCAGCACCCAGCAGATTGTTCTCCGTATTTATAGGTCTGATTCTGTCTTTTGTGCATTACTCAGCCATAAAGAGGAAGAGCTCCTGCCATTTGCAACAACGTGGACGGACCTAGGGGCGCGCTAAGCAAAATAAGTCAGCAGGACAAATACCTCATGGGTACAGTTACCTGTGCAATCTAAAACACAAAACAAAACGAAGACGCAAACAGGAAGCAAAATTGGTCCTCTGCCTTCTTGAGCCCACCTCCACAGAGCTGAACCCTCCAGATGTCATCTCTGAGCTATCATTTCTGTCGCCCTGACATAGCCAGGTGAGCACACTTACTCCTTCTCCCCAACTCTTATCATCGGTATTCATTTTG
This sequence comes from Panthera tigris, assembly GCF_018350195.1. Classification (NCBI taxonomy): domain Eukaryota; kingdom Metazoa; phylum Chordata; class Mammalia; order Carnivora; family Felidae; genus Panthera; species Panthera tigris. The sequence continues at coordinate 58,560,341 of NC_056678.1, read as the reverse complement.
TAGATGGATTAACTGATACATCTAGAAAAGTCCACAGCATCCAATTTTATGAGAAGGAGTCAGAGACTAGACAAAGATCAGTGAGAGAACTCCAGTGAAAGTGGCTGCCGGGGGGAAGAAGAAAAGCAAGAGAGGGCTGGCCTGCAGTGCTTGCCCTAGAGGACGCACTAGATCCTAGGCAGCTGGAGGTTGACAGGAAGTACTTCGAGTTTCCCGCCCGTCTTTCCGAATGGTATGTCATACCCCGGGTGAGTAGAAACTCAGTGCTGGAACATAATTAGTGCTCAGTAAATACGTGTTACGTTAATAACTGAATGAGTAAAAGGATGAAGCAATGAATCGAAGAAAGTAGATTATGGCAAAACCGGGAATGTCCATTTCTTGAGCAATCCGAGGGCTGACCCCCTGGCCCTTCAGTCTGAGCGTTTCTTGGTTTCACCACTTCCTAGCTCTGTAACTTGAACAAGCCATTCTTGTGAGCAGTCGTGACTTTGCCTGGAGATGGGTGTCCTGGAGAAGTGCAGTGTCATTAGAGGCTATGCAATGACTAGATCCTGGGAGATGGTGTTGGGGGGAGAATCACGAGTGGTTGAGGTATAGGAAAGAAGGGACATGGGTGTGTTCCACTGGGAGCACCAGAGTATCATTCATTACACAAAAGTAACGGTTTCTCAGGAAGCGTAGCATGGCTGAGCAGCTCAACTACTTGAATCACTAAAGTGATTCAGGTATGTGAACAGGGAGGACATTGTCCTTGGAATAAGCAGTTCTTTTTGACATAGGTGATCACTCTTTCCCACCTAATCTCACAGTCCTAAAAAATGTTTCTGCTGCGGCGCCTGGGTAGCTCAGTCGGTTAAGCATCAACTTTAGCTCAGGCCATGATCTCGTCGTCCGTGAGTTCAAGCCCCACATGGAGCTCTGTGCTGACAGCTCAGAGCCTGGAGCCTGCTTCAGAGTCTGTGTCTCCCTCTCTCTCTGCCCTCCCCCACTCACGCTCTGTCTCTCTCTCTCTCTCCCTCTCTCGCAAAAATGAATAAACATTAAAAAAAAAATGTTTCTGCCGAGGGGCGCCTGGGTGGCTCAACAGGTTAAGCGTCTGACTCTTGATTTCGGCTCAGGTCATGATCTCACGGTTCAGGTCATGATCTCATGTCTGGCTCTGCACTGGCAGCACAGAGCCTGCTTGGGATTCTCTCTCCTTCTCTCTCTGCCCCTCCCCCACTCACACGCATGCACGTACTTTCTATTTCTCTCTCTCTCTGTCTCTCTCAAAAATAGATAAATAAACATTTTAAAAACTGTTTCTGCCCACACTTGGCTGAGGTTTAAATCAGCCTGAATACTTTCACCTGACATCCACGACTTTTTATAATATTAGCATCAAATTACCTGTATAATTTCCATCACTTACTACTCCCCTCCAGTATGTGAGGATTTAATCAAATGGAACTTTTTTACTCTTCTCAAACCTGCCTTGCATTTTCCCCACTCCCATGCTTTTATTCAGGTTGTGCCTTTGCCTAGAATGCCCTCTCATGCTTTCCGACATTTTTCAACTACAGAACCCTAACACGTTCTTCCGCTGTTAACACACATCCTTTTCTAAAGTTTGCCATTAGCTTGGTCCTGAAAACACACCATCATCCACCTTTCCATTTCTGGGCCTGATACGGCTTATGGTGTTTAACCTCCATGCATTACTCTTAATCATTATTCATTTATGGATCCTCCTCTCCCAAATACGTGCTAAGTTATTTGGGGGCCAGGACAATCTTCTCTCTCTATTCCTTAAAGTGCTGAGACCGTTCTCTTCTACGTAGGGGACTTTCAATAAAACTGTCTTGAATTAATGAATGAATACATGAACAGATGGACAGACCCATACCATTTGTCACTGCAATTATCTCCACCAGATGCTGAGGAGCAAATTTAGACCATTACTAGAATTTCACAGATTGCAAGAAACTTCAAAGTCCTTCTCCGAGGAAACTTATGCTCGAGATCCAGACTCACTGGGTCCTGGGAGTTTAGCCATCTAGAGCTTCTTGAACGTGTCCATTTTTCTTTGTTTTACTGCTTCTAGTACACATGCAAATCTTCAAAGACCTTGCACAGGGTCTTCAACAGATGTGCTGTTGAAAGGAGCATGCTCTCCATTATTGACCTTGACCAGTGAGGCCGCTGTACAGAGAATGTTCCAGACACATTGCACGCTCTGGTAACACCAGCCCCACATGTTCCGCGCTGATGGGTGACGGTGTATAAAGTGCTGTAAAGAATTTTGGAGGGAAAATATTAGAACATTAAGGATGAATTTTGTGTTTTGGGCGACATGATGAATTAACAGGCTTATTTATTAGGAAGGCTATTTCTTTTCAGGAAGCTTCTTTTAAAGGATTTAAATATTTGAAATAAAGAAGACAAGCTCTCTGCACCTCCCTCTCAAAATAAAGTGCTTTCAGGTTCCTTTTAGCCACAGTTGTCCTAGGTCATGGGGAAAGAGTGCCTGTCACCTGGAGGTCCTGGAAGTGTGTCATGACATGCTAACACCAGGCTGATCAAGGGGAGAAACGCTCTCATGAGCGCTACAAATCAAGGTTCCCACTCGCAACTCGACCACACCTTCCATTTCACCAGAGCGTCTTTCCTCACTGACTTACAGTTTAAATCGTCTCCACCGCAAGAGGATTGCTTGCCGGTATGTTTATTCGGTCTACTTGGAACAGTAGTAGCCAGGCCCCCGCTATCTCATTAGCTGCTCCTTTTGTCACAGCCACCGCCTTAGGAGAATCGAAGTCACAAAGAGGTTTGGAAATGCAGGTGACATCACGGGCTGCCAAAACCCACTTGGAAAAGCCATCTACCTTCTTCTGGAACCTGACCTCCACTGCGGCCCTCTTAGCAACCTTCTCCCTTCCTTGTTCCAAACCCACCCGGGCAAATATGTTGGCCCTCAGGTTTTTTAGGGAGCCAAGCCATGCAAGACCTACCCAACGTGTGGGCTGCCGTAAGCTGCCTTCCTGATTTAGAAGACTCAGGGGGGGAACAAAAGCCACCTGTAAAGGGCTTTTCGTTTCTAACCTAAGCTTCGGCTTGAGTTGTAAAGTGTATCTCATTGGTCATCTTGGTATGAAGCCCCTTCCATTCCCTAAATCCCTCAGTTGTGTGACTGCCACAGCTGCTGAGGCTTCGGCACCTGCGGGGTACCCCTGACAGAGACCCTGCACGCACTTGGTTTTGTAGGCGGTGAGCCTAATGGCCAAAGTTGCAAGAGTTGTTTTTCAAATAAGTGCATGCTAAGTGAAAACAAAACAAAACAAAACAAAAACAACAAGTCTGCAAAGTCAATGAGCCAGAGAAAGTCTCCTTGGTCAGCAAGGGGCCTTATGAAAAATCGATCACACAGCCTCCAATTTAGAGATGTAAAGAGAAACGGATTGACCCAGAGTTAAATACGGGGCCAAAAGACAAGAGAGAGTACAATCTTTAATGAGCGCCATACCTGTGTTCAGATCAAGGGCTCAGTTCCAGCTGAAATGTCTGTTTCTAATGAAGAAGCATTTCTTACTTTAGAGGCCAATCCCCCAGAGATTGCTTTGGAGGCCAGAACGTTGCTTTGGGGGTGTAGGCAGTACATGTGCTCACGACGCTGTCTCGGGAGGTTAGAAAATCAAGTGAAGGTAGGACCGGGTTGGAGGAGAGCTCAACTCCAAACGACGTTCTCAGGGTGCATTGCTCCTAGGTCCTTGATCCCTACTTCACGCTGCCATTGTCAGCTGGGTTGGCAGTGGGACCACGGGTTGACGGAGGAAGACTTCGAGCAGGTGCTGAGATGCAGACTCTGCAGAGACGGGCGTGCCGCCACGGGTCAGCACAAAGGAGGCTGCCAGGAGAAAGGTCCTCCCCTCGACAGGGCACAGCATGTGAGGGCACCCACCCAACACAGCCATCTCTGGCAGCCCACGGGATTCTCAGGGGAGTTTCCAGTCATTTCTGCCAGGTGGAAGGTCACCATGCTCTTTTTTGCTCCTACTCTACCCCAATGCAAATGGCTGCTTACCTCACATACAGAGGCCCCCCGATGAGACGCTTTGAGGGGGATAAAAATATCAATATCACTCGAAACTTTTTTCCGTTTAAAAATTTTTATAAATAAAAAGTCAGGACACATTGTGGAGTCAAATAAAAACTGACCTGAATGTCGGTGACCCAACAAGATACTTCAAAGACTTTTAAGTCTTACTCAGACTTATAGACCTCGATGCAAATCCAGAGTTTTCCCATCTGGCTGAGTTCCGACTTTGTATTGCAAGATGTCAAATAAGCAGATATCAGAGTTTCTAGACTCTTTGCTGCATGCTTAGCCCCCAGCTATATTTATATCTTTAATAAGTGAAAGATGTAGTAAACCACATGCCATGGAAATGCATTATTATGTCCTTTTTTTAGTTGGAGGCCATGCAGCCCAGTGGAGAAAGGCAGTGTTTAAATCACAAGGAAACGGGGATGACGGTCACTGCTCTCTCCCACCAGCCAAGTCACCCTGGGCAAGTGTCTTAAATCCCTTTAACCTCAGTTGTTTTTTTTGTTTTTTGTTTGTTTGTTTTATTTTTGAGAAACTTAACAGAAGACTATGGGGGGAAAGGAAGGGGAAAAAATAGTTACAAACAGAGAGGGAGGGAGGGAAACCATAAGACACTCTTAAATACAGAGAACAAACCGAGGGTTTATGGGGATGTGGGGGAGAGGGGAAAATGGGTGACGGGCATTGAGGAGGGCACTTGTTGGGATGAGCACTGGGTGTTGTATGTAAGCGATGAACCACGGGAATCTACCCGAAAAACCAAGAGCATACTTTACACACTGTATGTTAGCCAATTTGACAATAAATTATATTTTAAAAAACCTATAAAATGGTTTCACCACCTGTTTACCTCTGAGGTCAAAGAAGGTAAGGTATGGTTAAAAACACATTTTATATCCTATGTGGAATTCTGCACTAATTCATGTGTATCTTTCATACCCAGAATCCCTCAAGGGGAAAACAGTTTTGTGGAATATTGGTTTGATGAGGGAGTCCTGATGATTTTTATAACAGGAGGAGATAGACACAGACCCATTCATTGGTGAACTCTTCAGACAGATTTGTAGACACCCAATCCTGGGTGATAAGCTTTTAGTGGGGTTATCATCATAATTTGCCTGATACTTTATTAAGGCAAAATCCTCCACTCCTGTGACGTCCCCTTGCTTCCTTCCAATCTCCATCAGCCCCACAGGGGACCCCTCTGGGCTGGGCAGCTCTCAAAAGGCACAGGTAAGGTGTTTCCCCAGTTTCTCTTTACATACCTGTGAGGGCACAGTGACTGGTATTCTGGGATACTAGCTCATGGCCGCCTAAAGTCAAGTCTAAGAGTCTTTTAAGTATGCTCTTTTGTCATTGAAACGCAAACAAAAAAATTTCCGCTTGACTCCATATATATCGTAATTTTTTAAAAGAAAAATTTCAAAATTTCAAAATAATTTTTGAGGAGCATTGATTTCCTTCAACAAAATGAATCGCGTTTATGCTGTGACCACCTCCCCCTTCTCCCCCCTCCCCATGCTCCTTCATAGCCCAAGAGTGTATTTCTCAAGAATGAATTCCCCAAATTCTCTCTCCTTGGAGACCTGGCAGTTCAATAAAACAATTTGAAGGCCAAAATTCTAGAAGATGGCACAGTTACGAAAGTGGGCAGCCCGCATAGGGAAAGCCCTGTCGATGACCCCAGACTTCCTCCAACCACCTGATCAGGATCCCTGGGCAGGTCGGCTCATGGACTCAGTCTCACCACCTTCTTTGGGGGTGGGGGGAGGTTGGGGATATTCAGCTGTCCATCTTCTCCTGGCGTGAAGGAGAGGGGACCCCCGAACATGCCATTCGGTCGCTGACATGTGGTTGTTCAGTGAGAGGTGTGTTGCTGGTTTAGCCCTGCTCACAGGTGAGGTCCATCCGTGGAACCCCAGCTTGGCACAACGAATTCCCCTCTTCCCCGGATACAGATTTATCAAATGCCTTATTGGTCAGAAGAGGGCACGATGGAAAGGGCTAGGGGCTCAGCCCTGCCCAGCGCCATCGCACAAAAAGATGGCCCAGCATCCAGCTGACGAGATCCTCGCTTTTAGCGTCCTCATGTACAAAAGTGTCACACGTGCTGAGGGGAGGCAGGACACGCCATCTCCCCCGGAGGTACTTCAGACGGTGTGCGCCTGTACCATCCCATCTCCGGCGCATGTGCGAGGGAGGCAGGGCAGAGCGGGTAATGGGAAACAGAAGAAAGTACAGCTGAAACAGAGAGTTGCAATTGCAAATGGCCCTTAACCAACACCAGGCCTCATCTGCTGTTAGTGTTTGAAGTCTGGGGACGGAGGCCTGTGCCATTCCCCTTCAATTCCTCACGCTGGAGCTCATCAGCAGTGGAATGCAGGGCAGCGAAGCCCCTGGCGAGGGTCTGCTGTCGGGAACCCAGACCAGGTCCACGGGGTGGGGCAGTGCATGCCCGGGATGACCCGGCTGTCTTCCAGGATGAGAGATTCACTAGGTGATCGGCAGCGAGGTCCAGTCCCGGAGGGGTTGTGCAGGGTCTCTCTAGCAGACGGGGGGAATGGAAGTCAGGTTGTGAAGAGGGAAAGCAAGGATCTAGGGTATCCCTAGAGCCCCAGCGTTCGGAAGGGAAGGGGAGTTATTTGGATCCGCTAAGAGAATATGTTAGCTTGGAAGTTGATGGTACATTCTTGGCTTCCTCTTGGGTACTTTCTTGGGAAGCGTTCATCAGTTTGAACACTGTCCTCTTGTTGGTCAGGTGACATCCTCTCCTTTACCTTTCGGCATTATCAGAACATCAGAAAGTTCAACTGCTAAGGCAGCCTTTACAGCTAAAAACCTCAGGCCCCTTAAAATTATTGCTAATTAATGTTATAGTTTTGATCAAGCCCTTGAGCTGCCACCATGCACCAAACCACAGATGATCTCCAATCTCTTCTGCGTGAACTCCGAGTGTCTCCGGATCTCCCTTTTTGAAGTTCACTTTTCAAGAACTTTCTAGTCCTTACCACAATGACAAGACACCTTCCATTTTCTTTTGAATGGGTTTAGTTATAGATTTATAGGTGAGTCTTCTTTGTCCAGAATCAGGAAAATAAATCACTAGGCAAATCCAGCAAAAATATCTGTCATATTCCAAACCACCGAGTTCTTATTTAACCAGCTGAATTATCTAATGAAGTTGGGGAAAGATTCTAATTTTCTTCTGTTATTTCTGAGACCAACTGTGTGTCAGCTCTGCTCTATCTGAAGATGAATGCCTGCTTAAAAGCAGATCTATGGAAAACGGTGTGGTGGTGGTGGTGTTGTTCTTTACAACCAGAACCTCCAACAAAGAAAGCAAAATTTGCTATAAGCAATTCTCAATAAATAATTTGGGAATTTGTAAGTTCTTGCCACTCACCTCTTGAAGAAATTCTGTTTAATAAATAATCTTGTTTTTAGGCATTCTGTCTACAACATACATTAGGGACTTCTGGTGCAGACAAGATTCCATAGACTTGTTTCTCTCTGCCCCTTCACACTAAGTACAATCAGAAGCGTTGGAAGTCATTTAAGGCACAACCAGAAGAGAACCCTAAAAGGTAGAAAAAGGAAGAGAAACTGGTTAGGGACACCAGCATTGGAGAAACAGAGCACCATAGCAGTGCCTCTTGCAAACTCCCACCCAACAAAAAACAGGTGACCCAGACCTTATGTTTCCTGACCTCCAACCTAGCAACAGAAAGTGGCTCAGGTAGATTCATCTCTCCTCTGTTGAAGGAGGCAAGCTGGCAGCGTCAGTAAGAGGGTCCCACTGACAAGTGGCCAGGGGAGGGCCTCCTCCTTCTCGCCAGGACTGGGACTCTCACTCAACCCAGAGCTGCGAGGCAGTCCACCCAGAAGCTCCCAAGGGAGATCTCCTTACAATAAGCACCTTGACTTGTGAGACACTGTGTTCCCTGCTGGACCTCAGCATTTTCTCCCCACCAAGGGACGCTTGGTAGCCAGGGATACCAACAAAGGGGATTCAGCTGCAGTAAGTGGCCAGCCCACCTTTGTCTCCACAGGCTTGGAGTCTCCTCTCCTATCTAGAGACATTGGGTAGCCAGGCGGCACCATGAAGGGTGGTCCTCAGCATTACAGATAGCCTGGCCCAGGAAGCCTCTTCCTCTCAATAGACCACACACTCCTTTTTCCACCTAGAAGCAAGCAGCCTGGAAAACTTCTTAAATTTCCTGAGTAGCAACCAGGGGAGCTTTGGCTGTACCATTAATACCAAGCAGACCAAATTAGCATGGCAAATGTTCTGAAAATAAACTTGCCATTGGAATCATAGCCCGTGAAAGTAGGTCAGGATCTGCACATTAAACCTAAACAGGGGAATTATGTACTAAAATAAAAGATTTAACTAGGATCCAGACTTTCCTAACACAATAATTAAAATGTCCAGGATACAATAGAAAATCACAAGAACCAAGAAAATCACAATTTGAAATGGCAAAACACAACAAAACGATGGCAATACCAAGATGACAGAAATGTTAGAACTATTTGACAAGGGTTAATGGAAAAAAAAATGAAATCTCATGAAAGAAATAGAAGTTATAAAAAAAGAATGAAATGGAAATTATAGAACTAAAAAATAAAATGAAAGACATTTTAAAACTTGCTGGATCTGCTCAATAGTACAGCTGATATAACAAAGGATAGAATTGGTAAACTTGAATACAGATCAATAGAACTTACCAAATCTGAACAATAGAGAGAAAATAGACTGGGGGGGGGGGGAATGAATAGAGCCCCAGGCACCTGTGTAACAAAAGATCCAATATTGGATTTTGCCAAAGGAGAGTAGAAACAGAGTAGGGCAGAAAGAATATTTGAAGAAACAAGGTCCCAAATTTGATGAAAGACATGCACTTGTTGACTCGAGAATCAGAGGAAACTCCAAAGAGGATAAAATCAAAGAAATCCACACCAAGACATGTGATCATTAAACTTCCAAAAACTAAAGACAAAGAAAATAATCTTGAGAGCATTCAGAGAGAACAAATGTATTATTTATAGAGAAAAAAATTCGAGTGCCAACACCTTTCTCTTCTGAAACCACAGAAGCTAGAAGGAAGTACCATATTTTTCAAATGGTGAAGGAAAAGAACGGCAAGCTACAAATTCTTTTGTTTTGGTTGTTTATTTATTTTGAGAGAGCGAGTGCACACGGGTAGGGGAGACTTCAATGTAAAATATAATACCGTAAGCATTGGGGAAAATCTGCAGGATCTAAGGCTAAAGCAAAGACTACTTGGACTTGAATTAGACTTGACATCAAACCAGTAAAATGGATCTCGGACTCAAAACTTTTGCTCTGTGAAAGACCCTTTTGAGAAGATGCAAAAAGGAAACGACAGACTAAGAGAAAATATTTGCAAACCACATATCTGCCAAAGGAGTAGTGTCTAGAATATATTATGAATTCTCAAAACTTAGCAGTCAGGAAAAACAAAACAAAACAAAACAAAAATCAAATTAGAAAGGGGGAAAAACATGAACAGACACTTTAGTAGAGAGGATACAGACATGGCAAATAAGCACAGGGGAAAATCCACACTATTAGCTATCAAGGAGGCACAGATTAAAACTACAATGAACCATCACCTCAGATACATCAGAATGGCTGAAATAAAATAAGAACAGCAACAGCAAATGCTGTGAGGGTGTGGAGAAGCTGGAGAACTCCTACATTGCTAGTGGGAAACCCACTCTTAGAGATTTCTTATAAAACTAACCACCTGATCACCAGAAAACCATGCAGTTGAATATTTGTGCATCGATCCCACAGAAGTAAAAATGTATATTCATACAAAACCTGTACATGAATGTTCATAGCTTTATTCATCATGGCCAAAAACCTAAGACAATCCACAAGTCCTTCAGTGGATGGATGGTTTAACAAGCATGTACATCCCTACCATAGAATACCACTCAACAATAAAAAAGATGAACTATGGATACACACAACTTGGATGAGTTTCAAGGAAATTATGCTGAGTGGAAAAAGTCAATCTTAAGAGGCTGCATATCTTATGTTTCCCTTTATGTAACATTTGGGGAGGGTGGGAAGATAAGGAAAGAACAGTGTAGGGGTAGCCAGAGTAGGGGGTAGAGGAAGTTGGAGCCAGATGGTTGTGTTTATAAAAAGTCAATATGAAAGATACAACTATTCTGTATCTTTGGTGGTTGATATACTGCCCTACATGTGGTAAAATTGTTTAGAATTAAGAACACACACACACACACACACACACACCACAAACAAACACAAGTAAAATGGGGGAAATTTGAAGAAAGAAGTATAAAAGACATTCTTAGTTCATGGGCCGTACAAAAACATATCTAGGGGGAAGTTTGTTGGAGGGAAGTGAGATGATTCATGTCTGCACTGAAACATAAATAAGGCCATATTACCATGGAAGGATTTAGGCAAGACATCAAAACTTCTAGGTAATGATAAAGAATGAGAAACAACAGTACAAACCACAAAATAAGGACCACCATGGGGGATGGTTCAGAGGAAACAACTTCTCCCTGCCATTCGTGCCACTAGTATTGAACTTGAAGAAATGAGGAGTGGTGGGCCAGTTTGGGAAGGCTTTTAGGGGGTGTTTTTTTTAATATGAAATTTATTGTCAAATTGGTTTCCATACAACACCCAGTGCTCATCCCAACAGGTGCCCTCCTTAATACCCATCACCCACCCTCCCCTTCCTCCTACCCCCCATCAACCCTCAGTTTGTTCTTAGTTTTTAAGAGTCTCTTATGTTTTGGCTCCTTCCCTCTCTAACCCCCTTTTTTTCCTTCCCCTCCCCCATGGTCTTCTGTTAAGTTTCCCAGGATCCACATAAGAGTGAAAACATATGGTATCTGTCTTTCTCTGGATGACTTATTTCACTTAGCATAACACTCTCCTGTTCCATTCATGTTGCTACAAAAGGCCATATTTCATTCTTTCTCATTGCCAAGTAGTATTTCATTGTATGTGTAAACCACAATTTCTTTATCCATCCATCAGTTGATGGACATTTAGGCTCTTTCCTTAATTTTGCAATTGTTGAAAGTGCTGCTATAAACATTGGGGTACGAGTGGCCCTTTGCATCAGCACTCCTGTATCCCTTGGGTAAATTCCTAGCAGTGCTATTGCTGGGTTATAGGGTAGATCTATTTTTCATTTTTTTGAGGAACATCCACACTATTTTTAGGGGGTGTTAAATAAACAGCTCCTTTTTCCAACCAAAGTATCTTGGCCTCCATAGCATCTCCACCCCTCAAAGAATATCAGGAGTGGTGCTTTGTGAGGTCTCAGTTCCTCATGGCCACCATTGGCTGGGGGAGCACATTGTTGACCAAAGCTGAAGTGGTGTGGCCCCTCATTGTACTGGAGAGAGATGTATATAGGGGGGCAGGTGTCCTGGGATTAACGTCTGGGAGACTTATACATGGCTACAATGACAGGAAACCACGGGAGCTTGCACAGTGAGGAGACCATGTACCACAGCACCAAAAGCTGAAAGAAGAAGGCTCCCTTACCATACGGGTCAGATGACCGTACCCAACCTTATCCTTTTCTTCCCCATCGGCCACCCTCTTCCAAAGCTCTTACCCTGTCTCTGCCTGGCACTAACCCTCTTCTCAGCACACACTTTTTCATTAAGCTTCCCTTCCCATCCAGCCCCCCACCCTCTTTTCCCAATCTCTGGGCCTACCCTGTTCCCCTCCCAGGCACTGAAGCCAGGGAAAACCACCACTCCACATGAGTGTAAGACAAAAAAAATCTTATTGTACGTACAGCTCCGATTACTTCAAGTGGGTGAAAGAGAAGGATAAGGGCCAACAAATTTCATTCATTATCGCAGACTAAATAGAAGTCTGAGCCACAGTCAGGCCAGACCCAACAGATCCTGCAGAATTACACCACCCCAAGACTCGTGCAGCCAGTAACTGCAGAGTGAGCACCAGAGACCTCAGAACCACTAGAAGCCTGGCTGAGGAGAAGTGGCCAACTTCATAGAAGCAGACTCAGGCACCAACATGGAACACGGATGGTGATGATTAAAATAACATCAATAAGGTGCGAGAAGCCCCTTAAAACTAATAAAATGCAACACTCTGCACAGAAACAGATCGTGTTGCACTAGCCCTTGAGATGCTTCCAAGAAAAGACAGTGAGAATCACAGACAGAGGCTCCATATCTTTGCTGCAAAATACTTCCAAGTCCTCCCGCAACCATCTGAGGAGAGACTGTGCATGCAGCCATCCAGGGCTGGAAACATATCCTCATTAGAACGTGATTCCCCTCGATGACAGAACAATTGAGTGATTTCTCTACTTGACACTCAGCACTCATTTGAACATGAGTAAAACCAGCAGGACACAGTGATGCCCATGGATGCCTTTAATAGGGTTGAAGGCCAGGTTGACCAGGAAGAAGGGAGAAAGGAGAAGACAAAGATGCTCCAGGAAGGCTGTGGCCATTATCAGTATCGGCCTGTGCACTGCTGAGCAGCCCCAATCAATTGGGAGTAATCCAAGACTCCCAAACTTCACTGGTTCCCAATATTCTGGTGAGTTGGCATGAAGGTTAAAGCCAAGAAGAAGATGCTCAAGTGGCCAACCCAGAAGAGCCCTGACCAGATGCTTCTTTTCAGCCAGATTCTGCCCCAACCTTCTCAGCTTACCCTCTCCATCAAGTGCTCCTCCCTTATAAATCCCAGAATGGAGCTCTCACCCAAAGTTAAGTCCTACTAGAGGCAGAAATAGTCAGAATTTATATATATATATATATATATATATATATATATATATATATATATTAGAATGGTGTTCCTCAAAATTTGGGGCATCTGGGTGGTTCAGTTGCTTAAGCATCTGACTCTGGATTTTGGTTCAGGTCATGACCTCAAGGGATCAAGTCCTGTGTCAGGCTCTGTGTCAGCTGTCTCCCTCTCCTCTGCCCTTCCCCTGCTCTCTCTCTCTTACTTTCTTTCTCTCTCTCTCAAAGTAGATAAACATTTTAAAAAAATGGTGTCCCTCAAAATTTAATTTTATTTAAAGGATTTTATTAAACTGTGCATTCTCTCACACAGTTTTAAGTTGATACCCATATTTTTTATGATTTAAAATATTTACAAAGGATGTAATTTCTAGTTTATTGTAAATATTAATATTCTAAAAATGTTCTGAGGACTATGAATCTACAAATAAGGCACCCTCTGTTTTCACTATTAATAACAAGAAAGAATTTGAGGCACATTCTCACTGATCTGAATTTCTGTCTTGTTTGTATATTCTGTGTGATTTCAAGGGTGGTGGAAAGTTCCATATTCATGTCTCACGGATCTACATATCTTCAAGTAAAGGTTTCATTACATTGAGATAAGATGTTTTATATTTTTTAAAATATTTATTATATCATGTAGAGGAAATGCTTTCATTATTTCTGAAATATTTTTATAAATATCACATATTCCAACTAGAAGGAAAAGAGGAAGAAGGAAATGGGGAGTTATTTTTTAATGGGTACAGAGTTTCTGTTTGGAATGATTAAAAAGTTCTGAAAATGGATCTTGGTGAGGGTGGCACAACGCTGTGAATGCACTTTAATGTCACTGAACTATATAAAAGTGGTTAAAATCATGAGTTTGATGTTGTATACCTCTTGCCACAATTTTAAAAGCAAACAACCACAGTGAACTACATACCTACTAAGATGGCTAAAATTTACGTAACGAAAACGTAGCAAGTGTTGGAACTGCTCATGAAGTTCAAGACGATACGATTGTGTGAAATAGTCTGTCAATATCTTGCAAAGACAAATATACGCTTACCCATTTTTGGTATTTATTGAAGAGGAATGAAAACACGTGTCCACACAAAGACTTTTAAAAGAATGTTTGTAGCAGTCTTACTCATAATAACCCCTAATGAAAACAACCCAAATGTCTGCCAACTGACAAAAAGATATATATCCATCCGTGGAATGCCACAGAGCAATAAAAAGGCATAAAATATTGACACGTGCTACAACACGGAGAATCCTAAAATAATTATGCTGAGTGAAGACATCCAGATTAAAAAAAAACACAATTATATAGGGTTTGATTTCATTTATATGTAATTCTAAACAAACAAACAAACAAACTCCGGTGATAAAAGGCAGGCCAGTGGTTGCTTGGGGCTGGGAATCAGGGTGGGTACTAAATGGGAAGGGAAGAAACTTGTTGATACAATGGACTGTTCTATAGATTAATTGTTGTGGTAGCTATACAACTGTATCATACTATAAGTTGAAATTCATTTGACTACATACTTAAAATTTTTTTTTAATTTTGTCAATATGACTCATCTTTCTCCTGGACCATATTAAGCACCCTGGACTCTGCCACTCCATGCTGCCATTCCCGTAGAGCCCTAGGGAAGCCAGTGACGACGTTCGGACTTGCCCCTTGCTCGGCTTCAACCTCCTAGCCTGTGTGGTCTTCTCTAATTGCTTGTAGTGTTTCTAGGAGACTTTCACTTTCAAGCAGAGATAGCAGTTACAAAATCTCTCCATTTAGTGTTGGCTTTGGCTACTGCTTCAGTCCACTCTCTCATCCCAGGCCCCACGACTGCATCTTCAAAAGCCCCGAGAACAAGGCCAACCGCCCTGCCCACAGCCCAGTCTTGACTCCGGAGCCATTATGTAATTTCTGAATTTCTTCATCAGACAGTGTTTAAGTAAGTTATGAACACATTCCTCAGCCATGCTTCACAACAAAGGGAAAATGGCTTTTAATTCCTTTGTATCAAGCTTGCCTAGCAAAGAGCAAGTTGGGGGCTAAGGTAGGAGTAGAAAGGCTGGAGGAGGAAACAAAGGAAAGGTCATAATGCAGAACTATATGGAGCGATATATTACCCGCCATAGCATGCGTCCTAATATTTCTTTAGAGAATAGTCATAATAAACAACACTCCCTAAAGAACTACAACACCTGCTACTGATTTTTTTCTCCCCTCGAACTGGAAATCATGGGTGGAATTCTGCAAACAGAAGAGGACTCTGGCTCTTGCTTTTACACAGCTGGAAAATGTGCTCTCAAGATGTCCATGAGCACCCAGATGGTAGCCTGAGCACAGAGATGGATGGGGGAGGAAGCCCAGGAGAGACAAAAACAGTGACAGAGAGATGACCTAGAAAGATGGAGGGACAAAGAGACTAAAATCCAGATTCAATCTCTCCTGGCAACCTATACTGTCTGTTTAACTCGCTGATTCCCTAACCGCTGCTGCCATATTTAGGATTTAACAAAGCCCCAGGAAGCCTTTTGCCCCAAGCACCCTTTGTGCTTAATTGTAAAACTCAGATGCAGTTGGGAAAAAAATATATATAATCCATATGTTTCTGCTCATTTACACTTAAATCATCCGAATATGGTGTTTTAACCCCAATTTGTCATTCACAGAAACTTCAGAGACTTAAATCTCTGGAGGCTCGTCCCAATCCCTCTCCCATCCCTTTGTGGTCCTGCATTGAATACACGTATTTGAATTCAAGAGTTTGAGGGTAAGTACAGGGATTTGCAGGAAGTTTCCAACGAAGTTTTCCTCCCCTTTTTTGTGCCCCTTCAACTTGCTGTGAACGGTCTTTCTCAGATACCTTTGCTGGCTTTTTCTCTGCACTTACACGCTTACTATTTATGCCCCAGGGCTCAGTCGTTGCTTTTATTTTTCTTCCTTAGCTCATCTGTCTCCCTAGGACATCTCCTTGAGTCCAGTGGCTTTAAGTACCATCCATGCTATAATTTATATCTCTGATCTTGACCTCTCCCCTGCGTTTCCTACTTTCCACTGACATTTGCACTTAGCAGTCATATAAGCACCTCACATTCAAGTTTCCAGTGATATTTGTGGTGCTATTTTTGCAACCTCTTGTGAACCTCTGAAGTATTTCAAAATCAAAAGTTTAAAATTTTATGCTGAAAAGAATGAAATTCCTGCATGCTTGAAACATACTCTTTCTCTACATCTGCCATCTCAGTAAAAGGCACAAATTTTACCTGCATTAAGGGAAAAAAAAAACAACACAGATTTGCACTGGTTTCCTTCCCTTTTCTCACCACCCTCATTAGCAAATTCTGTTGACTCTATCTTGCATTTGTCTACTTCCCTCCATTACCACTGGCCTCATCCTGGTCTATGCCATCATTAACTCTTGGCTGGGTGTAGTAATTTTTCTACTGATGCTCAACAAATGGCCACAAAGTTAGCAGTTTTAAACACATATTTATTATCTAAGTTTCTATTATTGGCCAGAAGTCCAGGCACAGGGTGGGTGGATTCTCTCCTCAGGGCTTCGTCAGACTGAAAGTAAGGATCAGACAGAAATGGATTTGCATAGGTACCATATAGTCCTCTTCAAAGCTTGCTCAGGTTATTGGCAGAATTCAGTTCCTTAAGGTTGGAGGACTGATGTCCCCATTTTCTTGCTGGTTATCAGGTGGAGAATGCTTTCGGACTGGCCTCAGGTCTTAGTTACATGGTCCCTTTATAGGTCCTCTCACGCTTCCTATCTCTCTGATTTCAGGAAGGGCCCAATCCCCAGTGAGAGCTCACCTGATTAGATCAGGCCTACCTGGATGATCTTTCTTATAAATAACTAAAAGTGAGAAAATAATAGATTTAATAAAGGCCAAACCTGCCTAAGCTGATTGGCAATACTAAATGAGAAGAGAGTGGAGTTCATTCAATCATCCAATCATCATTTCCTAAATTTCCACTCAACTCAAATCCCTGAGTCACTTTAGTTCCTGAGATGGCCCTATAGGCTCCATCCTGCCCTTCTGGTTATGGCAGTTTAGGGCAGAGATGTCCACAGACAACCCCTGAAAAATGTGTACACCAGGCTTCCCAGCCAGTCTGTAGGGGGCTGTTCTATTGTTCCTACGTGGACTGGATTCTAAATAAAGTCTTTCAAACTTATACAGTCAGCTGAAGTTGCACTTAACCGGAGCTTGCTCATACCTGACAAAGCCAACTGGACAGAGAAGTCTGGATTTTCATTTTGTGCACAGTTAAATCTGGGCTGTGCTTCATTATTGCACACAGCAAAATGCAGGTGGTTCAGAGCAAGAAAGGAAAACCCTTGCATAGGATTCTGGGTTCCCCAGGACCTTCTGAGCAGGGCAGGGAATTGGGGAGAAGGGTTCCAGCAATCTCCTGCACAGGCTCAATGAGTATGGTCTGTACAGATCACATGGTTGATACAGAACCCCTAATTATGATTCCCAGAGTGAATGAGCAGATATCTAGACAGATATGAGATATCCACTTGTAAACATGATCTTGTTATTTGCAAGATGAAATCCCATTGCATCACTCACATTCCCATCCAGCTCTAAAATACTTCTTTCAACAGAAGTTTTAATGTATGTAGCATTATGTTTTTATTCTTAAAACAGTATCTATCTATGTTAGGGACACCTGGGTGGCTCAGTCGGTTAAGTGTCTGACTCTCGGTTTCCACTCAGGTCATGATCTCATAGTTTGTGAGTTGAAGCCCACGTCAGGCTCTGAGCTGACAGTGCAGAGCCTGCTTGGGATTCTGTCTCTCCCTCTCTCTCAAAATAAATAAATAAACTTAAAGAAAAACAACATCTGTTAAAATTTCAAAGGAACATGCTAAAAGTCTATATTATACTTCTTGTTTATCAAAGTGATCAAATGGTCCATTGTCAGATTATGTGAGTACAATTTGGGAAATAACTGAAATATGGTAATAATAACAGTGCATTTGTTGTGCCTTCCACTTGACAACCCCTTCCTCTAAACTCCCACAAATATGTTTACCTGGCAATCGTTAATTCGTCTTTTGTTTTCTAGTTCGGACATTTTGTTCTTTTTGTAATTCCATTGCAGTTCTGCTTAACACCATGAACTACATCACCTTATGAGGTTAGAAACATTGTAATAATGTACTTGCATTTCTGCCCCCCCTATTGTACTTCTCATTCCTTGAGGGCAGAGAGTGTACTCTTTACCAATTTATCATCAACCCCTAGCAGAGTTCCTGGCAGAAAAATCAATGTAAGCTTAAATGTTTGTTAAATTTGCAAAGCATTTTTATGTACCTCATGTCATTTCATAACATAACAATCCTGTGAGACAGGTATTATTATCCTCATGTAAGGGTTGAGGAAATTAAAGCTTAGGGAGATTAAATGATTGGGACAGGGGCGTACTGTTAATAAATGCCATAAATTTTACTCCACACAAGATATTCTAAACACCAGAGCCCATATTCTTTTCAATATGCCACAGTTGCCTGTTGAGATGCTGTTTCTCTCTCAACTGAGGAAATGGCCGTTATTGTCATTTTGCGGGTCAAGAAAAGCAGACCCTGAAACTCTGCCAGGTAATTCAGTTCTCTGGCAGCAATGGGACCCAAGAATAGGAAACCAGCATTACTATTCTGCGTCCTAGCCAATTCATTTGCATGTAATTAACACCATGTGTCCCTTGATCAAATAAGCCTACAAATAAGATGAACATGGACCAACATACCAGTCCAGACCCTCCTCGCAGTTGGCAGAACTTAGTAGCGTGCTGGATATAGAAGAAGCACTTATAACAAATGTTATCCTCCCCCCTCCTTTTTTTATCTAACACGCTTAGGAAAATACCAATCACATGCTTATGATGGCATCTCATCCCATGATATACACATTCTCTTGTCGTCATGCCCACTAACTCCACTTCATATTCTTTTCATATTGACCAATTGGGTATGAGGAACCCCACCCTGAGTTTCAAAACCCCTGAAACTAGCTTCTGAAATCCTTCAGTTGGGGTTTAAAACTTGGGTTTACAACAAAGACAGGTCTATTCTATTCAGTTTCTCCACTGGGAGATTCCCAAGGGAATACTCAGGGTTCCTGAGATACTCAGGGTATGCGGATCACTTTTTTTTTTAATCTGGACCACCTGAGAACCTTCCAGGTAAGTCTGAGCTCCCTGGGATCCTTCAGAGCCCCAAGACCCAACTGAGCCCAATCTCATGTCCACTTCCTCAGCCTTTGGCAGTTTCTGGCACCTGCCCTCTACAGCTGTGTCTCAAAGCTCAGTGATGGGAGGGTTTATCCTGTTTGATTTACACAACATCCCAAAGGGCTCAACCCCAATCACTGTAACAATGGTCGGCAAGAAACAAAGAAGCCGCATGATTTCACTAAAAATCCATATTAAAGCAAAAATGGTCCCACATGCATGTCTCTTTGGCTCCCATTTTGGAAATTAGATGTTGACTTACCTCTAATTCTAAAGAATCTGCTTGGCTTTGGGATCAGAGAATCGCCAGTGAAACTTGAGATGTGGTTTTTAAAAATATAAGAGCCCTGAGTTATTGGTTAACATTTTGCAGTAAGAATGTAATAAAAATTGGCAAAGATTAGTCAGAACCTGGTAATAAAAAAGACAAAGAGCCAAGGAACAATAAGATGTCCAAACTTAAGAAAGAATAAGAGGTCATCTTAACCATGATGTTATGTTTGACCAAAGACATCTAGAAAACTTTGAGGGAATCCTGGAATCTGCTAGAAGTTTTATAATTTCAAAAGAGAGAGAGAGAGAGAGATTTGAGAATTGACCAAGAATGAGAATGATGAACAAAGATGGAAGAAAGTCAACAGTGTTTGGGGACTTTGCACCAAAACAGCTCAAAGGCAATGTAATTCAGAATCAAATTATAATATCTTGAAAAGAAGAAGTATATTTCATTGTGCCTAGTGTACAGGGACTTTTTGTCTTTCCACCGTGGCTCATGTAGTGAAATGATTGGCCAATATCCTGTACAACAAGGATATGATGTCCTTGCCGAGCTCTTATCACACAGAAGCTATTCACTATGATTACAAGTCCTAAAGGGTCCTTAACTCTAAGAAGTGAACTGAGAATACTTTCCTTACAAAAAGAATAAATGTTGAATACCCAAGGTTTCATCAGATTTGTCTTAGATTCTGGTGAAGACTCAATAAATGTTTACTGAAGAAACGAAGAATGCATTTGGAAGGGTAAGAAATCCCAATCCCAATAATAAGAGACATTTCATCTCTGGTTTAAGAGGAAGACTTTAACCAGATAGTACTTGAATGCTAATCATCACTTTGCTTAATACCTAATTTTAGTACTGCCTGTGTTACTTTGATTACCTTCACGTGCAAATATTTGTTTCACATGCTACACAGCAAATATGTTGAATCCACTCAGTACAATATTCACCAAGCACCTTCTATGTGTCGGACACTGTGCCAGTCACCAGTGACACCAAAAAGTTTATCATTATACTCATTACATTTTAATGAGTAGATAAACAGAATATCACCATAATAGAGGTAAGTTCTCGAACAGCAGAGGGGAACACAATGCAAACCCAAAGGAAAGTACTGAGCCCATCATCGTATTCAGTTTTGCTTCTCCCGTGCCTAGCAGTGGGAGACAATACACTTTTCAAAAATAAATGAATGGATAAATGAACAAGTGTTGCATTTAAACAAACCACACAGTTACAGAAATATGGCTAGGACAGTCTTTCTTGGGGAATTCTGGGACTCGCATTGAAAAGGAGATCAATTTAGAAGCCTCTCATTACATACCTGTGGGGCAGTATTACAGGGTTAAGAGGCATTGGTTCTCTCCTAAGACCCCAAGGTGGCAACGTCCCTGAAGATTTATCAGATACTTGCCTCTCTAAAGAAATCAAATTCTAAAGAAATCAAAGCTGAATCTAGCCTGGTGATGTCTCTGCCCTTTAGAATTCTTGATGGCACAAGAAGAACAGAATTTGTTTCTCAGAAGCTCCAACAGATGTATGGCTAGCTTGCGTGCAAGGCCTTGGTGAAAACCACACCGTGGGAATTGCTGGAAAATTAAAGGGTCCCACAGAAATAAATGTGGAGCCTGGACTCTTACTTGGGTAAATACGCCATTTTCATCATCTCTTCCTTGGGGAATTGTGGGCAGAGATCAGATCAGGGACCCTTCACATTTCCAGCACCTCTTAATGAAGTTTAGCAGATAACCTGCAAATAAAGCCAACTTCACCATCCATTACTCTTCTGAGATTGTAAAATCAGTGTCACATCAATACCACAATATGAGACTATCAGCTCATAAAGTCACTGGTTGTCTAACAACCAGTCCTACCCCTGGAACTATATTATGACCCAGGAAACCAAGCCGGCTCTAGGCAACTGTCCTGGACCATCCCTTTTTGTGCTCAACCTGTTGTCCCACCACGACCTACTCTTCTATTCACTCCTCATCTTTGATACATCGTCTAGCTTACTTGACTTGGAGACTGTGATATTCTTACTTGGATCTGTGACCTTCTGATCCGCCCCCCTTCGGATTTTATGCCAGCTTGTCCCTAGTTTGGGTAGCCCTTCCCTCCTCCACTCTTGCCCAACCTCTGCCTCACCCCAAAACCTGGAGAGGGGGTCTGAAGCACCAGGAACCACAGAAATGCTTCCACGGCAATCTGTTGGTGGAACTCAGGACCCCAGACTCCCTGAAGTAGTCATGGTCCAGTAGAAGCAGCATATACTCTGAGACAAAAGACCTGGGCTCAACTGCTAGCTGAATAAGTAGCTGTGTGACCTTGGGCAGACTCAATTTCTTTGATATACGGTGCCTCTGTGTATAAAACAGCAATGACGTAATAATACCATTAGTCCAAAAGACTAAGTCACCAAAGAATAAGATGTCTGAAAATGCCTTATTCACTCTTTGGTACTCTGACCAGCTTCAAACGGAGCTTATGAACACAGAAGTCTGGTCTTGGCAGGGAAGAGCAGGTAGGAGGAGGCCCCTCACTTTAATTGGTGAATTAAAGTGAACGAGTTGGGCAGAAGAACTATACCACATCGAAATATGACTTCTACAGACAAATTAAAAGAAACTACTATTAGAAGGAGTAAGAGAGGAGAAGAACTAAGCAAAAAAAATTTTATCAACTTCCAGGGTAAGGATCAGACCTGCAAACCATGATTAGTGCAATGGCAGACCAAGGTCAGCCCTCTTCTGTGGGGCTGGAAATAATACCTGCCTGCATATTAATCTCTTTACACCCATCCACATACACAGAGTAGAGACATCAGAGCTGAGATACCAAAGGACAAGAGCTCCGTGATGGTGAGAAAGTGAGCACTAAACATCAGGGGGGGCTTATGCAAGCCAGAGGTGAGGTTGCCTGGGCTGCATTCAGAGGGGCCAGCTTCCAGGCCAGCACCTGTGTTCATCACGCCTGTCTGCGTCCAGGACTCTCAATCACCCATTTTGAGAAGTCTAGCTTCACCACCAACTTGGGAAAAGAATTAACGTGGTGATGTTGCCCCTGATGAAAATACACTGGCGGGTTTGAACGATCTCTTCTAAATTTGCCTCTATTAAATTCACATGTGCAGCAAAGCGGTTGGTGCCTCGTATCAGTTACAACATATGGATTTTGGAAAGTGAGAGCATGGCATAAAAGGGGGTGTGTGTGTAATTGTAAATGTGCTTTATAAGCAGTCCTAAATCATCAAGGAGAATTATTTCCCCATTGGGAACGTGTACATGGGTGCACACACACACGCACACATGCACACACGCATACACACACACATGCCTCAAAACATACAAATTCTCTTTGCTCCCCATCTCTTAAGAAAATGCATCTTTGACCTCTCTCTTCAAAAGGAATATATCAAAGCCATATTTTTTTCCAGTTGCCTACTTGGTTCAATGTTTCAAAGTAGTACATGGGGGGCGGGGGGGGGCCTGGGGTGGAAGAGGGCGAGCAATGAGGAAACCCAAGCACAAAATGAAATTCTCCATTTTCTCAACAGTTACATGCTAAC
This sequence comes from Panthera tigris, assembly GCF_018350195.1. Taxonomy (NCBI): domain Eukaryota; kingdom Metazoa; phylum Chordata; class Mammalia; order Carnivora; family Felidae; genus Panthera; species Panthera tigris. Next base: position 58,537,348 of record NC_056678.1, on the reverse strand, counting down.
TAACTAAAGCTCACATGGTTAAATAACTGCCTGCTAATTCACTTTGGACTTTTGCTGATGGTTTTTCCCTAGACCTTCTCCACCAGAAAACCATTCTGGGTGACTGGCAATATTTTCATTAAGGCTAGAAATATCTATTTGTCTTACAGTAAGGAAGACAGCTGAATTTAATATTTGAGAATAAGAATAATTGGTTGCCTCCACCCAAAAGACCAAGTGGTTTCCATGTTATCAGACTCTTGAACAAAAATTAAGTTTGTTGAGGAAAGTTCTAATGACCTAGGTGAAGTCATATCCATGTAGCTAAAAGTGAGACCAAAAATAAGACTCTGAATTTGGTTATTATTAGTAGGAATATGTTTCTTGGGCCCTCACTGTCACATACAAAAAGAAAATATGTTATTTTCTGGGCCACAATAGCTTCCCAGTGTGTATCTATCCATAAATTTAATGGTCTTACATAATCATAAAATATTGGTATTATTGATAATAAAAGCACTTAATGCTCTGAATGTTTAAAATCATGCACGATACCATGGCTGTCATTTTGCAAACATGATCCCTTTGGATCTTCACAGTAATCCATAAAGTAGGTGAAATTGTCAACATCTTTACAACTGAGAGAAATGACGCTCAGTTAAGCAACCCTCTTCTGCTCACACAGCTAGCAAATAGAGATCAAATATGATTCCGCAAACGCCCAACTTCAAAGCCTGTGCTCTTAAATACTACACAATTCCACCTATAAATACATTCACTAATGACTTGTGCTTGATCGTATATAATACATCAACAACAGTCAACAATTAGAAAAGTGGGAAGGTCCAAGTTGTGATTGTGGCTAGGCTACCATGAGCCTTTTAGCTCCATGGTTTTAGCTCCATGGTTTAGCTACATGGTAGGAGCCAGCCATCAATGCCCCAGAAAAGAGAGTGTCTTACTCCTACTGTCTGAGTCTGAAGCCCTGGGAAGGATATTGGCCAGAAGAGCAGAAGGTAGTGACTCTAAAAGGACAAGAACATTTTGGAACCATGCGCTCCATGATGACTTAGTTTTTTCTTCTGGAAGGATACTTCCTGGCTTGGGATTACTTCCTCTGAGTAATGGGCTCACACTCTGGTAGACTTGTTCCAGGTGCCAGAATAGCCACTCTCTGCTCCCATGTGTTGACCCCTACAAGTTTGTTACTCAAGGAATAAAGGTTTGACCTCACTAACATTCCTCCTAAGAGACTGGATGCTTTGATATGGACTGAAATTACAGGCATCTCACAATGAACAAAGGCAAAAGAGTGATGAATGAAGACGGAGGCTAAACACAAATATTTAAACATCCAGAGCCTGTATTTATAACAAAGATGTTACCGGCACATGGCTTGTGTGCGTATTTGGAGGGTGGGGGGTGGGCGAGTCAGTGCATTTCTTTAGTAGGACAAGATTGGAATAGTACCATCATTATTCTGTGACCTGAGGCAACAAGTATTCATTGGAGAAATATTAAGACGCAGGCAAGGGAGAGGCTGCAGAAAGAAATGGATACAACCAGTTGGTGCCAACCCCCAATTCCCCAGCTTGTTGATGGAAAAATCAGTCAAATGACTCTCTGTTGACCTAGTATTTGAGAGGGAGGTATTAGGTGGCAGTTATTCCTGAAAAGAGGTCACTATTAAAGACGACGAAAGGCAGCTGGTTGAGTCATTAACTACTGTGGTTTCAAAGCCTCGGTATTAACATAAAGCCTGGTGCTTCTTTCAAATGTAACCCAGAGTTCTAGAAAAGACAAAACAGTCTCTGTAGACATAAGAAGGTCCTGGTTGAAGAGACACGTAATCACAAATAAAAGGGATGGTTTTTACCTATTACAACTGTCAGCCAAGAAGCTCATAGAATAGGTTTCCAAATTGTTTTCCTTTAGCACTTGAGAGAAGTTGAGAGCAGGCATGTCTGATTATCACTTTGTGGCAGAGAGGGAAACTTGAAGAGCATAACTCTACAATGATCGTCTCCGGACCTCTTGGTGACTGAAAGATGCTTCTGGAAATGGATACAGATGACATACAAGAGCTTATGGCATCTGGGAGAAGCAATCTTGATTTCGAATATGAAGAGAACTTGAAGCGAAGCGTTTTCTTTTGCAGAACATGCAGTCAGCTTTGAAGTCCTTTTAGATGTCGAATAGCCCCCAAGAGATCGCTCCCATGAAGGAGCTGAATGGGACAGTCCTGTCACTTTGATCTGGCCCCCATTTCTCCAGCACTGACCACGTCAGGTACCAACAGATCTCAGATTTCCCCCCGATTCCTGATATCAGGCATGTCTGAGAGGAAAAGCACGTCAAGATGAGTAAATAAGACAGAAAGTCACTAGAGACTTTTGGATCTGGAAAGGACAGTCACGTGTTTACAAGGAGAAGGAGAGACCAAGAGAATGGAGCCATTTGTCCCTATAGCTCATTAGTGACAGGAGCAGTGGCCTTATTTGCTGATGTCCCTGATCCCCCAGCCCATCTTCCACTGTGTTGATTGCTTCTGAAGCTTTTCTAGAGAAGACAATCCATGAAATGACCCAGAATGCATCCTGCCTGGGTGGTAGGACAACTACTCTGTCCACATCTGCTCAGGTCTTTGCCTGGGGACAAATAATTTTCATTTCCGGGTCTACCCTGCCCCAAACAAACCAGACTGGATTTGGGCAACAAACAGAGCCGTTCCCTGTGCCTGGCCTGAGAGCCCCGGGCTTCCCGGACACCCCTCCAGACCTCCTGGGAGGGAAATGGCCCCGGGAGGAAGCACAGAAGGCTAGTCTCCTGTGAGCGCTTGTAGGCTCGGGGCTTAGAAATTGTTTTCTTTGTTTGCTTTTTTATTGCTGTTGTGTTTCAAAGTCCTGAGGCCACTGGCTAACTGATTTCTCCTTGCTGAACAGTGCTCGCCAGAAAAATAGTCCCTGTGGCCAGAAAGGGAGGGGGCTGCCCAAATTGGAATGTTGGAGATTTTCAACATTTTCTTTCTCTTCCCTCTCTGCTCTAATCTCCATCCAACCACAAACACGCAGCAGTTTTGATCCTCTGATGTTATCTTTCACTACGTTTCACACTCTTTCTCGCAGGAGCCATCAGTTCTCCAGACTGCGCCAGCTGGCCCCTCCATACAGGGGTCTTCAGTCCCCTTCTGCTCAGCACAAACACACCGAGGCTGAGACCCGGTTCCATGGATTTCTACACCCAGTCACCCCAGCTCATAAGGCAATGGTGATTTGAACAAGCAACGTCCGAGCCCTTGCTGGGCTAACACAGGTACGCGCGCGCGTGCGCGCGCGCGCGCGCACACACACACACACACACATCCCATTTTCCACCAAAGGGCTCTTTGCTCTGCAGGTCAGCGGTCCATCACTGTGACCATTTCTGTATCTCTAGATGGGAGACACCCTCATTTCTCCAGGCAAGAACTGCTTCCAGGGAGACAAGCGAAAACAAGAGCATCCGTACTCAGTGGCCCTTGTCCATTCAGTCACCTGCTCCCCTAACTGGCCTCAGGTTTGGATCCGTTTTGTCACCACGCCAATTCAGTTCCCCCAAGGAAGGATGCCCAGCAGCCTACCTGAATAGCTTCTAGGGCAAAAAGGGTAGAAATCTAGCTACAGAGGCCAGGCGGGTGACGGGGGTCCTCACACCTTTTTTTAGTCTACTGCAGAGGTCTTTTCTCTGATGGGCTGAAAATGCCTTTCTCCCCGCTTTCTTTTTTATTTTTTAAAATAGTTGCTACAAGCCCGTAGCTCACAGTTCGGACAAAGTATTAAAGAAAGCCTCCCCCATCCCAGGAAAGCTCATCCTCAAATCTGAGATGTTTGTTCAAATACTTGACATCGACTTCCTCTTGGAATGTACTCTATCTCAAAGAAAAGGAAAAAATAAACCAGACAGTTTGTTGCTTATAAGTTGGTAGGAAAAGGCCTTCCCATGATAAGGCTGGACTTCTATTTTAAGGCTTTATTTTTCCAAATAAACCCATATAAACAAGGGTGTTGGAACCTAAACTAGTCACTGAAAAACTACTCTTTGTATGCCGGCTGAAGCCGAGGCTGGGGTTCCCTGGGTGGGTTCTGGTCAGCCAGACTTTAAATTGAAGTGAAAAAAAAAAATAAACAAAACTTTCTCTATATCCTCATTCTGGAGTCTTCCCCGATAGCTAAGAGAGGAGGCTCGAGAGCAAGAATCGGGGGTGTCCAAGATCAGATCTTCTTTGCTTTACGGATGCTGGATCTGTACGAGACAGCGTGCATGCATGGGGTGCTGTCCCTTAGGACAAAGGGGTGATGGGAAAGGATGATATGTGGGTTTCCACAAAGCCACCCTGGGGCATCCTATCCAGATATGTTTACAGAATGGAAAAAATATTCATGCTCATATATCTCTTTTAGTTCTGCCCTTCCTGTTAGAAAGTTCCATCCTTTTCCTTTCATCCTGAGGGAGGAACTGGGAATTGGGTGGCTTTCTCCTGACTGCGCCATGCTGTGCTAGGGAAGGGGTGGGGGCAGGGATGAGCAACAATGTCACAATTTTTCAGCTGCCATTTTGAGTGTGTCTGTGTGTGTGTGTGTGTGTGGTTTTTTTTTCTTGGTTAGGCATCTGTTTTGTTGCTGCAGATTCTTCACTGGTTTCAAGAACTCCCACAAAGCTACTTTAGTCTGTGTGCTGCTGTTCACTTGGTATTTCCATGGGGGAGCAAGGGCCTACAGCTTCCTGGTCTCCTGTCTTGCTGCCATCACTCCCACACCCACATTTCCTTAATTACGCCATGTTGCTTCTACCTGAAGAAAAGCCAGACACACACAAAGCCACCTAAGCCATCATGTGATTAAGTAGAAAATCATGAGATAGTCCAGGTGAAGAATAGAGGAAAATGATTAAAGCTGGAATGATCCTTCATGGAAAAAGGAGGAATTGGCTGGACTCTACGTTCTCTCTCTCTGTCTCTCTCTCTCTCTCATGCCTGCGTGCGTGCACGCACACACATGCACACACACAGAAATGCACAGCACAGAACAGATTTTCATTGTTGAGGATCTTCCATAAAGAAACCCTGGAGGGCACCTGGGGGGCTCAGTCGGTTAAGCTTCAACTTCAGCTCAGGTTGACGATCTCACAGTTCGTGGGTTGGTTCGAACCCCCCCACGTCGGGCTCTGTGCTGACAGCTCAGGGCCTGGAGCCTGCTTGGGATTCTGAGTTTCCCTGTCTCTCTCCCCCTCTTCTGCTTGCGCTCTGTCTCTGTCTCAAAAAGAAAGAAACGTTAAAATTTTTTGAAGAAAAAAAGAAAGAAACCCGGGGTCTCCAGGTCCTTCCAAAACAATTCTGCAACACTTTTACTGAGTCCAAAGACGAGGAAAGTAAATTGTTTTCATTATAAGAAAGGGGGGGGGGCAATTTGTTTTGTTTTGATTTTGTAGAACGATCACTGACATCTAGAAGTAAGCGTCAGGGTCTTTAGGACCTGTAGGGGAAGTTAACTTTATGAAAACCCATCCCTCATGTGCAAGAAGCCGTCTGGCACGAGAGGGTACAGTATTGCCTCCGGGCATAATTCTCCAGCATGAACAAATTGCTTGGACTAAGTTTGAGCTGACATTTGTTTGGAGTCGGAGATGGTGCTGCGGTTGGGGTTTAATAGCTACTTTGAAAGGCTCGCGTTCTACTTCATATTGTTTTTAATTGTTCCATTTTCCAGATGTTTATTCCTAGATCGTTTCCCACAAACGTGGGGGGGGGGCGGGACTCCTTTTGAAAACCTGGATGGCTCTGATCCCTTTGGGCCAGAGGTTTTAGACTAAACTAAATAAAAACGGCGAGGGAAAAGGTGCTGGCAATGTGTTTGAAGACTCTGAAGAAATCCTCTCCACGAAAACAACAAAGGCGGGACCAGGAAACAAAGTATTAATTTCATGTTCCCCCATTAGCTTGCCACCTGTTCTTTCTGATCGTTACTCAGCAAGCAGAGGGGAAAAGGCTAATCTGTAGCACATTTATATCAACAAACTCGCGCAAAACTCTGCCTAATTATCCCCTTGAACCTGTGTCCTCTCAATGGAAGGCCGGTTCCCCACCTGGCCGGGAGCCAACTGCCGCAAGCTGGTCTCCATAAGCCCGGCTAACGACAGCCCACTTTCACGCCGGGAGCTCCATAATTGCTCCGAGCAGTTTACAGATCCATTATTTTATGGCCATATTTCAGAAGGAGGGGTCGGAGGTTGGCAGAGCGGGATTCCTGGTAGGGCTGCGTATTGGACCAGCCTCACTTTGGAGCCCCGATCATTTCCTGGTAAAAACCTCATAGGCTTCCACTCCCAGGAAAGCTGCTTTCCTGACAAAAATCTCTCAAGGCACCATGGGAATGGGGAGACGGGGTGGGGCCTAGGAGGAGCACTGGACAGAGAGTCCAAACCCCTTATTCAACCACTCATCAGCCCTATACAACCTGAGCGAGCCCCGAAATCAGAGAGCTCAGGAGCCCGTCTACTTCCACACCTGCATTTCTACAGCATACTCACATATACTGACTAAATGTGAAAAAAAATTTTTGAGGGGGGGTGTGAAACTCATCATGTACCCGAGACTGATCTCAACAGCCAGGCTACAGCTTTAGATAAAACCGATAAAGCCCCTGCCCCTCCCAAAGCATACCGTCTCATAATGGACAGTAAATAAACATAGACATGATATGACGTCAAGTATAATTAGTGATGTGGAAAAAGTAAAGGCGAGTAAGGGGAGGCTATAGAAAGAGAAGCGGGTGCTATTTTATGCATGGCTGGGAGGGGCATCTCCCAGAGCGGATATTTGAACAGAGACCCTAATCGAGGACAGCAAGAGCTTGGGGAATAGATCAAGCGGGCTGGTCTGGCAGAGAGAACTTCTGAGCGTCTCCTCAGTGCAGCAAAGGGGTTGGTGTGGATGCCGCAGAGTGATCAGGGACAGTGGTGGGAGGTGACAGAAGAGAGACAGTGCTAAAATGGGTAGGGTCCCCTGGGACATGTTCAGAATTTTTTATTTACGCTGAGATGGGCTCCTGAATGATCTTGAGCAGGAGAGTCCCACGATCTCCTCTTCGACGTGAAGTTTTACTCTGGCTACCCGGCAGGCATGGATCGCACGGAGGCAACAGTGGAAGACAGAGACCGGTGGGGGGAGGGGTCTGGCTGTCCTAGGAGTCCCAGTGAGATGTGATAGGGCTTGGACCATGATCGTAACCTTGGAGGCAGTTCAACAGCACAGGAAACAAACAACAACGCCTAAAGCCACCAGAAATTGTTCTTACTATCCTATCCATGCAGCCTGGCTTCCTCTAACACTTTCTCCTTTTCTTAGGTTCAGAAACACTCATGGTAAAAAGGTTGTCATTTGGTTCTCGCTTAGCAAATGCATGCTTTGTCTCTTCCTCCTAGTTTCGATGGAGACATTGATTGAAGCATCACACTTCCACGACCTCCAAGGCCCCTGGTCCCTGTGGGGACAATCATTTATCCACCTGGTTTCTCCCCAGGCGCCACTGAGCCACTCAGAGGAGGATGGCCAGGCAGCACAGAGGCTACAAGTCTCCAGGCTAGAGTCCAAGAACCCAGGTTCTAGTCCCAGCTCTGACATTACTGGGTTGTCTCGGACAAGTTAACCTCTGTGTTTCGACGTCTTCATCTGTAAAACGGAGATTATAATAGCACGTCCCCAGGGTTTTATTGTGAGGATTGCATAAGATCATGTATGTGAAAGTCTTAGGAGTCTTCAGAGCATAGTAAGTCTCTGTTATACTGTTATTATTAATGAAGTTAATGATTTCCCCCCATAAAAAGTATATCCAATCTTAGTGAGACACAAAGGAACAAACCCAATAAGTAATACTTCTGGACATAGCTTTACAGTTTAGGGAATATCACACACCGACATCTTGATTTCCCCCGGTACCCATTAGACATCCATCCTTCACTAATAAATAGGAGTCAGCTTTTCTCAGAGCGACTTTAACCTTCTGTAGGATGTTAGTAAGAGTGGGCAAAAGTTATTTTTTTGATAAAGTGGGAAACCAAGAGTTAAGCTCAAGCAGGTTTGTTTTCTGTGAGATTTTTCAAAGTCTTTAATACTGTATCACATGTATTGTAACTGCCCACGGGCCTCGTGCGTATGGGGCATTTTCTAAATCTGTAGGACCATGGAAACTGTATTTTCCCCTTGTTTTGTTTTAATAATACTAGACTAATACTTCTGGAACACACGTAGGAATATGGTAATACCAAGTACATCAAGCATTTTATTTTCATCCTGTGTCACTTTGATGGTGTAATTAATCTAAGAGCCAATGTGCTTGCTCTGCTAAAAACAAAAACAAAAAACAAACAAGCGAAAACAAAACCAAACAAACATGAGATAATATATAAAAGTATTTAGTAATTATATAATTTAATAATTATAGTAATTATAAAGTACACTTATTGTTTCTATTAGGTCCCTCAAATTTTAATGGACAGATACCTTCTAATTCTACTCCTGGAATAGAACGGAAGTTATTTGAGTTCACTCTATCCAAATACTTTGTTCCCCGTTATATTTTGTCTTCCCCAATAGGCATATCTGGTCTTTTAATGTTGTGCCCTGAGATAAGGTCTTTTCTGAAATGCTTCCCATCCCTGTGCTAATGATAGTTGTCTTGCTCGAGACTTTCTTCGGGTTTTTCCTCTCTGTCCTAAAGCAGTGGTGATCACAGTGCTCTCGAGGTCTGCCAGGTCCAGACTCACCATGATTTTGACTGTGATCAGTTCAGTTCAGCATACTGTGCCCTTCTCAAGGACATGTCCCGTGGGACCTTTGACTGAAGTCCCATGATGACCTCATTTCCTTAAGGATAAGTTAATTTCCTAGGGTAACTTTTAACCTATCTCAACCTGTGTCCAGAAAAGAGATACATGAAGTGTAAGTTGGGGCAATGTTTGCCCCAATGGTTGAGGCAAACACTAACGCTCTTAGGCCCTGTAACTTTGTTATCCATCCCCTACAGATACCCACCCTCTGAGAACAATCCAGGTAAGAATAAGGTGTGATCGTCTCAGCCCTTAAGGCACTCACATACCCATTGAAAATAAGCACCTACTAATACAAGGTTAACAGCAGTGGTGTAAATTTGGTAATATCCAGTATACGTGGGTGAAGTTTGACAGAATACAAAATACCAGAATGGTGTACGAGGTCCTCCGAGACTGAGTCTACGCCTTCTTCTCTAGCCTTATTTTTGCCATTCCCTTGTTATATCCTGTTATGTTCCAGGCAAATCAAATGAGTTATGATAATGCCTTAAAGCTATCTCCTATACTAGGTGGCTGCTGAGACATAGAAAGAGGGGGCAAAATAAATGGAAGATAAGATCTTTGTCTCAAAGAGTTTGTGCTTGAGTGACAAGGAGAGGTCTAAAAAAGAGAACCCCAAAGTTTTAGCTCACACATCAGTCTAAAAACTAGATCAAATTTTGGACTATCAGCTCTATGGTTCTGAAATGCAGCGAGATAAGACAAGCAACTGTGATATTTATTTTACTCTCAAGTCTCTTCATCTCAGGTCAGTGGGTAGCGTTGATCACTGTTTGTGTCTCTCAGGAAATGGACTCAGTTCCAAACAGGTTATTTACCTCTGGTGAACCCAATTCTCCAGTCAACCCAAAAGCAAACCTCTCCTCGTAGCACACTAGTGATAACTCGGTAATTTCTCTGGCTATTGGCTAGTGACGTTAGATTTCCAGTCAAGTTAGCTTAGTTTTAACTGAGGATTCTCAAGAGTAACACCAAGCAAAATGACAGCAAACTGTCTTTTTTCTGAACCACATCAGACACTCAAATGCCAAAATCACAAGCTTAAATATACCATTGAGTATAGGAAAGTCTGCAAAATTCATCAAGATCCCCAAGGTCTTCCAAGATATTTTCCCTCCTTCCTGATATGTTTAGGCAGCATTTCTACAAGGAGTTTCTGGCAGTGCAAAGGGTGTCCCCTTTCCTTACAGCCCATCTTTTTTCCTTTGGTTTCATTCCACACCGATTCTGGTGAAATCGTAGCAATTTTACTGGGAAAATGCTTCAGTGCGTTAAGGATCCATTTGGGTCCACGTCAGAGGAGACACCACCTTAAGGGTTTGGGAGGTAAAGTAGCATTTTCAAGATGATGTATTCAACTTTTTTCAAAAGTCAGGTTACTTGGCTAAAATAAATGCATCCAACAAACATGTCTTTGGTTCTTGGTGTTTCAAAACATCCACCCATGAAGTGATCTTTTTCGTCTCTCTCAGCTATGCTGGGATTATAGTTACTGTAGTAAAACTCCAGGAGTTATGTACTGTACATAATAAAACTGATAGTTTATTAAGTTCAATAATAAAGCTATGTGCAAAACAAAGGCTAACATATTAGGAAGGTACGCTGTGCTGACCCAGACTATACCTTTATAGATTTTTAGCATCTGTAGGTAGTTATGTAGGATTTTACCATCTCCAGTTCAATATAGTCTTCTGATTAAAAACCTACTTACTACTTATCTGGTTGTTTTTTTATGAGCTTGCAGTCAGCATGCGTCACAAAATGTAATTTAGTCAGACACCTTGTCTTGGAGCAGATGGGAAGAATGCTTTGAAAAAATGAACAGCTACTCATTAAAATATATATATATATAAAAAAAAAAAACCGAAAGCTGAGAAGCCAAGGGGAGCCATGATCCTCTCAGAACTTTGGCTCGAAGAGAAATCTACCCCTAGTGCGGGGGATCTGCCCTCTGTAGCATGAACAAGCCTTTCGACTATGTTCCGCTGGGGCTAAGAAGGGAGATGTGGCTGGTGCAGAGCAATGACTGAGCCCAAGACGTGAACGTTGCATGCTAGGATGTGGTCAGATGTGCCCCAGTGTTTCCACACTTGGCCTTCCTGCCAATGTTCCCTGCTGCACACTAAGGAATGAAATGAGGGAGACTCCGGGGTCTACTGGGAGAGTCACCAAATTATGACTGTACGTGTGGATGATAGAGAGATGAGGGTCTATGTCAAGGTAGCTTTCAAAGACAAGAGCAAAGAGGCTGGTTATTAAGTTTAAACGCCCTCTGCCACAGGCCTGAAGACTTCCCCATTATGTGAATAAGAAGGCAGGAGGTATTCACAGGGAAGAGGAAGCAGAGAGAACGCGGATGGAAAGAAATGAACCTAGTGTACCTTGTTCTATTCTCAGTGCTCTTTTAGAAGAAACGTGTAATTGAACGGGATGCCCAGAGGGTAATAACTGCCTGTCTCCTAAATTGTGGGAGTGTTGGCAGTGTTACTAGGTTGGTGCGACGGCGGGAGAGTGTTCACAAATGTTTCCATGAACGAATGCTGGAGTTTTTCGTGTTTGGAGATGGATTGTTGGCGAGTACAAAAAACAACCCCCAATTTCCATTTATGAGTTGTACCTAAAACATTGTTTTGAGGTTGCCCAACTACGTAAGCCCTCGGAAAGGCAAGCAAGTATTGCACCCAGCTCTCATCCACTTTAACTGAAATACTGTAGTCTATGGGCAAGTGAGTCACGAATGCCGTAGAACCTTGAGAGGCATTACGTTTCTGCCCTTCCTGAAGAAAAGGGAAAGACTTCATAGATATAGGAATGACCTTTATATTCATTTGTACAGAACCTGTATGAATCAGTCTTCCCCCCAGAAAAACAAATCAATAGTAGAAATATATACATATCTGTATTTTAGAGAGAGAAAGAAAGAATGAAAGATGAGACAGAAGGACAGAGAAAGAGGTTTTTTGAGGAAGAGGCTCATACTGTTATGGAGGCTGGGAAGTCCCATGATCTGCTATCTGCAAGCTAGAGACCCAGGAAAGCCAAGCTAGAGACCCAATGATACGGAGTCCAAAGGCCTGAGAACAAAGGCAGCAGAGATTATAAGTCTCAGTCCACAGCAGAAGGAACCCAGTGTCCCAGCTCAAAAAAGGAGGCAAGAAGACAAAGAGGTGTATTCCTCCTTCTTCTGCCTTTTTGTTCTAGTCAGGCCTTCAGTAGATTCAATGATGCCCATCCACATAGGAGAAAAAATCTGATTTCTGATTCTCACCTAAATTTCGATTTGAATCTAAAATCTGATTTAAATGCTAATCTCTTCCAGAAACACTCTCACAGACACACGCAGCTGAGTTGAATCTAGACACCCTATGGCCCAATCAGGTTGGCATGTAAAATGATTGTCACAGATTTTAAAGCACATTTGCATCTATTATTAAACTCTTGCATCAGCCATTAAAGCTGAATATTGTGTCTTATTTTCTGGTTTAAAACTGAGGTTCAGGTGAGTTTCATATGCATAAGCATGATTATTTTTATCAAATCACAGAATTTTTAAGCTAAAGAACTTTATTCTTTTTTAATTTTTTAAAACACTTTTATTTAAGAAAGAGAGAGAGAGACCACGAGTGGCGGAGAGGGGCAAAGGGAGAGAGAGAGAGGGAGAGAGAGAGAGAGGGAGAGAGAGAGAGAGAGAGAGAGAGAGAGAGAGAATCTTAAGCAAGTTCCATGCTCAGCATCTGTAGATCAATACATCTGGAGGAGAAAGGAAGGCATCAGGACTGGACAGAGGAAAAACTAGGCTACAACACAGTCACAACAAAAACCACAGCCTATCCCACAAGGAGCCCTGCTGGAGCTGGGGTGGCCTTGCAGGGTGGTCCCAGGTTGGGGTAAAAGGGTGCAGGCCTTTGCATCCCAACATTATCTGTCTACTCATTGGATGTAAGCTGCCAGTGGGTACAGCAGATCTTCTTAGCTGAGGTTGGTTTTCAGAGAGGGCTGGTAACTGAGGGTTGTCGGCCAGTGGCACGCCCAGCCCCTGAGGAACACACTTACTATCCTGAAGGCGGAGCTGGGTCGTGCGTCACAGTGTCCACTACAAGGGAATGCACAAAAACCACTCCCCAGGCTCCATATCATCTCTCATGAGCATGACTTCAGATGCTGAGAAGCCTTGGAAACTGTCTTTGCTGATTACATGACATGGTACATAGGAGGTACATAGACATGTTCCTTCCATGTTGTAAACGCTCATTAAATATATTACTATTATTGTTATATTACTATTATTATTAAATGCCTTCTTACAACTGCATGTTGAGTCAAAGGACGCACATGAAACTCGGTGACAGCCTGTTCTCCTAATCACAGGCTCCTTGTCCCTGTAAGTGAGGTCACACACGGGTATGACCATCAGCTGGTGACCATTAGCACTCTATGTTACAGAGGGTTGATATTTCCTTTGAACGGAAGTGGGATGTGGCTCGCTGCTTGCATGTAATAGGATTTGTATTTTGTGGGAAACTTAGATTAGTAGAGATAAATCAATTCATTCTATGCAGTTACCATCAAATATGTGCCAGGAAAAGCACACGTGCCAGCATTTATTACAAGTTCCAAAATCCCCTTTATTACCAGGAAACCATTTGTTTCTGACCAAGCATCAACAAACACTTAGCAGGGGGGCCACGCACTGGGGCTTAAAGACCTGTACTATATGTGTGTTGTTTTTGACCACCCCCCAGTCGCTCCCCATTTTTCTGGTACCGGTGCCTAGCCTTTCCTTCCGGGACTAATCCTCCCACCATTCCTTATCATCCGGTCCATCTCAGAGACCGTCCCTTCCCCCATCTAAGGCCAAGGCATGAGCTGGCCCATGCCAGCCCCTCTCTGTCTCCAGGGAATTTAGAGATGAGTGAGGAAAAGGCAGAAAAGACTTCAGGCTGATTCATCTTACTGGTGGTTGCCCAAATAAACATTCCATTAGTTCCTACTAAGTATTTGGTTCCTGACCTTTCCAAAGCCTGGTTGTCTAACATTCTCATTGGGTCTGTGAGACATCCCGTACCCTTCCAATGATTCGTTTTCTTTCTTAAGTCAACCAAAGTTACTGTGTATTGCTTGTACCCAAGACCCTAATGGATAAGAGGTCTAGACTTCGTAAACTAACCAAGTTCTTCTCTAATGCTCTGATATTGGAAAACATACGTTCTTCCAATGAGGTAAAGGAACATAAAACCTTCTCTTACGCTTCATTTCTTCACCTGGAGAATTTTTCAAGTAAGTTTGAAGTGAGAGAGCCTGAGAATACAGGATACCACCACAAAACCCTGGAATGAGATATGGGGTTTTTTAAATTATTTTTTTAATGTTTATTTATTTTTGAGAGAGACAGACAGAGTGCAAGCAGGGGAGGGGCAGAGAGAGAGGGAGATACAGAATCCGAAGCAGATTCCAGGCTCTGAGCTGTCAGCACAGAGCCCGACGCGGGCCTCGGACCCACAAACTGCGAGATCATGACCTGAGCCGAAGTCGGACACTCAACTGATGACTGAGCCACCCAGGCGCCCCAAGGAAGATATGTTTTAATTATAGTATATATTTTACTTTAAACAAGTCATGGATTTTTCCCCATGTATAGAGAAAATATAGAGATTAACTGAAATCTCATTTAAAATCCAACACCATCCACCAGCAATGAAACATTTAGTGCATGAACCTTTAAATATATCTAAACCAGTCTCTTGGGCTGAAATCCTGAAGTTGAGATCTACTTACTAGAGAGGGCATCTTTTTCCAAAATGTCCTTTGCTTAGGTGTGTGTTTACATCCTGCTATGGATTATTTAATGTATCAAGAAGCACATTATTTCAGATAAGACAAAATGTAGGCAGAAGTTCCAACAACAAAATTCTCTTTCCAAACCCACTAACTTGCAATAAAATTTGAGTCAGTAATCCTTGACTGAGCATCCACTATGTACAATTTGCTATATCAGCTTCTTCAGGTGGTTTTAAAGTGAGTAAGACAAAACCCTACCTTAAATAATTCATAAGATGCATAGGAAAAGTCAGGATTATAAGAAAAGAAGGCAGGTAAATAAGCATGGCCTTCATGAGAGAAATAGCTTTTGAGCTAGGATTTGACAGATAAGTAGGACATCAGCAGACAGAGAAAAGGAATTGGGAGTTTCCAGAAATAAGGAATAGCATAAGGAATTAAATGGTTATAGAGAAAGAAAGAAAGAGAAAGAAAGAAAGAAAGAAAGAAAGAAAGAAAGAAAGAAAGAAAGAAAGAAGAAAACCTACTTCTCTGGGTTATCTGGTGTATATAAGAAAGTAATAAATTAAAGTGCAGGGGTTGATGGGTACATTCCCTAAGAGGCTCATAAATGCCTCAGTGATGCCCTTCGATGCATTTCTTCTTTAAGTACCACTAGGGCCTAGGCTGTCCCCAAGATTGTACTAGAATACTTGATTCCAGTTGCCCTGGAAGTAAAAGTTAGGTTAGGGGAAAGAGGCCTATCTCTCTGTCATTCCATACGAAAATTAATTTGAGACGTATTGTATACCGAAATATAAAAGTTAAAACTCATAAAGCTTCTAGAACAGGAGAACATAGTTGCTTCTTTATGTCCGTGGGGGAGGTGATGATTTTTGAGACAAGACACAAAAAAGTACTAACCATAGAAACATTGAGCAATTCGGTTTTTATCACAATGAAACACTTCTGCTAATGAAAGGTGCCATTAAAAATGAAAAGCAAACCTGAAAAGATTTGGAGAAAATATTGGCAATACCTATCTCTAAAAACTGACAGTTATCCAGATAATTTAAATCATCCCTATGATCAGATAACAAAATGACAAACCACAATGAGACATGAGTTAACAGCCTTGACCGATATAGCACAAGAGAAGTTGTGTGAATGGCCAACTGGTTATGAAAAGTTACTTTGAGTCATAGGGGAAGTGCAAGTCAGATCCACAAAGAAATGATACTGAATGCTTATTAGCATGGCTCTGATTAGAAACCCTGACAACCTCAAAAGTTGACAAGGGTGTGTGGGAACCGGAGCTTTTACCTACTGCTGGTGGGGTGTAGAATGTACCACCATTCCGGAAAACAACATGGCAGACTTGTACAGAGTCAAAAACACACCCCCCCCCTTGTGACTTGCAATCACCTTCCTAAATTTCGATCCAACACAAAGGAAAACATAGGTTCATACAAAGATATATACAAAAATGTTCATGCCATCTGTATTCCTAAGAGTCCCAAACTGGAACATAGAAACAAATTGTGGCATATACCTTGACAAGCTATTTGGTAATAATAAAAGCAAAACAAAACAAAACAATGAGCTGCGGTGATGACCAAACCAATAAAAAAGGTGAAACGATGGAACTGATATGGATGTAGTGGGGAAGAAGCATCACAGTTGATGTCTCGATACACTCAAAGTAAACGAGATTGATAGAGGGGGTGGCAGCAGGAAGAGAGGAAGAAACAAACTGGATAAATAAACTTACAGAATAATATGGCAGAAATTACATCATTGGCGCACAATGAAATAGGTTAAGCCCAGGCCATTTCGTCCCCAGCTATTACATTCATTTGTACGAACTTGGCCATGTCACTTAATTTCCCTTGTAAAATAAAGAGTTTGAACAAACTGATCCCGAAGCTTTTTTCCAGTTAACTTTGGACGTGGAGCAGGACAAATTCTTACTTAAAGGAGACAAAAATCTCAATGTATATGAATAATAACCATAACTTATACTGAAATATTCATCCTTTGGGGGTCAAATTGCCTTCTTCTTTTTTTTTTTAAATATAAACTCTGAAGCCCTTGGCTTATCTGAGATGCCTTTCTATCGTGGAAGGTTTGGCTTGAAAACGCTTTCAACTAAAATGAGAGATCCTTTCATTGTAAATGAGAGATCCCCAGATCATTTCAGAACCAGATAAATAAGTCTTCCATTTCCATCAGCTCATTCAGGCTCTGGATTTGCACATACCCCTCCCCCCCTTACTCTCTTTCCTAGTGTTTGGCTCATTAACAGATCCATTTGATACTTTCCCTGGGAATTTGCCACCTTCGTTGGGTGACTTGGGGCAAACAGCTTATGAGAGTCCTGCCTCCCTTTTGGATGGTACTGGATGGCGTTAGTGAGAAGCACGGCTCTCTTGGGGATCCTGATAGGTCCCTAATTAGTGTTAGCGGAAGCCCTTCAAGCGCTCCCAGATGGTATCAGGAAGTTAAATGAGTACTTGTGGCTGCTTACTTTTCAAGGCAAATGCGGGGGTGGGGGGAAGAAATGCATCCCTAAAGGCAATTCAAAGGAGAAAACATGCAAGTGTTTGCTAACAGCACTGTGAGTTTTTGTTGGATTTTTTCTTTTTGGTGATTTCTTTATTACCAAGAAAATGCATACACATCAGGGAATTGCAATGCAGAGCTACATGAAGAGATCAAACATTTCATTTCCTTTTTATTTGTCTTTCTGGGAAAGCATGGTTCCATTTTTCATGCATGTTTTCCTGTGCAAAAGATTTATAATTGGGGTTGCGGAGAGAGTCCCTGAGTAGGGACAGTTGTTCTCAGAGAGAACTCGGGGAATACTAGTAACTACCAGTGTGAGTCTCCTCCTCTGGGTAGTCAACAGCCTGGCCTCCAGGACTAGTAATCTTATAAGTTCTATTCTATCCCACTTAGTTGGTATATCCCATTGAGTTTGAAACTAACGCCACTTCCTCATTGATAGGGAAGGCAGCCCTCCCGTTCATTCTACAAAGAATCTCCGGGGGACACTCCGGGGGCCAGGTGGTCCAGAAAGTCTTTCCTCCCAGCAAAAGTCGTCTCTAAATCAGAAAGGCTCAAGTATCAGTTTTCAACAATAGCAAGATATCTTACATTAAACTATAAGTAAATATTGCAACTGAACAATTAACAATAGTTGTAACAATTGGGGTGTTTAAGCTTCATTTGAGCAATGCAACCAATTTACAGCCTTTAAAAAGCCAAATTGTATTAGAAACTTTATAATAAAATGTCGACTTCCGGCCCTCAGACAATTCTGTGGCCGGCAAATTAATTGGCAGAAAATGTGGACGCCATCGTGTGGCTGCTCCTAAGACGCCAGTGTGGGGAGTGAAGGGTTAAAAGCTAGAGGGCGGCTTGCTTCTAGTACTTCTATGCACTCAGCCAGGAGGACAGGGCCAGGTCAACTTGCAGACTCTGATCCAAAGGGAGGTGGGGGTATTTTTTTTCTTCTTTCTTGTTTTACAGTGAAGGAGCGGCTGAACAAAGGCCAGAGGACATATGGCCATTGGGATAATTGCACGGCTCTGGCAGGTAGAAAGAACAGCGTGCACGGAGCAGCCGTGGTTTCCAGACGTGAGCCCGGCTGTGCGGCCCCACCCCGCAGCACAAGCCGCCGTTGTCAGCCGTGGCTTCCTGGCTTCTTGGCCTCACCCCCATGTGGCAAGCACGTTTTGAGGCTAATGAACTATGCAGGCGAAACCCAGTTTCGGACCCAATCGGACACTGAGGAGTACCTGAACATGTTGAAAAGGGCTTATCTCTTGTTTCTTCTTCCTTTCTGCAGGCCACGTGGGGCTTTATTTCTCATTGCATATTACCTCATTGAGCAAACACCATTCCACGTGGGAAGCAGAGTCAAAAACTTTGCCAAACACATTTTCGCCCGAGTAGACATTACTGTCGGAAGCGAAAGCATCATCTCCGTCCTCGGAAGCCTTTGCCTCTCTTCGTTGGGCGTTCCACTCTTTCACACGCTGCCGTATTTTTATTGGCCTACCACGCACTGCAGGCACAAGTGACAAATAGATCCCTGTCCAAATGCATTCCTTTGTATTCACATCTCCTTCCTTCCATTCACCTCCAAGGGTGTCTTTCTACCAGCTGATTAATTTTGTGATTTTTAGCACCACGGTGCAGTGGAAAGCTGCTTAAACCAATGATGGATTTGTCTCCCCTCCAGCTCACACTGACCATGGTCATCAAGGCGACGAGAAGAAATCTGCACATGACAGCAGTTCTCAGAACCCACCTATGATGGTTACACGCGTCTGTCTGATTCTGCGTCCAGTAAGTGTTATTTCTATCAGACCGTGAAAAACCAGTGGGAAAATTCTTCCCGAGGGGCGTGGACGTGTCCACGCACTGATCCCGTTCTACCTAAAATAGAACCAACCAACTACGCCTCAAAGATATTTCGTAGTTATCTCAAATCAACCCGGTGGTCCCCATGGAAACATACATAACATATGGACCAGTAGCTCAGCAGGAGTGAAGGAACAGGACTTCCTGTCCCTTTGTGACTGTCCTGACACCAGTCATGGTTTTACTTTTCCGTGGCTTGTGGTGACGCTCGTGAGGTTTTGCGCACCGGGTTGCTTTCGGGAGAAGGGATCGCTGTGTCATGTCGGGAAGATAACATCATTCACAACAGGGCATTTCCTCTACCTCCCTTGTCGGCGTGCGCATTGCTTTCACTTACGTTTCCTCACCTGCTCCTGATAACAGTGCCAGACTAAGGTTATTATCCCCATTTCCTTCACGAGCGAGGGCAGAATGTTCCAGCAATCTGCCCTAAGCGATGCGTCTTCTCACAGGCACGACATGAGGCTCCAACCTGTAGCATCTGAGTCCAGATCCAGCCGTCTTTAAACCGCACGAGTAATTCCAGGAAGGCCTATCAAGCAGGGTAAGTACCAGGCACCCTATGGGGGTGTTCCCGATAAGGCAGCTCTCAACTTTTCACAACCCAGAGTAGACCAGTGACTCCCTACCTAAGACCTCAGAGTGCGTTTTGTTATAACTCTTAGCATATTCTACTCACCTAGTTATTTTCATCTCTTTAAAAGCAGGCACTCTGGGCCTTCAGCCTCCCACCCAGTGCCCGGAACCCGGGAGATAAAAAAACGCGCCAAATAAATGAACAACTACACTGATAAAATAGACTCGAATATACAGACTGCTAAAATAGAGGCACAAACAAAGCATCATGGAAACGAGAAGGGGAAAGGGACACAATCTGCCTGACGACTCCAGAAGGCTTCACAAGGTGACATTTGAGCCGGGTATTCCCCACATAGAGAGGAGAGGGAAGGACATTCTAGGCGTTGGAACTTCGTGAATACATCAGTTTTGCTAAATGTGGCCCTGCAGGGCCTAAGAAGGCAGGCACGGGGGCTGGGGGACAGTGCCATGAAGGGGAGGCCCGGAAGATCAGGACGGAAATGTAATCACCGTAAGGAAATTCATTCATTCAACCGGTGAAATTTTAACTTAGTTAAAGGAATCACAGCAAACAGAGGGACGAAGTGGAACAAATTAAATTGTCTTAAGGCAAATTGACGCTCGTTAATTAATTAATTGAGGGTGAGAAAGGTGTTTCGAACTGCGGTTGCAAAGAAGGTTGTTTTAAGCAAGTTATTTAATGAGACTCGAAAGTTGAAAACGAGGAGGCAGGAGCAGGCGGCCGGTGCGCATCATCATCGTGGGGCCTTCCCCGCCCCCCTCCCCGGGGGCTCTGTCACTGCCTGGGAGGAGACAGGCGGCAGGACCGTCACACCTGGCACGCATTCCCGGGCCCGCAGCCGCACCTCGGGACGGCCTGCATCTGAGATGCAGCACCTTTAGGGATCCCCGAGGCCCTCTCAATCAATAATCCCCGGGGTTTTTTATGAGGCTTGGATTCTGAGGATTTGGAAAGGGGACGATTAAGCAGTAGTTCAAAGACGAGCTCCGGCCGCACCTGCAGCATTTATGAAGATCTATTAATAGAAAGCACACGATTTAGCAGTAATCCCTAATTCATAGAAAATCGATGATTTATGCCTTTGGGCCCAAGAGGCACTGAGGACTTTGGCTCATGGGCTGCCTGGAGGCAGGGTGTGCTGGCCCCACATCTGGTCAAGACTGACATCAGTCACCTGGGGGTTGTGCGGGACCCTTTGGGTCCTACCAGTGAATGGAAAACAATTCTTGCAGACGCGCGGTCAGTCCCTGCAGGATCTAATCTCTTTTTTGCTCTCCTAGGGTATCAACCGTTTCGATGCAGGATCCGGGCGAACAGCCTAGGCCCTGGTGATAGTAGGTATGATGCCAATTTGCTGGGAACGCAAAGCCACACCAGGGTCTGTCCCTAGCCAAGCCTGTCCCCTCTCTCTCTTCCTCCCCTGGACCTCCCTTTAGTCATCTGGAGAATGGCGGCAGCCACACTAAGGATCATCGCAATACCTTGTGGGTGGCTTGGGAATTCTACAATCCATCTGGGTCCTATTCGATCCCAAAGGTTTATGTATTTGAGTTCTCATTAAGAGAGTCATGGGCCAGATCCATTAATTAATGTCTGAGTTCACCTCAGAGACCCAAAAGCCAGCTGCCTTCTGGGGTTACTTCTGCCGAATATAACAAAAAGACCAAAAACACGTTTCAGTCTCAGAGGGAAGGATGCAGGTTATATGATGCTAAAAAGAAAATTCCACAAATAGTAAGGAGAGTAAAATAATCTTTTGTCAGTCTTCAAGAAAGGAACATTCAGAAGAAGGTGGGGGGGGGGGCGTGAATATTCCGTTACTTAGCAGGGAATCTGAGACCTGAGGATGGCCCATCCCTATTCACAGCTGTTTGATAATCGGTGTGCAGAAGATCCAAAGATGTATTTCATTAATAAGCTATTCAACTGTTTATAAATGAACAAGTGTCTATGGACATTTCCATTATTTAACGGCTTCAGATTCTTTTTCATGATTGCTGTTCGTGGCTCACATACAAATATATTCTTTACCTGTTACTATTTACGTTAAATCCTTTACTTAAATCACCATGCATATTTTAGTTTAGCCCCTGGGTAACACCTCTGTCTCGTGAACAGAAATCTGATACGCGAAACCAAAACTTCAAAGCACTGTAATCTAGGAGGTGATTAACCTTACTGCAAAGAAGTCTACACCATCCCAGAGCTCACCACACGGGTTTTTTTCTGTGGACCGCTGTAAGTCTATAGAGCACTAACATGGAACAGGATGGGTGAAGGGGGTGCGAGCAGAGCCCCCCACCCCACGGTGAAGAGCAACCAGCAGTGAGAACAGTGATCCCAGGATGGAATGGGCTTCATGGAAAAGAAGTCGGATTCAACTGCCTCATTTCCCTACGCAGTGAATTTCTCTATTCTAAATATATTATACACAGATTGTTTTTCAAAAGGCGGCAAATATGGGGCGCCTGGGTGGCTCAGTCAGCTAAGCGTCCGACTTCCGCTCAGGTCATGATCTCACAGTTCATGAGTTCGAGCCCCGCATCGGGCTCTGTGCTGACAGCTCAGAGCCTGGAGCCTGTTTCAGATTCTGTGTCTCTCCCTCTCTCTGCCCCTCCCCTGCTCACACTCTGTGTCTCTCTCTCTCTCTCAAAAATAAATAAACATTAAAAATAAATAAATAAATAAATAAATAGGCAAATACGTAAAAGTCTAAAGAAAGAAAGAAAGAATTGCCATTCATTCTACTGTCTGGAAATAACCACTGCACATATTTTGGTATATTTCTTTCCATTACTTTTTTTCTACGCTTATCTTTTCAGAGCTAAATGATACAGATGCATGTACAAAAGCTCTTTGTTGCGGGAAGCCCAGGTTGCTCAGTCAGTTAAGCATCCGACTCTTGATTTCAGTTCAGGTCATGAGATCCAGCCTGGCCTTGTGCTCTGTCCTGACAGCATGGAGCCTGCTTGGAATTCCCTCTCTCTCTCTCTCTCTCTCTCTCTCTCTGTCTCTCTCTCTCTCTCTGCCTCTCCCCCACTCACGCTTTCTCTCTCTCTCTCAAGATACTTTTTAAAAAATATGCAAAAGTTTTTTGTTATTAAACAAATTGGAGGCCACACCCTGTGTTATTTTACGTTGTGTATTTTCGTTTCGTACCCCCTTCACTCCAGAGCCAGTTGGAATCCGACCGCTAGCCGTGTGTCTTTGGCCAAATGCTGTAACTTCTCTGCACCTCAGTTTTCTCACTTGTAGAATGGGGCTATGACAGTACCCACCCACGGAGTTATTCTTGGGTATTGATGAGCGTTGGTCACGTACTTAGAGTCTTAAGATAACATGTGACACATCATAAAGCTACACAATCAGTGGTTGTTATTATAATGGAGCAAACTTGCTGAGCTTTCCTCTGATTACCCAGGATTCAGCCCAGTGCCGCACCCATGCCGGTGTTTCAGAGAACTCGGCCTTGCTCAGCCTGCACACTGCGGGTGGCACCACTACTGGAAAGGGAGCCGTGATGGGGCTCCGCGGCCTAAGCTCCCTCCCTGTCACCCGTTCGGTGTTCAGTGGCTCCACGATCCGAAACAACATCACTGAAGACAGAAATCCACCATCATTTCTTTCTTCCTTCCCTCTCCCCGCTCCCTGTCTCTCACATCCACACCCGCACCCCTCTGACACAGGTCTTACCCTTCCCACCATCCACAAACACAAATCCTCAACCCCACGGAGATCAAGAGCGAAAGGGTCAACCCTGGGCCCACATAGACCTCTCTCTGGAATAATTTCTAACCAGAATGTCCAAGAGTTTTGGTCTCTTTTTCTGTGTTTCTTCTGTTCTCGGGACTATGATTTACGCTTTAGGTGGCCTTCTATTTGGAGGACACGATTGCTTTTATTGAAAGGATTGCAGAGAGAAGAGGAAAAATGTCCTATCTGTGTGTATCTACAGGAAATGAAGAGTTTTCTCTCTTTCTCCTTCTCTCTCTCTCTCTCTCTCTCTCTCCCTCTCTGAGAGCTACAGTTTGGCAAACACCTCACCTCAGAATTTCTGACATTAATGAGGTAGCGGAGAGTGGAGAATTGCCTGCTGAGAGACAAACTTTAGGAAGATGGCTCAGAGCGTCTTGCTCAGCAGAACTGATAAGATTAAACCAACCATAACCCAGTAAACAAACCACATGGGAAAGACCAGAAATATGTTATGGTTTTGATCCAAGAAATGTAACTTTGGTGTTCTGTGTGTTGGACAAATTGAGTTATGTGGAGAGGACTAGGTCAGAAAGCAAACCAAGGAGCTGTTTTCCTGTTTTAAGATCTGTAGGCTGGGGTTAGTTTTCACAATCTTGTGGAATAAAATTTACAGGAAAGGAGACTCCTAAAATAGTACTTGTTGAGATCACTCTTTCCTGATTGCTCTCTCTCTCTTTCTCTCTCTCTCCTCTTTCCTTCCTTTCCCTTCCATTGAGCTCCCTACACCTCTCTGTAGGCCTAAGGCTAAATTGCCAGCTGGCCCTGATCCAGACAGATATTTTTACAGGGTAATTCCAAATGCTGCACACTCTCTTCTGCCTAAATGAATCAGCAAGCTTTTTCCAATTTTGTGTTTATTTGCTTGCAGATGAGGGACGCCAAGTTCTTTCTCAAAGAGAATGTGCAGGTATCTGTGGAGCAGCAGAAGGACTTGTGTTCAGGTACCGTTTCTGCCCCGGGCCAACAATGTGGTGACAGCACATCCCCAAGACTTGACTTACTCATCTGTAAAATGGGAATCCTGCCAGTCTGGTCTACAGCAAACGATTATTGTAAGGATTAAAAGAGATAATGTTCGGGGCGCCTGGGTGGCTCAGTCGGTTAAGCATCCGGCTTTGGCTCAGGTCATGATCTCACGGTTCATGGGTTCGAACTCCGAGTCAGGCTCTGTGCTGAGAGCTCAGAGCCTGGAGCCTGTTTCAGATTCTGTGTCTCCCTCTCTCTGCCCCCCACCCCTGCTCATGCTCTGTCTCTCTCTGTCTCAAAAATAAACATTAAAACCAATTTAAAAAAAGAGATAATGTTTGAAAAAGAAAAATAAAAAGAGATAGCATTTGTACGAAGCACTTCATAAATTTAAAAGGGCTCCTCACATACCATACCAACTGTTCCCAAACCCAGCTACATCTTGTGGGATAAGTCAGTCCTAAGGAAGAATCTAAATCACATTTCTTGCCTAGCCAGATGACAGGCTTGAGTCACCTGCCAGTCTCGGTCTTAATTGACCGGCTCTGTGGGTTGGGCTTAAACCTTTTGTTCTTGAAAATGTTTGTCTTTGCCACATTCCATAGAATTCCTTCCTTGCTTCTAACCAAATTAAAAAGTCATCAGAAACCAGTTAGGTCTACATTAGCTCTAAATGTCAACTTCGCTGGTCAATTGACTTCAGAAGATACTGTATTTACACACCTGGGAAGAAAAGTTAGAAGAAAAGGTGGCTATCTGTGAGAGGCTAATTTTCAGAGGAGCTTATAAGTTCTCCTCTTGCCTGGGACGGTAGTAATTGGATGCCTTGTGGCCATAAAAATTAGCAATAACAGGCCTGGCCACTTGTCGAGGTACTATCAGGGGAGTATAAAAACTCGGTGGATGATAAGCTGATGAAAAACAGGAGATGCCTGACTACCCGCCCTCGAGCATTCACTTCTACACCTCTGTCCCATCTGACAGCCCCCCTTCCAACCACAGTCAATTATGAAGCCATGTGATGAATGATTAAAGTTAAATCCAGGAACAGAAGATGTGCTTGGCGGGGTGGAAGCAAAGAAGGAGGTTGAGTATGTTTTCATAGTGCCAAGGGCTCTCCAAACTGAATCTCATCATCTTCCCTCCCTTTCAACTTGCAGGAAAAGACGGACATACCAGGACTTGACCTGTGGCCCATCGCCCAAGAATGCTACCTGATTGGGTTGGTAGCACACCATGGAAACGTGAGCTTTCAGACTGATACGTTTATTTACCTGAGGAGTATATCCACTATAAAATAAAACAATCAACCAAAGAACATATGACTTCTACAACAGAGTAATTGGGATAGACACACCAATAATGCAAAATAAACACAATATAATATGCTGAGAGACAGGATATTAATAATATAAGTCAGAAGCAAGAGATCCTAACAAGAACCAAGTAGAATTACTAAGGATAAACAAATATAAGAGCTGAAATAAAAAAAATCCAATAGCTGGAATAAATAACAGAATGGATTAATTTGGAAAGTAATTAGACATTGGCTAATCAGGAGGCAATACGAAAGGGCACCTCGGTGACTCAATCGGTTAAGTGTCCAACCCTTGATTTTGGCTCAGGTCATGATCTCATGGTTCGTGAGGTCAAGCCCCGTGTCAGGCTCTGTGCTGATAGTGTGGAGCCTGCTTGGGATTCTCTCTCTTTCCTTTACTCTCTTTGTTCTTCCCCCACTTGTTCACACACACGTGCACTCTCTCTCAAAATAAATAAAGAAACTTAAAAAAAGGGATATGATTCAACTGGTTAAAATCAAGCATTATCTAACAGTTCGTGGCTAAAAGAGACACAGTTTAAACAAAAAGATATAAAAATAGTGGGAAAAAAATGTACTAGCCACAAATAAGCCAAATAAAAAAAAAAGTGGAGTGACAATCTTTATATCTGATAAAATAAAATGTGGACAACTCTATTATAAGTCATAAAGAAGAATATTATACTCAGAAAAGAGACAATGGAGCACGATAATACAACTAATGTCAATCTATGTGTACCAAATAACATGGTGCCAACATGTCAGCAGTGACAACTGTCTGAATTGAAAGTGGAGACTTTCACATATATCTCTCAGAAACTGAAGATTCAGACAAAAAAATAAGAAGATACACAGAAGACCTGAGAAATGCAAGTAATAACATTGAACTATTATTACTATTATATATATATATATTCAAATCACAATGTATAACATATGCTATATCTTTAACTCTACTTGCAATAAGCAGAAACTATACATTTTTATAGCACCCATGGGATATTTACAAAAATGTACCATGTTCCAAAACATGAAAGAATACTCAATATTACACCAAAGAAAAACTGTCATATGTGCCATATTTTAAGACCTTAATACAATAAAATAAGGGATAACATTTAAAAGAACCCAATGTTGAAAACCCAAAAGATTCTACCAAAAAACTGCTAGAACTGGTCCAGGAATTTAGCAAAGTCTCAGGATATAAAATCACTGCACAGAAATCTGTTGCATTTCTATACACCAGCAATAAAGCAACAGAAAGAGAAATCAAGGAATCGATCCCATTTACAATTGCACCAAAAACCATAAAATACCTAGGAGTAAACCTAACCAGAGAGGTGAAAAATCTATACACTGAAAACTATAGAAAGCGTATGAAAAAAATCGAAGAAGACACACAAAAAATGGGAAAATATTCCATGCACATGGACTGGAAGAACAAATGTTGTTAAAATGTCATTACTACCCAAAACAATTTATGTATTTAATGCAGTCCCTATCAAAATAACACCAGCATTCTTCACAGAGCTAGACCAGACAATCCTAAAATTTGTATGGAACCAGAAAAGACCCCCAATAGCCAAAGCAATCCTGAAAAAGAAAACCAAAGCTGGAGGCATCACAATCCGGGACTTCAAGATGTATTACAAAGCTGTAATTGTCAATACAGTATGGTACTGACACAAAAACAGGCACTTAGATCAATGCAACAGAATAGAGAACCCAGAAATGGACCCACAAACTTATGGCCAACTAATCGTTGACAGAGCAGGAAAGAATATCCAATGGAATAAAGACAGTCTCTTCAGCAAATGGTCTTGGGAAAACTGGACAGCAACATGCAAAAGAATGAACTTGGACCACTTTCTTACATCATAAATAAACAAACTCTTACATCATAAATAAACTCAAAATGGATAAAAGACTTAAATGTAAGACAGGAAGCCATCAAAATCCTCGAGGAGAAAGTAGGCAAAAACCCCTTTGACCTTGGCCGCAGCAACTTCTTACTCAACACGTATCTGGAGGCAAGGGAAACAAAAGCAAAAATGAACTATTAGGACTTCATCAACAAAAAATCTTCTGCACAGCAAAGGAAACAATCAGCAAAACTAAAAGGCAACCAATGGAATGGGAGAAGATATTTTCAAATGACATATCCGATAAAGGGTTAGTATCCAAAATCTATAAAGAACTTACCAAACTCAGCACCCCAAAAAACAAATAATCCGGTGAAGAAATGGGCAAAAGACATGAATAGACACTTTTCCAAAGAAGACATTCAGCTGGCTAACAGACACATGAAAAAATGCTCAACGTCACTCATCATAAGGGAAATACAAATCAAAACCACAGTGAGATACTACCTCATATCAGTCAGAATGGCTAAAATTAACAACTCAGGAAATAACAGATGTTAGCAAGGATGCAGAGAAAGGGGAACTCTTTTGCACTGCTGGCGGGAATGCAAACTGGTGCAGCCACTCTGGAAAACAGTATGGAGGTTGCTCAAAAAACGAAAAATAAAACTACCCTACAACCCAGCAATTGCACTACTAGGTATTTATCCAAAGAATACAGGTGTGCTCTTTCAAAGGGATACATGCACCCCAATGTTTACAGCAGTGCTATCGACAATAGCCAAAGTATGGAAAGAGCCCAAATGTCCATCAACAGATGAATGGATAAAGAAGATGTGGTTTAAATATTAAAATGGAATATTACTTGGCAATCAAAAAGAACGAAAGCTTGCCATTTGCAAAAACGTGGATGGAGCTAGAAGGTATTATGCTGAGCTAAATCAGTCAGTCAGAGAAAGACAAATATCATATGACTTCACTCATACATGGAATTTAAGATACAAAACAGATGAACCAAGGGGAAAGGAAGCAAAAATAATATAAAAACAGGGAGGGAGACAAAACATAAGAGACTCTTAAATGTAGAGAACAAACAGGGTTGCTGGAGGGATTGTGGGTAGGGGAATGGCTAAATGGGTAAGGGGCATTGAGGAAGACACTTGTTGGAATGAGCACTGGGTGTTACATGTAGGGGATGAGTCACTGGATTCTACTCCTGAAATCTTTGTTGCAATATATGCTAAATAACTTGGATGTAAATTAAAAAATAAAAATAAATAATAAAAAATAAAGAAAAGAAAAGAAAACCACCCACAGGTACAGCAAATATATAACATATTACTGAATAATCCTTGAGATGAAAAGAAAATCATAAACCATTTCAGTCAGAATAAACTAGGCTATGCTGAGATGATGAGCAGTTGACAAATTTCAGTGGCCCCAAACAACAAAGGTTTGATTTTTGCTCATGTTAGAACATGCCATCATGGCTCGGTAAGAGTCCCTTCTTTAAATCATCCTCACCCAGGGATCTAGATTGAGAGAAATTTAATCTTTGCGTTTCCTCAGTTGCTATGGCAGAGTCAAGAAATAATGGTGACTTAGATGTTCATTCATAACATTTCATCACTTCTGCGCAGAAGTGACATCACTTCTGCTCACTGTTCACGTGCTCAAAGCAAATCACATGAATATATGTGACTTCAAAGGACTTGGAGAAATGCAGTTCTATCATAAACTCAGAAGGGAGGGATTCAGAAATATCTAACAGTGGGGCGCCTGGGTGGCTCAGTCAGTTAAGCCTCCAACTGCGGCTCAGGTCATGATCTCGCGGTCTGTGAGTTCAAGCCCCTAGTTGGGCTCTGTGCTGACAGCTCAGAGCCTGGAGTTTGCTTTGCATTCTGTGTGCCCCCCTCTCTCTCCGCCCCTCCCCTGCTCATGCTTTTTCTCATTCTGTCTCTCAAAAATAAGTAAATATTTTTTTAAAAAACTAAAAAAAAAAAATATCTAATGGAAAGCACTAATAATTACCATAGTATGGAAATAATAAACACTTAGAACTAATCAACATTAGAAACACTATAAAATGTGTGAAATGCTGATAAAACTTGGAAAGATAAATGTATAACTTTACATACAATTCTCAAGAAATTTTCTAAAAACTTAAAATATATTAACTAGACATTCAAGCCAAAGAAACAAAGAGGATTTTTTTAAATATATGAAATTTATTGTCAAATTGGTTTCCATACAACACCCAGTGCTCATCCCAAAAGATGCGAAGAGGAAGGATTTAAGAAAGATAAAGGTAACGGGGCTCAGTCGGTTAAGCGTCTGACTTCAGCTCAGGTCATGATCTCATGGTTTGTGGGTTCGAGCCCCGCGTCAAGCTCTGTGCTGATGGCTCAGGCCTGAAGCCTGCTTCGGATTCTGTGTCTCCCTCTCTCTCTTCCACACCTCTACTCTCACTTTGTCTCACTCTATCTCTCAAAAATAAATAAATGTAAAAAAAATTTTAATAAAAAAGAAAGATAAAGGTAAAAGTTAATTAAAGTGGAATAATAGAAAAAAGATAATAGATTAATAAAGGTAAACTGACTCTGAAAGAATTAATAAAATAGAACTCTGAAAGTTAATAGGAAAAAAAGAAAAGTTGCCAAAAAAGACAAAAAAAAAATGACACTAGAGACCCAAAAGTATTAAAATAACATTAAAAGGTATTATATATACATTTTAATAAAATTTCTGGGAAAAATATGACATGGCAAAATTGAGGGAAGAAAAATGGAAAACACAGTCTAATAGCATTAAGAAAAATTAAAGACTCCTTCTCCAAAACACCCTGAAACTCATATATCTCTACAGATGAGTTCTAACAAACTTTGAGTTGGATGGCCTCTTCTTGTCTTATATAAGATTTTCCAGAAGTTGGGAATAAAAGCAAAACTGTGCAGCTCATTTTATGAAGTTAGTCTTGATTCCAACACCTGACTAAGGAAAATCAGGGGAAAAGACCCATTTCTCAGGCACATTTCAGCTTAAACATAGCTATAAAAAAATCTTCAAGTATTAGCTAACCGAATCCACTAGCATACTTTTTAAATAACCTCAACATTAAGTAAAATTTATCTCACGGAGACAAGAATGGTTTAACAACCACAAAAAAAATAATAATAATAATAATGACTACAACTTGCCGTATTCATAGACCAAGGAGAAAATTCGTATGGTTATGCCAAATGGTTCGGGAAAAGTATTGAATGAATATCAACATATATTTATGATAAAGAAATTTAAAAATTTGAACAGAAGGACACTCCCTTACATGTTAAAAGCTTATGTAGCAGAAATATGGCAAATGTGTCATTTTATACAGAAATTGTAGGCTGAGTTGATCAGTAGCAAGAACAGAATGCCAAATATCATCGCTACTATTATGGGACATCTGTAACTGATTAGATATTTACTGCTGTCACTGGCAAATTGTATGATGAAACAAAAAAGAAGTGACAGGAGGAAGGATCAAAGGGAAGAAATGTAACAGTCATTGCTTCCAGAAGAGTCCACTTCATGGACAGGCCACCTTTGCAGTGGCCTGGGGCTCTGAGTGCCCAAGGGCATCATACTTGGTTTAGTGCTCTACTCATGATGGAATTCTTAAGAATTCTGTTTTTGGACTTTTGTTGGTAAGTGAAATCCAATGGGACAATGGAACATGCAAGTGGTCAGAGCGAAAGTGGCAGTTAGCTCTTCCTGGACATTCTGTTGGCCCACAGTGTTCGTGATGTCTCATGAGCACAGAATTCTGGTGGGCCCAGGAGGCACAGTGGTTCAGCAATACAGCAGGAAGAAAGTAAGTGCGTTGCATCTACGACCCAGCAAGGGGAGTCCCGACAGTAGGGACAGGATGTGCTTTCAGTTCAAACCAGAAGTGACTCCAAATGTAGAAAGAAGGCCATGGCATTCTCAGAAACGTGAATGGCCAAGGAAACCGATCACATCCTCTCTTACTACTAATGTCCTTTCCCTGTATTAACTAACCATTTCTGCTGAAAATTATGACACAGAAGAAAAGAGAAAGATAGGGCAGTCCATAGTTCCTTTTCTGTCAATGATGTGTAAAATTCATTTAAGATAATTATTTTCAGGGGCGCCCGGGTGGCTCAGT
This sequence comes from Panthera tigris, assembly GCF_018350195.1. Taxonomy (NCBI): domain Eukaryota; kingdom Metazoa; phylum Chordata; class Mammalia; order Carnivora; family Felidae; genus Panthera; species Panthera tigris. The sequence goes on along the minus strand of NC_056678.1, from coordinate 58,505,648 downwards.
TGGTTAAGCGCCTGACTTTGGCTCAGGTCATGATCTCATGGTTCGTGGGTTCGAGCCCCGAGTTGGCCTTTGTGCTGACAGCTCATAACCAGGAACCTGCTTTGGATTCTGTGTCTCCCTCTCTCTCTGCCCCTCCCCTGCTTGCGTTCTATCTCTCTCTCAAAAATAAAATGAAATAAAATAAAAAATTTAAAAATAAAGTAATTATTTCAGGCGCACCTGGGTGGCTCAGTCAGTTAGCACCCAACTTCAGGTCAACTCATGATCTCAGGTGAGTTCAAGCCCCATGTGGGGCTTTGTGCTGACAGCTCAGAGCCAGGAACATGCTTGGGATCCTCTGTCCCCCTCTCTCTGCCCCTCCCCTGCTCAAGCTCTGTCTCTCTCTCTCAAAATAAGTAAACATCAAGAAAAAATTTGTAATAACTACTTCCAATTAAATTTAAAAATTTAATTGACTTTGTTTAGAACAACATTCAATAGCAAAAATAAATACCATGACAAGCCAAGAGAGAGACCACTGAAAAAATTTAAAATTTAGTACCTTAACAGCCATTTTTTTCCTACTTTTAAAAGAAGGGACTCTGGGGGCACCTGGGTGGCTCTGTTGGTTAAGCGACCGACTTCGGTTCAGGTCATGATCTCACAGTTTGTGGGTTTGAGCCCCGCGTCGGGCTCTGTGCTGACAGCTCAGAGCCTGGAGCCTAGTTCAGATTCTGTGTTTCCCCCTCTCTCTATCCCTCCCCTGCTCACACTCTGTGCCTCTCTGTCTCTCAATAATAAATAAATGTTAAAAAAATTTTTTTTAAAAAGAAGAAGGGACTCTGAACTTGCATTTCATGGTGGGATCTGCAAATTATGTAGCTGGCCTTATTTGAAGATGATATAGATTTATCTAAAGGTGATAATGATTTATAGAATTTTTTAAAAAGGGAATAGCCAAATTCTTAGAAGTAATGAAGGATTTAGAATATAGGATCCGTTTTTTTAATTAATGTGATTTCTTCAAGCTATCAGTAATCAATTAGAAAATATAAAATACTTATATTTTATAAAAAAATATGAGATATTACTTCTAAAAACTAATAAAGTATCTTCTAGAGAAAATTTCAGCACCCTAATAAAGGATCTAAAAGAAAATCTAATTAGACAGTCCAAGTTCTTGGGTGAACGAAAAAAATATTATGAAGGTAACAATTCTCTCCCTAATTCATCTATAAATTTCACACAGTCCTCACTATAATCCCTGCTGGGGACTTTTTTTATGATTTAAACAAAACTTTTTTAACATTTTTATTTATTTTTGAGAGACAGAGACAGAGCATAAGTGGGGAAGGGGCAGAAAGACAGGGAGACACAGAATCTGAAGCAGGCTCCAGGCTCTGAGCTGTCAGCACAAAGCCTGACATGGGGCTCAAACCCACCAACTGTGAGATCATGACCTGAGCCAAAGTCAGACGCTCAACCAACTGAGCCACCCAGGTGTCCCCTGTAAAAAATTTTTTTAATGTTTACTTTTTGAGAGAGAGAGAGAGAGAGAGAGAGAGAGAGCGAGAGAGCACAAGTTGGGAGGCGCATAGAAAGAGAAGGAGACACAGAATCCAAAGCAGATTCCAGGCTCTGAGCTGTCAGCACAGAGCCAGATGTGGGGCTTGAACTCACAAGCCATGAGATCATGACTTGAGCCAAAGTCAGTTGCTTAACTGACTGAGCCACCCAAGCACCCTCCTGCTGGAGTTTTTTAAAGTACTCAAGAAGCTTTCTCTAGGGGCACCTGGGTGGCTCAGTCGGTTAAACATCTGACTCTTTATTACGGCTCAGGTCATGATCTTGAGGTTCACTGAGTTTGAGCCCTACATCAGGCTCTGCACTGACAGTGTGGAGCCTGCTTGGGATTCTCTTTGCCTCTCTCTGCCCCTCTCCCATGAACACACCCTCTCTTTCTTTCTCTCTCCCTCTCTCAAAATAAATAAATACATAAATAAACACTTAAAAAAAAGAAACTTTCCCTAAAATTGTTTATGAAGAGTAAATGCCCGTGAATAGCAAAGGCAAATGAGACCAAAGTGAGAACTAGTCAAAGTAATAAAATCAAAAACAAAAAACAGAACAAAACAAGACAAATTCCTGATCAATAGAACTGAACAGAAAGCCCAGAGCAAGATCCATGCAGAACCTAACATGTGATAAATATGGCACCATGAAACAATAAGGAGAGAATAGGCTGCTTAGTAGACAATTTGGGGAAAGCTGGCTCATTCTATGAAGGAAAAGAAGAATCATAAAGCCCCTACTTACCATTTTATACAACTGTATACTCTAGAGAGATTAAAACTTTAAATCTGAAAAGTAAAAGAGTTACATTCATAGATGGTACAGGAACACAGCTGCCTTCATGGGTGTCTGACATGCACAGGGGCCGACACTCAGAAGAACCCGTGTTTGACTGGACGCTCTACTGTTGTCGTCTTGAAATTGTTAATTTTACAAAGGGTCCTGTACTTTCATTTCACACGGGGCTGGGAATTTATGTAGCCCATTCCGCAAGGGACTCTGTCCATGTGACCTAGAAACAGGGAAGAACTTCTTATAAAAAGCCCAAGCTAGAAGGCAAAAGTTGATTTTTGCCTGATAAAAAAAACAGCATCATCATGGCATCATCATGGATTTGGGAGAAGCTCTTTGTGAGGTCCCAAACTGGTGACATTAACACCTAAGTTGTGGGAGGTACAAAGTAGGCAGCTACCTTAACTCTTTCCAAATTTTCAACTTAATTTTCATAGAAGCAATAATTTTGTTTCATATTATTGTTTATAATTGCTTTATACTCTATTTTAATATCTGTTTTCAATAAAAATTGCAACTGACCTAAACAAGTGTGCGAACAAACACAATCACCTCGTGGGAAGCATTGCACTCAATCGGTCACAGCAGCAAGGAGAGGGCATCTTGCAGAGATGAACTATCTACAAGTTCAGAGTACCTCTGGCTTCAGAGTTAGGTTTTACAGAGGGACCAGAGTGTCCCTCAGTAATCCCATGAGTCAGTTAAGTGGAAGTCATTTCATTAAGTGCTTCAATTATAGGGCAAAAAAAAAAAAAAAAAATCCTTACATCTAAAAGAACCCAGCCTTTTGTGCCGGTTCCCAAAATTTCCCTTTGGAGACTTTGATGTGTTGTCAATTTTCTTTAAGAGTGTGTTGACTTCCGGCGTGGTTATGTTACACTCTAAGATGGTCACTGTCAGTTGCATGGCTTTCATAGAGCGTAAGAGCCCACAGAGACACCTGGTGATGCATTGAAAAGTGTTTTCCTGCAGTAAGACATATACTTAAAGCCAACTATTAATGTACTCACTATCACTCCTGTTCTATGAGCTATGCTCCATGGGAATATGTTTAGCAAATTACAATTATGCAAAAGAAGAAAAAGAGCATTGCCTAAAAATATCTTTGCTTCCTTAGAAGGGAGCATTTTTAACAATGTCACAAAAAGACAGGTGATTACTTTGGTTAAAAAATATGCACAAGTTTCGTTTGGAAGTTATGCATGAAGGAAGAGCGCTTCGTGGAAATACTTGCTAACTCCAGGCTTTTCTCCAATCAGCAAGTTGTCTCCTGACAAATGCCATTTTGGGGGCCTCTCATACATTATCCTGTTCTTACTGCCAAAGGAAAGCTTCTGAAGTTCTTCTGTTGTTGTTTGATGTTTGCAGTGGTTGCCTGGTACATAGCCCTTATCAAACTAAAGATAAATTCTTTCTACAATTTTTTTAAAAAATTTTTTAATGTTTTAAAAAAAAAAAAAAAATTAAAAAAAAAAAAAAAAAAAGGGGCGCCTGGGTGGCGCAGTCGGTTAAGCGTCCGACTTCAGCCAGGTCACGATCTCGCGGTCTGTGAGTTCGAGCCCCGCGTCAGGCTCTGGGCTGATGGCTCGGAGCCTGGAGCCTGTTTCAGATTCTGTGTCTCCCTCTCTCTCTGCCCCTCCCCCGTTCATGCTCTGTCTCTCTCTGTCCCAAAAATAAATAAAAAACGTTGAAAAAAAAAATTTAAAAAATTTTTTAATGTTTTATTTTATTTTTCAGAGAGAGAGAGATGGAGTATGAGCAGGGGAGGGGCAGAGAGAGAAACAGAGAGACAGAGAGACAGAATCTGAAGCCGGCTCTAGGCTCTGAGCCATCAGCACAGAGCCTGATGCAGGTCTTGAACCCACAGACCGTGAGATCATGACCTGAACCAAAGTTGGATGTTTGACTGACTGAGCCACCCAGGTGCCCCGACTTCTTTCTACTCTTATTAGAAAGTTTTATTTGGTGGCTGTTGGGGTCTCTATTAAGATTGTCATGGGGTTTTGTCACTTTGAATCTGGAAATGTAAAACATTGCTTTAATAGTTTGCCTATGTTGAATCATTCTTGCAAACATATTACTTTTTTTTACAAGCTGTCAGATCTTCCTTGCATGTACTTATTTATGATTTTGACATCTATAGCCATGAGTGAGGTTTATCTTTACTTTTTTGGTCCTCTCCTTGTCCAGTTAGAGTGTCAGGATTTTGCCAGCCTTGAAAAGGGGGTTGGAAAATATTCTATATTTTTTAATGCTCTGAACGGTTTAAATAACAGAGGAATGACATATTTCTGGAAGCTTAATAGAACGTGCCAGGAAAATCACTTCAAACTTTTCTATAAAGATAGGCCTGTCTTTAATAATTACTTCAACATCTTTTATGATTATTGTTCTTTTCAGGTTTTATATGTCTCCTTCAGTCAGTATTTTTACTTTATATTTTTCTAGAAAGTCATCAATTTCATCTACGTTCTAAATTCAATAATATGAAAGTAATGCGTCTATTTAATTTTGAAATCATTTTGTATCTGGTTATTTTCCCTTTGTTGATTTACAATGTAATTGGGTTATTTTGTTTGTCTGCTTGTTTTGTTTTGTTTTAGTTTGCACCTAAGCCCTTTATTCAAGAAAATAAAACGTAACAGTTCATATACAAATTCTTTTTGGGGAATGATTACATTTTATTTTATTTTTTTAACATCATTTATGGTCAAGTTAGCTAACATACAGCGTATACAGCGTGCTCTTGGCTCTGGGAGTAGATTCCCTTGATTCATACATACAACACCCAATGCTCATCCCAACAAATGATCTCCTCAATCCCCAAAACTCATTTTCCCTTTTCCCTGCACCCCCCCATCCCTCAGTTTGTCTTCTATATTTAATTTTTTTAATGTTTATTTATTTTTGAGAGAGAGAGAGAGAGAGGCAGAGAGAGAGACAGACACAGAATCTGAGGCAGGCTCCGGGCTCAGAGCTGTCAGCACAGAGCCCCATGCAGAACTTGAACTCACGAACCGCAAGATCATGACCTGAGCCAAAGTAGGACGCTTAACCAACTGAGCCACCCAGGCACCCCGTGTTCTCTGTATTGAAGAGTCTCTTACGGTTTGCCTCCCTCTCTATTTGAAACTATTTTTCCCCCATCCCTTCCCCCATGGTCTTCTGTTAAGTTTCTCAAATTCCACATATGAGTGAAAACATATGATATCTGTCTTTCTCTGACTGACTTATTTCACTTAGCATAATACCTTCCAGTTCCAACCACGTTGTTGCAAATGGCAAGATTTCATTCTTTCTCATTGGCAAGTAGTATTCCATTGTATATATAAACCACATCTTTATCCATTCATCAGTTGATGGATATTTGGGCTCTTTCCATAATTTGGCTATTCATAGCGCTTCTATAAACATTGGGGTACACGTGCCTTTATGAATCAGACTCCTATATCCTTTGGATAAATTCCTAGTAGTGTTGCTGCTGGGTTGTACAGTAATTCTATTTTTAATTTTTTGAGGAACCTCCACACCGTTTTCCAGAGCGGCTGCACCAGTTTACATTCCCATCAACAGGGCAAGAGGGTTCCCATTTCTCCACATCCTCTCCAGCATCTATGGTCTCCTGATTTGTTCATTTTAGCCACTCTGACTGGCGTGAGGTGATATCTCAGTGTGGTTTTGATTTGGATTTCCCTGATGATGAGTGATGTTGAGCATCTTTTCATGTGTCTGTTGACCATCTGGATGTCTTCTTTGGAAAAGTGTCTATTCACGTCTTCTGCCCATTTCTTCACTGGATTTGTTTTTCGGGTGTTGAGTTTGGTAAGTTCTTTATAGATTTTGGATACTAACCCTTTATCCGATATGTCATTTACAAACATCCTCTCCCATTCTGTCGGTTACCTTTTACTTTTGTTGATTGTTTCCTTTGCAGTGTGGAAGCTTTTTATCTTGATGAGGTCCCACTGGTTCATTTTTGCTTTTATTTCCCTTGAATTTTAAATAGCTGAATACTTATCTTTTCTATTAACCTTTTTGAAAAAAAATATTTTTGTTTAATTCAATATTGTGTTATTTGTATTAATTTCATAGATTTATACCTCATCAACTTCTGCTTTATCTGTATTAATCCCTTTCATTTACTTTTTATAGGTTTATTTGTTTTTTTTATATTTTAATTGAATGCCTAATTATTTTATTTTCATTCTTTCTTATTTTCTAAAATAATCATTTAAAATAATACATAGTCAGGGCACCTGGATGGCTCAGTCAGTTGAGCATCCAACTTTGGCTCAGGTCATCTCGCGGTTCCCGAGTGTGAGCCCCAGTTCAGACTCACTGCTGTCAATGCAGAGCCTGCTTTGGATTCTCTGTTCCCCCTACTCTCTGTAGCTCCCCCGTTCATGCTCTCTCTCTCAAAAATAAATAACGCTTAAAAATAAATAAATAAAATAAAATAATATATAGTCTCTTGAGTACTGTTTTACATTGGAATGCTGTCATATTTTCATGCAGTAATTCCATTTTCATATATTTCTAACTGGTCTTTAATTCTGAATGAACTCTTCTTAAACCTTAGTTTTATTTAGAAGAGTGCTTATTAATAATAAGTGGACACACGATTTGACTTTTCTTTCAATAATCTCGTTTTATTGCCTTATAGTCAGAGAAAACACACCTATCGATTTGCATTTGTGGAACTTATTAGAGGGCCAGTTCTTAAAAAAAATTCTATTCTTTAAAAAAAAATATGTATTTTCCTGTTTCTTGGTTAGTAAGTTATATATAGGTATATTTAATCAATGTGTTAATTCAGTTTTTAAATTTGCATCTTTATGACTATTTAATTTAACACTTTCTGAGGGACAGATACAAAGCAATTCACCACCACTGTCTCTGGATTTTTCCTTGTATTTCCAGCAGTTTTTGCTTTATCTATTTTGAGGCTGTCTGGGAGGACTGCTCTTGACTCAGAGCTTTTGCACATGTGTATTCATTGTGTACAGAGACAACATGATGCTGTTTACTCTGCCTGGGAACGGTTTCCCACCCATCTCACCCCTACTAGTCACATGACTTGCTCACTCCATTCAGGTCACCTCCTCAGAAAGGCATTCCTGACCACCCTGCCAAAATAGAAGTCCTGTCACGTTCAGTCTCTTTACCTCCTTACTTGTATTCATAGCCCTAATAGCTACCAATTACGTTTACGCATCCATAACTTTGTCAACTTCTTTCACTAGAACAGAAGCTATTTGAAGGCAGCAAACATATTTCTGTAGAGCAATGTTATATTATATATTATTCCCAGCATTTTGACAATGGCTGGCACATTGTAGATGTTCAAGAAATACATATAGATGTTTATTAATAAATAAGTGAGTGAATGCACACATTTCCCATACGATTTATTTAACTTGCTTAATGATTTTTATTTGAGTTTTATTTTGTCTGTCATTAATAGTTTTAACATATTATCCACATTCAGAATTTTGGTGACATTTTGTTTCAGGTAGATCTCTCCTGAGCAGCCTATATCTGGTTTTTGCATCTTTACTCACTTCAGGACTCTGTGTTTTAACATGGAAATCTAACCCATTCACCTTTACTGTTATTGCTGATGTGTTTGGATTTACTGCTGTTGTTTGAAGTTGTCTGTTACTATTTCTCCCACCGTTCGTAGCTGATATGTGTGGATATTTCACAATGTGCGAATTCACACTCCAAATACTTCCTAACGTTCAAAATAACCCTATTATTCATGTTGCAAGTAAAGAAACTGAGGCTTAGGAAGGTTCAGTAACTTGTCCAAGATCCCATAACTGTTAAACTGCCAAACCAGGACTCAGATATTAGCAATCTGTCTCTAGAGGCCATGCTCTTAACCTCCAGATAACACTGGTTCTCTTGTCTGAGTTTTCTTTTTGCTTTTCCCATCTCTCTCATAGAAATGATTTGAACATTACATTATCTAATGACGATATACAAATTTTAGTTAACCATATTTCAACATATTGTCAAACGAAATGGATAATTATTCAGCATCTACAACCCATCCCTCCTAAAAAATACAAGACTATTAGCATGCTTCCATTACTGGTCCTATGGGTAAAGAATTTTTATTCTAGGTTGTCATATTGTTATTAATTTTATTTTTCATTACGTTTCTTCAAACTTCTGGCCAATAATTTCTGCCTCATATTCTGGAAAGCTTCTTCCTGCTTACTTTCCATATAACTAATATATTCTTCATCCATATCCATTGTATCACTTGGCTCCTTTCATTTAATTTTGGGGAATTGATCACAAGACCGTTAATGTTTTAATTTCTGGATTTTTTTTCTTCTCTTATTTATCCTCTGTCATAGCAATCTGTTCTTGGTTTGTACAAAATAGGCTCATAAATTTTTCCAAAGCTGCTTGATAGAATTCTTTTCTGATTTTCTCCTTTCTTTTATGCACTATTTCTATTTTTTCCAATGCCGGTTGTTGCTTTGTTGTCATAGATTGTTCTCAGCTAATTCTTACTGTCCATTCAGATTTACAACTAAGGGGATTAGCACTTATAGAAGTCTGTTTTACCAACCTGTACAAGGAGAGGATGACTTTAGCTTCTGTGTGCATAGCTAGGTATGCTAGCAGGCAGGTTTCCATTTGGGTGCATGAACGAGGAGCAGGAAATCCCCGATTACCAAAATTGACAAAAAACCCTTTCCATGAGGAGTGTCATGTTTTATGGAGTATTTCACTCCTGAATAGAGTTGAGTTTACTTTTGTGGTCCTCTGCATCTTTTTGGATTTCTAAAGTTAACTCAGGCTCTGCTCCACTTGTCTCTTGAGTCCCCCTGGCATGGGTACACCCGGATCTCCCCAGGTGATACATGCTATTAATCATGACGATGAAAATACTTTTTATCAAGTATTTTCCCTAGAACATATGTTAAGTGCTTTATTTGAATTATCTTGCTTCCGTCTCAAAACCACCCTATGAAGTTGGGACTTTTATTGCCCATGTTTTATAGATAATGGGACCACGGCTAAGGGTGATAATGAATATGAAACTCATGATGATTAAATACCTTGTCCCAGGTTACATACTTAGCAAAAGGATGGAGCCAGGATGTGGATCTAGACAGGCTGGCTTAAACACAGGTCCATACTGCCTCTCTCTGATATGTTGCCACTTTTCTCTAACGAAGTAGGGGATATGGAATCCTCTTTAACCCTTGATTGAGTCACGGAGCTTGGAGGGAAATTCCAGAAAAAAAAAAAAAAAAGTCTGGATGAGACAAAGGGATGGATTATAGGAAGGTGTGCCTTATGCATTGAGGCATGAAATTCCTATATCTGGGAAGGCAGACTTCTCATAATGGCTTACCCAGGCCACGCTTTGGAGATTTAAGGGTCTGTGATAGCTCGGTTTCAGACTGTTGTTGCTATGATTTATAGCCAGGATTCAGCCCTGCACATAGCAGTCATGTGCCATGCCTTTCAGATTCTAGGGCTCAAAAGATTGCCCCCTGTCATTTCGACCCCAGTTTCACAGGAAACACAAGCCACCCTTGAGATGACAGACCTATCTTCTAGCCGTTGACTGGATGTACAACCCGTGGGCTCTGCAGAACTTGAGCTATTTTTAGTTTATTGCAGCTGAAGACACGTTGGGTAAGATTTGTTTAAGGCCTCCTGCCAGAATCAGCTTGCCACACAAACCAGCCAAAGAGGCAACACAGCAGGCCAATTAGCCAGCGGCTGTCTGTCAACCGAATAAACGAGGTGAGTGGACAGCAAGGGGCTGTCTTTGCCACAGACAGTAAGCAGAACACAGGGATTAACTTTTCTGGGCTCTGAGCTCTGCAGGGAAACCTGCCATTTATTCTATCTGCACGGTCAGACTCCTTGATTGTCATCAGAGACGCTAAAGCAAACTCTCTTTTGGCAAAGCAAGGGGATCTCAACTTAATGGCCACAGAGAAAAATCTGTTTTCCAGGTTGTCAAAAATAATGCTAACATGAACCCTCTATCAAAACTCTGGTTGTGAGGAATGATTTTTATCAAAAGGTGCCTAAAATCTGTCTAAACATTACACAACAAAATGGTTCAAGAGCATAGATTCTACGATCTGTTTGCCTGGGCTGGTTGCCACTCTTCCTAACTCTGTGTTTTCAGACAGATTGCCTGACCTCTCTGGTCTTTTTTTTTTTCTCAGGTTAGTTAATATACAGTGTAGACTTGGCTTCAAGAGTAGAACCCAGTGATTCATCTCTTACATAGGACACCCAGTGCTCCTCCCGAAGAGTGCCCTCCTTAATGCCCATCACCCATTTAACCCACCCTGCCATCCTCCACCCCATCAACCCTCAGTTTGTTCTCTGTATTTAAGAGTCTCTTGTGGTTTGCATCCCACTCTTAGTACCCTAGTTGGTCTTAGTACCCTAGTTGGTAAATGGACACAACGGTACCCACATCATGGACTGGCTTTGAGAATTAAATGAGACAATCCATATAAAGTACTTAGAACAGTCCTGGAATAGAGGAAGAGTTTAATGGATATTGATCGTTGTTGTTAAATCTTCTCAATTTTAGCTGGCCTATAGAACAAAAAAGTGAGTTACTGTCATCACCAAACTAAAGAAAGGAAGTACCAGCATCGAGTTCACACATTTTGTGTTTAACTGAACCAGAATGCAACCCTCAGCTGTTGGATCATGAAGTCTTGGAATTTTGTGTGAGCATCACTAAAATTTACTCCTCGTAGAATAGCTTTTACTGACTTGTTCTTTGGAATTAATGCCAACTACCCACAAGAAAGGATCTTATGAGACAGACTCATTACGTCAGTGATTGAGGCTCTGGAAGGGATCGTGTTGGGACCGTTGCCGGCCACATCACACAGCACTTTCTGCATTCAGGGGGAGAAATTCCTGGGAAATCAGTTTTCAATAAAACTGTGTTTCTTCTGAACAAGTGGTTTGTTTTATTTTTCTTATGGAGAAATGTGACTAATCATGATCCTTCTTTATTTTGGCTATGAAGAAGCTTAGAGTCAAATTTGTTGCCTTTCTTTAGTGCTTCCATGTACTAATCTTATTCCAAATTTATGTTATTCCTTTTCGTATTTCCCCTGTACTCTCCGTCCCTCGATAATATATTGTATCCCATTGAACAGTGTATATACACTTCTATAATGCCATTTTGGAATAAAATCGGAATGAACGTATAAAACAATCTAAAAATATAGCTCACTACATGTTCCTCTTTTTTCCTGGGTTTAGTTTTTGCTGGTCCTGCTGGTTCAGATGCAATTATTTTCCCAGGATTGGATAAGCCTTACTGGAACATAAGAACACAGTACTCAGAGCTTTGTGATATCTAGTAGGTAAATAATAGACGGAGGCTAGGCTGTGTCTATTTTCCATAAATTTACAGAAATTTATGAAAAAAATGTTTCATAACCAACCATATGCTAATTTTTTTCATACACAAGTAATTGGTTCCTAGGGGCAGAGAAAATCAGGGGCAAGGGACTAGAAGAGGAAGCAATTATATCAACTTATGGACAACCTCCTCAGAAAGCCCCTCTCTATTCACTCAATTCAAGTCTCATTAACATTCCCCTTCACTGTGTTCTCTGCTATCTTTGTATTTATTATATTCAATGTAATAAGGATTGTTTCTTGTTTTTTACTGCTTTTCTGATGCCCAGGATAGTGTGGTAGATAGATAGATGATAGATAGACAGAGAGATAGATAAATAGGTGATATAGACCCAATTCATTTTTTGAATGAATCCATCAAGGGTGCAGAGGAAGGACACTCAACAGAGTGGAATACCTGGTAGACTTGGAAGATTTCTGGGGAATTAACATGTATGTTGCATCTATTAAATAAAAATATGTAAGCCAGACAAAGAAGAGGAAGGAAATTCTAAGAAAGGAAACAGTGTGTGCAAAGTTACAAAGCTGTAAAAAGCATGACCTGCTTGGGGAATTACAAATATTTCAATTTGTCTCCAGGCTGGGTTAAGAGGGAATAGGAGAGATGAATTTGGAATGTGAATTTTATCTTGAGCCTTATAGAGAGTCATTGATGAATTTTAGGAGGGGGACGGGGCAGGTTATGAGATGATCACATATGTGTTTTAGAGAGATTACTTTGACTCCAGTGAGGACTGTGGATTGATGGCAGACATTTAGGAGACCATTACATCAATCCAGGAGAGAAATGATGAAGGTTTAAATTAATTAGGTAGTGGGAGTGTGATGGAGAGGAGAGGTACGCTTGAGAGGTTTTAAGGTGGTAGAATCAACAGACTTAGTGATCAATTGCATAGGGACGATGTGGGAGACAGAGGAGTCTGTAATGCTTCCCACATTTCTATATTGGTGTACAGGATGGATGTTGGTGTCATTTTCCCAAACAAAAAGTAAAGGAAGGAAAGGGGAGTGTGATTAAGTCAACTTTGAATACATTGTGGTTGTGATGCCCTGGGTACAGCCAAATAAAGCAGGCCTTTAGATACACGCATCCAGAGCTCCAAAGACTGATTTGGCTAGACACTGCATAATTTGAGAGGCATCAGTGTATAATTGATAGCTGAAGGCGTGAGTAAGATGTGTTTTCCAAGCAGATTAGAAGAGGGCAATGGATAGAACACTGAAACATTGGACTTTGGAAGACGAGCAGAAAAAGAGGATCCAATGAAGAAGGCTAAGAAAGGGAGCTAGAGTGAAAGGGAAAAATTAGTGAGGTCTCAAGCCAAGGTAGAAAAAAATATCAAGAAATCTGAAGAATCTTGCATTTCCAGAAATTTTACAGTCTAGATATCCTGAGAAATTCTCCTTCTTGTTTTAAGTTTAGAAGCATCTGAGTTTATTCACAGGCTAAGGGCAATTGACTGGCATAGCTGAAAATAGAAAAAGAAAGATAATTGAAGAAGAAGAAGAAGGGCCAGAAAGGTGACTGACATTCATCCATTAACACGGGATACAAGGAGAGAAAAGACTCAAATAAATAAAACCAGAAAAGAGGAGACATTACAAATTCTACCACAGAAATACAGAAGGTTGTAAGACACTACAGTGAATAATTATACACCAACAAATTTGACAACCTGGAAGAAATGGATGCATTCTAGAAACATACCTTTTAATGATAAATCGTAAAGAAATAGGAAATTTGAACAAAGCAATTACTGGTAAGGGCACTGAATCATTAACCAAAAACTTCCCAACAAACAAAAGTCTAGGATCAAACAGCTTCATGTTGAATTCTACTAAACATTCAAAGAATTAATAGCAATCCTCAAACTCTTCCAAAAAAGAGAAGAAGAGAGAACACTTCCAAACTCATTTTATAAGACCAGCATTACGCTGATGCCAAAATGAGATAAGAAGGCCATTTGAAAATAACATGCCAATATCCCTAATGAATATAGATACAGAAAGCTTCAACAAAATATTAGTAAACCAAATTAAATAATACCTGAAAAGGATCATACACCAAGACCAAATGGGATTTATTCCAGGGATGTAAGGATGGTCCAACATCTTCAAATCAATCAATGTGATACCCCACATTAACAAAATTAAGGGCAAAAATCATATTATCATCTTAACAAATGCAGAAAAATAGCTAACAACATTCATCATTCATTTATGATAAAAACTCTCAACAAAATGGGCATAGAGGGAATATTCCTCAACATAATAAAGACTATATGTGACAAGCCCACAGCTAACATATTTAATGGGAAAAAGCTGAAAGCTTTTCCATTAAAATCAGGAACAAGACAAGGATGCCCACTGTCAACACTTTTATTCAACATTGTATTGAAGTCCTATGCCAAGCAATTAAGCAAGAAAAGGAAATAGAAGACATCCATGTTGGAAAGAAAGGAGAAAAACTGTCACTATTTGAAGATGTCATGATCTTATATATCCAAAACCCTAAAGATTCTACAAAAAAAAAAAACCCTGTTAAAACTGATAAAAGAATTCAGTAAAGTTGCAGGATACAAAATCAATATACAAAAATCTGTTGCATTTTTATATAGTAATAGTGAATTATCAGAAAGAGATTTTCTTTAAATCTCACAATTGCATCAAAAAGAATAAAATACCTGGGAATAAATTTGGCCAAGGAATTAAAAGACCCACACACTGAAAGCTACAGGACATTAATGAACAAAATTAAAGGCACAAAGAAATGAAAAGCCCATGTTAATGGATTGGAAGAATTAATATTGTTAAAATGTCCATAGTATCCAAAACAATCTACAGATTTGATGCAATCCCTATCAAAATTCCAATGGCATTTTTCACAGAAATAGAGACAATAATCCTAAAATGCATATAATTTCAAGAGACCCCAAATAACCAAAGTAATCTTGAGAAAGAAGAACAAAGTCGAAGGTATCACACTCCCTGATTTCAAACTATATTACAAATCTATAGTAATCAAAATGGTATAGTATTGGCATAAAAATAGACACATAGATCAATTGAACAGGATAGAGAGCCCAGAAATAAGCCCTCAAATCTATGGTCAATTAATATTCAACAAACTATCCAAGAATATACAATAGGGAAAGGATAGTCTCTACAATAAATGGTGTTAGGAAAACTGGACCGCCACCTGCAAAACAATGAATAATCCACTGTCCCATACCATAAGCAAAAACTAACTTGAAATGGACTAAATACTTGAACATAAGACCTGAAATCACAAAAATATTTTATTATTATTATTATTATTATTATCATCATTTATCTTGAAAGAAAAACAGAGGGAGAAAGCAAAGGAAGGGCAGAGAGAGAGAGGGAGAGAGAGAATCCCAAGTAGGCTCTACACTGTTGGCACGGAGCCTGATGTGGGGCTGGAACTCACAATCTATGAGATCACGAAATCAAGAGTCGGATACTTAACCAACTGAGCCACCCAGACATCCCATCAATAAAACTCTTAATAAGAAAACATGGTAAGTTCCTTGACACAAGTCTTGGCAATGATGTTTTTGAACCTGACACCAAAAGCAAAACACAAAAGCAAAAATAAACAGATGGGACTACATCAAACTAAAAAGCTTCTGTACAGCAAAGCAAACCATCAACAAAATGAAAAGATGAAAATATTTGCAAAACATACGTATGATAAAGGGTTAATATCTAAATTATATGAAGAACTATAACCCCATGGCAAAATAGCAAACAGTCCTATTTAAAAATGAACAAGAGGGGGGTGCCTGGGTGGCTCCGCCAGTTAAGCGTCTGACTTCAGCTCAGGCCATGATCTCACTGCTTGTGAATTCGAGCCTTACGTCGGGCTCTGTGCTGATAGCTCAGGGTCTGGAGCCTGTTTCCGATTCTGTGTCTCCTCCTCTCTCTCTGTCCCTTCCCCGCTCATGCTCTGCCTCTCTCTGTCTCTCAAAAATGAATAAACGTTAAAAAAAAATTTAAAAAAGGATACATGGTAACAATGGGTGTAGATAATTATATATTAAATACATAATTGTAAATTATGTTATTGTATGTAAATCTATAATTATAATCAATATATTGTATATATATACATATATATGATTTTATAAGGACATTAAAATGAGAAAGAGTGAAAGCAGCCAAGGATAAGTATTTAAAAACAGTAAGAAATGTTCACAACAGCTGTTTAGGGAAATAGGAAACTAATTCAAGATCTGTAGAACCATGAGGCATGATTTACAGCCTAACTGAGGTTCAAAATGGCAGATTTGCAGGGAAAATGTCATGCATACTAGCATGATTTTTCTCCGGCAGTGCTCAGCAGGACGTCAATGGAGGAAAGAGAAGTTTGAATTCAGAGTTGAGATTTTGCTGGGTTTTGGACCAGACGTCCAGGGAAGTTGAGTAGGAATAGAGGCACGTTAATGGTGAAGCCAACGAAATTTAAGCTGGGGTCCTCTGCCCTGCACTGCTGGGAGGGCCAAGCAGAGCGCTCATGTGATCATACCGTTACTTCAATTTTAGGAAAGTCGAGTGTTTCATTGGTTCAAGCCACTCTATTTTTCCACCCTGGCTTCAGGTCTGCCCCACTTCTCTTGTCAGGTCACAGGCATTTTTGTGATCCAGCTTAAGGGAAGCTGAGCGAAGGGTTGGGTTTATGTGATTTGCAGACACTTCCAGCTACTGTGGAGTTACGGTCCTACAGTTAATTTCAAGCTAGGGTTGGCTTTCAGAGAATTTCCACTGCTCCTTGGTCGCCTGACCCTGTGAGATAGATTCAGGGCCAAGAGTCCTCCTGGGGTGCGCCCGTGTCCTATCGTGCCCAGCACCGAAAGGATGTGGGACGTGGTTAATGGGTGCTGACAGTTCGAAGAGCACTGAAGATTAGTCCTTGCACGAGAAAACCCGAACCGCCAGGAAATCTTAAAGCTCATAAATGAAAGAAGCCTGAAGGAAATTTCCCCAAATCTGACCATAATCCTAAAACTGGCACGGCATTACCATAACAAGTTGTAAAGCTGGAGGAAAGTTTACTAACTATTGATGATTAAAAGTAAGTTTTAATCAACCAAACCAGGTCTTAGCCTGCAACTGTAGCCATCCCGTTCGTGGTGAATGTACTTACTGGCCACTGACTGTTTTCTTTTCTACCCTACTTGTGTCTACATACTTATGCATTGGCCTTATTGTATCATACAGGTTTCCCTTGGGGCACCTGGCAGGGGTGACTCTTTATCTTAGGATTGTAGTTTCGAGTCTCACATTGGGTGTAGAGATTACTTAAAAATAAAATCTTAAAAAAAAAATAAAATACAGGGTGCTTGAGTGGCTCAGGCACTTAAACATCTGACTCTTGATTTCAGCTCAGGTCATGATCTTATGGTTTGTGGGTTTGAGACCCGCGTCAGATTCTGTGCTGAGAGCACGGAGCCTGCTTGGGCTTCTCTCTCTCCCTCTCTCTTTCTCTCTGCCCCTGCCCACTCTCTTTATCTCTCAAAATAAACATTTAAAAAGATAAAATAAAAAATAAGTGTTTCCCTTTTATTACAGTTAGGGCATGATATTCTTTTTAAAAGTATGTATGTTCAGGGGGTGCCTGGGTGGCTCAGCTGGTTAAGCGTCCAACTTCCAGCTCAGGTCATGATCTGCAGTTAGTGAGTTCGAGCCCTGCCTCCAGCTCTGTGCTGAGAACTTGGAGCCTGGAGCCTACTTTGGATTCTGTGTCTCCCTCTCTCTCTGTTCCTCCCCCACTCGCACTCTGTCTCTCTCTCTCTCTCTCTCTCTCTCTCAAAAATAAATAAAGATTAAAAATAATAATAATAGAGGCACGTGGGTGGCTCAGTCGGTTAAGCGTTCAGCTTCGGCTTAGGTCATGATCTCGTGACGTGTGAGTTCGAGCCCCGCATCGGGCTCTGTGCTGACAACTCAGAGCCTGGAGCCTGCTTCGGATTCTGTGTCTCCCTCTTGCTTTGTCCCTCCCCTGCTCGAGCTCCGTCTCTCTCTGTTTCTCAAAACTGAACAAACGCTAAAAAAATTTTTTTAATAAATAATAAAAATAAAAATTAAATTAAATTAAATTAAATTAAATTAAACTATGTGTTCAGATAAGTCACATTATTTATGATGATAATGAAAAGGATGGGGATAATGAAAAGGTTCTTATAAAATATTTGCTGTAAAAAAGAAGCATTAATCCTGGTCAGTTTGAGAACCAATCTTCTAGGCCAACCATGTAGGTGGAGCTCAGATTCCTTTGTCAGGTTCTGCTCTGTGTCTCTTACCTCTATATATGCTTCCTTCAATTTGTGACCTTCGACCACCCTTGCCAACTTTGAGGAGGGCAGAGCTGTGTCCCTAGCCACTGCGGCCCATTTGACATAAATGATCCAATTGACATAAATTCCAATTGACGTAAATGATCACTTTTGTCTCACTCACACTGGCTTTCTCTCTGTTCCTCAAAGACATCAATCAATGTGCTCCTGCCCAAGCACTTTTGCGCACTCTCCTTCCCATGTCTTTGTATGGCTTGAATCTTATTTTCAGGTCTCAGCTCTAACATTACCTCCCGAAAGGCCTTCTTCTGAATGCCCTGTCCAAAGCCGCTCCCCTATATCGTCCATTACACAATCCTGTTGGGTCTCCTTCATAATACTTACCATTCTCTAAAATCAACTTGCTTATTACTTTACCTTTGTAGTGACCTTCCCCTCCCACTGAAACAGAAACTCTCTGACAGCAAGGACCCAGATTCTTCCTCAGCTCTGTACGTGCCATCGTCTAAACCGTATCTGGCACATCGTAAATGTTCAACAAGTAGTTGTCGAGTGAATTAATGAATCCAAACATACTGGTATGCTTGGAGGCCATAATAAAATACCACAGACTGGGTGGCTTAAACAACAGATATTTATTTTCTCACAGTTTAGGAAGCTGATAGTCCAAGGTCAAGGTGCCTACAGAGTTGGTTTCCTCTGAGACCTCTCTGGTTGACTTGAACATGGCTACCCTCTGGATCCCCCTTCCCATGGTCGATCCTCTGTTCACAGGCACCTCTAGTATCTCTCCACCTGTGTCCTAGTTTCTCCTTCTCGTAAGAATGCCGCTCATTGGATGAGGGCCCCACCTTAACGGCCTCATTCAAATTTAACCTCTGATATCATTACATTCTGAGGAGAGCTAGGGGTTGGGATTTCAACAGTTGAATATGGAGGGTACCCAACTCAGCCCATAACATCATGAGTGGCCCCATCCCTACCTTTAATGCACTTGCAGTATGGGAAGCAGGCATCACTGCAGCCTCAGGAAGCCTTTAGGAAACAGCCTAGGCCAGCTACTCATCAGGTCTCCCCAGGTGCCTAGAATAAGGACAGTGGAACCTTTGGTTGGTCGCTAACACATCTGAAGCCTACATGGAAGGAGTTTTCTAGAGATGGTTCTAAAGCATAAGAAAGAGCATCGCCACCACCCCCATCCAGTGGTTGTCTCCTGGGCTGGCGTCTATTAACGTCCCCCCCTCCCCCCGCCCAGTGGCTCTCTGCGTGTTTGGCCATCTCTAAGACAGATGGGGCCAGCTTGCCCGGCAGGAATAAAGGGTGAGGGACTGCAAGCTGCAGAAAGCAGTCAGTGCAGGGGAGGTCTGGTGGGCAGGATGCAATCAGCCTGCATCATCTGCAGCTGTCTGGGGATCGGATTTCCAAATCACCTGCTCTGGGCCAGGCTGCAGGAACCGAGCTGTCAGACAAAGACTGGTAATTACCCCAGACTCATCTACACCTTCCCTGTCCATGTCCTAATTGAGGTTTAATGGCTTTGGTCACAGGAGGGATCCTTTCCTGCCTTTCTAGACATAGATTCTTTCATCTGAGCATTAAGCCAATTAGTTTTAGCATCTGGGGTAATTGACAGAAGTCAGGCCTGACAGCGTGGAATTCTCAGGCCAAGAAGGTCTTTGTGGTGGTCGTTGTTGTTGTTGTTGGTGGTGGTGGTGGTGGTGATGGTGGTGTGTGTGTGTGTGTGTGTGTGTGTGTGTGTGTGTGCGTGTGTGCGCATGTTCTCGGTGTTATTCAGATGCAATCTAGATGATGGGGACTGAGGTAGAGATGGAGAAGTCAGAGCATATGAGGCATCTATGATGTAAGTGACATGACCTTTATTTACACCTTCCATTTCTATCTTAAATACTTCTTCTACCGGGTAGGCACTAGATTTACCATATAAGATCGAGCATTAAGATATCATCCTTTTAGCATAGTTTATGATCTATTTAGAGATGGCTCTGGAGACTGACTCATCCCCACTGAGTGGGGTTTCTTCTTTCAATTACCTGCCTTCGTTATCCTGACTGCTTGCCTTTCCCTTTTGCCCCCCTCCCCTCCGCTGTCCAGTCACCCACTCCAGCAAAGACAGTTCAACTAAACAGATCCCTTGAGATTAAACGGACTGACCACAGACTAGGCAGCACAAAACTCTAGCTAAAAGGCCTGAGGACAGTGACCATTTTCTCCTTGGTTTTCTTACCTGCCAGCCTGTAGAAACACTTGGCCTCCAAGAACGTTTGGAACCCCTGTATAAATGGAAATGTGGTCTCAGTTCTTGGCAAGTGCACATTAAGGGTTCAGGCCAGACTGCTGGTCCCCCCTTTGTGTGGGTTGGATTGACTTCACCCAAGAGGCAGGAAACAGCTAGGGACATGGATTACTGGTGCAGACGTAGATGCCCTACAGCCAGCACCTGATGGGATTTTAGCTCTGCCCTCTAGACTCCGGAACCCGTACCATGGCTCTACGTAACCCCCGAAGTGGTCTCCCCAAGAGTGGGATGATTATTAGAACTTTGCTGTGGAGCAGCCGGTTAGCTCAGATTTTCCTTAAGTGTGAAACAGAAGATCATAACCTTCAAAAATACTCTTCTCAGAAGGGGAGGTGTGCATGCTTATTGAGTTATTAGGTGATGTTCTAGTACTGAATGGAAACAGGAAGTGGTGAGTGGACCTTGGAAAGCCCGTGAATGAGCAGGTCCTCTGCTGATTTGTATATTTCAACTCTGAGCCCAAGGTGGCCTTCTCGTAGGTCATATTATGGGAGGAAAGCAACGGACATGCACAGGACTTTTTTTTTTTAGATATCCAGACACACATGAGTGAAACACTCATGGGGGTCATACATAGTTCATTCTTGAAAAGATTATTCCAATCACTCAACCCACAAGTGCCTCCTAACCTATTCAAGTACACTTGAGATGCTACAGAACACACGAAGGATAACATCCCTTGACATGTTTACAACATCATTGAGGAGGAAAGCGGAGAGCAATAGAAAAAAAAAGGGAAAAATTACAGAACCAGCCAGGGTCCAATTAAGTGTTGGATTATATAATTTACAGCAAAAGTACTCTCAGGAGGTCAGGAGGAAAAGAGAGAGATGAAGACAATCACTCATATCTATGGAGTACTTACCATATGTCGATCACTTTGTAAATACCTGCTAGGCATTCGCTTAATTACTAACCTTCGCAACACTCTACGAAGTGGGTACTGTTATCGTTTCCATTTTACAAATGCTTAAAGAAGTTAAATAACTTGTATGAGGTACACACTTAATGAGTGACTTACTACTTTTCTTTAGCCAAATAACTCAGTCACACAAAAAGACTGTTACGTTTAAAACAAACAAAAAAATCCTGTATATACCCATCACCCAGCTTGAGATATAAATGTTACCAAGAGACGGAGCTCTGTGAATGCCCCTCCCTAATCACATCTCTCCTTCCTCCCCCTAGAGTTAACCCCTCTCCTAAAAGCACAGCTCAGACTTTTCACTTTTTAAAACTATATCCTAAAGAAATGAACAAAAATGTTAGCCATCAGAAAGATGTCACGAGGCGGTTCATTTGAATGGTGATTGGGATTTGGATTGGCAAAGAGAAGGGGCTTTGCGGCCGTGAGAAAGCATGACCAAGGACCAGAAGGCTGGGTTAGGAGAAGGACACCTGGGACAAGTCTTGCCTGGAAGAGAGGAGACATACTGGCAAATGCTCAGAATAAGATGTCATCATTACAAAGTCAGATCATAAATGGCCTTGCTCAAGGCAATGTGATAGGGAAGCAATGACAGAGCAAAGTGAGGTAGTCATGCATAAGTCATGCTTTTCAGACTTCACCAGTGAATCATTCTTGTTTAGCATTGTGCAGAGGACCTTGCCCAGGGCCTGCTACATAGAAGATGTTCAACAAATGTTTGTTCAATGAAAAATCACTCAATAAACTACTAGAAAGCCTGTGTGCCCTCTGGCTCATTAGAATTGCCAGATGTGTGTGTGTGTGTGTGTGTGTGTGTGTGTGTGTGTGTGTGTGCGCATGTGTGTGTATGTGAGAGAGAGAGAGACAGAGAGAGAGAGAGAGGAGAATGGAGCAGAGCACAGAAGACTGGTATTATTGAACATGAGAAACTTTACTGAGCAGTCAAAGAGGTTTGCTTAGAGGCAGATGCAGTAAACCTGGACCAGTTCACAGAGAACATCAGCACATCCCAAGTAAAATCCGAAAGAGATGAATCTTTGTTCCACAGGTGAAAATCACTTGAGAACCCTTGGTGTCACATTGGTGACAGCCATTCAGCTCCAAGAACCAGGCTTCTTTGCTCCCTAGAAGAGGGGATGTCGCCGTTCCCCCAAGGGACTCCAGGCCCAGAGAGTTGCAGTCTTATGATTGCTCGTACTTTCCTTAATGTCATATTCCATCATCAAATGTTCTAGCAGGAGCTCTCACCAGTACCCAACCTTCATGCCTTTTCATTGTTTATGGGCTAATGTCCAAAATTACTGACATGGCACGCAGGGAAGGATTTTTATACTTTGGCCCGTATTTACTTGTCCAGTCTCATCGTCCGCCACTAAATTTATGCTATGCCAGGGTTCTTTGCTCTTCCCCAAGCAGGCTGGATGCTTTCCTCCCTCCAGATATCTGTACGTGTGATTTTCTCTAGCAAATATGCCCCCCACTTCCTTTACCATCTACAGCAATCCTACATTCTTCCTAAGGTACAAACCAGATGGCACACCCTCTATGTCATCCTCCCACTCTTCCTCAGAGTTAAATTAATTTCTCCCTCCTCTGGGTACATGTTTCTATTACAGCATATATCCCATTGCATGGTAATTATGGGTCCATTTATCTTCACAGCTAGACTATAAATTCCTCAAGAGCAGAGACTTTATCCCTGAAACACCGGGGGCCGTCAGCACAAACCATTATACACTGATTTCTAATTAAATATCTTAATGGTATTTAATTATATGGTTAATTATAGATTTTATATAGATAGCCTCAGTTCTAGGGCAGTATTGAAGTTGAGACATACACCCGGGGTAACTTTTTACCCTCTTGACCAGCCTTCAGTCTACCCCAAGAACAACACCTTGTTGATGGTCACGGCTTTGGAAAAACGCTTGCAGAGCCTGGGCGGGGATGCACCTGTGCATTCGTGTCAGAAAGTTAATGCGCAGATGGCACCAGCTCCATGGCAGAGTTGAGGCTGCCCTCTCCCTGAGTCATTACGGGAGAAGGAAATTCTGTTCCACGGTATTCATGATTCAGTTCTATAGAGCCACAATTCTGAGCCTTCACGAAGACCTGACATTTGGTTATGATCAAACAAATGCCAACAAACTACACAGTGCAATTGTTCACCAAATGCAATACTGAAGCAACGATTTTTAAACGACTCATCCGTACGTGATGCCGGACGACTTGTGTTGTGCATCTCCCCCCCTCTGGACAGATCTACATATCCGATTTCTGAGGCTCTAGATGTGGCGACAAACTCTTAATTTTTTGTAAGGGCAAACTTTTTCAATTACAAACACGTAAGATCTCCCTGGAAGCAATTGGATAAAGAGCTAGTCTCCCTTTATATGCAGGGGATGCATTCCAAGACCCCCCAGGGGATACTTGAAACCATGGACAGTACTGAACCTTACATATAGTATGTGTTTTTCCTACACACATGTACCTACGATAAGGTTTAATTTACAGATTAGGCACGGTGAAAGATGAACAACAATAACTAATCGTACAACGGAACAGTTATAGCAGTACATTGTAATAAAAGTTATGCGAATGTGGCCCTTCCCTCGCTCAAAATATTATTGTGTTGCCCTTACCCTTTTTCTTGTGGTGACATGGGATGATAGAATGAGATGAGATGAAGTGAGGTGAAGGATGGGTAGCGTTAGGCTACCATTGACTTTCTGTTATCACAGGCATAATCCGCCTCCCGACCGTGGCTGACCACAGGTAACGGAAACCATGGAAAGAGAAACCACAGATAAAGGGGCCATACTGTAATGGGAAGTACAAGGTGTGGAGAATACTGATCGCTTCTGATTTACCAGTGACCCCAGCGAACATAGCGGAAGGCATGAAACTCCCTTTCTAGTCTCTCCACCTTCACCTCCAGTTCTGAGCACCCCTCTACCCATCCCCACCTCCTCGCTATCTCAGCAGTAACTGAAACCTTCGAGGCCTCGCGGGCTCAGGGCTGGGACACAGGATTGCTCAGACAGATTAGTGGTTATCAACGATGAAACCTCAGCTTCTCTTTCAGTCGATTTTCACGGATGACTTCAGGAACCTAACCCGGACTCTTGGTACTTTCATTATTGGAAGATGCCTTTCCAGTTGCCAACAACAGGCTTATCAAATAACCCATTACACATAACCCATTTCTAAGGCTGCCATGTTGGATAACTCATGGTGGGGAACCGCATAGGAAAATAAATCCGCATGTCTCTTGCACGGTATACAAGAGAAAGTCCTTCATAATACGACGTGAGGTAGCTGACTCCTGCGGCGCATTCCCATATGACAGACAGTTGTTCATTTCGGCAGCAGTTAGCACTTCTGGCCAGAAACAGATCTTTACATTGCTAATGAGACATCTGATGCATTATTGAGGTTCCCAAAATCTCAGGAAGTCAATGACTTGTTATACAGCTAGATTTGGAGTAACCAGTTCAAGATAAATGACTCTATTTGCTATCATAGAAGATACGCATCTTCCCAGGGAGACAAAGGGTCAATTAAAAAAGAAAGGATGAAGACATCTGGGCATTTGGTTCCCTTTGGGAGCTTATTAACTTCACAAACAAACATGCCTTTTCATTTTCAATTAGCAATAATTTTGAGATAGATTCATCTGATAGAGGACAGCACTAATGGGTTCAGAATCGGTCCCTCTGAGTATTGCGCTCTCGGTCAAAGGTTTTCCTAGATATCAAGAGAAAGACTGTCCACAGATTTGGAAGTTACTTACCTTTATGGGAGAGGAAGAGATAGGTGGTTAAAGCTTCTCCAATCATAATTTTCATAATTGAAGTTGTCTTGCTCAACTTGGTAGGCCCATTGCTTCTTTGACAAGTCTGAAATGTCTAACAAAAAGAAGGAAGAAAAAGGAGAAGAAGGAAGTAGAGAGGAAGCAGAGAGAGAGAAAGGAAGAAAGAAAGAGAAGAGAAAAAAAATGGACCACAAATAAAAATGTTTAGCCATAAACTGCTTCGCACTTTTCATCTGGAGAATGTCATGAAATAGCAACGTTCCTCATTTTTCAGGCTTTCTCTTATTTGAAATATTTCTATGCGTTCATAATTTTCTTTTTAATTCTCAGAAAGAGAATCTTGTCTTTGTGACTTACGGTGTCAAGGTCTGGTGAGTCCCAACTCATCCATCATTGGTTATAGAATAGTTGAACACTTCATTTAAAAAAAAAAAATTACGTTCCTTTATTTTTGAGAGGGAGAGACAGAGCGTGAGCTGGGGAGGGGCAGAGAGAGAGGGAGACACAGAATCTGAAGCAGGCTCCGACCTGGGGCTCAAACCCATGAACTGCAAGATCATCACCTGAGCCAAAGTCAGATGTTTAACTGACTGAGCCACCCAAGCACCCCCAGAAACAAAAATTTTTAATTTACATATAGAATATATATGTTATATATGTATATTCTAATATGTATCTTTTAAATGTATATATATATATATATTATATATATTTAATCTTTGCCCATTAGATGCTGAGTGTTTCCATAATTTATGTTATTCATTCCTCACTTACTAGTTGACAGAGTCAGTAAGTGACATAACAAAGATTCAAAGTGAATACTGGCTCCAACCTCGGTCCCCAATCACCAGGAGATATGACCCCTATCAATTGGTTAGTAGTCTATGCATTTTACTAACTCTGTCAACTCAACCACATTACCTAATCTCAGAGAGACCAAGTTTTGTCATATGTGACTTGTAGGTGGTAAAAGCTAGTCTATCATATTTTTATGAGGATTCCATAGGATAAAATGGAATAACATCCAACAAGTAGAGGCCACTTAGAAAACTTTAGTCCTCTTCCTTATAAATAAGACATTTGAAATTACGGAGCTTCTTACTTTGCCCCAAGCATCTCCCTCCATCTTGTTTCTCAACGGTTCTACTGAGAAAATAAATAAATAAATAAATAAATAAATAAATAAATAGGAGGTTGCTCTTTATGGCTTCTGAAAACATTCATCTCAGTTCCTTCCACAAACGTGAACTCAAAGGCATGGAGGTAGACTTTGAAGAAAGTGTGCCTCAATTGCATCGCTAAAGCAGGTGGCCCATGACTCTAACTTTTCCAAAAGCCAAGTCATTCCTAAAGTCAGGAGTTCAATCAATGGACCCTGACTCATTGGTGGGTCGTAATATTCATTTCCTGGGTTACAACCAGCATTTTCTTAAATACAGTGGAACACAAAGAAAACCAAATAGAACTTGAAATATCAGTTTATTACACACAGATAGGAAAAAGATACTAAGTTTTGTTTTGTGTGACTTATTTCGGTTGTCTTTCATCTGTGCACACTACTTTACCATGTAATTGTCACTTCAACTCATCGGTGGTTTCTCAGAGGTAAATGTCACAATCAAGGGGCTCTTAACGAATTTCTTTTGTAACTGAGGCTAATATAAATTGATAATCTCATATTAACTTGGTTCAGAAGTTGCCTAAATCTTTTTAGCAGTACTGATCCACCTGCGACGGAGTTTGAGATCCAAAATTAATTTATCAAAGGATTGGAATCCAAAGGTCCTAGAGGATTGATGGCTGGTATAGTTCTTGTCTAATCCATTTAGCTACCTAAGGGTGTGTCCTCGGTCACCTTAAGTCTGAAGAACTCCACCAAAGCTTTCTCGGCCAGAAATAGCCCTACTAGTACAGAACAAGTGAAATGACACCACAAGGAAGCAATTAGTCAAATCGATAGGGTGGGACATCTCTACAGAACACAAATCTGGATATCAGCAACAAGTCTATTGCATAAAATTTACAAAGGAGAAGGAGAGGGAGAAGATGAGCTGTAGAACAAGGGAGCTTTAGGGGTAAAACAACTAATGCAAAGACAGGACCCGGCTTGGATTCTGAACAATAAAAAGGCATGTTGAGGAAATCTGGGGAAAAACAAATATGGACTGGGTATTAGATGATTTTAAGGAACTCTCATTAATTTTGTTTGGTGTGATGTTGACATAGTGATTACAATAAAAGGAGAGAGCCCTTATCAGTCAGCAGTGCATACAGAACAGAGAAAAAGACATAACATCTGTACTTGCTTTTAAACCTCTGAGTAAAGAAGATGTGTACATGTGTGAGAAGGATTAGATAATAGAAGATTGGTTGAAAGTTGAAAAGTGTGAAAGTTCAGGATAGATACGCAGAGGTTCGTTACACTATTTGCTCTACGTTCGCATTCATGTAACAATTTCCAAGATAAACAGTTAAGTGTAGTTAGCCCCAGCACAACAGAAACACCAGTGTAAAACTTCAAGACTACAATTTTGTGCTCTCTTGTATAGCCATATACCAGGGGGACCCAAGACGGCATTCGCCAGGTTTTGTGCGCTGACTTTGAACGCTTTCCAAATGTGATAATCTGGTGCTCGTTATTTTTTTTTTAAAAAATAAAAGATCACATGCGCTGTTAGAAGCATCAAAACTCCATTCTATTCATCTTGGGCAAAATATTCCTCCCAGTACTGCTTTTTTCCTTGAAAGAGGAGGAGGGCAGACAGAGGCTGGGGGTGAGAGGTCGGGGAGGAGAAACAACCAGTGAGTTTTCCACTTTCGGGAGAATGGCAAGATCCTTGGGGAGACAGTAAATTGAAATTAAGGCTGTTCCAGGCCGTCTACAGGATATGCCTGCAAATGTAGACATATCTAAATGGTGAAAAAGTCTGTTTGTGCCCATTCATATGAAGTGAATGCCTTGTAATGTGCTCCAGCCCCTGGGAATGGTGGCTGGATTCAGGAGCGGAGGCCGGAAGAATGGGATGGATTTGACATAAGTACTTTTAAGTGCTCTGAAGGCTGGGCTGCTCCCTGTGGTTTAATAGCAAGGTCCACTGGGAGCTACAAGGAAGGAGCCGAGTGAATCCCTACAGCTTTTCGTTTTAAGGATAACAAATCTTAAAACAGGTGTGAGCTCAGAAAGATCCTTTTACTTCTTGTTTTTAGTCTGTTGTGGCCAGCCAGCTCTCTGTGTATCATTATCATTCCACAGAGCGAGGTCTGGGGTAAGGGAAGGGAGGAGAGGTAAGAGAAGCTGAATAAACAAAAATTGCTTCGAGTGACTAATATTCATTAAGTCCACTGGTCATGCGCTATGAAATTTATTAAACTGTGGTTTCCAAGAGAAAGTATTAGTGGAGCTAATGAACACAAATAAAAAAGAGGCCTACAGGAAATGACTTCCTGGGCCTGGATGAGACTGCTGAGTAATGTGACAAGAGATTATAACTTTAAAAGCTCCTATTAGAGTCTAGGAGGCTGATTATTGGAAGGGGTTGCCCTCGTGGGGGAGGGAAGATAGGAGGGAGACTAAAAGTCCGACTCCTCTGAAAAAGGGGCCTGATGCTTTGCATTTATATTCGTTAAGGAGGGAGGCTGTGTGCTGAAGGCCTCTGAACCCCTGTGCTGCCATCTGGTGGAGAAGGTACTCAAGAGGTCATAGAATACAGACGACAACCGCCATCTTTAAGACGTCAGGAATTTGAAGGTTGGCTTTACTGTTTCCTGAGTAATTAACCACTGTACATACTTTGCTTTAAATACGGTACAGAGAGAGCTCATTCTGCTGTCCTATTCCATCTGGATCTTAGCAATTAACACTGTGTGGCCTTACTCGCAGTACTAGGCTAAGTTGTTACCCATCCTAAGGACGTCTGTTTTCATAACATGGTCCAGTTTCTCCAGGCAGAAACCTCGGGATTATCCTTGACTCTCCTCTTTCTCCCACACCTGTCATCCAATCCAACAGCAAATACTGTGGCCTCCCTAGTCACCGTATCCCAGGACTTCTCCCTATCCTGTCACCCTGATTTGAACTGTTGCCGTCTCTCTCCCCACATGCCTGCAAATAGCCTCCGAATGGCGGGCCTTGCCTCCAACCTTGCAGTCCGTAGGCTGTTCTCCACCAGTCACTACATAAACCGTTAGAACCCGTTAGATCATTTCGCTGCTCTGCTCAAAACCTTCCGTGGCCCGTAAGCTCGCTCAGAAGAAAATTTCAAGTCATACAATGTGTTTCAGGCCCTAACCGATCCGGCCCAGCTCCCTCTAACTTCATCTCTTATGCTTTCCACTCACTCAGTCTGGTCCAACCGCACTGGCCTCCTTGCCAGTCCTCAGAAAGGCCACACATCCCTGACTCAGCTCCCTTCGCCTGGAATGCTGTTTGCTCCAGACATTGGCATGGCTCTCTGTCTCCCGTTCTCCCAGGTGTCCTGCCAAAGGTTACCCTATCCAGGAGGCCTTCCACTCCCATTCTACATAAAATAATACCTCTTCCTCTTCCTTCAGCATTTTTATTTCTTTTCTTGGACTTATTTTATTAGCAGCATTTATCACCTCCTAAAATGTTATATATTTATGTGTTTAGGTCCTTATTCTCATCTTCCCCAAATCCCCTTACAATGGAAGT
This sequence comes from Panthera tigris, assembly GCF_018350195.1. Taxonomy (NCBI): domain Eukaryota; kingdom Metazoa; phylum Chordata; class Mammalia; order Carnivora; family Felidae; genus Panthera; species Panthera tigris. The sequence continues at coordinate 58,475,819 of NC_056678.1, read as the reverse complement.
TCCATGGAATTAGGGATTTGGGGGGAATATAGTATACTTAACATAATTCGGGTTTTTTTTCTTTCCTGGCACTTCAAAAGCTGGCAATGCCAACCTGCTTATAATCATTAAAGACTCTTACTACCTATAAGCTCCGGAGAGGCAGGTATCGTGTCTGACTCAGTCCCCCTCTATTGCCAGTGCTGAGGACTGAGTCTGGTAAATGGTATACATACAATAAAACTGTGTGGGGTTTTTTGGTAGGTTTATTAAGCTGTGCCTTAGAAAGTATAGAATGCTTCACAAATTTGCCTGCCGTCCTTGCTCAGGGACCGTGCCAATCTTCTCTTTATCGTTCCAGTTTTAGTACATGTGCTGCTGAAGCAACCACAAGCAGCTTTTTAGTTAATAGCTTTATGTATGAAATTCACTCATTCTAAATATCTGATTCAATGATTTTCCACTCGGATTTTACGGAGTTGTACAACCAATTCCCCAATCCAGTGTTAGAATATTCCCCAAAACTCCAAAAAGTACACTCACGTCTATTTGTAGTTTATTCTCACAACACCCTCAGCCCCAGGCAACCAATGATCTGCTTCCGGGCTCTATAAATTGGCCTTTTCTGGAGATTTCATAGATATGGCATCATACATATGTAGTTATTTATGGCCTCTTTAACTCAGTATAATGTGTTTGAGGTTTATTCAAGCTGTAATGTGAATCAGTATGGTTGTTATTTCCTTGTCATTGCTAAATAGTACTGCCTTATATGGATACACCACTTTTAATCCACTCATCACTTGATGGACATTTGAATTGTTTCTACTTTTTGCTGGGAACACTCACATACATACCTTTGTATGAACAGGTTCCACCAACCCCCACCTCCCCCACCCCTGCCCGGAATAGATTTCTAGCAGGGAAATTGCTGAGTCATATAAAGTCATGTTTAACTTTCTGAAAGCCTACCAGACTGTTTTCCAAAGTGAATGTGCCATTTTATATTCCCATCAGCGACACATGACTGATTGTCAGTATCGTCTGTCCTTCACTTCATAGACATTCTAGTAGATACACACAAGAATATCATTATGGCTTTCATTTGTTTTTCTCTTACAGCCAACGGTGTTGAACATTTTTGTTTAATTCAAAGTAATTATTAGCAGTTTTAGTATCTTCATTGGTAAAATGCCTATTTGAATCTTTTACCCACTTTTATATCAGTCTGATTGCCTTCTTGTCATTGAGTCATAAGAGTTCTTTATATATTATAGATTCTGGTACTTCACTAAAACTGACTTGCAAATATTTTCTTCCTGTCTGTGACTTATCTTTCCATTAGTTTAAAAGTGTCTGTTGTGACACAAACATTTTAAATTTGGATAAAGATTAATTTCTCATTTTTTTTACGGATCATGCTTTGGGGGTCATATTTACGAATTCTTTGCCTATTCAAGATCACAAAGATTTTCTCCAATATTTTCTTGAAGAAATGGTATACTTTGAGCCCTTATTCTTTGGTCTATAATCCACTTTGCATGGTGTGAAGTAAAGCTCTAAATTCAGGTTTTTACAGGGAGAATCCAATTGTTCCAGCACTAGTGTTGAAAAGACCATTTTCTCCCCACTGATTGTCTTGGCATCTTCGTTGAAAATCAATCATCCTTTAATAAAATGGGTTCCTTCTGGAGTCTCAGTTCTGTGCCATGGATCTATTAAGTATTTATCCCAGCAAAATACCACACTGTTTTTGTTACTGTGATGCTATAGTAAGTTTTGAAATCAGGTAGAGGAATGCCTCCAATTTTGTTCTTGGCAAAATCTGTTTTAGCTATCTAGATCCTTTGTATTTACATATAAACTTTAAGAATTTTTTTTTCAATTTTTACAAAAATGTCTGCTGGTATTTTGATAGAGATTGTATTGATTTTATACACCAATTTGGGGTGAATTGCCATCTTAACCATATTGGATTTTTTATTATCAAATTGTTTTGCTACTTTTATTTCAAACTGTTTATTGCTGATGTATAGGAATACTTTTTGTATATATATATATAACTCATAGATTAATTCTAGTATTTTTGTGGATTCCTGAAGACTCTCTACATTCATATCACATCAGTTTCTTGAAAAACTGTGTATTTTGCAAAACACAGAGTAGAATATTCTGGGTGGAGTGCTCTTAAATCAGAAGTTGAGTTGCTTGAATGTATAGCACAACTCTTCCATGTATGATTGATTGTGGAATTGTTCTTTCAATTTTGAAAAGTAAGGTATTGAAATTTCCAGCTACTAGTAAATCATCAATTATTTCAGTTCTCGCTAGTTTTGCCTCGTTTGTTTTGAGGGTCTGTTGTTAGATATGCATATATTTATAATTGTTAGATATTCTTGATATATTGGCATTTTTACCATTATAAAACGTCCCTCTTTGCCTCTAGTAGTAATTCTTGTCTTAGACTCAGTTTTGTCTAATGTTAAAATGATCACTTTAGCTCTTTCATGGTTACTATTTACCTGCTATATCATTCCCTGTCTTTTACTTTCAACCTATTTCTGTCTTTGAATCTAAAATGTATTCTTGTAGTCAGCATATAGTTGGATTTTGCTTTTTTGATCCATTCTGATAATCTCTTCCTTTTGATCAGGGCATTTAGACCTTTCACATTTAATGTAATTATTGATCTCATTGGATTTATACCTGCCATTTTGCTATTGGTTTTCTATGTTTCTTATATTTTTGGCCCTCTGCTCCTCTTTTTTTTTTTTTTTACTTTTTTAATGTTTATTTATTTTTTGAGAGAGCATAAGTGGGGGAGGGGCAGAGAGAGTGGGGGGACAGAGGATCCAAAGCAGGCCCTGCACTAACAGCACAGAGCCCATCGCAGGGCTCAAACTCATGAACCACAGATCATGACCCGAGCTGAAGCTGGACACTCAACATACTGAGCCACCTCTGCTACCTTCTTTACTGTTAATACCTTTAGTGTTAAAAAATATTTTTAGTGTATCATTTAAATTTCTCCCATGATTTTTATTCTAATACTATTTTATACTAGTGACCATTTTAAAGATTACAATGTACATTTTAATTTACCACAATATAATTCATAGGTCAATATGAGTCAATCTGGTAAGATATAGAAACTTCAATAAACACATTCCTTTTCTCCTCATTTGTATTATGATTGTCATATATACTGCATCTAGATATGCTCGAAAACGAACCATACTGTGTTCTACTTACGGCTTTATATAACCACAAGAGTAACTTCAGGCTACAAGAGACACAGGCCCTCTGGCTGCCTACCTTATCACTCCCACCACGCTTAGCATAGTCGTTGCCCACTATTCATAATCAAATGACACCCCTTCAACCTTGACAATAAAGCTGAATGTTTTCTTGGCCTGCCCGACTGCCAAATCCGCAGGCAGATGGAGCTGGGCCCCTCTGTGGGGTTGAATGAGTACAGCCCTAGGCAAGGAATGACAGACTCTCACTGTTCTTGCTTGAAGTTCAGCGCTGTGTCAAGCATGAAGGATCTGCTGATTGTTGCATGCTTTTGGCTGAGTTCCAGAAGTGGTTGCTCCTATCAGGTTTGCCCAGCTTCATAGTTGCCTTTGGAGAGAGGGTCTGCTGACCACCCTCACATACCCGTGTATGTGACTTCTGTAACCCCAACTAAACTCTAAGCTCTAGGAGGCAGCTCCACATTTTTTTCGTTACTTACGTACTCATTAAATAAGGAGAATTGCTTTTCCTTTTTGTATGTTGTCTTGAGATGGAAAGGACTTAAACACATTCTCGCAACCTGGAGATGCTACTGCTCGGATATGTGACAGGGAAAGTCGCAAAATAAGCATTGCCAGCATTGTTCTCTTCTGAAAGACAAATGCCTGACAAGCTTCACTGACTGAGGTTGGACAACGCCCGGGCAAAAAGAGTCCTGGATACCAACCAATCTGGTGTTCCAGAATTCGCTCCCTTCAAAAGACAGGAAAAGAAAAGATAAATCCCCATAAAATGGAATTTGGTGATTTTTTTATGGGAACTTCTGTACAGGAGGAAACATAGAAATATTTTTCTAACGTATGTTGAAGAAAACTTTTCTAAGGCAATATTTAAGAAATGAGACTATAATTATGTTTCTGTCATGTTTTATATTGAGATATGTCTGAGGCTTGGGAATGGGTTAGAGGGCCTTTTAAAAGTCCCTCCTAAGTATCTTCAAATCTTGATTTATGGATCCCTCTACCACATCTATATCCGTAGTGGTATCTTCTGAGTTAAAGCACGGAAGATTTATCAGTTTTCAACACACAAGAACCTCACACATTTATCTCTCCGGTGTCATGACAGTGGACTTTCACAAGGCCTAAAAGCTTGGCACAGACTTGAAATTGTGCCTTTATTTTTATACCTTTCTTATATTGAAAGACAAATAGTAGAGAGAAAAGTGAACTCTGTAAGAGAGGGAACACAGCTGATACCCAGAGTGGGCCACCCAGAATGCACCAGGATTAATGACAATTTGGCCTGACAGCATCCTGACCACAAGAGATGAAGTCACCCTAGAAAGTGTTTTGTAGAAGAAAATAAAATCAACAGAACGAGAAAGAGGAGAAAAAGCATGAAGTCTGAAATATACATTGCCCAAGTATTTTTCCCCATTAATTTTGGAAGCCCATGAGTGTTTCCAGGGAAATTTAATCTGCATGTTTCTGAGCCATTTACACTTAACTCACCACCATGTTGTTTTGTAAGAGCGATTTGTTGTCCAAGAAGCCTTCTGAACCTTGTTCATAAAGATTTTTATTAAAGTGATTGTTTTCTTTTTCCTTAAAATGAAATCATGCATTTCCAGATGGAAAGGAACATTGAAGTGAACCCTACATTTAAAACTTGTGAGGCACAAGACAGATCCGGTTTTGATCAAAGTGTATCCCCATACAGATTTCTAATCCAAGGTGTTTGGTTTTGGTAGCATCACAGTAAAGGGTTTAGTTGAAAAGACACAGGCTTATTACTCCTTGGGAGAGCCAAAGTGAACCCTCTTGTGCTTTTTTTTTTTTTTTAAAGCAAGGCTTTTAAGGAACTCAGCCAATCTACCAATCAACTCCACTTTAGAATCCGTCCTGGATAAAGCTTGAACTTGAGTGTGTGAGGTGAAACACTGGGTGTGTGAGGTGAGACACTGGAAATACTAGAAATAGTTCACGATCTGAAGGACTTTGTAGTCGAAGGGACTAAGCTGTTAAATGAGAGCAAAAACTATCTCTGACCTCAGAGGATCACCATGAGGATTAAATGAGATAATTGTGTAAGGTGCTTAGCATAACTAGAGCATAGTAGTGAGACCTCAATATATTTTAGCTAAGAAACAACTATTATAATTTATGAATATTTACCTTGACAAACAGACTCTAAGACAAGCATCCCAAAACATTCATTAAGATAAAAAAGATCACTCTCCATAAATGCTCACTCATGTATTTGCTCATCTGCCAACTCCAAATAACCCTTGTGAGAATGAATGACTTGTGGGGCTCATGATATTTTTGTACTGTATTTTGAAGCCATTATTGAAGGTCTAGCTAGAAAACTGCCATGAGAAAAGCCATTTTTGTATCAGGAGAATCAGGTTGAATCTGGCTCATAAATTGACTGATGTAATGTATAATATATGTTGAAAGATTATATGAATTTAGGGCTATTTATACCAGTTAATCTTTAATGCCAATAAAAAGTATTTGAGGAGTTCTTTGTTAAATCAACTTCAGGATACTGATGTATTGTATGCTTCTTAGCATATCTGCGATGGCTAAGTTTAAGTATCCACTTGGCTGGAGAATGACTTAAATGATGTAATCAAACTCTCATCTAGGTGTTGCTGTGAAAGTATTGTGTAGATGTGGTTAACATCTACAATCAGTTGACTTTAGATAAAAAATATTACCTTCAAAACTGTGGGGTAAGTCTCAGTCAAGAGCAAAGAACACAAACTGAGGTTTCCTGGAGATGAAATTCTGCTTTAAGACATAAGCATTAACTCTTGCCCCAGTTCCCAGCCTTTTGACTTGCCCTATGGATTTCAGACTTGCCAGCCCCCACGTTCTGATACCATACCCATCCACCTTTAAACATGCTGATGACTACTCTATCAGAGTCAAGGCACAACCCAAAAAGTAATAGGCTGTTTTGTCCAGTAATTTCTGAAGCAACCTACATCGTTTCCCTTTTTCATCTGGACAAAGTTACGTTGTCTTTGCTGCCCATCTGTCACCCTTGTGACTCAAGGGCATAGAGATGTGCCCACCCTAATTGTTGCACCATATGAGTGGGCAGCACGTGATACAACATTTATTCAGTCAACAAATGTTTTTTGACTGCCTGCTCTGTGCCAGGTACTCATCCAGGCATGGTGGAATGAAGCTGTAAAAAAAGGCAAAAAAAAAAAAAAAAAATTCCTTCCCTCCATGAAGCTTACATTCTCATAGTCATGGCAGAAGATAATGAATAAACAAAGAAGTAAAATGTATTATAGATATGATGGTGGTAAGTCCTTTGATGAAAAACAAGTCAGGAGAGGAGGTAAGAGATGCTAGAGGGAGGTGTAATTTTAAATAGGTTGGCCAATGGAGTCTTCTTAAAACATATAGCCTTTGAGCAAAACCAATGCATCAGTTGTGCACTGAATATTGCTAAATATTCTCATTAAAAATGACAGAAAATCCTGATTCAAAATGGCTGAAACAATGAGAAAAACTATTTTTCACATAACAAAACTAAGAAAAGCTAGCATTTATTGAGGGTCCACTATGGGCCAGATGCCCTTGCAACACTCTACATATATTAATTCACTTAAGGCCCCCAATAGCTTTATAAGCCAAGTACGTTTTTATCCTTGTTACACAGACGGAGAGACCGAGGCTCAGAGACAGTAAGAGTTTTCCAAAGGTTTCGTAGACCAGCAAATGGCATAGCTCTGCAAGTTTGTCCCTAGCCAAGTTTCTTCCCTGGCTTGGACCCCAGCACACCAGAGGGAGGCAGGTGCCTGGTAGAAGGTATCAGGGCTCTGTCTCCAACCTTCGGTGTCTCTCCTAGCTCAGATCTCCTCTCTGTGTTGCCTCATCCTTAGCTGCAGTGACATGGCTGAGCATGTCTGTGGGCCACACCAAAGACAAGGAAGAGAAGGCCAGTCTTTCCTGGGTCCCTCCTGGGCAAGAGGCAGTCTTCCCCAGGAGGCACCAGTACACTCCCCTTCACAGAGCACAAGCTCACCATGATCAACTGCTCTGAAACCAACCACTACTAAGGCGAATGGGATTAACCAGGTTTAGGTCAAACTAATCCTTTTCAGGGTAGGAAGGGACACTGAGAGTTCAAGCGCAAAGGCCGCTCTAGTGAGGTCATGAGGACTGTGCTTATGGTACCTCCATCTGCTGAGGCCCAGAAGGGGAAGAGTAAATGTCAAGTCTTTCACAGCTGGAGTGCATGACTCCGTCGTACTGCCCACCTTGGAGAAACTGAATGTTTGATCTATGTATCCTGTTAGTGGATCTCAGACATGAATCCAGGGGTAGACAGAGAATGTGGTTTTTCAGAAAAGGCCCCAACTCTGTTTGGGGGCACCTCCTGCAAATTCTGTTTTGAATCCTCAAGATTTCGATGCTGACCCATTTTACAGTATCTTCCAACTGACGTCACCAGAAGTGTTGATACCTACCAAGAAGGCTGTGTTGGTTTTTTGTTTACCTCATGGTCCCAAGTAGTTAAATTTCTGATCAGATATTTTCCAAAGCTTTGAGTCTAACTAAATCAAGAGGTGTTTGTCTGTATGCTAAAAGGGAGAGCAGAGAAAGGCCTTGGGCCCATCTCTGAAGCCAGACTCGAGTGCAAAAGCAGGAAGCATATAACTGGAAATTATTTTGAAATTTATCTAGAGATAATGCACGATGGTTTCAACAATAACTGATGTTAGAGACGGTGCATGATAATGTTTATCTGTTCCAGTAGAAAGCCAACCAGTTAAAATGCCTTATCACCCACCCAATTTCATTTGATAGCAAACACTGATAGGGAGATTTTTCATTATCAAACATGCTTGGGTTTTAGCCCTGTGCAGCATTTGCCTCCAATCAAACTTACTATCTCCCTTTCTCAGTTTGGCATGGGAGTATGAGTATTACAAATATCTATATTGTCCCAGCACCCTATAATGGTATTACAATGACAATTTTATTAGGCCCATAAAAATTTTGCAACTTCCCTGCAGCACACTGTAATTTCAGCAACAGTTGTAAAAGGTCTTAAATTATATTTGTGCAAAATTGAGATGAATGGGTTTGAGCATTAATGCATTTCTCATTGTGTAATAGGGACTTTTTCTTCCCTCTGTCTTTGCCAAGTACAGAGAAAATGCTATCCCACTCAACTATTTGTCAACTCCCCTTAGAAACATTTAATACTAATAAAATTTATGGATTCAGTTTCCAAAGGATACTGCCAGAAGACTTCACGATTACTACATCAGTACTTAAATACAGCCATTGTTCACCTTATAAAAATCTATATGCAGCCTGACAGGTATAAAATGTAGCTTTGTATGCTGAGTCAGCATCAGAGAGTTTTTTGGTTGAAGCAGAGTTCATGAAATAAAAGTAAATGTGTTCTCAAGTCAGTGAGGAAAGATTGATCTGAAAACATTCCCCCAATAAATATGAAACTGACAGACTATGATACTTATGCCCCTTCTCAACAGAAAAAAAAATATCATAATAAAGTATGATTCCATTGACTCCGTAGGTAGGAAATAGGTTCCTTAATTTTAAAGGTTTTATGTATGCTCACGCATAAATGTAAGTATGAGCACGTGCGTTACAAATTTTAAGTAAAGTGCTGCTACCTTTCAGATAGGAAGATTGTGCTGACAGGCCCTTTGGTTTGCATTTCTAGAAGCTGTAACGGCTTTGCATCTGTGCCTACCCTCAGGCATGCTGTCCTTCTCGGGGCCTGACTCTTCAAGCCACAACTAATTGTTCCCTCCCAAACCCTCCACGTGTATCACTTTCTAATTTGTACCATAGTTATTCATGGACAAGCTTTCTCATTCTTACAAAATATGGTCTCTTTATTTTATGCATCTTTTATCTTTAGCCGAGCCACACTGACTTGCAGATAATAGGTGTTTATCGTGTACTTGCTGAATTAACAAATGGAAAAAAAACCAATGAATGAGGTGTCTACCGTACAAGCTCTGCAATCTGTAACCTGTAAACTAACCAGTTCATGAAAGTAAGGAATTTACAACTGTGAGGTCGCCATATATGTGTGTATATATATATGTGTGTGTGTGTGTGTGTGTGTGTGTGTGTGTGTGTGTATCAGTGTGTGTTAAGCTAAGGGATGAGGACACAGAGGAGGAGAAGACAGTGGGCCCTCAGCAAAAGTGTGTGTACCCCTGGAGATACATGCTTTCCAAGGCACCACTGGCATGGATAACGCTAAGAGCATTTAGTTTCTCATCCTCAACTTCCATATCTGTTCTTTTAAAAAGGCGTCTGCTTGAGGAAATGTCTGGAGTTGAGATTTCCTGTCAGTTCTCCCTTCCGCTGGTTGACAAAAGACAGACGTACTTCTGACACTGAACTTTATGATCCTGTGTTGTTCTGAGGTGTAGACCCCCCACCCCTTGCCTATCAAACAGACCATTAGAAATACTGGCATCTGTGGAGGCTTCTGTGTCCATCAAAGGCACCATAAACCAGTGAGAGGGCCTCTTGTATTTCCCTATCTTAAGCATACATTTATAAAAGCAAAATGTGGCATCCGCCACAAGGTATTATCAACCCATTTGAGATGTTCTGAATTTAGATATGTTTTAGAGTGGAGAAGCAAGGGGGATAGTTTTATTTAGTGACCTTATCTTTTCCATTTCCCCACTCTTTTCAAAAAATGCATTGTTCCTATAATAAATATGATATAAATATAAGTATAAATGTATTCATAAACATAAGTCATATAAATATAAATCACCTGTGCCCTTTTATACCCAGATGCAAACTCATGACAAGCCTTCATGCCTTACTTAGACATCTTAAAATAAGAATTCACGAGTGAAATCGGTGTCAAAAGGAAGTGAATAAACATGTTTATCGGAATTTAAGTATGAAGTTAGGCTTTTCTCAGTTAATCTGATTTGGAGATTTGGGGTTATGTGGAAGATGGTTCTCACAAACTAATGAAACCACACACGCAGCTCCAAGGTCTTGATAAAAGTACATTTAAATTTGTGATGGGATAAAGTAATCTTACACAAAAATATTATATGGGATAAAAGAGGTATATTTGAGTTCACATTATGTTCATTCCTTCAACAGTTCTAAATATATTAGATTAAACAGGTGCCTCAAAGTGAAAGAGTACAGGTATAATTAATAATCTTTTTTGAATGGGGATGCACTTCAAAAAAAACTAAGAGATTGGAAAGAGACCTAATTGAATTGCCATCTAATGAATTATCAAAAATACTTTTTGATGACAGATCTCTTATGTGACTTTTAGCACTTAATTCAAAAGGAATTCATCCCCATCTAATTTATTGTGCAAACAAGACATCTCAGGCTAGTCTATTAAAATGAAAAATAGAAGTAGAATCGATTCCAAACTTCATTTCAATCTGGCAATAAAGAGAACAATTGAAAATTAAATATTTCCTATCATTAAAAAAGGCACTGCCTATAAAATTTTGTATGACTGTATGAATAATAATTATGAATTGTCATATTATAAATAATTATAAAATTATGACCGAATCATGGGGTTTTTTTTTTTTTGACTGGCTCAGCACAAATAATGACTGTGCTAATTGAATGAAGATGATTCAATCCAGTAGAAATTGTTTCCAACATGGATCCTTAGGGTCACAGGCAATTTAAATTAAAAATTAAAATTAAACATTTAATTGTATAATGTTGCCAAGAAGAATTATAGGGTGCTCCATAAATGACTTCCAACCATGAAACTATTATTTAACTAGGATAAAATTCCGTGAGGGAAGTAGAACTGAAGATATAAGTTCAAGGGAAAAACAGGAACAATGTAAAGATTCCAACTGTTATAACAGGGATTATTTATGTATTTTTAAGTAGATGATGGTAGAATCACATTGCTACTTTATGTAAAACCCCACTGGACATATTTGAAAGAGTGATGTAATCACTTGTATTAACTGTCAATAGTGGCAACATACGAGAACTTTCCTTAGCCTCAAAAAGTTAAAAATAGAACTACCCTATGACCCAGCAATTATACTACTAGGTATTTACCCAAAGGATACAAAAATACAGATTCAAAGTGGTTCATGCACTTTGATGTCTATAGCAGCACTATCAACAATAGCCAAATTATGGAAAGAGCCCAAATGTCCATCGACTGAAGAATTTCTAAAGAAGGTGTGATATATAAATATATATATATGTATATGTATGTATATATATGTGTGTGCGTATATATGTATATGTATGTATATATATGTGTGTGCGTATATATGTATATGTATGTGTATATATATGTGTGTGTGTGTATATATATATATATATATATATATGTATATGTATGTATATATATATATATATATATATATATAGGAACATTACCCAGCCATCAAAAGGAATGAAATCTTGCCATTTGCAATGACATGAACAGAGCTACAGTGTATTATGCTAAGTGAAATAAGTCAGTCCAAGAAAGACAAATACTGTATGATTTCACTCATATGTGGAATTTAAGAAACAAAACAGATGAATATATGAGAGTGGGAAAAAAAAGAGGGAAACCAACCGTAAGAGACTCTTTATGATACAGAACAAACTGAGGACTGATGGAGGGGTGTTGGGTAGGGGTGGGCTAGATGGGTGATGGGCACTAAGGAGGGCACTTGTTATGATGAGCACTGGGTGTTGTATGTAAGTGATGAATCACTAAATTCTACTCCTGAAACCAATACTGCACTGTATGTTAACTAACTAGAATTTAAATAAACATTTGAAAGAAAAAAAAAGACATTTCCTTAGTATTGTTTAACTTATGCAAAATTTTAACTGCCAGTATAAAAATAAGCAAAGAGGCATTTATTTCAGTATTCTTTTTTAAAATGTAAGTTAAAAAGTTTGAAGTCCACTAATTTCAAGCCAGTCCCTATGCTCAGAAAATATCCCATCTAGTGGGAGACCAAAAACACATAGACAAAAATCAGTTGACAATAAATAACACTCGGCAATCTATCTTTCATTTCTTTTTTCTCCTGGGGGCTGAAAGTGCAAATCAGACAATGATGTCTGGTCAATCCATTCAAGAACACTTCCCCCAGCCGTCTCTGGGCTGGTCTTTATGCCAGATGCTGGGGATATAAAAGTTAACAAGACTAGGATGTTACCCTAATGGAGCTTCACAGGCTGATGGGTGAACTTTCAAGCATAAAACATACAGACCAGGAAACAGCCTAAGAATTTCAGCCATTTAGGGGCTCATGGGTAGCTCAGTCAGTTAAGTCTCCAACTCTTGATTTCTTACGGTTTGTGAGTTTGAGCCCCACGTAGGGCTTTGGGCTGACGGCACGGAGCCTGCTTGGGATTCTCTCTCCCTTTCTCTTTGTGTCTCCCCCACTTGCTCTCCCTCTCTCAAAATAAATAAATCAATCAAAACTAAAAATTAAAAAAAAAAAGAATTTCGGCCATCTAAATGGACTTAAAAAAAATAAGCAAAGAGGAATTTATTTCAATATTCCTTTTTAAAATGTAAGTTAAAAAGTTTGAAGTCCACTAATTTCAAGCCAGTCCCTATGCTCAGAAAATATCCCATCTAGTGGGAGAACAAAAACACATAGACAAAAATCAGTTGACAATAAATAACACTCGGCAATCTAGCTTTCACTTCTGATCTTTCTGGGCAATGTTGATCTTTGATGGGCAATGTTTCATCTCTTCAAAAGAAGATAAAATTGGTATCATGTGCCATGTTCGTAACAGCATTTATGCACAATTGCCAAAACGTGCTAACCACCCTAATGTTCACCACCGAGTGAATGCATTCCCAAAAAGTGATGTATACATACAATGGAATATTATCCAGCGTTAAAAAGGAATGAAATCTGATACATGCTAAAGACGCACTAAGCCAGATACAAAAGACAAAAACTGTCTAATCTCACTTATACAAGGTACCTAGAGTAGTCAGACTTCTACAGACAGAGAGCAGAGTAGTGGTTGTCGGGGTCCCGGGGGCAGGGGTAGAGGACGAATGGGGAGTTAATGCTCTGCGGGTAAAGAGTTTCAGTTGCGGAAGATGAGCAAATTCTGGATGGCGATGAGGGTTGTACAACAGCCTGAATATACTTAATGCCACTGAACTGTATACTTAAATGGCTAAAATGGTAAATTTTATGTTATGTATATTTTACCATAATATAAAAGGATAGTATAAATGAATTAGTCAGGTGTTTCATGACACATTTCTTTTTTTTTTTAATTTTTTTAATGTTTATTTATTTTTGAGACAGAGAGAGAGCATGAATGGGGGAGGGTCAGAGAGAGAGGGAGACACAGAATCTGAAGCAGGCTCCAGGCTCTGAGCTGTCAGCACAGAGCCCGACGCGGGGCTCGAACTCACGGACCGTGAGATCACGACCTGAGCCGAAGTCAGACGCTTAACCGACTGAGCCACCCAGGCGCCCCGACACATTTCTTTCAAAATACATGCACTAAGCACCCCTACATTCAGGCACTGTGCTGCTCGAACACAAAGACCAAAAGATGACTCCCATCCTCGGGAATCCCTTAATCTAGTCCTGTTTGAGTGTAAATCCAGATTCTGCAGCCAGGGAATATGAATTTTTAATACGGGAGCAAACAGATGAGTCATGGCCCTGAATTAAGTAAACTTGAGCTGGGCTTCTGCAGCCCAAGTATTCATTTCAAGCAAATTAACCAAAACACTAATAAATGCATACCTTTTGGTCAGATGTCTCTACCCACATGCAACATTTTTTTAAGTAGAAATTAGTCTCACAGCTGGAATTTTCAAGAATAACACCGACTTCTAAGCCTCGTGATACAACACAATAAGAAGTTGTCTTTAAAGTGGTCAATAATTGCGTTAAACCAACTTTCTTTAAAACTGTATCATGAATGTCCAGTCAAAAATAAAACATAAAAAATTTGCCCGTGTTTAACTCAAATCAAATGAACTGGAAAACTGCCAAGTCGTGCTTTGTTTTATGCTCTGTAGAGACAGGCTTAGTCCCTCAGTCCCTCATCTTTTCAACATTTGTGGAAAGTAGATCGCTCATGAGTATTATTCTCCCCACGTAGATGAGGGGAAAACAGTTCTGTTCTTTGGGTAAAATGAAAATGTGGTAGTAAGAGACTCCCACCCAATTCCCTTCTTAAACAAAACAACAGCAACAACCAACCGGGGCATCAAATGTCACTGCAGGAAGCAAATTCAGAGATAATCAATTCTTTCAAATCCTAGATTGGGAAACAGAGGCTGAGGGAAAGTAATTAACATCTCTGAAGGACCAGAAAGGCAACAACACAGATGATTTTTTTTAAGTTTATTTATTTATTTTGAGAGAGAGGGAGAGAGATCACTAGTCAGGGAGAGCGAGACAGAGGGGGAGAGAGAGAGAGAGAGAGAGAGAGAGACAATCCCAAGCAGGCTCCCCACTGTCAGTGTAGAGCCCAATGTGGGGCTCCAACTCATGAACTGTGAGATTATGACCTGAGCCAAAATCGAGTCGGACACTTAACCGACTGAGCCACCCAGGCACCCCCAGCACAGATGATTTGTTTAACCAGTCTCCTGGTACCCAGTTCTGTGCTTTAATAACTTTATCGGCATGAATCTAAGAGGTAGAAAGTGGAAAGCTCATCCCAACCATTCTATTACTTAGAATCACATAGAGCAAAGCAAATAAGGAATGACTGGTTTCCGTTGGTGGTCGATTGTGTTTATGACATTTAGCATCAACACCAACTCTGTGCTCAGAGTCTGGCTTGGCTGCTCCCACACCTACCAATTGCTATGAACTTGGTGAGGAAGATCAAGGGTGACAGCAACTAGCTGACCATCCCAGCATTTCAGAGGTCTTTCCCAGAGCGACACTCTCTCCTGACAGGAGGACATTGATCATCTGTGTGTCCCAATTACCAGGGGAACAGGGTAGTCAGCCATAATAAGCCTGTGATGTAAAGGCGAAGAGGAGGAGAAAGACAGGACAGAAAGGGCTGCCCAACACCCCCACAAATGTGCACATACTAGAGAAAGCTAATTTCCAGAATACACTGGGGAGACGGGACGGGATGTAGAGATTTTCTACATGCCCTCCCAACCTAAATCCCACTTGCAAAATGGAGTGTTGTAAAAATAGACTTCAGGATAATGGGGGCCTTGTAGTTGGGGGAACAGGAAGGTAGAGCTGACCAAATTTAGAAATAATAAAGACTTTCACAGTGAGGTTTTTCTATGTTTTCTGATTATCAATGACTACTCTGATTTTTTTTTCCTTCTCAATATTCTCTACAGTAAATCAGAAACCACATGACTCTTTTTTTCTCCTGCTATAATTTACAGAGAAGCAAGAAAAACAAATGATACTGACTCAGATTCCAAAGGACCCAATAGGATCAGATTTCCAGGCAATAGTTGTGAATAGCATTTATCCAGCCATATAATTTTGTTCAATATGTTACTGTGTGTGTGCGTGTGTGTGTGTGTGTGTGTGAGAGAGAGAGAGAGAGAGAGAGAGAGAGAGAGAGAGAGAGAGAGAGAACCAACAAACAGAGGATGGAAATAGGAGGCAAAGGGAATAATAACTTTAGTTATCTGAAGAGAGGTATTTTTTTATGCTATACCCAAATGCTATAAATCCCACTATGTTGACTCGGGGCTCAAGAAGGAGAAAAGGGCGAGAAAGCAAGAAAAGAAGGAAGACAGGAAGGGAGGGCAGGGGGAGGAGGGAGAAAGAATAAAGAAAGAAAGAAGCTAAGAGAAAGAAAAGAAGGGAAAAGCCTCACACTTGAGTGAAAAACTACCACTTACTTCAGAGAAAAACAAAGCGGAGGCCCCATGTTGGGGAGTAAATGCGTTTCCACATGTGAACGCCAATATATTATTGACTTACCCTGAGTCATAAATATGACAATTTGCCTCATTTCATAGTGAGGTCAGCTCAGCCCAAATAAGCAGCTATCCTCTGCTTACTTAATGTCCCTAAATATGAGCTTTCCCCAAAGCTCTCCGCGCATATAATATAACACCATGTGCATAGGCAGTGGGGAGGAGGGATCGGGGAGGTGACAGAAAGCAAGCTGTGAACACAAAGATACTTTTAAGCTGAATACTTGTACATGATATATAGAACAGAAGATCGTCCATCATGGTTATTGAAACTGTGACCAGCGAAGCTATAAACCTGACACGAAAGAAGAGAAAATATGACTTGTTAGGTTGAAAAAGCACCAAAGAGGGAATTATAAAAGGGAAAATTTCATGACAAATTAGTTTGTATTTTTTGTTTTCATTTCTGACACATGGAAGGAAATGCTATATGTTTGCTTAAGGAAGTGCAAATTTCTCCACTTCATCCATTTAAAATCTTCACCCTTAGGCCTTTGTACTGAAGCATAAAGTTTGGAGACCTTAAATAGTCATAATGCTTCCCCGAAGAATTTGGCCTCAGAAACATATTGCAATTCAGAAGGGCTAAAAAGGAAAACCGTTTTACAGCAATTCTGGCGGGGGCTGCTTAGGACGACTCATAAGGAGCATCAATCCCTTCTCATGGTTTCTTTACCATATTTGATGAAATATTAGATTCAATTGGAACAAGAGGCTGAAGGAAGAAGGCCATAAACTTGGGAACAGTGCTGTAAAGCACAGGCGTGCTAACGTGAAATAAGTTTCAGACTTGGGGGCGAGGGGAGGAATGCCCAGCGGCTTGCTCACAGAACCGTGGTGGGTCATGCAGTGTGGGCTGGAAAGTTACAGACCCCGAGTGCCAGTCTGGTGCTTCGTACACATTCCCCTTCTGCAGACCACAATTGGGGGCTGATTGGTGACAAAGCCCCCGCTGTGGGGAGCAAGTTAAAGTTCTTCTAAAAGAAGAAAGCTCAAATTCAAGAGAAAGTCCTGATAATCCCCTATGTTACAATGTTTTGCAGTCCCCGTGTCAGGGGTGGGGACGTGGCGGGGAGAAGTAGAACATACAGGTAAGACAAGATGGTAAGAAGGAAACTCTCCCAAAGGCAATAAAATCTCGATAACACTGTATCGGTGGGAAAATGGCACAACCTTTCAGTTACCACTTCCATTTAACTTTTAAAGATGTCAGTCTTCCTAAAGATCTTCCTAAAGATTCTGATTCGAGAATCAGAATCAAAACCGTGACAAAACATCCTAACCTGCAAAATACTTCGAAAATTTAGCTGAGAGAATGAACAAGCAGAACTAGCTAGGAAAATTCTGAAATGGAAGATGAATTGGGAGAGGGGGATTACTTGCCCTAGCAGATATTAAAATTAATTATAGGGGCGCCTGGGTGGCTCAGTCGGTTAAGCGGCCGACTTCGGCTCAGGTCATGATCTCTCGGTCCATGA
Organism: Panthera tigris; assembly: GCF_018350195.1. Lineage (NCBI taxonomy): Eukaryota > Metazoa > Chordata > Mammalia > Carnivora > Felidae > Panthera > Panthera tigris. Next base: position 58,458,177 of record NC_056678.1, on the reverse strand, counting down.
GTTCAAGCCCCGCGTCGGGCTCTGTGCTGACGGCTCAGAGCCTGGAGCCTGTTTCAGATTCTGTGTCTCCCTCTCTCTGACCCTCCCCTGTTCATGCTCTGTCTCAAAAATAAATAAACGTTAAAAAAAAAAATTAAAAAAATAAATAAATAAAATAAAATTAATTATAAAATGACTATACCTAAACCAGCCAAATTTTAGGGCAGGAGTGGAACTGAGTATATAAATAGTACCAAGAATATACGTAAATTTAGTGCATACCACACATGGGGTTTCAAATCAGTGCAGAAAACAAAAAAGACAATGCATGCTTAAAATGATGTCAGAACAATCTGCTAACCACTTATAAAATAAACTGCTGCATCCCAGCTCATTCCTGATTCCGATATAAATTTGAAATGAAGCAAATGTAAGTTTTTTAAAAATGCAAACATAAAAGCCCTAGGAAAATACGGCTGAATACTTTCGTACTTTGGTGATGGAGAAAACTGTTCCGAGCATGACAGAAAATTCAGAAACTGGAAAACATAACGTAACTTTGCTGCATAAAAATAAGATAAAATACTGTGCGAAAGAGAAAACACAAAAGTTAAAATACCAACCACAGACTGAGAGATACACACAAAGGTGACGTTTTGTATATTTATATTAGAAAATTATATTTGTAAAAATACATCAATGTGTTTAAGTTAATACGCCTAATATACAAAGAGCTCTCAGAAATCAATAAGAGACAGTGCAAAAATGTAGGAAGAATGTGTAGAAGCAATTAGCAGAAGAAACACAAACAGTCACTATAAGAAAAATATTAAACCTCACTATTAATTAAACTCAAAGAAAATGGAGAGAGACATCGTTTTTTACCAATCTGATTAGCTATGATTTTTCACACAATTAAAGCATCATTGAGAATCTACTAGCAAATGCTTCTTTGTACCACTTCTCGTCACCTTTACGGCTACCAACAAGTCCAAAAACTAGCCCTTCCAGCCTCCTGCAATAACCTGGAGATTTCACCTTTGCCCTGCTATAGGCAATTCTTATAAGAAGCATCATTGGAAAACATAAATCACATAAATTTAGGGACGTGGATACTGCCTGTGGGGGGCTGAATTCTGGTGCTGCTTGAGCAATTCATCTAATTGTTCTGTGCTTCAGTTATGTCGTGTGTAAAATCGGGACGATAGCAATGGTATCTGATTCTTGCACTGAGTGGATTAAATGAGTTAATACATGGAACATTCTAGAACAACATTTTGCATAGAGCCAACGTTACCAAGTACTAGTGATGAGGGAGGGGCTGCCCACTGCTGCTGATGTTAATGGAAATGGTGTCACCCCCCTGCAGGTTATGTTCCCATGGCATCACATCAGACTCAGGATAAAAATACAAAATGCTCGTCACAGCCAAGGGGGCTTTACTTGATTTGGCCCCTACCTATCTACAATCCAACCTCTGGACCTCCTTCATTCAGCTGCAGGCGCCCTACCCAACGCCTTATACACCCTTCCGTCTTTGTCTCCTTGTATTTACTTTTTTCTCACCTACACAATTCTTTGCCCAGACATGGCTCATCACCTCAGACCTCTGCTCATTAGAGCAGCGATTTCCCTGACCACTCAATCTGAAATAGTCCCTGCCTCCAACCCCACCGTGATGAATATTCTTATACATGATAGATTAAAGCATAAATTAATCATACTTTACAGGGAGCAATTTCACTACATGGGCTGTAACTTAAAATGAGCATTCCTCTTCGTCCAGTGATCTCACTCTTAGGCAAGTATACTAAGGAAGTACTCTGACAAGTATGTGAAGATTTATACATATGTTTTTCATCAAAGCAAGGTATATAATAAAGAAAAATTAGAAATGATCTAAAATCTTGTTGATAGGTGCATAGATTATCAATTTGCTGTGAAAGCAAACCACCTCAAAAGTTGGGGATGTTGGGGTGCCTGGGTGGCTCAGTAGCTAAGTGTCTGACTCTCCATTTCAGCTCAGATCATGATCTCATGATACATGAGATCGAGCCCCGTGTCAGGCTCTGTGTTGACAGCATGGAGACTGCTTGGGATCTCTCTCTGTCTCTCTGTCTCTCTGTGTCTCTGCCCCTTTCCTGCTTGCACGTGCACTCTGTCTCTCTCTCTCTCTTTCTCAAAATAAATAAATAAACATAAAGGAAAAAAAAAGTTGGTGATGTCAATCATAACCATCTGTGAAGCTAGTGAGATATGGGCTGGCTATGGGGGCTGGGCTTAGCCAGCTGGTTCTTCTGGTCTGAGCTGACCTTACTCCTGTGTCTGCAGTTAGCTGTCAGCTAGGCTTGTTCACGTGGCAATTTGACAGGATTCCTAGAGAACAAATAAAAATATGCAAGGCCTCTTGAGACCTAGGGCCAGACCTTGCAAAATATCAGTTCTACTTTATTCTTTCAGCCAAAGCAAGCCACAAGGTGGGCCCAGATTCAAAAGATGGAACAATCGACCCTACCTCTTCACGGCAGAAGCAGCAAAATCACACAGCAAAGGAGCATGGGTATAGGGAGACGTAGAAAATGGTGCCCGTTTTGCCAAAATAAGGAAATGGTTTCATTAATTATGGTAATTATTCCATTGGGCTTTTCTCCCTATTAAAACTGATGATGTTGAGCTCTATCAATTCATTTGGAAAGATGTTTATAGCATACTTACAAATGAAGTGTATTACAGAACTTCTGATTTACATGCTACATGCAAACACATTTATATCATAAACGATATGGGAAAGGACGTTTTCCAAAATGTTAACATTGCTTAGCTCTCAGTAACAGAATTTGTTCTTCCTTCCTTCCTCCCTTCTTTCCTTCTTTCCTTCCTTCCTTCCTTCCTTCCTTCCTTCCTTCCTTCCTTCCTTCCACCCTGGCATCTTTTCCTAGGGTAAGGTGAATAGACACTACACCTAATGCCTCATTCTACAGCAAGTTAGTCTAGACATTTTCTTATGTCAGCAGAAGAGCAAAAGCATTAGCAAAAACTTGCAGATGTAGTTCAATTCTATGCTTGCATCAAAACTACTGAAGCAAGTTGCATGGCCAAATTCAGAATCAAGGAGCGGGGGAATAGTCCCCCCTTCTTGATGGGAGGAACTGCAAAGCCCCACTACAAAGGGTATGGATGGGAGGAGGATGAAGGAATTGGGGTCATGAATGCAATCAATTATCACAGGGATAGAGTGGTGATCTAGCTGGGAGGAGAGGGCTAGAGGATTTTGAGGATTTTGTTCTGAAGCTGTGCTTGCACGGCAAATATATTGTCTTTGCTTAGAAAAGTTATTTATTTAGGAATTGATTGGAGATGAATGGGGAATTATGAGGGAAAGTATCCCCAACTACCACAGTTTGACATCCATGTCTGCTCAGTGTTACTATAAAAATAAATGAGATAAATTTTAAAGGGTTTTGAAAATCTTGATGCTATGCACAAGTGAGCACTCTATGTTGATTTCTAATTGCCAGTAAATGTCTTCTGGGCTTCCTTTCTTTTCCTTTGAGTATTCAGGCAATGCAAAAAATCATTTCAATAATCAAGTGAGCCAAAGACGTTGGGTAGATAAATCTGTTGCTACAAAAACAAAGACAACATCACATAGTGTCTACCAAAGCCAAACATAAATTACCTTGGGGAAATTCACAACATTAGTATCTATAATTGAAATTTGGCTAGATTATTATCATTATTCCTTCTAAGACTTGCATTTTATGCCTATCAAAAAGCTTGGTGATATTTAAAAGCCATAAATTGCATCAAACCATTGCTTTCATTAACATGAGTCTCTTCGCTTACAAGGATTCAAAAATGAGTCATTCTTCCTTGAAATGCCTCCAGTTGCTGTAGCAGCTGTAAACTGTAGGAGTTGATACTCCTTAATAGTGAGGTTAAAGAGTCACTGAGTCCCACCCTTTGGAAACTACTTTGGCTACAACTCTCATATGAAGTTCAAGGCCTTCATGATGAGGCCTAAAGCCTTTAATTAATCTATTTGCGTCTACAGCTCCTGTGGTCCCTGAGTACCCCACCACTGCATAGCAACAACGCCTTATATTTACTAGTCTCTTTCTCCGAGCAGCATTACACATGTTTAGATGTTTTACCCAGAGTCCAGCTGTTTGGGGGGGGGGGGATAAAAAACAGCAAAAATCTCACCAGGAAAGTTTCTGCTGCCTAATAGGAAATATAGAGATTCTTTACAAAGCCCTCCTAAGATGTAAAAAGTCTCTCCCTTTCCCCCAAAGAATCATCTAGCCATCAACTGCTTGTCTTTTCTGTTCATTTTCTGTCATTGATTAATTCAACAAATATTTACTGAGCACTTCCTCTGTACTAGACCTGGTGATAGGCACTGGCGGTAAAACCCATGCCATGGGTTGAAATAAAAGCCTAGGCAGACTTCTCAAATTAGTTCATCCATCTTATAACTCAACAAAATCCATCACATTCCCTCTTCCTGCCACACTTTTCCTTCAACTGTTGCAGAATATAATGAGTAAGGTGCTCCACTCTCCTATTCCTTGTATGAGTAGCCAAGGTGAGCTCTGGATGAGGCAATGGCAGAGGTATGCTGTGTCTCACATCTGTCCTTTGGATTTGCTTGTGTTTATTATAGTTTCCTTTTCAAGAAAGAAAGAAAGAAAGAAAGAAAGAAAGAAAGAAAGAGGAAGGAAGGAAGGAAGGAAGGAAGGAAGGAAGGAAGGGGAAAGGAAAGAAAGAAAGAGAGAGGGAGGAAGGGAGGGAGGAAGGAAGGAAAGAAGGAGAAAGGAAAGAAAAGGAAAGGAAAGGAAAGGAAAGGAAAGGAAAGAAAGAAAGAAAGAAAGAAAGAAAGAAAGAAAGAAAGAAAGGGAAAGGAAAGAAAGAAAGAGAGAGGGAGGAAGGGAGGGAGGAAGGAAGGAAAGAAGGAGAAAGGAAAGGAAAGGAAAGGAAAGGAAAGGAAAGGAAGAAAGAAAGAAAGAAAGAAAGAAAGAAAGAAAGAAAGAGGAAGGAAGGAAGGAAGGAAGGAAGGAAGGAAGGAAGGAAGGAAGGAAGGAAGGAAGGGGAAAGGAAAGAAAGAGAGAGAGGGAGGAAGGGAGGGAGGAAGGAAGGAAAGAAGGAGAAAGGAAAGGAAAGGAAAGGAAAGGAAAGAAAGAAAGAAAGAAAGAAAGAAAGAAAGAAAGAAAGAAAGAAAGAAAGAAAAAGAAAGAAAGGGGGGAAGAAGAAAGGAAGGAAGGAAAGAAGGAAGGAAGGAAGGAAGGAAGGAAGGAAGGAAGGAAGGAAGGAAGGAAGGAAGAGAAAGAAAGAGAAAGAAAAGGGGAAAGAAGGTAAGGTAAATTGAACAGGTTAGACTTATTTGGTTTGAGATTATTTTAGACTAGCTAGCAAAGAATAAAAAGAGCTTCTCACATGGCCCAATATTTCAATTACAGTTTTGCCCTGGAGTTTTAGGGCTAAGTTCTAGCTAATAACGTAGAATTGCTTAATTTCCTTGCTTGTCAATGTTCTAAGTTCATATTTTGCCTACAGACATTGTCTGAGATCTGGGGCAATTTGGGATGTTGTATAATTCCACCTATAAAAGGCTCTAATCTCACTGTCATCTCTAACACTACGAAAATAATCTCCTTGAACACACATACCCCCTTCATATGCCATCAGTACCTTTACCTAAAATGTCTTTATTCTACCCTTCACTACATTTGAATGAAAATGTAGCCGTACAATGTGAAACAGTAGTCTTTCCCGCCCCCCCCCATTTTCAAAGATGTGATCCCATTTCCTTCTGGCTTCTGTTGATGTTTGTGAAAAGTCAGCTGCCAATCTAATTGTTCTACTTTTGTAGACAATCTTTCTTTTTTGTTGTAACTGCCTTAAAGATCTTCCCTGAAGTTTAACCATGACATTTGTGTGAGATTTGCTTTTGATTACCTTGTTTGGAAGATTGATGTCTTTTATTAGCTGGGAAACATTCTTGCCTTATCTTTTAGAACATTGCCTCTCCTGTACAAGGTTGAAATTTTTCATCTCATCCTTTAAATCTCTTCATTTGTAAATATATATATATTCTTTTTCTTTTCCAATTTCCATTTTTTTTTTTATCTGTGTGCTGCCTCTGGATCATTTCTTCACATCTGTCTTTTACTCATTCCTTCATCAGTTATATCTAATCTGCAGTATCATTAGCTACTATTTTTACGACTTTTTTTTTAATTTCTACAAGTTTTACTTGGTTCTTTTTTAGAATCTATTTTGATAATTCTTCGTGTGTTTTTAATCCTTTCTCTTTAATGTCTTTCATCATCTAAGGCATATTTTCTTATCTCTTAAAGATAGTTTTGTTATTTTAGTGTCTTGGTGGCCTAATCCTTCTATTTTTCTTTACATGATTCTTGCTTATGGTGGATTGTGTTTTATAATTTTGGATTATGAGCTGATCTTCAACAGGTATTATTATGGAAATATTATATAACCTAGACTAAGAGCTTGTCCCTCCCAAGAGGTACTTTACTTCTGCTAGTCAATCTGGGTATATTATCTGACTATGTTGATGTCTGGCTATCCCTGGGCCACACTGGTAGTACAAACATTGAACTATAATCCCACATGAGCACAAGTATCTGTTTTTTTTTTTTTTTAAAGGATACATTTTGGGATTTGTTGTTACTGTTGTATGTGTTTATTCTCTTGTGAGCTTTCAAACCCAGGCCTTCCAACAACAGATGTTGGCGAGGATGCAGAGAGAGAGGATCTCTTTTGTACTGCTGGTGGGAATGCAAGCTGGTGTAGGCCACTCTGGAAAATAGTATGGAGGTTCCTCAAAAAATTAAAAATAGAACTACCCTACGACCCAGCAATTGTACTATTAGGTATTTATCCAAGGGATACAGGTATGCTGTTTCAAAGGGACACATGCACCCCAATGTTTACAGCAGCACTATCGACAATAGCCAAAATATAGAAAGAGCCCAAATGTCCATCGATGGATGAATGGATAAAGAAGATGTGGTATATATACACAATGGAGTATTACTAGGCAATCAAAAATGATGAAATCTTGCTATTTGCAACTACGTGGATGGAACTAGAGGGTATTTTGCTGAGCGAAATTAGTCAGAGAAAGATAAATATTGTATGACTTCACTCATATGAGGACTTTAAGAGACAAAACAGATGAACATAAGGGAAAGGAAGCAAAAATAATATAAAAACAGGGAGGGGGACAAAACATAAGAGACTCCTAAATATGGAGAACAAACACAGAGTTACTGGAGGGGTTGTGGGAGGGAGGATGGGCTACATGGGTAAGGGGCATTAAGGAATCTACTCCTGAAATCATTGTTGCACTATATGCTAACTAATTTGGATGTAAATTAAAAAAAATAAAATTAAAAAAAACAATAAAACCCAGGCCTTCAGATCTTGAAGATCAAACTCCTCTCCACAGCCAAGGTAACTAGAGTGACAGTCCACATGTTTACTATTTCTTTGTTGATTGTTTCCTTTTTTTTCCCACATTTCCTTTCTTTCTTGAAAACTTGACTATACATTTAATACCATGACTATTATATTTTAATCTGTATTTCTAGATGTTTCCAGAAAAGAAGTTTCATTCCAAACTTTACCCAAAATATGTCCAGAAACTGAAGTTCTGCACCATTTTCCTGATGTGGTCAATTCAAACTATTACCCAAGGAGCCTGACATATGTCTGAATATTAACATAAAGCATTTACATACAAATGTGTATTAATGAGTGACTTTTTTATAGTTAGAGGCAATATTTGTCTTCAATCATGTGCCAGATAGGTGTTTACTACTACTTACTGACAAAATTAATTAATTAAAATGTTCTTACTTTTAAGTTTTTTGTCTATTATGGCAACCCTTTGTTGCTTTACACAAAGAATACCTTTTATCGCTATTGTTAATTTTAAACATGTTAATTTTAAACATGAGTGACTTCAAAGTAATGTTGTAGGGGTGCCTGTTTTGAGTCATTAAGCCTCCAAATCTTGATTTCAGCTCAGGTCATGCCTCATAGTTCGTGGGACTGAGCCCCACATTGGGATCTGTACTGACAGCATGAGGCCTCCTTGGGATTCTCTCTTTCCCTCTCTCTCTGCCCCTCCCCATGCTCATCTCTCTCTCTCTCTCTCTCTCTCTCTCTTTCTCTCTCAAATAAATAAACACTAAAAAAATAAAATAATAAAGTAATGTGGTGAATTCTACAAAGCATGAATGAAAATTCATTTTAGTAGTTTGCCTATAGTCACTCCTTCAAGAACAAAGACTTACTAACAAATTCCTGAGACGTACCTGGTTGCCGCAACAAAGACATTTGGAAATGAGGATCGTATTTCCAGTTTTTCACCTTAAAAATAAACCTTAAATACATCCTGAAGAGGGATTGATTTTCAAAGCCCACCATAAAACTTAGATTTAGAAATAAAGATTACTCATCTCTCTGGTAAAGTGAAGACACTAAAACAAGTTCTGTAGACTTGGTCCCTTATTGGCTGGAACCAAAAAGAAGCAATCAATAGTCAAGTAAAATAAATATTTTTAAGGTTTTTTCTTTTATATTTATTTCTGAAAGACAGAGAGAGACAGAGCACAAGGTGGGGGTGGGGAGGGAGGGCAGAGAAAAAGGGAGACACAGAACCCGAAGCAGGCTCCAGGCTCTGAGCTGTCAGCACAGAGCCCAACGCGGGGCTTGAACTCACAAACCATGAGATCATGACCTGAGCTGAAGTCGGACGCTTAACCAATGTAGCCACCAAGCTGCCCTTAAAATATTTTAACATCTATGTTGTCTTTACAAAATGTAGGCCTATAACTTAGTCACTAGGCAAGCTACTGTTTAATTATTTCCTTGCTCTACATATGTCTAAAAATAGGGCCCTGTGCTTCGAGCAGGGTGGTAGGCAGAATGACTGATGTTTCTACTTCCTGGGGTTGTGGCCCGGCACTTAGTTCACTGCTTCCTTGCCAACAGGATGCAAAAGGGCATAAGTTTCCCGCCAAACACGGATGCCAGGGAAACAGGGATCCCTTGCAGGCAATGCCATAGTCCAAGTAGGAAATTTCATTCCTTGAGGGAGTACAAAAAGAGCCAAACGAAAAAGCCCAGAGAATAGTGTGTACATATGCAATGTTCAGCTTGCTGAACAACGTTGAGATTCAAGTTGCCATCTATTAAGATAATTTAACAGAGATCATCTACCTCAACTTCATGTCCAAAGTCAAAAAGCATGACGTCCTACTGCGAACTTATCATCTGAGTGAAATTAAGCGGGTCTCTCATACTGGTTTTTTTAACTCATAAAATGGGAATAATAAAAATACCAATCCCATAGGATTGTTATTACAGGTTTAGCAAGATCATGTCAAACAATTAACAATGTCTGACATTAATAAATACTCAAATATTTGCCCTAAGTATTATACCAAGAAGCATTTGAATACTTACTGATTTTTTTGTGCTAAATACTTTGGGGGATGTAAGACAAATCAGATCTGCTAGGAGCTTAGATTCTAACAGAAGAGATGAGAAGGCATGAAATTGTAAACTCCATTAAGCAAGGACTGAATGCGTCTTATTCACATTATGTCCCAAGCGCCCAGAAGAGTTCCTGGGGTATAATAGGTAGCTAATAAATATTTGCTGTATGCAAAGATAACTAACTCTTTTACTTCATAGAGAATGAGATGAATGTTAAAGGGGAAGAGGAGAAATACAAGAGAAAATGTAGGTAAGAATCAGGACCTTGAAGGCCAAAGAAAGCGATTATACACAGTTTCTCATCTATCAAAGGGTGATAATTATTATACTTGCCCTCCTTCCCTCACACAGGTTATTGTAAAGTTCAAGTAAGTATACACGTACCTGACCACAGCAGGGGGAGGATGCAGGTAACCAAAGGACAATGAATCAACCTGCAGAAAATTAACGATAAGTGTTTACTTATGTTTACTATGTGCTAGAGACTGAGACTGTTCTAAGCGTTTCAGCCGTGTTAACTAATTTTACCTTTGCTACCACCTTGGGAGATAGGTATCGTTATTCTCATCCTCATTTTTCAAAACAAGAAACTGGGACACAGAGAAGTTCAATTACATGCCCAAGGTCACACAGCTGGGAAGTCACAGAAGAAGGATTTAGTCCCTGGCAGAGTAGCTCCGGAACCTGCAGGATGAAAGCAAAAAGGTGCCTCGGCTCCCAGCTAGCGCAGCCAGAGGCTGGGACCCTCCTCTGTCATTTTACTTATCAGAGGACAGTCTTGTGGTTGTTCTGATGTTTTGTGTTTCTTTGGTTTTCCAAATCAAGCCCTTCTGAACCCCATGCTCCGCCTCTCCCTCTCTCTCCTCCCGGCAGCCTTCTTCAACGCTTTCTACCACAAGCTTAATTTCATTATCTTGGCCGCTTCCTGGGAGGAGGAGGAAGGGGAAGAGTGGGCTATAAATATCCCTTCCTGAGTGCCCCCCCCCCTCCGAAGTGGGACCACCTGCCAGCCTGGGTGAGGTGGCCACGCCGAGCAGAGCCTGGCTGCGGAGAGAAGTTTGCGTCCCATCTTTCAACAGAGGTTTTCAGGACCTCCTGCGGGGCTCGCTGCTGCGAACTGGGGGGAAAGTAAACAACTCGTAACGAATGGTGGCCTTGCAGGGTTTTATCGTCTCCCTGCTTAATTATATCAGTGAGAACTCGAAAGCAAGTGGTGGGCACATAAAGCATCCTGAGGAAGCCCGGCTCGAGGATTTTCTGGGCCCCCAAACTACACAGCACTTTCTGAGGTCCTCACCCTCGGGCTTTTCTTAGGAACATCCTATTTTCTTTCCCCACATCTCTGGGTATGGAAAGGCACAGAACATGTGTTCTTATGACCAAGGCACGCGGGGGAACAGCACCAGTGGGGCGCAGCGTCCCGTTCCACGGGATGAACAGAAACACGTTCCGCAGGTGTGGAACCCCGTCCACATGGCAAACGACAAGTTACCCAAGGTCAGAGAGTAAATCAGTGATTCTACTTGGTTTTCAGACGCCGTCCTCGGTGCTCTTGAACCCGCAGCTGCGTCAGGTGGGCGCAGCGATGGGCCAGCCAGCTCTTCTAAGGATCTACTCGCCCTGGACCGACCCTTCCGGAGGTCAGCTCTGGGGCAGAGCTGGGTTAGCAGAGGGCTGTTTCTGCTGTTGCCAAACAGCACGATTCCTCTTCCAACACCCGCACGAAATCACGGGTGCGCGGCACACGCACGCACAGACGACCGAAAGGAATTTTTATTTTCTCCCATCCCAACCCAGAGTCAGAAACAGCTGCCAAATGAGTCTCTCCGACAGCACCTCCTACACAACGAGACGCCGGAGCTGCAAACCTTGCTCCGCAGGCGTTTTAATTGTGAATCCAGATGCTCTGTCCCTTCGGTTCTCGGCACTGACCTTTCACTTGAGAGTCCATTTGTCAGTCTGCTCCATGTGTCTGAAGAAATCATCAAAGCCGCCCCGCCGAGGAGCTCCCCATAGGTTTAGCTCGGTGTGGCTGCAACATAGCTACACAACAGGGGTGGGGTGGGGGGGTGGGGGAAGCGGGGGTGGGGAGACAGGGAGGGTTGGCAGCTCCCCTCCCCTTAGGACTGGCTGGGTGCATTCTGTTCCTCAGGGGAGACTGAATCACCAGGGGGTGGACCCTGAGTGTGTTCGGGGAGGGAAGGAGGAAGCAGAGGCAAGGAGCAGCCTTCTCCCCGCCATTCCCTTGCCCAACAAGACCCTCCAGTGAAATGAGAGGAAAGACCCTCCAGAGGCTTGTCCGCTTTGCAGTCTGAGTTTCAATTTTCTGCCGACACAGCCAAGGGCTCAAGTCTGGAGAGAGATGTTCTTTTGCCCAGAGGGCCAGGGAGATAGGGATCATCAGAGACCACTAGAGAGGCAAAAGGGACTGACCCTAAATGAGGGAATGCACATTGGAACTATTCTCTGTTTACTAGAAAGAACTAGACAGGGCCAGTCGCCATAGCATCCCTCCGCCATCCCGGGTTACCGCGAGCTCCCGTTCTATTTCCAGTGCACCCACAGGAGTAGCACACTATCTACAGATCTTGTTCTTCTTATACCACCCACAACTACACCTCGCCGGTCACCACACACACACACACACACTCACACACACTCACTCACACCACCACCATCACCACCGTAACCAAACTATAACTCTTTCTCAGTCCTACTGAACTCTGTTGAACGACAAGTCAATCTAAGAATGGCAAATTGTTGCTAAGTGAATGCAATGAAACACCATCCTCTGTGAGTTCAACAGGCGGCATTATAGTTCGTTCTGCCACTACCTTCCGTGTGAGTTGGGGCATTTTCTTTAACAACTTCCATTCATTACCAAACCTTACTGGAATGCCCTTGTTTTGCTTTGTTTTGCCCGAGTGGGCGAAGTTAGAGAATGGTCTTGAGCAGCCCTCTTCGCCATGTTAATATATGGAGGGCAACTAAGCATCTGTTGTCCTGGAATTAGTATTTGATGGGGCCTTTTGTTGTTTTTGTATTGCTTGTTTGCTGTACAGAATAGTGAAGAGGAGAGAGGTAGAGAAGATGGGCCAGTCGTGCATTAGAAGCCCAGGACATTCTAGGAGAAAAGGGACAAGAAACCCACAGCTTGAACACCGTGATGTTCAGCCTGGAAGATTTGGGGGTGGACAAAGATAATCCCAGTAAAGGTCCAATAACAAAGAAGAGCTACAAGGCTTACAAAATAAAATTTCCTATAGGAAGGGGAGAGACTGGGTTGTCCAGGAACACAACCAGTATCTAAGACAGTGTGGTTCACAGAACTAATGCATTAAAGCCATGAGGGAAAGTGGGAAAATTTGCTTAGAAAGGGGCTTCCTTTGTTGCCGGCCATGACAAAGTCACTGGTACCATACTAGCCCTCACACAATAAAAAGCCATAGAACTAGAAAAATATATGAGCAACTGTTATCAGGCAGCAGATAACAGGCAATGAAACGCTGTGATTCCTGAGGAAAAGAGGAAGCTGTGCAACTGTACTAGAAAGAAGTTCACAATCTTAGTGCGTTAAGCCGAATGCACACAAAACATGGCGATCCCACTGAGTGGACTAAGTATATATCAGAGTTCAGAGGAGGGAAGTAGCTAGAATCTAAAGGACAGGTAACCAGAGAGGAGGGAACTGTTCAAAAGCCCAAGGGAGGAAAACTGTGTGTCCTTGGCTGACGACTGGGCTAAACATGCATAGGACAAGACTACTTGAGGGTTTCAAGAGAGTTGCTACTCTGAGTTTGTGACTGAAACAAAGATACTAGAGAATGGACAGTACTTGGGGATGTTGGAGCTCTGGTACAGCCCAAGTAGAGGAACTACCCGAGGTGTTGGAAAGGCCAAGCCATAAGAGTAAGGACTATACTCTAGAGTGATTCCTACTCTGTATCTGCCCTAGAAATGCTTCTAACTAGGCTCTGACAAATTCTCAGGGGGAGAGAGAATTTGGAGATTGCTTCCCCCTAGCCTCAAGTAGGGATAGGGGTGGGAAACACCTTAGGCTCTCCATAAAGCTGCCATAATAAAGCAGAAAGCAAAGTCTTTAGAAGTTCATCGCTTCTTAGAAGTCTTTGGAAGTTCCTATGATTGCACTTACATGTGGAATCTAAAAACAAAACTAAAACAAATATCATAGATACACAGATTGCATTGGTGGATGCTAGGGGTGGGGGCAGGTAAAATGGGTGAAGGGAATCAAAAAGTATACGCTTCCAGTTATAAATAAGTCATAGGATGTAATGTACAGTATAGTGACTCTAGTTAGTAACACTCTATTCCCTATTCGAAAGTTGCTAAGAGAGTAATTCTTAAAAGTTCTTATCACACGAGAAAAACACTTTGCAACTATTATGGTGACAGATGCTAACTGGACTTATTGCGGTGATTATTTCACAATGTGTACAATTATCTTATCAAATGGTTATGTTGTACAATAACACCTGAAACTAATATAATGTCAATTACACTTCAGTAAAAAAGCACGAACAATGGATTTGGATATGAGTTGACTCTCCAAAGCATTATGCTGAGAAGAAGCCAGCCACGTGAGAGTCGATCCCATATGATTATATTTAACTGAAATTCTAGAACAAATATAACTAATTTATTTTGATTAAAATTGGAATAGTGGTTTCCCGGGGGCAAGAATTGACTGGAAAGGGAAATTAGAAAAATTTCCGGATGATGACAATATGTTTTACTTTAACGGAGGTGTTAGTCACAGGGACGTATACACTGACAGATTCATGGGAGAGTACACTTAAAGTCTGTGATTTTGCTGCATGTAAATTTTACCTCCATTTTTCAAGAAAAGTTGCACTTGTAAAAAAAAATGTAGATTGGATAATGTCATTCCTGGGTTCAAACCCTAAATGTCTTTCCATCTTAAAGTCAAAGCCTGGTCCTTCTGATATTCTTAAGGCCCATCCTGCTCTGCTTTCCCACTATATCTAAAATTACTCTACTGCTCACTCTGCAGGCACACTGGCCATTTCATAGTTTCTTGAATATGTGAACATGCTCCTGTCACACCCCATTGAACACACATTCTTTTTTTTATCCATTTACCATCTGTATCCCCCAAATAATCGTCAGATACTTTATCTGTTCATATATAAATCTCCAGTGACTAGGGTAATGCCTGGTGCATAATAGCTGCTCAAAAAATATTTCTTGAATGAAAAATTTAAATACATGAATGATCATTTTTTTCTATTAAAAACATTTTGTGTTTCCTTTATTCTCAATGAGGGCTTTCAGATCAAGAGGTCTAAGCTCAATGGTATCGCTGACTGGACCTCTGCCTATCTGAAGCTATATATCAATGGCCAAGGCTCCCAAACTCCCTGTTTTTACTGGGGGGAGGGTTTAAATGTGTCAGAGTAAGGAACACGAAGGAGATAAAAAGTTTTTAATGTCCCAAAAGGCTTTCTGGGAGGAAGAAAGTTCATTGCCAGATCCAGGAAGTGAATTTACGGCATATAAATGGAAGGCAAACTCGTATAACTTTAACCTGGTGGGAAAGGAGCTTACCTTGAATCAAGGGAGCCAAAATTCATCTAATCAATCCCCACAAACAGCCGGCATTAACTTGAAGGACAGTTTTGCTTGCTTTATAGGGATGATTTCCTCCTATTTCTCCTAAGTCAGTCCCAAGGAAAAAGCATGCCATGCTCTCAGAGGGAGAGGGTCTTCTCTGCTGAAAGAGGGAGTATGGACAGACACAACATGGAAAGCCAGGGCAGTAACAAGCCTTTGGTGAAAAGAGGACTCTTGCACCAAGAAAACGACCCACCCCAAAGTGACTACAGTGTCTGCAATTTCCCCAGGAAGCCTACAGTGAGGTTATCCAGGTAGAATGAATAGCACCTTGAGCAATTGTACATCCAGGGAGGACTAACTCTGGCCATCTCAAACAGGAAAAGAATTTATCGGAAGGATAGCGGAAACTCCCAAACCAGTATGAAGGCTGGAGAACCTGACTCAGAAAATGGATGGAAACCAAGCCAGAAACATAGCTGAGATCACAGCACTGGCACCAACAGGTGCCAGTCAGCAGCTCTCAGTTATGTGTTCACTTACATTCTCACCATATCCACCCCAGACATGAGCTGACCCCACCTCAGAATTCCTTCAGCTCCTGCCAGCACAAATAGCTTCTCACCTGCCCCTTAGTCTGTACCTCAGCCCGTCAGGGTTCAAGGTCCTGCATGGGACCCTAAGTAGAATTGCCCAAGTCTAGGCCAAGAGACACATCTCTCTGATGTCAGGAGCCAAGAGAAGAAATATGTGCCTTTTTTATTTTCCTAATGAAAAGCGGGGTCCCACAAGCACACCTATTTGGAGAATTTCTCCCAAATAAAGAGAATGTTAAGATTCTTGGTAGTCAAGCCTACTTTAATCTATTGTAATCAAGTCTCTTTGACTGCCTTACGATCTTATAAACACTTCCTCCCAAACTTACAAAAATATTTGTACACAGTGTAGATAACCCATTTCGTGCAACCAATAACACCCTTACCGTTTCCCTGCAAACAGAGAAGATACAAAGTTTAATTATTTTCTCCTTCCACCTTACGTCCAAGTTCTCTGGCCATTGCCATTCTTCCTGTTATAATCCCATCTTGAATTTCTAAAACTGAAGATTAAATGGTAATTACAACCACCACCAAAAAATTCTATGTGCAATAGGCATTTCTACATACAGGCCATAGCTAGTATTTGTAGCTTTCCCCCAACTGTCATTCCACGTTTTCTCTGCCTCAACAAACACAGAGAAGGACAACCTAAACCTAAATCTTCACTCTCCAGAAACCTAAGCCCTTGCCTCTCCTGCTTGGATAAGCTTGAAATAGTCTTCTAGTCATCTTTACTGCTCAAAATAATAGTGCAAAAGATGCCCTTGGGTGGTCCGCCCTTTCCTTATTTTTACTAGTCAGGATCATTCAACCCACCAAAAATCCAGCTTTCTCCTCTCGTGATTTTCCATGGCATGAGAATTCCTGAATGTCCAAATAGCTGGTGTAGCTCCCAATTTTACAGCAGTACTGTAATTTCTCAGTGTAACCAATTCTCCATTGGGTACTAAACCAGCAGAGCCCAGAAACGGAATGCAAAAGTTTGAGAGTGGGTCATTAGATATAATTCTGTGTGATACCCTCATGATTCTCTCCCCCCCCCCCAAAACTCCTGAATTTGTGTGTTCTAGGACAGGGAGAAAGAATGCCACTTATTGATCATTAATACAAAGTAAATGCTTCATCCTGAGAGACAGCATCACAAATTTGCAAGGTATTGGCTACCAGCTGGTAGCCAGCTGGTACCATTTCTGAGTCTTCAATAGATCATTCTGCCTTTCCGTAAGGTCAGTTGCATCTGGATAGTAGGACCCATGGCTAGACCAGTGAATTCTATGGTCGTCAGCCCGTTGTCTTATTTCTTTCTCTGTAAAGTGAGTTTCTTAGAACAATCTATTTGCAATTTAAATTTCTATTTTAGGACAGTTTGCTAAATTATTTCAAAATTTTATTCGAATGGCATTATCATGTATTACAAGTCATCGTAACTGATATTTCAAGAGGTTTGGAAAATAAATATCAAGAAAATCACAATGACTACAAAATAAAAGAATCTAGAGTAGGGATTCTGTTATGATGGTTAAGAATTTGAGTAAGTTACGGGGCGCCTGGGTGGCTCAGTCGGTTGAGTGTCTGACTTCAGCTCAGGTCATGATCTCACAGTTCGTGAGTTTGAGCCCCGCGTCAGGCTCTGTGCTGACATCTCAGCGCCTGGAGCCTGCTTCGGATTCTGTGTCTCCCTCTCTCTCTGCCCCTCCCCTGCTCATGCTCTGTCTCTTTCTGTCTCAAAAATAAATAAAAACATTAAAAAACAATTAAAAACAAGAATTTAAGCTCCTCTGATGGAAGTGTGAGCAAATGCACAGTGGGGCAGTGAAAACAAAGTTCAATTTAAAATAGCTGTCTATTTCAGCGGGTAATTTCTTGCTCTGCCACAATGGAAGGGTGCAATATAATCAGTTTCTACCAGGTAGCTGACTGGCCTTCCGGGGCAGAGTACCATACTAGTGTTCAGAGCTGGTTGCTACTCTGGCCACTAGGGGACTCAGCTCAGGAAAACCAGGTCACAATGATGGAAGGAAGTCCTTGTCATTAGGTTCATGTCATTAGACTCATTCCTGTCCCCTTAGCTGTTTTTTCAATGAGTCCATTGATCGAGTACCAAGCAAAGACTGACGGTCATCTTCAATAAAAGTCATTTTTTTCCTCCTGGTGACTTAAAATTTCTTCACAGTGGAACCATTTTTGGTGAGCATGCCAATTGGGCACAAAAATTCTCATATTCTGGGCTCATGCCCAGGAGTTTATCCAACTGCTTCCCTAAACTTCTTCATCACCAATTCTCCAATATTTTTTTTCTTCCAATCCTCTGATGGTCCCACCAAATCATTAGCTACTGCCCCAAAAATATTGGCTCTAGATTGTTGCCATGGGCAATCTCTTTTGGTTAACTTGATGTACCACTAAACATCTGCTCCTAGGGGAATTTTTATTCTCCATTGTGCTTTGGGACCACCCTTGAGTGGAGTTAATGAACCACAGCAATCTACAATCCAGAAAATTGGCCCACTGCCGTTTGCTAGAGAGGAGAATTGACTGGCCATAGGAAGAACACTGAATCTCTCCAGGACGCTGCAGGGAGTCTGGACTGGGATGGAACCTGGGTGCGACACGGTCCTGGGATTCCTACAGCTGCATCTGAAGAAGCCCTGGGGCGAGGCTACCAACGTTGTGCCTCATATTCCCTTTGGTTCTGCCCCTGCTGCCCGGTGTCACTAGAAAACCCCACCAAACTACTCAACGCACTTGGGAGGTGCACCCACCAGTCTTCATCCCAGGTCTACACTCCAACACAAACAGAGGCTGCCAAAATACATCCTGCCTCTGTGGTGGGCAGAAATCTGGAGAAATGCAGTGGGGCAGTGGGGGTGGGGTGGGGAATGCTTTAGAAATGGTTTTATTTCTGAGAACTTGAATTTCTAAAATGCCCCCCTCCAACAACCACATTTTCTTGGAGTTCAGGATCAGAGATAGACTACCCTGGTGGCCTTTTAACCCTAATTAACCCACAAGCCCACTTGGTGTCCCCACCTCTTTTAACTATGTGATGTAGCTTATGAAAAGATGTGGCCTCTAGTCTGTCAAATACTGCACATTCCTCAGTTCTTGCTCAGGCCACTTCCTTCCCTATGGAGCCGCTGCCTGACTTTTCCAAAGCTGATATTAATATCACAGACCATTATAATATAGTTATTTTCATGGAAGGCAGGGAGGAAGTCACGTGGCATTAATTGGTCCCATGGGGTCCTGAAAGTCTCCATTTAGCATGTTGTTTTTACTCACATAAGCAGCAATGAAGTGGAAACAGTGAGGAAGTTGCTATGATTGTATTAAATGAGTATTTTTTTTCTGGGACTTGTTTGGCTAATGAGTCATTATTCCGTTTTTAATTGTATGAACATATGTAGTAGCTGGGTCAAAGGTACATGTGCATTTTCTAAATGCACACACCCCTCCCCCCACCACACACACACACACACACACACACACACACACACACACATCTAGGCCACTGTCTGTTTGCTTTATTTTAACCTCTGTTGTTGTGATGTTAGCTCATTGAAAGGCTGGGACAGAGAAACTATCCAGAGGATATTTGGGGGGAAAGGAATTCAAAAGCTCCTGAGCATTGAAAGATATATTTTATCCTCTTTAAGTTATTAAACCAGTAGGGCTTCATATCAAAATGTTGCTATCACCAGAACCCATTACTTTGTGTCTGTATCATCAATTTTATTCTTTAAAACCCCATCATGGGGGTGCCTGGGTGGCTCAGTTGGTTGAGCATCTGACTCTTGATTTTGGCTCAGGTCATGATCTCATGGTTTGTGAGTTCGAGCCCCACATCGGGTTCTTTGCTGACAGTGCAGAGCATGCTTGAGATTCTCTCTCTCTCTCTCTCTCTCTCTCTCTCTCTCTGCCTCTCTTCTGCTCTGTCTCTCAAAAAAAAAAATAAACCATTAAAACAATTTTTTTAAACACCATCATGTACATCATCCTTTTTGATCTTTATAATGGGCCTGTGAGGTAGGTTGGGCCAAAATTATTGGTCCATTTTCCAAACTGAAACTGATGTCACAGAGGCACAGTGACTTTTTAAAGATCATGTAGCTAGTAAGTGATGGCCCACAAACCAAGGGACCCCAAGAAATAAGTTGGGGCTCTAAGGAGATTTTGTGGTGGCTTAGAGCCTTTCATGGCTTAGACCGCAGGCATGGTGGATTTGGGAGGGTGAGCCTGAGCTGTTCCCAAATTCCACAAGCCCCTTCTGCCTCTCCAGGTAACTCTGCATTCTTGGACTGTCTCCATCCACCACAGCGATGAAATTCTCTTTTTCAGCTAACAATTGGCATGAATGTGAACATGAAAACAAGCAGATGATAAAAAGCCCTCTTGAAACATTTTTTGTCTGAGGGTACTGATACTAGAATAATGCGTGGGTTCCTTGGACACAGGGAATAATTCTTTTGACAAAGATGTGCCAGGAAAACACTGACTCTATCTCTCTCAATATGGTGGAGGTCATGGATTGTGAATTCTACGTTTCCCGAAGGTTCTGAAACAAGAAAAATAAGATTCTGATAAGAAAAATCACGATTTTTTTTTCCTCAGCCCAAAAGAGCTTTATGTGACTCACCCTGAAGGCTAGATATTGATATGGGTAGACTTTTGTCATTCTTTATACAATACTGGTGAAACGTCCTTCTCACAGTCAATAGGTCATTCAGTCTGATAGTAAACAAGTTCCCTTTACTTAATTTAGTTAGATCAAGGTACTGAGAAGGCTGTTTGGTTCACACAAGAGCCAGTTAACCTTATACAGGAACAACCCACAAATAGATGAAAACCACTCCATGAGACAGATGTGACACCTCCTCGAGGGATTCTGTCGCCCAACCCTTACACAACCACTCACATGCATCCCCGGGGCCAGAGGAAGCATGGCTCCGTGCGAGTCATTGCCATTACCAGAAGCATGACTCAAAGGGACACTCCTACAGGCAATGTTTGGCCACCTCATCTTTGCAGAGTACAGCGCATCAGCGCATCGAGGAAGTCCAGAATCTCCGGCGGGACTGCTTAACACGAAGCTGTATACAAGCCACGGGGAATGTAGCACAGCTTACTGATCCGGCTTGTGAATGGACCAAGGCCGTCGATTCTCCTCCTCCGTCTCCTCCCTCCTGGTCATTTGATTGCTCATAAAAGCTCTATGAGGTCAGTTGGAACAGTAAGTGAAAAATGAGCTCATATGGTCTATTTAGCTTCTTTTGAGTCATTCTAGTTCAAGTGTATTTAGAAGAGAAGGTTGAATCCATTGGCTGGCTTGAGGTTTGGGAGTCATCTGCGGACTTCAATTGCCCAGACTCTCCCCTTCCAAACCGAAATGAGAGTCACAGAAGCAGCGAACGTGAGGAGCTACAGAAATGGAGTAGAATTATTTTTTCGTTCCTCACATTTTACGTAGAAATGGATGCCTAGAGAGCTTAAGAGACTTGGCTGATGCCATAGAACTTATTAGGAGTGCTCGAATAAAGTACAAAAGCCATTTAATATTTGATAACTAGCACTGATTATATTGAGGGTATCTGTGTCTACTGAATATACATTCCGTATATTTTTATTAAACATATATATTCAATAAATCTCCATCTTTGGCTCAGGTTTTAAATAACAGTTGTTTTCCATCACAGAACTGCAAGGACGATTTTTATAAGTCATCTGTTAATAATATTTTGTTTCAGGAGCACGCTATCCATCAGGCAATCATAAAGCCTGCTATAGGGTGGCAGGCCATTTGTTTTACAGAAGGGAAGGGAGTGAGATATATCTGATGACCAAAGCATGAAAATGCCTTG
Organism: Panthera tigris; assembly: GCF_018350195.1. Taxonomy (NCBI): domain Eukaryota; kingdom Metazoa; phylum Chordata; class Mammalia; order Carnivora; family Felidae; genus Panthera; species Panthera tigris. The sequence continues at coordinate 58,436,615 of NC_056678.1, read as the reverse complement.
GAGCCATTAGCCAACCTGCTACTGTTTCTGCGGTGAGATCCTAAAGGCTGCCCAAAGTGAAGTCAACTGTTCCACGTAGAAATTTGTGGGGGCGGGGGGGGAGTGCGGGGGCAGATGGGAGTAAAAATAATGGACCCCTCCAACCACCTGTGTTCTCCTCACTGTGCAAAATCTCCCCTCTTCCATCCAGAAGATCTGATTTTAAATGTTGCCAAATCTTGAAAAAGGAGAGGTTCTCTGTTGTTGCTGGAAAGGTTAGCAGGGCTTGGCATTAGGGGAGATGAAATTCTAGTTACACTAGGGACAACTTTCATTTCAATTTATAATAAAACTCTAAGTCAAGGCCACAGACAGTCCATAGAAGATTCAATTCAAGAGCAGAAAGGTCTCCGGGGAACAGAGTGGGCACAGGAAGTGACTGTCACACAAGAGGAGGCAGGAAGACTCTAAGAAGAGGAAAAAAATATCAGCCTCCAGCAAATAAACCAGGCTCTCCTCAGTCCTTGGAAAAATCAAGAAAGGAATATTAACAGGACTGTGGATTGAAGAAGAGCCAAATAAACAATCCTTAATGATAGCTTGCCCTATAGATTCACAAAAAGTAACCACTGGAGAAAATGACAGGACCAGAGTAATTCCAGAGGAAGCTGAAGTAACAAACATACCTTTCATTTTCTCTGACGGGCCCGGAAAAATATGTTCTGGCAACATGGAGTTGTCTCAGAAATCTTATTGGCCGGATTAATTCTTCTCATTTAAATGTTGATATGTGTGACACACAGTATTTTCTGTTAATTAAGCCTCTTCACATAACTTTTGTGGGAAGAGTGCTTGTCTGGTATTTCAGACATTCCTAAGATTCAAGGGAAGAAGATTCTAAACCCAGCAAATTTCTAAGACACTAATTACCTAGAAGAATTCACCAAACTGTGCTCCCTTGGCCAGGCTGCTGCACTATTTCAGAGCAGGAGAGAAATGCTCTTCTGTTATGTTTTGCTTTCCCTTCTCGTCACCCTACTTTGCTTGGTGGCGAATCGTGGAAGGTTGGAGGGAAAGCCAAAGAGTGTGGAGGGACATCAGAGAGAGTGTGAAGGTGCAGGGGAGAGGGAGGAAAGAGGGCATTTTGCAGGGTGTCAGGCGGTGGGTCCGTGCCAGGTGGGTCACAGCCTCATGGAAGCCACTGGTCTCGCACATTCACTCAGTTTATCACGTCCAGGAAAAGTGCTCTGAAGAAAGAACAAGTAATGGTTCCAGTTTCCTTCAGTCTTAATATAGAAGGCCCCCGAAGGTCCAAAAACAATTTTAGAAAGAGAGCTGGAGGGTGGGGAGGAAAAAGTATTGTGCACCCCTGAGGAAATGGGGGGGGGGACAAACAATATTGTTTTAATGTAACTGTTACAATCTTTGTGGGCTCTCAGCTCTGACCAACCGCATCCTTCTGACCCTGAGACATTTATTGTTAAATTTTCTAAAGAGAAAAAAAAAAAACTGTTCTGGGCAGAAGTCTCTGGGTTATTCTATTTTACAACAAACTATTTAAGGCTAAGCTATTAGCCCTTTGACGCATTTGTGTCACTGAGGGGAATGAATAGACAAAATCACAAGTCTCATTTCCCTGCCCCTTGAGTCTATATATAATTAAAGTTATTGAAGAAAGCCAATCTGACTTAGTAGAAAAGGAATATTTTTTAAAAGCTCAGAAAAATATACCTCTGGAAAAGTCATCAGGAATCAATTGTTTTAAAAAAAACCTCAAATAAGGCTTTCCTTCCATTTATTGTTCAGCCATCTTTCCTTTATTTTTTTTAATTTTTTAATTAAATTTTTTAAAGTTTATTTTTGAGAGAGACAGAGAGAGACAGAGACAGACAGACAGAATGTGAGCAGGGGAGGGGCAGAGAGAGGGGGAGACACAGAATCGGAAGCGGGCTCCAGGCTCTGAGCTGTCAGCACAGAGCCAGACGTAGAGCTCGAACTCACGACGTGCGAGATCATGGCCTGAGCCGAAGTCGGACACTTAACCGACTGAGCCACCCAGGCTCCCCCATCTTTCCTTTTCTGATACGATTTTGAGAATGACCTAAATCTCATGTGAAATGAGGCACTGTCATTACATGTGCACAGAACCCATTCTCTTCTCCCGCTGGATGGGGCCTGGCCCATCATGCCTGCCAGAGGATAGGGATCCTTGTATTTAATAACTGCTTAGGAATAGTTATTCTGTGACATTTAACCACCAACAGGGTAGAAATATGTATTCGTTGTCAATTGCTACCCAACAGATTATCCCGAAACTTAACAGTTTACCGGAAGAAACATTCGCTCTCACAGTTACTGCGTGTTGGGTATCTGGGCTCGGCTTTGCTGAGAAGACTCTGGTTCAGCATCTCTCACAAAGCTACAGAGATGGCTTCAGCTGGGACTGCCGTCACTTCGACCGTGGACTCAGGGTGGATCTGATTCTATCTCACTCTTGAGGCTGTTGCCAGATGCTTGCTGGTTGTTGACCAGCGCTTTGCCATGTGGGTTTCTCCACAGAGCGGCACACAATATGGCTGCGTGATTTCCCTAGCGTGGGGGTTACAAGAAAGAGAGCGGCTCAAGACAGGCACCCAAGATGAAAGCCACGGTCTTTTTGTAACCTCATGTTCGTGTCAGCCCGAGGCTTCTGCCATATTCTACTCATTGGAAGTGAGTCAGTAAGTTCAGTCCACACTGAAAGGGAGAGATGTGCACAGAGGCATCAATACCACGAGGCGGGGACCACTGAGGGACATCTTAGAGACTGCCTATCACGCAGGATGTGACCCACAAGAGCAGCCTGAGACATCGAAGCTTCAGAGGATTAACATACAAAACCAGGTAGCTTCTATTCACATGGGAAAAAATACCAGCTGAACTGAATTTGTGGTGATTTATACACAGGTAACTTATAAAGGCCATAATCTGAATGGCCTGCCAAATATTGGAAACAAAGTATGACAAATTCCCTGTTATCATCACTATCACATTAAGAGACTAAAAAGAAATAGTGTATTCATTCTGATGCATTGGTCATGCTACATTGGTTATGGTTACACTTCAGTCATTTGGTGAATGTAGCAACTTGACATATGAACTGCCTTTGAGGGAAATTTGGGTTAGAAGCCTCAAAACTTCATCTCGGAACAATTTATCACTGAACCTACATGGTATAAATGTAACTAATACTACCTCAAGTCGTGTGTGTGTGTGTGTGTGTGTGTGTGCACGCGCGTGTGTGTGTGTTTGTAAGAAAAAGATGAAAAGGTTACCCATGTTCTGTATATGAGTTTGAAGATCTTTGCAATATATTGAAGCCAGAAGCTCCACGTTACGATAAAAGCTTGTTGACCACGACTCAGAAAGTGTGGATCTTGGCCATGTCCTGCTGGATTAACGGGGGCTGTAAAAACCAAACGGAATTTAGAAGCAGCTAAAATATTATTTTTTAAAGAAGAAAGAAAAATAAACAACTGCAAAGAACTTACCAGCCTATCAGAACATGATTTCTTAATCTAGGAAGGAAATTCACTCTCTCTGATTTGATTTTCTACTCAGAGTTTGTGACTCGGAATTTGTGTTCTTGTTATGCTCCAGAACGTTTTAGGATAGGGCTAGTGTAAGTAAAATACACTTTTGTACAACTCCAATGGGATTGCACGTTGATAAAGTAAAGCGTAACGTACCGGGAGCTCGTTGTATTATCTCTGAGTAGCCCAGGTGCACGAGATCATTTATCCAAAGTGACAACGTCGTTACGTGTGCTAAGGAGCAACCATTTTCTATAATCCACACGCGCACGTTTCCCTCAGCCAGGAGACTGGCCGCCTCTACTTCCGTAAGCGTGACACGATTACAACTCAGAAGGCTTTTGTTCTCCAGTCGTTGGGACCCCTAAAATTATGTGAAATTGCACAGTTATGAAAATTGTTGGGAATATTAAGGCATTTGGCTCCTTTCCCCTGATCCAGAAGGTACTGTGTGTTCTTTGGATCCCAGACAACTTTTTGGGCAGTTCCAGATAAGGTATCCAATAACTTTACTCTATGTCCCCGTTTTTCTTGCCCTCATTCCAGAAAAAGTTGGATAGCTGCCTCCCAAATAATTTTATTGTGAAGAAAGTTATTATGAAAACGTACTCCGCTGGTTTTCACTGACCTCCAAAACACACTCCCTAATTAAGTGCAAATGGGAAACTGACTTGGAGCAGGTTGTCTCTGATTTTGGACTTGGGAGAAGTATTAAAGTTTATGAACTCGATATGCAAGCTCCATCTGCCAAACGAGGAATTTCTTATTTCATTTGGTCACTGCACTGAGATTATATAATGCTTCTCAGAAAGCTCTGAATGCTGAAGATGCGTAAACCATCTGTCTGTGTTGAAAAGTCAGAAAATACACTACTCCCACAATGTGTCTCTGGGCACGACTAATTATTTATCCAGAGAAGTTTCATCAGAGAGTTGTTGTGTGTATGTGCGTGTGTGTGTGTGTTTTTAAACGTTGTGTTCTACATAACCATAAAATTTTATAGTACTAAAGAGGCAATGATTACATTCATGCTCTCACATCCTTTTATAGGAGGCTAAGGTTGTTCAGCTTTAATATTTAAAGAAATCTGAAGACCTGGCAGAGGTGAGAGACAGGGAGTAAGAAGGAAGACACGTTCCAGTTCACCTCCGCCGGCACCTCTTTCCCTCCCCAGCCAGCAGGGGGCAGTAGTAACAGAGGAAGTGATGCTTGCTTTCTTCTCTGAAGATGCAGACCCAGAAACAAGGAGAGAGGGTCCAAGTTGCATGAGGTTCCTCTGCTGTCCCTCCAGTGGCCTCCTACTGGCAGGAGGGAGCGTTCTGAATTCCAGTTCTGTCAAGCACTAGCTTGAGTCATTACAATGTTCTGTGATAATAATGGTAACTAAGGCTTGGAGGCCATACTTCGAGCTGGGCGCTGCATTAAGCAGTTTGCATGCATTATTTTATCCCATCCTTCGGCAAAGTAGGCTGCAGTAGCTTTTGTTATATAACACAAATAACACAATGCTTAACACAAATAACAATGTTCATAACACAAATAAACAATGCTTAACAGATGAGGAAACTGAGGCTTAGGACATTAAGGAATTTGCTCCAGGCTGCATAGTTAAAAACTATAAGGGCAAGCTAGGGAGAATGGGAATATTCATCTTTAACCCAGACATCACTTCTTATCCTTATTTGATTTGTTTTTGTTTCCTTTGTTCCTTCATTTTCGTAACGATGTATTTTTTTTGTTTTGTTATTCCCCAAACTGTAATCCAGGGAATACACAATTATCAGGTGAATTTGAACGTGTCTATGTTGCCCATGAGAGCAATTCAAGAGGACGGTTCTCCCCCAAATTGCCAAATTGGCTAACAGCAGTGATATTTCTGAGTAATATTTTTCATTTAGATGTTATTCAGTCTCCCTTTATTTTTTTAAGTTCGTTGATTTATTTTGAGAGAGAAAGAGAGTGATGGCAGGGGAGGGGCAAAGACAGCGGGAGAGAGAGAATCCCAAGCAGGGTCCACGCTGTCAGCACAGAGCCCCGGGGTGGGGGGTGGGGGGCTCAAACTCACGAACCGTGAGATCATGACCTGAGCCAAAACCAAGAGTTGGACGCTTCACCGACTGAGCCACCCACGGGCCCCCAGTCTCTCTTTCTCTAGAAACTGTAGCCACAAAGTGGGGATACATGTGCTCCGACGCTCTGTAGTTGCTTCTGCAAAATAAGTGGAGTGAACAGCCCAGCGTTTATAATCAAACAGACTGAATTCTCCCTCCAGCTCTGTGCTTCTCTCTCGGAGCCTCGGAGCTCTCGTCTGTAAACCAGTTGTACTCGTAATAGAGGCCTCACTCGATTGTCGTGAGGGTTAAACAAGCTGATGCAGGTAAAATATTTAGCCTGGCTCTAGCACATGGGAAGGACTCCATGGCCATGATTATTCTGACACAATGGTCACACTTGGCGGGGAAAAAAAAGTGGAGAACTCAAGCAGACGTCCAGATGGTTTGCTTCTGGGTGCCAAACGTCCAGATGTTTGAGAAACTCCAGATAATTAATTGTCTTTGCTGTTCACTGGTATAGTTGGCACAATGTGATCCCAGATCATGTTCGAGGGCAAATGCAGGTTAATGTCCCCCCATTAATGCGCAGTTGTCCTTTGTTAGGAACTAAAAATACAAAGGTATAAAGGCTCTTCTCTTCCGTGTCTGCCAAAAAGATTACCGACAGTCAAAAAGAAACTTGTTTTCTTTTTTACAGGCACTTAAATTCCTTTTAAAACATTAAGCTTTAAAAAAGCATTTATTTATTTCTTATACATACGTCCTTTCCAGCTTTCAAGTGTATCACAAGAGTCTAACAATAATCCAGTACTCTTTTCTTTACTCTTCTTTACTCCTAAATGGCTCAGCATTGAAAATAAAGTTCCAAGATTTACTGGTTTTCCTGAGGTAAGGCTTTGTTGTTGTTAGTACATGTATACATAATTTTAAATAGCCACCTCCTAACTCAAAAACCACATAATTTTTTTTTTACAGAGAAACAGAGAGTAAGGAGTGGGGAGGGGCATAGGATGAGAGAGAAAGAGAGAGAGAGAGAGAGAGAGAGAGAGAGAGAGAGAATCTTAAGCAGGCCCTACACTCAGAGTAGAACCCAAGTGGGACTCGATCCCATGACCCTGGGATCATGACCTGAGCTGAAATCAAGAGTCAGACACACAACCGGCTCAAGCCTCCCAGGCACTCTCAAAATACATAACTTTTATAAACTATAAATTCCTTTGGGTAGAAAGTTTCTTAAAATTCTGCCTCATTTGATAAAACCCAACACATAAAAATCAGAACTTGCACGTTAGAAGGCAATTATGCGTATGATGGAAGAATTGGCCAAAGGGATAATTATACAAATCTTTCTCTAATAATTGTAAAAACATGACACTATTTCACACCCTTAAGTTTTCTTAAACAATTCTGGATTTTGGCTCTATTTCTATTTTCCTCAATCTTCTTACTTACTCCACATAATTTTATAACTTTCAGGACACACATTAACTTCACATTTTTTTTCACATTCAAATGAGACAAATTTATTCCTTTTTTATAATGTTTTGGAGTATAGGAAAGACAAAAGGTAGAATTTTCCTAAAATCTGTCCCAAATCCTAGACGATATAGATGATACAGCTAATCAAAGGGAGGTGGGTGTATAGCTTTGAAATTAAGTTTAAAATACTGTTTCCTGGGGCACCTGGGTGGCGCAGTCGGTTAAGCGTCCGACTTCAGCCAGGTCACGATCTCACGGTCCGTGAGTTCGAGCCCCGCGTCGGGCTCTGGGCTGATGGCTCGGAGCCTGGAGCCTGTTTCCGATTCTGTGTCTCCCTCTCTCTCTGTCCCTCCCCCGTTCATGCTCTGTCTCTCTCTGTCCCAAAAATAAAATAAACGTTGAAAAAAAAATTTTTTTTTAAAAAAATAAAATACTGTTTCCTGTGAAAATGATTGAGGACCCTGTTCTTATGAGCTTTGTCTTTCTAAAGTTAGAATCCACTACTGTTTCTGCTTTTAAACCTCTATGAAGGACTTTTCTAGACAAACTGCCATGTTGATCTCAAAGTCAAGCAATGAGCTGGAACACCATCGTAGAATGACACAGCAGCACTGTCCACCCCCGGATCAGTCCTTAGTAAGTTGGCCGAACCTGGACCCAAGTGTTCACCTCAACTATCCTTCAAAATCACTTTATCGCTGATTTGCTTCATCAAGACTGGAGAGGAAGGCCCAGTCCACCTCCTGTGGTTGTAGGTCAGTCTAGAGGAAGAACCAACAGGGCAAGGTTGCAGGTCAATGGGGTATTAATCATAAAGAGTGTGTCTGAGGCAAAGTTCTCAGTTCTCTTATACCCTTAGCTTAGAGTGCTCCGTGGGAGTATTTGTGAACTTGCTGAACCCATTTGTCAACTCGCGGCTAGCACCTAGCATGTAATAGGCGTTCAATAAAAGTCTAGTGAATTAACAAATTGAGTCCAACCCTGTCATTTTCCTCTCTTGATGGCCTCAAAAGTTTATGTGAAGTACCCGGCCGATCATCTCCTGAGTCATGTAGCTGTCTCCAGGCCTGTAGTCTAAGACTTGCAAATTCTCTCCCACGCCTCCATTTTTTTCTCTCCCATTGAGACTGGCAGAGAAGGACCTGGACCGCAGGGAGGGCTTGCCAGCTCACTGTGAAGGTGAGAGCCATATCAGCCCCTCTCTGCCTCTTCTCTGGGTGGCTTCCTCCCATGCTGATGCAATTTTAATTCCCCTGAAGAATTCTAAAAACATCAGTGTCACTTCTGAAATGCTGGAATCCAAATCATCTGAAATGACCCACAAAGAAATGCCAAAAAATACTGTGTTTAAAGATAACTTATATTGAAATCCAAATAATTCTATTATATAAGGAAGGATGATCATAGTCCTTAGTATAATGTAATATGTAATGAGAAAGGGGGACACCTGGGTCTCAGTCGGCTAGGCATCCAAATTTGGCTCGGGTCATGGTCTCGCGGCTTGCGAGTCTGAGCCCCGTATCGGGCTGTCTGTTGTCAGCCTGGAGCCCACTTCAGATCCTCTGTCCGCACCCCCCCCACCTCTCTGCCCCTCTCCTGCTCTTTTTCTCTCTCTTAAAAGTAAATAAACATTTAGAGGTGCCTAGGTGGCTTAGTAGGTTAAGTGTCCAACTTCAGCTGAGATCATGATCTCACAGCCCATGGGTTTGAGCCCCGCGTGGGGCTTTGTGCTGACAGCTCAGAGCCTGGAGCTCCCTTCAGATTCTGTGTCTCCCTCTCTCTCTGCCCCTCCCCTGCTCGCACTCTGTCTCTCCCTCAAATCATGAGAAAGGCAGTACATTTCCTGTAAGACTAATAATCATAGTTTCATTGAGATTAGGCCACCTGTCACAGGAGAAAATTTCAATGTTAGCAATTTCCCCATTTCCTAAATTATCCAGCAATTCTATCTAGGATGATGTGTTAAGTACAGGGCAGGCACAAAAAAACAAACAAAAACAAAAACCACAAACCCTACCCAACAAATCAAACTAGCCGACGAGCGGAAAGGTGCGATTATTGATATAATAGTTCCTACCACTTTTTTCCTAGCAAAAATGTGCCAGGAGCTTCATAAGCATTATCTCTAATGTTTGCAGAAGCTTGTGCAAAGATCTCGAATCACTGTTGAATCATTATTCAAGTAGAAAAATGGGAGGAAGAGACACTCACCCTTTGCTAAAGGTGAGATGCAACAAATGTATCTCTGACTCCTTTGAACTCCTGGCCACAGGAACAGGAAAGAGAGGTGGCTGCTTTCTGTGTATAACCTACCTGCTCTCTGACTGGTGTCAGCACCGCCTACACTCTCAGCCATGTTCAAATAGGACTGGAGTCAGAGATTCAGAGGCTAGTCTTGGTTCTATGGCCTTGAACAAGTCCTTCAAATTGTCTGGGTCTCAGTCTTTGCACACATAAGAACCAAAGAGTTAGATCATAACGTAACTGCTGACAGGGTCCCCTCAAACCCTTGTCTTCTATAACCAAGCCATGTGGCTGCTTAGTACAGTGTAGATGAAGTCAATGTGGTACCTGAAGTCCATTCCTCCGAGGACAGTTCACAGGAGCGACATCCACGCTATGCTTTTCAAATGAGGTGCACGTTCCCTCTCCCCCGTGTCTTAGGCGCTCTGGTAACAAATACGCAAGCCCCAGGTAAGCATGAAGTATCTTTTTGGTGCATTAATGTTTCCTGAAAATGTTTGAAGAAAATCCATTCTTCAGTGTGAAAACAAAGAATGTCCAGTGTAAAATTTAAAATTCTCCCAGACATGAAGATTAAACAAGAGGCAGCAAAGATGTCTGTCACCAGGGGTGTGGCTTCTTTCCATACCCCTCGTGTCCTCTACAATAGAAGGTTTTTGGTGAAAAAGGTGTGTTAGGTTGTCAGTGGTGATATTTGGAGGGTAAGTATACAATTGCTTAGCTTTCTTTCTGAGTCCATGGCGGTCATTGAGTGGGAATTTTGTGTTAGTGCAGCTGAGAACCCTAGGATACAATGGAGATCTACCAAGGCCTGGGTAGTGCTGTGATTAGTAAAGGCCATCAAAACAGAGTTCTTGATTTTGTGAAAGGCAGATTCTTGGGCAAGATGTCTGGCTTGGAAACCCCGTTCCCTGAGACTCTTGGCTAAACCTAGATTTTATCCTGACTCGGCTTTTAAATGAATTTGGTCATCCCCGAGACCTCATATTGGTATTTCACAAAACCATGGAAACCATCTTCTGTAACCGAACCATGACCTTCACTGGCGAACTGCAAGCTCATATGGTTATTTTTTTTTTCCATTCCGTTCTCACCATGCTAGGCAAACGATCCTACATCACCCAATGTCCAGATCAAACTCTCTTAAGATCTCAGACCTGTTTCCTTGCCTGGTAGAGAGGGAAGATGATAAAAATGCTGCTGACAAGTATAAAGGAAAAGAAGTGTGTGTTCTGCTGGTTTCCTCTAGAAATCTCCCAGTGGGAACAGGGGAAAAGAGGAAGGTATAAATGCGGTGGAGGAGGGGGCTGGGCTCCAGGCAGGCAAAGCTATACAAACTTATACACCCAACCACACTATTCGTAGGATTCCAGTCCTGTAGGTCCACTTGCCAGGTTTCACCAATCATTATAGGTCTGCAGCCCTTTACCCATTTTCCAAATCCACAATGTTTTTTTATTACTCATTTGATGGCAATACTTAACCTCATCCAAACTCATTCAGTGGTGAAACCTGATCTGAACTGATGTTAGGCTATTTAACAGTCTTCATTTGTAAAGCCCAGTGAGAACATTAATCGATGCCACCACAGAAATACCCATGTATTTGATTACAGGCTGTTGCATCAAACCCCCCTGAGGGCTTTCATGCAAGACAGCATATATACAAGCAGGTTAGCTTTCTAAGGCCCCCAAATTTTGACTTCTAAAATCCACCTGGCCCATAGGTTTTGTATAAGAAGCAGCGAGCCTTTAAAACCCCAGCCACCACCTGGATTTGTGCCAATAGACTAACCCTAATCCCTCACGTTGCAAAGCATCTCATTTAATGCCAGGATGCTGTTAGAAGGGCAGGAGATAGAGACATGAGCTGAAAGCAGGAGTGCTCAGAAACTAGCATCCGCTATCAATCTCATTCTCTCCCTGCAGCCAAATCAGCATGGAAAATCAATTTTAAATCACAGCATACCCATCAGCCTTTACCCGACAACCAGGACCTATAATAATCTGGTGAGCTTCCCCCCTGTTTTTACTTCACCAGTGAAAGACACCAAGTAGTTCAGAAAACCTTTTTCTGTGATCAGACTTATTTAAGGCCCCTGGTCCCTTGATTCTAATAACAAAATCATGACAATTTAGTATGTATCACCAGGCACTGTCCTAAGTGTTATTTGTTTACTACTGCATTTAAACCTCATAGCAATCATATGTAGCAGGTTGTACAGAGTAAGGAAATAAGACCCACTGAAATTAGGTCACGTGCTCAGAGTTACCCAGAATTAGAGTTGCATCCACATAGACTCACGCTTACGCACTTTGCCATCCTGCCTCTTGGCGTAGCTGCTTTCTTGTTTTCAAATAGAAAAGACTCAGCGGCGCCTGGGTGGCTCAGTCGGTTAACCGTCCAACTTCAGCTCGGCTCACGATCTCACGGTTTGTGAGTTCAAGCCCCGCGTCCGGCTCTGTGCTGACAGCCGGAGCCCGGAGCATCCGGAATGCTTCGGATTCTGTGTGTGTGTGTCTCTCTCTGCCCCTCTTCTGCTCATGCTCTGCTTCTGTCTCTCAAAAATAAATAAACATTAAGAGAAGTTTTTTTTTAATATTAAATAGCGAAGAATCTAGGTTACCACTAGCTGATGATGAGCTGGTAAATATTTAAGAAATGTCTCGCTCACATAATTTACAAATAATGATAAAATATGCGATATTCTTCATCGTCATTTCCATACAGACAGTTGAGTCTCACAGAATGCTTTCAGCGATTGTTGCTAAACTTTGTATCCATAGACAACCTATGGCTTCCATTGATCAATCAGTGTATTTTTCACACAAACGTTGGTTGAATTCTCCTTTATGTTATTAACAAGTTATTAATGAGTAAAAGGAAAGTGAAAGATGTGTCAGAACTTCACTCATTTGTCAACTATTTGAGTGCCGGCTTTGCTGAACTGGATTACAGTTTTCAAATCCTGGAATCGTTATTAAGTCAACTTTGTGTACTATTTAGACTGTAACAGTGAAGACACTCTGTACTTGTCATCTTGATCTTGGCTCAGGTCATGATCTCAGGGTCGTGGGATCAAGCCCTGCATCAGGCTTGATGCAGAATGTGGACCCTGCTTAGGATTCTCTCTCTCCCTCTCTCTCTCTCTCTTTCCTCTCCCCTCCCCTGCTCCTCCCCCACTCTAATGCACACTCTGTCTATAAAATAAAATAAAATAAAATAAAATAAAATAAAATAAAATAAAATAATAAAATAAAATAAAATAAAATATTTGGAGGTCAGTGGAGGTTTCCAAATAATCCTCTTTGCTAGGATGCCTGGACTTCAATAGATGCCTCCTTACATCTATGTACAATATGTTAAAAGATATGGATGGACTTAACAATAAACTATTTCGTTCAAATTTGCTCGTTGCTAGAAAGGGGCCACTCACTGTTAGAGGGGGTTGCTTGCAACATCATCTGGGTGAAGCTTCTTTCTTGTGGTAACTTTAAAAGAGCCTGACATCCTTAGTGAGGCCCCTCTACCACCCACTCTGAGCCAGAAGATGTCACTAGAGCCAGCTTACTTTCTAATTCAAAGTCCCCTGACACCCTCACCCTTGACTTCATCACCTCATAAATGTGTCACTTCCAGCACCACCTTCCTTCTTAAGAAAATGTCCTGCCCACCCTGAAGTATCTCAGAAACGTTGAACCTGAGCCAAGATAAAGGAGTGAATTTACTCGACCAACTTACATTAAGTGGCTCTAGTACGCCCAGCCCTGTGATGGGCCTGGGAATAACAAGGAAAATCCCGTCTTCAAAGAGTTGACAGACTCATCCAGTGCTTCTCAATCCAAGCGGCACATTCAAGCTTTAAAACCCACCAATGCCCAGGCTCCACTCCAAACTAATTAAGACAAAATCCCTCTGGGTGGGGCCTAGGCAATATAATTGTTTAAAGCCTCCTCCTGTGATTTCTAATATGAAGCCAGAATTGAAATCCACTGGAATAAGAGTTAATAGCTTCCTCTTACATAAGCGCAATCAGCCGTATTGTTCTGGATCCCCAAAGCACAAAAGAACACACACAAAAAGCCTTCCTGTTCCTTGTGGGCCAAGAACCAGTGCTATCAGCATGATTATGGGAGCTTGTCAGATAGGCAGAGTTTCAGGCTGGTTGGCGGAGCCGTCAGAACACAGGCAACATTTACCAATTAAGTCCGCCATCTTATGTGAGCACCATTCTTGGTACCCCAAAGTAATTCCAGTAGTAAAACCAAAGAGCACTGGTCAGAGATCGCCATAACGAATATTATAATAGTGAAAAGGTTTGAAATATTATGAGTATTACCAAAATGTGACCCAAAGACACAGAGTGAGCAACCACTGTTGGAAAAAATGGTGCCAATAGACTTGTTCAACATGGGGCTGCCATGAACCTTCCAATTTGTAATAATGGCAGTGGCTGCAAAGTGCATTAAAGCAAAGCACAATAAAATAAGGTACAAATTGGTTGTTGCCAGATGTGTGGGTTAGTGAAGGGCAAAATGGGTGAAGAGAGGCAAAAGGTACAAGTTTCCGGGTATAAAATAAGTAAGCCTTGGGGACGCAATATACAGCATGGTGGCTAGTTAATAATACTGTTCTGCATATTTGAAAGATGCTAAAAGTGTAGATCTTAAAAGTTCTCATCACGAGAAAAAAATCCATAACTATGTGTAGGGATGGATGTGTAAACCAGACTTATTGCGGTGATCAGTTCACTATCTATACAAGTAGAGAATCATTGCGTTGCACCCCCGACGACAACAGAATGTTATATGTCAATTACTCCTAGATTTAAAAAAGAAGAAATACAGAGTCTCGGGCCCCACCTCGGGCCGACTCCACGAGACCCTCCTTTTTCACAAGATCCGCAGGTAATCCGAATGCATGTTAATTTTGGAAAATAGAGAAGGGAGGCAGAAGTTTTGTTCTTAGGAAGTTTCTGGTCCACAGGGGACATCGTATGTAAATACAGATAACTACAAAGCATCATGTAAGTTCCATGATGGGAGGAATGCGGGTTATTTCAGAAGAACTTATCTCCAGGACGATTGAGGCAGTGGATGGTGTTGGACAAAGTCATACACAAAGAGTACAGATCAATCAGGAAGATGAGCTGGTGGCAAATACTCCCGTGCTGCCCAAACATCTTTGTACACAGGGAGTGTGGGAAACACAGGCCACACTCACCAGGCCTGACGGTAGCCCCTGGTTCTGAAAGAGAACCCGCTTCCAAGCTAGTGATCCTCAAACCTGACAGGGTAGAGTCTGCTCGCGAAACGTCTTGGAGATACAGAGAAAGAAACTTAGGTTTTTTTTTTAAAAAGTAGTGGAAAAATGAAATAGGCCTGGTCCACCAGTGATGTTTTCTAAATATTTCCTTATGCTGCTTGGACTAGCCAACCAGAACTGCCACAACAAGATACCACAGGTTGGAAGGCTTAACCAGCAGATGTTTATTTTCTCCAAGTTTCAGAGGCTGGCAGTCTAAGATCAAGGTGCAAACAGGGTTGGTTTCTGGTGAAAGCTCTCTCGTGGGCTTTAATGGCTGTTTCTCACTGTGTCCTCACATGGCCTTTCCTCTGTGTGAAGAAAGGGAGAGGCCTCTGATGCTTCTTCTTCTGAGGATGCCAGTCCTATCAGATTCAGATCCCTTCAAGTCTATCCCCACACATATTCCCCAGATTTATATTTCCTCTTCTGTGTATTGCCCATTTCTATATTTTGCCCATTTTTTTATGTTGAGATGTCTGTACTTTTTGGTTTGTTGATGTTCTTTATATATTTAAGGGGCAAACATTTTGTCTGCGAAATATGTTGCAAGAAACTTTTCTTTATCTGTTGCTTGTGTGTTTTTTTTTTCTTCACTTAAGATATCTTGGTGTTATATAGAAGATTTCTTTCTCTTTTTTTCTATGGCCAAATTTACCAATATTTCTTTTTCCTTTTGCTTTTTTAAATACATTCTTCCTGAAGTTTTACTGAATATATGTAAACATTCAGATTTATAATCCATTTAGTTTTGGCGGGGGTGGGGGTGGTTCTTTTGGGTTTTTTGCACGAGGAGGTTGGAATTTTTTTCCTAAATGGAGAGATAATTGTCCTAGTACCATTCTCCCCTAACCCTCACATATCACTTTTTATTCCAAATTCTTATACCTGCTCCCCATCCAGGAACAGGATGTGACCAATACGCATAGATTTGTTTCTTTATTCTAGTTTCTTTATTACTTATTCCGAACTATTTCTCCCATGATGAACCATACCAATACTATAAACTCCTAATATATCTTGATATATACTAGGACCAGTGCTCTTTGCTCTCTTATAAATTTTATCTTTATTAAAATTATTATACATGAATTTGAGAATCAGTTTCTGATGTTCTATGAAAATTCTGGTAGGGGTGCCTAGCTGGTTCAGTTGGTAGAGCATGTGATTCTTGATCTCAGGGTCATGAGTTTGAGTACCACTTTGGGTGTTGAGATTACTTAAAAAAGAAAAAAGAAAATAAAGAAATGGCATCTTGGGACACCTGGCTGGCTCAGTCGATAGAGGATTTGACTCTTGATCTCAGGATGGCAAGTTCAAGTCCCACATTGGGTGTAGAGCTTACTTAAAAAGAAGGAAAGAAAGAGAAAGAAAGAAAGAAAGAAAGAAAGAAAGAAAGAAAGAAAGAAAGAAAGAAGAAAGAAAGAAAAAGAAAGGAAGGAAGGAAGGAAGGAAGGAAGGAAGGAAGGAAGGAAGGAAGGAAGGAGGAAACTTCTGGCAATCAAATTCAATTTATAAGCTAATTTTGAAAGAATTGACATTTTTACAATATTGAGTTAAACTCCCCACAACCAAATTACTTGAAATATACTCACTGACACCCATTACACTGTGAATGAATCCAGCTAGAAAAACACTTCCAGAACACTTACATATTTTATTTCTCACCAGTTGAGTTGAAAGCTTACACACCCTTTCATGATATCTGCACTAGTTAGTAGTGGTATTTGCATACCCCTGGTTTGCGTAGTATTATTATACAATTTAACTAAATAATACACAAACCAGTGATATGCAAAAAGAGAATTGTTTCTACCAAAGCCAAATGGAGTTTCTTAGAGAGACTCATGAAAAGAAGTTGCTAAAATTACATGTGAGAAATTAGTCAAATATTTTGACAAGCAAATTGTGAAATTCTAGAAGGATGCTGCCTTTTCAGACATGATTTATGAAAAAAAGTCAATGAGGAACTCCAGTCAATGACCTTGCTTAAAGAAAACACTTAAAGCTCAGCTCTACAGAAAAATATTGAGGAAAAAATGTAAATTTATATGTTCAAATCTGCAATAAAATATTTTTGTTTTACATTTATCTTGTCCTTAATTGTTCCATGCCTTAAGAAACTTTTATCATCAGTTGACCAATTATCAGTCCCAACAGTGACAGAGAGGCTTTCTACAATATTCTCTCTACTTACTTACTAGGCCTTCTCCAATATTCTTCAGTAAAAAGTTTTGTCATTTTTTCAAAGAGATCCTGTGTATTTTTGTTAATTTTATTTGCAATTCCTTCATAGTTTTGCTGCTATTGCAAAAGCAATTTTTGTTGATCGCACCTTCTAATTGTGCTTTGCTGATTAAAGGAATGATACTGTTTTTTGTACATCGATCTTGTTATTGGTTTACTGGTCATTTTGACGGACCATTTTGTCAGTCTTATTATTTTTCCGGTTAAATCTGGGAGGGGTGGTGTTTCAGGTCAAGTTCCCTAGAAAGTTGGTTCTGAGATGGAGATTTTCGTGCAGACAGTTTATTAGGAAGATCTTTCCAGATTCACTCCTGTTGAGGACGGGGACATAGCAGGATTGGGCAGAAGGAGAAGTTGGGCTATGATGCTATCACTTACAGAGGCCACAAGGCTCTCCCCTGGGGACATCCAGAGCTGGGGTGGCCAGGCAGAGTTGCAAAGCAGAGGCAGTAGGACCAGATATTTATATCCTCACCTTATCCAGTCTTTGCCCATGAACCATATCCAGGGACACATTGTGACCTTGAGTAAGGCAGCTTTCTTCAGCCAAGACTCACTGCCACAAGGAGAAACTCAACCATAAGGTGTCATCCCTCAACACTCTTAGAAGTTTGGGAGAATGAGCATTTCAGCCGTGAAATGGGAGGGATCTAGGTAGCATAGCACAGCACCCATTACAGTATGAAATAAAAACTTTGTTCTTTTTTTTCTCAACTATTTACATCTCATTTAATTTTTATGGCCTTCTAGAATGTGGCTAGGCCTTCCAGGATAATGTTAAATTAGTAAGTAAGGACAGGTACTCTCATCTTTCACCTGTGATTTAATTGGACTTCTGATGGTTCCTTGTTACATGATATTTGCTGTGAGTTTCTAGAAGGCACTCTTTTTGGATTAAGGAAAGTGTCTTTTATTCCAAAAAAATTATGATAAAAATTCTTTTATCATTAATAGATATTGTAATGTATCACATGTTTTTGTAACATCTAATGGAATGAATGGGTAGTGTTCTCCTCTAATCTGTGCTTGGTAGTAAATCATATTAGTACTTTTTAAAAATATCAAACAGGGGCACCTGAGTGGCTCAGTCAGCGAAGCATCAGACTTGGCTCAGGTCATGATCTTGCTGTTCAAGAGTTTGAGCCCCACTTCAGGCTCTGTACTGACAGCTTGGAGCCTGGAGCCTGCTTCAGATTCTGTCTCCCTCTCTCTCTGCCCCTCCCCTGTTCACGCTCTGTCTCTCTCTGTCTCAAAAATAAATAAACGTTAAAAAAAATTTTTTTTTAAATGTTTATTTATTTTTGAGAGAGAGAAAGAGACAGAGTGTGAGCAGGGGAGGGGCAGAGAGAGAGGGAGACACAGAATCGGAAGCAGGCTCCAGGCTCTGAGCCATCAGCCCAGAGCCCGACGCGGGGCTCGAACTCACAGACCATGAGATCATGACCTGAGCTGAAGTCGGACGCTTAACCGACGGAGCCACCCAGGCGCCCTAAAAAAATTTTTTTTAATAGCAAACAATCCTTGCAATCTAAAATAAACCTTACATGGTCACGATATTATTCTATTAAAACACTGCTAGATTCTTATTTCCTAATGAACTCAGCGTTTTCATACCTGCATTGTAACCGAGATGAAACTATAGTTTTGCTCTCCCTCTTTACTATCTTTGGATTAAAGTCATATTGGTCTCATTAAGATAACTGAATAACTTTCCATCTTTTCTATGCTCTAGAATAACTTTTATGATGAGAATTAACTGGCATTTAGATTTTTAGTAAAACATAAATTTTTCTTGGTATGATATTTGAAGATTAGTAGGTGAGTGCATCTTTACTGTTTCAATTCCTTTTAAGGTCATGATGATCACAGGTTGGTTTTTTTTTTAAGTATTTTTTTTAATGTTTATTTATTTTTGAGAGAGAGAAAGAGAGAGAGCAGAGGAGGGGCAGAGAGAGAGGGAGACAGAGGATCCGAAGCAGGCTCTGTGCTAACAGTGCAAAGCCCGATGCGGGGCTCAAACCCACAAACCATGAGATCATGACCTCAGCCAAAGTCAGACACTTAACGGAGTGAGCCACCCAGGCGCCCCTGATAACAAGGTTTTAAATTCTCCTTGGGACAATGTGATCATGTGTGTTTTCCTAAACTGTTGACTGATGCATCTAGGTATTAAATGTATAGTGTAATTTTTTTTATTCTTAGTAAACTCAAGGGGTTTTTAAAATTTCTTTTGGATGTACAGCTATATATTTTTCATTTATTTCTTGAAATAGTTTATAAATTTTCTTTTTGTTTTCTTATCATAGTTGCCACAGGCTTTGGTTGCAGAGATCCAGCTTCTGGGATATTGATCAACTCTATTTTGACTCTTTGACTTCTCCTCTTACCTTTACTATTTCCTTCTTTTCAATCAGTTTGCATTTGTGCTTATTTTGTTGTTTGTTTGTATTTTTCTAATTTTATAAGTTAAAATCCTAGTTCATTTATGATTTTTTTCTTTATAAGTGCATTTCAGCATATAAAATTTTCCCTAAGAGTCATTTGACTTCATTTCCACAGATATTAGAAACCCCATTTGTTTCTTTTACTTCTGTATATTTTATAACTTCCATTTTTTCTCTTTGTTAATGAATTTATTACTTTTTCAAAAAAATCTATAGATAAATGATGTATGGGAAAAAACAGATTTGGATATATCTCTCGTTTACTTCTGAGTGTTTTGAATTGTAATCTGTTTGGTAATTTTTGAGACTTTTGTGACCAGGACATATTCGATTTATGTAAGTAATCCATAGAGGTTGAAAAGAATATGTATTCTGGCTTGGATGCAGAAATGGATATATATATATATATATATATATATATATATATATATATGCATATGCGCATGTGTATACATGCATATGTATACATACATGCATACATACATGTATACATACATACATGCATATGTATACATGCATATGTGTATACATAACTACACGTGCCTAACTGAATACACACACCTACAGAGGTCAAAGCAAGAGAGAACCCTTATCCAGAGCAATGATAATAATATGCCATGATCTGAAGATTAGGATTAATTCTTCCTTTGCCTCTGAGGTCAGAAAAAAGAGAAGGAGAACCGTCATCTGAGGGCTTCCTTCCTCCTTATTCCTGTTGACACTGTGCCACCTGCCCTGCCTCCAGGAGTGATCTAGGCTTTCTGAGCTCCCCACCACCACTATCCATTCAAAGCGAGCTTTTCCTCAACTGCTTCAGACCGATGTACTTCTTACACAATGTGCAGAATCATTGCTGCTGGGTTTCCTCCCCTTCACCAGCTTGAAAGTAGATTAGTTCTTGACCACTAGGAGGTATACCTTTCCTGCTAGTCAAAGCCCTGATGACTAGCATGTAGGAGCCAAGAGAGGGAGGCGAGAGCTGGACCCCAGGTAGGGATGTGGTGGGTGCCAGCCCCAAGGGCCTGCCTGCAGACTGCCTGCGTGGCTGTCTCTGACTCCACAGGGTCTTTGCACACACTGTCCTTCCGCCCACCTGGTTACCTCTACTCATCCAATTTCTCGGGTCCACTGTCGCTTTGTAGTAAGAGACATCTTCCCTTAACTCCTTGACGATGTTTACCGCCATTCTGTTTGCATATACACATGTCAATCCTCCTTCAAAGAACTCCTCATGGATCCACATTTACAGTTTCTTTCGGTGGTTGTTCGAAAGTTATCCTAGTAGGCTGTAAGCTCCACGAAGGCACAGACTGTGTTTTCCTCACTCTTGGATGTGCAAGCACAGCCTAGTACCCTGCGCTTAGTAAACACGCAATAAAAGTATATTGACCAAATGAATGAATTTACTTACTGCTGGTTGGTTGGCTGCTTGATGAGTTTAAGTTCATGGCACAGGAGAGGAGTAGAAAGCTGGCTTCACTTAAAGCAGACTCTGAGCCATCATCTGGCATTCTTATAAGGCCATGCGTGTGCACAGACGCAATTCAGATTTACACATTCTAGCGCTGGGCTTTGTTGTTCATAAAATTACTGACAATTGTGAAATAGGCACTGTGCTTCTCTCTGGATGCTTTCTTTTTCTCTTCCTTAACCTCTTCCCTTTGCTCTCTCTCCTCTCCTCTTCACAAGACTATGAAGACGCACTACAATTAGTTTTGTTAATAACCCTTCAGGGTAGGGAGACTAAATTGTAATCAGCTGAATACCTCTCTATCCAGGAGATGGGCCACCTATTAATATAACGTTTCTAGACACATCATTTGATGACTGCATATCACTTCTTTAATGTTCCTGCTAAGAAAATTACAAATGAAATCCCTCTCTGTTAAAAAAAAAATCACTATTTCACTAAGCCTGCTGTTAAACTGAGATTAATGTTCTATATCTAAAGTATAAATTACCTAATAATTCCTCCCACCGCACAGCTCAGGAATTTAGAAATCCCGTATCAGGGTTTCCTCTGTAAATGCATTGTCATGAATCTCTGCCTCCTTAGGACACATACCAAAATGGCATTTTAAGGTTGTTGAGTACAGCTAATTCCAGCCCAAATGTCTCAGCTTTGATAAAAATCACAGGTATTAACACACCAGGATCCTTTCCTCCCCATGTTTCCTTTATTCTCTCTTCTTGTTTATTTCTTCAGGACACAGAAAAATATTATCTATCTATGTATTTTTAGTTTGCCTTTTCTTTTTAAAAGTAGTTAAATATCCAAAGTTTTTAAAGTACTTGAATCTATCAATCATTTCTATATAAACCAGATCGTAAAATAAAAAAATAATAATAAAGAAAGAACCTTTTTCCATTCTTGGTTTTAAAAAATCCAGGAAGGCACTTCCTGGATTGGATTCAAATCCTACATCCAAGGCTCTCGGGGATTTAGGCTCAGAATTCTACTATGATCTGTGAGAAACAAATCAATATAATTTCACCAAAAAAATATTTAAGTATTAATCCTACCAAAATACATACTGTCATGGAGTGACCCATGCACGTTTTTGCCAAGATTATCTTTTATTTAGCTTATCTATACACCAAGAAAGCTTGCTTTGAAAGCTGGTGCTGAATCATTTGGTAAAATGAGGAAGCCTCAGGGCACATGGCCAAGGGTGACCAGGCTTGCCCTTTGTGAACACTTCACGCCCTTGGTGGCTATACACAGGGGCTTTCCTCTCAGCTGAGCTGAGGCCTGGTCCCTCCACATGATTCCAACAAGTGTAAAATGATTTTAAATAACCTCTGGCCCTTGGAATAAAGTTCTGTTTTCTGTTTTAAAAAAAAATCACTTTCCAAACACGGCCAACTGTTCTATTGATTGCTATGTAATAAACCAACAAAACGAAGTGGCTTGAAACAAAAATTTAATATTATCTCTCAGAGGCTCTGTGGTTTGACTGTGGCTCAGCTCCATGGCTTTCCGTTGAGATCTCTCATGGGGTTGGTTGAATCAGTTGTCAGTTGGGGCTGCAGCCTGAAAGCTCAACCAAGCTGGGCACACAACATGGCTCCCCCCGAGGGCTGGCAGTTGATACTGGTTGTTTTAAATGGAAACCCAGCTAAGGGGCCTTGATCTCCCCTCATGTGAGCCTCACATTGGAGCCTTGGGCTTTCTCACAAGAAGACGACCCCCAAGCCACCACACGGTCCAGAATTCCTTCTGGAATTCTGCAAAACTTCCATGGGACTTGGCATCAGAAGTTGCAGGACAGTAATTGTGCTGCCTTCTATTGAGTCATGAAGAACAGTTATGACTGATGGAGAGAGGAATAGATATTCTCTCTGGGTGGAGAGTGGCAGAGCCCAGAAGAACATCTGGGAAGGGAGATGCTCTGGCAGCCATCTTTGAGAAATAGAATCTGCTTCACCAATCTGCTTCCACACATCTTAAACCTGAATAAGGTAGAACTTTTCCCCAATAAAAACACAGACTGACGGATCAGAGGCACACTGTGTGACCACTGCATTTTATCCAGGATGCCATGGAAGGGTTATGTTATGAGGTAAATTGTATTCCTCAAAAACTCATGTATCGATATTCTAACCCTCAATACCTCAGAATGTGACCTTACGTGGAGGCGAGTCTTTACAGATATGATCGAGTTAAAATTAAGCCATTAGGTTGGGTCCTAATCCAGCATGATGATATCCTTAGAAAAAGGAAACTTCGGCCACAGAGACGGACACACACACAGGGAGAACACTGTGTGAACCCGACGGTGAAGTCTGGGGAGATGCATCTACAAGCCGAGAAACACCGAAGACTGCTTGCCCACCACCAGGAGCTGGGAGAGGAATTGAACAGCTTTGTCTTCACAGCCTCACAAGGAACCAACGCTGAGGGCACTTTGGCCTCAGACTTGTAGCCCCCAGAGCTGTGATGGGATAGACTTCTGCTGTTTAAGCCACTTGATGTTCAGTACTTTGTGACTGTAGTGCTGGGAAGCTACTACCGGTAACAACAGTAGGTCACAGATCTGACCTTTCCCCAGGAAGTACAAACATTCACTAATATTGACACTTCTCTGTAGCTGCTCATCACAGGCAAACTCAAAATGAAGCACGATACTTAAAGGTGTTTTCTCCTGAACTCAATAAAAGATCTAAAAATTGTAGAGCTACACTCACCCACTAATCCTGAATTGTATGGTTCCGTTTTAAATTTCTTGTTCTTTTTTCTTTCAGTCTTTCTCTTTTCCTCTCTCTTTCTCTCTTTCTTTCTCTTTCACCCTCCCTTCCTTCCTTCCTTTCTTTCTCTTTCTTCCTTCCTTTCTTTCTCTTTCTTTCTTTCTCTTCCATCCTTCTTTCCTTCTTTTCTGTCTCTCTCTCTTTCCCTCTTTCCTTCTTTTCTTCTCCCTCCCTTCCTCCCTTCCTCTTTCTCTATTTCTTTCTCCTACGTATTCTTAGAAGAAACTTTTTTTTTTTAAGCTTTCAGGCTGTTGTCATTAATAGGGCCCTTTTGGTTTTCCTAATTGCCTTTCACAAGACGACTGTGAGCCACAGTAGGGCAACCTGCAGAGACTCAAGAGGACTCAGCCTGGATTTCATACACCAAGGTTTGTGGAATCAACATTAAACTCTGGCAAAAAAGATCAGAGCCTCCCGAGAATGTACATTTAGTACCTGGCAGTCTCCTGAGGGTGAGTTGTTTGGATCTTGTCTTAAAGTTGAGACTCCCCCCAGATGTTAAGGGGGCAGCATTCTCCCAGGACCCGGCATCATTTCAGCTGGAGATTATTAAACATTGTTGGCGTGTGTGTGTGTGTGTGTGTGTGTGTGTGTGTGTGTGTGTTGACAAGATTTTGCAGGTGTGTTGATTAGCACCTGCAGGCAATTGCAGAGACACCCTAAGGGAAGACCTCGGCGGAATGCCTTCCAAACCCTTCCTCCTAAAGCATGGGAGAAAGCTTGTCTTGGCCTAGATGCCCCAGAGAAACACCTTCCTTCTTCTCAGCCCCACTCCACAATTACGTCAAGGTATAGTGGCTGCTTCTGATAAAGCAACCTTTGTCAGTTCATCCTTCTATAGAATGGGATGACCGAACTGCTGGAAAACTATATATTAAGGTGACATAGTTCACCAGGACCACTTGTGAACCCGTTCCTTATAGTCATTGAACCCAACAGGACCTAAACTAAATATTTCAAGCACGAATGGCAATTTTGCATGTTCGGATGACTTAAGAGACTTCTCTCTCACACAGGAAGATCATTTCTCCCCAGTGAGCTGGCGGAGGGACTCCAACATGAATCAGATCATCATAAGCCGACAGAGTCTCACAGATGCTCTTCTCCAACCTCCCCACTTTACAAATAAGGACACAAGGACCCCCGGAATGAGGTCATCAAGGTTACAAACTGGTTGACGGCAGAGTCCTGAGGGCTGGGAACTTCCACGTGTAATAAGATCTTTCCCAGATGAACTCGGTTAGAATCCCATAATGTGCACGATGTCTGCCAGCATTGAAAGTCCTGTCTGGACTAGCCTGGGTGGCTCAGTCTGTTAAGTGTCTGTCTGACTCTCGATTTCGGCTCAGGTCATAACCTCATAGTTCATGGGTTCAAGCCTTGCATCTGGCCCTGCACTGACAGTGCAAGAGCCTGCTTGGGATTCTCTCCAGCTCTCTGCCTTGCCCACATGCACACACTCTCTCTATATAAACAGATAAATGAATAAACTTAAAAGGAAAAAAAAAAGATCCTGTCAGGAAATTCAGGTGGTTTCGCTATGCTCTGAGAAGCTGCTACCACCACCCTCACGGAGGGGTGTCAACACTGTCACAGCTTAGAGGTGGCTTGCTGTGGCCGTGACAATGTGGACTTTCGAGCTCAAACCCCCACTGGGCCTTCCACGTCCATGAGCAGGGAGCAGGGGAGCAGCCCTCGTCAGGAGAGAGCTCTATGCTCAGATTTTCGTTGTACTTCATTGTTTCATTCGCGGAACTTCACTCATGGGGTAGATCTCAAAGATGAGCCTTTCAGAGCCCCTCACGCTGTGGAGAAGATGAACACGTGGCCTTTGTGGGTTTCCCTAAATGGAGAAAATGACACCCTTTGACTGCTGGGATCAAAGGAGCCAGAATAATTTTGCAGTTTGTGCTTATGTTGTCTTAGTTCTTTTGGAAATCCTCAGCCTGGGGGTCACTCCTGGACTGGGACTCCTCTACCCTAAGCATGATTCTTCTTTCTCCCTGGCTAAGGTTCTCCTCCATAGTCAAAATCAACAGATGGTTAAGAAAATATTGTTGGTCCAGAGCAGTGGCCCCTCAACTTGAGCTGAATGCGTGCCTGGGGGGCTTGATAAAACAGGTCCCTGGGCCCCAGCTCCAGAGTTTCCATTTCAGTGGGTCTGGGGCCGAGGCCAGGAACTTGAATCTCTAATGTTTCTAGATAATGCTAACGCTGTTGGTCCAAGAACCACACTTTGAGAACCGCCGGTGTAAGTGATAAACCCAGAAATCACAGGTCAAACTACCCTTTTACACACATTGATCTGCTTCCCACATACACATCTACCTGAAAATGGCACACACTTACTATAGCTCCCTTTTTCTGTACCCCTCATTTTTTTCAGTGGCCTCTTAAAGAGACAAATTTGTAGAAAACGAGAGGGAACAAAAGAGAGAGAGAGACACTTTGGAATCCTTCCTGAACCAGGAAGGCCAGATATCAATTTGCTTCGTGTCGTATGAGAGCATTCTGCCCGCCCCTTAAAACGTCCAGTCCAGATTACAAAAGAAATCTATTCCGGGAGCAGATTCATTCTACGCGGTTCTACAACCCTGCCTGAATGTCTAGTGGAAAAGAGATGGGAAGGAGAGGCAGCAGAGACTTCATTTCTCCCGGGCTGACTTCCTCCACAGCCAGCTGAGCGTCAGCGAAGCCTTGAGCGGGAAGCACCGGACCCACCTTTTGTGTCCGTGAGGAAGTCCGTAAAGAGCAGGCTGCCTCCGCCCTTGAACCTCAGCGGCGGCAAAGGCGGCCTCTGCCCACCTGCGGCACACACTGGCTGTTCCTGGGCCTTCACCGTCTTCCTGATATTTGCCATTTGGAATCACACTCTGTGACTTGACGGGAGCCGGGGCCACCCAAATAGCTATAAATAAAATAACAAATCTATTTCAAAGGGACCTAATTCTGCTTCTGCTGGTATCCTGATAGAGTAACGTGAGCTCCTTCTGGGCCGGGGACCTGCACCGTCTGCCTTTCTGTGCTGTCGCGGCCAAGGAGCCCCGTGCATATTACAATCCAACAGGTGCACTGCCTAGGTTGTTTTTCTTCCTTAGCTCCTGAGGAAATCATAAACCAAATATATTACTGGAGGACGGTTTCTGGGGTGCCCTGTGAGCAAACGGAGAGGAAAACTGGATCAACAACTGGCCAAGAGGGACAGTAAATCAACAGACGAAAGGAGGAGTTTGAATAGACTCTCACGGGCCTCCAGGGCTCAGCCAAGGACAAGTCCCCTGTCAGTCAGGACCTGAGCACTAATGTCAAAGCCAGCTGGTGCCGGGAGCCTGCTGGCCCTGAGGAAATGATTGAGCCGTCCGTCAGCTGCTTGAGAGCCACCAGAGGCCAGTGCGATGCCGATGGCGAGGGAGGGTGGCAGTCCCCGGCCCTGAGCTGCCCTGCCCCCTAAACTCCTGGTCCGCGTTCCTGTCCATCCCGTTTGCTCGGTGCCTGTTACCCTCAATTCCTCAAAACTCAGCCGGGAAAGCAAAGGATCACCATTCCTACAGCAGAGAATGTGACGGCCTGAGATTGATTTGTTGAGGTCACACATACTCCTTCCAGGCACATGAAAACCATTTTCTCTCCAGATTGTAGGGGAGCTCGGCACAGGGGGTTCCTGGAATTAAGGGAAATTGGGAAGACGACCAGAGGAGGGCTTTCCGGAAAACCTTCTCCCTAGAACGTGGCGTGAGATCTGACTATGTGCAAGCTGTTGGCCTTCTGGAAAGAACTTTCACACTTTTCCCGTCCGCAGAGATTCTCCCCCAAATGTTGCCGGAGGAGAGCAGACAACATCCAAGTCAACCTGATCATTCCTTTCATTCTTTTTATTTTTCTTTTTTAAATTTTATTTAGAGTGTGGGTGTGAGGGTCAAAAAGGTGTGTTCTGGGTTGAAGCTAAATTTGGTTGTAATGTGTGCATGTCTTTGAATCACTCACTGTTTTCCCCAATGCTTTCTGTTTTAGTCAAAGTCTTTTTTTAAGTGATGATCTTACGACGGATGGATAGCAACCTCGGTTTTACGTGTCATGTTGGCAAAAGTCAATTTCAAAGTGAAAGAAATGGGGAAGTATGACGAATTGGGGCACATCAGGAACCCTAAAGACATTGCTTCCTAGTGTAGCAGCATAAGCAGTGTGTGTGTGTGTATACATCTCACACATACTCACGCACATACCACACCACCTACACACATCGTACACATAAAAAGCACTATAGCACATATACGCACAAAACACACATGTACACATGCATACACATATACACACACTACAACCCATGTCACACGTATATAGCACGCCACACAAACATACATACTTCACACAAAGAACACACATGTGCACACACATATACACTCACCAACACATACATCATACCACTCATATACACACAAAGTGCGATTCTTTAAGCCTGTTCCCAAAGCATTAAGCAAGTTCTTGAGCTGTCCGTATTATTCCCGTCACAGTACTTTTGGGGATCAGGAGATCATAATATCAAGGGACCACGTAAACATCACCTTTAACGGCCCCAGTCTTTGGCTCGTGTCCATTTTGAAAAAGCTTTTCAAAAAACTGGAGCACATTTCTCAAAAGCCTGAAGGAACTGAGCCCAACTGTACAGGTCTTCATTCTTCCATTGTGTGTGGGTGTTTAGGGGAACTTGGTTATAAGGAGCTGTCAGCAATAAGTCTAAAACTAAGAAAAGAAGGAAGTCTTGATTTATGACCCACAGTGTAAAGTCTCATTTCAGAAATGTCAAGAGTACAGGCATACACATACCACGTATACGTGTGCACATGTGCGCACACATCCACTCACGTACTAATACACACACAATCATATGCCACTCCCACATCCACCCACATATACACAGACACTTCCCACATATGCCCATACATACATACATGTATATATACACACACATACTCAAAGAATATACTCTGCTATATTCAAAAAATATCTAGAGTCAGTTAATACTCAAAAAAAAAAAAAATGAACTACTCAATGACAGGGATGCAAAGCTTAGCCTTAGTCTTTCTTTGTGACTCCAAGTGAGATTTGTAAAAGGACTATGTTATAAGACTGTCTCCATGAAAGAGACTCTTCTATCTATAACTACTAAAACAATATACTTTGGAGTGAAAAATAAAACAGTAGTTATCATTTATATAACCACTTACTGTGTGCCAGAAACCACTAAACTGAGCTAAGTTTGTTCTTGGTTGTTCGGAGATTTGTGTTACATAAGGAGTGTTGGACAATTATTTTCAAGGACTTGCTGAGATAACTATCTTGTAAACAGGATAAAGGAGATGTTACTGTATTATCTGATTCCTTGAGGCTCGCAAGACACTGACCATGTTGAATTCTGAATTACTGATCAAAATCAGGGAAGAAGTTCCAGAATAAGAAGGAGAGATTTCTCGGGGCACCTGGGTGCCACCGGGGCACCTGGGTGGCTCAGTCAGTTGAGCGTCCAACTTGGGCTCAGGTCATGATCTCGCAGTCTGTGAGTTCGAGCCCCACGTCGGGCTCTGTGCTGACAGCTAGGAGCCTGGAGCCTGCTTCGGATTCTGTGTCTCCCTCTCTCTCTGCCCCTCCCCTGCTCATGCTCTGTCTCTCTCTCCCTGTCAAAAATAAATAAACATTTAAAAAATTAAAAAAAAAAGGAGAGATTTCTACCTTTTTGCAGTATCAGTTATGTTGTGAGAGCTTGAAATCCTAAATTTCTTTTCAGTCACTTTTTACGGTTTCCTATTTTCTATAGATATCTTCAAGCTTCTTATTTAATATTATAACTTTGTAAGCATAGTTGTTTTATAATCTAGGTCTGATAATTAAAAAATCTGATATCTGTGCTGACCAATTTCTGCTGCTGCCTGCTATTTCCTCTAGTTCTCACTCATTGCCTTGTTTTGTTGGGTGTCTAGTTATCTTTGAGTGCACACTGATCATTGTTTTTGAAAAATAATCTCCAACCTAAGATAAACAGTTCCCTCCACCACAGAGGCTTTGTTTTGCTTCTTCAGATATGTGGGGAGCTTCTACACAGGAACCACTTCAAACCAAGGATTGAAGTTCTAAGGCTCATCCAGGTTATATATGTCCAGGGTAATAATCTGTACCAATCTATAGCCATCTTTGGGATAACTTATTTATTCCCTCCTTCCCTTCTCTTCTCCTGCTATGCTTACTGCTAATGAAGTCTTTTCTATACTCCCTAACATTAAGGGAAGAAAATGGGTTTAGTTCTGGTTTAGCCCTAAGTATATGGCTCTTCGGGGACCCACTTAATTAGTGAGGGAATCCCATAAAACTCCCAATCTTCATCTTGGACCTTGACTTATGACCCCCTTACTCCATGAAGCTGGTGACCCCAAATCCAAGTGAGCTGTGTATGCAAATACTCTAAGATCAGAAGCAGCCTGGGTGTCCCAATATTCTACCTACATTTCTGGATACTGGCTTTCATTCCTATGTGGACCTGGAATTTCCTCCTTATTTTTTTAGATCTTCCAAGATTTTCAGTTGATTTTTTAAATAAAAATTTTATTCAGTTTTTATTATTTTTAAAAAAGAAGATACATTTTAATAACCTATGCTACAATTACCAGAAATAGTTTACAAGAGGGAATTTTCAATTTGGAAGTTACATGGGAAGTCTACTATTTAAGTGAATCTAAACTGTATGTCTTCTCCAGTATTATGGGTCTCATCAGAGAGCTTTGTGGTATACTATACATAAGTTTACATTGGAGTTATTACCTAAGACCCTTAACTATACTAATTATAAATTATTTATAGATAGGGGCGCCTGGGTGGCTCAGTTCATTGAGCACCTTTCTCTTGATTTCAGCTCAGGTGATAATCCCAGGGTCGTAGGATTGAGCTGTGTCAGGCTCTGTGCTGAATGTGAAGCCTGCCTCAGATTCTCTCTCCCTCTGCCCTTCTCCTCCACCCACTCTCTCCCTATATCTCTAAAATAAGTTTTAAAATGAAAAAAAAAATAGATTATTTAGAGATAGATGGATTGAGAAAACCAAAAAGCACAATCCCCCCAAAAATCTCTTGCATTTGCTATATTTCACACATTGTGTATCACTCATCATGCAATATCTAATTCTATTGACAGAAACCCTCAATTTCATTTTCCAATATGGGAGATTTTTGAAAGCACAGTGTGAGCATTTTACAAAGTGCCCTGTTTTAGGGTAACTTCTCTGCTCAAAGTTTTTCCTGCATTTGTCTTACATTTTCTCATCTAATCATATGGTCCACTTAGACTCTGTCGACTAATAATTCATTGAAAAGGCAGGCGCTATAATTTTACCATACAAGGAAACACTGGTGGAGTCATCTGGTTTCTTTAAAAATAAACTAATTTTGATTATTTGTTTTCTTCCCCCAGTTCTAATGTCAAAAGCAATAGCCCCTGAATAAAGAAAATGCCAAAATGTAAAAACAGGCCAATGCATTTAAATTGTAGAATGACTTTTTAAAAATAGGACTAGACTGGAGTGCAATTTTATAACGGAACCACATTTTAATTCTATCGTGCACAAGGTCATTGCACACATGATTTGAGTTCTCCTTAGAGCTTTCTCATCTCTTCCTAGGAGGCTAAAGAATTTATAGAGACAAAATAGGCAAGAACATTTCTTAGAGAATATGCAATGCAGTTCATCCAGAATGACATCTTGGAGGTTATTTTGTCCTCCCTGGTCTCATATAAGTCATTCTGATGCAGTAAAATATTTGTAAAATTCATAACCAAAGTGTTCTGTTATATAAAAAAATTAAGTACTTCCAGCCAAAGTCCTAATGAGACCAGTCCCAGCTTCACATTCCCCATGAATAATGAAAATGCTCCTCTTGAGAAAGTAGGAGATTTTAATTTTATTTGTCCTGATACTAGAAAAATCCCCTAATGTGCTCGTCCTCACTTTAAGGCACCTTTGTGATTATCATTAGATAACTCAGGACTAGGCATCTGAAAATACAGTGCTTTTGCTTTTCATAAAGTAACACGCTCAGCTCTTTAATCTGCCCTAGTTCTGGCTTCTAAATACGGCAGTCACAAAAAGACAGATCCCGTCAATATGTCATATTAGAAAAAAAGAAACTGGTTTTCTTTTTTGATTTACCTGCTACCACTGAGCATTTCCAGAAAGCCATGCTTTTACAGAGCACATTAGGATCATAAATGTGTTAATGCATAAAACATCCCATTATTCTTGCTATCTCTTCCAGAGAAGGAAACGGTGATAGAGAGAGATTAATGGATGGACCAAAAGCCATCCAGGAAATTAGTAGCAGGTCTGGGATTAAACTTCGGAGTTCCTGCCACCCACTGTTAAGTAGAAGTCAATAGTACACGCAGCCTCTCCAGATTCTGTTTACAGCCGTAGTGGAAATGCGGACCGGGAGGGCCCTGCTCACTAGCCCTGGCAACTAGGTATGCAAATCATCAGCTAAAACACAGTTGTGAAAACAGCCGTAGAGCCTGTTTTTATTCCATACTTAGAAGCCTCCTGCTGTCTGGAAGATGTCGTCCCAACAAAGGAATCCGAGAGCAGAACAAGGAGAAACGCTGGGGCTATTTGACCTGCAAAGTCCCAAACTATATTATTTCCATATCCTGCAGAACAATGCTACGAATTGTCTCACAGAGGAGGAAGTGCCCTGAGAGTCACATTAAAGTAATAAACAGAAGGTAGGACGTGGAGATAGGGGCCCGCGATTGCTCGAACGGCTTCTTTATTTACTTTTTTTATAATGTGGAGACAGATGGCTGACAATGGTCTCCTCTCAGTCTTGAGGTACATGGGCCGAGTGTCTGACACAGAGAGCTGTTTATGAAATAGCAAAGAATAGGAAGACCTGGAAGAGATTACATTTTCCAGCAGGATGACCTTGGACAAGTTACTTGCCTTTCCATGACCTCATTTTTACTATCTTTGTCTGGAATCCAAATTACATAAGCTTATATACTGTATAAGGCTACTGTGAAGATAAAATGAGATGGCAAAAGGTACAGTTGTTTATCAAATTAAAAGCCTTAAGTTCATAAAAGAAATAAGAGTATCCAGAATAATTCATTAAAACTTAATCTCTTTAAGCAATGTGTATATATAAGTATGTGTGTGTATGTGTGTGTGTGTGTGTGTGTGTGTGTATGTATGTGTATACACACACACACACACACACACACACGTATATCTGTGACGAACTGAATGTTTTATTATTAGTTGCTTGCTTTTAGAACAGCAGTGTGTTTAGGGGCAGGAACACAGGCCTTGGAGTCAAAGAGACCAAGTTCACATCCCAATCCTGCTACTTTCTAGCTACGAGTCCTTTGATTACTGACTTCATCTTTCTGAGACTCAATTCCTTCACTGGTAAAATAGGAACATCAACACCTACCATAAAAGGTGTTGTAAGAAAAAGTGATAATTGTATCTGTATGTATGCTTTGGACCATTGCATATAGTAGGTACTTAAAATATGTCAAGTAAGATTACCCTCAAAATGAGTTCTACAGAAATGTATTCACTCTGGACACACCAACATGTCAGTGTAAGTAGGACCATAGTCCATCCAGCTCAGGGTTCTGGATCCTGTTAAAGATTCTAGTTTTGATGGTCTGATTTACACCGGCCTGCTACACTAGGCACGTGAGTGCAAAACTCCCACCCCATGTGATAGGAGATTCACTCTGGCGTACATCTGAGAAGACGGTATTGTGGGGACAAGGTATGGGGACATAGTGAGTGCATGCTAGCTTGGACCCTCTGGGAAGTGAGGTTATGATATGACGTCAGAGCCTCCAATCTAAAGACGTCTTTCTTCGAATAGTTAAGTATACCATACATACCTTTTATATACTGTGCCAGCTTCAGAGAAAGATTTTTAAAAGTATCATAAATGTTAAGTATAAAGCATGCCCC
Organism: Panthera tigris; assembly: GCF_018350195.1. Taxonomy (NCBI): domain Eukaryota; kingdom Metazoa; phylum Chordata; class Mammalia; order Carnivora; family Felidae; genus Panthera; species Panthera tigris. Next base: position 58,403,052 of record NC_056678.1, on the reverse strand, counting down.
TACCTGTCAGAAACTCGTAATCTAGTTGGTCAAACAAGATTAACACTCACGAAATGGCTAAATAACAGCCTGCTGCTGTCCTTGGCCTGCAGAACGAGACCCAGCAAACCATTGGCTCGCTCTTTTTGCAGACCAACTGCAGAGTTCAGACAGACATAATTATGCTGTCCTTGTGGTGCATATCAATGTCTCTCTTAATCCACGGACCTAACTCCAGCTCCCTGGAGAAGTCAGCAAAATCCATATATTCTTGCCACACCACCAGTGGGTTGTACAAAAGATTTCCACTTTACATCAATGATCATCCAGATAAAGAGCTCCTGAGGAGTGTGCGCATCATTCCAAATCAGGTTAAAGCACACAAACACAACATAGAAGCGTGCACGCACACACAGACACACGCACACGCTTCTAGCTGCTTCCTTCAACATGACTCAGCAAACACTGGAACACCAGGGTTCAGTCCCTCCAATCACGTGCTTTCTCCCCGCTCAACGATAACCAAGCACATCCCACTACTTCAATGGATCACAAGCTTGGCCTTCAAAATAAGTGACTCCCCTGTGTTTTAATTGTATTTTAGTTATTTTCTGTATCAATGGCTACAGCTTCACTGAAGCTTCCCAGTTACAGCTGCTTCTCCCCCCATCTGCTCGCCAAAATTCTCTCAATTTCCCTCAGTAACTCTTCTTGGCATTGAATTACTTACCCTTATCAAATACCAACAAGGGGCACCAGGGTGGAGTTGAAAGGACCAGAGCATTTGGGGAAGTATAATCATTTGCTAAGCCTTACATGTTAAAGTGATTAGCCAAGGTTTGAGAAATTTCTCAGAGTGACTGTAGTGTGGAACCAAATAAAAAACCACAGAGATATTTGTAGTTTAAATGTTCTTTAAGTAACTGCATTATTACCACAGCACCTTTGAGGCTTCCCCTTTCTGCAGATTGCACATTGTCACCACTTCCTAAATAGCTGGCCTTATTAAAACTCTACAGGCTTTTATAAAAATATCTCATGCTTTGAATAATTTAATGACTGTGTTGAAAGGGGAAGGCCTAGTTTTGTCCTACAAAATCCTATCTTTGGATTTACCAGCTGGAGGAAAGAAATCGATTTAAAACACGTATATGGAGTTTGTGCTGTGTGCCCAAGACCATAATTGACAGAAGGGCAAGTAAAGAAGAACTTACAAAGAAAATGGCAAAGATCCCCCTCCAGATGATATAATGAGAAGTTCTGGGATTAGATTATTCAAAGGGTCAGAAGAAGGAAAAGCCATTGAACACCAGCCTCCTTCCCAAGCTTTTGTTTGCTATTGTTCCTTTTAGTTACTGGCTTTACCTTCAACCGTTCTTATGAAACCGAGTCTATATCTATCACAGTCTATAATGGGATAACGTTTTCAATTAGCTCAGTCGTGTTGTTCTTGTGTAACTATCATTTTGATACTTGTTGGTTTCCCACCAAGATATGAAAGGTGGTCAATATGCTCAGTTATGTCCCTGCTGTTGTTGGTCCAGCATTGGCTATTGGAAGGTAGTCGCCCATTGATACACAAAGAAATGTTGGTCCTTTCCCTGACAACATGGTGCCCAAGTTAAGGATTCTACAGTGTAGGTTGGTTTCCTAGGAGAAAATGTCCCCTTAGAGCAGGAATTAAGGGCTGGAGGGATATTTTCCATCTTCATAGAGTATTTTGCAGTAGGTTTTTTTTTCCTTTCTACTAACTCTCGGCCTCAGCAGACAAGTAGAAATAAGTCTCAGGTAAGTTAAAAACAACTTTAAGCACTTCTCCCAGGGGGCAAATGCTGCCTAACAGGAGACGCAACCAGAATACTTATGCCTGAGTCCTGGCTTTGGTCTTGGTTCCATAGCATGCTAGTTAAAATTCTTATCGTCACCCGATGACAATCAGTCCCTGGGAATTCTGGAATGGTTGCAAACCCGCCATTTCCTGCAATTCATCAAAACTTAGTCTCCAAATGCTTTTGCCTTTCTTCAGAAATATCATCATATATCACAGTCACGGGAGGCCCCTGTGCTCCTCTTCCCCACCATGCCTGGGTCACCTTTCCGAGCACTTTTCACTGGAGGAAAATGTAGGATGTAATGACCTCTGATGAGACATGTCTAATCTAAGAGAGATGGTTGTTCATGATCGAAATTGCAGATAAATTGAATGAGCTTATCTCCCAGAAGGGCTAGAGCAGGACAAAACAACACAAAACAACCAAAGACCTCAGCGAGCATTCAAACAGACTGTGGGTTGTCAGGAGAGAAAACAACAAGAATTCGAGAGTGAATGGAAACGGGGTAAAGATTAAGGTCAAGCTGAGCATCCTTGGGGTGATGTAGCAAAAGGGACATTGGGCTGGAGAAACGCAACCATCAAGGCTCTTGTTCCAACTTGCTGATAAGTTCGCTCTGCTCTCAGCTTCCTCAGCCCCATGGCCTTCCTGTACTAACATTCTGTGATTCGAATCAAGAGATCACTGTAAAATCTGCCCAGAGGCTCCATCATCTCTTTCCTCTAATCAAGGGAAGGAAAGAAGACAAAAGCAGATGCTACACCGACTGGCTGGATTCTTCCCATTGACATGGCCACTGCTTCCATCTTGTCTGCCATCATCCCACCTTGTGGTTCAGAACCTCCTTGGGCTTCATTGAATAAACAAAAAACAATTCAAATCCCTACTCTTCCAAAAGGGTACAGAGCCACCTCCCTCTAATTCCAAGTTGAGAACAACCTGTAGCTTTTTTATTCTTTCATCCTCCCTGTATACCTGTTCTGTTTCATTCCCTCATGTTGGTACATGGTCAGAGGTCAGATTGGAGACTTGTTAGAGAGGTATCCCAGACGTTGTGGATAAAGGTCAGCCTGTTTGGCCTTTTTTCTGGTCGAGATCAGAGACTCCATTCCTTTGCTCCAGGAACCCTTTTTTCTGCCCACCATGTGAAGAATCTCACCAGACACATTGGAAGGCTTGGAACGTGCCATGAGGAGGTCGCCATCCAGTAGGAGGGAGTAAGCAGAGAAGATAATGACCTCTGTACAAGTGGAACATGTATGCAAAATGCCAGCTGGCAGGAGCAAAAAGCCATGAGGAAATATGTGAATTGTACTTCTGTTTGTTTGTATTCCCAAAACTATTGAAAGTCATCAGATTCAGTGAATTGGAAGGGTCCTCAGAGACCATCCAGTCATCTCTTTCAAGTAAGAATTCTACTATAATTATGGGATCTCACTTATATGTTCTTAACGCAAATTCATAACATTTTCGAATATGCTTGAATTTAATACTTCTAATTCACACCTGGGAGTCAAGTTGGGTGATGATTTAATGTACGTAACTGTAATGTAATTAACAATAATTACACAAACTACTATTTCATGTTCAGAATAGAAGTATAGCTAGAAACTCAATAATTATTGTTTTCTGCTAACATAAGCTATAGGGAATATTAGACTCCAGAGAGAAATGACACTTTCTCATATGAAAATCTGTGAGTTATATGAAAATTAGATCCCTTTGGCTGCTTCTGCTTTATTTCCTAATTGTCCGGGTTTTTCAAATTTGCCTTACTTCCTATATTTTAACTTATCCCTAATTTCTTACTTCTATAAATTAATAAGTATTCTGATTAATAATTTTTTAGCAGAGCTCAAAATTCCAGTGTCATGAAAGAGAGCTTTAAATGTTTTATTTATTTTTATGGAAAATAGTTTTTCCCTGCTTGACCTTTTCATGTTCACATGTAATGCTACCCGAACTGTGAGTCACATATCTAATCCACTTTGCCTGGCCCCCCAGGATCCCCCTCTCTCTGTGTGGAAAATCCCTGGGCTACATAAGACCTTTGCCATTGTAATTTACTGGGTGATAAATTAGAAAGCTGAAGCTCTGACTTGTATAGTCCCTGACTAGGAAAGGGGAAGTTTTACTTGATTAAACCAGTTCTAAAAAAAGGAATACTATCTAATCTGTATTGCAGTGGGGCCCTAAACCCAGCTGGGGGACTCATCTACCACAAGGCTTGTTTCAGGAAATCACATCACATACCATAGCAACACTTTGGTTGGGATTTCATTGCCGTCATTTTCATAAGGCAGGCTGTGAAAAAAAATGAGCATTTGTAGCTCAGAATAAAATTGTCTAGGATACTGATCCACTTAAGAACTTTAATGGAATGCCACCATAGGACACACGACTGGTTGCTGGGGATACAGAGATGAATCAGCCATTAACCCCAGGGAGTTCACAGCTGAGGGTGTCCACCCTCTCCGGGAAGGTGGGCACACGCTTGAACTTACCCAATCAGAAATCAGTCCTTAAGCAAGGTTAGGTCTCATGGTCTCTTGAAAGAATGGAAACAAAGATTCTATAAATTGAGACCAGTTAACAGAGAGCAAAAACTTATCAACCAATAAAACTTTTATCATCATCCTTTTTTCAGGATATCCCTTGTGTATTAAAACTTAAAAACAGAAATACAGGAGCATCTAGGTGGCTCAGTCAGTTAAGTGTCTGACTTCGGTTCAGGTCCATCTTCTTGTCCGTGGGTTTGAGTCCCATGTCGAGCTCTGTGCTGACAGCCTGTTTCTGATTCTGGGTCTCCTTCCCTCTCCACCCCTCCCCGGCTCATGCTCTGTCTTTCTGTCTCTCAAAGCTAATAAACATAAAAAAAAAATTTTTTAACTTAAAAACAGAAATAAATTTATTTTCCTACATCTACAAAACACAATTTCTCCTCCAACCATGATCAGGTGAGACCTTTTTTGCAAGCATGAACCACATAGGTCGAAGCCTAAATATTTTAATTCCCTTCTCGATTTTGGCTGAGCCCCGAAGTGGTAGGGGTGGGTGTTGATCTCGCATATGCTTTTCAGTTTCCTTATTTGGAAAGCAAACAAATCGGTCCTTCGTTATAATTGCCAAGTATTCTCTACCTTCTACTGGAAGGTAATGTCCTATGGAGACTTCCGAATTTGGAACTGACAGCCTAAGGTTCTAGTTCCATCTCTGTTGCTAACTAGCTTGGCGGCCTTTTAATGAGCCACTTCACCTCTCTGCGACTCAGCTACATTATCCATAGAATAATGGGTTATTTTATACAAGTTTTTCCTTCTTTTCCATCCTGTGAGGCTAATATTTGGAAATTTTAAAACAATATATCTTTGGGGCAAAGTACAAATGTTGCACTGTCCACACTAACCTATCAAGTGTTGGTAGACAGGGATAGGTGACTTTTAATCTCTATTCATATTATAAATAGACATATAATTAGAATTCTTAGCTTTGTCTAACCTATCAGAGCTACCATCAGTTTTTTTTTTAATAAATACTCTTAATGACCAGAGAGTCCCAGTCTGTCCCTTTCCATCTCTCTTCATTCCATAAGTCCCTCTGCTAACAATTTTCTTATTTTTGGTGTTTGTTTGTTTGTTTGTTTCAAGCTTTCATTCAAATTCTAGTTATAGAATTTAACTATATATATATATATAGTTTTATATAGTGTCATATCGGTTTCAGGAGTAGACTTTAGTAATTCATCACTTACATACAACACCAGTTCTCATCACAATAAGTGCCCTCCTTAATGCCCATCACCCCTTTAGCCCATCCCCCCACCCAACACCCCTTCAGCAACCCTCAGTTTGTTCTGTATAGTTAAGAGTCTCTAAGAGTTTGCTTCCTTCTCTTTTTTTATTCCTGCCCCTACGTTCATCTGTTTTGTTTCTTAAATTCTACATATGAATGAAATTATATGGTACTTGTCTTCCTCTGACTGACTGACTTTGCTTAACAAAATATTCTAGCTCCACCCACATCTTTGCAAATGGCAAGGTATTCTTTTTGAGGGCTAAGTAATATTCCATTATATATATATACATATATATACATATATAATATATGTATAATAAGAATGAATATTTTTAAAATACAGATTTGAAGGGGTAAATGCACCCCAATGTTTATGGCAGCATTATCAAAGATAGCCAAACTATAGAGAGAGCCAAAATGTTCATCAACTGACGAATGGATAAAGAAGATGTGTGTGTGTGTGTGTGTGTGTGTGTGTGTGTGTGTGTGTAATATTACTCAGCTATCAAAAAGAATGAAATCTTGCCATTTGCAAGGACATGGACGGAGCTAGAATGCATTATGCTAAGTGAAATAAGTCAATCAAAGAAAGACAAACACCATATGATTTCACTCATATTTAGAATATAAGAAACTAAACAGATGAGCATATGGGATGGGGATACAGAGAAGAGAAGGAAATGAACCACAGGAGACTCTTAATGATAGAGAACAAACTATGGGTTGACAGAAGGAAGTGGGTAGGAGATAGGTTAGCTGGGTGATGGGTATTAAGTAGGGTACTTGTTGAGATGAGCACTGGGTGTTGTGTGTAAGTGGTGAATCACTGAATTCTACTCCTAAAATCAATATTGCACTGTATGTTAACTAAAATTTAAGTTTAAAAAAAAAGGAAAAAATTGTATTTCTTTCTAACACTAAAAAAAATAAAAAAGAATGAATATTTTTTAATGTTCTTGGGTTTCCTGGAAGGAAGAACCTGAGAAACTATGAAATCTCACTCCATGGTCTTTTGCTAATGCTCTTAGATATCAAGAAAGTGCACAGGACTTAATTTGATTGGTGGCACTATTCAAGGCTGCAATAGTTCAAAGCCATAAATGAGTCCATGGTCTACATCTTGTTTGAATCTCAGTCACTCAGGGTCCTGTCCCCAGAAGTGACTTAGCCCTCAAGGTGAACCAAATGCCCAGCAGACATTCTGGCATGAGACTTAGAAATCTGATTTTGTATCTCCAGAAAAGCTATCTTTGGCCCCATTTTCCTTCTTATTTCTTTCTTCCTTCTTTCCCTCCCTCCCTTCCTCCTTCCTTTCTTCCTTCTGTTCTATTCCTTTCTTTTACGTAAACACAATCATGCTGCTTCATTTGGAGTCTGCCCCAAGTGAAAAGGAAGTGAAAAACTCCTGCAACTGGCTGACGATTGGGCTCCAATCAATTTCACCAAATAGTTTAAAGATTTACGGATTCTGATAGCTCATCTTCCAAGCCTTCATCATGGAGTCAGCCACGTGACAGCAAAAACAACAAATACGCTCACGACCGAGCAGCCAGGAACACTTGGACTTTCTGCATTTTCAATTATTTAGGCCAAAATGAATCACTTGCTTTCTTTTCTTTTTTCTTTTGGAAACAGTTCTACTTCCCATTTCCTCACTGGACACATAATTTTGATTTATAAACCCCACAGTCTTGAGCAAAGGGAAGTTTTAAACAAGGCTGCTGCCCCTGCCTTCAGTTGTTTTTCTCCTTTCTTTGCAATATTTTCAGAAAATGCTTTGACTGCCCTTCTTGAAGATGCAAATCCAGCTTGTGCCTAGCAAACCTCATGAGTCTGACTCCCCAAGGCCTCTGAGTTCTTCTCATTCAAGGGCTTCGTCTTACAAATTCCACTGAACTTGCTTCAACGGCAATGCACTTTCAACTGGGATAAATCTGTCTTCCAATATTATGTCTTGTAAATCTCACTTTGCAGAGGTATTTACAATCCAGCTACTGCTTGCTTACTTTATTGACTGGGAATGAATAAATCAGTTTTCCATTCCACTCCATTCTCCATTGCTGATATTTTGATTTGGGGACTGTTCAGAAATCTCTGATCAAAGCACATGATTATAAAAACATCTCTTGACCTGAAAATTATTTAAGAAGCAGACAGTAAACTTACATCTCTTTTTACTATATTCTTAAAATGAATCTCTTGGTGTTGAAAACAAAGAATGGGCAATTTGCCTTGATAGTCTAGAGACAACACATCTATCCCCCCAAGCCCAGATGTTTCAATGGATATCACTTACAAATAATATGTATTGAGTGCTTAGTATATTGGCATGTATTAACCAATTAATGTTTACAATAATCCTACATAGGTACCCTAATTGTCCTCATTTTACGGATGAGGAAACTGAGGCACAGGAAGGGTAAATAACTTGCCAAAGGTCACATGGTCAGGCAACGGAAGAGCCTGAACCCAGGCATCCTGGCTCCAGCGTGCCTGCTCTTTAACCCCGACACCAAGCTTTCTTTCTACTTTCAACTATACAACCTCAGTTCCATGAGTTTGAACATTATACTTTACAATTACCGAATGCTTTTCAGTCTCTGGAACACTATCTTATTTTTGCCTTATAACCTAGGTGGCAATATTATCTCCATTTTACAGATGGGAAAACTAAGGCCAAGAGAAGTTTAGTGACTTCCTCAAAGACTAAATAGTAAAGTGGTTTGCGAGCTCCAGTTTTCTGGCTTTCAATATGGCACCCATCCTTGGGAAGGAGTGTCTTCACCTATATGCCAAGTAGCCAAGGAATCCTCAGCTCTCAAAGGCTTGGAATCTCTGTATTAAGTATTCTTCCACTTGTTTTTTGAACACTTTCTCCAGGCTGTAAACTCCATAAGAACAGGGCCAGGATCTAAGTCATTGCCTCTGGTGACCTTTGCATCCAATACGAAGTGGGTGCTCGGTAAGTATTTGTTGTAAATACAAATGTGCCGGACACAGTGCTAAGTGTTGGGCAGGCAAAGATGAATGAGTCCTGGCCCTTTAATCACAGGTGAGGCACGGGAGAGGCCCCTTGCAGTTACGTGGACCCCGCAAGCCCCACAGTCATTACATGGACAATGGCTCCCACTGTGTTAAAGTCCACCAGAAGATAATTGACCGTGACGTGAGTTATGTGTCCCACGCTGAATGGCGTCAAGGTCGATTACTTTATTTTAGAGGCCACAGCAAAGAAGACCATTTGCAACGTGAGGCTCATATCATTAAAACAACATTTAAGGATTTTATTTTCATCTACGTGACGGGTTTGCGGTGCTGGCCGGCTATCAAAGTAAAAGAACCCGTGCTCTAGACATACCTCCCCACTCTCAACAGAACTCCAAGAACAATGTGGTTGCAATTGGTAGAAACGCCATGCCCCATATGTTTACCTCCACCCCCAGACAAATTTGACCAGCATTTTGTCTCCAACTTGACAAACCTAAGGCAAGTTTGTTGAGGCTTTTTTTCCCTACCATCTCCAAGAGATGAAAGATGGATTTTCATGGCGCTGGCATTCAGGTTTGAAGCTCAGCTTACTTGCGATTGCCAGATAAAATACAGGAAGCCCAGCTAAATTGGAATTTCAGATGAGCAACAAATAATTTTTTCATGTAAGTAGGTACCGTGCAACACTTGGGACACACTTATACTTTTTAAAAGTGTAATTTTTGCTTATCTGAATTCAAAGTTGCACAGGCACCCTATACTTTGGTTTGCTAAGCATAGAAACCCTAAGCTTGTTGCAAAAAATCAAGCAAATACAAAATATTCTTTATATGATCAACCTCGCCTATATGAAATCAGGTATGATATAGAAGCCATGGAAGAATGGGAAATTAGGCCCTGAGTTAGGTCTGTCTCTTTGAGGACGTGCACATATTTTCCCAGGTGCTATCCCTGTCATAGCGGAGGATCCTTTTGGGGTATTTAAAGGCCATCATTAAGAAGTCAGCTCTGGAAAACAAAAAGAATGAAATCTTGCCATTTGCACCTACGTGGATAGAACTAGAGGGTATTATGCTAAGCAAAATTAGTCAGTCAGAGAAAGACAAATATCATATGACTTCACTCATATGTGGAATTTAAGACACAAAACAGATGAACATAAGGGAAAGGAAGCAAAAATAATATAAGAACAGGGAGGGGGGAGACAAAACATAAGAGACTCTTAAATACAGAGAAGAAACTGAGGGTGGCTGGAGGGGTTGTGGGCAGGGGGATGGGCTAAATGGGCAAGGGACATTAAGGACACTTGTTGGGATGAGCACTGGGTGTTATATGTAGGGGATAAATCGCTGGATTCTACTCCTGAAATCATTATTGTGCTATATGCTAACTAACTTGGATCTAAATTTAAAAAAAAAAAAAAAGGAAGGTGGAAAAAAATAATAAAGGCAAGTACCTTAAAAAAAAAAAAAAGAAGTCGGCTCTGGAGTCAGACTACTGGGATTAAAATGAAGCATACCAAAAAAAATATAATATTATACTCTGCAGAGATTAAAAATTCTGTGCTAGAACTATATTTACTTTACTGACATGGTAAATATTCACTATATATTATTTAGTAAAGGAAGCAAATTACCAAATGATTGTTATCCTATGTTTGCAAGCAAATAAAACACCAAAGTAAAATCTCACATGTGCAAGGAAAAAAAAAAAAAAACAAGTAAAAACAACCTCCCATGCAAGAAAGAAAGAAAAGAAAAGAAAAGAAAAGAAAAGAAAAGAAAAGAAAAGAAAAGAAAAGAAAATGAAACATACATTAGTATCTAGCTGTGTGACCACAGACATGTTGTTTCCATTTTGCCTCAGTCTCCTCATGTGTAAAATGAACATCAAAATTGTGCCTAATTCATTGGATTTGGGGAGGATTAAATGATTTATCACACGGGCAGCAGTGAGCACTCAATAAATGGTGGTCGTCTCCCATTGTTACTGTCATTCTCAGTTCTGAGAAAGTCATTCAAATTGGTCTTCAGTGAGAAGTTCAATTAGCTTCAACTTTTCCTGTGGATGTCTCTCTGTTTCCTTATTTTATTTAAAAAATCTTTTCGATGTTTATTTTCGAGAGAGGGAAAGACACAGAGTGTGAGCAGGGGCAGGACAGAGAGAGAGGGAGACACGGAATCTGAAACAGGCTCCGGGCTCTGAGCTGTCAGCCCACAGCCCGACGTGGGGCTTGAACCTACAAACTGTGAGCTTATGACCTGAGCTAAAGTCGGACACTGAACCAACCGAGCCACCCAGGCACCCCTTTCTGTGTCTGTAACTAAAGCATCTAAGTAGTAAGGAATAGCTGATTCCACTCTCGGCGAGTCTCAGAAGTCAGCCCTAAAACTCCTCACAGAGGATGGTGATGATGATTGGGTCTACACTGCACTAAAACAACCCGGTAAAAAATGAAAAGCTCAGCTAAAAAACTTCATGGGAGATAGCTGCCTGGAACGCTTTCAATCTCCCGACATAGGTCTTGGTGAAGATTTAGCACGTAGTGAACTGGGTTTCTGAGGCCAGACTCAGCCCACGAGTAAGTCAAGCCTCCACCCGCACATCACCAAAGACAGCTAATATATTGCCGGCATGTTCGTTCATGCCTTTAAACTCACCCCTTCTGTTCAAGTAAGTGGAGTCCAGGGGTAATTCCCACCGGAAGGCCTGCAAACGTGTGGGAAGGAATATCACTTTAAGGGGCTCCATTTATGATAGAAGAAGCCGTTGCAGCGTGTTGTTAATTTAATGCACACGGTGGACTGCTGAAAAGCGAGGAGCTCCCGTGGGAAGCCGGGAAAAGATCTCCCGAGATCACTCCACTAGGTGATTGAGGGTCCTCGCCTGGTGCTTTTCAACAGGCACGACTGGCGGGACATGCCAGCTGCCCTGCTTTAGCCCTTCCCCCTCCACAACTCCAGCTTTCCCAGAAGTCTTTAGTAGACCTCATACACAGGTCGTGAGGTGCAGAAGTCTTTTTAGCCCAAAACACCGTATTTGCACATCATGGAATATCTTCGGGCTGCCTCGGGGGAGAGTATTTTGTAGTCCCGACATCTCTAAGGCCTTTTCGAAGTGCACTTGAGCCCCACGATATTTTACGCTATTCCGATCGTACAGCTCTGATGCCTTGTGAGAGAGATTTTAATTCATTTTCAAGATCATCTGAAAATCACTTTATGATCATTCTTTGGGAACGGCCTCACAACAGGATGCGGGCTTGACTAGTGTTTCTTCTTTAGACTGCCATGGTTTGAAGGATTGGATGATTGCAAGTGTCTGTGAAAGTGTTGTTAATGAATAAGCAGGTCCAATAATACGAAAGACGTGTGTAGTCTTTGCAGATAAGGGTCACTGAGGAATCACTCACGTGTTGCATCATTATCTCTGCGAGAATTACAAAGTGAGAAGTGGTTTATAATTTCCCCATTTTATTTTGATATGTACTAAACACTCTTTGCATAACCCCAAGTAGATGTTCTAACATTTTCTTCTAACACAGTATTTTGCCAGAAGCTTAATGGTGTCTCTGCCAGAGAAAGAAAATATTTTTAAATATGAAAAGCCCCTAGAGTAGATTACAAGACAGAACTTAGTGCCTGCAAATACCTCAAACTAGCTGTGCCATTTTGAGAAATTGCCCGGGAGACGCTATCTTGCTTTCTTCAGCTATGGTCTGATTTTGGTTTTGTTTTTGAGGTAGACCTGAACTGCTCTTCATGAAGGCACTAGAAGCATGCTGTCCCCACTTGCCCTCACCCCCACTATTCAGAAAACGAATTGCCTCACTGACAATTCATGGATCGCACGCTGTTTCGCTTTCTGTTGCAAAGTTTGGCCATTTAAGACAATCTTGAACACAGCCGTGGAAAGCTGGAACGCTCTTTCAAAAGAAAAAAAAAAAAATAGCCTTGATCTGTAGCATGTGCTGATTTCCATGGTGTAAATATTCCCAGCAATGCCAACTTCAAGTCAACGATCGCTTAACAACTAGCTCCAAATAGTCCTGAGTATTTAATAATCCACATCCTCAGGTCCATACAAACTGGAGCCAGCGCATCAGCCGAAGCTTTTGTCAAGAACTTTTCTACAGACGATCTGCAAAATTGTGAGTTATTTCTTTAAGCGAGACATCAGCTAACATTTGGTCCTTAATCACAGCCCAGACTATTTCTTTTAATTTCCGTAACGTGAAAGTACGCCGGCTATGTACGAAGGGCTGTGTTAGTTCTGCGGGAAGTGCAAAGATCCCAACACGATTCCCCATTTCCAGACACTCGCAGCCCCTCAGAAAGGACAGATCACACACAAGAAGCTCATATGAATCTGGCCCTGAGAAGTGCTACAATAAACACATGAATTTAAACAGGAAAGGAAGAAAGGCCTGTAAACAGCGGCAGAGGGAAATACCACGGGTTCTAATAGCTGTAGATCAACTACAAGCTGGTCAAGGAACTCTTTAAAAAAATGGAAGTAGGGGCGCCTGGGTGGCGCAGTCGGTTAAGCGTCCGACTTCAGCCAGGTCACGATCTCGCGGTCCGTGAGTTCAAGCCCCGCGTCAGGCTCTGGGCTGATGGCTCGGAGCCTGGAGCCTGTTTCCGATTCTGTGTCTCCCTCTCTCTCTGCCCCTCCCCCGTTCATGCTCTGTCTCTCTCTGTCCCAAAAATAAATAATAAAAAATAAAAAAATAAAAAAATGGAAGTAGAATAGGAGTGGATACTTTCGGTTCAAAGTACTAGGAAAAAAGGACAGTTTTCAAGCCACAGAAAACTTTTAACCAAGTCTTCCAAGATATGAGGTGGTGATTCTGCCCCAAACTGGATGACAATCACCGTGGGCCAAACATTCTTTTTTCTTCTTCCAACATCAAAGTCATATTTCTTTCTCTGTTCCTACAGCTGAACATGAAACACCATGTGACTAGATCAGCATGGGAGTGTTTCACAATCTCCAAATGTTGCAAAGTATCCCTAAACCAGCCTCCCAAAATACCATCTGTAATCGACCAGTCCTGACCAGTGCTAAGTAATAAACACTTAACACGTGGCCGCCACTGTAACACGCTTCATACACGTTATCACATTTATTTTATGTTTGTAAAGTTTATTTATTGATTTGGAGAGAGAGAGAAAGAGACAGAGAGCACAAGCGGGGGAGGGCAGAGAGAGAGAGGGAGAGAGAAAATCTCAAGCAGGCTCTGCACTGTCAGCACCGGGCCCAATAGGGCTCAGACCCGTGAACTGTGAGATCATGATCTGAGCCAAAATCAAGAGTCAGTCACTTAGCCGCCTGAGCCACCCAGGCACCCCATGTTACCACATTTCAGTGGGTGAGGTCCTACCCTTTCTGTGGCTCCTCTCTCCCTGAAGGACTACTCGGTAAGAAATGTCCCTGGCAATATCCCCCTGTGGCCCCCAGAAAGAGGAATAGCGCCCCCCGCAATAGTTGTGAGGTAGAAACGCCTCACAAGACTACGAAGAGCCAGGGCCTGCAGGCTGTTGGCGGTGGGGAGCCAACCAGAACAGAGACGTCCTAAGAAGAAGCCAGGGTCCAGGCTGGAGATGGCATTAAGGGAAGACAATAGCATATAACCTACGAGTGAGGGAAAAATCTGGTGCAGGGCCAGAGAAGAAATGGAGTGGTTGGTAAAGGAAAGAAAAATACAATAAAAGGAAATTATGCCCGCTGCCTGAAGAGTTTTCATGGTGCAGAACCAATAAACCCAAGATGGAAGCAGCAGATGGGACACTTGTCAAAATCTCTACTCAAAGAAAACAGACCCCTGATAAGACGATAAATGACGTAGACGTGAAAACAAAACAGGAAAAGCAAAGAGCAAAATGGGGGCAGGAGGATAGAGAAAAAGTCCAGTGGGAGGCCACTAAAGTGATCCATGAAAATTTCAAATCAACAGAAACAAGTCAGAAGACGAATGACAATGGAGAAACCACAGCCAGAGCAGCAGACGTTTTCGCTCAAGGAGCAAAGCAGATGGGAGAACCTAAAAGAGGTGGCAGAGGGAACATCCGAGAGCATCTGTCTTCCTCAGCCTGGCAGACAGCAAGGGCGGCAGAGGGAACAGAACGACCAGTCTCTGCCCACCTCACCCTCCTCACTCTGGGAGAAAAACCACACGTTTCCACCAGTAGGAAAAGAGCACATTTCTCAACTGCCACTTTTTCCTGCCAAGGAAGAGGAAAGAAGGTCGGTAGGACTTCTTTTACATTTGTTAGTTCCCACAAGCCTTGAAATAGATGCGATTTATGTCCATTACAGAGATGAGGGCACTACAACTCAAAGAGGATAAGCAATTTGCCCCCAAGTTATTTCCAACTGGGATTCGAACCCACATCTAACTAATCTAAGGCCCATCATCTTTCAACAGCACACAGCTTCCCAATCTAGCACCTGATAATATTCAAAGCCGTTTTGAATATTGGCTTATATTTACTCTCCTAAGAGCTTGTGAGATCCAGGACAGGTACCATAATCCCTTTTTGAATGGTCGAGGAAACGGAATCGAAGAAAGTCTGGGATCAGTCTCATGGGGAAGCTGGGAGAGGACAACCAGCAGGATCTTCTCGTGTCTAGACTTTGTTCTTTCCAGGATAACATATCTTCCTTGTTGCAATAAAGCTCAGTGTACAGCCATACCCAGAGAACCCACCAAAACACAACTAAACTGTATATTTCTTACCTGAATTAAAATTTCAAAGTCTTACTGAATATCCACCACATTCCTGGGGGTGTGCTAGAGAGAGTCCGTTCCCCCACACTAGTACCAGATAGATTTCACTGACATCTGACATGAGAAGACAGACGCTCTTGGGACACCTGGGTGGCTCAGTTGGTTAAACGTTTGACTTCGGCTCAGGTCATGATGTCATGATCCATGGGTTCGAGCCCCTCATTGAGCTCTGTGCTGACAGTTCAGAGCCTAGAGCCTGTTTCAGAGTCTGTGTTTCCCTTTCTCTCTGCCCCTCCCCCACTTACACCTTGTCTCTCTCTCTCAAAGATAAATAAACATTTAAAAAAATTATTTTAAAGAAGACAGACATTCTTCCACTTTGAAAATAACCAAAGGATAGAGGAGTGCTGATTCATAGGGGCACATGTACCCCAATGTTTATAGTAGCGCTTTCAACAATAGCCAAATTATGGAAGGAGCCTAAATGTCCATCAACTGATGAATGGATAAAGAAGATGTGGTTTATATATACGATGGAATACTACTTGGCAATGAGAAAGAATGAAATCATGCCATTTGCAGCAACGTTGATGGAACTGGAAGGTATTATGCTAAATGAAATAAGTTGGTCAGAGAAAGATAGATATCATATGTTTTCACTCATATGTGGATCTTGAGAAACTTAACAGAAGACCATGAGGGAAGGGAAGGGGAAAAAATAGTTACAAACAGAGGGAGGGAGGCAAATCACCAGAGACTCTTAAATACAGAGAACAAACTGAGGGTTGATGGGGGTGTGGGGGAGAGGGGAAAATGGGTTATGGGCACTGAGGAGGGCAGTTGGGATGAGAACTGGGTGTTGTATGTAACGATGAACCACGGGAATCTACCCCAAAAACCAAGAGCATACTTTACACACTGTATGTTAGCCAGTTTGACAATAAATTATATTTAAATTTTTTTAACATTTATTTATTTTTGAGACAGAGAGAGACAGAGCATGAATGGGGGAGGGTCAGAGAGAATCTGAAACAGGCTCCAGGCTCTGAGCTGTCAGCACAGAGCCCGACGCGGGGCTTGAACTCACGGACCACGAAATCATGACCTGAGCTGAAGTCGGCTGTTTAACCGACAATAAATTATATTTTAAAAAATTTAAAAAAAAATAATGATACTTAAAAAAAGATAATAATCTTTTTAATGATCATAGATGATTCTTATAAATTATCTTCTTCCTAAAGAAATGACCACTTTTCTATCATACAAAAATCACATTGCTCTATGATTGTATTTTATCAAACATGAAATATTTTTCTTTCATTTCTATCCCCACTGCCACAGCCCTGGTTTAGACTCTCCTCACCTCCCAGCCAGACTCTCAGCTGAACTCCTGGAGATCTCATGCTTCTATCTGTTATCTGCCTCCATCTATTATCCATAGAGCTCATGTGACTGTCTTTTTTTTAATGTTTATTTTTGAGAGAGAGAGAGCATGCGAAGAGCAGAGAGAGAGAATCCCAAGCAGGCTCCTCACTGTCAGCACAAAGCCTGACATGGGGCTCAAACCCACGGACTGTGAGATCATGACTTGAGCCGAAGTCGGACACTCCATGGACCCAGCCACCCAGGCACCCTGACAATATGTTAAAATACAAATAAAGTCACTTCCCTATTGAACATTCTCCAGTGATCTCCTCCTCCAGCTTTTATGGAAAGTTGAATTCCTCAGTTAGGTGTGTGAGGCTCTTCAAGACCTCTCTGTCCCAGTCTCTTGTCTCTCCATTTATCCAACTTTTCTTCAGCCACAAAGAACTAAATGCAAGTCAGACCATTTCTTCCTTCACTGAGTTAACACACATGGTCTTTTGCATGGGATGCCCCTTCTGCCATCTTCACCTGGCCAGTTCCTGCTCATTTTCCCATATTCAGGGAGGGCACCGCTTCTTCCAGAAAGACATGGAAGATCCGTATGTCAGATTCTGAACCCCAGTCTCTGTGCTCTTAAGGCACTCTGGGTGGGCATCCAGCGCAGGTTTGATATTGCTCTGGTTTTCAACCACAAGTTATACCTCTGTCCCTTACAACTCCTTGAGGATTAAACTGTCCATGAGCTCCTTGAGGATTAAACTGTCCTCTGTCTGTCATCCAAACAGCTTCCCCAACAAGTTGACTACATGCACGTATCAGAGTTTTCCCAAATTTTACCCAAGGGAAGAAATTTTCCCCAAAATTCCATTCAAATATATGGAGAAAAGAATGAAACGATAAATAAATATCTGATTACTTATTTATTTTTTTCAATATATGAAATTTATTGTCAAATTGGTTTCCATACAACACCCAGTGCTCATCCCAAAAGGTGCCCTCCTCAATACCCATCCCCCACCCTCCCCTCCCTCCCACCCCCCATCAACCCTCAGTTTGTTCTCAGTTTTTAAAGTCTCTTATGTTTTGGCTCTCTCCCACTCTAACCTCTTTCTTTTTTTTCCTTCCTTTCCGTGGGTTTCTGTTAAGTTCCTCAGGATCCACATAACTGATTACTTATTTAAAAGAAGTATCCGATTAGTTAGCTCCTAATTGGGTACTTGTTTAAAATAAATGTGTGATTAGTTAGCTTGTAATTAATGGCCAACCGGGAGAGTCAGCAATGCCTAAGCATTTTCATCAGGTATACCAATAAACATTTCAGAGGAAGTGAAAATATTCCATCACGCAAAACAAGCTGTCCTAGATTTCTTTCTCAGTGCCCAGCAGGATGGCTATAACAGAGTAAGCACTGAATAAATATCTGAATGAATAGAAGATGTGTCCAGGACCTAGTTTAGAAAAATCCCAATATAATTGAAACATGAAAGGTTTGTTACTCCTTTTCTAATGAAAATAATGAAAATCTTGTGTTTTTAAAGGATCTGATTTGTGACAACCAAATTTCACGCTAACGTTGAGTTGTAGCCCTACTGTGTAAAGCAAAGTTGCCCGCTCGACCCTTTCATAATAAGAGTGACCCCTTGGTATTTGCTGACACTAATTTATAAAAGTAACCAAGACTCAAACTCTCCTTCTAGTGGATTTCCACCTAGTTTTTCACGAAATGTGGAAATTGTAGGAAAACTTATGTAGGATTTTAGACTCCCCCCGCGTTAGACGGAGGAACAACGACAAAAGAAAATTATTGGGCCCACCAGCATGACTCAATTTCATAGTTTTGTTATTAGGGGCAACTGTTTTCAAAAATGCATTATGGGATTTGACCTATTAGAATATGGTTAAGGTAGGGGCACCTGGGTGGCTCAGTTGGCTAAGCATCCGACTTTGGCTCAGGTCATGATCTTGCAGTTTATGGGTTCGAGCCCTGAGCCCCACGTCAGGCTCTGTGCTGCCAGCTCAGAGCCCAGAGCCTGCATCAGATGCTGTGTCTCCCTCTCTGTCTGCCCCTTCCCTGCTCACGCTCTGTCTCTATCTCACTCAGAAATAACTAAAACATTAAAAAAATAAGAATATGGTTCAGGTAATCATATAACACATAATCAAAATCAGAGCTGTGCCCTGACAACTGGTACATATATTATCATTGTACATGAAACAATAGAGGTTTACACATTTCGAGGTGGACATCTTATAATTTTTAAACCATTATTTAAAACCAGAGGTCATAATTTTTATATGGTTATTTTCTAAATGCAAGTTTCCTATTGCATCCTTATCTCAAATTTGGAGCTTTAGCTCACACAGGCCACCTCCATCAGTATAATAAAGAGCAAAATGGCTCTGCGATCATCTTAATGAACATTATGGTCAAGAAGCCCATCATAGTGACTCCTAGTTAATAATTCATCAGTTACATATCAACTCATATTAAAAGAATTCATTCAGGGGCACTTGGGTGGCTCTGTTAAGCATCCAACTCTTGATTTTGACTCAGGTCATATTCCCAGGGTCATGGGATGGAGCCCTGGATTCCCAGGGTCATGGGATGGAGCTCAGGCTCCACACTGAGCATGGAACATGCTTAAGATTCTCTCTCTCTCCCCCTCAGCCCCTCCCCCAACCCCACTTGTGCTCTCTCTCTCTCTCTAAAAAAATAATAATAATAATAATAATTCATCCAGTAGGATAGTTTGGGTGGATGGTAGAAAAATCCCCACCATCCAAAATGTCCATATTGTAATTCCTAAGACCCGTGAATATGTAACCTAACATAGCAAAAAGACGTCCTTAAATTAAGGATCTTGAGATAAGGAGATCATCCTGGGTTATCAAGGAGGGCATAATGTAACCACAGGGGTCCTATCTAGTAAGACAGAAGCAGGAGAGTCAGAGTCAGGTACAGGTCATACAGAGATGGAACCTATTAGCTGCTGACTTTGAGGATGGAGGAAGGGGCCAAGAGCCAAGGAATGCAGGTAAGCCTCTAAAGGCTCAAAAAGTTGAAGTAACTAATTCTCTCCTAGAGCATACACGATGAACCAGCCTCGCTAACACCTTGACTTTAGCCCTGTGAGACTGACTTTTGACTTCTGACCTTCAAAACAGCACATTCTATTGTCTTAAGCCACTAAATTGCAGTAATTTATCACAGCAACAATGGAAAACTAATACGTTGAGAACTTGTAACAAATCAGAAAACACATTCAGTGCTGCCGCCCCCAAAATCAGCAAAATGTAATCCCTGCTTTCAGTGTTCTTGATGATAGTATTTCATTTGGTGATTAGTATGGGCCAGTCATCAAACCTCAACAAATACACTACATAATTAGAAATCAACAGACAAATGTAAGTAAAACGAATTTTTTAGAAGAAAAGCAATTTTGACTTGAGCATGGCATTTCAATTCTTAGATAAAAGCCTGGATAGATTGGTGCTGAAAAAAAAAAAAAAGATTATTATCAAGTTATAGGAATGCTATGTTAAGAAACAGAAATGGGACATGAATTCAAGACATACCTACCCAAAATGGCCACACTTTCTAATCAATCCAGATAATGCTAAAACCACAAGAATCTCTCCATATTGACAGACCGGGCTGTCAATGACCAGAACCTCACTTTGGTCCAAAGGCTTTACAATATTTTGTTCACCCGGAATTCACCACCCCCACCTGGCCATCCTTTTTCCAATCTACCATCCAGAGTATAACAAGAGTGAAAACACAGATATTACCATTTAGCTTCTATATTCAGAAACTCTCAATATCTCTAAAGCACAAATTCTTGCCCTACTAGTTTTCCATAGCCTTTCGTCTCTATTTCAGTTTTGTTAGTTATACTAATTAAGATACCAGAATGTCTTATTCATCATGTTCTCTCCCTTACCCTACACAGTATTTGGTACATAGTAGATATAGGGTATTAATAATGTCATTTTTGCTTATTAGGCAACAGAAGCTAAAGGGAAACTTGATTAAGCAGAAAGTGGAATTGGGCTTATGGACCTGGGAAGACTTCAGGCACGTCTTCTGGGACCTAAACCTTGTAGTCAAGGCTTTATCTCATTCCACTATCTGTTGCTTCTTTTATATGTTCGTTTCTTTCCATAGATAGGCACGCTGCAGGGGGGAAAAATGGCTATATGTAACCCTACATTCATATCCTCCCAGTGACAAGTGGGCTTCTTTTTGTTAATCCAGGGTAGTAATCTGACCCTGCTTGAGTCACAGTCTTGTTCTTGATTAGCCACCATGATTGGCCCAGCCTGGATTATCGCCCACAGCTTGGCTGGGTCCAGGGTGGGACACAACTCACCTCTAGAACCAGGTATATTTGGTGAGAGGAGCTTCCCAAAAAAAGTAAATGAGGTACTGAGCAGATAAAAATAGCAAATATAAGTTAAGCTCAGGTAAGTTTTTAAATCTCAAATCAATGCTTTACGAGAGTGTACCCACATATGTTCAGTAACTATATATTGTGACCAGGATGGAGACTAATTATCATTGTATGTTTGAACTTGACCGTTAATCTCAAAAAGGCTTTACTTGGGACAGAACCTACAAGAGCTTTCCTTGTGGAAAAAAGCCTGTTGACAACTCTCCAACAACAGCCTTTGTTAGCCAACATCACAGACAGCTCATGCTTTCCTCAAGAAAGCCCACAGAACCTAGCTCTAACTTGGAACATTGTGAATAAAGTCCCTCAGGCTGGTTTCCTGGTTCCCAAAAAACATCCTTTCCTGGGTTAAAGATCCATGCGTGGAGAGGTGACTAAGGTCTGACTTAGCAATTCCAGTCTAAGCCAAATGCCTCTGAATATTTAATTCCTGCTGTCAGGGGAGAAGAGCGTTTATAATGCAGAAATGCTAGGGTTCAGAGGCTGAATCTGGCAGCCTGCTCAGCCACCTCTGAATAGACCTTCCAGATGAGGATGTATGGTCATAGAGTTCACAGAGGTGTTAAATACAAAAGCATTCCTGAAAAGAGATTATTTGGAATGCAAGTTTGAAAATTGCACTTATTCGAAAATCGAGGGAAGCCTTTTTAAAGAGAGACACAAGAGCCACCTTCTTGTGGCAGATACAGCAAAATCGTCTGTTTCTGCAAGGACAAGACCCTGGGAGCAGTGCCTTTGTCTGGAAGTAGACTGTCTCCAGTCTACTGACTCCCCAGGAGGCTCCCCAGTGGCCTCCTGTGACCGCAAAGCGAGTGAAGGACACTCAAAGAAGGGACAAATGACCATCTTGCTTGATTCTCTGTCTTTCCCAGCAGCAACCAAAAGTTTATATGGTCAGAAAACTTAGAGGTAACACATATTTTCGTAAAAGATTCTCAGAAGTCAGACATTTTCTAAAACTCACTAGCTCAAGATGATAGATTTGGGCATCTTAAAAGGCATTTTTCAGACTGTAGCTCCCTAAGCTGTCTTTAATACCCTCATTATCTCCATGAAGACCTGACAGAGAGGACAAGGAATAAAGATTCTCCATGGAAAAATCCACTAGACCACTTCATTTTGTCTGTTTGTTTCCCATGAAGTAAAACTTGGATCATTGCCTTCATTCAACGGTATCACAGACCATTATGGTGAACAACTCAGCTTTGGTGCACAAGAGACGAGATTTCAAATCCCAGTTCTAACATACACTGGCTCTGACACCTTGGACCCGTAGCATCAACATTCAAAACTTCAGTGGCTTCATGTGTAAAGTGGGAGCAGTAAGCCTACTTCACACAATTGTTGTGAGTAGTAAGCTAAACAATGCGTATGAAATACTTAGTACTGTGTGTAGCATAGAATATAACAACCAGCATATGCCATCCTTCATTTTTTATTCAACTAAACCCTGCTGAGAGCTCCTTGCAGAAGAACGTGCAGAGAATTTCAGCTAGTTCAACAGCATGTTCATTCGGTGAAAATTTGTGCTTATGATTATGATTTTATCCTACATATATATGATATATGATTTTATCCTATATATATATATATGTGTATATATATATACACATATATATATATGATAGTCACATTGTCTGCTGCTCTGACTATTCCTCAATCACGTGGTAGCAATAAACATGCTATCTGACACTGTTCCATAGAAAGTGTGGAGTCTCACCAAGGTTTCCATGATTTCCAGGGGCTCTGCCTCTATAAGAAATCAGAGTACCACCAAGTTAGGGAACTAAATGGATGACCACTCTCCTTCTAGAGCAGGTGGTAGTGATTTGAGTAGAAAAGCCCAACATGAAAAACTGGAAGCCCTTTTGGGAGGCCACGCTACAAAATCCTTGTCCTATGAAAGATCCCGGCAAGGAGAGGAAGTTAGAACTCAGCCCCACTGATGGTTATTCTAAGTACGGAACAACGCCTGTCGGAAGTCAGGAGTATCAAGTCACCAGTATCAAGGAATGAAAAGTGTGTGTTTTCCTTCAATAACTGAGATCTTCCGTAGAATAAGATAGGCAGGTAGGTAAGAAGCAAGGAAACTGGTGGAAGAGGTGGAGGGTGCAAGGAGGAGACCACAGACCTTTTGCAGTAGGACAAAGACTTGCTTCTTTACTATTGGCAATAGAGTTGTAGGACCCCATTGGTACCTTCTCAGCTGAACTCCACTGTGATCAACAACACAGAGCAGCCTGTGTCTGCGAAAGATTTTTTTTCTGATTTTGTAGACCATATTGGAAACAAGGTTCAATACTTGAGTTTCACTGGCACGTTGCTATATCTTGCTTGGTCAAGTGTGATGGTTAAGAGTATCACAACTGGTACTCTCCATCACCATCCTGGGGTGTTTCCATGGAGATATGGTCTTCTGATCCTTTCTCACATGGGAAAGCCACCTGCTCCCGTACCAGGTAACCCATCCTCGTGTTTCTTCTTGACTTACTGCTACCAAAGTTTCCCTGTTCCTTCCCCTAAGACCCAGGCCAGTCTACCAGGAGTCCAGGACAAATCCTGGGTCAATCCAAGTCCTGGCCTTTCATGACTAGATTAATGGAGTTCAGGGACAGAAAGGGAGAAGGCAACCCCCTAGCCATTCCTTCTATTCCCTTACCTACAATGTCCTCACCTACCAATGCTACCTCTAGGTATATCAATCATAGTTTGAAAGACAATAAAGCTACAGTAGTCAAGACGGTATGGTATGCCATAAAGATAGAACTATACATCAATGACAGAAAAATAAACCTTTAATATATAGTGAATTGATTTTTATAGAGGGGCCAAAGCAATTTAATGAGGTAAGAATAGGTTATTCAATAACCAGTGCTGGAATAATTGAATGTAAGAAAAAGGACTTAACCCCTTACTTCAGACCATACCAAAAAATCGACTCAAACAGATCATAAGCCTAGATGTAAGAGCTTAAATTGTAAAACTTTTAGGAGAAAACATAGGAGACACTCTCTTTGATCTTATGTTAGGCAAAATGTTCTTAGATAGGATACCAAAACTATGATCCATAAAAGAAAAAATGACAATTTTGACTTCATCACAATTGCAAAGTTTCATTCTTCAAAATAACCATTAAGAAAAAGAAAAATCATGGGCGCCTGGGTGGCTCAGTCGGTTAAGTGTCTGACTTCAGCTCAGGTCATGATCTCACAGTTCGTGAGTTTGAGCCCCGCGTGGGGCTCTGTGCTGACAGCTCGGAGCCTGGAGCCTGCTTCGGATTCTGTGTCTCCTCTCCTGCTCACACTCTGCCTCTCTTCTGTCTTTCAAAAATAAATAGATGTTAAAAAAAATTTTTTTAAAAGAAAGAAAGAAAATGAGAAAAATCACAGAGTGGAAGAGAATACAGTAAAACCTTAGTCTGCAAGCAGGTTTTGTTCTGGAAACAGACTTGTAATCCAAAGCACTTGTATATCAAAGCAAATTTCAAGAACCATTGGCTCAGTGGTGATCATGTGATGTTTGGTGTCACATACGACTCACCCTGAAAGATACCACTCATTTACCAAGTTAAAATTTATTAGAAATGTTTGCTTGTCTCGCAGAGCAAGTTACCCACAATCCAAGGTTGTAATGTATTTGCAACTCATGTATCTGATAAAGGATTGTGTTCAGACTATATAAAGAAAGCTTTTAAATTAATAATAATACTAATTTTAAAATGAGCAAACATTTGAAGAGATATTTTATCAAAGAATATTTATATATGAAGAGTTAGTGTCATATGTAAAGCTGCACAACATCGTTAATCATCAGGGCAACGCAAATAAAACGAGATACCACTTTATACTCAATAGAATGGCCAGATCAAAAAAGAATGATATACCAAATGTGACAATTATGTGTAGAAATAGTATAGTTGAATATTTCTTTAAAAGCTAAATATATACTTATATGAGTCAACAATTCCTCTCCTGGATATCTACTCAAGAGAAATGAAACCATATGTCCACGCAAAGTTTTCTATGAGAATATTTGTAATCACCAAAGCTGGAAACAATCTAAGCATCCAGCATCCAGCATAGATGAACAAAATACGGTATATGCATAAGTACTGGGCTCAGTAACTTCCCCCAGAATTCATGTCCGCACTGAACCAGTGAATATGACCTTATTTGGAAGGAGGGTCTTTGCAGGTGATCAAGTAAAAAGAGGTTACACTTGAATAAGGTGGACCCTAGTCCAATGATGGGCACCCTTATAAAAGGAGAGGAATTGGGAGACAAAAACAGAGGGAAGATGGTCACGTGAAAATGGAAACAAATCGGAGTCATGCTCCCACAAACTAAGCAATAGCAAGGATTGCCAGCACCCCTCTGAGGCCAGGAAGGAGCAAGGAAGGATACTTCCTGACAGCCTTCAGAGAGAGCCTGGCCTTACCAACATCTTGATTTCAGACGTCTACCCGCCAGAACATGAAATAATAAATTTATGTTGTTTAAGCCACATGTAATATGAAGTACCTGGGTGGCTCAGTCGATTAAACATCCGACTCTTGATTGCGACTCAGGTCATGATTTCACTGTTCATGGGATCAAGCCCTACGTTGGACTCTGCACTGACAGCATGGAGCCTGCTTGAGGTTCTCTTTCTCTCTCTACCCCTCCCACACTCTTGCTCTCTCTCTCTCTCTCTCTCTCTCTCTCTGCCTCTCTCAAAATAATTAAATAAACATTAAACAAAATTTTAAAAAACACATGTAGTTTGTTACATCAGCCCCAGGAAATGAATATAAGCTACAGTGAGACTCACTATTCAGCAATAAAAAGGAATGAATGAATGATATAAGTAATAAGATAAGTGAACCTCAAAAACACTATGGTAAGGGGCGCCTGGGTGGCTCAGTCGGTTGAGCGTCCGACTTCAGCTCGGGTCACGATCTCACGGTTCGTGAGTTCGAGCCCCGCATCAGGCTCTGGGCTGATGGCTCAGAGCCTGGAGCCTGCTTCCGATTCTGTGTCTCCCTCTCTCTCTCTGCCCCTCCCCCGTTCATGCTGTGTCTCTCTCTGTCTCAAAAAATAAAATAAACATTAAAAAACAAAACAAAACAAAACAAAACACTATGGTAAGTGAAAAAAGCCAGACATCAAGAAGGCTACATCTTACACACTGTACATTTACTACATGAGGTTTCTGCAAAAGATAAAACCTGAGAAACAAAGCAGATCAGAAATTGCCTGGGACTGGGGTTGGAGTGGGGATTGACTGCGGGCATGAAGGAACTTTCTGGGGTGATATAGTTGGTTCTGGAATGCACTTGTAGAGAAAGGTACAAAACTGTAAAAATTTATTAAAAATTATCCAATTGTACATTTTCAGTGGGTCGATTTTATGTTATCTAAATTAGACCTCAATAAAACTATGAAAAGTGATTCTAAAGAATATTTGATCTTTCTGTACTTTCTTTAACAACTAGTATAATACAGAATTTACTATTCCTTGAAATTTGGGAAAACTTACTATTCATTGAGAACTGAGGGTGTTTTTGGTTTGTTGTTTGTTTATTGCTGTTGATGTTGGATAGTTATTTGAGAATCGTGTCAATTTATTATTTACTTGGTCTATGCAAGTTTTCTCTTGTGACAATTTTTCTTTGTGACAAGTTTCTCAATTCATCTGGGATCTTAAATGTCTGTTTCAAATCTCTTTTGTATCTATGGTTGCATCATTGTTCTTTATGTGTCTTGTTTATTTGCTTCTTTTTTTCTTCATTAATCTTATCAGAGGTCTACTTTGTTAATCTTTTCAAAGAATCAGCTCTTGGTTTTGTTAATCTTCACTATTGTTCTGTTCTCGAATTTTCTTGATTTCTGCTTTTATCCTTATCATTTCCTTCCTTCTTGTTTCTTTGCATCTGCAGTCTGCTATTTCTCCAAATTCGTGAGCTGCAAGCAACTCCTTTACTTTTAATCTTGGTAGTTTTGCGTTGTTTTTAAAGCCATAAGTCTTTTCTGCTTAGTTTCATTCACAAATTTTGACATACAATGTTTTCATTTTTAACATATGGATTGTTTTTAAATATTTAGCTTCCAAATACAGGAGATGTGCTTTTGCTATTGTTTTGGTAATTAATGTTTCATTTTATTACATATAAAATTCAGAGAACTTATGGTCAGAAAACTTGGGCAATGAAACTGATCTATAGCCTATTTTTGTAAAGGTCCCATGTGTGCTTACAAATAATGTGTATTCTCTGTCAGATGTAGAAGTTCATACATATGTATTTCTGTATATTAACGTGAGCTTATTTATTGCATTATATTGTTCAGGTCCTTGATCCCGCTGCTGCTCTGTGTTGTGTGTGTGTGTGTGTGTGTTCACACGCATACATGTGCTTGATCAATGAGCTCTTGAGAGGTGTGTAAAGATCTCTAGCCACACCTGCTGATCTATCCATTTCTTCCTGAAATTCTGCTTGTTGGTGTTTGATATTATTTACAGCTGTATTACTAGGTCTGCAATGGATCAAAGTACCTATATCTTTCTGTCCTACTGCTCCATTTACAACCTCTGATATCCTTCTTGGTCCTTTTGTTTTATTTTGTCAGTCATGAATATGTCTGCTCCAGATTTCTTTCAATTCTTATTTTCCAGATGTATTTTTTTATCTTATTTTTTACTTTTTGTATCTTGTATCTTGCTGTATGTTTTTAAATCAATACACTATTGTATCTTTTAAAAACTCAATCAGAGTGTCAATAGATGTGTTTTATCCTTTTACATTTAATATAATTATTGAGTTTTGTTTCACTTACTTATATTTGTTCTTTCGTTTCATATTTTCCATGTGCTGCATTTTTGGCCTCTCTCTCTTCTTCCTGCTTCCGAACAGATCAGCTTATTTTTCCTTCTGGTTTAAAAGCCATACATTCAATTTTCGTTCTTGCATGATAGTTCTTAACCTAGCCACATAATTATTCACCCTTGTTTGTTTCGTAAACTTGCAATATTTAGAGGTGATATTGAAAATATATAGGACCTGGTAATTGTCCTGACACCAACCAATCAGAATAATCGTTGGCCAGTACGCTTATGGGTGTGTCTGGAAGAATGGCATCAGTATTATAGACTGAATCTTATGCTTCCACATCCTATGCTGATGCCCCAGCCCTTAATACCCCAGAATGTGACATATATGGAGATAGGGTCTTTTAAGAGGTACTTAAGGTAAAATGAGGTCACTCGAGTGGGTTCTAATCCAATCTCACTGGTCTCCTTATAGAAGGACACGAGGACACAGACACAACTGCACACAGAGGGAAGACCATGTGAGGACACAGGGAGAGGCTGGCCATCTACAAGCCAAGGGGAGAGGCCTCAGAAGAAAAACAAACCTGCTGAGACCTTGGTCAAGCACTTTCAGCCTCCAGAACTGTGAGGAAACGAACTTCTGTTGCATAAGCTGTCCAGTCTATAGTGCTGTGTTATGGAAGCTCTAGAAAATGAGTAGGATTAGCCTATCAAGCTCTCTATCGTCTCCCTCAATAGAAAAGGGGTCTGGCAAGCTCACAGTCCCTTATGTATGTATGGCCCCTTCTTGTCCTGCTGGCCACGCCCCACATCACATTAATACTGTCGAGGACCCCACCATCACTTATCATTCTTACTTTCAACATACCTCTTGCACAATCTCCTGAATGCATTTCTCTTCTGAAATGAATGCTTTTCCAAAAAATATTCTCAATGTGTGCTTTCACAAGACAAACTTTCTGAGGCCTTAGACATCCCTGGGGATATTTTTATTGCCCCTCACATTCAAGGGGTAATTTTGCGAGATGTCAAACTCTATATTCAAAATTACTTTCCTTCAATACTCTAAAAAGATTAAACATGTTTAAAGTTAGGGGTTTTTTAAAATTTTTAAATAAATTTAAAAAAACATGAAAAACGTGACCTCATTGTCCTCCCGCATCCAGTATTGCCATTGAAAAGTCTGACATCATTTGATTCTTGCTTAGTTTTGGATGATGACCTTCACCTAAAACTAAGACTAAGATGACCTTAATTTTAGAGGACTTTCTCTCTGGAAGCTTGTAAAATTTTTTCTTTGTACTTCATGTTCTTAGACATTATCATAATATATGTTGATGTGGGTTTTCTTTTCGTGCATGTTTGGCAATCTATCAGCCCTTTCAAGCTGAGGTCTTCCTTCTTCTTTATGCATGAGTAATCTGTCCTCATTGTTCCTTCAGATGATTTCTCTCTATCTATCTTCTCTGTTCTTTTGGGGTGTCTTTTAGGAGACGCCGGCCCTTGTACATCTATCTGCCATACTTATTAATTTCGCTTATGTATTTGTTTATGTATTTGTTTTCTGTTTTTTTATGCATTCCTACTCACTTCTGGAAGAATTTCTCAACTTACTCCTCTAGTTCATTAATTTATTTTGCAGTTGTATTAACCCCTACTTAGGTATATTTTTTTTTCACTTACATTAATTTATTTTAAATTCTTAGTCTACCTCGGGGTGCCTGAGTGGCTCAGTCCGTTAAGCAGCAGCTCTTGGTTTCGGCTCGGGTCGTGATCTCCTGGTTCGTGAGTTCGAACCTGCTTGGGATTTTCTCCCTCTCTCTCTCTTCCCCTCCCCTGCTTTCTTTTTCTTTCTTTCTTTCGTTCTTTCTTTCTCTCTCACTCTCTTTTTTTTCTCTCTCTCTCAAAATCAATAAATTAACTTTAAAAAATAAAAACAAATTCTTAGTCCACCTCTCCCATTATTTCTATTTCAGAGGATATAGGTAGCCCTCCAAAGTCTAGTTATTTTGGCCTGGGAGCTCATTCTTCCATATGGATACCAGCTACTCTGCCCGGTTTAGATGAAAAGCCTCAGTGTAGAATGCTCAGGTAACACCAAGCCACCATGAGTTACTCTGATTTGTAGCCAACCTACCAGACAACGCCACTGGTCAGGACTCTGCCTTAAACCTCAAGGGCAAGATGCTTTAGGAAAGAGGCAGTAATCCATGAACCCTGTGGGCCGACGGTGGGGGAGTAAGCCCAGCTGGTCAGTCAGCACCTGCTTTCATGAACTGCTCCCCCTGCAATGCTTTCTGCTCTCAGGCTACTAATCCACGGTCATCTCTGCAATGAAGGAGAAAGACAGGGCAAAAACAAGAGCAGACTTGAAGAACTTCACTAACCCCCTCAGGACACCTTCCTCCTCTGTCTGCAGCTGACCTGTACCAGTGCAAACAGTCTTCTGTTCCCTCAGGGGGTTCTCAAAATTGGTTGGTTGGTCGGTTTTATTCATTTTCTGGCATTCATGTTTCCTTTCTGTTTATTTATGTTCTTTTCTCCAGTATTAATCGGGAAGAGAGAACCATCTTGGCGGGAACCAGAAACCTTCCTACCAAGGTTAGACACAGACTTCCCACCATTTATAAATGCAAGTGAAATTATTTGCTCACCTATAATAAGATTGATAAATTATTAAGTTGAATGATGATTAGACTCCACCCCCCCACACACACACACCCCACAGATCCTAAATGTCATCACCAGCATCATTTCTTTTCTTCTATTTAAAAATCAAGTCCTAAAAAGTTCATGTCGGTCTGTGTCATTCCTTCATTGCCTCCTTGTCAGGAGCTCCACTGGCCTCATTCCTGACAGGATTTTGACAGGTTCTAACATGTCAGACATGTTTCTGAGCATTAGTTCCAGTCACTGACATGAAGTTGTCCACGTCGTTTCTGATATGGCAATAATTTTCCTCTTAGATCCACTTCAAATGGTCATTTCCTCAGTGCTCAGTCTCAAGCTCCCTCAGTATTGGACATATTCACTTAACACAAAATGGTTCTCTCAGTTCATACCCCATTAACTGAATTCCTTCACCCACACACTTTCTCTAAATTAGTTTAAGGATGTTGTGAGAGGAAACAGCACTAAACCTCAGGGTCAAGTTCTAATCTGTGCTATTCCAGAAACTAGATGTGTGACTATAGCAAAATCACATCATCCTCAGCTTTTTCACCTACAAAATGGTGCTAAATTGGAGAGTGTTATATAAATCATTCCAAGTGTTCCAAACTCTAAAATTCTATGAATTGGTTCCAGGTTATCCAGACTCAACGTATGCTCACAGGTATTTCTCTAGATCTGGCTAACGGTGCTTTCTACAGGCTCCTTCAAGCTGTCCTTTCCCTTGCCACAATTCAGTGCATCTCACACATCGATAAACAGTGGAGACGAAACATCCCTATTCAGAATTCACTTTCACCGGTATAAAATCATAGGTTTAAAAAGTTAGTCAAAGACTTACCCACCCCCAAAATACATAATAAATTCAAAGTTCGAGCTTTTATTATCATAATTAAGCAGTCCATTGGCTCTAACTTACAAGCCGAGTCCACCATTAAAAACTTTATTATGGCTAAGCATTATCCCAGCATTACCCATTATCTCTGTCCAGTTCAAAAATCTTAGGAAAGCCATATCTGACTGTCTTCACTTAACCTTCACCATTGACTCAGAAATCAGAGGAACCTGCTTGCCTGGCAATGTTCTTGGAAATGCATTGAATTATTTTGAAACTTCTTAAAGAAGGTTTGGGTTCAGTGTCAATTTGGGT
The DNA here is from genome assembly GCF_018350195.1 of Panthera tigris. Classification (NCBI taxonomy): domain Eukaryota; kingdom Metazoa; phylum Chordata; class Mammalia; order Carnivora; family Felidae; genus Panthera; species Panthera tigris. The sequence goes on along the minus strand of NC_056678.1, from coordinate 58,371,279 downwards.
AAAAGGTGAGATTGGTTCTTATTTTAGTAAAGGTGGTTGCCTGTTTCAAGTATGACTGAGCCAAACTACCACACAGAATTCAGTATGCCAGGCTCTCAGCACAAAGCAACTATTATTGCAAGTAATATATTTTTTCAGGGACATAATGCTTTGTAGCTTCTGGAAGCTGTATAGAGAATTTCCTAAGCCAAGCAGTCCCAAAGCACAGTTTCTCTTTGGAGTCTCTCTCCCCAGTGGTTCTTCAGACCAACTCCTTGAATTCCACTGCCAGTTACGTTTTTAAACCCATGCTTCAAAGTCACGATTTTTGTGTTATGCTCTCTGGCTACAAGCTTACAAAAATTAATAACTCTCTTGTGACTTTAATAGATAGAATGTGCACACTGTGTATAATATTTGGACTCCCATTCTGATTACTGTAACTTGTAAACACCAGAATTTCCTCATCTTTGCTTAAAACATATCCTTCCCGAATATGGCTATATATGACTATATCATATGACACACACACTTTTTAGTGTAGGCCAGGAGTTGACAAACATTTTCTACAAAGCGCCAGCTAGTGAATATTTTTGGCTTTGTGAGTCATGAGGTCTCTGATACAACTACTCAAGTCTGCCATTGGAGATTGGAAACAGCCATAGACAGTATGTCCATGAATGACCGTGGCTGTACTCCAACAAAAGTTTATTTAGAAAACATTCAGCCCATGAGCTATAGTTTGCTACCCTTTGTTTAGGCAGCCTTTCCATAAAACAACCAGGTCAAGTAATCTACTCTAAAATTTTTATTTAGCAAAGTATTAAACTCTCTCTAGTGAGAGAGAATATTTTGTACTTTTATTGCAACACGAATAAGCAAGCAGAGATGTATTCTGTATTTAAAATTATAAATTTAGAATTTAGAATCACAAAATCATTATTTTCTCATAATGATTGAAATTTAAAATACTGTTTAATACTGGTTTTGCTAAAGTGCAATGTTGTCTATTATTTATGTACGACTTTATAATTAAAATGTTTGTTGACATACTCCACTGAATCTAATCATCAAAAGACATTATGAAATCGCTTATATTTTTTTTCGCCTTCCTTTAGAGCTGAGAACAATCAAAGTCTCGTCATTTACTTAGAAAGTTCTAGAGCCAGTATTTCAACCCAGGCCTGACATCGAAAACCATACAAACTTCACTATTCCAAAACTACAAGATAGTAAAAGTAGCAATCTTGCTTTAAGCAATGTGCCTATGTACATCTTCCACGAGCTCTGATTCCACCAAGTAAGATTGCCATGCACTTAACATTTCCCCGTGTAATGTACAAATCAACAAACAAAACCACAGAGCTGTATAAAGAGGCAAATCAACATACGCTTGTGTGGGTAACGATATTCCCGCCACAACAACACGCCCCTGATTTTCATCTGATAATGCAATCAAAAATTCAAAGTCAAGTTAATCGCAATGATCTGTTTTAGTAAACCTTTCCTGGTTCCCCGTGATGACCAATTCCTTTTTCTAAATATTAAAATAACCGTGTCCTAGTAGTTTCAGGGTTTTTATCTAGCACAGCATTCAGATGCGTGTTGTCCATAGTTCCTCTGTTGTAGGTTTATGGGTCAGAACTTCAAGGGACTCCTCCACATCTTCAGAGTAAGTTGAAAATTACTGAAATGATTCTTTTATCCCATCTTTTAGTCTCTCAGTGGTGAGTGGTGTCTTGGCCTGAGATGGGAATGCATTGTGAGCCGCTTAAATTATGGTTTAGTGGCCCCTCTCCAAACTTATGTCGATTTCGTCTCAAGCACGCGAGTGCCCAGTATTATCATTTGAAGACTGTTCTTGAAGAAAAAAGAAAATGAAAGACAAAAATTCAAATGGTTCTGCTTTCTCTGATTTGGCAAACTTTTAAGCCATCATCCCCAAGCAGGAATACCATTCTTCTCTTGTCCTTCTTCCTGTAAAGATAATCGTTGAAATTTTTTTTTCCTGTGGCTTCAAAATTTTTTTAAAGCCATCTCAACTCATTTCCCACCCTTGCCTCCCAAAAGTCATTTTTATCGGCTGTGCAACTTCTATTTATTCACCCAAAGATTTGTGTCTCTGCCCCTGTCTTTCCAAATTATGCTTTATAAATCTAAGGATATGGGGAGAAAGGTTGTGGGGGGGGGGTGGTTTTCTCACTAATCACTATGTTTTCCTTTTTAAAAAATTAAATAAAGTTGTTTTTCAGGTCCCTGCTTGTGTAATCCACACAATGGTGTGTATTTCAGCAGAAAAGGCTTGTAAAACCCTCTGCCCCTCAAGTGCTATGACCATACATGAGCCTCTTAACTTCTGAGAGTCTCACTGTCTTCTTGGGGTCATCCCCAAATCAGATCCGACACCAGGATTTTGGTGCGAAGAGCTTATTTGAGGTGGTGGCCCTGGGGCGATCCCAGAAAGCGCTAGGAGCCAGCAGAGATGACAGAATAGGGAGCATTAGTGAGTGGTTTACTGCTCTGGGCAACTGGGACTCAGTCCACCCTCCCAGCCTGCCCATCTCACCCAGAAGTCTGTGAAGCTGTGTAGAACTCAGCTCAGAACTGTCCCACCAAGGGGGAAGAAACTCTCATATTTACCCATCTACTCCTGTCCCTCATTCAGGCGTCACCCCTGAAATGTTAGCTCTTCAGCACGTCTGGCCTGCCCAAAGGACCCAGCAAACCCTCATGCCGAGAGGTCCAGGAAGCTGACCAAGTGTAAGAGAACTGACTGCCTCTGACTTCGCGCAGGAGAAAAAGTCGTATAGCTGGGCACAAAAGGTGCTTACTACGCTCCAAGTCTCCTTTTCAATGGGGATATAAATGTTTTCCTAAAACACCTCATGAAATGGTTCAAAAAGATTAATCACAAGTAATATTTGCGTGCTAATCCGTAGTTCACAAAGTGCTCACATAGGCATTTTGTAATGAATTCCTCACACACTCCTGCAGTACATTTATGATGATGCCTCCATCTAACACGTGAAACTCCTGAAACTCCCAGGCTCAGAAAGGATGAATGGTTTGCCTCACTTTACAGAGCTAGCAACTGACAAAGACGCGAATTGAAACAGAATACAATGATCAGCCCCAGGCTCTTTCCACCCTTTGTAGGTGTGAATGTCCTTTGTCAAGTGCAAAATACTTTAAGAATGTAAGGCATGATTATTCCCCGAGAGGGGTCACACCGAGGAAACAAATCCATAAGTAAGAATTCTTATTTATCAACTAGATAGATGATAGATAGATAGGTAGATGATAGATAGATAGATAGATAGATAGATAGATAGATAGATAGAAGAAGGCATTTTTTATAAATCAGTAAAATAAATAAAAAGATACAGAGAATGGGGATTAAAAAGTACACTTATCAGGGTGCCTGGGTGGCTCAGTCGGTTAAACATCTGTCTGATTTCGGCGTAGGTCATAATCTCATGGTTCCTGAGTTCAAGTCCCACATCAGGCTCTGTGCTGCCCGCTCAGAACCTGGAGCCTTCTTCAGATTCTGTGTCTCCCTCTCTCTCTGCCCCACCCCCACTCACTCTCTGTCTCTGTCTCTCTCTGTCTCTGTCTCTGTCTCTCTCTCTCAAATAAATAAACATTTCTTAAAAACATTAAAAAAGTACACTTATTATGATGAAAAAATAAAATGATAATGTCTGGTGATAAACAAATACATACATACATACATACATACATACATACATACATAAATGGCAAAGAATTCTTCACCATAATTCTCCCTTCTAATATTTACAAAGAGTACAAAGAGCAGAAACAGGTCTTTTCTTCTTGAATTTCCTGCAAGGCCTATGGTTGTGAGTCCTCAGTAATTTCTGGAAGGCGTCCAGGCAGAGATGATCTTGCACCCAAGCTGTGCAAAGGGTTGTCCTGAAAGATAACGAGCAGCAGTTTGCCCTGGGTCCAGAAAACCAGGAGACCTTCTCTTTTGGGTGGGGGCCAGTGGGAAAGACAGGGTAGACAGACAGTTACACCCACTATGGTAACTGCTTCCATGATGGAGGGACACGAAAGGCTGTTGGGAGCGCACAGGAGGGGTACATGTGCCAACTTTGCTGGTGGTGTATCAGGGAAGGCTTCCTGGAGGAGAGGATGTGTATGTGAGGTGCTGAAGGAGGAACAAGAATGAATGATGTTGGGACTTAATAGTGACAAAGGAGAAAGGATTTTCTGGTCCAGAAGCTGCAACCGGTAAAAGGCCCAAAAATAGGAGAGAGCATGGCTCCTTAAGGGAGTTGCAAAAAAAGAGTTGACTGCAGTTTGGGTGGTGGGAAGGAAAGGCACGAGAGAGCTCTGACTATCGGGTATAGTACCTCGTACATGGCAAGTGCTCAGTATGTCCTGGTTCCAGGAGAAGAGTATACTTTTCAACAGAAAAAACAAAACTTCAATTAGGAAAATAAGTAAAGGACACAGGTAAGAGTGCTTTCTGCCCCTGGCGTGGCCAACTGGGTGAAAGTGTATCCACATGATCCGTGGCTCAGGGAGCCACTTAATTGCATCAAGGAGGGAGCAGAACAGAAATGAAGGCCACCAACGCACATCCAGGGACAAAGTCAACAATGAAAGAAGGCTTTACAAGCAGATTGGGAGCGCTCCCATTTGTGTTCACTCGACATGCTCATTACCGTACTCAGAGGAGCCAGTAAAGGAAAATTAAATTAGTCCACGGCCTCCTTGGTCACCTGAGAGCTGAATGTAGGAAAAGGCTGACCTACCTTGGCTTCTGGTCAAGGCACTTTATTCACCAGAAGAGGGTCATAATGATGCCTCTTATAAAGCAAAGACCCAGGAGAAAGGTAGAAAGCACAAACCCAGTGTATTTACTAAGCAAAATGTTTTCATTAACTTTGTTTATATTACTGACTTGTTCTAAAATTATTCCTGTTCTAGCAAGCAGGCAGTCACTTTGGGGTTTTTCTCCGAATAGTATTGGCCCATTTACTTTTCACTCTGTACATTTATTTCCTTTCATTTATTGGATTTCTTAAACATGCCCATTGCCCACAGGCCTCTGGGCACAGGCTCAAAACTAAATGCTACAATTACATGAAATGCAATGGCCAAAGAATATAATTTTATGTAAGAGAAGGGTGAGTGGGTAGGGAGTGGAAAGGGTTTATCAGGGAAGCCAATGCCAAACCAGAAAGGTACACCTTGTATTACGCCCTGTACGCACGAAGCACAAGGAGTTATTTGCTGGACTCAGTAAATTAGCAAAGCTCCTAAAAGTCTGAGGTTGGACTTAACGTCAGATGCTAGCAGTTGAAAAGGGATATAAAGCTGGCCCAAAAATCATCCTCTCCACTGGCCTGTGCTTATATATCTATGTTCAGGAAAGCTAAAAATGAGTCCTGGGGAGAAAGCCACTGAACTCATCACATACAGCTAGGGCTGATGGGGACAAAATGGACAAGGAATGGTACAATGAGTCAACATTTATTGAACACGTACTCACACCAAGCACCATTCTAATAGATACAGATGTGTGTCAATATATTTATTTAATCCGTATAAGAACGTTTTGAGGGGTATTTGATCAATGAGCAAATTGTGGCACAGAGAATTCAAGTGACTTGCCCAGAATCACACAGCAGGTAGGAGGGGGAGCCAGGATTAGACTCAGTCTGACATCGGAGATGGCTGCACTGGCTGAGTGTAGGGACCGAGGATGATATCCATATGCAAGTGAAAGACTTGACCATTCAGATGGCACTTTGGTGGGGGGGGGGGGGGAGAGGGGGGCACGGTTCCCAAAGACATCATTAAAATGGATTCAAGAGTGGAGAGAGCAGTTTCTCCAGACTGCTATTTCTCTCTTCTTTGTGGGTGGAAAACAACAACACTTCTCACTGGCTTTTATTCCTTTTATTCTTCCCTTTTTACTCCTCCCTTTCGGTTCATGTGGTCTCTTTATATCTTAAGGGCCAACAAATTGGCCAAACAAGGAAGGGAAATCCTACAATAAGAATGGAAGCAGGGGAAAGATGTTAGGGCTTGTCTATTCCTACCTGGGGCCCCAACCTTGGTCTTGACTCCTCCGGCCTGAATATCTGTATATAATGTAGATGTCGATATTTTAAACGACCTGTGGCTAATTTAGTTCAATTTAAACAGACTTATTATTGTTGTAAGCGAAGTGGCCCCAGACTAGGGATTTCTGTCTCCAAACTAGCAGCCAACTGACCGTGAGATGCTTGAGCAACTCTCTTCATGTTTCTGAACCAAGTTTTATATGGAATATAGTCAAATATGGTAAGGAGGTATAACTTCATTCTGTACCCTAGAGATGTTGAGTACTATTTCACCAAGAGCTTGAAATGGTTCGAACGTGCAAAATAACATGGAAACTTCTAGAGTTTCAGCTCTAACGCATAAAGAACTTAGAAGTCATCACTCCTATCTTTACAACAAGAAAAAAGATGAAGAAACTGAAAATCAAGAACTTTTCTTGGACCCGTCAGAGAACTGAGGTTGCAAAGCAACCAGCACCCAAAATCAAGCGCTTCCTAAACTCGGGAGAGACAGGTGGCTACAATCAATCACAACCAAGATCTGCTTACTTGCAGCAAAAGCCACTGGAGCCATAAATTGGGAGAAACCCGTAGGTGGTGACTGGAAAAGTGCTGAGGCTAGTGTGGACTGTCATGGCAGTGAGAAACCCCGAGGGGCTGAAGTCTTCAAGAACAACGTACACTTTCGTGAGCTTTAGCTCTAGGAAGCCTACCAGGTCCTCATGGTAAGGAGCTAAGGAATATGTGCCTTGGCTTTGGGGGGCAAGGGAAGACAGAGGTCAAAGGGACCATGTTGAAATACACCCGGAACATTCTACCTAACAAAGTCCTCCTCTTCAGGAAAGAAGAATTTATCAGAGGATTATCCTGCCTAAGCAGAAGTGGAAGGCTTTTACCTAATTCCACCATTTCTAGCCTTTCTGCTTCACCTAAGGGGATATGGAGGAGCTAAGAAAGGTGGAGGAAACAGCTCAAGGTCACAGGCCCTCAAAAAATTTTTAGATTTAATCATAAGCTCACAGAATGTTTTCCCCTTCCCCACACCATATCAGCACATCTGTCTACAGATATTAATAGACCCTAAAATTTATATGGGAAGGCAAAGAACCAGAAAAATAACAACAACAAAAAAATACTTAAAAAGAAAAAGAAAGCATATGATAAAGCCACAGTCATCAGGACAGTGGGGTATTAACAAACCAATAGATACGCAAAGATCAATGAACAGGACAGAAAGTCCAGAAACACACCCACACAACTAATGGACATTCATATGCAAAAAAAATTAATCTAGATACAGATCCTACACTTTTCATAGAAATTAACTCAAAATGGATCCAAAACTAAAATGTAGAATTCTAAATTGTAAAAAACTCCTAGCAGGTAATGAAAAGACAAGCCACAGATGTAGATAAAATATACATGACACAAATATTTGATAAAGGACCTGTATCTATAATATACAAATACACAAAATCTCTTAAAACTAAAAAAAAAAGAACACACAAAAAAATTCAATTTAAAAAATGGCAATGGCAAAAGATACAATATATCACCAAAGAAGATGTACAGATGACCAAAAAGCGTACAAAAAAATGCTCAATATCATTTGTCATTAGAGAATTGCAATTTAAAACAATAATGAGGTATCACTATGCATATTAAAATGACTAAAATCTAAAACACTGACAACATCAATTGCTAGCAGGATATGGAGCCACAGGAACTCTCATTGCCGGGGAGATCCAGCCACTTTGGAAGACAGCCTGGCAGGTTCTTGAAAAACTAAACATAGTCATCATATGATCCAGCAGTCAAGTTCCAAGGTGTTTACCAACTGATTTGCAAAATTATGTTCACACAAAAACCCACATGTGAATGTTTACAGCAGCTTTATTCATAAGCACCCCAAATCGGAAGAAACCAAGATGTCCCCCCACAGGTAAATGATGAACAAATCATGGTAAATCCATGAAATGGGATGTTATTCTATGGTAAACAGAAATGTACTATCAAGCCATGATAAGACATGGAGAAACCTTAAATTTATATTGCTAAGTGAATGAAGCCGATCGGAAAAGGCCACATGGTCCATGGCTCTAATTATATAACATTTTGGAAGAGGCAAGATTATATACAGCAAAAATTGCAGTGATTGCCAGGGTATTGGGGGCACAGGGGGAGGGTCGAATAGGTGAAACTCAGGGCCTTTTTCATGGCAGTGAAACTATTCTGTGCGATGCTATAGCTGTGGATATATGACATCCTTTGACAAACCCACAGAACTTTATAGCATGGAGAGAAAACCTTAATGTAGGCAAATTTTTAAAAACTCATTTAGGAGATCAGAGATCCTAGAAAGGAGGGCAGACTGTGATAAGAGCATCAAATTGTATTACAAATGTATGTCACAACCTCACTGTAGGGAAGAGGGACAATAGTGCTGATGTAAGTAACTTTAGAAATGATTTGAATCCTCAAGACGAGAGATGAAAGGAACTGCACATAATCACTGAACTCTACCAAATTATTTTCCGTAGGAGTATGAATCAACAAATCTGATACTCCTATCCGTGTACTCTGCATCCAAACAATTAAGAAAATGGATTGTGGATGGTGGGGACCAGGTGTCTCACTGTTGCAGTGGGATTTTACAGATTAGTAAGGGAAGAGGCTAGAATGATCCATGTGGTAATGATTATCATTGGAAACATCAGTATGAACTCATGTTTACCGTAACGTAGATACAAATAGTTACATGTAAAAATATTTATGAGTGTGTGTCTATACGTGGGGTAGTATTCAGCGCACATATATTTATTTCCTTACTCTGTTAGCTGAGAGGGCCTAGAAGCAAAGACACCCTGATAGAAAGGAATACACCCAGCACTCAATGTTTCTTTCTTTTTTTTTTTAAGTTTATTTATTTATTTTGAGGAAAAGAGAAAGAGAGAGATAGAGCAGGGAAGGGGCAGAAAGAGAGGGAGAGAGAGAATTCCAAGCAGGCTCTGCACTGTCAGTGCAGAGCACAACGTGGGGCTCAGTCCCACAGAAGGTGAGATCCTGACCTGAGCTGAAATTAAAAGTTGGACGCTTAACCGATTGAGCCACCCAGGCACCTCTCGGTCTTGCTTTCTACTACCATTCTGCAATAAAGGAACAGGTGTTCCTTGAAGAAATGGTTGATTCTAGCACTGGAGCAGGAAACGTACAAGACCCTGAGGCATTTTGCAGAGCCCAAAGGTAAATGCTCAAAAAATAAAAAGAAAGAAAAAATTGATGGGGGAATGCCAAAGGAGTGCAGGGGCCAACTGAGAGAGCTTTTAATGGCCAAAGTCGGAATCATTTCTGTGACAGAATAAACAAAGTAGCATTGGACTATAACGCAAAGCAGAAAATAGATATCCATGAGTCTGAACTGATACAAATAAATGATTGAATAGATAAATAAATGAGGAAGAGACAAATCTTCCATGAAAAATTCCAAACAATTTATGTACATACTCCACCCTCAAGAAAGGAGAACATAAATCCCCACTCCTCAACTATGGGTTGGTCATGGTGGCTTCTTCCAAAGAAAACAGTATAGCAACGGCGGGGTGGGGGTGGGGGGGTGAATAACTTTACAATGGAGAAACCTGACAAGCATCACTTCAGCCAGATAATCAAAATCAATGTCATCGCTGATCAACCTCCGGTCCAATCATGGGGAAAAACATTAGAGAAATTCTAATAAGGGGACACTCTGCAAAATACGTGACAAATACTACACAAAACTGTCAAGGTCATCAAAAACAAGGAAATCTGTGAAACCGTCACTGCCAAGATGAGCCTAAGGCGACATGACAACTAAATACAATGTGGTGTTCTGAATGAGATACGAGAACAGAAAAAGGACATTAGTTAAAAACAAAGAAAATCTGAATAAACTGTACGTTTTAGTTAATAGTAATCTATTAATATTCATTTATTCATCATGACAAACTATACTGATGGAAGATTCAATAATAGAGGAAATTGGGTATGGCGTATATGGTAAGTCTCTATATCTTTACAATTTTTTTTAACTTTAGACAGAGAGGGTCAGGGTGGGGGGGGGGGGGGTAGAGGAAAAGAGACAGAGAGAGAATCCCAAGCAGGCTCCACACTCGGCATGGAGTCTGATGCGGGCCTTGATCCCACGACCCTTGGATTATGACCAAAGCCAAAATCAAGACTTGGGTGCTCAACCGACTGAGTCAACCAGGCGCCCCTACAATTTTTCTATAAATCTTAAACTGTTCTAAAAAATAGTCTGCTTTTAAAAAGACAACAACATGGATAAACAAATAATATAATGAATGGGTTTTAGACTAGGGGGTACTGAAATGACTAGTCTGTTGGAATTAAACTCTGCTGATAAATTAATTACCTGACTCTAGTTGACTTAAGACCTTTAGACTCGATCTAAAGCTGTACTCAGAAAAAACAAAAAAGTAAGTCCAAGGGGGTCATTACCTAAGTTATTCATGAGAATGAGAGGCTAGTGAGGAAGAAAGTCCCAACTTGGCTTATCCTGATCATCCACAGCCACTGAAATCATCAGGCAATGGCTTGGTCTTCTCTGCTTTCAGTCGTCTTCAGAATATGCGGTGAATTGGTCTAACCATCCCTCAGCCACTCCCACTGAACTAACAGAACAGCAGTAACCGCAGGTTGAATTAGTCACGATTCACACTCCTGCCGACTGACACGGATACATACCCACAAGATGGCTGCCTTGGACCTTGAAAGCGATGTTTCCCCAGGAAAAGGAAAATGGATGTAACAGGACTGTGGCTAGTGCCACCGAATTCATTAGCCTCGGGCCCTAATGAGCTCACGGAGCCACGCTCCCCATTACCACCACTTTGGCAGGCAGTCCCTAACAACTCAGGATTTACAATGGCAAATGTCAAGTTCACCGTTTATCCCCCTGCCCCTTCCAATCTGGTGTTCCATCCCAAGGATGCTCCTCCTAAATTACAGACATAATACAGTTTCCAAGCCACGCTAGACCATGGAGAAAATGATGACATATACTTGCTGCCACATGCAGAGTCTGAGACACTATTGTTTGGTAAACGGGTGCGAGGTGCCCAAAGGCAAAGTGATCTGAGATTTCCTGCATTAGCCATGTGGACTCATTTTTTCCAGTCACTTTCTACTGAAGCCAGAAAACATTACAAGGGTTCCCTCAGGGTCTCTAATTGCCCTGGCGGCTTTGGTAATTGCTCTGGACTCTTTCCCTGAAGAGTAAACAATGATGTGCCCTTTTAGTTTTCCCACATCCCTTAGTCCCCACTCTCCTCGAATCAGTCTGTACCGAAGGAGACAAAGACCCTGACCATTTGCATAGTAGTTGGTTCTTTTCCACATAGTGTCAAGTGTTTGGGTGTTTGCTTTAATAATCTAATTTTCCTCTAATTATATACCCTTTACTCAAGAGAGCAAAGAATTCATATTGTTTTAGATTCATAGAGGAATATCAAAGAGGTAGTTAAAATGTCTCAGGCAACTGATTACCCCATACGTAGACATTTAAGAGCCTTAAAACCTATCCCTCTGCCCTTAAACCTAGACACCCCTTGTCAACAAATTACCATCTACTCTCAGATATATTACTTGGCTTCCTATATACATCCTGGGTCAAAACCTGGTCTCAGTGCTCTCCTCCCTCTGAAATGCCTTCCATATTTGACGGACAACTCCTGGATGTGGGGAAGAGGCTCTTCACCATTGCCTCATTTTTCATCTTCTGCTGGATTAGTGGACAAGAGTTAACTGTGCCCCTGGTAAAAAGAACATTTAACTTCTTACCTCGCCAAAGCAACTTCGCACTGTTAAACTCTTTTGCAACAGGCACCAGGCCCAGAAGCAAGAACGGAATTTACCAGGGCACCTACCGAAGCTGGAATAGAGAGGAGAAAGAAGGAGTTCTGAACCAGAAAGAAGGAGAAAGAACAGGAAGCACTCAAGTAGAAATGCCATTTTCTGTGCAGACCCTGCTGTCGCCTCCCTGGAAGGTGTTCGAAGCAGTTCTGGGGAGTGACAGACCCAGTGAGCGGAGATCATTGAGTGGCCCTGGAGACCGCCCACAGGCTGAGTGCCCCCTCTGCCATTTATTGGCTGTCTTGTTCAGGACAAATAATGAACTCTTCTAGACCTACATTCTCTCATCTGCAACACGGTAAGAATAATCATCATCTCAGGCTTGTGCAGAAGATGAAAGATTGTAATACGAGTAAAGTGCCAGATAAATGGTCACATGCTTAATATATGTTAATAGTTACTTTTTCCCCAGCTTTGTTGAGAGATAATCAACATATAATATTGTGGCTTCACAATACAGGTGGCTTCAGTGTTATTGATTGGTTGGTTGTTTGACTGATTAATTGATCGACTTTATCACCCCCCCCAAATTTTAATGTTCTCAAATTTATAATTTCTAGTTCAAAAATCCAAGTTTTTTCTTCTGTAGATTTCTGTTAATCTTCTGGAGCGGCCATAACAAAATACCACAGACTGGGTGGTTTAAATAACATTTATTTGGGGACACCTGGGTGGCTCAGTCGGTTATGTGTCTGACTCTTGATTTCGGCTCAAGTCATGATCTCACAGTCATGAGATTGAGCCCTGCATTTCTGCTGTTAAAACCCAGCTGCCATGACAACAAGTCTAAGCCATCCTGCCCATGAAGGGACAGCCCAAAGGATTGCTGAGGCACCCAGGCTAACAATCATGCGGCGTTCAGCTAGTCTAACAAGTGATTGCAGAAGCATGAATAAACCCCAGCTGAGATAAGCCAAGCCTGGCACAGATAAATACTGCTACCAAAATAGCCCCATCTATTTCGCTGATCCACAGAATCTAAATCGCTGATCCACAGAATCACGAGCTAAATAATTTTTTGTCTTGTTTTAAGACACTAAGTTGTGGGTTGATTTGTTACACAGCAATAGCACACTGATACATCTACCAAAGATTTGCTCTACTCTTTAAGAAATACAGAAGAAATTTGAAATACAATTGTAAGTGAGAAGAGGAGGGATAAGCATGTGGTCTACATCTTGCAGCTATTCATAAGGAGGAAAATTTTCACTTGTAGTTGAACGCAATGTGATAATATTAATACCAAGGTGTGAGGAAGTTATCCACACACTGAAAGTGATCATCTTTATGTAATTCCAGCATTTTGCATCTCATTTAGAATGGAAAGCAATGCATTTCGCGAGAATGGACAACACAGGAAAAAGATATCCGAAACTTTTATTTTGCAGCCAGGGAAATTCTCCCTCTTTCTCTGGTTCAATTCATGCTTTGAGAAATGAGTCAGATCACTTTTTCTTTTATCCAAATTAGTTTGCCCATTCCTTGAAATTGCATATGATGACATAATCCGAGTCCAACTTGGCAAAATAAAGAATTTTCAGCTCAAGTCTGGTTTCTCTTCAATTTTCATTTCCCCTGGGTCCCATTCATATTTCTTACAGACACTTTCCCTTGCGACCCAATCTAATTTGATTCCCTACCACATCTCCTCTACCAAGAGCATCTAAAGCTATTTTGCAGAGATCCTATAAATAATGGTCTGACAATTTTAAAAGATAATATACAGGGAAAAAAAGCTTGGAAAGGGGGATGGAAAAAGAAAAGGCTCTTTTCAGGACAGTGTCTGCATTGTACCTGTGCATTACCAACCAATCTGAGTGTTCTACTTTCCCAAGTGACTTGACAGAACTGACCTGCTATTTTGGCTTTGTCCAGAAACAGCCACACTCAGGTAAAAGAGGAAGGAAAAGCTGACCAGTCAGAATGAAGTTCTGGGGATGGAGGAGGCCTCTGGAGAGGGCCGATAGTTGGTGAAAAAGCAAAATGACAAAACTGAGGATGCTCCTCTGCCATTTTATGAAGTTAGATAAAGAGCTGGTGTTCGTCTTCACAGTGAGATCCGGCATCTGGGAAGTGGCCATTCTTTGACATTTAGATAAAGAATTTTGAAACTTCTCCCTCTGTCTTCTGGCTCCATGGCTCTCTTCCCACCGGCCCTGCTGCCTATCAAGCTCTAGCCTTAACTCATAACACATTAGAGTAGTTGGCGAGGGCTGCCATAACAGAGTACCACAGACTACAGGGCTTAAACAACAGAGATCTATTTCCTCACAGTTCTGGAAGCCAGAAGTCCTAGACCAAGGAGTGAACAGGATTGGTCTTCTCTGAAGGCCACTCTTCTTGGCTTATAGATGCTCTTCTTCTCTTTGTGTCTTCACATGGTCTTCCATCTGTGTTTCTTTGTCTTAATCTTCTCCTCTTATCAGGATACCAGTCATCCTAAATAAGGGCCCACCCTAATGATCTCATTTTATCTCTTTAAAGACCCTATCTCCAAACATAGTCACATTCTGAGGTACTTGAGCTTAAGACCTCAATATATGAAGTGACTTGGGGGGGTGGGAGGGACACAATTTCGTCCATAATATACATTTACCTCAGAAGTCCTTTACCCTAGGAGCACCTGAGGGGCTCAATCAGTTAAGCATCTGGCTCTTGATCTCAGTTGAGGTCTTGATCTTGGGGTTGTGAATTCAAGCCCCATGTTGGGCATGTCCATGTTGGGCAAACAGCCTACTCAAAAACAAAAAAGAAAAAGAAAAGAAATCCTTTACCTCAGAGACCTACTGACCTTTTCCCTTACCTCCTCAGTATTAAATCAATTTGATCAGTTCCATAACTGTGTAAGGGGGATGAAAACACTTCCAGGTGAAATGTACATATCAATTGATTTCAAGGTGCATCTCAATTTTAGAAATGTAAAATGCAAGAGAAAAAACTGTCTTAGAAGAAATATGGGAGCAGATGACTTTGAAAAACTAAGAAACTCCTGCAATATCCAAAGAACGGAATCTCTAATGGTTAGACTTAAATTAAAATCATTATGGTCCATGAAAGAGGGACCCCACTGGAGATCCATTCCGACCAGTTAGCTACACATTCTAAACGTTCCTAACATCACTGAAGAGATTTGCGGTGTAGGTTGGACCAAGAGTGGGGAAGGAAGCAGGGGAGCTGCTCATATGCACACAGAGTTCCCTCATTAAGAAACAAAGTACTGGGGGCACCTGGGTGGCTCAGTCGGTTATCCGACTTTGGCTCAGGTCATGATCTCACAGTTCGTGTGTTCAAGCCCCATGTTGGGTTCTGTGCTGATAGCTCAGAACCTGGAACCTGCTTCGGTTCTCTGTCTCCCTCCCCCTCTGCCTCTCCCAGTTCATGCTCTGTCTCTGTCTCTCTCTCAAAATTAAGATAAATATTTTAAAAAGTTTTTTAAATAAGAAACAGAACACTGTACATTGACCACTCTATTAGACATAGGCTGCTCTTTTGTTTTTTGTTTTTTGTTTTACCAGACCCTTCTTTTTGGATTCCTACAGTGCCCTTAGTTCCTCCTTACATAAATACCCAGTAGGCAGCCAGTGGATGTTGACTGACTGACCTGGTAGTATCATTTCAGGGATATTAACATGGAAACAATATTAATGCCAAATAGCCTCCATCTTTATTTCTGAGGATGAGGATGTGAGGGTGTGTTCCCCTTCATTCTATTACCCACTTCTAATTGAGAAAAAGAGTTCCCTGTGAAGACAGCCACCTCCCAAGGGTAAATGTGATGCGGAAATTACAGTCTCGTTCAAGCACTTCTCCGCCTTTGACTTCTGCACATCACCCTCAAGTAAATAACTTTAATGTTCAAATTGAACATGAAACATTGAGCAAATAGAAACTGAGCTCTAAATGCTTACCTTGATCGATTTCCCCCAGACCGACCGACAGCCTCCACCTTGCCCTTCAATCTCTCCTGGAGGTTTTCACTTACCTCCCAAATTCTCCCACCCAGTCCACGTTCCTGCCATTCCCTTCAGGAACGTTGCTAATGACCGAAGGCAGGTGAATATCATAATCGCTGTATTCTCTCCCACTCGGAGCATTTCCTTGCTTCTGCAGTGTCTAAAATAACCCTTTTTGGAAGTCATCTGCAAAGGGTGTCATTCTTATTTTGATATTCCTAACCACACAACCCACGTCGGGACTGCCCTATAATTGTTTTCCTTTGGTGAACTGATCAAAACTCCCCTGGCTAATTATATCATCTGGGAAGCCGGGGGAGGCCATGGAGGAAAGCGAGTGCCATTCATACTAAGTTGGCTTCAGCCACGAGGTGGCCACTGTGCAAAGAGGCTAATTCTTTGGACGTTGACCAAAAAGAAACAAGGGGGAGAACCAGCGTGAGCAAGACAAACAGCCTGCTATTCCTGGATCCATAAAAATATACCTTTGGAAGTGGTGTAGGGAGGAATAAGTATTTTTTAATTCCCACCACGACATTTGTCAGTCTCGTCTCTTCCTGAATAAACAGTGCTTGGTCGGAGCCGAACGATACACGAAGTTTTCCAGCTAGATGGCTTTTTTGTCTCTTATCGAGGCTATCTACCCATGTGGACTGTTGTCCAGTCACTTGCTCCTCCAGGCTTAAGGCAAAGGCATAAACTGTGCCCATATAATCCCTTCTTTTTTAAGAGCGGGAGGGTTCAAAGACACTCCTGAGGCATTTAAGTGCTGGGAAACTTCTTAGCCTGAGTACTCTTTCTCAGGAGTCAGCTTTCTCCACCAGTGCCTCTATTCATGTGGGATATAATGTTATTTCATTTTCCTCTGGTCGTCTTACATCCCTGGAGAGAGCTTGACTCATGATATAATTATATGCTCGGCCAGTTCCCAGTGAGAGTCACTCCAGACTGCCACCAGCCTGCCCCCCGCTGATCTCCCACTCCAATGCCAAAGAGCACAGAACTCCGCGAGAACAGAGCGACACTTTTTGCGGAACAGTTAACAATTAGGTTCTCGGAGAGCCGTTTGCAATGGCCATCCTTTTTCCTCCAAGGGGGACAGAGAGCCCTGGAGTTCAGTGACTCACCACAGACCCAGCCCTATTTGTGGTCTCTGGGGCTGGTCAGCACGACCTGCCCCGTCCTCTTTGGTGGTTCATAAAATGGCTCCTGGAGGACAGATTTTCAAATGTTTGGGAATGTAGGCTTATTTCACAGAAATTTTGAAGACCACCATTTGAGTCGCAGCGTGGACTTTGGTAAGGCCGCCTTGGGGATGATCGTGACAGCCCCCTCCTAGCCAGTGGTTTGTTACTTGCCCCTAATTCCATCTGTCCTAGATAGGGGTTAATCAGCGCTCTGGAATCCCAGCTCTAGAGGGGACACAGGGAAGTCATCATTTCTGGCTGCTTCACTTCACATGCCCAAATGGTCTTTGTACTTTTTGCAATTATTTCCAGAGCTGGAAGCTCCTTAACCAATGCATTTGAGAGTCACAGCAGAATTTTATCTCCCAGCCCTCAATGTCGTCTTCTTCTCTCATGCCCGGCACAAATTCAGGCTGTTCCCATCTGATCTAATTGTTCCGGGGTCCAAGGCTTTAGTCAAATCTTATGCCTTTCTTGACCCCCCCCCCCAATCTAATTTATATGTTCCTTATTTTTTTATCATAACACCCAGTTCTCCCTGCATAGCTCTTACCATTATTTGTAATTATATATTTACTTGGGCACTTATTATTTGCTTAAATCTGTCTCCTTCCACTAGGTTGCAGAATCCATGAACAAGCACTTACCTGCTTGTTTGTTAATTCACTACGATTACACCCAGGGTTTCACATAGAACCTGACACAAAATTAGCCTTTAATATACATCAGTTATAATTAACGTTATCATCATCATCATCATCATCATCAACCAAATGAATAGGCTTTTGAGCATCTACTTAACAAAATTCTTCGTGCTTTTGAAAACAGTGACCACTCTCTAGTCACTGTTTTTTTTTCCCATTTTTCTCTTAGACTTATTTCCACATGTGTCATAAAGGATCCTGGATCCTGGATCCTGGATCTAAAGTGAAAACCATAAGGAAAAGAAGTTCGTATATTTTTCTGTCATTTTAATGTTGTGTTCCCCTCATGGCCATAAGGTCACGGGGCTCATCCGAACTGCTTTTTCCCAGAAGGTCTCAGAAGCTTCATATTCCTAGTTCAGTTGCATTAAGAAGACCCAAAAGCTGTGCCAAATAAAAATTTTTCCACCCAGTTGTCCTGTTTACGCCAATGATCTTGCTGAGTTAGTTGGAAAGCATTCTACTGGATGGCCCTGAATGGCTACTACCTGAAAATCAGGCCATGGGGCTCATTAAAAAAAAAAAAAAAGAGCCCAATGGTCAGAAATAAGGATAATGTCACCCAACCCTACTTCTCCTGGGGAAGGTGGGTTGCGAGTAACTGGGGAGAGCCTGTTGCTTGAATGCGGTGTGATCGCACACCCTCCACGGCCCTATTCTAATTCATGTTTCCTGTCACGGGTTTCGTGCCAAGACCCCCGAAGAAAGAGATCTTACTGTGCTTTCGTTCCAACTGGTCTCCCCCAAACACAGCTCTTAAGGTGATCTGGCACTCGTACCTGCCTGTTTCTCAGTAGCTACTGTAAAAAACTCTGTCCTTGGCATCAGGATACCTGGGCTCCCATCTCAGCTCTGCCCCTTATCAATTGTATATGTTTAAACAAGGATGTCACTTCTCTGAGACTCAGAGACTATAACTGTGAAGTGAAGATACTACTCATAGGGTTATTGTGAGCATTTAAATAATAGTAATTATACCGATAACAACAACAATAATAATGTTTCCGGAAGCACAGTGCCTGACACCCCCTAGAATCCTCATCAGTATTTACAGGGTCTGTTCAACCAAGGGACTGAGGATACTTCATAAGTTTATTGAAATGTTTTAAATTTTTTTTAATGTTGATTTATTTTTGAGAGAGAGAGAGAGTGAGAGAGAGAGGAAGACAAAGCATGAACAGAGGAGGGGCAAAGAAAGAGGGAGACACAGAAACTGAAACAGGCTCCAGGCTCTGAGCTGTCAGCACAGAGCCCCATGCAGGGCTTGAACCCATGAACTGTGAGATCATGACCTGAGCCGAAGTCAGAGGCTTAACCGATTGAGCCACCCAGGCACCCCTGAAATGTGATTTTTTAAAAAATTTTTATCAATATCATCAAATATTTTTTGAACTACCACCCTTGTCAAAGCAACTGGAATGCAATTCAGAAAGAGGCCTTGCCCTTGAAACGCTTCTGATTTAATCAAAGATGCACAACAGAAAATTAGACGGTGCATGGCAGTCAAAAGAAGTGCGCACTGAGCATCAAATGAATGTTCTGGAAAGCAAATCCCTCCAACCTCACAGACGGCAACTCGTCCTGAGAGTGGGGCTATGGTAGAAGTTTTCCTGGGAAGACACAACATCGTTTTCATTTCAGTTAACTTTCCTGTGTAAGAAACCACTCCAAAATTTAGCAGCTTCAGAGAAACGACTGGTTGTTTTTCATGATGCCATGGGTTGGTGGGGCCGTCCTTCTGCTCATCTCTAAGCTCAGCCCCAGCACTGCCTCAGCTGCAGGGTCTGCTGGCAAACTAGCAGTTGCTAAGGGCTGGTGACTGGAGGTCTTGGTTCTTTTCTGTGTGACCTCAGTCCTCCACAGGGCTACTCTGCGGTCCTTGCGTGGAGACCTCAGATAGCATCGCAAGAGGGCAAAAGTGGAAGCTGCAAGTCTCTTAAAGGCTCAGGCTGCAAAACTCACACGATATTTCCCCTTCAGAGGTCCAGTCCAGATTTAAGGGTGTGGGGAGGGGTGGCAGTCACGTTGCAAAGAGGCATAAATACCAAGGTAAGAATTGGTGACCGTCGGGGCGCCTGGGTGGCTTAGTCCGTTAAGCATCTGACTTCGGCTTAGGCCATGATCTTGCAGTTTGTGGGTTCAAGCCTCGGGGTCGAGCTCTGTGCTGACAGCTCAGAGCCTGCTTCAGATTCTGTGTCTCCCTCTCTCTCTCTCTCTGCCCCTCCCCCACTCACGGTCTGTCTCTCTTTGTCTCTCAAAAATGAATAAATGTTAAAAAAAAATTTTTTTAAAGAATTGGTGACCGTCAAAAATTCTGCCAGAGCTTAGTTTTGTAACTATCTGTATATAAATTTGCCTTGTCGCTATACTGACAATTTCTTCAGGGCAGGTAAGATGTCTTATTAACTGTTTGCAGTGACTGATATAGTCTAGGACAGAGCAGGATCTCAGTAAGGATTCACAAATAAATAAGGGAAGAAACAAATTATAAGCAGATGTAACACTATGTGTAGGCATACTAACAGTGTAATAATGAAAGTAGTTTTGCTGACTTCCACTTCTGGCATAAGAGACGAACAGACTAGATTAATCTTTCCAAATTAAGCAGTGAAATAAGTGGAAAGATGCATGAAGAAATCATTTTCAGACAGCAAGCAGGACAGGATCGTGATCCCTGGAAACGGGAAGCGAGCAAGGTGAGAGCTACAGATGCTCCCAGTTATGGCCTCTAAAGAGTTCCCAGGGTGCATTGCAGGAAGGGAAAAGTCAAACAGAGGCTGGTGGGCCCCCTGAGTTGAGAAGACAGAAGTCACAGTTAGAGGAGTCCAAAGTGGCTAGAACTCACAGAGAACACCAAAGAAACAGAAAAGATTTCCTAGAGAATGGGAGCCCTGAGTGCCTTAGATTCCCCTTGAATCTTTTACTGAACACTCATCAGCAAAACTTTGTGAAGAAACTACAAGGCAAGGTAGGGGAGGGGGAAAGGTAAAAAAAAAAAAAAAAGCAGGCAGAACAATCTCGAGCTCACACAAGACTAGATAGTGGTCCCACTAACCAGAGTAAAAAGAGTTTGCTATGGGATATATTGTGTTCGCCTGAAATTCGTAGGCAGAAGGGGTGCCTGGGTGGCTCGGTTGGCTAAGCATCCAACTTTGACTCAGGTCATGATCTTGCAGTTTGTGGGTTCAAGCCCCACGTGCTGACAGCTCAGAGCCTGGAGCCTGCTTCAGATTCTGTGTCTCCCTCTCTCTCCCTCCTGGCTCGCTTGCTCTCTCTCTCTCTCTCTCTCAAAAATGAATAAACATTATGAAAAATTTTAAAAAAGTGCAGCCACTCTTGAAAACAATGTGGAGGTTCCTCAAAAAATTAAAAATAGATCCACCCTATGACCCAGCAATAGCACTGCTAGGAATTTACCCAAGGGATACAGGAGTGCTGATTCATAGGGGCACTCGTACCCCAATGTTTTTAGTAGCACTTTCAACAATAGCCAAATTATGGAAAGAGACTAAATGTCCATCAACTGATGAATGGATAAAGAAGTTGTGGTTTATATATACAATGGAATACTACTTGGCAATGAGAAAGAATGAAATATGGCCCTTTGTAGCAACGTGGATGGAACTGGAGAGTGTGATGCTAAGTGAAATAAGTCATCCAGAGAAAGACAGATACCATATGTTTTCACTCTTATGTGGATCCTGAAAAACTTAACAGAAGACCATGGGGGAGGGGAAGGAAAAAAAAAAAGAGAGAGAGAGGGAGAGAGCCAAACCATAAGAAACTCTTAAAAACTGAGAACAAACTGAGGGTTGATGGGGGGTGGGAGGGAGGGGAGAGTGGGTGATGGGCAGTGAGGAGGGCACCTGTTGGGATGAGCACTGGGTGTTGTATAGAAACTAATTTGACAATAAATTTCATATTAAAAAAAATTCATAGGCTGAAGCCCTAATAATCCCAGTATCTCAGAATGTGCATTTGACTGAATTTGATGTTGGGCCTTTGACTAAGTTAAACTAAAGCCTGTAGGGTGGGCCCTAATCCAATATGACTGCTGTCCTTATAAGAAGAAGACACTGGGACACAAAACAAGACATCAGGGATGCATATACATGGAGGAAAGACCGTGTGAGGACACAGCAAGGAGGTGGCCATCTGCAAGCCAAAGGGAGAGAGATCTCAGAGAAAACCAATCCTGCTGACATCTTGAACTTGGACTCTCTGCCTCTAGAACTGTGAGACAGTAAATAGTTGCTGTTTAACCCATTCAGTCTGTGCTATTTTATTACGGCAGCCTTAGCAATCAAATGCAGACCTCATAACATATGAGGCCTTGGACTAGATCCTCAAGAGTATTTATTGACTCAGAAGTGGGTCCAACTTAGCCATAGACTGAAGTCTGCTCTGGATCCGTCTGACAAAGCCACAAACTATTTCCAAATAACTTAAGTACATCCCACTATGAAACTAAAAAAATATTTAGAGGGATACAAAAGAAAAAGAGAAAGAGAAGAACTCTAGGACCCAACACTGTAGGACTCACGTCTGACATCCCATTAGAAAAATTACCAAGCATGAAGTCTATGGCCATACCACCCTGAACGCGCCCGATCTCGTCTGATCTCGGAAGCTAAGCAGGGTCGGGCCTGGTTAGTACTTGGATGGGAGAAAAATTACCAAGCATGTGAAGAAACAGGAAATGAATCCAAAATGAGGAATAAATTCAATCAATAGAAACAGATCCAGAAAGGAAGGACACACATAATAGAATCACTAGATAAAAATAGCTACTATAGGGGCGCCTGGGTGGCGCAGTCGGTTAAGCGTCCGACTTCAGCCAGGTCACGATCTCGCGGACCGTGAGTTCGAGCCCCGCGTCAGGCTCTGGGCTGATGGCTCGGAGCCTGGAGCCTGTTTCCGATTCTGTGTCTCCCTCTCTCTCTGCCCCTCCCCCGTTCATGCTCTGTCTCTCTCTGTCCCAAAAATAAATAAAAAACGTTGAAAAAAAAAATTTTAAAAATAAAAAAAAAAAAAAAATAGCTACTATAAATAAACCCCAAGTGTTTAAGATGGTGGAGAAAAGCAGGAACATCATAAGGATACTTATGGAAGATATTTATGAAGATTGTGGAATATAGTTGTGGAAGGACAGTTATAGAAGATATTTTCAAAGGTCCAGATCAAACTTCTCAAATGAAAAATACAATGTCCAAGATGAAAAATATACTGGACAGGGTTACCCACAGATTGTACATTGAGGAAGAAAGTGACCAAATTATCACAGAACTGTAGGACAACATAAAGTGACCTATTACATGTATAATCAGAGTCCCAGGAGAAAGAGGAAAAGAAAGGAATAAATAAAAATTATCTGAAGAAATAATGACTAAAACTGTCTAAATATGATGAAACTATTAACACACAGACCCAAGGAATTCAGAAAATCCTAAGCAGAAGAAAAATGAAGACAATTACACGAGCACATGCTGTAATCAAATTATTTACAATGAGTGATAAAGAGAAAATCCTTTTAAAAGCCTTAGAGGGGGCACCTGGAGGCTCAGTCAGTTAGGTGTCCGACTCTTGATTTGGGCTCAGGTCATGATCTCCAAGTTTGTGAGATTGAGCCCCACATCAGGCTCCGTGCTCATAGTAAGGCGCCTGCTTGGGATTCTCTCTTTCTCCCACTTCTCCTCCCTCTCTCTCTTTCTCCCTCAAAATAAATAAATAAATAAATAAATGTTTTTTAAAAACAAAAAAAGGATATTTCATACAGAGGAAAAAGGATAATAATTACAAGCTTCCTGTCAGAAACAACGTAAACCAAAAACAGCAGCTTTAAAGTCCTGGGAGGTGGAGTCGGGAACAGGGGTCTCTATCAACCTAAAACTATATACTCAGACAAAATACCTTTCAAAAATGAACACAAACGATTTTCTCAGACATACAAAATCTATAAGAAAGCATTACCTGCATACTGTATTACAGGAAATGTGAAAGAAATACCCTCAGGCAGACATTTGTTGTATGTAAAGGAATGAAAAGTGACAGAAATGCAAAATATATGTTTACATATAAACGATTTTTATTACTTTTTAAACTTCTTTTTAAAAATTGGTTATTTAAAGCACAATTCATTTTTTTTTTATGTTTACTTATTTTTGAGAGACAGAGAGAGACACAGAGTGCAAATGGGGGAGAGGCAGAGAGAGAGGGAGACACAGAATCTGAAGCAGGCCCCAGGCTCTGAGTTGTCACGGGGCTTGAACCCCAAGATCTTGAACTACAAGATCATGACCTGAGCCAAAGTCAGGTGCTTAACTGACTGAGCCACTCAGGTGCTCCCCAAAATCATTTTTAAATATAGCGTTGGGTTTACAGAATATGTAGAAGTAAAATGTAGGATGATAATAATAATACTAAGGTAGGAAAGGGAGAAATGGAACCATAGTCTTGTAAAGTTCCTATGCTTGATGTAAAATGGTATAATATTACCTGTAACAAGTGAAAGATAGACACGATAAGTTATAAAGCAATCATTAAAAATATTTAAAAAGAGATGTAATAGACCAATAAAAAAGATAAAATGGAATCATAAAAATATGCAATTCATCAAAAATAAGAGGACAGGGGTGGAGAAGCAGATGGAACAAACAGAAAATAAACAGCAATCATTATCAATAATTACATTAAATGTAAATGAGCTAAACATAACAAGGAAAAGCAGAGGTTATCAGATTGGAAAACAAAGACAAAACTTAAAAGAAATAAATTTAATTGCTAACTACAAGAAAGAAAATTTAAATACAAAGACACAAATAATTTGGAAGAAAAAGGATAGAAAAAGACATATTATTTTAGCATTAATCTAAGAAAACAGAAGTGACTACCTTAATATTAGATAAATTAGATTGCTGGTAAGTAATATTACAAAAAAAAAAAAAAAAGAATGTTGTTTCATAGTAAGAAAGCAGTTCATTTATCAGGAGTACATAGCAATCCTAAATGTTTATGAAGCTAGTAAGATATTCATAATATATGAAGCAAAAACTCAGACAAGTGAAAGGAAAAATAGGTAACTCCACAAATATAGTGTGATATTTCAACACCTCTTTCAATAAATGATGAGACAAGAACACACACACACATGCACACACACACACACACACACACATTAGCAAGGATTTGGAAGGCAAACATTATCAAACAACTTTCCAAATTGACATTTATAGAACACTCTACCCAACAACAGCAAAATACACTTTCCAACTGCACCCAGAATATTTGTCAAGATCAGCCATACTTTAAGCTATAAGACAAGTCCCAATAAATTTAAAAATATTCAAATCAGACAAGGTGTGTTCTCTGACCACAACAAAATTAAATTAAATAAGAGTAGCAAAAAGGTCTTTGCAAAACTCTCCCCATATTCAGAAACTAAACAACACACTTTTAAATGCGTGGGTCAAAGGAGGAATCAACAGAAAATGAGGAAGTATTTTCAGTGGAATAAAAATGAAAACAAGATCTATCCAAATTTGTCTGAGTATTAAATGCTTGATTTAGAAAAGAAGAAAAGTCTCAAATCAGCTATCTTAATGTCTACCTTCCGGGACGAGGAAAAGAACAGCAAATACAAATTAATAATAATAATAATTAATAATAATAATAATAATAATAAATCATAATAATAACGACACCTGGATGGCTCAGTTGGTAAAATGTCTGACTCTGGATCTCAGCTCAAGTTATGATCTCATGGTTTGTGAGTCTACGCCCTGTGTCAGGTGCCGCATTGGGCACTGTGCTGACAGTGTGGAGCTTGCTTGGTTTCTCTCTCAATCTCTCTCTCTCTCTCTCTCTCTCTCTGCCCCACCCCTGCTCACTTGCATGCTCTCCCGCTCTCTCTCTCAAAGTAAATAAACATTTAAAATAAATAAAGAATAATAATAACAAGGCAGAAATCAGTGAAACAGAAAATGGAAAAATAGTATAAAAATTTACTAAACTAGAAGTATGTTCTTTGAGCAGATAAACAAATTTGATAAGCATCTAGGGGAAAAGTGAGAAAATATAAACCAAGATTAGAAATCAGACAGGGGGCATCACTATAGAACCTGTAAGATAATAAGAGAATATTCACTGGCAGATACTAACAAATAAAATAATTCTAAGATGCAAATTCTTCCCAACTTCACATGTAGATACAACACAGTCACAATCAAAATCCCAGCGGGCCATTATATGCAAATTGATAAGCTGATTCTGAAATTCATCTGGAAATTCAAAGGACCTAGAATAATACTCTGGTATTACCTTTGTCTGACATTTGTACACACACATTTGTGCTTAAGAGTGAGGTTGAGCATTTTTTTCCATTTGTGAATATGTATTCATATTTTGTTTCATTTACCTACGAAGTCCCTAGTTTTAAAAACATTTACGCAAGTTTATTTCATACTTATGGTATAGAGGTTACGTGTCTGTGGAAATACTTTTCCCCATAGTTGTTTGTTTATATTATGAGCTTTAACCTAGAAAATTTTCCTTTTGGGGGAAGGGGAGTTTTTACTTATATTTAAATAAAAATATGATCTTTGTGTGAATTCTAATTATTTTCTTTGCAACTTTTCCCACTGTTTTTAAATTTAGGATTCTCTTCCTCATAGGATTTTTGTTTCTGTTCTCATTTAGAAGTATTCAGAACTTATTTGGATTTGCTGACTTGAGTTCAGTTTTCATGTTGACTTTTTTTCCTGCCTTATTGGTTATTTTTTTTTCCTATATTACTGTTGAATAATCAGTTAATTTCCAATTCTTATGATGTCTTTGAAAAAAATCGTATGCTATGTTCTTATACACCTAAGAATACATATTAAATTTGGAAGGAGGTGGTTTCTGATGCTTCGTCCATATTTAAGGTTATTTATAAGTTTCTGTGTGTAATAGGACTTTTGTTCTACATTAGGTCTTTACTTTAGCCGCACAGAGACAGGCAGCTGTCATTGTCACTAGCATCACTTTTGATTATACTGGGCAGTAAAATATAATACATTTTTTAATGATTTATCTTATGGAATTATGTACCGATAGCTACCATCTATTGAGTTTTCCCATGTCCTTGGCACTCTGCTGAATATTAATCCTTACCACAACTCTGCGTGGTGAAACTGTTATCCACCTTCACAGAAATGGGTTTATTATATTTTCATATTGTTAACTATTTTTTAGAATTTTCAGTTTTAATTTCCAACATAGTGAGTACTGCTAGATAGGACTCACATAAGCGAAAGCTCTTTGGGGATTCCCAATAACACAAAAAAGTCCTGAGATGAAAAAGATTGACAACTGCTGCTCCAGCTCATTGTAGGCTCCATATAATTATTAGGCATTAATATATTTTTAAAATTCAATTTAATTTTTTTTAAAGTAAGCTCTATGCCCAAAATGGGGCTTGAACTCATGACCTTGAGATCAAGAGTCAGCATGCTCTACTGACTGAGCCAGCCAGGCACCGCTATTAGGCATTAATAATATTATTAATTTTTGAATCTTTATTCAAGTATAATTGGCGTCTAATAAACTGCATTTATTGGAGTGTATAATTTGATGAGTTTGACATATGAATACACCCATGAAACTATCACCGTAACTGAGATAATGAACATCTCCATCACACCAAAGTGCTTTGGAATTCATCCCTTCTTCCCTAGGGTCCCCATACCCGTCAGACCCATCAGTCTGCTTTCTGTCCATACAAAGTGGTTGGCATTTTCTAGAGCTTTATATAAATGGAATCATACAGCATGCACTCCTCTGTGACTGGCTTTATTCAACACAGTATAAATTATTTTGAGATTTATCATAGTTGTAAATATTAAGAGTTAGTTCCTTTTTGTTGCCGCGTAGTATTCTCTTATATGGCTATACCAATAAGTGTATCCATTCACCTGTTAATAGACATTTCAGTTGTTCCCAGTTTTTGGCTATTCCAAATAAAAGTACTGTGAACATTCATGCACAAGTCTGTGTAGATACGTTTTTACTTCTCATAGATAAATGCCTAGGAGTGGAATTTCTGGGTAATGAAAGTTTAACTATTTAAGGAACTGCTGTGTTGTTGTCATTTCTATTTGGAGAAGCCAGGAAGGAAGTACCCTACCTGATGGCACTTGGTGATGAAGGTGACATTGTATAATAGCAACCCCAGGTGAATCACAAGGTGTGAGGGACAGCAAGTTCTCAAAAGGAAAGGATACTTGCAACAAACTCTTCCCTGTAGGAGAAAGGTGAATTGATCCAAATTTCTGGAAAGCAACTTGAAAATCTGTATCAAGAACTTTAAAATGTTCCCATCCTTTAACCTAGCCCAAGACGGAATCTCCTTGAAGACAGCAATTATATATCTATATATTTTTTAATGTTTTTTAATCACAGAGCCAAGAACATTATTATAAAAAATGAGAGCAATAGGGGCGCCTGGGTGACTCAGTAGGTTAAGCGTCCAACTCTTGGTTTTAGCTCAGGTCATGATCTCACAGTTTCGTGAGTTCTACCCTTGCATGGAGTTCTGTGCTGACAGTGTGGAGCCTGCTTGGGATTCTCTCTCTCCCTCTCTCTCTGCCCCTCCCCCACTCACACTATCTCTGTCTCTCAAAATAAATAAATAAACTTAAAAAAATAAAAGAAGCAGAAAGTAATAAGTGATGAATGGAAGAACAGGTAAATAATTCCTCTTCTTGGATTAAATCTTAAGGAAATCAGTCAAAACTTTTGTGTATTTAAACACAAAAATACTTACTGCACCCAAAATGACAAACAAAAAGGGACGTGTTAGGTGAATTAACACAAAAATATCAGTGGCCCTTAAAATAATATTTACAGGTAACTAAATGGGAAATGATTATTATACGTGTTAAATAAAATACAGGATAAAAATATGTACTATGTCTATTAATATATTATTATTGATTTATTTATAAATTATTAATTATTTTTATTATTTAACTATTTATTGATAAATATATTAATATGTTAATATATTAATAAATATACAACATATATTCATACACTAGAGGAAAATACACAAAAATGTTTATACTGGTCATTTCTCCGTGTATGGATTTCTTTAATATTTATGTTTCCCACTACTGTATTTTCAGTTTTCTAAAGCTAGTAAGTGCCGTTTTTAAAACCAGAACAACAAAAAATCTCCTTTAAAAAAAAGCTGACTAAACAACTGCTCTCCATAATACCAGTGTGATCAGAGGGCGCCCAGATCTCACTGGAGATGCACCAGGTAGGGCGCCATTTTCAGAATAGCCTCCAGGGGCAAAGGGGCTGAAAAGGCAATGGATCGAAGTGGAAAAAATGTTGCTGAAGGCTGCCTGAGATGTGCTCTAGGGTGGAGAGTCCAAACTTTAGAAGAACTGAAGCTATAATGAACTAAACAATAAAATGGGTCAAATCTAAACGTCACAGAAAAAGAAGATGGCATCGGGAGGTTTTGTGGCCGAGGAAGCTATCACTTCTTAAAGAGGCCACTTTTGGTTAAAGTGGCAGTGCCTCCACAAGCAAATTCAACTGAATGTTCCATGTTTCTAAAGCTTGAAATGATTCAGAAGGAAGGAAGAGATTTGTTTTCTCCTGACTTGGAAGGAGAAAGACAAAGATGTGCTTGCTGGCTCCTGGTGTATCTCTACCCCGCATCTTGTACTGATTTTCTTTTAGAATGAGGCATATTGAGGGATTGTATCCAGAAGATAAAGGGCCCTAAGCAGTCATATGACACTTGGAGCGCAGGTGGCAGAAATGGGTCCATGATCCAGGTGACAAATTTCAAATCAGACTTGATTAAAGAGAATCTCTCCACCCTCACTGCACCTCCACCCACAGACCACTGTATGGTTTTGGCGGAAAGAGCACAGGCTTTTGCACAAACTCGTTCTCTAGCCAGAACCTTCGTTGCTGTCCCCTTCACCTAGTTAATTCCTGCCCAAACTCCTCACTCAACTCTATCGTCACATCCTAGACCTCCCTGAGCAGGCTAGATGCATGGCAATGTGCTGTGCCAAGAACTTTACCTTCACAGAATTGGCCTCACTTGCAATTTGTAGGTTTAGGGTGACTTGATTAGTGTCAGCTCCTCTGCAGATTAAAATTCCATTGGAGGGACGCCTGGGTGGCTCAGTCGGTTAAGCATCCAACTTTGGCTCAGGTCGTGATCTCGCAGTTCATGGGTTCAAACCCCGCATCGAGCTCTGTGCTGACAGCTCAGAGCCTGGAGCCCGCTTCGGATTCTGTAACTCCCTCTCCCCCTGCTCCTTCCCCACTCGCACTCTGTGCTTCTCTTTCAAAAATAAACAAACGTTAAAAATTTTTTTTAAAGCACTGTAACTTTTTTAAAAATTCCATTGGCTTCCTGGTGCCTAGTGCAGTGCCTAGAATACAGAAGCCCTGCAGCAACCATAACAAAAGAATTTTCAGTGAATGAATGAAGGTAGGGGAGAACCAGTAAGTTTTCCCTGTAAAGCAGGAACACAGTTCCTTTGTGGAAGTTCCCAGGAACAGGGATGGTGGCAGGTCACCATCGTCAGTAGCTGGCAGGTAGCACCTGACAAGCACTCCAACAGAAAGAAGGGGATTGAACATCACAGGCACCCTAGACTCCATGGAAAAATTACCAAGTCACAAAAAGCACAGACATACAGCAATTCACCCTTCTGCAGTAACAGAGGACCCAACCTAAGATCTCTGCTGATAAAGCCTATTGTTCCTGTAATCAAATGAATCTAGCCCGTAGTAGGAGACAGAAATTCAGACTCACCATTGAGTGAATTCTGCTGTCTTCTTACCGTTCTCATTCTTCTTCCCCTTTCCACCCAGTGTCCTCATACCTTTTCTGTTTTTTCACAAAACCCTCAGTTCTAGGGCATCTCACTCTGTCGAATTAAGGAAGGGGACTTCTCAGGACCCTTGTGCTATATAGCAGGAGGCTCCAAGGACAAACCCCCAAAGTCCCCTATGGGAGCCAGATCCAGGAATACCTGCCAATTAGCTCTGCACCTGTTTATCCTACTGTAGCCAAGCCCCTCACACATAGATGTTTGTGTGGGCTCCCATTGGGACTGTTTCTGAACTCATAACTTCTTGGTTTGGGCTCTTGAAAGAGAAGAAGAAACTAACGAAATCGGTCAACTCATGTTTTGCCTTGGTTAACCACTAAGTTAGTCCCTCAGGGCAAGAAATGAATGTGATGATAATGATGATGATGATGATGATGATGATGATGGTGATGATGATGGTGATGGTGATGATGATGATAATGGTGATGATGGTGATGATAATGGTGATGATGATGGTGATGTTGATGGTGATGATGATGGTGATGATGGTGATGATGGTGATGGTGATGAAGGTGATGATGGTGATGATGATGATGATGATAATGGTGATGATGATGACAGTGATGTTGATGGTGATGATGATGATGATGGTGATGATGATGATAATGGTGATGATGGTGATGGTGATCGTGATGAAGGTGATGATGGTGATGATGATGATAATGGTGATGATGATGGTGGTGATGTTGATGGTGATGATGATGATGGTGATGATGGTGATGATGGTGATGATGGTGATGATGGTGATGATGGTGATGGTGGTGATGGTACAATGAGGAAGAGGAGGGTAAGTGGCAGGAGGTAGAAGATAACAGGTATCAACACCCAGGTAGCACCTCACCATTGTGCTCTCTCTGGTCTGCTTAACAGGTACTGTAGGCAAAGCCTTAGTCAAACACCAAGTGAGTGGAATCGCTATCATGACAAATCTCAAATTAAAGTCTTGAAACGGACCCGCTTGAAAAAAATGCCACAGAGACCGCTCCTCTGTCACTCCTGGGCCAGATCCATGTCGTTCTGACTTCAGGGACACTTGTGCTTTCCTGTGACCCAGAACACAACCTCACTCTGAGGAGGGCCTGACTAAGGACGACTTCTAGATCACTCCTCTGTAACTGGCAGCCAAACTGTCAGAGAACCACCTATAAGATTCAGCCCATGTCGCCAGGCATCTGAGCTTCTACTACACAGAAACAGGTTAAAACTGAAGCCAACGTTGTTGGTAACTGTGGTGTTTTTACTCTATTGTAAGTTAAGCCTAAATCTAGACCTAATAACCCTGCTCTTTGGAGATCAAAAATACCACCCGGTTGAGGCAGCCTGACTAGCTTAACTAATACTTTCTTCTTGCATCATCTCTGATGCCTAAAACCCTATGGACAATCGACAGGCATTGAAAGAAATATGGGAAAAGGCCACAGAGGCGATGGAATCTGTGTCTTAAGTGAGTCCTGGGCTCCAAACTCACTCCCTTGGAAGGAAACAGCTTGGCAGAATACAGAAAATTGGCTATTTACCCTCCAAATTGATTTTGTTTTTATTGACTTGACTATTGAAGCCAAAGTAAAAAGCCCACACCAAAAACTTTAACTCTGTGGGTCCACGTTGCACCAATTTCGGGTCCCCTGCCTGAATGTGCCAGTATCAATGGAGAGAAGCGGCCATAAAAGGAGAAATGAAAACATATTAAAACACACGCACAAAAAAATCTCTTTGCAAGAAATCTCTTTACTTAGTAGAAAGCCACAACTTTATGACTTTTTCAGCAGAGACAGAAGTGTATTTTTTAATTCTCTCCTTCCTTTGGGGCATTAAAGACACACTATAAATCAGCGGACTGTCAATCAGTCATGAAAAGCTTAAGAAACGATGACATAAATGACAAGAAAATGATCTATAGGCATGTTTTTAAACCATAGACTAATTTTTAATTCTCCAAACTTCACATAACAAAAAGCACTTTCTGAACAACAAGGGAAGAGTTAACATCTTAGCGAGGAGAGGGAACACTTTGTGTTGGTTTTCAACCCCCATCTCGTCCAAGCTGAATATTGCATACAAATCTGTATTTGTGAGACACCCTCATCTACCAGTTAATCAAAGCCCTGGAAATTCAAGGAAACCTGTGTTTATGGAAATCTGGCATTTCTGTAAAGTTTTGAATGAGGGCTAAATAGAGCAGTTCATCTCATTTTGAAACTAATGATTCCTGCCAAGTGGTTTTCCAAAGCTGGGTCTTCTGGCTCAGTCAGCATTTAGGAATTCATTTATGAGTTGGGTTAGTCGGAGACTCTGGAATTCAAATTCATGTCTGCAACTCACTAGTGTGCTCCTGATACGTCTCTGAAAAGAGATTGTAATCAATTCGCCAAACCCAGACTTCAGGAAATTTTCATATCCCAAAAAGAAGTTCTGGTTTGGAGTTTTGTCCCCTCTCTGAATCAGCCCCTCCCCTTCACTCCATGCTAAGAACTGAGTCCTGCTGGGAGCGGGCTTAATTGTCTATGGCTCATTCCCCATAGCTCATCCCTCCAATCAGGCAGCCTCACTGGGTGCTAGAATTCACCTCCTTTAATAGACTTGCCAGCGGTTTATAAAATGACAGAATATATATGTGGTTTGTCACCTCGGACAGTTTCTGTGCTACCCGTCTGTTTCTTGATGGAAACAGCAAAAGCTCTGATGATTATTCAGTCGATTTCTTTTAAAGATTTATCTGTCCAGAAACGTTCCAGGAAATTAGAATATGGGAATGGGTTTGGAGTGTGTGTGTGTGCGTGTGTGGGTGTGTGTGCGCGTGTGTGTGTTTCTCTCAGTCTAATAAGCCCACACTAGACTCTCTCTCTCAAGGCAAGGACCAAGCATGGAGCAGCCTTTCGATGTAACCATAAATTCACTACTTAAAAAAAATTTCCTTTGAAGGAGTCATCAAATAAATTAGCAAAGCTGGAAATGTGCCTCTAGTTTGTGTTGGCTTTGGGTTTTAGGGAGTTACTTAATAAACAAAAGTCAATGAATTCAAACAGTAACAAAGTAATTTCAATGATTAATCAAGTGTTAAAACTAGTTTAACCTCTCCTGTTTTACAAACTCTATATCACCCTGACTAAACTAATAGAGGAATAAGACACCCATCTGGAAATCTCATCTGAAATATTAGATTGGGAATCTAAAATTCAGCCAAATAGTGTGGCTTGTAGGGATATCCTGTCGGATAATAAATTGCATTAATCTTACTTAAATTTTCCATCTAAATCATGTCCTGAGGCCTTATTACTCTGAGGAAACTATGCCTTACTTTAAATGCATTGTGCTACTGAAAACGATATTAAAAGAAGAGGGGAGGGGGGAAGAACTTACGGGCTTTTTTTTTTTTTTTTCTCCTGACTGGTTTTTCCAACATTAAAACATTCCCGTGAAACCTTCTGGCTCTTCTGGAAGAACCAAGGCTGGCTCAAGCCGGCACCAGCATTTTAGAGTCACCAGCAGGGAACGGTGTTAGTCACAGGGCACTTTCAGGAACTCGTCTCTAATTTATCTGTTTTTTCCCATGTGTGAGCTCTGAGCCACGGTGGCTGATGGCAAACAGTTGGCGGGGGTGGGGAGACATCCTTCTTTTAGCTTCTTTCTGACTTTCTCGTATAGAGAACTGCAACCAATGTCTCTTGGAGATTCCGCTGTTTGGCTTCCTTATTCCTTTCATTTTTTTAAACAGAAAACATCTAAATCTGCTTAAAATTTTCAACTATAAAAAAAGTTGCCGGGGGGGTGGGGGGTGGGAATCTCATTGTGGCTTTCCTGGAGCTGCAAGGAGGGATCCTGCTGGCAAGGAAGTCGCTCCCGGCTCTGGGCCTCCGTCTGCCACCTACTATACACTGTAAATGTTAAGTGAACTAAAAGGTGTTGGGATAATGTTGACTTAAAGTTAAACCCATACACAAACCCTCAGAAATGCTGAGTCGTCTCTCCTGGTTCAGAGGGTCTGCTCTGTTAGCATTCATCGTGAGAGCCCCACGATTCCCCCACACCCTGGAACACAGCGGCGCAGAGAAAGGCATGGGGAGCCATGGCAGGAACAATGCCACCCACTAGGAGCACAGCCCTCCAGCGTCCTTCACCTCAACCTCCAGAGTGGCCCTAACAGCTCTCCCCACCGCCCGGGCCAGGCTCTGCCATCATCACCTGCAGATGAGGAAGGCAGAAACAGTGAGCCCCACTCCCCTCCCGGCGATGGAAGGAGCCAGAACCAGAGCTGAGCTTCCAGACCTCGGACCATCAAATTGCTAGTGGGCGGAAGGAAATCAATTCACTTCCGGGCTCCTTTGAGAATAGATGCCACAGAGGCTCCTCCACGTCCAGCCTGTCACACCCCTGGGGACTCAGAGGCAACACGGTGAACTCAGCCATCCGAGCTGGAAATCTCACCGCTCCCCCCGCCCCGACCCTCTTGACTCCTTCCTCTTTGTATTCCTCCCTGTCCCAACAATTCCAGCACCCTCAGAATTTTAAATGAAAAATGCTTCCAGTGTCCATCACTCCCCTCCATTCTCACTGCCGGGCCCGGGCCAGGTCCGCAGAACCCCTCACCTAATGCTAAGAGCATCAGCCTCCCCAACTCCCTTCCTCTACTTCCAGAATGATCTTTCTAAAGTCCCCCCCTGCTACTGCCTCCCTCAGGCCCCTCACAGGCTCTCATTACCCACAGGATCGGCTCCCACGGTGGAAATGCGGCCTCTGCCCTGGTCCCAGCTGCATCTCCCACTACCCATCCATCCCCATTGGACTTGACGATCCAGCGGCTCAGACTTGGTAAGAAACACCACGTGGTGACGTATATCCTCGTGGCGTCTCTTCAAACTATCTCCTCCACCTGTAGGAACGTTTCCTGCTCCCTCACGACCCCTCACCACACACGGACTTCCTGATTAGAATGAATCTTATGCCTCTAACACTCACCTGTGCTCCCCCCATCGTCTCAAGGTCAAATTGGGTCCTACACCTCTGTGCTTCCATAGTGCCCTGGGCGCATATCTGGCCCAGCACGGAACGCAGCATATTGAAATAATCCACTCACAGCTTGTCTCTGACTAGATGGAGATCCTTCGGGGCAGGACCACTTCTTACTCCCCTCTGCCCTCCAACGCCTAACCCTGTGCTCTGCCGATGGCAACTGCACAATAAATGTTGGCTGAAGTGAGCTCAGACTCTGCTTCTGTTTTAGTGCCATACCTAAAAGTCTTTGGTGATTCACAGATCATAATGACATTTTTTCCCCCCCGGAGGGAATCTTAGCTGGCCTGCTTATCTAATGGTTTCATTTCCCTTCCATTTCCCACAACTCATTGTTCCTTCCTCCTTCACTTCCCGTATGACCCTACCCAGGCAAACTGGAACATTCGCTCCACTCCTTTTTGTTGACTATAATTTCTAGTCCTTCTATTCACGAATTCAGGGCACATCTCCCTCGAAGTATTGTCTGCTAACCTTGCCTAACTCCACCCTGCCCCCGCACAGCCCCACTCATCTGACCATCCTAAAGCTTCAGCTCTGCCTGGCCGTATGCTTGCTTCTGGGCCCCTGCCGTTTGCAGTCTCGAGTACCTTCAGCGGCTTGTTCTGTTATCTTAGATTGAGTGCTCTGTGAGGGCACAGACTGAAGTTCAGCTGGGTGTCCTTGAAGCACACCCGGGAGGCACAGGCTCACCCCACGGGCGACTAAAGCTGACTCCAGAAAACACTGCGCTGTTCTGAGCCACTGAAAATTCCTGGGTCTAGTGTGGCAAAGCCGCGTTAGATGTGACCGGCTTAAAGTAGAAATATTATAGACCACCAACATGGAAGAAACCATCTCTGCTCAGCTATCACACAGTCCTGCCAGTAGAGGATTACTCAGAGCCTCCCGTCCATTACTCTGCTTCAACAAGCTACTCTCATAACATTCTTTGAGGTCAGACGCTCCCACTGAAATGAATAACGGCATAGTTTATGGTAAAGGGTGAACTGGGAAAGAGCGGTGTCGTTATTGCTGTCAGTACCCACAAAAGATGTTTATTATCATACACGGCCACGGCCACAGACACACAACTCATTGCTAATAAACTCATTTGTTTCCACATCAACTTGCACAATGTTGTGCAATCCAGCAGAGGGCTGAGAGATGTCAGCAATTCAGGCTGAGACTATTTGTCAACAAGACCGATCCATTTCACCAGCTTCGGCAGACCACTGCGGCAAGGATCACCTTTTTTTTCTTTTTTTCCGTAGAAGAAAACGGTTACACACGGCCTTAAATAGAAAGGGCAGACGCTCATAACCACACAGACAAAGGAAACGTCGCAAGTTGAGGTGATATTCAAGGGAAACTCGGAGGTTGTGAGGTGGAGAAAGAGAGGCACCATTTTGTTGCTTGTGATGTCCTCACCATCGTTTTATCTTTCATACTTAAAAAAAAAAAAAAAACACAACAAATCAAAGAAAAATTAAAGAGAAAAAAGTAGGAGAGAGTTCTGACTCATTACAAAACCGCTTTTTTTTTTTTTAAGAAACCTAAGTCTGTTTTTTTTTTTTTTTTAAGGTCCTACACACATTTATTGTGGGATTACTATACACCCGACACTGTGTTAGGGACTTGACACACAAAAATAAAGAAAGCTGAGCTTGAAGACTAATGAGAGAAAGAAACACAGGCACAGATCATGATAATACAAGATGACTGGTTATGATAGAGATATGTCATTGGGAATTATAAGCTTAGAGGAGAGGCATTTCTAGTTTGCCTCCGGTAGACTTTTTACTCAAGCCACAGCCTGTCTGCCTAATTTGTTTTTCTTACCATAGTCCTTATAGGTCTTGAAAAAAATACCCGAAACTATTTGAGAGCAAAAAAAAAAAAAAAAAAAAAAATACATATGAAAAGCAAATAATTGTTGCCATGACTCAAAGAGAAACAAGGTCATTCAGAGGAAAGAGACCATGAAATAAAGCCAGAGAAATTTGGGAAATGAGAACACCCCAGGGGCTGTCATTTCACTTGTAGTAATGAGAATTCAAGAATCAATAGAGAGAGAGCCGTGTCAAACTTGACTGGGATAAGGTCGTGACAAGAAATAAAAGCAGCCTCTCAGCTTGATTCTCTCCCTCCCTGCCCCACCCCCCATATTTTTCCTTTTCGATTCATTCATGCCCCTTTCCATCACCTACTGGGCTTGGGTTACACATGAGGAACATTTTGCATTCTCCATCCTTCCAGGGTTCAGACTTAGCTGGGGAGATAACACTAAAATGTATAAAAATCAACCTGACGTGGATGTGAGGGCCCCGGAAGTTGAGAACCAGGAAAGACCACAGCTAACTAAAGCTATCTGTGAGAAGGAGGAATTGGATACTCTTCCTTCTGAACAAAAAGACTCAGAGTCCAAAATTAGCAAAGTTGAAAAAACCTTAAAAAGTTGGAATCAAATCCACTCAAAGCAGAGTTCCAATTAGGGACAAGTGGAAATTGCTGTTGCTAAGTCAGAGGGGGGCAGATGAAGAAGAGTCCAGAAAGCCAGCCAAAGGGCTTTGGGGAGGTAGATCTCCGTCCCCACTTCTAGCAATAACCAGTCTGCAGAATCCACCAGACCAGCTGAGGAAGGTGATCAAAACTGACCTTCACATGTTTGAAATCTGGGTTTTGATCACATCCAGTAATTCCCACAATAAGCCTGGGTAAAAAACATTTATTCCTATTAAGCAGCTTCCTACAAATGAGAAAGAAGATGCTCAAGACCCAAGAAGAGACTCTTCAACGTACGAATCTGATTTTCACAATGTTTCTATTTCTTTCAGACATTTAAAGGATGGCTACAACTTTCCTCTCTCCAGATCGTGCAGCACACTCTTGAACATTGGGCATCACATGGGTGACATATTCAGAATGGTGTGGTATCAGAGCCATGTGGAAAGAACCGAGAAAGCCAGTTTCTTTTCTGTTCCCAGCTCTGCCAATGGCTGACCACACGTTGTAGAGAAGTTCTCATCTCTCTGAAGTGGATTCTGTCTTTGCGAATTGAAAGGGTTAAGCTACTGATCACTCCGTATCTTCCAGAACTAAGATTCCATCATAAACGGTGCCATAGAAGATCGAACTAAATCTTCCTGGCCCGAAATTATATTGCAGAGGTTGCATTTCCATAAATCCTGCTATCAACGTGTTTACTTGTCAAGTGCAGACGGTGCCCTCAACAAATGCGGTCGTTTCAGCTTCCCAGATGTTTAGGTTCCAAATAAACAGTAGTAGGTAGTTTGACAATGACAGTAGAAAGTCATCACTCGAGGGGAAGGAGCTGAGCTTCCTAAACCATAGGCTGGGGAGAGGGAGCACTCTTCAAATGCCTTGGGCAATGCAGCTCCAGCCCAGACAGCACTGTTAAGAGAGCCTGTCTGAGCTCTGTGCACACATCCGAGGGTGATCCGAGCTGGACGCCCCCTAAAGGAGCTAGATAAGCTCAAGATATACGATCTGTTTTCCTGCCAAGAGCAATTTGCTTGGCAAGCCTCCTGCTTATAAAATCCGAAGGCATTCTTTTCAGTATTAAAAAGTTTTCGTCTTTGTAAATGAGCTATCTCTGCAGCGGAAAAAAAAAAATGGAATAGTTTGATTTTTAAAAGGACAAGGTAGATAGTGAGCATATTTGATAGGTTCCCCAGTTGAAGGAAATGAAAATCAGTTGTAGTCTTCTGATTCTGGTCTGGGCGTGTCCACAGGAGAGGAATTTTTATCTTCATAGGGATCAAAACAGTCTAACTTTTAAAAATATACACGTTTTAATGTTCTAAGAGGCATTGAGAATTCTACTCTGTTGTGGATTCACACAACAACCCTATGATATAAGCAGGGAAAATATTACTCCCATGTTAAAGAAGAAGGAATAAGATGAGAAATCTTAAGATCTAAGATTTGCCCTGCTCAAGACTTCACAGCCAGTAAATGTGAGTGAGCCCTGACCCAAGTTCAACTTGCTGATGTCCTTCCACCCTACGCTGTGCTACACTTCAACTTTTGGTTCTCCTTTTGTATTGATTTACAAGGGAAATAATTTTACTGTCATTTATATTAAAGTGATGTTACTGGGACAGCTCCTTCCAGGTTAATACATAAGCATAACACACCAACAGCCAAAATCCCAACAGAAACTTTTTTTCTAATGTAGTTTTTAAAAATCTATTTTAAACTAATTTGGAGGGGCATCTGGGTGGCTCAGTTGGTGAAGCGGCCAACTCTTGATTTGGGCTCAGGTCGTGATCTCACGGTTGATGGGATCAAGCCCCACGTCAGGCTCTGTGCTGGCAGCGAGGAGCCTGCTTGGGGTTCTCTCTCTCTCCCTCTCTCTCTGTCCCTCCTTGCCCCTCAAAATAAATAAATAAACGTAAAAAAAAAAAA
This sequence comes from Panthera tigris, assembly GCF_018350195.1. Taxonomy (NCBI): domain Eukaryota; kingdom Metazoa; phylum Chordata; class Mammalia; order Carnivora; family Felidae; genus Panthera; species Panthera tigris. The sequence continues at coordinate 58,331,144 of NC_056678.1, read as the reverse complement.
GTATATTGGAAAAAAGTAAAGCAAGTTAAACCACCCAGCTTTAAAATGGGAATAATAATGGGGGCGCCTGGGTGGCTCTGTCGGTTAAGCGGCCGACTTCAGCTCAGGTCACGATCTTGCGGTCCGTGAGTTCAAGCCCCGCGTCGGGCTCTGGGCTGATGGCTCAGAGCCTGGAGCCTGCTTCTGATTCTGTGTCTCCCTCTCTCTCTGCCCCTCCCCCGTTCATGCTCTGTCTCTCTCTGTCTCAAAAATAAATAAAACGTTAAAAAAAATTATTAAAAAATGGGAATAATAATGAGGGAACTAACACTAGAAGTTGTTAAAATGTTATGTCTGTAATAATTAAGCAAGAATGGTACTGACACAAGCCTAGACAAAAAGCTAAAACAAAATCAGTGTTTCAGAAGCAGACCTTACTCTCAATAAATATTAAATACATGAAAACTGGAACATCACAAATTAGTGGATTTTAACCACTAATGTTAGGATAATTCATTAGATATCAATCCTTAAATTATACTTACACACTGAAATCAACATTAAACAGTAAAAAACTTAAATATTAAGAAAATTAAATAAGTGCATAAATGCAGATGAGTATTTATCCAACCTGAGCGGAGAAGTTGCTAAGCTTAAATTCAATGGAAGAACTTACAAAAGGAAAGTATAAATAAAATATAAGCAAACATTTTAACTTCCATATACCACAAGAACATGCTAACCAATATCAAACAAAAGTAAAAAGGGGAAAATATTTGCATCAAATACAAGAGACAAAGGTACACACTCTCACTGGATACCGAACCCAATCAAACCAATGCATAGTTCAACAGATGAGCAAAGGACGTGAGCAGATAACTCATAGAAAAGGAAATGCAAATGAGAAATGAACAGACCAAAAATATTCCACCCCACTAGGACTCTCAAAGCCAATGAAGACAACATACCACATTTACCTATCAAATGAGTAAAGTTTTAAAAATTATAATTATTGATTCTGTGAGGTAACAGCCAAGACTCCACAGGTATGTCAGAACCATCTCACTGACCCGCAATCTGACTCTATGCTTCCAAAGTCCTTCGACTGCTCATATCCTTGACCAGGAATCTCACCTAATGAAAAAATCAGACACATGACCAAAGATTTCTAAACAAGGACATCTCCTTTATAATAAAAGGAGAAATTAAAAAATAAAATAATAAAGATAATATAATATAATGTGAAAAACCACCCAAATGTCCAAAATTGTAGAATATCTAGGAATATGGTGGTTCGCACAGAATCCAAACTATTATGTATCTATTGAGAAGGAAACAGAGTTTTACTACATGAGGAAATACTTTTAACATGGAGTTTGCTGAAAAAAATTAAAAAACAAAATCTATATGCAATATGAGTTCAACAACTTGTTTGAATGTCTAAAAGTGCACAGAAAGGAACTACACACACACATACACACACACACACGCACACACACATTATAGAAAAGCTGCTGACCTGTCATCCATAGGGCTCTCCCTTGATTTTTCTTCCAGGAGTGCACATGGATTATACTAATCCATCAATTCCCTGTTACTCATTTCCCTTATGACATTACAAGATGGCTGGCCTGCCGGTAAAGGCCAGCTTTGGCCATACAACAGAACACAGAGTACTGAACCCCAAACCTTTAACTTTAGTAGACTAACTCTGACCAGTTGCTGGGAAGAATGCACCTACGGTGATGAATGACACTCATTTCAATACCGTAACACTTCTAAATGAACTACCCCAAAAGGTACACACTGGTCAATGGTTTGTGTCTAATGGATAAAAATTCATAATTCCATTTCCATCTTATTTTCAAACATCCGATTACGTGGTTGAAAATTATGAACAAATTACGTCTCTACTGATCAACGGTAGTTGACTCATAGGGTAATCAAGGTTGATCATGGAAATGGAGACAGTGCACAAAACTAAATTAAAACATCCAGGTGTTTTGTTTTTTTTTTATTCTAGTTGGTTAGAATTTCAGTTTATCAGCTGAATAAAGAAATAAGTCAAACAATCTTAGCTTTCTCTGGAAAGTTAGCTGAATTTTTCCATTCTCACCTGGTACTGATATATGTATCTCCAAGGTATGTGACACACTGGGTCAGATAGGGTCAAGGGTGGGCTTAAACTGGCTCAGACCAATTTGGGAGAGCCAATTCTGCTCCCCTCTCTCCAACTTTGTGTTCAGCGACATTACACTGAAAGCAGGAAATCAGCCACGGGGAAGGTACACACCCAGCAATCAGTAAATGCCAAAAATCAAGGCTTTTTGGTCCAAAGAGTCAGCTTACCAGGACACCACTGCATAGTGGGTACTTAAAAATATTTTGATTTGAACAAATGAGCTAATGAATTAGCTGAACATGGTTTTTTCTTGCCATTAATAATAGATCCCTTAGAGAAAAGGGCAAACATCACAGAAAGGTTCTTCCACTTACTAGAATTTTCAAGACAAGCAGCTCTAAGTAAAAACTCGAGTTCTCTGAGGCAAAATTCAGGAACTATTGGACTCTAACTTCTTAAATTTTTCATCTAAGTGAGTTGACAAAACCATGTCCCTTTTGAATTTAGCTCTCCAGGAAAGGAAGCCTAAAATGTTCGTGGGTCTAAACCAACGGCTTATGAAATGGAAAAAATACACCACCTCTCTCCGTACATATCTGTGATTGTATAATGTTCTCTCCATGGAGACTAAGACAAGAACCACCAACATTTATCACCTTTTCAAGGTTCTTAAGCGTCCTAAACTTTGATGTCAGAGAATGTTTGAATAACATAAACTTTTTTTGGCAAAAAAAATAAATCTCTGCCACACGATAGTTATTCAGTTTCCAGATGATTTGATGGCTAATCCCAGGGTCACTTCCACCGCTATGGTGTGATGTTGTTTTGGCAGCCGTAATTGTAGGCTATAGTTTAATACAATTAATTATAAACTAAGCATTATCAGTCGTTATGCTTTTTAAAAATTTTTAAAGGTTATTTGTTTATTTTTGAGAGACAGGAAGAGAGAGAGCACGCATGCAAGTGGGGGAAGGACAGAGAAAGAGAGAGAAAGAAAAAATCCCAAGCAGGCTCCACACTGCCAGCACAGAGCCCAACTCGGGGCTCAAGTCCACAAATCGTGAGATCATGACCTGAGCTGAAATCAAGAGTCAAACACTTAACCAACTGAGTCACCCGGGCACCCCTGTTCCTAAAAAAAATTGTTAATGTTTATTTATTTATTTTGAGAGACAGAAAGGGAGAGAGCGAGAGCACAAGCAGGGAAGGGGCAGAGCGAGTGGGAGAGAGAATCCCAAGCACGCTCCACACTGTCAGCCCAGAGCCCAGTGCGGGGCTCAAACTCACAAACTGAGATTGTGACCTGAGCCAAAACCAAGAGTCAGACACTGAACTGACTGAGCCACTCAGGAGCCCCTAAAATTTTTTTATGTTACTTCTGAAATAATAAGAAAATTCAAAGCGATCGTATCAAGTGATTCTGTAATGTTTCAGGGCAGCAAATAAAAGTTAAGTAAGAAGGACAAGCACTTTTAAAGATTTACTATCACAGTGAGATGGCATACAGAAAATAAGCCAACCATGCCACGGCCCAGGTAGCCAACGGAGTTGGCTGGGCCCAGCTCCTTCAGTCTTCAGCAGGTGCCTCCCAGAACACATGGCACAGCTGTGTGACTGAAATAGAGCCGCAGTTTAAGTCACTTAGCCCTCGGGGCCTACGTTCTATAAACTCAGGGTCACTGACCTCTCTCCAATTTATAACAACAATAATTGTTCCCAATAAACTGAGCACCTGCAATGTGCCCAATAGGATGCTAAACATTTACCAAAAACTCATTTCTGTAGTGCCCATACATGGCAAATACCATTGCCTTAATTTTTATATGAAAATAACTAAAGTTCAAGTACGTTAAGTAACCGGTAACAGGTCACATAACTGACAATTGTTGAAGCTGCGATTCCTCTCTGGGACTGCTTGACTCTGAAGTCAAGACAAGACAGCCTATAATTTACAGGGACACTTTAAGGAATGAATAAAACCGAAATGGGGAATGCACTTCTAAAATTATGAGTCGGCGCGTCACATTTTCCAACAATAAAGCAATCCCTTGTTAATTACACAGAAAAATATATTTGTTAGGCAGCTGAGATGGATACCCAGTTGTTTTCTCTATTCTGTTCAGTCAGCTTGTCACTAATTTGTTACCTGAGAAAAAATAAGTCACAGAATCTTAGCTTTTTTTCTGATCTCAAACACAATAATATGATAAACTTTATTGACAATTCCAATGCCTGGTAGAGTCTGTTATGTGTTTAATAAGCATTTATTAAGTGTTCACTGAATCCCAGAGTGATTTCTGAATTATTCTAACTTTCCATTAGAGCCTTCAGCTCCAGTCAAATGGATTTTCAAGCACAAGGATTAATAATTTGAGCCCACATGGCTCATGTTCCCCGGTACACTAGTAAGTTTTAATTTTTTTTAATTATGACATCTTAGCACTGAAACTGCTTCCTCTCCAAAAATCCTATATGTTAGAGGTTTCGTTTTTAGAAATATTAAAAATAGTGGACAAAAACTACCATTAATTGAGCACCTTCTTGCAAAGAATACACAATGGGGAAAAGATATTCTCTTCAGTAATGGAATCTCTACATGCTAAAGAATGAAACTGCAACCTTTCTCCACACCCTATGCAAAATCTAATCAAAATATATTAATGACTTAAATGTAAGATCTGAAGCTGTAAGACTACTAGAAGAAACCAGAAGGAAAAAGTTTCTTAATATTGATCTGGGTAAGGATTTTTTGGATATGACCCCCAAAACACAGGCAACAAGAACAAAATAGACAAATGGGCTTGCATCTAACTGAAAAGTTCTTGCACAGCAAAGAAAACAATCAACAGAGGGAAGAGATAACCTACAAATTGGGAGAAAATCTTTTTAAACCATGTATCTGATAAGCGGTTAATATCCAAAATATATAAGGAGCTCAAACAGCTCAACAAGAAACAAATAACCCAATGGCAAAGTGGACAAGGGACCTGAATAAATATTTCTCAAAAGAAGATACACAAGTGGCCAACAGGTACACAAAAAGGTGGTCAACATCAGTAGCTATCAAGGGAATGAAAATTGAAACCACTATGAAATATCACCTCACACCTATCAGAATGGCTATCACCAAAAAGATAGGAGATAAGTGTCAGTGAGGATGTGGAGAAAAGAGAAGCCTTGTACACAACTGATGGGAATACAAATCGTTATAGTCACTATGGAAAACAATGCGGAGTTTCCTCAAAAAATTAAAAAAAAAAAATAGGACTACTGTATGATCTAGCACTCTCACTTCTGGGTAAGGAAGGAAATAAAATTTCCAAAGGAAATAAAATCAGAATCTCAAAAGAGATATCTGCACCTCCATGTTCATTACAGCATTACCCACGAAAGTCAAGATACAGAAATAATCCAAGGGTCTATTGACTGAGGAACAAAGAAAATGTGATACACACACACTAGAATATTACTCAGCCTTTAAAAAGAAGGAACTCTTGCCATTTATGACAACATGGGTGAACCTTATGCTAAGTGAAATGAACCAGACCCAGAAGAGCAAATGCTGCAGGATTTCATCCACACGCGGAATGTAAAAAAGTTGAACTCATAGAAGCGGAGAGTAGAATGATGGTTGTCAGGGGCTAGGAGGCAAGAGAAATGGAGAAATGTTGATCAATGGGTCCAAAGCTCTGGTTATGCAAGATGAATACATTCTGAAGATCCAATATGTAGTGTAGTGACTATCGGTCATAATACTGGATGGTATCCTCAAAATGTGCTGAGGGTAAGTCTTAATTGTTCTCATACCAAAAAAAAAAAAAAAAAAAGGTACCTACTTGAGGTGATGGCTACGTTAATTAGCTTGATTGTGGTAATCATGTCACAACACACAGGTATATCATAACATCACGTTGTACACCTTCAATATATACATTTTTACCTGTAAGTATACCTCTATAAATCTAGAAAGAAAAAAATAATAATTGAGCACCTCCTATGTGCCATTCCCTGTGGTATGAATGTAACCAATATTCTGACCGATCCCATAACAATCCTGCGAGATCAAAATTAGTACATGGTAATTATTGGGAGGTGTTGAAAATCGAAGCAACCTAGAATGTCAGAACAATGACAGAGTTGGGAACTACACGTGTACTGAAACTGTGGCCATCAGCTGAAATGAAAGCAAAAGCTGACAAAGTACCGTGAGCCACAGAACAAATTTCCTATCAAAACGGCTGTGTTTTGACTCTCAACTGACTACAAAACACACAGATTTTCTCCATCCCCCACCCCCTGCCTCCAATGTGCTGAATTTGGGTGCATTTTATCTGACCGCTTTTTGCATATACCAGAAACGAACGAACAGCAAGCCTTCCTTGAAGCTTACATTTATTTGAAGAATTGGGTGAATTGTGAATACACGTTATCTTTAAGGAGGTTATAACCACCCCCCCCCACCCTTGAAATAACTGGAAAGAGACCCTATATACCAAAATCAAGGCTCTAGATCCCAAGGCTGAGGGTGCCTGGGTGGCTCAGTGGGTTAAACATCTGACTCTTGATTTTGTGTCAAGTCATGATCTCACAGTTCCGGGGATCCAGCTCTCATGGGACTCTGAGCTCAAAGTCTGCTTGGGATTCTCTTTCCCTGCCCCTCTGCCCCACCCCCACCTCAAAATAAACAAATAAACTTAAAAAAAAAAACCCAAAGCTGAAGACTGAAGTCCAAATATTTGCAAGAGGAAGCATATTCCTCAAACAGTTCCTAAAATTGTCTCTGTCGTTGGTTCTCCCTCTGCTCACTGGCTCCTGGGGTTGCTTAATTATTAGAGCAACCAAACACAAGTATATTTCCTCTGACCATCCTGTCTCTCTTTGCTTTGAAGAGATAGAGACAGAGAGAGGGGGCAGTTTTCCATCACTTGGGGCAACACCAAGATGGCCAGCCCTAACCGGACAGCAGAACCTTCATTGTGATGATGGCATCAGAAACAGACGGAAAGACTGCGGCTGGTCTTGACGTCGCATTTGGAGTTTGATGTGCCTGCAGTGGGAAAAGTTGCGCATTAACTTGCAAAATGAGAAATGTGGTGTAGCAATGTTAGGGGAAATGATGAATGTGAGCTTCGCCTAGACAGCAAATTTGTATACAAAATTACAGCTCAATAAAACCAACAGAGGGTGACATCTATTCACTTTCGCTCCTTAAACCACCATAGTTTAATAGCTTCCATCACTTTTAATCAAGTTGCAGCCCTAATAAATGTCACAGCCCAGGGGCGCCTGGGTGGCTCAGTTGGTTAGGAGTCTGACTCTTGATTCCGGCTCAGGTCATGATCCCATGGTTTGTGAACTCGAGCCCCACGTGGGGCTGCACACTGACAGTGTGGGGCCTACTTGGGATTCTGTCTCTCCTCTCTCTCTGCGCCTCCTCCCCTGCCCGTTTTCTATCTCTCTCTCTCTCAAAATAAATAAATAACAATTAAAAACACATACATGTTTAAAAAGTCACAACCCAAAGTTTGGAAACCTAAAAGCTGGGCTGGGTCCCAGCAGTTAAAACAGCAATGAATGTCCACAACTCAATCCTCCAAAATTCAAGAGACCTTATAAACCAATCCAATACTGCTCTCTTGAGCCAATGATATCACTTGTTAGGCTTGTCTAATAAATCACTTGGTCAAATTTAATCTCCACGTGCGCAAGGTTATTTAGCACCTCACCCATTCTGATCTCTGTGTTTACGGCAATTCGTTAGTTAGACATTGTCATTTCTACAGAATCAGGGTTTTGCTTGCCATCTCCATTTATGGCACAAGGAAACAAAAGGGCTAAGATTTCTCTGCAGTAACGCATTAGACCGACTGGCAGTTTGCATCCTGGGTGCTGAGCCCTGCGCTTGGCTGTTATTATGTTAAAGATCTCTGATTCCCAGGCAGATTTCTGGGTTGTTGTTGTTATTGTTGTTTTAATGTTTTTCGAGCTGAAAAAGAAATCATAAAATCCAGTGGGACAGAGTTTCACAAAGGGAATGGTGAATGATGCAAGCACAGTAAAGAGATCGATGCTTGAAAACTGAAACATTCTCATTAGATTTGGTGGGCTGGAAGTCATTGGTGGTTTGGATAAGAGTCAGTGAGGTAGACAGGACAAATGCCAGCAGCTAGAGCAGTGATTGAGATGAAAGGGATGACAGTGAACACAGATTACTGCCTCTGGAAGCAAGGCTGTAAAAGAAAGAGAGGAAGGGTCTGGGTTCATTGGCACCTTCATTATTCTAGTCACCCACGCTCAAAAAGTAGTCCTCTTTTGACACCTGGTCTCCCTCCCCACTACGTTGCAATCGCCAACTTGCTGAGATTTTTCCAAATTAGACCCCTGTGAAATTAACAAGCTCCTTTCAATTTCCACTAGTACATCCTCATCCAGACGTGACTATGGGAAGAGCTTCCTAACTATGGGCCAGCATTCTACGCGCTCTGCGATCCGTGACCTTGCTACCTCATCAGATTTATCTTGAGGGTCCCATCTGAGCTTCTGTTCCAGCCAAGCTCTCCACCAAAATTGCCCTGTAATTTCCCCACATCCTTGCCTCTGTTTGTGTCCTAATCTCTGCCTGTCAAACGCTTCACCATCCTTCAAGATCCATTTCAAGTATCATCTTCCCCATGAAGCTGTCCTTCAGGATCCATTTCAAGTATCATTTTCCCCATGAAGCTGCCCCACCCTCTCCAGCCAGAGATGAACTTCCCAGTCTCTGGCTCCTTAGACCAACATGTCACTCATTCATCTTACGTTACCTCTTCAAGGCTTCTTAAGTCCCTTCATAACAGGGGCCACATCTTGTACTCAGCTCTTATAAACACCTGAATTTGAACCGTACTCTTTGTATTATATAAAAAGTTACTGCCACAGGCTTTTACAATGATGTTTCTTATTTGCACCTATGTGACAGAGACAGCTTAAAATGTGGCTTCTGGTTTTTGACCCACAGCTATCCATCTTGCACACCCGGCTCCAGATCGCAAAGATATGATGTCTCAGAGAAGAAACAACAACCTTCCTAAGACTCCAGAGAGAACAGGCTCCTGTAAACAAATTGCATTCACCACTTGAATGCACGGTAATAACAAATTGAGTTTAAAAACCAGTCAGGTGGTGGGATGCCTGGGTGTCTCAGTGGGTTAAGCGTCCGACTTTGGCTCACGTCACGATCTCATGGTTGGTGGGTTCGACCCCGCATCGGGCTCTGTGCTGACAGCTCGGAGCCTGGAGCCTGCTTCAGATTCTGTGTCTCCCTCTCTCTCTACTCCTCCCCTGCTCATGCTCTCTCTCAAAAAATCAATAAACACCAAAAATAAAAAAAAAAAAAACACAGGTTATCATTTGAAGCAATAATATTATCAGGTCTCAGTTAATGATTTTGTTAATAAAATATTATGCAGGAAACTGTGTTCTTAACAGAGATAACATATTAGCATCGTTTAAAGTAATTGTCTCAAATGTACTCTATTCAATCAATTTGTATTGTTTGCATAATATGTGCCCTTTCATCTACTTTTTCCAAGGAACGCTAATGCAACCTCAAAATGGGGCAGGGGAGGGGGGGAGGGTGCAAAACCTAGTTCCAGGAGGCTCGGCTTCAGGTTAGGGGGTCCCTGAACTGACACCTAACTGCCTCTAACTCACAGCCAGCTCAGTACTCCTTCTGTGTTTCCCTTTGCCCTTCCCCTTGCTAGGATGTGGAGAAAAGAGCCAAAATAATTCAACTGTTCAACATAAATCAAGTATCCACTACCCATAAGTATAGGTGTACAAATACTGTATTTGGAAGCAATCTGTAATAATCACAGCAAGCCTGTCTCAGGTCAATCAACAAAAATAAGAACATTTTGAAATGGTATATTGTAGGAGAGAGAAATGGAATGAACATAACGTAAATAAAAGAAGAATTCTTGATCTTTGAAGCCTACTATTTAGTTGAGCAAAAACATATATATATATATATATATGTATGTATATATGTATGTATGTATATGTATGTATATATATATGTATGTATGTA